>NC_053039.3:117442476-119942476 GCF_002575655.3 Aegilops tauschii subsp. strangulata | reverse complement strand
ATTACATGATAAATCTCATCCAACCCATCACCGTCCAGCAAGCCTACGATGGAATTACTCACGCACGGCGGTGAGCATCATGAAATTGGTGATGGAGGATGGTTGATGATGACGATGGCGACGGATTCCCCTCTCCGGAGCCCCGAACAGACTCCAGACTAGCCCTCCCGAGAGAGTTTAGGGCTTTGCGCCGGCTCCGTATCGTAAAACGCGATGAATCTTTCTCTATGATTTTTCTCCCCGAACATGAATATATAGAGTTGGAGTTGAGGTCGGTGGAGCAGCAGGGGGCCCATGAGGCAGGGGGCGCGCCCAGGGGGGCAGGCGCGCCTCCCCCCTCGTGGACAGGGTGTGGGCCCCCTGGCCTTGATTCTTTCGCCAATATTTTTTATTATTTCCAAAAATAATCTCCGTGAAGTTTCAGGTCATTCCGAGAACTTTTGTTTCTGCACAAAGATAACACCATGGCAATTCTGCTGAAAACAGCGTCAGTCCGGGTTAGTTCCATTCAAATCATGCAAGTTAGAGTCCAAAACAAGGGCAAAAGTGTTTGGAAAAGTAGATACGACGGAGACGTATCAATAACCCACAACCCAAGAATACACGATATGATAAAAGAGACTTCATTGCAAGAAAACACGGTAAAGAAAGAGAACCGTGGGTTCAAAAACTGTCGCGAGAAACCACGGCCACCTATGGGACCAGGAAGCCCCTTGCTGGTTCGGCAGGGGGGCAACACGTTGCACAAAGAGCAAACGCGTGTGGGGCAGCGCGACAGGGATCACACAAGCAATTTACCCAGGTTCGCGCCGCCGTGAGGCATAAAACCCTACTCCTACTTTGGTGGATTCATGGTGGAAAAGGTGGTGGTGGAGCATAGTACACTTGCCCGGCAGGGGTTGCCTTGGGGCTGCAACGACTACGCGCGTATGGGGGTGTGAATTATCCAACCTTCTAACCCTTTCTTCGGTTTCCATGGGCCTCCTTTTATAGATCAAGGGGTCACCACAATAGAAAAGTAGTCATTATGCACTGATATGATAGCAAACAGTGCTATCATACCTAACTCTGCGGGCTGTCAGGGCGTATTAAATGCACAGCTTAGTGTCACATCACTGGTTGCCCGGCAAGGCCTGCCGGGCTATCTTGCCAGCTCCGCGCCCGTTCTCTTGACACGTCGTAGGACGGGTGTCATTTGTGGGTTTCTTCTGTAAGGAGAGGCATCCATGTGGAGAATGACTGCCACTCCGTAATTTTGCGGCTTGACACCGCATTGATTGACGACGTGGTCCGTGGTTGAGTGGTTGGTGAGGTGGTTTTGCTTCCGTGAGCCCCGGCAGGCCCTGCCGGGGTGCTTTGGCCGCCTGCTTCTCGGGGTGGCCTTGCCCCTTGCCGGGCTCGCCTGCCCGGTAAGGGAGGCTTTTCTCTTAGCGATATCCTGCTTCCTTGGCTCGATCTTGGTCCCTCTGATCTGTATGTTGGTCCTTTGAATCTCTTGGTTCCTTGGACATCTTGGCTCGATCTTGGCTTGTCTGTGCACGAGTCAGGGGAAATGCATACCCCTGTATATTTTTCCCGACATAAGCCCCCAGGCCTGAGCCACACGTGTCGCGTGGCACGTTGGGTTAGGCCCCAAATAGTGCGTGAACACGTGGCAGGAGAGGGCTATGCGTGCCGGTTTGCCACGATGACTAGTCAATCCAATGTCCACTTTGCACAATTACTCCACGTCGTGGGGTCGTGGGACTGTTGCAGTTAAGGTAAAACAGTAACTTTCTGAAGCGTTGCGCCCCCATTCCGCTTCCCCCCTTAAGAGCAGGGAAAAATAGAATGGCACGACTCACCTGTCTCCTGCTCCACTCCCCCACCTTCTTCCTCCGCAAGCCAATCGGCCATTTCTCCCCTTGCTCCTCCTTCCGCCGCCGCCCTCCCCATCGAATCCCTCCCCCCTTCTGCGTTGCCGCAGGGATGGGGAAGAAACCCGCGGAGAAGAGAAAGCCGACGGTCGCGGCGAAAGAGGCCGCCGTCGAGGGAAGCAAGAGGTCGGCGGAGTTGAACAAGAAATGGAGCGAAGATGTCGTCTTCATCCCGTCTACCCTGAGCGGCCCCGTTCTTCAGGCGAAGTATGGGTATCTGTGGGGGAGGCCCGTTGAGAAAGGGCATGGAGCGCCCGTAGTTTATGCGACGGGGGAGGAAGATCCGCAGAACTCTTATTGGTTCTTTGCTGCTTACTTCATCTGCGGCCTCTGTCCCCCCTTCTCCAAGTTCTTTGAGGCAATCATGAGCATCTATGGGTTCCACCTCCTTGACTTCACTCCCAATGCAATGGCGACCATGGCCGTCTTCGCGCATTTGTGTGAGAATTTCGTCAGAGTGAAGCCCAATGTGGATCTGTTCCGGCATTACTTCGTCCCGCGGGTTGGGTGTAAAGTCAACCGGTCCGGAATCATCAGCTGGATGCTGCGTTCAGCAAGGAAGACCTGGGATTACCTCCCTGGGTACCAGCGCGAGAGGTGGGATGAATGGAGAGGAGATTGGTGCTGGATCCAGGACAAGGAAGCCCCCGAGTTCTGTGAAGCACGGAAGGAGTGCGTCGAGCGCGACAAGGATTGGAGTGCCAGAGGCCTTACCGAGGACAGGTTGCGCCCGACAATCAATAGGATCACCCATTTGGCGACTGCCGGGCTAACCATCGAGCATGTGGGGGCATATTTTCTTATCCGCCGCATCTCACCGCTGCAGGAAAGGGACAGACCTGCGTGGCTGTATGGTGATGCTGCGGACAGGATGAGCTTACTGCCGGGGCTGGCCAATAACTTGTCAGTTTATGGCCATAACTGGTTGTGCGACCAACTGTTTGGTCGCTTCGAGCTATTGAAGCTCCCGACAACCGTCATCCCTCTGAACATCAATTCTGCCCGGGACTAGATACTGAAATGGATGCCGGACTGCAATGCTGAAGGGGTATCGAGCACCTGGAAGCTCCCCACTCTGGATGAAGAGCTCCAGTGGTCGAGCACCCTAGTGGAGAGGGCCACCAGGATTGAAGATGGGATGTATAAACGCACCTCTACTACGGAGGTGTCGTATATTCTGAAGAGGGGCGAGGAGGACAAGTCTGCCCGCCGTGCGGAGATGGAGAAGGCGGCAAAGGCTGGGGAGGGCAAAGGGAAGGCTGGGGGCGGAAGCTCTTCCCTGGGCGGCAGCGAGGTGCAAGCCACGGGAGATGCTGCTGGGGAAGAGCTTGCCGGGGATAATTTTGTCGGGCTAGACGCCCTAGCCACTGCAGCAATGGAGCTCCAGGAAGGAGAGGAGGAGGAGAGGGAGGAGGACGCGGCAGCGGCCCCTGAAGATGAGTGGCTTACGGCTGGACCGCAAGCCCCCGCACCGGACCCAGATCAGCGCACCCGCAGGCACGCTGCAGCCCGAGGGGCGGCGACCTCCAACCCAGCGCCAACCACCAAGAGGATGAATACGACCTCCACCAAGTCTACCAAAGCCGAGGTGGCGTGTCGCCAATCCCCTCGCCTTGCTCAGGCTCAGGCCCCTTCCGACAAACGGCTGGCGGCTGTGGAGGCGGAGTCCAGCCCCCGCTCCGGCTCGAGCTCCTCGCAGAGCTCGTCTTCCCTGGAGCTCCTGATCCCCCGGCAAACACCAAAGCTGCCGGGGAGTTCCGCCCTTCTGTCACTGAAGAGAGGACGGGAGTCTCCTCCTCCCACGGAGTTCAACATGAACTCCATGCTCATCGCGGAAGAGTAAGGAAGATTTCCCTTTGTGGTAGATATCTCTCTAAGCAGATTTGAATGCTTTCACTGACTAACCTCTTGTTCTTGTTGTTGCCGGCAGGGAAGGGGAGGAGGGCACGGAGACCCTCATCCACCGTTCCCAGAAGAGGCTCGCTGGTGGGCGTGGAGGGCTCGACTTCGGCGGGGAAGGACACAGAAGACCCCATGTCGTGCCCCCAGTCCAGTCCCCGGCCCGGGCGCAGAGACCTGGTCCCATCTGCCGGAGGTGATGGGGACGGTCTCCCCGTCCCCCTTGGTGGTGGAGGAGGAGAGGTGACGCAGGGCGGGCCCCTCCCTGAGGGGTGCGCTTCCCCTGCCGCTCAGGCCGAAGATCTTGCCGCAGAACCTTCTGTGGATGAGGCCGTGCGAAAGGCCGCTGAGACTACCACGGCAGGGGGCGAAGCCCACGGCCCGACAACGGTCGTTGCCAGGGAGACAGAGGCTCCTGCCCGATAGACTTCTCCAGGTAGTCCACTCATTCCTTCTTTTCTTTCTTGCTCTTGGTTGTTTCTGCTGACATCTCCACTTGCTCGAGACTTTCGTTTCTTCATTGTTTCATGGCCCTTCCATATGCAGCCCCTCAAACCGAGGAACTAGACCCGCTGGAGGTGGTGGCTGATATAGGGAGGGCCACCGCAGATGAAGCAGCAGAGCTTGCCGCTGCTGAGGAACAGGATCTCGCTGCCGGGGAAGTACGGGGCTCCTTGACAGTGGTGGAGCACTCTCTAGAGGACACTCCGGTAGACGAAGTGGTTATCGAGGCAAAGATTCCTCTTCAAACCATGGGTCCACTCCCCTCTTCCTGGGGCGCTGCTGAGGCCCTGCCGTCTTCCTCAAACACGCTGGCTCTGGTGCTGTCGTTGCCTGATATTGGAGCCCCCGGCCCGTCCTCAACGGATGCGGAGCTCAATGAAGAGCTTCAGCGCCTCCTGGCACCGCTGTACCTGGGAGCCAGGGAGGCTGACGACTCAGCCGCCATCACAATGGATTTGTCCTTCATGGAGTCCTTGGCGGCGGGTGTGAAGGAAATGCTGGCCCAACACCGTCTGAAGTGGTAGGAGCTCAAGGAACGGCGTGAATCCACCGGCATGGTGGACCAGAAGCTGAAGGACAAGTGCTTGGAGCTGAGCGAATGGCATGACAAACGGTTCAAGGCGCTCATGAGGCAGCAAGAGACCCTCCAGATGATGAAGGAGGATGTCATGGCTCGGGAGGGGCGTCTGGCGGATCACAAGGCATCTCTGGACGCCAGGGAGCGAGAGATCTCCCTCCGGGAGGAGAGACTCGAAGCTACTCTTCACGCCAAGGATGAGGATCTGGAGGCCCTTGTGCGGCAGCGTACCAAGGAGCTGGAGGACAAGCACGGAGCCGCCCTGGACGCTCTTGTCGCTGACCATGCTGCCCAATTGAAGAAGCTTACTGATGATTTGGTTGTCGCGTCTTCTGCCAAAATGGAGCTTGACTGGAAGGTGGCTAAACTGAACGAGGATCTTGTTGAGAGCACCAAAGAGGTGGAGGCACTCAAAGAAGAAGCACGACGGGCAAAGCTCCACTTGGCCGATGTGTAGTCACAGCTTTCCTCCAAGACCCAGAGCCTTGAGACTGCCAATGGCAGCATTACGGACATGAAGGCGAGGATCGGCTCACTGGAGAAGTCGGTGGAGTCCCTTGAATCCTAGCAGCAGTTGTTGTCCACAGATTTGGAAACCGCCAAGCATCTCCGGCAAGATGCAGAGGACATGTTGAAGAACCAGGTTGATATGAGCAACCTCTGGATCAAGAGCCTGATTGATATTGCAGAACACCTTGGCGCCCAAGCTGCGGCGATGGGCATGGACGACCCAGTCTTCTCAGCCAGCAAGCAGGAGGTCCCGAGCGTCAAGCTGGGGCTCTTCTTCAATGAGCTGACCGACAAGCTGAAGGTGCATGAAGAGGGGAGGGCCCAGCGCTTCGCGACCGAGTCCCGGAAGCTCGCCCGCAATGCCCTCTTCATGGTCCTGAGCAATATTGCCTGCCACCATCCAGAGCTCGACCTCGATGATGGGTTCAAGAAGACGCCAGCGGGCACCGACATCGTAGCTGCCGAGAAGAAGGCTGCTCCCCACGCCGACAGGGTTCTTCGCGTTTAAGCTGTTCCTTCTAGCCACCGGACCAAGTATCGGGCCACTATCGTTTCCACTAGGCCCTGTAATGGAACATGATATATATTTGTGCTTAGTTATTCTATCTCTAGTGTTTGTGCGAAACTGTTATTTCTAGCCGGATCTTTAAACGCGTGTTTATCCCTTTGAACCCTATATGTTTGCGTTCGTATGATCAATTCATGTGTATGCTTTGGATGCCTGCCGATATCATATTGCCGCGATTGTCGTAAGGGTCTGGCCATTAACAGTCATCTTGGCGTGGATGCGTCTCGACAGGTTTTTCCTAGGTAGTTCTCGATGCAGCCTCTCGACCCGCGAGCAGGGCTCTGGATAGGACGATGGTGTGACCAAAGAAACTAACCAGGGTTCCATCTCATGAGGGCTTTCATGATACGAATGCTCACTAGGGTTAAGGGATAAACGACGACGAGGACTCGAAAGGCATCAATAAGAGGTGATAATGCAAACTTAGCTTTTGTCTCGAGCCCCCTTTTTCCTCTGCCGGGCCGCGCTCCCAGGCGCACCCACAACACTTGGAGGATCATAAGCCAATCAAGTGATTTCTTCGTTCCCGGCAGGGACCGATATGCATTTCTTGCGGCTGGCAGGCATCGGGGTGCAGCGTCGGGCTCCTCTGGAACTCTTCCCTTTTTGCTCCCTTCCCTTGGTTCAGTGCAGCGGCTGCCGTTGCATGGGTCATGCCAACGCAGGCAGCCTTGCCGCAGTATGCTTGTGGGGGCATCAACCGATGAACTCATACCGGCGCTTTGCTCAGGATTACCCAAAACAGGGGGAAATACTGGACCGAGCGTAGCGCGGTAATCGTTGACATCGACGACGCCGAGGCTAGAGCAGTTCGACTGCTGACGAGGGGGAGGGGCGTGAAGGAGAGAGCTCGTGCCTGCACACCTTGTGCCCTTTCTTCTAGCGGCGCTCGGATGGCGAGCACGCCATATACGCCGCCGGGAAGGATCTGTCGCCATCAGCAGCGAGTTTTGTCGTTGTCGTGGC
Organism: Aegilops tauschii subsp. strangulata; assembly: GCF_002575655.3. Classification (NCBI taxonomy): domain Eukaryota; kingdom Viridiplantae; phylum Streptophyta; class Magnoliopsida; order Poales; family Poaceae; genus Aegilops; species Aegilops tauschii. The sequence continues at coordinate 119,935,536 of NC_053039.3, read as the reverse complement.
TATGGTGGGGCGTGGAGATCAACAACAACGGTGCGGGATGGCCACACTTTTCTTCCGTGTCTTCGTGGGCGCCATGGTCGAAGGCGTCGGCGAAGCCGAAGATGATGATGAAGTCAATGCGCTGCGCACGCCTTCAGATTGGGGCAAGCGTGCCCCCTACCTGGCGCGCCAAAAGATGTCGCGGGAAACCACGACCACCTATGGGACCAGGAGGCCCCTTATTGGTTCAGCAGGGGGCGACACGTTGCACAAAGAGCAGATGAGCATGGGGCAGCGTGGTAGGGATCACACAAGCAAGTTACCCAGGTTCGGGCCGCCATGAGGCGTAAAACCCTACTCCTTCTTTGGTGGATTCATGGTGGAAAAGGTGGTGGTGGAGCATAGTACACTTGCCCGGCAGGGGGTGCCTTGGGGCAGCAGAGACTACACACATATGGTGGTATGAGTTATCCAACTTTCTAACACTACTGTAGGATGTGGACATGTTTTTCGATTTCGGTTTTCGCTTGAGGACAAGCGAGGTCTAAGCTTGGGGGAGTTGATACATCCATTTTGCATCATGTTTTCTTACTGTTATTTATATTTTTTTATCCATAATAATGCTTTTTGGAGTAAAATTATAATGCCTTTTCTCTCATAATTTGCAAGGAACACACCAAGAGGGAGAATTCCGGCAGCTGGAAATGTGCACCTGGAAAAGCTACGTCAGGCCACCTATTCTGCACAACTCCAAATGAGCTAAAACTTCACGGAGAATTTTTATGAATTATTTCAGGAATATTGGAGCCAATAAACACCAGAGGGGGGGAGGCACCAGGTGGGCACAACGTTAACCCACCTGGGCGCGCCAGGCCCCCCTGGCGCGCCCTGGTGGGTTGTGGCCTCCTTGGCCCACCTCCGGTGCCCATCTTCGGGTATATAAGTGATTTTGACCTAGAAAAAATGAGGACGAGGCTTTCGGGATGAGGCGCCGCCGTCTCGAGGCGGAACTTGGGCATGAGCACTTTTGCCCTCCGACGGAGCGATTCTGCCGGGGGAACTTCCCTCCTAGAGGGGGAAATCATCGTCATCATCATCACCAACAACTCTCCCATCTTGGGGAGGACAATCTCCATCAAAATCTTCACCAGCACCCTAGTTCATCTCTTGTATTCAATCTTGTTACCGGAACTATAGATTGTTGCGAGGGGGTGACTAGTAGTGTTGATTACATCTTGTAGTTGATTAGTATATGGTTTACTTGGTGGAAGATTATATGTTCAGATACATTATGCATATTAATACCCCTCTAATCTTGAGCATGTTTATTGTTTGTGAGTAGTTACTTTTGTTCTTGAGGTCACGGGAGAAATCATGTTCAAGTAATCATGTGAACTTGATATGTGTTCGATATTTTGATAGTATGTATGCTGTTATTCCCTTAGTGGTGTCATGTGAATGTCGACTACATGACACTTCACCATATTTGGGCCTAAGGGAATGCATTGAGGAGTAGCAATTAGATGGTGGTTTGCGAGAGTGACAGAAACTTAAACCCCAGTTTATGCGCTATTCCGTAAGGGACCGATTGGATCCTAGAGTTTAATGCTATGGTTAGAATTTATTCTTAATACTTTTCTCGTAGTTGCGGATGCTTGCGGGAGGGTTAATCATAAGTAGGAGGTTTGTTCAAGTAAGAACAGCACCTAAGCACCGGTCCACCCACATATCAAATTATCAAAGTAGCGAACACAAATAAAACCAACATGATGAAAGTGACTAGATGAAATTCCCGTGTACCCTCAAGAACGCTTTGCTCATTATAAGAGACCGTTTTGGCCTGTCCTTTGCCTCAAAAGGATTGGGCTACCTTGCTGCATACTTGTTACAATTATCGTTACTTTCTCGTTACAAATTACCTTGCTATCAAACTACTCGCTACTTACAATTTCAGCACTTGCAAACATTACCTTACTGAAAACTACTTGTCATTTCCTTATGCTCCTCATTGGGTTCGACACTCTTACTTATCGAAAAGAGCTACAATTGATCGCCTATACTTGTGGGTCATCAAGGCTATTTTCTGGCGCCGTTGCCGGGGAGTGAAGCGCCTTTGGTGAGTGGAATTCAGTATGGAAACATTTATATAGTGTGCTGAAATTTATTGTCACTTGTTACTATGGAAAACAATCCTTTGAGGGGTTTGTTCGGGGTATTTTCACCTCATCCGGAACCACAATTAATTTCCCCTCAACCTACTGCACCTACTGAAAATATTGAATATGAAATTCCTTCGGGTGTGATAGAACAACTGCTAGCTAATCCTTATGCAGGAGATGGAACCGAACATCCTGACATGGACTTCATAGAACAGATTTGTGGATTGTTTAAGCTTGCAGTTCTACCCAGGGATGAAGTAATGAAAAAGGTTTTCCCTTTATCTTTGAAGGGAAAAGCATTGTCATTGTATAGGCTATGCGATGATATTGGATCATGGAATTGGAATCGTTTAAAACTGGAGTTTCATCAAAAAAATATCCTGTGCATCTAGTTCATCGTGACCGGAATTTTATTTATATATATATATATAGTGATACTAAGTTATTCTTCACTCGAGGTAATTTAACGATCATTACATAATTAAATTACGTTTGGAATTCAAATAGTTACATTTTTATTGATCCAGTACGTAAAATTTGGCATAAGAAAATAAAAATATAGGTCATAAGACAAGAAAAATTGCAGTTTATGTGTATTTTACACTATGTTTTTACGTTTGTAATTTTACATAACATAAAATATTTTTTACGACGATCATATTTTTTTTACCGTCTCTTTTTACGTCGGAAATAAGACAAAACTTACGGAACGTAAAATTACGGTGTATTGATGGTAAAATAGAGGGGGTGAAGAATAACTATTCCTCACCCAGGGTGATGAATAGTCAATCCCTCCGTGAAGGAGAAAGAATCGCTCTAGCTTGGGGGTGGCTTAATTCAATGTTATATTCATGCCCCAATCATGAGCTCTCAAGAGAAATCATAATTCAGAACTTTTATGCTCGGCTTTCTCGTAATGATCAAACCATGCTGGATACTTCTTGTGCTGGTTCTTTTATGAAGAGAACTATTGAATTCCGATGGGATCTTTTGGAAAGAATTAAACGCAACTCTGAAGATTGGGAACTCGACGAAGGTAAAGAGTCAGGTATAAAGCTTAAGTATGATTGTGTTAAATCTTTTATGGATACCGATGCTTTTCAAAAGTTTAGCACTAAATACGGACTTGGCTCTGAGATAGTAGCCTCCTTTTGTGAATCATTTGCTACTCATGTTGAACTCCCTAAAGATAAATGGCTTAAATATCACCCACCTATTAAAGAAGAAATTAAAGAACCAGTACCAGTTAAAGAAGAAACTATACTCTATAATGTTGATCCAGTTGTTCCTACTGCTTATATTGAGAAACCTCCTTTTCCTGTTAGGATAAAGGAACATGCTAAAGTTTCAACTATAGTTAACAAAAGCTCTGTTAGAACACCTAAACCAGATGAACAAATTAGAGTTGAACCTAATATTGCTATGATTAAAGATCTCTTAGAAGAAGATGTGGATGGGCATGTTATCTATTTCTGTGCAGATGCTGCTAGAATTGCCAAACCCAAAAAAGGATAAAATAGACTAGTTGTTGGCGTGCATGTCATTTCACCTAAAATAGGAGATCACTGTTATCATGGTTTATGTGACATGGGTGCTAGTGTGAGTGCTATTCCTTACAAGTAATATCAAGAAATTAGGGAAGACAAAGCACCTACAGAGTTAGAAGACATAGATGTTACTATTAAACTTGCTAATAGAGACACCATATCACCTTGTGGGATTATTAGAGATGTTGAAGTCTTGTGTGGGAAAATAAAATATCCTACTGATTTTCTTGTTCTTGGTACCCTGCAAGATGACTTCTGTCCCATTATCTTTGGTAGACCTTTCTTGAACACAGTTAATGCTAGGATAGATTGCCGGAAACAAACTGTGGGTGTTAGCTTTGGTGATGAGTCTCATGAGTTTAATTTTTCCAAGTTTAGTAGAAACCATCATGAAAAAGAATTGCCTAGTAAGGATGAATTAATTGGTCTTGCCTCTATTGCTGTGCCACCTACTGATCCTTTAGAACAATACTTGCTAGACCATGAAAATGATTTACATATGCATGAAAGAAATGAAATAGATAATATTTTCCTTGAACAACGTCCTCTGCTTAAACACAATTTGCCTATTTAAACTCTAGGAGGTCCTCCTCCACCTAAAGGTGATCCTGTGCTTGAGTTAAAACAATTGCCAGACACTTTGAAATATGCTTATCTTGATGAAAAGAAGATATATCCTGTTATTATTAGTGCTAACCTTTCAGAACATGAAGAAGAAAGATTATTGAAAGTTCTAAGGAAGCACCAATCTGCTATTGGATATACTCTTGATGATTTAAAGGGCATTAGTCCCACTCTATGTCAGCATAAAATTAATATGTAACCTGATGCTAAGCCAGTTGTTGATCACCAACGTCGGTTAAATCCGAAGATGTAAGAGGTGGTAAGAACGGAAATATTAAAACTTCTGGAAGCAGGTATAATTTATCCTATAGCTGATAGTAGATGGGTAAGTCCTGTTCATTGTGTCCCAAAGAAAGGAGGTATTACTGTTGTTCCTAATGATAAGAATGAACTTATTCCACAGAGAATTGTTACAGGCTATAGAATGGTAATTGATTTCAGAAAACTAAATAAAGCTACTAGAAAAGACCATTACCCTTTGCCTTTTATTGATCAAATGCTTGAAAGATTATCTAAGCACACACACTTTTGCTTCCTTCATGGATATTCTGGCTTTTCACAAATACCTGTTTCTCAACCTGATCAAGAAAAGACCACTTTTACTTGTCCTTTTGGAACCTATGCTTACAGACATATGCCTTTCGGTTTATGTAATGCACCTGCTACCTTTCAAAGATGCATGATGGATATATTCTCTGACTTTTGTGAAAAGATTGTTGTCGGTGTCTAAACCGGCAGATCTCGGGTAGGGGGTCCCGAACTGTGCGTCTAAGGAACGAGGGTAACAGGAGGCAAGGGACACGATGTTTACCCAGGTTCGGGCCCTCTTGATCTAGGTAATACCCTACTTCCTGCTTGATTGACTTTGATGAGTATAGGGGTTACAAGAGTTGATCTACCACGAGATCGTAATAGCTAAACCCTAGATGTCTAGCCTGTATGATTATGATTGCCTCTACGGACTAAACCCTCCGGTTTGTATAGACACCGGAGGGGGCTAGGGTTGTACAGAGTCGGTTTACAGAGAAAGGAATCTTCATATCCGAACGCCAAGCTTGCCATCTATGCAAAGGAGAGTCCCATCCGGACACGGGGGAAAGTCTTACGTCTTGTATCCTCATGGCCCACCAGTCTGGCCCATGTCACATAGCCCAGACGGCCGAGGACCTCGTAATCCTGGACTCCCTCAATAGCCCCTGAACCAGTCTTCAATGATGATGTGTCCGGCGCGCAGATTGTCTTCGGCATTGCATGGCGGGTTCCTCCTCCGAATACTTCAAAGAAGTTGATCGCCAGTACTATATCCGGCTCTGTACAATAACCACGCCTCTGAATCACAAGGGCAAAATCCAAATAAGTTCTATTTTCTGAAGACTTTACTGGCGAGACGTTACGTCCGGCCAATTTATTATTTTGAACCGTTTTTGGCTTCCCGTTTCGCGTTTCGAGGCGCAACCTCCGGCGACACGTCGTGTCAAAGCAAAGATCGTGCCCCCTTATTACGGGATTCTCATCAATACGGGTTTGGAAAACCCAACCTTGCCGTTTTGCACGACCCCTTGGGAATAAGCAAGTTTTAAGGCTTGAGGGAGGGGGACGCTCAATATTCGCAGTCCATATAAGTGGATAGAACCCAACTCTTCCGCCCCACGCCTCATTCTTTCTCTATCTCTCCATCCTCGAGCTTCAGCGCCCAAGTCCCAAGCCTTCCTTCCTTCCACAACTCCTCCGACCATGGCCGGCTCTCAAGGAAAGTGGATGGCCTCCTCCGTTACGGAGGAGAACATTAAGGAGCTGCGGGAAGCGCGGTATCTAACCGCGGAAATTAAGCACAGGCTTCCTGATCCGGAGTAGGTCATCCCCACTCCGGAGCCCGGCAAGAGGGTGGTGTTCATCCCCCACTTCCTCCACGGACTCGGATTTGCCTTTCACCCCTTTGCAAGGGGCCTCATGTTCTACTATGGGCTGGATTTTCATGATCTGGTCCCAAATTCATTCCTCCACATCTCGGCATTTATCGTCATGTGTGAGGCCTTCCTCCGCGTCCCACCACACTTCGGCCTGTGGCTCAAGATTTTAAAAGTGAAGCCGAAGGTGGTCGACGGGCAACACGCTGACTATGGTGGAGCCATGGTGAGCAAGCTCCCCAAAGTCAATTGGACAAAGGGAGTCTTTGTGGACACCGTCAAGATATGGCAACAAGAATGGTTCTATATCACAGAACCCAACGGCTCCAAGTGGGCGACCGCCCCAGCCTTTAGATCCGGACCCCCGCTAAGGCTCACATCCTAGACCGACAAGGGTCCAGACTGGGGGTCGGTCCCTGAGATGTTGCGTTTGCAGAAACGCATCAAGAGCATGATAGTGAAGGACATTACCCTCGCTGATGTAATCCAAGTGATGCTAATCCGCCGGGTACTTCCCTGCCAACGGCGGCCCCTCAAAATGTGAGAGTTTGATCCGGAAGGTCCGCGGACCCTACAACGGTTCCACGGCACAACGCACAAGGGGATCTGGAAGCTGCTTTTTAAGAAGCAGAAATCATGGACAAAGTCCTCAGACGACACCGGCATTGATTGCAACCATCCGGCCTCCGAGGTAAATTCCTAAACCTCCGAACACTAATTGACTTTGTCAACCCAAAAGAGAAGTATTGAGCTGTCCATCCCCAAACAGGTCTGGATTAAGAAGGCGGAGCAAATCCGATGTCCGGCTCCACTTCCTAAAGACCCGGCCAGTCCTCTACTAATGAGGATGCTGGTCCCGACGCCATACCAGGCGCCGGCCAAGAGGGACAAGAAGAAGAAGAGGAAAAGAGAAGAGGGCACTTCAGACACAGTGTCTGGAGAGGTTGATGCCCAGTCCTCTCACGAGGACGACAACGACGATGAGGAGGAGGAAGAAGATCCTCCCCGCAAGGGCAAAAAGAGGGCGGCCTCTGAAGATCTAGAAGCCGAAGCGTCCAAGAGGGACAAAATTACCCTCCCCGATGACTCGGAGTCAGACGCCGAGGTCATCCCGAAGCATTGTCGCCGAATTAAGCCCCAGGATGACTCGTAAGTAGTCCGGGATTTATCACATTCATTCAATCTTTTATGCACTGTGATAATAACTCTAAGTTCTATCTCTTAGTCCGGCGCGCAATCTCCCCCAGCTATCCTCATCCTCGGGGGATCTGCCGCCAGAGATGATGGAGAGCGAATCGCCTCCACTGGCTTCCCTGCCGCCTAGGGCGGATGATGCCGAGGTGTCATCCCGTAGGCCCTTCCCGGGCCTTGAAGAGGTACGGGGGGGGGGGGGGCAATGTAACGTCGCTGGAGGGAAATCCGTTACGGGGGGGGGGGCTGGGGGGTACGGCCGCTCCGAAGACCAGGGACGCGGCCCCCTTTCAATCCGTCCCCCAGCCGAATACTACTCCGGAGACCCAAAAGGCTCCAAAGTCTGATGAGCGACCCCATGCAGGAGAAGAGAGAATGGCGACTTTTGCTAACCCGGAGGCGCCGGATACCATGGCAGATGTACTTCAAGGTGCATCCGTCCTGGACGAGCACCGCGTCCTAATGGGTACGGTGTCTAAGAAGATTCAGTCCACTAAGAGCGGGCCGAACGAAGCCTTCTCTAGCCTGCTAGCAGGCTTCAAGGTACGGAATGTAATGTTTCATTTTTCTAATCATTTTTGTGAGAAATATGCATGTATATAGACAGTAGCCCCTGAGACTCTGTTCGGCTTTTTGAAAGGAAAGCGAGCAGAGGATCGATAATCAATTGTCAGGTGGTAACAGGCTATGTTATTTTAAAACAGGCTTCTCTGTTAGCAGCAACCGCCCAGTCAGCGGAAATTTCCGAACTCAAACGGAAACTAGAGTGAGCCGATGAGGATCTAGTCCTTGTTAACACGGGGCTTGACCAGGTGCAAGGTATAAGATACATCTTACTGTATGCCTTTTATGTCCATGCTTTTGTGGATGTTGAAAAGATGCAATGTGCATTTTTGTACAGATGGTGCCGCCGTGGTGGAGACCCTCAGGACTGAGCTTTCTCAAGCCAAGGAGCAAGTGAGGGTAAGCAAGGCAGTTGCGGACTTAACGGCCGAACAGGCCGCTCGACGCCGTTTTGAGGAATGGGTGACTGAGATAGAGCAAAAGCTCAAGGAAACTGCCGCCAAGTGCGAGTCCTTGGAATCGGAAAATAAGGCGAAGGGGACCGAACTCGCCAAGGCCATTCACGATGCATCGGAGGCGCGGTCCGAATCCCGCGCATCACGCGAGGAGATCCGTCAAGCCGGACAGATAGCGGCTGGTAAGCCCTTTCATTTACAGGATAAATTTTGGGACCCAAAGTATGCCTTGCTTAATCGACTGTGGAGTTCTCTAGACGTATATGCGGATCTGCCGAAGAGTGCTGCGGACGCCTCCGACTTCTTCTAGGCCCAGGAGGGGTACGCGACGGAGAGGCTCTTCTGGTCGCAGTTTGTGGGGCAGGAGCGATCCCTTCTGCTAAATGACCAGATGGCACAATGGGCGGAGTTGCATACGATGTCCAGCGCAGCCATGAAGGACGTCATAGTCTTGTTGTGGCCGACCGAGGCCATGCCGGACAGCTACTTCGGCCTCGTGTAGTGTCTCGTCGATGCGCTGCCCCGGATTGACGCCGTCAAGAGGTGGTCCTGTATAGAAGGGGCGCGTATGGCTTTCGCCCGTGTCAAGATGCACTTGGTGAAAATGAATGCCGAAAAGGTGGTAGTTGAGGGTCCTCCCGAAAGCAAGGCCCACCGCACACCAGAGCGCTATTTTGATGACGTGCTAAAAGGTGCCCGCCTTGTAGAGGGCCAATGCTCTAAGGATGTAGTGTTCTAATAAACGAGTCCGAACTGTCCGGGGGATTTGTATTATGAACTAAGTATTTTTTAATATATTCATTCCTTGATGAAAAGTTTTTATCCTCCTGTGCGGCCGTTTATTATATCTGAGAGTTCCCAGTCGTCGGCTTCAGTCCCCATGTAGATACTACTGGGGTGTTCAGAATTGCACATGACTACACTTAATCCAACGTCTTGGTCCCTCAAGGAGGTGTCAGTGCGGCAAACCAGGCAATCAGACTATTCGGTTTTATTGCTCTCACTTAGCTATAGGAGTTTGACAATGGGTCTAATAGGTAGCCCCTGGTATGTACATGGCTACCCGGATGCAGATGCGTTACATATGTGACCGGGAAATAGTCCTTCGTGTAATACGGAAAAATCCTAAGGACTGTAATGAGTCGCCGAGTGGCTGACCAGCTCTCGCCGCATCATGACAGCCAGTTTTCGGCTTTCTCTACTGAGGTGCTTAACCGGAGGAACCAGAAACACAATCGCAGCAGTTCTCCCTTTACTACCCTAGCCGATCAGACGGAACGTAAGGTAGCAAGCACAGGAGCCGGGCAACCCAACTATTGACCAAAGACATGATTTGGAGCCGATGCATATAATGCCGAACTCAGGACACCGAATTTTGCTGTGAAGCTGTTCGGACTTTGGTTTGACAACACATTTGTTGCCCTATAGAGCCCCTGTCAATTTTGTGCCGAGGTGTGGGCATGAGACAACTTAACGGACGGAATAAAGTCTATAAGTAAAGACGATACCGAATAAGAATTTTGGTTCACTGAAATCTGATTGATCCGTCAAAATGTAATCTTTACAGAAGGTACCATAATCACCAAGGCCATTTTACATGCCGGGGGTCTAGGGCTAAGGGAAAAAGCACTATACAGGTTTTGGAGTAAAGTTGTGGTCTGCAAAATTCTTTGCACCTTCCTGCCGCACGTCTGCGCTACTTTCGCCCAAGTATGGGAGATTCCTTGAGAGGAATGGTTTTCGGCTGTTTAGATGGAACCGGGCTCGGAGAGAGTCCTTTTGAGTCCATTGGGTGAGTAGGTTTTGATTCACGTGTGGTAAAAAAAGATGATTAAAGAAAGGGGGAAGGCCGTATAAGGCCGAACCGTGTTATGGGCCTCTCCGTGTATTGCCTCCGCCGATGCCCAAGGTATTTTGAGTGCATAATGCCCAAGGTATTTTGAGTGCATAATTGTGCACGCGTGGTACGGATTTCGCTGATGTAAGCGGCGGTCGACGGAGGCGAAACTGCCAATCCAGCCCTGGAGTTGTCGAGCTGCCGGCATGCAGAACTGACCGGCATTGCGCAATGAAGTTTGGTGGCTTAATGGCCGATGAGGAGTGCGGCTTGACTGGGCCGCTTTGTACTTCGGCCGCAATGGCCGTGGTATGCTCCTCAGTACAGAGGGAGCGCTCCATGTTTCCATTGATTGTAATGACGCCACGTGGACCGGGCATCTTGAGCTTTAGATAGCCGTAGTGTGGGACCGCGTTGAAGCGGGCGAAAGCGATTTGTCCGAGCAGTGCGTGATAGCCGCTGCAGAAGGGGACGATGTCGAAGATCAAGTCTTCGCTTCAGAAGTTGTCCGACGAACCGAAGACGACTTCCAACGTGATTGAGCCCGTGCAGCAGGTCTCTACACCAGGTATTACTCCTTTGAAGGTGGTTTTAGTGGGCTTGATTCTTGACGGATCAATGCCCATTTTGCGGACAGTGCCTTGATAAAGTAGATTGAGAATGCTGCCGCCGTCCATGAGGACTCATGTGAGGTGGAATCCGTCGATGATTGGATCGAGGACCAGAGCTGCCGAACCTCCGTGATGGATACTGGCTGGGTGGTTGATAACCCACAAGTATAGGGGATCAATTGTAGCCTCTTTCGATAAGTAAGAGTGTCTAACCCAATGAGGAGCTAAAGGTAGACCAAATATTCCCTCAAGTTCTATCGACCACCGATACAACTCTACGCACGCTTGACGTTCGCTTTACCTAGAACAAGTATGAAACTAGAAGTACTTTGTAGGTGTTTTTGGATAGGTTTGCAAGAATAAAAAGAGAGCGTAAATAAAAGGTAGGGGCTGTTTAGATAAAGACACAACTAAATTAGTTTTAGTAGAGAGCTTTTTGTCACGAGAAAGTTATTTGTCCCTAGGCAATCGATAACTAGACCGGTAATCATTATTGCAATTTTATTTGAGGGAGAGGCATAAGCTAACATACTTTCTCTTCTTGGATCATATGCACCTATGATTTGAACTCTAGCAAGCATCCGCAACTACTAAAGATCATTAAGGTAAAACCCAACCATAGCATTAAAGTATCAAGTCCTCTTTATCCCATACGCAACAACCCCCTTACTCGGGTTTGTGTTTCAGTCACTCACGCAACCCACTATAAGCGAATCATGAACGTATTGCAACACCCTACAGCGGGAATCCCTCACGCTTGCGCGACACAGAGAGCACCATAGGACAGCACCAATAATAAAACATGCAACTCAAACCAATCACGATCATCAATTAACCCATAGGACAAAACGGATCTACTCAAACATCATAGGATAGCCATACATCATTGGGAAATAATATATAGCGTTGAGCACCATGTTTAAGTAGAGATTATAGCAGGTAAAAGAGGGGTTACACCACTGCATAGAGGGGGGAAGAGTTGGTGATGAGGGCGGTGAAGTTGTTTGTGTAGATTGCGGTGATGATGATGGCCCCGGTGGCACTCCGGTGCCACTGAAGAGAGGGGGAGAGAGCCCCCCTTCTTCTTCTTCTTCCTTGACCTTCTCCCTAGATGGGAGAAGGGTTTGCCCTCTGGTCCTTGTTCTCCATGGCATGGGAGGGGCGAGAGCCCCTCCGAGATTGGATCTGCCTCTCTGTCTCTCTCTGTTTCTGCGCTCTGGATTCTGCCCTTTCACCGTTTCTTTTATAACCGGAGATCCGTAACTCCGATTGGATTGAAACCTTCGCCACGATTTTCCCCCGAAAATTAGCTTTCTTGCGGCAAAAGAATAACAGCAACCGCCTTACGGGGTGCCCACGAGGGTCAGGGGCGCGCCCCCTGCCTCGTGGCACCCTCGGGCACCTTCTCGCGTTGATTCTTCTTCCCAAATATCACAAATATTCCAAAAATATTCTCCGTCCGTTTTTATTCCGTTTGGACTCTGTTTGATATGGGGTTTCTGCGAAACATAAAACATGCAACAAACAAGAACTGGCACTGAGCACTAGATCAATATGTTAGTCCCATAAATAGTATAAAAAGTTGCCAAAAGTATATGAAAGTTGTATAATATTGGCATGGAACAATAAAAAATTATAGAAACGACGGAGATGTATCAGCATCCCCAAGCTTAATTCCTTCTCATCCTCGAGTAGGTAAATGATAAAAAAGATAATTTTTGATGTGGAATGCTACCTAGCATAATCTTGATCATGTAATCTAATCATGGCATGAATATTAAGACACGAGTGATTCAAAGAAATAGTCTATCTTTTGACATTGAGACAATAATACTTCAAGCATACTAATAAAGCAATCATGTCTTTTCAAAATAACATGGCCAAAGAAAGTTATCCCTACAAAATCATATAGTCTGGCTATGCTCCATCTTCACCACTGAAAATATTCAAATCATGCACAACCCCGATGACAAGCCAAGCAATTGTTTCATACTTTTGATGTTCACAAACCTTTTCAACTTTCACGCAATACATGAGCGTGAGCCATGGACATAGCACTATAGGTGGAATAGAATATGATGGTGGAGGTTGTGTGGAGAAGACAAAAAGGAAGAAAGTCTCACATCGACGCGGCTAATCAATGGGCTATGGAGATGCCCATCAATTGATATCGATGCAAGTGAGTAGGGATTACCATGCAATGGATGCACTAGAGCTATAAGTATATGAAAGCTCAAACTGAAAACTAAGTGGGTGTGCATCCAACTTGCTTGCTCATGAAGACCTCGAGCATTTGAGGAAGCCCATCATCGGAATATACAAGCCAAGTTCTATAATCAAAATTCCCACTAGTATATGAAAGTGATAACTCAAGAGACTCACTATATGAAGAACATGGTGCTACTCTGAAGCACAAGTGTGGTAAAAGGATAGTAACATTGTCCCTTCTCTCTTTTCTCTCATTTTTTTATTTTTTTATTTTTTTCTCCCTTTTTTTGGTGGGCTTCTTTGGCCTCTTTTTCTATTTGGGCTTCTTTGGCCTCTTTTATTTTGATAACCTCACAAGGGACAATGTTCTAATAATGATGATCATCACACTTTTATTTACTTACAACTCAATACTAGAACAAAGAAATGACTCTATATGAATGCCTCCGGCGGTGTACGGGATGTGCAATGATCTAGCGTAGAAAAGATATCAAAAAACGGACAAGCCATGAAAATATCATGCTAGCTATGTTACGATCATGCAAAGCAATATGACAATGAATGCTCAAGTCATGTATATGATGATGATGGAAGTTGCATGGCAATATATCTCGGAATGGCTATGGAAATGCCATGATAGGTAGGTATGGTGGCTGTTTTGAGGAAGATATAAGGACGCTTATGTGTGACAGAGTGTATCATATCACGGGGTTTGGATGCACCGGCGAAGTTTGCACCAACTCTCGAGGTGAGAAAGGGCAATGCACGGTACCGAAGAGGCTAGCAATGATGGAAGGATGAGAGTGCGTATAATCCATGGACTCAACATTAGTCATAAAGAACTCACATACTTATTGCAAAAATCTATTAGCTATCGAAACAAAGTACTACGCGCATGCTCCTAGGGGGATAGATTGGTAGGAAAAGACCAGCGCTCGTCCCCGACCGCCACTCATAAGGAAGACAATCAATAAATAAATCATGCTCCGACTTCATCACATAACGGTTCACCATACTTGCATGCTACGGGAATCACAAACTTCAACACAAGTATTTCTACAATCCACAACTACTCACTAGCATGACTCTAATATCACCATCTTTATATCGCAAAACTATTGCAAGGAATGAAACATATCATATTCAGTGATCTACAAGTTTTATGTAGGATTTTATGACTAACCATGTGAATGACCAATTCCTGTCATCTCTCTAAATAGATATAAGTGAAGCAAGAGAGTTTAATTCTTTCTGCAAAAGATATGCCCATGCTCTAACAAATATAAGTGAAGCAAAAGAGCATTCTACAAATGGCGGTTTTCTATGTGAAGAGAAACAGGCAATCCAAACTTCAAATGATATAAGTGAAGCACATGAAGCATTCTATAAAGCCATACTCAAAGAATATAAGTGAAGTGCAATGAGCATTCTATAAATCAACCAAGGACTATCTCATACCAGCATGGTTCATAAAAGAAAAGTGAAAACTAAATGCAAAAGACGCTCCAAGATTTGCACATATCGCATGAAACGAAACGAATCCGAAAACATACCGATACTTGTTGAAGAAAGATGGGATGCCTTCCGGGGCATCCCCAAGCTTAGACGCTTGAGTCTCCTTGAATATTTACTTGGGATGCCTTGGGCATCCCCAAGCTTGAGCTCTTGTCTCTCCTCCTTCTCCTCATATCGAGACCTCCGCGATCTTCGAACACTTCATCCACACAAAACTCAATAGAAAGCTCGGTAAGATCCGTTAGTATAATAAAGCAAATCACTACTCTAAGTACTGTTGCAAACCAATTCATATTTTTCTGCAAAATTGCCATAGTTTCATTCCTATCCGTCGGATATAAATCGGATGGCCTATATTGCAGGATGGCAGGCACACCATGATCACCAACTCTGTTTTTTAAAAGAAAAAAGTAGAAAAAAGAGAGTAGAGAAGTAGAGATAAATATTAAATATAAAATAAATATAACAGTAGAGAAGAGAGTAGATATAAATATTAAATATAAAATAAATATAACAGTACAGAAGATAGTAGAGATAGCAGGTACGTCAAGAAAGGATCGCGCGCGCGCGGGAAAAAGCGGCCGGGCGCGCGCTAGTTTTGGCGCGCGGCGTTCGACGTGCTTTATAAAATCCAATGCCCTCCCACCGCTCTGTGCCTTGCCATTGCTCTCTCCCCGCTCTATGCCTCGCCACCGCTCTCTCCCCGCTCTGCGCCCCACCACCGCTCTCTTCCCGCTCTGTGCCTCGCCACCGCTCTCTCCCCGCTCTGCGCCTCGCCACCGCTCTCTCCCCGCTCTTTCTCGCCCCGCCGCCACCGCGCCACCATGCCGCCATGTCGCCAGGAAACTTGGGGATACCGCGGCGTCCGTGCGCGCCCCTCCGGCGGCTTCTCCGCCGAGATCCGGTTCCGCGGGATGCGCCTCGGCCTCGGCAATTTCGACACCACCAACGAGGCCGCCCGCGCGTATGACGCGGCGGCGTGGCGCCTCCAGTGGCCTCATAGAACATTGAACTTCCCCAACATGCCGATGCAGGAGCGGGCGCAGGAGCTCGCGCCTCTTGCGCGGCTTATCACCGACGAGGATTGTCGCGACAACCGGAGGCGGGGGCACCATCTCAGCATCGCCGAGATGGACGAGGAAGCCATGGCGCTGTGGCGCCAATGCTCCCCGCAGGACATCATCAACGAGCGCGAGTTCTACTCGCAAAGGAGGGAGGAGAGGAAGAAGAGGAGGGCGGAGCGAGCCGCCTATCACGAGGGCAAGCGTGCACGAAAAGCTGACGCTCAATTCAACATGAGGCTAGGAGTAGCGCCGCCCTGGGAACCCGACGACGATCGGTATCTTCACGCCTACATTGAGACGTCGGAGGAGGACATCACTGAGGAGGAGTCGGACGACGAGGAGTAGATGAACTATCTATTTTTTATCTATCTATGCTATATCTATGCTGAGAACTATCTATGTCTCTACTCTCTAGTCTCTACTCTCTATCTCTACTTCTCGATCTCAGCACTGTAAACGTTTTTCTAAAGTGTCGCGCATTGCGCTTCTGTTGGAGATGCTCTAACATGGCAGACGAGTGCTTTAATGTTGCCCACAAGATGCGTGAGTATTACTAGTATATTTTTCTTGCCATGTTGAGATTTTAAAACCACGAGTGCGAACATGCAGAGGAGAAATGAAGACCAAACATGGGATATTGGGGACATCTTCAAGGAGCGTGGCAAGTTAAAGAGGAGCTGCACCGAACCTGTAAAACGAGCTTTGGTAAGTAATAGCCTTTCAATTACTTTCGTTTAGCCTCGTGTTCTTCGATGTGTATATGTTGTAGTTTCTGTTTCTCTTAGCCTCGTGTTCTTCGATGTGTAATAAGAAGAGTCGTTTTTAGCTTGATGTAGGAAGTGGGTGTTCTCACCTTGTAGTTTGTTTTTATATTTTTCCTTTTGAATTCACTTATCCGAGTCCTGTTTATCTGGCTTCTACTAAATGGATCTGGGTTGCTCTGAGTATTGATCTAAAAAAGAAGTAACTTCATGTCAGGATGTAGTTCCTGCGAGGAGGGAAGTATGCTCAACCTTGAGATCATGTTTCCAAAATGAGGCTGGATTACACACAAGGTGCCAGTTGCCTAATGATGCTGGATTAGACACAAGGTGCAAATTCCCTGATGATGCTGGATTATAGACAAGCCAGGTGGAGTCGTCAACTGTTCGTGTCCTCGTGGCTCTAGTAAAGGCTGAAAGAAAGCGTGCAGCATCCCTTGAGAATGTAGCTGAGTTCCTGAAGAAGCGAAAAGAGCAATCAGATGCTCTCTTCACCCAAGCCAAAGAAGAGATGGAAGAAGCCAGAAAGAAGCTAGCAGAGGCAGAGCAGGCTAGGCGTCTCCTGCTATCTAAAACTGTTGTCAATACAAATTTTCCTTCATAATAGCTAGGTTCAAATGTTTATCTAGTTAGCATGCCTGTTGTGATGTCCGTGCATCTACTGATGTGGCGCAAAATAATTTTTTTTGGGGTCATGTAATAACAGCAATTACTTTCCAAACAATAACAGACGAAGCATTGGACATGGTATAGTTCACGCGCAAGCCCAACATTCCAAGTTCAACTTCCACATCAAACTCATGTTCACAGATATCTGCACATTCATAGATAATGTCCACAACCATGATTCACTTGAAAGCCAAAAAAATGTGAGGAGAGTTATAAATAAAGAAAAACCTCTAGTTCCTACTACCAGTGCAAGCACAACAAGTAAAGACCATGTGTAATTAATTATATTTTGGTCATTTTTTGACTAATCGCAAATAACTTCTGGAAGCATGTATAATTTCTAATGCCGGCCACGGCTGGGGTCCATGATGTTTTGAGCCAAACCGGGCAACACACCGGGTGTCTATGCCAGCGACGCTGTGGTCGTAGCATTTGTGGGTTCAGAGCGCCGGAGGCTCCCATGGTCTACTATTCCTCGATGTCGGCGATGGCCGCAAACATGTTGGCCACCTCCGCCAGCATGCCGCGGTTCCGCCAACGTTTGTGTCGGATGGCGCGGCCAACTATGGTGCACTGGACGCCGTGGTCTCCCATGTGCTAGCGTGCAGCAACTGGCCACTCCTCTGCGAGCAGGCTTGGAGCGTCGAGTTGATGCACCAGGGGCCAGCTTGGAGCGGCGGCTTGCTCCTCCACTTGCCCACCTGCAGCCTCGCCCATCGTACTGACGGCCTGGGGCGGGGAGGGAGGTGGGGCAGCGAGTTGCTTGGCTTGTCGGGGCACCGAGTCGGCTTTTATGCCGGAGAACTCGTCTTCCTGCTCACCGGATGCTATGGAGAGTGTGGAGAAAATGGTGCAAGGAGGATATGGGGAGTAGTGGTGTGGTGCGGTTCTTGCCAGGCGTCTGGCCTCGTTTAAATAGCGAGTGGACGAGAGGAGCCAGCCGCCGACGTTGTGTTCTAAAATGCCAGCTGGCTCGCGGAAGGACATGTTGCCGACACATGCGCGAATTCAATGGAGGCAGGCGGGGCAGTCTAAAGCTGGTTGCATGTGGCGAGGAGGCGTGTTCAACCTGGCCTGCAGCGAGTGGGGCCCTCTTGGCCGACGCGCCGATTCAATGCCTGGGCTATGAGAGGTTGCGTCCGTGTCAGAGCAATCACTCCCTCCAATCCTTTTTTGTTTGGGTATAACAAAATCTCGTTTTCCATTCAAATTTTACAAGTAAAATTTGTGGACAAACTTTGACCCAAAATACGATGGGGACTAGTAAACCAGGACGGAGGTAGTAGTAATTTTTTTATCAAAGAAGGGTTTCCCCTTCCGATTTTCATTACTGAAAACCAACATCTAAACCATAGTATTTGCCCTAGAACTACCAGGTTCAACATCTCGCAACATAAACCCATACAACCATACGCCAAGGAGGTAGTAGTTATGAATTCCATTTTCTCTCCATACCAATCGTTCTAAAAACTACTTAAGTACTTATATCGCGCCCTTGAAAATCGGAACTCTTACCCCGCTAAAAAATGATATTTTAAACATGGCTACTCGATCTGTGGCAACTGGCGAGCCGCCGCCTCTAGGTCTATCACCTGTGGTCCCGACCATCAACTACTACAGATCAAATTATCACGCGAGCTGACTATTCCTACAAAGGTGCGCTCCACCACGTACCCGATACCCTCGCATGCAGCAATCATGCACCTAGGGTTTTAGGGTTTATTTGTTAACGGCGCCTTTACATAACTCTCATGCGTGCGAGAGACCAACTGCATGCGTGCGCCTCTTCTCTTCGTATATGTACTCCACCGTTTGTCTGGTGTCCAAAAAATTATACAGTAGTAATAACTACTAGCAATGTGCCAATGCGTTTCCACACGATCAAAGTAGATTAATACATATTCACCGATTTGATAGAAAAAAGGGTCTAGTTTTGAGATACGTGTATCACTAAAAATATCTTATGTTTCACTCAAAATATATTTCTTCGGCGGTTTTGATGAGATAAGGGAGGAATGTTGTTGGTTTCAAGATTCGAGAAGTGGTATATCTCTAATTTCTATTCTTACTAGCAAGATGCCCATGCGTTGCACGGAACATCAAGATCTTGTGGGAGAAAAAGGATGGACGAGGGAAGGCCTTATCTGCAAATGTGGAGAGGAGTGCGGGTAAATTGCCATAGTTTCCTTCCCATCTGTTAGATATAGATCGGACGGCCTATATTGCAGGATGGCAGGCACACCATCATCACCGATTATGCTTTTTATAAGAGTTCGAGATAAAAAACAGAGTTGGTGATGATGGTGTGCCTGCCATCCTGCTATATAGGCCGTCCGATTTATATCTGACGGATAGGAAGGAAACTATGGCAATTTTGCAAAAATATACCCACACCCCTCTCCACATTTGCAAATAAGGCCTTCCCTCATTCATCCTTTTCTCCCACAAGATAAACTACTCATACAAATGCATCTTGATGTTCCGTGCAACGCATGGGCATCTTGCTAGTTGTTGCAAAAAGCCCATGTGTTGTGTGTGTGAGAGAGAGGGAGAGAGGAGGAGGACGGAGTGCATGTGTGACAAAGACACAAAGAGTGTGTGTGCGAGAGGTATCAGCTTAAAATGAGGCGATAGTGTGTGTGTGCACGATCGAGAGGGCGTGTCTCAAGAAGGGACGAAAAGTCTACATAGATACAAGAAGCGTGAGAGAGACATGTACGCGATAGTGGAAGCACGAGTGTGCGGGTGTACAAACATATATGGAGGCTAGTCAATCAATGATGTGAGAGAAATACAAGTCGGGGATGCAAAAGCGAGAGTTTTGTGTGTGAGAGAGAGAGACGATAGTCGGGAAGGGGAGTGGAAGCAGGAGCTGTGCGCGTGTGTGTGTGAGAGAGAGCGGGGGGGGGGGAGTTTGTCTGATCGGTAAACAAATGAATAATGTCAGTTTATAACTGGGATGGAGACGAAAAGGAGACCGCAACAAATGTTGTGTGTGCAGGAGAGAGTAACTTTAGTGGTATGAGTCATATCTAGAGACATATAGGGTGTGTGAGAGAACCCCATAGAGAGAAAGACAAAGTGAAAGACGAGTGAGACTGTGTGTGTGGCGGTGAAAAAGAAAGCTTAGGTACCTAGTGATACCAGAGAACGGTAGAGACGTGAGAGATAATGAAAACCATGAAATGTATAATGATAGGGAGAGTGTGATACTTCTCAAGGGAGACGTCGAGAGACCATGTTTGCAAAGATAGGAGAAACATGAAGTGAGCGTGCGGGTGAGTTGGAGAAAAGAGAATGATAGCTACATGAAGCAGCATGCCAGAGAGATGGATGTGAAAGGAGTCAACATAAAAGGGATTCACATATTTGAATTCGAGATGATGATACATGTAATTCATACTCGAACCAAAATTGATCTATCAAACATGCATACTCATATGAATTCACGCGCATCTATGTTATTTAATATGTAGATATTACTGATCCATACATTTTAGTAGAACATAATTTGGTTTAATTTTTTTTGAATTCAACCTTACGATTTTGAGATCATTGTATTTGTAAATCATATTATATACATATAAAGGAGCAGAATTCTTTGTTGTGCTTTTGAAAGTATATATGTAAAAATGATGTATATAGAATTTTATTCGAATCGCAAATGGATCTTGGCCGCAAAAATAGAATACAAACTGGATTCAAATTGAGTTGGCACGATAAACATGCACTCTTGCTCTGCAAAAATTTGAACCAAGAGTGGAAAGTCGCAGTAACCGCCCGAAACCAAAATCTGTGAGATTGAAGTTACTGCCTATCTTTGACACACAAAGCCTATCGGCTCGATTTCTATAGGTTTTGATAGGGGTAGGTTTGTAATTTCACTCAAACGTGACATAATCGCCTCTCACCCGGATTCATACACGGTGGGCACCAAAACATAGTGTCTCCTCGGCCGAAATCGACTCACTCCCCGATTCATACACGGTGGGCGCCAAAAGAAACTCTCGTCGGCAAATATTTGTGTATGCGAGATTACCATCTATCCCCAACCGACAAATATTGCTGTGATGTAGGAAATTTTAAACGGGGGCTAAGTTTGTAAATTTCCTTGCATTTGGGACAAGCGCGCCCTAAAGACATGGTTCCCCCCTTCCTCTCTCCCTCCATTTCCCCATTCGTACTTCGTGGGCGCCAAAACAGCCTCTCCACCCCAGCCTCCTCCGTTCGCCACCCCATCCACCGCCGTCCTCCTCCACCATGTCGGAGCTGATACCCCGACGCCGTCGTCCATTACAAGAGATCGACCTCTCTCATCCGCGGCTTCGGACCGGGATCCTTGCATCCCGTCCTCTCGCTTCATCCCCGCCGTCGTCCACCTTGCCGGCGCCGCTCCTACGACGGTCTCATCCACCGCACCCCGTCGCCACCGTCTACCCTCCTAGATCTGCTTCCACGCCGCCGACCGCCATCGCTACCGTAGCACCGTCAAATTCTCAGCAGATGCATACACGGCACCGCACCAGAGGCGGTACTCTTTCGTATCTCCTCAACTTATTTATCGCAGCAAGAAAATAGATCGCCACTGCTTTACTCTGATTTCTTGTCCATCACTTACTTGCTAGTTGAAAGCAAACATTGGTTGCGAAGTTGCCTTTGTCCGGTTAGCACCTTCAGATCCGCCATGGCATGCTCAACACTATACTCGCAATGCTTATGGTTTTCCCCTTTTATATTCCACACTAGTTAAATGACAGTAGACTAAATTTAAAAATTGGGTCAGTTGATTTTCAGAGCTCGTCGGAGTTCGTCGGTGCGAATGAATGAGCTCGTGCGGGGACGGTGGTTGTGGGGGGCGGTGGTGGGGCCTCGCCGAACGAAGAAAACTCGACGCGGGTGGGGGCGGGGGTGTGGGTGGCGGAGGAACACAGGCGGTGGGGGGTGGTTCAGGGGAGGGCGGGGGGTCGGGGCCGGCGGCCTGTGCGGTGTTCTGTATGGGAAGAATCAGAGACGAGGAAGAAGAAGGGTTAGGAGACATAGGATCTTCATCCAACCGCGTGAAATGGTCGACTGACTCAAATGACAAAAGTCACGCGACTTGCATGCAGACATGCCTTTATATTCAATACCATCATTGTACCTGCTTAGCACTGCTCCTGAATCCATCAAGCTAAACAACGTGCCACTCATAATTCCAAACTTGTTGCTCAAATACGAATCTGATATGATGCTGATATTACTAAAATAGATAACGTTTAATTGGTCAGCTAATGTTCCTACTTTACTTTCGAAAAGCACGTGCACCACATATAGAGAGACAGCAGGGAGTTTCATTCTTAATGCGCTCTGGTTCATCATGTGTGGGCACTGTGCAACGAACATTTTATTATCCAAAATCTGCTTGCTCTTCTTTAGCATGTTCCTCTTCCGTTCTTTTTAATAAGTACTCTCTCCGTTCCTAAATACAAGTCTTTGTATAGATTCCACCATGGACTACATATGGAGCAAAATGAGTGAATCTACACTCTAAAATGTATTTGTATACATCTGTATGTGATCCATAGTGGAAATCTCTACAAAGACTTATATTTTGGAACGGAGGGAGTATGATAGTAGTACATTATGTTCCTTGTAGTGAAGATGAGCAGGGACGTTTGCAGTGTAGAGGTCTATACGGTCGGTTGTGATGGACACTTTGAACTCTTCGGGCCTCTTTGATTCGTAGGATTTTGTAAACATAGGAATAGGATTTGTAGTGGCCTGCCCACTTGAATCCTATAAGATTAGCAAGTAAATGCGGGGAGCTATGTCGCCTTTGAGAGTTACACTGATATTAACAGTACCACACCTTCAGTTGAAGAGAGCTGGTATCCGAAGCCTTTCTAGCCGTACCGGCAATACTAGCACATATATTCCAGCAAGTTCCACTTTGCTGATTTTACTCCTGATGCTTACGGTTTTCCCGTTATATCTACACTATGATCTGTGTAGCTGCTATGTGTCGCACTAGCAGCAGTCCACTCTTGAAGCTAAACAACACACCAATCATAAGTCCAAAGCTTACTTCTTCAAATACGAATTGTGATATGATACTGATATTAGTTAACGGACACACATTTAATTGGTCAGGTAATGCTCCCACTTTATTTTCCAAATGCATGTGGCCACATATAGAGAGACAGCATGGAATTGCATTTCTTTGGGCGCTGTGATTCATCATGAGTGGGCAACCAAGATTGTATGCAATGCAGCAGAACCTCAAGAATATGCTTCCTCTTCTGCTCTTTAACATGTTCCTCTTTTATTATTCTGTATTTAGTACGTACAGTATGTTCCTTGTCCAGAAGGGGAGCAGGGACATCTGCAGTCAATAGCTGATAGAGCTGGCCTATAATCGATAGGCTTTCAATTAGTAGCGGCAATACAAAACCGTATTTTCCAGCCAGTTCCACTTTCCCGATTTATATATCGTGGTTATGGTGTACCCCATTTATGTACACTACGATCTGCCTAGTTGCTGTGTGCTCTTGTTATCAGGGTTTGACGATAAACTCTCTATACAGTATATTATGAACCTATCATCTGCCAACTATCCTTACTTCTGGAACCTATTTTTTTTGTGTACTTGTGCCAGATTATATTAATGCACGCACCATATTACAGCGCACATGAGCTCTCTCATCAAAATCCAGTGATAGCACACAAGGGTTTACAGGGGCGCCCCTATATTAGAATATCCTCTGCATTACAAAGATAATCTCACTACTATTTATGTTTTCATGGTTCTCAGATATTATACGTAATTACAGTGAATATCAGAATCCGCGAATCAGAAGAATATTGTGGAACACTGCAACGACTTACAAAATTGGCACCAAGGCATTGAGTGTCATTCTGGATGCAATGAGACGCATACGCTCCCCACCTGTAGATTCTTGTTCAGAATATGATCCTAATGACTATTCTAACCTCGAGGAGTCAAAGGCAGATGGCCTGTCCTGTTCACCCATCAAGGTGCCTGTTCTAATTTGGCAAGGTTTTATTGATTGCGTGTATCTTGCATATGTTGTCTTGCATTTCTTCTACTTTGTTGCATCGCCATCTGCTTAGTTTACTCATCATATATGTCAAGATGCCATGCCCATCCATTATCACTACATATTCCATCTGTCATACCATGTTTTCCCACTCAAATGATGTTCTTGTGCATCAGACATCAAAAAGGAAGAGGGTGGTTGCCGAACCTGAAGGAGCACCAGCAAAGTCCTTGAAAAACATGGTGGTGCCAGAGAAATCAGACAACACCCCACTAATATTGGTTGTACAACCAGTGACACAAAACGTAGGACTGACTCCAGCAGATTGTACCCATACTTCATTGGCCACACCACTAGCCCCACCACACAGGACCTGCACTCCAGCAAAAGGTATGCCGATTTCAGTTGCCATAGCACCAGCCGTACCACAGAAAAATCTCCAGCAAAAAGTACAGCAAGTCCACCGGCCGAAGACCTATCCCAACTGCAGAGACGGCCAATTCCTGCAGATTGGAACCCCATTCCAGTTATTCCCAGTTTTAAAGGCAATGCTTTCAATGTTGTTAGGGACTACGTGCATATATTCCCATCATGGGAAGATTATAGTGAAGACAAACACCATTTTCACATCTTCCTGTCCCACTTACGTGTAAGTGCTATTATTCATGGTGATTATTTTCCTGTTTTCTGCTGATTGAACACATCAATGATTTACATTACATTGTTGTAAGTAGGCGAGGGTCAATCTGGATAGTCATGACGAGCAAAGCTTGCTTGCGCTTTTCAAGGAAGCATTGCATCAGTATCGGTGTTACCTAAGGAAATCACACTTTGATGGCAAGTCTATAAACGAAGTTCCGGTGAAGTCTCCTGTGCTAAATTTAGAAGACATTGAATGGAAAAACCTTGTTATGCACTTGTCTCATTCCCAGGATGAGGTACTGTCTATGATATCACATGCCAATTTGAACTTCTACTTTTTCGCATGTGCCTTATGGATCTTTTTTGTAGGAAATCAGCTTGAAGAAGAATTCCAGTTTGAAAAGAACGACAGGATATCACAAATATGCTGCCCGCTGCTTTGCTCTTGTTAGTACATGTTGTCCTGTATCACTGTACTTGCATTCATACCTGGTTCATTATGTGACAGCAGTATGCATGATAGCTTGCTTATCAATTGTTCGCTCCAAATTATCTGATATGTATGAATGGTTACATTAGTGTAGAATATATCCAATGCCAATGAATTTTTTTAGCTCTGCATTGTTCTTGTAAGTACCTATTGTCCTTTATCAGTGTACTTATATTGACAGGTAGTTGTTCATGTACCATCACTCTACAGCTTATTTTCCTTTGCCCTCCATTTTCTACGCATCAGATCTATATTTACTCTTACCATAAGGTTGGATAACACCGATGGTCCTGAAGAAGTTTAGCTCTGCATTGCTCTTGGTTGTACCTTTTGCCTGTATCACTGTACTTACATTTATAGCTACTTGGTCATGCAGCATCACTCTTCATCTTATCTTAAATATTCTGCATTTTTTCTTATATTATCACATCTATATTTACTCTTAACAAAATGTAGAATAGAGGCAATGCTTATGAAAATATTCTGTGGTAAACTTCTTGAATTGCCCCCCCCCCCATCAGCATGGACAAGAGCTTTATAGAGCGTGTCTTCACCAATAATGTGAGTTTGTCCTTCTCAAGCCTTCAAACTTTGTTGTGTATATTTGGTTAGGCATGATTGCAATAGCTGTTTATTTTTGGTGTTTGCATCAAATTGCATGTTTAAAGTTTATTATGTAGTTCATAAACAAAAGTTTGTCCTTCTCAATTTAAGTTTTCAGTTGTACAACCAAGTTCCTTCTTCATACCATGTAAATTAAGCTATACAGAGCAAGTGATCTTCTTTTGCACTGCATGTATGCTTCTGTTCTTGATCCGTAATCCAGTGGTGTGGTGAACCTACCCACTACAGCACAATGTCATATTCTGCAATGTCTTAACTATGAACAATGTCATATCATTCTACTATTATTTAAACCGTCTCTTTATCTGCCAATCTGAAATGGGATAAATTTACAGCACACTAACCATTGATACTTATGAGTTCTTGATCTATAATCCAGTGGTGTCCTGAAGCTGCCAACTCCTTCACAATGTCATTTCCTGCCATGTCTTAACCTGGACAATACCATATTGTGTTAATGCTATTTTAAACTGTGTCACTTTATTCGTCAGTAAGAAATGTGATGAATTGTCAGCACTGATACTTATATGTGCAAAACCTTTCATCTGTCTGCTTGTTTATCTTTTAGAGTGAGGAGGATATAAGTGTCAAACAAGCGCCGTCTCATTAGCTTGCTCAGCTGCTTGCGCTGCAGCTCCCGAGCAGGGCTAACCTTTCTTGAAGTCTATTGAAGTGTTGTCGGTTTTGTATATTGTTTTGTCGGTGTGTTTATTTGCACTGGTGGCGATCTTTGATGCCCAGTGTATGTAATCTACTGTCTGCTTCTGATTTATTATCATAGTGGCGAACTTTGATGCCCGGTGGATGTAATATGTTGTAATTTCTTTATTGTATAGTCTAGATTTTTTCTTATTCACGATGTTGCAGTTATTTTACTGTATATATATATATATATATATATATATATATATATATATATCATGTCTTCGCAGTAAACCGGCCAAACCGTAAAATTACGGTACATAATCGGGTCGTCATGCTAATCACTACATAACGACCCGTGATGTGATTGGCACAATCATGGGTCGTTGTCTATTTCGGCCTACTGCCGGCCCATGAGTTGTTCAGCACGTTTCAGGCCCAACCCACTTTTCAGCCTCCTAAAAGCCCATTGAGTTTTCTTGCGAAAATAGGGCCGGCGGTTTACTCGGCCTATTAGAGGCCCAAATCTACTAGTGAGCCAGTTTACATTTAGGCTTGTTAACGGACCGATTAACATGCCAAAATTGTCTTGGTCCTTGTTTGGCCCAATCAGATTATCGGCTGTGAGCAAGCCAGATGCAACCCGGGCCGTAGTTAGGCCCAACTATATGATGGGCTTTTACAGGACGAAATAAATATAGGGCGAAAATGTTAAACATGCCTTTAACAGGCCGCAACTAATATCAGGCCGAATTACTAAATGGGCCTTTAGCAAGTGGGCCCAAAAGTATAGAGTCCAGTTGACGGGCCGAATCTGATATGGGCCATAATTTAGCCCAAAGCCTCTTAAAGGGTCGGATCTGATCTGGGCCGTAATTTGGCCCAGAACGTGGTAGCCTTTTAACAGGTCGGATCTCATATGGGCCTTTATTAGGCCCAGAACATGGCAGGCTGTTTATGGACCGGATCAAATATGGGCCGGCATTTGGCCCAAAACATGGCAGCCCATTAACGGGCCGGCCCATTAGTGTCCTCAAAATCTTGTGGGCCTTTAGCTGGGCCGGCCCATTATGGGCTACAAAATCTTGTGGGCCTTTAGCTGGGCTGGCCCGTTATGGCCCGCTAAATCTTGTGGGCCTTTAGTTGGGCCGGCCCATTTAATCTTAATGGCCACTTTTGGGCCGGTCCACGTGTCAACGTATCATAGGCGCATCTCGCCCGTTGGATGAGTGACACCTGTGCCAACGCGGAGCTGACACGTGGTTCCGTCAGCCAATGAGAATTTTACACGTGGAAAATCGGCATTGGTCGTGGCTGTTAGCGGGTTATCGGATCCAGAACCGGACCCGATAGCTTAACGGCGTCCCGTTACGGTGGATGCCACGTGTCGGTCACCCTTGACGAAAGCACTTCTATGACGCGCGATTTATCGTCATGGAAGTGGACACTTCTGTGATGATAATTTTGGTAATGTCATGGAACACTTCTACGAAAGCACAGGTATGACTATCTTGATTCTGTCATAATTTTGTCATGGATGTACATGCATGACAGAAAACGTGACCTACTGTGACAGACACGTATCATCACGGAAGTGTATTTTTCTTGAAGTGAGTGCTGATCACAACACCTCTATTAAAATGCTTAAGGAAGTTATTTTCCCAAGATTTGGAGTCCCTAGATATCTAATGACTGATGGTGGTTCACACTTTATTCATGGTGCTTTCCGTAAAATGCTTGCTAAGTATGATGTTAACCATAGAATTGCATCACCCTATCATCCTCAGTCTAGTGGTCAAGTTGAACTTAGCAATAGAGAAATAAAATTAATTTTTCAAAAGACTGTCAATAGGTCCAGGAAGAATTGGTCTAAGAAATTAGATGATGCACTTTGGGCTTATAGAACATCATATAAAAATCCTATGGGTATGTCTCCTTATAAAATGGTTTATGGAAAAGCTTGTCATTTGCCTCTTGAGTTAGAACATAAAGCATATTGGGCAGTTAAAGAACTCAATTATGATTTCAAACTTGCCGGTGAAAAGAGGTTATTTGATATAAGCTCATTAGATGAATGGAGAACCCAAGCTTATGAAAATGCAAAGTTATTCAAAGAAAAGTTAAAAGATGGCATGACAAAAGAATTCAAAAACGTGAGTTTAAAGTCGGAGAATATGTTCTTTTGTACAACTCTCGTTTTAGATTCTTTGCAGGCAAAATCCTCTCCAATTGGGAAGGCCCCTATCTCATCGAGGAGGTTTACTGGTCTGGAGCCATCAAAATAAATAGTTTCGAAGGCACTAACCCGAAGGTTGTCAATGGGCAACGAATAAAGCATTATAAGGTACGGCTATTAATGTTGAAAGTAATATTATCCAAAATTTGACACCAGAAGAGCACATAAAAGAGTCCTTTCGGAACACTCCAGAATCATGAATATAAGGAGGTATGTGATACGGTAAGTAAACAGACTCCGAAAAATCTACAATTTTTTTATCAGTTTTGGAATATTTTAAAATTTTAGAAATAAAGAAACTTCCAGGAAGCGTCCCCTGGTGGGCACAAGACACCAGGGCGTGCCAGGCTTGCCTGGCGCGCCCATGTGGGTTGTGCCCACCTGGGACACCTCCCGTACTCCGTTTTTCTTCCATATGCTTGTCCTCCAAGATAAAAAATCTATATATACTTCCCAAACCTGTTAACCACCGTATCACGGAGAAAAACCTCTGTTCTATTTTCTTGCTATTTCTAGTCAGATTTGTCAAGCTAGGCATCATGTCTTCCTGCTCCTCCAACCACATGGAAGAAGATGCTTGGCTGATGAAGATTGAGACAAAGAGGGAGGAGCCCACAGACGCTATCAAGGGAGACAAGGGCAAGGAAACTACCGTAGATCCATCCCCGGTGGCAACACAAATACTGTTGGCTGAGGAGGAGGAGGAAGATGTCCTTAAACCCTATCTTACTCACCTTACTCCTGCTGAGATTGAAGCTTTTCGTGTCTTTGGAACAGTTCGTATACAGAATAAGTATCTCACTCGCGAAAATATTCTGCATCAAGAGCATATCACCTATCTCCGCAGCGTCATCCGTCGGCTGCAGGATCTCTCGACCCTTAAAGACAAGATCGCTTCATCGCCACCATCACCTTCTTCACCACCAAAGGAGAAATGAGTATCAGGTATGGGCACTCCCCTTGGCTTCCGCCAAGCTTGGGGGAGGTGCCCCGGTATCATATCATCCCACTATCTTTTTGCTTTTACTCGTTTTAGTTCAATCTTTTGCTTAGATAAATAAAGTTAGTTCGATCCTTTCCTATTTGAGAGTTTGCTTAGTGATCTATCACTATAATCATGTGCAAGTTATATAATAAAGCTAGTTTGAGTTTTTACTTTCTTCACTTTCATGTTGCAAATAAAGAAAAGAAAAAGAGAAAGAAGCAAATAAAAGAAAGGAAATAAATCAAAAAAGAATTTTATTAAAGATTGAGAAACATAGCATTATTCAGTGATGCAACTCATGAAAGAATTAATAAGGGAAGGGAAGATTCACATATAAATATACCATCCTAGAAATCTTTTGTGATTGTGAGCCCTCATCAAAATATTATATGCCAAAATTGTTGACATTGCACAAGGAAGACAATTTAATGGTTTATGTTTGTTTATATTCACATAGGAGTCATATTGTCATAGATCCTTTAACATGTGATGCTTGCCCCTATCTTTGCTAGCCAAAAATTCTGCACTAAGTAGAGATACTACTTGTGCATCCAAAAACCCTTAAACCCAAATCTTTTTCAAGTGTCCACCATACCTACCTAGGGATTGAACAAGACCTCTCAAGTAAGTTGTCATCGGTGCAAAAAGGCAATAAAAACTGCTTCTAAATATGTAAGATCATTTAGTGTAAGAGAAAATTGAGTGTTGTACGAACTTGGATGACAAAGAATAAAAGCGACAGACTGCATAATAAAGGTTGTCATCTTAAGGGGCAATACAATGTGACGTTCTCTTGCACTAAGGGATTGAGCATGCAAACAAATAAGTGTATGGCAACCTCTGCTTCCCTATGCGAAGGGCCTATCTTTTACTTTTATGTATTTACTTTTATGCAAAGAGTCAAAGTTTTCCTCCTATTCCTTTTTATTTTTCTCTTTTGGCAAGCATCATGTGGTGAGGAAAGATCTAGGCACATATGTCCAGTTGAATATAGATAGCATGAGTTATTATTGTTAACATCACCCTTGAGGTGAGTATGTTGGGAGGCGAAATTATAAGCCCTTATCTTTGTATGTGTCCAGTTGAAACGTTTTGCTCATGTGTACAAGGTGAGTGTTAGCAATCATAGAAGACTATATGATGGTTGAGTATGTGGACTTGCTTTAAAGGCTCTGACACGTGACTCTTCCCGAAAAGATGATGAATTGTAGTTGGAAAGATGACTTAGAACATAGTTTGTAGGTTTCTAAAAGAGTTTTTGCTTTGTACTTCGATTGTGTGATGAACTATTACTTATTCATGAGAAGTGTATGATAAAAGTTCTATGATTAAAGTCCCATATGTTAAATTTTTTTGCTGTTATAATAATCAACATGATGCCTCTATTTCCGTATTTTTTTTATTGACACCTCTCTCTCAAAGCATGTGACATGTTTTTCGATTTCGGTTTTCGCTTGAGGACAAGCGAGGTCTAAGCTTGGGGGAGTTGATACGTCCATTTTGCATCATGTTTTCTTACTATTATTTATAATGTTTTTATCCATAATAATTCTTTTTAGAGTAATTCTAATGCCTTTTCTCTCATAATTTGCAAGGAACACACCAAGAGGGAGAATTCCGGCAGCTGGAAATTTGAACCTGGAAAAGCTACATCAGGCCACCTATTCTGCACAACTCCAAATGAGCTGAAACTTCACGGAGAATTTTTATGAATTATTTGAGGAATATTGGAGCCAATAAATACCAGAGGGAGGCCACCAGGTGGGCACAACCCACCTGGGCGCGCTAGGCCCCCCTAGCGCGCCCTGGTGGGTTGTGGCCTCCTCGGCCCACCTCCGGTGCCCATCTTCTGGTATATAAGTGATTTTGACCTAGAAAAAATGAGGAGGAGGATTTCAGGACGAAGCGCTGCCGTCTCGAGGCGGAACTTGGGCAGGAGCACTTTTGCCCTCCGGCGGAGCGATTCTGCCGGGGGAACTTCCCTCCTGGAGGGGGAAATCATCGTCATCATCATCACCAACAACTCTACCATCTTGGGGAGGGCAATCTCCATCAACATCTTCACCAGCACCATCTCATCTCAAACCCTAGTTCATCTCTTGTATTCAGTCTTGTTACCGGAACTATAGATTGTTGCTAGGGGGTGACTAGTAGTGTTGATTACATCTTGTAGTTGATTACTATATGATTTACTTGGTGTGAGATTATATGTTCATATCCATTATGCATATTAATACCCCTCTGATCTTGAGCATGTTTATTGTTTGTGAGTAGTTACTTTTGTTCTTGAGGTCACGGGACAAATCATGTTGCAAGTAATCATGTGAACTTGATATGTGTTTGATATTTTGATAGTATGTATGCTGTTATTCCCTTAGTGGTGTCATGTGAACGTCGACTACATGACACTTCACCATATTTGGGCCTAAGGGAATGCATTGTGGAGTAGCAATTAGATGGTGGGTTGCGAGAGTGACAGAAACTTAAACCCCAGTTTATGCGCTATTCCGTAAGGGACCGATTGGATCCTAGAGTTTAATGCTATGGTTAGAATTTATTCTTAATACTTTTCTCGTAGTTGCGGATGCTTGCAGGAGGGTTAATCATAAGTAGGAGGTTTTTTCAAGTAAGAACAACACTTAAGCACCGGTCCACCCACATATCAAATTATCAAAGTAGTGAACACAAATCAAACCAACATGATGAAAGTGACTAGATGAAATTCCCGTGTACCCTCAAGAACACTTTGCTCATTATAAGAGACCGTTTTGGCATGTCCTTTGCCTCTAAAGGATTGGGCTACCTTGCTGCATACTTGTTACAATTATCGTTACTTGCTCGTTACAAATTACCTTGCTATCAAACTACTCGCTACTTACAATTTCAGCACTTGCAGACATTACCTTACTGAAAACTACTTCTCATTTCCTTCTGCTCCTCGTTGGGTTCGACACTCTTACTTATCGAAAAGAGATACAATTGGTCCCCTATACTTGTGGGTCATCAAGGAGGAACAAAAGAAACGGGCAGCCAGATGAAGGTGTGTGTGATATACAACATACGGTTCACTCGGATGAACTGTTTGTGATTAGGCAACACAAAAGAAACAGTCAGCCAGATGAAGGTGTGTGCGATATACAGCATGCGGTTCAGTCGGACGAACTGTTTGTGTTGAGACAAGAGAATAGAAACGGTTCAATATAAGAAGATGTGCGTGATACGCGGCAAACAGGTCTGTAATCAGAAATGTGTGCGAAGACCGATAATAACACAGATGATTGCTTCTAATAAGACGTATGTGATATGCTCTATCTACACAACATCTATTGGCCATAAGTATGCGAAGAGGCATCCTATATCAGCAAGGACCAGCTATTCCACCAATACCTCATCTAAGAGAACTCTCATGTTAACTCTGCTCAGGTTGGACCAGCCATCAGATGGGTGACTGGATGGGAAGTTGTCTTGATGTTAAATTAACTGATGGGATGGGTCATCCTGGTCAAATTAAATTACCTTTGACCTGGATGATCCATCCCATCAGTTAAATTAACCTCGAGGTTCTTGTTTTTTTAACACATGTTAAAGAAGGTCTACCGCGTTACTTTTTGACAATGTGCGATATGTGGCATACAGTTGATCCATCTGACCTGTTTGTGATGGAATAAGCCGTGTGTGTTGTGGGCAAACACTTGCTAGTATTCAACCGTTTGCGATTGATGAATTCATCACTCATGGGTTCCCTAGTGTGGTTCATGTTCATCTAATCATCATCTTCTTCTTGTGCTAGCTTGATGTTCCTTCTATGCTAAGTTTCCATTAATTGATGACGTTTTATAAACATGCAACCGTTTCCCGCCATTTCCTCACATGTTTCCCGCCACCCAGCGATATTGTGCATAAACCTAGGCGGTGCGCGACGCACGGAGGCTACAAGGGCAGCCTGTAGCACATCCGGCTTTTCCAAGCACGCCAACCCACCAAAGCGCCGCCTCTGCCATCAACCTCATCGACAAGGAAAACGAGCAGGCGCCACGGCCCGTCGAGGCCGAGGCGCTCCCCGGCAACGTGACGGACGACGTCGTGATGCGCGTCATCACCAGGGTTGAGCAGACCTTCGGCGCATGGCGCTTGAGCGCCGGGGATCAAGATAGGCATGTCAGCACCGACAGGCTGCAGCTTGCCGCACAACATGATCGATGGCGTGCCGCAGAGCAAGCTAGGCGCGTCCGCACCGATAGGCTACGGCTCGCCGCACGACGAGACCGTTGGAGCGCCGCAGAGCGAGAGGCGCGGCGCGCCGCACAGCAAGAGCGGATCCATCGGCGCTTCCCTGCTGTCGACACGGTGCCGCAGCTGGGTACACGTCCCGTCAGTACCTCCATTCCTCGCCAGGAGTGGGCAGAGGCCCTCTACGCCGTACTTGCACCAGAGGCCCGCCGCACCGTACTTGCACCGGACGCCCGCCGCGCCGTTCGCATGGGTCGCGCCATTCGCCTTGTCCGCGGCCTGCTCGATGCCAACGCGCTGGTCGGTAGGCTCGACCGCCTCCTTGGCCCAGGTGCCCACCTGGGCGCAGTAGAGGAACATGGTCGTCGCATCCTCGAGCTGATGATCTCCGATGATATAGCCAACTTGGAGCTCGAGATCGCGCTCCAGATGTACCGCGAGCGTCTCGGCCGCTTGGACGAACGCCTGCACGAGTTCAGGTAGAGCCAAGAGCTACCGTAGGCAAGGGCTACTGGTCATGGTCTAATGGACGCGTTTTATTTTGTTGAGTCGTTTTGACGTGGATAGCTATGTATTCACAGCAATCATAGTATTGCTCTGTTTATTCCTCTGTTTCAATGTGTGTACTCTGTTTTCCGTTCTTATATGTTCTGTTTCAATGTGTGTATATACGCTTTCCATTCTGTATATGTGGATGATAACAGCTAGATTCAAATCAGTATACAGAAATAGATAGAAAATGGAATTCATAATATATATATATATATATATATATATATTAATTGTTCATTAGTTCATCACAGAATATATGTATAATATCATCACATATATGTGATGATACTTAACTACTAGGTACAATGCACAAAATTGAAAACGAACAATACTAAAACTCATAATCCTTCCCGGGGCCAGTATTCCGGAAGCCCCTCGCCAGCAGCTCCCTAGTGCGCGGTGTCTTCCCAGTGCGGAGGCAGTACTCCGCCTCCTCTGCCTCGCAGCACTTGACGTACCGATCCACCTCTTGCTGGCGGATGACCGCGAACGATCTTGCCATTTCGTTGGGCTCCCACCAGAGCTCCTCGTCAGTGGCATGCTGGAGCTTATCGGCCCACCTCCAGGCAGCGACGAGGCGCCCAGCGCCTTTGACCTTCCTCTCAAAGTACCCATCTTCATACACCTCCTCCGCACGACGACGCGCTCGCCCCCAAAGTTCCGCCACTTCCTTTTTCCAGGCGGCATCACGGGCTTCACAGGCCGCCTGGTACCTGTCTTCCTCCTCCGCCATCTCCTTCTTGAATGCCACTTGCCTGGCTTTCTCAGCCAACGGCAGCGACTTCCACAGACAAAGATTGTACTGGCCCCAAAACCAATCCAAAGTTGGGGGTTCCGGCACAACCTCGTCCGGCGGCGCGTAGGGTTCCTCATCGATGCTATTCGAGTGAGCGTCCTCGGGGGGCGGCGACTCCTCGTTGGCACGTGGGCAGACCGGTGGTTCCATGGCAGAGATTTGAGAGTGAGAGAGAGGGCGAGCGAGGGGAGGATGTAGATGAGAATGCAGGCAGGACGACGTGAGCAAGGTAGTATTTATTGGCGGCCGAAATCTAGATCGACGGGAACAGTACACACGCCGGTCGCCGGAATTTACGAGTACTGTAGTTTGAATTACACACGATTCCCGCAGCAAAATCCGTGTGTGAACATAATAGCTGATGGTTTCCAATACAAAACCGTGTCTGATTAATGATCCCCGCCACTCACCTACCAAACCTCGAGCCGCGAGATAGAGTGCCAATCATGTGGGGGCCGGTTGTCTTGCCAGATCTTTACATTTTCTTTTTTGAACACCAGATATTTACATCATTTGATGATTTTTTAACTCGCACACAAGTACACAAAAAAATGATTTTTCAAACCGTTATGGTTAGCCGTTGCATGTAGATGTAGTTCAAAATTGAATTACGGTCATTAAATGGCTAGAAAATCACTTAAATGTCCTTAAAAGGTCAAATGACCCTTGAAATTTTCCAAATTTTCACATGACAGTTGTATTAGTGCATGTTAAACATAGAAAAAAAATTGAAGGCCGTAAGAGGAAGCTATCTCCCGTTCGTCATCAAACATGCATTGTTCCCTCTCGGAACCACGAACCTTCTAGTGAGTTGCTCCGGTTTGTGAGGGGGTGTGTCCAAACTTTCATCAAACAGGCCAAAATTTTTACCACATCATCTTGGTGGCATGACATTACATCAAGCAAGGTTTCATGTTTTTCTGATCATTTTTTAATTTTTTGGAACTAAAATGCCATGGCACTCCATGCATGTGCCCATGCCGTGAGACCAATATGTTTGAAACTTCCTTCTATTTTACTGCACATGGAATTAACTCGCACACAAGTACACAAATATAATTTTTCAAACTGTTATGGTTAGCCGTTGCATCTAGATGTAGTTCAAATTTGAACTACGGTCATTAAATGGCTAGAAAATCACTTAAATGTCTTTAAAATGTCAAATGACCGCTAGAATTTTCCAAATTTTCATAGTACAGTTGTAGTAGTGCACGTTAAACATAGAAAATATTTGAGGGCCGTAAGAGGAAGCTATCTCCTGTTCGTCATCAACCATGCATTGTTCCCTCTCGGAACCATGAGCCTTCTAGTGAGTTGCTCCGGTTTGTGAGAGGTGTGTGTCCATACTTTCGTCAAACATGCCAATTTTTTTACCACATCATCTTGGTTGCATGACATTACATCAAGCAAGGTTTCATGTTTTTTTGATCATTTTTTAACTTTTTGGAATTAAAATGCCATGGCACTCAATGCATACATATGCATGTGTCCATGTCGTGAGACCAATATGTTTGAAAATTCCTTCTAATTTACTGCACATGGAATTAACTCGCACACAAGTACACAAATATGATTTTTCAAACCGGTATGGTTAGCCGTTGCATGTAGATGTAGTTCAAATTTGAATTAAAGTCATTAAATGGCTAGAAAATCACTTAAATGTCTTTAAAATGTCAAATGACCCCTAGAATTTTCCTAATTTTCACATTACAGTTGTAGTAGTGCACGTTAAAAATATAAAAGAAATTGAAGGCCGTAAGAGGAAGCTATCTCCCGTTCGTCATCAAACATGCATTGTTCCCTCTCGGAACCACGAGCCTTCTAGTGAGTTGCTCCGGTTTGTGAGGGGCGTGTGTCCAAAATTTCGTCAAACATGCCAACTTTTTTACCACATCATCTTGGTGGCATGACATTACATCAAGCAAGGTTTCATGTGTTTCGGATCATTTTTTAATTTTTTGGAATTAAAATGCCATGGCACTCCATGCATACATATGCATGTGTCCATGTCGTGAGACCAATATGTTTGAAACTTCCTTCTAATTTACTGCACATGGAATTAACTCGCACACAAGTACACAAATATGATTTTTCAAACCGTTATGTTTGGCGTTGCATGTAGATGTAGTTCAAATTTGAATTATAGTCATTAAATGGCTAGAAAATCACTTAAATATCTTTATAAGGTCAAATGACCCCTAAAATTTTCCAAATGTTCACATTACAGTTGTAGTAGTGCACGTTAGATGTAGAAAAAATTTGAAGGTCGTAAGAGGAAGCAAACTCCCATTCGTCATCAAACATGCATTGTTCCCTCTCGGAACCACGAGCCTTCTAGTGAGTTGCTCCGGTTTGTGAGGGGTGTGTGTCCAAAATTTCGTCAAACATGCCAATTGTTTTACCACATCATCTTGGTGGCATGACATTACATCAATCAAGGTTTCATGTGTTTTTGATATTTTTTAAATTTTTTGGAATTAAAATGCCATGGCACTCCATGCATACATATGCATGTGTCCATGTCGTGAGACAAATATGTTTGAAAATTCCTTATAATTTACTGCACATGGAATTAACTCGCACACAAGTACACAAATATGATTTTTCAGACCGTTATGCTTAGCTGTTGCATGTACATGTAGTTCAAATTTCAATTACGGTCATTAAATGGCTAGAAAATCACTTAAATGTCTTAAAAGGTCAAATGACCCCTGAAATTTTCCAAAATTTAACATCACAGTTGTATTAGTACTACAAAATTTATCGTACATTTAAAACACCATCCGTTGCCACTTTACTCCAAATTCGTCTTTCACAGCTAATAAAAAATATCTACAACATCACACATAGTTGTTTTCTAGGAACCGTTTGCAAAGAAAATATCTGGGTCTATTTAAGTCTCCCTCAAGCTTTGCCGGCTCGTCTGCTCCAATGCCGGCAACCCCCGAATCCAGGAATCCCGATCCCCATTCCCGCACCCCCTTCTTGCAAAGATGACGTCGTGGAAACACTTCGTGAAGGCCCAAATGATGCTCCCCCGAGCGCCGCCGCCTACGCCGAGAGTGTCGCCGCATCCGCATTGAGCACGGCTGCTTCCGCTGAAAGGGCGTCTGCGGCAGCTGACAGGGCAGCTGCAGCAGCCGAGACGGTTGCAGCTGCTGCTGCGACGACGGCTGAAAACGCCGAGAGCGCTAGAGCTGCCGTACGTGCCGCCGATGTCGCCATGGCCCGGGTCGAGGCCATCCACGCCGAGATCGAGGATGCACACGCCAAGATATTCCAGGCCACCTCAAACTCTAGCACGCAACCCACGTCCGAAAAGGCGGCGGCGGCCCTGGAGCACCTGCTTCCTCATGAGGTCACCGAGCGGGAGCTGGAGATGCAGGAGGCGGCAGAGATCGAGGAGCGTCAGGAGGAGGAGTTGCGCGTGGCCGAGGTCGAGGTAGAGAAGAGTCTGTCCGTCGAGGAATCGGCGGTGGAGTACCAACGCGAGCTCTGGCGCAACCACTACTACGAGTACTACAACCTTGAGGGTGGCGCCGAGGACGAGGAGGAGGACGCGGTCGACTTCAGCAGAGGGTACGTGGAGTCCACCAATGGCAGCATGTCGCTAGGACAAGTCATCAACGTCTCATCTCACACCGGCGATGCATAGGTCGGCGCGGCGGCGGATTTGTTAAAATTATGCGTATTTAGGTTTGTTTTTAATGCTGGTCTTTTGTTAGAGCAATGTTTAGGTCAGCCGGCCCTGTTTAATTACTAAAATTGCTCGATTTAGTAAGTGTGGTATGTCTGCTGTACGCTCTTCTGTGTGCCCAAATTAGCAAGTGATGTTAAATTATGCAGACGTACCCGGGGAAATTTCCACCAAAATTTGAATTATCAAACTCATCCCATGCGCGTAAAGTAGAAGAATCGTTTGCGATGCACACAATCATTCAAAGTGAATGGTCCAGCGGCACCACGCGCAAAGTTTCCCTCCACATTTTCCAAAATTTTGGCCCACCACCAAAATATCTACCCCGCCTCCTCCCCCCTTCCCCACCCCTTTTCTCCCCGACATAAAGTCACATTTCCCGTGTTTCCTCCTTCCTTCCTTCCTTCCTAAGCTATAGCCGCTTCCTCGCTCTCGCCGTCTCGCATCGTACCGCCGGGGTCGCCATGGTCTTCTTCAAAGACCTCTCCAGCGGTTCCTCCTCCGGCGGCGACACCTTCACCACCAAGGTATGCCTCTCTTCTCTCTCTCGGGCTATGAATTGGAATGAAGGATTTTTACCCGGCGGTCGATTTGAGTCATTTCTTCCTCTTGTAGCTCCCTAGGACCATCAGTGGCAATGAATGAAGCGGGGTGGCTAAAGATCTATCTGCTCGTTGTCACCATCAATCTCCATGCGTGAAGCTAGTTGCGTTTGAATCTGTGGATAGTGGGAGGAAGTTTCTGGCATGTGCAGAGAAGGTTAGACCCTCTTTCGTTGTTACAAATCATTTGTTAGATGTGATTCAGGCACTGTCACGGTCCCAACCCATTCATACCACACCTTCAACCAAACATATCCTAAGACAGTGTCACAGTTTGTACCTAGTATCTAAAATTGTTGCCATCTCATCAGCGGTGCCATTAGAAAATTATTTGGCACCGCTTCAGCAGTTTGTGCAGCCAACTTTGGTCCACACATCCGAGTAGCCAAGCAGTAAAATAGTAAATCTTTATGGCACGAAGGAACTGGGCATCGGAGCAACTAGGTGCTCTGGAGTTCGGGTCCCTGATTTTTTCCGATGCATCGGCTCGCCAGTGCAGGGCACCGGTGCGAGATGTAGCAACAGTTGTCTTTACACCAGTTTTGGCATACATAGTTGTCGGTGTACAAAAGAAGGGGCGCACCTTTGTACCCCTTTACCTGTGCACGGACAGTCGGAGCCGCGCCCACGGCCGCACCGAACAGAACAGGGGAGGTGAACTGAGGTAAAACCGAAGCCCAAGACAGCCAAGGCAACGCCAAGGTCAAGAACACAAAGAAGCAGAAGGACGAAGCAGGCTCCCCCGGCAAGACCCTTGCCGGGGCAGCCTCAGCAGCCCCGACAAGACCCTCGCCGGGGCGGCTCGCCCACACCAGCGGAGTGAGCCACCCTCGAGCCCACGGGTTCCAACTCAACCAACCACGTTGGAACTAGGGATCGGGAGGCACCTCCATGGTGGCATGCAGATCTTTGTCAAGACCAAGGAATATTCAAGATCAGATGAGGATTAAAAGACAACGGTCCTCGGCAAGATCCTTGCCGAGGAGAGCCACAAGACCCCCGGCAAGATCCTTGCCGGGGATGACAGCGGGCCATGGCAAGACCCTTGCTGGGCCACCCGGCAAGGCCCTCATCGAGGACGCCAGCAGGGCCACAGCCAGGCCCGCACCAGTCAAGTCTCCACCGCCGTTCGCATGCAGCTGCCAGCTCAACCAGTTGGGCTGGCACCTGCGTGGCAACATGCAGCTTCCAGGCCAGATTGGCAAGCGCCTGCGTGGCGGCATGCAGATCTTCATGAAGACCCTATCACCGCGCCACCTCAGCTGCCTACCTGCCTACATGGCGCCGCACGCATCGCTGGCCAGGGCGCGTGTCAAAGCGAGGAGGAGCGGCGACGGACGGGACGGGCCTCGCTCCCGTCCCCGATAAAGCTAGGGGACACCTCAGCGGTGCATTAAAGGCATCTTGTCCTGTAATACGAGTGATAAGCTCGTAGCACTATATGCCTTCCCACCTCCTGTGTGCCACTATGGCAGCCACTTTCGATTATAAAAGGAGGCCCATGGCGTACTCGAGAAGGCTTCGGCTCCTTGGAACTACTCAGCCACCGTAGCTAGTTCAAGGGCTCAAGAACACTCAATACATCTACCAAAGCAGGACTAGGGTTTAACGCATCCTCGCGGCCCGAACCTGGGTAAACGATCCTTGTGCTGATCACTAATCCTTCTCTTCTCGCAACCCTGCGCCCCGGCAACCGTAGTAGGGATTCTTGTGATCCCATAGGTGTCGTTCCACACCGACATCTTTGGCGCGCCAGGTAGGGGGCACAATTGTGAGAATTTGGTCTAGTAGTTAGCCTAGCGTCTCTTCATTGCCATGGCTCCCAAGAAGAAGACGGCCGCGGCGATCGGCTCGTCGGGGGCCGAACGGCCCGTGCCAGTACGGGCGAGCAGCGGCCCGGTCGCGGATAGAACCCGAGCCGCGGTCCGAGAGCACCAGCTTCGCCCTGGCAGTCAGAGCTTGGCGAGCAGCGCCGTTCGTGCACCAGGCGGCGGGCCGCACGCCAGCAAATCCAAGGACGGGGCTGGGCCCCCCGCAGGAAGCGCGGGGCCCTCCAGGAGTGTCGTTGTGCCACCCATGGGCGGCGCAGCAACCTCCAAGACGCCCACGCCGGCGACCACTGCGCGCTCTTCCCATGGTGTGCGTGACGAGCAGCGTCACCACGCCGGTGACCCTGGACACCGCCGTGGGAAGAGCCCTGTGCGTCGTCCGCGGGACGAAGGAGTTCAGCACGCCCGCCGAAGTGCTGGCGAAAATAGCGCGTAGCCACTGGGTTGTGATAGAGCTCCTTCTAACATGGTTAGAAGTCGAAGCGCGCCATGGTCCACGCAGCTGTCTCCGCCACCCACGCCAGCGGAAGCTTTGGCGCGTGCACAGCTACTCCTCGACTTCCCTCCTACTGCAGAGAAGCTCGATGAGTGGAGGGCCACCATCCGGAGCCTCGTCGCCGTCGCCAACAGAGATGATCCGCGACCGGCGGGACCCTCGGGCCGGTGCTCCGCCGAGCCACCACATGCCAGCGCTGGGAGGACCGGGGGTGCTGCGGTCACGGTGCACTCTCCTCCTCCTCGCCAGCCGCCGCGGGCGTCGGCTCGTCATGATGACGCTTGTGGTAACATCTCTATAGCTCGTCCGACCCGCGGACCCGCCGCGACTAGCGCCAAGTTCTTCGAGAACGAGCTCACGAAGATGCTCGAACCACTATCGAGCGCCGGCGTGATACACGCCACCAGTCGGACAAGCGGGCAGGACCCGCTATGGACCACCCAGCGCCGAGGGGCTCCGGCGGTCTACCTTACGAGGTGGGCTGCCCAGCCTTTACCCGTGAGGTGCGGCAGTTCCAGTGGCCGTCCCACCGCACGTTCAAGCCCGACGTCGACGAGAAGTACACTGGCAAGACCCATCCGTCCGAGTTCCTCAGCATCTACACCATCGCGATGCAGGCTGCCGGAGCCTGCGATGACAAGGTGCTTGCCAATTACTTCCCGTTGGCACTGAAGCCCAATGTTATGTCTTGGTTGATGCACTTGCCGGCGGATTCCATTTCTTCTTGGTCGGATCTGTGCCATGAGTTCGTTGGCGCCTTCACTGGAGGCCACCAAGCTCATGGCCAGGCCAGTGATCTGCATATCATTCCCAGAAGGAAGGGGAAACCCTGCGCAAGTACATCCAGAGATTCAGCCGGGTGCAGTACAACATCCCCGACGTTCATCCCGGCGCTGTGATCAGCGCGTTCCATCAGAACATGCGCAACCGCAAGATGCGCGAAGAGCTGGCGATGACCAAGGTTAAAGATGTGGCCGAACTCTATGTTCTGGTCGATAGGTGCACCCGGGCAGAAGAGGGAAGGAAGTACCCCGGCACGGAAACCAACTCTACTGATGAAGACACCGCCGCCCCGACGAAGAAGGGCCAGCGTCGCAATAGGAAACGCAGGGGCAAGGCCGTGCTTGCCGTTGAAGGGTCTGACGACACCGGCGCTGCCAAGAAGGTCAAGGCAGACGACCCCGACAAGGAGAGTGCCGGGTGCGTCGCCTGCCGGGCCTTAGCAGCTACCGACAAGCCAGGGGGCTCCGGCAAGCAGTACTGCAAGATCCACCGCACCAAGAGCAACGACCTCCAGAACTGCCTACAAGTTGAGCTGCTTGCTGAAAAGAAAAAGGCCGAGTATGAGAGGCGGGACAAGGAAAAGGGCTAGGACGGTGCCGAGGGATCCGGCAAGAAGCGTGGCGGCCAAGGAGGCCGCCGCGACAATGACAGCCAGCAAGAGAGGCCCGCCTGGGGCCGTGACAAGAAGCAAGAAGACGATGACCATGACGAGGACGATGAGTCCGGCGAGCAAGAGTCCCAGAAGGCTACAGAGGCCATGTGCGTCGATGGTAGCGCCTCGTTGCATACTTCTCACCGCCATCTCAAGCAGTGGGCGCGTGAGATTACAATGGCGGAGCCGTCGTTCGACGCTCAGAAGCCGCTGAAGTGGTCCAACACGCCCCTCATCTTTGACGCCGAGGACCACCCTGACCGCACAACTGCGGTCGGGTGTTTGCCGTTGTTGGTCTCGCCAACGATACGCAACCTCAAGGTGAACAAGATGTTGGTCGACGGTGGGGCCAGCCTGAACTTGATCTCGCCCGTCGTGATCAAAACGCTGCAAATCCCTGATGGAGACCTCAAGGAAACGGGCACGTTTCAAGGGGTCAATCCAGGGAGGAGCCAGCCGAAGGGGAAAGTCACGCTGCCCGTGACGTTTGGAGGGGAGTTGAACCACAGAACGGAGAGGATCGTCTTCGACGTGGCCGAGATCCCCTTGCCCTACAACGGGATCCTCGCCCGTCCGGCACTAGCCAAGTTCATGGCGGCGGCGCACTACGCCTACAACATGCTGAAGATGCCCGGGCCGTTGACCATCATATCCGTCCCCTCCGACAAGAAGGACGCGCTGATTTGC
This sequence comes from Aegilops tauschii subsp. strangulata, assembly GCF_002575655.3. Lineage (NCBI taxonomy): Eukaryota > Viridiplantae > Streptophyta > Magnoliopsida > Poales > Poaceae > Aegilops > Aegilops tauschii. The sequence goes on along the minus strand of NC_053039.3, from coordinate 119,891,465 downwards.
GCTGACCAACTCTACCGGGAAGCAGTTGCAGCAGCTGCCGCCAAGGCACTTGCTCCTGCCACTGAAGCCCCGGGAGGGAAGAAGAAGCCCGGCAAGACCCCTCGCACCCACTCCGGAAAGCGCACCTCCTCGGAATGTTGTGCTACCGTCGAGGACGTGCCTGAGAGATCTACCGGCAAGAGCAAGAAATCCAGAGCTGAGCCACCGCAGACCAAGAAGGTGTCCGTCAGGGAGGATGGCACGGGAGGGGCTTTCACCATAGGCTCCACCCTCGATAGAAAATAGGAAGGCGCGCTCGTCACCTTCCTGCGGGCGAATGTCGACATGTTTGCGTGGCAAGCATCCAACATCCCCGGTGTTCCCAGGGAGGTGATTGAGCACCACCTAGCTGTCTGTCCTCATGCGCGGCCCGTCAAGCAGAAGGTCAGAAAGCAGGCTCTGGAGAGGCAAGACTTCATCACAGAGGAGATCAGGAAGTTGGAAGCGGCAGGTTTGGTGAGAGGAGTGCTCCACCCGACGTGGTTGGCCAATCCGGTAGTGGTGCGCAAGGCAAATGGGAAGTGGAGGCTGTGTATTGACTACACAGATATCAATAAGGCTTGTCCTAAGGACCCCTTCCAGTTGCCACGCATCGAATAGATTGTCGACTCCACGGCCGGGTGTGATCTGATGTCATTCCTCGACGCCAAATCGAGCCAAATCGAGGCAGTTCTGCCCACGGAACTCATATACGGGTCACCTCCAGTGCTCGCTTATGATGAGCTTGTGCAAGAGCAGTTGCGGCAAGATGACGCGATGCTCCTTGAGGAAGATCGTCTTCGGGCGGCTGTGAGAGCAGCACGCTACCAGCAAGCCTTGCGCCGCTACCATAGCCGCAAGGTTCATGCCCGAAGCTTTGAGGAAGGCGACCTTGTTCTTCGGCGCGTTCAGTCGGCCAAGAATTCCAACAAGTTGACGCCGAAGTGGGAAGGCCCTTATCGGGTAATACGAGTCACCAGGCCTAGCGTAGTCCGCCTGGAGACCGAAGATGTTGTTCCAGTGAGAAACTCCTGGAACATCGAGCATCTTCGCAAGTTTTACCCATAAGGCGCGGCTTGCCGGGCCCCCCGACAAGCCACCTTTTGTACAAGCCTTACCGGCAAGGCATGTAACCCTTGTACAAAGCCAGGTGCAGACCCTGAGCACAAATAAATGAAGCGCTGGCGCCCTAAGTTATAGCATGCATGCTAGGTCGAGTCTCTTCCTTGGTTAGGGTTGATAGTGCTTAGCGGTGACTAACCCCTAGCCTAGAGGTCGAGTGCGCGTCTCTCTATTCTTTTCTGCCCTCCTTTGGTTCGCAGGGCACATGGGCACTGATGTCTACTACGCAACCTTCTCCTTGTTGATGTTGCTGGGCCTCCAAGTGCAGAGGTTTGTAGGACAGTAGCAAATTTCCCTCAAGTGGATGACCTAAGGTTTATCAATCCATGGGAGGCGTAGGATGAAGATGGTCTCTCAAACAACCCTGCAACCAAAGAGTCTCTTGCGTCCCCAACACACCCAATACAATGGTAAATTGTATAGGTGCACTAGTTCAGCGAAGAGATGGTGATACAAGTGCAATATGGATGGTAGATATAGGTTTTTGTAATCTGAAAGTATAAAAACAGCAAGGTAACTAATGATAAAAGTGAGCGTAAACGGTATTGCAATGCTAGGAAACAAGGCCTAAGGTTCATACTTTCACCAGTGCATGTTCTCTCAACAATAATAACATAATTGGATTATATAACAATCCCTCAACATGCAACAAAGAGTCACTCCAAAGTCACTAATAGCGGAGAACAAATGAAGAGATTATGGTAGGGTACGAAACCACCTCAAAGTTATTCTTTCTGATCGATCTATTCAAGAGTCCGTAGAAAAATAACACGTAGCTATTCTTTCCGTTCGATCTATCATAGAGTTTGTACTAGAATAATACCTTAAGACACAAATCAAGCAAAACCCTAATGGCACCTAGATACTCCAATGTCACCTCAAGCATCCGTGGGTATGATTATACGATATGCATCACACAATCTCAGATTCATCTATTCAACCAACACAAAGAACTTCAAAGAGTGCCCCAAAGTTTCTACCGGAGAGTCAAGACGAAAACGTGTGCCAACCCCTATGCATAGGTTCATGGGCGGAACCCGCAAGTTGATCACCATAACATACATCAAGTGGATCACGTGATATCCCATTGTCGCCACAGATAAGCACGGCAAGACATACATCAAGTGTTCTCAAATCCTTAAAGACTCAATCCGATAAGATAACTTCAAAGGGAAAACTCAATCCATTACAAGAGAGTAGAGGGGGAGAAACATCATAAGATCCAACTATAATAGCAAAGCTCGCGATACATCAAGATGGTATCACCTCAAGAACACGAGAGAGAGAGATCAAACACATAGCTACTGGTACATACCCTCAGCCCCGAGGGTGAACTACTCCCTCCTCGTCATGGAGAGCGCCGGGATGATGAAGATGGCCACCAGTGAGGGTTCCCCCTCCGGCAGGGTGCCGGAACAGGGTCCCGATTGGTTTTTGGTGGCTACAGAGGCTTGCGGCGGCGGAACTCCCGATCTATTCTGCTCCTCGATGGTTTTAGGGTATATGGACATATATAGGCGAAAGAAGTCGGTCAGGGGAGCCACGAGGGGCCCACGAGGGTGGAGGGCGTGCCTAGGGGGGTGGGCGCGCCCGCCTGCCTCGTGCCTTCCTCGTTGCTTCCCTTACGTATACTCCAAGTCTTCTGGATTGCTTCCGTTCCAAAAATAACTCTCCCGAAGGTTTCATTCCGTTTGGACTCCGTTTGATATTCCTTTTCTGCGAAACACTAAAACAAGGAGAAAAATAGAAACTGGCACTGGGCTCTGGGTTAAGAGGTTAGTCCCAAAAATAATATAAAAGTGCATAGTAAAGCCCATTAAACATCCAAGATGGATAATATAATAGCATGAATTCTTCATAAATTATAGATACGTTGGAGACGTATCAGCATCCCCAAGCTTAATTCCTGCTCGTCCTCGAGTAGGTAAATGATAAAAGAAATAATTTATGAAGTGTGAATGCTAGCAGGTGCACAAGTTTGATCAATGATAATTTCAATCACCTTTTCTAGCATCATTATATATCATAACAGTAGCTCATCTCATAAAGCTTCTCATGATCAAGTAACAAGCTATTCACATGTTAAAGTATAGAGCATAAACTTTCTTGAAAACTAACAAACCGTGTTATTAGTCATCAAACAATTACAATTCATCTTATTTTCAGGAAGAGTCTATGTCAGAGCTTTGATTTAGCAAACTCCACATACTCAACTATCATTTAGTCTTTCACAATTGCTAACACTCACGCGATATTTATGGGTTCAAAGTTTTAATCAGACATAGAGAAAGATAGGGGCTTATAGATTCGCCTCCCAACCTTTTACCTCAAGGGTAATGTCAACAATAATAGTTCATGATGCCTTACATCCAATTGGATATATATATATCAGAATCTTTCCAACACGAGGTGCTTGCCAAAGGATAAAATGAAAAAAGGAAAGGTGAAGATCACCATGACTCTTGCATAAAAGTAAAAGATAGGCCCTTCGCAGAGGGAAGCAGAGGTTGCTATGCGCTTTTATAGTTGGATGCACAAAATCTTAATGCGAGGGAACGTCACTTTATGTTGCCACTTGTGATAGGGACCTTTATTATGCAGTCCGTCGCTTTTATTTCTTCCATATCACAAGATCGTATAAAGCTTATTTTCTCCACACTAAAAGATCATACATATTTAGAGAGCAATTTTTATTGCATGCACCGATGACAACTTACTTGAAGGATCTTACTCAATCCATAGGTCGGTATGGTGGACTCTCATGGCAATACCGGTTTAAGGGATGTTTGGAAGCACAAGTAGTATCTCTACTTGGTGCAAGGAATTTGGCTAGCATGAGGGGGAAAGGCAAGCTCAACGTGTTGGGCGATCCATGACAATATACTTTATTTCGGATATAAGAAAACATAACCCATTACGTTGTCTTCCTTGTCCAACATCAACCTTTTAGCATGTCATATTTTAATGAGTGCTCACAATTACAAAATATGTCCAAGATAGTATATTTATATGTGAAAACTCTCTTCAATATTCTTTCATGAATTGTTCAAGTGACCAATACAATGTTTGCTAACCTTCAATAAATTTACCACCTCTACTTCTTATATGTGAAGTCATTACTCACCATGGGATAAGCATATGAAACATATATAATTTCAGATTTATGATATTCAAATCATTCAACTATTTACTCACAGGATATAAGTGAAGCACACGAGTAAATGACAAACTACTCCAAAAAGATATAAGTGAAGATCAATGAGTAGTTAAATAATTATTTAGCTATGTGAAGACTCTCTCTAATTTAAGAATTTCAGATCTTGGTATTTTATTCATACAGCAAGCAAAACAAAATAAAATGACATGACGCTCCAAGCAAAACACATATCATGTGGTGAATAAAAATATAGCTCCCAGTAAAGTTACCGATGAACGAAGACGAAAGAGGGGATGCCATCCCCAAGCTTAGGCTCTTGGTTATCCTTGAATATTACCTTGGGGTGCCTTGGGCATCCCCAAGCTTAGGCTCTTGCCACTCCTTATTCCATAGTCGATCGAATCTTTACCCAAAACTTGAAAACTTCACAACACAAAACTCAACAGAAAACTCGTAAGCTCCGTTAGCGAAAGAAAACAAAACACCACTTCAAGGTACTGTAATGAACTCATTATTTATTTGTATTGGTGTTAAATCTACTGTATTCCAACTTCTCTATGGTTTATAAATTATTTTACTACCATAGATTCATCAAAATAAGCAAACAACACACGAAAAACAGAATCTGTCAAAAACAGAACAGTCTGTAGTAATCTGTAACTAACGCAAACTTCTGGAACTCAAACAATTCTAAAATAAATTGGTGGACCTGAGGAATTTCTATATTAATCATCTTCAAAAAGAATCAACTAAATATCACTCTCCAGTAAAAAGTTTTAGCTAATCTCGTGAGCGCTAAAGTTTCTGTTTTTTACAGCATGATCATAAAGACTTCACCCAAGTCTTCCCAAAGTTCTACTTGGCACAAACACTAATTAAAACACAAAACCACATCTAAACAGAAGCTAGATGTATTATTTATTTACTAAACAGAACCAAAAAGCAAGAGACTAAAATAAAATTGGGTTGCCTCCCAACAAGCGGTAACGTTTAACGCCCCTAGCTAGGCATGATGATTTCAATGATGCTCACATAAAAGATAAGAATTGAAACATAAAGAGAGCATCATGAAGAATATGACTAGCACATTTAAGTCTAACCCACTTCCTATGCATAGGGATTTTGTGAGCAAACAACTTATGGGAACAAGAATCAACTTGCATAGGAAGGTAAAACAAGCATAACTTCAAGATTTTAAGCACATAGAGAGGAAACTTGATATTATTGCAATTCCTACAAGCATACATTCCTCCCTCATAATAACTTTCAGTAGCATCATGAATGAATTCAACAATATAACCAGCACCTAAAGCATTCTTTTCATGATCTACTTGCATAGAAATTTTACTACTCTCCACATAAGCAAAATTCTTCTCATTCGGAATAGTGGGAGTATCATAAGAGACTTGAATACTATAAATTGTTTCCACATTAAAAGAGTAATGTTCAGAAAAAGGGTAATCATAATCATGACAAGTTTTATAAATATAATCATCACTACTTTTTATAGCATAAGTTTCATCACAATAATCATCATAAGTAGCAACTTTGTTCTCATCATAATTGATTGAAACCTCTTCCAAGATAGTGGACTCATCACTAAATAAAGTCATGACCTCTCCAAATCCACTTTCATAAATATTATAAGATTCAACATCCTCCAAAATAGTGGGATCATTACTTCCTAAAGTTGACACTCTTCCAAACCCACTTTCATCAATATAATCATCATAAGTAGGAGGCATGCTATCATCATTATAAATTTGCATATCAAAACTTGGGAGGCTAATAACATCATCTTCATTAAACATAGCATCCCCAAGCTTGGGACAAACATTAATTTCAGCAAATATATTCTCAAATATGTCATCCTCATCAAACTTAGCTTCCCCAAGCTTGGGCCTTTTCATATCATAAGCATAATCATTCTCATCATTAATAGTATGGATAGCACCAATAGTATAGCAATTATCATGATCACAATGAGTAGTAGGAGCAACATCATTTGGGAGGGATACCTTTTTACCTTTGCTTCTCCATTTTTTCTTTTTCTTCTTCACATCATGTGCGGGTTTATCCCTCTTTTTTGTGCTCCTTATTGATGAGATTGGTTGAATAGAAAGCTCCTCCTCGTTACCTGATTCATCATAAGAAATAATAGGAGTATATTGGGAAGTCTCTTCCCTTTCATTAGTATTCTCTTCATCTTCTATTTGTTTTCTTTTCTTTATGTAATTGGCAATATAATAATTTTCAATGCAATTCACCGCACAATACATATAAATTTCTTCTAGATCAATATCGAGGAATTTCTCGAGGTTATATTCTGGAATAATCTTAGTTTGACGTTTCATTTCTTCATAACCCAAAAGCAAACTAAGTTCACTATAATGTGCAAGGGAAATCAAGTCATCACAATTTGTGGACACGATTCGATCATGAAACAATTTGCATTTGATATTTAAATGACCATGTTCATTGCAAAGTTCACAAGTATGGCTAAGAAATTTTAAATTTTCAGCACTAACATTTAGCCTTTCTTGTAACCATTTAGTTTCTAAATGCTTATGCCTCTTGCAATATCTATCTTCCCTATTTGGTGTGTACTTTCAAACCCAATGCACTCCACAAAAATTGACATGTTTATAGGAGACATTTTCATCATAACTAGTGCGATCATCATTAGTACTATGGATATTCAAGGAGTTCATACTAACAACATTGCAATCATGCTCATCATTCAAAGATTTAGTGCCAAACATTTTAATGCATTCTTCCTCTAGCAATTGAGCACAATTATCCTTCCCATCATTCTAACGAAAGATATTAAAAAGATGAAGCGTATGAGGCAAACTCAATTCCATTTTTTGTAGTTTTCTTTTATAAACTAAACTAGTGCTAAAACAAGAAACTAAAAGATTTGATTGCAAGATCTAAAGATATACCTTCAAGCACTCACCTCCCCGGCAACGGCGCCAGAAAAGAGCTTGATGTCTACTACGCAACCTTCTCCTTGTATACGTTGTTGGGCCTCCAAGTGCAGAGGTTTGTAGGACAGTACAAATTTCCCTCAAGTGGATGACCTAAGGTTTATCAATCCGTGGGAGGCGTAGGATGAAGATGGTCTCTCTCAAACAACCCTGCAACCAAAGAGTCTCTTGTGTCCCCAACACACCCAATACAATGGTAAATTGTATAGGTGCACTAGTTCGGCGAAGAGATGGTGATACAAGTGCAATATGGATGGTAGATATAGGTTTTTGTAATCTGAAAGTATAAAAACAGCAAGGTAACTGATGATAAAAGTGAGCGTAAACGGTATTGCAATGCTAGGAAACAAGGCCTAATGTTCATACTTTCACTAGTGCAAGTTCTCTCAACAATAATAACATAATTGGATCATATAACAATCCATCAACATGCAACAAAGAGTCACTCCAAAGTCACTAATAGCGGAGAACAAACGAAGAGATTATGGTAGGGTACGAAACCACCTCGAAGTTATTCTTTCTGATCGATCTATTCAAGAGTCCGTAGAAAAATAACACGTAGCTATTCTTTCCATTCGATCTATCATAGAGTTCGTACTAGAATAACACCTTAAGACACAAATCAACCAAAACCCTAATGTCACCTAGATACTCCAATGTCACCTCAAGTATCCGTGGGTATGATTATACGATATGCATCACACAATCTCAGATTCATCTATTCAACCAACACAAAGAACTTCAAAGAGTGCCCCAAAGTTTCTACCGGAGAGTCAAGACAAAAACGTGTGCCAACCCCTATGCATAGGTTCATGGGCGGAACCCGCAAGTTGATCACCAAAACATACATCAAGTGGATCACGTGATATCCCATTGTCGCCACAGATAAGCACGGCAAGACATACATCAAGTGTTCTCAAATCCTTAAAGACTCAATCCGATAAGATAACTTCAAAGGGAAAACTCAATCCATTACAAGAGAGTTGAGGGGGAGAAACATCATAAGATCCAACTATAATAGCAAAGCTCGCGATACATCAAGATCGTATCACCTCAAGAACACGAGAGAGAGAGAGAGATCAAACACATAGCTACTAGTACATACCCTCAGCTCCGAGGGTCAACTACTCCCTCCTCGTCATGGAGAGCGCCGGGATGATAAAGATGGCCACCGGTGAGGGTTCCCCCCTCCGGCAGGGTGCCGAAACAGGGTCCCGATTGGTTTTTGGTGGCTACAGAGGCTTGCGGCGGTGGAACTCCCGATCTATTCTGCTCCTTGATGGTTTTAGGGTATATGGACATATATAGGCGAAAGAAGTCGGTCAGGGGAGCCACGAGGGGCCCAGGAGGGTGGAAGGCGCGCCCCTGCCTCGTGCCTTCCTCGTTGCTTCCCTTACGTATACTCCAAGTCTTCTGGATTGCTTCCGTTCCAAAAATAACTCCCCCGAAGGTTTCATTCCATTTGGACTCCGTTTGATATTCCTTTTCTGCGAAACACTAAAACAAGGAGAAAAACAGAAACTGGCACTGGGCTCTGGGTTAATAGGTTAGTCCCAAAAATAATATAAAAGTGCATAGTAAAGCCCATTAAACATCCAAGATGGATAATATAATAGCATGAATACTTCATAAATTATAGATACGTTGGAGATGTATCAGGCACTTCTGCTGAGCTACTTGGAAGAAAGAGAACGGACCGGCATCCCGACCCCGGCAAACCAGAGTTGTCGGGGGCTGCAAGTACAAGGGTCCAACCGCGGCAAGACAAGGTTGCCGGCGGCTGCAGATCCAGATAAGTCTTTCATCCTCTGTCATGCATTTCGGTACAGAACTGGGACATGTGGAAACTCGTTTTATCTCTAGGCTACCGTGCTCCCTTTTTTGCTATACCTAAGGATTATCTCCTGGGTCCGGATTTGGTTGTAGCCGCGGCGGCAAGGAGATAGAACGAGGAGCCTAAGCCCACTTCATCCCTGCCTCCGCCAAGGGCGCGAGAATGGTCAAGCGAAGTGAGGGGGCGGCAAGGCCTGTTGCCGGGCGAAAAACGTTTATCTTAAATAGTAACAAGGATTCGCTCCTTGTCGCGGGGTCCACCCACGAACGAAAAACCCGGCAAACATCCCTTTTACATTAAAAACATCCCACACACGTACAGTTCATGAGCAAGGGGATTACAAGTTCTAAATTTAACGAAGGCCCGAAGGCTTACAAACTAAAAAAGAGATGAGATGCCCGTAATCCCTTTCTTGTCCCTCTCCTCAGGAGGCAGGTCAAGAAGGCGAAAGGGCAAAGGGGGCGCCTAGGCGAGCTACGAGCAGCAGAAAGCACCAAGAGAACACCTCGGTGGCTACCCAAGGGTGGGCCGGTGATGACGGTGCCGGGAAAGGAGCTGGAAGACGAGGCGGCAGGTCGCCGGACACGCGACGAAGGCGTCGGTGTCCGCGTACTCCGAGTTACGGCCTTGCCGCCCGCCCTCTTCCTCTTCCGCAGCCTCCTGACGCCAGCCGCCCAACAAGACGGCCTCGAGAAGTTCGAGGAGCTGGCCCCTCCCCCGACAAAACTCCACCGGAGGACCGGCCAGGTGCTGATGCTGATGCTGCCACACCCGCCCAGGCGCGGGGCGTCCGACGCCTAGTCGGACTCGTCCCCGTCATCTGCCCCGCTGTCCTCCTCATCACTTTCGCTCGAGGAAGAGCTTTGATACGTCTCCGTCGTATCTATAATTTTTTATTGTTCCATGCCAATATTATACAACTTTCATATACTTTTGGCAACTTTTTATACTATTTTTGGGACTAACATATTGATCCAGTGCCCAGTGCCAGTTCTTGTTTGTTGCGTGTTTTATGTTTCGCAGAATCCCCATATCAAACAGAATCCAAACGGGATAAAAATGGACGGAGAATATTTTTGGAATATTTGGAGAATATGGGAAGAAGAATCAACGCGAGACGGTGCCCGAGGTGGCCACGAGGCAGGGGGCGCGTCTGCCCCCCTCGTGGGCCACCTGTAAGGTGGTTTCTGCTCTGCTTTGGACGCAAGAAAACTAATTTTCAGAGAAAAATCTGGGCGAAGGTTTCAATCAGTTACGGATCTCCATATATACACGAAACGGTGAAAGGGCAGTAGACCAGAACGTAGAAACAGAGAGAGACGGAGAGACAGATCCAATCTCGGAGGGGCTCTCACCCCTCCCATGCCATGGAGGCCAGGGACCAGAGGGGAAACCCTTCTCCCATCTAGGGAGGAGGTCAAGGAAGAAGAAGATGAAGGGGCCCCCTCTCCCCTTCTCTTCCGGTGGCGCCGGAACGCTGCCGGAGCCATCATCATCAGCGCAATCTTCACCAACAACTTCACCGCCATCATCACCAACTCTTCCCCCCTCTATGCAGCGGTGTAACCCCTCTTTTACCCGCTGTAATCTCTACTTAAACATGGTGCTCAACGCTATATATTATTTCCCAATGATGTATGGCTATCTTATGATGTTTGAGTAGATCCGTTTTGTCCTATGGGTTATTTGATGATCAAGATTGGTTTGAGTTGCATGTTTTATTATTGGTGCTGTCCTATGGTGCTCTCCGTGTCGCGCAAGAGTGATGGATCCCCGCTGTAGGGTGTTGCAATACGTTCATGATTCGCTTATAGTGGGTTGCTTGAGTGACAGAAGCATAAACCCGAGTAAGGGGGTTGTTGCGTATGGGATAAAGGGGACTTGATGCTTTAATGCTATGGTTGGGTTTTACCTTAATGATATTTAGTAGTTGCGGATGCTTGCTACAGTTCCAATCATAAGTGCATATGATCCAAGTAGAGAAAGTATGTTAGCTTATGCCTCCCCCTCAAATAAAATTGCAATAATGATTACCGGTCTAGTTATCGATTGCCTAGGGATAAATAACTTTCTCGTAACAAAAAGCTCTCTACTAAAACTAATTTAGTTGTGTCTTTATATAAACAGCCCCTAGCTTTTATTTACGCGCTCTTTATTATCTTGCAAACCTATCCAAAAACACCTACAAAGTACTTCTAGTTTCATACTTGTTTCCGGTAAAGCGAACGTCAAGTGTGCGTAGAGTTGTATCGGTGGTCGATAGAACTTGAGGGAATATTTGTTCTACCTTTAGCTCCTCGTTGGGTTCGACACTCTTACTTATCGAAAGAGGCTACAATTGATCCCCTATACTTGTGGGTTATCAAGACCTTTTTCTGGCGCCGTTGCCGGGGAGCAATAGCGTGGGGTGAATATTCTCGTGTGTGCTTGTTTGCTTTATCACTAAGTAATTTTTATTTGTTGTTCTTAGTTGTTTTCTATCTTTAGTTATGGGTAGGAAATGCAAAATACCAAAAAAAAATTGTTGTACCTACTGAACCAATGGTTGAAGAACCACTCAAAATCTATCACACTCCTGAAGCTTATTACTTGGATCATCTTCGATCCCTATGTGCTCGTGCTGAAACCCCAACTAGCTTAGTTGAGGGCAAATCTTTAGATGAGCATGCTTGTTATGTGCAACATCGCATATCTGAAAAAGGGAAACTTTTGCTGGGTCAAATTCATCATTTGCAATGCTATGCTTGGAATTTATGTGAAATATATGATTTTACTTGTTGTTCTAAAAACCCTAAGAAACACCTTCCCTATCAATGTGAGTTTAGTGATAATGGAATCGTATCTTCGTATGCTAAGGGTGTTTATAGTTACGATGATGTTCAACAAACCGAAGAATTTGTTGCTTTTAAGGGTGCTTATGAAATTGCTTCTTTGATTGAAAAGTATGATGCTACTCTTTACAAATCTGAAAATTTTGCCATACTTAAATATTGCTATGATAATTATGCTTCTAATGCCTATGTTGAACCATATATTGAGGACCACTCCGCTGTCCAAGAAGAGACTAATATTTTGCAGGAGTCTATGGAAGAAGAAATTGAGGAAACTGTGAGCTCATTGGATGAAAAAGATGATGAGGAGAGCGAAGAACAAAAGGAGGAAGAGCGGATTAGCTACCCGTGCCCACCTTCTAATGAGAGTAACTCTTCAACTCATACATTGTTTAATTTCCCTTCGTGCTTACCGAAGGATGATTGCTATGATGATTGTTATGATCCCGTTGATTCTCTTGAAATATCCCTTTTTGATGATGCTTGCTATGCTTGTGGCCAAGATGCCAATATTAGTTATGCTTATGGAGATGAACTTGCTATAGTTCCTTATGTTAAACATGAAATTGTTGCTATTGCACCCACGCATGATAGTCCTATTATCTTTTTGAATTCTCCCGACCACACTATATTGGAGAAGTTTGCACTTATTAAGGATTGTATTGATGGGTTGCCTCTTACCGTTGTACATGATGATTTTGATAGATATAATATGCATGTGCTTGCTGCTCCTACTTGCAATTACTATGAGAGAGGACCTATATCTCCACCTCTCTATGTTTCCCACACGATAAAATTGCAAGAAACTGTTTATACTATGCATTGGCCTTTACTATGTGTGCATGAATTGTTCTTTTATGACATGCCGATGCATAGGAAGAGAGTTAGACTTCATCATTGCTTGATATATGTTACTTTGTGCTCACTACTAAATCACAAATCATTTTTAATTAAAATTGGCTTTGATATACCTTGGGATCCGGGTGGATTCATTACTTGAGCACTATATGCCTAGCTTAATGGCTTTAAAGAAAGCGCTGCCAGGGAGAAAACCCGGAAGTTTTAGAGAGTCATTTATTTCTGCTGAGTGCTTTCATATAGTTTAAAAATAACAAAAATAAAGAGGGGAACCTAAAACTTTTTCAAAAAGAAAAGCGAAAGTGAGAAAGACGAGCATTGTTAAAGTGGGAGCTAGCCTTGAACTTTGTTCATGCTCACGGAAACTTTGTGAATCTTGATTACAGAAACTTTTCAACAAAAATAATTATCCCCTTGTACAATTCCATTGTATTATAAAAATAATGTGCCAAGGTTTGCCTTTAGGATGTTTACAATGCTTGTTGGTTTGTACGGTGCAGGACAGAAACTTTGGCTATAGTGCGTGATTTTTAATTTTTTACTGGAACGTCAAATGGTTCTGATTCTTCTTGCACTGTCTTTCTATACAAATTTTTTATTTTTCCTAATTTTGGAAGAATTTTTCAAGTAACATAAGTATGGTGAATGTTCAGATTAGTACAGACTGTTCTTATTTAGACAGATTCTGTTTTTGATGCATAGTTTGCTTGGTTTGATGAAACTATCAATTTATATCAGTGGATTAAGACATGAAAAAGTTATACTACAGTAGAAACAATGCAAAATATGAATTGGTTTGCAACAGTACTTAGAGTAGTGATTTGCTTTATTATACTAACGGATCTTACCGAGTTTTCTGTTGAAGTTTTGTGTGGATGAAGTGTTCGATGATCGAGAAGGTCTCGATGTGAGAAGAAGGAAGAGAGGCAAGAGCTCAAGCTTGGGGATGCCCAAGGCACCCCAAGTAAATATTCAAGGAGACTCAAGCGTATAAGGTTGGGGATGCTCTGGAAGGCATCCCCTCTTTCTTCAACAAGTATCGGTATGTTTTCGGATTCGTTTCGTTCAGGCAATATGTGCAAATCTTGGAGCGTCTTTTGCAATTAGTTTTCACTTTTATTTTATGCACCATGATGGTATGAGGTAGTCCTTGGTTGATTTATAGAATGCTCATTGCACTTCACTTATATCTTTTGAGTATGGCTTTATAGAATGCTTCATGTGCTTCACTTATATCATTTGAAGTTTGGATTGACTGTTTCTCTTCACATAGAAAACCGCCATTTGTAGAATGCTCTGTTGCTTCACTTGTATTTGTTAGAGCGTGGGCATATCTTTTGTAGAAAGAATTAAACTCTCTTGCTTCACTTATATCTATTTAGAGAGATGACAGGAACTGGTCATTCACATGGTTAGTCATAAAATCCTACATAAAACTTGTAGATCACTGAATATGATATGTTTGATTCCTTGCAATAGTTTTGCGATATAAAGATGGTGATATTAGAGTCATGCTAGTGCGTAGCTATGGATTAGTAGAAATACTTGTGTTGAGGTTTGTGATTCCCGTAGCATGCACGTATGGTGAACCGTTATGTAACGAAGTCAGAGCATGAGGTATCTATTGATTGTCTTCCTTATGAGTGGCGGTCGGGGACGAGCGATGGTCTTTTCCTACCAATCTACCCCCCTAGGGGCATGCGTAGTAGTACTTTGCTTTGAGGGCTAATAAACTTTTGCAATAATTATATGAGTTCTTTATGACTAATGTGAGTCCATGGATTATACACACTCTCACCCTTCCATCATTGCTAGCCTCTTCGGTACTGTGCATTGCCCTTTCTCACCTTGAGAGTTGGTGAAAACTTCGCCGGTGCATCCAAACCCCGTGATACGATATGCTCTGTCACACATAAGCCTCATTATACCTTCCTCAAAACAGCCACCATACCTACCTATTATGGCATTTCCATAGCCATTCCGAGATATATTGCCATGCAACTTCCATCATCATCATATACATGACTTGAGCATTTATTGTCATATTGCTTTGCATGATCGTAAGATAGCTAGCATGATGTTTTCATGGCTTGTCCATTTTTTGATGTCATTGCTACGCTAGATCATTGCACATCCCGGTACACCGCATGAGGCATTCATATAGATTCATATCTTTGTTCTAGTATCGAGTTGTAAGTAAATAAAAGTGTGATGATCATCATTATTAGAGCATTGCCCCATCAAAAAAAGAGGCCAAACAAGCCTAAATAAAAAAAGGGGGCCAAAGAAGCCCGCAAAAAAAGGGGGCAATGTTACTATCCTTTTACCACACTTGTGCTTCAAAGTAGCACCATGTTCTTCATATAGAGAGTCTCTTGAGTTATCACTTTCATATACTAGTGGGAATTTTCATTATAGAACTTGGCTTGTATATTCCAACGATGGGCTTCCTCAAATGCCCTAGGTCTTCATGAGCAAGCAAGTTGGATGCACACCCACTTAGTTTCAGTTTGAGCTTTCATATACTTATAGCTCTAGTGCATCCGTTGCATGGCAATCTCTACTCCTCACATTGACATCAATTGATGGGCATCTCCATAGCCCGTTGATTAGCCGCGTCGATGTGAGACTTTCTCCTTTTTTGTCTCCTCCACATAACCCCCATCATCATATTCTATTCCACCCATAGTGCTATATCCATGGCTTGCGCTCATGTATTGCGTGAGGGTTGAAAAAGCTGAAGCACGTTAAAAAGTATGAACTAATTGCTCGGCTTGTCATCGGGGTTGTGCATGATTTGAATATTTTGTGTGGTGAAGATGGAGCATAGCCAGACTATATGATTTTGTAGGGATAACTTTCTTTGGCCTTGTTATTTTTAAAAGACATGATTGCTTTATTAGTAGGCTTGAAGTATTATTGTTTTTATGTCAAATGATAGACTATTGCTTTGAATCACTCGTATCTTAATATTCATGCCATGATTAGATACATGATCAAGATTATGCTAGGTAGAATTCCACATCAAAAATTATCTTTTTTATCATTTACCTACTCGGGGACGAGCAGGAATTAAGCTTGGGGATGCTGATACGTCTCCGTCGTATCTATAATTTTTTATTGTTCCATGCCAATATTATACAACTTTCATATACATTTGGCAACTTTTTATACTATTTTTGGGACTAACATATTGATCCAGTGCCTAGTGCCAGTTCCTGTTTGTTGCATGTTTTATGTTTCGCAGAAACCCCATATCAAGCAGAATCCAAACGGGATAAAAATGTACGGAGAATATTTTTGGAATATTTGGAGAATATGGGAAGAAGAATCAACGCGAGACGGTGCCCGAGGTGGCCACGAGGCAGGGGGCGCGCCTGCCCCCCTGGGCGCTCCTGCCCCCTCGTGGGCCACTTGTAAGGCGGTTGCTGCTCTACTTTGGACTCAAGAAAACTAATTTTCGGAGAAAAATCTGGGCGAAGGTTTCAATCCAATCGGAGTTACGGATCTCCATATATACACGAAACGGTGAAAGGGCAGCAGACCAGAACGTAGAAACAGAGAGAGACAGAGAGACATATCCAATCTCGGAGGGGCTCTCGCCCCTCCCACGCCATGGAGGCCAAGGACCAGAGGGGAAACCCTTCTCCCATCTAGGGAGGAGGTCAAGGAAGAAGAAGATGAAGGGGCCCCCTCTCCCCTTCTCTTCCGGTGGCGCCGGAACGCTGTCGGGGCCATCATCATCACCGCAATCCTCACCAACAACTTCACCGCCATCATCACCAACTCTTCCCCCCTCTATGCAGCGGTGTAACCCCTCTTTTACCCGCTGTAATCTCTACTTAAACATGGTGCTCAACGCTATATATTATTTCCCAATGATGTATGGCTATCTTATGATGTTTGAGTAGATCCGTTTTGTCCTATGGGTTATTTGATGATCAAGATTGGTTTGAGTTGCATGTTTTATTATTGGTGCTGTCCTATGGTGCTCTCCGTGTCGCGCAAGAGTGATGGATCCCCGCTGTAGGGTGTTGCAATACGTTCATGATTCGCTTATAGTGGGTTGCTTGAGTGACAGAAGCATAAACCCGAGTAAGGGGGTTGTTGCGTATGGGATAAAGGGGACTTGATGCTTTAATGCTATGGTTGGGTTTTACCTTAATGATCTTTAGTAGTTGCAGATGCTTGCTAGAGTTCCAATCATAAGTGCATATGATCCAAGTAGAGAAAGTATGTTAGCTTATGCCTCTCCCTCAAATAAAATTGCAATAATGATTACCGGTCTAGTTATCGAGGGACAAATAACTTTCTCGTAACAAAAAGCTCTCTACTAAAACTAATTTAGTTGTGTCTTTATCTAAACAGCCCCTAGATTTTATTTACGCGCTCTTTATTATCTTGCAAACCTATCCAAAAACACCTACAAAGTACTTCCAGTTTCATACTTGTTTCCGGTAAAGCGAACGTCAAGTGTGCGTAGAGTTGTATCGGTGGTTGATAGAACTTGAGGGAATATTTGTTGTACCTTTAGCTCCTCATTGGGTTCGACACTCTTACTTATCGAAAGAGGCTACAATTGATCCCCTATACTTGTGGGTTATCAAGCTTCCATCGTCGGAATCTCCGTCGGAGGAGCTCTCCACGCAGCACTTCAGGCGAGTTCCAAAATCTCTGAAGACCTTGACGGAGAGCAACCCGTCCTCCATTAATTTGAAGTAGAGGACGAGCCCCGCCGTCAGGCTATGGATGCGAGCGAACGTCTTCCATCCACGGCGAAGGTACATGACCCGAGGAGCCGGGAAGTCGACGTCGACCCGCGTGCCCCCATTCCCGCAGCCCCCCTTGTGCAACCTGAGGGTCTGGGCGGGTCACGCTCCATCTCCCGAGCAAACGGGGCAGGAAGACGAAGACGGCGACTCGGAGGCCGGCGCAGCCTGATGAAGAACTCGCGGGGCTGGTCTCCAACGTGGCCCTCCATCCGGAAAGGCATCATTGGCGGGGGCGAGGCCGGCGTGGCGCCCCGTCCTCCTCTTCCCCGAGCACCACGACCTCTGCCACAGCTTCGCCCACAGCCTCGCCCCTCCCCCTTCCCCTCGCAGCCGGCTCCACCACTGCGGCCTCAGGAGGAGGAGGGACGCGCTGTCAAGCAGCGACCCTCGCCGCCACCGTCGAGGGACCGGGGTTCCCCTTCTCCATGGTGGATGAGAGGAAGAAGCAGAAACAGGAGGAGGTAGAAGATAGAAGAATGCGGGATGCCACCCCCTTCCCTCTCCTTATAAAGGGGCGGGGTCGGGGCTCGGCTGCCCTGCTCGGCCAATCCAGCCACCAGAGGCGCAGGGAGTCGAGACCGACCCGCTGCCCCAACCAGCGATGGCCCGGTTTCCCGTCTCCACCGCTTGCCACCCCAAGCGCATGGAGGACACGTGGCGAACGTGCAGAACCGAGGGGACGGGTAAAGCGACCTCTCCCCACCCCGTGATCGTGGGGTGTGGATGCCTTGAAGACCGCGACCCGGCCCCATTCAGTAAATGAGCCGCGCCTCCACGCCTCCCTCTTTTTACGGGGAAGGCGCGAGCCGCCTCTTTACCATGATGTGACGCATGCATGCGAGAACGGCCCCATGCATGCCGCCCATGTCACACGCACCCCTCCACATCGCGCATTCAATGCGGGTCATGGGGAAGCGCAGCAGACAGAAAATTACCACGGTAAAAACCGCCCCTCCTGCCCGCGCACCGTTTTGGGCCTGGCCCAACAACGTGTCGCGCTTATGTGTGGCCCAGGCCTGGGGGCTCCTGTCGGTGTACAAAAGAAGGGGCGCACCTTTGTACCCCTTTACCTGTGCACGGACAGTCGGAGCCGCGCCCACGGCCGCACTGAGCAGAACAGGGGAGGTGAACCGAGGTAAAACCGAAGCCCAAGACAGCCAAGGCAACGCCAAGGCCAAGAACACAAAGAAGAAGAAGGACGAAGCAGGCTCCCCCGGCAAGACCCTTGTCGGGGCAGCCTCAGCAGCCCCGACAAGACCCTCACCGGGGCGGCTCGCCCACGCCAGCGGAGTGAGCCACCCTCGAGCCCACGGGTTCCAACTCAACCAACCACGTTGGAACTAGGGATCGGGAGGCACCTCCATGGTGGCATGCAGATCTTTGTCAAGACCAAGGAATATTCAAGATCAGATGAGGATTAAAAGACAACGGTCCTCGGCATGATCCTTGCCGAGGAGAGCCACAAGACCCCCGGCAAGATCCTTGCCGGGGACGACAGCGTGCCACGGCAAGACCCCTGTCGGGCCACCCGGCAAGGCCCTCGCCGAGGATGCCAGCAGGGCCACAGTCAGGCCCGCACCAGCCAAGTTTCCACCGCCGTTCGCATGCAGCTGCCAGCTCAACCAGCTGGGCTGGCACCTGCGTGGCAACATGCAGCTTCCAGGCCAGATTGGCAAGCGCCTGTGTGGCGGCATGCAGATCTTCGTGAAGACCCTCCCACCGCGCCACCTCAGCTGCCTGCCTGCCTACATGGCGCCGCACGCATCGCTGGCCAGGGCGCGTGTCGAAGCGAGGAGGAGCGGCGACGGACGGGACGGGCCTCGCTCCCGTCCCCAATAAAGCTAGGGGACACCTCAGCGGCGCATTAAAGGCGTCTTGTCCTGTAATACGAGCGATAAGCTTGTAGCACTGTACGCCTTTCCACCTCCTGTGTGCCACTGTGGCAGCCCCTTTCGACTATAAAAGGAGGCCCATGGCGTACTGGAGAAGGATTCGGCTCCTTGGAACTACTCAGCCACCGTAGCTAGTTCAAGGGCTCAAGAACACTCAATACATCCACCAAAGCAGGATTAGGGTTTTACGCATCCTCGCGGCCCGAACCTGGGTAAACGATCCTTGTGCTGATTACTAATCCTGCTCTTCTCGCAACCCTACGCCCCGGCAACCGTAGTAGGGATTCTTGTGATCCCATAGGTGTCGTTCCACACCGACAATAGTGGACGGCCTTAGTGCTATTAGTTCTATGTTACTAAATTTGGGCATGTACACACCTGTTAGTATCAATTTGCTATCATCCAAACACTGTCGCTATACTGTTGCAGTTATATTTACCTTCCTCATAAAATGTTCAATTTGTTATTTATTGTACATGAGTAAGACTTGTAGCATTGATGTAGTTCATTATAGCTTCTGATGTTCCAGAATTTGGTTGTTGTCTTAGTAGCAATTAATTCATTTGCACATTGATATTTTTGAGAAGATATGTCATAATTAACATGTTTCTTCAGTTTTTTAAAATAAGCATTGGTGATTTTCTATGTTGCTATAAACCCATTTCCCCTACAATTGTTACCGGTCTAGTTTTAAATATTATAGGATGAACGGAAGTGTTCTTACTTGGAGTGGGTTGATCAAGAGTGGGCATAGTCTTTGAAGATGTGCCTAGCGAAGCTCTGGAGCATGTATGAGGAAGAGAACAGACGTAGGCTTAGAGAAAGTGTCGTCAACGCTGAAGAATATTTGAAGATGCGGGATAAAAAGAGGAAGGTGGAGAATGAGCTCAGATTTTTTTAAATTAGACTTTGCTAAGATGGTGTTGGCGAAGGAGGAGGCACTTTCCTAGTTGGCCAGTGCAAAATAGGTTCTTACTGAACTGAAAGCAGAGGTGGATAAGACGAGCCTGGATGATCTAGATTAGGGAAATGAATATATTATTCTAATATTGTTCTTATGAAGTTGAACTAGCTATATGTTGTACTGTGTTGTTTTCATGTAGCTATCGTACTATGATGTTATAATATATTTATGTGCCTGATATGAAATTGGCAAACAGTTGTTCGATATGAAATGTGAATTTTCGTAATACTGGAATTATTAATTGTAAACTAATAAACCTGCTAAATGTGTCATGGAACTTTGCAAACAGTTCTAGTAGTAAAAGCGCTTGTGATGGATAGCCCAATGCCACATAGTTTTCTTCATCAAATCGTGTGTGATGTAGTTGATAAAAGAAAACGGTTAACCAAGGCAGAGCGTGTGTGATAGTTACACCTTTCACACATGAGCCTACACATAAAACTGTGTGGGATGTACATACGAACGGAAACGTTTTCCCTGGATTGACTGTGTGGGATGTACATAAGAATGGAAACGTATTCCTTGGATTAACTGTGTGTGATATACATACGAACGGAAACGTTTTCCCTGGATTGACAGTGTGGGATGTACATAAGAACGGAAACATATTCCTTGGATTGATTGTGTGTGATATACATACGAACGGAAATGTTTTTCTGTGATTCACCGTGTGGGATGTACATACGAATGGAAATGACTGGGTTTCGATGCCTCGCCCGATCGCACACGGCCCCAGCCTGTGTCCCAGGAGGGCCTATCCCCGACGATTTCTGGGTCATGTGGGAAGGACCCCCTATGGCCCACACTCACTTGGCGACGGTTCCAAATGTCGTCGCGGAAAGGGGTTAAAAACCGTTTGTATAGCACCGACATGTACTAGTGTAACCCTTTCTACGGTTGCCATGGGCCTCCTTTTATAGATCAAAGGGTCACCACAATGGCAAAGTAGTCATTATGGACTAATATGATAGCAAACAGTGCTATCATACCTAACTCTGCAGGCTGTCGGGGCGCATTAAATGCACCGCTTAGTGTCACATCACTGGTTGCCCGGCAAGGCCTGCCGGGCTATCTTGCCAGCTCCGCGCCTGTTCTCTTGACACGTCGCAGGACGAGTGTCATCTGTGGGTTTTTTCTGTAAGGAGAGGCAGCCATGTGGCGAATGACTGCCACTCAGTAACTTTACGGCTTGACACCGCACTGATTGACGACGTGGGTCATGTTTGAGTGGTTGGTGAGGTGGTTTTGCTTTCGTGAGCCCCGGCAGGCCCTGCCGGGGTGCTTTGGCTGCCTGCTTCTGGGGGTGGCCTTGCCCCTTGCCGGGCTCGCCTGCCCGGCAAGGGAGGCTTTTCTCTTAGCGATATCCTGCTTCCTTGGCTTGATCTTGGTCCCTCTGATATGTATGTTGGTCCTTCGAATATCTTGGTTCCTTGGACATCTTGGCTCGACCTTGGCTTGTCCGTGCACGAGTCAGGGGAAATGCATACCCCTGTATATTTCCCCCGACAAAAACCTATGCCTTTTCCACCCAAGTCAACTAAAAAGAAAGATGATGAAGAATTTGAACGCTTTGCTGAAATGCTGAGGCCAGTCTTTTTGCATACTCACTGGACTGATATCTTGAAAATGCCTCCTTATGCAAAGTATATGAAAGACATCGACACTAATAAGAGAAAAATACGGGAAGCTAAAATCTCCACCATGCTTTCTTGCTAGAGAGAAGGTAGGTGCACTCAGTGCCCCAGACCTTGCTGTTTTACGTCGTACACTTGAGGGCGACAACACTTATAGCTTGGGGGCTATTGTGGCACGTCGCCTTCACCTTAATAAATCCAAGGTAAAATTCATGGTGGTATTTACGCTACTCGTTTGGTGGCTCGCTTTGATGTTGAGATACGCCTGCATGATTATCCTTTGATCAAGGTCTACCTAGATCGCGCAGCTATGGAGCACCACCAGTTTATTGCACGAGATTTCCCTAACATTCCTATTCCGTATAACCTAGTTTTCAGTGTGAATACTCATGATATTATTCCATTTCCTGCACCTGCTTTGTTTGATCCTGTTGCCAGAGGCGGATATAGGATTATGCCTACAGATATCATCGCCTACCAGAACGACCAGGCTGCAGTAGACGAGGAGCCTCAGCAGTGGGATCCGTGGATGCCCGCTCCTCAGCACCCCGACTACTATCCAGGCTACTGATCAATTACCAAGTTAGGCCAAAATCCTAAGCTTGGGGGAGTACGTGTTTCTCACCGACATTACATTCATGTTTACACATCTCATTCCAGTTGTTGGTGTCCACATTTTTTCATTGTATTATCCATGTTAAATTTATTTTCCCTCTTTCTTCTTGTGTGTTTGAAAAACCTTACAAAAAACCAAAAAAAATTAGTTGTAGTTAGTTTACTTTCTATGCATGTTTAGTTGTAATATTAAAAGAAAACCCAAAAAGATTTCTCGTTCTTCTTTTGCTTGTTGGGAGCTTTCCTGTGTAAATAGCTTTTCTCGTTTTTGCTTTTCCCTTTTATTTGGTTGTTCAAGAAAATCAAAAAATCCAAAAATATTTCAGTGTGTTTCTCTGAATTTCTGTTCTGTTTATCGAGTCGTACCAAGGAGAAGACCACGATGAAAATGTCGAGTGGCTCTCACATGCATAATTTTTTATCTAACAAAGAGCCCATATTACCTTGTCTTCTCCTGTTGAATAAAATGTTTGCAGATTCCAGCTTAGTCCACGACACTCTTGCACTATTATTATTTTCATATCGTTCAGTCGTGCAAGTGAAAGGCAATAATGATGATATTCAATGAACTGGTCGTGGCAGAGAGAAACGGGTATGAACTCGACTTGTTCTGTTTTTGTAAATATGTTTAACCTAGTATCCATGATTCAGCCCATTATGATTAAACATGTTTGCAATGACAATTAGAGATTATAGTTTCTCATGCCATGCATAAGTAGCTAGGAGTGATAATGACTTATCTTGGATGTCAACACTGCATTAAAATGATTGTGATGCAGTATGATGATATGGTATCCTCCTCTGAATGTTTGAGTGGCTTGACTTGGCACATGTTCATGCATGTACTTGAATCAAAACCAACATTGCCTCTATGATATCTATGTTCATGGTGTTCATATCCTACTCATGCTAGTGTCCAATGTTACTTATGCATAATGCATGTTCATGACCGTTGTTGCTCTCTAGCTGGCTGCTTCTCAACCTATTTGCTAGCCTTCGCCTGTACTAAGTGGGAATTCTGCTTGTACATAAAAAACCTTGAACCCAAGTTATTCTAGATGAGTCCATCATACCTACCTATATGCGGTATTACCTGCCGTCCTAAGTAAATTTGCATGTGCCACCTCTAAAAACTTCAAATAAATATCCTTTTTGTGTGCCTGGATCGTTCATGGAACGACAGGAGGTGGTCGGTATCTTCCATGCTAAACGGGTTATTCTCAGGTTGAGTGTTTATTCACTCACCATCGCACGAGAAAAAGGTGGTAATAGGGATTCCCAGTCCCGAACTCAAAATGCAAATAATTAAACAAAACTCCCCCGGGACTGTTGTTGGTATGGACGACACCCATTGTTTTGGACAAGCCGTGGAGTGTGATTGATGGTGGAGAGGGAGTAAACCTTTACTTTTATCGCTTGGGAACCGCCACTAGCATGCTTAGCATGGAAGATATTGATAACTGATGGTCGTGAAGTAAACAAGAAGGGTGCATTTCTCAAAATATCATTTACCTCTGTTTTAAAAACTTGAGCTCTCGCACCGCTGCAAATCACCGCTTCCCTCTGCGAAGGGACTATCTATTTACTTTTATGTTGTGTCATCACCTTCTAAAATAAGCGCCAGAACCTGAGAGCATTGCTATCATGCTGATGCATTTTGTGTAGCTAATGTTGGGTGCATCATGACTGGATCTTTTCTACCATTAATTACAATGTTTAGTCGTTGTTGAACTTTGCAGGTGCTCTGCATTTATGTTTTGTGGTCTCGAAAAGGGCTAGCGAGATACCACTATTGTCATATTATATCATGGTTGTCTTGATAACGTGTCGCTATTTGAGATACCTTATTATTGCTCGCTAGTTGATTATGTCATTGATATGAGTTAATATAACTTTTAAGAGTTATTGTCGGCATGGTTAGTTATAATGTTGGCTGAAAACCTGGGTGTTGTTTAAGCTTATTTATGCAAACAAGAGCAAAAGAGTTCGTAAAAGTTTTTCCTTTTTCACTTTCAGTTTTTCAACTGAATTGCTTGAGGACAAGCAAAGGTTTAAGCTTGGGGGAGTTGATACGTCTCCAACGTATCTACTTTTCCTAACGCTTTTCCTCTTGTTTTGGACTCTAATTTGCATGATTTGAATGAAACTAACCCCGGACTGACGTTGTTTTCAGCAGAACTACCATGGTATTGTTTTTGTGCAGAAATAAAAGTTCTCGGAATGGAAAGAAACTCTGCAAGGATTTTTTATACAATAAAAGAGAATTTTTGGAGCCAAGAGTCACCTGAGGGGGGCACCTGGGTGGGCACAACCCACCAGGGCGCGCCTGCCCCCCAGGCGCACCCAGGTGGGTTGTCCCCACCTGGTGGCCCCGCAGACCCTGAAACCGACGCTATAAATCCTATTTTCAGAGAAAAATCAGGGAGAAAGAATTATTGCGTTCCACGAGACGGAGCCGCCTTCACCTCCCGTTCTTCATTGGGAGGCCAGATCTAGGGTCCGTTTGGGGCTCCGGAGAGGGGGGGTCTTCGTTCTTCGTCATCACGAACCCTTCTCCATCGCCAATTCCATGATGCTCCCCACCGGGAGTGAGTAATTCCTTCGTAGGCTCGCTGGTCAGTGAGGAGTTGGATGAGATTCATAATGTAATCTAGTTAGTATTGTTAGGGCCTGATCCCTAGTATCCACTATGTTCTGAGATTGATGTTGCTATGACTTTCCCATGCTTAATGCTTGTCACTTTGGGCCCGGGCAAGTTATAGTCACCTACTACATGTTATGATCCGGCAACCCCGGAGTGACAATAGTCGGGACCACTCCCGGTAATGACCGTAGTTTGAGGAGTTCATGTATTCACCGTGTGTTAATGCTTTGTTCTGGTTCTCTATTAAAAGGAGGCCTTAATTCCCTTAGTTTCCTTATGGACCCCGTTGCCACGGGAGGGTAGGACAAAAGATGCCATGCAAGTTCTTTTCATAAGCATGTATGACTATTTACGGAATACATGCCTACATTATATTTATGAACTGGAGCTAGTGCCATATCGCCCTAGGTTATGACCGTCACATGATGAATATCATCCAACAAATTACCGATCCAATGTCTATGAATTTATCTTATATTGTTTATGCTAAGTTGCTACTGCTACCATTACTGTTGCACTTGCTACCAAACTACTACTATCACTGTTACCGTTACCATTGCTGTTGTCGCTATTATCAAAACTAGCATATTACTTTGCTACTGATCACGTTGCTGCAGATAATTAATCTCCAGGTGTGGTTGAATTGACAACTCAGCTGCTAATACTTGCAAATATTCTTTGGCTCCCCTTGTGTCGAATCTATATATTTGGGTTGAATACTCTACCCTCGAAAACTGTTGCAATCCCATATACTTGTGGGTTATCAGGCTGCTACGGGTTCTTGCAAGAATCGTTCTTACCTACGGCAAAAACCAGAACGTTGATTTATCAAGTTTGCTGTTTTAACCTTCTTCAAAGACCGGCCATAGTCAAATTCGATTCAACTAAAGTAGGAGAATCATACACCCGTAGCCACCTTTATGCAAAACTAGTTGCATGTCAGTCGGTGGAAGCGGTCTCATGTGCGTGGACATGTAAGGTTGGTCCAGGCCGCTTCATACCACAATACCACCAAATCAAAATAAGACATTGGTGGCAAGTAGTATGACTATCACAACCCACAACTCTTTGTGTTCTACTCGTGCATATCATCTACGCATAGACCTGGCTCGGATGCCACTGTTGGGAAACGTTGCATGGAAAACAAAAAAAATTCCACACACGCAAGATGTATCCATGGAGATGCATAGCAACGAGAGGGGAGAGTGTTTCTACATACCCTCGTAGACCGTAAGTGGAAGCATTTAGTAACACGGTTGATGTAGTCGAACTTCTTCGTGATCCAGTCGATCGAGTACCGAAAGTACGACACCTCCGCGTTCAGCACACGTTCAGCTCGGTGATGTCCTCGCGTTCTTGATCTAGCAAGACGGTGAAGTGGTGGATGAGTTCTGGCAGCACGACAGCATGGTGACGGTGATGGTGAAGCTATCTCCCTAGGGCTTCACCTAAGCACTACGAAAATATGACCGAGGGACAAAACTGTGGAGGGGGCGCCGCACACGGCTAAGAGATTGTCGTGGTTATGTGTGGCCCCCCTGCCAACATATATATTTGGGGGGAGGAGCAGCCAAGGAGGCGCCCGAAGTAGGCCGAATCCTACTTGGGTTCCTCCCCAAGCCCCCCCCCCTTTCCTTTCTAGGTGAGTGGGGAGAGGCAGGGGAGGGTGGCGCCCCCCCCCCTTCCCTTTCTCCCATGAGAAGGGGAAGGCAGGAAGGGCTAGCCCTCCCCCTTTCCTTCCCTAGGGCCGGTGGCCAGGGAGAGGGGCGCGCCAGCCCCCTTGTGGGCTGGTATCCCCCCCTTGGCCCATTAGGCCCATACATCTACCAGGGGTGTCCAGAACCCCTTCCGGTGACCCAATGACTACCCGGTGCACCCCCAAACTCTTCCGGTATCCGAATATCATCGTCCTATATATCAATCTTTACCTCCAGACCATTTCGGAGCTCCTCGTCATGTCCGTGATCTCATCCGGGACTCCGAACAACATTCGGTCACCAAATCATATAACACTATATCGTCAACGAACGTTAAGCGTGCGGACCCTACGAGTTTGAGAACTATGTAGACATGACCGAGACACCTCTCTGGTCAATAACCAATAGTGGAACCTAGATGCCCACACTATTGCAGGATGCTGCTAACACGACACTACGATCAGAGACCCTTTGACGAAACTGTGTGTGATGCATTAATCGCAAACGGTGATGTAAAAAACCATAAAAAAGATGCAAAACGTTTGCGATAAAGGATACATCAAACACGGTTCAGATTTTAGTTGCGTGTGCAATGCGGGGCATACGGTTCAGTTCAATTAACTATTTGTGATGAGGTCGAACAAAAGAAATGGGCAGCCAAATGAAGGCGTGTGTGATGTACGGCATATGGTTCACTCGGATGAACTATTTGTGATTAGGCAACACAAAAGAAACGGTCAGCCAGATCAAGGTTTGTGCGATATACGGCATACGATTCACTCGGATGAACTGTTTTCGATTACGCAACGCAACATAAACGGTTCAGCCAGTTTATTCCGACAAACTGTTTGTGTTGAGCCAAGAGAACGGAAACGTTTCACATAAACAAGATGTGTGTAATACGCGGCAAACATCCAATTACATAGGTGGCTAGTACACACATGACATTTCCACACGCCAAAGTAAACTATTGCATGCATAATTAATTAGGATAAATGATCATCTGATCATCATCTACTTCTTGTGCTAGCTCGATGTTCCTTCTATGCTAAGTTCCCATTAATTGATGGCGTTTTATGAACATGTCACCATTTTCCGCCATTTCCTCATTGATTTCTCGCCACCCAGCGATATTGCACATAAACCTAGGCGGCACGCGACGCACGGAGGCAACAAGCACAGCCTGTAGCACATCCACCTTTTCCAAGCATGCCAACCGCCAAAAGCGCCGCCTGATACGTCTCCAACGTATCTATAATTTTTTATTGTTCCATGCTATTATATTATCCATCTAGGATGTTTTATATGCATTTATATGCTATTTTATATGATTTTTGGGACTAACCTATTAACCTAGAGCCCAGTGCCAGTTTCTGTTTTTTCCTTGTTTTTGAGTTTTACAGAAAAGGAATACCAAATGGAGTCCAATTGACGTGCCAATTTTTGATGATTTTTTATGGACTAAAAGAAGCCCCCGGAGTAAAATAGTTGGGCCAGAAGTGTCTCGGGCCGTCCACAAGGGTGGAGGGTGCGCCCTACCCCCTGGGCGAGCCCCCTGCCTTGTGGACGACTCGGAGACCCCCCTGACGTGAGACCGATGCCAAAAATTCCTATAAATACAGAAACTTCCAGAAAGAAACCTAGATCGGGAGTTTCGCCGCCGCAAGCCTCTGTAGCCACCAAAAACCAATCGGGACCCTATTCCGGCACCCTGCTAGAGGGGGAATCCCTCACCGGTGGCCATCTTCATCATCCCGACGCTCTCCATGACGAGGAGGGAGTAGTTCACCCTCGGGGCTGAGGGTATGTACCAGTAGCTATGTGTTTGATGTGTCTCTCTCTCTCTCGTGTTCTTGATATGGCACGATCTTGATGTACCACGAGCTTTGCTATTATAGTTGGATCTTATGATGTTTCTCCCCCTCTACTCTCTTGTAATGGATTGAGTTTTCCCTTTGAAGTTATCTTATCGGATTGAGTCTTTAAGGATTTGAGAACACTTGATGTATGTCTTGCATGTGCTTATCTGTGGTGACAATGGGATATTCACGTGATCTACATGATGTATGTTTTGGTGATCAACTTGCGGGTTCAGTGACCTTGTGAACTTATGCATAGGGGTTGGCACACGTTTTTGTCTTGACTCTCCGAAACTTTGGGGCACTCTTTGAAGTTCTTTGTGTTGGTTGAATAGATGAATCTGAGATTGTGTGATGCATATCGTGTAATCATACCCGCGGATACTTGTGGTGACACTGGAGTATCTAGGTGACATTAGGGTTTTGGTTGATTTGTATCTTAAGGTGTTATTCTAGTACGAACTCTAGGATAGACCGAACGGAAAGAACAGCTTCGTGTTATTTTCCTACGGACTATTGAATAGATCGATCAGAAAGGATAACTTTGAGGTGGTTTCGTACCCTACAATAATCTCTTCGTTTGTTCTCCGCTATTAGTGACTTTGGAGTGACTCTTTGTTGCATGTTGAGGGATAGTTATATGATCCAGTTATGTTATTATTGTTGGAGAACTTGCACTAGTGAAAGTATGTACCCTAGGCCTTGTTTCAACGCATTGCAATACCGTTTGTGCTCCCTTTTATCATTAGTTCCCTTGCTGTTTTTATATTTTCAGATTAAAAAAACCTATATCTACCATCCATATTGCACTTGTATTACCATCTCTTCGCCGAACTAGTGCACATATACAATTTACCACTGTATGGGGTGTGTTGGGGACACAAGAGACTCTTTGTTATTTGGTTGCAGGGTTGTTTGAGAGAGACCATCTTCATCCTACGCCTCCCACGGATTGATAAACCTTGGGCATCCACTTGAGGGAAATTTGCTACTGTCCTACAAACCTCTACACTTGGAGGCCCAACAACGTCTACAAGAGAAGAAGGTTGTGTAGTAGACATCAAGCAATTTCTGGCGCCGTTGCCGGGAAGTGAGTGCTTGAAGGTATATCTTTAGATCTTGCTATCGAATCTTTTAGTTTCTTGTTTTATCACTAGTTTAGTTTATAAAAGAAAACTACAAAAAATGGAATTGAGGGTGCCTCATATGCTTCATCTTTTTAATGTCTTCCGTGAAAATAAGGATTCGCATAATTGTGCTCAATTGCCAGAGGAAGAATGTATTAGAATGTTTGGCACTAAATGTAACATCCCAAATTTTTAATTTGGAATATTATACATAGGTCATCATATGCATATCATATTTTATATGCATTTTGGTTTTGATCCTAGAAATTTTAAGCAACTCAAAGACCCACGGAGAGAGTTGGGGATTTCGTTTTTTCTCAAATATTGAAAAGAGGATCATTTTGGTTTTAATTATTTTTCTCTCCAAAATATTTCCAATATAAAAATAAAGAGCGGAGATAAAATGAATTATCCAAAATAAAAGGAATATTGGAGGAAAAATATTAAAATCAAATAAATATTTTATTTGGATTTTTATTGCCATTTTATTCGAATTAGAAAAATATGCATTTTTCAAAAATTGCATTTTAGGCCAAGAAAATGTTCACTAAGTTCTAAATATTTTATTTAGACGGTGAAATTTGTTTCTGGCATTTTTAGAATTTTGTTTTTATATTATTTAGGATTTTCTCGGCGGAATCTCTTTTAAAAAAAGTGAACCGACCTTTGGGTCGTGGGCGACCCGGACTCTGTCCACACCCAAGCTTTATAAGCCGCCGAGGCCGCCGCCCCAGCCCACCAGCCCGCTCGCTCGAAACCCTAGCGTCGCCGCCTCGCCACCCACCGACGCTGCGCCGGAGCCCGCCGCCGCTGTCCGCCGGAGTTCGCCGGAAAAGTCACCGGTTTTCTTTGGTTTTATTTTCGGTAAAAACCCTAGACCGGTTTTTTTTGTTTAGATCGGGTTTTATTTCGGTTTTATTCGGTTTAGTTTATTTAACGAATGTTCATTCCTTTAGATCTGTTAGTGAACGATTTTCGAAAGATTTGTTCTACCGTAGTTTTTTCTTTTTATTTTCTTTTTCGGCCAGGGACCTACCCGCGATTATTTTTATCGCGGATTAGCCCCTGATCTTTAAACCCCCGCCGTTTCTAAACCGTTTGTCCAAATCCAGTGAAACCAACGCCAAAGTCTTCGTCTCGAGCCCCTCTTTCTGGTTAATCAACTTGAACAAGGTTTCGACAATTTAAAATTTGGTTTCAAGCAGATTTGATTTCGAAGTTTTTTGACCGTAGTTTCAGTTTCGTAGCTCCGATTCGATTGATTCTTTTTGCAGATCGAATCTCTTCAGTTGAACTTTCAGATTTGATCTTCTTATTTGAGTTTTACCCGTGTATCTTTGCTTGAGTGCTTATGTATGCTATTGTTTGTTTGCGATAGAATTCCTGGAGTGCGAAGCGTGCTACTACGAGTCTCTAGGGTTTGCAGATCGTCAGCAGGGCAAGTAACACATTGATCATACTCTTTTCATACCCAGTTTTTATGCATTAGTTACAGCCCTCACACATTGCATGAGTAGGATTTTTTAACATGTGGGTATTGGGAAGTAGTTGATGAGGTAGAACCTATTGCCCTTTTTATTATCAAACCCTTGGGTGTTACTTCTACGTTATGCTTATTTTGCCATTCTATGCTTGCAGACGTGGATTGGGTTTGAGTGTATCCATGACAAATGTGAGATTGTTAATTAATGGTTAACTTAAGGTGGCTACTTAAATACACTTCTGGGTGGATTGGTTGCGGGCACCTTGGGATATACCAGTGCTGTCCTTTTTGGTTCGCCACTCAGGCTCAAAGGGATCATAAGATTATTCATGCTAGAAACTTCCGTGTGCAGCCACAAGCTATTATGGGCTCTAGCATAGTTGAGTATGTTGCATGACCTCTTTCAGTGGTGGGCTAGCAGATGTAGGGGAAAGTAGGTGTAACTGTCCACCCAGAGTAAAGAGTTAATGTTTCTGAAAGACTGTGTCTCGTTCATCCGTTTCTCAAACACCATGTAGTGCGAGAAATCCAACGGAGGAGATCGAGTCTTGTGGGGAAAAGTGTGCAAAGCTCTGCAGAGTGTACAAAATAATCATGGTTAGCCGTGTCCCCGGTTATGGACATCTTGAGTATCTGGTTCTTGGATTATCATGTTGATCTCATCACTCTAAATTAATTTTATTGGGTTATTAATTACTTTAATTGGGATTGAGATGGGGGTACCATTCTCAATGTTTTATCAACTACCATGATAGTCAAACAAAATATATTCCTTTGATGTAGGGAAAAATTGGCTTTCTGCAAAAACATTGTAACCATAGAGCCTCCACCAGCCATATATGCATGTACTGATAGCTTTTATTCCGTTCATTGCCTACTGTGTTACATTGCCAGCATATTCCATGTGCTGACCCGTTTCGGGCTGCAACATATCATGTTGCAGTCTTTTCAGACAAAGAGTAAGGTGCGCTAGGTCATTGTCATGCACTCAGCTATGCCATTGGAGTTGATGGACTCACTTTATCTTCCAAGCCTTCCGCTGTTATCTTGTTAGATGGCCTTAAGCCATATTTATTGTAATAAGTTCTCTCTTGAGACTATCGATGTAATAAGTGTGTGATTGCTACTCTGTTATAAATCCTTCGAGTACTGTGTGTGTCAGCATTACCGATCTAGGGATGACACTTACACACAGAGATTTTGACCGTCTGAGGTCGGATCGCTACAAGATTGTATCAGAGCACACGCTGAATGTAGGACACGACCACTAAGATGAGCCATAGGTCACTCTTCTCTACTCATTTCTGACTCCTCTCCATTTTCTACTCTATAGGATGGCAGACTCAAGGAACAAGTTTGCACAACCGGATGAGGACACGCCATTTGGACGACACTTGAAGGAAGTCCCTATGTACCTGAACATCGGAATACCAAGCTTCACCGGGACCTACACCGCCACCTTACCAGAAGAGGAGCGTTGGATGATTCAAGTTCAAGTTCCAGGAAGGACATTCATGCCAGTCACTGAGCCATAGAGTTTTCCTTCGATGCACCAACCTGGAATCTAGGAAAGAGCATGGCAGCCCACATCGCCATGGGACGCATCGGCGAAGTTTATCACAAGGATCTTAAGGACACCATCTACCAGATATGTGGGCGCCGAGATGAGCAATGGGAGATGATCAGCACCAGGAGGGACAGGTCCATTGCAGCTTTCATCCAGGAATTAAACCAGCACATCCGTCGACAGGAGAACCAGATGTGTGCAAGCATGATAGACCTGAAGAAGGTGATGACCAGGAACATGGAGCTAGAAGAGGAACTCAAGTCTACACGCGACGGATACGAGGAGGAAATCGCAATACTAGTGGAGAAGAATGATGACATGACGAGGAAGCTAGGAGTATTCATGGGAGACCCTGCGCCAGGAGGAGATGACGACCATTCCGATGACATTCGTTCTGGAGACTATCATCGATGACACCGACTCCGACCCCGACAGTAGTGATGATGATTATGAAGACGAAGCTGGAGCGAATATCATGGAGTCTTCCACCGATCAAAATTTCTAGTAGACCACCATATGATTAGTAGTATTTTCCACCATGTATATAGTAGTAGTCCGAGCACTGTAACGATAGTTAGGTCGATTGTATGCCCTTGCTTGAATTGATTTTTGGTGTGATATGAATGTGTTTGTCTCATGTGCATATGGGTAGTGCTTTCTCATTAGACCTCATTCTATTCTAATCTCTCCCCTCTAAACCCATCAGATGCCTCCGAGACGTGACCTAGGATTTGTCTTCCCACCAGAGCTCACTCAGTTGATCCAACAGTAGAATGCCTTGATGCAGCTACTAGTCCAGAACCAAGGAAACAACAACAACAACAACAACAACAACAACAACAACAACAACAACAACAACAACAACAACAACAACAACAACAACAACAACAACAACAACAACAACAACAATAACAACAACAACAACAACAACAACAACAACAACAACAACAACAACAACGCACCGCCACCACCTCCAGTTGACAACTTAGCCCGTTTTCTAAGGTTACAGCCACCGGTGTTTTCCAGTAGCACCGAACCAGTAGTTGCTGATGACTGACTATGTAGGATTGGAGCGGAGTTGACCACCGCAGGGTGCACAAATGCTAAGAAGGTGCGTTTTGCCGCACATCAATTGGATGGACCCGCAGCCTCATGGTGGGAGAATTACACAGCCACTTTTCCTATAGCCAATGTCACTTGGGAGCAGTTTCAGCAAGCATTCCGCACTGCTCATGTCTCCACTGGAGCTATGAGCATGAAGAAGCGTGAGTTTCGCAACTTGCGCCAAGGAAACCATACTGTGGGGCAGTACGTGGATGAGTTCAGCAAGTTATCTCGCTACGCCCCAGATGATGTGGCCATAGATGCCGCGAAGCAGGAGAAGTTTATGGAAGGGCTGAATGATGAGATGAGTATGCAGTTAATAGTGGCAACATTTAACAACTACCAGGAGTTGGTAGATAAGGCTCTTATGATTGAAGGGAAGCAGCAGCAGATTGAGAGCCGCAAAAGGAAGTATGGACAAGGGAAGTACAATTCAGGAGCTCAGCAGAAGCCTCGTTTTATCCCGAACTCGGGAGGTTATACTCATAACCATGGAGGCCAGACCCACAATGGACGAAGTTCGCATAACCACAGTGGCCCCAAGAATGGAAACGGGAATGGAGCAGGCAACAATCAGAACCGCTCTAACCCAGCAACGCCCGCCAAGAAGGACCAAAGTCACATTACTTGTTTCAAGTGCGGGAAGACTAGACAGTGGACACTATGGCAATGAGTGTCCTGAACCAAAGAATGGAAATGGCAATGGAAGCTCTGGGAAGAAGCCCAACCCTTTCAAAAGGGGACAGGTGAACCACATGAACGTGGAGGAGGTTGAAAAGCAACCAGATGCAGTTATCAGTAAGTTTTTGAGGTTGAAGAGCAACCAGATGCAGTTATCGGTAAGTTTTTGGTTAAGTCATTTACTGCAATCGTTCTTTTTGATACTGGTGCATCACATTCATACATTTCAAGGGGATTTGTGGATAAGTATAAGTTGCCCACCAAAGTCCTTAGGACACCTATGTTAGTAAGCTCGCCAGGAGCGGAGTATATGGCAAGCCAAGGATGTTTTCAGATGCCATTAACGATAGGGAGGCATGTTTTCCCCTCAGACTTGATAATTTTGGAGTCACAAGGATTAGATGTGATACTAGGAATGGATTGGCTATCGATGTATGGGGGAAACATCGATTGCGCTAGTAAGTCAATTTTACTCACTACCCCGGAGGGAAAAATGATCAAGTATGTATCCAGGCATGCGCCGAGGAGGACCCAAGTAAATTCCCTCACGGGAGTGGTTCAGGAGGAAGTGCCTGTAGTTAAGGATTACCCAGACGTATTTCCAGAGGAACTACCAGGCATGCCGCCGGATCGAGACATTGAGTTTTTGATAGAGATGTTGCCAGGCACCGGACCGATGTCGAAGAGACCATACCGGATGCCCGCAAATGATCTGGAGGAGATTAAGAAGCAGATTAAGGAGTTATTGGAGAAGGGTTACATTCGACGAAGTTCGTCACCATGGGGAGCCCCAGTGCTTTTGGTTGAGAAGAAGGATGGATCCTTGAGAATGGTTGTTGCTTATCGGGCATTGAATGAAGTGACGATCAAGAACAAGTACCCGCTACCGATGATTAATGATTTGTTTGACCAGCTGCAAGGAGCAAAAGTGTTCTCCAAGATCGATCTGCGATCAGGATATCACCAGCTGAAGATCCGAGAACAGGATATACCTAAGACAGCCTTCACCACAAGGTACGGGTTATATGAGTATACGGTTATGTCATTTGGATTGACTAATGCCCCTGCCTATTTCATGAGCATGATGAATAATGTGTTCATGGAGTTCTTGGATAAGTTTGTTGTGGTGTTCATTGATGATATCTTGGTATACTCGAAGAATGAAGAGGAACACAAGGAACATTTGCGTCTAGTTCTTGAGAAGCTCAGGGAACATTGGTTATACGCCAAGTTCCGCAAGTGTGAGTTTTGGTTGAAGGAAGTTGGATTTCTTGGACATGTTATATCAGGAGAAGGTATAGCCGTGGATCCTACCAAGGTTAAATCAGTCACTGATTGGCTATCACCCACCTCAGTTGGAGAGATCCGCAGTTTTCTTGGACTCGCGGGATATTACCGGAGATTCATTGAGAATTTCTCTAAGATTGCGAAGCCCATGACGGAGTTGTTGAATAAGGACACCAAGTTCAAATGGACAAAGGAATGTGAGGCAAGCTTCCAAGAGTTGAAGAAACGTTTGGTTACAGCCCCAGTGCTGATTCTGCCAGATATACGCAAGGATTTCCAGGTGTATTGCGACGCTTCTCGCTTAGGACTTGGAGGTGTACTTATGCAAGATGGAAGAGTTGTTTCATATGCCTCTCGACAACTTCGACAACATGAGTTGAATTATGCCACACATGATTTGGAGTTAGCAGCTGTAGTGCATGCGCTCAAAACCTGGAGTCATTTCCTTATTGGAAACCGATGTGATGTGTACACGGATCATAAGAGTTTGAAGTACATTTTCACACAGAAGGAGCTGAATCTCAGGCAGAGGAGATGGTTGGAGCTTATAAAGGATTATGATATGAAGCTGCATTATCATCCAGGCAAGGCCAATGTCGTAGCAGACGCGTTGAGCCGGAAGAGTTATGCCAATACCCTTGTAAGCAGAGGATTACCAAAGGAGTTAGCCAAAGATCTCAGGATCTTCGTTTGGAGATAGTTCCTAGAGGGTTTGTTGCAGCATTGGAAGTTCAGTCGACATTATTGGGAAAGATTCGAGAAGCTCAGAAGGATGACATGGAAATTGCCGAGATAAAGGAGAAAATGAGCAAAGGAAAAGCCAAAGGTTTTCGTGAAGATGAGCAAGACAACTTGTGGTTTGAGGACCGGGTTTATGTACCCAATAATGCGGAGATCAGGAAGTTGATACTTCAGGAAGCTCATGACTCACCATACTCGATACACCCCGGAAACACCAAGATGTATTTGGATTTGAAGGAGCGTTTCTGGTGGACGGGAATGAAGAAGGATATTGCCGAGTATGTAGCCGTATGTGATGTATGTCAGAGAGTGAAGGCAGAACATCAGAAGCCAGCAGGATATACAGCCTATGCTGATACCCGATTGGAAGTGGGATAAGCTTGGCATGGATTTTATCACCGGATTACCCAGGACCCGATCGGGATATGATTATATTTGGGTAGTAGTGGATCGTTTGACCAAAGTGGCTCACTTTATCCCAGTGAAAACCACCTACACAAGTGCGAAGTTGGCCAAGATATATATGACCAGGATCATATGTCTTCATGGAGTGCCGAGGACCATCGTATCGGACAGAGGAACACAGTTCACTTCAAAGTTCTGGCAACAGCTGCACCAGACTTTGGGGACCAGGCTAGAGTTTAGAACAGCCTTTCATCCTCAGATTGATGGACAGACCGAGAGAGTCAATCAGATTCTGGAGGACATGTTGAGAGCTTGTGCACTAGATTATGGATCTAGTTGGGATGATAATTTGCCTTACGCGGAGTTCTCATACAACAACAGCTACCAAGCCAGTTTGAAGATGTCACCTTTCGAAGCTTTGTATGGACGAAGGTGCAGGACACCGTTGATGTGGGATGAAGTTGGAGACTGTCAGTTGTTTGGACCAGATTTGATCAAAGAGTCTGAAGATAAAGTTAAGTTGATTCGGGAAAGATTGAAGGTAGCTCAGTCCAGGCAGAAGAGTTATGCAGACTCAAAACGCACGGAGGTAGCCTACGAAATCGGAGACAGAGCATATCTTCGTGTGTCACCTCTGCGAGGAGTTAAACGTTTTGGAGTCAAGGGAAAGTTAGACCCGAGATTTGTAGGACCATACCGAGTTTTGGAACGTATGGGGGGAGTGGCCTACAAGTTGGAGTTACCCGAAGGACTGTCAGGAGTTCATGACCTGTTTCACGTTTCCCAGATGAAGAAGTGTCATGCTGAGATGGCCGATATCCCTCTGAGAGATACAGTGCCCCTGGAAGCAATTCAGTTGGATAGTGACCTGACCTATGAGGAGAAACCAGTCAAGATTCTCGAGTTTGCCAGCCGAGTTACCCGCAGCAAGGTTATCATGTTTTGCAAAGTTTAGTGGAGCCACCATAGCGAGGATGAAGCCACCTGGGAACGAGAGGAAGACCTACGGAAAGACCACCCACACCTATTTTCTAGCCAACCCGAATCTCGAGGGCGAGATTCATCTTAAGGGGGGGTAGGTTTGTAACATCCCAAATTTACAATTTGGAATGTTATACATAGGTCATCATATGCATATCATATTTTATTTGCATTTTGGTTTTGATCCTAGAAATTCTAAGCAACTCAAGGACCCACGGAGAGAGTTGGGGATTTCGTTTCATTTTAGTATTTGAATTTTCTCAAATATTGAAAGGGCTTATTCCATCTGTGCCCCCAATTCCTTAGTTGTGCTCGGTTTTCCCCACGCTTCAAACTTTTGCTCACTTTTCCCCACTCCCTTAGCTGAAACTCTCACAAATGTTCATAACAGACGTTTGCCGTCTTGGCCGTTAACTGACTTGTGGGGCCACGTTGGACTCTGTTGATTGTGGTTGTGGCTTCGTTGGTTGGGCCGTGTTTGTGTTCATAGGACGGGCCCGTTAGTTTGTTGGTAATAAATTAAAAAAGCCTGCTATCGATGGATGCAGCCTGCTATGCATGCCTGGCTTTGGCATCGATGTAGCCTGCTACCGCCACGCACGCATCTAGTGACCTAGACCTAAACGCATGCATGCACGCCGACACGCAAGCATCGATCCGTGCCGCACGGTTGCCGGTGGATTCAGTCGCTCTGCAGCATCGTTTCACGCGTCGCAGGCATACGTGCCGGTGGCAGAAGGGGCAGGCTACACGCACGCTCACGTCCATATGTCGAGGCATCGGTTCACGCCGCACGGCTGCCGCTTGATTCAGTTGAGGCAGCCGCCAACGCAGAGCATGCAGAAGGGGGAGGCAGGCAGCCGCCAACGCAGAGCACGCAAAGCACGTTCGCATCGATTCACGTTCACACATTGATGATTGCATCGGTTCACGCACGCACTGAGTCACGATCTACGCCGTTTGCGCATGTACCCACTTCGTCTCCCCCGGCTATTTAAACTGCCCTTCATTGCCTCTTCTTCTACAGATCCATCTGCGCCTGCCACTTCTCTTCTTCGCCCAAAAGCCAAAGCCGTTCCACTCAACGAAGCGTTCAAGATGCAGTACAACGGGCCGACGTTCCAAGAGCCGCCCACCATGCTGGAATGGCGGTACCTCGCCAACGTCGTCGTCGAGGCGTCGCTCCGCGTGTGGGCGTTCTCACGCTGGAGGGGTAGCACTGAGCTTGCACGAGGGTTCCTCCGTGCGGGCTTCCACCACCTCCCGGCGGGCTCGCCGCCCATGTTCAACCTCGTGGAGCAGCGTCCCCACGCCAATGCTCCAGTGGTAGGGCTCGTCGTCCACTTCACCAACAGGTTCGATGCCTACTACCTGCTCGGCAAGGTGTATTGGTGTGGGTGTGAGTTCATCGCATTCACCACCTATAACATCTTCACTGACTTCGAGAGCATCTTCCCCGCTCGCAACCGCATGCACAGCCTCCCGTACTACCTCGGCGACAACGGCCTTGAGGAGGAGCAGTACTGAAGCCGGCGGTGAAGAAGACGGTGAAGCCGGCGGTTAATGTGAAGACGACGGTGAAGCCGGCGGTTAATGTGAAGACGACGGTGAAGACATGGCGGTGTTGCCCTAGCTACCCTATCTACTATGTAGTGTGAGTTTGGTGTGTGTGTTGCCCGACCTAGCTACCCTATCTATGTAAGGTTAATTATTATTATCTATCGGTGTCATGTTATATGTAAGAACTTATGTTGCCCTAGCAACCCTATCTAAGTTAAGTTATGTGTGTTATATTAATGCTTTGTTATGTTTGTATTTTGTTTATCCCAAGTTTAGACACGGCTAATTTGCATGGGAAAAATTAACCAAACTAACTAAAAATGATGTGTTTATAGATGCCTTCTAAAAATAAGAACATATTGTACATTTGTACACGGCTTTGGTTTGAGAGCTCTGTATTTTTTAGGTATTCCAAGAATACTTTGGTTTTCAGAAATATTGAAGTATCAAATACTTTGAGATGTTTGGTGTTAGTCAAAAGTGTAGTTTTATATACTTTAATATGTAGAAAACTACACTATGTTTGAAGTATATAAAAAAGAGGGTTGGACCTCTTTTTCCAATCATGAAGTATTGGTTCGCTAGGCATAATAATACTGCGCTTTGCAAATACTTTGATTCTAAAAAATGAAGGGACCCATAAAGGAAAGCAAAAAAATCCTCAATCAGATAGAAGAGATTGGGCAATCAAATTAATGAAAAAGCAATCAGAAACAAAAAATAACAAAGCAATCGTTCCTAAACAAAAAAAGAAACATCGCTTGTTTCTGGGCCTCATTTATCCTTTGTGGGCCTATTGCAGCTTGATTCTCTTTGGGCCCGCGAACTAGGTTTTTTTCTAGCAGAACTGACGAACTCGAGGACAAAAGTTTGGCAAGTGCGAGAGAGAAGAGATGAACTTGATGTATATCCCTTGTGCTGCTCAAGTACTGCTTACTGTCCTCTGACGAGCTAGGGTATGATCCAACACTCGAGGTTATTAGCTAACAAACTGAACTGGTAGTTGTCTTCTACCGAAACTGAAAGTGTCGAAACTTAACAGTAAACTGCATACATTCAGAGATCGACAGTTGCACTAAACAGAGTTGCATTTGAGATAAACAGACT
The DNA here is from genome assembly GCF_002575655.3 of Aegilops tauschii subsp. strangulata. Lineage (NCBI taxonomy): Eukaryota > Viridiplantae > Streptophyta > Magnoliopsida > Poales > Poaceae > Aegilops > Aegilops tauschii. The sequence goes on along the minus strand of NC_053039.3, from coordinate 119,850,535 downwards.
TGGATTGCTAAACAGTGGCAACAACAGTAGACAAACATCTCTAACGAGAGATGGCCATCAAGTAAAAAATTCCTAGAGCAAGTATTCCTAAAGCTATCAGATTGGATTGCTTCTTCAATTCAATCAGCTGCTTGAAGTTCTTGTTCATCTTCTTCAATTTCGTCTTCAGTTCGACATCTACCACCTTCGGGTATTTCGGACGCGCTGCTGCTGCCGGAGCGGCACTGTCATGGGGCAAATTGAACTCGCGGATTGCATTCCCCCTCGAATCCAGCAAGCCCAACCCTTGAAGCCTCTGGATGTAATCATCCATCCACTCGAAATGGTGGCATTTCTTCACGATCTGAAAACGAAATCATGTAACCTAAATCCAAATCTGATAGATTTTTTGAGAAATTAGAGATAAAGGATGCGAGGAAAACTCAGATCTAACCTGCCCCTCCGGCTTGCTCTCGCATTTGACTAACTCGCGCCCAAAGTTCCCATTCTTCTCCTCCTTCGAAGTCAACCGCTTCAGTGGCGCAGTCCGTGGGCAGTCAGTGCATCGAGTCATCGGCACTGGACCATACACCGGCCACGTGGAACGGGGGGCTGACGAGGAGGTCGACATATCGCCCGAGAGGAAGAAACAGAGGAATTGCTCGAGAGGAAGAAGAACGAGAAATGGGGAAAGAAACAGAGGAATTGCTCGAGAGGAAGAAGAACGAGAAGATGGGGAAAGAAACAGAGGAATTGCCCGATTTGCCCGATGCCTTTGTCTGTCAGATGGAGAAGAGGAGAAGGGGAAGCTATATTGACGATTTGCCACATTGTATTTTGCAGTTTGAATATTTGAACCAACTCTTAACACTGACATGTGGTGGTCATGTGCGAAAAATACAATTTCATATGTAAAGTGGGGCAGATCGTAAAAACCCGAGAAGGACAGTGCAGTAGCCAATCAGGATGCATCACGCGGATCGCGCATGCCTGCCCCACATCTGACGGGTGGTGTTTGGCGCTTGGTAGGATCCGACGGCGGACGTTCGACGCTAGGGTTTGGAGCATTTCTGCGGGGTTATGAGCGAGTCAACGGGGTTATTAGGGTTTGACCAGATTTCAAATGGCCATAACTAAATTAGAAAAAATCGCAAAAATATAAAACAAACGTAGTTCGTCCGTTTATGAGACCTAGTTACCATAAAAAAATATAAACTCGGTATAGGGGCGTTTTTTTTGAAAAATCATTTTTTGAAGTGATCTGTCGAAATCAAGTTCAAATGTCTTTAAAAAATTCAAAAAAATCAAAATGTTGTAATTCTTGCGCACATAGCCGTCATATGTGACAAGGTTATCAGAAAAAAATATAAACTTGGTGTAGGTCATTTTCATGAAAAAAGGCTTCACACAAATGAGCTATCACCTATGAACATGTTCAGAGTTCGTAGAATAGGGAGAGAGGGTTTAGGGTTTGAAAAAATCAAAAAAATTCAAAAAAATCAAAAAAATCTCCATAGCTTCATTTTCGAGTGAATAAGAAGGATCTGAACTTACTTTTTCATTTTTCATATCTAAAACGTGTTATTTGACGGTTTTGAATTAAAAGCATATTTTTTCAAAAAAAATGTAGTAATATGAATATTAATCAATAAATAGTGAGACTTTGTTTTTACCATATATATATGGAACAAGTGTTAATAAAAATATATATGCCTCATTTAGGCAAGGTCAAAAAAACTTGATTTCAAATAGGGCTGTTTACCCTAGCTTTTGAGCTTGTTTCTAGCACATTTCTCATTCGGACTGTTCACCTACGAATATTGGACTTCAAATGCTCGATCAAATACACCGCACAGAGCAATGAACCTCCAATGTTCAACTTCAACTTTGGCTCGAATCCAAATTTTGGCCCAAATTAAAATATTGATTTAAATTCAAATTTTGATGGAAATTTGAATTCTGACACAAATAAGAAACCAAAGTAGAAGCAACATTATTACAACTGATAAGTTTTCACAGTAGCTCAAATATACCAAGTTTTAAGATGCCAACATCTTAATACAAATCTACCAAGTTTTAAGCGATCGACTCGCCCTCAACTTGACAACACAAACATTTCCCAACAACTTAATTCAAATTTTCGACTTGCTCCTTGTGTTTGCAGCTGGCTTCACCGTCTTGCTCCTGGTTTCCCTAGTTGAGATGCTCTTTTCTTTCAGACTCTTGTTCCTTTTGATCTTGGTCTTTACTTGGGGTTTTCCCCGTGGAGGTGTTGATGGAGTAGTTCCACTCGCCGAGCACTTGACGACCATTTGACGGTCATCTATGGGTTCAATAATCTTTAAAGGCACGGTCGGAAAAATTACCCCCTCCTCTTCCTCTCTTATAGCTTCAAAACCATCAAAGGCCATGGTTTCAAAATCTTCTGCTTCTTCATCTCTTGGCCTTTTCTCCCTAGAGCTGGTAAATAAAATTATAAGCCATAGGCAAAAAAGACAACCAATGCAAACAAAAGGGTAGCTACATTCTACAAAGGGTGCAAACACATACCAAGATGCTTCATTTGCTGCTGCATTCTCCACTGCTTCATTTGCTGCTGCATTCTCCACTGCATCTTCATTCTCCATTGCTGTTGCATTCTCCTCAGCATTGGCTGCTGTTCATCTTTCCTCCTCTCCAAATGATGCATCCACTGCATTGGTACAAAGCCTAGCAATATGCCCCAGAACTCCACATTTTTTGCAAGCACGCTTCTTTGGTAGACGACCCTCCTCACCTGCTCTAATCCTCTGGTTCCTTGGTCTTCCTGGTGGTCTAGTAATGACAGGAGTGTGGAGTTTGAACCCTGGATCTACTATGTTCCATTGATCTTTCCCCAATAGTGCAGGCACATTGTCAGCATAAGCAGCCATAAATTTGGCAACAAAGAAATACTCAGAGCAATATTGATCAACTTCACCATCTGCACCCCCGATAACGGTCATCAGATGTAGGGCATGTATGCATGGCTTCCCACGGATCTGCCATTGCCTGCAAGTACATTCTCTAGTACTTAGGTTCACAGGATACCTCCATACCCTATTTTTAATGTCAGTATAGGTAACCTCTCCCTCATATGTACCAGATCGAATACATTTCATCTTCAGTCCTCTTGCCTTCAAGTGCAATGCCTTAATCAGTGATGGGAGCATTTGATGACCAACATATTGTGTTTCTGCAATTCTTTTGCGAAGAGCCATCTTTATCATGATCATTTGCCTCATCTTGTCAAATGCTTGCCACAACAAGAGCCCTTTCACTGACTTGAACTTTGAATTGAAGCATTCTGCAAGGTTACTGGTCACATAATCTACTTTGCAGATTTCGTTGAATTTGCTTCTTGACCACACCTTACCATGATGTGCATCCATGTACTCCTTCACAAGAGGATTTTGAGCATACAACACTCTCAAATGGTGTTCATGCTTCCTTTTGCTGCATGTGTATGATGCTGGCCATAAGTTCTCATCATAAACTTTACCTTTGAACTTCTTTTTGAAATTATGCGCTAGGTGTCGCATACATTCCCTATGCTCCACTCCAGGGAATACAATTTCCACTGCACTCTCTAAACCCTTGCAAGCATCTGTGTGTATAGCTAAACCTGGGGGTGTGCCTATAATGTTGCGCAACTGTTGCAGAAACCAGACCCAACTTTCCTCAAACTCTGCCTCCACCACACCAAATGCAACTGGGAATAGCCAGTTGTGTCCATCAACTGCAGAAGCTGCTACTAGCTGTCCTCTCCATCTTCCAGTCAAATGTGTAGCATCTACAGCCAAATAGGGCCTGCAACCATCTAGAAACCCCTGCCAGCAAGCCTTGAAACAAACAAAAGCCCTTCTGAAGCACTCCTTCTGAAATGACTTCCCTTTTATTTTGAATGGAACTGTATGCTTGTCAATCTCTACAACACTCCCTGGACTTGCCATCTCCACTTCGGCTTTGAAAGTGTAAAGCAGCTAAAAACTGTCATTCCATTGACCATTAATTCTATCAAGAGCCTTTTCCCTAGCATTGAAAATTCTCATGTAAGGAATTTCTATCTTGTACTTCTCAAAAAGCTTCCCATGGAGTGCTGTTGGACCAAGTCCAGGTTCTTCTCTCAGCCAATCCAATATAGCATCTGCCACCCACCTAGTTTTTGCTAGCTTGGTTATGGCCTTCCCCCCTCCCCCTCCAGGTGGACATGTGTGCTTGTGTGGGTTTTTCTTTATCTAAAACAAAATAAAAGGGTAAAAAACAGTTAAGAAACCTTACTCAACGATCTGAAACTAAATTACTAACTGAACTTGGATTACCTGAATATATTTGCTCTTTCTCATACGAGATGCATGCAACTTCCACCTACACCTAGGATATGGACAAAATACTGTGAACCTTGCTGGCTCACTCCTTTTAATCTTATAGGTGTTTTCAGATATAATGCACCATGTTGTCACTGCATTCCGACAGTCCACCATTGATTGGAAAATGGTACCTGCACTAAGCTCAGGTTTTTCCCTGTTCCACTCAATTGTTGGCATGTCATCACCATCGTATTCATCCTCGATTAAGTTGTCCATGTCCTCCACCTTCTCTTCATCGTCAGTGTCATCAAACCTAGCTTGGCTGATGGGCTCCTCCATATATTCGTCATCCACTGCTTGCTGACTGGCTACATCGACCAGTTCAGGAAACATCATCTCGTCTTCATCATCATTTGTAGGCACTGCCTCGTCAGGTTCTGCATCTTCTTCTACACCAACTGCAGAAGGTACACGAGAAGCAGCAGCTGAATCGGAACTAGAATTGGCAGCAGGCATGTTGTGGCTCCATGAACCACTTGCTTTACTTGGTGTCGACCTACAAGGAGTGCCGGGGTGCTGGCTATTAGCACAGACAGATGATGTCTGAACTCCCTTCCCCTTCGCCCGTTCTGCGCGTGGCTGAAGCACATCGATTTGGAGTTTACCGAATCGGCAGCCAGCAATCCCAGCACAAAGCAACGGCATATGATCGTCACAAGTTAGTGGGAGAAATCTTTGCTCGTCATTGCTGAAGTAATTCAGTTCAACAGCATCGGCATCACTCCAGGGATAGGTGTTTCGGAGCTCAGCTCGCAAATCTTTGAAAGATATGCTGGTTTCTACCACTTTGGGATAGAAAATGATGAAATCAAATGCGGTTTAGTACCACGCAGCACGCTAGTTTCCATTCTAATCGCCAGCCGGAAAGCCAGCGCGGGATCAATCCTATTTTGTTGAAGGAAACAAAGGCTTCAGTTAGCCGGGTAAAATCGAGCACAAATTCGAACGATTCAAGCAAACAGAAGTCAAATACAGCCTACAATACGACTTAGAACGTCAATTTGAGAGGAAACAATGCTTACCCAGGTTTAATCCATGAATTATCTGCCGCGGATTCGACCCAATCCTCTCCACGGTCGACTGCATTCCGACCGTCCTCACTCAACATTGCTATGTAATCCCAGATGGGGAGGTGGGCTATATCTGGCGGAGACGCGGCGTCGCCGACGAACTGAATAGGGGCATAGGGTGGAGGAAACAACTGCGATGGACGCGGCACGACGCTGGCGGAGGGGGCGGGGAGGCGCGGTGCAGTGCGGCCTGTCTAGATCTGTTTCAGATTCAGACAAGCTGCCCAATACGTGTCTCCTTGCGGTCCCACCCGTCAGCAAGCAACAGTCAGACGAAGACTCGGCCCCACTCGTCAGCAATTAACGGTCAATGGACGGTCAAGACGGCAAACACCCGCTATGAGCATTTGTGAGAGTTTCAGCTAAGGAAGAGGGGAAAAGTGAGCAAACGTTTGGAGCGTGGGGAAAAGTGAGCACAACTAAGGAACCAGGGGCACTAATTTAAATATCCCATATTGAAAAGACGATCATTTTGGTTTTAATTATTTTCCTCTCCAAAATATTTCCAATATAAAAATAAAGAGCGGAGATAAAATGACTTATCCAAAATAAAAGGAATATTGGAGGAAAAATATTAAAATCAAATAAATATTTTATTTGGATTTTTATTGCCATTTTTTTGAATTAGAAAAATATGCATTTTCCAAAAATTGCATTTTAGGCCAAGAAAATGTTCACTAAGTTTTAAATATTTTATTTAGACGGTGAAAATTGTTTTTGGCATTTTTAGAATTTTTTTTATATTTATTTAGGATTTTCTCGGCGGAATCTGTTTTTTTTATGTGAACCGACCTTTGGGCCGTGGGCGACCCGGACTCTGTCCACGCCCAGGCTTTATAAGCCGCCGAGGCCGCCGCCCCAGCCCACCAGCCCGCCCGCCCGAAACCCTAGCGCCGCCGCCACCCGCCGCTGCCGCCGCCGGAGCCCGCCGCGCCTCGCCACGCGCCGTCGTCGCCGACGCCGGTGCCGCTGCCGGAGCCCGTCGTCGCCGCACCGCGCCTCGCCACACGCCGCCGCTGCCGACGCCGCACCGGAGCCCGCCGTCGCCGTCCGCCGGAGTTCGCCGGAAAACTTACCAGTTTTCTTCGGTTTTATTTTCGGTAAAAACCCTAGATCGGTTTTTTTTAGATCGGGTTTTATTTCGGTTTAGTTTATTTAACGAACGTTCGTTCATTAAGATCTGTTAGTGAACGATTTTCCTTAGATTTGTTCTGTTAGCGAACGTTCGCGCCGTAGTTTTTTCCTTTTATTTTCTTTTTCGGCCAGGGACCTATCCGCGATTATTTTTATCGCAGATTAGCCCCCGATATTTAAACCCCCGCCGTTTCTAAACCATTTGTCCAAATCCAGTGAAACCAATGCCAAAATCTTCATATCGAGCCCCTCTTTCTGGTTAATCAACTTGAACAAGGTTTTGACAATTTAAATTTGGTTTCAAGCAGATTTGATTTTGAAGTTCTTTTAACCGTAGTTTCAGTTTCGTAGCTCCAATTCGATTGATTCTTTTTGCAGATCGGATCTCTTCAGTTGAACTTTAAGATTTGATCTTCTTATTTGAGTTTTACCGGTGCATCTTTGCTTGAGTGCTTATGTATGCTATTGTTTCTTTGCGATAGAATTCCCGGAGTGCGAAGCGTGCTACTACGAGTCTCTAGGGTTTGCAGATCGTCAGCAAGGCAAGTAACACATTGATCATACTCTTTTCATACCCAGTTTTACGCATTAGTTACAGCCCTCATACATTGCATGAGTAGGATCTTTTAACATGTGGGTATTGGGAAGTAGTTGATGAGGTAGAACCTATTGCCCTTTTTATTATCAAACCCTTGGGTGCTACTTCTACGTTATGCTTATTTTGCCATGCTATGCTCGTAGACGTGGATTGGGTTTGAGTGTATCCATGACAGATGTGAGATTGTTAATTAATGGTTAACTTAAGGTGGCTACTTTAATACACATCTGGGTGGATTGGTTGCGGGCACCTGGGGATATACCAGTGCTGTCCTTTTTGGTTCGCCACCCAGGCTCAAAGGGATCATAAGATTATTCATGCTAGAAACTTCCGTGTGCAGCCACAAGCTATTATGGGCTCTAGCATAGCTAAGTATGTTGCATGACCTCTTTCAGTGGTGGGCTAGCAGATGTAGGGGAAAGTAGGTGTAACTGTCCACCCAGAGTAAAGAGTTAATGTTTCTGAAAGACTGTGTCTCGTTCATCCGTTTCTCAAACACCATGTAGTGCGAGAAATCCACGGAGGAGATCGAGTCTTGTGGGGAAAAGTGCGCAAAGCTCTGCAGAGTGTACAAACTAATCATGGTTAGCAGTGTCCCCGGTTATGGACATCTTGAGTATCTGGTTCTTGGATTATCATGTTGATCTCATCACTCTAAATTAATTTTGTTGGGTTATTAATTACTTTAATTGGGATTGAGATGGGGGTACCATTCTCAATGTTTATCAACTACCATGATAGTTAAACAAAATATATTCCTTTGATGTAGGAAAAAATTGGCTTTCCGCAAAAACATTGTAACCATAGAGCCTCCACCAGTCGTATATGCATGTCTTGATAGCTTTTATTCCGTTCATTGCTCTACTGTGTTACATTGCCAGCATATTCCATGTGCTGGCCCGTTTCGGGCTGCAACATATCATGTTGCAGACTTTTCAGATGAAGAGTAAGGTGCGCTAGGTTGTTGTCGTGCACTCAGCTATGGCATTGGAGTTGATGGACTCACTTTATCTTCCAAGCCTTCCGATGTTATCTTGTTAGATGGCCTTAAGCCATATTTATTGTAATAAGTTCTCTCTTGAGACTATCGATGTAATAAGTGTGTGATTGCTACTCTGTTATAAATCCTTTGAGTACTATGTGTGTCAGCATTACCGCTCCAGGGATGACACTTATACACCGAGATTTGACCGTCTGAGGTCGGATCGCTACACTAAATCTTTGAATGATGAGCACGATTGCAATGTTGTTAGTATAAACTCTTTGAATATCCATAGTACTAATGATGATTGCACTAGTCATGATGAAAATGTCTCTTATAAGCATGTCAACTTTTGTGGAGTACATAGAGTTTGCAAGTACACACCTAATAGGGAAGATAGATTTTGCAAGAGGCATAAGTATTTAGAAACTAAATGGTTGCAAGAAAGGCTAGATGTTTGTGCTGAAAATTTAAATTTTATTAGCCATCCTTATGAACTTTGCAATGAACATGGTCATTTAAATATCCAATGCAAATTGTTTCATGATCGAATCGTGTCCAAAAATTGTGATGACTTGATTTCCCTTGCGCATCATAATGAACTTAGTTTGCTTTTGGGTTATGAAGAAATCAAACGTATAACTAAGGATATTCCAGAATTTCCCCTTGAGAGAGTTCTTGATTTTGATCTAGAAGAAATTTTTATGTATTGTGCGGTGAATTGCATTGAAAATCCTTATATTGTCAATTACATAAAGACAAGAAAACAAATAGACGATGAAGAGAATACTAATGAAAGGGAAGAGACTTCTCAATATTCTCCTATTATTTCTTATGATGAATCAGGTAACGAGGAGGAGCCTTCTATTCAACCAATCTCATTAATAAGGAGCTCCAAAAAGAGGATCAAACCCACACATGATGCGAAGAAGAAAAAGAAAATACGGAGAAGCAAAGGTAAAAAGGTATCCCTCCCAAATGATGTTGCTCCTATTACTCATTGTGATGATGATAATTGCTATACTATTGGTGCTATCCATACTATTAATGATGAGAGTGATTTGCTTATGATATGAAAAGGCCCAAGCTTGGGGATGCTATGTTTGATGAGAATGACATGTTTGAGAATTTATTTGCTGCAATTAATGTTTGTCCCAAGCTTGGGGATGCTATGTTTAATGAAGATGATATTTTTAGCCTCCCAAGTTTTGATGAGCAAATTTATTATGATGATAGCATGCCTCCTATTTATGATGATTATTGTGATGACACTTATGCTATAAAAAGTAGTGATGATTATATTTATAGAACTTGTCATGATTACCCTTTTTCTGAACATTACTCTTTTAATGTGAAACAATTTATAGTATTCTAGTTTCTTATGATACTCCCACTATTTCGAATGAGAAGAATTTTGCTTATGTGGAGAGTAATAAAATTTCTATGCTTGTAGATCATGAAAAGAACGTTTTATGTGATGGTTATATTGTTGAATTTATTCATGCTGCTACTGAAAATTATTTTGAGGGAGGAATATATGCTTGTAGGAATTGAAACAATATCAAGTTTCCTCTCTATGTGTAAAAAGTTTTGAAGTTATGCTTGTTTTGCCTTCCTATGCTAGTTGATTATTGTTCTCATAAGTTGTTTGCTCACAAAATCACTATGCATAGGAAGCGGGTTAGACTTAAATGTGCTAGTCATATTCTTCATGATGCTCTCTTTATGTTTCAATTCTTATCTTTTATGTGAGCATCATTGAAATCACATGCCTAGCTAGGGGCGTTAAACGCTAGCGCTTGTTGGGAGGCAACCCAATTTTATTTTTGTTCTTTGCCTTTTTCTCCTGTTTAGTAATAAATAATTCATCTAGCCTCTGTTTATATGTGGTTTTATGTTTTAATTAGTGTTTGTGCCAAGTAGAACCTTTGGGAAGACTTGGGTGAAGTCTTTGCGATCTTGCTGTAAAAAACATAAACTTTTGCGCTCACGAGATTAGCTGCCATTTTTTTACTGGAGAGTGCTTTTAGGTTGATTATTTTTGAAGATGATTAATAGACAAATTCCTCACGTCCACCAATTTATTTCAGAATTTTAAGAGTTCCATAAGTATTCGAACAAATCAGATTTCTACAGACTGTTCTGTTTTTGACAGATTCTGTTTTTGTGTGTTGTTTGCTTATTTTGATGAATCTATGAGTAGTATCGGAGGGTATGAACCATAGAGAAGTTGGAATACAGTAGATATTACACCAATATGAATTTATAATGAGTTCATAACAGTACCAAAAGTGGTGATTTATTTTCTTATACTAACGGAGCTTACGAGTTTTCTGTTGAGTTTTGTGTTGTGAAGTTTTCAAGTTTTGGGTAAAGATTCGATGGACTATGGAATAAGGAGTGGCAAGAGCCTAAGCTTGGGGATGCCCAAGGCACCCCAAGTTAATATTCAAGGACAACCAAGAGCCTAAGCTTGGGGATGCCCCGGATGGCATCCCCTCTTTCGTCTTCGTTTATCGGTAACTTTACTTGAGGCTATATTTTTATTCACCACATGATATGTGTTTTGCTTGGAGCGTCTTGTATGATTTGAGTCTTTGCTTTTTAGTTTACCATAGTCATCCTTGCTATACACACCTTTTGGGAGAGACACACATGAATCGGAATTTATTAGAATACTCTATGTGCTTCACTTATATCTTTTGAGCTAGATAATTTTGCTCTACTGCTTCACTTATATATTTTTTAGAGCACGGTGGTGGTTTTATTTTATAGAAATTATTGATCTCTCATGCTTCACTTATATTATTTTTAGAGTCTTTTAGAACAGCATGGTAATTTGCTTTGGTTATAAAATTAGTCCTAATATGATGGGCATTCAAGATGGGTATAATAAAAACTTTCATATAGAGTGCATTGAATACTATGAGAGAAGTTTGATACTTGATGAATGTTTTGAGATATGAAGATGGTGATATTAGAGTTGTGCTAGTTGAGTAATTGTGAATTTGAGAAATACTTGTGTTGAGGTTTGCAAGTCTTGTAGCATGCACGTATGGTAACCGTTGTGTAACAAATTTGAAGCATGAGGTGTTTCTTTGATTGTCCTCCTTATGGGTGGCGGTCGGGGACGAGCGACGGTCTTTTCCTACCAATCTATCCCCCTAGGAGCATGCGCGTAGTGCTTGGTTTTGATGACTTGTAGATTTTTGCAATAAGTATGTGAGTTCTTTATGACTAATGTTGAGTCCATGGATTATACGCACTCTCACCCTTCCATCATTGCTAGCCTCTCTAGTACCGCGCAACTTTCGCCGGTACCATAAACCCACCATTTACCTTCCTCAAAACAGCCACCATACCTACCTATTATGGCATTTCCATAGCCATTCCGAGATATATTGTCATGCAACTTTCCACCGTTTTGTTTATTATGACACGCTTCATCATTGTCATATTGCCTTGCATGATCATGTAGTTGACGTCATATTTGTGGCAAAGCCACCGTTCATAATTTTTCATACAAGTCACTCTTGATTCATTGCACATCCCGGTACACCGCCGGAGGCACGCATATAGAGTCATATTTTGTTCTAGTATCGAGTTGTAAGTAAATAGAAGTGTGATGATCTTCATTATTAGAGCATTGTCCCGTGTGAGGAAAAAAAAGAGAAAGGCCAAATAAAAAAATTGAAGGCCCAAAAACAAAAGAGAAAGGCCAAATAAAAAAAGAGAAGGCCCAAAAAAATTAGAGAAAAAGAGAGAAGGGACAATGCTACTATCCTTTTACTACACTTGTGCTTCAAAGTAGCACCATGATCTTCATGATAGAGAGTCTCTTGTTTTGTCACTTTCATATACTAGTGGGAATTTTTTATAGAACTTGGCTTGTATATTCCAACGATGGGCTTCCTCAAATGCCCTAGGTCTTCGTGAGCAAGCAAGTTGGATGCACACCCACTTAGTTTCTTTTGTTGAGCTTTCATACATTTATAGCTCTAGTGCATCCGTTGCATGGCAATCCCTACTCACTCACATTGATATCTATTGATGGGCATCTCCATAGCCCATTAATACGCCTAGTTGATGTGAGACCATCTTCCTGTTTTTTGTCTTCTCCACAACCACCATTCTATTCCACCTATAGTGCTATGTCCATGGCTCGCGCTCATGTATTGTGTGAAAGTTCAAAAAGTTTGAGAATACTAAAGTATGAAACAATTGCTTGGCTTGTCATCGGGGTTGTGCATGATTGGAGCATTTTGTGTGACGAAGATGGAGCATGGCCAAACTATATGATTTTGTAGGGATGAGCTTTCTTTGGCTATGTTATTTTGAGAAGACATAATTGCTTGGTTAGTATGCTTGAAGTATTATTATTATTTTTATGTCAATATTAAACTTTTGTCTTGAATCTTTCGGATCTGAACATTCATGCCACAATAAAGAAAATTGCATTGATAATTATTCTAGGTAGCATTCCACATCAAAAATTCTGTTTTTATCATTTACCTACTCGAGGACGAGCAGGAATTAAGCTTGGGGATGCTTGATACGTCTCCAACGTATCTACAATTTTTGATTGTTCCATGCTATTATATTATCCATCTAGGATGTTTTATATGCATTTATATGCTATGATTTATGGGACTAACCTATTAACCTAGAGCCCAGTGCCAGTTTCTGTTTTTTTCCTTGTTTTTGAGTTTTACAGAAAAGGAATACCAAACGGAGTCCAATTGACGTGCCAATTTTTTATGATTTTTTATGGACCAAAAGAAGCCCCCGAAGCAAAATAGTTGGGCTAGAAGAGTCCCGGGCCGTCCACGAGGGTGGAGGGCGCGCCCTACCCCCCTGGGCGTTCCCCTGCCTCGTGGATGACTCGGAGACCCCCCCCCCTGACGTGAGACCGACGCCAAAAATTCCTATAAATACAGAAACTTCCAGAAAGAAACCTAGATCGGGAGTTCCACCGCCGCAAGCCTCTGTAGCCACCAAAAACCAATCGGGACCCTATTCCGGCACCCTGCTAGAGGGGGAATCCCTCACCGGTGGCCATCTTCATCATCTCGGCGCTCTTCATGACGAGGAGGGAGTAGTTCACCCTCGGGGCTGAGGGTATGTACCAGTAGCTATGTGTTTGATCTCTCTCTCTCTCTCGTGTTCTTGACATGGCACGATCTTGATGTACCGCGGGCTTTGCTATTATAGTTGGATCTTATGATGTTTCTCCCCCTCTACTCTCTTGTAATGGATTGAGTTTTCCCTTTGAAGTTATCTTATCAGATTGAGTCTTTAAGGATTTGAGAACACTTGATGTATGTCTTGCATGTGCTTATCTGTGGTGACAATGGGATATTCACGTGATCTACTTGATGTATGTTTTGGTGATCAACTTGCGGGTCCAGTGACCTTGTGAACTTATGCATAGGGGTTGGCATACGTTTTCGTCTTGACTCTCCGGTAGAAACTTTGGGGCACTCTTTGAAGTTCTTTGTGTTGGTTGAATAGATGAATCTGAGATTGTGTGATGCATATCGTATAATCATACCCGCGGATACTTGTGGTGACATTGGAGTATCTAGGTGACATTAGGGTTTTGGTTGATTTGTGTCTTAAAGTGTTATTCTAGTACGAACTCTAGAATAGATCGAACGGAAAGAATAGCTTCGTGTTATTTTACTATGGACTCTTGAATAGATCGACCAGAAAGGATAACTTTGAGGTGGTTTCGTACCCTACAATAATCTCTTCATTTGTTCTCCTCTATTAGTGAATTTGGAGTGACTCTTTGTTGCATGTTGAGGGATAGTTATATGATCCAGTTATGTTATTATTGTTGAGAGAACTTGCACTAGTGAAAGTATGAACCCTAGGCCTTGTTTCAACGCATTGCAATACCGTTTGTGCTCACTTTTATCATTAGTTACCTTGCTGTTTTTATATTTTCAGATTACAAAAACCTATATCTACCATCCATATTGCACTTGTATCACCATCTCTTCGCCGAACTAGTGCACCTATACAATTTACCATTGTATTGGGTGTGTTGGGGACACAGGAGACTCTTTGTTATTTGGTTGCAGGGTTGTTTGAGAGAGACCATCTTCATCCTACGCCTCCCATGGATTGATAAACCTTAGGTCATCCACTTGAGGGAAATTTGCTACTGTCCTACAAACCGCTGTACTTGGAGGCCCAACAACGTCTACAAGAAGAAGGTTGCGTAGTAGACATCACCGCCTCTGCCATCAACCTCGTCGACGAGGAAAACGAGAAGGCGCCACGGCCCGTTGAGGCCGAGGCGCTCCCCGGCAACACGATGGATGACGCAGTGATGCGCGTCATCGCCAGGGTTGAGCAGACCCTTGGCGCATGGCGCCTCAGCGCCGCGGATCAAGATAGGCATGTCGGCACCGAGAGGCTGCAGCTCGTCGCACAACATGATCGATGGAGCGCCGTAGAGCAAGTTAGGCATGTCTGCGCCGATAGGCTGCGGCTCACCGCACAGCAAGAGCGGATCCATCAGCGCTTGCCTGCTGTTGACAGGGCATCGCAGCTGGGTACACGTCCCGTCAGTACCCCCATTCCTTGCCAAGAGTGGGCAGAGGCCCTCTGCGCCATACTTGCACTAGAGGCCGGTCGCGTCATACTTGCACCGAATGCCCACCGCGCGGTTCGCACGGGTCGCGACGTTCACCTTGTCTGCGGCCCGCTCGATGCCAACGCGCTAGTCGCTAGGCTCGAGCGCCTCCTTGGCCCGGGTGTCCACCTAGACGCAGTAGAGGAACATGGCCGTCGCATCCTCGAGCTGGTGATCTCTGATGAAATAGACAACTTGAAGCTCGAGGTCGTGCTCCAGATGTACCGCAATCGTGTCGACCGCTTGGACGAACGCCTGCACGAGTTCAGGCAGAGCCAAGAGCTACTGTAGGCAAGGGCTACTGGTCATGGTCTTATGGACGCGTTTTATTTTGTTGAGTCGTTTTGACATGGATTGCTATGTATTCACAGCAATCATAATATTGATCTGTTTATTTGCTCTGTTTCAATGTCTCTACTTTGTTTTCCGTTCTTATATTTCTGTTTCAATGTGTGTATATATGCTTTCCATTATGTATATATAGACGATAACAGGTAGATACAAATTAGTATACAAAAACAAATAAAAATGGAATTCATAATATATATTAATTGTTCATTAGTTCATCATAGAATATATATAATATTATCACATATACATGATGATACTTAACTAGTAGGTACAATGCATAAAATTGGAAACGAACAATACTAAAACTAATAATCCCTCCTGGGGGCAGTATTCAGGCAGCCCCTCGCCAGTAGTTCCTTGGTGAGGGAGTCCTGGACTAAGGGGTCCTCGGGCGTCCGGCCTGCTGGACATGGGCCGGACTAATGGGCTGTGAAGATACAAGACCGAAGACTCTCTCCCGTGTCCGGATAGGACTCTCCTTGGCGTGGAAGGCAAGCTTGGCGACCAAATATGAAGATTCCTTTCTCTGTAATCGACTTTGTACAACCCTAGTCCCCTCCGGTGTCTATATAAACCGGAGGGCTTAGTCCGGAAACATATACAATCATACAGGCTAGACTTCTAGGGTTTTAGCCATTACGATCTCGTGGTAGATCAACTCTTGTAATACTCATATTCATCAAGATCAAGCAAGCAGGAGGTAGGGTATTACCTCCATAGAGAGGGCCCGAACCGGGATAAACATTGTGTCCCCCGTCTCCTGTCACCATCAATCTTAGACGCACAGTTCGGGACCCCCTACCCGAGATCCGCCGGTTTTGACATCGACATTGGTGCTTTCATTGAGAGTTCCACTGTGCCGTCCTCAAAAGGTTTGATGGCTCCTTTCAATCTTCAACAACGATGTCGTCCAAGGGGAAACCTTCCTCCCCAGACAAATCTTCGTGTTCAGCGTCTTCGCACTGCGGGCCAACTCACTTGGCCATCTGGAGCAGATCGACAGCTACGCCCCTGGCCATCAGGTCAGATTTGGGAGCTTGAACTATGTCGCGGACATCTGCGGAGACTTGATCTTCGACGGATTCGAGACCATGACAGCCGCTCCCTATCCCTACGATGAACATGACTTAGATCTGTCATCGGACCATACTCAGGAAACTGCACCTGTGACCGCTCTGGCCTTAGATCCGGAGCAGATCGCGCCATCCGAGGACGGGAAGCTCAACCCCGCCACGGAAGCCGCAGACTCCACGGTGTT
Source organism: Aegilops tauschii subsp. strangulata (assembly GCF_002575655.3). Lineage (NCBI taxonomy): Eukaryota > Viridiplantae > Streptophyta > Magnoliopsida > Poales > Poaceae > Aegilops > Aegilops tauschii. The sequence goes on along the minus strand of NC_053039.3, from coordinate 119,834,132 downwards.
GGAGCCGCACACAGACCTAACCTCGAGTGATATCTGTGTCTCCGAAACCTCGGACCCATTTCCGGTGATAAGTTCTGAACCATATGCGTCCGCTTATGTCGAGCCGGATCGGTCATTGATCGCCGAATTCAGCACCGCGGACATCTTCCGGCACTCGCCTTTAGGCGACGTGCTGAACTCGTTAAAAATATGTCCTTAGCAGGGGACTCACAGCCGAACTATGTCCGGTTCGAACTGGAGGCTGATGACGGGGAGTTTTGCTTCCCACCCGCCACCCACTACATAGCCACTGTCGAGGACTTAACCGACATGCTCGATTACGGCTCTGAAGACATCGACGGTATGGATGACGATGCAGATGAGGAGCATGGCCAAAACCCACTGTTTACTGAACGCTGGATGGCCACTTCTTCGTACGACGTATACATGGTGGATACACCCAAAGAGAATAATGGCGAGGACAAGGAAAATCCAATTGAGGATGAGCCTCCTAAGACGCAACCAAAGCGCCGGCGTCAGCGGCGCCGCACTAAATCCCACCGTAGCAAGGACAGCAACACCGGCAGAGGAGACGATCACACTCCAAATGGTGCCGAAGACAGAGAAAATCCCGACGAACAAACGGCCGAACAAGACGATCGGGAAGATGGGCAAGTTAGCCCTGATGAACAGGCCATAAACGACGACTCAGAGGGCAGCACTTATCTTCCACTCTCGGAGGATGAGACGAGCCTTGGCAACAAGGATTTTATCGTGCCTGAGGAACCTCTCGAGCAAGAGCGCTTTAAGCGCCAGCTAATAGCCACCGCAAGGAGCTTGAAAAAGAAGCAGCAGCAGCTTCAAGCTGATCAAGATCTGCTCAACGACAGATGGACTGATGTCCTGGCAGCCAAAGAATACGGCCTTAAGCGCCCAGCCAAAAGTTACCCAAAGCGCAAATTGCTACCTCAGTTCGATGACGAGGCGCCGGAGCCCGTACCATCATCGCGCAATGCGGCTGACGACCACCATGCGGTCAGGATAAAGCGGCAACTCAAGCCGAACACCAGACCGCCCCACCTCGCCGTAAAGGCAGGGATAAAACAGCTCGGGGTTATACATATGACCTTCGACAGGACCTGGACAGTAGAGCAGGACATACAAGATCGATCTACGGATCGCGAGGACGTGCCTCGACACGCGACGACGGCTATCTATTCGGACGCGACAAACCTAGTCACGCCCGGGCCGAAAACCATAGACAGACTCCATCGGAGCTACGTCGTGAGGCGGCCCGATATAGAGGCGCTGCACACCCTCTTTGCTTCACTGATGAAGTAATGGATCATGAATTCCTAGAAGGGTTTAAACCTGTAAATATCGAACCATACGATGGAACAACCGATCCCGCGGTATGGATCGAGGATTTTATTCTCCACATCCATATGGCCCGCGGAGATGACCTTCACGCCATCAAATACCTCCCATTAAAACTCAAAGGGCCAGCTCGGCACTGGTTAAACAGTCTGCCTAGAAATTCTATTGGCAGCTGGGAGGACTTGGAAGAAGCCTTTCTTGACAACTTCCAAGGTACATACGTCCGGCCACCAGATGCCGATGACTTAAGTCACATAGTTCAACAGCCTGGAGAGTCAGCCAGGAAATTCTGGACTAGGTTCCTAACTAAAAAGAACCAGATCGTCAACTGTCCGGATGCTGAAGCCCTAGCGGCCTTTAAACATAGCATCCGTGACGAATGGCTCGCCCGCCACCTCGGCCAGGAAAAGCCGAAGTCCATGGCAGCCCTCACGGCACTCATGAGCCACTTTTGCGCGGGTGAGGATAGTTGGCTGGCCCGTAGCAAAAACACAGCAAGTGAAATGGGCACCCCCGAGGCCAAAAATGGCAACGGCAAGCTCCGACGCAGCAGATACAAACGCCGAAGCAATGGTGACAACACCGATGACACGACAGTCAACGCCAGATTCAGTGGCTCCAAGTCCGGACAGCGGAAGAATCCATATAAAAGAAACAATCAGGGACCATCCAGCTTAGACCGCATACTCAATCGTACGTGCCAGATCCATGGCACCCCAGACAAACCAGCCAATCATACCAACAGAGATTGTTGGGTTTTAAACAGGCCGACAAGTTAAATGCCGAGAACAAGGAAAAGGGATCGCAAAGCGAGGACGATGATGAGGAGCCCCGGCAACTGAACACAGGGGGACAAAAGAAGTTTCCCCCTCAGGTCAAAATGGTGAACATGATATATACTACGCACATCCCCAAGAGGGAGCGCAATCACGCGCTCAGGGACGTCTATGCGATAGAGCCAGTCGCCCCAAAATTTAATCCATGGTCATCATGCCCGATCACTTTTGATCGCCGGGATCATCCGACCAATATCCGTCATGGCGGTTCAGCCGGACTGGTCCTCGACCCAATCATTCACGGATTCCACCTGACGCGAGTCCTCGTGGACGGTGGCAGCACCCTCAATCTGCTCTATCAGGATACAGTGCGCAAAATGGGCATTAACCCATCACGGATCAAGCCCAAGAAGACTACCTTTAAAGGAGTCATACCAGGTGTAGAGGCTCGCTGTACGGGCTCAATCACGCTAGAAGTCATCTTCGGATCTCCGGACAACTTCCGAAGCGAAGAGCTAATCTTCGATATCATCCCTTTTCGCAGCGGCTATCACGCACTGATTGGACGAACCGCATTCGCTCGATTCAATGCGGTGCCTCACTATGCTTATCTCAAGCTCAAGATGCCCGGACCACGTGGCGTCATAACAGTCAATGGAAACACGGAACGCTCCCTCCGCACCGAGGAGCACACCGCCGCCTTAGCAGCGGAAGTACAGAGCGGCCCTTTCAAGCAGAACCTTAATTCGGCGGCCGAGCCCCCGGACACTATCAAGAGGGTCCGGACTATTCTGCAGCAGGACAGCTCGGCTCGTCAAGAGCTCGACTAGCAATTTGGCTTCCGTCCCAGTCTTGATGAAGTGGCGGCATTCGCACCGCGCGTACATAATTACGCACTCAAAATACCATGGGCATAGACGGAGGCACAACTAGCTTGTGATCCACAATACGGCTTGACCGCTCCCGGACACATATACTTTCACTGTTTCTTTTCTCCTTTTCAGGTTTATTTTCCGCAGGCCTTCCCTGATGGCTTGATCGCAGGTCCTTTCAAAGGACAAATACACCAAGCCGGCAGTCAGCTTGGACGTAGAGGCGAATTTCTAGGTGGTTTCTTTAACGACCACTCTACCTGTTTCCAGGGCCCACACGCAGCTCTCCCTTGGTCGTGGCATGTTAAATAGCATGTTGCTTATCGCAGTATTTGTATCAATGCGCTTTGACGTATTAATCAAAACAGTTTGCGGCTCAAATTTTAGGGCCCCTGCTCATTGCCTTTGCTCCTTTTCTGTTTTCCTTTTTTATTTTTATTAATAAGCTTATCAGATAGCACCCGTACACTGTGGTACGTTTCAATTTGCCAGGGGCTTCATAGCGCCCCACACTATGGCAACAAAGTTCGAACACTTTTTACAGTATAGTTCGGCACCCCGAATTTAGCACTATATGCATTGGCTCTGAATCATGTCTTTGGTCAATAGTTGGGTTGCCCGGCTCCTATGCTTGCTACCTTACGTTCTGCTATATCGGCTAAGGTAGTAAAGGGAGCACTACTGCGATTGTGCCCTGGTTTACCCGAAGGAGCACCTCAGTAGAGATAGCCAAAAACTGACTGTCATGATGCGCCGAGAGCCGGTCAGCTCTTCGGAGGTTTCAAATCGTTAGAGATTTTTTCCGCATTATGCGAGGGATCGGTACTTGCCCGATCAGGTGCTTATAGCATTCTAGTTCAGATACTAGGGGCTGCGCCCACATTTTTATTGTCAAACTCCTATGGCTAAGTGAGGGTGCTAAAGCCGCATAGTCTGATTGCCTGGTTCGTTGCGCTAAACACCTCCTTCAAGGACCAAACAATTGGATCAAGAGTGTTTAGATTCCATCCCGAACACCCCCGTACTACCCACGTGGGGGTAGAAGCCGACGACTGGCCAACTCTCAGATTTCATACAACATGGCCGCACAGGAGGTAAAAAAATTTAAACATAACAAAAATTATATTACATAACAACTTGGTTTCATCATACAAGGCAGAGACAACATGAATGTATTCATTCAAAGATAATGTCTTTCGCACATTGCGTCGCCACAGTGCGAGACCCTCCAGGACATCTTCAAAATATCGCTCGGGCGTGCGGTGCTCCTTGCCCTCAGGCGGCCCTTAGGTCACAAGCTCGACGGCGTCCATCTTCGCCCACCAGACCTTGACGCGGGCGAAGGCCATGCGCGCGCCCTCGATGCAGACCGACCGCTTGACGTCCAGCTGAGGACAGGCATTCACCAGCCGCTTCACGAGGCCGAATTAGCTGCTGGGTATAGCTTTGGCAGGCCACAGCCGGATTATTAAATCCTTCATGGCCAGTTCGGCCACCCTATGCAGCTCGACCAGCTGTTTTAGCTAATCGGTGAAGGGCATCGGATGTTCTGGCGCAAGGTATTGCGACCAGAACAGCTTCTTCGTTGAACTCCCTTCTTCGGCCCGGAAGAACTCTGCAGCGTCGGACACACTGCGCGACAGATCCGCAAACGCCCCTGGAGAACTCCGAATCCGGGTTACTAAGACATACTTCTTCTTCAGATACTTGCTTTGCATACTAAACGCCTTACCCGCCGCAATCTTCTTGGCCTCCTGGACCTCCTGGAGGGCGCCCTGGGCCTCAAACCGGGCTTCTTCCGCGCTTTGGTGAGCCTTGGCGAGTTCGGCCTCTCGAGCCGAAACATCGCACTCCAAGGCCTCGCATTTCTTCACAGCGTCCTGGAGCTCTTGCTGGACCTCGTTAAGCCTAGCCTTGAGCTTCTTACGGGCGGCTTGCTCCTTGGCAGCTTTCTCCTCTGCTTCGGCGAGGGCCTTTTTAAGGGCCTCGACCTCGGTCGTCGCTCCTACACATATCATAACACTATGGTCAATGCATATCATTTATTCTTTCCGAATATATAGCGAGTCATTACATACCTTGCTGGTCTTCTAGCTGTTTCCTCGCTTGGCCGAGCTCCTCCTCGGCCTGCTCCAGTCTCTGCTTTAGTCCGGAGACTTCGGCAGCATGTGAGGTGGCGGCCAGCAATGACACCTGCTCATACAAGACACATTTAGTTAGTTTCCTGCAAAAATGAATTGATCCTCTATCCGGCCTTGCTTTCCGAACACCGGACAGTGTCTCAGGGGCCATTGTCTAATATGGGGATTTTCTATTTTGCGTCGCTCACCTCAAAACCTGTCAGCAGGCCGCTGCAGGCTTCGGTCAGTCCGCTTTTGATGGATTGAACCCTCTCAGTCACCGTACCCATAAGGATACGGTGTTCCTCCACAATGGAAGCGCCTCGTAGCGCTTCCAGAAAATTGTCCGGTGCCCCTGGTTGGACAGAGGTCACCGGTGGGATAGGCACACCTCCTTCTTTCAAAGGAGGCTGCACGTTGGACTCCGGAGCCGTGTAGGTCTCCGGAACCGTATCCGGATGGGGGCCGAACTGAACATGGCCCCCATCGCAAGTCTCCATGGGGATCTGCTCCCCCATGTGTCCGGCGGTCGAGGTTTCACCCTCTGGCGCCACCCTGACGGCCTCCTGAGACTCCCCCTGGCCTGGTAAGATCCTTCACGACAGCACCTCGGCGTCGCCCTTGGCCGTGGGAGAGTAAGCGGCCGGCGGTGACTCGTTGGCCATCGCCTTTGAATCCAATGAGCCCCTTGAGGAGGATCGCTGGGAGCTGTCGTGGGCCGGGCTGCAATAACATAATTAACCATATTAATACCATAAAGAGGGGAAGCTAGATACAGGGATGCATCTGGGCTTTTTTAGTACTTACGATGCGCCCAGGGGCTTGCTTCGGGGGGGTCGCTCTGGGCTGCTGTCGACGTCCCACGCGGAGTTATCCGCGAGGGGGCCCTTCCTCCTCTTGGGCGCCTCCGCCTCCAGATTTGTGGAGGCCGCCCTCTTCTTCCTCCCCCCGTCAGGGGGAGAGTTGCTTTCCTCCTCCTCGTCACCATCTTCGGCAGCGGAGGAGTGAGTCTTATCATCGGACATCACGTCCGAAGTGCCCTTACGGCGGGGGACACCTTGGCCCCCCTTGGCCTTCTTCTTGGCCTTCTTCTCCGGCGGCTGATAGGGCGCCGGGACCAGCATCTTCGCCAGGAGCTGGATGACTGGTTCTTCGGGCAGCGGAGCCGGACATTGAATCCGCTCCGCTTTCTCTGTCCACACCTGAAATGATAAATTAGCAAAGTTTAGTTACCCTCCTTGGACAAGCAAGTAGAGGGTACGCCTTGAGATGTGAAGGACTTACCGCGTTGGCGGGGTGGGCAAGATCGTGCCCACGGTCCGAGCCTATGGTCGGCGGCTTCTCGTCGCCCTTGAAGAGAAGCTTCCAGGCATCTTCGTGAGTGGTTCCGAAGAGCCTCACCAAGGTCTGGTGCTTCTCCAGATCGAATTCCCATAAAGGGGAGGTTCGGCTTTCGCAGGGGAGGATCTGGCGAACTAGCATAACCTGGATCATGTCGACGAGCTTGATGTTTTTGTCCACCATGCTTTGGATGCGCGTTTGCAGCGCCATCAGCTCATCCGACGAAGACCAATTTGGGCCCTTCTCCATCCAGGAGGTCAGCCGCATTGGAGCTCCGGACTTGAATTCGGAAGCCGCGGCCCAGGTGGCATCACGGGGCTCTGTGATATAGAACCACAGCTTCTGCCACTCCTTGACGGTCTCCACAAACGTTCCTTTGGGCCATGTGACGTTGGGCATCTTGCTCACCATGGCTCCTCCGCACTCCGCGTGTTGGCCATCCACCACCTTTGGCTTCACGCTGAAGATCTTGAGCCACAGGCCGAAGTGGGGCTGGATGCGGAGGAAATCCTCACACAGGACAATGAATGCCGAGATGTTGAGGAAAGAGTTCGGGGCTAGATCATGGAAATCTAGCCCATAGTAGAACATAAGTCCGCGGACGAAAGGGTGGAGTGGAAACCCTAACCCGTGGACGAAATGAGGGAGGAACACCACCCTCTCGTTGGGCTTCGGTGTAGGGACGACTTGCCCCTTGGCCGAAAGCCGGTGGGCGATCTCTTTCGCCAGATACCCGGCCTCCCGAAGCTCGGTGATGTCCTTCTCCATAACGGAGGAGGCCATCCACTTGCCTTGCCCTCCAGATCCGGACATGGTTGAGTGCTTGCTCGAGGTGGAAGAAACGAGAACTTGGGTGCTGGATCTCGAGAATGGAAGGGTAGAGGAAGAAAGAAGGTGTGGGTGAAGAAAGGGAATCCTTATCCCCTTATAAAGGCAGTGAATATCGAACGCCTCCCCACTCACCTTAAAACTCGTCTATTCCCAAGGGCTGTGCAAATGGCACGGTTGGATTACCCACGCCCGTATTGATGAGAATCCCGTAATAAGGGGACACGATCTCTGCTTTGACAAGACGTGCCAATGGAAACTGCATCTCGAAATGCGGAAAGGCAGACGAAAACGGTTCGAAATAATGACCGCGTAGACGTGATGTCATCTTGCGAAAAGTTGTCAGCGGCTGGGACTCGTGAAATATTATACTCTCTACGGCTGTGTGTGTGGTACTTGTGTTGCAGATCTGGACACGTTCGTTCATCTGAAGACTGTCTTGGAGTATTCGGAAAGGGGAACCCGCCTTGCAATGCCAAAGACAATCTGCGCCGGACACCTCGTCATTGAAGCCTGGGGCTACTAAGGGAGTCCTGGACTAAGGGGTCCTCGGGCGTCCGGCCTGCTGGACATGGGCCGGACTAATGGGCTGTGAAGATACAAGACCGAAGACTCTCTCCCGTGTCCGGATAGGACTCTCCTTGGCGTGGAAGGCAAGCTTGGCGACCAAATATGAAGATTCCTTTCTCTGTAATCGACTTTGTACAACCCTAGTCCCCTCCGATGTGTATATAAACCGGAGGGCTTAGTCCGGAAACATATACAATCATACAGGCTAGACTTCTAGGGTTTTAGCCATTACGATCTCGTGGTAGATCAACTCTTGTAATACTCATATTCATCAAGATCAAGCAAGCAAGAAGTAGGGTATTACCTCCATAGAGAGGGCCCGAACCTAGGTAAACATTGCGTCCCCCATCTCCTATTACCATCAACCTTAGACGCATAGTTCGGGACCCCCTACCCGAGATCCGCCGGTTTTGACACCGACACCTGGTGCGCGACGTCTTCCCAGCACGGAAGCAGTACTCCGCCTCACAGCGCTTGACGTACTGATCTGCCTCTTGCTGGCGGACGAGCGCGAAAGATCTTGCCATTTCGTTGGGCGCCCACCGGCGCTCCTCGTCGGTGGCACACTGGAGCTTATCGGCCCACCTCCACGCAACGATGAGGCGCCTAGCACCTTTGACCTTCCTCACGAAGTACCCTTCTTCATACACCTCCTCCGCACGACGACGCGCCCGCCCCCAAAGCTCCACCGCCTCCTTTTTCCAGGTGGCATCATGGGCTTCACAGGCCGCCTGGTACCTGGCTTCCTCCTCCGCCATCTCCTTCTTGAACGCCACTTGCCTGGCTTTCTCAGCCGGCGGCAGCGACTTCCACAGACAATGATTATACTGGCCCCAAAACCACTCCGAAATTGGGGGGTCCGACGCAACCTCGTCCGGCGGCGCGTAGGGGTCCTCCTCATCACTGCTCTTCGATTGAGCGTCCTCGGGGGACGGTGCCTCCTCGTCGGCGCGTGGGCAGATCGACGGCGCCATGGCTAAGATTTGAGAGAGAGAGAGAGAGGGGGGAGGATGTAGATGAGAATGCAGGTGGGACGATGTGAGCAAGGTAGTATTTATTGGCAGCCGGAATCTAGATCGACGGGAACAGTACACACGCCGGTCGCCGGAATTTATGTGTACTATAGTTTGAATTACACATGATTCGCGCAGCAAAATCCGTGTGTGAACTTAATAGCCGACGATTTTCAATACAGAACCGTGTCTGATTAATAACCCGGGTAGAGTGCCAATCTTGCGGGGCCCGGTTGTCTTGCCAGATCTTTACATTTTCTTTTTTAAACACCAGATATTTACATCGTCCGATGATTTTTTTATTTTTTTGGAATTTAAATGCATGTCACTCCATGCATGTGTCCAAGCCGTGACACCAATATGTTTGAAAATTCGTTTCAATTTCTGCACATGGAATTAACTCGCACACAAGTACACAAATATATTTTTCAAACCGTTATGGTTAGCAGCTGCATCTAGATGTAGTTCAAATTTTGAATACGGTCATTAAATGGCTAGAAAATCAATTAAATGTCTTAAAAAGGTCAAATGACCCCTGAAATTTTTCAAATTTTGACATGACAGTTATATTAGTGCACGTTAACTATAGAATTTTTTTGAAGCCCATAAGAGAAAGCTATCGCCCGTTCGTCATCAAACTTGCATTGTTCGCTCTCGAAACCACAAGCCTTCTAGTGAGTTGCTCCAGTTTGTGAGGGATGTGTGTCCAAATTTTCGTCAAACAGACCAATTATTTTACCACATCATCTTGGTGGCATGATATTACGTCAAACAAGGTTTCATGTCTGTCTGATCATTTTTTATTTTTTAGAATTTGAATGGCATGGTGCTCTACAGACTTTAGAAGTCTAATCACCGGGATTTTATGCTTGAGACTTGACAGGGTTAAGGGCGTCAAGGATGAGTTCGGAGATGGGTTATGTTGCTGTTTTTTTCATTATTTCATTATCATGGGGAAATCGATGAGGAAAAGAGCAGTTGGACACTCCCACGATCCAACTTTTTTTAATACAATACAATCAAAGTCGCTTCATATATAAGTATACGCTCACCCCTATAGATGCATGCACGCATATCCTACCCCTATGAGCATCTTCAGAGACTGAGTCAACATAATATCTTAGATTTTACGAAGTCACCACAGACGCCTCGCAGTCGACGAGAACGTCTCCTCCCACTTAGAGCATCTCCAACAGACGCGCTAGATAAGTCGCGCGCTGAAAAAATGGCTATACGGCGCGCTCTAGCAACGCGCTAATATCGCGCGCGCGATAAAGTAGGTTCAGCACGCTGAGAAAAATGGCATCGCGCGCTATGTATTTGGTGTGCCCGTTCACGCGCGCTAGACAAGCCAATCGGGCATGCAAATCTCACCAACCACCAGATCTGAAACCTCCAGGCGCTGGCGCCTCCGCCCACACCTTCCCCCATTCGCTCTGGCGACCCGTCTGCGCTTCCCTCGCCTATGCCCAGCGCGCCGCCGCTTCCCCTGCTTCTCCCGGTGGCTGAAGCTGCTTCTCTCCTCGCCGCCACCCCTTGAGCGCACCGTTCCTCGGACGAAAAGTGCACGTCGGCCGTTTGCAGCTCGGTGCCCACAAGGTGCTTGAAAAAATACTTGCAAGGTATATATTGTTTCTGACTTTACATTTGTAGATGAATTTGGTGCATGTTGTTTGTAGTTTTAAATTAGTTTAAATTAAAGTTTGTAGATGAGTTCGTCCTATGATTCTTCCGATGAAGAATTTGATCTTCAAGAGGAGGGGGCGTCGCAATGATCCTAGCTATGCACGTCAATAAAAAGCCGAAGCACGGTGGTTCGGTTTTCGGTCGTCAGAAATTATGGACGGAAAGGATAGATGCCCACAACAAATTTATGAGGAACTATTTTGTGAACAATCTCACATACCCCGAGTCCTACTTTCGGCGCCGTTTTAGGATGAGCATCGAGTTGTTCAAACACATTGCGGAGAAACTGACGAGCCATGATCGTTTTTTCAGTAACGGAGGAATGCCACCCGAGAACTCGGGCATATCACCTTTCAAAAGGTGATCGCCGCTTTGCGTATGTTGGCATATGGTATTCCGACGGATCTAGTTGATGACCACTTGCCATGGGTGAAAGTCAAGCCATCATGTATGTCAAGCGCTTCGTAGTTGGAATTGTGTAAGTGTTTGGTCTGGAATATTTGAGAGCTCCCAATGCTGAAGACACCGCAAGGCTTTTGGCGACGAATAAAGCTCGCGGGTTCCTAGGTATGCTTGGCTCAATAGATTGCATGCATGTAGTTGGAAGAACTGTCCTAAGGCATGGTATGAACAATTCCACGGCCAGAAAAAGGGTTCCACTATAATCGTTGAAGTAGCGGCCGATTATGAGACTTGGATTTGGCATGCTTTTTTCGGAATGCCTGGATCTTGTAATGACATCAATGTTCTTCAACGGTCACTACTCATTAATAGGATTGCAAATGGTGAAACTCCACCGGTGGAGTTTGTAAAAATGACCATATATACAACTATGGCTATTATCTTGCGGATGGCATCTACCCAAGGTGGCAAACATTTGTCAAGCCGTTGACGGCACCGCAAGGTAAGAAAAATATTGATTCTCACAATGCTCAGGCGGCGGCTAGGAAAGATGTGGAGAGAGCTTTTAGGATTTTGTAAGCCCAATTTGCTATTGTGAGAGGACCGACTAGATTTTGGGATCAAAAGATCATTTGGTACACAATGAACGCTTGTGTGATCATGCATAACATGATCATCGAGAATGAGCATGGGGTCTTAGTATGAGTTGATGGGACATCCCGTGCGAGTGCGAAGGAGGGCTGCGTGGGTGGCCCGCTTTGTTGCCTCCTGTCATGTCATTCGACGTGGTGAAACGCATGATGACCTTCAAAAGGATCTAATTGAGAAATGGTGGTCATGCACTATTTGTTGCATTGCAGATAAACTATTTGTTTGAGTTCTAACAATAATTGAACTATTTATTGTTGATTTATTTGTGTGTGTTTTTCTATGTTGAATGAGAAGTGTTGTTTGTGTTAGTTGTAATTTAGCGCGCCTGCTGAAGCGCTACGTACGGCGTGAAATATAGCGCTTCTGGTAAAGCAAAACACCAGCCTAGCGTGCGAAAACGCTATTTCAGCGCTGCAAAAAAAATTAGCACGCTTCGTAACCGTGCGTCTGTTGGAGGTGCTCTTACCAAACATTACCGAAAACCTAAAATAAATTCAGAAATAAAGTGAGCATCAATTTTAAGTTGAGGACTTGGATCCTAATGGACGAAGATATCACACATCGGTTCGCCCCGGCCGCGTCTCTCCTAGGAATCTTCTCCCCGGCCGCGTCGCTCGCCTCGCCCGCCCCGGAGAGGGAGAGGAGGAAAAGTGCGGAACATTTCCCTTCCCGTCTCAAGCGGGGCCATATATAAACATACCGCCGAGCGCCGATACTCCCCACTCCCCACTCCCCACCTCACCAGAAGCACACACATTGACATTGACTAGAGAGTCTAGAGCAGCAATCAAGCAAGCAAGCGAGCGAGCGAGACTACCTGGCTTGACCTGCAGCCGATTCCCGCCGCGCTGAGCAGCCAGTTAGCTAGCGCCCGCCCATGCCGGCGAAGCGGCCGCTGGAGGGCGGCGGCGGAGGGGACTCCCCGTCGCCGGCGCGTTCGCCAGCGCTGAAGAAGAGGTGTCGCTCCTTCGACCTGTGAGTCTCCCGTCTTCTTCTTCTTCTTCTTCTTTCCCTCGCGTTCCGTCCCTTTCTTGATCCGTTCTTGTCTCAACTCTCGACTCGTAAGAGATATTGACCGTTTGATTGATTACTCTGCAGAGAGATCAGGGGATGCAGGCATCTGGAGGAGATGGTCACCAACTGCGTGCAGAGGGTGGAGGCTGCGGTTGAGTCCGTGATTGAGTCTGCCATCAGCCGGGTAATCAATCATCTCACACTCCATGAAGATTCTTGATAAACTACATGGTATATATTGATTGACCGTTTCGTTGATCATGTAGCAGTAGCACGCGGTTCACTAACTAGTCTATTGAACGGAACCTATTTGTCTGCAATGCAATCTGATGTGACGGAACACTAGGCGCCATTTAGTAGGTTGGCCAATTTCAAATTCCATTGACATTCTGCAAAGAGATATTTTCTGGAAATTGCGGTGATTTCATTTCAGTGAGATCCAGACGAAAATGCTGGATCTTCGGCCAAATTGAAAACCTTAGCTAATTCCAGTGGCTGTCGAAATTGGTTTAAACCAAAATCAAGATGACAGGATATGTGCTATATGTTTCATTAACAGAGGGTGCTATTGGTGTTAGTGATGCATAATACTATGAAGATAGCAGTCTTTCGTGATCCTGTTCTTTTGTATTCCCTCTGTTCCTAAAAAAATAAATATAAGACGTTTTGTTGGTTCAATTTAAACTGCCAAAACGTCTTATATTTAGGAATGGAGGTAGTAGTTTACTTTATTATGGCAATTTCTGGACTTTTTCGGAAGGTCAACCACTCAAAGTTTTCCTCTTCCTTTTGACAGATACCAGAAGCGGTGACTAAAGCGATTACAGGCTACTTAAGCCGTGCTCCTAGGTACCATTTCCTGACTACAAACACCACTTTTCTGTCCAACCATAAAATAGTAGTAATAATATAAGTTTTTGTTTTACTAAATTTTTGCCCTTTAAATACCATTTATGGTTGCCTTGACCTTCTCATGTGCTGCGTTACACAGTTTGTGCAGAACGGTGGTTGACCAAAACCAGCCTCCAAGATACAAGCTTAGGTTCCTGAATGGCTTGAGTAATGAAATTTTCACAAAGAAGGGAATCCGCGCAGCAAATGGCGATCCTCTCAAGATATGTCTGGAGGACAACAACCAACAAGAGAACAATTCTCATCGCCTTCTTTCTGCCAAGATCAAAATTGTTGTTCTCGATGGCGACTTCAACATAGATAATGAAGATTGCTGGACATTAGAGAATTTCAGCAGACATATCGTACGTCCACGGGACAAAATTGGGGCAGTGCTGACGGGAGAGCTCGAGCTTAGCCTGAAGAATGGCAAGGCTGATCTCCGTGACGCTACTTTTATTGATAACTCCAAGTTCACGAGGAGTGGCAAGTTCAGGCTTGGGGTAATGGTTGTTGACGAGCTTGGTGAACGGATCCTAGAAGGGGTAACTGAACCTTTCACAGTAAAGGATCGTCGCGGAGAAGGTAGGCTTGGATTTAAAATTTGATTTTGTGTTAACTTAGTTTTTTTGCGATGTTGAAACTAGTGATCAATCTATTTCTTGTACTTGCAGGATCCCAAAAGCATGCCATTCCATCATTGGATGATGATGTTTGGCGCCTGCAGAAAATTTCAAAGGATGGTGTCTTCCATGAGGCACTCAAAGGGAGTGGCATCTTTTCTGTGAAGGATTTCTTGACGTCATATTACAAGGATGAACATACTCTCCGCAAAGTAAGAAATGAATTCCTTCTGTACTACTTGCTCACTTTGATACTGAGTATGATAGCAAGTTAAGTTTATTTCCCGCTGCATTTAGGTTCTCAAAAAGGCCACAAAGCTAGTATGGACGACTATTGTTGATCATGCTAAAAAGTGTGATCCTGGAAAGGAGCTTTACTCTTTCATCGTGGAAGGCCATGATGTTGTTCTGTTCTTCAACTGTTTCTATAGGATTGTTGGAGTCACATCCAGTGACCAGTACACTCCCTTCAAGGACCTCAATCAACGGATGCAGGTGTTCCTCTCATACTATTTTGAGCTTCTCCTAGAAATTTCTGAATTGCAGGTTGTGCATAATGAATTTGCCATTTTAACATAACAGCTCCATGCATACAAGAGAAATGCATCAGAATTCAGAATAAATAAGTTTTGTATGGACATACATCTCTTCTTATAACAAATTATCATTAGTTTTTGGAAATCTAGTATTTTTTTACTCATGACAGTTGTTGACTTTGACAAAAGATCAAACAACAGATACATTCCGCAAACGTATAACCTCAATCAGTCAGCTATGAGCTATCTCAATGCACTTTATAACATGCACATATAATTTGGGTACATGAAGTTCTTGGCTGTGTGCATCTCAGGATGCAGGCCAGTGAATATTTTCTTTATCATCAAAAAAGGCCTCGAAGTTCCGAACTTAGTGTTGCAGAAAGATGAAAAGGTTGTTAATCTTGCTTTGGTTTCACAAACATATTCTGAAATATATGTACACTTATCGGGGTTCACGTTTGCAGGGGCGGGTGGAACAATGGAGCAAAGTTGCATATGAAACTTGGACCAACCTTCAGCCTGATTATGTAATGGATAATGGAAAACCAAGACCAATCAACCAGAGTATTTCCCAAGGGTCGATCATGCTGGAACCTAAATTTATGCAAGGACATCAACAGAGTAATACTGTCCACATGCCTGTCATCTTTTTTGACAACAATATTAACTTCTTAACAAGCAACTGAAGTGCTTTATTGGCATGAAAACTTAGATTGTGCAGAGCGAAATGTTCATGAAGCTGATGGTCATCAAGGTACTTCAGGCAGTCATCCCAAGCAGTGCACATTAAAAAGGCTTGGATCCATACGAGTGACACCAAATGAAGAAGTAAGTAATGCTGTTATATAATAGGTCCTGCAAAAAGTATATTTGTAATGCAATTCAGCTACTTTCATATCCTCCAGAGCGAATTGTCATTATTCCCAATCTTACTCGGGACTATACTATTTTTGTGATTTTGTAGTACATTTCATCAGAATTACTTCTGTACAGAATTGTCTTTGTTATACTCTGGCTATGAAGCCCAAGGGAAGTTCTCTTTTCGGGAAAAAATAGAGCAAGTATTAAGGCACATATGTAGCTAGCTTCTTCTTTACTTTCCTCGTTTACTTGAAACCGGGGGGATTGCTCAAACTGGCACTGCAATAGAATATCCTCTTTCCTTTGTTTGCAAAAGTTGTGCTTTGTTTCCTGCCATCTCTCTTTAATGGATGGGAGGGCTCTTACCATCTCTTTCAAAACAGGAACACAGAATACATTCAAAGGTGGCCCAAAATTTCCTCTATGTTTAATAACTCAGTTGGTCTATAATCTGTCATCTGATACCATTATGTGCATCGTACTCTCCCAGGATGCGTCTTTTGACATCAGTGTTTACCTTGGTTCTGGCTCCGAACAATACCATGGAAGCACCGCTGCAAATGACATACCAGGTTCAGTCACGCTCCATTGCCCTGCTGCAGACGAATTTTCAGGATCAGTGTTATTAAAGCAAGCATCCTTGACAATGGTCGATGAGGACTATGACATACCTTTTGTACCCAGTGGTAATTACTCAGTACATTTTAATCTTCTGTTTGCAAATATAAAATACCCCCTGTAGCATTTTCTTCTCCTTGGTGCATCAACGCCCAAAGCTTTTGTCGATTTCCCCCTCTTTAATCAACAACCTCCCTATGTTATTTGTCAAGATGATATTACATGATTCGGCTAGAGTAGTATGCATTCTTCTGTATAGCAAATCCCTAGAACAAGTTCCAAACTCACTGATACTTCCTTTGCAGATGCTTCACTCCATCTGTTTGATGTGTCTGCTTTAGGCGCTTTCACAGATGAGCCTATTTACTCGAGGCATGTCAGCTTCAGAGAGAGCGACTGTCACGAGATGCTAGCATTGGGAGCAGAACCATCTGTTTGAACAATACGACTGGCACTGCAACGACATTGATCAGATCTTAAAGGATTCCCTGAGTAACATATATAACTATAGTTGACACTTACATAGTCATGCTATTTTGACATTTCTGTTAAATTTGTCAGCGGTGATGGACGGCATTGTTTGGTTTGTGATGTACTATATATTGAATTGTTAATGTCTTGTAAATTCATAAAAGAAGCTCCAAGTATTGCACGCGAATGCAATCTGTATTTTACTGAACTAGCTGCTCTTCATAAGTCTGAAAGAATTTCGATCTTGTGTTCCTGCTTCAAGTGCACTTCTGCTTAACTGAGACATGCAGACTTAAAATACTAGCTTTGACATTATTAGATAGTAGAGAGGTTTGAGTTAGAACCTCTTTTAGAAAGGGTCGGATTAAATTGTGTCATCTAATTCAAAGTAACCCAGATAAGACATATCTAATGGTTTCTAAGAGCTGGCAGTCGGGCACAGGAATGAACCACAAAGATTGGATTTCCTAAAGCACAGAGATTTTTTTAATAACGGTGGTTATATTCTTAATTCTTGTATTGGCATTCTGTTATTGCAATAGTTTAATTTGTACAGGGTGGTTTGTGTCCATTTTTTTTGTTCTACTTACAGAAACTAGTTCTTATCTCATATGCTAATTCTCATTCGCCTGAGAATTAGTTAAATCTTAGTCGCATCGAAGACCACCGATTTAACATTGAGATCAGTGCAAGATTTCATATTTTCATAAACTAAGAGAGAAAACACTAGTACTCCTCCGTCCCACTTACATTATGGGATGGAGGGAGTATTTTTTTGCGCTAGATGAACAGGTTATGTCATGGTGAACATATTTTTATATTACCATCTTTACTAGATAAATATATTTTCATAACACGGTGAACATCTTTTTGATTTATATGAATCGATTTGTAAAAATGACAGGGTATATTAATTCTCAATCGATTGAGACAGAGGCGCAGTGCCCTCGAAACTCTCCCTCCCTCCCTCCCTCTCTCTCTCTCTCATTTTTTTGGGTGTCTTCTAAAATGGCTGGTATCACTGGACGTATAAGGTGATACCAACCCATAAATGCTCCCATGCTACCACCTTAAAAAATTCAAATTTAGACGTTTCAAAAAATTCCGAAACAAATCATGGATGTTCACAGCATATATGTAGACATCCCCTATTTTATTTTATTTTGCGAATCATCCCCTAAAAAAATTTAGATCCAAATTCAGAATATACACAGAGAAACAAAAAAGACAAATCTTCATGAATAGTGTCAAAAGAAGATAAAAGCAGAAATGACACTAATCATGTCTGAATTTGTCATTTTTGTTTCTCCATGTGTATTTCGAATTTTGATCTGAAATTTTTAGGGGTTGTCGACACATGTGTTCTAAACATGCATGCTTTTTTCAGAATTTTTTTTGAGATGTTTAAATTTGAAATTTGTAAGTTGGTATCATGGGAGCATGTGAGGGTTGAATGCCAGTTTGAGTTGTACAGCATTGATCTACAATTTTTTAAATGGCTTTGGCCGGTACACCTAGTACACAAATTAATATGGATCAGAGGGAGTACATAAAACAAGTAAAAAAAATCTTTCTCAGCAACCAAATTTCATTTTAAAAAACGTGTGATTTGTTTTTGAGATACGAGTAAAATATTGAAAGCCATGGGACCTTTTAGAAGTGAAAATAGAAAAAAAAAACAGCAAAGGCAAGATAGTTCAGGTAAAACTTTGGAAACCAAAATAAATATGGTGATTTTCATGATTGTTCATAAATTAAATTAGAATGGCTTGCTCTGTTGTGTGGAGTTTGCTTCCTCCTTGGGTCATTGGTGTATCAAATTTATCAATGTCGTAACAACTATTAATAACATAAGAAATTTAGGATGAGATGAGGACCCATAATTAAACATGGACGAACAAGTACACATTCTTAACACCTGGTGGTTCGTAATTTACAGCAACAGAAGGTAAGGACGGTCATATACAGGGCGCGGTACTACGGCGGTGCACAAACATGGAGCCGAATGAATGGGTTCCATTCCTTGTCAGGCTCCCCTACCCCTACTCTCTAGCCATTAGTCTAGGTCCTCTTCCTCACTCATCATCAGACAGGCATACCACATCCACATCCATCCGAGTCGACGAACCATGGTGAGTTGCTTGTGAACTTGACGGCGGCAAGGGTGATGAGCTCACAGGGGGAACTGCATGTGAAGACTGCGGGCTTACAGATGTGGCATGCTGCTGCTGCCTCTGATTTGCAGGGGCCGTGGAATGCGCCCGTGGCGGCAATCTGCACTGAAGATGAGGAGCGGGTGCACTCGGAACTCCATGGCTTCCACGTGGTGGAACTCGAGGCATGGGGGCACCTGTTGTTCTGACAAGGTTGCCAGGGTTTATGGGAAGCCGGACTACTGGTGTAGATGGCAATGGCGGACGAGGCGCCTGTGATGATGCCGGCGTTGATGGTCGATCCACCTGTGATGGCTGTGCACCTCCCGGCACTACTGGTCGACCAGCTGATGACCACGCAGCTGGCGGCGAAGTCGATGTCATACCTGGCGGCCTCATGGGTGCTTGCTGAGAAGCCTGAGGTGTCTGATGAATTGGACGGCTATAGGCTTTTGCTGCAAAGAAAGAAATGAGCATTAGTGATCAATAAATCTGTGAGGATAAACTTAATTCACAACTACTGTTACTACCTCCACCTCGGTGTATAAGTCATTCGCGTAGTTCTAGGTCATCGATTTGAGGAATTAAATATGTGTTATATGTCATGAAAAGTATATCACTAGATTTCTACACGGATGTAGTTTCTAAATATATATTTTTTGTCACATATAATACATATTTAGATAGTTAAATTGTCGACCTGGAACTACGCGAATGACTTATACACCGGGGCGGAGGTAGTACTATTTTCAGCACGAGCCTATTCAAACCATGAGAGCATGACAACTTGACAAGCATACACGCTTGGCAGTTGCGCTCAGGAACTCATTATGAAAACAAAGTAATAAAGCATAAACATAATTGATCATCCAAACACTGAAGAACAGAAAACAAATATGTAGAGAGGAAAACAGAATCTTCGAATCCAAAACCCACGATAAAAATAAGACGTGGCAACAGAAATTTGGCTCACAAAATCCTTCTCTACACATCAAATATGATTGCCTATATTGATTACCTTGTGCTGCAGATGGTGATATGAATTTGGCTCGGAAATCGGCAGCTAGTGATTGGTGGAAGACAACTTTCTCCAATAAACCATCAAGTGTCTTCATTTGCTCAAGGTGAACAGAATCCTGTTCCTCAAGTAACAAATCATATTTTTGTTTTATCTTCTCAATTTCTTGGCTGCACTCTGTCTGAAGTTGCGATTGCTGTTCATAAGTGAAAGTGGAATCAATGAGAACATGATGAATCCAGAATTAGCATGACAAATTCAAACTCAAGATGTATGTAAGCAAGAGGAAAGAATGCAAACCTTTAATTCATAGATTTTATCAAGTGAGTCAATGTGTAACCGTAACCTGTGCAGCTCATTTTTCAGTGGTTCATCACCAATTGGTGGGTGATTAAACATCATCGACGGCGCCGGAAAGAGTTGTGCAGGCTGGGCAGAACCAGCTGCGGCCTCTGGTTGACGACTTGATTGACCCCGATTCGGGTGTGCTCTTTCGAGCGGAATATTTGACAATGGGGTTGATGGCTGCATTTCAGGCACCAAAGGCTGAGCAGATGCTACACCAGACAGACCTGCTTGTTCTTGTGGAAATTGTACGGGTGCTATACTTTGTTCGACAGACTGAGTTACAAGATTGGACCGAGTTTCGACAAACCCAGATATTGACGGTCGGGTTTCAGGTTGTGAAGGTGAGGCTACACCAGATAGATCTTGTTCTGCCTCTCTTTGCGCAAGTTGTGCTGGTTGTAAAGGCTGAGGCGATGCCACACCAGACAGACCTGCTTGCTCTACCTCTCCTTGTGGAGGTTGTGCTTGCGCTACATCTGGTTGGGCAGATCGATTTGTCTGAGTATCAGTTTTTTCTTTAGGCATGGGCAAGGCAGCCTGGCTGGGCACAGCTGCCACATTTTGAGGCTCTAAATGAGGTAGATCTGCAAGACTATTTTCTCCACCGCTGGCATTAACTTCCTTTTCAGCATCGCCTACCTGCTGGCCTGTAACTCTTACTAATGACTGTAAAGCAACATCACTCTCTCCCTCCACACGTTCAGCGCTTCTATGGTCACCACTTGAAGAATCCTGATACATGTCATACAATGAATTATTCTGGAACGTACGGAGTATACAATACAATAGCATGAAAATAAAATACTTGCAGAATGATAGGAAATGTACACCACAGGGCTCCACGAAGCACTGAATTAACACCAATTAAAACATGAACACTGCTCAGCACTGACCCTGAGAGATAGACAAACTGTAAGCTGCACCAGACAGAATATCCACAACTTAAGTACAACCAAACAAATGGGCAAAGTCATGCTCCGAAGAGTGTTCCGTATGAAAAGGAACATACAACATACAGTTCTAGCTTGATGGCTATGCTGTGCAATGCTGGGAAGGGACTGACTAACTAAATTCGCATTGCTATGTTTGAACGCCAAAAAAGACCATATACTATATTAGCCTCCTAAATTCGTATTTTGGTATGTCACGAAGAACAAGAACTTATAAACAACTAATCTGCCGTCTATCAACAACACAGCTCATGGAGACTTTACTGGAGGTTCAATATTGCTAGTCTTATATACACACGACATTGGTTGTGAATGTGTCACGGTCAAAACTCAAAAATCTGTTGCATATGATAGAACACCTGCTCTGACAAAACTCATATGCTAGAAACACGACACTGCACAAAAAAACTTCTAAAAATAGAACACCTGCTCTGTTGAAATAAGAGGATTATATAAACAAGCAAAAACAGCATTTTGAAGGTGTTCCAGAGAACAAGCTATCCCATACCGGATTAACCGAATTGCCAATTCCAGGACTAGGACTCGATTGCTGTTGAACAGCAAGAGACTCTCCTCCTTGTGAATCAATACTATCACAACTGTTGTGGATCCTGTAGTCTGACAAACCAATAACTTCTGATGCTGCCGCTCTGTCAGTGTGGATAATCCTGTTGTGTTCCATAGTGGAGCTAGGCTTATTTGGAAATTCTGTTGCAAAACTTTTGCTGCAAACATAAGGTGATCAAAAAATCAGTTACTCCCTCCATCCTCAAATAAGTGTACATATAGAAATGTCAAGACAAATTATGGCGTGGAGTAGAAAATGCATTGGGAAGGTGCAAGCCACCACCTCTCTCCTCTTTTATTCCATCACCTCCAATGAGCTAAGTGCATGTAAAAAATGTGGAGACCATGTGTTGAATGTTATTGGGTTTGATTCTCGTGTGATGAAAAAGAAGCATTTTTTTCTACTTTAAAGTGCATCGAGAAGATAAAAGTACACTCTTTTGTGGACAAATTTGGAATGCTAAACGTCCACTTATTTGAGGACGGAGGGAGTAGGCTATTAAATGCATGCCAAGTGACATCAAGGTAGCATCTAGTAATTAAATGAATACAGGCATTTATGCATGGCTAAGTGAATTACTTTGAACAACCAGCAGCTTGCTCTCTAGCTTCCGGTGACGGGCTGATTCCAGACGCGTTACTCTCTGAGCATGGAGCAGTAGGCATGTGTGCCTGTACAAAAAAATTGACAATACAACTTTTATGTCGTCTGATGAACATGGAAATATTGTACTAAGAGAAACGAACCAGGATATTACAAAAAACGACTCAACAAAATGTTTAAAAGGACCAGAATGTTATTAAGGAATATCAAACATAATATTTAAGAGAAGTGAAGTTGGCATAGAAAAGCATATAGGAGACCTTAGAGGCTCCCTCGGAATAGTTATGCTCGATAGGCTCGTCATCGAATCCTTGTTCTTCACGCCCTGAAGAGGCGGTTTCTTCTTCTGAACAAGGTTTCGCATAAATCAGAAATAAAATATGTGAATTTTTATAGTACTAATACTTGTGTAATACTGTCATACCGTCATCTGGCTCCTCCCCAACATGCACTGTTGAGGCAATCATTGTGCTTGCCCTCACATAATTCGAGTCCAGAACAGGACTTACACCAGAGGGGTGATCAATACTCTCTTTGCGAAGTAGATGGACTATCACGGTAAGCTCCTTCTCGTCCTTTTTCAGTTCAAAGAGACAGATATCTCCTAATCGCAGACTGTTGTCAGAGATAAATTTGGACCAACCTCCGATAAGGTACCACCTTTTGGGGTACTTCCGATCATGAAACAACATATTGATATTCCATATCTTTCCCATGTACTGGAACATCAAAGTTACATTTCTGTGGGGGAGATGTTCAGCGGCATATCGTTTACTCAATTCCTGGTATTCCATAGATAGATAGTTAGATACATGGTATAGACTTTAGTCACAGACTGAATAATTTTCCATTAAAACATCAGAAACTGTATTTCTAGGTTTAATTTGGAGTTATATAGTTAACCAAATATAGTTTCTTGTAGGAAGGTCAAGAATCATATACTCATAAAAGTTAATAAAGATCAAAAGGTAACAATTCGATATTAAAAAGGAATTAGCTTACTACCATGTGTCTGGAACCAAGGTTGCTCTTTGTCATGATTGACACGTAAATTGGAACTTCAGATTGGATGGAGTCCACTTTCTTTTTAACGGCACTCCTCTGAGAGGGAGATAGACGGGCTCCATATGGTAAAATGTAGGGCGGCTGACCATGAGAGTCCTCACACTCCGAAGATTCATGAGAAACTTCAGTTTGAGAATCAGTTGTTTCTTTGCGAAGTAGATGGACTGTAAACATGAATGGCTTTCCACCTTTTGCCGGTACAAAAATGCAGATATCTCCCTCATGCACGTCATTGTCACGCACAAAGTGTAACCAACTGCCCGTAAGCTTGATCATAGTTCCTTTCTTGTAGAATCTGGGATGCCACTTCTTGTTCTTGCCTGGACTCCGAAGCGTGATGGTTGCACTTTCAGGTGGAAAGTGCACAGCAGCATATTCCTTAGGAATGGTCTGACCACAGATGGAACAGAATGTTATGCCACTTTCAAACAAAAAAAATATAATATACCAAAGTTAAGCTTGGAACCCAAAAAGTGTATTGTTTCCATTGACAAGCAAGAATTTTTTTTTTTATCCATAAGTTCTCCAAAAGTTCATGAAAGTTTGCAGATAATATAATTCTTCAATAATATTGAAAACATGAATGTAGCACATCAGCAAGCAACAAAGAGTTAAGACTGAAAGCAGTGAGCTGTGCATTCAACAGAAAAGAACAGTGAACTTACCACATATGAAGAGTAAGACCTCAACATGATAGCCACAAAAACAGTAACTTTAGCTTTGATTTCTTTGATAAGCGCAACTACTCTATTCTTTTCTGCGTCAGATAGATCACACCTTTGCGGTAACACATAATCTTTCCCTGGAGTTATCTGAACATCATCCGACTCAAGAGACTCGCATGCAGAAGGACTGTCTTGCCCTGTACAAAATGTTCACAGGTAAATGGACTATAATAGCAATTTAAAGTTCGACACGGATGTGCAAGCAAGTAAACAACATTACCTGATTGCTCGGATGCAGAGGATATGACAGATGTCTTGCGTCGTTTTCTGCGATGGCCTGAGCTTCTATTTTCGCATCCTTCGTCTGAACTTTCACTTGACAACTGAGTATAGCAATCACTGCTTGATATCTCGGTGGAATTTGTGCTCATTTCTTGTGCATCGTCTGACTCGCCATGGTTCAGAGAAGTTGGCGAGCCAGAGGAGCAAACCCTCCGGCGAACTCGCCTAGCCGCCCTTCTTTCCTCGGTAAGAGGCGTATCCATCAAACTAGAAGGAACGGCGCCCTCCGCTGCGCCTGGGTATGGCGGCGTCTGGTACATGTGAATGCAGGCCTAAAGATACGAGGATCAACATATAAACCAACAATGCACAGACAAATAGCAATGCACAAACCCCTAACAAAAAATCCCTAAATTGCCTATCAATACCGAATATAATAGTAGGAACGAACACCCACCGCTATCGAGCCCAAATCTGTTCACCCAAATCAATAGGGAAAATACAATAGAGAAGCGAAGGCACTCACCAAGGACGGCCCGCCTGCCCGTCGACGGCACCGAACGAAGAACAAAGGGCGGGGCAAGAAAGAGGACCGGCGACCGCGCCGACAACGACGACCGAGCAGCCGCCGCCGACGGCGACCAAGCCCGCAGAAGCGACCCCGCGCAGCTGCGGGACCGCCCACCGAACCGAACAGCGACCGCACGGCCGGAACCTCGAGAAGCGGAAAAAACGAACGCACGACCGCACAAGAGCGGCCGGAGAAGGCAAAGCAATGGCAATGGCAAACCTCTCCGGCCTTTTTTTTATTTTGAGGAACGGCAAACCCCTCCGACCGAAGCCGAACCGGTGACGGCCTCGGATAAACCCCAGCAGCCCACGAACGCGACACTCGCGCACACCGACGGACGCCCGAATAGGCCCACCTTGCCTGCGCCCGAGGTGGGCCGGTCCAGTAGCGCGGCGCAGTGAGCCGGTTTTTATTCGTGTCCTTTTCGGAAACGTTTTGCCTCGGATGCCTTACGAAGGATGATATATTCTTAGACGATGGTGTAAGATCAATTGCATTAACTTTATAATTAATAATATAAAAAATATATATATATCGGGATTGACTATTCGTCATCCTGGGTGAGGAATAATTATTCTTCACCCACCTCTATTTTAACATCTATGCACCGTAATTTTACGTTTCGTAAATTTTGTCTTATTTTAGACATAAAAGGAGAACGTAAGAAAACCTATAATCGTCATAAATATTTTTTTATGTTACGTAAAATTACAAATGTAAAAACTTAGTGTAAAATGTACATAAAATACAATTTTTGACCTATATTTTTTTGTTATGCCAAATTTTATGCATTAAATCAATATGAATGTAACTATTTGTATTTAAAATATAATTTATTTATGAAATGATCGTAAGATTACCTCGGGTGAAGAATAACTTATTCTACACCCTGGGTGATGAATAGTAACACTATATATCATAAAACATATATATATAATCTAAACATGGAATTACAGGTGATAAATGATTAATGTATTATAAATGCTCACGACCATCTACGAGACAGGGCGGATGAAAAGATACATATTATTAACACGTTCGTTTCTGGCCAGATGAAAGAAGACAGAGAAAAAGACATAGACTCATCAAAATATTGTCACATCGTAGAACATGTTAATACCTATCTACAATAAGATATGGTTTGTATCGCCTTATTATCCATGCATATCATTATGTATTTTTTTTAATTAATCCATGTGTATAATGATTTATTATTATTTATATCTAATTGTGACTACGACTTATATGATGTTTACACCAGCTGTTCATTCAGATTAGCATGCCTCAAACTCATTGGTATCTCAACGCCAAAAAACGTGAGATTCAAGTATTGGACTCACTTGGTTCTAGGATCGAACAGAGTGACCTTACTACTACGGTAACTACTATTGTTTTTTGGTCCTCTTAACATATGTTTTATTTGCCTTAACCCCTACTATTTTTCATATATAACATAGTTACGATGACTTGAAAAGCGTCGGAAACTTGGAGAACATAGGAGTTTAACAGAGATTATAAGTGGCTCGATCTCAACGTTACAAAATGGAATGTCGTAGAACTGTTTCAGGAGGCAATACAAACGGTTGGGTAAGCACTTGTCACAAATTGAAAAATATTATGTTTGGTACTCATGAACACAAAAATATCATATAATAGAAAATATTGATAGTAAAGTGTCGTAGTGTATCTATTAGTTGATGCAAGCAAGTGGGTATGATGAACACTTGTTCAAATGGTCCATTTATTTGATTCCTCTACGTGATATTCTAAAACATTATTTTATGATATTATAGCGCATCATGTGGACTGTTTATGCTAAATTATATGGAATATTGGACAACAAATGCATTAACAGATCAGTTCACCAAGGTATTTCATTTGTATACATTATCTCGTCATTTTATCTCAAAATATTATATCAATTTTGTATTTTTATATCTTGCAGGAAGATATGAAACACTTTCGACGAAAATTAGCTGTCATTTTGCTAGATTCAGAACTCAATAAGCTAAAAGGATGTCCGATATACCATCAATCTGACAATGAAGATAGTTTATCTAATTTTGATCTCGAGCTCATGGAGAATCCACTTGATGGAGTCAAAGATAAACGTCCTAGCCCAATCTCCGTCATGCCCACAGATCAATGTGAATTATTTACCGGCCTCTGCAACTACATCATGTCGATTGATGATGCCAAGTGTTTGGAGTAAGTATCATTTATCAATATGTAATGTGCCAGTATACATTATTGTTATTCTTACCATCCAATTTTCAGGAAGGAATGGGTCTGAAGCTCGACACCCCGTCCAATGGGTTTAAGTCTCAAAAAACTTCAGGGCATACTTAACATGGAGCAGTCTATAGACAATGATTGTTTCAACATTGTCGTGCGTATACTGGCATGTGACAAGGGAGTGTCGTGCGTATACTGGCATGTGACAAGGGAGTATGTTCACAGACCCTCATATACACTACATGGACAATTTTGTGTAAGTTATCAAAATTCTTCATTCAATATCATTAGTATCAACATGTTTCTAAATAGTTTTTTACCCAGTCCATGATGCGGGATTCAACACGAGATCAAAAGTTCTGCGATAAGAAAACTATTCAGAAGTTGGCAACTTTGTTTGATTGCTGGCCTAGGATAAACAAAATCTCATCATGCAACATGGTAAGTAAGGTCTTTTGTTCATTGTTTATCATGGTTTATTGTTGTCTGTAATAGCTACCACTTGTAGATTTATCTTCCATATGAATCCATCGGACGATACATCTTGTACGTCATCGACAAAGAGGCACGTCGTTTATCTATTCTGGACCCTATTCATACAACAAAATCGTCGGAGATGAAAATTCTGAGGCACTTAGTGAAATTAAAATGTTTGCAAGGGAATTCAAAGAAGCACTCGAAATAAAGCAACCAGGATGGAATTCTGATATATCAAAATGGCAACGTTTATTTCCTAATGGATTTCCAACGAGCGTAGAAGGCTAATTTATTTTTGTTATCACCACATGTAATACAATAACAATTTAGGAAATTGCAGGGATTTGTCCGGCTATTTTGTCTTTCATTTTATGCTATTGTGGAACGGTAAAGACCTGGCGAAGCCGGTTTGTGCGGTGAGTATTGTGCGCTACACATGTTTTAAAACATTCCACGTGAAGTATTCGTGCTAACTACATATATTGCTTTTGTAGGATGGGTATGAGTTGAGGAAGCAGTTTTTATTATACTTGCTCAAACATCATGCGAATGAAGCTAAAGACAACTTGTCTGATAGTGTGAGAGGATTTCTTAAGTGCATCAAGTAGATCTAAATAATTTGTAATAGATTTTTAGTTGGATCACCGCTTTATATGTATACATTGTTAATTTGCTATTTTGTTATCACTTTACATTACAAGTGAAATGGACTTAAATTATTATGCAACTATGACCGTGCTATATTGTCTCTATCTATGACTATTTCAGAAGCCCGTGGCAACGCACGGGCATTCTACTAGTAAAACTTTGTATACGACTACCCATAGTGTGGGGAATAACCTAGACTAATAATACCCCCGTTCCGGGTTTATTGGGTCCCTTCGTATTTTGGGTCAGACTTAGACTACTAAAATATAAAGTATATGCTATAAAAATTATGTTGTTAGATTTGTATTTGAAAGAGCTTTCTAACAATATAATTTTTGTGACATATAATTTACATTTTGTTAGTTGCATTTTTAGGTCAAACTTTAGCCCAAAATAAGTGGGGCTTAATAAACCCGGAGGGAGTAACATGCATATGTTACTAGTCTATGTTACTTACCTCTAATCCTCTATAGTGGGGAGTAACATATTAGGTTGTAGACTCATCTTGTCTTGGTATGTGTGATATTACTCATAGTGAGTAACTAGATATGTTATTTAATTTGTCTCTCTTCTCATTAATTAGCTGCCACATCATATTTTTTGATTATGTGTCATCTATGTTACTTCCACTATGGTTAGTCTACATCCGAGGGAGTTCATGACATGGACCAGGTGTTAAATGTGGTACCACTTAGAGTAACTCCAGCAATGAATGATATTTTAAATGTCAGGTACACTCAAGAGGAAGTTAAAGCAGATTATTTCAGATGTTCCCTACTAAGGCACGGGGGCCAGATGAATTTCCAGCGCATTTTTTTAGCGCCACTCGGAGGTATGTGGGGCTGACATCACCCAGGCTATTCTTCGCATTATTAAAGGTACTGAGTCAGTTGAAAATATTAATGAGAGATTCTAGTTCCAATGCCAAAGGCGAGCCACCCAATTGACACAATTTAGACCTACTTCCTTATGCAACGTGCTGTAGACGATTGCTTCCAAAGTCATATCCAATAGGCTGAAATCCAGACATTATATCAGAGGAGCATTCTGCCTTCGTCCTAGGTAGACTCATTACTGACAATATAATTGCGGCCTATGAATGCCTCCATTTTATGAAGAGGAATACAGCCGAGAGAAACAGGTATTGTGCCTTGAAGCTGGATATGATGAACACATATGATAGAGTGGAGTGGGATTACTTGCAAGCAATAATGTTGAAGTTGATTTTTCTGAAAAGTGGGTGGAAATTGTGATGAGCATGGTGAGTTTAGTAAAATTTCCAGTTCTCTTTAATGGTAAGAAATCACAGGAGTTTAAACCATCTCATGGGATTCGACAGGGAGACCCTATTTCTCCGTACCTTTTCTTGATAGCAGCAAAGGGACTTTCGTGCCTCCTAAAATTTACAGATGAGTCGTCCAACCTGAATGGTCTTCAGGTGGCTACTTCGGCGCCACCAGTCAACCATTTATTATTCGCTGCTGACAGCCTGTTGTTCTTCTAGGCAAGTGTCGGTCGAGCTAATGAGGTAAACTAGGTGTTGAACACTTATTGCCAAGCATTTGGGCAACGCATAAATCATGATAAGTCATCTATCTTCTTCAGCAAAGGTTGCCCAAATTTTGTTAAACAGGAAGTAAAAGCGTTATTGTATATCCCAAATGAAACCCTTAGTGCAAAATATTTTGGTATGCCCACGCAGCTGGGGTCCTCAAAAAATGGTGCATTTAAGTATCTAAAGGACTATCTGTGGAGCAAGGTGCAAGGATGGATCGAACACACAATGTCAACAACAGGTAAAGAAGTTCTAGTAAAAGGCAGTTGCACATGCAGTCCCGATTTTTTCCATGTCTTGCTTTAAATTGCCTAGGGGTCTGTGTGAGCATCTAAATATGTTGGTAAGGAAATTCTGGTGGGGAAGCAAAGATGGGATACGTAAGCCCAGTTAGGTATCTTGGGAAGGAATGACACAACCGAAGAGCATGTGAGCTTTGGGGTTTAAGGATTTTGAATTATTTAACCTTTCTTTGTTGGCCAAGCATGCTTGGTGAATCTTGACATCCCCGGGATCACTTAGCACGAGGCCGTTGGAGAGTATTTACTTCCCCAACGGGTCCATTTTAAATGCTGAACTTGGAGGCCATGCAAGTCAAATTTGGAGGTCAATACTTGAAGGACGAGACATTTTGAAACAGGGTTTGATAAGGCAGATTGGAAATGGTGAGACCACTAATATCTAGGGAGATAATTGGATCCCTAGAGATGCTATGATGCGACCCTTTGGATGTCGGGTGCCTAACACCCCCCCCCCCCCGAGTTAGTATCCAGTTTGATTGACAGTACCTTGGCTACTTGGGATCAGGCGAAGCTAGATGAGCCGTGTCTTCCCATTGATATCGCCGTGATTGTGAGCATTCCTCTATGTACATCAAATATATATGATAGTTGGGCATGGCACTTTGAGAAAAGTGGGATCTTCACTATGAGGCCGGTGTACAGGATGATGATTAACACAAAATTTAGAAGGGTGACATGGTTGGATGGTGCGGCAAGTTCTTCCAGTAGGGACCGTGATGCGTCATCTTGGAAGCTTCTATGGAAAGTTCTGGTCCCAGGGAAGATCAAGATGTTTCTATGGAGACTTGCTAAACACTCTTTACCCACAAATGACGTTAGAGCACATCGGAATATGTCTACCACGAGTTCTTGTGGATTGTGTGGGGCAGAAGGTTCTTGGCGACATTCTTTGCTTGAATGCTCGATGGCGAGATGCATTTGGGCACTAGTTGATGGAGAGCTAGCTGAGCATTTATGTGCAACAATAGAACCAAGTTCCAAGTAGTGGATCTTCTCCATGATAGATAGGTTATCACATGTAGCTTTCACAAGATTGTCTGTGACATTGTGGGATATATGGTGGTCAAGAAGAAAAGCAATACATGAAGAAATCTTTCAGAGTCCTTCGGCCACTCACCATTTTATATGCAAATTCATTGAAGAACTAGACATCGCTCCAGGGAAGACATCATCTGCACCTATCACCATGAGCAGGACTATGGTACGCCCTAAGGCTCCTCTACATGGGTATGATAAGATACATGTTGATGCAAGTATTTCTCAAAATCATACAGATGGAGCGGCTGCAACTGTTTGCCGCGATGGGAAAGGAAACTGCATGGGGCAGTTCATCCTTGGTGGTTTACGATGATTTTTTATGGATGAAAAGAGACCCCCGAAGCACTGGAGCTGGTCCAGGAAGGGACCAAGGTGGCACAAGCCATCAGGGCGCACCCCTATGGCTTGTGGGCCCCTCGGGTACCCCCTTGACGTGAGACCGACACCAAAAATTCTTATAAATCCCCAAACCTTCGAAAAGAACCCTAGATTGGAAGTTCCGCCGCCGCAAGCCTCTGTAGCCACGAAAAATCAATCTAGGCCCTCTTCGGCACCCTGCCAGAGGGGGCCATCATCACCGGAGGCCATGGAGGAGGAAGCCGGAGGGGGCCATCATCACCATGGAGGCCAAGGACCAGAGGGAGAACCTCTCCCCATCTAGGGGGAGGCCATGGAGAAAGAAGCACAAGGGGGAGACTCTCTCCCCCTCTCTCTCGGTTGCGCCAGAGTGCCGCCGGGGGAATCATCGTCGCGGTGATCGTCTTCATCAACATCACCATCTTCATCATCTTCCTCGTCTCTTTTAAGCGGTCCACTACCCCGCACCCCACTGTAATCCCCTACTTGAACATGGTGCTTTATGCCACATATTATGATCCAATGATGTGTTGCCATCCTATGATGTTTTGAGTAGATTTCTTTTGTCTTTTGGGTTGATTGATGATCTAGATTGGTTTGAGTCGTATGTTTTATTTTGGTGCTGTCCTATGGTGCCTTCCATGCCGCGCACACGTGAAGGATTCCCGCTGTAGGGTGTTGCAATACATTCATGATTCACTTATAGTGGGTTGCTAGAGTGACAAAAGTTTAAACCCGAGTAAGGGGGTTGTTGCGTATAGAGTATGGGATAAAGGGGACTTGATACTTTAATGCTATGGTTGGGTTTTACCCTAATGATCTTTAGTAGTTGCGGATGCTTGCTAGAGTTCCAATCACAAGTGCATATGATCCAAGTAGAGAAAGTATGTTAGCTTATGCCTCTCCCTCATATAAAATTGCAATGATGATTATGACACGTCTCCATCGTATCTATAATTTTTGATTGTTTCATGACAATATTATACAACTTTCACATACTTTTGGCAACTTTTTATATGATTTATTGGACTAACCTATTGATCCAGTGCCCAGTGCCAGTTCCAGTTTTTTGCATGTTTTTTGTATCACAGAAAATCCATATCAAACGAAGTCCAAGTGCAATAAAATTTCACGGAGAATTATTTTGGAATATATGTGATTTTTGGGAGTTGGAATCACCGCAAACGAAGGCCCACACGGCCCACAAGACACCAGGGTGCGCCAGAGGCCCCTGGCGCGTGGTGGTGGGTTGTGCTCACCTCGTACGTCAGTTGGAGCTCTACTTCGGGCCCAAGGAAGCTTATATCTGGAAAACAAATCGTGTTAAAATCTCAGCACAATCGGAGTTACGGATCTCCGGGAACATAAGAAACGGTTTTCGGCCAGATCTGGGGAACGCGAAACAGAAGAGAACAGAGAGCGAGATCCAATCTCGGAGGGGCTCCCGCCCCTCCGCAGCCATGAAGGCCATGGACCAGAGGGAGAACTCTCCTCCCATCTAGGGGGAGGCCAAGGAAGAAGAATAAGAAGGAGGGGGGCTCTCTCCCCCTCTCTCCCGGTGGCGCCGGAGTGCCGCCGGGGCAATGATCGGGACGGCGATCTACATCAAAAATCTTGCTACCGTCAACACCAACTCTCTCCCCCTCTATGCAACGGTGTAAGACCCTTCTCCCCACTGTAATCTCTACTTAAACATGGTGCTCAACTCCCTATATTATTTCCCAATGATCTATGGCTATCCTATGATGTTTGAGTAGATCCATTTTGTCCTGTGGGTTAATCGTGATCTTGGTTGGTATGATTGTATATTTTATTTATGGTGCTGTCTTACGGTGCCCTCCGTCTCGCGCAAACGTGAGGGGGCCCCTATTGGGGAATGTAGTATTTCAAAAAAATTCATACAATCACGCAAGATCTATCTAGGAGAAGCATAGCAACGAGCGGGGAGAGTGTGTCCACGTACCCTCGTAGACCGAAAGCAGAAGCGTTTAGTAACGCGGTTGATGTAGTCGAACGTCTTTGCGATCCAACCGATCCAAGTACCGAACGCACGGCACCTCCGCGATCTGCACACGTTCAGCTCGGTGACGTCCCTCGAACTCTTGATCCAGTTGAGGCCGAGGGAGATTTTCGTCAGCACGACGGCATGATGACGGTGATGATGAAGCTACCAGCGCAGGGCTTCGCCTAAGCACTGCAATGATATGACCGAGGTGGATTATGGTGGAGGGGGCACCGCACATGGCTAAGAGATCAATGATCAACTTGTGTGTCTATGGGGTGCCCCCCTCCCCCGTATATAAAGGAGTGGAGGAGGGTGGAGGGCCGACCCTCTATGGCGCGCCCTGGAGGAGTCCTACTCCCACCGGGAGTAGGATTTCCCCCTTCCCTAGTTGGACTAGGAGAGAAGGAAGGGGGAGAGAGGGAGGAAGGAAAGGGGGGCGCCGCCCCCCCTTCCTAGTCCAATTCGGACCAGATGGGGAGGGGGCGCGTGGCCTGCCCTGGCTGCCCCTCTCTCTCCACTAAAGCCCATTAGGGCCCATATATTCCCCGGGGGGATCCGGTAACCCCCTGGTACTCCGGTATATGCCCGAACTCACTCGGAACCATTCCGATGTCCAAACATAGTCATCCAATATATCGATCTTTATGTCTCGACCATTTCGAGACTCCTCGTCATGCCCGTGATCACATCCGGGACTCCGAACAACCTTCGGTTCATCAAAACACATAAACTCATAATACCGATCGTCATCGAACGTTAAGCGTGCGGACCCTACGGGTTCGAGAACTATGTAGACATGACTGAGACACATCTTCGGTCAATAACCAATAGCGGAACCTGGATGCTCATATTGGCTCCTACATATTCTACGAAGATCTTTATCGGTCAAACCGCATAACAACATACGTTGTTCCCTTTGTCATCGGTATGTTACTTGCCTGAGATTCGATCGTCGGTATCATCATACCTAGTTCAACCTCATTACCGGCAAGTCTATTTACTCGTTCCGTAATGCATCATCCCGAAACTAACGCATTAGTCACATTGCTTGCAAGGCTTATAGTGATGAGCATTGCCGAGAGGGCCCAGAGATACCTCTCCGATACACGGAGTGACAAATCCTAATCTCGATCTATGCCAACTCAACAAACACCATCGGAGATACCTTTAGAGCATCTTTATAATCACCCAGTTACGTTGTGACGTTTGATAGCACACAAGGTGTTCCTCCGGTATTCGGGAGTTGCATAATCTCATAGTCAGAGGAACATGTATAAGTCATGATGAAAGCAATAGCAATAAAACTAAACGATCATTTATGCTAAGCTAACGGATGGGTCATGTCCATCACATCATTCTCTAATGATGTGATCCCGTTCATCAAATGACAACACATGTCTATGGTTAGGAAACTTAACCATCTTTGATTAACGAGCTAGTCAAGTAGGCATACTAGGGACCCTCTGTTTGTCTATGTATTCACACATGTACTAAGTTTCCGGTTAATACAATTCTAGCATGAATAATAAACATTTATCATGATATAAGGAAATATAAATAACAACTTTATTATTGCCTCTAGGGCATATTTCCTTCGGTCTCCCACTTGCACTAGAGTCAATAATCTAGTTCACATCGCCATGTGATTTAACACCAATAGTTCACATCGTCATGTGATTTAAAACTCTATAGTTCACATCGCTATGTGACCAATACCCAAAGGGTTTACTAGAGTCAATAATCTAGTTTACATCGCCATGTGATTAACACCCAAAGAGTACTAAGGTGTGATCATGTTTTGCTTGTGAGAGAAGTTTAGTCAATGGGTCTGCCACATTAAGATCCGTTGTATTTTGCAAATTTCTATGTCTACAATGCTCTACACGGGGCTACTCTAGCTAATTGCTCCCACTTTCAATATGTATCTAGATCAAGACTTAGAGTCATCCAGATCAGTGTCAAAGCTTTCATCGACGTAACTCTTTACGATGAACTCTTTGTCACCTCCATAACTGAGAAACATTTCCTTATTCCACTAAGGATAATTTTGACCGCTGTCCAGTGATCCACTCCTGGATCACTATTGTACCCTCTTGCCAAACTCATGGTGAGGTACATAATAGGTCTGGTACACAACATAGCATACTTTATAGAACCTATGACTGAGGCATAGGGAATGACTTTTCATTCTCTTTCTATTTTCTGCCGTGGTCGGGTTTTGAGTCTTTACTCAACTTCATACCTTGCAACACAGGCAAGAACTCTTTCTTTGACTGTTCCATTTTGAACTACTTCAAAAACTTATATGCTTTGATCAACTTATCAAAGCGTAGATTCCAACTCCGAGATGCTTGCACCAGTCCATAGATGGATCACTTGAGCTTTCACATTTTGTTAGCACCTTTAGGATTGGCAAAACCTTCTGGTTGCATCATATACAATTCTTCTTGAAGATCCATTTATTCTCAATGGCTCGCCGATCATCGGGCAAGTCAATCAAAGTCCATACTTTGTTATCATACATGGATCCCATCTTAGATTTCATGGCCTCAAGCCATTTCGCGGAATCTGGGCTCATCATCGCTTCCTCATATTTCGTAGGTTCGTCATGGTCAAGTAACATGACTTCCAGAATAGGATTACTGTACCACTCTGGTGCAGATCTTACTCTTGTTGACCTACGAGGTTCGGTAGTAACTTGATCAGAAGTTTCATGATCATCATCATTAGCTTCCTCACTTACTAGTGTAGGAATCACTGGAACTAATTTCTGTGATGAACTACTTTCCAATAAGGGAGCAGGTACTGTTACCTCATCAAGTTCTACTTTCCTCCCACTCACTTCTTTCGAGAGAAACTCCTTCTCTAGAAAGGATCCATTCTTAGCAACGAATATCTTGCCTTCAGATCTGTGATAGAAGGTGTACCCAACAGTCTCCTTTGGGTATCCTATGAAGACACATTTCTCCGATTTGGGTTCGAGCTTATCAGGTTGAAGCTTTTTTACATAAGCATCGCAACCCCAAACTTTAAGAAACGACAACTTGGGTTTCTTGCCAAACCACAGTTCATAAGGTGTCATCTCAACGGATTTAGATGGTGCCCTATTTAACGTGAATGCAGTTGTCTCTAAAGCATAACCCCAAAACGATAGCGGTAAATCAGCGAGAGACATCATAGATCGCACCATATCCAATAAAGTACGATTACGATGTTCGGACACACCATTACACTGTGGTGTTTCGGCTGGCGTGAGTTGCGAAACTATTCTGCATTGTTTCAAATGAAGACCAAACTCGTAACTCAAATATTATCCTCCACGATCAGACCGTAGAAACTTTATTTTCTTGTTACGATGATTTTCCACTTCACTCTGAAATTCTTTGAACTTTTCAAATGTTTCAGACTTATGTTTCATCAAGTAGATATACCCATATCTGCTCAAATCATCTGTGAAGGTAAGAAAATAATGATACCTGCCGTGAGCATCAACACTCATCGGACTGTATACATCAGTATGTATTATTTCCAATAAGTCCGTTGCTCGCTCCATTGTTCCGGAGAACTGAGTCTTAGTCATCTTGCCCATGAGGCATGGTTCGCAAGCATCAAGTGATTCCAAAAGCCCATCAGAATGGAGTTTCTTCATGCGCTTTACACCAATATGACCTAAACGGCAGTGCCACAAATAAGTTGCACTATCATTATTAAACTTATATCTTTTGGCTTCAATACTATGAACATGTGTATCACTGCTATCAAGATTTAGTAAATATAGACCACTCATCAAGGGTGCATGACCATAAAAGATATTATTCATATAAATAGAACAATCATTATTCTCTGATTTAAATGAATAACCGTCTCGTATCAAACAAGATCCAGATATAATGTTCATGCTTAACGCTGGCACCAAATAACAATTATTCAGGTCTAAAACTAATCCCGAAGGTAGATGTAAAGGTAGCGTGCCGACGGCGGTCACATCGACTTTGGAACCATTTCCCACGCGCATCGTCACCTTGTCGTTAGCCAATCTTCGCTTAATCCGTAGCCCCTGTTTCGAGTTGCAAATATTAGCAACAGAACCAGTATCAAATCCCCAGCTGCTACTGCGAGCATTAGTAAGGTACACATCAATAACATGTATATCACATATACCTTTAATGCGAGATGGCTACTCATTTAAATCCGAGAATAATGGTTGTTCTATTTATATGAGAGATATGTTTTATGGTCATGCCCCGCTAGTCAATGGTTTATTCTTAATGAATCTCGAACGTGATGATACACATATTCATAGTGTGAATACCAAAAGATGTAAAGTTGATAACGATAGTCCCACATACGTGACCGAAAGATAAAGTTCTTACGATCAGATCGTGGGGGAGAATATTTAAGTCACGAATTTGGTACGCACTTAAGGAAATGTGGAATCGTTTCACAACTCATGCCGCCTGGAACACCTCAGCGAAACGGTGTGTCCGAACGTCGTAATCGCACTCTATTGGATATGGTGCGATCTATAATGTCTCTTACCGATCTACCGCTCTCATTTTGGGGCTATGCTTTAGAGACTGCCGCATTCACTTTAAATAGGGCTCCGTCGAAATCCGTTGAGACGACACCATATGAATTATGGTTTGGGAAGAAACCCAAGCTGTCGTTTCTAAAAGTTTGGGGATGCGATACTTATGTCAAGAAACTTCAACCTGAAAAGCTCGAACCCAAGTCGGAAAAATGCGTCTTCATAGGATACCCTAAGGAAACCATTGGGTATACCTTCTACCTCGGATCCGAAGGCAAAATCTTTGTTGCCAAGAACGGGTCCTTTCTGGAGAAAGAGTTTCTCTCGAAAGAAGTGAGTGGGAGGAAAGTGGAACTTGATGAGGTGATAGTCACCCCTTCCGAACCGGAAAGTAGCGCAGCGCGGGAAGATGTTCCGGTGGTGCCTGCACCGACTGGGGAGGAAGTTAATGATGATGATCATGAAGCTTCAGATCAAGTTACTGCTGAACTTCATAGGTCCACAAGGACACGTTCCGCACCAGAGTGGTACGGCAACCTTGTCATGGAAATCATTTTGTTAGACAACGGTGAACCTTCGAACTATGAAGAAGTGATGGCGGGCCCGGATTCCAACAAATGGCTTGAATCCATTCAATCCGAGATAGGATCCATGTATGAAAATGAAGTATGGACTTTAACTGACTTGCCCGATGATCGGCGAGCCATAGAAAATAAATGGATCTTTAAGAAGAAGACAGACGCGGATGGTAACGTGACCATCTATAAGGCTCGACTTGTCGCTAAGGGTTATCGACAAGTTCAAGGGGTTGACTACGATGAGACTTTCTCACCCGTAGCGAAGCTGAAGTCCGTCCGAATCATGTTAGCAATTGCCGCATTCTATGATTATGAGATATGGCAAATGGACGTCAAAACGGCATTCCTTAACGGCTTTCTTAAGGAAGAATTGTATATGATGCAGCCGGAAGGTTTTGTCGATCCTAAGAATGCTAAGAAGGTATGCAAGCTCCAGCGCTCCATCTATGGGCTGGTGCAAGCATCTCGGAGTTGGAACATTCGATTTGATGAGATGATCAAAGCGTTTGGGTTAACACAGACTTATGGAGAAGCCTGTGTTTACAAGAAAGTGAGTGGGAGCTCTGTAGCATTTCTCATATTATATGTGGATGACATACTATTGATGGGAAATGATATAGAATTCTTGGAAAGTATAAAGGCCTATTTGAATAAGTGTTTTTCAATGAAGGACCTTGGAGAAGCTGCTTATATATTAGGCATCAAGATCTATAGAGATAGATCAAGATGCCTCGTTGGTCTTTCACAGAGTACGTACCTTGACAAGATATTGAAGAAGTTCAATATGGATCAGTCCAAGAAGGGGTTCTTGCCTGTATTGCAAGGTGTGCAATTGAGCACGGCTCAATGCCCGACCACGGCAGAAGATAGAGAAAAGATGAGTGTCATCCCCTATGCCTCGGCCATAGGGTCTATTATGTATGCCATGCTGTGTACCAGTCCTGATGTAAACCTTGCCGTAAGTTTGGTAGGAAGGTACCAAAGTAATCCCGGCATGGAACACTGGACAGCGGTCAAGAAGATCCTGAAGTACCTGAAGAGGACTAAGGATATGTTTCTCATTTATGGAGGTGACGAAGAGCTCGTCGTAAAGGGTTACATCGATGCTAGCTTCGACACAGATCTGGATGACTCTAAGTCACAAACCGTATACGTGTATATTTTGAATGGAGGGGCAGTAAGCTGGTGCAGTTGCAAGCAAAGCATCGGGGCGGGATCTACATGTGAAGCGGAGTACATGGCGGCCTCAGAGGCAGCGCAAGAAGCAATCTGGATGAAGGAGTTCATTACCGACCTAGGGGTGATTCCCAATGCGTCGGGCCCGATGACTCTCTTCCGTGACAACACTGGAGCTATTGCCCTTGCCAAGGAGCCCAGGTTTCACAGGAAGACCAGGCATATCAAGCGTCGCTTCAACTCCATTTGTGAAAGTGTTCAAAATGGAGACATAGATATTTGTAAAGTACATATGGACCTGAATGTAGCAGATCCGTTGACTAAACCTCTCCCTAGAGCAAAACATGATCAACACTAGAACTCTATGGGTGTTCGATTCATCACAATGTAACTAGATTATTGACTCTAGTGCAAGTGGGAGACTGTTGGAAATATGCCCTAGAGGCAATAATAAAATGGTTATTATTATATTTCCTTGTTCATGATAATTGTCTATTGTTCATGCTATAATTGTGTTATCCGGAAATCGTAATACATGTGTGAATACATAGACCACAACGTGTCCCTAGTAAGCCTCTAGTTGACTAGCTCGTTGATCAACAGATAGTCATGGTTTCCTGACTATGGACATTGGATGTCATTGATAACGGGATCACATCATTAGGAGAATGATGTGATGGACAAGACCCAATCCTAAGCATAGCACAAAGATCGTGTAGTTCGTTTGCTAGAGCTTTTCCAATGTCAAGTATCATTTCCTTAGACCATGAGATCGTGTAACTCCCGGATGCCGTAGGAGTGCTTTGGGTGTACCAAACGTCACAACGTAACTGGGTGACTATAAAGGTACACTACAGGTATCTCTGAAAGTGTCTGTTGGGTTGACACGGATCGAGACTGGGATTTGTCACTCCGTATGACGGAGAGGTATCTCTGGGCCCACTCGGTAATGCATCATCATAATGAGCTCAAAGTGACCAAGTGGTTGGTCACGGGATCATGCATTACGGTACGAGTAAAGTGACTTGCCGGTAACGAGATTGAACGAGGTATTGGGATACCGACGATCGAATCTCGGGCAAGTAACGTACCGATTGACAAAGGGAATTGTAGACGGGATTGATTGAATCCTCGACATCGTGGTTCATCCGATGAGATCATCGTGGAACATGTGGGAGCCAACATGGGTATCCAGATCCCGCTGTTGGTTATTGACCGGAGAGTCGTCTCGGTCATGTCTGCGTGTCTCCCGAACCCGTAGGGTCTACACACTTAAGGTTCGGTGACGCTAGGGTTGTAGAGATATTAGTATGTGGTAACCCGAAAGTTGTTCGGAGTCCCGGATGTGATCCCGGACGTCACGAGGAGTTCCGGAATGGTCCGGAGGTGAAGAATTATATATAGGAAGTCCAGTTTCGGCCACCGGGAAAGTTTCGGGGGTTACCGGTATTGCACCGGGACCACCGGAAGGGTCCCGGGGGTCTACCGGGTGGGGCCACCTATCCCGGAGGGCCCCATGGGCTGAAGTGGGAGGGGAACCAGCCCCTGGTGGGCTGGTGCGCCCCCCCTTGGGCCTCCCCCTGCGCCTAGGGTTGGAAACCCTAGGGGTGGGGGCGCCCCCCACTTGGCTTGGGGGGGAAGCCACCCCTTGGCCGCCGCCCCCCTTGGAGATCAGATCTCCCAGGGCCGGCGCCCCCCCAGGAGGCCTATATATAGGAGGGGGGAGGGAGGGCAGCCGCAACACAGCCCTTGGCGCCTTCCTCTCCCTCCCGTGACACATCTCCCTCCTCCCGCAGCGCTCGGCGAAGCCCTGTCGGAATCCCGCTACTTCCAGCACCACGCCGTCGTGCTGTTGGATCTCCATCAACCTCTCCTTCCCCCTTGCTGGATCAAGAAGGAGGAGACGTCGCTGCTCCGTACGTGTGTTGAACGCGGAGGTGCCGTCCGTTCGGCGCTCGGTCATCGGTGATTTGGATCACGACGAGTACGACTCCATCAACCCCGTTCACTTGAACGCTTCCGCTCGCGATCTACAAGGGTATGTAGATGCACTCCTCTCTCCCGTTGCTAGATGACTCCATAGATGGATTTTGGTGATGCGTAGAAAATTATTATTAAATTTCTGCTACGATCCCCAACAGAAGGTGTACCCAACAGTCTCCTTTGGGTATCCTATGAAGACACATTTCTCCGATTTGGGTTCGAGCTTATCAGGTTGAAGCTTTTTTACATAAGCATCGCAACCCCAAACTTTAAGAAACGACAACTTGGGTTTCTTTCCAAACCACAGTTCATAAGGTGTCATCTCAACGGATTTAGATGGTGCCCTATTTAACGTGAATGCAGTTGTCTCTAAAGCATAACCCCAAAACGATAGCGGTAAATCAGCGAGAGACATCATAGATCGCACCATATCCAATAAAGTACGATTACGATGTTCGGACACACCATTACGCTGTGGTGTTCCGGCTGGCGTGAGTTGCGAAACTATTCTGCATTGTTTCAAATGAAGACCAAACTCGTAACTCAAATATTATCCTCCACGATCAGACCGTAGAAACTTTATTTTCTTGTTACGATGATTTTCCACTTCACTCTGAAATTCTTTGAACTTTTCAAATGTTTCAGACTTATGTTTCATCAAGTAGATATACCCATATCTGCTCAAATCATCTGTGAAGGTAAGAAAATAATGATACCTGCCGTGAGCATCAACACTCATCGGACTGTATACATCAGTATGTATTATTTCCAATAAGTCCGTTGCTCGCTCCATTGTTCCGGAGAACTGAGTCTTAGTCATCTTGCCCATGAGGCATGGTTCGCAAGCATCAAGTGATTCCAAAAGCCCATCAGAATGGAGTTTCTTCATGCGCTTTACACCAATATGACCTAAACGGCAGTGCCACAAATAAGTTGCACTATCATTATTAAACTTATATCTTTTGGCTTCAATACTATGAACATGTGTATCACTGCTATCAAGATTTAGTAAATATAGACCACTCATCAAGGGTGCATGACCATAAAAGATATTATTCATATAAATAGAACAATCATTATTCTCTGATTTAAATGAATAACCGTCTCGCATCAAACAAGATCCAGATATAATGTTCATGCTTAACGCTGGCACCAAATAACAATTATTCAGGTCTAAAACTAATCCCGAAGGTAGATGTAAAGGTAGCGTGCCGACGGCGATCACATCGACTTTGGAACCATTTCCCACGCGCATCGTCATCTCGTCGTTAGCCAATCTTCGCTTAATCCGTAGCCCCTGTTTCGAGTTGCAAATATTAGCAACAGAACCAGTATCAAATCCCCAGCTGCTACTGCGAGCATTAGTAAGGTACACATCAATAACATGTATATCACATATACCTTTCACTTTGCCATCCTTCTTCTACGCCAAATACTTGGGGCAGTTCTGCTTCCAGTGACCAGTCCCTTTGCAGTAGAAGCACTCAGTCTCAGGCTTAGGTCCAGACTTAGGCTTCTTCACTTGAGCAGCAACTTGCTTGCCATTTTTCTTGAAGTTCTCCTTCTTTCCTTTACCCTTTTTCTTGAAACTGGTGGTCTTGTTGACTAATAACCCACAAGTATAGGGGATCGCACTAGTTTTCGAGGGTAGAGTATTCAACCCAAATTTATTGATTTGACACAAGGGGAGCCAAAGAATATTCTCAAGTATTAGCAGCTGAGTTGTCAATTCAACCACACCTGGATAACTTAATATCTGCAGCAAAGTATTTAGTAGCAAAGTAGTATGATAGTAGCGGTAATGGTGGCAAAAGTAACAGTGATAGTTTTGTGGTGATTGTAACAGTGGCAACGGAAAAGTAAATAAGCGAAGAACAATACGTGAAAAGCTCGTAGGCATTGGATCGGTGATGGAGAATTATGCCGGATGCGATTATTCATGCAACAGTTATAACATAGGGTGACACAGAACTAGCTCCAATTCATCAATGTAATGTAGGCATGTATTCCGAATATAGTCATACGTGCTTATGGAAAAGAACTTGCATGACATCTTTTGTCCTACCCTCCCGTGGCAGCGGGGTCCTATCGGAAACTAAGGGATATTAAGGCCTCCTTTTAATAGAGCACCGGACCAAAGCATTAACACATAGTGAATACATGAACTCCTCAAACTGCGGTCATCACCGGGAGTGGTCCCGATTATTGTCACTTCGGGGTTGCCGGATCATAACACATAATAGGTGACTATAGACTTGCAAGATAGGATCTAGAACTCACATATATTCATGAAAACATAATAGGTTCAGATCTGAAATCATGGCACTCGGGCCCTAGTGACAAGCATTAAGCATAGCAAAGTCATAGCAACATCAATCTCAGAACATAGTGGATACTAGGGATCAAACCCTAACAAAACTAACTCGATTACATGATAAATCTCATCCAACCCATCACCGTCCAGCAAGCCTACGATGGAATTACTCACGCACGGCGGTGAGCATCATGAAATTGGTGATGGAGGATGGTTGATGATGACGATAGCAACGGATTCCCCTCTCCGGAGCCCCGAACGAACTCCAGATCAGCCCTCCCGAGAGAGATTAGGGCTTGGCGGCGGCTCCGTATCGTAAAACGCGATGAATCCTTCTCTTTGATTTTTTTCTCCCCGAACATGAATATATAGAGTTGGAGTTGAGGTCGGTGGAGCTCCAGGGGGCCCACGAGGCAGGGGGCGCGCCCAGGGGGTAGGCGCGCCCCCACCCTCGTGGACAGGGTGTGGGCCCCCTGGCCTTGATTCTTTCGCCAGTATTTTTTATTATTTCCAAAAATAATCCCCGTGAAGTTTCAGGTCATTCCGAGAACTTTTGTTTCTGCACAAAAATAACACCATGGCAATTCTGCTGAAAACAGCGTCAGTCCGGGTTAGTTCCATTCAAATCATGCAAGTTAGAG
Organism: Aegilops tauschii subsp. strangulata; assembly: GCF_002575655.3. Classification (NCBI taxonomy): domain Eukaryota; kingdom Viridiplantae; phylum Streptophyta; class Magnoliopsida; order Poales; family Poaceae; genus Aegilops; species Aegilops tauschii. The sequence goes on along the minus strand of NC_053039.3, from coordinate 119,789,440 downwards.
TCCAAAACAAGGGCAAAAGTGTTTGGAAAAGTAGATACGACGGAGACGTATCAACTCCCCCAAGCTTAAACCTTTGCTTGTCCTCAAGCAATTCAGTTGATAAACTGAAAGTGATAAAGAAAAACTTTTACAAACTCTGTTTGCTCTTGTTGTTGTAAATATGCAAAGCCAACATTCAAGTTTTCAGCAATGATTATGACTAACCACATTCACAAGAACACTTAGGTCTCATGTTTACTCATATCAATGGCATAATCAACTAGCGAGCAATAATAATAAATCTTGGATGACAACACTTTCTCAAAACAATCCTAATATGATATAACAAGATGGTATCTCGCTAGCCCTTTCTGAGACCGCAAAACATAAATGCAGAGCACCCTTAAAGATCAAGGACTGACTAGACATTGTCATTCATGGTAAAAGAGATCCAGTCATAGTCATACTCAATATAAATTAATAGTAATGGATGCAAATGACAACAGTGCTCTCCAACTGGTGCTTTTTAATAAGAGGGTGATGACTCAACATAAAAGTAAATGGATAGGCCCTTCGCAGAGGGAAGCAGGGATTTGTAGAGGTGCCAGAGCTTGATTTTTGAAATAGAGATAAATAATATTTTGAGCGGCATACTTTCATTGTCAACATAACAACCGAGAGATCTCGATATCTTCCATGCTACACACATTATAGGCGGTTCCCAAGCAGAAAGGTAAAAAATTTACTCCCCCTCCACCAACAATCACACTCCATGGCTTGTCCGAAACAACGGGTGTCGTCCAACTATCAACAATCCTGGGGGAGTTTTGTTTAAATTATTTTGATTTGATTTTCTTAAAGCATGGGACTGGGCATCCCGGTGACCAGCCATTTTCTCGTGAGTGAGGAGCGGAGTCCACTCCTCTTGAGAATAACCCGCCTAGCATGGAAGATACAGACAACCCTAGTTGATACATGAGCTATTCGAGCATACAAAACAGAATTTCATTTGAAGGTTTAGAGTTTGGCACATACAAATTTACTTGGAACGGCAGGTAGATACCGCATATAGGAAGGTATGGTGGACTCATATGGAATAACTTTGGGGTTTAAGGAATTGGATGCACAAGCAGTATTCCCACTTAGTACAAGTGAAGGCTAGAAAAAGACTGGGAATCGACCAGCTAGAGAGCGACAAGAGTCATGAACATGCATTAAAATTAATAAACATTGAGTGCAAGTATGAGTAGGATATAATCCACCATGAACATAAATATCGTGGAGGCTATGTTGATTTTGTTTCAACTACATGTGTGAACATGTGCCAAGTCGAGTCACTCGAATCATTCAAAGGAGGATACCACCCTATTATACCACATCACAATCATTTTAATAGCATGTTGGCACGCAAGATAAACCATTATAAACTCCTAGCTGATTAAGCATGGCATAAGCAACTATAATCTCTAATTGTCATTGCAAATATGTTTCTTCATAATAGGCTGAATCAGGAACGATGAACTAATCATATTTACAAAAACAAGAGAGGTCGACTTCATACCAGCTTCTCTCATCTCAATCAGTTCATCATATATCGTCACAATTGCCTTTCACTTGCACGACCGAACGATGATAATAATAATAGTAGTGCATGTGCATTAGACTAAGCTGGAATCTGCAAGCATTCAATAAACAGGAGAAGACAAGGCAATATGGGCTCTTGGTTAAATCAACAATAATGCATATAAGAGCCACTTCAACATTTTCATTATGGTCTTCTCCTATCGACCCCCAAAGAAAAGAAAATAAATAAGACTATTTACACGGGAAAGCTCCCAACAAACAAAAGAAGAACATGAAATCTTTTTGGGTTTTCTTTTAGTTACTACTACTACAAGCAAGAAAGTAAACCAGCTAATATATGCAACACAGCCCCTGGCGCCTCCCTCTCCCTCCCGTGACACATCTCCCTCCTCCCGCAGCGCTCGGCGAAGCCCTGTCGGAATCCCGCTACTTCCACCACCACGCCGTCGTGCTGTTGGATCTCCATCAACCTCTCCTTCCCCCTTGCTGGATCAAGAAGGAGGAGACGTCGCTGCTCCGTACGTGTGTTGAACGCGGAGGTGCCGTCCGTTCGGCGCTCGGTCATCGGTGATTTGGATCACGACGAGTACGACTCCATCAACCCCGTTCACTTGAACGCTTCCGCTCGCGATCTACAAGGGTATGTAGATGCACTCCTCTCTCTCGTTGCTAGATGACTCCATAGATGGATTTTGGTGATGCGTAGAAAATTATTATTAAATTTCTGCTACGATCCCCAACAGTGGTATCAGAGCCAGGTTTATGCGTAGTTTCTATGCACGAGTAGAACACAAACTTGTTGTGGGCGTAGATGTTGTCAATTTTCTTGCCACTACTAGTCTTATCTTGTTTCGGCGGCATTGTGGGATGAAGCGGCCCGGACCGACCTTACACGTACGCTTACGTGAGACAGGTTCCACCGACTGACATGCACTAGTTGCATAAGGTGGCTAGCGGGTGTCTGTCTCTCCCACTTTAGTCGGAACGGATTCGATGAAAAGGGTCCTTATGAATGGTAAATAGAAATTGGAATATCACGTTGTGGTTTCACGTAGGTAAGAAACGTTCTTGCTAGAAACCTATAGAAGCCACGTAAAAACATGCAACAACAATTAGAGGACGTCTAACTTGTTTTTGCAGCATATGCCTTGTGATGTGATATGGCCAAAAGGATGTGATGAATGAGATATATGTGATGTATGAGATTGATCATGTTCTTGTAATAGGAATCACGACTTGCATGTCGATGAGTATGACAACCGGCAAGAGCCATAGGAGTTGTCTTTATTTTTTGTATGACCTGCGAGTCATTGAATAACGCCATGTAAATTACTTTACTTTATTGCTAAACACGTTAGCCATAGAAGTAGAAGTAATCGTTGGCGTGACAACTTCATGAAGACACGATGATGGAGATCATGATGATGGAGATCATGGTGTCATGCTGGTGACGAAGATGATCATGGCGCCCCGAAGATGGAGATCAAAGGAGCAAAATGATATTGGCCATATCATGTCACTATTTGATTGCATGTGATGTTTATCATGTTTTACATCTTATTTGCTTAGAACGACGGTAGCTTAAATAAGATGATCCCTCGCAATAATTTCAAGAAAGTGTTCCCCCTAACTGTGCACCGTTGCGAAGGTTCGTTGTTTCGAAGCACCACGTGATGATCGGGTGTGATAGATTCTAACATTCGAATACAACGGGTGTAAGCCAGATTTACACACGCAATACACTTAGGTTGACTTGACGAGCCTAGCATGTACAGACATGGCCTCGGAACACGGAAGACCGAAAGGTCGAGCATGAGTCGTATAGAAGATACGATCAACATGAAGATGTTCACCGATGTTGACTAGTCCGTCTCACGTGAAGTTCGGACACGGCCTAGTTGACTCGGATCATGTTTCACTTAGATGACTAGAGGGATGTCTATCTGAGTGGGAGTTCATTGCATAATTTGATTAGATGAACTTAATTATCATGAACTTAGTCTAAGATCTTTACAATATGTCTTGTAGATCAAATGGAACAAGGCATGGCACAAAATGACAATATCAGGGGCACTAAGGTTGCCACAGTTTCCGCGACCAATTAAGCATCTACTAGCAAATAATGCAAAGTAACGTAGAACAGGAAAGTTTATGCTAGTAATTCTTGCATCGGAAACTTTCCTCGTTTCCCCTACAACAATTGTATCAATAAACCCCTCCACATCGTTACGATGTGGTTCCTCTATGCTGCCCGAAAAGGGCAACGTGCAAACCTCACAAAGTTCATAGAGGGACATCTCCTTATACTCATCATATAAATAGAAATCCACCGAAGGTGGTGACCTCCTAGCATGGAAATGAAAATTTTGAACAAAAATATTAGTGAGTAAGAGATACTGTTCGCGTTGGTCGCGGAGGAAGTCGGTGAGGCCTACATTCTCAGCCAACTCATAAAAATTGTCATAAATTCCGGCTGCTCTCAAGAAATCATCACAAGGCCATTCACACGGCCGAACCTCCACGGTGCGAGGGAGATTATATTTGGGCCTCTTGTCTTCTTCACTTTTCTTATCCTTCGAGCTTCGGCTCGAAGAGCCCCTCAAAAATCTCTTCATCGTTTTCTGAAAATTTCAGAAATTTTTAGTAACTTCAAATAAAAATGAACCAAACTCAGCAAAATTGATAGCAACTACTCCCGCAAGTGCCTAGAGACTATATCATGCATTAGAACTACTTGGGACCAAATAAATTTGACATGCAAGCTCAAGAACAGGGTCACCTAAGCAGCAACAATTTGCAATGAATAAAGCACTAGAACAAAAACTAATTGGACCATTGGAGGAGTCACATACCAAAGAACAATCCCCCAAAGCAGTTTTGTGAATGGAGCTTTGAGCAAGGAGATCGAAAATGGCAGCAAGATGAGCTAGAACTCGTGCTTGAGCTGGCTGGTGATTTTTTTTGGGAGGAAGAAGGAGTGTGTGGTGGCTGGAATAAGTGGAGGGGAGCCACCATGGGCCCACGAGGCAGGGGCGCGCCCAGGGGGTGGGCGCGCCCTGGACCCTCGTGGCCAGGTGCTTGCTCCCCCTGTTGCGTTCTCAGTGCCAGATATTCTCAAATATTCCAGAAAAAATCATATTTCAATTTCGGGGCTTTTGGAGAACTTTTATTTTTGGGGTTTTTTTGCACGGATAATTCAGAAAACTGACAGAATATACTGTTTTTGCTTTATTTAATCTAAATAACAGAAAGTAAAAGGAGGATACAGAAGGTTGTGCTTTCTAACTTCATCCATCTCATGCTCATCAAAAGGAATCCACTAACAAGGTTGATCAAGTCTTGTTAACAAACTCATTCCGAATAACATGGAACCGGAGAAATTTCGAATAACAGTAAGTTACCTCAACGGGGATATGCACGTCCCCAATAATAAGAATATCATATTTCTTCTTGACAGTAGGAAGAGGAAATTCGAAACCTCCAAAAATAATCGTTAAAATTTTTCCAATAGAATTTATACTATAACTTGAGGTTGTTTCCTTGGAAAGTGTACCGTTTGCTCATTACCATTGACATGAAAAGTTACATTGCCTTTGTTGCAATCAATAACAGCCGCTGCAGTATTCAAAAAGGCTCTTCCAAGGATAATCGACATACTATCATCCTCGGGAATATCAAGAATAACAAAGTCTGTTAAAATAGTAACGTTTGCAACCACAACAGGCACGTCCTCACAAATACCGACAGGTATAGCAGTTGATTTATCGGCCATTTGCAAAGATATTTCAGTAGGTGTCAACTTATTCAAATCAAGTCTACGATATAAAGAGAGAGGCATAACATTAACACTGGCTCCAAGATCACATAAAGCAGTTCTAACATAGTTTCTTTTAATGGAGCATGGTATAGTTGGTACTCCTGGATCTCCTAGTTTCTTTGGTATTCCACCCTTAAAAGTATAATTAGCAAGCATGGTGGAAATTTCAGCTTCCGGTATCTTTCTTTTATTTGTAACAATTTCTTTCATATACTTAGCATAAGGATTCATTTTGAGCATATCAGTCAAACGCATACGCAAAAAGATAGGTCTAATCATTTCAGCAAAGCGCTAAAAATACTCACCATCCTTTTTCTTGGATGGTTTAGGAGGAAAAGGCATGGGTTTCTGAACCCATGGCTCTCTTTCTTTACCGTGCTTCCTAGCAACAAAGTCTCTCTTATCATAATGTTGATTCTTTGATTGTGGGTTATCAAGATCAACAGCAGGTTCAATTTCTACATCATTGTCATTACTAGGTTGAGCATCAACATGAACATCATCATTAACATTATCACTAGGTTCATTCTCATTACCAGATTGTGTTTCAGCATCAAAAATAGAAATATCATTGGGATTCTCAGGTGTGTCAACAACAGGTTTACTAGAAGCATGCAAAGTCCTATCATTTTTCTTTTTCTTCTTCTTAGAAGGACTAGGTGCATCTACATTAGTTCTATGAGAATCTTGCTCAATTCCCTTAGGGTGTCCTTCAGGATATAGAGGTTCCTGAGTCATTTTACCCCCTCTAGTCATAACTCTAACAGCAAAGTCATTATTCTTACTATTTAATTCATTGAGCAAATCATTCTAAGCTTTAAGTACTTGTTCTACTTGAGTGGTAACCATAGAAGCATGTTTACTAATGAGTTTAAGTTCACCTTTAACTCTAGACATATAATCACTCAAGTGTTCAATCATATAAGCATTGTGTTTCAGTTGTCTACCAAAATAAGCATCGAAAATTTCTTGTTTAACAATAAAATTATCAAACTCATCTAAGCATTGGCTAGCAGACTTATAACGAGGAATATCACCTTCATTAAATCTATAGAGAGAATTTACCTTTACTACCTGTGTCGGGTTATCAACACCATGTATTTCTTTGATATGTGGTAAATTAAGGCCATGTATTTCTTCAACAGGAGGTAAATTCTTAACATCTTCAGCTTTTATACCTTTTTCTTTCATAGATTTCTTTGCCTCTTGCATATCTTCAGGACTGAGAAATAGAATACCTCTTTTCTTCGGAGTTGGCTTAGGAGTTGGTTCAGGGAGTGTCCAATTATTTTCATTAGTCAACATATTATTCAATAGAATTTCAGCTTGATCAACAGTTCTTTCCCTGAAAACACAACCAGCACAACTATCCAGGTGGTCTCTGGAAGCATCGGTTAGTCCATTATAGAAGATATCAAGTATTTCATTTTTCTTGAGAGGATGATCAGGCAAAGCATTAAGTAATTGGAGAAGCCTCCCCCAAGCTTGTGGGAGACTTTCTTCTTCAATTTGCACAAAATTATATATATCCCTTAAAGCAACTTGTTTCTTATGAGCTGGGAAGTATTTAGCAGAGAAGTAATAAATCATATCCTGGGGACTACGCACACAACCAGGATCAAGAGAATTAAACCATGTCTTAGCATCACCCTTTAATGAGAACAGAAATAATTTAAGGATATAATAGTAACGAGTTTTCTCATCATTAGTGAATAGGGTGGCTATATCATTTAATTTAGTAAGATGTGCCACAACAGTTTCAGATTCATAGCCATAGAAAGGATCAGATTCAACCAAAGTAATTATCTCAGGATCGACAGAGAAATCATAATCCTTATCAGTAACAAAGATAGGTGAAGTAGCATAAGCAGGGTCATATTTCATTCTAGCATTCAGAGATTTTTCTTTCAGCTTAGCTAATAATTTCTTAAGATCGCTCCTATCATTGCAAGCAAGAAAGTCTCTAGCAGTTTCTTCATCCATAACATAACCCTCAGGCACAACAGGCAATTCATATCTAGGGGGAGAATCTTCATCATCACTTTCATCGATATTATCAGTTTCAATAATTTCATTCTCTCTAGCCCTAGCAAGTTGTTCATCAAGAAATTCACCTAGTGGCACGGTATTATCAAGCATAGAAGTAGTTTCATCATAAGTATCATGCATAGCAGAAGTGGCATCATCAAGAACATGCGACATATCAGAATTAATAGCAGAAGCAGGTTTAGGTGTCGCAAGCTTACTCAAAACAGAAGGTGAATCAAGTGAAGAGCTAGATGGCAGTTCCTAACCTCCCCTCGTAGTTGAGGGATAAATTTTGGTTCTTTCGTCTTTCAAGTTCCTCATAGTGACCAGCAGATATAAATCCCAAGTGACTCAAAGAATAGAGTTGTGCTCCCCGGCAACGGCGCCAGAAAATAGTCTTGATAACCCACAAGTATAGGGGATCGCAACAGTTTTCGAGGGTAGAGTATTCAACCCAAATTTATTGATTCGGCACAAGGGGAGCCAAAGAATATTCTCAAGTATTAGCAGTTGAGTTGTCAATTCAACCACACCTGGATAACTTAATATCTGCAGCAAAGTATTTAGTAGCAAAGTAGTATGATAGTAGCGGTAACGGTGGCAAAAGTAACAGTGATAGTTTTGTGGTGATTGTAACAGTGGCAACGGAAAAGTAAATAAGCGAAGAACAATATGTGAAAAGCTCGTAGGCATTGGATCGGTGATGGAGAATTATGCCAGATGCGATTATTCATGCAATAGTTATAACATAGGGTGACACAGAACTAGCTCCAATTCATCAATGTAATGTAGGCATGTATTCCGAATAATGTCATACGTGCTTAAGGAAAAGAACTTGCATGACATCTTTTGTCCAACCCTCTCGTGGCAGCGGGGTCCTATTGGAAACTAAGGGATATTAAGGCCTCCTTTTAATATAGTACTGGACCAAAGCATTAGCACTTAGTGAATACATGAACTCCTCAAACTACGGTCATCATCGGGAAGTGTCCCGACTATTGTCACTCCGGGGTTGCTGGTGTTGGAAATATGCCCTAGAGGCAATAATAAAATGGTTATTATTATATTTCCTTGTTCATGATAATTGTCTATTGTTCATGCTATAATTGTGTTATCCGGAAATCGTAATACATGTGTGAATACATAGACCACAACATGTCCCTAGTGAGCCTCTAGTTGACTAGCTCGTTGATCAACAGATAGTCATGGTTTCCTGACTATGGACATTGGATGTCATTGATAATGGGATCACATCATTAGGAGAATGATGTGATGGACAAGACCCAATCCTAAGCATAGCACAAGATCATGTAGTTCGTTTGCTAGAGCTTTTCCAAATGTCAAGTATCATTTCCTTAGACCATGAGATTATGCAACTCCCGGATACCATAGGAGTGCTTTGGGTGTGCCAAACGTCACAACGTAACTGGGTGGCTATAAAGGTGCACTACGGGTATCTCCGAAAGTGTCTGTTGGGTTGGCACGAATCGAGACTGGGATTTGTCACTCCGTATGACGGAGAGGTATCTCTTGGCCCACTCGGTAATGCATCATCATAATGAGCTCAATGTGACCAAGTGTTTGGTCACGGGATCATGCATTACGGTACGAGTAAAGTGACTTGCTGGTAACGAGATTGAACAAGGTATTGGGATACCGACGATCGAATCTCGGGCAAGTAACGTACCGATTGACAAAGGGAATTGTATACGGGATTGATCGAATCCTCGACATCGTGGTTCATCCGATGAGATCATCGTGGAACATGTGGGAGCCAAAATGGGTATCCAGATCCCGCTGTTGGTTATTGACCGGAGAGTCGTCTCGGTCATGTCTACATGTCTCCCGAACCCGTAGGGTCTACACACTTGAGGTTCGGTGACGCTAGAGTTGTAGAGATATTAGTATGCGGTTAACCGAAAGTTGTTCGGAGTCCCAGATGAGATCCCGGACGTCACGAGGAGTTACGGAATGGTCCGGAGGTAAAGATTTATATATGGGAAGTCCTATTTTGGCCACCGGAAAATGTTCGGGATTTTTTGGTATTGTACCGGGAAGGTTCTAGAAGGTTCCGAAGTGGGGCCCACCTGCATGGGGGGACCCACATGAACGAGGGTAGTGGGGGCAAGGTCCCACACCCCTGGTCAAGGCACACCAAGATCCCACCTTAGAAGGAATAAGATCATATCCCGAAGGGATAAGATCAAGATCCCTAAAAAAGGGGGATAACAATCGGTGGGGAAGGGAAATGATGGGATTTCTTTCCCCCACCTTTTCCAACGCCCCAATGGACTTGGAGGACAAGAAACCAGCCTCCTCCACCCCTATATATAGTGGGGAGGGGCATGGGAGCAGCACCCCAAGCCCTGGCGCCTCCCTCCCTCCCTCCCGTGACACCTCTTCCTCCCCGCTTGCGCTTGGCGAAGCCCTGCCGGGATCCCGCTACTTCCGCCACCACGCCGTCGTGCTGCTGGATCTCCATCAACTTCTCCCCCCCCCTTGATGGATCAAGAAGGAGGAGACGTCCCCGCTTCATACGCGTGTTGAACGCGGAGGTGCCGTCCGTTCGACGCTAGGATCATCGGTGATTTGGATCACGACGAGTACGACTCCATCAACCCCGTTCTCTTGAACGCTTCCGCGCGCGATCTACAAGGGTATGTAGATGCACTCCCCTCTCTCTCGTTGCTAGATGACTCCATAGATTGATCTTGGTGATACATAGACAATTTTAAATTTCTGCTACGATCCCCAACAGTGGTATCAGAGCTAGGTCTATGCGTAGTTTCTATGCACGAGTAGAACACAAACTTGTTGTGGGCGTAGATGGTGTCAATTTTCTTGCCACTACTAGTCTTATCTTGTTTCGGCGGCATCGTGGGATGAAGCGGCCTGGACCGACCTTACACGTACGCTTACGTGAGACAGGTTCCACCGACTGACATGCACTAGTTGCATAAGGTGGCTAGCGGGTGTCTGTCTCTCCCACTTTAGTCGAATCGGATTCAATGAAAAGGGTCCTTATGAAGGGTAAATAGAAGTTGGCATATCACGTTGTGGTTTTACGTAGGTAAGAAACGTTCTTGCTAGAAACCTATAGAAGCCACGTAAAAACATGCAACAACAATTAGAGGACGTCTAACTTGTTTTTGCAGCATATGCCTTGTGATGTGATATGGCCAAAAGGATGTGATGAATGAAATATATGTGATGTATGAGATTGATCATGTTCTTGTAATAGGAATCACGACTTGCATGTCGATGAGTATGACAACCGGCAGGAGCCATAGGAGTTGTCTTTATTCTTTGTATGACCTGCGTGTCATTGAATAACGCCATGTAAATTACTTTACTTTATTGCTAAACACGTTAGCCATAGAAGTAGAAGTAATCGTTGGCATGACAACTTCATGAAGACACGATGATGGAGATCATGGTGTCATGCCGGTGACGAAGATGATCATGGCGCCCCGAAGATGGAGATCAAAGGAGCAATATGATACTGGCCATATCATGTCACTATTTGATTGCATGTGATGTTTATCATGTTTTACATCTTATTTGCTTAGAACGACGGTAGCTTAAATAAGATGATCCCTCGCAATAATTTCAAGAAAGTGTTCCCCCTAACTGTGCACCGTTGCGAAGGTTCGTTGTTTCGAAGCACCACGTGATGATCGGGTGTGATAGATTCTAACGTTCGAATACAACGGGTGTAAGCCAGATTTACACACGCAATACACTTAAGTTGACTTGACGAGCCTAGCATGTACAGACATGGCCTCGGAACACGGAAGACCGAAAGGTCGAGCATGAGTCGTATAGAAGATACGATCAACATGAAGATGTTCACCGATGTTGACTAGTCCGTCTCACGTGATGATCGGACACGGCCTAGTTGACTCGGATCATGTTTCACTTAGATGACTAGAGGGATGTCTGTCTGAGTGGGAGTTCATTGAATAATTTGATTAGATGAACTTAATTATCATGAACTTAGTCTAAAATCTTTACAATATGTCTTGTAGATCAAATGGCCCACGCTAATGTTGCCCTCAACTTCAACGCGTTCCTAGAGAAAACCAAGCTGAAAGATGATGGCAGCAACTATACGGACTGGGTCCGGAACCTGAGGATCATCCTCATAGCTGCCAAGAAAGATTATGTCCTAGAAGCACCGCTAGGTGACGCACCCATCCTAGAGAACCAAGACGTTATGAACGCTTGGCAGCAGCGTGCTGATGATTACTCCCTCGTTCAGTGCGGCATGCTTTACAGCTTAGAACCGGGGCTCCAAAAGCGTTTTGAGCAACACGAAGCATATGAGATGTTCGAAGAGCTGAAAATGGTTTTCCAAGCTCATGCCCGGGTCGAGAGATATGAAGTCTCCGACAAGTTCTTCAGTTGTAAGATGGAGGAAAATAGTTCTGTCAGTGAGCACATACTCAAAATGTCTGGGTTACACAACTGCTTGACTCAGCTGGGAGTTAATCTCCCGGATGACGCGGTCATTGACAGAATCCTTCAGTCGCTTCCACCGAGCTACAAGAGCTTTGTGATGAACTTCAATATGCAGGGGATGGAAAAGACCATTCCTGAGGTATATTCAATGCTGAAATCAGCGGAGGTGGAGATCAAAAAGGAACATCAAGTGTTGATGGTGAATAAAACCACTAAGTTCAAGAAAGGCAAGGGTAAGAAGAACTTCAAGAAGGACGACAAGGGAGTTGCCGCGCCCGGTAAGCCAGTTGCCGGGAAGAAGCCAAAGAATGGACCCAAGCCTGAGACTGAGTGCTTTTATTGCAAGGGAAGTGGTCACTGGAAGCGGAACTACCCCAAGTACTTAGCGGACAAGAAGGACGGCAACACGAAAGGTATATGTGATATACATGTTATTGATGTGTACCTTACCAGCACTCGTAGTAACTCCTGGGTATTTGATACCGGTGCGGTTGCTCATATTTGTAACTCAAAGCAGGAGCTGCGGAATAAACGGAGACTGGCAAAGGACGAGGTGACGATGCGTGTCGGGAATGGTTCCAAGGTCGATGTGATCGCCGTCGGCACGCTACCTCTACATTTACCTACGGGATTAGTTTTAAACCTCAATAATTGTTATTTAGTGCCAGCTTTGAGCATGAACATTGTATCAGGATCTCGTTTAATTCGAGATGGCTACTCATTTAAATCCGAGAATAATGGTTGTTCTATTTATATGAGAGATATGTTTCATGGTCATGCCCCGCTGGTTAATGGTTTATTCTTAATGAATCTCGAACGTAGTGTTACACATATTCATAGTGTGAATACCAAAAGATGTAAGGTTGATAATGATAGTCCCACATACTTGTGGCACTGCCGTCCTGGTCACATGGTGTCAATCGCATGAAGAAGCTCCATGCAGATGGACTTTTGGAGTCTCTTGATTACGAATCATTTGACACGTGCGAACCATGCCTCATGGGTAAGATGACCAAGACTCCGTTCTCCGGAACAATGGAGCGAGCAACCAACTTATTGGAAATCATACATACTGATGTGTGCGGTCCAATGAGTGTTGAGGCTCGCGGTGGCTATCGTTATGTTCTCACTCTCACTGATGACTTGAGTAGATATGGGTATGTCTACCTAATGAAACACAAGTCTGAGACCTTTGAAAAGTTCAAGGAATTTCAGAGTGAGGTTGAGAATCAACGTGACAGGAAAATAAAGTTCTTACGATCAGATCGTGGAGGGGAATATTTGAGTCACGAATTTGGCACACACTTAAGGAAATGTGGAATAGTTTCACAACTCACGCCGCCTGGAACACCTTAGCGAAATGGTGTGTCCGAACGTCGTAATCGCACTCTATTGGATATGGTGCGATCTATGATGTCTCTTACCGATCTACCGCTCTCATTTTGGGGCTATGCTTTAGAGACTGCCGCATTCACTTTAAATAGGGCTCCGTCGAAATCCGTTGAGACGACACCGTATGAATTATGGTTTGGGAAGAAACCTAAGCTGTCGTTTCTAAAAGTTTGGGGATGCGATGCTTATGTCAAGAAACTTCAACCTGAAAAGCTCGAACCCAAGTCGGAAAAATGCTCCTTCATAGGATACCCTAAGGAAACCATTGGGTATACCTTCTACCTCAGATCCGAAGGCAAGATCTTTGTTGCCAAGAACGGGTCCTTTCTGGAGAAAGAGTTTCTCTCGAAAGAAGTAAGTGGGAGGAAAGTGGAACTTGATGAAGTACTACCTCTTGAACCGGAAAGTAGTGCAGCTTAGGAAGATGTTCCTGTGGTGCCTGCACTGACTAGAGAGGAAGCTAATGATGATGATCAAGGTACTTCGGATCAAGTTACTACTGAACTTCATAGGTCCACGAGGACACGTTCCACACCAGAGTGGTATGGCAACCCTGTCCTGGAAATCATGTTGTTAGACAACGGTGAACCTTCTAACTATGAAGAAGCAATGGCGGGCCCAGATTCCAACAAATGGCTTGAAGCCATGCAATCCGAGATAGGATCCATGTATGAAAACAAAGTGTGGACTTTGAAAGACTTGCCCGATGATCGGCGAGCGATAGAAAACAAATGGATCTTTAAGAAGAAGACGGACGCGGATGGTAATGTTACCATCTATAAAGCTCGACTTGTCGCTAAGGGTTATCGACAAGTTCAAGGGGTTGACTACGATGAGACTTTCTCACCCGTAGCGAAGCTGATGTCCGTCCGAATCATGTTAGCAATTGCCGCATACTATGATTATGAGATATGGCAAATGGATGTCAAAACGGCATTCCTTAACGACTTTCTTAAGGAAGAATTGTATATGATGCAGCCGGAAGGTTTTGTCGATCCTAAGAATACTAACAAGGTATGCAAGCTCCAGCGCTCCATCTATGGGCTGGTGCAAGCATCTCGGAGTTGGAACATTCGATTTGATGAGATGATCAAAGCGTTTGGGTTTACACAGACTTATGGAGAAGCCTGTGTTTACAGGAAAGTGAGTGGGAGCTCTGTAGCATTTCTCATATTATATGTGGATGACATACTATTGATGGGAAATGATATAGAATTCTTGGGAAGCATACAGGCCTACTTGAACAAGTGTTTTTCAATGAAGGACCTTGGAGAAGCTGCTTATATATTAGGCATCAAGATCTATAGAGATAGATCAAGACGCCTCATTGGTCTTTCACAAAGTACGTACCTTGAAAAGATATTGAAGAAGTTCAATATGGATCAGTCCAAGAAGGGGTTCTTGCCTGTATTGCAAGGTGTGCAATTGAGCACGGCTCAATGCCCAACCACGGCAGAAGATAGAGAAAAGATGAGTGTCGTCCCCTATGCCTCGGCCATAGGGTCTATTATGTATGCCATGCTGTGTACCAAGCCTGATGTAAACCTTGCTGTAAGTTTGGTAGGAAGGTACCAAAGTAATCCCGGCATGGAACACTGGACAGCGGTCAAGAATATCCTGAAGTGCCTGAAGAGGACTAAGGATATGTTTCTCATTTATGGAGGTGACGAAGAGCTCGTCGTAAAGGGTTACGTCGATGCTAGCTTTGGCACAGATCTGGATGACTCTAAGTCACAAACCGGATACGTGTATATTTTGAATGGTGGGGCAGTAAGCTGGTGCAGTTGCAAGCAAAGCGTTGTGGCGGGATCTACATGTGAAGCGGAATACATGGCGGCCTGAGAGGCATCACAAGAAGCAATCCGGGTGAAGGAGTTCATTACCGACCTAGGAGTTATTCCCAATGCGTCGGGCCCGATGACTCTCTTCTGTGACAACACTGGAGCTATTGCCCTTGCCAAGGAGCCCAGGTTTCACAGGAAGACCAGGCATATCAAGCATCGCTTCAACTCCATTCGTGAAAATGTTCAAAATGGAGACATAGATATTTGTAAAGTACATACGGACCTGAATGTAGCAGATCCGTTGACTAAACCTCTCCCTAGAGCAAAACATGATCAACACCAGAACTCTATGGGTGTTCGATTCATCACAATGTAACTAGATTATTGACTCTAGTGCAAGTGGGAGACTGTTGGAAATATGCCCTAGAGGCAATAATAAAATGGTTATTATTATATTTCCTTGTTCATGATAATTGTCTATTGTTCATGCTATAATTGTGTTATCCGGAAATCGTAATACATGTGTGAATACATAGACCACAACATGTCCCTAGTGAGCCTCTAGTTGACTAGCTTGTTGATCAACAGATAGTCATGGTTTCCTGACTATGGACATTGGATGTCATTGATAACGGGATCACATCATTAGGAGAATGATGTGATGGACAAGACCCAATCCTAAGCATAGCACAAGATCGTGTAGTTCGTTTGCTAGAGCTTTTCCAAATGTCAAGTATCATTTTCTTAGACCATGAGATTATGCAACTCCCGGATACCATAGGAGTGCTTTGGGTGTGCCAAACGTCACAACGTAAGTGGGTGGCTATAAAGGTGCACTACAGGTATCTCTGAAAGTGTCTGTTGGGTTGACACGGATCGAGACTGGGATTTGTCACTCCGTATGACGGAGAGGTATCTCTGGGCCCACTCGGTAATGCATCATCATAATGAGCTCAAAGTGACCAAGTGGTTGGTCACGGGATCATGCATTACGGTACGAGTAAAGTGACTTGCCGGTAACGAGATTGAACGAGGTATTGGGATACCGACGATCGAATCTCGGGCAAGTAACGTACCGATTGACAAAGGGAATTGTATACGGGATTGATTGAATCCTCGACATCGTGGTTCATCCGATGAGATCATCGTGGAACATGTGGGAGCCAACATGGGTATCCAGATCCCGCTGTTGGTTATTGACCGGAGAGTCGTCTCGGTCATGTCTACATGTCTCCCGAACCCGTAGGGTCTACACACTTGAGGTTCGGTGATGCTAGAGTTGTAGAGATATTAGTATGCGGTTAACCGAAAGTTGTTCGGAGTCCCGGATGAGATCCCGGACGTCACGAGGAGTTCCGGAATGGTCCGGAGGTAAATATTTATATATGGGAAGTCCTATTTTGGCCACCGGAAAATGTTCGGGATTTTTCGGTATTGTACCGGGAAGGTTCTAGAAGGTACCGAAGTGGGGCCCACCTGCATGGGGGACCCACATGAACGTGGGTAGTGGGGGCAAGGCCCCACACCCCTGGTCAAGGCGCACCAAGATCCCACCTTAGAAGGAATAAGATCATATCCCGAAGGGATAAGATCAAGATCCCTAAAAAAGGGGGATAACAACCTGTGGGGAAGGGAAATGATGAGATTTCTTTCCCCCACCTTTGCCAACGCCCCAATGGACTTGGAGGGCAAGAAACCAGCCCCCTCCACCCCTATATATAGTGGGGAGGCTCATGGGAGCAGCACCCCAAGCCTTGGCGCCTCCCTCCCTCCCGTGACACCTCTTCCTCCCCGCTTGCGCTTGGCGAAGCCCTGCCGGGATCCCGCTACTTCCACCACCACGCCGTCGTGCTGCTGGATCTCCATCAACTTCTCCTCCCCCCTTGCTGGATCAAGAAGGAGGAGATGTCCCCGCTCCATACGTGTGTTGAATGCAGAGGTGCCGTCCGTTCGGCGCTAGGATCATCGGTGATTTGGATCACGACGAGTACGACTCCATCAACCCCGTTCTCTTGAATGCTTCCGCGCGCGATCTACAAGGGTATGTAGATGCACTCCCCTCTCTCTCGTTGCTAGATGACTCCATAGATTGATCTTGGTGATACGTAGAAAATTTTAAATTTCTGCTACGATCCCCAACAGCTGGATCATAACACGTAGTAGGTGACTATAACTTGCAAGGTAGGATCAAGAACACAAATATATTCATGAAAACATAATAGGTTTAGATCTGAAGCATGGCACTTGGGCCCTAGTGACAAGCATTAAGCATAGCCAAGTCATAGCAACAATAATCTTAGAACATAGTGGATACTAGGGATCAAACCCTAACAAAACTAACTCAATTACATGGTAAATCTCATCCAACCCATCATCGTCCAGCAAGCCTACGATGGGATTACTCACGCACGGCGGTGAGCATCATGAAATTGGTGATGGAGGATGGCTGATGATGACGATGGCGACAATTTCCCCTCTCTGGAGCCTCGAACGGACTCCAGATCTGCCCTCCCGAGGAAGAACAGGGCTTGGCGGCGGCTCTGTATCATAAAACGCGATGAATCCTTCTCTCTGTCTTTTCCCTGAACGTGAATATATGGAGTTGGAGCTGTGGTCGGTGGAGGTCCAGGGGGCCCACAAGGACAGACGGCGTGCCCCAGGGGGGTGGGAGCCCCCCACCCTTGTGGCCAGGGTGTGGGCCCCCTTCGGTGAAGGAAATATGCCCTAGAGGCAATAATAAAGTTGTTATTTATATTCCTTATATCATGATAAATGTTTATTATTCATGCTAGAATTGTATTAACCGGGAACTTAATACATGTGTGAATACATAGACAAAACAAAGTGTCCCTAGTATGCCTCTACTTGACTAGCTCGTTAATCAAAGATGGTTAAGTTTCCTAACCATAGACATGTGTTGTCATTTGATGAATGGGTCACATCATTAAGAGAATGATGTGATGGACAAGACCCATCTGTTAGCTTAGCATAATGATCGTTAAGTTTTATTGCTATTGCTTTCTTCATGACTTATACATATTCCTCTGACTATGAGATTATGCAACTCCCGAATACCGGAGGAACACCTTGTGTGCTATCAAACATCACAATGTAACTGGGTGATTATAAAGATGCTCTACAGGTGTCTCCGAAGGTGTTTGTTGGGTTGGCATACATCAAGATTAGGATTTGTCACTCCAAGTATCGGAGAGGTATCTCTGGGCCCTCTTGGCAATGCACATCACTATAAGCCTTGCAAGCAATGTGACTAATGAGTTAGTTGCGGGATGATGCATTACAGAACGAGTAAAGAGACTTTCCGGTAACGAGATTGAACTAGGTATGAGGATACCGACGATCGAATCTCGGGCAAGTAACATATCGATGACAAAGGGAATAACGTATGTTGTTATTGCGTTTTGACCGATAAAGATCTTCGTAGAATATGTAGAAACCAATATGAGCATCCAGGTTCCGCTATTGGTTATTGATCGGAGATATGTCTCGGTCATGTCTACATAGTTCTCGAACCCATAGGGTCCGCACGCTTAACGTTCTATGACGATTTGTATTATGAGTTATGTGTTTTGGTGACCGAATATTGTTTGGAGTCCCGGATGAGATCACGGACATGACAAGGAGTCTCGAAATGGTCGAGAGGTAAAGATTGATATATTGGACAGAGGTATTCGGACACCAGAATGGTTTCGGGACGTTTCGGATATTTATCGGAGAAGTGAGGGGTTACCGGAACCCCCTGGAAGTAATGGGCCTTCATGGGCCATAGGGGAGAGGGGAGGCAGCCCACAAGGGGTGGCCGCACCCCCTCCCATAGGGAGTCCAAATTGGACTCTGGGAGGGGGCACGCCCCTTTCCTTCTCACTACTACAGGATGCTGCTAACGCGACTATGATCAGAGACCCTTTGACGAAACTGTGTGTGATGCATTAATCACAAACGGGGATGTAAAAAAACCGTCAAAAAGGTGCAAAACGTTTGCGATGGCGGAGCCATCAAACACGGTTCAGATTTTAATTGCGTGTGCGATTCAGGGCACATGGTTAACCCGTTCGAACTGTTTGTGATGAGGCAGAACAACAGAAACGAGCAGCCATATCAATGTGTGTGTGATATACGGCATACAGTTTGCTCCGACGAATTGTTTGCTATTAGGGAGTGCAACAGAAACGGTTAGCCAGATCAAGGTGTGTGTGATATAGGGCATACAGTTCACTCGGACGAACTGTTTTCGATTAGCGAACACAACAGAAACGGTTCAACTTAACAAGATGTGTGTGATACGTGGCAAACAGCCGACTCAACGGCGAGTAACCACGTGGTCAACCTTCTGCCATCAATAAATTTTGACCTTGTTTCTTGTCACATTGCAGATTACAACGCAATAAGTAATTGCAAATCTGTTCACACCTATCAAACTAATATGTGTTCACACTTAGCACTGGGCTATAAAAACTACCCACTCGAAAATTACTTCATAGTTCCTCTCCTCATCACCCACAAAACTGGTCTTTCTTGTCAAGTCATTCTGGCATGACCGGTAGGAGGAGTGTAGGGTGGACATATACCCAGGAAGCAAAGACCAAGGCCGTGGAAGCACTAGAGAGGTCCTGCCGCGAAGCCGCAGCCACAGCAGAGATGTCCCGGCGCGCCGCGGAGCCCTCGAACGAGCTCTCTCGGACACACGAGGGCTCTCACAAGTGCATTCGTGGTGTCGGCCATCGCGACGAGCCGGCGTTCCTGAAGTCCTTCGCCGGCGACGACGACATTCTCGCTGGCATCACTACGCAGCAGGAGCTGGTCGACGGCTTGATGAAGCTGCTCAAGATCAGCGATGCCTCGGTTGACAAGGCGACCGGCCTCGTCGAGCAACTCGTGGGTGACAATGCGAAGCTCCTCAAGTTGCCCGCCGAGAAGGAGGCCGCCGGCTGGAAGATGCTACATGAGCAGAGCAGTGCCTCGTTGTCGAGGAACTGATGGGTGGCTTGAGGAAGCTCCAGATCGAGCGCGAGCAGGAGGTGGAGGAATCCGTGGCCGCTTTCAAGCAAAGTCGTGAGGAATTGAAGAAGGAGCTGGAGGATGTCGTCGCCCGGCGATCCATCGACGAGTAGAGACAATAGCGACCCAGATCGTTGTGTGCAATTTCCTTCTTCTCTTGCCCCCGTGTCTTCTGGGCTTTGCCACATGTGGCATTTTAAATTATCCAGAATATGTAAGACAATTATTATTTGCGACATTGTAAATTTGTCGTCGTATTATTTGTTGCCATTTTATTTGTGGTCGTATTATCCATTGCCCTATGTGGCAATTTAAATTAGGGCGGAATACGAGTTGAAAACACGAACAAAGCAAATGCTGCCATGGGATCACAAGCAAACACCCTCAGTCCAGGTGCTTTAATTAACCCATTAATGGAGAAGTTGTGAGCGAGGCGGGCGGCGGCTGGTGCATGGAGGTCAAAGAGCTCGCTTCCTGGTGAGCATGGGCGGCCTTGCTGCTCGCACGTGTCCCGTCGAGCCTGCGAGGTGGACAGGATGCACATGTCCCGTCGAGCCTGCGCGGCGGACTGCTCGCACGCGTCCCGTCAAGCCTGCATGACGGACTTCTCGCGCTCGTCCCGTCTAATCAAACAGCTGCACGCACGCCACCGAGTATGGGTAAATCACGATTAATATAATACAACCGTTTGCGATATTAATGTGTCAGCTTTTTGTTTCAAAAAGGACTTCGTTGGCCACTAATGTGTGCGCCTCTTCTCAAACTGGACGATTTTTTTACCACGACATATATGTGCCATGTCATGAAACCATGCCAAGTTTCATGTTTTTTGGGTGAGTTTTTGATTTACTGGGATTTAAAAACCAAGATTCTCAATGTTTCAGGACGATGACAAGTTTATAATTCATTCATATTCCTTAAATGAGACCTAAACATGCACCCAATGACACATGTACGATTTCCAACCCATTTTGCTTCACTTGAGCATGTGCTTGTAGTTCAAATTTGAATTATGGAATACATTAAATGCCTAGAAAACTTAGTAATTAGTAATATATACAATGGCCAAATGAACCCTGAACAGTTTCAAATTTCAGCCCGACACTCTTGTTATTCTATGTTGCCTGTAGAAAACAAAGTTCAAGGCGAGAAGTGGCAGCGATTATCGTGTCGCCCACAAGAGGGGCATGTTTCCCTACCGGAACCACGAGGGTTGCGACCGGCTCCGGTTTGTAAGAGGCTTGTAATATAACTTCACCCAAATTGGACAATTATATGTACCATGTAGTGACACCATGCCAAGTTTCATGATTTCCTGGTGAGTTTTGGATTTACAGAGATTTAAAAATCAAGATTCACAATGTTTGTGGCCAAGCCAGGACGACAAGATGGTTGAATTCGTTCCCATTCGTTCCATGGGACCTAAACATGCACCCCAAGGAAACATGTACGTTTTTTCTAGCCATTTTGGTGCACTGGAGCATGTTTTTGTAGTTCGGATTTGAATTATGGACATTAAATGCTAGAAAACTCAATTAATGGATAAAAAAGGTCAAACAAACCCTGAATAATTTCAAAGTTCAGCGCGAATCTCCCGTTGTTCCGTGTCGCGTGTGGAAGAAAAGACGAGGCTAGAAGAGGGAGCGATTATCATTTGGCCCACAAGGGGACACGTTTCCCTATCGAAACCACGAGGGTTCTTGAAACAAGCTTCGGTTTGTAAGAGGTTTGTAATAAAGCTTGGCCCAAATTGGCAATGTTTTTACCACGACATATATGTGCCATGATGTGATACCATGCCACCTTTGATAACTTTCTGGTGAGTTTTGGATTTATGGGGATTTAAAAACCGAGATTCGAAATGTTTGAGGACGAGCCAGGACACCGGTACGGTTGTAATTCGTTCCCATTCCTCGCATGGGACTTAAACATGCACCCAAGGACACATGTATAATTTTTCTAGCCATTTTGGTGAACTGGAGCAAGTATTTGTAGTTCAAATTTGAATTATGGACATTAAATGCCTAGGAAACTCAATTAGTGTATAAAAAGGCCAAACGAACCCTGAATAAGTTTAAATTTCAGCTCGGATATCATGTCGTTCCATGTTGCCCGTGGAAGAAAAATACAAGGCAAAAAGAGGCAGTGATTACGTTTCACCCATAAGGGGAACACGTTCCCCTCTCGGAACCACGAGGCTTCTTTGAGAGAAGCTCCGGTTTGTAAGAGGTTTGTAATAAAGCTTGGCCCAAATTGGACAATGTTTTTACCATGACATATATGTGCCATGACGTGACACCATGCCACCTTTGATGACTTTCTGGTGAGTTTAGGATTTACGGGGATTTAAAAACCGAGATTCCAAATGTTTGAGGATGAGCCAGGACGCGGGTACGGTTGTAATTCATTCCCATTCCTGGCATGGGACCTAAACATGCACCCAAGGACACATGTATAAATTTTCTAGCCATTTTGGTGAACTGGAGCATGTATTTGAAGTTCAGATTTGAATTATGGACATTAAATGCCTAGGAAACTCAGTTAGTGTATAAAAAGGCCAAACGAACCCTGAATAAGTTTAAATTTCAGCACAGATATCCTGTCGTTCCATGTTGCCTGTAGAAGAAAATACAAGGCGAAAAGAGGCAGTGATTACGTTTCGCCCACAAGGGGGACACGTTTTTCTATCGAACCACAAGGCTTCTTTGAGAGAAGCTCCAGTTTGTAAGAGGCTTGTAATAAAACTTGCGCCAAAATGGACGAAAAAAATTCCTTGACATATATGTGCCATGTCGTGACACCATGCCAGGTTTCACGATTTTCGGCTTAGTTTTGGATTTACGGGGTTTTAAAAACCGAGATTCTTCTCACGAAATGTTTTCAAATTGCACACGGTTCACTCACGAAAGCCGTGTGCCTACCAAGCCGTGGCCGATGCCCCCCTCCCCCGTGCTGCGCGCGTGATCTGAGTCATGCGTTCTGATTGGCTAGAACCCAAACCCCATGGATCGTACGTGTGCACCGTTGGATACTCCCAGATCGAACGGCAACCCTAAGACCTTTGGACAGCACATGCAATACATGGGTAAGCACTGTGCGCATGCATCGTGCTAGCTCACGCTTCCTTCTCTACTAGGTTTTCTAAACAGGCCACCGTTTCTCACCACTCCTCTCATCGGTTTCCCGCCTCTTGTCCCATCGTTTTCCCGCTACCAGTGTCAGTGCTCATTGAAGGCTAGTGGTGACACACCGGCCATGTAAAATATCTGACACAGTTTCTAAAAGCACAAATGTGTGTGATAGGAGGGAGTAGGTCCCATAGGGTGACCAACGTGAAACGCCTTAATGGCAAGGAGGCAATTCTTATCAGCAAGGGTCGGCTTCCCATTCGCTAGCCTAGTCGAATAGAACTCAGAAGTTAAGCGTGCTCGGGCTGGAGTAGTCCAAGGATGGGTGACCTGGTGAGAAGTTGCATATCTCAAGCTTCAATTAAATGCCATGACACGGTCATTATAGAGATATATGATATCTCTATAGTGACCTATCATGGCAATTATATAAACCTTGGGATCCTTGTTTTGCTAATTTGTAGACTATGTTTTTATGGTTTATTTTTTGCTCTAAAAAATTAAAGAATGATTGACTTGACCTGTCATGGCGATTATATAAACCTACTATGTTTTTATGGGTTATTTTTCCTCTAAAAAATTAAAGAATGATTGACTTGACCTGTCATGGCGATTATATAAACCTTTTTTAGGTTGCATGCAGGGTATAGGGGGCAGGGTGTTCTTCTCGAGCATGTCTCCCTTGTGCGGCTTATAGATGCGACACATATCTGTGGGCTCCCTGAGGTATATATACTATCCTTTACCGACAATTAGGGGCCCCACACAATCTATCCCTTTGACCCAACAACGAGAAGGGTTTGACCATGATGGTTTCCTATTGATACTAGTAAGGTACACATGCATTGCACGCATGAGATTTGGTAACCAAATTATGAAGAAATACCACACTATAGCATGTAAACTTTGAGTCATATATGCATGATGTAGATGTTCGTCTAATTCTTATAGTTCATCTCATCCAAAATCAATTAGTTTTATAAAAAAATCTATTTTAAGATTCATGGAATTGTGCATTGTAAAGCATAAAGTAAAAACAAAAAGTGACAATTCATTTAGAACAAAAAGTTTGGGTAATTAAGATATGGAAGATTCTAGAGAACAAAGGAGAAGTGCTTGTGTTTTGAGGTTTGTGCATTATGCTTAAGTTCAACCATGAAGTCTTCTAGATTGTACATGTGGTAGAATCTGGTGGAATGTATATGATATCCAACGGCCAGTAGTGCTCGGATTTGCCGTCTCTGTACCGTCGGATTGGCTTCACCCAACGACCAACTTTCAAAGTTATTCGCACAGTATATAGGGGTATAGATATAGATGTGTCCCATGCTATACCAAATAAAGTTTGAGCGCATGTGTGGGACCCCCCCTGCCGCCGCCTCGAAGTTGGGAAACTGACATCGTACATATTGAACCAGGCTTGGAGTCGGGTACGGTGTTCGGTTTGTAATGTAGTTGGTGGCCCATCGAAGTTGTGCATTTAGGATTTAAACACATCACACACCACCATACCCATACATATTTTCGGGCCGCATGCAGAAGAGGGATTGATTCTGATATACTTTTATTGGACTGTATACGGGGTCTTCTGATCGATCACGTCTCCCTTGTGTGGTTTTTTGTGGCGACACGCATATCTGTGGGCTCCTCGAGTGTATATATATCATCCCTTTGACCGATAATGAGGGGTATGTGTTGGCCATGCATGGATTCCTCCTAGTTCGTGTTAGGGCCGGTCACCGTCACATGTCGCTCAACCAAAGCTCGAGCTCATGCGTTGTCAGGATTCCCTCCCACATGCTCGGATTGCTGGGTTTGACCTACATCATCCCCTATGTATCTCGTCCTTAACTACCTTGCCTTCATGGTTGTTGTCTGTATCGAGAGGTAGGCACCACATCTAAATTGTACATTATTCTATATTGAAAACACACATCACCCCTTCCCAACGTACATCATTTTGGGCCACATGCAAGAGGTGCTGGTTTTGTGGTCCCTCTCGTGTAATTTTTATGATGGTTCAATCTATTGGCCCAAGCGGTTTATCGACAACAACAACTGTCGTTTGACCAAATGATAGATTCATTGGTCCGTCTTATGGTAGGTCATGGCGACATGTATGTATGACCAAAGTATCGATCATTACGTGCATCCGCCCCACTGACACGAAGTGGGAGGTGGTGGGCCAAGCATGCTAGCTAGGTACGACATTATGTCATTATAGATATATATATATATATATATATATATATATATATATATATATATATATATATAAAAATCCAAGGGTGCTTTCGGGTTTGCGAGGCAGGTGCCACCAGAGTTATGCATTGTGTATTTAAAGTTTTAAACATCCCCAATATTCCTACATATATTTGGCCACTTCCAGGTGGTTCTTGACTTCTAGCCCCTCTCATCGATCTTCGACGATGCGCCCAACCGTGGCCCCGCGCGGTCAAAGTTGTGCATTGGAATTTTGAACATCACAGACCACCCTTTTCACTCATATATATTTGGGCCACATGCTGGTGTGGCTGTCTTCTGACCCTCTCTAATGTTATTTTTGACGCTCAATGGACTCGGGTATAATATCTTAACCGTGTGCGATACAAGTGCCACTGGTGCGCGCCGGTCCTAAATAAACGGTTTTAACCCCTTTCTGCGACGGCATTTGGAACCGTCGCCAAGTGAGTGTGGGCGATAGGGGGGTCCTTCCCACACGACCCAGAAATCGTCGGGGATAGGCCCTCCTAGGACCCAAGCTGGGGCCGTGTGCGATCGGGCGAGGCATCGAAACCCAATCATTTCCATAGGTATGTACATCCCACACGGTGAATCCCATAAATCATTTGCGTAGGTATGTACATCCCACACGGTGAATCCCAGAAATCATTTCCATAGGTATGTACATCCCACACGGTAAATCCCAGAAATCATTTCCGTAGGTATGTACATCCCACACGGTGAATCCCAGAAAATCATTTCCGTTCGTATGTATATCACACACAGTCAATCCAAGGAATACGTTTCGGTTCTTATGTACATCCCACACAGTCAATCCAGGAAAAATGTTTCCGTTCGGACGTACATCCCACATAGTTTTATGTGTAGGATCGTGTGTGAAAGGTGTAACTATCACACACGGTCTGCGGTGGTTAACTGTTTGCTTTTATCAACTATATCACACACGATCTGATGAAGAAAACTGTGTGGCATTGGGCTATCCATCGCAAGCGCTTTTACTGCTAGAACCGTTTGCAAAGGTCTATGACACATTTAGCAGGTTTATTAGTTTACAATTAATAATTCCAGTATTACGCAAATTCACATTTCATATCGAACAGCTGTTTGCCAATTTCATATCAGGCACATAAATATATTATAACATCATAGTACGGTAGCTACATGAAAACAACACAGTACAACATATAGCTAGTTCAACTTCATAAGAACAATATATTCATTTCCCTAATCGAGATCATCCAGGCTCGTCTTATCCACCTCTGCTTTCAGTTCAGTAAGAACCCGTTTTGCACGGGCCAACTGGGAAAGTGCCTCCTCCTTCGCCAACACCATCTTAGCAAAGTCTGATTTAAAAAATCTGAGCTCATTCTCCACCTTCAACTTTTTATCTCGCATCTAGAAATATGCTTCAGCGTTGACAAGACTTTCTCTAAGCCTACGTGTGTTCACTTCCTCATACATGCTCCAAAGCTTCATTAGGCACATCTTTAAAGACTCTGGCCACTCTTGATCAACCCACTCCAAGTAAGAACACTTCCGTTCATCCTATAATATTTAAAACTAGATCAGTAACAATTTTAGGGGAAATGGGTTTATAGCAACATAGAAAATCACCAATGCTTATTTTGAAAACTGAAGAAACATGTTAATTATGACATATCTTCTCAAAAAGATCAATGTGCAAATGAAATAATTGGTACTGAGACAACAACCAAATTCTGGAACATCAGAAGCTATAATTAACTACAACGACGCTACAAGTTCTTACTCATGTACAATAAATAACAAATTGAACATTTTATGAGGAAGGTAAATATAACTGCAACAGCATAGCGACAGTGTTTTGATGACAGCAAATTGATACTAACAGGTGTGTACATGCACAAATTTAGTAACATAGAACTAATAGCACTAAGACCGTCCACTATGTATGCCAAAACTGGTGTAAAGACAACTGTTGCTACATCTCGCACTGGTGCCCTGAACTGGCGAGCCGATGCAGCGGGAAAAAAATTCGGGACCCGGACTCCGGAGCACGTAGTTGCTCCGATGCCCAGTTCCTTCATGCCATAAAGATTTAGTATTTTACTGCTTGGCTGCTCGGATGTGTGGACCAAAGTTGGCTGCACAAACTGCTGAAGCGGTGCCAAATAATTTTCTAATGCCACCACTGATGAGATGGCAACAATTTAAGATACTAGGTACAAACTGTGACACTGTCTTAGGATGCGTTTGGTTGAAGGTGTGGTATGAATGGGTTGGGACCGTGACAGTGTCTGAATCCCATCTAACAAATGATTTGTAACAACGGAAGAGGGTCTAACCTTCTCTGCACATGCCAGAAACTTCCTCCCAGTGTCCACAGAATCAAACGCAAGTAGCTTCACACATGGAGATTGATGGTGACAACGAGCAGATAGATCTTCAGCCACCCCGCTCCATTCGTTGCCACTGATGGTCTTAGGGAGCTTCAAGAGGAAGAAACGACTCAAATCGACCTCCGGGTAAAAATCCTTCATTCCAAGTCATAGCCCGAGAGAGAGAAGAGAGGCATACCGGGTGGTGAAGGTGTAGTCGCCGGAGGAGGAACCGCTGGAGATGTCTTTGCAGAAGACCATGGCGACCCCGGCGGTAGGATGCGAGACGGCGAGAGTGAGGAAGCGGCTATAGCTTAGCAAGGAAGGAAGGAAGGAGGAAACAGGGGAAATGTGGCTTGTGGTCGGGGAGAAAGGAGGTGGGGAAGGGGGGAAGGGGGCGGGGGTAGATATTTTGGCGGTAGGCCAAAATTTTGGAAATGTGGAGGGAAACTTTGCGCGCGGTGCCGCCGGACCATTCACTTTGAACAATTGTGTGCATCGCAGACGATTCTTCTGCTTTACGCGCATAGGATGAGTTTGATAATTCAAATTTTGGTCTCAAGGCATGGGCACATTCACTTTGAACGCGCGCGGTGCCGCCGGACCATTCACTTTGAACGATTGTGTGCATCGCAAACGATTCTTCTACTTTACGCGCATGGGATGAGTTTGATAATTCAAATTTTGGTGGAAATTTCCCCGGGTACGTCATTGCATAATTTAACATCGCTTGCTAATTTGGGCACACAAAAGAGCGTACAGCAGATAGACCACACTTACTGGATCGAGCAATTTTAGTAATTACACCGAGCCAGTTGACCTAAACATTGCTCTAACAAAAGACCAGCATTAAAAACAAAGCCTAAGTACGCATAATTAAAAATCCGCCACCGCGCCGGCCTATGCATCGCCGGTGTGAGATGAGACGTCGATGACTTGTCCTGGCGACATGCCGCCGTTGGTGGACTCCGCGTCCCCCTGCTGAAGTCGACCGCGTCCTTGTCCACGTCCTCGTCCTCGGCACCGCCCTCAAGGTTGTAGTACTCGTAGTAGTGGCTGCGCCAGAGCTCGCGTTGGTACTCCACCGCCGATTCCTCGACAGACAAACTCTTCTCTACCTCGACCTCGGCCACGCGCAACTCCTCCTCTCGGCGCTCCTCGATCTCCACCGCCTCCTGCATCTCTAGCTCCCGCTCGGCGACCTCATGAGGAAGCAGGTGCTCCATGGCCACCGCCGCCTTTTCAGATGTGGGTTGCATGCTGGAGTCCGAGGTGGCCTGGAATATCTTGGCGTGTGCATCCTCGATCTTGGCATGGATGGCCTCGACCCGGGCCAGGGCGACATCAGCGGCACAGACGGCAGCTCGAGCGCTCTCGGCGTTTGCAGCCACCGTCGTAGCAGCAGCTGCATCCATATCGGATGCTGCAGCTGCCCCATCGGCTTCCGCAGACGCCCTCTCGGCGGAAGCGGCCGCGCTCAATGCGGATGCGGCGGCACTCTCGGCGCAGGCGGCGGCACTCGGGGGGGGGGGGGGGGTGGGACGCGACCATCATACGGGCCTTCACGAAGCGTTTCTGCGGCGTCATCTTTGCAAGAAGGGGGTGCGGGAATGGGGATCGGGATTCGTGGATTCGGGGGTTGCTGGCACTAGAGCACACGAGCCGGCGAAGCTTAAGGAGGGAGACTTAAATAGACCCAGATATTTTCATCGCAAACGGTTCCTAGAAAACAACTGTGTGTGATGTTGTAGATATTTTTTATTAGCTGTGAAAGACGAATTTGGAATAAAGTGCCAACGGATGGTGTTTTAAATGAACGAGAAATTTTGTAGTACTAATACAACTGTCATGTCAAATTTTGGAAAATTTCAGTGGTCATTTGACCTACTAAGACATTTAAGTGATTTTCTAGCCATTTAATGACCGTAATTGAAATTTGAACTACATGTAAATGCAACAGCTAACCATAACGGTTTGAAAACTCATATTTCGTGTACTTGTGTGTGATCTAATTCCATGTGCAGTAAATTGGAAGGAATTTTCAAACATATTGGTCTCACGACATGGACACATGCATACGTATGCATGGCGTGACCTGGCATTTTAATTCAAAAAAATAGAAAAATGATCAGAAACACATGAAACCTTGGTTGATGTAATGTCATGCCACCAAGATGATGTGGTAAATAAATTGGCATGTTTGACGAACGTTTGGACACACACCCCTCACAAACTGGAGCAACTCGCTAGAAGGTTCGTGGTTCCGAGAGGGAACAATGCATGTTTGATGACGAACGGGAGATAACTTCCTCTTACGGCCTTCAATTTTTTTCCTACGTTTAACATGCACTAATACAACTGTCATGTGAAAATTTGGTAAATTTCAGGGGTCATTTGACATTTTAAAGACACTGAAGTGATTTTCTAACCATTTAATGACCATAATTCAAATTTGAACTACATCTACATGCAACGACTAACCAAAACGGTTTGAAAAATCATATTTTTGTGTACTTGTGTGCGAGTTAATTCCATGTGCAGTAAATTAGAAGGAATTTTCAAACATATTGGTGTCAAGGCATGGGCACATGCATGGAGTGCATGCCATGGCATTTTAATCCCAAAAAATAAAAAATTATCAGAAAAACATGAAACCTTGCTTGATTTGATGTCATGCCACCAAGATGACGTGGTAAAGAAATTGGCATGTTTGACAAAAGTTTGGACACACACTCCTCACAAACCGGAGCAACTCGCTACAAGGTTCGTGGTTCCGAGAGGGAACAATGCATGTTTGATGACGAACGGGAGATAGCTTCCTCTTACGCCTTGATTTTTTTTCTACATCTAACGTGCACTACTACAACTATAATGTGAAATTTTGGAAAATTCTAGGGGTCATTTGACCTTTCAAAGACATTTAAGTGATTTTCTAACCATTTAATGACCGTAATTCAAATTTGAACTACATCTACATGCAACACCTAACCAAAACGGTTTGAAAAATTATATCTGTGTACTTGTGTGCGAGTTAATTCCATGTGCAGTAAATTAGAAGGAATTTTCAAACATATTGGTCTCACGACATGGACACATGCATACGTATGCATGGAGTGACATGGCATTTTAATTCAAAAAAATAGAAAAATGATCAGAAACACATGAAACCTTGGTTGATGTAATGTCATGCCACCAAGATGACGTGGTAAAGAAATTGGCATGTTTGACGAACGTTTGGACACACGCCCCTCACAAACCGGAGCAACTCACTAGAAGGTTCGTGGTTCCGAGAGGGAACAATGCATGTTTGATGACGAACGAGAGATAACTTCCTCTTACGGCCTTCAAATTTTTTCCTACACTTAACGTGCAACTGTCATGTGAAAATTTGGTAAATTTCAGGGGTCATTTGACCTTCTAAAGACATTTAAGTGATTTTATAACCATTTAATGACCGTAATTCAAATTTGAACTACATCTACATGCAACGACTAACCAAAACGGTTTGAAAAATCATATTTTGTGTACTTGTGTGTGAGTTAATTCCATGTGCAGTAAATTCAAAGGAATTTTCAAACATATTGGTGTCAAGGCATGGGCACATGCATGGAGTGCTTGCCATGGCATTTTAATTCCAAAAAATTAAAAAATGATCAGAAAACATGAAACCTTGCTTGATTTAATGTCATGCCACCAAGATGATGTGGTAAAAAAAATTGGCCTGTTTGACGATAGTTTGGACACACACCCCTCACAAACCGGAGCAACTCACTAGAAGGTTCATGGTTCCAAGAGGGAACAATGCATGTTTGCTTGCGGACGGGAGATAGCTTTCTCTTACGGCCTTCAAATTTTTTCCTACGTTTAACGTGCACTAATACAACTGCCATGTGAAATTTTGGAAATTTTCAGGGGTCATTTGACCTTTTAAAGACATTTAAGTGATTTTCTAACCATTTTATGATCGTAATTCAAATTTGAACTACATCTACATGCAACGCCTAACCAAAACGATTTGAAAAATCATATTTTTGTGTACTTGTGTGCGAGTTAAAAAATCATCAGATGATGTAAATATCTGGTGTTCAAAAAAGAAAATGTAAACATCTGGCAAGACAACCGGCCCCCACACGATTGGCACTCTATCTCGCGGCTCGAGGTTTGGTAGGTGATTGGCGGGGATCATTAATCAGACACAGTTTTGTATTGGAAACCGTCAGCTATTATGTTCACACACGGATTTGCTGCAGGAATTGTGTGTAATTCAAACTACAGTACTCGTAAATTCCGGCGACCGGTGTGTGTACTATCCCCGTCGATCTAGATTCTGGCCGCCAATAAATACTACCTTGCTCACGTCGTCCCGCCTGCATTCTCATCTACATCCTCCGCTCGCTCGCCCTCTCTCTCTCTCTCTCTCTCTCTCTCTCAAATCTTCGCCATGGCGCCGCCGGTCTGCCCACGCGCCGACGAGGAGTCGCCTCCCCCCGAGGATGCTCACTCGATTAGTAGCGACGAGGACCCCTACGCGCCGTCTGAGGAGGTTGCGCCGGACCCCCCAACTTTGGATTGGTTTTGGGGCCAGTACAATCTTTGTCTGTGGAAGTCGCTTCCGCCGGCTGAGAAAGCCAGGCAAGTGGCGTTCAAGAAGGAGATGGCGGAGGAGGAAGCCAGGTACCAGGCGGCCTGTGAAGCCCGTGATGCCGCCTGGCAAAAGGAGGCGGCGGAGCTTTGGGGGCGGGCGCGTCATCATGCCGAGGAGGTGTACGAAGACGGGTACTTCGCGAGGAAGGTCATAGGCACTGGGCGCCTCGTCGCTGCGTGGAGGTGGGCCGATAAGCTCTAGCGTACCACCGACGAGGAGCTCCGGTGGGCGCCCAACGAAATGGCAAGATCGGCCGCGTGCGTTCGCCAGCAAGAGGCAGATCGGTACGTCAAGCGCTGCGAGGCGGAGAAGTCGGAGTACTGCCTCCGCACTGGGAAGACACCGCGCACCAGGGAGCTGCTGGCGAGGGGCTGCCGGAATACTGGCCCCAGGAGGGATTATTAGTTTTAGTATTGTTCGTTTTCAATTTTATGCATTGTACCTAGTAGTTAAGTACCATCACGTATATGTGATGATATTATATATATATATATATATTCTATGATGATCTAATGAACAATTAATATATATATATATATTATGAATTCCATTTTCTATATGTTTTTGTATACTAATTTGAATCTAGCTGTTATCATCCACATATATAGAATGGAAAGCGTATATACACACATGGAAATAGAACATATAAGAATGGAAAACAAAGTACACACATTGAAACAGAGCAATAAACAGAGCAATACTATGATTGCTGTGAATACATAGCTATCCACGTTGAAACGACTTTCCAAAATAAAACGCATCCATGAGACCATGACCAGCAGCCCTTGCCTAGGGTAGCTCTTGGCTCTGTTTGAACTTGTGCAGGCGTTCGTCCAAGCGGTCGACACACTCGCGGTACATCTGGAGCGCGATCTCGAGCTCCAAGTTGGCTATTTCATCGAAGATCACCAGCTCGAGGATGCGACGGCCATGTTCCTATACTGCGCCTAGGTGGACACCTGGGCCAAGGAGGTGGTCGAGCCTACGGACCAGCGCGTTGGCATCCAGCGGGCCACGGACAAGGCGAACGGCAGCACCCACGCGAACGGCGCGGCCGGCCTCTGGTGCAAGTACGGTGCTGAGGGCCTTTGCCCACTCCTGGCGAGGAATGGGGGTACTGACGGGACGTGTACCCAGCTGCGTCGCCGTGTCGACAGTAGGCAAGCGCCGATGGATCCGCTGTTGTTGTGCGGCGCGCCGCACCTCTCACTCTGCGGTGCTCCAACGGTCTCGCCGTGCGGCAAGCCGCAGGCTTTCGGCACGGATGCGCCTAGCTTGCTCTGCGGCGCGCCATCAATCATGTTGTGCGGCGAGCTGTAGCCTGTCGGCGCTGACATGCCTATCTTGATCCGCGGTGCTCAAGCGCCATGCGCCAAAGGTCTGCTCAACCCTAGCGATGACGCGCATCACGGTGTCGTCCATCGCGTTGCCGGGAAGCGCCTTGGCCTCGACGGGCCGTGGCGCCTGCTCATTTTCCTCATCGACGAGGTTGATGGCAGAGGCTGCGCTTTGGTGGGTTGGCATGCTTGGAAAAGGTGGATGTGCTACAGGCTGCACTTGTCGCCTCCGTGCGTCGGGCGCCCCCTATGCGCAATATAGTAGGGTGGCGGGAAATAGGTGAGGAAATGGCGGGAAACGGTGGCGTGTTCATAAAACACCATCAATTAATGGAAACTTAGCATCGAGCTAGCACAAGTCGTAGATGATGATCAGATGAACACGGACCACACTAGGGAACCCGTCGGTGATGAGTTCATCAATCCCAAATGGTTGAATACTAGCAAGCGTTTGCCCACAACACACACGGCCTATTCCATCACAAATAGGTCGGATGGATCAACTGTATTCCACGTATCGCACATTGTCAAAAAGTAATGCGGTAGACCTTCTTTAATTAACATGTGTTAAAAAAAATAAAAAACAAGGACCTCGAGGTTAAATTAGCTGAAGGAATGGGGCATTTCGGTCATTTGACCGAAATGACCCATCCCATCAGCTAATTTAACATCAACACAACGTATCATCTAGCCACCCATCCGATGGCTGCTCCAGCCTGAGCACACTTAACTTGATAGTTTTCTTACATGAGCTACTGGTGGAACAACTAGTCCTTGCTGATAGGAATGCCTCTTCACATCCTTCTGGCGTATCCGGATGACCGCCTGTCCCACAATGGCCAATAGATGTTGTGTAGATAGAGCATATCACATACGTCTTATTAGAAGCAATCGTATGCACTATTATTGGTGTTCGCACACATTTCTGATTACAGACCTGTTTGCCGCGTATCACACACATCTTGTTATATTGAACCATTTCTTTTCTCTTGCCTAATCACAAACAGTTCATCCGAGTGAACCGTATGCTATATATCGCACACACCTTCATCTGGCTGCCCATTTCTTTTCTGTTGCCTAATCACAAACAATTCATCCGAGTGAACCGTATGCTCTGTATCGCACACGCCTTCATCTGGCTGCCCGTTTCTTTTGTTCCTCCTAATCGCAAACAGTTAATTGAACTGAACCGTATGCCCTTCATCGCACACGCAACTAAAACCTGAACCGTGTTTGATGCATCCATCATCGCAAACGTTTTACACATTTTTGACGGTTTTCATACACCACCGTTTGCGATTATGGCATCGCACACAGTTTCTCGAAGGGTCTCTGATTGTAGTGTCGCGTTAGCTGCATCCTGCAGTAGTGTGCATTTTGAATCACCATGCCTGCGCAAGCGCGAGCAAAGGTGGAGGTACTGGCTCAACCGTGTGCGATGCAAGTGCGCTGTAAAATCACCACGACCGCGCAAGCGCGAGCAAAGGGTGGAGGTACTGGCTTAATCGTGTGCGATGCAAGTGCGCTGTAAAACCACCACCTGTGCAAGCTAAAGGCGGGTAAGTTTATTTGGAAATTAGGACGAACCGTGTGCGATAGACCAGCTAGCTAGAAATATAAAAACAAACTACCCGCCTTGAGCGTTGCAAAAATCGGCGGTTCCGCGCCACTTTTCCTTATTATCATACACCATATTGTTATTGGACCGTGCGCGATCTTGGTCACTGCCGCCCCGCATCAATTCCTTTACCCAAATTTTAGTAGCCGCCGTACTTCAACCATCGCCCACACTCCTCCAGCACCGACCTTATAGTAAAATTGCAGTAGCCGAGGCATTTGAACCGTCGCCCTCCCTCGTCCACCACCATCTCCACCCACCATTACTAAAATTTTCAGTAGCCGCGGCGTATCCTCAAACACCCCCCTCCACAGTCCCCCACCCGCCCCCCTCGAACCCTAGCTTGCGGCCGCCGCCGGTGCCGCCGCCAACCCCTGTCGGTCTGCCCGTTCCTCCTAGCTTAGATAATAAAGTTACCCAGCGATTCCCATACTGTCGCCCCACTCCCCTGAGTTTTTAGATGAGGCCCGCGGTGTCCCTCCCTGCCAGATCCACATCCCTTGCTCCAGAATGTTGCAGCCTAAGCTCGACCACGTATCCCGGGGAGCCTGACGAGCATTCGACCAAGAAGAGGTTTATCATGGCCTCTCCGGCGGACGTTGGCGAGGTGGCCGCCGTTCGCCCTGACCTGTCGATCCCGGAGCAACACATTGCCGTGGAAGCCGGCGAAGGCGTTGACTACGTTGCCATGCTGAAGGCTTCATGTCAGTGGGCTAGCGTGTTACTGTATCTCGGGAAAGCTGGCTACGACATCAAGCTCGTCCACAGTGACGACTTCACGCGGGCCATGTCACAGGTTAAGTGGTCCATCCCCAACCCCTCTGGTTCAACCGCCGTCGATCTCTTCGATGGCAGTTCCACTGATCTCCTCTGCCAAGCGGTCAAGGATTTGCGATCCTTGTACTCCATCGAGCCCATTTTGTCATTTCTAAAGGACACGTTCTACGGCGGCGGCTTGGGATCCTCAATTGCCAAGTCAGATCTCATCGACCACGACTACGAGGAGGGCACCCACGAAGGTTCTTCCAAGGTGAAATAGCCCATCTGTGACATCAGAGAGGGCACCATGGGTCTGTGCTCTTCCAACTGGAAGGATCCTGTCCATGAAATGTGAGGCAACATTCTATTAGCAAATCTTACCTTTTCTAGCTTGCCAACCCGTACCCTTTGTTGTAGTAGCATTTGCCGTGCGGTGCTTTAACTGTGCCGTGTTTAATTATTTCAGTTATGCAAAAATGTATTGTTCAGTAGGGCTATGTGATGTTTAAGTATTAATTGTCCACTTCAGTTTCACGAATGGCTATAGTTGGTTGTTTATAGTGAGTAGATGCCTTATTTATTTGTATTTGGTTGTTAGGTTGGTTGGAGTGAGCATTTTTCCAGTTATCGAGCAGATGCCTTGTTTATATGTATTTGGTTCATAGTTTGGTTGTGGTGAGCATTTGTCCAGTTATCAAGCAGATGCCTTGTTTATCTGTATTTGGTTGTTAGGTTGCTTTTTTAGCATTTGTCCAGTTATCAAGCAAATGCCTTGTTTATCTGTATCTGCTTGTTAGGTTGGTTGAAGTGAGCATTTGTCCAGTTTTCAAGCATATGCCCTATTTATCTGTATTTGCTTGTTAGGTTGGTTGCAGTGAGACTCTGTCCAGTTTTCAATGGCTATATTTGGTTGTTATACTGGTCATTTATGCCTTGTTTATTTCAGTCATTCACAATGTGTTGTTCATTATGTGCAAGTCGGAACTGTGCCGCTCGACTACATCAATACCAGTTTGAATGGCTATATTTTGTTCCAGTTATTCCTAGTGTAGTTAACACATGCCCTTTATTTCAGTTTTACACATTTATTCAGTGTGATGTTTAAGCATTACCTACGTTCTATTCATTTTCAACAATACAAGTTTGAATTGCAATATTTGATGGTTGTTAAGCCTGCTAGCGGTAATATTGCCTTCCATTTTATATCTGCTTTAACAGCATGCTGAAACCAACACATTCAAGCTATCATTTGGAGATGATGTTGTTTACCTTTGCTATATTTGTTTGATGTTAAGGTTGTTGTACTTATCATGCCTTACTACTTATGCAGGACAACAACAGGAGAGGCCACCATTTTCCGCTGAGGTTAGCTTCATCCCTCGGCTTGTACCCCCCCCGTCGTTCCATAATGTAGTGCATATAGATCCAGGCCTGGACATTGGTTAGCTTCTAATATTGACTTGTTGCTTGTAGGTACATATGCCCTTGGCAAGGATCTACGCATCGACCCTTTTTGCGTATAGGGCAATGAGATATTCATGAACAAGCATCAAGTGAGGTAACTGATAATGATTATTAGCAAAAAGATACGAATGGTGGCAAGCAAATTATTTGTTTATGCTCTATCCAACACAATAGTGAGCTGTAGGATGGTAACTACAAACTCTGCAGCCTTCTCTTTTTACTCCCATAATGAGTTGTTAGACAACAATGTCTGAATCTTTTTCGTTTGCAGTGGTTCCCGAAGCAGTTCACTCAAGATTACCTCGCAAAGTAAATGATTGGTGGACACGCAATGAAGGTTAAAGTATTTCATCCAGACTACAATGAGCATCGAGAAGTTGTAATGAAGACAGTGAAGGATTGACGGGCAGCCATCACAAGGGGTTGGCCTAGAGTCGTGTGTGCATTACGCATGGTGGGGCCCAATATTGTGTGACGCCCGGATAGTTAAGCTACAGTGAACCTCCGCTAATGATGCCATGTCACCACGATTACTGTTGATAAACTCGCGTCAGTTCGAAACCCAGTTCAAATTTTAAAATAAAACAAACAACAAATGCTTTCAAACTTTAAAACTAAAATGTTCGGAGTGTGCCAATTAATGCTTAGGTATTTATGGTGAAGGAAACACACTTTTACAGAATGCCTAAATATTTTAAAATAAAATAAAACAGAAAACGGGAAAGAATAAAAACAGAAAAGCAAAACTAACAAAAATAAAAGGAAAAGCAAACCCTTCCCCCCTACTGGACCAGGCAGCCCAGCTCACAGGCCAGGCCGAACCACCTGGCCCAACCGGCCAGCCCACCCCATCCACCTTATCCCCCCGAGCACCCGAACCCTAGCCACTACCGCACCCATTTCCCCCACTCGCTCGCCACGTTCCCCCTCCCCGATCCAGAGCTGGATCGGGGAAACGAACCACGACTCCGCCGCCCCTGGACATCGACCCCGCCGCTCGACGCCATCGCCGGAGGCCACCTCGCCGAGCCTTCCCTGCCGGACTGCCTCCCCTGCGTGCGTCGTCCCCGTCCCCCACCTCGAGCACCGCTGCCCCGTGCCCTATGCCCCGCGGTGAGGCCCCGCCTCCCCCTGCTCATCGCGCTCACCCCCGCTGTCCGCGCTGGCCGGCGCCCCGCGCACCCTTGCACGCGCCCCTGGAACCCCGTGCGTCGCCACCCCCTATGCCCTCGTCGCCGCTCACCGCGTCCGCCACACGCCGCTGCGGCCGTCTGCTACTGCTGCTGCTCCATCCCCTGCTCACCGCGCAGCACGCCTAGCGCGGCCGCGCCGCCCGCTTCCTCCTGCGCTGCTCGCCCGCGACGCCCATGCTGCTGCTCTGCACAGCCGCCTGGCCGCGCCCACGCCCCCTCTGCTCCGCCCGCCATGGCTCCGTTCGCCCCCGCCGGTGCCCTCGTCATCCCCGCGCACCGTACCCCCCTCGCCGGAGCTTCCTTGCCGCCCCGCCTTCACCCTCGCGCGCGCCGCTGCGCCCCTCCGCAACTGCTCGCCGGTCGCCGCCCCCGCCGCCTGGCCAGCACCGTGGCCACCGGCCTCCCCCTGCTCCGGCGCCCTGTCGGGTCCGCCCGCCCCTGGGCGTGCGCCCAAACGAACGGGTGCTGGGCATCCGTTGCGCCCGTGCCCGCTAACGCCGGCGCCCGCTAAGGCCCCTATGGGCCTATGACAAAGGGGCCCCAGCCCTAGAACATTTATTAAAAAAGGAATTAAAATAATAATAAATACAAATATTAATTAATTAAATAAAGTAATTAATTGTGTTTAATTAACCTAATAGCTAATTAACCTAACCAACTACTGTTAATTAGCTAAACAGTCCCTGACAGGTGGGACCCACGTGTCAGGTTGACCAGGTCAACGGTCAACGTTGACTGCTGATGTCATGATGACATCATGCTGATGCATTAATTAATTTTCGAATTAAATTAATTTATTAAATCCAAAAAATGATTAAATCTTTTAAAATTAATATAAAATAAACCGTAGCTCGAATGGAAAAACTTTGTACATGAAAGTTGCTCAGAACGATGAGACGAATCCGGATACACAGCCCGTTCGTCCGCCACAGATACCTAGCATAGAAAACACACAACTTTCCCCCTTTGGTTCATCTGTCCAAAAACGCAAAACACCGGGAATACTTTCCTGGATGTTTCCCCCCTTCGCCGGTATCTCCTACTACCGCATTAGGGCACACCTAGCACCGCTCATTGTCATGTCATGCACCACTCATCGTCATGCTTATGTTTGCATTATATTTATTGTTTCTTCTCCCTCTTCTCTCATTAGACATCGAGACTGACGCCGCTGCTACCCAGTACGACTACGCTGTTGACGACCCCTCCTTCTCGGCTGAGCTTCCAGGCAAGCCCCCCCTTGATCACTAGATATTGCCTATTCCTTCTCTCTACTACTTGCATTAGAGTAGTGTAGCATGTTACTGCTTTTGGTTAATCCTATTCTGCTGCATAGCCTGTCATTGTTGCTACAGTTGTTACCCTTACCTGCAATCCTAAATGCTTAGTATAGGATGCTAGTATTCCATCAGTGGCCCTACATTCTTGTCCGTCTGCCATGCTATACTACCGGGCCGTGATCACTCGGGAAGTGATCACGGGTATATACTTACATACATAATATATGGTACATGTGGTGACTAAAGTCGGGTCGGCTCGTAGAGCACCCGCAAGTGATTCCGATGTGGGGGGCTGAAAGGACAGGTGACTCCATCCCGGTAGAGGTGGGCCTGGGTTCCCGAAGGCCCTCGACTGTTACTTTGTGGCGGAGCGACAGGGCAGGTTGAGACCACCTAGGAGAGAGGTGGGCCTGGCCCTAGTTGGCGTCCGCGGTTACTTCAAATAACACACTTAACGAGATCTTGATATTTGATCTGAGTCTGGCCAATGGCCTATATGCACTAACCAACTATGCGGGAACAGTTATGGGCACTCGACATCGTGGTATCAGCCGAAGCCTTCTTGACGTCAGCGACTGAGCGCCGCGCGCCGCATTGGACCGTAAGCCTGCGCTTGTATTAAGGGGGCTAGGTCTGCTTCTGGCCGCGTACGCAACATGCAGGTGTGCAATGGGCGATGGGCCTAGACCCCTGCGTGCATAGGATTTAGACCGGCATGCTGACCTCTTTATTGTGCCTAGGTGGGGCTGCGTGTCGGTGTCAAAACCGGCAGATCTCGGGTAGGGGGTCCCAAGCTGTGGATCATGGATCGATGGGTAATAGGAGACAGGGGACACGATGTTTACCCAGGTTCGGGCCCTCTCTATCGAGGTAATACCCTACTTCCTGCTTGATTGATCTTGATGAATATAGGGTTACAAGAGTTGATCTACCTCGAGATCATATGTTGTGGTCTAAGACCTAAGGGTATGATGAGTAATGTCATAATGATCTAGCATATATCTATCAACTAGCCTAGCCTCGGTTTATATAATGCACCAGAGGCCTAGGATAACAAGAGTCCTAGTCGAATACGCCGGTGGGGAGGAGTCCTTGTCTTGATCACCAAGTCTTGTGGAATCTTCTTCATGCACGTCATCGGCTGTCCGAACTGGCCCATGAGTATACGGCCATAGGGGTCCTCGGCCCAATCTAACTGATCGGGAGACGACGTGGAGAGTACCCCCTAGTCCAGGACACCGTCAGTAGCCCCCTGAACCGGTCTTCAAGTTGGGGACGCTCCTCGATTCTTCTGAACTGTTCTTCATCTTCGGTCGTCGGTCTTGAAAACTAGTTCAACAAATCATCTCATCTTCGATCTTGAGGATCGCCAAAGTGAATTCGGAGAGTTTACACGTCGGGTATCCGAGGAGCCCCTTTAAGTTATCGGCCTTTATCAATGCCTGGTTATTTTTATGCCACGCCTTGGGTTTGAAGTGTTGCCCGTGCGGCCGTGTCCTCTTGCATCCGAGCTCCAACGCCGGACCGCATTCAAGGTATCTTTTGCAGCCGAGCACCAACGCTGGACCGCTTCCGAGTTCCAACGCCGGAATGTATCCGAGCTCCAACACCGGACTATGTCCAAGCTCCAACGCCGGCCTGTATCTGAGGTGTCATAGATCACCTTGGTTCAAAAAAGTTGAAGGACTTTAGCCGAACTTAATGCCGAAAATGCACCACCCCGACTACGGGCTGATTTTTTGTGAATATTTTTGATTGGTGCAATTTATTCTCTGCCGAGATATATATCCAGTAGCCCTCAAGGTGTGTGTTGGTCTAAAACCCGAGATGTACCTGAAGGATGACATAAGACCGCTGATCCCAGTAGCCCCTGAGACTTAGGTTGATTCGCAAAATCGGCCTGAGGATCAAGTCCTAGCTCAGCAGGATACTTCGGGACACAAAAAGCGGTGTGCAAAGTCCTTGAGACTCAGGTTGGGTGCGGCCGACCAACCTGAGGATCATAATGTCCTCAAAAACTATATTGCACTTAAATTTTCTGCATTGGATTGCCAATGCAGTAGCCCCTGAGACACTGGCCGGGTGGCAACACCAGATCAGGGGATCGATGTGCCCCTTTAATATTTATAAATAAGGAGTGCGAAGCCCAGTAGCCCCCGAGCCTTATTGTGGGCACGGGTGGCCGAATTAAGGATCGATGTCCGGAGTAAAATCACAAATTATGTGTAATGATTCTATGTATCCAAGTACTTGACATCATTAATGCTCAGATCCGCATTGTCCAGAACTTTGTCGACCGACCCTCGGCTTCAACCTCTCACGCTGGGGAGTGTTTGTCCTACTTTATTAAGCCTTTATAAGGGCAAAGGTTTACGGCAAACAAGGCAATCCGGTCATACGGTTTTATAAACAAAGGTACGCGGAGAGATATGTTATATTACTTTTTTAATATAAGAAACATAAGGAAAATAGTCCCGCTATCAGTTCCTTTCCTTGGGTTGTCATGCTGACCATGATCATGAAACCTCACCTCCGATCAATGTGGGAGAAAAATATTAAGGATTTAGTTCGGGGAAAGTTCCCGAACTCTATGGTATTAATGAACCAAAAATTTCACTTCCGTCGTTGCCGACCAATGTGATCCTTTAAGATTGCTAGCTTTCGGCTTCAGCCAGCCTGAGGTACTTACTCGGATGACCCGGTAGTAACAATCACAGAGGTGCTCCTTTACCACCTAGCCGAACAATCAGGAACGTAGGGGTAAGCACAGGAGTCAGGCAACCCAGCTTGGCCAAAATCTTAAGTCAAATTGATGCATATTTATGGCTTTATAACAATGATTGCGGAAGGCGGCTCTCGTATATTAAATACAAACGCCG
This sequence comes from Aegilops tauschii subsp. strangulata, assembly GCF_002575655.3. NCBI lineage: Eukaryota > Viridiplantae > Streptophyta > Magnoliopsida > Poales > Poaceae > Aegilops > Aegilops tauschii. The sequence continues at coordinate 119,746,475 of NC_053039.3, read as the reverse complement.
ATGATATGTTTATTTTGACTCCCTTGCGACCGTATTTCATTTGAAAGTGGCCCATCGTCGGCTTCCACCCCCTTGTAGATGCTACGCAGGGTGTTTTCGCAATAACAAAACAACCCTTAGCTGACGTATCGGTGCCCGAAGGCGGTTGTGTTAGGGAAAACGAGGCAATCAGATATGCGGGCTTTATAACTTTCACTTAGTCATAGGAGGTTAAAGTTGGGAGGCCAGTGACTAGCCCCCGGTTAGTGTTCGGCGACAGTCGAGGTCAAGCCATGAACACTTCGGCCAATGTTATGAACGGACCGTCTTTTAACACGGGGTGACCTCTATTGATCTTATAGTTTAATATAGTCATCGGATCGCTGACCAGTTTACGCTTATTGTGACAGTCAATTTTCGGCTTTCTCCACTGAGGCGCTTAACCATGCTAGCTGGAAGCACAATCGAAGTGGTTCTCCCTTTGCGCACCTAGCCGAACAAAGCAGAACATAGGAGGCAAGCACAGGATCCGGGCAACCCAACTATTGACCAAAGACACAATTCGAAACCGATGCATATATAGCAATATCCAAGAATGTTTTTGCCGAATCTCTAAAGGTGTCCGGCGTTGCACTGCAAGACTTATGTTGGAAACATACAAATAGTTTAAAAGTGCCATAGGCTTGGAAAACCAAAAAACTTTAGTAAAAACTTGATGTCCGAATTAGATCAAGTGTTCGGTGCCAATCTGAAAATTGGTCTTAAAAAATTTATGCTTCTGTCGTGTATTAATATGACACATCCGATCTCAAGACCTCAAGCGGGTCAGCCCACGGCTGTAACCTCCTACCCCGAAGGCGGAGTACTGCTCGTTTGGCCAGTTTAGCAAACTAAACTTGAACGGCTTTGAGAGAGAAACTGGGCTCCCTGGCTATTGACCACACACTCGCGTCAAAAAAAGGAGTGATAGAAAAAGATTTTGCAATGACCAAGAAGAAAAACACTTATTATAAGACGGCTCATACTAATTTAAGAGCCCCCAAGTGACTTGGGTAAAAGAATTTTATGTATAATGATTGTATGTACCGAAGTACTTATATCATATCTGTGTTCACCCGAACTTTAAACGCGTCTTAACCGACCGTCGGCTTCTCCCTCTTCGGTCAAGGGCCGAAAAATGTTATGTACTCCACCTGTCGAGAATATCAACGGTGTTTCCGATAACCAGGCAATGAGGCCATAAGGCTATAACAGACAAAGCGCGCTCAGGGAACTTATGCTATATTACTGACGAAGTGTAAGAAGCATCTTCGAAGAAAATAGTACCCCACCGATACTTTTCTTCGGTTGCTCATTGTTACTATGAGACTTGTGCAATAGATTTTTTGTACTCATGAGTTCCGTTGTGTGCCAACCATGATAGAAAACAATAAGAGCGCTAGCTTTCGGCTTCACCCAGTCTGAGGTCCGAGCTCGGATGACCCGATCGTGACAATCGTAGAGGTGCTCCCTTTACTCCCTAGCCGAACAATCGGGAACGTAGGGGTAAACACATGAGCAAGGCAACCCAGCTTGCGGAACACTTAAGTCAACATGGTGCATATTGTGGCGTAATACACAAACAAGGAACGAAGCCATACAAGTATAACCATTTGCACGAGGAAAGGCCTCATAAAGGAAGCCCCCAAGTAAACGGGGTATTTGAATTTGTGTGTTACAAACAAAGTTTTGACAAGGAAGTTTTTCACAAACAAATTTTTGCCAAAAAAGTATAATGCTTGGTCGAACCGAACAAAATTTAAAACTGAAAGTCTTTGAGCATGAAAGCGACTTAGCTGGTTAATGTGCTCGGTGTTGATGACGCGATCCGAGCTTACGGCGTGACGAGGTCCCAGCCCCCAAGCCGGTCCCGAGATGGCAGAGCGAAGAGCTCGGCGCTCTGAAGTGGCGACATAGCACGTCCGATACAGGCCGGCAGTGTGATGCCGAAGTACTCGGCGTGGGTTAATGAAGTGACAGCGAAGCCCCCGGTCCAGCCGAGGTGACGTGGTATGTTGATACGCCGAGGTGACAGTGCTGCCCAATCCGGATCATTTACATATGCACATAAGATAGTGCAGGCCAGAGATAATAGTAATAATAATAAATTAAAAAAAGGTAGCATAATAAATAATTTATGCGAAGTGGATAATTAAAGGAATATTGCCAGTGCGCCGAACACCCGACGAGGTAAAACCCTCTTGATGATGCCGAAGTCCCCGAGGCAACCAAACATGTTGGTATGGCAATTCAATCAACAAGGTGGTCATGCGAGCCAATTTATGCCAATTGGGACGATGACGCTGGCTTGCCGAAGTGACCGCGTGACGCAGTCGAGGTCGATCACCTACACACATAAAATAGTGTGGTCCAGAAAGAATAATATATATATATATATAATCCCCGCACAATTTCTTTTCGCAAAAGTAATTTATTTAAAGAGATGTGGCCTGGCGCTGAAGCCAATGTCGATGCAGGGCATCGGCATGACGCGGTGAAGGCGTGACAAAGCCAGAATTTATAGGCGGTCCGGGTTCCGGATGCGGCTTCGCCAAACTGTACACGGAAACTGACCGAACCACCACGCGACCGTCGTTAATGTGGCCACCATTCGACAGACCTGTGTACGGATGATGGAACAAACTAGAGTAATAATTCCTCGGGAAAAATAAACCCAAACAAGAAAAAGTTACTAGGATTAATAGCACCTGGTTTATCTGTTACAGCAATATGAAGAAAGGTTACTCCCAAAATTGGGACTCGATCCGCACACCCATTGCCTGATGGGTGATGAAGCGACAACATGGCGATGCTGGGAAGGGTTGGCTCGCCGAGGCAAAGCCCCCGGTCCGGCTAACATTACGAAGCTGGTCGGCCGGTGATGCCGAAGTCTCCGGAGTGGGTTGATGAAGAGATGGAGAAACCCCCGGTCTAGGCCAAGGTAACGGAGCGGGTTGGTAAGGAGACGCTGCAGCTGCCATGTCAGTCGAGGTGTTGAAGCAGTTCGACGTGATGGACACCAGCTTGAAGAAGCAACTGTGCGGCCATGCCGATGCTGGTCATAACTTGTGACGCGGTCAAAGCCGGATTGATGAAGAGACCGAGCGGCGATGTCGGCGCGCCTGACCCGTGCAGTACGTGGGGTGAGGGTGTTGGTGATAATTTAGTCTTCACGATGCCGAACTCTTGTTCGGCTCGCCGAGCTGAAGATCCAATAAGGCTGGGCTCGGCAAGATGATGCGACGATCCGTCTCGCGCACGTCGGCAACCGTTGAGTAATGTTGCCGGACTGGTTTGACACCAGCGCGACAGTGAAGGTTACCTCCGAGAAGGAGCAAAATTTGTGAGCATGTGTCCGGAAACAAAACACAATACCCTAGAAAGAAAATTCCTTTAAAAAGGTTGTCCAATATCACGTTCATAAAGAAACATGAATTCGGGTCGGATCCGTATTCGCACAGAAAACAGATCAGAAAATTTGGTCCACTCATCGGAAGGTTCCCGGAGTTTGAACCGTCGGATCGAGCTGAAATTTGGAGGGTTGGTAGATATGGGAGATCCGTAGCAGATGAACGGTTGGATCTTCTAAAGGACCTCCGAGCTTGGCTCTGGAGACGACGCCCTAAACTCATCCCGATTCCCGTCCAGATTTGACAGGGCTCCGGTATTTCATAGATTGCCGGAGATTCCTCCATCGGAACTCGATGAAATTTTGCATGGTTGTTGTAGTCTTGTAGACCTAATTCCGCACAATTCCACTGAAGCAATCGTTAAAACGACACTCGAGGAGGCGGTGGCGGCGGATACAAGTTCGCTGTCCAAAAAAACAGCACGGTCGCCCAAGGGCTATGTTGACATTGAGCCCTCGAGCTCCATGGATGATTCCTCCATGATCTTGATAGAGATCAGAGTTGATGTTGATGTTGATGAAGGCCCTCGTCCGAACATGATGATTGGAGGTAGGGCACAGTCCTCGGTCAAGCCGAGGTGACCAGTCAAGGCGGCGACGAAGACGCCGACGTCGCAATTGATCTACAGGCGAGCCATTGATCCTTTTGCCGATCACACAGCGGAACTCTCAATGAAAGCACCATTGTCGGTGTCAAAACCGGCAGATCTCGGGTAGGGGGTCCCAAGCTGTGGATCATGGATCGATGGGTAATAGGAGACATGGGACACGATGTTTACCCATGTTCGGGCCCTCTCTATCGAGGTAATACCCTACTTCCTGCTTGATTGATCTTGATGAATATAGGGTTACAAGAGTTGATCTACCTCGAGATCATATGTTGTGGTCTAAGACCTAAGGGTATGATGAGTAATGTCATAATGATCTAGCATATATCTATCAACTAGTCTAGCCTCGGTTTATATAATGCACTAGAGGCCTAGGATAACAAGAGTCCTAGTCGAATACGCCGGTGGGGAGGAGTCCTTGTCTTGATCACCAAGTCTTGTGGAATCTTCTTCATGCATGTCATCGGCTGTCCGAACTAGCCCATGAGTATACAGCCATAGGGGTCCTCGGCCCAATCTAACTGATCGGGAGACGACGTGGTGAGTACCCCCTAGTCCAGGACACCGTCACTGCAACGTGTTGATCTTCCGAGGGCGGGCATGACCCAGGAAAGTGTGTCCGGCCAAAGGGGATCGAGCGTGTTGGGAAATGTGATGCACCCCTGCAGGGAAGTTTATCTATTCGAATAGCCATGATCCTCGGTAACAGGACGACCCGGAGTTGTACCTTGACCTTATGACAACTAGAACCGCATACTTAATAAAACACACCCTTCCAAGTGCCAGATATAACCCGGTGATCGCTCTCTCACAGGGCGACGAGGAGAGAATCGCCGGGTAGGATTATGCTATGCGATGATACTTGGTGAACTTACCATCTACTCTCTTCTACATGCTGCAAGATGGAGGCTGCCAGAAGCGTAGTCTTCGACAGGACTAGCTATCCCCCTCTTATTCTGGCATTCTGCAGTTCAGTCCATTGATATTGCCCCTTTACATCGATACCCATGCATATGTAGTATAGATCCTTGCTTGTGAGTACTCTGGATGAGTACTCACGGTTGCTTTGCTCCCCTTTTCCCCTTTCCCTTTCTTCTTGGTTGTCGCAACCAGATGCTGGAGCCCTGGAGCCAAACACCACCGTCGATGATGACTCCTACTACACCGGAGGTGCCTACTACTACGTGCAGGCCGCTGATGACGACCAGGAGTAGTTTAGGAGGATCCCAGGCAGGAGGCCTGCGCCTCTTTCGATCTGTGTCCCAGTTTGTGCTAGCCATCTTATGGCAACTTGTTTACTTATGTCTGTACTCAGATATTGTTGCTTCCGCTGACTCGTCTATAATCGAGCTCTTGTATTCGAGCCCTCTGGCTTGTAATATGATGCTTGTATGACTTATTTTATTTTTAGAATTGTGTTCTGATATCTTCCAGTGAGTCCTCGATCTTGATCGTACACGTTTGCGTGGTATGATTAGTGTGCGATTGAATCGGGGTGTCACAAGTTGGTATCAGAGCCGACTGCCTGTAGGAATCCCCCTTCCACACTCCTTGGCCGAAGTCGACTATAGACACACTACAAAAAAAAATACACATCCGTGACATTTTGGGCCGAACGAATTTTTTTTCTATCATACATATGACACTTCTATGACGATAATTGTGACAAAACCCGGTATCATCATAGATGTGGTGGACTCCTACTTCTATGAAAAAAAATCATGACAGAAAATGGGCTTTTCGTCCTGGGCGGGTAGGAGACGCAGCTGCATGACATTCTTTGGGCCGTCCATGACGGAAAAAAACCGTGGTAGAAGCGAGGGCGAGGAAAATTTCAGGGAGTTCCCGGTTACGGTGGGAGGTCGGGGGCCGAGCGATGTGCGTTTCTCTCGTACACGTACGCGCGTGTGTGCGAGGCGTTGGCTCTAACTGAACCCGAGCGAGGTGTTGGGCTCTAACTGAACCCGAGCAATTGCACTGCAGGCTACGCGTTACTGAACCCGAGCGATCGATCGATGGCTGTTAACTGAACCCGATTGAGCGATTCCTTCGCTACTGCTGCTAACTGAAGCCGATCGATGCTGCCTCTGGGATGAACAGTGAGCGTTGCAGGGGGGGTGGATTAACAGTGAGCAGTGGCATTGCCTCTGGATGAACAGGACCCCGTGGTGTGGTGGAGGGCTGGATGAACAGTAGACGGTGGAGGGGTTCCCGTGGAGGGGTGGTTGAATAGGACCCCGTGGTGTGGAGGGCTGGATGAACAGTAGACGATGGAGGGGTGCCCGTGGAGGGGTGGTTGAACAGGACCCCGTGGTGTGGAGGGCTGGATGAACAGTAGACGGTGGAGGGGTGCCCGTGGAGGGGTGGTTGAACAGTAGTCGGTGGAGTAGCGCAAGGTGGAGGCTGGATGAACAGGAGCCCGTGGAGGCTGGAGGAGGTCGACGGTAGCCCGTGGAGGCTGGAGGAGGTCGACGGTGGAGATAAACAGTATCCCGTGGAGTCCCGTTTTGCGGTACGCCACACCCGTCCCGATGAACAGGACCCCCGTTTCGACCGTAGGAGGTCCGTTTCGTCCGTTTTGCGGTACGCCACACCCCTCCCGATCAACAGGACCCCCGTTTCGACCGTAGGAGGTCCGTTTCGTCCGTTTTGCGGTACGCCACACCCCTCTCGATCAACAGGACCCCCGTTTCGACCGTAGGAGGTCCGTTTCGTCCGTTTTGCGGTACGCCAGACCCCTCCCGATGAACAGGATCCTGTTTCGAACGTGGCCGGTCGAACACAAGGCCGTTTCCTCCGTTCTGCGATACGCCAGGCCTCGTTTCCATCGCCTGTTCCGTCCAAGCCCTCCCGATGAACACGACCACGCATTCCGTTCCGACCCAGCCGGTTGGCTCCCACGCGTTCCATTGCCTCCCGATGAACACGACGCATTCCGTTGCCTCCCCATGAACACGACGCATTCCGTTGCCTCCCCATGAACACGACGACGACACTGTTTCTCCGTTCCGACCCAACCATGTCAACGAGCCCTCGCCGTATGTATGTGCGAGTAGGCGTTCGAGACCCCGCCCGTATGTACACATACGTGGCCGTATTTTCTTTCTTGCACCCTGGCCGCTGTACGTACGTGTACATGCTACGTGCGCGCCTCTACTACGACACGTGCGCGCCTCTACATCCACCACTATATATGTACGTACACGTTCGCGACCAGAATGACAACGCTACGTACGCTTCAACCAGGTGGGTCCCGACTGTCAGGCACTTCCTTGCGTGCGAAGATGTAGCTGGTGGGTCCCAGCAGTCAGGGGGGCGAATCGTTTTGTTTTTTTTTTGCCCAGACGCACTTCCTTGCGTGCGAAGGTGTAGCTGGTGGGTCCCAGCAGTCAGGGGGGAAACGTTTTTTTTCGCGAAATACGGTGGCCCGTCCGGTGGGTCCCCGCTGTCAGGTGGAGGAATAATTATTTTGCGCGTAATAAGGAGGCACTTCCTTGCTACGGCCGTGGACCCAGCTGTCAGCGTCTCCACGCACAGTACTCTTCCGATGGAAGTCGGTCGTTGACCACATTGACCACGCCGCGCCGAGAGCACCACAGCGGTGGACGACGGCGAGGCCTAGGAAGGGGACGACACGGAGGCAAGGAAGACTCGGCAGTTGTTTCCCACACGGAGGGGAGTACGACTGTACGAGGGTTTACTTGTTCATCTGCCGTCGCCGGAGAATAACAGCAGGTGTGGGTGAGTAGAGGGATGGCTAGGCCAGCGATGGGAGTACGGTGGGGCGGTGAGGCCTGCGCGGTAGCACAGCCGGCCGCGGGGAGGAGGGAGCAGGCAGTCCCGCCGGCGCTTGTTTGAGCGGCTGGAGCAGGAAGAGCAGAGATTGAACAAGCACGACGGCCGTTGGATGGACATCCAACAGTCACTGCTTGTGCGTCAACCTTTTTTTAGGAAAGCCTCAAATCTGTGGAAAATAGCATACAACCCATCTGCCATTATTTCTAATAATTTACAACCCATTTGCTAATTCTTAAGGTTTTTTGGAGCCCATATTCTTTTTGTTAGCATTACAGCCCATATTGTGGCCACGGTTAAAAAATTATACGAAATTTTGCATATTTCGGTGCGGTCCGAACTGTTTTTAATCCCGAAATTTCGACTCACATTCAAACTGATTTAAAAAATAAATGTATATCAATATAAAATCCAACAAATTCTCCACGCATAAAAATTAATGTAATTTAAAATCTTGAAATGAAAAAAAAGATATTTGAAACTAATTGCCGGTTTGATGTGTTTTAAAAATGTACAGCCCATTTCTCATTACTGATGGGCCATTTTCTCGGCCAGCCGAATGAAAGCTCTCCTCGTCTTGAAAGATTTGCAGCCCAACAGGCCTGACAAAGCGACTTACTTGGCAAATCACAAAAAAACTGGGCTGTGGTCATGGACCCAGCTGTCAGCCTCTCCACGTACAGTACTCTTCCGATGGAAGTCGTTCCTTGACCACGTTGACCACGCTGCGCGGAGAGCACCACGGCGGTGGATGACGGCGAGGCCTAGGAAGGGGATGACGCGGAGCCGGGGAAGACGCGACAGTGGAAGCCCGCGCGGAGAGGAGTACGAGGGTTCACTGGTTCGGCTGCGGTGTGAGGCTGCCGTCGCCGCAGGGCCTGGCCAGCGGTGGGAATAGTAGGGGGCGGTGATGCCTCTGCGGCAGCACAGCCGGCCACGGGAGGCAGGAGCATGCGGCACGACCGGCGCTGCTTTGGGCGGCAGGAGCAAGAAGACCAGAGGTTGAAGAAGCACTACGGCCGTTGGATGGACATCGTACGGTCACTGGAGCTAGAATCGTTCATATTGACTAAGTTCACAAAGCCCTTCCTCCCCGTCAACTTAGTAGGCCCACAAGTCAGCCTCCCACCAAGGTGGGTCCCAGCTAGCCGGGGGAGTATTCATTTTTTTGTGCGTAATAAGGAGGCACTTCCGGTGGGTCCGAGCTGACAATGGGGGGATTGTTTTTTTCGCGAAATACGGTGGCCCGTCCGGTGGGTCCCAGCAGTCAGGGGGAAACGGATTTTTTCGCAAAATACTGGTGGCCCGTCCGGTGGGTCCCCGCTGTCAGGTGGAGGAATAATTATTTTCCGCATAATAAGGAGGCACTTCCTTGCGGCTGCCGTGGACCCAGCTGTCAGCCTCTCCACGTACAGTCCACGTCCGATGGAAGTCGTTCCTTGACCACGTTGACCACGCCGCGCCAAGAGAACCAGGGCGGTGGACGACGACGAGGCCTAGGAAGGGGACGACGTGGAGCCAGGGAAGACGCGACAGTGGATGCACACGCGGAGAGGAGTACGAGGGTTCACTGGTTCGGCTGCGCTGCCGTCGCCGCAGAATAACAGGGGGTGTGGGTGAGTGGAGGGATGGCCTGGCCAGCGGTGGTTGTAGTAGGGGGCGGTGAGGCCTCCGCGGCACCACAGCTGGCCACGGGAGGCAGGAGCAGGCGGCACGACCGGCGCTGCTTTGGGTGGCTGGAGCAAGAAGACCAGAGGTTGTAGAAGCACGACGGCCGTTGGATGGACATCGTACGGTCACTGCAGCTAGAATCGTTTATATTGACTAAGTTGACAAAGCCCTTGGTACGTCAACTTAGTAGGCCCACAGGTCAGCTTCCGAAACGGTGCGCCCCAGATGTCAGGGGGAGGAATCATTTTTTGGGCGGGTGAAGCTAGAATATCCGAGATTGAAGAAGAAGCACGGCATCCGTTGGATGGACATCCAACGGCCACTGCTGCTAGAACCGTGTGTTGACTATAAGTTGACAAAGCCTTGCATACGCGTCAACTCTGTTTTTTTAGGGGACGCGTCAACTTAGTAAGGCCAGAAGTGGGTGGCAGAGAACTTATAGCCCATTTGAGATTTGTAAGAATGTGTAGCCCATTTTTGAATTCTAATGGAATTTACTACAGCCCATTTACAGTTTGTTAAAAGTACAGCCCATTTCAACCAACCATTCAAAACAGAATTCAATAAAATTTCCCACATTTTGATGGGATCCGAAATTTCTAGTCAGATTAAATACAATTTCAATATAAATTTATATTACATAAAAATCCAACGAAACATTGCGCTCGCAACAATTAATGAAATTAAAATTTTCAATATCCAAAAATAATATTTTATAAAGTAATCACGTGTTTGGTGCATTTTTTATAGTTACTGCCCAGTTTTTATAATTACATCCCATTTATTATTTCTTAAAGCCCATTTTCTTGTTAAGCCTAATGCATCCCTCCTAGGAAAGATTTGCAGCCCAGCGGGGCAGAGAATAACAACTTGACTTTGCCTGGGTATTCCTAAAAAAAGTATAGCTGGGCTAGCCATTTTCAGCTTGAAAAAAATTAATATCTGGGCTGGATATCTGGCCTGGGCTAGACGGGCCACAGCTTGCCCAATTAATACCTGCAGCGATGTTTTCGTTGTTGTTCAGAGGAGAAAAATTAATATCTGGGCTAAACATCGAAAAACTCTGCAGTGCTCACACCTCAAAAACACAAATACTGCTCGAGCTGCTTGGTCCCAGCTGTCGGCCGCTTCTTGTGCAATTCTCTCGTTTATTGACTACTACATAGGTTGACAATGGTGTGGGACCGTGATGTCAGGAAACCAGGAGGAAGCAAAATAAATTATAGTTATATATATATAATAAGGAGGCACTTGCGTACGTGAGGCTATGGACCTGGTGGGTCCCCATTGTCATCCTCTCCAAGTAAAGTCATCTCCTCGCCCGCGCGCGCTTTCCACCTGAAACAGTCAGCGCCGCCCGCCCCGCTTCCCGGTGCAGGCGATTGCTCCGCCTTCAAACGGCACAAGTGCCGTCCATCCGTCCATCTGCCGCCCACATTAATGATACGCGGTTGCCGAGGCGGCTACTCCGGCGCCACACGTCCGTCCCTCTGCCCGCCCACCATTGCTATATAAACTGCTGCGCCGGCCATAGCCGCAGTCATCCGCATCCGTTCCCTTTCTTCTGTCCACACCACTACTGCCCACCATGGCTTCCTCGTGCTCCAGCGCTCTTCGGGACGGGCGGACGATGGACCACAAGGAGATGGCAGCCATTGTTGCCGACCGGCTGGCCGGCAGGCAACCGGAGGACGACGAAGTCCCAATGGAGAACATGGTAGTCGACGATCCGGTGCCAACCCCCTCCTCCGCGCCATCCTCGCCGGTGCATTACACCATGACCATCGGCGAGGCCCGTGCCCAATATATGGACAGGGTGAGGCAGATGTGTGAGGAGCAGTTCCGGGAGGTGCATGCCGACGCCGCCTACAACCACCACCTCCTCCAGGAGCACCTGCAGGCGGAGGAGCAGATCGCCGCGGAGCAGGAGGCGCTGCTCGACTCGTACCGCTCCGCCCGCAAGGGCCGCCTCGAGCGCTGGCGGTACCGCATGCGGGTGGCGGAGGCTGCGGCCGCCTACAAAGAGGCTAGCAAAGAGGGCGATGAAGCGGGCGAGGCGCTGTTTGGCGAGACCGAGGACGAGGCAGAGGACAATGCCGGCTTCGACGAGTCCCCGCTCCGCTGGCGTCGACGAGGCCCTGCTCCGCCGAGGCCCCGCGGCACCAACAACGAGGCAGAGGACACCGCCGGCTCCGCCGAGGCCCCGCCCCGCCAACAACGAGGTAGAGGACATCGCCGGCTCAGCCGAGGCCCCACCCTGCCGGCAACGTGGGGGAGGATTTCCACCGCTCCGCTGAGGCGCCGCCCGCCGGCAACAAGACAGAGGACATCGCCGGCTCCGCTGAGGCCCCGCCCCGCTGCCAACGAGGACGCGCCACACAGAAAACGAGGAATAGTAGAACACGGTAGGTCGCCGCCGCTCGGGTCCAAGTAAGGCCACCGCTGCTACCCTCCGGTTGAAGCCAAGCTAGGCGGGTTGACCATTGACGGCCGGTTAGCTTCTTGGCGGCGATGTGGAGTCGGAGAGCTGCGCTGGAGAAGAACGCTGCTTCTACTTAACTGCTGGTGCAGTTGGCTGACTGACATGTGGGCCCAACAGGCCACATGTCAGTTACGCAACTGCAGCTGCAGTTAAGTCACTGAAGCTTCTGTTCGGCTCAGCGGGACACAGGTGGGTAGCTTCGGTTAATTAATTATACCTCCAGCGCACCCCTTTTTAGGTTAAGAATGTATGAAATGTAATGTAATCCGGCATGTTTATATGAAATCCGACCGTGTATGAATGAATTTATTTCGATTAGTTCGAATTCATGTATCACTGGCATTGGATGAACATGCAAAACAATACGTACTAGCATTATTCTCAGGGTGATCACCTCGTTTGCAGCAGTTTCACATGTACTCCCTCCGGTCCTTTCTAGTCTGCATACAAGTTTTGTCTGCAGTCAAAGTATCTCTACTTTGACCAATCTTGTACAAAAAAGTATGCACTTTCACAATGTGCAAAGTAAAAAGGAACAGAAGGAGTACAAAGAGTTTGAGCAGCTTTTTAGTGTTTCTGTACATTGCAATCAATAGAGAACATTCAAAACAATCGATGATTATGCATCTCAGCGACTCACATGTCAGAGGCAATATTTACTTCACAACTAAAGAATAAAGAAAAAATTGATCGACGCTGCTGACAGCAAAGGGCGTCCCATTCAAAAATATCAAACGCATGTCTTGCTAAAATCAATGAGCAAAATTTGACAAGGTTGTCCCATTCCAAAATATCAAATGCCTACGATTGTGGAATGGGCAGGGTTTGCCATCAGTTCGGACATTGACATGGCACCTCGTGCTAAATAAACCAGCTGTTCTTTTTGTGCAGTTCCACCAAAATCAACCAAATTCGCGCGTAGCTTGTATGATTTCGCCCTTATATGTTGCATCGCCTTGAGCTTATCGGCACCTCCTTTCTTGTGGTGGAAATGAATGATTTGATGTATTCATGAACATTTTGTGCAGTTCCCATTGAAATCAAGCTGAGCACCCCTGTTTGCACAAATACAAAAAAGTGATTAGTATAAAGCAAATTGTACTATGAATTGACAGTTTCAACAGGCACATACATGGTCCATGTAGAGCACACTTTTAGAAAAATGGAACTCAGTAGAAAGAATCCTAGAACAACATTGTACTCGCGCATCACAGCAAAAAATGGAGATTTGTCAGTCCTTCTGAGCTGAAGTTAGTTTGGTCTTGTGGGGAGTAATGTAACCATCCTTCAACTGCTCCTTCTGATGAGAAGATAGACAGGGCTTCTTCATCCTGGCATAATCGGAACTAGTCACTTCACATACTCCATATTGTTCTTCAGAGGAAGATGATCCTGTTGTGCAAAGACAAGAGGACTACTAAATGCTAGCATCCCTGTTTGCTCGAAAAAAGGAAAGGAAATATTTAAAACAACACAGATGAAGCACTTCTCGAGGACAATACCACTTTTTCATGACAGTATCTAAACAGTAGCACAACACCAATAGAGATGACAAAGCTCAATCATATGGATGAAATCAGTGGGCGAGTACCAACCTTTGTCAGGAGGCTTATTGTGTAGAGCATACAGATGAAGCACTTCTCCGGAACCATCTGTTGCTATCTACGGTGGTGGCCATGCTTACTATATACTCCTCGATTAGTTTAATGTTTCCAACATCTTCTTGTGCAGTTCCACTAAAATATATGGTATCTTCAAAGAAGATCCCTGTTTGCACAAGTAGAGATAATTACATATTACATTAAGAGTGGCATTAAATCAGTGGCAAAACAATTGCTCGTTCCAGCCATAGCAATAAATTAAGATGCAAAACTATATCATTACTTGTGTCATCACAGTTCCGGTGCTTCATTACAGCACCGGGAGTTGATTTTTGTTTTTCTTCCGCTTGTTCTCCCCCTTCATCACTTGGTTCAATAACAGACAAGCTTCGCCTTCAATGTAAGATTTGGCATGTTAATTAGGGAGCACAAGTATAGTACTAAACTTACTTTTTTGATGAAAGTGGCAAAATACAGTCCAGCAGTTGTGAAATATCCTTATCTTACCTCAATGGGATATTACGGTGCACATACAGATTGGAAGTCTTGTCTCCATTTGTGCAGTTCACTAAAATCAAGCAACATTATCGTACAAGTAGCACAACATATGAAAGCACACTGCAGAATCATGTGAAAGAAGGCTAGTACTGACCTCTCATGATGCGGAATTCAAACAACTCACAAGAAGAAGATCTGAACCAAATTCGCCTTAACGGATAGGAAGTAAGATCTCCTCTTGTGTAGTTCCACTAAGATCAAGCAATCAAGCAACGTTGTCGGTGTGACATTTTGGTTGAACTGCACAAAATACTCTTAAAACAAAAGTGTTTTGTGCAGTGCAACAAAAGGTTACAATGGCAACGAGGTGAAGTAGATAACCCTGTTTACACAGAGGTGCAAAGGAAACAATTAGTGGTCAATAACGGTGGATGACACAGAAGCCAACAAAAAGAAGCATCTACCTTATCTAAATGGGAAAGAAAGCAAGACAGTAGCATTTCTCAAACGGTGGCATTGATTAATATTAACATAGAGATTATATTAACAATAAATTTTGTTAAACATGTAATTTGCTTTTAACTGTGGCATTGCATCAATTTTCCAGCGGCATTATTAGAGGGTGTTTGTTTACAGGGACATTTTGGTGTAGGGACTAAAAAAACTCCGTGTCAGTCCCATCTAAACCAAACAGGAGGGACTTTTAGGGACTAAAAGTGGGCATTTGGGACTAAAGAAAGAAGACCCCGAGGGAGTCTTTTTGGGACTTTTTCCAACAGTTGCCCCTGCCACTCATCGCACCTTGTCTCTATTAGTTCATTACTAGGGGTAACATGGTCTTTTAGCATGTCATTTAATAACCTCTAGTCCATGTTTAGTCCCTGGAACCAAGCAGGTAGGGACTAGGGAGTTTTTAAACAAACATGGCCTTAGATTAACAACAGCTAATGAGTTGCACGGGACAGTGGATGCACCAGCACCATGTGCATCTACCGATGTACTGTGGTCATGCACAGTCTGTTGCAACAAAGAACAAACAACCAAGGAGCATATTTGTGTTGGTCCCAGTTTTGTTATCTTTAGACACCTTTCCCTATGTGAGCGCAGCAAATCCAGTCCTGCTCAAACTCTACAGCCTTGTCCCTTCCTTTCCTTTTTGAACTAGTACTTTCGCCCCTTCCTTTCCTCTTTGAACCACGTCCTAGATTTATGCGATACAACTTTCCCCACTACTTTCCCCCATTCCTTTCCTCTTTGAACCACGTCCTAGATTCATGCTATACAACTTTCCCCCTTCATTTCCTCTTTGAACCATGTCCTAGATTCATGCTATATACAACTTTTCCCACTACTTTCCCCCACTCCTTTCCTCTTTGAACCACGTCCTAGATTCATGGTATACAAGCAGCTAGAGCAATGAATGTGGAGTAAGTAAATTATACCTTAAGGTTCTTGGGGCGTGGTTCGGTGGGCGACGGGACGGCGGCGAAGAAGAAGGGGTCAGAGGCCCTCCCGCGCCGCCGCTGGGTGGAAAGTGAACAGCTGCGCCGGTAGTCCCTCGCCGACGGCGACAGCGTTAAGCCTCCTTCCCTCCCCGGCGGACGAATCCTGCCGGCTCTTTGAGCAGCAGTGAGGGGAGAGAGAGGCCAACGAAGTCTTGTTTAGATCTGGAGAGGGCGAGAGAGTGTGAAGAGAGCAACTACAAGCACTAAGGCTCTAGCGGGAGAGGGCGAGAGAGTGTGAAGAGAGCAACTACAAGCGTTGAGGCTCCAGCGTGTATATATATACTGGAGAGAGAGTGTGAAGCATGCAAACCCTAGAAAACATTTTGACCAGTCAAAGAATCCTCCTGGCACAAATTATGCTCAAGTGTAGTTATCGAACCCGAGACCTCAAGTTTGATGAGCGAACAGGCTAACCAGCTACACAACCCTCCCGTTATGTTCAACGAGAGGGAAATGACCTTTTATACATTCCTGCATTCGTGTGACAAGCATGCCGTGTTTTTTTTGTGTGTGTGGGAGTCATTGGGATTTCAATCATAATCGTGTCATGTGGCTTTGGTGGTAAGACTATCCACAGTGCTGGAGAAATCATGCAGCCTTAGTCACCTTACCTCTCTCCACGTAGTACGTTGGGTCCCACCAGTCAGAGGGTGAAACAAACAAATTAATAAGAAAAATTAAAAGCGCCAGCGGTGTATCTTACCTCACACATCTCGCTACTGCTCGGGAACACTGTCCAATTGATCCCTCTGTTCGCTCACGTACTATTAAGTGAATCCTTATTATAACATGCACACAAATTTTGGGCACTTGTATTCGACTTAAGTCAGTGTGCCACCGTATCTCGTATACTTACTACTCCCTCCATCTAGGTGTAATAAGTCACGTTAGAAGGTGCAACGGGACCAAGGTGCGTGCGTGTGCGTGTGTGTGTGTGTGTGTTTAACAACATGTGTGTGTTAGAGAGAGCGACAGATCGACCTACTCCTACAGAGAGATGTTGTGTAGTGTACAATTTTAGCCGCGAGAGTCGGTGCATCCTCTCGTTTCCGGGCGTGTCCGGTAGGGACATGCGGACAGCTGCCACGCCCGCTCCTGACCAGTCTGGCCCACCCAAAGCCCCTCCATCGCCTGCGCGCGCTTCCCACCCGAAACGGTCAGCGCCGCTCCAAAGAATCGGTGCCGCATTCATGCCCGGGCAGAGCGGACGCGACCTCTCACTGGCGCAAGAGTGATGGTTGCTTCGTCCGTCCAACTTACTGCTGGGTCTATGTGATTTGACGGCTCATTGGTCTTTATTACTGAGGTGGTAGGACTGCTGGATGTCCCACGCTTTCGGCGAAAGGAGGTACTACTACTAGATTACAATTTTCTCCATTCTTACAGCGGAGGCGTGCAAGAGCAGTGAAAACACGCATGCTCAATGATTACATGGCCCACCTCACACTATCACCGTGCGACACCTAACTCTTTACATAGTACTCCCTCCGTTCCTAAATATTACTAGATGAGTCCCCGCGTGTTGCCGCGGAACAGCGGTATATCTCTCTGCGCAAAATTATCGATTTCATAGAACTAAAAAAACTCTATAACCGCATGACAAATGTGGTAGCCAAACTAAATAAACTCCCATCATCATTTAGATCATCCCACGTAAGGAAAAAAGATCAGCCAACTCCTACTGCATAATGGGATTATATTTTTCTTTTTGACATGTTAATGGGACTTAAAAGCTCACTTACATGCATGCTACCGGTGCATGCTTGCATGCAGACATGTTGATGTGATTTAAAACCCACTCACATGCATGTGCCACGGTATTTCTGCATGCTTGCATGTGGCTTAGTGCGGAGCCTCTCAACGTCTAGATCAGACGACTATTATGGACTGATTTACTTCATCTAACGGCTACATCAATTTTGATGATGTGGTTCAAGGAGAGGATAGAGAATTCCTAGTAGTGGGGGCTAGCTATTACTACAAAATGAATGAATCTACACTTAAAATGCATCTATATACATCCGCATGTGGTTCATGGTGAAATCTCTACAAAGACTTATATTTAGGAACGGAGGAAGTACTAGTATAGTACGTACTGTAATTTATCAGCGAGATAAATTTGTACAATGCTATGAAGCTTCCAGCTTCTGTTACATGTATCCTGCGTCCAAGGTTGCCTGTTGCAACATTTCATCAAATACAAAGGAGACTAACATGCATGCTATTGCATCTCAATGATTGACAGATCATAGCAAATATGTACTCCCTCCGTTCCAAAATAAGTGTCTCAACTTTGTGCAAACTTTAGTACAAAGTTGTACTACTACTAAAGTTGACACTTATTTTGGAACAGAGGCAGCTAAAGAAAAAAACAATCCATGCAGTCCCTAGCCCTTGAACCGTGAACCCTGACCAGGCTTCAATTTGCTGGCAACGTTCGAGCTTCCTAATAAATGAAGTTTGCAACCTTTTGACCATCGGATCATTTTGTGCAGTTTCACCAAAATCGAGATGAGCATCCCTGTGGCAAAGAAATTGAAGAAGCGTGATTAGAATAAGATTACTAGGACTAGTTGATGAGACATAAACTCATCACAAATACAGTACGTAGAAGCCAGTAGAGGTATGTGCGGGGCAAAGAAGTAGAGAAATATCCACAAGGAGTGATGTGGGCAGCTGGAGCAGTGGTGCAAGCCGGCTGTAAAGGGAGTTGTACCTGAGGGACGTAGCTCAACCTTGAGGAGGGCGGCGGGAGGCGGCAACTGCCCACATCGCGGCAGTGAGCAAGGGACGAAGGCAACCTCACCGGCTTTGTGAGAGAGAACGGCGGGGACCCCTGATTGGGACGTGCCGACAGTGGGTTTTCGCCGTCGGCGACGGCCACCGCATCTACACTAAGCATCCACCCCTTCCCCAAGCGGACGTGATCCGCCGGGATGTTAGAGATGTGGCCACAATCGTTTTGTGCGAGAGAGTGTGAAGAGAGCAACCCCAGCAAGCAACCGTGTAGGCTGGCCCGTCCTGACTATGTATATAGTGGAGCGGTTTCCTTTTCTCTCCATATAAACATATCATATTGCGTACGTGCCACTGAAGAAAAAAAAACTTTATTTATAAATGACGCGGAACCTACTACTCGTTCTCCTATAACCTTGCGCTTGGCATCTCCAAAATATTAACCTTGCGATTGGCTCTTCGCCTCTTCGGGAAGTCAAGCAATAATGGTAGTGCAGTATATATCGTTCTGGCCATATGAGACCGAATGAATTGCTGCACATCCACCACGTGGGCGAGGGTCGAGGGGCGAGGGAGAGTGCTACATACGGAGCAAAATGAGTGAATCTACACTCTAAAATACGTCTATATACATCAGTGTTTGGAGTATGTACTAGTAGTTCATATTGAAATCTACTAAAGGACATATATATTCCAAACAATATGATATAATCTCTATAACCAAGGTAGTAGGGACGAGGAGTAAACGGAGGGAGTAGTAAATTTTTCTCCTCGTCCCGCGAGCCACCGCGCGCATGGGCGAGGGAGCGGGTGTAAGGCGGAGCAAGCTTCACCTCATCCTGCGAGCCACCGCGCCCGTGGGCGGGGGAGACGGCGTACTAAGCAAGCTTTTCCTCGTTCTGCGAGTTGACGGGACACATCAAAAGTACTCCAGTGTATAGAGCCTTGCCTCTAAGGTAGGCCCCACATTGTTTGACTCTTTTTTAACATAACACGTCAAGTCGCAATTTGTTTGTTCACCCGTGGTAGACGATCCTCCCTCCACCAAGTGGACAACCAGTACACGTGCCAAATTACCACGTGGGCTGCCTTTTTCGTACAGAAATGAGCTCCACCGTGTACCCGCGCAGGTGTGGTTGGGAAAGAGACGGGAGTACGTGCGCCGTGCATGCACCTCTTCTCTTCGTGCACGCCCCCCACCTACATGGGTGTGTGTGAGAGATACAAACCGCGTTCGTGAGTGTTTTTTGTTTTGGGGTGGGGGTGGGGTGGGGGGTTGATTTCATGAATTATTTGTGGGAATATGTGTCGATGACATCTCAAACAAAATTTTGCATGCAATGTGTGTGAAATGGAGGCCTATCCATATCATACATAGAGGGTCGGGCAATCCACGCGAAGAGAGGGAGGGGTCATAGCTATCGATAGAGTCGAAGAGAGGATCAAGTGGGTGGGTGCGAGATCGATGAAGAGAGCCATCGAAATTGTGTGTGTGTGCAAGTCAAAGATATAGGGCGACTGGCCTACCGGAACGTTAGAGGGCACATGTCAAGTCTATGTGTGGCAGGGAGACATGACTAGAGCGCTCGATGTATCGGTGTGTGTGGGGGGAGGGGGGAGGGGGGAGGGGTAGGCAGAGGCCTAACTATAGAGGTAGAACGACTCATATATGTGTTGAGAAGGAGAGACCCAGCTATGTCTTGAGGGAGATCGGTCGACATCCATACATAAGTGAAGGACGGGAAATATGATAGGACAGAGAGAGAGAGAGAGAGGAGAGAGAGAGGGAGAGGGAGGGAGAGGGGTAGAGTGCTGGATGGGTGATTGAGTTGCTTCTCGAAGATGCTGGGAGAGGCCTACTAGACAAACTGAGGGTGGAACTGCAATGTTATCAATAAGAGTGGGGATGTGTTTCTGTGTGTGCTTGTGCGTGATAGATCTGTCGGGACGCATCCATGGATGATGAAGGGGAACCATGTGTTTGGTAAGCAAACCTAACTAGATCGGTAGATCAATTGTTGTTTGTCGGAGGAAGGGAGAGACACAACTAATGAGGTAGATCGATTGACGTGTGGGTAAAAACGAGTTATAAGGACCTAGCTAGCTATATGTATAGCGAGAGATCGGTCGGTGTACATCCATTTGTTAGAGGCAAATAAGGCCCAGCGAGACGGATAGACAAAGAGAATGGAGCTAGGAGATGGTGCGAGAGGCCCAAGTACTAGCTAGATAGGGGGAGGAGTGTGCGGTTGTGAGATCGATGAAAAGAGGGGCGAGAGTTTACACGTGTGTCTGTCCGTATGAGAGACACGAGGCAAGGACACATAAAGGAGGAGATTGAAGGTGTGTGTGTGTATGTTGTAGGCAGGCATCGCTGGAGAGGTTTATCGATCGGTGTGTGTCGGAAAGGAGTTGTGGAGACTCTGGGAGAACGACCTAAAGAAAAAAATGAATGTGCCCGGTGGATAGAATGCCGAGGGAGGGGGAGGGCGAGGAGGGCGTGTGCATGCATGAGAGAAAGTTAGTGGTAGCTACAAAGGTTAGAGGATTGTGTGGGTGTAAGAGACTAACAAAGATCATAATTTGATATGAAAGCGGATTCATATATTTGAATAGGAGATCATAGTGTTTTAAACATTGCATGCATGAATATAGCGGTGATACACGTGCTGTGCACATGTTATACCATAATGTGATAATGCATGGCGTTTGCAACTCACAGCTAAATGCCGAACAATCTAAACCATACTATACATCAAACAATCTCACATTTTATTTGAATTTGTGATAATGTGTGGCGTTTGCAGCTTACAACTAAATATCGAACAACCTAAACAATACTATATATCGAACATTCTCACATTTTATTTGAATTTGTGGTAATGTGTGGTGTTTGCAACTCACATCTAAATACTTGTAGGCGTAGGGGGCGGGGCACCATACATAATGTGATAAACACATTATACATATGAGACATGGTTTAGATTATGAAGATCTAGCTAGAGCTAGAAATGTAATGTGATTTGAAATCAAAATAAAGTGGATTCAAAAAATCTAGTTCGAGTTCATATAGTACACATAGTTCATATGTAACTCGAGACTAATCATGTGGTGTGTTGTGAAGATAATACACAAACGATGGTTTAACTTCACAATAATGATGATTGTAGATCTTATTAAAACAGAGAAACGAATTCAAATGCTTTGACTTCACAACAATCATTACTGTAGATCTTATTCAAATAGAGAAACGAATTCAAATTTAGTTCATATTGAAGCGGTAGTATATACGTTTGGAATGCACTAAAACGTTCATTTGAGTAGTAGGTTGCATGCATTATACACGTAGCGAAATATTTTAATTGAACATAACATGAATTCAAAGTTTTGAATGACATTTGTAGTGCACATTGATATGGTACAGTACATGTTAGGCTTGTCCGGAAATTTCAACCCGCGCCTTGTTAGCCCGAAATATTTAAGATATATCTTTGTCTCGTTGTGCTCCGACAACTCCCTCCATCTCAACCCCTGCCTTGCTATTCCAAAATTACAACGCGTGCGAAAACTCCCACCTCCTGTGAAATCCCGACACGCGAAATGCCCGTGGTACCCCTGAACCGAATGAACCACGTCAAATCGGTGGGGGTACTTTCGTAACTTACCCCACATTTCGGACAAGCGCGTCTCTAAGCCATGGTTCCCCACTGCCATCCCATCCGCCCACCCATTCATACACTAAGGCCGCGAAAACCCGCGGTGAAACCCCACACCCTGCTCCGTTCGCCACCCAGCCGGAGCCTCTTCCCCGACGACGTCGTCCACAGCAACACCTCCACGTCCCTCATCCACCGTACCGGATGATGATCCGTTGTCGATCTCATCGTCCCGCCAGTTCAGCCACCCCGTCCTCCACCTCCAAGGAGCTGCCTCGACGTTCCCCTCGTCTTTCGCGCCACCTCCATTCCCACACCGCCGTCTTCACCTGCACCACCGGAAGAGCATCATCATCACCGTTTCCTCGGATAAAGCTGCGGCCTAATCGGTGCCACCAAAGAGGTTGTACACTAATCGCCGCATTTTCTTCTTGATTCGATCTCACGGTGCTGCCGACGCTCGGTCCCGAGCCGACACGGCGCGGCTCCATCCATGGCGGCGTCGCTGGCCACTTCCTCCACGGCATCGCTCCCTCAGCGGTGACGTCCACATCAGTAGGAGCTGCTGCTGCTTTAGCTCTCACTCGCGCTGCTGCTCTTCTCTTGCTCTCGGTCCCCTGCCTGGTCTGCTCTTGCTATTGCTCTTGCTCGCGCTGCTGCTCTCGCTCTTGCTCTTGCTTGCGATGCTGCTCCGATTTAGCTACACTTCAGTCGACTGAATCGACTTTTGGGTCAGTCGATTTTCAGGGGGTGGGGGGGGGGGGGGCTCGCCGGGGTGAAGGAAGAACCAGCCGCAGCGGGGAGGGGGGCTCGCCGGAGAGGTACCCCACTATCTATCTTAGGGTTCAGGATGGGGGCGGAGGTCGCCAGCGGTGGGGGGGGGGCGTTGTCTGGGCGGTGGCGTGGGGATCGCCGGAGAAAAAGCTCGGCACGGGGGGCCTAGAGGGATGGCCGGGGCGGCGGCGGACCGGCGGTGGGGAGTGTTTTCGGGGCGGGCGGGGCGGCGGGGGCCTGCTGTTTGGCCGGTGGTGGCTGGCGGCTCAGGGGGGTGGAGGTTGAAGATGAATCGCATGCCCTTGATTTCGTATCCAACGGCTGGAAAATCGACTGACCAGAGATGAAAAAGTCAGTCGACCGACGTGTAGCCTCACCTTGCTAGTGCGTTCAGTTTCGACAGCAAAATTCAGTTTCGACAGTTAAGTTCACTTTCGACAGTTAAGTTCAGTTTCGACTTTTAAGTTCAGAGATGAGTGGCTGATGTATTTTACATCTAGCACTTTGTGGTTATGTATTTTACGTCATGTATTGGAGATGCTATTATAATTCCACTAATGTTAACGTTGTTCGTTGTCTCTCTTGTCCTGCTTCAGCCTCGACGTCGTACAACTCACCGGAGCTGCTCCAACGACGAAACCCTCCATCACAGCGGAGCAGTACCTCGGGCTCCATCTCCAGACACCTAAGATCTTCTTCCCCTCCTCCGACAGCAAAGTCAGTCGGAGCATCCTCACCGGCCAACCCAATCACGCTGAGATCGACATGGCTTCGCCAAAGAGGTTGTACACTTGTTGCATCTCTTTTTTACTCTACATGTTATATATTGCCCACTGAGCACACGGATTTGTTCCTTTAGTGTCTCCTTGAAAGAAAAAACGTAGGAATTTTAATTTTCACTTGTCCTCCTTTTCAAATTCCTATTCATGAAGCACAAGACTAAGAGATAGTAGCATAATAGCATTATAACCGTACATTTTCTTGTGGTTTGACTTAATCTCACCATGCTTCTTTACATCCTGTGATCTTCCAATTGTTCTGAATCAAACACCCAGATTGGCAGAAATCCTGTGTTTTTAAATTCTCTGTTTTGCACGTGCATTCCTATCCTATTCCTGTCTATTTCATATCCCTGCATTGTTGGAATCCTCCAATTCAAACGAGCCCTTACAGAATTACTTCTCTTACAGATAGTTGTCAAAGAAAACCTTGCTTGGTTTGTCCCGCTCCTGCTGCGCCGTCGTCCACCCCAGCTCAGCTGCTCCAACGACAGAAGGGTCCAGCACAGCAGGGATCTGGCCTCCAGACTGTCTTTCGCCGCCTCAGATCTTCTTCCCCGCCGCTGGCAGCCATGAAAACTGCATTACCATCATCAACCGAGCAGATGGCCTCGAGGACTACACGGGTCTGCAAGAGAGGTCGCACTCTTTCGTGTCTGCTTACATTATGCATCGCTTAATATTACATGCTACTTTATCGTCCTGTTCACCGATTAGACTCCGAGTCAGCTCCAAACTAATGGTCAAATTTGAGTTTTTAAATGGTTGTGGGGTACATATCGGGGCCGCTATCACTAGTATCTATCTACAATCTGGTTAATCTCCGGTGTCTACTATGAGTTTCATGTTGGGTGGGAAACAAACAGTAAAGAAGCCATTATCTGTATTTTTTAACTGAAGCCATTATCTGCCTGCTATTATTGGTTTTGGGTCTATCCACAGGTTGCTACCATCACTCTGGATTTCTGCATGCACTCCTTACATAATCTCACTATGTTTTATTCCTATGCATGACAGTTATTGTAAACAATGGAACTGAACATGTAGAGCAAAAGAGACGAGCCTTGCGTGGCAATAAAATTTCATGCAGACGTTGCTCCATGGTAGGCGCAAAGGCAGCCCCCCTCCACGCATTTCGGATTGTAATCGAGAGGAAGATATCTGTTCTGAGGGGGATTCAGAAGGAGAAGACAACTCCTATTTACCCCCTGAGGTCTTCGCTCTAACTTGGCATGCTGATGTTGGTTATATCATGCATATGGTGTCTTGCATTGCTTACTTTATACATCAAATATGTCATCTGCTTAGTTTAGACATCCTTTGTGCGAATGCCATCTGTTTAGTTTATTCATCGTTTATGTGAATTATGCAACGCCATCTTGTTTAGCCAGGCATCATATATGTGAATTTTGCAATGCCATCCTGCTTAGCCAGTCATCTTATATGTAAATTATATCATGCCATCCTTTTTTTCCGTTACATATTACATTTGTCAACAATGTTAGTACATTCAATTGCTCTTCGTGTGCATCAGCCATTTGACACGGCCATGGCAAATTCTGGAGTGAAAACAAGGTCTTCAGAGCAGACTATACTATCTGACGAAGCGCATATCTCGCTGGTTACGGATAGCTCCTCAGAGGAGGATTCAGAGACAGATGACCAGTCATATTCCCCCCCCCCCGAGGTGTATGCTCTAACTTGGCAGGGTTATGTTGCTCATATCATGCGTATGGTGTCTCGCATTGCTATGTCATTTGATTAGTTTAGACATGCTTTGTGTGAATGCCACCTGTTCAGTGGCTAATTACCATATATGTGAATTATGCATTGCCATCTTGTTGCAAGACATTATATATGTGAATTATACAATGCTATCTTGTTGCAAAGGCATTATATATGTGAATTATGCAATGCCATGCTGTTTAGCCAATCATCATGTATGTGAATTATATCATGCTATCATTTTTTTGTATTACGTGTTCCATTTGTCAACAACGTTTGTATACTCAACTACTCTTCCTGTGCATCAGCCATTTGAAGCGGTGATGGAAGTATCCGGAGTGAAAACAAGGTATTCAGAGCAGACAATGCTACCTGCTGAAGCAGACATCTTGCTGGTTACAGAGAGCTCCTCAGAGGAGGATTCATAGACTGATGACCAGTCCTATTTTCCCCCTGAGGTCTATGCTCAAACTTGGCAGGGTTATATTACCCATGTCATGCATGTTGTCTTGCATTGCTTAGTTTTTACATCATATATGGATTGCCATCTGCTTACTTGCTTACTATATAAATCATATATTTGAATTATATCATGCCATCATGTTTACATAGTACATACACATCATCTATCTGAATTATGGCATGGCAACCCATTTAATAAAGACATCATATAGTTATATCATCTCATCCTGTTTAGTGTTTACAGTCATCATATTTTGAATTATGGCATTTTATCCGTGAATGTATGTGAATTATGGCATGCCAACCTATTTAATAAACACATTATATAGTTATGTCATGTCATCCTGTTTACATAGTCTCATATTTTGAACTATGTCTTTCCATCTTTTTTAGTTAGCCATCATAATGTGAAATTGTGTCATGCTATCCTGTTTAGTTAGCCATCATATATGTGAAATTGTGTCATGCTATCCTTTTTGGTTAGACAACATAAATATGAATTATTTCATGCCCTCTTTTATTCCCCACTATCCATTGCACCTGTCTATCATACAATGTCTATACTTTCAATTACTTTTCTTGTTTATCAGCCATTTGAATTGGAGAGCGTGATGGCAATATCTAAGGGAGTAACAACACGGTCTTCAGAAAAGATAGTGCTACCAGTTGATGCAGATAGAACCACGGTTGTACTTGCCCAAGGACCAGATCCACCACACATAACCCAGACTCTCGCAGATTGTACCCCTACCCAGTTGGACAGAGAACCAGCTATACCCCTTCTAACCCCAACCCCGGCAGATAGTAACCCAGTTCCAGTTGACACAGCACCATCTCCGCCACAGAGCACCCAAACATGAGCAGTTAGTAAGGGAACTGCAGTACCCAAAGCACGAGGACCACCACTCCGAATCCCAACTCAACGCTTAAAGGAGAAGAAGATTTGTTCTTAGGCCAGGTTCTGTAGCTATGGTTCATACTCCTTTGCTCTTGCATTACTGTATTTACTCATACCAACTATTTTCAAATTTGAAGGATGGAATTGAAACTCCAATGGTGCAACAGGTATGTTTTAAACCTGTTTCTTTAACTGGTTTGCTGTTGTAACCTGCTCTATGTTGATTTCAGTTTCAATTGAATAAACAATTATGTTCTCATGTCATGCACATTACAAGTGTTGTTATTGCTCTATAGTTACCCACACTTATATTCTGTCTATTCTGCTTTGTCTTGAACAAATATTATTTGAACTGTGTCTCTATCTTGATTTGGCAACAAAAACTAGAATGATATAGACCATAAAGTGACCATGGTACATAGATATATGTTTGTTTCATGTTGTTATCCTGTCCACTTTACTACTGAACTCATTTACCAAAATGAGTTTCATATACAACATGGTAAACATGTGATGTGTCTGCTTGTTTCTCTTTTAGAATGCGGACAAAATATTGGAGAACAGTACCGCGTTATCCAATGGTAAAGGAAGTAATGCAGATAAGGTTCAAGATAGTGAGACATCCCTGTTGGTCTCCAAGAAAGCTGATAAAAACTATCTTGACGACAGTGAGGGAACCCAAAAGTCCTGTCTTGAGGTAGTGTTCGAGTTACTGGCCACTACTGCTGGCACAAGCTCTTCGAACTCGCTGCCTGAATCAGTTCGTCTTCTTGAGTCTCAACTTCAAGTTGAAAGACATCGATCAGATGTGCTGCGACAGGAAGCTGAAGGACTGAGGAAGTTCCTGCAGAATTCAGATGCATATTTTCTGGTGCAACAACAAGCGCTGGAGGATTTAAGCGCCAAACAAGTGAAAGTTAATAAGCTTGCTAAGCATCTTGCCAGCATTATGGGTACCCAGGATATTGTTTCTTGAGATCTTCTGAAGTGGTTTTAGTTCTGGATTTGTTTTGCTGCGGCGTTTATTTGCGCTGGTCGCCAACTTTGACAACCAGTGTATATGATATGCTGTTTTGTTCCCTATATTTGCACTGGTGGCGAACTTTGATGCCCAGTGGATGTAATATGTGTAATAGCCGTGATAGCCTAGCGTTAGTTGCTTGCTTATTTATTTCCTTGTTGTCTTGTTTATTTGTTTGCTTGTAGTCATTGCAGTTCTTTTTCTGCGGTTAGCTAGTGGCTGCAATAACCTATTTTTTAAAACTAGGCCACAATAACCATGGGCTAATATTTACTGTAGTGACACTGGGCCTCCTACTGGCCGCAGAAACAGTGGGCCTTCTACGGGCCGTAGAAACAATGGGCCTTCTATGGGCCGTAGAAACAATGGGCCTTCTGCGGGCCATATCATCAATGGGCCTTATACGGGCCGTATGATCGATTGGCCAAACATGGGCCAAACAGACCGCATTATGGCCGTAAACGGGCTAGAGTTGGAATCGTCCGTTCATGGGCCGACCATAACGGGCCATCATTAATAGGCCGGTGACGCTATAAAAACAGCCCAACATATTAACGGACCACAAACGGGCCGACTGTAACCACGGGCTGAATTTGGCCCACAAGCAGAAAATGACAGTAACGGGCCGTAAGTAAACGAATGCTGGAAATGAGCCCAAGAATAAATGGGCTCTGAGAAGGCCGAAAGATAACATGGGCTGGAAACGGCCCAACGGAATAACGGGCCGTTAATGGGTATAAAGTGATACACTGTTCATTACGGGCCAGTTTCACCACGGGCCGTTAATGGGTGTAAAGTGATACACTGTTCATTACGGGCCAGTTTCACCACGGGCCGTTAATAGGCCAAGAGTTACATAGGGCCTCATATGGGCCGAAAGATGTCATGGGCCATACATGGGCGAGAAGTGAAAACGGGCTGGAATCATATTGGATGGCCCAGATGACGCTACTGGGCCTAATTCGGATAGGGCGTAACGGGCCTTGGGTTAGCGGGCTGTAAATGGGCTATATGCGAACACACCGTTAACAGGCTTTCCATGGGCCGGCCCGCCACCTTTTGACCAAGTCAAACGGGCCGGCCTTTTCACAGGAATGGGCCTCTGTTGGGCTGTGCCACGTGTCGACGTATCATAGGCGCCTTCTGTCTAATGAGTGGATGACATCTGTCCCAACGATGAGCCGACACGTGTTTCCTCCAGCCAATGATGATTTTACACGTGGAAAATCCCCATTGGTCGGGGCTGTTAACGGGTTATCGGATCCAAAACCCGACCCGATAGCTTAACGACGTTCCGTTACGGTGGATGCCATGTGTCGGTCACCCTTGACGAAAGCACTTCTGTGGCGCGCGATTTATCGTCATGGAATTGGACACTTCCGTGATGATAATTTTGGTAATGTCATGGAACACTTCTACGACAGCACAGGTATGACTATCTTGATTCTGTCATAAATTTGTCATGGATGTACATGCATGAAAAAAAACGCGACCTATTGTGACAAACACGTATCATCACGGAAGTGTATATTTTTGTAGTGACATTACAAAACTTTTACTAACATGGTTGTGTGTCTTACGGGCCCACGTCGCCATTTGGGTGGTATTAGGATCTTTTATTTGTCGACCTATACTCTGGGACTCTGATCTCTCTTCTATTCGGGTTAAAATGAATTTACTAACTCTGATTCTAGGTTCTCGTAACTACTTCCTCCCGGAGAGCCCTTATCATAGATGATCGCCTGCTGCACCAGAAGATTCCGAAGATAACCTCTGATGTTCTCTCGAGACTTTGTGCCCGTCGTTTTTGCAATTCCCTATCACCGATATATCCCTATGGATAAACACATACACTCGTCGTCCATACCTTCATTCTAAGATGCTCTTGATATTACTAGATACCACAGAATATTTTCGAATATCTTGAGAATCCTTTGTGCCTACTGTTAGCTCTTTTCAGCGTGAATACACCTGCAAATAATTCCTCACACTTATCGAGGATTCGTTCATCCCCAGTTGATCATGTGTTTCACAAAAGTCCTCGAAATGCCATTCGATTTTCTGAAAATCCTCAACAGCCTATTGCTCCTGAATTCCCTGCCTTCCTGCATTATGGTTAATTCCATACTTCTAGTTATCTTCGTTGACATCCTCTGTCACTGTTATTTCGGGTCCCTTGATTCGATATGTTGCAAATGCTCGCAATCCCCAATCAGATCCTAGAATTCATCCTTTCGGCTCAGACGTCATTTTAAACATGAGTTGGTTCTCGCCAATCAAATTTCCGTCGATTGTGCCCCTAAGTCTATTGAACTTATCCATCCTTGATCAAAGCGTCTTCTTCTGATCCTTCGGTTTGTAAATCATAATTCCTTTGCAATTGAGCTTTGAGTTATTCAGTTGTTTCTATAATCCAATGTCTTTGCATTGTTTCTTCCTCTGGTTGTGTGTCGATGCTCACATCAGATCCTTTATGGCCCACCAGATCCTTTGTTGGATTTTATCTGGCAACGTTCTTCATATTCAATAACCTTGTGAGCCTTTCCTAGGATACATAATGCCTTTGCGAAATTGTATCCTCTACTTTCTCAACCATGCTCTGCTTTCGAGCTAGTGATAATTACTCTCGAAGCTTGAGGTATATGTTTCTAAAATGCCCCGATGGGTTGAACCCGAAAGTTTTTCACGAGTCATACTCTTATGGTGTTTTGGCAAATAAAATTTCAACACTACAACTTCATCGAACGCGAGAAGTGAATGTAAGGTTATGCATTGGAGAAGTGGGAGTGGACCTTGAACTTTGTGTTCATGCCCATGGACATGATGTAGAAAGTTTCTCTTAAATTAATTAGTCCATGGTATAAGTTCATCTTATATCTGAGATCTGGTCTTTTGCAATCATGGTTCCGACCATATTGATATTATTTGATTCCTTTTCTCGGACAAGTTAAAGTACTTGTCTTCTATAGATCAATGCACCTGTCCAATCTTTATTCTACCATACTTTTGAGTATTACCCTCTGGTATCTCAAGAATATCAAAGAACTGTGTTGCTTCCTATGAATCTTCATCTATTATTGCTTCTCACCGAGTTCAGATTTCCGCCGGGTTCTGAGTTATTAGTCACTCGAGAACACCGATAAGTGAATTGATTCCGCACTCCGATTCAATAACTCTAAGTAATTTTCGTTGCTTATGAGTTTAATAATCCTTCAAGTCATTCCTAGCCTGGTCGGGCATATAATTATCGTGCTAAATTTTAACTGTGCTACCTGGTCCTTTATCCCGGAGCACAAAATTTTGACGATGAGCTAAGCCTACATCAATCTTCCTTGTCATATCGTATTGCCTTGAGCAACAAGATTGATTCCGAGTTTGTGTCGAATCTGTGGTTCCAATAACCCCTTACTTCACCATTGCTTTTGCTTGGTGTCATCGATGATCGGTTACATCTTCACGAAACCTCTCGACTAAATATGTGGCATCATCAACGTTCTGAGCTCTTCCAGAATAACAATTGAATTCTTGATGAGAAATACCATCCTTGCCCCTCGATGATTTGTGTTATCAACGGCAACTTTATTTCCCTCCTCCGACACAAAATTGTTCATGTTTTGTGCAGTACCTTGAGTTTCTTTCTATCGAGCTTGTGTTATGATCTACCTTGGAGTATTACCATCTTTTATGTTAAGAAGGTCGTGGGAATTTCACCACCTCTTAACAATTCTTGATATAGTAATACTTCTCACCATCACAATTCTTTCTTGGTACCCGTGTTTATTCTAACCGGGTTACCAACAGGTGAACGATGTTGTTTGGATTCTGCCCTTCTAGCAACCCTATTGCTTTGAAGTTAATGGTCGACCGTTCATTCTTAGACCATTGATTACTGAATCACCATTCTAACATTGATCATGCTACCTAAGGCCATATTTCGGGCGCACCTTTCAACCAATGTTTAATTGTGTATGATTTCCTCAAAGCATACATCATTACATTATTTGATCTGACAAATGTGATCTCCATGTTCACATAATTGTGGAATCTCGATGGATTGTCACTGAGTCCATCAGCCACCCCCTCATCCCCTCCTTGGTTTAATGATGAACTCTTGTTTTGGGATTCGCTTACACCTTTTCTTCTCAGGCATCCCGAGTCTGAGGTATCCTAACACCAAGCAGATCTAAATCTCAATCAGATATGATGGTTGGGATGCATTTCCAAGAGTTATAACGTTGGTCTTTATATATGACCCGGTAAGGTGATGTCATGCCTAGCACACCTGGCTGGAGGGCCTATTGTTATAGTTCTTCCTTTTAGCAATGTTAACCATTCTTCCATGAGGAAATTGGAAGAGTTATTCTATAAGTTGTTCCCGATGAATCCATTGAGTATCCAAAGTCCGACCTTTGCTTGAAGACCATGTCAATACTATCTCGAAGCATGTCTGTGGTACTCCGATTTTCAACAAGAACATTTGAATCCCAATGATAAATGTTTCTTTCTCAATTATCCAAACACCGTTGTATGGGTAGTGTCATGAAATTTCTCTCCCTTACCTAAAGGGTTTTCTACATTATATCCTGTCACGCATATCATGCTCTGCTTGTCCTTGGGAAGGATATACCCCTGAAATATGTGTCTAAACACATTTTCCTTTCCATTGTTCTGTTTAATCTGATACTCATGTTTTCCTTTCCGTTGTTTGGTTTAATCTTTCTTGTGATCTATATGATCTAAGCAGTGATATTCCCTTGCTTATGTAAACACCTCGGTGTACAATTCTGTCAGCAAGACCCTGTTACTATTGTTGACGACATTCTGGTAGCCATCGATGGACGAGAACTTTGCCTATTGGTCTGCCTTGTTCAACGAGCAGGAAAATGGTTCTCTTCGTCCCTCGCCCTTGGTACCGACGTTGTTGCCGACATAACTGACAGGCTATCCTCTGACATGCCTTCTATCATGATCGTGCAAGATGACAGCGCCCTCCCTTCTTTTAACCCGCATGGTGGGACCATAACCCATAGTTCCACAGGATCAAAACCCGACTCTCCTGTACATCCCTATTTCGAAGTTATCCCTTGCACTTCGTTTCGTATGTAATTCGCGAGCCACCTTCCTAGTGATCAGTTCTGGTATCGGACATAATACTTACTCCCGTTGCTCTGAACCCCTTTCACACTCTGTTTCAGGCAACGAACGATTGCCTATCCGCTTGAAACTTCTTATTGCACCTTCTTACCTTGCTCTCGATATTTTCTTAAGTTCCAATTCGAGAGTTACTTTCCGCCACCTTCCCCGATATTATCGACCAGATAGTCAACCTTTTAGTGGTCTATTCTTCCGGAATACCCCCCTTATTCTGTCGTAAGTACGATGGAGATCCTGAAGAAAGGATGCCGGCTTCATCATAATGACTGAAGCATAGGAATGAAGACATCAATGTAATGGATCGACCTCTTCGAGAAGAGCAACCAAGACCAAGAACAATCGTTACAATTTCAGAACCTATTCCCCCCTTACTCCCCCTCTTAAATCTCGGGACGAGATTTCTTGTAGACTTGTAGTGGACGAGAATTGTGACGCCCGGATAGTTAAGCTACAGTGAACCTCCGCTAATGATGCCACGTCACCTCGGTTACTGTTGGTAAACTCGCGTCAGTTCGAAACCCAGTTCAAATTTTAAAATAAAAACAAACAACAAATGCTTTCAAACTTTAAAACTAAAATGTTCGGAGTGTGCCAATTAATGCTTAGGTATTTATGGTGAAGGAAACACACTTTTACAGAATGCCTAAATATTTTAAAATAAAATAAAACAGAAAAAGGGAAAGGAATAAAAACAGAAAAGCAAAACTAACAAAAATAAAAGGAAAAGCAAACCCTCCCCCCTACTAGACCAGGCGGCCCAGCTCACAAGCCAGGCCGAACCACCTGGCCCAACCGGCCAGCCCACCCCATCCCACCTTATCCCCCCGAGCACCCGAACCCTAGCCACTACCGCACCCATTTCCTCCACTCGCTCCCCACGTTCCCCCTCACCGATCCAGATCTGGATCGGGGAAACGAACCATGACCCCACTGCCCCTGGACATCGACCCCGCCGCTCGACGCCATCGCCGGAGGCCACCTCGCCGAGCCTTCCCCGCCGGACTGCCTCCCCTGCGTGCGTCGTCCCGTCCCCCACCTCGAGCACCGCTGCCCCATGCCCTACGCCCCACGGTGAGGCCCCGCCTCCCTCCGCTCCCCACCTCTCACCGCGCACGCATCCCCCGGCGTGCGAGCTCGCGCCCCTTGAACCCCGTGTGTCGCCGCCCCCAATGCCCTCGTCTCCGCTCACCGCGCCCGCCGCACGCCGCTGCGGCCGTCTGCTACTGCTGCTGCTCCATGCCCTACTCACTGTGCCGCATGCCTAGCGCGGCCGCGCCTCCCGCTTCCTCCTGCGCCGCTCGCCCGCGACCCCCTGCTGTTGCTCCGCTCAACCGCCTGGCCGCGCCCACGCCCCCTCTGCTCGACCCGCCACGGCTCCGTTCGCGCCGCCGGTGCCCTCGCCCGCCCGCGCGCCGTACCCCCCTCGCCGGAGCTTCCTTGCCGCCCCGCCTTCACCCTCGTGCGCGCTGCTCCGTCCCTCCGCAGCTGCTCGCCGGTCGCCGCCCCGGCCGCCTGGCCGGCGCCGTGGCCATCGGCCTCCCCCAGCTCCGGCGGCCTGTCGGGTCCGCCCGCCCCTGGGCATGCGCCCGAACGAACGGGTGTTGGGCACCCGTTGTGCCCGTGCCCGCTAACGCCGGCGCCCGCTAAGGCCCCTATGGGCCTATGACAAAGGGGCCCCAGCCCCAGAACGTTTATTTAAAAAGGAATTAAAAATAATAATAAATACAAATATTAATGAAGTAATTAATCAAATTAATTAATTAACTTAATTAATTGTGTTTAATTAACCTAATAGCTAATTAACCTAACTAACTACTGTTAATTAGCTAAACAGTCCCTAGCAGGTGGGACCCACCTGTCAGGTGACCAGCTGAACGGTCAACATTGACTGCTGATGTCATGATGACATCATGCTGATGCATTAATTAATTTTTGAATTAAATTAATTTATTAAATCCAAAAATTGATTAAATCTTTTAAAATTAATATAAAATAAACCGTAGCTCGGATGGGAAAACTTTGTACATGAAAGTTGCTTAGAACGACGAGACGAATCTGGATACGCAACCCGTTCGTCCACCACACATCCCTAGCATAGTGAACACGCAACTTTCTCCCTCTGGTTCATCTGTCCGAAAACGCGAAACACCGGGAATACTTTCCCGGATGTTTCCCCCCTTCGCCGGTATCACCTACTACCGCGTTAGGGCACACCTAGCACTGCTCATTTTCATGACATGCATCGCTCATTGTCATGCTTATGTTTGCATTATATTTATTGTTTCTTCCCCCTCTTCTCTCACTAGACACCGAGACTGACGTCGCTGCTACCCAGTACGACTACGGTGTTGACGACCCCTCCTTCTCGGCTGAGCCTCCAGGCAAGCCCCCCCTTGATCACCAGATATCACCTATTCCTTCTCTCTACTACTTGCATTAGAGTAGTGTAGCATGTTACTGCTTTCGGTTAATCCTATTCTGCTGCATAGCCAGTCATTGTTGCTATAGTTGTTACCTTACCTGCAATCCTAAATGTTTAGTATAGGATGCTAGTATTCCATCAGTGGCCCTACATTCTTGTCCGTCTGCCATGCTATACTACCGGGCCGTGATCACTCGGGAGGTGATCACGGGTATATACTTACGTACATAATATATGGTACATGTGGTGACTAAAGTTGGGTCAGCTCGTAGAGTACCCGCAAGTGATTCCGATGTCGGGGGCTGAAAGGACAGGTGGCTCCATCCCGGTAGAGGTGGGCCTGGGATCCCGAAGGCCCCCGTCTGTTACTTTGTGGCAGAGCGACAGGGCAGGTTGAGACCACCTAGGAGAGAGGTGGGCTTGGCCCTGGTCGGCGTTCACGGTTACTTTAAATAACACGCTTAACGAGATCTTGGTATTTGATCTGAGTCTGGCCAATGGCCTATACACACCAACCAACTACGTGGGAACAGTTATGGGCACTCGACGTCGTGGTATCAGCCGGAGCCTTCTTGACGTCAGCGACTGAGCGGCGCGCGCCGCATTGGACCATAAGCCTGCGCTTGTATTAAGGGGGCTAGGTCTGCTTCCGGCCGCGTACGCAACGTGCAGGTGTGCAATGGGCGATGGGCCCAGACCCCTTGGCGCATAGGATTTAGACCGGCGTGCTGACCTCTCTGTTGTGCCTAGGTGGGGCTGCGACGTGTTGATCTTCCGAGGGCGGGCATGACCCAGGAAAGTGTGTCCGGCCCAAGGGGATCGAGCGTGTTGGGAAATGTGGTGCACCCCTATAGGGAAGTTTATCTATTCGAATAGCCGTGATCCTCGGTAATAGGACGACCCGGAGTTGTACCTTGACCTTATGACAACTAGAACCGGATACTTAATGAAACACACCCTTCCAAGTGCCAGATATAACCCAGAGAATTGCCGGGTAGGATTATGCTATGCGATGATACTTGGTGAACTTACCATCTACTCTCTTCTACATGCTGCAAGATGGAGGCTGCCAGAAGCGTAGTCTTCGACAGAACTAGCTATCCCCCTCTTATTCTGGCATTCTGCAGTTCAGTCCATCGATATTGCCCCTTTGCACACATACCCATGCATATGTAGTGTAGATCCT
Organism: Aegilops tauschii subsp. strangulata; assembly: GCF_002575655.3. Taxonomy (NCBI): domain Eukaryota; kingdom Viridiplantae; phylum Streptophyta; class Magnoliopsida; order Poales; family Poaceae; genus Aegilops; species Aegilops tauschii. The sequence continues at coordinate 119,710,075 of NC_053039.3, read as the reverse complement.
TGCTTGCGAGTACTTTGGATGAGTACTCACGGTTGCTTTGCTCCCCCTTCCCCTTTTCCTTTCTTCCTGGTTGTCGCAACCAGATGCTGGAGCTCTGGAGCCAGACGCCATCGTCGATGATGACTCCTACTACACCGGAGGTGCCTACTACTATGTGCAGGCCGCTGACCACGACCAAGAGTAGTTTAGGAGGATCCTAGGCAGGAGGCCTGCGCCTCTTTCGATCTGTATCCCAGTTTGTGCTAGCCATCTTATGGCAACTTGTTTAACTTATGTCTGTACTCAGATATTGTTGCTTCCGCTGACTCGTCTATAATCGAGCCCCTCGAGGCCCCTGGCTTGTAATATGATGCTTGTATGACTTATTTAATTTTTAGAGTTGTGTTGTGATATCTTCCTGTGAGTCCCTGATCTTGATCGTACATGTTTGCGTGGTATGATTAGTGTACGATTGAATCGGGGGCGTCACATATGGGCATTCCGCTTCACCTTCTCCAGCAACCAGAATGTCTTTCGCCACTCTCTTTACAGTCTTTAGTACAACTGTGGTTCATCATTCTTTACTTGGTGCCTCTGTAGTTCTTCAGTATATGTACATGTGCATCGAATTATGCATTGGTGGTTGAACCTATATTTGTAATAAACATGGTTGGATATGAAATAAGTGATTGCCTACTTTCAAATTGAAAACATGTGATTTTTAAATTTGGGATTAATTAGGGATTACACTGCACATGGTTTGCGAAAGCAAAACGTCTGCAATAGACGTGGAGATCAGAAACGTTTCTAGGATCCACTACGTGTGCGATCAATCTCCACTTCACACAACATCCTCTTGAAAACTGTTTGCACTAGGCCACCTTGCGCAAACATTTACCACATAAAAACTGTGTGTGATGGACAACCTTTGCCACACAATTTCTTCTATGCACCGTGTGTGATGCATTCAATAATGCAAACGATAAAATTGTTAACATCGTGTGCAATGGCAACACTATCACAAACGACTTAACAAGGAAAATTGTGTGGGATGTACCTGTGAACGGAAATGTTTTACTTGGAGCGACTGTGTGGGATGTACGTACGAACGGAAACGTTTAGCGGGGACTGACTGTGTTGGATGTACTTGCGACCGGAAACAATTTTGCCTATATAATTGTATTGTTTTAGCTCTACTGTACGTATTTCTGTATTTGAGCGCTCGCCGGTCGCACACGACCTCATTTTGCCGAGCGTTTTTGCCAGGAGGGAATATCCCCAATGGTTTCTGGGTCATGTGGGAAGGACCCCCCTATCACCGTCACTCACTTGGTGACGGTTCCGAACACCGTCGCGGAAAGGGGTTAAAAACCGTTTGTATAGCGCCGACGCGTACCAGTGTCTCCTCTTACCTCTTTCCCCTCCATGAGAAAGGAAAAAAGGGGGGAATCCTACTAGGAGTAGAGTCCTAGTAGGGCTCCCCGCCCTTGGCGCGCCCCTTGGTGGCCGGCCTCCTCCTCTCCCTCCTTTATATACGTGGGCAGGGCACCCCTTGAAAAACAACAATTGTTCCAAGCCGTGTGCGGTGTCTCTCTCCACAGTTTGCTCCTCCGGTCATAGAGTCATAGTGCTTAGGCGAAGCCCTGCGCTGATCACATCACCATCACCGTCAACACGCCGTCGTGTTGACAAAACTCTCCCTCAACACATTGCTGGATCAAGAGTTCAAGGGACGTTATCGAGTTGAACGTGTGCAGAACTCGGAGGTGCCGTGCGTTCGATACTTGATCGGTTGGATCGCGAAGACGTTCGACTACATCAACCGCATTAAGTTAACGCTTCCGCTTTCGGTCTACGAGGGTACGTGGACACACTCTCCCGTTTCTATGCATCTCCTAGATAGATCTTGCGTGATCGTATGATTTTTTTTGAAATTCCATGCTACATTCCCCAACATTCGGTTGATTCTTTCGCCAACATTTTTTTATTTATTCCAAAGCTGATCTCCGTGAAGTTTCAGGTCATTCCGGGAACTTTTATTTCTGCACAAAAATAACACCATGGCAATTCTGCTGAAAACAGCATCAATCGGGTTAGTTCCATTCAAATCATGCAAATTAGAGTCCAAAACAAGGGCAAAAGAGTTTGGAAAAGTAGATACGATGGAGACGTATCAACTCCCCCAAGCTTAACCCATTGCTTGTCCTCAAGCAATTCAGTTGACAAACTGAAAGTGATAAAGAAAAAAATTTACAAACTCTGTTTGATCTTGCTGCAAATATGTAAAGCCAGCATTCATGTTTTCAGCAAAGATTATGAACTAACCATATTCACAATAACATTTAGGTCTCACATTTACTCATATCAATGGCATAATCAACTAGCGAGCAATAATAATGAATCTCGGATGACAACACTTTTTCAAAACAATAATGATATGATATAACAAGATGGTATCTCGCTAGCCCTTTCTGAGACCACAAAACATAAATGCAGAGCACCCATGAAGATCAAGGGCTGACTAGACATTGTAATTCATGGTAAAAGAGATCCAGTCACAGTCATACTCAATATAAATTAATAACAATGCATACAAATGACAGTGGTGCTCTCTAACCGGTGCTCTTTATAAGAGGATGATGACTCAGCAATAAAAGTAAATAGATAGACCCTTCGCAGAGGGAAGCAGGGATTTGCAGAGGTGCTAGAGCTCGAGTTTTTGAAATAGAGAGGAATAATATTTTGAGCGGTATGCTTTCATTGTCAACATAACAACCAAGAGATCTCGGTACCTTCCATGCTACATACATTATAGGCGGTTCCCAAACAGAATGGTACAGTTTATACCCCCACCACCAACAAGCACACTCCACGGCTGGTTTGAAACAACGGGTACCGTCCAACTAACAACAGTCCTGGGGGAGTTTTGTTTGCAATTATATTTTGATTTGATTTGAGCATGGGACTGGGCATCCCGATTACCAACCATTTTCTCGTGAATGATGAGCGGAGTCCACTCATCGTGAGAATAACCCACCTAGCATGGAAGATATTGATAGACCTAGTTGGTACAGGAGCGATTCGAGCATACAAAACAGATTATCATTTGAAGGTTAGAGTTTGGCACTTGCAAATTCACTTGGAACGACAGGTAAATACCGCATATAGGTAGGTATGGTGGACTCATATGGAACAACTTTGGGTTTATGGAAGTGGATGAACAAGCAGTATTCCCGCTTACTATAAGTGAAGGCTAGAAAAAGAATGGGGAGCGACCAACTAGAGAGCGACAACAGTCATAAACATGCATTGAGATTAACCAACATTGAATGCAAGCATGAGCAGGATATAAATCACCATGAACATAAATATCGTGGAGGCTATGTTGATTTTGTTTCGACTACATGCGTAAACATGTGCCAAGTCAAGCCACTCGAATCATTCAAAGGAGGATACCATCCTATCATACTACATCACAACCATTTTAAATGCATGTTAGCACGCAAGGTAAACCATTATAAACTCCTAGCTAATTAAGCATGGCATGAGTAACTATAATCTCTAATTGTCGTTGCAAACATGTTTCATTCATAATAGGCCGAATTAGGAATGATGAACTAATCATATTTACAAAAACAAGATAGATCGAGTTCATACCAGCTTCTCCTCATCTCAATCATTTCATCAAATATCATCATTATTGCCTTTCACTCGCACGACCGAACGGTGTGGATAATAATAATAGTGCACGTGTATTGGACTAAGCTGGAATTTGCAAACATTTATTCAAAGGAAAGGACAAGGTAATATGGGCTCTTTGTTAAATCAACAATAATGCATATGAGAGCCACTCAACTTTTGCATTGTGGTCTTCTCCTCTCGACCCCCAAAGAAAAGAAGAAATTCAAAGAAACACACTGAAATATTTTTGGATTTTTTGTTTTTCCGAGGAAGGTAAAACAAGAACGAGAAAAACTATTTACACGGGAAAGCTCCCAACAAGCAATAGAAGAACGGGAAATCTTTTTGGGTTTAATTTTAATATTACAACTAAGCATGCATAGAGAGTAAACTAACTACAACTATTTTTTTGGCTTTTTCTTAAGATTTTTCAAACACATAAGAAGAAAGCGGGAAAAAGAAATAAACTAACATGGATAATACAATGAAAAAGTATGAACATCGACAACTGAAATGAATGTGTGAACATGAATGTAATGTCGGTGAGAAATACGTACTCCCCCAATCTTAGGCTTTTGGCCTAAGTTGGTCTACGCCCATGGATCAAAGTAGCCCTCTCCGGTGTACTGGGGAGGATCCTGGGGGTTCCACTGGTTAGCGAGCTCCTGTGGATCCCACTGATAAATAGACTCCTGATATGGATCAGGTGATGGCTCTGGCTCAGGAGCTGGGGATCATGTGCCCTCCCAGTATGCATGAATGTTCGCGGGCAAAACGAAGTACCTGCCTGAATGAATATCCAACAAAGTAGGTGCAGGCAAGGCAATAATCTAAAAAGTATCCTCGCTAAATATCAAGTTATAAATTAGTATCTTTTCCTCATCATAGCGAATAAACTTATGTGATACCATGCTTTCATAATCTAAGTATATAGTGTGTAGCAGTTTCTCCTGTTTCTCATAATGCCTAATGGGTCCCTCGAAACATCTAGCAAGGCAGGAGGCGAAGATACCTCCGAAAATAGGACCCTTTGTACGGTTTAAACTCAACCGTTTAGCAACCATAGTGCCTAAACTAAAAGTTTTACCATGAAGTAAAGCATGGCGCAAAATGGCAAGGTCAGGAGCACTAAGGCCTCCACTCTCCCCACGACCAATTAAACATCTCCCAGCAAATAATGAGTAGTAGCGCAAAACAAGAAAAATGTAAACTAGCCACTCTCGCTTCCGACACCCTTCTCCTTTCCCCTATGGTAACTTCATTAATAAAATCTTCTACATCACTAGGACGTGGTTCCTCGATGCTACCCTCATAAGGCAATTTACAAACCTCACAAAAATCATAGAGCGTCATTCTTGTACTCATCATATAAGTAAAAATCTACCATGGGTGGTGATCTCCTGGCATGAAAATCAAAATTTTGCAAGAAATTATTAGTGAGTAGGAGATACTGATCACACTAGTCATGGAGGAAGTCGGTGATGCCTGCATTCTCAGCCAAATAATAGAAATCATCATAAATTTCGGCCGCCTGTAAGAATGCATCAGATGGCCATTCACACGGCCGAATCACCGCGGCGCGAGGAAGATTGTACTTGGGCTACTCCTTCTCCTCATTTTCTTTTTTTCCTTCGATCCCAACTCGAGGAGCCTCTCAACAATCTCCTCAACATTTTCTTCCTCTGAAAATTTCTGAAATTTTTAGTGACTCAAAATAAAAGTGAACCAAACTTAACAAAATTGATAGCAACTACTCCTACAAGTGCCTGGAGGCTATATCATGCATCAAAACTACTTTGGACCATATAAATTTGACATGCAATCTCAAGAACAAGGTCACCACAGCAGCAAAAATTTGCAATAAATAAAGCACTAGAACAAAAACTAATTGGACCATTGGAGGAGTCACATACCGAAGAACAATCCCCCAAAGCAGTTTTCTGAATGGAGCTTTGAGCAAGGAGATCAAAAATGGCAGCAAAATGAGCAAGAACACGAGGTTGAGCTATGGAGTGATTTTTCCTAGAGGAAGACGAATTGGATGGGTGCTGGAATAAGTGGAGGGGGGCCACGTGGGGCCCACAAGATCGAGGGGCGCGCCCAAGGGGTAGGGCGCGCCCTCCACCCTTGTGGCCCACTGGTGAGGCCCCCTGGTGTGTTCTCAGTTCCAAAAATTCTCAAATATTCTATAAAAAATCATACTAAATTTTCAGGGCACTTTTATTTTTGGGACATTTTTTATTGCACGGATACTTCAGAAAACAGACAGAAAATACTATTTTTGCTTTATTTAATCTAAATAACAGAAAGTAAAAGATAGGTACAGAGAGTTGTGCTTTCTAAATTCATCCATCTCATGCTCATCAAAAGGAATCCATTAACAAGGTTGATCAAGTCTTATTAACAAACTTCTTCCGAATGACATGAAACCGGAAAACTTTCGAATAACACTAGGTTACCTCAACGGGGATATGCATCTCCCCAACAATAAGAATATCATATTTCTTTTTGATAGTAGGAATAGGGAATTCAAAACCTCCAATAGTAATAGTTGAAATTTTTCCGATAGAATTGATACTATGATCTTCAGGTTGTTTCTTCGGAAAATGTACTGTATGCTCATTGCCATTAACATGAAAAGTGACATTGCCTTTGTTGCAATCAATAATAGCCCCTGCAGTATTCAAAAAGGGTCTATCAAGGATAATCGACATACTGTCGTCCTCGGGAATATCAAGAATAACAAAGTCTGTTAAGATAGTAACATTTGCAAACACAACAGGCACATCCTCACAAATATCGATGGGTATAGCAGTTGATTTATCAGCCATTTGCAAAGAGATTTTAGTAGGTGTCAACTTATTCAATTCAAGTCTACGATATAAAGAGAAAGGCATAACACTAACACCGGCTCCAAGATCACATAAAGCAGTTTTAACATAGTTTCTTTTAATGGAGCATGGTATAGTTGGTACTCATGGATCTCCAAGTTTCTTTGGTATTCCACCCTTAAAAGTATAATTAGCAAGCATGGTGGAAATTTCAGCTTCCGGTATCTTTCTTTTATTTGTAACAATATCTTTCATATACTTAGCATAAGGAGGCATTTTGAGCATATCAGTCAAACGCAAACGCAAAAAGATAGGTCTAATCATTTCAGCAAAGCCCTCAAAATCCTCATCATCCTTTTTCTTGGATGGCTTAGGAGGAAAGGGCATGGGTTTCTGAACCCATGGTTCTCTTTCTTTACCATGTTTTCGAGCAATGAAGTCTCGCTTATCATAACGTTGATTCTTTGATTGTGGGTTATCAAGATCAACAATAGGTTCAATCTGTACATCATTATCATTACTAGGTTGAGCATCAACATGAACATTATTATTAACATTATCACTAGGTTCACGTTCATCACCAGATTGTGTCTCAGTATCAGAAATAGAAATATCATTGGGATTCTCAGGTGTGTCTATAGCAGGTTCACTAGCATGCAAAGTCCTATCAGTTTACTTTTTCTTTTTATTACTAGAACTAGGTGCATCAGTATTAGTTCTCTGAGAATCTTGCTGAACTCTCTTAGGTTGGCCTTCAGGACACAGAGGTTCCTGGGTCATTTTACCACCTCTAGTAATAACCCTAATGTAAGTGCATCTAGTGCCCCTTAGTGATTTTGGTGTATTGAAGACTTATAGGTTAAGGGACTAATGTGTTTATGAGTGTACACAGGTCTATAAGTCTATGAGGAGTTTGATATTTACAGAGAAAGTCGACCCATAAAAATGAAGTTCTTCGACTGAAGACATTGGATTTCTGAAGACTTTGAAAGTGAAGAAATTGGTGTGACCTTGAAGACTTAGTATTCATTTGAGGAACATGAAGCGTGAAGACTTTTGTTTTCGTAGTTTCATTTTCTCTTTCTTGAGTCATAGGAAACACCGTACTGTTAAAGGGGGTCGAGGAAATACTAAGGAAAAATTTCCATGTGATGCTCAACTCAAAATCCTACACCTACCAATCCCTTCGAGTGAAGCCATTGGAAATCTCATACAGTTCAGTCATATTCTTCAATGACAGAGACGAAGTTCTTCTGGTCTCTGAGGAATTTGTTCTGACTGAGGAGTTAGGAATTCGCCAGTGCGGATTGCCTACACAGTGAGGAACATGATAGCCCTGAGGAATTTGATACTCAAATTTCCGACCGTTGCTGTGCTATGCGCCAGCTGTCCCAAAATATCTACCCACCTAACGGTCATATCATTGATGGGCATTTATGTCTTATCATGTCGGGCAGCTCCCTAGGCTATAAATAGCCGCCCCCTACAACCACTAGCTAGTTGGCTGCTCCGAGAGAAACTGACACTTGTCATTTGAGAGCATCCCATCCTCCGAGGACTTTGAGCGAAAATCATCAAGTGAGGAAAACCCAAACCCAAACACCTACAAACCCAAAGTGATTGAGCATCACTGAAGAGATTGATCCTGTGTGGATCCGACGCTTGTTACCTTTGAAGACTGTGCTTCTTCCAGACGGTTAGGCGTCATGGTCTAGAGCATCCAAGAGGAAATTGTGGATCGCCGAGTGACCGAGTCTGTGAAGGTTTGGAAGTCACCTGAAGACTTACCACGAGTGATTGGGCGAGGTCTGTGTGACCTTAGCTCAAGGGGAATATGGTGAGGACTGTGTGTCCTCAGGTTTAAATACCTAGCCGCTCCAACCAGACGTACAACTGAGACAGCAGTTGGAACTGGTCTACCAAATCATTGTCTTCACCAAGCTTACTGGTTCTATTTCCTCAACTCTTTCATTTCCTCATAACTATGTTGTGCACTTGTTCATATCTTTGTTTGAAGACTTTGACTGAAGACATTCTCAATTTCCTCAGTTCAATTTCTTCAGTCTGTTTGTCTTCATCCTGTGCTATCCTGTGTTTACGCTTTCTGTACTCTGTGCTTGTCTTCATTTCATCATGATGACCATGCTTGTGTTCTGCTATGCATACTTTTGAGTACTTATTCCGCTGCAAGTAGTTCTTCGCTAAGGAATTTCCTCACTGGCAAATTCCTCAGTAAAGAATTCATAAAAATCGCCTATTCACCCCCCCTCTAGCGATATAACGCACTTTCAATTGGTATCAGAGCAAGGTACTCCCTTGTTCTATGTGATTTTGGTTTGACCGCCTGGAGTTTTAGTTATGTCGACCACAGGTATGATCAAGGTCTCTGCTAGGTGTCCTACCTTCGATGGGACGGACTACCCCTAATGGAAGAATAAGATGCGAATGCATCTTGAGGCAATTGATAACGATTTCTGGTATGTTGTGGAAAATGGTGTTCCCTCTGTCTCACCCTCACTGAACGCTACCGATGTGAAGAGATTCAAGCAACTCGATTCTCAAGTGAAGAATATCATATGTGGCCATCTGAGCAAAGGACAGTATGGAAGAGTGAGTGCTTTGGAAACTGCTAAGCTTATCTGGGATAGGCTGTCCAAAGTGAATGAAGGAGTCTCAACTCAGCGTGACTCTCGAGTTGATGTTCTTCGCAATCTCTTCAACTGCTTCAAAAGACTCGACAATGAAAATGTTCAACAAACCTTCTATCACCTCACTGACATCTCAAATGAGCTTCAAGCGCTTGGTGCCACTGACATCACCGACCATGAGGTGGTGAAGAAATTGTTGAGATCGCTTGATTCCTCATTTGATACTCTGGCATTGATGATACAAGAACGTGCTGATTACAAGTCACTTGATCCCGCTGATATCCTCGAAAAGCTAAATACTCATGAGTTCCAGCTTGCTGAAAAGAGAGACCTCTATGGTTCGAGCTATGGCAGATCACGTGCACTGAAGGCCAAGGTAGTTTCTGAGTCTGAAGATGAAGACTCTGGCAGCAGCCTTGGTGATCCTGAAGAACTAAGCCAGGAACTAGCACTGCTCGTGAAGAAATTTCAAAAGTTCTCAAGACGTGTCGCTTTGGAAGAACCTCAAGGAGCAATGATTCCTCATCCAGTGACTACAAGAAGAGGCTTGTCACACATGCAAGAAACCTGGACACTACATTCAAGATTGTCCTCAGTGGGAAAAGGAATCAAAGAAGAAGAAATACAAGGATTACAGTTCTGATGATGCGAAGAAAAAGAAGAAATCCTCAAAATCTTGATCATCAAAATCCTCAAAGTCTTCATCTCACAAGAAGAGCAGCTCCAAGAAGGCTCGGGCATTCATTGGCAAGGAAATGGACTCTGAAGCTGAATCTGAGGAACATGAGGAAGAGGAGGCATCTGAGGAGTCCGAGTCTGGAGTAGCGAGTCTAGCTCTCACTACAGCATTCGTCAGCAAGTCTATCTTCAACTCTGAAGAAAATGGCTTCACCAACAAGGCTGATGAAGGCAATGATGACTACGCTCCCACCTATTGCTTCATGGCAAAGGGTTCCAAGGTACTCAAATATACCTCCTCTGAATCTAGTGAAAATGAATCTGATGAAAACCTCAAGCCCAGCTACTCTAAACCTCCTAAGATTGCTGTTAAGATTGCTGTCAAACAACAAAGGGCTTTTGAAAAGGTTCAAAACATGCTAGACAAAAGTGATGATATGTTGGGTGAAGAAATGGATCGCACTAAAACCTTGACTGAAAATCTTCAGAGACTTCAGACTAGGTTTGACAACCTTCAAGGTCATCATAACACTCTCTTATATGATCATGAGAAGCTTTCTTATGAATTTCTTCAAAGAAAGCAAGATCTTGAGAAGCTAAGAGTGAGTTATGAAGATCTTCAGAAGGAGCGCGATTGATTACTTGCTCAACAAATCAGCGCTGCTCAGGAAGAATTTGTTCCTCCATGTTTGAAATGCATTGAACGTGAATCTGCTAATTCTTCACCTGAATGTTCAAATGCTTCTAATGCTACAAATTCTTCAACTGTCTCTGCTATCACTAATTCCTCATCTGAGGACATTGCTAGTATCACTGACGATGCAGGGATGAAGGAATTGTACATGACAGGCATGTACAAAAGCCTCAAAGGGCATCAGACTCTTTGTGATGTGCTTAAAAAGGAGATCCTCAATAGGAACCCTAGGAAAGAGGGTATTGCCTTTGAGAGGAAACTCAATGTTGATGGTACATATTGGAAGCCTGAGCAGTACCCCAAAACCTCATGGGTTGCTGCAAAGGGACCTCCAGTTGATCCATCTAATTTATCTGGCTTTACATGTGAATCTTCTCATTCTTCTGATGAGTCATTTGACTCCAACTATAAACTGTTTAAAATCAGAATGGTGAAGTATTTGCTAGATATGTTGGCACTAACTGCAGGAACGGTTATCCTATGAAGAAAATCTGGGTTCCCAAAAGGTGCCTTGAAAGTCTTCAGGTGAATGTCCTCATGACACCACCTGTGAAGAATAGGAACCCCAGATCAAATTCTTCATATGGACCAAATTCTTCATATGGATCCAAGTCCTCATACGGACCAAATTCCTCACATGGATCAAATTCCTCAAAAGGATCAAAGTCCTCATATGAACATCATCGTGCTAACAACTCTATTTCGCAGGGAAGAGCTAAGGGCTATGAATATGAGCATTATTCTTCTAATCATTATGTTCACAAGTCCTCGAAGAATTTCTCTGCTTATTCATATGCTTACCCTAACTCTTATGTGAAACGAAATGGATTGGCTTCTATGCCACGTTTCTCGTATGGAGCTCGCAGAGTGATGAACTCTTTGCCACCCCTTCAGATGTGGGTGGTGAAGAAAAAGAACTAATCTTTTATGCAGTGTCAGGTCTCCAAACGTACTTTAACATCTGAAGAATTTGCTGGAGACCTGAAAAGTGCCTGAAAGGACGCAGGCTAATCATGAACAAATGAACTTTCATTTCTCACGTCCTCATACTGTTTTAACTATTGCATTGCTTGATGAAATTGGTCTGATGAATTGTGATGTCATATTCTTCACTGATGAAGTATATGAAGTTCGTAAGCTGCACTAATTCATCTGCAGGATGATCAACCCAAAGCCACTGAGTGGGTCCTCGATAGTGGATGTACAAATCATATGACTGGTGACAAGAATCTATTGATGGATGCTCCCTTATCACCATCGCATCTGAAGCATATCATCTTCGCTGACAAAGGAAAAAGTCAGGTATTGGGTCTAGGTAAGGTTGCAATCACAAAGGATCGACACATGGACAAAGTCATGCTTGTTGAGTCCTTAGGATACAACCTCATGTCTGTCTCAATGCTTTGTGATCTTGATATGGTTGTTGTCTTTGGCAAGTATCGTTGTGTTGTGGTTATGGAAGCTGACAATTCCAAAGTCTTCGAAGGCTTTAGGAGAGGAGACTTGTATATTGTTGATTTCTCTACAGGACCGCAACCAGCCGTGTGCCTACTTGCAAAAGCTTCAGAAGGCTGGCTATGGCATCAACGACTTGGTCATGCAGGCATGAGGAATTTGCACATGCTTGCGAAGAAGAAGCATGTCATTGTCATTGAGAATGTCAAATTCCTCAAGGATCACTTGTGTGGAGCTTGTGAAGCTGGAAAGATGACCAAGGCTAAGCATCCAACGAAGACTATCATGACCACTACTCGACCATTCGAATTGCTTCACATGGACCTCTTTGGTCCTAATCATTACTCAGCTGTCACAAATGATGCATCTCTCTATGGCTTTGTTATTGTTGATGATTACTCTCGATACACATGGGTACACATTGTTACTTACAAACATGAAGTGTAGGAAGTCTTCAAACGATTTTCCTCGAGGGCTTCAACCAACTTTGGTGTGAAGATCAAGCACATCAGAAGTGACAATGGAACTGAGTTCAAGAATTCTGGTCTTGATGACTATCTTGATGAACTTGGTATTACTCATGAGTTATCTGCTCCTTACACTCCTCAGCAGAATGGCGTCGTGGAGCGCAAGAACAGAACTCTTGTTGAGATGGCTCGCACTGTGCTTGATGAGTACAAGACGCCTCGTCACTTCTGGATTGAGGCAATTTATACTGCGTGCCACATCATCAACAGGGTATATCTTCACAAATTCTTCAAGAAGACTGCCTATGAACTCCTCACTGACAAGAAACCCAATGTGAGTTATTTCAAAGTCTTCGGTGCTAAATGTTGGATTAGAGATCCTCATCACAATGCTAAATTTGCACCGAAAGCACATGAAGGTTTTATGCTTGGTTACGGAAAGGACTCGCACACCTATAGAGTCTACAACAACGTTCTTCACAAGGTTGTTGATACTGTAGATGTGCGGTTCGATGAAACTAATGGCTCGCAAAGAGAGCGCCTACCTTCTGTGATAGATGAACCAGCACCTGAGGAATCTATCAAGTTCAAGGCTACTGAGGATGTCATCCCTACCGAAGAATCTGCTGAAGAATTCATTCCCGAACGTGAAGAACGTCGAGCTAATGCACCTGAAGAAAATGCTAAAGAAAATGGTGCTGAAGAAAATGCTGATCAAATTCCTCGACGACAACCTACTCATCCTCGCGTTGCAAAAGAAGTGCAAGTTGAAAAGATAATCGATGACATTGAAGCACCAGGTCCTCTCACGCGCTCAAAAGCTTCACATTTATCTAACTTTTGTGGGCACTATTCTTTTGTCTCTATCACAGAGCCCACTAAGGTAGATGAAGCATTTCTGGAGCCTGAGTGGATTCAGGCCATGCAAGAAGAATTACATCAATTCAAACTCAACAACGTCTGGGAACTGGTTAAACGTCCAGATCCTTGCAAGCACAATATCATTGGCACAAAGTGGATCTACCGCAACAAGCAAGATGAAAATGTCCTTGTGGTGAGGAATAAGGCACGACTTGTAGCTCAAGGCTACACACAGGTTGAAGGAATTGATTTCGATGAAACTTTTGCACCTGTTGCTAGACTTGAAGCTATTCGCATATTACTTGCTTATGCTAACCATCATGATATCACTTTATATCAAATGGATGTGAAAAGTGCATTCCTCAATGGTAAGCTTGAGGAAGAAGTATATGTTGCTCAACCCCCAAGTTTTGAAGATCCAAAGCATCCTGACAAAGTCTTCAGACTCAATAAGGCCCTCTATGGCCTCAAGCAGGCCCCTCGGGCATGGTATGATACTTTGAAGGAATTCCTCATGAAGAAAGGCTTCAAACCCGGTTCACTCGACCCTACTCTTTTCACTAAATCTTATGATGGTGAATTGTTTGTGTGCCAAATATATGTTGATGATATTATCTTTGGTTGTACTGACCAACGTTATAGTGATGAATTTTCCTATATGATGAGTGAAGAATATCAAATGTCTATGATGGGAGAGTTGAAATTCTTCTTAGGTCTTCAAATTTGTGAACAGCGCAATGGCATATTCATATCTCAGGAGAAATATCTCAAGGATGTACCGAGGAAATTCGGCATGCAAGATTTCAAAGGCGTCAAAATTCTGATGCCCACAAATGGCCATCTGTGCACTGATGAAAATGGTATTGACTTCGATCAAAAGGTATACCGCTCCATGATTGCTTCTTTATTGTATTTATGTGCATCTAGGCCAGATATTATGCTTAGTGTTTGCATGTGTGCCCGATTTCAAGCTACACCGAAGGAATCACACCATAAGGCTGTGAAACATATTCTTCGATATCTAGCTCACACACCAACACTTGGATTATGGTACCCCAAGGGCTCGGCTTTTGATCTCATTGGATATTCTGACTCTGACTATGCTGGTGATCGTGTGGACCGCAAGTCAACATCTGGTACATGTCATTTCCTCGGACGATCTTTGGTCTGTTGGTCCTCGAAGAAACAGAACTGCGTATCACTGTCTACTGCTGAAGGTGAGTACATTGCTGCTAGTTCTTGCTGTGCTCAATTGTTGTGGATGAAGCAAACTCTCAAGGACTATGACGTCAACGTGAAGAATCTGCCTCTCTTCTGTGACAATGAGAGTGCCATCAAGATTGCTCACAACCCAGTTTAGCACTCGAAGACAAAGCACATTCAGATTCGTCATCATTTTCTTCGCGATTATGTGTTGAAGGGCGACATTTCTATTGAGCATGTGAAGACTGAAGAACAGCTAGCCGATATCTTCACAAAGCCCCTGGATGAGAAGAGATTTAGCAAGTTGCGGTGTGAGCTAAATATCTTAGAATCTTCGAATGTTCTTTGAAAAGGACACTCATCCTAACACTTATGCAAAATTGATGACTTAGATGTGCAACAGATGAAGAAACGTTTTTCTTCAATCAATGAAGAATAACACTCTAAGTGTGAAGAAATTAATGAAGAATTTGATTCTCAGAGCCCTACGACAATTGTACGCGGTGTCTGAAATCATCATTCTTATACGGTGGGTCACGCCACCACAAAAGTTGAAAATCTTCAATTTGAGTTTTTTTGGTTTTGAAATTCCTCAGTTCTTCAACTTTGCATTGTCTTCACCTTCTCCGTCATTTTTCTTCATTGGCTATATATATATATATATATATATATATATATATATATATATATATATATATAGGAAAAATCCATCCTACCACCCAGTGGTAGTTACCCCACATATCTTATATACTACCATATGATACTATATATACTATTTTATTATTTTAAATATGTTCGTAAACTATATCTAAGATATTTCAAAGCAAGTTACATGAAAAAATTGCATATGAGTCCATAGTTTTTGTTATATTTATGAAATTCATACATATTTGTACGTAAAAAAGAACATACTCAAAATATGGTACATACTATCTAAAAATTAGTATATATACTACCTAATCATTGATATATATTACATACTACACGTACATACTCTCGGTTTTGACAGATACTACATACAACATAGAAAACGCAAGTGGTGGTAACTACCACTGCTTGTAGGAAACATTTGTCCTATATATATATATATATATATATATTATGTCCTCTACAGCATTCACTTATTGCTAATTCTTCAAGTTGCTATTTCTGCTAAGTGAATGTGATCGGACCCTTCCCCCTCTATGCTAAACTCAACCCAATCTATTCACAAATTCTTCATGTGCGTTCTATTTGAAACTCGTTCAAAATCTTCACTGTGTCCTTGTCAGCTGAAGAATTTGCGAACGGAACTTTTAAATTATCTTATCCAAATTTTCGGCTTTGCCGCTCAAACCGTTCCGCATCCCACGAAATACTTATCTATTCACCCACGCTAACACGATCTCCACTTCTCAGTACGTGGGTGACACATGTCAAGCAAATGAGAAGGGTCAGGGGCACGTTCGTCCACTTTCTTCGGGCGAACAGTTTTTCACCGTGGCTATAAATAACCCCTCTCCCCTTCCTCACTTCCTTTACTCTGCTCAACCTCTCTCCAGCTCGAGCTTCTCAAACCCTAGCGCCGCCGCTACTTCATCATTGCCGGTGAGGAAGAGCTTCACTGCCTCGACCTCGTCGCCGCCGCACTCACGCCGGCCGCGGAAATCTTCAGTCCGCCGCCGCCGTAGCCGTCTTCCTCCGCCGAGTTAGGGCGTGGAAGATCTGCACAGACGAACTTCTCATCTCTACATCCCAGTTCGTCGTGTTCTTCTTTCAGGGTAATTAAAAGTTACTTTTACTTCCCTCTTTGATTCAAATGATTTCTATAAAATCTTCAAAGGTGTTTATTCTTCAAATTCTTCACACACTAAACACCTCACATGTCATCTGTTCTTGATTCGTTTCTCTAAGCAATACTTTTTCTTCAAGATTCCTCAATTGTGTGGATCTTCGATCTATACAACTCTGGAACCTAAGACAAAGAACGCTTAGTGAAATTCTTCAAGACTCATCTGGTCAAATTCCTCAAACTTGTTCTTTTTGAAAAATCTTCTGAGAACGCATATGACCTCTTCAGATTCCTCGCAACTATACTGTGTTCACAGGTACTCATGTCCGCTGCCGAATCACTAGGTTCTCATCAACTTAACTCATTTGCAGCATTCCTCAAAGAAAGGTTGCATACTTCTTCAGAGAATTCAATTGTTCAAATTCCTCATCTGAAGAAAATGGCTGATGGAAAGAAGCCATAGAAAGGAGGAAAGAGGCCTGAGATCAACACTGCATTTGAAATCCCTGAGGACATCTATGCTGGGTACTACACACCCCCTGAGGAAGATAAAAATCAGCGCAAGGTGCACATTCAGAAGATAGAGAGGAGATGGACAAGAGAGTGGAGGGAGTACCGGTATGTGACTCCCAAGTACATGAAGAAATTCGCACTCAATCCTCCATGCTCAAGACCTCCGTTGGCACCTGGCCAAGAAGCTGATCTCACCAGCCTCAAGCGTGGTGAAGATTATCCTGAAGAATGGGCCAAGCACCAGGCCAAGTTGGCCAAACAAGCAAAAGATGCAGTGAGGAAATTCAACGAGGACTCTGCTGCTGCTGCCTCTGCTGCCAAGCCGAAGAAATCCATGGCAAAGAAGCCTGCGCGTAAGCCAAGTGCTTCACCGTCAATGCCCTCACGGCCAGAATCCTCAAAGCCCTCACGGCCAATTCCTCACGCTGCTCCTGCTCCTCCAAAGTCCTCAGCTGCTCCGACCAAGTCCTCAGCACCTGTGCATCTTGCCACATGCCAAAGGACTACAGGCATCTGTATTGCCTCAGGAGCTTGAACTAGTTCCTCAGCTGCACCAAATTCTTCAACAGGACCCTCACTGCTGAAGACAAAGACCACTGCTGGACGAGGCTCTCGCCCAAGTCCTCACAAGAAGCAGGTCGCTTTCCAAGTGCCGTCTGAAGAAGACGAAGCTGATGATGAAGAACTTGCTGAAATCATCAGAGATAGGCAAGTCAGGGCCGCTAGAGCCAAGGGCACAAATGTGCCTCTGCTTTTGGATCCAAAGTTAATCCTCGATTACATTGATCTCTGGCATAAGGACCCAAACACTCCTATGCCTGACTTCAAGCTGACTCCTGGCCAAAGTCATATGCTGACTGCCTTCATCCAAGAAGAGAAATGGAAATTTGAGAAGGCCAGGCAGCTCAAGAAAGCACAGTACAGGAAGGAGAAATTCCTGAAGAACAACGTTGTCTCTATGACAACTGATGAACTTGTGAAGATCCAGTCTGAAATCAAAGTCCTCAGCGATGATTTCAATGCCTACTATGCTGATTGGAAAGGAGCCAAGGTCAGGTTTGTTAAACTGACTGAAAAGTTCACCTCAAATGTTGCAGCCCCATCGCAACAAGAAATTCCTCAGGCTGAAGCATCTGCTCAGCCAACTGAAGAACATGCCAGCACCGCTGATGACAATCAGGCTGCTGAAGAAAATGTGAGTTCCAGGGCTGATGACTGCATTCCAGCCGCTGATGAAATTGCCAGGGCATCCACTAGTGGTGCGCCTGAAGAAAATGAAGAAGTCAGGGCAACTGCATCAGTTGTGCCTAAAGAAAATCAACCACATTCCTCTGCTCCTCCTGCGCCTACTCCAACTCCAGTCCTTCCATCTGCATCAGATGTGAAGAAGACCAAGGCTGCAGAGCGAGCAGCAGTGAAGAAAAGGAAAGCATCAACTCCTTTAGATTCTTCAGCACCGAAGAAGATGAAGAAATTGACAAGCTCATTTACTAATCCAATTGATGTTGTTCCTGTTTCCTCCATGCCATCAAAGGAAATCGTCCCTTTTGATGAAGAATATGTGATCCCTAGCGGATCTGATGAAGAAAATCCTTCTGCTGCTTCGTCAGAGCAGATGGATGAAGAAATTGAAGTGGATAACATCCCTTCAACCCCCACAGTTTCCTCGCCTATGCCTCAGTTTACTGCTGAAGAGGCTGGCATTGAAGAAATAGAAGATGACGAAGTGGACATTGGCTGTACCACGCCAGTGATGAATGATGACTTTTGGGAAAGTCAGCACCCCAACTCTCCACTCTTCACACCATTGCAACAAATTCCTTAGTCCCCAGCAACTAGAGTTCAAATGGGATCTGATGAAGCTCATGAAGAAATTCCAGCCACTAGTGCTGAAGAAAATGAAAATGAAGAATTGAAGACCCAGGCTGCCACTAAAGAGGAACCAGAAATTCCTCAGCCTGAAGAACCTGAGATTGCGATTCCTGAGGTTGTAATGCAACTGACTGACACTCCTCTGCCCAAGCCAAAGGATCCATTCTCAAGGAAGCAAAAATTCAAGGCTAATGATTTCTTCGGCGAGCACGTATTCTTCACTGATTACAACCCCTATGACTCTGCTCACATTAGGAAGAGGCGTTTCTGGACTACCAGCCAGGAAATTTTTTATTCCTCAGTGCTGTTCAACAAAGACAAAGTCTTCGATCATGAGCACATTCCTCACGTGGATAAAAAATGGAATCTCTACCGTGCTTCGTGCCAGTCCTCAGTGTTCTTTACGATGCTGGACTGTTAAATTTCTGCACTGATATATGTGATTGGAATGAAGAGCTCATTCTTCAATTTTATGCAACTTTGCACATCACCGGAGACTCTGAAGATGTGAATTCATGGGTGCTAGACTGGATGTCTGAAAATACTCACTACAAGGCACTAGCTACGGAATTGCTTCGTGCTTTGCCTCTCAGTCCTCCCCTTGAAGCTGCTCGTTGCGTCTACAGTGAACCTGAGCTTACCGATCACTATATGCAAGTGCTGATGAAGCCATTGAAGCCAGGTCAGGCCCCAAGAACTAAATTCCTTGTGAAGGAATTATTATATGTGCCTCAGACTGTCTATCGCATTCTGACGAAGACATTGAGTCCTATCAAGGGCCACGACTCGACTGAAGAAGAAGTCGTTGGCATCATGAAGAATCTGCTTTTCAATATCATTCATGGCGTTCCCGTCAACTTCCATGATTTATTCATGAGGACTCTGGCCAATGTCGCAATGTCACCGTTTGAGTTGAAGCCTTATGCTCCGTGGATTATGAGATTCATCAGAACAAGGTCTTCACTCAACTACAAAGCTGATACACTGAACCATTGCACCTACTTGCCCTCGATTGAAGTCCTCAAACAGACATTTTCTTCAGCTGATGAAAAGGGCAAGGCTACTGCTGTTATTGATGAAGGCATTCGTCCATTGGATGGTCAATTTCGCAAGGCTGCATCCTACTCCACCAATGATGACTCTGCCACCCATGACTCTGCCACCAACGCAACCAAGCCAAATCCTCAAGGCACAGCTCCCAGGGTGATGACTGATCGTGAGCTTCTCCTCAGTCTTCACCAGAAGGTTGATCGCAATCACAAATGGGTCAAGCATCAGTTTGGTTCAATTCTTCACAACATGCCTGCTACCCATAATGCAGTGAAGAAAAACCATTACTACCTTCATGAAACCCTCAACCGCACCTGGGCTGTTCTGTCGCACATTTATAGCGCAGAAGATCTGAAGAAAATGGGTCTCCAGGAGGACTTTGACTGGTCTGCTCCTCCACTGAAGAAATACAAGAAGGTCAAGGTTCCGTCCTTGGTGGCTAGCTCCTATTCTTCATCGCGCGACACCGATGAACATGAAGACTTGGAGGACACTGCGGCAGGCCCTACTACAACAAACGACCCCAACAACGCTGGCGCTCCTTCATCAACTTGATATTCTTCAGGGGCGTTAGTCCTCATTTTCGAACCTTTTGGTCATTCGATGACAAAGCGGGAGAAATTTGAGTTAGTCTTCAAGCGGGTCTATCTTATATGGCATTTTTTTCTAAGTTACAACTCTCATTCTTCTGATGACTTTGTTGGATCGAGTTGTAAACTTAAAACTCTATGGTGGCCTAATACTTTTGTTGTTTCTTCTGCATGCTTATTCCTCGTTAATGTTATTGCACGCATGCTGAATTACATCAGTCACCATATTTCATCATGCATTTCAAATTCTTCATATATTTTGTCAAATGCGTCTATGAATTACAAGATATAGGGGGAGATCTCCATGATTCAACTCTTCAAGTGTGCATTGCTTCAAAAGCAAATTCCTCACTATGCACATCTTCAGGGGGAGTTCTTATATATCTTGCATTCAAATTCCTCAATATCAGTATTTACACTTCATATGTTTATCGCCGTTGAAAACTTAACCTATATTGTCATCAATCACCAAAAAGGGGGAGATTGTAAGTGCATCTAGTGCCCCTTAGTGATTTTGGTGTATTGAAGACTTATAGGTTAAGGGACTAATGTGTTTATGAGTGTACACATGTCTATAAGTCTATGAGGAGTTTGATATTTACAGAGAAAGTTGACCCCTAAAAATGAAGTTCTTCGACTGAAGACTTTGGATTTATGAAGACTTTCTGAAGACTTTGAAAGTGAAGAAATTGGTGTGACCTTGAAGACTTGGTATTCATTTGAGGAACATGAAGCGTGAAGGCTTTTGTTTTCGTAGTTTTATTTTCTCTTTCTTGAGTCATAGGAAACACCGTACTGTTAAAGGGGGTCGAGGAAATACTAAGGAAAAATTTCCATGTGATGCTCAACTCAAAATCCTACACCTACCAATCCCTTCGAGTGAAGCCATTGGAAATCTCATACAGTTCGGTCATATTCTTCAGTGACAGAGACGAAGTTCTTCTGGTCTCTGAGGAATTTGTTCTGACTGAGGAGTTAGGAATTCGCCAGTGCGGATTGCCTACACAGTGAGGAACATGATAGCCCTGAGGAATTTGATACTCAAATTTCCGACTGTTGCTGTGCTATGCGCCAGCTGTCCCAAAATATCTACCCACCTAATGGTCATATCATTGAAGGGCATTTATGTCTTATCATGTTGGGCTGCTCCCTAGGCTATAAATAGCCACCCCTACAACCACTAGCTGGTTGGCTGCTCCGAGTAAAACTGACACTTGTCATTTGAGAGCGTCCCATCCTCCGAGGACTTTGAGCGAAAATCATCAAGTGAGGAAAACCCAAACCCAAACACCTACAAACCCAAAGTGATTGAGCATCACTGAAGAGATTGATCCTGTGTGGATCCGACGCTTGTTACCTTTGAAGACTGTGCTTCTTCCAGACGGTTAGGCGTCATGGTCTAGAGCATCCAAGAGGAAATTGTGGATCGCCGAGTGACCGAGTCTGTGAAGGTTTGGAAGTCACCTGAAGACTTACCACGAGTGATTGGGCGAGGTCTGTGTGACCTTAGCTCAAGGAGAATACGGTGAGGACTGTGTGTCCGGGACTATGTGTCCTCAGGTTTAAATACCTAGCCGCTCCAACCAGACGTACAACTGAGATAGCAGTTGGAACTGGTCTACCAAATCATTGTCTTCACCAAGCTTACTGGTTCTATTTCCTCAACTCTTTCATTTCCTCATAACTGTGTTGTGCACTTGTTCATATCTGTGTTTGAAGACTTTGACTGAAGACTTCCTCAATTTCCTTAGTTCAATTTCTTCAGTCTGTTTGTCTTCATCCTGTGCTATCCTGTGTTTACGCTTTCTGTACTCTGTGCTTGTCTTTATTTCATCATGATGACCATGCTTGTGTTCTGCTATGCATACTTTTGAGTACTTATTCCGCTGCAAGTAGTTCTTCGCTAAGGAATTTCCTCACTGGCAAATTCCTCAGTGAAGAATTCATAAAAATCGCCTATTCACCCCCCTCTAGTCGATATAACGCACTTTCACCTAACATCATTATCATTATTCTTACTATTCAACTCATTAAGCAAATCATCTCGTGCCTTAAGTACTTGTTCTACTTGAGTTGTGACCATGGAAGCATGTTTACTAATAAGCTTAAGATCATTAACGGTTCTACTCATATAGTCACCCAAGTGGTCAAGCATGTAATCATTACGTTTCAATTGCCTACTAACATAAGCATTGAAATTTTCTTGTTTAACAATAAAATTATCAAACTCATCCAAGCATTGACTAGCAGACTTATTATGAGGAATATCACCTTCATCAAATCTATGGAGAGAGTTTACCTCTACTACCTATGTCGGGTTATCAAGACCATGTATTTTTTCAATAGGCGGTAAATTCTTAACATCTTCAGCTTTAATACCTTTTTTTTCATAGATTTCTTTGCCTATTGCATATCTTCAGGACCGAGAAATAGAATACCCCTTTTCTTTGGGGTTGGCTTAGGAGTTGGTTCAGGAAGTGCCCAATCATTATCATTACTCAATATATTATTCAATAGCAATTCAGCTTGCTCAATGGTTCTTTCCCTGAAAACACAACTGGCACAACTATCCACGTGGTCTTTGGAAGCATCGGTTAGTACATTATAAAAGATATCAAGTATTTCATTTTTCTTGAGAGGATGATCAGGCAAAGCATTAAGTAATTGGAGAAGCCTCCCCCAAGCTTGTGGGAGACTCTCTTCTTCAATTTGCACAAAGTTAAATATTTCCTTTAAAGCAGCTTGTTTCTTATGAGCAGGAAAATATTTGTGAGAGAAGTACTAAATCATATCCTGGGGACTACGCACACAACCAGGAGCAAGAGAGTTAAACCATAACTTAGCATCACCCTTTAATGAGAAAGGAAACAATTTGAGAATATAGTAGTAGTGAATTTTTTCCTCATGAGCAAATAGGGTAGCTATATCATTCAATTTAGTAAGATGTGCCACAATAATTTCGGATTCATAACCATAGAAAGGATCAGATTCAACCAAAGTAATTAACTCAGGATCGACAGAGAATTCATAATCCTTATCAGTAACAAAGATAGGTGAAGTAGCAAAATTAGGATCATATTTCATTCTAGCATTCGGGGATTTTTCTTTCAGCTTAGCTAACCGTTTCTTAAGATACTCCCTATCATTGCAAGCAAAGAATTCTCTAACAGTTTCTTCATCCATAACATAACCCTCAGGTACAACAGGCAATTCATATCTAGGGGGAGAATCATAATCTTCAGTTTCAATAATATCATCAGTTTCAGTAATTTCATTCTCTCTAACCCTAGCAAGTTGTTCATCAAGAAATTCACCAAGTGGCACAGTATTATCAAGCTTAGAGTAGTATCATAATAAGCATCATGTATAGCAGAAGTGGTATCATCAATAACATGCAACATATGAGAACCAATAGTAGGTGTAGGTGTTGCAAGTTTACTCAAAAAAGAAGGTGAATCAAGTGCAGAGCTAGATGGCAGTTCCTTACCTCCCCTCATAGTTGAGGGAAAAATCTTGGTTCTTTGATCTTTCAAATTCCTCATAGTGATCAACAGATATAAATCCCAAGTGACTCAGGGAATAGAGCTATGCTCCCTAGGAACGACACGAGAAAAAGATCTTGATAACCCACAAGTATAGGGGATCGCAATAGTTTTTGAGGGTAGAGTATTCAACCCAAATTTATTGATTCGACATGAGGGGAGCCAAAGAATATACTCAAGTATTAACAGCTGATTTGTCAATTCAACCACACCTGAAAGACTTAATATCTGCAGCAAAATATTTAGTAGCAAAGTAGTATGGAAGTAGCGGCAACTGTGGCAAAAGTAACAGTAGCAGTTTTGTAGCAATCGTAACAGTGGCAACGGAAAAGTAACTTAGCAAAGATCAATATGAAACGAGCTCATAGGCAATGGATCAATGATGGATAATTATGTCGGATGGCATTCATCATGCAACAGTTATAACAAAGGGTGACACAGAACTAGCTCCAATTCATCAATATAATGTAGGCATGTATTCCGAATATAGTCATACGTGCTTATGGAAAAGAACTTGCATGACATCTTTTGTCCTACCCTCCCATGTCAGAGGGGTCCTATTGGAAACTAAGGGATATTAAGGCCTGCTTTTAATAGAGTACCAGACCAAAGCATTAGCACTTAGTGAAGCATGAACTCCTTAAACTACGGTCATCACCGGGAAGTGTTCCAAGTATTATCACTCCGGGGTTGCCGGATCATAAAACGTAGTAGGTGACTATAACTTGCAAGATAGGATCAAGAAAACAAATATATTCATGAAAACATAATAGGTTCAGATCTGAAATCATGGCACTTGGGCCCTAGTGACAAGCATTAAGCATAGCAAAGTCATAGCAATATCAATCTTACAACATAGTGGATACTAGGGATCAAACCCTAAGAAAACTAACTCGATTACATGGTAAATCTCATCCAACCCATCACCGTCCAGCAAGCCTATGATGGGATTACTCACGCACGGCGGTGAGCGTCATGAAATTGGTGATGGAGGATGGCTGATGATGACGATGGCGATGATTTCCCCTCTCTGGAGCCCCGAACGGACTCCAGATCTGCCCTCCCGAGGAAGAACAGGGCTTGGCGGCGGCTCCATATCGTAAAGCACGATGAATCCTTCTCTCTGATTTTTTTTCTCCCCAAACATGAATATATGGAGTTGGAGTTGAGGTCGGTGGAGGTCTAGGGGCCCACAAGGACAGAGGGCGCGCCCCAGGGGGTGGGCGCCCCCCACCCTTGTGGCCGGGGTGTGGGCCCCCCTCGGTTGATTCTTTCGCCAATATTTTTTATTTATTCCAAAACAGATCTCCGTGAAGTTTCAGGTCATCCTGAGAACTTCTATTTCTGCACAAAAATAACACCATGGCAATTCTGCTGAAAACAGTGTCAGTCCGGTTAGTTCCATTCAAATCATGCAAATTAGAGTCCAAAACAAGGGCAAAAGAGTTTGGAAAAGTAGATACGATGGAGACGTATCATAAAGCACCTAAACCCTTGGAACTAATTAAAGTAGAACCTAGTGTTCGTATGGTTGAAGATCTCTTGGTCGATAATATAATGGGCATGTTATTTACTTCTGTGATGAAGCTGTTAGAATTGCCAAACCTGATGAAAAAGATAAACATAGACCTGTTGTTGGCATGCCTGTTGTCTCAGTTAAAATAGGAGATCATTGTTGTCATGGCTTATGTGAATTAGCTGCTAGTGTGAGTGTTATCCCTTTTACCTTATACCAAGAAGTTACGAATGATATATCACCCGCTGAAATAGAAGACATGGATGTTACTATTAAACTTGCTAATAGAGATACCATCACACCACTTGGGATTGTTAGAGATGCTGAAGTCTTGTGCGGGAAAATAAAATACCCTACTGATTTTCTAGTTCTTGGTTCCCCACAAGATGACTTTTGTCCCATAATTTTTGTAGACCTTTCTTGAACACTGTCAATGCTAAGATAGATTGCCATAAAGAAACAGTCAGTGTAAACTTTGGTGATGTGTCTCATGGGTATAATTTGTCTAGGTTTCGTAACAACCTCATGATAAAGAATCACCTAGTAAGGATGAAATAATTGGTCTTGCTTCTACTGTCGTACCTCCTACTGATCCTTTAGAACATTTTTTTGCTAGACCATGAAAATGATATGCACTTGCATGAAAGAAATGAAATAGATAAAATATTTGAACAACAACCTATCCTTAAACACAATTTGCCTATTGAAACTCTAGGAGGTCCTCCTCCACCTAAAGGTGATCCTGTGTTTGATTTAAAACAATTGCTTGACACTTTGATGTATGCTTATCTTGATGAGAAAAAGATATATCCTGTTATTAATAGTGCTAACATTTCAAAACACGAAGAAAAAAGATTATTAAAAATTCTGAGGAAGCACCGTGCTGCTATTGGATATAGTCTTAATGATCTTAAGGCCATAAGTCCTACCTTTGTCAGCACAAGATTAATATGGAACATGATGCTAGACCCGTTGTTGATCACCAATGACGTTTGAATCCAAAGATGAAGGAAGTGGTAAGAACTGAAATACTAAAGCTTCTAGAAGCATGTATAATCTGTCATGTAGCTGATTATAGATGGGTAAGTCCTGTTCATTGTGTCCCTAAGAAAGGAGGTATTAATGTTGTTCCCAATGATAAAAATGAACTTATTCCACAAAGAACAGTGACTGGCTATAGAACGGTAATTGCTTTTAGAAAATTAAATAAAGCTACTAGAAAAGATCATTACCCTCAGCCTTTCATTGATCAAATGTTAGAATGATTATCTAAACACACACGCTTTTTGTAGCGACCAGACCTCAAATGGCCTGTGCTGCTGTGCACCAGTGTCATCCCTGGATCAGTAATGCTGACACGCACAGTACAAATGGAGGATTTATAACAGAGTAGCAATCACACACTTATTACATCGAATATCTCCAAAGAGATTGGGTATAAAAACATGGCTTAAGGCCATCTAATAACGGTAACAGCGAAAGACTTGGAAGATAAGTGAGTCCATCAACTCCAGCGGCATCACTGAGTATAAGACCACGACCTAAGGCACCTTACTCGTCGTCTGAAAAGTCTGCAACATGAAACGTTGCAGCCCGAAAACGGGTCAACACATAGAATATGCTGGCAAAGTAACACATAGAGAGCAATGAACAATGATAATGCTATACTATATGCATATATGGCTGGTGGAAAGGCTCTATGGTTACAGTTTTGCGAAAAGCCAATTTTATCCTACTGCAAAGGAATAAATTTTATTTAACTATCATGGTGGTTGAAACATTGAGAAGGTACCTCCAACTCAATCCCAATTAAGTAACATCATTAACCCAACAAAATTAATTATAAGTATCACAGTGATGAGATTCAAATGATAATCCAGATACTAGATACTCAAGTCGTCCATAACCGGGGACACGGCTAATCATGATCAGTTTGTACACTCTGCAGAGGTTTGCGCACTTTTCCCCACAAGACTCGATCGCCTCCGCTTGATTCTCGCACTACATGATGTTTGAGAAACGGATGACCGAGACACAGTCTTTCAGAAACAATCACTCTTTACTCTGGATGGACCGGTACACCTACTTTCCCCTACATCTGCTAGTCCACCTCTTCAAGAGATCCTGTAACCTACTCAGCTATGCTAGAGCCCATAATAGCTTGTGGCTGCACACGGAAGTTTCTAGCATGAATAATCTTATGATCCCTTTGAGCCTGGGTGGCGGACCTTATACATACAGACAACACTGGGTTCTCTAGGTGCCTCAATCCACCCAGATGTGAGTTTTAGTTGCCACCTTAAGTTGAACCATTATTAACACTCTCACATCTGTCATGAATATCTCTCAAACCCAATCCACGTCTACGAGCATAGCATGGCGATAATAAAAGCAACGTAAAAGTAACTCCCAAGGGTTTGAATAGAAAACAGGTAATAGGTACTACCTCAACTACTTCCCAGTACCCACAGTTTAATTAGATCCTAATCATGCAATGTGTTTGAGGAAATAGATCTAATGCAATAAAACTGGGTATGAACGGGATATGATCAAAGTGTTACTTGCCTTGCTGATGATCCGCAAAAACTAACGAGTCGAAGTAGCAAGCGGCACACTCCGGGTACTCTATCGCAAACAAACAAGCATACAATCAGTACTCATCTAATGCACAGGTAAAACTCGAATGAAAGATCCAACCAGAAAGTTCAACTTAAGAACTCCGGTTTGCAAAAAAAATCAATTCGAAAGAAACAACGAAAGTCAAACGGCGAAAGAAAGAAACTTTGTGTGCTAATCTGGATCTAGGTCAAATTTTACTGTAGCAAAACTTGTTTGAGTAGGTTAAACGGAAAGAGAATTTCGAGATGAAACTCTAGGCGCTTGAATCGCCTGATTCCGATAAACGAGCGAGAAGTTAAACAGAATCGAAAATTCGATCAGAAATCGAATCTGAGAAAATAACGAGAAAAATCCGACGAAAAGAAAAACGGACGAACGGTTAAATAACGGACGTTCGTTAACAGAGAAAAACCGACGAACGCGTTCGTTAAAACGAACGGTTCGGTGAACGCTCGCGAAATAAGAAAACCGAAAAAAAACCGATCTAGGGTTTTTTTTAAACAAAAGGGTTTTTTTTACAGAAAACCGGTCAACGACGGGAAAAACGGCCGGCGGCAGTACCTCGTCGGGCGGGCTCCGGCGGGGCGGGGCTCGGCGGCGGGGTGCGGGGCTCGGGGAGGCGGCGAGGGGCGGCGGCTCCGGGGCTCCCGGCGGCAGCGGCGGGCGAGATGCGGGCGGGCGGCGGCGGCGATGTCGGCGGCGGCGGCGGGGTGAGGAGAGAAGAGAGGGGGGGTATTTAAGGAGGGCGGGGGGGGGGGGGGGCGGCGGCGACTTGGGGAAGGGGTCGGCCGGCGGTGTCGTGCGGCGGCCGGACTCGGGCGGCGAGGTCCCGTGCGGGAGGAGGAGAGGCCGCGGGCGGGCCGTCGGCTGGGCCGTTGGCCCAGTCGGCGCGGGCGTTTTTTTTAAATAAGTTCCGCGGAAAATATTGCGTAGAAAAATAAATAAAAATCAGAAAAATATGAAATAAATTTCCCCATCTAGTTAGAAAATCTAGAATAGGGTGAACATTTTTAAAATCAAAAACAAATATTTTGAAAACATGCAATATTTTTAATGCAATAAAAATTGCAAATAAAGTCCAAATAAATTTCAAATAATGATTTTAACATTTTTCCTCCAGTATTTTAATTGTTTTGGAGAAGTCACATTTTCTCCTCTCGTTTATTTAAAATGAAATATTTTTCCGGAGAGAAAAATAATTAAAACCACAATCCTCGTTGGAAAAATTAATTGAAAAGAATTCGGGAAAATCCCCAACTCTCCCCGAGGGTCCTTGAGTTGCTTAGGATTTATTGAGGATTTGTGAAAATGCAATAAAAACATGATATGCAATGATGATCTATGTATAACATTCCAAATTGGAAATTTGGGATGTTACAAACCTACCCCCCTTAAGATGAATCTCGCCCTCGAGATTCGGGTTGGCTAGAAAACAGGTGGGAGTGGTTTTTCCGTAGATCCTCCTCTCGCTCCCAGGTGGCTTCATCCTCCGTGTGGTGACTCCACTGGACTTTGCAAAACTTGATAACCTTGCTGCGGGTAACTCGACTGGCATACTCGAGAATCTTAACTGGTTTCTCCTCATAAGTCAAATCACTTTCCAACTGAATCGCTTCTAGTGGCACAGTATCTCTTAGTGGTATCTCAGCCATCTCTGCGTGGCACTTCTTCAACTGCGAAACATGAAATACATCATGTATTCCAGACAATCCTTCGGGCAATTCCAGCTTGTAGGCAACTTCTCCCATACGTTCCAACACTCTGTATGGTCCGATAAAACGGGGCGCTAACTTTCCCTTAACTCCAAAGCGCTTCACTCCTCGAAGTGGTGATACTCGAAGATACACTCTGTCTCCGACTTCGTGAACTGTCTCCTTTCGTTTAGAATCGGCATAACTCTTCTGCCTGGACTGGGCTACCTTGAGCCTATCGCGAATCAACCTTACTTTCTGTTCAGACTCCTTAATCAAATCTGGTCCAAACAACTGACGGTCTCCAACTTCGTCCCACAACAACGGTGTTCTACACCTCCTTCCGTACAATGCTTCAAAAGGGGCCATCTTCAAACTGGTTTGATAACTGTTGTTATATGAAAACTCCGCATATGACAAATTGTCGTCCCAACTAGATCCATAATCTAGCGCACATGCTCTCAACATGTCCTCCAAAATCTGGTTGACTCTCTCGTTCTGTCCATCTGTCTGTGGGTGAAATGCTGTACTAAATTCCAGCCTGGTTCCCAATGTTTCATGTAACTGCTTCCAAAACTTCGAGGTAAATTGGGTTCCTCTGTCTGATACAATGGTCCTCGGAACTCCATGCAAACATACGATCCTGGTCATGTATATCTTTGCCAACTTAGCACTGGTGTAAGTGGTCTTCACTGGAATGAAATGAGCCACTTTCGTCAAAGGGTCGACTACAACCCATATCGAGTCATAGCCTGAACGAGTCCTGGGTAATCCCGTGATAAAATCCATGCCTATTTTATCCCACTTCCATTCGGGTATCAGCAATGGCTGTAGCAATCCTGCTGGCTTCTGATGCTCTTCCTTCACTCTCTGACATACATCACAAACTGCTACA
The DNA here is from genome assembly GCF_002575655.3 of Aegilops tauschii subsp. strangulata. Taxonomy (NCBI): domain Eukaryota; kingdom Viridiplantae; phylum Streptophyta; class Magnoliopsida; order Poales; family Poaceae; genus Aegilops; species Aegilops tauschii. The sequence goes on along the minus strand of NC_053039.3, from coordinate 119,679,519 downwards.
AACTCCGCAATATCCTTCTTCATTCCGGTCCACCAGAAAGTATTTTTCAAATCCAAATACATCTTGGTATTCCCTGGGTGAATCGAGTACGGTGAATCATGGGCTTCTTGCAAAATCAACTTCCTGATCTCCGGATCATTTGGCACATATACGCGGTCTTCAAACCATAAGGTATCGTGCTCATCCTCACGAAATCCCTTGGCTTTTCCTTTGCTCATCTTCTCTTTTATCTCTTCAATCTCCTTGTCTGTCTTCTGAGCTTCTCTGATCCTTTCCATCAAGGTAGACTGAATCTCCAATGTCGCTAAATAGCCTCTAGGGACTATCTCCAAACATAGCTCACGTAGGTCCTCGGCTAACTCCTGAGGTAACTCTCCTGTCATGAGGGTGTTGACATGACTCTTGCGGCTCAACGCGTCTGCTACTACGTTAGCCTTTCCAGGGTGATAATGCAATCTCATCTCATAGTCTTTGATGAGCTCCAACCATCTCCTCTGTCTAAGGTTTAACTCCTTCTGCGTGAAAATGTACTTCAACTCTTGTGATCCGTGTACACCTCACAATGGTTTCCGATGAGAAAATGTCTCCGTGTCTTCAATGCATGCACCACGGCTGCTAATTCCAAATCATGCGTAGCATAATTCTTCTCATGGGGTTTAAGTTGTCGTGAAGCTTACGAAACAACTCTTCCTTCCTGCATAAGCACTGCTCCAAGTCCTCGACGAGAAGCGTCGCAATAAACTTCATAATCCTTGCGTTGATCTGGCAGAATCAACACTTGTGAGGTAACCAATCGTTTCTTCAACTCTTGGAAACTAGCTTCACATTCCTCAGTCCAATCGAATTTGGTGTCCTTCTTCAATAGCTCAGTCATGGGCTTAGCAATCCTTGAGAAATTCTCGATAAATCTCCGGTAGTATCCTGCAAGTCCAAGAAAACTCCGGATTTCTCCAACTGTAGTGGGCGATTCCCAACTTGTCACTGTGTCAGCCTTGGCAGGGTCTACTGCTATTCCTTCTCCAGAAATAACATGTCCAAGGAATCCAACTTCCTTCAACCAAAACTCACATTTGCTGAACTTGGCATATAACTGATGTTCTCTGAGCTTCTCAAGTACCAATCGCAAATGCTCCTCATGCTCTTCTTCATCCTTGGAAAAGATTAAAATATCATCAATGAACACCACGACGAACTTATCCAAAAACTCCATAAACACTTTGTTCATCAAGTTCATGAAATAGGCAGGTGCGTTAGTCAGTCCAAATGACATAACGGTATACTCATACAATCCATATCTGGTGGTGAATGCCGTCTTGGGTATATCCTGTTCTCGAATCTTTAACTGATGGTACCCTGATCGTAGATCGATCTTGGAAAATACTTTAGCTCCTTGCAAGCGGTCAAACAAATCATTGATCATCGGCAGTGGGTACTTGTTTTTGATGGTCACTTCATTCAATCCTCGGTAATCAACAACCATCCTCAGCGATCCATCTTTCTTCTCTACTAGAAGTACTGGTGATCCCCAAGGTGACGAACTTGGGCGAATATAGCCTTTATCCAGTAACTCCTTGATCTGCTTCTTAATTTCCTCCAAATCCTTTGCGGGCATCCTGTACGGTCTCTTAGATATTGGCCCTGTGCCTGGCAAAAGTTCAATCAAGAACTCAATGTCTCTATCTGGTGGCATGCCTGGTAACTCTTCTGGAAATACATCTGGATAATCCTTCACCACTGGTACTTCCTCCTGTACAACTCCTGATAAGGAATTCACTTGAGTCCTCTTCGGCATATGCCGGGATACATACTTGATCCTTTTTCCTTCTGGGGTGGTAAGCAAAATCGTCTTGCTGGCACAATCGATGTTTCCTCCATACAACGATAGCCAATCCATTCCCAAAATCACATCCAAACCTTGCGATTCCAAAACAATGAGGTCTGAGGGGAAAACATGCCTACCAATGGCCAATGGTATCGGAAAACATCCTTGGGTGGCCATATACTCTGCTCCTGGCGAGGTTACTAACATGGGGCTTTTGAGGACTTGGGTGGACATCTTAAACTTGTTTACGAATCCCCTTGATATGTATGAATGCGATGCACCAGTATCGAAAAGAACAGTTGCAGTAAATGACTTAACCAAAAACTTACCTATTACTGCATCAGGCTGAGCTTCAACCTCCTCCATGCTCACGTCGTTCACATGTCCTTTGTTGAACGGGTTCGGCTTCTTCCCAGAGCTTCCATTGCCATTTCCATTTTGGGCTTCGGGACAATCGGTAGCGTAATGTCCCGTCTTCTGGCATTTGAAATAGGTAATGTGACTTTGATCTCTCTTGGTTGGGGTAGATGGGTTGGTGCGGTTCTGTCCATTTCCTCCTCCATTCCCATTACCATTCTTGGAGCCATTATGGTTATGCGAACTACCTCCTCCATGGGTATGCTGAAACTGTCCTCCCGGCTTCGGGGTAAACCGGGGCTTCTGCTGGGCTCCAGAATTGTACTTCCCTTGTCCATACTTCCTCTTACGGTTTTCAATCTGCTGTTGCTTCCCTTCAATCATGAGAGCTCTATCTACCAGCTCCTGGTAGTTGTTGAAAGTTGCTACCATCAACTGCATACTCAGCTCATCATTCAATCCTTCCAAAAACTTCTCCTGCTTGGCTGCATCTGTAGCAACGTCATCTGGTGCATAACGTGCTAACTTACTGAAATCCTCCACATACTGGCCTACGGTGCGTCCTCCTTGGCGTAGGTTGCAAAACTCACGCTTCTTCATAGCCATAGCTCCTGCTGAAACATGAGCTGTACGGAAAGCTTGGTGAAACTGGTCCCATGTGACAGTGTCAATAGGGTGCGTGGCTGTATAATTCTCCCACCATGATGCTGCGGGTCCATCAAGCTGATGTGCGGCAAAACGCACTCTTTCCGCATCTGTGCATCCTGCAGTGGTCAACTCCCTTCCAACTTTGCGGAGCCAATCATCTGCTACAATCGGCTCGGTGCTACTGGAAAACACCGGCGGGTTTAGCCTTAAGAAACGGGCTAAGTGATCAGCAGGTGGTGGTGGCGGTGGGTTGTTGTTGTTGTTGCCTTGGTTCTGTACTAACACTTGCATTAGGGCATTCTGTTGCTGAATCAACTGGGTGATCTCTGGCGGGAAAACAAATCCGGTGTCGCGTCTCGGAGGCATCTGATAGGTTTAGAAAAGATGAGAATTAAGAATAGAATGAGGTCTAGGGACAAAACACTACCCATATGCTCATGAGACAAATTCAATCAATATCACTCAATCAATCCAAACAAGGCAAAACAATCGATCTAACTAGCGTTACAAAGTGCTTGAGCTGTACTACTAAATGGGGGAAAAAAACTACTACTGATATGGTGGTCTACTAAAAATTCTGATCCGTTGAAGACTCCATGATGTCTGCTCCAGCTTCATCCACCCATTCGTCTTCACTTGGTTCCGAGTCGGTGTCGTCGATGATGATGTAGTTATCCGAACAAGTGCATTCGTCGACTTCTGCTTTTGGCACTGGATTTCCCATGAATGATCCAATCTTATTCTCCAGATCGTCAATCTTCCCGACTAGTGCGTTGATTTCCTCCAAGTAATCTTCGCGGGTAGCCTTGAGTTCTTCTTGGAGTTCCTTGATCTTCGTGAATGCCTTCTTCAGTTCTTCCTTCTCCGTGCACATCTGATTCTCCTGGCGTCGAATATGTTGGTTCTGCTCCTGGATGAAAGCTGCAATTGATCCATCCTTCTTGGTCTTGATCATCTCCCATTGCGCGTCTCGACGTCCACAAATTTGATAAATCGTATCCTTAAGCTCCTGGTGATAGACTTCTCCAATGCGTCCCATGGCGATATGTGCGGCCATGCTCTTCCCTAAACTCCAAATTGGTGCTTCGAAAACCAATCTCATGGGTTCCGTAATTGGCGCAAACGTTCTTCCTGGAATGATAACTTGAATCTTCCAGCTCTCTTCTTCCGGTAATGTGGCGTTGTAGGTTCCGGTGACGCTTGGTATTCCTATGTTCAAGTACTTGGTGACTTCCTTCAAGTGTCGACCAAACGGCGTGTCTTCATCTGGTTGCATGAACTTGCTCCTTGCATTCGCCATTCCTAAAAGAGTAGAAAGTGGAGAGGGGTCAGAAATGAGAAGAGAGAAGTTTTCTAGGGCTTAAGCTTAGTGGTCGTGTCCTACAGTCAGCGTGTGCTTTGATACCAACTTTGTAGCGACCAGACCTCAAATGGCCTGTGCTGCTGTGCACCAGTGTCATCCCTGGATCAGTAATGCTGACACGCACAGTACAAATGGAGGATTTATAACAGAGTAGCAATCACACACTTATTACATCGAATATCTCCAAAGAGATTGGGTATAAAAACATGGCTTAAGGCCATCTAATAACGGTAACAGCGGAAGACTTGGAAGATAAGTGAGTCCATCAACTCCAGCGGCATCACTGAGTATAAGACCACGACCTAAGGCACCTTACTCGTCGTCTGAAAAGTCTACAACATGAAACGTTGCAGCCCGACGGGTCAGCACATAGAATATGCTGGCAAAGTAACACATAGAGAGCAATGAACAATGATAATGCTATACTATATGCATATATGGCTAGTGGAAAGGCTCTATGGTTACAGTTTTGCGAAAAGCCAATTTTATCCTAATGCAAAGGAATAAATTTTATTTAACTATCATGGTGGTTGAAACATTGAGAAGGTACCTCCAACTCAATCCCAATTAAGTAACATCATTAACCCAACAAAATTAATTATAAGTATCACAGTGATGAGATTCAAATGATAACCCAGATACTAGATACTCAAGTCGTCCATAACCGGGGACACGGCTAATCATGATCAGTTTGTACACTCTGCAGAGGTTTGCGCACTTTTCCCCACAAGACTCGATCGCCTCCGCTTGATTCTCGCACTACATGATGTTTGAGAAACGGATGACTGAGACACAGTCTTTCAGAAACAATCACTCTTTACTCTGGATGGACCGGTACACCTACTTTCCCCTACATCTGCTAGTCCACCTCTTCAAGAGATCCTGTAACCTACTCAGCTATGCTAGAGCCCATAATAGCTTGTGGCTGCACACGGAAGTTTCTAGCATGAAAACCGGTCAACGACGGGAAAAACGGCCGGCGGCAGTACCTCGTCGGGCGGGCTCCGGCGAGGGGCTCCGGCGGGGCGGGGCTCGGCGGCGGGGTGCGGGGCTCGGGGAGGCGGCTCCGGGGCTCCCAGCGGCGGCGGCGGGCGAGGCAACCGGCGGCGGCGGCGGGCGAGATGCGGGCGGGCGGCGGCGGCGATGTCGGCGGCGGCGGCGGGGTGAGGAGAGAAGAGAGGGGGGGTATTTAAGGAGGGGGGCGGCGGCGACTTGGGGAAGGGGTCGGCCAGCGGTGTCATGCGGCGGCCGGACTCGAGCGGCGAGGTCCCGTGCGGGAGGAGGAGAGGCCGCGGGCGGGCCGTCGGCTGGGCCGTTGGCCCAGTCGGCGCGGGCGTTTTTATTTTTATTTTTAAATAAGTTCCACGGAAAATATTGCATAGAAAAATAAATAAAAATCAGAAAACTATGAAATAAATTTTCCCCGTCTAGTTAGAAAATTTAGAATAGGGTGAACATTTTTAAAATCAAAAATAAATATTTTGAAAACATGCAATATTTTTAATGCAATAAAAATTGCAAATAAAATCCAAATAAATTTCAAATAATGATTTTAACATTTTTCCTCCAGTATTTCAATTGTTTTGGAGAATTCATATTTTCTCCTCTCATTTATTTAAAATAAAATATTTTTCCGGAGAGAAAAATAATTAAAACCACAATCCTCGTTGGAAAAATTAATTGAAAAGAATTCAGGAAAATCCCCAACTCTCCCCGAGGGTCCTTGAGTTGCTTAGGATTTATCGAGGATTTGTCAAAATGCAATAAAAACATGATATGCAATGATGGTCTATGTATAACATTCCAAATTGGAAATTTGGGATGTTACACTTTTGTTTTCTTGATGGATATTCTGGTTTCTCTCAAATACCTATTTCACAACCTAATCAAGAGAAAACCACCTTTACTTGCACTTTTGGAACTTATGCTTGTAGACATATGCCTTTTGGTTTATATAATGCACCTGCTACCTTTCAAAGATGTACGACTGCTATATTCTCTGAATTTTCTGAAAATATTTTTGATTTTTTTCATGGATGATTTCTCAGTTTACGGAACTTCTTTTGATGATTGCTTAAGAAACCTTGATTAGGGATGGCAATGGGGGAAATCCCCTATGGGGATACCTACAACATCCCCATCCCCATCTATTCCCTATCATCCCATCCCCATCCCCGTTTAGATGACTGGGGATGAAATTTCCCCATACCCATGCCCCACTTGGGAACGAGGCCCCATTAGGGTCCCCATCCCCATAAACAAATACTCATATACATAATATGACACCCTATAATCAACATACATAAATGGTGTTGTCCTTGTCCTGCTAATGCCTATCTAGGTCGTACTTACTTCTTGGTCATGGTGGCAGCTGAGGTGAGGACGTGAGATAGTTTTAAGGTTTTTCAGAGCTTTTTTTTGTTTTCGCAAGTTTGTTTGTGAATATTTTAAGGTTGACCGCTGTGTCATAGTTACTAACCGGGTCCTTGATGGGTATTGGGTCTGGGGAATAGGATATCGTCCCCATCCCCGTTGTACCCTATGGGGAATAAATTAGTTTTGTAAATATCCCCACGGGGATGTTTTTCACCCATCCCCACCCCCTAATAGATGAAATCCCCATGGGTTTGGCGGGTATGGGGCCCCATTGCCATCCCTAACCTTGATCAAGTTTTGCAGAGATGTGAACAAACTAATCTTGTCTTGAATTGGGAGAAGTGTCACTTTATGGTTAACAAAGGCATTGTCTTGGGGCATAAAATTTCTGAATGCGGTATTGAGGTGGATAAAGCTAAAGTTGATGCAATTGAGAAAATGCCATGTCCCAAAGATATTGAAGGTATTCGTTATTTCCTTGGTCATGCTGGTTTCTATAGGAGGTTTATTAAAGACTTCTCTAAAATTTCTAGGCCTCTTACTAATCTTTTACAAAAGGATGATCCATTTGTTTTTTATGATGATTGCTTAGAAGCCTTTGAAACACTTAAGAAAGCCTTAACTTCTGCACCTATTATTCAACCACCTGATTGGAACTTGCCTTTTGAATTTATGTGTGATGCTAGTGATTATGTTGTTGGTGTTGTTCTAGGGCAAGAGTTGATGAGAAGTTAAATGTTATCCATTATGCTAGTAAAACTCTAGACAGTTCCCAAAGAAATTATGCTACCACTAAGAAATAATTTTTAGCAGTTATGTTTGCTTGTGACAAATTCAGATCCTACATTGTTGGCTCCAAAGTAATTTTGCACTCCAATCATGCTGCTATTAAAAATCTTATGGAAAGGAAATATGATAAACCTAGACTCATTAGGTGGGTTCTCTTGCTACAAGAATTTGACTTCCATATTATTGATAGGAAAGGAGCTGAGAACCCCGTAGCTGCTAACTTGTCTAGGTTAGAAAATATTCTTGATGACCCACTACTATTGATGATAGCTTCCCTGATGAACAATTAGCTATAATAAATGCTTCCCATAATACTCCTTGGTATTCTGACTATGCTAATTATATCGTAGCTAAATTTATACCACCTACTTTCACATACCAACAAAAGAAAAAAAATCTTCTATGACTTAAGACATTACTTTTGGGATGTGATACGTCTCTGTCGTATCTATAATTTTTGATTGTTTTATGCCAATATATACAAGTTTTACATACTTTTGGCAACTTTTTATATGATTTATTGGACTAACCTATTGATCCAGTGCCCAGTGCCAGTTCCTGTTTTTTTGCATGTTTTTGTATCGCAGAATATCCATATCAAACGAAGTCCAAATGCAATATAATTTTATGGAGAATTATTTTGGAACATATGTGATTTTTGGGAGTTGGAATCACCGCAAACGGAGGCCCACACAGTCCACAAGACACCAGGGCGCACCAGAGGCCCCTGGCACGTGGTGGTGGGTTGTGCCCTCCTCGAACGTCGGTTGGTGCTCTACTTCAGGCGCAAGGAAGCTTATATACGGAAAAAATCGTGTTAAAATCTCAGCGCAATTGGAGTTACGGATCTCCCGAAATATAAGAAACGGTTTTCGGCCAGATCAGGGGGACGCGAAACATAAGTGAACAGAGAGGGAGATCCAATCTCGGAGGGGCTCCCGCCCCTCCGCCGCCATGGAGACCAAGGACCAGAGGGGGAACTCTCCTCCCATCTAGGGGGAGGCCAAGGAATAAGAAGGAGGGGGCTCTCTCCCCCTCACTTATGGTGGCGCCAGAGTGCCACTGGGGCAACGATCGGGACAACGATCTACATCAACAATCTTGCTACCATCAACACCAACTTTCTCCCCCTCTATGCAGCGGTGTAACACCTCTTCCCCCCGCTGTAATCTCTACTTAAACATGGTGCTCAACTCCATATATTATTTCCCAATGATCTATGGTTATCCTATGATGTTTGAGTAAATCCGTTTTGTCTAGTGGGTTAATCGTGATCTTGGTTGGTATGATTGTATATTTTATTTATGGTGCTATCCTACGGTACCCTCCGTCTCGCGCAAACATGAGGGGCCCCCGCTATAGGGTGTTGCAATACGTTCATGATTCTCTTATGTTGGGTTGCGAGAGTGACAGAAGCTTAAACCCGAGTAGGTGGGTTGTTGCGTATGGGAGTAAAGAGGACTTGATACTTAATGCTATGGTTGGGTTTCACGACCTTAATGATCTTTAGTAGTTGCGGATGCTTGCTAGAGTTCCAATCATAAGTGCATATGATCCAAGTAGAGAAAGTATGTTAGCTCATGCCTCTCCCTCATATAAAATTGCAAGAATGATTACCGGTACTTGTTATCGATTACCTAGGGAGAAATGACTTTCTTTTTGACAAAAGCTATCTACTTTATTACCTTGCAATTTACTCGTAGTTTTATTCTTGCCAAATAGTTTCATACTTGTTCTAGGTAAAGCAAACGTCAAGTGTGCGTAGAGTTATATCGGTGGTCGATAGAATTTGAGGGAATATTTGTTCTACCTTTAGCTCCTCGTTGGGTTCGACACTTTTATTTATCGAAGAAGGCTACAAACGATCCCCTATACTTGTGGGTTATCAAGACCTTTTTCTGGCGCCGTTGCCGGGGAGCAATAGCGTGGGGTGAATATTCTCGTGTGTGCTTGTTTGCTTTATCACTAAGTGGTTTTTATTTCCTGTTCTAAGTTGTTCTCTATCTTTAGTTATCGATATGGAACACGAAACACCAAAAAAATTAGTGGTACTTGCTACTCATGGAGATGGGGAACCTCCTAAAACCCTCGATGCTCGTTATGTGAAAAATATTATGCACTACTTTGATAATCTTTAGAAAACCCCATTCAACTTGATAATGGGAGTGACATTGGATCAACGTGAATACTTTAGGGATTATCGCTTGACACAAAAAGGGAAACTTTTATGGGATCAAATTCATATGTTGCATTGGTATGCTTGGAATTTATGTCAGAGATATGATTTTACTTGTTGCTCTAGGATCAATGCTCCACATATTCCCTTTTCATGTGAATTTAATGATAATGAAACCTTAGCTTCTTATGCTAATGGTATATATGATTACTATGATGTGGAAAGAATAGAAAAAATTTGTTGATTTTATGGGTGCTTATGAAATTGAATCTTTGTTCGAAAAGTATGAAGCTTTTGATGATGATGTTTATGGACCTAAAATTTTTGCCATCCTTAAATATTGCTATGATAATTATAAATATAATTCTGATATTGATGAATTTATTGAGAAATTCTCCGCTGTCCGAGAAGAAACTAATATTTTGCAGGAGTCTATGGAAGAAGAAATTGATGAAACTGTGAGCTCATTGGATGAAAAAGATGATGAGGAGAGCGAAGAACAAAAGGAGGAAGAGTGGATTAGCTACCCGTGCTCACCTTCTAATGAGAGCAACTCTTCAAATCAAACATTATTTAATGCCCCTTCATTCTTACCGAAGGATGAATGCTATGATAATTGCTATTCCCGTTCATTCATTTGAAATATCCCTTTCTGATGAACTTGATGCTTGTTATGCTTGTGGCCAAGATGCCAATATGAATTATGCTTATGGAGATGAACTTGCTATTGTTCCTTATGTTAAACATGAAATTGTTGCTATTGTACCCACACATGATAGACCTATTATCTTTTTGAATTCTCCCAACTACAATATAGCGGAGAAGTTTGCACTTATTAAGGATTATATTGATGGGTTGCCTTTTACCGTTGCACATGATGATTTTGATGAATATAATATGCATGTGCTTGTTGCTCCTACTTGCAATTATTATGAGAGCGGAACTATATCTCCACCTCTCTATGTTTCTGACACAATAAAATTGCAAGAAATTGCTTATACTATGTATTGGCCTTTACTTGATGTGCATGAATTGTTCTTGTATGACATGCCGATGCATAGGAAGAGAGTTAGACTTCATCATTGCATGATATATCACTGGTACAGCGACGTCCTAAACCAACAGTTTAAAACCCCTTTCCGCGACGGCATTTGGAACCGTCACCAAGTGAGTGTGGGCGATATGTAACATCCCAATTTTCAATTTGGATGTTATGCATAGGTCATCATATGCATATCATATTTTTATTTGCATCTTGTTTTGATCCTGGAAATTCTAAGCAACTCAAGGACCCACGGAGAGAGTTGGGGATTTCATTATTTTCATATTTGAATTTTCTCAAATTTGAAAAGAGGATCATTTTGGTTTTAACAATTTTTCTCTCCAAAATAATTCCAATATAAAAATAAATGAGAGGAGATAATATGACTTCTCCAAAAGAAATATTCGAGGAAAATATTAAAATCAAATAAATAATTTTTATTTGGATTTTATTGCTATTTTATTTGAATTAGAAAAAATATGCATTTTTCAAAATTGCATTTTAGGCCAGAAAAATGTTCACTTTGTTCTAAATATTTTATTTAGACGGTGAAAATTGTTTTTGGCATTTTAAAGATTTTTTTATATTTACTTAGGAAATTTTTCTTCGGCGGAATTATTTAAAAAAAACGCGTCGCCCTACTAGGCCAACGGCCCAACCGAGCGGGCCGAAGCCCAGCGCGCCGCCGCCTCCCGCTCCGGCTCGGGACCGGACTCCCGAGCGTCGCCGCCGCCGCCATGTCTGCGCAGGACACGCTTCCCGAGGCCGTGCCCCCTCCCCCAAGCAGCCGTCGCCCCCCTTTATACGCCGCCACCTCTCCCCACCCAGCCCCGCACCGCCACCAGCGCTGCCGCAGCCGCCGCCCCGCGCCGCCTGTTGCAGCTGCTGCCGCGCGCCGCCGCTGCCCGCGCCGACGCAGCCGCCTCGCCCCGCCGCCACCCGCGCCGTCCCGCCTTGCCGGATCCCGACGCCGCTGCCGCCGGTTTTTGCCCGCGAACCGGTAAAACCGCAAAAAGCCACCGCCGTTTTTCTTAAAACCCCAGATCTTTTTTTTCTAGATCGGGTTTTCTCGGTTTTCTTCGGTTTGTTTTATTCTACGAACGTTCATTCATTTAGTTCTTATAACGAACGAATCTGCTCGTTTGCCTCTGTTAGCGGACGTTCGCGCCGTAGTTTTTTTCTTTTTATTTTATTTTTGGCCAGGGACCTATCCGCGATTATTTTTATCGTAGATTAGCCCCTGATCTTCAAACCCTCGCAACTTGTCCAAATCCAGTGAAACCAACGCCAAAATCTTCATCTCGAACCCCTCTTTCTAGTTAATCAACTTGAACATGATTTTGACGAATTAAAATTTGGTTTCAAGCAGATGTGAATTCGAATTTCTTTTGATCGTAGTTTGAGTTTCGTAGCTCTGATCTGATCGATTCTTTTTGCAAATCGAAGCTCTTCAGTTGAACTTTCAGATTGGATCTTTTATTTGAGTTTTATCCTTGCATCTATGCTTGAGTGCTTATGTATGCTATTGTTTGTTTGCGATAGAATTCCCGGACTGCGAAGCATGCTACTACGAGTCTCTAGGGTTTGCAGATCGTCAGCAAGGCAAGTAACACTTTGATCATACCCCTTTATTACCCAGTTTTTATGCATTAGTTACAATCCTCAAACATTGCATGAGTAGGATCTCTTAACTTGTGGGTTTGGGAAGTAATTGATGAGGTAGAACCTATTGTCCTTTATTATCAAACCCTGGGAGTTACTTCTACGTTATGCTTATACCGCTATGCTATGCTAGTAGACGTGGTTTGGGTTTGAGTGTATCCATGACAGATGTGAGATTGTTAATTGATGGTTAACTTAAGGTGGCTACTTAAATACACATCTGGTGGATTGGTTGCTTGCACCTGGAGAATCTAGTGTTGTCCTAGGATATCCCGGAGTACCCGTGTGATCATCCTACGGTTCGCCACCCAGGCTCAAAGGGATCATAAGATTATTCATGCTAGAAACTTCTGTGTGCAGCCACAAGCCATTATGGGCTCTGGCATAGTTGAGTATGTTGCGTGACCTGAAAGACTATGTCTCGGTCATCCGTTTCTCAAACACCATGTAGTGCGAGAAATCCAACGGAGGAGATCGATTATTCTGAGGAAAAGTGCGCAAACCTCTGTAGAGTGTACAAACTAATCATGGTTAGCCATGTCCCCGGTTATGGACATCTTGAGTATCTGGTTCTTGGATTATCATGTTGATCTCATCACTCTAGATTAATTTGTTGGGTTCTAAATACTGTTTAATTGGGATTGAGTTGGAGGAACCTTCTCAATGTTTCAACCACCATGATAGTGACATAAAATTTATTCCTTTGTTGTAGGGAAAAATTGGCTTTATGCAAAAATTAAACTTAGAGCCTCCACCAGCCAAATATGCATGTAGTGATAGCCATTATTCAGCATTGCTCTACAGTGTGGAATTGCCAGTACATTCAATGTACTGACCTACATGGCTGCATCGTCTCATGTTGCAGGATTCTTACGACGAATAAGTGATACGTTAGGGTTACGATTTCTACACTCAACTTTGCCGTTGGTGTTGATGGGAATCCACAACCTTGTTGTTACTTCCGCTATTTGGATTGAGGTAATAGTATTTACGTTACATTATACATGTGATTTACCTCTGTTATAAAACCTCGAGTATTGTGTGTGACAACATACCGATCCAAGGATGACACTTAAGCACAGAGACTTGACCGTCTTAGGTCGGGTCGCTACACGATAGGGGGTTCCTTCCTACACGACCCAGAAATCATCGGGGATAGGCCCTCATGGGACCCAGGCTGGGGCCGTGTTCGATCGGGCGAGGCATGGAAACCCAATCATTTCTGTAGGTATGTACATCCCACACGGTGAATCCCAGAAATCATTTCCGTTGGTATGTACATCCCACACGGTGAATCCCATAAATCATTTCCGTAGGTATGTACATCCCACACGGTGAATCCCAGAAATCATTTCCGTAGGTATGTACATCCCACACGGTGAATCCCAGGAATCATTTCCGTAGGTATATACATCCCACACGGTGAATCCCAGAAAATCATTTCCGTAGGTATGTACATCCCACACAGTTCTTTGTGTGGAAACATTTGTGCAAGGTGGCCTAACGCAAACAGTTCGCTGCCGGAAGCCGTGTGTGATTGTTAGTTGATCGAACACGCCTACTTTCTAGAAACCGTGCGGGTTGTTTGAGTTCATCGCCCACGGTGCTGTCTGAGTAACCGTTTGCAATAGAAAACCCCAATAAGTAGGGTACATAGCCTATTATTGATAATCCATGTACTAATCAAACTGATATTTCTTATAAAACACGCCAGATATTTCATATCCGTATAAAAGCAACCAGGATTTCATAATCAAATTACATCAGATAGCTTCAGCACTCAGTTACGCCATTACACAACAGCACCAAGTTTCACATGCAGCATCAAAAACCTTTGGAAAGTAGCATCATACACGGTAAATAGACAGATGAATCTCATCTGGGAAACTGTAGAAGCGGAAGGCAAATATTGAGCCTTCAGTGATGTTGAATGTCCTTGCAACTTTAGGCCAGTGGCTATGGATAATTGCCCGCCCAACCTTCGCCCTCTTTAGCAAGACTTCAATATTGTACCGTGGGTGTTGAATGAATACCTTCCTCGCCTCTTGACCATGCAGGTGGTTTGAAAGGTAATCATCGGTGAACTGCTTTGAAAAGTACTGAAAACAAAGCTATGCATAAATCGCTGTTGTAAATTTTGAAATGGCGCAAGGGGTAGAAACAAGGTAAAAGAGTTGGTACCATCCTATAGTTGACTGATGTCTTCTTCATTGTGCAAACAAAGATCTTGCTGTTATTCGTCGCAAGTTTCTTCATCCTAACAATCTTTCTGAGTTTCTTGACTTGACTGATATTCATGGACATCTCATTTCCCTATATGCAAAATGGGTTGAACAGTGGGCCTAGCCTCTGACAGCGAGACCTACATGTGCAAGACCAAATTGTAAGAAACCTAAATATTAGAATGATTCCTGCAACTGCACAATAATGTGCTATTAGCCAAAGGACCCTGCTTGAACAAACCTCGATGGTAAACCGCAGTGTCTCCCATTGTTTCCCTGCAACACACAGAAGGAAGATCTTGATCAGGTTAACTGAGAGTTGCCATACTATTAGTAGAATATGTATTGTGTACAGCCAAATTCGATTGGTGTCACATGCATAACAATACAAAATTGTACCCACAACAAATGAAAATCGAATTGCAAAACTGAACCAAACAGTTAAATGGACAGCAAGCCAAATGAACCAAAATAATTAACTGAGCACGACATTGCAGAATAGAAACATGTACTATAAGATAAGACAGTTAACAAAAGAATGCTTGAGAACAGTATTATGAAATGTAGCAATTGTTGGACCAAAGTGTTAACTAAACATTACATTTCAGAGGACCAAACTGTTAACTGAACATCAGATTGCATATTAACATTACAGAGGACAAATCACAAGAAGGCACTTACGGTGGCCTCGAGAAAACATCACGAACTGTATTTTAAAGTAGACAACCGCGCGACGGTGTCGACGGTGGCCTCGAAGACGAGGTGCTCCTCCAAGATCTAGCGGTCGACACGCATTTCAGCCATAGCGACCTCGTTCGCGCGTGCGGCCACATGCTACTCAGCTCCATGTTATACTGCGTGTAAAATGGCCATGGGCGGCGCTTAATTAGAGGAGGGGGCAGTGATTTCGGTGGAAGGTGTCGCTCCGTCAGTCGGGGCATGTGGGACGGGAAAGGAGGAGGATGGTGTGGGTGGGGTGTGGATTACCTGACCATATCGACGACGCCGTGCAGCAGGAAGAAGGGTCAGCGGCGAGGAGGCCGTGCAACAAGAAGAAGGGTTGCCGGCGAGGAGGCGGCGCTGCAAGAAGAAGGGTCGCCGGCGAGGAGGCGGTGCTGCAAGAAGAAGGGTAGCCGGCGAGGAGGCGGTGCTGCAAGAAGAAGGGTCGCCGGCGAGGAGGCTGAGCTACCAGTAAGCAGCAGTGAAGGTTTGAACTTGGAAAGCAAGGAGGAACAGTGGAAATGTGGCTTTTGGTAGGAGGGAGGGGGCGGGGAGATAGATATTTCCGCGGTGGCAGAAAAATTTCGCTTGGTGCCGCGAGAAGCTGGCGCGCAAGTGTGGTTCAAGCGGGGGCGGTGGACTGTAGACGACGAAGCATCCTGCGTAAGCTAGACAAGACGGTGCGCCAAGATATTTTATATCGCATCCCACACGATTCTTTCTAGTAAACTATTTGTGGTATACCTGACTTTTTCATTATGTTTTGAAAGACAAAATGGTGTTACGGAGGGAAAGGATGGTGTTTGAATTACTAGAACATTTACGTACAGTGAACATGCAACTAGTACATGAGTGTCGTGTTTAAATTTGGAATTATTCTGGGTTCGTTTGGCATTTATATGCATTAATTGAGTTTCTAGACATTTAATGTGCTTAATTCTTGAACTACAAGCACATGCTCCAATGCACCAAAGTTTGCTGAAAAATCACATGTGTGTCTTTTGGTGCATTTATAGGTCCCATGCGAAATGGGAATAAAATTCAACCATCTGGGTGTCATGGCTCGGCCGGAATGAGTGAGAAACTTGGGTTTTTAATTCCTGTAAATCCAAAACACGGTTGAAACTCATGAAACTTGGCATCGTGTCATGACATGGCACCAACATGTTGCAGTAATTTTTTTGGCCGAATTGGGACAAGCTTTGGTGTAAGCTTCTTGCAAACCGGAGCTTCCCTCAAGAAGGCTCGTGGTTCCAAGAGGGAACGTGTCACCTCCGTGTGCGAAACAACATACGTACACTGCCTTCTCCCGCCTTAATTTTTTTACACAGGCAGATTAGACCAAATAGAAGTATCGTGCTAAATTTTGGAATTATTCCGTGTTTGTTCGGCCTTTTTTATACATTAATTGAGTTTCTGCGCATTTAATGCGTATAATTCAAATTTGAACTACAAGCACATGCTCCAGTGCACCATAGTTGTTTGAAAAATCACATGTGTCTCCTTGGGTGCATTTCTAGGTCCGATGCAAGAGATGGGAGTGAAATTCAAATATCTCGGGTCGTGGGTCGACCGGAAAGATTGAGAAACTTGGTTTTTTAATTCCTGTAATTCCAAAACATGCCTGGAAATTATGAAACTTGGCATGGTCTCATGACATGGCACCAACATGCTGCGGTAATTTTTTTGGCCGAATTGGGACAAGCTTTGGTGTAAGCTTCTTGCAAACCGGAGCTTCCCTCAAGAAGGCTCGTGGTTCCGAGAGGGAACGTGTCACCTCCGTGTGCGAAGCGACATACGTACACTGCCTTCTGCCGCCTTAATTTTTTACATAGCCAGATTAGACCAAATAGAAGTACCGTGCTAAATTTTGGAATTATTCCGGGTTCGTTTGGCCTTTTATATACATTAATTGAGTTTCTGGGCATTTAATGTGCATAATTCAAATTTTAACTACAAGCACAGGCTCCAGTGCACCAAAGTTGTTTTAAAAATCACATGTGTGTCCTTGGGTGAATTTCTAGGTCCCATATAAGAGATTGGAGTGAAATTCAAACATATGGGCGTCGTGGCTCGGCCGGAAAGATTGAGAAACTTGGTTTTTTAATTCCAGTAATTCGAAACAAGCCTGAAAATCACGAAACTTGGCATGGTGTCATGACATGGCACTAACATGCTGCGGTAATTTTTTTGGCCGAATTTGGACAAGCTTTGGTGTAAGCTTCTTGCAAACCGGTGCTTCCCTCAAGAAGGCTCGTGGTTCCGAGAGGGAACGTGTCACCTCCGTGTGCGAAGCGACATACGTACACTACCTCTCCCGCCTTAATTTTTTTACACAGCCAGATTGGACCAAATAGAAGTACCATGCTAAATTTTGAAATTATTCCGTGCTCGTTTTGCCTTTTTTATACATTAATTGGGTTTCTGCGCACTTAATGTGCATAATTCAAATTTGAACTACAAGCACATGCTCAAGTGCACCAAAGTTGTTTGAAAAATCACATGTGTGTCCTTGGGTGAATTTCTAGGTGCCATGCAAGAGATGGGAGTGAAATTCAAACATCTGGGCGTCGTGGCTCGGCCGGAAAGATTGAGAAACTTGGCTTTTTAATTCCTGTAATTCCAAAACATGCGTGAAAATCATGAAACTTTGCATGGTGTCATGACATGGCACCAACATGCTGGGGTAAATTTTTTGGCCGAATTGGGACAAGCTTTGGTGTAAGCTTCTTGCAAACCGGAGCTTCCGTCAAAAAGGCTCGTGGTTCCGAGAGGGAACGTGTCACCTCCGTGTGCGAAACGACATATTTACACTGCCTTCTCCCGCCTTAATTTTTTTACATAGCCAGATTGGACCAAATAGAAGTACCGTGCTTAATTTTGGAATTATTCCGGATTTGTTTGGCCTTTTATATACATTAATCAAGTTTATGGGCATTTAATGTGCATAATTCAAATTTGAACTACAAGCACAGGCTCCAGTGCACCAAAGTTGTTTGAAAAATCATATGTGTGTCCTTGGATGAATTTCTACGTCCCATGCAAGAGATGGGAGTGAAATTCAAACATCTGGGCGTCGTGGCTCGGCCGGAAAGATTGAGAAACTTGGTTTTTTAATTCCAGTAATTCGAAACAAGCCTGAAAATCATGAAACTTGGCATGGTGTCATGACATGGCACGAACATGCTGTGGTAATTTTTTTGGACGAATTGGGACAAGCTTTCGTGTAATCTTCTTGCAAACCGGAGCTTCCCTCAAGAAGGCTCGTGGTTCTGACAGGGAACGTGTCACCTCCGTATGCGAAGCGACATACGTACACTGCCTCTCCCGCCTTAATTTTTTACATAGCCAGATTGGACCAAATAGAAGTACCGTGGTAAATTTTGAAATTATTCCATGCTCGTTTTGCCTTTTTTATACATTAATTGAGTTTCTAGGCATTTAATGTGCATAATTCAAATTTGAACTACAAGCACATGCTCAAGTGCACCAAAGTTGTTTGAAAAATCACATGTGTGTCCTTGGGTGAATTTCTAGGTCCCATGCAAGAGATGGGAGTGAAATTCAAACATCTGGGCGTCGTGGCTCGGCCGGAAAGATTGAGAAACTTGGTTTTTTAATTCCTGTAATTCCAAAACACGCGTGAAAATCATGAAACTTTGCATGGTGTCATGACATGGCACCAACATGTTGGGGTAAATTTTTTGGCCGAATTGGGACAAGCTTTGGTGTAAGCTTCTTGCAAACCGGAGCTTCCCTCAAAAAGGCTCGTGGTTCCGAGAGGGAACGTGTCACCTCCGTGTACGAAACGACATATTTACACTGCCTTCTCCCGCCTTAATTTTTTTACACAGCCAGATTAGACCAAATAGAAGTACCGTGCTTAATTTTGGAATTATTCCGGGTTCGTTTGGCCTTTTATATACATTAATTGAGTTTCTGGGCATTTAATGTGCATAATTCAAATTTGAACTACAAGCACAGGCTCCAGTGTACCAAAGTTGTTTGAAAAATCACATGTGTGTCCTTGGGTGAATTTCTAGGTCCCATGCAAGAGATGGGAGTGAAATTCAAACATCTGGGCGTCGTGGCTCGGCCGGAAAGATTGAGAAACTTGGTTTTTTAATTCCAGTAATTCGAAACAAGCCTGAAAATCATGAAACTGGGCATGGTGTTATGACATGGCACTAACATGCTGCGGTAATTTTTTTGCCTGAATTTGGACAAGCTTTGGTGTAAGCTTCTTGCAAACCGGAGCTTCCCTCAAGAGGCTCGTGGTTCAGAGAGGGAACATGTCACCTCCGTGTGCGAAGCGACATACGTACACTGCCTCTCCCGCCTTAATTTTTTTTCACGGCCAGATTGGCCAAATAGAAGTACCGTGCTAAATTTTGAAATTATTTCGTGCTCGTTTAGCCTTTTTTATACATTAATTGAGTTTCTGGGCATTTAATGTGCATAATTCAAATTTGAACTACAAGCACATGCTCAAGTGCACCAAAGTTGTTTAAAAAATCACATGTGTGTCCTTGGGTGAATTTCTAGGTCCCATGCAAGAGATGGGAGTGAAATTCAAACATCTGGGCGTCGCGGCTCGGCCGGAAAGATTGAGAACCTTGGTTTTTTAATTCCTGTAATTCCAAAACACGCGTGAAAATCATGAAACTTTGCATGGTGTCATGACATGGCACCAACATGTTGGGGTAAATTTTTTGGCCGAATTGGGACAAGCTTTGGTGTAAGCTTCTTGCAAACCGGTGCTTCCCTAAAAAACGCCCGTGGTTCCAAGAGGGAACGTGTCACCTCCGTGTGCGAAACGGCATATTTACATTGCCTTCTCCCGCCTTAATTTATTTACACTTCCAGATTAGACCAAATAGAAGTACCGTGCTTAATTTTGGAATTATTCCGGGTTCGTTTGGCCTTTTATATACATTAATCGAGTTTCTGGGCATTTAATGTGCATAATTCAAATTTGAACTACAAGCACAGGCTCCAGTGCACCAAAGTTATTTGAAAAATCATATGTGTGTCCTTGGGTGAATTTCTAGGTCCCATGCAAGAGATGGGAGTGAAATTCAAACATCTGGGCGTCGTGGCTCGGCCGGAAAGATCGAGAAACTTGGTTTTTTAATTCCTGTAATTCCAAAACAAGCCTGAAAATCATAAAACTTGGCATGGTGTCATGACATGGCACCAACATGCTGTGGTAATTTTTTTGGCCGAATTGGGACAAGCTTTCGTGTAATCTTCTTGCAAACCGGAGCTACCCTCAAGAAGGCTCGTGGTTCCGAGAGGGAACGTGTCACCTCTGTGTGCGAAGCGACATACGTACACTGCCTTCTCCCCCCTTAATTCTTTTACACAGCCAGATTGGACCAAAAAGAAGTACCGTGCTAAAATTTGGAATTATTCCGTGCTCGTTTTGCCTTTTTATACACTAATTGAGTTTCTGGGCATTTAATGTGCATAATTCAAATTTGAACTACAAGCACATGCTCAAGTGCACCAAAGTTGTTTGAAAAATCACATGTGTGTCCTTGGGTGCATTTCTAGGTCCCATGCAAGAGATGGGAGTGAAATTCAAACATATGGGCGTCGCGGCTCGGCCGGAAAGATTGAGAAACTTGGTTTTTTAATTCCTGTAATTCCAAAACACGCGTGAAAATCATGAAAGTTTGCATGGTGTCATGACATGGCACCAACATGTTGCGGTAAATTTTTTGGCCGAATTGGGACACGCTTTGGTGTAAGCTTCTTGCAAACCGGAGCTTCCCTCAAAAAGGCTCGTGGTTCCGAGAGAGAACGTGTCACCTCCGTGTGCGAAACGACATATGTACACTGCCTTCTCCCACCTTAATTTTTTTACACAGCCCGATTAGACCAAATAGAATTACCGTGCTAAATTTTGGAATTATTCCGGGTTCGTTTGGCCTTTTATATACATTAATCGAGTTTCTAGGCATTTAATGGGCATAATTCAAATTTGAACTACAAGCACAGGCTCCAGTGCACCAAAGTTGTTTGAAAAATCACACGTGTGTCCTTGGGTGAATTTCTAGGTCCCATGCAAGAGATGGGAGTGAAATTCACACATCTGGGCATCGTGGCTCGGCCGGAAAGATTGACAAACTAGGTTTTTTAATTCCAGTAATTCGAAACAAGCCTGAAAATCATGAAACTTGGCATGGTGTCATGACATGGCACTAACATGTTGCGGTAACTTTTTTGGCCGAATTTGGACAAGCTTTGGTGTAAGCTTCTTGCAAACCGGAGCTTCCCTCAAGAAGGCTCGTGGTTCCGAGAGGGAACGTGTCACCTCCGTGTGCGAAGCGACATACGTACACTACCTCTCCCGCCTTAATTTTTTTACACAGCCAGATTGGACCAAATAGAAGTACCGTGCTAAATTTTGAAATTGTTCCGTGCTCGTTTTGCCTATTTTATACATTAATTGAGTTTCTGGGCATTTAATGTGCATAATTCAAATTTCAACTACAAGCACATGCTCAAGTGCACCAAAGTTGTTTGAAAAATCACATGTGTGTCCTTGGGTGAATTTCTAGGTCCCATGCAAGAGAAGGGAGTGAAATTCAAACATCTGGGCATCGTGGCTCGGCCGGAAAGATTGAGAAAATTGGTCTTTTAATTCCTGTAATTCCAAAACACGCGTGAAAATCATGAAACTTTGCATGGTGTCAAGATATGGCACCAACATGCTGGGGTAATTTTTTTGGCCGAATTAGGACAAGCTTTGGTGTAAGCTTCTTGCAAACCGGAGCTTCCCTCAAAAAGGCTCGTGGTTCCGAGAGGGAACGTGTCACCTCCGTGTGCGAAACCACATACGTACACTGCCTTCTCCCGCCTTAATTTTTTTTACATAGCCAGATTATACCAAATAGAGTACCGTGCTAAATTTTGGAATTATTCCGGGTTCGTTTGGCCTTTTTTATACATTAATCGAGTTTCTGGGCATTTAATGTGCATAATGCAAATTTGAACTACAAGCACATGCTCCAGTTCACCAAAGTTGTTTGAAAAATCACATGTGTGTCCTTGGGTGAATTTCTAGGTCCCATGCAAGAGATGGGAGTGAAATTCAAACATCTAGGCGTCGTGGCTCGGCCGGAAAGATTGAGAAACTTGGCATTTTAATTCCTGTAATTCCAAAACACGCCTGAAAATCATGAAACTTGGCATGGTGTCATGACATGGCACTAACATGTTGCGGTAACTTTTTTGGCCGAATTTGGACAAGCTTTGGTGTAAGCTTCTTGCAAACCGGAGCTTCCCTCAAGAAGGCTCGTGGTTCCGAGAGGGAACGTGTCACCTCCGTGTGCGAAGCGACATACGTACACTGCCTTCTCCCCCTTAATTCTTTTACACAGCCAGATTGGACCAAATAGAAGTACCGTGCTAAATTTTGAAATTATTCCGTGCTCGTTTTGCCTTTTTTATACATCAATTGAGTTTTGGGCATTTAATGTGCATAATTCAAATTTGAACTACAAGCACATGCTCAAGTGCACCAAAGTTGTTTGAAAAATCACATGTGTATCCTTGGGTGAATTTCTAGGTCCCATGCAAGAGATGGGAGTGAAATTCAAACAACTGGGCGTCGTGGCTCGGCCGGAAAGATTGAGAAAATTGATTTTTTAATTCCTGTAATTCCAAAACACGCATGAAAATCATGAAACTTTGCATGGTGTCAAGACATGGCACCAACATGCTGGGGTAATTTTTTTGGCCGAATTGGAACAAGCTTTGGTGTAAGCTTCTTGCAAACCGGAGCTTCCCTCAAAAAGGCTCGTGCTCCCGTGAGGGAACGTGTCACCTCCGTGTGCGAAACCACATACGTACACTGCCTTCTCCCGCCTTAATTTTTTTACACAGCCAGATTAGACCAAATAGAGTACCGTGCTAAATTTTGGAATTATTCTGGGTTCGTTTGGCCTTTTTTATAGATTAATCGAGTTTCTGGGCATTTAATGTGCATAATTCAAATTTGAACTACAAGCACATGCTCCAGTTCACCAAAGTTGTTTGAAAAATCACATGCGTGTCCTTGGGTGAATTTCTAGGTCCCATGCAATAGATGGGAGTGAAATTCAAACATCTAGGCGTCGTGGCTCGGCCGGAAAGATTGAGAAACTTGGCATTTTAATTCCTGCAATTCCAAAACATGCCTGAAAATCATGAAACTTGGCATGGTGTCATGACATGGCACCAACATGCTGTGGTAATTTTTTGGCCGAATTGGGACAAGCTTTGGTGTAATCTTCTTGCAAACCGGAGCTACCCTCAAGAAGGCTCTTGGTTCCGAGAGGGAACGTGTCACCTCAGTGTGCGAAGCGACATACGTACACTGCCTTCTCCCCCCTTAATTCTTTTACACAGCCAGATTGGACCAAATAGAAGTACGATGCTAAATTTTGAAATTATTCCGTGCTCGTTTTGCCTTTTTTATACATCAATTGAGTTTCTGGACATTCAATGTGCATAATTCAAATTTGAACTACAAGCACATGCTCAAGTGCACCAAAGTTGTTTGAAAAATCATTTTGTGTCCTTGGGTGAATTTCTAGGTCCCATGCAAGAGTGGGAGTGAAATTCAAACATCTGGGCGTCGTGGCTCGGCCGAAAAGATTGAGAAAATTGGTTTTTTAATTCCTGTAATTCCAAAACACGCGTGAAAATCATGAAACTTGGCATGGTGTCATGACATGGCACCAACATGCTGGGGTAAATTTTTTGGCCGAATTGGGACAAGCTTTGGTGTAAGCTTCTTGCAAACCGGAGCTTCCCTCAAAAAGGCTCGTGGTTCCGAGAGGGAACGTGTCACCTCCGTGTGTGAAACGACATACGTACACTGCCTTCTCCTGCCTTAATTTTTTTACACAGCCAGATTAGACCAAATAGAGTACCGTGCTAAATTTTGGAATTATTCCGGGTTCGTTTGGCCTTTTTTATACATTAATCGAGTTTCTGGGCATTTCATGTGCATAATTCAAATTTGAACTACAAGGACATGCTTCAGTTCACCAAAGTTGGTTGAAAAATCACATGTGTGTCCTTGGGTGAATTTCTAGGTCCCATTCAAGAGATGGGACTGAAATTCAAATATCTAGGCGTCGTGGCTCGGTCGGAAAGATTGAGAAACTTGGGCATTTTAATTCCTGTAATTCCAAAACACGCCTGAAAATCATGAAACTTGGCATGGTGTCATGACATGGCACCAAAATGCTGTGGTAATTTTTTGGTCGAATTGGGACAAGCTTTGGTGTAATCTTCTTGCAAACCGGAGCTACCCTCAAGAAGGCTCTAGGTTCCGAGAGGGAACGTGTCACCTCCGTGTGCGAAGCGACATACGTACACTGCCTTCTCCCCCCTTAATTCTTTTACACAGCCAGATTGGACCAAATAGATGTACCGTGCTAAATTTTGAAATTATTCCGTGCTCGTTTTGCCTTTTTTATACATCAATTGAGTTTCTAGGCATTTAATGTGCATAATTCAAATTTGAACTACAAGCACATGCTCAAGTGCACCAAAGTTGTTTGAAAAATCACATGTGTGTCCTTGGGTGAATTTCTAGGTCCCATGCAAGAGATGGGAGTGAAATTCAAACATCTGGGCGTCGTGGCTCGGCCGGAAAGACTAAGAAACTTGGTTTTTAATTCCTGTAATTCCAAAACACGCGTGAAAATCATGAAACTTGGCATGGTGTCATGACATGGCACCAACATGCTGCGGTAATTTTTCTGGCCGAATTGGGACAAGTTTTGGTGTAATCTTCTTGCAAACCGGAGCTTCCCTCAAGAAGGCTCGTGGTTCCGAGAGGGAACGTGTCACCTCCGTGTGCGAAACGACATACGTACACTGCCTTCTCCCGCCTTAATTTTCTTACACAGCCAGATTAGACCAAATAGAAATACCGTGCTAAATTTTGGAATTATACCGGGTTCGTTTGGCCTTTTTATACATTAATTGAGTATCTGGGCATTTAATGTGCATAATTCAAATTTGAACTACAAGCACATGCTCCAGTTCACCAAAGTTGTTTGAAAAATCAGATGTGCGTCCTTAGGTGAATTTCTAGGTCCCATGCAAGAGATTGGAGTGAAATTTAAACATGTGGGCGTCGTGGCTCGGCCGGAAAGATTGAGAAACTTGGTTTTTAATTCCTATAATTCCAATAGACGCCTGAAAATCATGAAACTTGGCATGGTGTCATGACATGGCACCAACATGCTGCGATAATTTTTCAAGCCGAATTGGGACAAGCTTTGGTGTAATCTTCTTGCAAACCGGAGCTTCCCTCAAGAAGGCTCGTGGTTCCGAGAGGGAACGTGTCACCTCCGTGTGCGAAATGACATACGTACACTGCCTTCTCCCGCCTGAATTTTTTTACACAGCCAGATTAGAACAAATAGAAGTACCGTGCTAAATTTTGGAGTTATTCCGGGTTCATTTGGCCTTTTTTATACATTAATCGAGTATCTGGGCATTTAATGTGCATAATTCAAATTTGAACTACAAGCACATGCTCCAGTTCACCAAAGTTGTTTGAAAAATCATATGTGTGTCCTTGGGTGAATTTCTAGGTCCCATGCAAGAGATGGGAATGAAATTCAAACATCTAGGCATTGTGGCTCGGCCGAAAAGATTGAGAAACTTTATTTTTTAATTCCTTTAATTCCAAAACATGCCTGAAAATCATGAAACTTGGCATGGTGTCATGACATGGCACCAACATGCTGTGGTATTTTTTTGGCCGAATTGGCACAAGCTTTGGTGTAAGCTTCTTGCAAACCGGAGCTTCCCTCAAGAAGGCTCGTGGTTCCGAGAGGGAACGTGTCACCTCCGTGTGCGAAACGACATACGTACACTGCCTTCTCCCGCCTTAATTTTTTTACACAGCCAGATTAGACCTAATACAAGTACTGTGCTTAATTTTGGAATTATTCCGGGCTCGTTTGGCCTTTTATATACATTAATTGAGTTTCTAAGCATTTAATGTGCATAATTCAAATTTGAACTACAAGCACAGGCTCCAGTGCACCAGAATTGTTTGAAAAATCACATCTGTGTCCTTGGGTGAATTTCTAAGTCCCATGCAAAAGATTGGAGTGAAATTCAAACATCTGGGCGTCGTGGCTCGGCTAGAAATATTGAGAAACTTGGTTTTTTAGTTCCTGTAATTCCAAAACACGCCTGGAAATCATGAAACTTCGCATGGTCTTATGACATGGCACCAATATGCTGCGGTAATTGTTTTTGGCCGAAATGGGACGAGGTTTGGTGTAAGCTTCTTGCAAACCGGAGCTTCGCTCAAGAAGGCTCGTGGTTCCGAGAGGGAACGTGTCACCTCCGAGTGCGAAACAACATACGTACAATGCCTTCTCCCGCCTTAATTTTGAAATTTTTCCGTGCTTGTTTCGCCCTTTTATACATTAATTGAGTTTCTGGGCATTTAATGTGCATAATTCAAATTTGAACTACAAGCACATTCTCGAGTGCACCAAAGTTTTGAAAAATCAGATGTGTGTCCTTGGGCGAATTTCTAGGTCCCATGGAAGAGATTGGAGTGAAATTCAAACATCTGGGCGTCGTGGCTCGGCCGGAAAGATTGAGAAACTAGGTTTTTTAATTCCTATCATTCCAAAAGACGCCTGAAAATCATGAAACTTGGCATGGTGTCATGACATGGCACCAACATGCTGCGGTAATTTTTTTCCCGAATTGGCACAAGCTTTGGTGTAAGCTTCTTGCAAACCGGAGCTTCCCTCAAGAAGGCTCGTGGTTCCGAGAGGGAACGTGTCACCTCCGTGTGCGAAGCGACATACGTACACTGCCTTCTCCCGCCTTAATTTTTTTACATAGCCACATTAGACCAAATAGAAGTACCATGCTAAATTTTCGAATTATTCCGGGCTTGTTTCGCCTTTTTGATACATTAATTGAGTTTCCAGGCATTTAATGTGCATAACTCAAATTTGAACTACAAGCACGTGCTCCAGTGCACTAAAGTTGTTTGAAAAATCACATCTGTGTCCTTGGGTGAATTTCTAGGTCCCATGCAAGAGATTGGAGTGAAATTCAAACATCTGGGCGTCGTGGCTCGGCAGGAAATATTGAGAAACTTGGTTTTTTAATTCCTGTAATTCCCAAACACACCTGAAAATCATGAAACTTGGCATGGTGTCATGACATGGCACTAACATGTTGCTGTAACTTTTTTGGCCGAATTTGGACAAGCTTTGGTGTAATCTTCTTGCAACCCGGAGCTTCCCTCACGAAGGCTCGTGGTTCCGAGAGGGAACGTGTCACCTCCGTTTGCAAAACGACATACGTACATTGCCTTCTCCCGCCTTCATTTTTTTACACAGCTAGATTAGACCAAATAGAAGTACCGTGCTAAATTTTGGAATTATTCCGGGTTCATTTGGCCTTTTTTATACATTAATCGAGTTTTTGGGCATTTAATGTGCATAATTCAAATTTGAACTAAAAGCACATGCTCCAGTTCACCAAAGTTGTTTGAAAAATCACATCTGTGTCCTTGGGTGAATTTCTAGGTCCCGTGCAAGAGATGGGAGTGAAATTCAAACATCTAGGCGTTGTGGCTTGGCCGAAAAGATTGAGAAACTTCATTTTTAATTCCTGTAATTCAATAACACGCCTGAAAATCATGAAACTTGGCATGGCATCATGACATGGCACCAACATGCTGTGGTAATTTTTCTGGCCGAATTGGGACAAACTTTGGTGTAAGCTTCTTGCAACTCGGAGCTTCCCTCAAGAAGGCTCGTGGTTCCGAGAGGGAACGTGTCACCTCCGTGTGCAAAACGACATATGTACACTGCCTTGTCCCGCCTTAATTTTTTTACACAGCCAGATTAGACCAAATAGAAGTACCGTGCTAAATTTTGGAATTATTCCGGGTTCGTTTGGCCTTTTATACATTAATAGAGTTTCCGGGCATTTAATGTTCATAATTCAAATTTTAACTACAAGCACATGCTCCAGTGCACCAAAGTTGTTTGAAAAATCACATCTGTGTCCTTGGCTGAATTTCTAGGTCCCATGCATGAGATGGGAGTGAAAATGAAACATCTGGGCGTCGTGGCTCGGCCGAAAAGATTGAGAAACTTGGTCTTTTAATTCCTGTAATTCCAAAACACGCCTGAAAATCATGAAACTTGGCATGGTGTCATGAGATGGCACCAACATGCTAGGGTAATTTTTTTGGCCGAATTGGGACAAGCTTTGGTGTAAGCTTCTTGCAAACCGGAGCTTCCCTCAAGAAGGCTCATGGTTCCGAGAGGGAACGTGTCACCTTCGTGTGCGAAATGACATACATACACTGCCTCTCCCGCCTTAAGTTTTGTACACCGCCAGATTAGACCAAATAGAAGTACCGTGCTAAATTTTGGAATCATTCCGGATTCGTTTGGCCTTTTTTATACATTAAATCAGTTTCTGGGCATTCAATGTGCATAATTCAAATTTGAACTACAAGCACATGCTCCAGTGCACCAAAGTTGTTTGAAAAATGACATGTGTGTCCTTTGGTGAATTTCTAAGTCCCATGCAAGAGATGGGAGTGAAATTCAAACATCTGGGCGTCGTGGCTCGGCCGGAAAGATTGAGAAACTTCGTTTTTTAATTCCTGTGATTCCAAAACATGCCTGAAAATCATGAAACTTGGCATGGTGTCATGACATGGAACCAACATACTGCAATAATTTTTTTGGCCGAATTGGGACAAGCTTTGGTGTAAGCTTCTTGCAAACCGGAGCTTCCCTCAAGAAGGCTCGTGGTTCCGAGAGGGAACGTGTCACCTCCGTGTGCGAAACGACATACGTACACTGCCTTCTCCCGCCTTAATTTTTTTACACAACCAGTTCAGACCAAATAGAAGTACCGTGCTAAATTTTGGAACTATTCCTGGTTCGTTTAGCCTTTTTTATACATTAGTTGAGTTTCTGGGCATTTAATGTGCATAATTCAAATTTGAACTACAAGCACATGCTCCATTGCACCAAAGTTGTTTGAAAAATCACATGTGTATCGTTGGTGAGTTTCTAGGTCCCATGCAAGAGATTGGAGTGAAATTCAAACATCTGGGCGTCATGGCTCGACCGGAAAGATTGAGAAACTTGGTTTCTTAATTCCTGTAATTCCAACACACGCCTGAAAATCATGAAACTTGGCATGGTGTCATGACATGGCACCAACATGTTGCGGTAATTTTTTTGAATTGGGACACACTTTGGTGTAAGCTTCTTGCAGCCCGGAGCTTCCCTCAAGAAGGCTCATGGTTCCGAGAGGGAACGTGTCACCTCCGTGTGCCAAACGACATACGTACAGTGCCTTCGCCCGCCTTAATTTTTTTACACAGCCATATTAGACCAAATAGATGTCCCGTGCTAAATTTTGGAATTATTCCGGGTTCGTTTGGCCTTTTTTATACATTAATTGAGTTTCTGGGCATTTAATGTGCATAATTCAAATTTTAACTACAAGCACATGCTCCAGTGCACCAAAGTTGTTTTAAAAATCACATGTGTGTCCTTGGCTGAATTTCTAGGTCCCATGCAAGAGATGGGAGTGAAATTGAAACATCCGAGCGTCGTGGCTCGGCCGAAAAGATTGAGAAACTTGGTTTTTTAATTCCTGTAATTCCAAAACATTACTGAAAATCATGAAACTTGGCATGGTGTCATGAGATGCACCAACATACTACGGTAATTTTTATGGCCGAATTGGGACAAGCTTTGGTGTAAGCTTCTTGCAAACCGGAGCTTCCCTTAAGAAGGCTCGTGGTTCCGAGAGGGAACGTGTCATCTTCGTGTGCGAAACGACCTACATACACTGCCTTCTCCCGCCTTAATTTTTTTACACCGCCAGATTAGACCAAATAGAAGTACCGTGCTAAATTTTGGAATCATTCCGGGTTTGTTTGGCCTTTTTTATACATTAATTGAGTTTCTGGGCATTCAATGTGCATAATTCAAATTTGAACTACAAGCACATGCTCCAGTGCACCAAAGTTGTTTGAAAAATCACATGTGTGTCCTTGGGTGAATTTCTAGGTCCCATGCAAGAGATGGGAGTGAAATTCAAACATCTGGATATCGTGGCTCGGCCGGAAAGATTGAGAAACTCGATTTTTTAATTCCTGTAATTCCAAAACACGCCTGAAAATCATGAAACTTGGCATGGTGTCATGACATGGAACGAACATGCTGCAATAATGTTTTTGGCCGAATTGGGACAAGCTTTGGTGTAAGCTTCTTGCAAACCGAAGCTTCGCTCAAGAAGGCTCGTGGTTCCGAGAGGGAACGTGTCACCTCCGTGTGCGAAACGACATACGTACACTGCCTTCTCCCGCCTTAATTTTTTCACACAACCAGATTAGACCAAATAGATGTAACGTGCTAAATTTTGGAACTATTCCGGGTTCGTTTGGCCTTTTTTATACATTAATTGAGTTTATGGGCATTTAATGTGCATAATTCAAGTTTGAAATACAAGCACATGCTCCAGTGCTCCAAAGTTGTTTGAAAAATCAGATGCGTGTCCTTGGGTGAATTTCTAGGTCCCATGCAAGAGATTGGAGTGAAATTCCAACATCTGGGCGTCGTGGCTTGGCCGGAAAAATTGAGAAACTTGGTTTCTTAATTCCAGTAATTCCAATACATGCCTGAAAATCATGAAACTTGGCATGGTGTCATGACATGGCACCAACATGTTGCGATAATTTTTCCGAATTGGGACAAACTTTTGTGTAAGCTTCTTGCAACCCGGAGCTTCCCTCAAGAAGGCTCGTGGTTCCGAGAGGGAACGTCTCACCTCCGTGTGCGAAACGACATACGTACACTGCCTTCTCCCGCCTTAAATTTTTTACATAGCCAGATTAGACAAAATAGAAGTACCGTGCTAAATTTTGGAATTATTCCGGGTTCATTTGGCCTTTTTTATACATTAGTCGAGTTTTTGGGCATTTAATGTGCATAATTCAAATTTGAACTACAAGCACATGCTCCAGTTCACCGAAGTTGTTTGAAAAATCACATGTGTGTCCTTGGGTGAATTTCTAGGTCCCATGCAAGACATGGGAGTGAACTTCAAACATCTAGGCGTTTTGGCTCGGCCGAAAAGATTGAGAAACTTGGTTTTTTAATTCCTGTAATTCCAAAACACGCCTGAAAATCATGAAACTTGG
The DNA here is from genome assembly GCF_002575655.3 of Aegilops tauschii subsp. strangulata. NCBI lineage: Eukaryota > Viridiplantae > Streptophyta > Magnoliopsida > Poales > Poaceae > Aegilops > Aegilops tauschii. Next base: position 119,648,111 of record NC_053039.3, on the reverse strand, counting down.
CATGGTGTCACGACCTGGCACCAACATGTTGTGGTAATTTTTCTGGCCGAATTGGGACAAGCTTTCGTGTAAGCTTCTTGGAAACCAAAGCTTCCCTCAAGAAGGCTCATGGTTCCGAGAGGGAACGTGTCACCTCCGTTTGCAAAACGACATACGTACACTGCCTTCTCCCGCCTTAATTTTTTTACATAGCCAGATTAGACCAAATAGAAGTACCGTGCTAAATTTTGGAATTATTCCGGGTTCGTTTGGCCTTTTTTATACATTAATTGAGTTTATGGGCATTTAATGTGCATAATTCAAATTTTAACTACAAGCACATGCTCCAGTGCACCAAAATTGTTTGAAAAATCACATTTGTGTCCTTGGCTGAATGTCTAGGTCCCATGCAATAGATGGGAGTGAAATTCAAACATCAGGGCGTCGTGGCTCGGCCGAAAAGATTGAGAAACATGGTTTTTGAATTCATGTAATTCCAAAACACGCCTGAAAATCATGAAACTTGGCATGGTGTCATAAGACGACACCAACATGCTGCGGTATTTTTTTTGGCTGAATTGGGACAAGCTTTGGTGCAAGCTTCTTACAAACCGGAGCTTCCCTCAAGAAGCCTCGTGGTTCCAAGAGGGAACGTGTCACCTTCGTGTGCGAAACGACATACATACACTGCCTTCTCCCGCCTTAATATTTTTACACGGCCAGACTAGACCAAATAGAAGTACCGTGCTAAATTTTGGAATCATTCCACGTTTGTTTGGCCTTTTTTATACATTAATTGAGTTTCTGGGCATTTAATGTGCATAATTCAAATATTAACTACAAACACATGCTCCAGTGCACCAAAGTTGTTTCAAAAATCACATGTGTGTCCTTGGGTGAATTTCTAGGTCCCATGCAAGATATGGGAGTGAAATTCAAACATCCGGGCGTCGTGGCTCGGCCGGAAAGATTGAGAAACTTGGTTTTTTAATTCCTGCAATTCCAAAACACGCCTGAAATCATGAAACTTGGCATGGTGTCATGACAGGGCACCAACATGCTGTGGTAATTTTTCTGGCCGAATTGGGACAAGCTTTGGCGTAATCTTCTTGCAAACCGGAGCTTCCCTCAAGAAGGCTCGTGGTTCCGAGAGGGAACGTGTCACCTCCGTGTGCGAAACGACATATGTACACTGCCTTGTCCCGCCTTAATTTTTTTACACAGCCAGATTAGACCAAATAGAAGTACCGTGCTAAATTTTGGAATTATTCCGGGTTCATTAGGCCTTTTTTATGCATTAATCTAGTTTCTGGGCATTTAATGTGCATAATTCAAATTTGAACTACAAGCACATGCTCCAGTTCACCAAAGTTGTTTGAAAAATCACATGTGTGTCCTTGGGTGAATTTCTAGGTCCCATGCAAGATATGGGAGTGAAATTCAAACATCTGGGCGTCGTGGCTCGGCCGGAAAGATTGAGAAACTTGGTTTTTTAATTCCTGTAATTCCAAAACACGCCTGAAAATCATGAAACTTGTCATGGTGTCATGACATGGCACCAACATGCTGTGGTAATTTTTCTGGCTGAATTGGGACAAGCTTTGGCGTAATCTTCTTGCAAACCGGAGCTTCCCTCAAGAAGGCTCGTGGTTCCGAGAGGGAACGTGTCACCTCCGTGTGCGAAACGACATACGTACACTGCCTTCTCCCGCCTTAATTGTTTTACACAACCAGACTATACCAAATAGAAGTACCGTGCTAAATTTTGTAATTATTCCGGGTTCATTAGGCCTTTTTTATGCGTTAATCGCGTTTCTGGGCATTTAATGTGCATCATTCAAATTTGAACTACAAGCACTTGCTCCAGTTCACCAAAGTTGTTTGAAAAATCACATGCAGGTCCTTGGGTGAATATCTAGGTCCCATGCAAGAGATGGGAGTGAAATTCAAACATCTGGGCGTCGTGCCTCGGCCGGAAAGATTGAGAAACTTGGTTTCTTAATTCCTGTAATTACAAAACACGCCTGAAAATCATGAAACTTGGCATGGTGTCATGACAAGGCACCAACATGTTGCGGTAATTTTTCCGAATTGGGACAAACTTTGGCGTAATCTTCTTGCAAACCGGAGCTTTCCTCAAGAAGGCTCGTGGTTTCGAGAGGGAACTTGTCACCTCCATGTGCGAAACGACATATGTACACAGCCTTCTCCCGCCTTAATTTTTTTACACAGCCAGATTAGACCAAATAGAAGTACCGTGCTAAATTTTGGAATTATTCCGTGTTCATTAGGCCTTTTTATGCATTAATCGAGTTTCTGGGCATTTAATGTGCATAATTCAAATTTGAACTACAAGCACATGCTCCAGTTCACCAAAGTTGTTTGAAAAATCACATTTGTGTCCTTGCGTGAATTTCTAGGTCCCACGCAAGATATGTGAGTGAAATTCAAACATTTAGGCGTTGTGGCTCGGGCGGAAATATTTAGAAACTTGGTTTTTTAATTACTGTAATTCCAAAACACGCCTGAAAATCATGAAACTTGGCATGGTGACATAACATGGCACCAACATGTTGCGGTAATTTTTCCGAATTGGGACAAACTTTGGTGTAAGCTTCTTGCAACCCGGAGCTTCCCTCAAGAAGGCTCCTGGTTCCGAGAGGGAACTTGTCACCTCCGTGTGCGAAACGACATAGGTACACTGCCTGCTCCCGCCTTAATTTTTTTACACAGCCAGATTAGACCAAATAGAAGTATCGTGCCAAATTTTGGAATTATTCCGGGTTCATTAGGCCTTTTTTATGCATTAATCGAGTTTCTGCGCATTTAATGTGCATAATTCAAATCTGAACTACAAGCACATGCTCCAGTTCACCAAAATTGTTTGAAAAATCACATGTGTGTCCTTGGGTGAATTTCTAGGTCCCATGCAAGATATGGGAGTGAAATTCAAACATCTAGGCGTTGTGGCTCGGCCGGAAAGATTTAGAAACTTGGTTTTTTAATTCCTGTAATTCCAAAACACGCCTGAAAATCATGAAACTTGGCATGGTGTCATAACATGGCACCAACATGTTGCGGTAATTTTTCTGAATTGGGACAAACTTTGGTGTAAGCTTCTTGCAACCCGGAGCTTCCCTCAAGAATGCTCGTGGTTCCGAGAGGGAACGTGTCACCTCCGTGTGCGAAACGACATACGTACACTGCCTTTTCCCGCCTTAATTTTTTTACACAGCCTGATTAGACCAAATAGAAGTACCGTGCTAAATTTTGGAATTATTCCGGGTTCATTAGGCCTTTTTTATGCATTAATCGAGTTTCTACGCATTTAATGTGCATAATTCAAATTTGAACTACAAGCACATGCTCCAGTTCACCAAAGTTGTTTGAAAAATCACATGTGTGTCCTTGGGTGAATTTCTAGGTCCGATGCAAGATATGGGAGTGAAATTCAAACATCTAGGCGTTGTGGCTCGGCAGGAAAGATTTAGAAACTTGGTTTTTTAATTCCTGTAATTCCAAAACACGCCTGAAAATCATGAAACTTGGCATGGTGTCATAACATGGCACCAACATGTTGCGGTAATTTTTCCGAATTGGGACAAACTTTGGTGTAAGCTTCTTGCAACCCGGAGCTTCCCTCAAGAAGGCTCGTGGTTCCGAGAGGGAACTTGTCACCTCCGTGTGCGAAACGACATAGGTACACTGCCTTCTCCCGCCTTAATTTTTTTACACAGCCAAATGAGACCAAATAGAAGTATCGTGCTAAATTTTGGAATTATTCCGGGTTCATTTGGCCTTTTTCATACATCAATCGAGTTTCTGGGCATTTGATGTGCATAATACAAATTTGAACTACAAGCACATTCTCCAGTTCAGCAAAGTTGTTTGAAAAATCACATGTGTGTCCTTGGGTGAATTTCTAGGTCCCATGCAAGAGATTGGAGTCAAATTCATACATCTGGGCGTCGTGGCTCGGCCGGAAAGATTGAGAAACTTGGTTTTTTAATTCCTGTAATTCCAAAACACGCCTGAAAATCATGAAACTTGGCATGGTGTCATGACATGGCACCAACATGCTGTGGTAATTTTTCTGGCCGAATTGGGACAAGCTTTGGCGTAATCTTCTTGCAAACCGGAGCTTCCCTCAAGAAGGCTCGTGGTTCCGAGAGGGAATGTGTCACCTCCGTGTGCGAAACGACATATGTACACTGCCTTCTCCCGCCTTAATTTTTTTACACAGCCAGATTAGACCAAATAGAAGTACCGTGCTAAATTTTGGAATTATTCCGTGTTCATTAGGCCTTTTTTATGCATTAATCGAGTTTCTGGGCATTTAATGTGCATAATTCAAATTTGAACTACAAGCACATGCTCCAGTTCTCCAAAGTTGTTTGAAAAATCACATGTGTGTCCTTGGGTGAATTTCTAGGTCCCATGCAAGAGATGGGAGTGAAATTCAAACATCTAGGCGTTGTGGCTCGGCCGGAAAGATTTAGAAACTTGGTTTTTTAATTCCTGCAATTCCAAAACACGCCTGAAAATCATGAAACTTGGCATGGTGTCATAACATGGCACCAACATGTTGCGGTAATTTTTCCGAATTGGGACAAACTTTGGTGTAAGCTTCTTGCAACCCGGAGCTTCCCTCAAGAAGGCTCGTGGTTCCTAGAGGGAACGTGTCACCTCCGTGTGCGAAACGACATACGTACACTGCCTTTTCCCGGCTTAATTTTTTTACACAGCCAGATTAGACCAAATAGAAGTACCGTGCTAAATTTTGGAATTATTCCGGGTTCATTAGGCCTTTTTTATGCATTAATCAAGTTTCTGCGCATTCAATGTGCATAATTCAAATTTGAACTACAAGCACATGCTCCAGTTCACCAAAGTTGTTTGAAAAATCACATGTGTGTCCTTGGGTGAATTTCTAGGTCCCATGCAAGATATGGGAGTGAAATTCAAACATCTAGGCGTTGTGGCTCGGCCGGAAAGATTTAGAAACTTGGTTTTTTAATTCCTGTAATTCCAAAACACGCCTGAAAATCATGAAACTTGGCATGGTGTCATAACATGGCACCAACATGTTGCTGTAATTTTTCCGAATTGGGACAAACTTTGGTGTAAACTTCTTGCAACCCGGAGCTTCCCTCAAGAAGGCTCGTGGTTCCGAGAGAGAACTTGTCTCCTTCGTGTGCGAAACGACATAGGTACACTGCCTTCTCCCGCCTTAATTTTTTTACACAGCCAGATTAGACCAAATAGAAGTACCGTGCTAAATTTTGGAATTATTCCGGGTTCATTTTGCCTTTTTTATACATTAATCGTGTTTCTGGGCATTTAATGTGCATAATTCAAATTTGAACTACAAGCACATGCTCCAGTTCACCAAAGTTGTTTGAAAAATCACATGTGTGTCCTTGGGTGAATTTCTAGGTGCCATGCAAGAGATGGGAGTGAAATTCAAACATCTGGGCGTCGTGGATAGGCCGGAAAGATTGAGAAACTTGGTTTTTTAATTCCTGTAATTCCAAAACACGCGTGAAAATCATGAAACTTGGCATGGTGTCATGACATGGCACCAACATGCTCTGGTAATTTTTCTGGCCGAATTGGGACAAGCTTTGGTGTAATCTTCTTGCAAACCAGAGCTTCCCTCAAGAAGGCTCGTGGTTCCTAGAGGGAACGTGTCACCTCAGTGTGTGAAACGACATACGTACACTGCCTTCTCCCGCCTTAAATTTTTTACACAGCTAGATTAGACCAAATGGAAGTATCGTGCTAAATTTTGGAATTATTCCTGGTTCATTTGGCCTTTTTTATACATTATTCGAGTTTCTGGGTATTTAATGTGCATAATTCAAATTTGAACTACAAGTACATGCTCCAGTTCACCAAAGTTGTTTGAAAAATCACATGTGTGTCCTTGGGTGAATTTCTAGGTCCCATGCAAGATAAGGGAGTGAAATTCAAACATCTGGGCGTCGTGGCTCGGCCGGAAAGATTGAGAAACTTGGTTTTATAATTCCTGTAATTCCAAAACACGCCTGAAAATCATGAAACTTGGCATGGTGTCATGACATGGCACCAACATGCTGTGGTAATTTTTCTGGCCGAATTGGGACAAGCTTTGGCGTAATCTTCTTGCAAACCGGAGCTTCCCTCAAGAAGGCTCGTGGTTCCGAGAGGGAACGTGTCACCTCCGTGTGCGAAACGACATATGTACACTACCTTCTCCCGCCTTAATTTTTTTACACAGCCAGATTAGACCAAATAGAAGTACCGTGCTAAATTTTGGAATTATTCCGGGTTCATTAGGCCTTTTTATGCATTAATCTAGTTTCTGGGCAATTAATGTGCATAATTCAAATTTGAACTACAAGCACATGCTCCAGTTCACCAAAGTTGTTTGAAAAATCACATGTGTGTCCTTGGGTGAATTTCTAGGTCCCATGCAAGATATGGGAGTGAAATTCAAACATCTAGGCGTTGTGGCTCGGCCGGAAAGATTTAGAAACTTGGTTTTTTAATTCCTGTAATTCCAAAACACGCCTGAAAATCATGAAACTTGGCATGGTGTCATAACATGGCACCAACATGTTGCGGCAATTTTTCCGAATTGGGACAAACTTTGGTGTAAGCTTCTTGCAACCCGGAGCTTCCCTCAAGAAGGCTCGTGGTTCCTAGAGGGAACTTGTCACCTCCGTGTGCGAAACGACATAGGTACACTGCCTTCTCCCGCCTCAATTTTTTTACACAGCTAGATGAGACCAAATAGAAGTACCGTGCTAAATTTTGGAATTATTCCGGGTTCATTTGGCCTTTTTATGCATCAATCGAGTTTCTGGGCATTTGATGTGCATAATACAAATTTGAACTACAAGCACATTCTCCAGTTCAGCAAAGTTGTTTGAAAAATCACATGTGTGTCCTTGGGTGAATTTCTAGGTCCCATGCAAGAGATTGGAGTCAAATTCAAACATCTGGGCGTCGTGGCTCGGCCGGAAAGATTGAGAAACTTGGTTTTTTAATTCCTGTAATTCCAAAACACGCCTGAAAATCATGAAACTTGGCATGGTGTCATGACATGGCACCAACATGCTGTGGTAATTTTTCTGGCTGAATTGGGACAAGCTTTGGCGTAATCTTCTTGCAAACCGGAGCTTCCCTCAAGAAGGCTCGTGGTTCCGAGAGGGAACGTGTCACCTCCGTGTGCGAAACGACATACGTACACTGCCTTCTCCCGCCTTAATTGTTTTACACAACCAGACTATACCAAATAGAAGTACCGTGCTAAATTTTGTAATTATTCCGGGTTCATTAGGCCTTTTTTATGCGTTAATCGCGTTTCTGGGCATTTAATGTGCATCATTCAAATTTGAACTACAAGCACTTGCTCCAGTTCACCAAAGTTGTTTGAAAAATCACATGCAGGTCCTTGGGTGAATATCTAGGTCCCATGCAAGAGATGGGAGTGAAATTCAAACATCTGGGCGTCGTGCCTCGGCCGGAAAGATTGAGAAACTTGGTTTCTTAATTCCTGTAATTACAAAACACGCCTGAAAATCATGAAACTTGGCATGGTGTCATGACAAGGCACCAACATGTTGCGGTAATTTTTCCGAATTGGGACAAACTTTGGCGTAATCTTCTTGCAAACCGGAGCTTCCCTCAAGAAGGCTCGTGGTTTCGAGAGGGAACTTGTCACCTCCATGTGCGAAACGACATATGTACACAGCCTTCTCCCGCCTTAATTTTTTTACACAGCTAGATGAGACCAAATAGAAGTACCGTGCTAAATTTTGGAATTATTCCGGGTTCATTTGGCCTTTTTCATACATCAATCGAGTTTCTGGGCATTTGATGTGCATAATACAAATTTGAACTACAAGCACATTCTCCAGTTCAGCAAAGTTGTTTGAAAAATCACATGTGTGTCCTTGGGTGAATTTCTAGGTCCCATGCAAGAGATTGGAGTCAAATTCATACATCTGGGCGTCGTGGCTCGGCCGGAAAGATTGAGAAACTTGGTTTTTTAATTCCTGTAATTCCAAAACACGCCTGAAAATCATGAAACTTGGCATGGTGTCATGACATGGCACCAACATGCTGTGGTAATTTTTCTGGCCGAATTGGGACAAGCTTTGGCGTAATCTTCTTGCAAACCGGAGCTTCCCTCAAGAAGGCTCGTGGTTCCGAGAGGGAATGTGTCACCTCCGTGTGCGAAACGACATATGTACACTGCCTTCTCCCGCCTTAATTTTTTTACACAGCCAGATTAGACCAAATAGAAGTACCGTGCTAAATTTTGGAATTATTCCGTGTTCATTAGGCCTTTTTAATGCATTAATCGAGTTTCTGGGCATTTAATGTGCATAATTCAAATTTGAACTACAAGCACAAGCTCTAGTGCACCAAAGTTGTTTGAAAAATCACATGTGTGTCCTTGGGTGAATTTCTAGGTCCCATGCAAGAGATGGGAGTGAAATTCAAACATCTATGCGTTGTGGCTCGGCCAGAAAGATTTAGAAACTTGGTTTTTTAATTCCTGCAATTCCAAAACACGCCTGAAAATCATGAAACTTGGCATGGTGTCATGACAAGGCACCAACATGTTGCGGTAATTTATCTGAATTGGGACAAACTTTGGTGCAAGCTTCTTGCAACCCGGAGCTTCCCTCAAGAAGGCTCGTGGTTCCTAGAGGGAATGTGTCACCTCCGTGTGCGAAACGACATACGTACACTGCCTTTTCCCGGCTTAATTTTTTTACACAGCCAGATTAGACCAAATAGAAGTACCGTGCTAAATTTTGGAATTATTCCGGGTTCATTAGGCCTTTTTTATGCATTAATCTAGTTTCTGGGCATTCAATGTGCATAATTCAAATTTGAACTACAAGCACATGCTCCAGTTCACCAAAGTTGTTTGAAAAATCACATGTGTGTCCTTGGGTGAATTTCTAGGTCCCATGCAAGATATGGGAGTGAAATTCAAACATCTAGGCGTTGTGGCTCGGCCGGAAAGATTTAGAAACTTGGTTTTTTAATTCCTGTAATTCCAAAACACGCCTGAAAATCATGAAACTTGGCATGGTGTCATAACATGGCACCAACATGTTGCTGTAATTTTTCTGAATTGGGACAAACTTTGGTGTAAACTTCTTGCAACCCGCAGCTTCCCTCAAGAAGGCTCGTGGTTCCGAGAGGGAACTTGTCTCCTTCGTGTGCGAAACGACATAGGTACACTGCCTTCTCCCGCCTTAATTTTTTTACACAGCCAGATTAGACCAAATAGAAGTACCGTGCTAAATTTTGGAATTATTCCGGGTTCATTTTGCCTTTTTTATACATTAATCGTGTTTCTGGGCATTTAATGTGCATAATTCAAATTTGAACTACAAGCACATGCTCCAGTTCACCAAAGTTGTTTGAAAAATCACATGTGTGTCCTTGGATGAATTTCTAGGTCCCATGCAAGAGATGGGAGTGAAATTCAAACATCTGGGCGTCGTGGATAGGCCGGAAAGATTGAGAAACTTGGTTTTTTATTTCCTGTAATTCCAAAACACGCCTGAAAATCATGAAACTTGGCATGGTGTCATGACATGGCACCAACATGCTCTGGTAATTTTTCTGGCCGAATTGGGACAAGCTTTGGTGTAATCTTCTTGCAAACCAGAGCTTCCCTCAAGAAGGCTCGTGGTTCCTAGAGGGAACGTGTCACCTCCGTGTGTGAAACGACATACGGACACTGCCTTCTCCCGCCTTAAATTTTTTACACAGCTAGATTAGACCAAATAGAAGTATCGTGCTAAATTTTGGAATTATTCCGGGTTCATTTGGCCTTTTTTATACATTATTCGAGTTTCTGGGTATTTAATGTGCATAATTCAAATTTGAACTACAAGTACATGCTCCAGTTCACCAAAGTTGTTTGAAAAATCACATGTGTGTCCTTGGGTGAATTTCTAGGTCCCATGCAATATAAGGGAGTGAAATTCAAACATCTGGGCGTCGTGGCTCGGCCGGAAAGATTGAGAAACTTGGTTTTTTAATTCCTGTAATTCCAAAACACGCCTGAAAATCATGAAACTTGGCATGGTCTCATGACATGGCACCAACATGCTGTGGTAATTTTTCTGGCCGAATTGGGACAAGCTTTGGCGTAATCTTCTTGCAAACCGGAGCTTCCCTCAAGAAGGCTCGTGGTTCCGAGAGGGAATGTGTCACCTCCGTGTGCGAAACGACATATGTACACTGCCTTCTCCCGCCTTAATTTTTTTACTCAGCCAGATTAGACCAAATAGAAGTACCGTGCTATATTTTGGAATTATTCCGGGTTCATTTTGCCTTTTTTATACATTAATCGTGTTTCTGGGCATTTAATGTGCATAATTCAAATTTGAACTACAAGCACATGCTCCAGTTCACCAAAGTTGTTTGAAAAATCACATGTGTGTCCTTGGGTGAATTTCTAGGTCCCATGCAAGAGATGGGAGTGAAATTCAAACATCTGGGCGTCGTGGATAGGCCGGAAAGATTGAGAAACTTGGTTTTTTAATTCCTGTAATTCCAAAACACGCCTGAAAATCATGAAACTTGGCATGGTGTCATGACATGGCACCAACATGCTCTGGTAATTTTTCTGGCCGAATTGGGACAAGCTTTGGTGTAATCTTCTTGCAAACCGGAGCTTCCCTCAAGAAGGCTCGTGGTTCCTAGAGGGAACGTGTCACGTCCGTGTGTGAAACGACATACGTACACTGCCTTCTCCCGCCTTAAATTTTTTACACAGCTAGATTAGACCAAATAGAAGTATCATGCTAAATTTTGGAATTATTCCGGGTTCATTTGGCCTTTTTTATACATTATTCGAGTTTCTGGGTATTTAATGTGCATAATTCAAATTTGAACTACAAGCACATGCTCCAGTTCACCAAAGTTGTTTGAAAAATCACATGTGTGTCCTTGGGTGAATTTCTAGGTCCCATGCAAGATAAGGGAGTGAAATTCAAACATCTGGGCGTCGTGGCTCGGCCGGAAAGATTGAGAAACTTTGTTTTTTAATTCCTGTAATTCCAAAACACGCCTGAAAATCATGAAACTTGGCATGGTGTCATGACACGGCACCAACATGCTGTGGTAATTTTTCTGGCCGAATTGGGACAAGCTTTGGCGTAATCTTCTTGCAAACCGGAGCTTCCCTCAAGAAGGCTCGTGGTTCCGAGAGGGAATGTGTCACCTCCGTGTGCGAAACGACATATGTACACTGCCTTCTCCCGCCTTAATTTTTTTACTCAGCCAGATTAGACCAAATAGAAGTACCGTGCTATATTTTGGAATTATTCCGGGTTCATTAGGCCTTTTATGCATTAATCTAGTTTCTGGGCATTTAATGTGCATAATTCAAATTTGAACTACAATCACATGCTCCAGTTCACCAAAGTTGTTTGAAAAATCACATGTGTGTCCTTGGGTGAATTTCTAGGTCCCATGCAAGAGATGGGAGTGAAATTCAAACATCTAGGCGTTGTGGCTCGGCCGGAAAGATTTAGAAACTTGGATTTTTAATTCCTGCAATTCCAAAACACGCCTGAAAATCATGAAACTTGGCATGGTGTCATAACATGGCACCAACATGTTGCGGTAATTTTTCTGAATTGGGACAAACTTTGGTGTAAGCTTCTTGCAACCCGGAGCTTCCCTCAAGAAGGCTCGTGGTTCCGAGAGGGAACGTGTCACCTCCGTGTGCGAAACGACATATGTACACTACCTTCTCCCGCCTTAATTTTTTTACACAGCCAGATTAGACCAAATAGAAGTACCGTGCTAAATTTTGGAATTATTCCGGGTTCATTACGCCTTTTTATGCATTAATATAGTTTCTGGGCATTTAATGTGCATAATTCAAATTTGAACTACAAGCACATGCTCCAGTTCACCAAAGTTGTTTGAAAAATCACATGTGTGTCCTTGGATGAATTTCTAGGTCCCATGCAAGAGATGGGAGTGAAATTCAAACATCTGGGCGTCGTGGATAGGCCGGAAAGATTGAGAAACTTGGTTTTTTATTTCCTGTAATTCCAAAACATGCCTGAAAATCATGAAACTTGGCATGGTGTCATGACATGGCACCAACATGTTCTGGTAATTTTTCTGGCCGAATTGGGACAAGCTTTGGTGTAATCTTCTTGCAAACCGGAGCTTCCCTCAAGAAGGCTCGTGGTTCCTAGAGGGAACGTGTCACCTCCGTGTGTGAAACGACATACGGACACTGCCTTCTCCCGCCTTAAATTTTTTACACAGCTAGATTAGACCAAATAGAAGTATCGTGCTAAATTTTGGAATTATTCCGGGTTCATTTGGCCTTTTTTATACATTATTCGAGTTTCTGGGTATTTAATGTGCATAATTCAAATTTGAACTACAAGTACATGCTCCAGTTCACCAAAGTTGTTTGAAAAATCACATGTGTGTCCTTGGGTGAATTTCTAGGTCCCATGCAATATAAGGGAGTGAAATTCAAACATCTGGGCGTCGTGGCTCGGCCGGAAAGATTGAGAAACTTGGTTTTTTAATTCCTGTAATTCCAAAACACGCCTGAAAATCATGAAACTTGGCATGGTGTCATGACATGGCACCAACATGCTGTGGTAATTTTTCTGGCTGAATTGGGACAAGCTTTGGCGTAATCTTCTTGCAAACCGGAGCTTCCCTCAAGAAGGCTCGTGGTTCCGAGAGGGAATGTGTCACCTCCGTGTGCGAAACGACATATGTACACTGCCTTCTCCCGCCTTAATTTTTTTACTCAGCCAGATTAGACCAAATAGAAGTACCGTGCTATATTTTGGAATTATTCCGGGTTCATTTTGCCTTTTTTATACATTAATCGTGTTTCTGGGCATTTAATGTGCATAATTCAAATTTGAACTACAAGCACATGCTCCAGTTCACCAAAGTTGTTTGAAAAATCACATGTGTGTCCTTGGGTGAATTTCTAGGTCCCATGCAAGAGATGGGAGTGAAATTCAAACATCTGGGCGTCGTGGATAGGCCGGAAAGATTGAGAAACTTGGTTTTTTAATTCCTGTAATTCCAAAACACGCCTGAAAATCATGAAACTTGGCATGGTGTCATGACATGGCACCAACATGCTCTGGTAATTTTTCTGGCCGAATTGGGACAAGCTTTGGTGTAATCTTCTTGCAAACCGGAGCTTCCCTCAAGAAGGCTCGTGGTTCCTAGAGGGAACGTGTCACGTCCGTGTGTGAAACGACATACGTACACTGCCTTCTCCCGCCTTAAATTTTTTACACAGCTAGATTAGACCAAATAGAAGTATCATGCTAAATTTTGGAATTATTCCGGGTTCATTTGGCCTTTTTTATACATTATTCGAGTTTCTGGGTATTTAATGTGCATAATTCAAATTTGAACTACAAGCACATGCTCCAGTTCACCAAAGTTGTTTGAAAAATCACATGTGTGTCCTTGGGTGAATTTCTAGGTCCCATGCAAGATAAGGGAGTGAAATTCAAACATCTGGGCGTCGTGGCTCGGCCGGAAAGATTGAGAAACTTTGTTTTTTAATTCCTGTAATTCCAAAACACGCCTGAAAATCATGAAACTTGGCATGGTGTCATGACACGGCACCAACATGCTGTGGTAATTTTTCTGGCCGAATTGGGACAAGCTTTGGCGTAATCTTCTTGCAAACCGGAGCTTCCCTCAAGAAGGCTCGTGGTTCCGAGAGGGAATGTGTCACCTCCGTGTGCGAAACGACATATGTACACTGCCTTCTCCCGCCTTAATTTTTTTACTCAGCCAGATTAGACCAAATAGAAGTACCGTGCTATATTTTGGAATTATTCCGGGTTCATTAGGCCTTTTATGCATTAATCTAGTTTCTGGGCATTTAATGTGCATAATTCAAATTTGAACTACAATCACATGCTCCAGTTCACCAAAGTTGTTTGAAAAATCACATGTGTGTCCTTGGGTGAATTTCTAGGTCCCATGCAAGAGATGGGAGTGAAATTCAAACATCTAGGCGTTGTGGCTCGGCCGGAAAGATTTAGAAACTTGGATTTTTAATTCCTGCAATTCCAAAACACGCCTGAAAATCATGAAACTTGGCATGGTGTCATAACATGGCACCAACATGTTGCGGTAATTTTTCTGAATTGGGACAAACTTTGGTGTAAGCTTCTTGCAACCCGGAGCTTCCCTCAAGAAGGCTCGTGGTTCCGAGAGGGAACGTGTCACCTCCGTGTGCGAAACGACATATGTACACTACCTTCTCCCGCCTTAATTTTTTTACACAGCCAGATTAGACCAAATAGAAGTACCGTGCTAAATTTTGGAATTATTCCGGGTTCATTACGCCTTTTTATGCATTAATATAGTTTCTGGGCATTTAATGTGCATAATTCAAATTTGAACTACAAGCACATGCTCCAGTTCACCAAAGTTGTTTGAAAAATCACATGTGTGTCCTTGCGTGAATTTCTAGGTCACATGCAAGATAAGGGAGTGAAATTCAAACATCTGGGCGTTGTGGCTTGACCGGAAAGATTGAGAAACTTGGTTTTTTAATTCCTGTAAATCCAAAACACGCCTGAAAATAATGAAACTTGGCATGGTGTCATGACATGGCACCAACATGCTGTGGTAATTTTTCTGGCCGAATTGGGACAAGCTTTGGCGTAGTCTTCTTGCAAACCAGAGCTTCCCTCAAGAAGGCTTGTGGTTCCAAGAGGGAACGTGTCACCTCCGTGTGCGAAACGACATACGTACACTGCCTTCTCCCGCCTTAATTTTTTTACACAGCCAGATTAGACCAAATAGTAGTACCGTGCTAAATTTTGGAATTATTCCGGGTTCATTAGGCCTTTTTTATCCATTAATCGAGTTTTTGGGCATTTAATGTGCATAATTCAAATTTGAACTACAAGCACATGCTCCAGTTCACCAAAGTTGTTTGAAAAATCACATGTGTGTCCTTGGGTGAATTTCTAGGTCCCATGCAAGAGATGGGAGTGAAATTCAAACATCTAGGCGTTGTGGCTCGGCCGGAAAGATTTAGAAACTTGGTTTTTTAATTCCTGCAATTCCAAAACACGCCTGGAAATCGTGAAACTTGGCTTGGTGTCATAACATGGCACCAACATGTTGCGGTAATTTTTCCGAATTGGGACGAACTTTGGTGTAAGCTTCTTGCAACCCGGAGCTTCCCTCAAGAAGGCTCGTGGTTCCGAGAGGGAACGTGTCACCTCCGTTTGCGAAACGACAAACGTACACTGGCTTTTCCTGCCTTAATTTTTTTACACAGCCAGATTAGACCAAATAGAAGTACCGTGCTAAATTTTGGAATTATTCCGGGTTCATTTGGCCTTTTTCATACATCAATCGAGTTTCTGGGCATTTAATGTGCATAATTCAAATTTGAACTACAAGCACATTCTCCAGTTCACCAAAGTTGTTTGAAAAATCACATGTGTGTCCTTGGGTGAATTTCTAGGTCCCATGCAAGATAAGGGAGTGAAATTCAAACATCTGGGCGTCGTGGCTCGGCCGGAAAGATTGAGAAACTTTGTTTTTTAATTCCTGTAATTCCAAAACACGCCTGAAAATCATGAAACTTGGCATGGTGTCATGACACGGCACCAACATGCTGTGGTAATTTTTCTGGCCGAATTGGGACAAGCTTTGGCGTAATCTTCTTGCAAACCGGAGCTTCCCTCAAGAAGGCTCGTGGTTCCGAGAGGGAATGTGTCACCTCCGTGTGCGAAACGACATATGTACACTGCCTTCTCCCGCCTTAATTTTTTTACTCAGCCAGATTAGACCAAATAGAAGTACCGTGCTATATTTTGGAATTATTCCGGGTTCATTAGGCCTTTTATGCATTAATCTAGTTTCTGGGCATTTAATGTGCATAATTCAAATTTGAACTACAATCACATGCTCCAGTTCACCAAAGTTGTTTGAAAAATCACATGTGTGTCCTTGGGTGAATTTCTAGGTCCCATGCAAGAGATGGGAGTGAAATTCAAACATCTAGGCGTTGTGGCTCGGCCGGAAAGATTTAGAAACTTGGATTTTTAATTCCTGCAATTCCAAAACACGCCTGAAAATCATGAAACTTGGCATGGTGTCATAACATGGCACCAACATGTTGCGGTAATTTTTCTGAATTGGGACAAACTTTGGTGTAAGCTTCTTGCAACCCGGAGCTTCCCTCAAGAAGGCTCGTGGTTCCGAGAGGGAACGTGTCACCTCCGTGTGCGAAACGACATATGTACACTACCTTCTCCCGCCTTAATTTTTTTACACAGCCAGATTAGACCAAATAGAAGTACCGTGCTAAATTTTGGAATTATTCCGGGTTCATTACGCCTTTTTATGCATTAATATAGTTTCTGGGCATTTAATGTGCATAATTCAAATTTGAACTACAAGCACATGCTCCAGTTCACCAAAGTTGTTTGAAAAATCACATGTGTGTCCTTGGATGAATTTCTAGGTCCCATGCAAGAGATGGGAGTGAAATTCAAACATCTGGGCGTCGTGGATAGGCCGGAAAGATTGAGAAACTTGGTTTTTTATTTCCTGTAATTCCAAAACATGCCTGAAAATCATGAAACTTGGCATGGTGTCATGACATGGCACCAACATGTTCTGGTAATTTTTCTGGCCGAATTGGGACAAGCTTTGGTGTAATCTTCTTGCAAACCGGAGCTTCCCTCAAGAAGGCTCGTGGTTCCTAGAGGGAACGTGTCACCTCCGTGTGTGAAACGACATACGGACACTGCCTTCTCCCGCCTTAAATTTTTTACACAGCTAGATTAGACCAAATAGAAGTATCGTGCTAAATTTTGGAATTATTCCGGGTTCATTTGGCCTTTTTTATACATTATTCGAGTTTCTGGGTATTTAATGTGCATAATTCAAATTTGAACTACAAGTACATGCTCCAGTTCACCAAAGTTGTTTGAAAAATCACATGTGTGTCCTTGGGTGAATTTCTAGGTCCCATGCAATATAAGGGAGTGAAATTCAAACATCTGGGCGTCGTGGCTCGGCCGGAAAGATTGAGAAACTTGGTTTTTTAATTCCTGTAATTCCAAAACACGCCTGAAAATCATGAAACTTGGCATGGTGTCATGACATGGCACCAACATGCTGTGGTAATTTTTCTGGCTGAATTGGGACAAGCTTTGGCGTAATCTTCTTGCAAACCGGAGCTTCCCTCAAGAAGGCTCGTGGTTCCGAGAGGGAATGTGTCACCTCCGTGTGCGAAACGACATATGTACACTGCCTTCTCCCGCCTTAATTTTTTTACTCAGCCAGATTAGACCAAATAGAAGTACCGTGCTATATTTTGGAATTATTCCGGGTTCATTTTGCCTTTTTTATACATTAATCGTGTTTCTGGGCATTTAATGTGCATAATTCAAATTTGAACTACAAGCACATGCTCCAGTTCACCAAAGTTGTTTGAAAAATCACATGTGTGTCCTTGGGTGAATTTCTAGGTCCCATGCAAGAGATGGGAGTGAAATTCAAACATCTGGGCGTCGTGGATAGGCCGGAAAGATTGAGAAACTTGGTTTTTTAATTCCTGTAATTCCAAAACACGCCTGAAAATCATGAAACTTGGCATGGTGTCATGACATGGCACCAACATGCTCTGGTAATTTTTCTGGCCGAATTGGGACAAGCTTTGGTGTAATCTTCTTGCAAACCGGAGCTTCCCTCAAGAAGGCTCGTGGTTCCTAGAGGGAACGTGTCACGTCCGTGTGTGAAACGACATACGTACACTGCCTTCTCCCGCCTTAAATTTTTTACACAGCTAGATTAGACCAAATAGAAGTATCATGCTAAATTTTGGAATTATTCCGGGTTCATTTGGCCTTTTTTATACATTATTCGAGTTTCTGGGTATTTAATGTGCATAATTCAAATTTGAACTACAAGCACATGCTCCAGTTCACCAAAGTTGTTTGAAAAATCACATGTGTGTCCTTGGGTGAATTTCTAGGTCCCATGCAAGATAAGGGAGTGAAATTCAAACATCTGGGCGTCGTGGCTCGGCCGGAAAGATTGAGAAACTTTGTTTTTTAATTCCTGTAATTCCAAAACACGCCTGAAAATCATGAAACTTGGCATGGTGTCATGACACGGCACCAACATGCTGTGGTAATTTTTCTGGCCGAATTGGGACAAGCTTTGGCGTAATCTTCTTGCAAACCGGAGCTTCCCTCAAGAAGGCTCGTGGTTCCGAGAGGGAATGTGTCACCTCCGTGTGCGAAACGACATATGTACACTGCCTTCTCCCGCCTTAATTTTTTTACTCAGCCAGATTAGACCAAATAGAAGTACCGTGCTATATTTTGGAATTATTCCGGGTTCATTAGGCCTTTTATGCATTAATCTAGTTTCTGGGCATTTAATGTGCATAATTCAAATTTGAACTACAATCACATGCTCCAGTTCACCAAAGTTGTTTGAAAAATCACATGTGTGTCCTTGGGTGAATTTCTAGGTCCCATGCAAGAGATGGGAGTGAAATTCAAACATCTAGGCGTTGTGGCTCGGCCGGAAAGATTTAGAAACTTGGATTTTTAATTCCTGCAATTCCAAAACACGCCTGAAAATCATGAAACTTGGCATGGTGTCATAACATGGCACCAACATGTTGCGGTAATTTTTCTGAATTGGGACAAACTTTGGTGTAAGCTTCTTGCAACCCGGAGCTTCCCTCAAGAAGGCTCGTGGTTCCGAGAGGGAACGTGTCACCTCCGTGTGCGAAACGACATATGTACACTACCTTCTCCCGCCTTAATTTTTTTACACAGCCAGATTAGACCAAATAGAAGTACCGTGCTAAATTTTGGAATTATTCCGGGTTCATTACGCCTTTTTATGCATTAATATAGTTTCTGGGCATTTAATGTGCATAATTCAAATTTGAACTACAAGCACATGCTCCAGTTCACCAAAGTTGTTTGAAAAATCACATGTGTGTCCTTGCGTGAATTTCTAGGTCACATGCAAGATAAGGGAGTGAAATTCAAACATCTGGGCGTTGTGGCTTGACCGGAAAGATTGAGAAACTTGGTTTTTTAATTCCTGTAAATCCAAAACACGCCTGAAAATAATGAAACTTGGCATGGTGTCATGACATGGCACCAACATGCTGTGGTAATTTTTCTGGCCGAATTGGGACAAGCTTTGGCGTAGTCTTCTTGCAAACCAGAGCTTCCCTCAAGAAGGCTTGTGGTTCCAAGAGGGAACGTGTCACCTCCGTGTGCGAAACGACATACGTACACTGCCTTCTCCCGCCTTAATTTTTTTACACAGCCAGATTAGACCAAATAGTAGTACCGTGCTAAATTTTGGAATTATTCCGGGTTCATTAGGCCTTTTTTATCCATTAATCGAGTTTTTGGGCATTTAATGTGCATAATTCAAATTTGAACTACAAGCACATGCTCCAGTTCACCAAAGTTGTTTGAAAAATCACATGTGTGTCCTTGGGTGAATTTCTAGGTCCCATGCAAGAGATGGGAGTGAAATTCAAACATCTAGGCGTTGTGGCTCGGCCGGAAAGATTTAGAAACTTGGTTTTTTAATTCCTGCAATTCCAAAACACGCCTGGAAATCGTGAAACTTGGCTTGGTGTCATAACATGGCACCAACATGTTGCGGTAATTTTTCCGAATTGGGACGAACTTTGGTGTAAGCTTCTTGCAACCCGGAGCTTCCCTCAAGAAGGCTCGTGGTTCCGAGAGGGAACGTGTCACCTCCGTTTGCGAAACGACAAACGTACACTGGCTTTTCCTGCCTTAATTTTTTTACACAGCCAGATTAGACCAAATAGAAGTACCGTGCTAAATTTTGGAATTATTCCGGGTTCATTTGGCCTTTTTCATACATCAATCGAGTTTCTGGGCATTTAATGTGCATAATTCAAATTTGAACTACAAGCACATTCTCCAGTTCACCAAAGTTGTTTGAAAAATCACATGTGTGTCCTTGGGTGAATTTCTAGAGATTGGAGTGAAATTCAAACATCTGGGCGTCGTGGCTCGGCCGGAAAGATTGAGAAACTCGGTTTTTTAATTCGTGTAATTCCAAAACACGCCTGAAAATCATGAAACTTGGCATGGTGTCATGACATGGCACCAACATGCTATGGTAATTTTTCTGGCCGAATTGGGACAAGCTTTGGCATAATCTTCTTGCAAGCCGGAGCTTCCCTCAAGAAGGCTCGTGGTTCCGAGAGGGAACGTGTCACCTCCGTGTGCGAAACGACATATGTACAGTACCTTCTCCCGCCTTAATTTTTTTACACAGCCAGATTAGACCAATTAGAAGTACCGTGCTAAATCTTGGAATTATTCCAGGTTCATTAGGCCTTTTTTTGCATTAATCGAGTTTCTGGGCATTTATTGTGCATAATTCAAATTTGAAATACAAGCACATCCTCCAGTTCACCAAAGTTGTTTGAAAAATCACATGTGTGTCGTTGGGTGAATTTCTAGGTCCCATGCAAGATATGGGAGTGAAATTCAAACATCTAGGCGTTGTGGCTCGGCCGGAAAGATTTAGAAACTTGGTTTTTTAATTCCTGTAATTCGAAAACACGCGTGAAAATCATGAAACTTGGCATGGTGCCATAACATGGCACCAACATGTTGCGGTAATTTTTCCGAATTGGGACTGAGTTTGGTGTAAGCTTCTTGCAACCCGGAGCTTCCCTCAAGAAGGCTCGTGGTTCCGAGAGGGAATGTGTCACCTCCGTGGGCGAAACGACATACGTACACTGCCCTTTCCCGGCTTAATTTTTTTACACAGCCAGATTAGACCAAATAGAAGTACCGTGCTAAATTTTGGAATTATTCCGGGTTCATTTGGCCTTTTCCATACATCAATCGAGTTTCTGGGCATTTAATGTGCATAATTCAAATTTGAACTACAAGCACATTCTCCTGTTCACCAAAGTTGTTTGAAAAATCACATGTGTTTCCTTGGGTGAATTTCTAGGTCCCATGCAAGAGATGGGAGTCAAATTCAAACATCTGGGCGTCGTGGCTCGGCAGGAAAATTGAGAAACTTGGTTTTTTAATTCCTCTAATTCCAAAACTTGGGATGGTGTCATGACATGGCACCAACATGCTGTGGTAATTTTTCTGGCCGAATTGGGACAAGCTTTGGTGTAATATTCTTGCAAACCAGAGCTTCCCTCAAGAAGGCTTGTGGTTCCGAGAGGGAACGTGTCACCTCCGTGTGCGAAACGACATACGTACACTCCCTTCTCCCGCCTTAATTTTTTTACACAGCTAGATTGGACCAAATAGAAGTACCGTGCTAAGTTTTGGAATTATTCCGGTTTCATTTCTCCCTTTTTATACATTAATCGAGTTTCTGGGAATTTAATGTGCATAACTCAAATTTGAACTACAAGCACATGCTCCAGTTCACCAAAGTTGTTTGAAATATCACATGTGTGTCCTTGGGTGAATTTCTAGGTCCCATGCAAGAGATGCGAGTGAAATTCGAACATCTAGGCGTTGTGGCTCGGCCGAAAAGATTGAGAAACTTGGTTTTTTAATTCCTGTAATTCCAAAACACGCCTGAAAATCGTCGAACTTGGCATGGTGTTATGACATGGCACCAACATGCTATGGTAATTTTTTTGGCCGAATTGGGACAAGCTTTGGTGTAATCTTCTTGCAAACCAGAGCTTCCCTCAAGAAGGCTCGTGGTTCCGAGAGGGACGTGTCACCTCCGTGTGCGAAATGACATACGTACGCTGCCTTCTCCCGCCTTAATTTTTTTACACAGCCAGATTAGACCAAATAGAAGTACCGTGCTAAATTTTGGAATTATTCCGGGTTCATTAGGCCTTTTTATGCATTAATGTAGTTTCTGGGCAATTAATGTGCATAATTCAAATTTGAACTACAAGCACATGCTCCAGTTCACCAAAATTGTTTGAAAAATCACATGTGTGTCCTTGGGTGAATTTCTAGGTCACGTGCAAGAGATGGGAGTGAAATTCAAATATCTAGGCGTTGTGGCTCGGCCAGAAAGATTTAGAAACTTGGTTTTTTAATTCCTGCAATTCCAAAACACGCCTGAAAATCATGAAACTTGGCATGGTGTCATAACATGGCACCAACATGTTGCGGTAATTTTTCTGAATTGGGACAAACTTTGGTGTAAGCTTCTTGCAACCCGGAGCTTCCCTCAAGAAGGCTCGTGGTTCCTAGAGGGAACGTGTCACCTCCGTGTGCGAAACGACATACGTACACTGCCTTTTCCCGGCTTAATTTTTTTACACAGCCAGATTAGACCAAATAGAAGTACCGTGCTAAATTTTGGAATTATTCCGGGTTCATTAGGCCTTTTTTATGCATCAATCGAGTTTCTGGGCATTCAATGTGCATAATTCAAATTTGAACTATAAGCACATGCTCCAGTTCAGCAAAGTTGTTTGAAAAATCACATGTGTGTCCTTGGGTGAATTTCTAGGTCCCATGCAAGAGATTGGAGTCAAATTCAAACATCTGGGCGTCGTGGCTCGGCCGGAAAGATTGTGAAACTTGGTTTTTTTAATTCCTGTAATTCCAAAACACGCCTGAAAATCATGAAACTTGGCATGGTGTCATGACATGGCACCAACATGCTATGGTAATTTTTCTGGCCGAATTGGGACAAGCTTTGGCGTAATCTTCTTGCAAACCGGAGCTTTCCTCAAGAAGGCTCGTGGTTCCGAGAGGGAACTTGTCTCCTCCGTGTGCGAAACGACATAGGTACACTGCCTTCTCCCGCCTTAATTTTTTTACACAGCCAGATTAGACCAAATAGAAGTACCGTGCTAAAATTTTGAATTATTCTGGGTTCATTTTGCCTTTTTTATACATTAATCGTGTTTCTGGGCATTTAATGTGCATAATTCAAATTTGAACTACAAGCACATGCTCCAGTTCACCAAAGTTGTTTGAAAAATCACATGTGTGTCCTTGGGTGAATTTCTAGGTCCCATGCAAGAGATGGGAGTGAAATTCAAACATCTGGGCGTCGTGGATAGGCAGGAAAGATTGAGAAACTTGGTTTTTTAATTCCTGTAATTCCAAAACACGCCTGAAAATCATGAAACTTGGCATGGTGTCATGACATGGCACCAACATGCTCTGGTAATTTTTCTGGCCGAATTGGGACAAGCTTTGGTGTAATCTTCTTGCAAACCGGAGCTTCCCTCAAGAAGGCTCGTGGTTCCTAGAGGGAATGTGTCACCTCCGTGTGTCAAACGACATACGTACACTGCCTTCTCCCGCCTTAAATTTTTTACACAGCTAGATTAGACCAAATAGAAGTATCGTGCTAAATTTTGGAATTCTTCCGGGTTCATTTGGCCTTTTTTATACATTATTCGAGTTTCTGGGTATTTAATGTGCATAATTCAAATTTGAACTACAAGCACATGCTCCAGTTCGCCAAAGTTGTTTGAAAAATCACATGTGTGTCCTTGGGTGAATTTCTAGGTCCCATGCAAGATAAGGGAGTGAAATTCAAACATCTAGGCGTCGTGGCTCGGCCGGAAAGATTGAGAAACTTGGTTTTTTAATTCCTGTAATTCCAAAACACGCCTGAAAATCA
Source organism: Aegilops tauschii subsp. strangulata (assembly GCF_002575655.3). Lineage (NCBI taxonomy): Eukaryota > Viridiplantae > Streptophyta > Magnoliopsida > Poales > Poaceae > Aegilops > Aegilops tauschii. The sequence continues at coordinate 119,624,462 of NC_053039.3, read as the reverse complement.
TGAAACTTGGCATGGTGTCATGACATGGCACCAACATGCTGTGGTAATTTTTCTGGCCGAATTGGGACAAGCTTTGGCGTAATCTTCTTGCAAACCGGAGCTTCCCTCAAGAAGGCTCGTGGTTCCGAGAGGGAATGTGTCACCTCCGTGCGCGAAACGACATATGTACACTGCCTTCTCCCACCTTAATTTTTTTACTCAGCCAGATTAGACCAAATAGAAGTACCGTGCTATATTTTGGAATTATTTCGGGTTCATTAGGCCTTTTATGCATTAATCTAGTTTCTGGGCATTTAATGTGCATAATTCAAATTTGAACTACAATCACATGCTCCAGTTCACAAAGTTGTTTGAAAAATCACATGTGTGTCCTTGGGTGAATTTCTAGGTCCCATGCAAGAGATGTGAGTGAAATTCAAACATTTAGGCGTTGTGGCTCGGGCGAAAAGATTTAGAAACTTGGTTTTTTAATTACTGTAATTCCAAAACACGCCTGAAAATCATGAAACTTGGCATGGTGACATAAAATGGCACCAACATGTTGCGGTAATTTTTCCGAATTGGGACAAACTTTGGTGTAAGCTTCTTGCAACCCGGAGCTTCCGTCAAGAAGGCTCCTGGTTCCGAGAGGGAACTTGTCACCTCCGTGTGCGAAACGACATAGGTACACTGCCTTCTCCCGCCTTAATTTTTTTACACAGCCAGATTAGACCAAATAGAAGTATCGTGCCAAATTTTGGAATTATTCCGGGTTCATTAGGCCTTTTTTATGCATTAATCGAGTTTGTGGGCATTTAATGTGCATAATTCAAATCTGAACTACAAGCCCATGCTCCAGTTCACCAAAGTTGTTTGAAAAATCACATGTGTGTCCTTGGGTGAATTTCTAGGTCCCATGCAAGATATGGGAGTGAAATTCAAACATCTAGGCGTTGTGGCTCGGCCGGAAAGATTTAGAAACTTGGTTTTTTAATTCCTGTAATTCCAAAACACGCCTGAAAATCATGAAACTTGGCATGGTGTCATAACATGGCACCAACATGTTGCGGTAATTTTTCTGAATTGGGACAAACTTTGGTGTAAGCTTCTTGCAACCCGGAGCTTCCCTCAAGAATGCTCGTGGTTTCGAGAGGGAACGTGTCACCTCCGTGTGCGAAACGACATACGTACACTGCCTTTTCCCGCCTTAATTTTTTTACACAGCCAGATTAGACCAAATAGAAGTACCGTGCTAAATTTTGGAATTATTCCGGGTTCATTAGGCCTTTTTTATGCATTAATCAAGTTTCTGCGCATTTAATGTGCATAATTCAAATTTGAACTACAAGCACATGCTCCAGTTCACCAAAGTTGTTTGAAAAATCACATGTGTGTCCTTGGGTGAATTTCTAGGTCCCATGCAAGAGATGGGAGTGAAATTCAAACATCTAGGCGTTGTGGCTCGGCCGAAAAGATTGAGAAACTTGGTTTTTTAATTCCTGTAATTCCAAAACACGCCTGAAAATCGTCGAACTTGGCATGGTGTTATGACATGGCACCAACATGCTATGGTAATTTTTTTGGCCGAATTGGGACAAGCTTTGGTGTAATCTTCTTGCAAACCAGAGCTTCCCTCAAGAAGGCTCGTGGTTCCGAGAGGGACGTGTCACCTCCGTGTGCGAAATGACATACGTACGCTGCCTTCTCCCGCCTTAATTTTTTTACACAGCCAGATTAGACCAAATAGAAGTACCGTGCTAAATTTTGGAATTATTCCGGGTTCATTAGGCCTTTTTATGCATTAATCTAGTTTCTGAGCAATTAATGTGCATAATTCAAATTTGAACTACAAGCACATGCTCCAGTTCACCAAAGTTGTTTGAAAAATCACATGTGTGTCCTTGGGTGAATTTCTAGGTCACGTGCAAGAGATGGGAGTGAAATTCAAATATCTAGGCGTTGTGGCTCGGCCAGAAAGATTTAGAAACTTGGTTTTTTAATTCCTGCAATTCCAAAACACGCCTGAAAATCATGAAACTTGGCATGGTGTCATAACATGGCACCAACATGTTGCGGTAATTTTTCTGAATTGGGACAAACTTTGGTGTAAGCTTCTTGCAACCCGGAGCTTCCCTCAAGAAGGCTCGTGGTTCCTAGAGGGAACGTGTCACCTCCGTGTGCGAAACGACATACGTACACTGCCTTTTCCCGGCTTAATTTTTTTACACAGCCAGATTAGACCATATAGAAGTACCGTGCTAAATTTTGGAATTATTCCGGGTTCATTAGGCCTTTTTTATGCATCAATCGAGTTTCTGGGCATTCAATGTGCATAATTCAAATTTGAACTATAAGCACATGCTCCAGTTCAGCAAAGTTGTTTGAAAAATCACATGTGTGTCCTTGGGTGAATTTCTAGGTCCCATGCAAGAGATTGGAGTCAAATTCAAACATCTGGGCGTCGTGGCTCGGCCGGAAAGATTGTCAAACTTGGTTTTTTAATTCCTGTAATTCCAAAACACGCCTGAAAATCATGAAACTTGGCATGGTGTCATGACATGGCACTAACATGCTATGGTAATTTTTCTGACCGAATTGGGACAAGCTTTGGCGTAATCTTCTTGCAAACCGGAGCTTTCCTCAAGAAGGCTCAAGGTTCCGAGAGGGAACTTGTCTCCTCCGTGTGCGAAACGACATAGGTACACTGCCTTCTCCCGCCTTCATTTTTTTACACAGCCAGATTAGACCAAATAGAAGTACCGTGGTAAATTTTTGAATTATTCCGGGTTCATTTTGCCTTTTTTATACATTAATCGTGTTTCTGGGCATTTAATGTGCATAATTCAAATTTGAACTACAAGCACATGCTCCAGTTCACCAAAGTTGTTTGAAAAATCACATGTGTGTCCTTGGGTGAATTTCTAGGTCCCATGCAAGAGATGGGAGTGAAATTCAAACATCTGGGCGTCGTGGATAGGCCGGAAAGATTGAGAAACTTGGTTTTTTAATTCCTGTAATTCCAAAACACGCCTGAAAATCATGAAACTTGGCATGGTGTCATGACATGGCACCAACATGCTCTGGTAATTTTTCTGGCCGAATTGGGACATGCTTTGGTGTAATCTTCTTGCAAACCGGAGCTTCCCTCAAGAAGGCTCGTGGTTCCTAGAGGGAATGTGTCACCTCCGTGTGTCAAACGACATACGTACACTGCCTTCTCCCGCCTTAAATTTTTTACACAGCTAGATTAGACCAAATAGAAGTATCGTGCTAAATTTTGGAATTCTTCCGGGTTCATTTGGCCTTTTTTATACATTATTCGAGTTTCTGGGTATTTAATGAGCATAATTCAAATTTGAACTACAAGCACATGCTCCAGTTCGCCAAAGTTGTTTGAAAAATCACATGTGTGTCCTTGGGTGAATTTCTAGGTCCCATGCAAGATAAGGGAGTGAAATTCAAACATCTAGGCGTCGTGGCTCGGCCGGAAAGATTGAGAAACTTGGTTTTTTAATTCCTGTAATTCCAAAACACGCCTGAAAATCATGAAACTTGGCATGGTGTCATGACATGGCACCAACATGCTGTGGTAATTTTTCTGGCCGAATTGGGACAAGCTTTGGCGTAATCTTCTTGCAAACCGGAGCTTCCCTCAAGAAGGCTCGTGGTTCCGAGAGGGAATGTGTCACCTCCGTGTGCGAAACGACATATGTACACTGCCTTCTCCCGCCTTAATTTTTTTACTCAGCCAGATTAGACCAAATAGAAGTACCGTGCTATATTTTGGAATTATTTCGGGTTCATTAGGCCTTTTATGCATTAATCTAGTTTCTGGGCATTTAATGTGCATAATTCAAATTTGAACTACAATCACATGCTCCAGTTCACAAAGTTGTTTGAAAAATCACATGTGTGTCCTTGGGTGAATTTCTAGGTCCCATGCAAGAGATGTGAGTGAAATTCAAACATTTAGGCGTTGTGGCTCGGGCGAAAAGATTTAGAAACTTGGTTTTTTAATTACTGTAATTCCAAAACACGCCTGAAAATCATGAAACTTGGCATGGTGACATAACATGGCACCAACATGTTGCGGTAATTTTTCCGAATTGGGACAAACTTTGGTGTAAGCTTCTTGCAACCCGGAGCTTCCGTCAAGAAGGCTCCTGGTTCCGAGAGGGAACTTGTCACCTCCGTGTGCGAAACGACATAGGTACACTGCCTTCTCCCGCCTTAATTTTTTTACACAGCCAGATTAGACCAAATAGAAGTATCGTGCCAAATTTTGGAATTATTCCGGGTTCATTAGGCCTTTTTTATGCATTAATCGAGTTTGTGGGCATTTAATGTGCATAATTCAAATCTGAACTACAAGCCCATGCTCCAGTTCACCAAAGTTGTTTGAAAAATCACATGTGTGTCCTTGGGTGAATTTCTAGGTCCCATGCAAGATATGGGAGTGAAATTCAAACATCTAGGCGTTGTGGCTCGGCCGGAAAGATTTAGAAACTTGGTTTTTTAATTCCTGTAATTCCAAAACACGCCTGAAAATCATGAAACTTGGCATGGTGTCATAACATGGCACCAACATGTTGCGGTAATTTTTCTGAATTGGGACAAACTTTGGTGTAAGCTTCTTGCAACCCGGAGCTTCCCTCAAGAATGCTCGTGGTTTCGAGAGGGAACGTGTCACCTCCGTGTGCGAAACGACATACGTACACTGCCTTTTCCCGCCTTAATTTTTTTACACAGCCAGATTAGACCAAATAGAAGTACCGTGCTAAATTTTGGAATTATTCCGGGTTCATTAGGCCTTTTTTATGCATTAATCAAGTTTCTGCGCATTTAATGTGCATAATTCAAATTTGAACTACAAGCACATGCTCCAGTTCACCAAAGTTGTTTGAAAAATCACATGTGTGTCCTTGGGTGAATTTCTAGGTCCCATGCAAGAGATGGGAGTGAAATTCAAACATCTAGGCGTTGTGGCTCGGCCGAAAAGATTGAGAAACTTGGTTTTTTAATTACTGTAATTCCAAAACACGCCTGAAAATCGTCGAACTTGGCATGGTGTTATGACATGGCACCAACATGCTATGGTAATTTTTTTGGCCGAATTGGGACAAGCTTTGGTGTAATCTTCTTGCAAACCAGAGCTTCCCTCAAGAAGGCTCGTGGTTCCGAGAGGGACGTGTCACCTCCGTGTGCGAAATGACATACGTACGCTGCCTTCTCCCGCCTTAATTTTTTTACACAGCCAGATTAGACCAAATAGAAGTACCGTGCTAAATTTTGGAATTATTCCGGGTTCATTAGGCCTTTTTATGCATTAATCTAGTTTCTGGGCAATTAATGTGCATAATTCAAATTTGAACTACAAGCACATGCTCCAGTTCACCAAAGTTGTTTGAAAAATCACATGTGTGTCCTTGGGTGAATTTCTAGGTCACGTGCAAGAGATGGGAGTGAAATTCAAATATCTAGGCGTTGTGGCTCGGCCAGAAAGATTTAGAAACTTGGTTTTTTAATTCCTGCAATTCCAAAACACGCCTGAAAATCATGAAACTTGGCATGGTGTCATAACATGGCACCAACATGTTGCGGTAATTTTTCTGAATTGGGACAAACTTTGGTGTAAGCTTCTTGCAACCCGGAGCTTCCCTCAAGAAGGCTCGTGGTTCCTAGAGGGAACGTGTCACCTCCGTGTGCGAAACGACATACGTACACTGCCTTTTCCCGGCTTAATTTTTTTACACAGCCAGATTAGACCATATAGAAGTACCGTGCTAAATTTTGGAATTATTCCGGGTTTATTAGGCCTTTTTTATGCATCAATCGAGTTTCTGGGCATTCAATGTGCATAATTCAAATTTGAACTATAAGCACATGCTCCAGTTCAGCAAAGTTGTTTGAAAAATCACATGTGTGTCCTTGGGTGAATTTCTAGGTCCCATGCAAGAGATTGGAGTCAAATTCAAACATCTGGGCGTCGTGGCTCGGCCGGAAAGATTGTCAAACTTGGTTTTTTAATTCCTGTAATTCCAAAACACGCCTGAAAATCATGAAACTTGGCATGGTGTCATGACATGGCACTAACATGCTATGGTAATTTTTCTGACCGAATTGGGACAAGCTTTGGCGTAATCTTCTTGCAAACCGGAGCTTTCCTCAAGAAGGCTCGTGGTTCCGAGAGGGAACTTGTCTCCTCCGTGTGCGAAACGACATAGGTACACTGCCTTCTCCCGCCTTCATTTTTTTACACAGCCAGATTAGACCAAATAGAAGTACCGTGGTAAATTTTTGAATTATTCCGGGTTCATTTTGCCTTTTTTATACATTAATCGTGTTTCTGGGCATTTAATGTGCATAATTCAAATTTGAACTACAAGCACATGCTCCAGTTCACCAAAGTTGTTTGAAAAATCACATGTGTGTCCTTGGGTGAATTTCTAGGTCCCATGCAAGAGATGGGAGTGAAATTCAAACATCTGGGCGTCGTGGATAGGCCGGAAAGATTGAGAAACTTGGTTTTTTAATTCCTGTAATTCCAAAACACGCCTGAAAATCATGAAACTTGGCATGGTGTCATGACATGGCACCAACATGCTCTGGTAATTTTTCTGGCCGAATTGGGACAAGCTTTGGTGTAATCTTCTTGCAAACCGGAGCTTCCCTCAAGAAGGCTCGTGGTTCCTAGAGGGAATGTGTCACCTCCGTGTGTGAAACGACATACGTACACTGCCTTCTCCCGCCTTAAATTTTTTACACAGCTAGATTAGACCAAATAGAAGTATCGTGCTAAATTTTGGAATTATTCCGGGTTCATTTGGCCTTTTTTATACATTATTCGAGTTTCTGGGTATTTAATGTGCATAATTCAAATTTGAACTACAAGCACATGCTCCAGTTCGCCAAAGTTGTTTGAAAAATCACATGTGTGTCCTTGGTGAATTTCTAGGTCCCATGCAAGATAAGGGAGTGAAATTCAAACATCTGGGCGTCGTGGCTCGGCCGGAAAGATTGAGAAACTTGGTTTTTTAATTCCTGTAATTCCAAAACACGCCTAAAAATCATGAAACTTGGCATGGTGTCATGACATGGCACCAACATGCTGTGGTAATTTTTCTGGCCGAATTGGGACAAGCTTTGGCGTAATCTTCTTGCAAACCGGAGCTTCCCTCAAGAAGGCTCGTGGTTCTGAGAGGGAATGTGTCACCTCCGTGTGCGAAACGACATATGTACACTGCCTTCTCCCGCCTTAATTTTTTTACTCAGCCAGATTAGACCAAATAGAAGTACCGTGCTATATTTTGGAATTATTCCGGGTTCATTAGGCCTTTTATGCATTAATCTAGTTTCTGGGCATTTAATGTGCATAATTCAAATTTGAACTACAATCACATGCTCCAGTTCACAAAGTTGTTTGAAAAATCACATGTGTGTCCTTGGGTGAATTTCTAGGTCCCATGCAAGAGATGTGAGTGAAATTCAAACATTTAGGCGTTGTGGCTCGGGCGGAAAGATTTAGAAACTTGGTTTTTTAATTACTGTAATTCCAAAACACGCCTGAAAATCATGAAACTTGGCATGGTGACATAACATGGCACCAACATGTTGCGGTAATTTTTCCGAATTGGGACAAACTTTGGTGTAAGCTTCTTGCAACCCGGAGCTTCCCTCAAGAAGGCTCCTGGTTCCGAGAGGGAACTTGTCACCTCCGTGTGCGAAACGACATAGGTACACTGCCTTCTCCCGCCTTAATTTTTTTACACAGCCAGATTAGACCAAATAGAAGTATCGTGCCAAATTTTGGAATTATTCCGGGTTCATTAGGCCTTTTTTATGCATTAATCGAGTTTCTGGGCATTTAATGTGCATAATTCAAATCTGAACTACAAGCACATGCTCCAGTTCACCAAAGTTGTTTGAAAAATCACATGTGTGTCCTTGGGTGAATTTCTAGGTCCCATGCAAGATATGGGAGTGAAATTCAAACATCTAGGCGTTGTGGCTCGGCCGGAAAGATTTAGAAACTTGGTTTTTTAATTCCTGTAATTCCAAAACACGCCTGAAAATCATGAAACTTGGCATGGTGTCATAACATGGCACCAACATGTTGCGGTAATTTTTCTGAATTGGGACAAACTTTGGTGTAAGCTTCTTGCAACCCGGAGCTTCCCTCAAGAATGCTCGTGGTTCCGAGAGGGAACGTGTCACCTCCGTGTGCGAAACGACATACGTACACTGCCTTTTCCCGCCTTAATTTTTTTACACAGCCAGATTAGACCAAATAGAAGTACCGTGCTAAATTTTGGAATTATTCCGGGTTCATTAGGCCTTTTTTATGCATTAATAAAGTTTCTGCGCATTTAATGTGCATAATTCAAATTTGAACTACAAGCACATGCTCCAGTTCACCAAAGTTGTTTGAAAAATCACATGTGTGTCCTTGGGTGAATTTCTAGGTCCCATGCAAGAGATGGGAGTGAAATTCAAACATCTAGGCGTTTTGGCTCGGCCGGAAAGATTGAGAAACTTGGTTTTTTAATTCCTGTAATTCCAAAACACGCCTGAAAATCATGAAACTTGGCATGTTGTCATGACATGGCACCAACATGCTGTGGTAATTTTTCTGGCCGAATTGGGACTGAGTTTGGTGTAAGCTTCTTGCAAACCAGAGCTTCCCTCAAGAAGGCTCGTGGTTCTGAGAGGGAACGTGTCACCTCCGTTTGCAAAACGACATACGTACACTGCCTTCTCCCGCCTTAATTTTTTTTACACAGCCAGATTAGACCAAATAGAAGTACCGTGCTAAATTTTGGAATTATTCCGGGTTCGTTTGGCCTTTTTTATACATTAATTGAGTTTCTGGGAATTTAATATGCATAATTCAAATTTTAACTACAAGGACATGCTCCAGTGCACCAAAGTTGTTTGACAAATCACATTTGTGTCCTTGGCTGAATTTCTAGGTCCCATGCAATAGATGGGAGTGAAATTCAAACATTAGGGCGTCGTGGCTCGGTCGAAAAGATTTAGAAACTTGGTTTTTGAATTCATGTAATTCCAAAACACGCCTGAAAATCATGAAACTTGGCATGGAGTCATGAGATGGCAACAACATGCTGCGGTAATTTTTTTGGCCGAATTGTGCAAGCTTTGGTCTAAGCTTCTTGCAAACCGGAGCTTCCCTCAAGAAGCCTCGTGGTTCCAACAGGGAACGTGTCACCTTCGTTTGCGAAACGACATACATACACTGCCTTCTCCCGCCTTAATTTTTTGGTGTAATTAAGCTTCTTGCAAACCGGAGCTTCCCTCAAGAAGGCCCGTGGTTCCGAGAGGGAACGTATCACCTCCGTGTGCGAAACGACATATGTACATTGCCTTCTCCCGCCTTAATTTTTTTACACAGCCAGATTAGACCAAATAGAAGTACCGTGCTTAATTTTGGAATTAGTCCAGGTTCGTTTGGCCTTTTATATACATTAAATGTGTTTCTGGGCATTTAATGTGAATTATTCAAATTTGAACTACAAGCACAGGCTCCAGCGCACCAAAGTTGTTTGAAAAATCACATGTCTGTCCTTGGGTGAATTTCTAAGTCCCATGCAAGATATGTGAGTGAAATTCAAACATCTGGCCGTCGTGGCTCGGCTGGAAAGATTGAGAAACTTGGTTTTTTAATTCCTATAATTCCAAAACACGCCTGAAAATCATGAAACTTGGCATGGTCTCATGACATGGCACGAACATGCTACGGTAATTTTTTTGTCCGAATTGGGACAAGCTTTAGTGTGAGCTTCTTGCAAACCGGAGCTTCCCTCAAGAAGGCTCGTGGTTCCGAGAGGGAACGTGTCACCTCGGTGTGCGAAGCGACACACGTACACTGCCTTCTCCCGCCTTAATTTTTTTACATAGCCAGATTAGACCAAATAGAAGTACCATGCTAAATTTTGGAATTATTCCGCGCTCGTTTCGCATTTTTTATACATTAATTGAATTTCTGGGCATTTAATGTGCATAATTAAAATTTGAACTACAAGCACATGCTCCAGTGCACCAAAGTTGTTTGAAAAATCACATGTGTGTCCTTGGGTGAATTTCTAGGTCCCATGCAAGAGATGGGAGTGAAATTCAAACATCTAGGCGTTGTGGCTCGGCCAGAAAGATTGAGAAACTTGGTTTTTTAATTCCTGTAATTCAAAACACGCCTGAAAATCATGAAACTTGGCATGGTGTCATGACATGGCACCAACATGTTGCGGTAATTTTTTTGGCCGAATTGGGACAAGCTTTGGTGTAAGCTTCTTGCAAACCGGAGCTTCCCTCAAGAAGACTCGTGCTTCCGAGAGGGAACGTGTCAGCTCCATGTGCGAAACGACATACGTACAATGCCTTCTCCCGCCTTAATTTTTTTACACAGCCATATTAGACCAAATAGAAGTACCGTGCTAAATTTTGGAATTATTCCGGGTTTGTTTGGCCTTTTTTATACATTAATTGAGTTTCTGGGCATTTCATGTGCATAATTCAAATTTTAACCACAAGCACAGGCTCCAGTGCACCAAAGTCGTTTGAAAAAAATCACATGTGTGTCCTTGGGTGAATTTCTAGGTCCCAAGCAAGAGATTGGAGTGAAATTCAAACATCTGGGCGTCGTGGCTCGGCCGGGAAGATTGAGAAACTTGGTTTTTTAATTCTAGTAATTCGAAACAAGCCTGAAAATCATGAAACTTGGCATGGTGTCATGACATGGCACTAACATGCTGCGGTAATTTTTTTGGCCGAATTTGGACAAGATTTGGTGTAATTAAGCTTCTTGCAAACCGGAGCTTCCCTCCAGAAGGCCCGTGGTTCCGAGAGGGAACGTGTCACCTCCGTGTGCGAAACGACATATGTACATTGCCTTCTCCCGCCTTAATTTTTTTACACAGCCAGATTAGACCAAATAGAAGTACCGTGCTTAATTTTGGAATTATTCCAGGTTCGTTTGGCCTTTTATGTACATTAAATGAGTTTCTGGGCATTTAATGCGCATTATTCAAATTTGAACTACAAGCACAGGCTCCGGCGCACCAAAGTTGTTTGAAAAATCACATGTCTGTCCTTGGGTGAATTTCTAAGTCCCATGCAAGATATGGGAGTGAAACTCAAACATCTGGGCGTCGTGGCTCGGCTGGAAAGATTGAGAAACTTGGTTTTTTAATTCCTGTAATTCCAAAACACGCCTGAAAATCATGAAACTTGGCATGGTCTCATGACATGGCACCAACATGCTGCGGTAAATTTTTTTGGCCGAATTGGGACAAGCTTTAGTGTGACCTTCTTGCAAACCGGAGCTTCCCTCAAGAAGGCTCGTGGTTCCGAGAGGGAACGTGTCACCTCGGTGTGCGAAGCGACACACGTACACTGCCTTCTCCCGCCTTAATTTTTTTACATAGCCAGATTAGACCAAATAGAAGTACCGTGCTAAATTTTGGAATTATTCCGCGCTCGTTTCGCATTTTTTATACATTAATTGAATTTCTGGGCATTGAATGTGCATAATTAAAATTTGAACTACAAGCACATGCTCCAGTGCACCAAAGTTGTTTGAAAAATCACATGTGTGTCCTTGGGTGAATTTCTAGGTCCCATGCAAGAGATGGGAGTGAAATTCAAACATCTAGGCGTTGTGGCTCGGCCGGAAAGATTGAGAAACTTGGTTTTTTAATTCCTGTAATTCCAAAACACGCCTGAAAATCATGAAACTTGGCATGGTGTCATGACATGGCACCAACATGTTGCGGTAATTTTTTTGGCCGAATTGGGACAAGCTTTGGTGTAAGCTTCTTGCAAACCGGAGCTTCCCTCAAGAAGGCTCGTGCTTCCGAGAGGGAACGTGTCAGCTCCATGTGCGAAACGACATACGTGAAATGCCTTCTCCCGCCTTAATTTTTTTACACAGCCATATTAGACCAAATAGAAGTATCGTGCTAAATTTTGGAATTATTCCGGGTTCGTTTGGCCTTTTTTATACATTAATTGAGTTTCTGGGCATTTAATGTGCATAATTCAAATTTGAACTACAAGCACAGGCTCCAGTGCACCAAAGTTGTTTTAAAAATCACATGTGTGTCCTTGGGTGAATTTCTAGGTCCCAAGCAAGAGATTGGAGTGAAATTCAAACATCTGGGCGTCGTGGCTCGGCCGGGAAGATTGAGAAACTTGGTTTTTTAATTCTAGTATTTCGAAACAAGCCTGAAAATCATGAAACTTGGCATGGTGTCATGACATGGCACTAACATGCTGCGGTAATTTTTTTGGCCGAATTTGGACAAGATTTGGTGTAATTAAGCTTCTTGCAAACCGGAGCTTCCCTCAAGAAGGCCCGTGGTTCCGAGAGGGAACGTGTCACCTCCGTGTGCGAAACGACATATGTACATTGCCTTCTCCCGCCTTAATTTTTTTACACAGCCAGATTAGACCAAATAGAAGTACCGTGCTTAATTTTGCAATTATTCCATGTTCGTTTGGCCTTTTATATACATTAAATGAGTTTCTGGGCATTTAACGTGCATTATTGAATTTTGAACTACAAGCACGGGCTCCAGCGCACCAAAGTTGTTTGAAAAATCACATGTCTGTCCTTGGATGAATTTCTAAGTCCCATGCAAGATATGGGAGTGAAATTCAAACACCTGGGCGTCGTGGCTCGGCTGGAAAGATTGAGAAACTTGGTTTTTTAATTCCTGTAATTCCAAAACACGCCTGAAAATCATGAAACTTGGCATGGTCTCATGACATGGCACCAACATGCTGCGGTAAATTTTTTGGCCGAATTGGGACAAGCTTTAGTGTGAGCTTCTTGCAAACCGGAGCTTCCCTCAAGAAGGCTCGTGGTTCCGAGAGGGAACGTGTCACCTCGGTGTGCGAAGCGACACACGTACACTGCCTTCTCCCGCCTTAATTTTCTTACATAGCCAGATTAGGCCAAATAGAAGTACCGTGCTAAATTTTGGAATTATTCCGCGCTCGTTTCACATTTTTTATACATTAATTGAATTTCTGGCATTTAATGTGCATAATTAAAATTTGAACAACAAGCACATGCTCCAGTGCACCAAAGTTGTTTGAAAAATCACATGTGTGTCCTTGGGTGAATTTCTAGGTCCCATGACAGAGATGGGAGTGAAATTCAAACATCTGGGCTTCGTGGCTCAGCTTGAAAGATTGAAAAATTGGTTTTTTAATTCCTGTAATTCTAAAACACGCCTGAAAATCATGAAACTTGGCATGGTGTCATGACATGGCACCAACATGCCGCGGTAATGTTTTGGCCGAATTGGGACAAGCTTTGGTGTAAGCTTTTTGCAAACCGGAGCTTCCCTCAAGAAGGCTCGTGGTTCCGAGAAGGAACGTGTCACCTCCGTGTGCGAAATGACATACGTACACTGCCTTCTCGCGCCTTAATATTTTTACGCAGGCAGATTAGACCAAATAGAAGTACCGTGCTAAATTTTGGAATTATTCTGGGCTCGTTTCTCCTTTTTTATACATTAAGTGAGTTTCTGGGCATTCAATGTGCATAATTCAAATTTGAACTACAAGCACAAGCTCTAGTGCACCAAAGTTGTTTGAAAAATCACATGTGTGTCCTTGGGTGAATTTCTAGGTCCCATGCAAGAGATGGGACTGAACTTCAAACATATGGGCGTCGTGGCTCAGCCGGAAAGATTGAGAAACTTGGTTTTTTAATTTCTGTAATTCCAAAACATGCCTGAAAATCATGAAACTTGGCATGGTGTCATGACATGGCACCAACATGCTGCGATAATTTTTTTGCCCGAATTGGGACAAGCTTTGGTGTAAGCTTCTTGCAAACCGGAGCTTCCCTCAAGAAGGCTCGTGGTTCCGAGAGGGAACGTGTCACCTCCGTGTGCGAAACGACATACGTACACTGCCTTCTCCCGCCTTTATTTTTTTACACAACCAGATTAGGCCAAATAGAAGTACCGTGCTAAATTTTGGAATTATTCCGGGTTCATTTGTCCTTCTTTATACATTAATTGTGTTTCCGGGCATTTAATGTGCATAATTCAAATTTTGACTACAAGCACATGCTCCAGTGCACCAAAGTTGTTTGAAAAATCACATGTGTGTCCTTGGGTGAATTTCAAGGTCCCATGCAAGAGATTGGAGTGAACTTCAAACATCTGGGCGTTCTGGCTCGGCCGGAAAGATTGAGAAACTCGGTTTTTTAATTTCTGTGATTCCAAAACATGCCTGAAAATCATGAAACTTGGCATGGTGTCATGACATGGCACCAACATGCTGTGGTAATTTTTCTTGCCGAATTGGGACAAGCTTTGGTGTAAGCTTCTTACAAACCGGAGCTTCTCTCAAGAAGGCTCGTGGTTCTGAGAGGGAACGTGTCACCTCCGTGTGCGAAACAACATACGTACACTGCCTTCTCCCGCCTTAATTTTTTTTACACAGCCAAACTAGACCAAATAGAAGTACCGTGCTAAATTTTGGAATTATTCCGGGTTTGTTTCGCCTTTTTAGACATTAATTGAGTTTCTGGGCATTTAATGTGCATATTTCAAATTGGAACTACAAGCACAGGCTCCAGTGCACTAAAGTTGTTTGAAAAATCACATGTATGTCCTTGGGTGAATTTCTAGGTCCCATCCAAGAGATTGGAGTGAAATTCAAACATCTGGGCGTCGTGGCTTGGCCGGAAAGATTGAGAAACTTGGTTTCTTAATTCCTGTAATTCCAAAACACGCCTGAAAAATCTTGAAACTTGGCATGGTGTCATGAGTTTGCACCAACATGTTGCGATAATTTTTTTGGCCGAATTGGGACAAGCTTTGGTGTATGCTTCTTGCAACCCGGAGCATCCCTCAAGAAGGCTAGTGGTTCTCAGAAGGAACGTGTCACCTCCGTGTGCGATATGACATACGTACACTGCCTTCTCCCGCCTTAATTTTTTTACACCGCCAGATTAGAGCAAATAGAAGTACCGTGCTAAATTTTGGAATTATTCCGGGTTCGTTTGGCCTTTTTTTTTACATTAATTGAGTTTCTGGGCACTTAATATGCATAAATCAAATTTGAAGTACAAGCACATGCTCCAGTGCACCAAAGTTGTTTTAAAAATCACATGTGTGTCCTTGGGTAAATTTCTAGGACCCATGCAAGATATGGGAGTGAAATTGAAACATCTGGGCGTCGTGCCTTGGTCGGAAAGATTGAGAAACTTGTTTTTAAATTCCTGTAATTCCGAAACACGCCTGAAAAACATGAAACTTGGCATGGTGTCATGAGATGGCACCAACCTGCTGCGGTAATTTTTATGGCCGAATTGTGACAAGCTTTGGTGTAAGCTTCTTGCAAACCGGAGCTTCCCTCAAGAAGGCTCGTGGTTCCGAGAGGGAACGTGTCACCTCCGTGTGCGAAACGACATACATACACTGCCTTCTCCCGCCTTCATTTTTTTACACAGCCAGATTAGACCAAATAGAAGTACCGTGCTAAATTTTGGAATTATTCCAGGTTCATTTGTCCTTCTTTATACATTAATTGAGTTTCCGGGCATTTAATGTGCATAATTAAAATTTTGACTACAAGCACATGCTCCAGTGCACCAAAGTTGTTTGAAAATTCACATGTGTGTCCTTGGTTGAATTTCTAGGTCCCATGCAAGAGATTGGAGTGAACTTCAAACATCTGGGCGTCGTGGCTCGGCCGGAAAGATTGAGAAACTTGGTTTTTTAATTTCTGTAATTCGAAAACATGCCTGAAAATCATGAAACTTGGCATGGTGTCATGACATGGCACCAACATGCTATGGTAATTTTTTTGGCCGAATTGGGACAAGCTTTGGTGTAAGCTTCTTACAAACTGGAGCTTCCCTCAAGAAGGCTCGTGGTTCCGAGAGGGAACGTGTCACCTCCGTGTGCGAAATGACATACGTAGACTGCCTTCTCCCGCCTTCATTTTTTTACACAACCAGATTAGACCAAATAGAAGTACCGTGCTAAATTTTGGAATTATTCCGGGTTCGTTTGGCCTTTTTTATACATTAATTGAGTTCCTGGGCATTTAATGTGCATAATTCAAATTTTAACTACAAGCACATGCTCCAGTGCACCAAAGTTGTTTGAAAAATCACATGCGTGGCCTTGGGTGAATTTCTAGGTCCCATGCAAGAGATGGGAGTGAAATTCAAATATCTGGGCGTCGTGGCTCGGCCCGAAAGATTGAGAAACTTGGTTTTTTAATTCTTGTAATTCCGAAACACGCCTGAAAATCATGAAACTTGGCATGGTGTCATGACATGGCACCAACATGTTGCGGTTATTTGTGGCCGAATTGGGACAACCTTTGGTGTAAGCTTCTTGCAAACCGGAGCTTCCCTCAAGAAGGCTTGTGGTTCCCAGAGGTAACGTGTCACCTCCGTGTGCGAAACGACATACGTACACTGCCTTCTCCCGCCTTGATTTTTTACACGATCAGATTAACCAAATAGAAGTATCGTGCTAAATTTTGGAATTATTCTGGGTTCGTTTGGCCTTTTTTATACATTAATTGAGTTTCTGGGCAATTAAAGCACTCAATTATGACTTCAAACTTGCTTGTGAAAAGAGGTTGTTTGATATTAGCTCACTAGATGAATGGAGAACCCAAGCTTATGAAAATGCCAAATTGTTGAAAGAAAAACTTAAAAGATGGCATGACAAAATAATACAAAAGCGGGAATTCAAAGTTGGTGAATAGGTTCTATTGTACAATTCTCGTTTTAGATTTTTTGCAGGAAAACTTCTTTCCAAATGGGAAGGACCATATATCATCCAAGAAGTTTATCACTCCGGAGCTATCAATATTAATAATGCAGAAGGTACCAACCCGAAGGTTGTCAATGGACAAAGAATTAAGCACTATGTTTCAGGTACGCCAATTAATGTTGAAGCTAACATTATCCGAACCATGACACGGGAGGAACATATAAAATAAACATTCCAAAACACTCCAGAACCCTTAAAAGGAAGAGGTATGTGATACGGTATGTAAACGGACTCCGAAAAGTCCGCAAAAATATTTTCTATCTGTTTTGGAATATTAGAAAAAATAGGAAAATAAGAAATAACCAGGAAGGCAACCCAGGTGCCCACAAGACACCAGGGCGCGCCTGCCCCACCTGGAGCGCCCTGGTGGGTGGTGGGACCCTCAGACACATTCTCGACTCCGTTTTCCTTCCATATGCTTGTTTCCCAAGATAAAAAAATCTTTATATATACCCCCGGACGATTTGACCTCCATATCACGAAGAAATACTATGTTCTTGTTTTGTGTTGTTTATTTGACAAATCTATCGAGCCAGGCATCATGTTTTCTACCTCCTCCAACAATGTAGAAGGTGATGCTTGGTTGCTAAAGATGGAGCTAAGAAGAGAAGAACCGAAAGAAGGCATTAAGGAGGGCAAGGTCAAGGAAGCTGTGGGGGACCAATCTCAAGAAGGGGGGCAACCTATGCTTGCAGGAGAGGCCGAGAAAGAGGAGGATTGTAGCGACCCAACCTCAAACGGTCAAGCCTCTGTGTATCTGTGCCATCCCTGGATTAGTATGTTGTCACACACAGTACATCAATGTATATATCAAAGTGCAATCACATGTATAAATAACGTAAAACTGATATATACCTCATAAGTCTCAGCAGAGACAATCAATCGAGTGTGGAGTGCCATCAACACTATCGGCAGGTTGAGTGTAGATCGTAACGCAACAACGAAACTCACTCGTCATAGAAATAATCCTGCAACATGATACGTTACAGCCGTGTAGGTATGCAATAAAAATATAGGTATGAATAACATGATCAAAGTGAACTTGTCTGGTATTACTTGATGAAGTTCATCGCTCTTACAATCCTGATGACAATACTATTCGCACTCCGGACAATCCATAGCATTCAAAGAAAATCACAAATAAATATCCAACACTCAAATAACACTTGGCAGCAAAGAACCGAATAAAACTCCAAATAATATAAGCATAACGGTCGGTATTTATTTTCTTCAGGCTAATAGGATCACAATGCAAAAGGAATCTGATGAAAGCTAACACTAATGGTGTCAACGAAGAGATTTCTTCGAGATGAACCTAGTGCATTTGGTTTCATCGAAAACGGAGCTCCAGTTCAAAAGTTATGATCGAACGAAGGTTTGAGCTAGATTTGAAGTTGAATAAATTTGATTTTCTCAACCTACAAAATCCACTTTTTATTGGAAAGTATATGCACAAGGAGTATTTTGCAAAAAGAACCACTTAAATTAGAATTTCGGATCCAAAGTTATGGCGTAACAAAGTTTAGATTTGAATCTGTTCAAATTCAAATTTCGAAAATTCAAAAATATTATTTATTGGGTTTACTGGATAGATGAGATCAATACGAACTAGTAGGAAAAAGAATCATCTAATTTGGATCTACAGAACTAAATATATGATAAAAGAAAAATCAGATCAAAATCTGAATTTGAAAGCGCTAAGTTTCGGCCTATCGTGGCAGAGGTGCCACATGGCGCACTGCGAGTGGCTCTGATTGTTTACCGCGGGCGGGTGGTCAAGGCTTAGGGGTTTCGGCGGCAACGGCTAAATAAAAAAACAAAATTCCTCCTAGTGACATGGCGCACAGTTGTTGGTTCGAAAGCATCTGCTTCAGAGGCTATACGATGGACCTTCGCTAACTAGAGGATACCGGTTCGATAAAAAAACACAGCTGATATAACCTAGACCCTAGATGTTAGATGATACGCCCATTTTGCATCATGTTTTCCTACTGTTATTTATAATGTTTTTATGCATAATAATGCTTTATGGAGTAATTCTAATGTCTTTTCTCTCATAATATGCAAGGTTTACACAAAGAGGGAGAATGCGGACAGCTGGAATTCTGGACCTGAAAAAGCTACGTCAAAGTCACCTATTCTGCACATCTCCAAATGAGATGAAAATTTACGAAGAATTGTTTTGGAATATATGAAAACTACTGGAGCAAATAACTACCGGAGGGGGCCCACCAGGTCAGCACAACCCACCTGGGCGCGCCAGGCACCCCAGGCGCACCCTGGTGGGTTGTGCTTAGCCCGGTGATGACCCACAAGTATAGGGGATCAATCGTAGTCCTTTCGATAAGTAAGAGTGTCAAACCCAACGAGGAGGAGAAGGAAATCACAAGTACTTTTCAGCAATGTATTCTCTACAAGCACTAGAATTATAAGTAACGAGTAGTTTGATGGCAAAATAATTTGTAACGAGCAAGTAACGGTAATGGTAACTAAAGTGCAGCAAGGTAGCCCAATCCTTGTAAGGCAAAGGAGAGGCCAAAACGGTCTCTATGATAAGCAAAGCATTCTTGAGGGTACACGGGAATTTCATCTAGTCACTTTCATCATGCTGGTTTGGTTCATGTTCGCTACTTTGATAATTTGATATGTGGGTGGACCAGTGCTTAGGTGATGTTCTTACTTCAACAAACCTCCTACTTATGATTAACCCCCTCGCAAGCACCCGCAACTATGAGAAAAGTATTAAGATAAAATCTAACCATAGCATTAAACTTTTGGATCCAAATCAATCCCTTATGAAGTAGCGCATAAACTAGGGTTTAAGCTTCTGTCATTCTACCCATCATCTGATAACTACTTCACAATGCATTCCCTTAGGCCCTAATAAGGTGAAGTGCCATGTAGTCGACATTCAAATGACACCACTAAGGGAATCACAACATACATACCATCAAAATATCGAACACATATCAAGTTCACATGATTACTTGCAACAAGATTTCTCCCACGACCTCAAGAACAAAAGTAACTACTCACAAATGATAACCATGCTCAAAATCAGAGGGGTATTAAATAGCATAATGGATCTGAACATATAATGTTCCACCAAATAAACCATATAGTAATCAACTTCAAGATGTAATCAACACTACTAGTCACCCACAAGCATCAATCTAAGGTTCTGGTACAAAGTTTGAACACAAGAGATGAACTAGGGTTTGAGAGGAGATGGTGTTGTTGAAGATGTTGGTGGAGATTGCCCTCCCCAATATGGGAGAGTTGTTGGTGATGATGATGACAATGATTTCCCCCTCCGGGAGGGAAGTTCCCCCGACATAATCGCTCCACCAGAGGGTGATACGTCTCCAATGTATCTATAATTTTTTATTGTTCCATGCTATTATATTATCTATTTTGGATGTTTTATATGCATTGATACACTATTTTATATTATTTTTGGGACTAACCTATTAACCTAGAGCCTAGTGCCAGTTTATGTTTTTTCCTTGTTTTTGAGCTTCGCAGAAAAGGAATACTCAATGGAGTCCAAACGGAATACAACTTCACGATGATTTTCTCTTGGACCAGAAGACACCTAGGGGACTTGGAGTGCAAGTAAGAAAAGCCACGAGGCGGCAGCAAGGGTGGAGGGCGCGCCCTAGGGGGGGAGCGCCCCCAACCTTGTGGGCCCCTCGTATCCTTCCTGACCTATATCGTCTTCCTATATATTCACATATATTCCAGAACCACTAGAAGCATCCACGAAAACACTTTTCCACCGCCACAACCTTCTGTTCCCGTGAGATCCCATCTTGGGGCCTTTTCCGGCATCCTGCCGGAGGGGGATTTGATCACGGAGGGTCTCTACATCAAATCTATTGCCCTTCCGATGAAGCGTGAGTAGTTTAGCTCAGACCTATGGGTCCATAGCTAGTAGCTAGATGGCTTCTTCTCTCTATTTGATTCTCAATACCATACTCTCCTCGATGTTCTTGGAGATCTATCTGATATAATCTTCTTTTGTGGTGTGTTCGTAGAGATCCAATGAATTGTGGATTTATGATCGGCTTATCTATGAATATTATTTGAATCTTCTCTAAATTCTTATATGCATGATTTGATATCTTTGTATTTCTCTTCGAACTATCGGTTTGGTTTGGCCAACTAGATTGGTTTTTCTTGCAATGGAAGAGGTGCTTAGCTTTGGGTTCAATCTTGCGTGATTTCACCCAGTGACAAAGTAGGGGTAGCGAGACACATATTGAATTGTTGCCATTGAGGATAAAAAGATGGGGTTTACATCATATTGCTTGAGTTTATTCCTCTACATCATGTCATCTTACTTATGGCGTTACTCCGTTCTTTATGAACTTAATACTCTAGATGCATGCTGGATAGCGGTCGATGTGTGGAGTAATAGTAGTAGATGTAGGCAGGAGTCGGTCTACTTGACATGGACATGATGCCTATATTACATAATCATTGCCTTGGATATCGTCATAACTTTGCGCTTTTCTATCAATTGCTCGACAGTAATTTTTTCACCCACCGTATTATTTGCCTTCAAGAGAAAAGCCTCTAGTGAAACCTATATATGCCCCCAGGGTCTATTTCCATCATATTAGTTTCTGATCTACTATTTTGCAATCTTTTACTTTCAGATCTATAAACCAAAAAAACCAAAAATATTTTATCTTTTGATTAGTTTTATTTATCTCTATCAGATCTCACCTTTGCAAGTGACCGTGAAGGGATTGACAACCCCTTTATCGCGTTGGGTGCAGGTGTTTGATTGTGTGTGCAGGTACATCTATTGGTGATTTGCGCATTTTCTCCTACTGGATTTATACCATGGTTCTTAACTGAGGGATACTTATCTCTACTGTGCTGCATCACCCTTTCCTCTTCAAAGGAAAAACCAACGCAAGCTCAAGAAGTAGCAGAGGGCAAAAGTGCTCCTGCCCAAGTTCCGCCTTGAGACGGCGGCGCTTCGTCCCGAAAGTCCTCTCCTTATTTTTTCTAGGTCAAAATGACTTATGTATCACAAGAGGGGCACCGGAGGTGGGCCGAGGAGGGCACAACCCTAGTAGTTATTTGCTCCAATAATTCTTATATATTCCATAAAAAATCTCCGTGAAGTTTCAGCTCATTTGGAGATGTGCAGAACAGGTGGCCTGACGTAGCTTTTTTAGGTCAAGAATTCCAGCTGTCGGTATTCCCCCTCTTTGTGTGAACCTTGCATATTATGAGAGAAAAGGCATTAGAATTACTCCAAAAAGCATTATTATGCATAAAAACATTATAAATAACAGTAGATAAATATGATGCAAAATGGACGTATCAACTCCCCCAAGCTTAGACCTCGCTTTTCCTCAAGCGAAAACCGAAATCGAAAAACATGTCGACATGCTTAGAGAGAGGTGTCGATAAAAACAAAATACAGACATAGAAGCATCAAGTATATTATTATAACAGCAATAAACTTTATCATAGAACTTCTATCATAAACTTCTCATGAACAAGTAACAATTCATCACAACATCGATGTATAAAGCATAAACTCTATTGAAAATCAACAAATTATGTTCTCAGTCAACTTTGCAACTACAATTCATCATCTTTTCGTGAAGGGTCACGTATCGGAGCCTTTTTGGCAAGTCCACATACTCAACCATCATATGGTCTTCTACAATTGCTAACACTCACCGCATACACATGAGCAAAAAGTTTCAACCGGACACATAGAAATATAGGGGCTTATAGTTTCGCCTCCCAACGGATTCACCTCAAGGGTGATGTCAACAATAATAACTCATGCCCACCCATATCCAACTGGATATATGTGCCTAGATCATTGTTCACCACATGGTGCTTGCGAAAAGAGAAAATTAGAAGGAATAGAGAGATACTTTGACTCTTGCATAAAAGCAAATACATAAAAAGTAAAAGATAGGCCCTTCGCAGAGGGAAGTAGAGGTTGCCATGCGCTTTTTGGTTGTATGCTCAATCTCTTAGTGCAAAAGAACGTCACAATATATCGCCCCTTATGATAGCAACCTTTATTATGCAGTCTGTCACTTTTATTCTTTGCCACCACAAGTTCGTACAACGCTCAATTTTCCCTTACACTACATGATCTAACACATTTAAAAGCAATTTTTATTGCCTTATTGCACTGATGACAACTTACTTGAAGGATCTTACTCAATCCATAGGTAGGTATAGGGGACTCTCAAAACAAGATTTGGGTTTAAGGATTTTGGATGCACAAGTAGTATCTCTACTTAGTGTGGAATTTTTGGCTAGCAAAGATGGGGGACAAGCACCACATGTTAAAGGATCTATGACAATATAACTTCTATGTGAATATGAACAAACATAAATCATTACATTGTCTTCCTTGTCAAACGTCAACAATTTTGGCATATAATATTTTGACGGGGGCTCACAATCATAAAAGATGACCAAGATAGTGTATTTGCATGTGAATCTTCTCTTCCCTTATTAACTCTTTCATGAATTGCATCATTGACCAATGCTATGTTTGTAAATCTCCAATAATTTTTTTTACTTATACTCTTCCTTATGTGATGTCATTACTTACCATAATATTAGCACATGATCTTTTTCATTTATTTCCTTTCTTTTTATTGAACATGAAAGTAAAGAAAACGAAACTCAAACTAAACTTTATTATATATCTTGCACACGATTACAAGGATAGATCACTAAGTAAATGCTCAAAAAGAAAGGATCGCAATAAACTTTTATTCAACTAAAGCAAAAGATAACTAAGGATCGAACTCAGATAAGTAAAGTCAAAAGATAATGGAGGTGGTACGATACCGGGGCACCTCGCCCAAGCTTGGCACAAGCCAAGGGGAGTGCCCATACCCGATACTCAAGTCTCCTTTGGTGCTGAAGAGGGTGGTGGTGGTGGTGATATGGTTGAGGTTCCCAATATAATCATGAGTAGCTCCCTCAAGCCTTGAATCACTCGAAGGGCTTTGTCGGAGTAATTAGCCACGGGTAGCCTCATCAGCTCCCCATGGCGTTTCGAGACATCGGGGCCGGCTGCACCCCTCAAGTTTCAAAGAGCCAAGCGCCACCTCCTTGCGGCCGGCTGGTCCAAGCGGCTGGCTACCAGGAGATGGCATGGCCCAGCAGGCGGCCATGTGGTGGGCCGACTCCTAGCAGGCGGCCTCCAGAGAGGCCGGCTCCTAGCAGGCGGCCCTAGGCATCCTCAAAGTATGCACCCACATAAATACGATGAGACGGGGCATGGCTACAGCACGCCCTGCCACCCCGAATCCAGGGCCAAGTGTGGCCATAGTGCATCGTACCAGACGGAGATCTCCCACCTGGCGCGGCACTGTTACCACGCTGCCCATGACATCACCCCTATCAGAGGGAGCCATACTCCCACGATGGGCTGTCGGTATGGCCCGCAGGCGACGGGCCCTACCTATCAGCAAGGAGCCAGAAGGCGGCGAGCCCTGACCAGTCGG
The DNA here is from genome assembly GCF_002575655.3 of Aegilops tauschii subsp. strangulata. NCBI lineage: Eukaryota > Viridiplantae > Streptophyta > Magnoliopsida > Poales > Poaceae > Aegilops > Aegilops tauschii. Next base: position 119,600,146 of record NC_053039.3, on the reverse strand, counting down.
CTTGAGGAGAGGCCGGCCCCTAACCAGGCGGCCCACCTCCCCTTGGAGTTTGTGCGCCATTAACCAGAAGAGACGGGGAGTGGCTACAATGAATGCCCGCCAGGCGGCGGTACTGTAGCCACGCTTCCCCCAACAAAGCATGCGTCATTAGCAGCACGGCTATAGTGCTGAGCAGCCGGCAAGACCCGCAAGCGGCGGGCGCGGCCTGTCGGCCAAGTACAAGCCAGCCAACAGGGCCCACCAGGCGGCAGGCCCCAGCGGTCGGCGGAGAAGCTGGCGACTGTAGACACTGATAGCCGGGTCCTACACCCGGCCATATTACCTTTGTACCCCTGGGGGTAGGCCTATATAAACCCCCCAGGGCACCCATGCAAAGGGTTCAGACCTTAGTTCATCCACACACACATATAGAGAGAGGAAGCTAGGGCTAGCCTTGTTCTTCTTCCCCCTCTAGAGAAACAGCTCAAGGAGCAAGCTTGTAGCCACCATTGTTGCTTGAGTGATCATGCGGAGACCTTGCAAAGCAGGAGTAGGGGTGTTATCTCCTAGGAGAGCCCCGAACCTGGGTAAGATTCGCCGGCATGCATGTTTGCACCTTATCCCGTTTCCTGGCACCGGCGACGTATTATTAGCCCCCTCCATGATAAGCCATCCTTTGGCATATGTCGCACGACACCCCCGACAGGCTTGATGAAGTAACTCAGTGTTTTTCTCCACTTCGGCCATAATGTGTTTATTTTCCAGGCCCCAAGAGTTTGTTCTTGTATCGCTTTCCCTTGGGCAAGGTATGTCCCAATTGGATGGTAGGCGCACACGAGAAGTATTCTCGAACCCATAATTGTGAATCAAATTGTAAAAATTGTTTCGATGTCACCTGTGTAAAGGCCTCCTTCGAGAGAGTTCTTCTTGGACTTCAGGGCTTTCTTGGTTGTTTGTTAGTCTCATGACCTGATGGGGATTAGGACGAGTGGCGATGCTAGCTAGTGTGCCCCTCTCGGAGGCTGGAGGGTTACCTCCAAGTAGGTTCGGCTCATCTTCCTCCATGGCAACATCCTCAATTCCCTCCCCCTCAAGCTCCTCCTGTAGGAACCAAGCATCATCTTCCACGTTGTCGGAGGGGGAAGAAGACATGATGCTGGCCTTGATGGAAATGACAGAAAACAACGAGAAAAGAAAACAAGAGATTTCTCCGTGATACGGTGGTCAAAAAGGTTCGGGGGTATATAAAGATTTTTTATCTTGGGAAACAAGCAAACGGGAGAAAAACAGAGTCCGGAAGGTACCCGAGGTGGGCACAACCCACCTGGGCACGCCTGGCTCCTGGTGTCTTGTGCCCACCAGGGGTGCCTTCCTGGTTGTTTCTTATTTTCCTAATTTTTAATATACTCCAAAACTGACAGAAAATATTTTTGCGGATTTTTCGGAGTCTGTTTACTTACCGTATCACGTACCTCCTCTTTTTTCACAATTCTGGAGTGTTCCGGAAGGTTTCTTTAATGTGTTCTTCCGGTGTCATAGTTTGGATAATATTGCTTTCAACATTAATGGGCATACTTGAGATATAATGTTTTATTATTTGCCCATTGACAACCTTCCGGTTAGTACCTTCGACATTATTTATTTTTATAGCTCCAGATCGATAAACCTCCTCAATAACATAAGGTCCTTCCCATTTGGAGAGAAGTTTTTTTGCTAAGAATCTGAAACGAGAGTTGTACAAAAGAACATATTCTCCAACCTTGAACTCACACTTTTGGATTCTTTTATCATGCCTTCTTTTGACCTTTTCTTTAAATAACTTGGCATTTTCATAAGCTTGGGTTCTCCATTCATCTAGTGAGCTAATATCAAATAACCTCTTTCACCGGAAAGTTTGAAATCATAGTTGAGTTCTTTAATTGCCCAAAATGCTTTATGTTCTAACTCAAGAGGTAGATGACAAGCTTTTCCATAAACCATTTTATAAGGAGATATACCCATAGGATTTTATATGTTGTTCGGTAAGCCCAAAGTGCATCATCTAATTTCTTAGACCAATTCTTTCGGGACCTATTGACAGTTTTTTGTAAAATTAATTGTATTTCTCTATTGTTAAGTTCAACTTGACCACTAGACTGAGGATGATAGGGGGATGCAATTCTATGATTAACATCATACTTAGCAAGCATTTTACGGAAAGCACATTGAATAAAATGTGAACCACCATCAGTCATTAAATATCTAGGGACTCCAAACCTTGGGAAAATAACTTCCTTAAGCATTTTAATAAAGGTGTTGTGATCAACACTACTAGTTGGAATAGCTTCTACCCACTTAGTACCATAATCAAGAGCAACCAAAATATGTGTATACCCATTAGAGGAAGGAAAAGGTCCCATGTAATCAAAACCCCAAACATCAAATGGTTCAACAGCAAGAGAATAATTCATAGGCATTTCCTGACGCTTACCATTATTACCAATTCTTTGACATTCATCACAAGATAAAACAAACTTACGGGCATCCTCGAAGAGAGTAGGCCAATAAAAACCAGATTGCAATACCTTGTGAGCAGTTCTGTCTCCCGCATGATGCCCTCCATAAGCTTCGAAGTGACATTTCCGTAGGATTTGTCCCTGTTCATGCTCTGGTACACAATGTCTAACAATACCATCTACTCCTTCTTTATAAATATGTGAGTCATCCCAAAAGTAATGTCTTAAATCATAAAAGAATTTTTTTGCTGGTAAGTGAAGCTAGGTGGTATATATTTAGCAACAATATAATTAGCATAGTCAGCATACCAAGGAGTGTTATGAGAAACATTTATTGGAGCTAATTGCTCATCAGGAAAACTATCATTAATAGGTTGTGGGTCATCAAGAATATTTTCTAACCTAGACAAGTTATCAGATACGGGGTTCCCAGCTCCTTTACTATCAGTGATGTGTAAGTCAAATTCTTGTAGCAAGAGGACCCACCTAATGAGTTTAGGTTTAGCATCTTTCTTTTCCATGAGATATTTTATAGCAGCATGATCAGTGTGAACAATCACTTTAGAATCAACAATGTAAGATCTGAATTTATCATAGGCAAACACGACTGCTAAGAATTCTTTTTCAGTAGTAGCATAATTACATTGGGCACTGTCTAGAGTTTTACTAGCATAAGGAATAACATTTAATTTCTTATCAACTCTTTGTCCTAGAACAACACCAATAGCATACTCACTAGCATCACACATAATTTCAAAAGGCAAGTTCCAATCAGGTGGTTGAACAGTAGGTGCAGAAATTAAAGCTTTCTTAAGTGTTTCAAAGGCTTCTACACAATCATAATAAAAAACAAATGGGACATCCTTTTGTAAAAGATTTGTAAGAGGCCTAGAAATTTTAGAGAAGTCTTTAATAAATCTCCTATAGAAACCAGCATGACCGAGGAAACTACGGATACCATTAATATCTCTAGGACATGGCATTTTTTTCGATTGCATCAACTTTAGCTTTATCCACCTCAATACCTTGTTCAGAAATTTTATGTCCCAAGACAATACCTTCATTAACCATAAAGTGGCACTTCTCCCAATTTAAGACAAGATTAGTTTGCTCGCATATTTGCAAAACTCGATCAAGGTTGCTTAAGTAATCATCAAAAGAAGTTCCGTAAACGGAAAAATCATCCATGAAAACCTCAACAATCTTTTCACAAAAACCAGAGAATATAGCAATCATACATCTTTGAAAGGTAGCATGTGCATTGCATAAACCAAAAGGCATACGTCTATAAGCATAAGTTCCAAAAGGACAAGTAAAGGTGTTTTTCTCTAGATCAGGTTGTGAAACAGGTATTTGAGAAAAAAACAGAATATCCATCGAGAAAACAAAATTGTGTGTGCTTAGATAGTCTTTCTAACATTTGATCAATAAAAGGCAAAGGGTAATGATCTTTTCTATTTGCTTTATTTATTTTTCTAAAATCAATTACCATTCTATAGCCAGTGACAATTCTTTATGGAATAAATTCATTTTTATCATTAGGAACAACAGTAATACCTCCTTTCTTAGGGATACAATGAACATGACTTATCAGCAATAGGATAAATTATACATGCTTCCAGAAGCTTCAGTATTTTAGTTGTTACCACTTCTTTCCTTTTAGGATTTAAGCATCGTTGATGATCAACAACGGGTTTAGCATTAGGCTCCATATTAATCTTGTGCTGACAGAGAGTGGGACTAATGCCCTTAAGGTCATCAAGAGTATACCAATAGTAGCTCGGTGCTTCTTCAGAATTTTCAATAATCTTTCTTCTTCATGTTCTGAAAGGTTAGCACTAATAATAACAGGATATATCCTTTTCTCATCAAGATAAGCATATTTCAAAGTGTCTGGCAATTATTTTAATTCAAACACAGTATCACCCTTAGGTGGAGGAGGACCTCCTAGAGTTTCAATAGGCAAATTGTGTTCAAACAGAGGTCGTTGTTCAAAGAAAATTTTATCTATTTCATTTCTTTCATGCATATGCATGTCATTTTCATGGTATAGCAAATATTGCTCTAGAGGATCAATAGGAGGCACGGCAATAGAAGCAAGACCAATTATTTCATTCTTACTAGACAATTCTCTCTTATGATGTTTTCTATTGAACTTGGAAAAATTAAACTCATGAGACTCATCACCAAAACTAACACCGACAGTTTGTTTCTCACAATCTATTTTAGCATTAACGGTGTTCAAGAAAGGTCTATGGAAGATAAAGGGACAGAAGTCATCATGTGGGGAACCAAGAACAATAAAATCAGTAGGATATTTTATTTTCCCACACAAGACTTCAACATCTCTAACAATCCCAAGTGGTGTGATGGTGTCTCTATTAGCAACTTTAATAGTAACATCTATGTCTTCTATTTCAGCGGGTGCTATGTCATTCATAATTTCTTGATATAAGGTGAAAGGAATAGCACTCATGCTAGCACCTAAGTCACATAAACCATGATAAAAATGATCTCCTATTTTGACTGAGACAACAGGCATGCCAACAACAGGTCTATGGTTATCTTTTTCATCTGGTTTGGCAATTCTAGCAGCTTCATCATAGAAGTAAATAACATGCCCATCTATATTTTCTACCAGGAGATCCTTAACCATAGCAACACTAGGTTCTACTTTGATTTGTTCAGCAGGTTTAGGTGCTCTAATATAACTTTTATTGACCATAGTTTAAACCTTAGCATGGTCCTTTATCCTAACAGGGAAAGGTGGTTTTTCAATATAAGCAGTAGGAACAACTGGGTCAACAATATAAATGATAGTTTCATCTTTAGCTATTACCGGTTCCTTAATTTCTTCTTTAATAGGTGGATGATATTTAAACCACTTCTCTTTAGGAAGATCAACATGAGTAGCAAATGATTCACAAAAGAAGGCTACTATCTCAGAGTTAAGTCCATATTTAGTGCTAAACTTTCAAAAAGTATCGGTATTCATAAAAGATTTAACACAATCAAACTTAAGATTAATACCTGAGTCTTTACCTTTGTCGAGTTCCCAATCTTCAGACTTGCATTTAATTCTTTCTAAAAGATCCCACCTGAATTCAATAGTCTTCTTCATAAAACAACCAGTACAAGAAGTATCGAGCATGGATCGATCATCATCAGAAAGCCGAGCATAAAAATTCTGAATGAGAGCTCATGATTGGCGCATGAATATAACATTGACTTAAGAATCCCCCAAGCTAGAGCGATACTTTCTCCTTCACGAGGCAAAAAGCCGTCAGCCGCTGACGGCAAAAGGCTCCGGCAAAGAAGGCTACGGTAAACAGCTGCTTTGCCGTCTGCTTCCTGGCGGCGGACGGCAAAGGCTCTTTGCCGTATGCGGCGGACGGCAAAGAAGGCGGACGGCAATAATTGCGCTGTCAGTCCGTTAAGTGGCTAACGGCAGACCTTTGCCGTCCGCCGCAGACGGCAAAATTTCTCTGGTCTTTGCCGTCCGCCTTATGATGTCATCTACACGTCACTAGATGGCAGGTTCTTTGCCGTCTGCCACTGATTCTTTGCCGTCTACCACGGACGGCGAAGTCTTTGCCGTCTGCCACTGTAGGCAAACTGACCAAATGGGTCAGCTCCCAGGAAGCACAGTTGGCTGCCACGTGGCTTCTTTGCCGTCCGCGGCAGACGGCAAAGAGCTCTTTGCCGTCGGTGGCAGACGGCAAAGAGCCTGCATATTGTCTGTTTTTCTGTTTTTTGTTAAATCCCACAATTTGCACAGAAAATATATATGACATATAGATATATTTCACAGGCATTCATCACATAAACAAGTTCATACATCATTTCATACATAAACAAGGTCCATCCATCATTTCATACATAAACAAGTTCCATCCATCATTTCATACATAAAGAAGTTCCATCCATACATAAAGTAGCACTCCATAGCTAAGGTGACTAGAATGAGAAGAAAAGAATGAGAAGACAAGAAGAAGAAGAGTAGAACAAGCACTCCATCCAGCACATAATGAAATCTGCAAAATGGCAAAATAAGAAAGTTAGAAATGGATCGTTTTTGAGGTAACTAAGGTGAAATGGATCGTTTTTGAGGTAACTAAGGTGAAATGGATCTTTTTTAGCTCACTTAGGTCAAATGGATCGTTTTTGAGCTAACTTAGTTGAAATGGATCGGTTTTGAGCTAGCTTTGTTGAAATGGATCATTTTTTAGCTAATTTAGTTGAAATGGATCATTTTCAGCTAACTTAGGTGAAATGGATCATTTAAGAGCTAATTTAGGTGAAATGGATCGTTTTTTAGCTCACTTAGGTCAAATGGATCGTTTATGAGCTAAATTAGTTGAAATGGATCGTTTATGAGATAACCTAGGTAAGATGGGTCATTTTGGAGTTAACGTAGGTGAAATGGGCCATTTTAAAGCTAACGTAGGTAAAATGGATCATTTGGGAGCTAATCTAGGTAAAATGGGTCATTTTTGAGCTAACTTGGATGAACTGCATCATTTATAAGCTAACCTATGTAAAATGGGTCATTTTGGAGGAAAATAAGCTAACTCTAGGTCATTATGGTAAGCATATTGGAGGAAATAAAGCTAAGTCTAGGTCTTTATGCATTTGTTAAGCAAAACACTAGAGAAACTTACCGTGATCAGGGAGCTGTAGGAGCGGGGTGGCTAGTGCCGCTACCTGGAGAAGGATCGTGCGATGCGTTTCTGGAGTTAAGCTGCAACAAAGATCATTTCCAATGTCTCGTTAGCATTACGACACTCAAATGTTAAGACTACCAACTAATGTCCATTCAAACTAAACTCACCGTGCTCCCAGGAGCAATCACTGGCATCGGCGGAGCGGGCTGACCGGACTTCTCGCACACAGACTGCACATTTGGTTTTCAGAACAGAGTCATACTAGTTAGTAATGAGACTCAAATGTTAAGACTAGCAAGTAATCTGCAGAAGAAACTTACCACAAGGAGCTCGTACATGGCCCTTGCCTGCATGTCATTCCGTGCCCTCTCCTCCTCCATCATCTTTCTCGTCCTCTCCTCCATCTCCCGCTGCCTCTCCGCCGCCTCCGCCAGAAGTTTCTCTGTTCTATCTCTCTCAGTCTGTATAGCAGCCTGCAACACCACTCACATGACCATTTGTAATCATTGATGGAAGCACACACAATGTAATGGAGAAAGATAACTGAGTACGTATCACTAACCTTGAGGGCGAGTAGAACTGGCCGTTCACGAGGCCTTATCTCAGGAGCGGAGCTCGACTGGCGCGCCTTGATCTCCGGGAGAGTGCTAGGACAACGGATAAGTCCATCTCCAATGGCTATGGAGCCATGGGACCTCCCGCCACCAGATATCATCACCAGCTCTGGATCAATGGGACCCTGGCTCGGGTTAAAGTCCTCCCCTTTCCTCGCCTTCCCCTCATCTCTATATCTCACGAGCTTGTTGTGGGAGGAGATGTTGGTGAAGTTGTTTGCATCATCGAGGTCAGAGTGAGAGAAAGCCTTGACTTTCTTGAAAGAGCCAGTGTGGGCCATGGCATACAGGTCGTACACCTCTGGCACCTTATCCGCCTTATTGTGGCGTGCCTGAAAGAGAGAAACAATGAAAATTAGTAATTAAAGGGCTCAAGCTAGCATGATGAATGAATTGCATGAATCATGAAGCAAACCACATACCCAGTTGCGCCCGAACTGATATAAGTTGGAGCTGCCTTGATGGTGTGGCACACCTTCCATTTGGGCACGTTTGACCTTGGCCTGGTTGTGGAGGGCTAGCCATTCTTGTGAGCACCACTCATCGACCAACACCTCCCAACAATCCATCCGATCCGCACACCATCTCGGAGGCGCCTAAGTTAGCAAATAGAAACTTGAGCGCTACGGCTAAGAATTACTAAATGAAGCAACTTAAGTAGAAGGCCTTAAGAATTACCTTCATGTACTGCTCCTTACTCAGGAACTTATCGCGGCACGCCGGCTTGGTCTTCTTGATACCACGCAAGGCGTAGTAGTCTCGAACAGCCTGCACCCGAGCCTCGTGCCGTAAGTTCTGGAGTAGGCGCTTGCAGACGTTCTGGATAACATTTGCGCTGTCCTCCTCGTATCCCTCCTCACACCTGTAGAATGTCTACAATCAAATGAGACAATATTGATTAGTACAATTAATAACTAGCTAGTTGAAGATTTTGAAATGTGTAAAGGAGAAATTACCCAGAACGTCCTGATCACCATGTCTGCCCTCGTGTCGCACACGACACCGTCGATAATGACATCCGGTGGGGCCGGGGCAGCCACGTAGTGCTCCCAGCTCAACCCAAGCTCTGGAAGCCGACCCTCACCAGGCAACGTGACAAACCCCGGGAAGTTTTGCCGGCAAAGAACTCCAAGGACGGAGTTGGGCCGGCGGACACTATGTTGGTGGTCCCAACCCCTGCAGCATGACAAGGCCAACGCATTAGTTATTTGAAGAAACGTGAATGCAGAAGGTACAAAAATATTAAATGCACTTACGTACCTCTCCCCATCAGGGAAGATCAACCACCTCTGCTCGCGGGTCGCCGGCACGGACGGGAGCCATGTAGCACCACGCTGGTACACGGTGCCACCCTCCTCCTCAAGATCAGTCGGCTCCCCGCCATCATCAGCATGGCCACTCGGCTCCTCGGGCTGATCCGGCCAGGTACCCCATCCGGACGTGTGCTCCTCCGGGGTCTCGTGGGCCGAACTCTCGTGGGCCGAAGGCCAGTCGACCCGAGGCTCATGGGCCCAAGACCCGTGGACCGGAGGCTCGTGGACCGGAGTCCGTGTAGCCTCCTCCTCGGACGAGTCCACCCTAGCAGTCACGTGCTCGGGTGAAACAGCTGGGGGTGGCGGCGAGGAAGGTGCCCTAGCAGTCACCCTACCTCCTCTCCCGCGACCACGTGCCCCACCTCCTCTCTTCCTACCTCGTCCCCTGCTGGGCACCGCGGTCGACGAAGAAGGGCCCGGCGGTGTGGACATACTGTCCAGCAACGCTCGGCGGAGAGGTACGTCTGAAATCGAAGACCTCAGACCACGCGCCGACGAAGAAGGGGCCTTGGCGCGCTCCCGACCAGCGCCCACCATCTTTCAACACCTGCCATGAGAAACAGTAAACGAAATTAGTACAACATAAAAAAAAGACCGACATGAATAATAATATGTGTATCACTTAAGTGTATCATCATCAAGTACAACATTAAAAAATTTAATACCTGACACTACTAATAATCTCGATCAGTATCATCAATAAATGCATAATCATCATCATCACTATAATCAATGACGGGCTCATAGGGTTCAGTGGCATCAACATGTGCAAGGCCACCTTGACGTAATCGGTCAAGCAATGACAGGTCATCCGCAGCAGTAACCTCTTCTTGTTCCGGCTCTTCTTGTTCCTCCTCTGGGGTGATGTCGGATTCACTGTCGCTGTCTACTTCAATGTTTTGGGGTGAAGTATAGCGGTTCTTGAAACGCTTTTTGGAAAGACGTGTCTCTTGGAAGAATTCTCCTTCATATGTGTCTGGGTTAATGTGAGGTTCATAATCCTCTTCCTTTGGGGGAGATAGTCTAGCACGTGGCGGCACTTCATAAACGACATCCCAACCTTTCAGATTTGGATTAGTTTGGCAGGCCCACGGTAGATAGAATACTTGGGTCGCCTGTTGAGCCGTAATATAGACATCAGGAACATCTAAATGGGTGCTTTGGTTGATTTCAACTAGCCCTATATGTTCATGAGTCCTTCTAGTCTCCTTCGGCTGAAACCAATAACATTTGAAGACTACGACATTCGGTGGGTTTTCACCATAGAATAGAAGTTCATAAATTGCTTCAACTCTCCCATAATACTCGGTACCTCCTTCGCCGATAGCAGATACACAACAATTTGTAGACTTTCGGTCGGCCATAGATAGCTCTTTGCCATAGGTACGAAAGCGATACCCGTTGATGTCGTATTTGTCAAATGAATGGACCTTATAGTCAAAACCATTAGCGACTTGTCTCAATTCGGCGTCCATAGACTCTGAATTAGCCTACAAGTTTAATATGAAAGGATTGTTGCATTACGCACAAATTAGCGAATGAAACCGGGATAGCCGCCTACAAATTAGCCTACAAGTCTAATAGAAATTACCGTTTGTTTGAACCAAGAGATGAAACCGGGATAGCCGCCTCCTTGCTTTGCGAGAAGCTCATACTCTTCGACAGAATCCTTTTGGATCACCGCTCCATACGAGAATAAGGCGACGTATCGACTGTATGAAATATCCTGGAATAAGAGCAGTTCAAAGGAAATAGAAGTTGCGAAACTATGTACCGAGAACTTACTCGATGTACGGCCGCACTTCTATCAGGTTGTTGAAGATATACAACGAAATGGTCCGCCATTGTTCGTTATCCAAAGATACTGGATTTGAAACACTGGCTGGTGCGAGATTCCCTTTGAATAGGCTGAGGTTGGATCCACCCTTTTTAGGGTCGTCAGCATTGTACCGAGGCTTCGGATTATGCAAATGACGATTTTTGGCTTCGTAGTGTGCTGTCACGAAGTTTGCCGCCTCCTCAGTGATGAATGCCTCAGCCATCGATGCTTCAATTCTACGTTTATTTTTACATTTTTGTCGAAGTGTCTTCTGCATCCTCTCAGTTGGGTAGCACCAACGATTTTGCACGCCCCCCCCCCCCAATCTTGCCTCGGTCGGGAGATGCAAAATCAAATGTTGCATTGGATTAAAGAAGCCCGGTGGAAAGATCTTCTCTAACTTGCAGATCAACTCCAGCGCCAACTCTTCCATTTCTTCTAGCACGCCAGGCGATAGTTCTTTCGCACAAAGAACACAGAAGAAATAGCTGAGTTCTGCCAGTACTAGCCATTCATCCTCAGGGATGAAGCCACGCAACATCACCGGCATTACCCGCTCAATCCATATGTGCCAATCATGACTCTTGAGACCAAATATCTTCAATTTATCAAGACTGGCTCCCCTCTGTAGATTCGCTGCATACCCATCGGGGAACATCAACTGCATTTTCACCCACAAGATAATTTCCCTCATAGCTGGCCTTCCAAGATTGAACCATGCCTTTGGCTTCGTCCAGTTCTGCTTTCCTTTCGGTTCTTTCATGTTTTGTAACGGCCTGTCACATAGCGCCTCCAGATCGACTCTAGCCTTAGTATTATCCTTTGACTTCCCATCTATGCCGAACAATGTACCAAAAAGTGCCTCGGCGATATTCTTCTCAGTGTGCATCACGTCGATGTTGTGTGGGCAAAGGAGGTCTTTGAAGTAAGGCAGATCCCATAAGCATGTTTTGTGAGTCCAGGCGTGCTTAGAATTATACCCCTTGAAGTACCCTGGACGCTCTGGATCTGGCTCGAGAGCGTTTAACTGATTCAGGGTCTGTTGGCCTGTCAATGCATGTGGTGCAGAGTTTTTGTCAACTCTACCTCTGATGAAGTTCTTCTTGTCTTTCCTGAACTTATGGCGAGGATTCAGGAACTGTCTATGCATGTCGAAGCAAGAAAACTTGCGACCGGCCTGAAGCCAACGAAACTCAAGAGCTCCCTTGCATGTGGGGCACGGGAACCTTCCATGCACACACCAGCCAACGAATAGCGCATACGCCGGCAAGTCATGCGTCGAGTACATGTACCAGACACGCATTATGAAGTTCCGTTTGCTATAGGCATCGTATGTCTTGAACCCATTATCCCAGGCTTCTTGCAATTCGTCCTTAAGCGGTTGCATATACACATTCATATTTTTCCCCGGATAGTTGGGCCCTGGAATTATCAACGTCAGGAAAATGTTCTTTCTTTGCATAATCTGTCCGGGGGGGAGATTGAGTGGAAATACAAATACGGGCCAACAACTGTATTGGGCTGCCGTCATACCAAACACACTGAACCCATCCGTGCTGATGCCGACTCGAGGATGCCTCGGATCTGCCGCTTTGTCACCATGTAATTCATCAAACTTTTTCCACGCAACACCATCCGATGTGTGTACAATCATCAGATTCCCATCTGCATCTAATTCGGTTCTTTTGCCCGTTTTGTGCCATGTCATCTGTCTGGCCGTCTCTTCGACCATGAAAAGACGTTGAAGTCTTGGTATGATTGGCATATACCGAAGAACACTAACGGGGATTTTGGTCTGTGTCTTCTCACCCATACCGTTGTCTACCACAACATACCTGGAAGACTTGCAAATGGGACAACAGTTCAAGTCCGCATAGTCAAGCCTAAACAAGACACATCCTTTCTCACAGGCATGTATCTTATCATAGGGCATCTTCAGTGCACGGAGGATTTTGTCCGACTGGTACAGGTTTGCAGGCATTACATGGCCTTTGGGTAGAAAGCGTCCAAATACTGTCATCATTGCATCGTAGCATTCTCTGCCCAAGTTGAACTGAGCCTTCAGAGCCATTACTTGTGAGATGGCATCCAACTGACAAAGCTCAGTGTGCTCATGGAGCGGACGTTTTGAAGACTCCAACATTTCATTGAAGGCCTTTGCAGATTCCTCCATCTCCTCGTCCGAATCCCGAGCATCATCAAAGTCTTGCACCATGTTTTCCATACCGGTACCATGCTCGTCGGTGCGACGACGATCCACCTCAGCTCGGTCACGTTGGGCAGACTCACCATGAAATGTCCACACCGTATAATCGGGCGTAAAACCACTCTTCTGCAGGTGTTTGCCCATTTCAGCCTCTGTCCTCTTTTCCCAATTGCCGCACCGTAAACAGGGGCACCAGGTTTTCCTCTGGCCATTTGCAAATGCGGCTCGCACAAACCCCTTGGTTTTTGTGAACCATTCAGTGCTCCATTTGTTCTGACCAGTGTGACCGGTGTACATCCACGCACGATCACTCATCTTGACTTTCAGAGCTACTAGACACACAACAAATATATATATATAATTCACCATGTATGTATTCATCAGTTGATCTACTTTGTCAATTTTATTACGTCCATGCAACCTACACTCTAATAGGTAATGATAGGTCCTAATCCCACCCGAGTATGTTTAGATTGGGTTCATTTTCCCATGCTATGCCCCGGATCCTACGCAAAATTTCGGCAGCACCTCCCCGCTGTTCTCCTGATACACGTCTCTGCAATAAACAGAGAGGATGTGTACCCGGAGAACAACAGGGGAGGCACTGACGAAATTTATGCGTCGGATCCGGAGCAAAGCATATGGGAAAACGAACCCAATCTAAACATACTCGGGCTGTCCATGGATAGCGTTGGACAATTCGAAAGAATCAAGGTTATAAATATGCAAATGCATGCATATTTATAACTATGACGCTTTCGAACGGGAGACACATATTGGTTACGCATACTGATGATTCAAGACACATATATATCTAGCTATCAAGTTTCATCGGAATAGATCAAATAATTAATGGGGGAGGAGGACATGTCATTTGTGCTCACCCACGAACGAAGGGGCAGAGCTCGTCAAACGCACGGCGAGGTCGTCGAACACCAAACCTCGCAGCGATGAAACAACTGCACGTTTAAAACTACCCGATCAACACAATTATATATGATGTTTTTCATAACAAAATCGAAAGATATATGACCTAACTAATAATTCACAAATATATGACCCCGTCGGCTTCTAGAAGGCCAAAGAACACCTTTTCGGGGTCGGGGTGCCGGGTCGGGGTCGGGGTGCCGTGTCGGTGTCGGGGTCGGGGTGTCGGGTCAGGCTCGGGGTCGGGGTGTCGGGGTTGGGGTCGGGGTCGGGGTCGGGGTCGGGGTGTCGGGGTGTCGGGGGTGTCGTGTCGGGGGTCGGGGTGTCGTGTCGGTCTCGGGGTGCCGTGTCGGGGTCGGGGTGTCGTGTCGGTCTCGGGGTGCCGTGTCGGGGTCGGGGTCTCGGGGTCGGGGTGTCGGGTCGGGGTGCCGGGTCGGGGTCGGGGTGCCGTGTCGGTGTCGGGGTCGGGGTGTCGGGTCAGGCTCGGGGTCGGGGTGTCGGGGTTGGGGTCGGGGTCGGGGTCTCGGGGTCGGGGTGTCGGGGTGTCGGGGGTGTCGTGTCGGGGGTCGGGGTGTCGTGTCGGTCTCGGGGTGCCGTGTCGGGGTCGGGGTGTCGTGTCGGTCTCGGGGTGCCGTGTCGGGGTCGGGGTCTCGGGGTCGGGGTGTCGGGTCGTGGTGCCGGGTCGGGGTCGGGGTGCCGTGTCGGTGTCGGGGTCGGGGTGTCGGGTCAGGCTCGGGGTCGGGGTGTCGGGGTTGGGGTCGGGGTCGGGGTCGGGGTCGGGGTGTCGGGGTCGGGGTGTCGGGGTGTCGGGGGTGTCGTGTCGGGGGTCGGGGTGTCGTGTCGGTCTCGGGGTGCCGTGTCGGGGTCGGGGTGTCGTGTCGGTCTCGGGGTGCCGTGTCGGGGTCGGGGTCTCGGGGTCGGGGTGTCGGGTCGGGGTGCCGGGTCGGGGTCGGGGTGTCGTGTCAGTGTCGGGGTCGGGGTGTCGGGTCAGGCTCGGGGTCGGGGTGTCGGGGTCGGGGTCGGGGTCGGGGTCGTGGTCTCGGGGTCGGGGTGTCGGGGTGTCGGGGGTGTCGTGTCGGGGGTCGGGGTGTCGTGTCGGTCTCGGGGTGCCGTGTCGGGGTCGGGGTGTCGTGTCGCTCTCGGGGTGCCGTGTCGGGGTCGGGGTCTCGGGGTCGGGGTGTCGGGTCGGGGTGCCGTGTCGGTGTCGGGGTCGGGGTGTCTGGTCAGGCTCGGGGTCGGGGTGTCGGGGTCGGGGTCGGGGTCTCGGGGTCGTGGTGTCGGGGGTGTCGTGTCGGGAGTCGGGGTGTCGTGTCGGTGTCGGGGGTCGGGGTGCTGGGTCGGGGTCGGGGTGCCGTGTCGGTGTCGGGGTCGGGGTGTCGGGTCAGGCTCGGGGTCGGGGTCGGGGTCGGGGTGTCGGGGGTGTCGTGTCGGGGGTCGGGGTGTCGTGTAGGTGTCAGGGTGCCGTGTCGGTGTCGGGGTGCCGTGTCGGGGTCGGGGTGCTGTTTCGGGGTCGGGGCTTCGGGGTGTCTCCTCCTCCTCCTCCTCCTCTTCTTCTTCTTCTTCTTCTTCTTCTTCTTCTTCTTCTTCTTCTTCTTCTTCTTCTTCTTCTTCTTCTTCTTCTTCTTCTTCTTCTTCTTTCTCCTCCTCCTCCTCCTCCTCCTCCTCCTCTTCTTCTTCTTCTTCTTCTTCTTCTTCTTCTCCTCCTCCTCCTTCTCCTCCTCCTCCTCCTCCTCCTCCTCCTCCTCCTCCTCTTCTTCTTCTTCTTCTTCTTCTTCTTCTTCTTCCCCCTTCTACTTAACCTAAACCTAAACTAACCTAAACTAAAAACCTAAACTAATTAAAACTAAACTAATTAAACCTAAACTTAAACAGAAAAAAAACAAAAAAACAGAAGAAAAAAAAACAAAAAAAAAGAAAAAAAGGGGAGGAGGGGCTCACTATGGGGGGCGGCGATGGGTCGGGGAGGGGCCGGCGACGGAGGGCCGGGGCGGGGCGGTGGAGGAGGCGGGGCGGCGGGGGGCCGGGGCGGGGCGGTGGAGGAGGCGGGGCGGCGGGGCCCCGGCCGGCGGGGGGCCGGGGCGGCGGGGGGGATGGGGGGCCGGGGCGGGGCGATGGAGGAGGCGGCGGGGGGCGCGGGGCGGCGGGGGGCCGGGACGGCGAGGGGCCGTGGCGGCTGTGGGCCGGGGCGGCGGTGGGGCGCGGGGCGGCGGGGGGCCGGGGCGGGGGGGGCGACGGGGCGGTGGGGCGGCGGGGAGCCGGGGCGGCGGGGCGACGGGGCGGCGGGGGCGACGGGGCGGCGGCGGCGGCGGCGGCGGGGTGGGAGGAGAAGGGCGCGAGGATGAAGTGAGTAACGGGCGGGGGGTACGTGCCGTTAGTCAAGTGCCTTCTTTGCCGTCCGCCAGCCTTTGACGTCCGCCTTTTTGCCTCTTTGCCGTCTGCTAGCGGACGGCAAAGAGGTGGGCCGTTATGATTTTTTCAAACGAGCGGGGGGTGGGGGCCACCACACTCTTTGCCGTCTGCCAGCGGACGGCAAAGATTCTTTGCCGTCCGCCAGCAGACGGCAAAGAGCTGGCAGATGGCAAAGAGCTTCTTTGCCGTCAGCCTTTTCTTTGCCGTCTGTTTATGTGTAGCTGATGGCAAAGAGCTTCTTTGCCGTCAGCTAGCAGACGGCAAAGAGCTGGCAGATGGCAAATTAGCTGATTCCAGTAGTGATAGGATAATTTTTTTGGTGAAATTCCAATTTCAAACGATTCCAATTTCAAGATCCAATATCATCGCATAGCCGATACCATGCCAATGCTTTTTCCCTTCAAAGATAAAGGGAAAACCTTCTTCTTAGCTTCATCTCCGGATAAACCTGCAAGCTTAAATAATCCACAAATTTCATCCACGTATATCAAGTGCATATCAGGATGTTCAGTTCCATCTCCAGCATAAGGATTAGCTAGCAGTTGTTCTATCATACCCGAAGGAATTTCATAACCAATATTTTCAGTAGGTGCAGTAGGTTGAGGGGCAACTAATTGTGGTTCCGGTCGAGGTGAAGATACCCCGAACAAACCCCTCAAAGGATTGTTCTCCATAACAAGTGACAATAAATTACAGCACGTAGTAATAATTTTTCCTTACCGATTTCCACTTACCAAGAGCGCTTCACTTCCCGGCAACGGCTCAGAAAAGAGGCTTGATGAACCACAAGTATAGGAGATCAATCGTAGTCATTTCGATAAGTAAGAGTGTCGAACCCAACGAGGAGCAGAAGGAAATGACAAGTAGTTTTCAGCAAGGTATTCTCTGCAAGCACTGAAATTATAAGTAACGAGTAGTTGGATGGCAAGATAAGTTGTAACGAGCAAGTAACGGTAATGGTAAAAAAAAGTGCAGCAATGTATCCCAATCCTTTTGAGGAAAAGGACAGGCCAAAACGGTCTCTTATGATAAGCAAAGTGTTCTTGAGGGTGCACGGGAATTTCATCTAGTCACTTTCATCATGTTGGTTTGATTCATGTTCGCTACTTTGATAATTTGATATGTGGCTGGACCGGTGCTTAGGTGTTGTTCTTACTTGAACAAACCTTCTACTTATGATTAACCCCCTCGCAAGCATCCGCAACTACGAGAAAAGTATTAAGATAAAATCTAACCATAGCATTAAACTTTTGGATCCAAATCAATCCCTTAAGAAGTAGCGCATAAACTAGGGTTTAAGCTTCTTTCACTCTCGCAACCCATCATCTAATAACTACTCCACAATGCATTCCCTTAGGCCCTAATAAGGTGAAGTGCCATTTAGTCGACGTTCACATGACACGACTAAGGGAATCACAACATACATACCATCAAAATATCGAACACATATCAAGTTCACATGATTACTTGCAACAAGATTTCTCCCGTGACCTCAAGAACAAAAGTAAATACTCACAAATGATAATCATGCTCAAGATTAGAGGGGTATTAAATAGCATAATGGATCTGAACATATAATTGATACGTCTCCAATGCATCTATAATTTTTGATTGTCCCATACTGTTATATTATAATTCTTGGATGTTTTATAATCATTTTATAGTCATTTTATATCATTTTTTGGTACTAACCTATTGACATAGTGCCATGTGCCAGTTGCTGTTTTCTGCATGTTTTTTACATCGCAGGAAATCAATACCAAACGGAGTCCAAATGCAGTGAAACTTTTTGTGGATATTTTTTGGACCGGAAGACATCCAATGGGCTGGAGAAGCGCCTGGGGGTGCTCTGAGGGGAGCACAACCCACCAGGGCGCGCCCTGGTGGGTTGTGCCCACCTCCGGTGCCCCCTGAACCGCCTCTTTGGTCTATAAATACCCCAATATTACAGAAACCCTAGGAGAGTCGACGAAAATCAATTCAAGCCGCCGCAGAGTCCAGAACCACCAGATCCAATCTAGATGCCATCACAGAGGGGTTCACCACTTCCATTGGTGCCTCTCCGATGATGCGTGAGTAGCTCTTTGTAGACCTTCGGGCCCATAGTTAGTAGCTAGATGGCTTCCTCTCTCTCTTTTGATTATCAATACAATGGTCTCTTGGAGATCCATATGATGTAAATCTTTTTGCGGTGTGTTTGTTGGGATCGGATGAACTTTGAGTTTATGATCAGATCTATCTTTTTATCCATGAAAGTTATTTGAGTCTTCTTCGATCTCTTATATGCATGATTGCTTATAGCCTCGTATTTCTTCTCCAATATTTGGGTTTTGTTTGGCCAACTTGATCTATTTATCTTGCAATGGGAAGAGGTGCTTTGTACTGGGTTCGATCTTACGGTGCTTGATCCCGGTGACAGAAGGGGAACCGACACGTATGTATCATTGCTACTAAGGATAAAACGATGGGGTCTATTTCTACATAAATAGATCTTGTCTACATCATGTCATCGTTCTTATTGCATTACTCCATTTCTCCATGAACTTAATACACTAGATGCATGCTAGATAGCGGTCGATGTGTGGAGTAATAGTAGTAGATGATGGCAGGAGTCGGTTTACTAATCTTGGACGTGATGCCTATATAATGATCATTGCCTGGATATCGTCATGATTATTTGAAGTTCTATCAATTTCCCAACAGTAATTTTTTTACCCACCGTTTGCTATTTTCTCGAGAGAAGCCACTAGTGAAACCTACGGCCCCCGGGTCTCTTTCTCATATTAATTGACTTCGCGATCTATTTTCCTTTGCTTTTATTTTCAGATCTATTAACCAAAAATACAAAAATACCTTGCTGCAATTTATTCCTATTTATTTTATTTTATTTGGCATTCGATCTATCAATCTACTACAATTTATTCACGTCCGTCTACCAATTTCTGGCGCCGCTACCCGAAAGGGATTGACAACCCCTTTTACACGTGGGGTTGCGAGTATTTGTTATTTGTGTGCAGGTGCTGTTTACGTCATGTTGCTTGGTTCTCCTACTGGTTCTATAACCTTGGTTTAATCATTGAGGGAAATACCTACCGCTGTTGTGCTGCATCATCCCTTCCTCTTTGGGGAAATATCGACGTAGCTTCAAGCCGCATCAAAAGGAATTTCTCGCGCCGTTGCTGGAGAGGATCTTCAACATATACCAGGTTCCTAATCACAAATCTCATCTCCTCGCAATTTACATTATTTGCCATTTGCCTCTCGTTTTCCTCTCCCCACTTCACAAAAATTTGCATTCGCCCTCTTTTTGTTCGCCGTTTTCTTGCCGGATCTGTTTTTGTGTGCGTTCTTGTTTGCGTAGTCATGATGCCTCAAAGGAAATATTATGATGTTCCTTACCCCAATATTTTGCTTGAAATTGAGAAAAGTACTAAGGAATATATGACTACACAATTTGATCATAATAAGTATTTTACCAAAGAACTAAAGGAGCACTCTATTGTGCTTGATGCTATAACAGAACAACTTGATGATATTAGTAGAGAAGTTTGCAATCTTTAATCTAAGTATGCTTTTGCCGAAAGTTTGCTAGGAAAAATATCTGATGCACAAGCTACCCTAGTAAATCAAATGGTCGCTAAACCAATCTTGTTAGAAGATAAAAATGATTATCTTAAAGTGATTGGTGTCTCTTCTATTGCTTCCTTGTTTAATAGAGTTAAGATTGATGAAAAGGGGACTGGAGAAGAGTCAACTTTAGCTAGAAGGCGTCCCGATAATTCGGATGGTGAAAATCTTGTTGAGGAAATTGATAAAAGTGGGTTTGAAGAGGTCAAGACTTTAACTGGTGATGTGACCACTCTTTTGGATTACAAAGACTTTAATTAGGATAGTTGCTCTTTGATTGATTGTATTTCTTTGTTGCAATCCATGATAAATTCACCCCATGCTTATGAATAAAATAAAACTTTTACTAAACATATTGTTGATGCTATGATGAAAGCTTTTGAAGAAAAGCTGGAATTAGAAGTTTCAATTCCTAGAAAATTAAATGATGAATGGGAACCTACTATCAAGGTCAAGATTAAAAATTATGAGTGTTTTGCTTTGTGTGACTTGGGTGCTAGTGTTTCTACAATTCCGAAATCTTTATGTGATCTGCTTGGTCTTACCGATCTTGAAGAATGCTCTTTAAATTTGCACTTGGAGGATTCTACTATTAAAAAGCCTATTGGACGGATTAATGATATTCTTATTCTTGCAAATAGGAATTATGTGCCCGTAGATTTTATTGTTCTTGATATTGATTGCAATTTGTCTTGTCCAATTATTTTTGGTAGATCGTTTTTACGCACTATTGGTGCCGTGATTGATATGGAAGAAGGCAATATTAAGTTCCAATTTCCACTAAGGAAGGTTATGGAACACTTCCCTAGAACTAGAATTAGGCCTCCATATGAATCAATCATGAGAGCACCCTATGGATCTCGAAACAAAGATGACAAAACTTAGATCCTTGCTTTATGCCTAGCTAAGGGCGTAAAACTATAGCGCTTGTTGGGAGGCCACCCAGTGAGTAAAATCTATTTTTGCTTTTTGCTTTCTGTTCTTGAATGTTAGAAAAATTATGCTACTGTTATGATTGTGTTTTAATTAGTGTTTGTGCCAAGTAAAGCCTTTAGGATCTTCTTGCGTGCTAGTTGTTTGATCTTGCTAAAAAAACAGAAACTTTGGCGCTCACGAAAACAATTCTTGTTTTTAACCAGAGTGTGATAAAATACCAATTCTTTTTGCATAAGATTAATATACAAATTTCTCAGCTCGTCCTAATTTTTCAGAATTTTTGGAGTTTCAGAAGTATTCGAAATATCCATATTACTACAGACTGTTCTGTTTTTGACAGATTCTGTTTTCTTTGCGTGTGTGCTTGTTTTGATGATTCTATGGTTTTATTTGATGAGTTTTTGCCATAGAAAAGTTTGAATACAGTAGATATAATGCAAGAATAAAATATGAATTGTTTTGCTACACTACTTATAGTAGTGATTTGATTTCTTATACTAACGGGTCTCATGAAGGTTTTGTTGAGTTTTGTGTGATTGAAGTTTTCAAGTTTTGGGTTATCTTACCATGGATGAAGGAATGATAAGTAAGAAGAGCCTAAGCTTGGGGATTCCCCGGCATCCCAAGCTATTATCCAAAGAGAGCAAGCAACTAAGCTTGGGGATGCCCTGAGTAGCATCCCCTCTTTCTTCTAACGACCATCGGTATTTTACTCGAAGCTATATTTTTATTCGTCACATACTATGAGTTTTGCTTGGAGCGTCTTGTATGATATGAGTCTTTGCATGTTTTGTTTTGATTTCTAAGTCTTGATTCCTTGCTGGACACACCTATTTGAGGGAGCCAAAATTATGCCATGACTTGTTAGAATTGCTCTCTATGCTTCGCTTAAATTTTTTATGAGCTATGGATTTGCTCTAGTGCTTCACTTATACCTTTTTGAGCACGGTGTGCTTAGTTATTTTTGAAGAAATGCTCTCTTGCTTCACTTAGATTTATTTGAGAGTTAGTAAATTTTTTGAAGAAATTCTCTCTTGCTTCACTTAAATTAATTTGAGAGAAAGAAATATTATGCTCATAATCTTCACTTATATTTGTTTGAGCTTATCAAAAGCAACACATAAAAATTAGTCCCAAAGTGATAGATATCCAAGAAGGATATAATAAAAACTTTCATGAAGATCATTGGACAAAATAAACATGATTCCTAGTAATAGTTTTGAGATATGATGATGAGATATGTGAGTCATCTTGATGAGTAATTATGCTTTAGTAAGAATATTGGTGTTAAGGTTTGTGATTCCCTATGCAAGCACGAAAGTCAATAGTCATGCTATGAAATTATATCCTACTTGTGGTGCATTATTCGGTCTTAATTATGCTTAATGATTGCTTATGAGATTATTCGTTTCTTGGTTGGTCGCTTCTCAATCTTTTGCTAGGCTTCGTTTTGCACTAAGTATGATCACTACTTGTGCATCCAAAAATCTTTAAACCAGTTTTGCCACATGAGTCCACTATATCTACCTATATGAGGTATTCTTTTGCCGTTCTAAGCAAATTTGTATGTGCCATCTCTAATTTTCAAAATGAACTTCTCTTTTGTGTGCTCGTGCCGCTTGCGAGGCGGTGAGGGGTGGCTAATATTTTCCATGCTAGATGTGTTATTCTCACGATGACTGTTTATTCACTTGTCATTGCACGAGAGTAATGTCGGTGTACAAAAGTAGGGGTCCCTTTTTGCACCCCTTTACTTGTGCGCGGGCAGTCGCAGCCCCACGCCCCTAGCCACGCTTGGCGGAGCAGAGGAAGCAAAGGCACAAGATGACTAGACCAACGCCAAGACGGAAACACAAAGAGCAGGAGGGCGAGGTGGACTCCCCCGGCAAGGCCCTTGCCGGGGTGGCCTCCACAGCCCCGGCAAGAGCCTTGTCGGGGCAACTTGCCCAACGCCAGCAGGGCTGCCACCCTTGACTGAGAGTTCCGACTCCCTCAACCACATTGGAACCAAAGCTCGGGAGGGGACACTGAACACACACTTCTCTATCAGCTGCTCCTCGACTTCTCCCTGCTGCGGAGAAGCTCGACGAGTGGAGAGCCACCAACCGAAGCCTTGTCAGCTTTGCCAACAAAGACGAGCCGCTCCCGACGGGACCCTCGTGCTGGCGTCCTGACGAGCCGATGCATGCTGGCGGTGGGGAGACCAGAGACGCTGCAACCACGGTGCACTCTCCCCCCCCCCCCACCCCGCAGCCGCGACAACAGCCACCGGCCCGTCGACCTGACGTCGCCGACAACGTTTCCACAACGTCATCCGACCTTCGAACACGCCGCGACCAACGTCAAGTCCTTCGGGAATGGGCTCAGGAAGACGCTCGAACTACGATCGAACGGCGACGGGAGATGCGCCATCAGTCAGATCGGCGTGCGGGGCCTACTATGGACCACCCGGCACCGGGGGGGCCCCGACGACCTGCCTTACGAGGTGGGTTGTCCAGCCTTTACCCGAGAGCTGCGGCAGTTCCAGTGGCTCTCCCACCGCACGTTCAAGCCCGATGTTGGCGAGAAGTACAATGGCAAGACCCACCCGTCGGAGTTCCTCAGCATCTACACCATCGCGATGCAAGCTGCTGGAGCTCACGACAACAAGGTGCTTGCCAATTACTTCTCGTTGGCACTCAAACCCAAGGTCATGTCATGGTTGATGCACTTGCCAGTGGATTCCATTTCCCCTTGGTCGGATTTGTGTCATGAGTTTGTTGGCGCCTTCACTGGAGGTCGCCAAGCTCATGGCCAGGCAAGCGATTTGCATATCATCCCCCAGAAAGAAGGTGAAAACCTGCGCAAGTACATACAGAGGTTCAGCCGGGTGCAGTACAACATCCCAGATGTTCATCCCGCCGCCGTTATCAGCGCATTCCATCAGAGTGTGCGCAACCGCGAGATGCGTGAAGAGATGGCGATGAACAAGGTCAAAGATGTGGCCGAACTTTATGTTCTGGCTGATAGATGCGCTCGAGCTGAAGAGGGGAGGAAGTACCCCGGCGAGGACACCGGTGCGGAAACTGACTCCACGGACGAAGACACCGCCGCCCCGACAAAAAAGGGCCGGCACCGCAACAGGAAGCGCAAGGGCAAGACTGTGCTTGCCGTTGAGGGATCCGGCGAGCTCGGCGCCGCCAAAAAGGCCAAGGCTGACGACCCCGGCAAGGAGGTTGCCGGGTGTGCCGCCTGCTTGGCCCTGGCGGCCGCCGGCAAGCCAGGAGGCTCCGACAAGCAGTACTGCAAGATCCACCGCACCAAAGGTCATGACCTCCAGAACTGCCGGCAAGTTGAGCTGCTTGCAGAAAAGTAGAAGGCTGAATATGAAAGGCGGGACAAGGAGAAGGGTCAGGATGGTACTGAGGGATCCGGCAAGAAGCGTGGCGGCCAAAGGGGGCGCCGCGGCAAAGATAACCAACAAGAGAGGCCTTCTGGGGGCCGTGACAAGAAAGAGGAGGATGATGATCACGACGAGGATGACTAGTCCAGCGAGCACGAGTTCCAGAAGGCTACAGAGGCTATGTGCGTCGACGGTGGTGCCTCGTTGCACACCTCACACCGCCACCTGAAGCAGTGGGCGCGTGAGGTCACTGCGGCGGAGCCGTCATTCGATGCCCAGAAGCCACTGAAGTGGTCCCGCACGCCCATCGTTTTTGACACCGAGGATCACCCTGACTGGACAACTGCGGTCGGGTGTTTGCCGTTGTTGGTTTCACCAACAATACACAACCTCAAGGTGACTAGAGTGCTGGTTGATGGTGGGGCCGGTCTGAATTTGATCTCGCCCGCTGTAATCAAGAAGCTGCAGATTCCTGATGGAGACCTCGAAGAGACGGGCACGTTTCAAGGGGTCAACCCAGGAAGGAGCCAGCCTAAAGGTAAAATCACGCTGCCGGTTACGTTTGGGGGCGAGCTAAACTATAGGACGGAGAAGATCGTCTTCGATGTCGCCGAGATCCCCTTGCCATACAATGGGATACTTGGCCGCCCAGCACTGGCCAAGTTCATGGCGGCGTCCCACTACGCCTACAACACGTTGAAGATGCCGGGGCCGCTGACCATCATCACCGTCCCCTCTGACAAGAAAGACGCGGTCATATGCGCCGACCAACTCTACCGAGAGGCAGTTGCAGCAACTGCCGCCAGGGCACTTGCTCCTGCCGCTGAAGCTCCAGGGAGGAAGAAGGCCGGCAAGACTCCTTCCGGCAAGACCTCTTTCGGCAAGACCTCTTTCGGCAAGACCTCTTGCATCCACTCCGGCAAGCGCACCTCTTCGGAGTGTTGTGCTCCCGTTGAGGACATGCCAGAGAGCTCCACCAGCAAGAGCAAGAAGTCCAAGGCTACACCACCAGAAACCAAGAAGGTGTCCGTCAAGGAGGACGGCACGGGCGGGGCTTTCACTATAAGCTCCACCCTCGACAGCAAATAGGAAAGTGCGCTCGTTGCCTTCCTACGGGCGAATGTCGATGTATTTGCATGGCAAGCATCTGACATCCCCGGCGTTCCCAGGGAGGTGATTGAGCACCATCTTGCTGTCTGTCCTCACGCGCGGCCCGTCAAGCAGAAGGTCAGGAAGCAAGCTTTGGAGCGACAAGAGTTCATCATTGAAGAGATCAGGAAGTTGGAGGCGGCAGGCCTGGTAAGAGGAGTACTCCACCCCACGTGGTTGGCCAATCCGGTGGTGGTGCGTAAGGAAAATGGGAAGTGGAGGTTGTGTATTGACTACACAGACATCAATAAAGCGTATCCAAAGGATCCTTTCCCTCTGCCACACATCGACCAGATTGTAGACTCCATTGTCGGGTGTGACCTGCTGTCATTCCTCGATGCCTATTCGGGGTACCACCAGATCTTCATGATGAATGAAGACGAAGACAAGACCGCGTTCATCACCCCATGTGGTACGTACTGTTTTGTACGAATGCCCTTCGGGTTGAAGAGCGCTGGTTCGACTTTTGGCCGAACAGTCCAGATTGGTTTTGATCCCCAGCTGCATAGAAATATGGAAGTTTATATGGATGACATAGTGGTCAAAACCAAGGACAGGTCCACGCTCGTGCAAGATTTAGAAGAAACATTCGCAAACCTGCACAAGATCAACCTCAAGCTCAACCCAGAGAAGTGCGTGTTCGGTGTCCCCTCCGGCAAACTTCTCGGGTTATGTCTCAACGCGGAATCGAAGCAAATCCCGACAAGATCAAAGCGATCGAGCAGATTGAGGCGCTGAAACGGGTCAAAGACGTCCGTAGGCTCGCCGGCTGCGTTGCTGCCCTGAGTAGGTTCATCTCCAAATCTGCTGAGCGCGCCCTCCCCTTTTTCAAAGTTTTGAAAAAGGCGGGTCTAGTAAAATGGACTCCGGAGGTAGAGGCAGCACTGCAAGATTTGAAGAGGTACCTCTCCTCCACACCAATACTAGTCGCGCCTAAACCGTGGGAGCCGTTGCTGCTGTACTTAGCAGCAACGAATCAAGTGGTCAGTGTTGCGCTGGTGGCGCAGAGGGAACTTGAGGGAGAAGCAGCAGTTGCAGTAGAGCCATCAGATGGGGAGCCGGGGTCTTCCCCGGCAGAGCCTGACACCGGCAAATCAGAACCCCCGGCAAGGCTCAGACCCGCCGAGGCAGAACCTGAGCGGATGGGCGAAGTGGGACAGAAGAAGAAGATGGTGCAGCACCCAGTGTATTTTGTCAGTTCCCTCTTGCAGGGGGCTAGGTCAAGATATCCTAGAATGCAGAAGCTACTTTTCGGCCTTCTCATGGCCTCGAGAAAGCTACACCACTATTTCCAAGCACACGAGATCGCCGTCGTCACTCGCCTCCCTTTGCAACGGATTTTGCACAACCCAGATGCGACAGGGAGGAATGTGGAGTGGGCACTGGAGCTGTCGACCTTTGGCCTCAGGTTTGAAAGTACTTCAATGATCAAGAGCCGAGCTTTGGCAGAGTTCATAGCAGAGTGGACCGCAATGCCCGATGAGGAGATCCAAGAGACCACCCTTCCCGGCAAGGAGACGAGCAGTGAGTGGATTATGTACTTTGATGGAGCTTTCTCACTCCAAGGTGCTGGTGCTGGCGTGCTACTCGTCGCACCCACCGGAGAGCACCTCAAGTACGTAATCTAGATGCACTTCCCCCGGGAAAAATCAATAAACAATACGGTGGAGTATGAGGGGTTGCTTGCCGGTCTCAGGATCGCGGCAGACCTCGGAATCAAGAAGCTCATCATTAGAGGTGATTCGCAGCTCGTCATCAAGCAAGTCAACAAGGATTACCAGAGCCCATTGATGGAGGCCTATGTGAATGAAGTGAGGAAGTTGGAAGAACATTTCGACGGACTACAGGCAGAACATGTTCCCCGAGCGGAGAACAGCATTGCCGACGACCTGTCGAAACACGCTACCCTCAAGTTGCCTGTGGAACCAGGTACCTTTGTACTTCAGTTAATACGACCATCCGTAGAGCCACCAACAGGGCAGAACAAGCGAAGGAAGACAAGCCCCGACAAGTACCTTCCCGCTGAGCTCCCAGGAGCCGCCGGCAAGGAGGTTGCCGGGTACCCCAAGCTTGCCGAGGGGCAACTACCTCTGACGGGGGCCCAGGACCTGACCGTAGAGGCAGCTGCCCCTGCGGCCGAATATGTGCCTTTGGTCCTTGCCGTCGAGCCCCAGGCTCCGGCATGGGCGCAGCCCACCGTCCGCTTCCTCCAGACAGGAGAGCTCCCCGAGGAGTAGGAAGAAGCAGAGAAAGTAGCCCGTCGGTCCAACATGTACCAGTTTGTTGATGATACCCTGTACAGAAGGAGGCCAAACGGAGTCAGGCTGAAGTGCATTCCTCGAGAGGACGGACTAGAGCTGTTGGCAGAGATACATGGAGGTATGTGTGGCTCCCACATAGGGTCAAGGGCCCTTGCCGGCAAGGCATTCCGGCAAGGTTTCTTCTGGCCCACAGCCCTCCAGGATGCAGCTGCACTAGTAACCAAGTGTGAAGCATGTCAGTTCCATTCGAAGAAGCTTCATCAACCAGCTCAAGCCCTTAAAACAATCCCTCTCTCATGGCCATTTTCGGCCTGGGGGCTCAACATACTGGGCCCCTTCCCTCGTGATGTTGGGGGCTTTGAGTAATTGTACGTCGCAATCGACAAGTTAACAGAGTGGCTCGAAGTGGAAGCAGTAGGGAAGGTGACAGCACAGTCTGCCGTCAAGTTCTTCAAGGGGCTAGTCTGTCGTTTTGGTGTGCCGAACAGAGTCATCACCGACAACGGCACGCAGTTCACAAGCCGCACCTTCATGCAATACATCCAGGACCTTGGTAGCAAGGTCTGTTTCGCTTTAGTGGCACACCCACGGAGTAACGGCCCGGCGGAGAGGGAAAATGCTGAAGTACTGCGAGGTCCGAGGACAAAGACTTTTGACAGGCTACACAAGTGTGGAAGTCACAGGATTGATGAGTTGTCGGCGGTTCTTTGTTCGATCAGAACAACGCCAAATCGAGCCACCGGCCAGACACCCTTTGCCCTGGTATACGTGGCAGAAGCAGTTCTCCCCACGGAACTCACATACGGGTCACCTCGAGTGCTCGCTTATGATGAGCTTGAGCAAGAGCAGTTGCGCCAAGATGACGCGACGCTCCTTGAGGAAGATCGTCTTCGGGCGGCTGTGCGAGCTGCACGCTACCAGCAGGCCATGCGCCGCTACCATGGCCGCAAGGTTTATGCCCGAAGTCTTGAGGAAGGCGACCTTGTTCTTCGGCGCGTTCAGTCGGCCAAGAATTCCAACAAGTTGATGCCGAAGTGGGAAGGCCCTTATCGGGTAATACGAGTCACCATGCCTGGCGCAGTCCGCCTGGAGACCGAAGATGGTATCCCAGTGAGCAACTCCTGGAACATCGAACATATTTGTAAGTTTTACCCATGAGGCGCGGTTGTCGGGTCTCCCGGCAAGCCACCTTTTGTACAAGCCTTGCCGACAAGGCATGTAACCCTTTGTACAAAGCCAGGTGCAGACCCTTAGCATAAATAAATGAAGCGCTGGCACCCTAAGTTTTAGCATGCATGCTAGGTTAAGTCTCTCTTTGGTAGGGTTGATAGTGCCCGGCGGCAACTAACCCCTAGCATAGAGGTCGGGTGTGTGTCTTTCCGTCCTTTCCAGTCTTTTCTTTGGTTCGTAGGCTGCACAGGCGTTTCTGCTAAGCCATTTAAGGGCAGGGAGACGGATCGACATCCCCGACCCCGGCAAGCCATTGCCGGGGGGCTGCAGATTCAAGCACCTGACCACGGGAAGCCAAGGTTGCCGGGCGCTGCAGATCCAGATAAGTCCTTTATCCCCTGTTATGCATTTCCGTGTGGAATTGGGATGTATGAAGCCTCGTTTATTCTTGGGCCACCGTGCTCCCCCTTTCCTGTGCCCAAGAACTATTCCCTGGGCCGGAACTTGGTTTAAGTTGCGGTGACAAGGAAGCAAACGAAGGGCCTAACCCTACTTCGCCCTGCCTCCGCCAAGAGCGTGAGTATGGTCGTGAATGAAGTGAGGTGACGGCAAGGCCTATTGCTGGGCGACAGTGTTTATCTTAAAAATAACAAGGATTCATTCCTTGGCATGGGCCTTGCTCACGCACAAAGAACCCGGCAAGAACCCTTTTTCATTAATATGTTCCAAACAGGTACAGTTCATACGGAATGCAAACATAAGTAAGGGGATTACAAGGTTTAAATCTAACAGGAGCCCGCATGCTAAAAACTAAAAAAAAGATAAGTGCCCCGTGATCCCCGTTCTTGCCCCTTTCCTCCCAGGTACGGCAGGTGAAGGCAAAAAGGAGGCGACAGGGAACGCGCCGATGGAGAGCTTGACGAGGAAGGCCCTCGGCAGGGCGCATGGCCGAGGGAGGAGGGCGGCACGGTCAGCCGGAGTCGGTGTCCTCCCACTTGACGCCCTCGTCGTCGCTGTCGTTGTCCTCCTCATCACTCCCGCTTGAGGAGGAGTCTACATCATCGGAGGAGCTCTCCAGGCAAAACCTTAGGCGAGTTCCCAAGTGCCCAAAGACCTTGACGGAGAGCAGGCCATTCTCCATTAATTTGAAGTGGAGAACGAGCCCCTCCTACAGGCTGTGGGCACGAGCGAAGGTCTTCCATCCGCGACGAAGATACATGACGTGAGGGGCGGGGAAGTTGACGTCGACCCGCATGCTGCCATTCCCGCAGCCCCTCATATGCAACCTCAGAGCCTGTGGCGGATCGAGCTCCATCTCTCGAGCGAATGGAGTAGGGAGACGAAGACGATGGCGCACTGGCCGGTGCAGCCTGATGATGAACTCACGGGGCTGGTCTCCGACGTGGCCCTCCATTGGGGAGGGGCCGCTGGCGGAGGCGAGGCCGGTGCGCCGCCCCGTCCTCCTCTTCCCCGAGCACCACGGCGGCCTCGGCCTCGCCCCCACTCTTCCTCTCGCGGCCGGCTCTGCCGCCATGAGCTCTTGGGAAGGAGGGGCACGCTATCGAGCAGAGACCCTCATCGCCGCCATCGGAGTGCCGACGCGCCCTCTCGCCATAGCAGACGAAAGGAAGGAGCCAAGGTGGAAGGAGATGAATGATGAAAGATTGAGGGATTCCATCTCCCTCCCCTTCTTATAAAGGGGCGGGGCCGAGGCTCGGCCGCCCCACTTAACCAATCCGGCCACCAGGGGCGCAGGGAATCGAGACCGACCCACTGCTCCAATTAGCGACGGCCCGATTCCCCGCCTCGTCATTTAAGGCCCGTGCCCCCCGCGTCCACCGCCTACCATCTTCGAGGCATGGGGGACACATGGTGAGCAAGCCGAAATTGAGGAGACGAGTGAGGCGACCATTTTCCACCCCGTGATCATGGGGCACGGGTGCCTTGAAGGCCACGACTCGAGTCCACTTAGTAAATGAGCCGCGCCCCTGCGTTTTCCTCTTTGTATGGGGAAGGCGCGATCCGCCTTTTTACTACAATGTGATTCACGAGGGCAGCAACCACCTCACGCATGACCCCCATGTCGCGCATTCAACGCGGGTCGGGGGGAAGCGCAATGAGCGAGGGAGTTACTACGGTAAAAACTCCACCGCACGCGCACCCGCGCACCGTTCTGGGCCTGACCCAATAACGCCCCGCGCTTATATGTGCCCCAGGCCCGGGGGCTCCTATCGGTGTACAAAAGTAGGGGTCCCTTTTTGCACCCCTTTACTTGTGCGCAGGCAGTTGTAGCCCCACGCCCCTGGCCACGCTTGGCGGGGCAGAGGAAGCAGAGGCACAAGACGACTAGACCAACGCCAAGCCGGAAACACAAAGAGCAGGAGGGCGAGGTGGACTCCCCTGGCAAGGCCCTTGCCGGGGTGGCCTCCACGCAACTTGCCTAACGCCAGCAGGGCTGCCACCCTTAAGCCTGAGAGTTCCAACGCCCTCAACCACATTGGAACCAAAGCTCGGGAGGCGCCTCCGTGGTGGCATGCAGATCTTTGTGAAGACCAAGAACGTGCAAGATCAGATGAGAATCGGAAGACGGAGATCCTCGGCGAGATCCTTGCCGAGGATACCCACGAGGCCCCCCCCGGCAAGACCCTTGCCCGGGACACCCACGACGCCGCGGCAAGACCCTTGCCGGGGCCCCGGCAAGACCCTTGCCAAAGACATCCACGGGGCCGCAGCCAGGCCCGCATCTGCCAAGACTCCGCCGCCGTTCCCATACAGTTGCCAGCCCACCAACTAGGCGAGCACCTGCGTGGCGACGTGCGGCCTCTAGACCAACTCAGCAAGCACCTGCGTGGTGGCATGCAGATCTTCGTGAAGGCTCTGCCACCGCACCAACTCAGCAGCCAGCCAGCCAGTGTGGCACTACCCGCCTCGTCAGTTCGGACGCGCATCGAAGCCAGGCGAGGCGGCGACAGCTAGGACGAGCTTCCTTATCGTCCCCGATAAAGCAAGACGGGCACGTCGGCAGCGCATTAAATGTGTTTGTCCTACGGTGCCAGAGGATAGACTCGATCACTGTATAGCTTTCCACGTCCTATGTGCCACTGTGGCAGCCCCTTAGTCTATAAAAGGAGGCCCGCGGCGTACTGAGGAAGTATTCGGACTTTTTGGACCCTGCATGCCTTGTAGCTAGTCCAAGAACACGAGATAAATAGAAACCAGCAGGAGTAGGGTATTACACATCACTTGCGGCCCAAACCTGGATAACCCCCCCCCCCCCCCCCGTGTTGATCTCTCAATCCCGCTCTTTCCACAGCCCCGCGCCCGCCAACCGTACCAAAAGGGATTCCTCGTGATCCCGTAGGTGTCGTTTCCCTCGAGAAGTAAGGCAAAGGTATTAGGGATGCCCAGTCCCGAAATGAAAAATGAATTTACTTTATGTTGTCAAATAATAAATTCCTTGGAAAGTGTTGGTATGGAGGGCATATATCCATGGATACAGCTAGCCATGGAAAGTGAAAGTATGGTTGAAAAAGGAATAAACTTTAATTTCTGTTTGTGAACCGCCTATGATATATCTAGCATGGAAAGTGGTGGGAACTTTAAGTCGTTTTCGTTGGTGGGAAAGGCACACCTCCCAAAATGTTTTTATCTCTAAGTTTTTCGCTTTGAGCTCTGGCACCTCTACAAATCCCTACTTCCCTCCGTGAAGGGCCTTTCTTTTACTTTATGCAATTTTTATTTTTGAATTTGAGTCTCCATCCTCTCTTATAGAGCACCAACTAGGGGGCACTATCATCGTACTTGAGCATTGGGTGTAGCTAATATGCGAGTGTTTTTCATGAATGGATTAATGATTGAGCATGATGGGCTAGGGATAACTTATTTTAGCGTTGATATTTTGAAAGACATGGTTGCTTGTTGATATGCATGAGTATTTAAGTTATCATGTCAAAACTAGACTATTGCTTTGAACAATATAAAAGTCCAAATGTCCATGCTATAAAGAAAAGAATATGAGATGACATGTTAGGCAGCATTCCACATCAAAAATTCTATTTTTATCATTTACCTACTCGAGGACGAGCAGGAATTAAGCTTGGGGATGCTGATACGTCTCCAACGTATCTATAATTTTTTATTGTTCCATGCTGTTATATTATCATTCTTGGATGTTTTATAATCATTTTATAGTCATTTTATATCATTTTTTGGTACTAACCTATTGACATAGTGCCAAGTGCCAGTTGCTATTTTCTGCATGTTTTTTACATCGCAGGAAATCAATACCAAACGGAGTCCAAACGCAGTGAAACTTTTTGTTGGCTTTTTTTGGACCAGAAGACATCTAATGGGTCGGAGAAGCGCCTGGGGGAGTGCTCCGAGGGGAGCACAACCCACCAGGGCGCGCCAGGAGGCCCAGGCGCGCCCTGGTGGGTTGTGCCCACCTCGGGTGCCCCCTGAACCGCCTCTTTGCTCTATAAATACCCAATATTCCAGAAAGCCTAGGAGAGTCGATGAAAATCAATTCCAGCCGCCGCAAAGTCCTGAACCACCAGATCCAATCTAGACACCATCACGGAGGGGTTCACCACTTCCATTGGTGCCTCTCCGATGATGCGTGAGTAGTTCTTTGTAGACCTTCAGGTCTGTAGTTAGTAGCTAGATGGCTTCCTCTCTCTCATTTGATTATCAATACAAGGGTCTCTTGGAGATCCATGTAACTCTTTTTGCGGTGTGTTTGTTGGGATGAACTTTGAGTTTATGATCAGATCTATCTTTTTACCCATGAAAGTTAGTTGAGTCTTCTTTGATCTCTTATATGCATGATTGCTTAAGCCTCATATTTCTTCTCTGATATTTGGGTTTTGTTTGGCCAACTTGATCTATTTATCTTGCAATAGGAAGAGGTGCTTTGTAGTGGGTTTGATCTTACGGTGCTTGATCCCAGTGACAGAAGGGGAACCGACATGTATGTATCGTTGCTACTAAGGATAAAACGGTGCGGTCTATTTCTACATAAATATATCTTTTCTACATCATGTCATCGTTCTTATTGCATTACTCCATTTCTCCATGAACTTAATACACTAGATGCATGCTGGGTAGCGGTTGATGTGTGGAGTAATAGTAGTAGATGCAGACAGGAGTCGGTCTACTAGGACGTGATGCCTAAATAATGATCATTGCCTGGATATCGTCATGATTATTTGAAGTTCTATCAATTGCCCAACAGTAATTTGTTTACCCACCGTTTGCTATTTTTCTCGAGAGAAGCCACTAGTGAAACCTACGGCCCCCGGGTCTCTTTTTCATATTAATTGCCTTTGCGATCTATGTCGGTGTACAAAAGTAGGGGCTCCCATTTTGACCCCTTTACTTGTGCACGGGTAGTCGGAGCCGCGCCCACGGCCACACCAAGCAGGGCAGAGGAGGGAAGTCGGAGCACAAGGCAACCAGAGCAACGCCACACGAAGAGCAAGGGGGCGAGGAGGACTCCCCCGGCAAGAGCCCTTGCCGGGGCGGCCTTGGCGAGAACCTTGCCGGGGCAACTTGCCCGACGCCAGCAGAGTGTGCCACCCTTGAGCCCACAGGTTCCAACACCACCGACAAACCACATTGGAACCAAGGCTCGGGAGGCGCCTCTGTGGTGGCATGCAGATCTTCGTCAAGATCATAAACACACAAGATCATATGAGGACCAGAAGACGACGACCCCCGGCAAGACCCTTGCCGGGGACGACCACGGTGCCACGGAAAGACCCTTGCCGGGGCCCCGGCAAGGCCCTTGTCGAGGACACTTATGAGGCCGCAGCCAGGCCCACGTCTGCCAAGACTACACCGCCGCTCCCATGCAGCTGCTAGCTCAACCAGCTGAGCAGGCACTTGCGTGGCAGCGTGCGGCCTCTACGCCAACTCAGCTAGCACCTGCGTGGTGGCATGCAGATCTTCGTGAAGACTCCACCACCGCGCCAGCCCAGCAGCCCGCCAACGTGGCGCTACAACGCCTCGTATGTTTGGACGCGCGTCGCAGCCAGGCGAGGCGGCGACAGCTGGGACGAGCTTCCTTGCCGTCCCCGATAAAGCAAGGGGGTCACGTCAGCAGCACATTAAATGCGTTTGTCAAACGGTGCCAGAGGATAGACTCATCCACTGTACACCTTTCCACCTCCTGTGTGCCACCGTGGCAACCCCTTTTGTCTATAAAAGGAGGCCCGAGGCAACCAGGAGAAGGATTCGGATCTTTTGGGCAAGTTACACCCCATAGCTAGCTCAAGAACACATGAACACTCAAATATATCCACCAAAGCAGGACTAGGGTATTACGCATCTTCACGGCCAGAACCTGGGTAAACGATCTGTGTGCTTCCTATCAGACCCGCTCTTTGCACAACCCCGCGCTCGCCGACCGTAGAAGGGATCCCAGTGATCCCATAGGTGTCGATTCCCACCGACATCTTTGGCGCACGAGGTAGGGGGCGCAGTTGTGAAAATCCGGTCTAGCGGTTAGCCTAGCAGTTCTTCATTGCCATGGCTCCCAAGAAGAAGACGATCACGGTGATCGGTTCATCTGGAGCTGGACGGCCCGTACCGGTGCGGGCGAGCAGCGGGCCGGTCGCGGACAGAACTCGAGGCGTGGCCCGCGAGCACCAACATCGCTCTGGCAGTCAGAGCCTGGCGAGCGGTGTCGTTCATGCACAACACGATGGGCCGCATGTCGCCGAACCCAAGGACGGAGCTGGGCCCCCCCGCAGGCGGCGCGGGGCCCTCCAGGGGTGGCGCCGTGCCACCTAGGGGCGGCGCAGCAACCTCCAAGACGCCTACACCGGCGCCCACAACGCGCTCTTCCCAGGGTGTGCGCGGCGAACAGCGTCACCACACTGGTGACCCCAGACGCCGCCGTGGGAAGAGTCCTGTGCATCATTCGCGGGACGAAGGAGGCCAGCATGCCCACCGAAAGGCTGGCGAAAATGGTGCACAGCCGCCATGCCATGATAGAGCTCCTTCTAACATGGTTAGAAGTCGGAGCGCGTCACGGTCCACGCAGCTTTCGCCGCCACCCACGCCAGTAGAAGCTTTGGCGCGCGCGCAGCTGCTCCTCGACTTCCCTCCTGCCGCGGAAAATCTCGACGAGTGGAGAGCCACCATCCGGAGACTCGTCGGTGTCGCCAACAAAGATGAACCACGACTGGCGGGGCCCTCGGGCCGACGCTCCATCGAGCCACCACATGCCAGCGGTGGAAGGACCGGAGGTGCTGCAGCCACGATGCACTCTCCTCCCCCACGCCAGTTGCCGCGGGTGCCGGTCCGTCGTGATGATGCTTGTGATAACATTTCCATAGCGTCGTCCGACCCACAGACCCACCGAGATCAGCGCCAAGTTCTTCGGGAGCGAGCCCATGAAGACGCTTGAACCACCATCGAGCGTCGGGGCGATGCGCGCCACCGGTCAGATAGGCGGGCAGGGCCCACTATGGACCAGCCAGCGCCAGGAGGCTCCGGTGGCCTGCCCTACGAGGTGGCTTGCTCGGCCTTTACCCGTGAGCTCCGGCAGTTCCAGTGGCTGTCCCACCGCACGTTCAAGCCCGACGTCGGCGAGAAGTACAACGGCAAGACCCCGTTGGAGTTCCTCAGCATCTACACCATCGCAATGCAAGCTGACGGAGCCCGCGACGATAAGGTGCTTGCTAATTACTTCCCGTTGGCGCTTAAACCCAATGTTATGTCTTGGTTGATGCACTTGCCGGTGGATTTCATTTCTT
Organism: Aegilops tauschii subsp. strangulata; assembly: GCF_002575655.3. Taxonomy (NCBI): domain Eukaryota; kingdom Viridiplantae; phylum Streptophyta; class Magnoliopsida; order Poales; family Poaceae; genus Aegilops; species Aegilops tauschii. Next base: position 119,563,435 of record NC_053039.3, on the reverse strand, counting down.
CTTGGTCGGATTTGTGCCATGAGTTCGTTGGCGCCTTCACCGGAGGCCACCAAGCTCATGGCCAGGCAAGCGATTTGCATTTCATCCCGCAGAAGGAAGGTGAAACACTGCGCATGTACATACAGAGGTTCAGCCGAGTGCAGTACAACACCCCAGATGTTCATCCCGCCACCGTGATCAGCGCATTTCATCAGAATGTGCCCAACCGCAAGATGCGTGAAGAGCTGGCGATGAACAAGGTCAAAGATGCGGCTGAACTCTATGTTCTGGCTGATAGATGCGCCCGAGCTGAAGAGGGAAGGAAGTACCCCGGCAAGGACGCCGACGCGGAAACCGACTCCACAGACGAAGGCACAGGCATCCCGACGAAGAAGGGCCGGCACCGCAACAGGAAGCGCAAGGGCAAGACCGTGCTTGCCGTCGAGGGATCCGAGGACACCGGCGCTGCCAAGAAGGCCAAGGCAGATACCCCGGCAAGGAAATTGCCGGGTGTGCCGCTTGCCGGGCCTTGGCGGCTGCCGACAAGCCAGGAGGCTCCGACAAGCAATACTGCAAGATCCACCGCACTAAGGGCCACGACCTCCAGAACTGCCCGCAAGTCGAGCTGCTTGCTGAGAAGCAAAAAGTTGAGTATGAGAGGCGGGACAAGGAGAAGGGCTAGGATGGTGCCGAGGGATCTGGCAAGAAGCATGGCGGCCAATGAGGTCGCCGCGGCAAGGATAACCAGCAAGAGAGGCCCGCTCGGGGCCGCGACAAGAAGCAGGAAGATGACGATCATGACGAGGACGACGAGTCCGGCGAGGATGAGTTCCAGAAAGCTACAGAGGCCATGTGCGTCGATGGTGGCGCCTCGCTGCATACCTCTCGCCGCCAGCTCAAGCAGTGGGCGCATGAGATCACAGCAGCAGAGCCATCGTTCGACGCTCAGAAGCCACTGTAGTGGTCCAGCACGCCTATCATCTTCGACACCGAGGACCACCCTGATCACACAACTGCGGTCAGGTGTTTGCCATTGTTGGTTTCACCAAGGATACGCAACCTCAAGGTGAACAAGATGCTAGTTGATGGAGGGGCTGGTCTGAACTTGATCTCGCCCGTTGTGATCAAAAGGCTGCAGATTCCTGATGGAGACCTTGAGGAGACGGGCACGTTTCAAGGGGTCAACCTGGGAAGGATTCAGCCAAAGGGCAAGGTCACGCTGCCTGTGATGTTTGGAGGCGAGTTGAACCACAGGACGGAGAGGATTGTCTTCGATGTTGCCGAGATCCCCTTGCCCTACAACGGGATCCTTGGCCGCCCGGCACTAGCCAAGTTCATGGCGGCGTCGCACTAGGCCTACAACACGCTAAAGATGCCTGGGCCGATGACCATCATCACCGTCCCCTCCGACAAGAAGGATGCGCTGATCTGTGCCGACCAACTCTACCAGGAAGCAGTTGCAGCGACTGCCGCCAAGGCACTTGCTCCTGCCGCTGGAGCCCCGGGAGGGAAGAAGACCGGCAAGACCTCTCGCACCCACTCCGGCAAGCGCACCTCTTTGGAGTGTTGTGCTCCCGTCGAGGACGTGCCAGAGAGCTCCACCGGCAAGAGCAAGAAATCCAGAGCTGCACCGCCAGAGACCAAGAAGGAGTCCGTCAAGGAGGATGGCACAGGAGGGGCTTTCACCATAAGCTCCACCCTCGACAGCAAATAGGAAGGCGCACTCGTCACCTTCCTGCGGGTGAATGTCGATGTGTTTGCGTGGCAAGCATCCGACATCCCTAGCATTCCCAGGGAGGTGATTGAGCACCACCTTGCTATCTGTCCTCATGCGCGGCCCGTCAAGCAGAAGGTCAGGAAGCAGGTTTGGAAAGGCAAGAGTTCATCACAGAGGAGATCAGGAAGTTGGAAGCGGCAGGCTTGGTGAGAGGAGTACTCCATCCGATGTGGTTGGCCAATCCGGTGGTGGTGCGCAAGGCAAATGGGAAGTGGGGGCTGTGTATTGACTACACAGATATCAATAAGGCTTGTCCCAAGGACCCTTTCCCGTTGCCACGCATCGACCAGATTGTTGACTCCACGGCCAGGTGTGATCTGTTATCATTCCTTGACGCCTACTTAGGATACCACCAGATCTTCATGACAAGAGAAGACGAAGAAAAGACAGCATTCATCACCCCATGTGGTACGTATTGCTTTTTACGGATGCCTTTCGGGTTGAAGAGTGCTGTCTCAACGTTCGCAAGGGCAGTCCAAATTGGTTTTGAGCCCCAACTACATAGAAATATGGAAGCTTATATGGATGACATAGTAGTCAAAACCAAGGACAAGGCGACACTTGTACAAGATTTAGAAGAGACATTTGCAAATCTGCGCAAGATCAACCTCAAGCTGAACCCTGAGAAGTGTGTCTTCGGTGTTCCGACCGGCAAGCTTCTCGGGTTCTTTGTGTCGCAGCGCGGGATCGAACCGAATCCAGATAAGATCAAGGCCATTGAGCAGATTGAGGCACCTAAGCGGATCAAGGATGTGCGCCGGCTCACTGGCTATGTTGGCGCCATGAGCAGGTTCATTTCCAAGTCTGCCGAGCGTGCCCTCCCCTTTTTCAAGATCTTGAAGAAGGCGGGCTCAATGGAGTGGACCCTAGAGGCCGAAGCAGCGCTACAGGATTTGAAGAAATACCTCTCCTCTACGCCGATACTAGTTGCGCCTAAACCACAAGAGCCATTGCTGCTATACCTAGCAGCAACGAATCAAGTGGTCAGCGCCGCGCTAGTGGCACAGAGGGAGGTCGACGAAGAGGCAGCGGCAACGGCAACGGCAGGATGGGAGGATGACGAACCAGGGCTACCCCTGGCAGGGCCTGGTACCGGCAAGGTGCGGCCCCCGGTAGAGCCTGACGCCGGCGGGACCGGGCCCGTGCAACTTGATGGAGTGGTACAGAAGAAGAAGATGATGCAGCACCCAGTTTACTTTGTCAGCTCCCTCTTACAGGGGGCTATATCAAGGTACTCCGGTGTGCAGAAATTGCTCTTCGGCCTCCTTATGGCCTCGAGGAAGTTGCGTCATTACTTCCAAGCCCACAAGATCACCGTCATCGCCCGCCTCCCGTTGCAACGGATATTGCATAACCTAGATGCAACCGGGAGGATTGTGGAATGGGCTTTGGAACTGTCGAGCTTTGGTTTGAAGTTTGAAAGCGCTTCAACGATCCAGAATAGAGTCTTGGCAGAGTTCATTGCCGAGTGGACCTCAACGCCCGACGAAGAGATCCAGGAGACCACTCTCCCCGGCAAGGAAGCAAGTCGTAACTGTATTATGTACTTTGACGGGGCTTTCTCGCTGGAAGGCGCCGGTGCCGGTGTGCTACTAGTTGCACCCACCAGAGAGCACCTCAAGTATGTATTCCAGATGCACTTTCCCAGGGAGATGTCAACTAACAACACCGCTGAGTACGAGGGATTGCTCGCCGGTCTCAGGATCACGGTAGACCTCGGGATCAAGAAGCTTATCATCAAGGGTGATTCACAGCTCGTCGTCAAGCAAGTTAACAAAGATTATCAAAGCCCATTGATGGAGGCCTACGTGAATGAGGTGAGGAAGTTGGAAGAGCGCTTTGACGATATACAAGCGAAGCATGTTCCCCGAGTGGAGAACGACACCGCCGGTTACGTGTCAAAGCACGCTGCACTCAAACTACCTGTGGAACCCGGTACTTTTGTGCTTCAGTTAACTCAACCATCCATTGAACCATCGACACAGCAGAACAAGCGCAGGAAATCAGGCCCCGGCAAGTACTTTCCCGCCGAGCTCCCAGGAGCCGCCGGCAAGGATGTTGCCGTGGGCACTGAGCCTGCCATGGGGCCGCGAACTCCGGCAGGGCGTCAAGCCCTGGCTGTAGAGACAGCCGCTCCCATGACAGAGGAAATGCCTTTGGTCCTTGCCGTCGAGCCCCAGGCTCCGGCATGGGCACAACATACACTCTGATTCCTCCAAACAGGGGAACTTCCTGAGGAGCAGGAAGAAGCGGAGAAAGTAGCCCGTCGGTCTGCCATCTATCAGTTCGTCGACGACGTCCTGTACAGAAAGAGACCGAACGGTGTGAAATTGAAGTGCATTCCCCGGGAGGAAGGACTGGAGCTGTTGGCAGAGATACACTAAGGCATATGTGGTTCCCACATAGGGTCGAGGGCCCTTGCCGGCAAGGCATTCTGGCAAGGTTTTTTCTGGCCCACTGCCCTCCAGGATGCAACGACACTAGTAACCAAGTGTGAAGCGTGTCAGTTCCATTCAAAGAAGCTTCATCAACCAGCTCAAGCCCTTCAAACAATCCCTCTTTCCTGGCCATTTTCGGTCTGGGGGCTCGACATACTGGGCCCTTTCCCCACGCTGTCGGGTGCTTTGAGTACTTGTACGTTGCAATCGACAAGTTCACAAAGTGGCCGGAGGTGGAAGCAGTGAGGAAGGTGACAGCGCAGTCAGCCGTCAAGTTCTTCAAGGGGCTAGTCTGCCCTTTTGGTGTGCCAAACAGAGTCATCACCGATAACGGCACACAGTTCACAAGCCACACCTTCATGCAGTACATCCAAGACCTCGGTAGCAAGGTCTGTTTCGCTTCCGTGGCACACCCACTGAGCAACGGCCAGGCGGAGAGGGTAAATGCTGAAGTACTGCAAGGCCTGAGAACAAAGACTTTTGACAAACTGCGCAAGAGCGGAAGGCGCTGGATTGATGAGTTGCCGGCGGTTCTTTGGTCAATCAGAACAATGCCAAATCGAGCCACCGGCCAGACACCCTTTGCCCTGGTATACGGGGTAGAGGCAGTTCTCCCCACGGAACTCACATACGGGTCACCTCGAGTGCTCGCTTATGACGAGCTTGAGCAAGAGCAATTGCGGCAAGATGACACAACGCTCCTTGAGGAAGGTCATCTTCGGCCGGCTGTGAGAGCAGCGCACCACCAGCAAGCCTTGCGCCGCTACCATAGCCGCAAGGTTCATGCCCGAAGCTTTGAGGAAGGCGACCTTGTTCTTCGGCACGTTCAGTCGGCCTAGAATTCTAGCAAGTTGACGCCGAAGTGCGAAGGCTCTTATCGGGTAATACGAGTCACCAGGCCTGGCGCAGTCCGCCTGGAGACCGAAGATGCTATTCCAGTGAGCAACTCCTGGAACATCGAACATCTTCGTAAGTTTTACCCATATGGCGCGGTTGCTGGGCCCCCTGGCAAACCAGCTTTTGTACAAGCTTTGCCGGCAAGGCATGTAACCCTCTGTACAAAGCCAGGCGCAGACCCTGAGCATAAATAAATGAAGCGCTGGCGCCCTAAGTTTTAGCATGCATCCTAGGTTAAGTCTCTCCCTCGGTTAGGGTTGATAGTGCTTGGCGGCGACTAACCCCTAGCATAGAGGTTGAGTGTGCATCTCTCTGTTCCTTTCCGTCCTCTTTGGTTCGCAGGGTACATGGACATTTCTGCTGAGCTATTTGGAAGAAAGAGAACAAGCCGGCGCTCCGACCCCGGCAAGCCAAGGTTACTGGGGGCTGCAGACACAAGGATCCAACCCCGGCAAGCCAAGGCTGCCGGGGGCTGCAGATCCAGATAAGTCTTTTATCCCCTATTGTGCATTTCCGTATGGAGTTGGGACGTATGAAACCTCGTTTTATTCCTAGGCCACCGTGCTCCCCCTTTTTTCCTGTACCCAACTATTCCCTGGGTCAGAACTGGGTCGTAGTCGCGGTGACAAGGAAATAAACGAAGGGCCTAGCTCTAGTTCGCCCCTGCCTCCGCCAAGAGCGTGAGAATGGTCGGGTGAAGTAAAGGGACGGCAAGGCCTGTTGCCGGGCGACAATGTTTATCTTAAAGATAACAAGGATTTACTCCTAGGCATGGGCCTCGCTCACGCACAAAGAACCCGGCAGGCACCCTTTTTCATTAAAAATGTTCCATACAGGTACAGTTCATACGGAATGAAAAACATGAGCAAGGGGATTACAAGTTCTAAATCTAACAAGTGCCCGCAGGCTTACAAACTAAAAAAAGATAAGATGCCCGTAATCCCTTTCTTGTCCCTCTCCTCAGGAAACAGAACAAGATGACGGGAGGGCAAAAAGGGCGCCTAGGCGAGGCACGAGCAGCAGAAGGCACCAGGAGAACATCCCGGTGGCCGCCCCAAAGAGAGGCTGGTGATGATGATGCCGGGAGAAGAGCTGGAAGACGAGGCAGCGGGCCGGCAATACGCGACGAAGGCGTCGGTGCCCGCGTACTCCGACTTGATGGCCCGCCACCCTCCTTCTTCGTCTTCTCCAGCCTCCCAAGCCAGCCGCCCAAGGAGGCGACCCCGAGAAGTTCAAGGAGCTGGCGATGCAGATGGAGGTGTTGCTGGCGTCGCCATGGGACGGCGTGTCCGATGCCTAGTCAGACCCGTCATCCTCCTGCCCGCTACCCTCGTCATCGCTGTTGCTGTCCTCCTCGTCACTCTCGCTCGAGGAGGAATCTTCATCATCAGAGGAGCTCTCCACGCAGCACTTTAGGCGAGTCCCAAGGTCCCCAAAGACCTTGACGGAGAGCAGGCCGTTCTCCATTAATCTGAAGTAGAGAACGATCCCCGCCGTCAGGCTGTGGACACAAGCGAAAGTCTTCCATCCACGACAAAGGTACATGACGTGAGGAGCGGGAAAGTCGACGTCGACCCGCGTGCCGCCATTCCCGCAGCCCCTCATATGCAACCTGAGGGTCTGGGGCGGATCGAGCTCCATCTCCCGAGCGAATGGGGTGGGGATACGAAGACGACGGTGCGGTGGCCGGTGCAGCCTGATGAGGAACTCACGGGGCTGGTCCCCGACGTGGCCCTCCACTGGGGGAAGCATTGCCGGCGGAGGCAAGGCCGGTGCGCCACCCCGTCCCCCTCTTCCCCGAGCGCCACGGCGACCTCGGCCTCGCCCCCTTCCCCATCCTCTCGTGGCCGGCTCCGCCGCCGCAAGCTCATGGGGAGGAGGGACGCGCTATCGAGCAGAGACCCTCGCTGCCACCGTCGAAGGGCCAGCGCCTCCTCTCGCCATGGCAGATGGAAGGAAGAAGACGAGGTGGAAGGAGATGGATGATGGAAGAATGCGGGATGCCATCCCCTCCCGCTTCTTATAAAGGGGCGGGGTCGGGGCTCGGCCGCCCCACTCGACCAATCCGGCCATCGGGGGCACAAGGAATCGGGACTGACCCGCCGCTCCAATCAGCGACGGCCCGGTTTCCCGCCTCCACCGCCTGCCACGCTGAAGGCATGGGGGACACATGGCGAGCAAGCAGAGACCGAGGGGGTGGGTGAGGCGACCGTTCCCCACCCCGTGATCATGGGGCGCGGACACCTTGAAGACCACGACCCGAGTCTGCTCAGTAAATGAGCCGCGCCTCTGCGTTTTCCTCTTTTTATGGGGAAGGCGCGAGCCGCCTCTTTACTGTGACGTGACGCATGCATGCGGGAACCGCCCCACGCATGACGCCCACGTCACGCACGACCCTCCACGACGCGCATTCAATGCGGGTCGTGGGGGAGCGCAAGCGAGCGAAGAAGTTACCGCAGTAAAAATCCGCCCCGCCTGCCCGCGCACCGTTCTGGGCCTGGCCCAACAACGTGTCGCACTTATGTGTGGCCCAGGCCCGGGGGCTCCTGTTGGTGTACAAAAGTAGGGGCTCCCCTTTTGACCCCTTTACTTGTGCACGGGCAGTCGGAGTCGCGCCCACGGCCACACCAAGCAGGGCAGAGGAGGGAAGCCGGAGCACAAGGCAACCAGAGCAACGCCAAGACCAAGAGACACGAACAGCAAGGGGGCGAGGTGGACTCCCCCGGCAAGAGCCCTTGCTGGGGCGGCCTCCGCGGCCCCGGCGAGAGCCTTGCCGGGGCAACTTGCCCGACGCCAGCAGAGTGTGCCACCCTTGAACCCACGGGTTCCAACACCACCGACAAACCACATTGGAACTAAGGCTCGGGAGGCACCTCTGTGGTGGCATGCAGATCTTCGTCAAGATCATAAACACACAAGATCAGATGAGGACCAGAAGATGACGACCCCCGGTAAGACCCTTGCCCTGGACGACCACGGTGCCACGGCAAGGCCCTTGTCGGGGCCCCGGCAAGGCCCTTGCCGAGGACACTTACGGGGCCGCAGCCAGGCCCACGTCTGCCAAGACTACACCGCCGCTCCCATGCAGCTGCTAGCTCAACCAGTTGAGTAGGCACCTGCGTGGCACAGTGCGGCCTCTACGCCAACTCAGCTAGCACCTGCGTGGTGGCATGCAGATCTTCGTGAAGACTCCACCACCGCGCCAGCCCAGCAGCCCGCCAACGTGGCGCTACAACGCCTCGTAAGTTTGGACGCGCGTCGCAGCCAGGCGAGGCGGCGACAGCTGGGACGAGCTTCCTTGTCGTCCCCGATAAAGCAAGGGGGCACGTCGGCAGCGCATTAAATGCATTTGTTCGACGGTGCCAGAGGATAGACTCATCCACTGTACACCTTTCCACCTCATGTGTGCCACCGTGGCAACCCCTTTTGTCTATAAAAGGAGGCCCGAGGCGACCAGGAGAAGGATTCGGATCTTTTGGGCAAGTTACACACATGAACACTCAAATACATCCACCAAAGCAGGACTAGGGTATTACGCATCTTCGTGGCCCGAACCTGGGTAAACGATCTTTGTGCTTCCTGTCAGACCCGCTCTTTGCGCAACCCCCCGCCCGCCGACCGTAGAAGGGATCCCAGTGATCCCATAGGTGTCGATTTCCACCGACAATCTATTTTCCTTTTATTTTATTTTCAGATCTATTAAACCAAAAATACAAAAATACCTTGCTGCAATTTATTCCTATTTTATTTTATTTGGCGTTCGATCTATCAATCTACTACAATTTATTCACGTCCATTTGCCAATTTCTGGCGCCGCTGCCCGAAAGGGATTGACAACCCCTTTTACACGTCGGGTTGCGAGTATTTGTTATTTGTGTGCAGGTGTTGTTTTCGTTGTGTTGCTTGGTTCTCCTAGTGGTTCGATAACCTTGGTTTCATCACTAAGGGAAATACCTACCGTTGCTGTGCTGCATCATCCCTTTCTCTTTGGGGAAATACCGACGTAGCTTCAAGCCGCATCAATAATCTTCCACCAAATAAACCATATAGTAATCAACTACAAGATGTAATCGACACTACTAGTCACCCACAAGCACCAATCTAAGGTTCCGGTACAAAGATTGAACACAAGAGATGAACTAGGGTTTGAGAGGAGATGGTGCTATTGAAGATGTTGATGGAGATTTCCCTCCCCGAGATGGGAGAGTTGTTGGTGACGATGATGATTTCCCCCTCCGGGAGGGAAGTTCCCCCGTGGAATCGCTCCGACGGAGGGAAAAAGTGCTCCTGCCCAAGTTCCGCCTCGAGACGGCGGCGCTTCCTCCCGAAAGTCCTCTCCTTATTTTTTCTAGGTCAAAATGACTTATGTACCAGAAGAGGGGCACCGGAGGTGGGCCGAGGAGGGCACAACCCTGGTAGTTATTTGCTCCAATAATTCTTATATATTCCATAAAAAATCTCCGTGAAGTTTCAGCTCATTTGGAGTTGTGCAGAATAGGTGGCCTGACGTAGCTTTTTCAGGTCCAGAATTCCAGCTACCGGTATTCTCCCTGTTTGTGTGGACCTTGCATACTGTCAGAGAAAAGGCATTAGAATTACTCCAAAAAGCATTATTATGCATAAAAACATTATAAATAACAGTAGGCAAACATGATGCAAAATGGACGTATCACCCGGCCCACCTCCGGCGCCCATCTTCTGGTATATAGGTCATTTTGACCTAGGAAAAATAAGAGGAGGACTTTCAGGACCGAGCGCCGCAGTCTCGAGGAGGACTTGGGCAGGAGCACTTTTTCCCTTTGGCGGATCGATTCCGTCGGCGGAACTTCCCTCCGGGAGGGGGAAATCATCGTCATCGTCATCACCAACAACCCTCTCATCTTTGGGAGGCCAAACTTCATCAACATCTTCAATAGCACCATCTCCTCTCAAACCCTAATTCATCTCTTGTGTTCAATCTTTGTACTGGAACCTCAGATTGGTACATGTGGGTGACTAGTAGTGTTGATTACATCTTGTAGTTGATTGCTATATGGTTTATTTTGTGGAAGATTATATGTTCAGATCCATTATGCTATTTAATGCCCCTCTGATCTTGAGCATGATTATCATTTCTGAGTAGTTACTTTTGTTCTTGAGGTCACGGGAGAAATCTTGTTGCAAGTAATCATGTGAACTTGATATGTGTTCGATATTTTGATGATATGTATGTTGTGATTCCCTTAGTGGTGTCATGTGAACGTCGACTACATGGCACTTCACCATATTTGGGCCTAAGGGAATGCATTTTCTAGTGGTTATTAGATGATGGGTTGCTAGAGTGACAGAAGCTTAAACCCTAGTTTATGCGATACTTCGTAAGGGACTGATTTAGATCCAAAAGTTTAATGCTATGGTTAGATTTTATCTTAATACTTTTCTCGTAGTTGCAGATGCTTGCGAGGGGGTTAATCATAAGTAGGAGGTTTGTTCAAGTAAGAACAACACCTACGCACCGGTCCACCCACATATCAAATTATCAAAGTAGCGAACACGAATCAAACCAACATGATGAAAGTGACTAGATGAAATTCCCGTGTACCCTCAAGAACGCTTTGCTTATTATAAGAGACCATTTTGGTTTGTCCTTTGCCACAAAAGGATTGGGCTACCTTGCTGCACTTTATTTATCGTTACCGTTACTTGTTCGTTACAAATTACCTTATTATCAAACTACTCGTTACCGGCAATTTCAGTGCTTGCAGAAATTACCTTGCTAAAAACCACTTGTCATTTCCTTCTGCTCTTCGTTGGGTTTGACACTCTTACTTATCGAAAGGACTATGATTGGTCCCCTATACTTGTGGGTCATCATTAGATCGAACGGGTGGAAGGGTGCGGTGACTTACGGCGGTGGCGGGCTTCATCGGTGATGGAGAAAATGGCCGCCGCGGCTCGGGCGTCTAGGGGACGGTAGCTCCAGTGACTCACGACGTCGGGTGAGGGTGCGACGGGGTCCTTCATATCTCGGGGGTGGCGGGGGTTGCTTCAGTGGCATCGGGGGCATGCTGTCGTGTCGGCAGTGGGCAGCTAGAGTAGAGGGCGGCGTCGACGAGATGCAGGAGGCTTCTCTGGTGCATGTCTGCAGGAGAAGAAAGGTCAGAGAGATAGAGGAGGTCAAGGGGAAAAGTATAGAGGGGAAAATGAGCGTTGGGAACCTTCTGTGTCGACGGAATCGATCGGCGTTCAAGCTTTGGGGAAGATGACTCCAACGAGATCGGGTGAGCGCCCTAGGGCATGAAGAGCCATGATTTTGAGAAAAATCGGATGAGGAGAGGTGGGGAAGTATTTATAGGGGCAAATCTTGCGAGAGGGGAAAGGAGATCGATCGATCTTGCGCAAGAAAAATCCGGCTGATGGTGTCGTGCGCGCAACGAAGTTCTTCTGTGGCTTGGGGATGAAGACGACGAAGGGGTCCCACTTGTCGGTGAGTCAGGGAGAGAAGAGAGAGAGAGATGGGGCGATTAGGAGCCGTCGGATCTTCATAAAACAAACGAACGGGATCGCAGCGTACCCCTTCGGCTGAGAAAAAGGCCGTGGGCCAAAAATTTGAGGTGGGCCGATGGTGAGCGCCTGGGCTGGGCGTTGTTTTTTTAAATCAAAATTACAGAGAGAGAAAAAAGAAAAGGAAGGAAAATAAATAGAAATAAAATATATACATATTATATATCAAAATGTTAAGAAAAAGATTTCCTAAATCATGGACATTTTTACAAAGCCCAATAAAGTACACAAGAAAATTCAAATAAATCAAACGGTGCTATTGTTGCATTAAAATTCAAATAAAATTATTTTAAAATACCAAAATGGTTCCAAACTTCCTTTTCACCAATTTTCTGTTGTAGGGAATCATTTTACCCTATTTTCCATATATTTTATTTTTGGAGAAAAATCATTTGAATAAAACCCAAATAACTCTTTAATGGTTTTGAATTTGAAGTTCAAACCACTTTCCAACCTTTCTCTTTTCCCTTGGCCAAATATATTTCAAATGCCTCTGAATATTTGAAGTGTCATATTACTTCTCTCTTTTTGAATATTTTCATAGGTTTTGAAATTCAAAAATTCAAATAACCCCAAATTGAAAGTGGGTTTCAAAATACCTTCAAAGGGACTTCCAATTTGATTCTTTTAAACTTCCAACTTATATTTCATATAATTTGAAGAAGTCATTTTATCTTCTCTCATGAAAATAATTGAGTTGCATAAAGTCTCTGAATTTGAAATATTTTCAAAGGGAATTCAAATCCCTTTTTATTTCTGTAAATGGAAGAAGTCATGTTGTCTTCACTCTAGGGTTTTGCTTTGAAATGAATTTGAATTCATGGAGTATCAAAATGCAAGATGAAAGTTTTGGGAAAGTCCTTTTATTCCCTCTCATTCAACTTTCAAAAGTTTCAAATTTCACCCAATTTCACACAATCAATCACACAACAATCAAACAAACAATCACAATTAGTTATTTAATATAACATTCCAAAATTTACAATTTTGGGATGTTACAAGTTTATCCCTCTACATCATGTAATCTTGCTTAAGGCGTTACTCTGTTTTTATGAAGTTAACACTCTAGATGCACGTAGGAGTCGGTCGATGTGTGGAGTAATAGTAATAGATGCAGCAGGAGTCAGTGTACTTGTCACGGACGTGATGCCTATATTCATGATCATTGCCTTAGATATCGTCATAACTTTACGGTTTTCTATTAATTGCTCAACAGTAATTTGTTTACCCACCATATGCTTTCTTCGAGAGAGAAGCCTCTATTGAAACCTATGGCCCCGGGTCTATTTTCCATCATATATTTTCAGATCTATAAAACCAAAAACTCAAAAATACCTTGCTGCAATTTATTTATATTTACTTTATTTTCCTTTTACTTATCTTTTATATATGTCTCTATTAGATCTCACTCTTGCAAGTAACCATGAAGGGATTGACAACCCCTTTTTTGTGTTGAGTGCAAGTGTTTGTTAGTTTGTGCAGGTGCATATATTGGGGAATTGCTTGTGCCTCCTACTGGATTGATACCTTGGTTCTTAACTGAGGGAAATACTTATCTCTAGTTTGCTGCATCACCCTTTCCTCTTCAAGGGAAAAATCAACGCAAGCTCACGAAGTAGCAATAGTACATATCTTTAATCAAGTAAGGGAGTTACATAATAATGACAATGAGCATTGGCTTTATTAAGTTGAACCTATCATGTTGTGGTGGTAAGTATCTTCCAGTGAAGAATGGATGAATGGCTTGGCACATGTTTACACATGTTTGATAAATTCAAAATTCAGCCTTCGTGGTATTCTAGTTTGTAGGTTATCATCATGTTTATATTTTCTCAATAATGTTACTATTAGAGAATGCATGATTGTGGTTTTTTGCTTGGTAAAGTGGTTGCCCCCAGTCTTTTGCTAGTCTTTTCCTGTACTAAGCAAAATAATGCTTGTGCATCCAATCCTTGAAACAAGTTTATGCCACAAAGTGTTCACCATACCTACCTATAGATGCTATTTCACTGCCATTCCAAGTAAATTTGCATGTGCCATCTCTAAATCTTCAAACAAACTTCTATTTTGTGTGCCCACACAACTCATGGAGTGGTAGGGTAGTCAATATCTTCCATGCTAAATGTGTTTTACTCACGACGTGAGTTTATTCGCTTGTGAAAATTATGAGAGAGGCTAGTAATAGGGTACCGAGTCCCAAATAAATAAATAACAATTATTATAAAAGACACTCCCCCAAAAGTGGTGAAAGTTTGCAGGCACCCGTGGATTTGGCTAGCCATGGTTTGTTTTAGTATGGTGGAGGGGGTGTAAAAGCATAGGAACCATCATTAATGTGTTTAGTATGTAAGATATTTGAAACCTTTGTGGTTAAACCATTGACAAAAAAAGTACACCTCTCAAAATAAATCCATCTCTGTTTTAAACCAAATGAGCTACTTCCCTCTACGAAGGGCCTATTTATTTACTTTTATTGTTGAGTCAATTCCATGTTTCTCTCTTTTGGTACGACATATTGAGCATGGGTATCACTCTTAGCTTTGCATGCATTCTCCTAAGAGCAATTTGTTGAGCATTGTATAAGTATGATGGTTATCTTCAAATTGGGGTACCCAGTTGATGTCTACTACGCAACTTTATTCTTGTAGACTCGTGTTGGCCATCCAAGCGCAGAGTTTTGTAGGTCAGTAGCAATTTCCCCTCAAAGGATGACCTAAGGTTTATCTATCCGTGGGAGCGTAGGATGAAGATGGTCTCTCTCAAACAAACCTGCAACCAAATAATAAAAAGTCTCTTATGTCCCCAACACACCAAATACAATGGTAATTTGTATAGGTGCACTAGTTCGGCGAAGAGATGGCGATACAAGTGCAGTAATGATAGTATATATTGATTTTTGTAATAGGAACAATAAAAAACAAGGGCAAGTACCAAAAGTGAGCAAAAACGGTATTGCAATGCTTGAAAATGAGGCCTAGGGTCCGTACTTTCGCTAGTGCAATCTCTCAACAATGCTAATATAACTGGATCATATAACCATCCCTCAACGTGCGATGAAGAATCACTCCAAAGTTCTTATCTAGCGGAGAACATAAGAAGACATTGTTTGTAGGGTACAAAACCACCTCAAAGCTATTCTTTCCAATCGATCTATCCTAGAGTTTCATACTAAAATAACACCAAGCTATTCTTTCTGATCGGTCTAACCAAGAGTTCGTACTAAAATAACACCATATGATACACATCAACCAACTCTAATGTCACCTAGATACTCCAATGTCACCGCGAGTATCCGTGAGTTGATTATACGATATGCATCAAACAATTTCATATTCATAATACTCAATCCAACACAAAGAATCTCAAAGAGTGCCCCAAGATTTCTACCGGAGAAACAAAGACGAGAATGTGCATCAACCCCTATGTATAGATTGCCCCAATGTCACCATGTGTATTCATAGCAAGACATATATCAAGTGCTCTCAAATCCATAAAAGTATTCAATCCGATAAAATGAAATCTCAAAGGGAAAACTCAATTGATCACAACAAGATAGAGAGGGGAAAACACCATATGATCCAACTGTATTAACAAAGCCCGCAATACATCAAGATCATGCCATCTCAAGAACACGAGAGAGATTAAACACATAGCTACTGGTACAAACCCTCAGCCCCGAGGTTGGACTATTCCCTTCTCATCATGGTGGGCGCCGGGATGATGAAGCTGGCCACCGGTGATGATTTCCCCCTCCGGCGGAGTGCCGGAATGGGGTATAGATTGGTTTTTCATGGCTGCAGAGGCTTGCGGCGGAGGAACTTCTGATCTAGGGTTACACCGAGGGTTTTTGGATATTTGGCAATTTATAGGGCGAAGGAGGTGGTGCAGGAGGCCATCAAGGTGGGCACAACCCACCAGGGCGCGCCCAGGTGGGTTGTGCCCCCCTCGGGGCACCCCTCTGGTACTTCTTTGGCCCAAGTACTTCCTTTTGGTCTAGAAAAAATCTCCAAAAAGTTTCGCTGTGTTTGTACTCCGTTTGGTATTGATTTTCTGCGAAATAAAAAACAAGCAAAAAACAACAACCGGCACTGGGCACTATGTCAATAGGTTTGTCCCAGAAAATGATAGAAAGTTGCTATAAAATGATTGTAAAACATCCAAGAATGATAATATAACAGCATGGAACAATCAAAAAATTATAGATACGTTCGAGACGTATCAGCATCCCAAAGCTTAATTCCTGCTCGTCCTCGAGTAGGTAAATAATAAAAACAGAAATTTTGATGTGGAATGTTGCCTAACATGTTCATCACATATTTTTTTCTTTTGTAGCATGAACATTTGGACTTTTATATGGTTCACAAGCAATAGTCTGGTTTTGACATGAAGATTTCAATAATCAAGCATATCAACAAGCAACCATGTCTTTCAAAATATCAAGACTAAATAAAGTTATCCCTAGCCCATCATGCTCAATCATTGATCCATTCATGAAACACACTCGCATATTAGCTACACCCAATGCTCAAGTACGATCATAGTGCCCCTTAGTTGGTGCTTTATAAGAGAGGATGTAGACTCAAATAAAAATAAAAATTGCATAAAGTAAATAGAAAGGCCCTTCGCAGAGGGAAGTAGGGATTTGTAGAGGTGCCAGAGCTCAAAGCGAAAAAAGATAGAGATAAAACATTTTGAGTGGCATGGTTTTCCTGTCAACGAAAACAATCGAGTAGTTCCCAATACTTTCCATGCTAGATATATCATAGGCGGTTCCTGACGGTGTCATGGACTAGGGGGTACTCACCACGTCGTCCCCCGACCAGCTAGATCGGGCCGAGGACCCCCACGACGGTTCATTCATGGGCCACTTCGGGCAGCCCATGCCGCATATAAGGAGGTTTCCACAAGACTTGGCGCCCAAGCCAAGGACTCTCCAAAACCCTAGGCCTTCGGTGCATATATAAACCGAGGCCAGGCTAGTCAATAGACAATCGAATATTCATTACTATCATCTCGTGGTAGATACATTTACTCTGTATTACACCCCATATGAATACAATCAAAAGCAGGATGTAGGGTTTTACCTCCATCAAGAGGGCCCAAACCTAGGTAAAATACCGTGTCCATGTTACCATCGCTCCAAGACGCCTAGCTTAGGACCCCTACTACGAGATACGTTGGATATTGAACCGACATTGGTGCTTTCATTGAGAGCCTGCTGGGCGTTCGTAGCGGATCGATGGGATGATCAGGTGCTATTTTTTAATCAGATTCGTTTCGCATGAATATATTTTTCCAAGAATTATTGTTGTCGGATTGCAATTATATTTTGCTGGCTTATTCGAGGTCGATTTTGAGATCAGATCGGATCAGGGGAATTTGTGCGCTGGATAGCCTCTAAGTATCAAGAGATCGGCACGACCGAGCACAAACCGGCTGAGCGCTGGCCTCGTGTGATCCTGGGTCCCAAGTGGCCACGGGGAGCCACGAACTTCCCTCCTCAGGCAGCATAGGCGCATGGATTATCCTCTCTTTTCTTTTCCTTTTGTTTTATTATTTAAGTAGCGACCGTGCCGCTGGCTGGATGCTGGTTTACAGTTTTGTTTAATTCCTCCATGACTGCTACCTCACGGAGGTCAAATCACCCTTGGAAGAGACAAAGCAGCGCAGGGACATGGAATAGCAAAACGCTTTGGACTACTATAGTACCAATCCACCGGGAGTTCATGTGAAGGACTCCACACGTTGTTCGAGGTTTGATTAATCTCCATACGAGGCAGTGCTAGTCTGATTAGTTTCCGGTTTTGTTCTCCTCGGGTCTTCACTCCTCGCTGCCCGATCAGAAACATCAGGTTCTATTTTTCTAGTTACGTGCACCGTATATTACTCCTTGCACGGAATATCTTTCTGTCAGTTTGCATGAATTCTCTGTGTAGATTTCGGACGACCGGATTATGTTTCGGTCCGCTTCCCTGCAATGGACGTGGTGGTTCGATCGGTTTTAATCAGGCCAATTTTGTGCCAACCGGCCTCATCTGTAGTCCGCGGGGTCCGAATATAGATGGGCTAATATGAATTCTGCTAGGAGGCACTATATAGGGAAGATTCCATCCCTCCTTTCTCTTTTGTTGTTAAAATTGTTAAAATGTGAAGCCAACTATAACTTTTAACTAGTTGTGGCTTTGTGCACGGTATTTTCTACTTCATCAAAGTGTGCTAATCGTTCGCAATTTGAAGCCTAGATTTATGAACACAGTCAAACCAACCTTCGCGTTCAGAATGGTCGTTTCGTATATTGGTCGGCCCGGCGCAGTCTCGGGGCACCCCTGCCAGGATGCCCCTCATCCATAATCATCTCATCTGCCACTAGTTTGAACGTCGTTGGATATATCATCAGGTAATCGACTTTGGCTACGCCACGTGGTCATCTCGGTGTGCCGACGTGGTCGTCCCGCCTCCGATGACCGAATTATGTCGCTGGACCGAGGAGCTGTATCAATCTCATTGATCGCTGGCATCATACAGGGGGATCCAATCACTGCCTCTTTTCCCCGTTATTTAGTTAAGACAGTATATGATTTTTTCTAATCATATCTCTCTATCATGCACTTCATGTGCAACTACTATTGCTAGCTCGGCCGGCGTCCGTCTAACAAAAGCAAACCTCTGAACAATCCACATGTTTTTCTTGGGATTGCTACAACTACCTCTGGTCTGGCCAGTTTTTGTCTTTGCGCAGGTCGGTTAATACGGGGCCACACTGATGTCGTCTGCGAGTTCATGTTCGTCACTGTGTCGCATTGAACGTCGTTGTTGCACGCGCCTTGAGCTGACGCCATGCGAGTTCGGACCAGCATAATCACACTGTCATCGGACCGTGCGAACATTATCATCCGAACAATTTTTATTTGCATCGACACTACGTCGGATCCGAACTCAGCTCGGTGGCAGCACACATCAGGGAAGATTCGTCTCTTTAACTCTATATTTTTTTATTCAACCACTAGTCAGCAACTGATTCTCTATTACATTTCCTGGAGAATCAGTACTAGCCTGATCGAATACTTTTTGTAGCACGGTATCTATACCTAACCGGCGGATTCCAGTAATTAAACTAGTAGTGCTACTACTTCACGTGCTAGTGAATCATCATGCAAAGATCATTTGATTCTTGTCTCTAGTACAGTACGGATCAGTTCGGCTATTTTTTCCTAACTATTCGGTTAGCTCCTAAAATCAGTGCATGCAGAATATTTTTTGTTTTGCACTGCATTATTTTTGCAGAAATATTTTGTCGACACTTGTACGTGGCGTCGGTCAGGTCAGCCTCTCACCCTCTTATAGGTCGGCACCTGTGTGGACATTGTCGCGCCACAACGCTGCCACGTCATCAAGTCGACCTTGGCACCCAGGCCACATCATTTTAGCAATTCATTTTGCATATTTTAATTATGCAAGAATTTTTTTATATATATTTATATTATTATTTTTGGACTGCACTATCTCCTGTGTGTAGGTAAACGACTTCGACTGCGTCACGCGGTCAATTTGGCAAACCGACGTCGTCGTCCCAATCGGCATAAATTTGCTCGTGTGATCACCTTGTTGGTCGAATTGCCATACCGACATGTTCGGTTGCCTCGAGGACTTCGTCACCTCGGCGTACGGAGTCGTCCTCTCGCCTCCATCAACCAAATTCCACCGTCACCATGGTGTGATACCCTGTGTCGCCATCATCGTGTTGTCGCTTCATCAAACTGACGTTCACCATGCCGACCTGTTTCGACACGTCGACTGACGTGGGGGCTTCATTATCACGCTACCGAACTACCTTGTCTCCTCGGCTGGACCGGGGGCTTCGCCTCGGCACTTCGGCACTGTCGTACTATCACTTCATCAAGCCGAGCGCTTCACTCGGGTATGTCACGGCCGTCTTGGGGATTGGGACCTTGAGCCGCTACAAGCTTGGCCCATGTCACACCGAGCACATTAACCAGCTAAGTCGCTTTCATGCTCAAAAACATTTAGTTTTAAATTTTGTTCGGTTCGACCAAGTATTATCCTTTTTGACAAAAAGTTGTTTGTGAAAAACTTTATTTGTCAAAACCTCGTTTGTTACAACAAATTCAAATACCCCGTTTACTTGGGGGCTTCCTTTATGAAGCATTTCCTCTTGCATATGATTATACTTGTATGGCTTTGTTCCTTGTTCGTGTATTACGCCACAATATGCACCATGTTGACTTATGTGTTCAGCAAGCTGGGTTGCCTTGCTCCTGTGTTTACCCCTACATTCCCGATTGTTTAGCTAGGGAGTAAAGGGAGCACCTCTACGATTGTCACGATCGGGTCATCCGAGCTCCGACCTCAGACTGGGTGAAGCCGAAAGCTAGCGCTCTTATTGTTTTCAATCATGGTCGGCACACAACGGAACTCATGAATACAAAAAATTATTGCACAAGTCTCATAGTAATAATGAGCAACCGAAGAAAGGTATCGGTGGGGGTACTATTTTCTTCGAAGATGCTTCTTACACTTCGTCAGTAATATAGCATAAGTTCCCTGAGCACACTTTGTCTGTTACAGCCTTATGGCCTGATTGCCTGGTTATCGGAAACACCGTCGATATTCTCGACAGGTGGAGTACATAACACTTTTCGGCCCTTGACCGAAGAGGGAGAAGCCGATGGTCGGTTAAGACGCGTTTAAAGTTCGGGTGAACACAGATATGATATGAGTACTTCGATCCATACAATCATTATACATAAAATTCTTTTACCCAAGTCACTTGGGGGCTCCTGGAATCAGCTAATTTGCCATCTGCCAGCTCTTTGCCGTCTGCTAGCTGACGGCAAAGAAGCTCTTTGCCATCAGCTACCCAAAAGCAGACGACAAAGAAATGGCAGACGACAAAACAGGTCTTACCCAAAAGCAGACGGCAAAGAATCAGCTAGAAAGTTTGCCGTCTGCCGCGGACGGCAAAGACACTAGAAAGTTTGCCGTCCGCCGCGGACGGCAAAGGCCTGCCGTTAGCCACTTAACGGACTGACAGCGCAATTATTGCCGTCCGCTCTCTTTGCCGTCCGCGGCAGACGGCAAAGGGCCTTTGCCGTCAGCCGTCAGGAAGCAGACGGCAAAGTAGCTGTTTACCGTCGCCTACTTTGCCGGAGCCTTTTGCCGTCCACGGCTGACGGCAAAGGCCTTTGCCGTCCGCCGTGGCAGACGGCAAAATAGCTGATTCCTGTAGTGTGGGGGCTCTTAAATTAGTATGAGCCATTTTATAATAGATGTTTTCTTCTTAGTCGCTGCACAGTCTTTTTCTACCACTCCTTTCTCGACTCAGGTGTATGATCAATAGCCGGGTAGCCTGGTTTCTCTCTCTAAAGCCGCTCGCGTTTAGTTCGCTAAACTGGCCTAAGAAACACTCCGCCTTCGGGATCGGGAGGTTGAAGCCAAAGGCTGACCCACTTGAAGTCTAGAGATCAGATGTGTCATGTCAAAGCACGACGAAAGTACAATTTTAAGACCAATTTCATATTGGCACCAAAACAGCTTGTTTCAATCTAGACAAAGCGGGACATTCTCTTGGTTGAGGTGTTCGGCGTGAAACTCTTTTCTAAAAAATACAGTTTGGCATCTTTCCTCCTGAACTCCACCTCGGTATTGTCAAAACATACATGACAGTTGAACTTGTTCCCGAGGAGGTACGATGCTAGGGTCGGCCATTTTGCCCAACCCAATTCTCGGGAGCTACTACATTGACAATCCAATGCAGACAATTTAAGTGCAATATAGTTTTCGAGGAGATTATGATCCTCAGGTTGGTCGGCCGCAACCAACCTGAGTCTCGAGGACTTTGCACACCGCTTTTTGTGTCCCAAAGTTTTCTGCCGAGCTAGGAATTGATCCTCAGACCGATTTTGAATCAACCTGAGTCTCAGGGGCTACTGGGATCAGCGGTCTTATGTCATCCTTCAGGTGCATCTCGGGATTTAGAACGATACACACCTTGAGGGCTACTGGCTATATATCTCGGCAGAGAATAAATTGCACCAATAAAAAATATTGACAAAAATCGGCCCGCAGTCGGGGTGGTGCACCACCTTGGAAGCAGTCCGGCATAAAGCTCAGGCGCCAGTGGCTGGCTCCATAGAGGGCATTTCCAGCATTAAGCTCGGCTAAACTCCTTCAACTTTTTTGAACCAAGGTGATCTATGACACCTCGGATATAGTCCGGCGTTGGAGCTCGGATACAGTCCAGCGTTGGAGCTTGGACATAGTCTGGCGTTGGAGCTCGGATACCGTCCGGCGCTGGAGCTTGGATGCAGTTCGGCGTTGGAGCTCGGCTGTAACAATACTATTCGGATTCAGTCCGGCGTTGGAGCTCGGATACATTCCGGCGTTGGAGCTCGGAAGCTGTCCGGCGTTGGTGCTCGGCTGCAAAAGATACCTCGAATGCAGTCCGGCGTTGGAGCTTGGACGCAAGAGGACACTGCTGCCCGGGAACAACTTCAAACCCGAGGTGGGGCATAAAAATAACAAGGCATTGATAAAGGCCGGAAACTTAAAGGGGCTCCTCCGATACGCGACATGTAAACTCTTAGGATGCACTTCGGCGATCCTCAAGATCGAAGATGAGAAGATTTGTTGAACCAGTTTTCAAGACCGACGACCAAAGATGAAGAACAGTTCGGAAGAATCGAGGAGCGTCCCCAACTTGAAGACCGATTCAGGGGGCTACTCACGGTGTCATGGACTAGGGGGTACTCACCACGTCATCCCCCGACCTGCTGGATCGGGCCGAGGACCCCCACGGCGGTTCATTCATGGGCCACTTCGGGCAGCCCATGCCGCATATAAGGAGGTTTCCACAAGACTTGGCGCCCAAGCCAAGGACTCTCCAAAACCCTAGGCCTCCGGTGCATATATTAACCGAGGCCAGGCTAGTCAATAGACAATCGAATATTCATTACTATCATCTCGTGGTAGATACATGTACTCTGTATTACACCCCATATGAATACAATCAAAAGCAGGATGTAAGGTTTTACCTCCATCAAGAGGGCCCGAACCTGGGTAAAATCCCGTGTCCATGTTACCATCGCTCCAAGATGCCTAGCTTAGGACCCCTACTAGGAGATACGCCGGATATTGAACCGACAGTTCCCAAATAGAAAATAAAGTTTATTCCTTTTTCCACCATACTTTCACATTCCACGGCTAACTGAATCCACGGGTGCCATCCATACCAACACTTTCCAAGGAATTTATTATTTGACAACATAAAGTAAATTCATTTTTCATTTCGGGACTGGGCATCCCTAATACCTTTGTCGTACTCTCGTGCAATGACAAGTGAATAAACACTCATCTTGAGAATAACACATCTAGCATGGAAAAATATCAGCCGTCCCCTACCGTTTCATGAGCAGTACGGGCACACAAAAAGGAAATTTATTTTGAAGATTAGATATGGCACATACAAATTTGCTTAGAACGGCACTGAAATACCGCATATAGGTAGGTAAAGTGGACTCATATGGCAAAACTGGGTTTAAGGATTTTGGATGCACAAGTAGTAATCATACTTAGTACAAGTGAAGGCTAGCAAAAGATTGAGAAGCATCCAACCAAGAAACGAAGAATCTCATAAGCGAGCATTGAGCATAACTAACACCGAATAATGCACCACAAGTAGGATGTAATTTCATTGCATAACTATTGATTTTCGTGCTTGCATAGGGAATTACAAACCATAACACCAATATTATTACTAAAGCATAATTACTTACCAACATGACTCACACATCACTATCATCATACTTCAAAACTATTACAAAGAATCAAGATTATTTTGTCCAATGATCTTCATGAAAGTTTTTATTATATCCTTCTTGGATATCTATCACTTTGGGACTAATTTCATATATTGCAATTGCTTTTGACAGGCTCAAACAAATTTAAGTGAGGAACATGAGCATAAAAAATTTCATCTCTCAAAATAATATAAGTGAGTGATTTTGACAAACTACTCCAACAAGATATAAGTGAAGATCAAGCGAGTAGTTATGTAAATGGGTGGCTATTTGAGGGCTCTCTCTTATTTAAAAAATTCAGATCTAAGTATTGTATTCAAACAACAAACAAAACAAGATAAAATGGCATTGCAAGCATATCACATCTCATGTGAAGAAGCAAAAATTTAGGCTCAACCGATACTAGCCGATAATTGTTGATGAAGAAAGGGTGGGATGCCTACCGGGGCATCCCCAAGCTTAGATGCTTGAGACTTCTTGGAATATTAACTTGGGATGCCTTGGGCATCCCCAATCTTGAGCTTTTGTGTCTCCTTAATTCCTTTTATATCACGGTTTTCCTAAATCTTAAAAACTTCATCCGCACAAAACTCAACAAGAACTCGTGAGATAAGTTAGTATAAATCAATGCAACACCTTATCATTCTCTACTGTAGAAAATCACTAAAATTATTATTTAACATTGCATACTAAATTCCTTTGGATATTTAATACTCCTATCCTCAAATAGAATCATTAAACAAGCAAACATATGCAAACAATGCAAACATAACAGCAATCTGTCTAAACAGAAGAGTCTGTAAAGGATGCAAGAGGATCCATACTTCCTTAACTAAAACAATTGTGAAAATTTACCACACTGTAGAAAATTTATCAGAGCTTATTGTGCAAAAAGTTTCAACATTTTATCACATTCTGACTTTTCTAGGGAATTTTTGCAACACCGATAAACTTTCTGTTTTGAAATAGCAACTCATATACTTGAAAAATAAGCATGGCAAAGCCTATCCTTGCCACTTTTATTGAAATAAAAGATACAAAACATTATCTAAATAACATCAAGCAAAACAAAACAAAATAAAATGACGCTCCAAGCAAAACGCATATCATGTGACGAATGAAAATGTCTCCAAGTAAGGTTACGGATAATGTTGAAGACGAAAGAGGGGATGCCTTCCGGGGCATCCCCAAGCTTAGTTGCTTAGATCTTCCTTTAATATTACCTTGGGGTGCCTTGGGAATCTCCAAGCTTAGGGTCTTGTCATTCCTTACTCTCCTCATATCGATATCTCACCCAATACTTGAAAACTTCAATCACACAAAACTTAACGGAACTTCGTGACATAGGTTAGTATGATAAAGAGCAAACCATTCACTTTGGTACTGTCAAATACAAGATTCATAATTGTTCTCAATAATGCCTACTGTACATCATCATTTACACAATTTATATTGAGCAATATAAGCTATAGAAACTACTCCCTCTGTCCCATAATATAGGACGTTTTTGACACTAGTGTAGTGTCAAAAAAAGTCTTACATTGTGGGACGGAGGGAGTAGAAACAAGCAAACTATGCATTGAAAACAGAATCTGTCAAAAACAGAACAGCCTGTAGTAATCTGGAGTCTAACCATACTTCTGTAACTCCAAAAATTCTGCAAAATTAGGAAGATGTAGGAAGTTTGTATATCAATCTTTTGTGCACAAATCAAGATTTTATCGCACTTCTGTGAATTTTAAAAATTATTTTACTGGGCGCAAAAGTTTCTGTTTTTCAACAAGATCAAATCAACTATCATCCACACTATCCCAAAGGCTTTACTTGGCACTTTATTAAGACAAAAGCTATAAAACATGATTACTAAAGTATATTAATCATGTGAACACACAAAAACAGTAGGGGTAAATGTTGGGTTGTCTCCCAACAAGCGCTTTTCTTTAATGCCTTTTTAGTTAGGCATGATGATCTCAATGATGCTCACATAAAAGTTAAGAATTGAAACATAACGGGAGCATCATGAATCACATGAAAAGCACATTTATGTCTAACCCACTTCCTATGCATAGGGATTTTCTGAGTAAATAATTTATGGGAGCAAGAATCATCTAGCATAGGAAGACAAAACAAGCAAAACTTCAAGATTTTCAACACATAGAGAGGAAACTTGAGATTACTGAGATATGTAGAAGCATATGTTCCTCTCTCATAATAATTTTCAGTAGCATCATGAATTAATTAAACAATATAACTATCACATAAAGCATTCTTTTCATGATCCACAAGCATAGAAATTTTACTACTCTCCACATAAGCAAATTTATTCTCATGAATAGTAGTGGGAGCAAACTCAACAAAATAACTATCATGTGATTGAAAATTAAAATCATGATGACAAGTTTCATGGTTATCATTATTCTTTATAGCATACATGTCATCACAATAATCATCATAGATAGGAGCCATGCAATCATCATAATAAATTTTCTCATCAAAACTTGGGGGACTACAAATATCATCTTCATCAAATATAGCATCCCCAAGCTTACGGCTTTGCATATCGTTAGCATCATGGATATTCAAAGAGTTCATACCAAAAACATTGCAATCATGCTCATTATTCAAAGATTTTATGTCAAACATTTTATTAAATTCTTCTTCTATCAGTTGAGCACAATTTTCCTTTCCATCATTTTCAAGAAAGACATGATAAAGATGAACAATATGACGCAACCTCAATTCCATTTTTTGTTTTCTTGTATAAACCAAACTAGTGATAAAACAAGAAACTAAAAGATTCAATTGCAAGATCTAAATATATACCTTCAAGCACTCACCTCCTCGGAAACGGCGCCAGAAAAGAGCTTGATGTCTAGTACGCAACTTTATTCTTGTAGACTCGTGTTGGCCTCCAAGCGCAATGTTTTGTAGGACAGTAGCAATAAGTGGATGACCTAAGGTTTATCAATCCGTGGGAGGCGTAGGATGAAGATGGTCTCTCTCAAACAACCCTGCAACCAAATAATAAAAAGTCTCTTGTGTCCCCAACACACCAAATACAATGGTAATTTGTATAGGTGCACTAGTTCGGCGAAGAGATGGTGATACAAGTGTAGTAATGATAGTATATATTGATTTTTGTAATAGGAACAATAAAAATAGCAAGGTAGCAAGTAACAAAAGTGAGCACAAATCGTATTGCAATGCTTGAAAATGAGGCCTAGGGTCCGTACTTTTGCTATTGCAATCTCTCAACAATGCTAATATAATTGGATCATATAACCATCCCTCAACGTGCGATGAAGAATCACTCCAAAGTTCTTACCTAGCGGAGAACATAAGAAGAAATTGTTTGTAGGTACGAAACCACCTCAAAGCTATTATTTCCGATCAATCTGTCCTAGAGTTCATACTAAAATAACACCAAGCTATTCTTTCGATCGATCTAACCAAGAGTTCGTACTAAAATAACACCATATGATACACATCAACAAACTCTAACGTCACCTAGATACTCCAATGTCACCGCGAGTATCCGTGAGTTGATTATACGATATGCATCTAACAATTTCAGATTCATAATACTCAATCCAACACAAAGAACCTCAAAGAGTGCCCCAAGATTTCTATCGAAGAAACAAAGACGAGAACGTGCATCAACCCTATGCATAGATTACCCCAATGTCACCTCGGGAATCCACGAGTTGAGTGCCAAAACACATATCAAGTGAATCAATATGATACCCCATTGTCACCACGGGTATTCAAAGCAAGACATATATCAAGTGCTCTCAAATCCATAAAAGTATTCAATCCGATAAAACAAAATCTCAAAGGGAAAACTCAATTCATCACAACAAGATAGAGAGGGGAAAACACCGTATGATCCAACTATATTAACAAAGCCCGTGATACATCAAGATCGTGCCATCTGAAGAACACGAGAGAGAGAGAGAGAGAGAGAGAGAGAGAGAGAGAGAGAGAGCGACTAAACACATAGCTACTGTTACAAACCCTGAGCTCCGAGGGTGGACTACTCCCTCCTCATCATGGTGGCCACCGGGATGATGAAGATGGCCACCGGTGATGATTTGTCACTCCGGCGGAGTACCGGAATAGGGTCTAGATTGGTTTTTCGTCGCTACAGAGGCTTGCGGCGGCGGAACTTCTGATCTAGGGTTACCCCGAGGGTTTTTGGAATATTTGGCAATTTATAGGGCGAAGAGGCAGTGCGGGAGGCCACCGAGGTGGGCAAACCCCACCAGGGCGCGCCTGGGCCCCCAGGCGCACCCAGGTGGGTTGTGCTCCCCTCAGGGCACCCCTCTAGTACTTCTTTGGCCCAAGTTCTGCCTTCTGGTCCAGAAAAAATCTCCAAAAAGTTTTGTTGCATTTGGACTCCGTTTGGTATTGATTTTCGGCGAAGTAAAAAAAGCAAAAAAAACAGCAACTGGCACTGGGCACTATGTTAATAGGTTAGTCCCAAAAAATGATATAAAGTTGCTATAAAATGATTGTAAAACATCCAAGAATGATAATGTAATAGGATGGAACAATAAGAAATTACAGATACGTTGGAGACGTATCACTAGTCATTGTCTTTAATTCATTGATTTCTTTATGTTTGCAATATAATCTTGAAAGATTGTGAGTACTTCATTACCACTTTATGATATGTTGGACTTAATATAATTATGCCACTTGTTATTAGAATTATCATTGCCTATGTGATCAAAGGTTTGTTCTATTCTAGCATTCACACTTCATAAATTATTTGTTTTGTCGTTTACCTACTCGACGACGAGCAGGAATTAAGCTTTGTGATGTTGATACGTCTCCAACGTATCTACAATTTATGAAGTATTCATCCTATATTTACCTCAATTATATATGGTCTTGGTGCACTTTTATATTTTTGTGTGGACTAACATATTAATCCAGTGCCCAGTGTCAGTTCCAATTTTTTGCATGTCTTTCGGTTTCGCAGGAAATCCATATCTATGAAGGTCCAAACACGATGAAAAATTACGAGGATTTTCTATGGAAAATAAGAAACACCAGAAGCTTTGGGAGCTAGTCAGAAGAGGCCTGAGGGGCCCACAAGCCTAGGGGCTCCCACCTCTAGGCCTCACCACCCAGGCTTGTGGGGCCCTCAAGACTCTGTTTGACCTAATTCCCAGCCTATAAATTCCGCAATATTCCAAAACCCTTAGAGCGAGACCCAAAATAATTTTATCACTGCTGCAAGCCTCTGTTTTGAAGCGATCTCATCTAGAACCCTTTTCCGGAGCCCTGCTAGAGGGGAAGCCACCATGGGAGTCCTCTTCATCAACCTTGCTGCCTCCATGGTGATGTGTGAGTAGTTCATCCTCGGGGCTCAGGGTTTGTACCAGTAGCTATCTGTTCGGTCTCTCTCTCTCATGTTCTTGATGGATTCCGATCTTGATGTATCATGAGCTTTAGTAATATGGTTGAATCTTCTGATGTTCACCTCCCTCTCTTATTTTTGTGGTGAATTGAGTCTTGCCCTTTGAAGTTTCTTTATGTTGGATTGAATACTTTGGATTTGAGATTGCATGACGCAGGTCTAGTATTAACTTGGGGATAACTGTGATGACATTAGGATATTCTAGGTGACATAAAGGTTGAATGATACGTATCATATGGTGTTGTCATAGTACGATCTCTAGGACTATTCATGACACTTGGGGTGGTTCATAAGATTGATTGGAAAGATGATATGTTGTTTCAACCTACTTTCTCCGATAGAATAGGAACTTTGGAGTGATTCTTTGCTGCACTTTGAGGGATTATCACGTGGTTCAATTATGTTAATGATATTGAGAGATTGCACTAGCAAAAGTATGAACCCTAGGCCTTGTTTCCAAGCATTAAGACACCGTTTTTACTCATTTTTGCTACTTGCTATCTTGCTGTTTTTATCTGTTCAGATTACAAAACCTATTTATACCATCCATATTACATATTTGTCATCACCTTTTCACCGAACTAGTGCACCTATACAACTAAAAATTATATTAGGTGTGTTGAGGACACAAGAGATTACTTGTATTTGATTGCAGGATGGTTTGAGAGAGAACCACCTTCATCCTACACTTCCTATAGATTGATAAACCCTAGGTCATCTACTTAAGGAAAATTTACGACTGTCCTACAAAACTCTGCGCTTGGAGGTCCAACAAAGTCTGCAAGAATAAAGTTGCGTAGTAGACATCAACGAGTATTACGATCCAAGAGATTCTTTAGCTTTTTGTAGAACATGACATTTGCACCACCTATGTGTGGTATTTGGCATTACCAATCCAATAACGATCTGCATGGCTAAACATTGATCAACATGCTGAAGTGATCAAGAATTAGGTGTGTGACGACATTGTATAATATACACATAAATGGAAATGTAACAACACTAACCTACTAGTATGGTATCAGGATTCCCACCCATGAGCGTTAAAAACTCAGAGAAAACCCATTCGACATTCTCTCCTGCTTCATGACGCATGAAAACACCTCCAAGTATGATACTTCGAAAATGGTTGTTGACACCAACTAATAGACCAAAAGACATGTCATATACATTTGTTTAAGTAGTATCAAATGTGAAAAATCCAAAGTATTTATATTCAGATCGACTACGAGCATTGGTCCACAGTAAAGTTTTATTTCTACTTTGTGCATCAAACTGAACTTGGTAGGCAAAATCAGGATCTTTAGCACATATCTCATAAAAATATCAAATATTTTTTTACATCATCATTAACAAGTTCTTTATTGATACGGCCACTTAATTTTTTTAAACTTCACTTACTGAAAGGAATGTATTCCATTCTGCCAAAGAAAGTACCAAGAAACATGTACATATTTGATATGTTAACACTGTTTTCTATCATATTTGTTATTAATTCTTGAAGATATTTATCGATATGACAATGGGATCACCAATGCATCTTTTTAGAATCAGTTGTTGATAATGGATGGTTATGATCAGACTGAAACTCACTATTGTACCATAGATTGTCATTGTGAAGGGTCAATCGAATCATGGAAGGGCATTCAGCTCTTATGGATTTACTGTTCTTCCAACCAGGGATACCTTGTAGAAGTATCATTACATGCATAGAACATAACAGAAAAAAGTTGCAAATATATAAGTAATGAGTTAAGATATACTCCACATAGGCAGTTGAATTCTTGAATTGTCTTAACATTCTTCCAGCTCTTTCCGCAGTGGATGCTGAAGCCCATTTCCCAGTTTTATAAGTTGTAGAAATCATATCCCTCGGTGATAGTATTGAAGCATGTTCTAATAGATGGGCACACAATAGTTTCTGATGTCTGTGTTGAGTACACATATAATAGTTTTTTCAAGAGCACAAAAGCGAAAAGTGTTTGTTGATTGTACATGTGGAACAGAATTGTCATCTCACGTGCTAAAGAACAGTCAAATTAACAATAGAGAGACAAAGATTGATAAATTTCTAACAAAAAATTGGTAAGAAGGTAGATGCATTACATATGAGTTGTTAGTGTGCGTTGGCTGGAATCAACCTCATTTGATTCATCTGTAGGAATAAAAGACGACAAGTGTTGATTACGAATAGTGAAATCGTCTGAAGCATGAGTATACACTGATTGAGGTGATCGTGGTGAAGTCATATAGAGTCAAAGTGAGGAATGTCAGGGCAAGGTGGAACATCAGACAGAACATCAAGTGGTTTGAATGGGGCGTTGGTAGAATTAAGACTGTTGTGTCATCTATAAAGAAAGTTAAGAGAGGTAGTAAAGAACAGAAAGAACCGTTGTAGAAGTAGAGTAGGAAAAGAAAACATGTATGAGTGAACCAGCAGGAAAGTATTTGTTGTTCGAACTGTTCTAACAATCTATTGTACTCAGCGGTGACGATCGTGTGTTGATGGAATCAAGTTGATGCACATGGATCAACAATGCGGCGTCATGTTGATCATCTATGTACTGCAAGGAGATATCGTTATAATCCACACTTCGTTGCCATCTAGAAAAGTAAGGGAAAAACTGAGAAATAAGCAAAAAAAATGTAACATGAAAGTAGTTGGGGGATGAACATATGTAGAGATCAGTGGAAATGAAATGTGTACCGACAAAAGTTTCCAGACAATCTATTGTACTCGTTCCTAACTGATAGAGGTATATCAGAGGAAGTTGCAGTCACAAGAGGACTCATAGAGAGCCAAGGCATTTCGTCTAGCCCAGAATCGGCATCACAATCAAAAGTCAGACCACAATGCACAAGACTATAAAAGCCGCAGTACACAATTACGTTAAAAACAACAAATGAAACTTAAGTAGAAGAAGTTTCGGATGATGTAACTTGGCGCTGAACAAATAAACAATTACTACTAAATGAAGAGATTTCATAATCCCATAATATATTGATCGGTGTGTTCCGAAATCTGACAATTGCATGGTCGATGAATCGTGAGAAGGGGCAGATTGGTAAATCTGAATATGTGGATCTGTAAAGAAAAGTTTCTTTGGAAAGAAAACCATGATCCTCACTTGCCGATGGAGAATCATGTGAAGATGAAGTTCAGTAACATCCAAATCGTTCGCACATACATGAGGCAGAATAGATGGTGAAGAGGAGTTTTCATTAGATGATATGAAGTCTGCAAATCTGCACGGATAAAATGGGATGTAGAAAGATATGAGAGGGCACGTCAAGCAAGCAAGAACAATAGCAAAACAGAAAGAGAAAAAGAAAAAATTACCTGTCGAATTGCAACTTTAATCCATCAAACTCCGCTCAAATCCCATATTGACAGTGGAAACAATACCCATAGTAGCGAAGGAAAGAAATTATGTGAAAGCGAAGAAAATAAAAAGAATCGGATGAGAAAACATCGAAGAACAATGTGGATGTACAGAAGAAAGAAGAGTTCGTCTGGAGTAAGAATGCAGAGATGGACACGGACTGCAGAGATGGGAGGAAGGAGATGCACATGAAGCAAAGAAGTATGTACGACATATCAGTATGACACCGACATGTAAGGTTCACCCGTACTCCAAAAGGAAAGAATATGTACGACAGATCAGTATGACACCGACATGTATATTGAAACGTATTAGCATGTATCCATGGGTACAAGAATTAACTATGTTTTTTAACAGTTTTTTAGTGCACACAAATGCACGATTCACGACGCAAACGAGAGGTGATGCTGAGCCGCATAGGTGTGTGCCTGTGCCCTGTGAATTTTCGCGGATGTTGCCTGAATACTAATTTGGCTGCGAGGTGACGAAGGTTATTCATTCGTTCAGCTTATGAATTCCAAAGCCGCCGAGGTGTTTCGGCCGGCGAACCTTCGACGGACCATCCTTTGAGGTCGGATCTGCACCTCTCCATGGGAATCTCCGTGCTGTTGTCACTACGTACGTCTGAGTCCAGATCGCTGTGCGCAGGAACGGACGACACGCGTCATATGCCACGTGGCCTTGACTGTACAAGTCGTCTTTACAATGCAGAAACTAAACAGAATTTATCTGATGAAACCTGATCGGAAGGCAAGCACTCGAGTTGAGAAAAACCACGCAGTTGTCCTTTCCAGGCAATCATCGTACTGTTGCACTTGTAGCATGGACATGGAGCCATCAGAATGACTAATCATGCCGTGTCAAGAGACAAATATAACAGTGACACTTTTGTTTGTAGTTTATGCTTGGGCGTGAGCCCATGCCATCTTCTATGAAAACAGCTCCCCTTTCTGTGTTCAAATATGCACGCGCAAATGGGAAATCTCGGAAATTCTAAAGTTTGACAAATGAATGATTCACTTTCTAAAAACCAAAAAATTCTCAGTCAGTTTAGAAAAAATATTGAAGCTCGTTTCAAATATTGCAGGAAAAAGAAGATAATACGGTTTAGGCACATTTTATGAAAAAAAAATCCACGGTGCTGAAGACACTATGGTTTTCCAAATACTACAGTGATAGAGTGAGAAAATACACACACACTATTCTAATAGAATAAAAATAAAGGCATCTCCAACACCGTGCATCAAAACATACACCCTAAACGTTCGTGGACATGTCCTAACATGTCTGCGGACAAACAGATAGGGGAGTGGGCCATCCAACCATATGCACAAACGGACAGAATGTAAGCAAGTTTCATAGACTGTGGACCCGACTCTTATTTGTACATTGACCTGACTCTCCCCTGCGACGTCCCCCGCGGATGGCTCGGGTGGATCCTCCGCCGGCGGCCTAGTTCCCCTCCGCCCCCGGCTCTCCTCCTGCCGCTAGCAGACGCTGCCAGGGGCAAAGCCCCTTGTGGTGGCCGGCGACGGGGCCTTCTTCCTCCTCCGCCGAGGCGCGCAGCGCGGGATGTGGCGGCCCGGCCAGGATTTAGTGTTGGCGCGGGGCGTTGTGACGGCGACGCGCGTGGCCGGGTCGACGGCGCGGTTGGGTGCACGGTTGTGTGGAGGCTGTGTGGTGTCCTAGGTGCGTGGCGGCAGCACGCCCCGTAGATCTGGTACGATGGCTCTGGTGGTTGGGGATCTGCGAGCAATGCGGGGAGGTGGCGGCGGCCCGTGGTGGGTCGCTGCAGCGGGGTCGTGATAACCCACAAGTATAGGGGATCGTTTGTAGCCTTCTTCGGTAAATAAGAGTGTCGAACCCAACGAGAAGCTAAAGGCAAAACAAATATTTGAAGGAAATATGCCCTAGAGGCAATAATAAAGATGTTATTTATATTTCCTTATATCATGATAAATATTTATTATTCATGCTAGAATTATATTAACCGGAAACTTGATACATGTGTGAATACATAGACAAAACAAATGTCGGTGGAAACGACACCTATGGGATCATGGGGAATCCCTTCTACGGTCGGCGGGCGTAGGGCTGTGGAAAGAGCGGGTTTAAGAGGTCAACACGGGAGATTTATCCAGGTTCGGGCCGCAAGTGATGCGTAATACCCTACTCCTGCTGGTTTGTGTTTATCTGGTGTTCTTGGACTAGCTACAAAGCGTGCGGGGTCCAAAAAGTCTGAATCCTCTCCCAGTATGCCGTGGGCCTCCTTTTATAGTCAAATGGGTTGCCACAGTGGCACACAGGAGGTGGAAAGTTGTACAGTAGTCGAGTTTATCTCTGGCACCGTAGGACAAAACGCATTAAATGCGCTACTTATGTGTCCTCTTACTTTATCGGGGACGGCAACGAGGCCCGTCCCGTCCGTCGCCGCTTCGCCTTGCTCCAACACGCGTCCAGGTTGACTAGGCGCAGCGCCACGCTGGCTGGCTGGCTGCTGAGTTGGCGCGGTGGTGGCAGAGTCTTCACGAAGATCTGCATGCCACCACGCAGGTACTTGCTGAGTTGTCCTGGAAGTTGCACGTCGCCACGCAGGTGCCTGCCTTGTTGGCGGGTTGACTGCTGTGTTGGAACGGCGGTGGAGCCTTGGCAGGTGGGGGCCTGGCTGCGGCCCCGCAGATGTCCCCGGCAAGGGTCTTGCCGGGGCCCCAGCAAGGGCCTCGCCGGGGTCTCGTAGGCGTCCCCGGCAAGGGTCTTGCCGGGGGTCTCCGTCTTTTGGTTCTCATATAGTATTGTATGTTCTTGGTCTTCACAAAGATCTGCATGCCACCATGCAGGCGCCTCCCGAGCCTTGGTTCTAACGTTGTCGATGGCGTTGAAACTCTCAGGCTCAAGGGTGGCGGCTCCGCTGGTGTTTAGGCAAGTTGCCCCGGCAAGGCTCTTGCCGGGGCCGTGAAGGCCGCCCCGGCAAGGGCCTTGCCGAGGGAGTTTCACCTCGCCCCTCTACTCTTCATGCTTCTGGTCTTGAGCACGGCTCTGGTAGTCTTGTGTCTTTGCTTCCTCTGCCCCGCCAAGCGTGGCCATTGGCTTTTGGCTGCGACTGCCCGCGCACAAGCAAAGGGGTACAAAAAAGGACCCCTACTTTTGTACACCGACAGGAGCCCCTGGGCCTGGGCCACATATAAGCACAGAGCGTTATTGGGCCAGGCCCAAAACGGTGCGCGGGCATGCGAGACAGAGTTTTTACTGCAGTAACTCCCTTACTCGTTGCGCTTCCCCACGACCCGCGTTGAATGCGTGACGTGGGGGTCGTGCGTGGGGCGGTTGCAGCATGCCTGCGTCACATCATGGTAAATGGCAAAGAGGCGGCCCGCTCCTTCCCCATAAAAATAGGAAAATGCAGGGGCGCGGCTCATTTACTAAGTGGACTCGAGTCGCGGCCTTCAAGGCGCCCGCGCCCCACGATCACGGGGTGGAAAACAGTCGCTTCACTTGTCTTCTCGACTCTGGCCTGCTCACCACGTGTCCCCCATGCCCCAAGGATGGTAGGTGGTGGACGCGGAGGGCACGGGCCTTAATGGCGAGGCGGGAAACCGGGTCGGTCCCGATTCCCTGCGCCCCTGGCGGCCGGAATGGTTAAGTGGGGCGGCTGAGCCCCGGCACCTCCCCTTTATAAGAAGGGGAAGGGGATGGCACCCTTCAATCCTTCAACATTCATCTCCTTCCACCTTGACTCCTTCCTTCCCTTTGCTATGGCGAGAGGGCGCGCCGGCGCTCCGATGGCGGCGACGAGGGCCTCTGCTCGACAGCGTGCCCCTCCTTCCCAAGAGCTCGTGGCGGCGGAGCCGGCCGCGAGAGGAAGAGGGAGGGGCGAGGCCGAGGCCGCCGTGGCGCTCGGGGAAGAGGGGGACGGGGCGGCGCACCGGCCTCGCCTCCGCCAGCGGCCCCTCCCCCAATGGAGGGCCATGTCGGAGACCAGCCCCGCGAATTCTTCATCAGGCTGCACAAACCAGTGTGCGGTTGTCTTCATCTCCTCACCCCGTTCGCTCGGGAGATGGAGCCCGACCCGCCACAGGCTTTGAGGCTGCATATGAGGGGCCGCGGGAATGGCAGCATGCGGGTCGACGTCGACTTCCCCCCCTTCCCCCACGTTATGTATCTCCGCCGTGGATGGAAGACCTTCGCTCGTGCCCATAGCCTGTCGGAGGGGCTCGTCCTCCACTTCAAATTGATGGAGAACGGCTTGCTCTCCGTCAAGGTCTTTGGGCACTTGGGAAGTCGCCTAAGGTGTTGCGTGGAGAGCTCCTCCGATGATGAAACCTCCTCCTCGAGCGAGAGTGACGAGGAGGACAGCGACAACAACGACGAGGGCGTCAAACGGGAGAACTCCGACTCCGACTGACCGCGCCGCCTGATACGTCTCCAACGTATCTATAATTTTTTATTGTTCCATGCTATTATATTATCTGTTTGGATGTTTAATGGGCTTTATTATACATTTTATATTATTTTTGGTACTAACCTACTAACCGAAGGCCCAGTGCAAATTGTTGTTTTTTGCCTATTTCAGTGTTTCGCAGAAAAGGAATATCAAATGGAGTCCAGACGGAATGAAACCTTCGGGAGAGTTATTTTTGGAACAAACGCAATCCAGGAGACTTGGAGTGGAGGTCAAGAAAGAACCGAGGAGGCCACGAGGCAGGAGGGCGCGCCCAGGGGGGGTAGGCGCGCCCCCACCATCGTGGGCCTCTCGTGGCTCCCCTGACCGACTTCTTTCGCCTATATATACCCATATACCCCGAAAACATTCGAGAGCACCACGAAACCCTATTTCCACCGCCGCAACCTTCTGTACCCGTGAGATCCCATCTTGGGGCCTTTTCCGGCGCTCCGTCGGAGGGGAAATCGATCACGGAGGGCTTCTACATCAACACCATAGCCTCTCCGATGATGTGTTAGTAGTTTACCACAGACCTTTGGGTCCCTAGTTATTAGCTAGATGGCTTCTTCTCTCTCTTTGGATCTCAATACAAAGTTCTGCTTGATCTTCTTGGAGA
This sequence comes from Aegilops tauschii subsp. strangulata, assembly GCF_002575655.3. Classification (NCBI taxonomy): domain Eukaryota; kingdom Viridiplantae; phylum Streptophyta; class Magnoliopsida; order Poales; family Poaceae; genus Aegilops; species Aegilops tauschii. The sequence continues at coordinate 119,526,120 of NC_053039.3, read as the reverse complement.
TCTATTCGATGTAATTCTTTTTGCAGTTTGTTTGTCGAGATCCGATGAATTGTGAGTTTATGATCAAGATTATCTATGAACAATATTTGGTTCTTCTCTGAATTCTTTTATGTATGATTTGTTATCTTTGCAAGTCTCTTCGAATTATCATTTTGGTTTGGCCTACTAGATTGATCTTTCTTGCAATGGGAGAAGTGCTTAGCTTTGGGTTCAATCTTGCGTTGCTCGATCCCAGTGATAGAAAGGGAAACGACACGTATTGTATTGTTGCCATCGAGGATAAAAAGATGGGGTTTATATCATATTGCTTGAGTTTATCCCTCTATATCATGTCATCTTGCCTAATGCGTTACTCTGTTCTTATGAACTTAATACTCTAGATGCATGCTAGATAGCGGTCGATGTGTGGAGTAATAGTAGTAGATGCAGAATCGTTTCGGTCTACTTGTCGCAGACGTGATGCCTATATACATGATCATGCCTAGATATTCTCATAACTATGCACTTTTCTATAAATTGCTCGACAGTGATTTGTTCACCCACCGTAATACTTATGCTATCTTGAGAGAAGCCACTAGTGAAACCTATGGCCCCTGGGTCTATTTTCCATCATATAAGTTTCCAATCTATTTTACTTTGCAATTTTTACTTTCAATCTTTATTATAAAAAATACCAAAAATATTTATCTTATTATCTCTTTCAGATCTCACTTTTGCAAGTGGCCGTGAAGGGATTGACAACCCCTTTATCGCGTTGGTTGCAAGGTTCTTATTTATTTGTGTAGGTACAAGGCGACTTGCGTGTAGTCTCCTACTGGATTGATACCTTGGTTCTCAAAAAATGAGGGAAATACTTACGCTACTTTGCTGCATCACCCTTTCCTCTTCAAGGGAAAAACCAACGCAGTGCTCAAGAGGTAGCAAGAAGGATTTCTGGCGCCGTTGCCGGGGAGTCTACGCACAAGTCAAGACATACCAAGTACCCATCACAAACTCTTATCCCTCGCATTACATTATTCGCCATTTGCCTCTCGTTTTCCTCTCCCCACTTCACCCTTGACGTTTTATTCGCCCTTTTTCTTCTTCCCGTATGTATCTTTGTTTGTGTTTCCATGTGCCTTCTATTTGCTTGCATCTTCGCTTGCTAAAAATCTATTGATATGGATCCACTTAAAATGTTCTACTTGGATCATCTTCGATCCTTATGCGCTCGTGCTGAAACCCCAACTAGCCTAGTTGATGGGAAATCTTTAGATGAGTATGCTCATTTTGTGCGTCACTGTTTGTCTGAAAAAGGGAGACTCTTATGGGATCAAATAAACAGATTGCTGTGTTATGCTTGGAATCTTTGTGAAATTCATGATTTTACTTGTTGCTCTAAGAACCCTAAAAAACACCTCCCCTACCTATGTGAGTTTAATGATAATGAAATCTTATCTTCTTATGCAAAGGGTGTTTATAGTTACTACGATGTCGAACAAATTGAAGAATTTGTTGCTTTTAAGGGTGCTTATGAAGTTGCTTCTTTGATTGAAAAGTATGATATACTCTCTACGAATCTGAAAATTTTGACATACTTAAATATTGCTATGAAAACTATGCTCATAATGTCTATGTCAAAGAATTTATTGAAAGAATGACAGTTGCTTCTAAAGAAAATAATGATATTCATGAATCTATAGATAATTTTGATTCTGATGATTCGGTTGAAATATCCCTTGATGAACATGATGCTTGCTATTCTTGTGGCCATGATGCCAATATTTATGAAGATGAATTTGCTATAGTTCCTTATGTTAAACATGAGATCGTTACTATTGCACCCATACTTGATAGTTCCTACGATGAAAAGCACGATTGCAATGATGTTATTATAAATTCTCTTAATGTCAATTGTGCTAATAATATGCAAAACCCTAAGCTTGGAGATGCTAGTTTTGCTATGTCTACTACTTGTTGCAATGATCATGATTGGGGTGATTCTTCTTATGATCTTGAAAATTTATTTACGCCCCATGATGAATATGAGATTGATAATAGTGTTTGCAATAATATTGAAAGTGGGTTTGGAAGAGTGTCAACTTTAGATCCCACATATTTGGAGAATGTTCAATTTTATGGTATTTTTGATAAAAGTGGGTTTGGAGAGGTCATGACTTTAGTTAATGATAATCCCACTATTTTGGAAGAGTGTCAACTTTGCATGCATGTGGATCGTGTTGAAAATATTTTATGCGATAGCTATTTTGTTGAATTTGCTTATGATCCCACATGTAATTATTATGAGAGAGGAAAATATGGTTGTAGAAATTTTCATGTTACTAAATTACCTCTCGTTATGTTGAGATTGCTATTGTTTCTTTCCGCTTCCTTGGATATGCTAGTTTTTGCTTACCTTGATAATTTGTGTGCCTATAAGATTCCTATGCATAGGAAGTATGTTAGAATTAGATGTGTTTTTCATATAATATATGATGCTCTCTTTGTGCTTCAATTCTTGTCTTTCATGTGAGCATCATCAAAATTATCGATGCCTAGCTAGGGGCGTTAAACGATAGCGCTTGTTGGGAGGCAACCCAATTTTATTTTTGTTCCTTGATTTTTGTTCCTCTTTAGTAATAAATAATTCATCTAGCCTCTGGTTAGATGTGGGTTTATGTTTTAATTAGTGTTTCTGCCAAGTGAAACCTATAGGATCTTCTTGGATGATAGTTATTTGATCTTGCTGAAAAAGTCAGAAACTTTATGCTCACGAAAACAATTGTTAACAATCACCAGAACATGATAAAATACTTATTCCAATTGCAGTAGATCAATAATCAAATTATCTAGGTCGTCCTATTTTGGTAGATTTTTCTGATTTACAGAAGTTTGCATTTGTTACAGATTACTAGAGACTGTTCTGTTTTTGACAGATTCTGTTTTTCGTGTGTTGTTTGCTTACTTTGATGAATCTATGGCTAGTATCGGGGGGTATGAACCATAGAGAAGTTGTAATACAGTAGGTTTTAACACCAATATAAATAAATAATGAGTTCATTACAGCACCTTAAAGTGGTGGTTTGTTTTCTTTCGCTAACGGAGCTCATGAGATTTTCTGTTGAGTTTTGTGTTGTGACGTTTTCAAGTTTTGGGTAAGGATTTGATGGATTATGGAATAAGGAGTGGCAAGAGCCTAAGCTTGGGGATGCCCAAGGCACCCCAAGTTAAATTAAAGGACAACCAAAAGCCTAAGCTTGGGGATGCCCCGGAAGGCATCCCCTCTTTCGTCTTCATCTATCGGTAACTTTACTTGAGGCTATATTTTTATTCACCACATGATATGTGTTTTTCTTAGAGCGTCTTGTATGATTTAAGTCTTTCCTTTTTATTTTACCACAATAATCCTTGCTGTACACACCTTTTGGGATAGACACACATGAATCAGAATTTATTAGAATACTCTATGTGTTTCACTTATATCTTTTGAGATAGATAATTTTGCTCTAGTACTTCGCTTATATCTTTTAGAGCACGGTGGTGGTTTTATTTTATAGAAATTATTGATCTCTCATGCTTCACTTATATTATTTTGAGAGTCTTTTAGAACAGCATGGTAATTTTCTTTGGTTAAAATTTTAGTCCTAAAGTGATGAGCATCCAAGATAGGTATAATAAAAACTATCATATAAAGTGCATTGAATACTATGAGAAGTTTGATTCTTTATGATTGTTTTGAGATATGAATATGGTGATATTAGAGTCATGCTAGTTGAGTAGTTGTGAATTTGAGAAATACTTGTGTTAAAGTTTGTGATTCCCGTAGCATGCACGTATGGTGAACCGTTATGTGATGAAGTCGGAGCATGGTTTATTTATTGATTGTCTTCCTTATGAGTGGCGGTCGGGGACGAGCGATGGTCTTTTCCTACCAATCTATCCCCCTAGGAGAATGCGCGTAATATTTCGTTTCGATAACTAATAGATTTTTGCAATAACTATGTGAGTTCTTTATGACTAATGTTGAGTCCATGGATTATACGCACTCTCACCATTCCACCATTGCTAGCCTATCTAATACCGCGCACCTTTCGCCGGTATCATACACCCACCATATACCTTCCTTAAAACAGCCACCATACCTACCTATTATGGAATTTCCATAGCCATTCCGACATATATTACCATGCAACTTACCACCGTTCCGTTTATTATGACACGCTTCATCATTGTCATGTTGCTTTGCATGATCATATAGTTGACATTGTATTTGTGGCAAAGCCACCTTTATAACTCTTTCATACATGTCACTCTTGATTCATTGCATATCCCGGTACACCGCCGGAGGCATTCACATAGAGTCATATTTTGTTCTAAGTTTTGAGTTGTAATTCTTGAGTTGTAAGTAAATAAAAGTGTGATGATCATCATTATTAGAGCATTGTCCCAGTGAGGAAAGGATGATGGAGACTATGATTCCCCCACAAGTCGGGATGAGACTCCGGACTAAAAATAAATAAAAAGGAAGGAAAAGAGGCCAAAAAAGGGGGGAGAAAGGCCCAAATAAAAAAATGAGAGAAACAGATAGAAGGGGCAATGCTACTATCCTTTTACCACACTTGTGCTTCAAAGTAGCACCATGATCTTCATGATAGAGAGTCTCCTATGTTGACACTTTCATATACTAGTGGGAATTTTACATTATAGAACTTGGCTTGTATATTCCAATGATGGGCTTCCTCAAAATGCCCTAGGTCTTCGTGAGCAAGCGAGTTGGATGCACACCCACTTAGTTTCTTTTGTTGAGCTTTCATACACTTATAGCTCTAGTGCATCCGTTGCATGGCGATCCCTACTCACTCACATTGATATCTATCGATGGGAATCTCCATAGCCCATTGATACGCCTAGTTGATGTGAGACTATCTTCTCCTTTTTTGTCTTCTCCACAACCACCATTCTCTCCACATATAGTGCTATGTCCATGGCTCACGCTCATGTATTGCGTGAAGATTGAAAAAGTTTGAGAACATCAAAAGTATGATACAATTGCTTGGCTTTTCATCGGGGTTGTGCATGATTTAAATATTTTGTGTGATGAAGATAGAGCATAGCCAGACTATATGATTTTGTAGGGATAACTTTCTTTGGCCATGTTATTTTGAGAAGACATGATTGCTTTATTAGTATGCTTGAAGTATTGTTGTTTTTATGTCAATATTAAACTTTTGTCTTGAATCTTTCGGATCTGAACATTCATGCCACAAAAAAGAAAATTACATTGAAGAATTATGCTAGGTAGCATTCCACATCAAAAATTCTGTCTTTATCATTTACCTACTCGAGGACGAGCAGGAATTAAGCTTGGGGATGCTTGATACGTCTCCAACGTATCTATAGTTTTTTATTGTTCCATGCTATTATATTATCTGTTTTTGGATGTTTAATGGGCTTTATTATATACTTTTATATTATTTTTGGGACTAACCTACTAACCAAAGGCCCAGTGCAAATTGCTGTTTTTTTCCTATTTCAGTGTTTCACAGAAAAGGAATATCAAGCGGAGTCCAAATGGAATGAAACCTTCGGGAGAGTTATTATTGGAACAAACGCAGTCCAGGAGACTTGGAGTGGAGGTCAAGAAAGAACCGAGGAGGCCACGAGGCAGGAGGGCGCACCCAGGGGGTAGGCGCGCCCCCACCCTCGTGGGCCCCTCGTGGCTCCCAGACTGACTTGTTTCGCCTATATATACCCATATACCCCGAAACCATCTGAGAGCACCACGAAACCCTATTTCCACTGCCGCAACCTTCTGTACCCATGAGATCCCATCTTGGGGCCTTTTCCGGCGCTCCGCCGGAGCGGGAATCGATCACGGAGGGCTTCTACATCAACACCATAGCCTCTCCGATGATGTGTGAGTAGTTTACCACAGACCTTCGGGTCCCTAGTTATTAGCTAGATGGCTTCGTCTCTCTCTTTGGATCTCAATACAAAGTTCTCCTTGATCTTCTTGGAGATCTATTCGATGTAATTCTTTTTGCAGTGTGTTTGTCGAGATCCGATGAATTATGGGTTTATGATCAAGATTATCTATGAACAATATTTGGTTCTTCTATGAATTCTTTTATGTATGATTATCTTTGCAAGTCTCTTCGAATTATCAGTTTGGTTTGGCCTACTAGATTGATCTTTCTTGCAATGGGAGAAGTGCTTAGCTTTGGGTTCAATCTTGCGTTGCTCGATCCCAGTGACAGAAAGGGAAACAACACGTATTGTATTTTTGCCATTGAGGATAAAAAGATGGGGTTTATATCATATTGCTTGAGTTTATCCCTCTACATCATGTCATCTTGCCTAATGCGTTACTCTGTTCTTATGAACTTAATACTCTAGATGCATGCTGGATAGCGGTCGATGTGTGGAGTAATAGTAGTAGATGCAGAATCGTTTCGGTCTACTTGTCGCGGACGTGATGCCTATATACATGATCATGCCTAGATATTCTCATAACTATGCACTTTTCTATAAATTGCTCGACAGTAATTTGTTCACCCACCGTAATACTTATGCTATCTTGAGAGAAGCCAATAGTGAAACCTATGGCCCCCGGGTCTATTTTCCATCATATAAGTCTCCAATCTATTTTACTTTGCAATTTTTACTTTCAATCTTTATTATAAAAAATACCAAAAATATTTATCTTATTATCTCTTTCAGATCTCACTTTTGCAAGTGGCCGTGAAGGGATTGACAACCCCTTTATCAGGTTGGTTGCAAGGTTCTTATTTGTTTGTGTAGGTACGAGGCGACTTGTGTGTAGTCTCCTACTGGATTGATACCTTGGTTCTCAAAAACTGAGGGAAATACTTACGCTACTTTGTTGCATCACCCTTTCCTCTTCAAGGGAAAAACCAACGCAGTGGTCAAGAGGTAGCACCGCCCTCCTCCCACGGCCACGCGCCCTGCCGAGGGTCTTCCTCGTCAAGCTCCCCATTGGCGCGTTCCCCACCGCTTCCTTTTTGCCTTCACCTGCCGCACCTGGGAGGAAAGGGGGCAAGAACGGAGATCACGGGGCACCTGTCTTTCTTTTAAATCGCAGGCACTTGCCAAATCTTAATTTCTAGATAATGTAATCTCTCGAGCCCATGCTTGTGTCCTGTAACCTCTGTTCTTGCATCAGCATGTTAATGAAAAAGCCTAGCCTTGCCGGGAACCCGGGCACGCGTACGCTCGTGCGGAGGCGAAATGCCTCCTTAATGTAAATAAACGAGTCCTCCCGGCAAGTTGTCCTGCCGGTGCCCTCTGCGCCTGCCGGAGAATCATATCTGTTGGGTTACAGACAAAGGGTCCAGCCCCCCGTCCACCCCCTTTTATCAAGGGCTACTACGACGACTCCGGCCGAAGCAGCGTTCGGACCGAAAATGGGAGCATCCGAGTTTTCAAAGGAGAGTGGTGAGGTTTTCTAATGCACAAGTCATAGGTTACGAATACGAGTGGGCAAGAGGTAAACTTTATCTGTGTGGTTTGTCGAGGATCGCCGCACCGGGCGGTCTTCTCGACTTCTTGCCGGAGCGGGGTCCTTGGCAGGATCGCGTGCCCTTGCCGTGGCTGGAAAGAAGAGTGGGCAAGAGCATGGAACCTCGGAGGTCCACTAACATTTATTGGAATCAAAAAGCAGCACAGTACCCTGGACAAGCATGCATATACGTATACACATTAACATGGAAATCGACATGAAACTATAAATACTAAGGGATTCCCTTCCCTGACTACGCACAGGGTCTGCGCCTGGCTCTGTAAATAGGGGTACATGCCTTGCCGGCAAGGCTAGTACAAAATGGGGGTTGCCGGGGCTCCCGGCAACCGCGCCTTAGGGGTAAAACTTGTGAATATGTTCGATATTCCAGGAATTGCTCACCGGAATGCCATCTTCGGTCTCCAGGCGGACTGCGCCGGGCCTGGTGATTCGTATTACCCGATAAGGGCCTTCCCACTTTGGTGTCAACTTGTTTGAATTCTTGGCGGATTGGATTCGCTGAAGAACAAGGTCGCCTTCCTCAAGGCTTCGGGCGTGAACCTTGCGGCTATGGTAGCGGCGCAAGGATTGCTGGTAGCGAGCAGCTCACACAGCAGCCCGAAGATGATCTTCCTCAAGGAGCGTCGCATCATCTTGGTGCAACTGCTCTTGCTCAAGCTCATCATAGGCGAGCGCTCGAGGTGACCCATATATGAGTTCCGTGGGGAGAACTGCTTCTGCCCCGTATACCAGGGCAAAGGGTGTCTGGCCAGTGGCTCGATTTGGTGTCGTCCCGATTGACCAAACAACCGTTGGTAATTCATCAATCCAGCGCCTTCCGCACTTGTGCAGCTTGTCAAAAGTTCTGGTCTTGAGGCCTCGCAACACTTCTGCATTCGCCCTCTCACCCTGGCCATTACTTCTGGGATGAGCAACAGAAGCAAAACAGACCTTGCCGCCGAGGTCTTGAATGTACTGCATGAAGGTGCGGCTCATGAACTGCGTGCTATTGTCGGTGATGACTCTGTTCGGCACACCAAAACGGCTGACTAGTCCCTTGAAGAACTTGACGGCTGACTGTGCTCTCACCTTTCTCACTGGTTCCACTTCCGGCCACTTTGTGAACTTGTCGATTGCGACGTACAAGTACTCAAAGCCCCCGACAGCACGGGGAAAGGGGCCCAGTATGTCGAGCCCCCAGAACAAAAATGGCCAGGAGAGGGATTGTCTGAAGAGCTTGGGCTGGTTGATGAAGCTTCTTTGAATGGAACTGGCACGCTTCACACTTGGTTACTAGGGCAGTTGCATCCGGGAGGGCGGTGGGCCAGAAGAAGCCTTGCCGGAATGCCTTGCCGGCAAGGGCTCTCGACCCTATGTGGGAGCCACACATGCCTCCGTGTATCTCTGCCAACAGCCTCAGTCCGTCTTCCCGAGGAATGCACTTCAACTTTACGCCGTTCGGTCTCCTTCTATATAGGGCATCATCCACAAACTGGTACATGCTGGACTGATGGGCTACTTTCTCTGCTTCTTCCTGCTCCTCGGGGAGCTCTCCTGTTTGGAGGAAACGGACGGTGGGCTGCGCCCATGCTGAAGCCTGGGGCTCGACGACAAGGACTAAAGGCACATTTTCGGCCGTAAGGGCAGCTGCCTCTACGGCCAAGGCTTGAGGCCCTGCCGGGGGTTGCTGCTCTCCGGCAAGCTTGGGACACCCGACAACATTCTTGCCGGCGGCTCCTGGGAGCTCAGCGGGAAAGTACTTGCCGGGGCCTGCCTTCCTTCATTTGCTTTGTCCTGCTGATGGTTCAACGGATGGCTGAGTTAATTGAAGCACAAAGGTACCTGGTTCCACAGGCAACATGAGGGCAGCGCGTTTTGACATGTCATCAGCAATGTCGTTCTCCGCTCGGGGAACATGCTCTGCTTGCAATCCGTCAAAACGCTCTTCCAACTTCCTCACTTCATCCACATAGGCCTCCATCAACGGGCTCTGGTAATACTTGTTCACTTGCTTGACGATGAGCTGCGAATCAACTCTGATGATGAGCTTCCTGATTCCGAGGTCTGTCGCGATCCTGAGACCGGCCAACAATCCCTCATACTCCGCCGTGTTGTTCGTTGATTTTTCCCGGGGAAAGTGCATTTGGATTACATACTTGAGGCGCTCTCCGGTGGGTGCGATGAGTAGTACGGCAGCACCAGCACCTTGGAGTGAGAAAGCTCCATCAAAGTACATAATCCACTCACTGCTCGTCTCCCTGCCGGGAAGGGCGGTCTCTTGAATCTCCTCGTCGGGCGTTGCGGTCCATTCTACTATGAACTCTGCCAAGGCACGACTCTTGATTGTTGAAGTACTTTAAAACTTGAGGCCAAAGCTCGACAGCTCCAATTCCCACTCCACAATCCTCCCAGTTGCATCTAGGTTGTGCAAGATTCGTTGCAATGGGAGGCAGGTGACAACGCTGATCTCATGTGCTTGGAAATAGTGGCGCAGCTTTCTCGAGGCCATGAGGAGGCCGAAAAGTAGTTTCTGCATACCAGAATATCTTGACCTAGCCCCCTGCAAGAGGGAACTGACAAAATAAACTGGGTGCTGCACCATCTTCTTCTTCTGTTCAACCTCGCCCATCTGCGCAGACTCCGCCTTGCCGGGACCGGGCCTTGCCGGGGGTTCTGCCTCGCCGGTGCCAAGCCCCACCGGGGAGGGCCCTGGCCCATCATCTGACGGCTCCGCTGCTACTGCTGCTTCTCCCTCGAGTTCCCTCTGCGCCACTAGCGCAGCACTGACCACTTGATTCGTTGCCACTAAGTATAGAAGCAACGGCACTTGTGGTTTGGGTGCGACTAGTATCAGCGTGGAGGAATGGTACCTCTTCAAATCTTGCAGCGCTGCCTCTGCCTCCGGAGTCCATTTTACTGGACCCGCCTTTTTCAAAAGTTTGAAAAAGGGGAGGGCACGCTCAGCAGATTTGGAGATGAACCTACTCAGGGCAGCAACATAGCCGGCGAGCCTACGGACGTCCCTGACTCATTTCGGCGCCTCAATCTGCTCAATGGCTTTGATCTTGTCGGGATTTGCTTCGATTCCACGTTGAGACACAAAGAACCCAAGAAGTTTGCCGGATGGGACACCGAACACACACTTCTCTGGGTTGAGCTTGAGGTTGATCTTGCGCAGATTCGCAAATGTTTCTTCTAGATCTTGCACGAGCGTGGCCCTGTCCTTGGTTTTGACCACTATGTCGTCCATATAAGCTTCCATATTTCTATGTAGCTAGGGCTCAAAACCAATTTGGACTACTCGGGCAAATGTTGATCCAGCGCTCTTCAACCCGAAAGGATCCGTACAAAACAGTACACACCACATGGGGTGATGAACGCGGTTTTTTCTTCGTCTTCCTTCACCATGAAGATCTGGTGGTATCCTGAATAAGCATTGAGGAATGACAGCAGGTCACACCCAGCAGTGGAGTCCACAATCTGGTCGATGCGTGGCAGAGGGAAAGGATCCTTTGGACAGGCTTTATTGATATCCGTGTAGTCAATACACAGCCTCCATTTCCCATTTGCCTTACGCACCACTACCGGATTGGCCAGCCACGTAGGGTGGAGTGCTCCTCTAATCAGGCCTGCCGCCTCTAACTTCCTGATCTCCTCGATAATAAACTCTTGTCGCTCCAAAGCTTGCTTCCTGACCTTCTACTTGACGGGCCGTGCATGAGGACAGACAGCAAGATGGTGCTCAATCACCTCCCTGGGAAAGCCGGGGATGTCGGATGCTTGCCATGCAAACACATCGACATTCGCCCGCAGGAAGGCGACGAGCGCGCTTTCCTATTTGCTGTCGGGGGTGGAGCTTATAGTGAAAGCTCCGCCAGTGCCGTCCTCCTTGACGGACACCTTCTTGGTTTCTGGTGGTGCGGCCTTGGACTTCTTGCTCTTGCCGGTGGAGCTGTCTGGCACGTCCTCAACGGGAGCGCGGCACTCCGAAGAGGCACGCTTTGCCGGAGTGGGTGCAAGAGGTCTTTCCGGAAGAGGTCTCGCTGGAAGGGGTCTTGCCGGTAAAGGTCTTGCCGACCTTCTTCCTTTCTGGGGCTTCCGCGGCAGGAGCAAGTGCCTTGGCGGCAGTTGCTGCAACTGCCTCTCGGTAGAGTTGGTCGGCGCAGATGAGTGTGTCTTTCTTGTCAGAGGGGACGGTGATGATGGTCAGCGGCCCCGGCATCTTCAATGTGTTGTAAGCGTAGTGTGACGCCGCCACAAACTTGGCCAGTGCTAGGCGGCCAAGGATCCCGTTGTATGGCAAGGGGATCTCGGCGGCATCGAAAACAATCATCTCCGTCCTATAGTTCAGCTCGCCCCCAAACGTAACGGGCAGCATGATTTTACCTTTTGGCTGACTCCTTCCCGGGTTGGCCCCTTGAAACGTGCCCGTCTTCTCGAGATCTCCATCAGGAATCTGCAGCTTCTTGATTAGAGCGGGCGAGATCAAATTCAGACCGGCCCCACCGTCAACCAGCACTTTTGTCCTTTGAGGTTGCGTATCGTTGGCGAGACCAACAACGGAAAACACCCGACCGCAGTTGTGCGATCAGGGTGATCCTCGGTGTCAAAAATGATGGGCGTGCGGGACCACTTCAGTGGCTTCTGGGCATCGAACGATGGCTCTGCCGCAGTGACCTCACGCGCCCACTGCTTCAGTTGGCGGTGAGAGGTGTGCAGCGAGGCGCCACCGTCGACGCACATGGCCTCTGTAGCTTTCTGGAATTCGTGCTCGCCGGACTCGTCGTCCTCGTCGTGATCATCATCTTCCTCCTTCTTGTCGCGGCCCCGAGCGGGCCCGTCTTGTTGATTATCTTTGCCGCGGCGACCTCCTTAGCCGCCACGCTTCTTGCCGGACCCCTCAGCACCATCCTGACCCTTCTCCTTGTCCCGCCTCTCATATTCAGCTTTCTGCTTCTCTGCAAGCAGCTCAACCTGTCGGCGGTTCTGGAGGTCATGGCCCTTGGTGCAGTGGATCTTGCAGTACTGCTTGTCGGAGCCTCCTGGCTTGTCGGCGGCCGCCAAGGCCCGGTAGGCGGCACACCCGGCAACCTCCTTGCCGGGGTCGTCAGCCTTAGCCTTCTTGGTGGCGCCGGGGTTGCCGGATCCCTCAACGGCAAGCACAGTCTTGCCCTTACGCTTCTTGTTGCGGCGCCGACCCTTCTTTGTCGGGGCGGCGTCGTCTTCGTCCGTGTAGTCGGTTTCCATGCCGGCGTCCTCGCCGGGGTACTTTCTTCCTTCCTCAGCCTGGGCACACCTATCATCCAGAACATAAAGTTTGGCTACATCCTTGACCTTGTTCATCGCCAGCTCTTCACGCATCTTGCGGTTGCGTATGTTCTGATGGAACGCACTGATGACGACAGCGGGATGAACATCTGGGATGGTGTACTGCACACGGCTGAATCTTTGTATGTACTTACGCAGGGACTCACCATCCTTCTGGGGGATGACATGCAAGTCAATTGCCTGGTCGGGAGCTTGGTGGCCTCCGGTAAAGGTGCCAACAAACTCGTGGCACAGGTCTGACCAGCAAGAGATGGAATCCACTGGCAGGTGCATCAACCACGACATGACGTTGGGCTTAAGTGCCAACGGAAAGTAGTTGGCGAGCACCTTATCGTCGCGAGCCCCGGCGGCTTGCATTGCGACGGTGTAGATGCTGAGGAACTCCGACGGGTGAGTCTTTCCATTGTACTTTTCCCCAACATCAGGCTTGAACTTGCAGTGGGAGGGCCACTGGAACTGCCGCACCTCTCGGGTAAAGGCCGGACAACCCACCTCGTAAGGCAGGCCGCCAGGACCCACCTCCTAGTGGGCCCCGCATGCCGATCTGACTGATGGCGTGCCTCCCGCTGTCGCTCGATGGTAGTTCGAGCGTGTTCCTGAGCTCGCTCCCGAAGAACTCGACATTGATCGCAGCGGGTTCGCGGGTCGGACGACGCTGTGGAAACGTTGCCACAAGCATCGGCCCGATGGGCCAGTGGCTGCTGTCGCGGCCACGGGGGAGGAGAGTGCACCATGGTCGCAGCGTCTCCGGTCCTCCCACCGCCGGCATGCACCAGCTCGATAGAACGCCGGCATGAGGGTCCCGTTGGGAGTGGCTCGTCTTTGTTGGCGAAACTGACAAGGCTTCGGATGGTGGCCCTCCACTCGTCGAGCTTCTCCGCAGCAGGGGGGAAGTCGAGCATCAGTTGCACGCGCGCCAGCGCTTCTGCTGGCGTGGGCGGCGGGGAGAGCTGCATAGACCGTGACGCGCTCCGACTTCTAACTAGGTTAGAAGGGGCTCTGTCACGGTCTCGTGGTCGCACGCCGCTTCCGCCGGCGTCCGAGCGCGCACTCCGGCCTGGTGCGTCCTGCGAGTGGCGCACAGGGTTCTTTCCACGGCGGTGCCCGGGGGCTCCGGCATCATGGTGTCGCTCATCGCGCGCGCCCTGGGAAGGCCGCGGCACGGGTGCCAACTGGGGCGCCATAGACGTTGCCGTGCCGCCCGTGGGTAGCACGGCCCCACCCCCGGACCCAATGGCGTGCGGCTCATCGTCTCGGATCCGAACGACGCCGCTCGCCTGGCTTCGATCGCCAGAGTGTCGTGGATGCTCGCGGGCAATGTCTCTAGCCCCATCAGTGGCCACCCGGTCGCCCGCCCGCGCTGGCGCGGACGGGCCGGCTCCGGGCGACCCGATCGCTGTGATCCCCTTTATCTTGGGGGCCATGGTGATGATGAAGTCGATGCACTGACCTTCAAACCGGATTTTCACAGCTTGCGCCCCCTACCTGGCGCGCCAAAGATATCGGTGGAAACGACACCTATGGGATCACGGGGAATCCCTTCTACGATCGGCGGGCGCGGGGCTGTGGAAAGAGCGGGTTTAAGAGGTCAACATGGGAGATTTATCCAGGTTCGGGCCGCAAGTGATGCGTAATACCCTACTCCTGCTGGTTTGTGTTTATTTGGTGTTCTTGGACTAGCTACAAAGCGTGCGGGGTCGAAAAAGTCCGAATCATCTCCCAGTATGCCACGGGCCTCCTTTTATAGTCAAAGGGGCTGCCACAGTGGCACACAGGAGGTGGAAAGTTGTACAGTAGTCGAGTTTATCTCTAGCACCGTAGGACAAAACGCATTAAATGCGCTACTTAGGTGTCCTCTTACTTTATCGGGGACGGCAATGAGGCCAGTCCCGTCCATCGCCGCTTCGCCTTGCTCCAACACGCGTCCAGGTTGACTAGGCGCGCAGCGCCACGCTGGCTGGCTGCTGATTTGGCGTGGTGGCAGAGTCTTCACGAATATCTACATGCCAGCACGTAGATGCTTGCTGAGTTGGCCTGGAAGTTGCACGTCGCCACGCAGGTGCCTGCCTTGTTGGCGGCTTGACTGCTGTGTTGGAACGAAGGTGAAGCCTTGGCAGGTGGGGGCCTGGCTGCAGCCCCGCAAATGTCCCGGGCAAGGGTCTTGGCGGGGCCTCGGCAAGGGCCTCACCGGGGTCTCGTAGGTGTCCCTGGCAAGGGTCTTGCCGGGGGTCTGCGTCTTTTGGTTCTCATCTAGTATTGTATGTTCTTAGTCTTCACAAAGATCTGCATGCCACCATGCAGGCGCCTCCCGAGCCTTGGTTCCAAAGTTGTCGATGGCGTCGGAACTCTCAGGCTCAAGGGTGGCGGCTCCGCTGGTGTTTGGGCAAGTTGCCCTGGCAAGGCTCTTGCCGGGGCCGTGAAGGCCGCCCCGGCAAGGGCCTTGCCGGGGGAGTTTCACCTCGCCCCTCTGCTCAATACCGGAGGAACACCTTGTGTGCTATCAAACGTCACAACGTAACTGGGTGATTATAAAGATGCTCTACAGGTGTCTCCGAAGGTGTTTGTTGGGTTGGCATAGATCGAGATTAGGATTTGTCACTCCGCGTATCAGAGAGTTATCTCTGGGCCCTCTCGGTAATGCTCATCACTATAAGCCTTGCAAGTAATGTGACTAATGAGTTAGTAGTGGGATGATGCATTACGGAATGAGTAAAGAGACTTGCCGGTAACGAGATTGTACTAGGTATGATGATACCAATGATCGAATCTCGGGCAAGTAACATACCGATGACAAGGAATGACGTATGTTGTTATGCAGTTTGACTGATAAAAGATCTTTGTAGAATATGTAGGAGCCAATATGAGCATCCAGGTTCTGCTATTGGTTATTGACCGGAGATGTGTCTCGGTCATGTCTACATAGTTCTCGAACCCGTAGGTTCCGGACGCTTAATGTTCGATGACGATTTGTATTATGAGTTATGTGATTTGATGACCAAAGTTTGTTCGGAGTCCCGAATGAGATCACGGACATGACGAGGAGTCTTGAAATGGTCGAGAGGTAAGGATTCATATATAGGACAATGGTATTTGGACACCGGAAGTGTTCTGGGTGATACCGGGTCACCGGAAGGGGTTCCGGGCAACCCCCGGCAAAGATATGGGCTTAATGGGCCAAGTAAGGGAACACACCAGCCCACAAGGGGCTGGTGCGCACCCTATAGGGCCAGCCACGTGGGGAGAAAGGGAAAGGAGTGGAGGAAAAGGAAAGTATGAAGTAGGACTCCTACTTCCTTCCCTTCCCCCTCCTTCCTTTCCCCCTTGTCCAAATATGGTAGGGGGCCGAATTGGACTAGGGGCCCAAGTAGGATTCCTCCTACTTGGGAGCGCCCTAGGCTGCCTCCCTCCCTCTCCCTCCTTTATATACGTGGGGAGGGCACCCCTAGAACACACATCAATTGTTCCTAGTCGTGTGAGGCGCCCCCCTCCACAGTTAACACCTCGGTCATATCGTCGTTGTGCTTAGGCGAAGCCCTGCGCCGGTAACTTCATCATCACCATCGCCATGCCTTCGTGCTGACGGAACTCTCCCTTGTCCTCAACTGTATTAAGAGCTCGAGGGACGTCATCGGGCTGAACGTGTGCTGAACACGGAGGTGTCGTATGTTCGGTACTTGGATCGGTTGGATCGTGAAGACGTTCGACTACATCAACCGCGTTACTAAACGCTTCCGCTTTCGGTCTACGAGGGTACGTGGACACACACTCCCCGCTCGTTGCTATGCTTCTCCTAGATAGATCTTGCGTGATCGTAGGAAATTTTTGAAATACTACGTTCCCCAACAGTGGCCTCCGAGCCAGGTCTATGCATAGATGTTATATGCATGAGTAGAACACAAAGAGTTGTAGGTGATAATAGTCATACTGCTTACAAGCAACATCTTACTTTGATTCGGTGGTATTGTTGGATGAAGCGGCCCGGACCGACATTACATGACCACGTTGATGAGACTGGTTCTACCGACGTGCTTTGCACACAGGTGGCTGGCGGGTGTCTGTTTCTCCAACTTTAATTGAATCGAGTTTGACTACGCCTGGTCCTTGTTGAAGGTTAAAACAGCACACTTGACGAAAAATCGTTGTGGTTTTGATGCGTAGGTAAGAACGGTTCTTGCTAGAAGCCCATAGTAGCCACGTAAAACTTGCAACAACAAATTAGAGGACGTCTAACTTGTTTTTGCAGGGCATCTTGTGATGTGATATGGTCAAGACGTGATGAGATATAAATTGTTGTATAAGATGATCATGTTTTGTTAAAGTCATCGGCAACTGGCAGGAGCCTTATGGTTGTCTCTTTATTGCATAAGATGCAAGCGCCATATAATTGCTTTACTTTATCGCTATCCGATAGCAATAGTTGCAAAAGCAATAGTTGGTGAGACGACCATGTGACGACACGTTGATAAAGATCAAGATGATGGAGATCATGGTGTTATGCCGGTGACGATGGAGATCATGACGGTACTTTGGAGATGGAGATCAAAGGCACAAGATGATGATGGCCATATCATGTCACATATTTTGATTGCATGTGATGTTTATCTTTTATGCATCTTATTTTGCTTAGTACGACGGTAGCATTATGAGATGACCCCTTACTAAAATTTCAAGGTATAAGTGTTCTCCCTGAGTATGCACAATTGCGACAGTTCTTCGTGCTGAGACACCACGTGATGATCGGGTTGTTAGAAATATGCCCTAGAGGCAATAATAAATTGGTTATTATTATATTTCCTTGTTCATGATAATCGTTTATTATCCATGCTAAAATTGTATTGATAGGAAACTCAGATACATGTGTGGATACATAGACAACACCATGTCCCTAGTAAGCCTCTAGTTGACTAGCTCGTTGATCAATAGATGGTTACGGTTTCCTGACCATGGACATTGGATGTTGTTGATAACGGGATCACATCATTAGGAGAATGATGTGATGGACAAGACCCAATCCTAAGCCTAGCACAAGATCGTGTAGTTCGTTTGCTCAGAGCTTTTCTAATGTCAAGTATCATTTCCTTAGACCATGAGATTGTGCAACTCCCGGATACCGTAGGAATGCTTTGGGTGTACCAAACGTCACAACGTAACTGGGTGGCTATAAAGGTGCACTACAGGTATCTCCGAAAGTGTCTGTTGGGTTGGCACGAATCGAGACTGGGATTTGTCACTCCGTGTAAACGGAGAGGTATCTCTGGGCCCACTCGGTAGGACATCATCATAATGTGCACAATGTGACCAAGGAGTTGATCACGGGATGATGTGAGTTACGGAACGAGTAAAGAGACTTGACGGTAACGAGATTGAACAAGGTATAGGGATACGGACGATCGAATCTCGGGCAAGTAACATATCGATAGACAAAGGGAATTGAATACGGGATTGATTGAATCCCCGACATCGTGGTTCATCAGATGAGATCATCGTGGAACATGTGGGAGACAACATTGGTATCCAGATCCCGCTGTTGGTTATTGACCGGAGAACGTCTCGGTCATGTCTGCATGGTTCCCGAACCCGTAGGGTCTACACGCTTAAGGTTCGATGACACTAGGGTTATAGGGAAAGCATGTACGTGGTTACCGAATGTTGTTCGGAGTCCTGGATGAGATCCCGGACGTCACGAGGAGTTCCGGAATGGTCCGGAGGTAAAGATATATATATGGGAAGTCCTGTTTTGGTCACCGGAAAAGTTTCGGGTGATATCGGTAATGTACCGGGACCACCGGGAGGGTCCCGGGGGTCCACCAAGTGGGGCCACCAGCCCCAGAGGGCTGCATGGGCCAAGTGTGGGAGGGGACCAGCCCCAGGTGGGCTGGTGCGCCCCCCCACAAGAGGCCCAGGGCGCAGGAAAGGGGGAAGGGGGGAAACCCTAGTCTCAGATGGGCCTTAGGCCCATCTAGTGGGGCGCCACCTCTCTCCCCCCCTTTGGCCGCCCCCCAAGCCCCATCTAGGGCTGGCCGCACCCTTTTGGGGGGGAACCCTAGATGGGGGCGCAGCCCTCCCCCTCCCCTATATATACTTGAGGTTTGGGCTGCCCAAGACACATGAGAACGTCTCTCTTTCGGCGCAGCCCTACCCCTCTCCCTCCTCCTCCTCTCCCGCGGTGCTTGGCGAAGCCCTGCGGGATTGCCACGCTCCTCCATCACTACCATGCCGTTGTGCTGCTGCTGGACGGAGTCTTCCCCAACCTCTCCCTCTCTCCTTGCTGGATCAAGGCGGGGGAGACGTCACCGGGCTGCACGTGTGTTGAACGCGGAGGCACCGTTCTTCGGTGCTTAGATCGGAACCAACCGCGATATGAATCGCTACGAGTACGACTCCTTCATCCGCGTTCTTGCAACGCTTCCGCATCGCGATCTACAATGGTATGTAGATGCACTCCCCTTCCCCTCGTTGCTAGATTACTCCATAGATTGATCTCGGTGATGCGTAGAAAATTTTGAATTTCTGCTACGTTCCCCAACAGTGGCATCATGAGTTAGGTCTATGCGTAGTTTGTATGCATGAGTAGAACACAAAGTAGTTGTGGGCGTCGATTTTGTCAATTTACTTGCCGTTACTAGTCTTATCTTGATTCGGCAACATCGTGGGATGAAGCGGCCCGGACCGACCTTACACGTACTCTTACGTGAGATAGGTTCCACCGACTGACATGCACTAGTTGCATAAGGTGGCTAGCGGGTGTCTGTCTCTCCCACTTTAGTCGGATCGGATTCGATGAAAAGGGTCCTTATGAAGGGTAAATAGAAATTGGCATATCACGTTGTGGCTTTTGCGTAGGTAAGAAACGTTCTTGCTAGAAACCCATAGCAGCCACGTAAAACATGCAACAACAATTAGAGGACGTCTAACTTGTTTTTGCAGGGTATGCTATGTGATGTGATATGGCCAAAAGGATGTGATGAATGATATATGTGATGTATGAGATTGATCATGTTCTTGTAATAGGAATCACGACTTGCATGTCGATGAGTATGACAACCGGTAGGAGCCATAGGAGTTGTCTTAATTTATTGTATGACCTGCGTGTCAATGAAAACGCCATGTAATTACTTTACTTTATTGCTAACCGTTAGCCATAGTAGTAGAAGTAATAGTTGGCGAGACAACTTCATGAAGACACAATGATGGAGATCATGATGATGGAGATCATGGTGTCATGCCGGTGACGAAGGTGATCATGCCGCGCCTCGAAGATGGAGATCTAAGGCGCAAGATGATATTGGCCATATCACGTCACTTTATGATTTGCATGTGATGTTTATCATGTTTACATCTTATTTGCTTAGAACGACGGTAGCATAAATAAGATGATCCCTCACTAAAATTTCAAGAGACGTGTTCCCCCTAACTGTGCACCGTTGCGAAGGTTCGTTGTTTCGAAGCACCACGTGATGATCGGGTGTGATAGATTCTAATGTTTGAATACAACGGGTGTTGACGAGCCTAGCATGTACAGACATGGCCTCGGAACACATGTGAAACACTTAGGTTGACTTGACGAGCCTAGCATGTACAGACATGTCCTCGGAACACAAGAGATCGAAAGGTCGAACATGAGTCGTATAGTAGATGCGATCAACGTGATGATCGGACACGGCCTAGTTTGACTCGGATCATGTATCACTTAGATGACTAGAGGGATGTCCATCTGAGTGGGAGTTCATTAAATAATCAGATGAACTTAATTATCATGAACATAGTCAAAAGGTCTTTGCAAATTATGTCATAGCTTACGCTTTAGTTCTACTATTTAAGATATGTTCCTAGAGAAAATTTAGTTGAAAGTTGATAGTAGCAATTATGCGGACTGGGTCCGTAAACTGAGGATTGTCCTCATTGCTGCACAGAAGGCTTATGTCCTTAATGCACCGCTCGGTGTGCTGAACCTCAGCGTCGCCTGTAGATGTTGCGAAACATCTGACATACACGTTTTGATGACTACGTGATAGTTCAGTGCGTAATGCTAACGGTTTAGAATTGTGGCACCAAAGACGTTTTTGAAACGTCGCAGAACATATGAGATGTTCCGAAGACTGAAATTGGGATTTCAGACTAGTGCCCACGTCAAGAGGTATGAGACCTCTGACAAGTTTCTTAAGCCTGCAGACTAAGGGAGAAAAGCTCAATCATTGAGCATGTGCTCAGATTGTCTGAGTACCACAATCGCTTGAATCGAGTGGGAGTTAATCTTCCAGATGAGATAGTGATGGTTCTCCATAGTCACTGCCACCAAGCTAGTAGAGCTTCGTGATGAACTATAACATATCAGGGATAGTTATGATGATCCTTGAGCCATTCGCGATGTTCGACACCGCGAAAGTAGAAATCAAGAAGGAGCATCAATTGTTGATGGTTAGTAAAACCACTAGTTTCTAGAAGGGCAAGGGCAAAAGGGATACTTCATGAAACAGCAAATCATTTGCTGCTCTAGTGAAGAATCCCAAGGTTAAACCCAAACCCGAGACTAAGTGCTTCTGTAATGAGGGAAACGGTCAGTGAAGCAGTACTACCCTAGATACTTGGTAGATGAGAAGGCAGGTAAGGTCGACAGAAGTATATTGGATATACGTTATATGAATGTGTACTTTACTAGTACTCCTAGCAGCACCAGGGTATTAGATACCGGTTCGGTTGCTAAAGTGTTAGTAACTCGAAATAAAAGCTGCGGAATAAACGGAGACTAGCTAAAGGTGAGATGACGATATGTGTTGGAAGTGTTTCCAAGGTTGATGTGATCAAGCATCGCATGCTCCCTCTACCATCGAGATTTGGTGTTTGCGTTGAGCATGATTGGATTATGTTTATCGCAATACGGTTATTCATTTAAGGAGAATAATGGTTACTCTGTTTATTTGAATAATACCTTCAATGGTCTTGCACCTAAAATGAATCTCGATCGTAGTGATACACATGTTCATGCCAAAAGTAATGATAGTACCACATACTTGTGGCACTGCTATTTGAGTCATATTGGGATAAAACGCATGAAGAAGCTCCATGTAGATGGATCTTTGGACTCACTCGTTTTTGAAAAGATTGAGACATGCGAACCATGTCTATTGGTATATATGCATGAAGAAACTCCATGCAGATGGATCGTTTGGACTCACTTGATTTTGAATCACTTGAGACATGCAAATCATACCACATGGGCAAGATGACTAAAAGGCCTCGTTTTCAGTAAGATGGAACAAGAAAGCAACTTATTGGAAGTAATACATTTTGATGTGTGCAGTCCAATGAGTGCTGAGGCACGCAGTGGATATCGATATGTTCTTACTTCACAGATGATTTGAGTAGATGCTGAGAATATTTACTTGATGAAACACAAGTCTGAATTATTGAAAGGTTCAAGTAATTTCAGAGTGAAGTTGAAGATCGTGGTGACAAGAGGATAAAATGTCTATGATATGATCATAGAGATATCTGAGTTACGAGTTTGGCACACAATTAAGACATTGTGGAAAGTGTTTCACAGTTAATACCGCCTGGAACACCACAGTGTGATGGTTTGTCCGAACATCATAACTGCACCCTATTGGATATGGTGCATACCATGATGTCTCTTATCGAATTACCACTATCGTTTATGGGTTAGGCATTAGAGACAACCGCATTCACTTTAAATAGGGCACCACGCAATTCCGTTGAGACGACACCGTTTAGAGAAACCTAAGTTGTCATTTCTTAAAAGTTTGGGGCTGCGATGCTTATGTGAAAAAGTTTCAGGCTGATAAGCTCGAACCCAAAGCAGATAAATACGTCTTCATAGAATACCCAAAAACAGTTGGGTATACCTCCTATTTCAGATCTGGAAGCAAGAGTAATTGCTTCTAGAAACGGGTCCTTTCTCGAGGAAAAGTTTCTCTCAAAAGAATTGAGTGGGAGGATGGTGGAGACTTGATGAGGTTATTGAACCGTCACTTCAACTAGTGTGTAGCAGGGCACAGGAAGTTGTTCCTGTGGCACCTACACCAATTGAAGTGGAAGCTTATGATAGTGATCATGAAACTTCAGATCAAGTCACTACCAAACCTCGTAGGACGACGAGGATGCGTGCTACTTCAGAGTAGTACGTGATCCTGTCTTGGAAGTTATGTTGCTAGACAACAATGAACCTACGAGCTATGGAGAAGCGATGGTGGGCCCATATTCCGACAAATGGTTAGAAGCCATGAAATCCGAGATAGGATTCATGTATGAATGGATCTTTAAGAAGAAGACGGACGTGGACGGTAATGTTACCGTCTATGAAGCTCGACTTGTGGCAAAGAGTATTTTCACAAGTTCAAGGAGTTGACTACGATGAGATTTTCTCATCCGTAGCGATGCTTAAGTCCGTCGGAATCATGTTAGCATTAGCTGCATTTATGAAATCTGGCAGATGGATGTCAAAACAAGTTTCCTTACCAGTTTTCGTAAGGAAAGGTTGTATGTGATACAATCAGAAAGGTTTTGTCGATCCTAAGGATGCTAAAAGGTATGCTAGCTCCAGCGATCCTTCCATGGACTAGAGCAAGCATCTTGGAGTCAGAATGTACGCTTTGATGGAGTGATCAAAGTTTTTGGGTTTATACAAAGTTTGTTAGAAACTTGTATTTACAATAAAGTGAGTGGGAGCGCTACAACATTTCTGATAAGTATATGTGAATGACATATTGTTGATCCGAAATGATGTAAAATTTCTGGAAAGCATAAAGGGTTGTTTGAAAGGAGTTTTTCAAAGGAAGACCTGGATAAAAGCTGCTTACATATTGGGCATCAAGATCTATAGAGATAGATCAAGACGCCCGATGATACTTTCAAAGAACGCACACCTTGACATGATTTTGAAAGAGTTCAAAATAGATCAGCAAAGAAGGAGTTCTTGGCTATGTTACAAGGTGTGAGTATTGAGTAAGACTCAAGACCTGACCACAGCAGAAGAGAGAGAAAGGACGAACGTCGTCCCCTATGCTTCAGACGTAGGCTCTACAGTATGCTATGCTGTGTACCGCACATGAAGTGTGCCTTGCCATGAGTTGGTCAAGGGGTACAATAGTGATCCGGGAATGGAACACATGACAGCGGTCGAACTTATCCTTAGTATCTAGTGGACTAAGGAATTTTCTCGATTATGGAGGTGAAAAGGAGTTCGTCGTAAAGGCTTACGTCGATGCGAACTTTGACACTAATCCGGATGACTCTGAGTAGTAAACCGGATTCGTATAGTAGAGCAGTTATTTGAAATGGCTCCAAGTAGCGCGTGGTAGCATCCACAAGATGACATAGATATTCGTAAAGCACACACGGATCTGAAAGGTTCAGACCCGTTGACTAATAACCTCTCTCACAAGCATAACATGATCAAACCAGAACTCGTTGAGTGTTAATCACATAGTGATGTGAACTAGATTGTTGACTCTAGTAAACTCTTTGGATGTTGGTCACATGGTGATGTGACCTGTGAGTGTTAATCACATGGTGATGTGAACTAGATTATTGACTCTAGTGCAAGTGGGAGACTGTTAGAAATATGCCCTAGAGGCAATAATAAATTGGTTATTATTATATTTCCTTGTTCAAGATAATCGTTTATTTTCCATGCTAAAATTGTATTGATAGGAAACTCAGATACATGTGTGGATACATAGACAACACCATGTCCCTAGTAAGCCTCTAGTTGACTAGCTTGTTGATCAATAGATGGTTACGGTTTCCTGACCATGGAATTGGATGTCGTTGATAACGGGATCACATCATTAGGAGAATGATGTGATGGACAAGACCCAATCCTAAGCCTAGCACAAGATCGTGTAGTTCGTTTGCTCAGAGCTTTTCTAATGTCAAGTATCATTTCCTTAGACCATGAGATTGTGCAACTCCCAGATACCGTAGGAATGCTTTGGGTGTACCAAACGTCACAACGTAACGGGTGGCTATAAAGGTGCACTACAGGTATCTCTGAAAGTGTCTGTTGGGTTGGCACGAATCGAGACTGGGATTTGTCACTCCGTGTAAACAGAGAGGTATCTCTGGGCCCACTCGGTAGGACATCATCATAATGTGCACAATGTGACCAAGGAGTTGATCACGGGATGATGTGAGTTACGGAACGAGTAAAGAGACTTGCCGGTAACGAGATTGATCAAGGTATAGGGATACGGACGATCGAATCTCGGGCAAGTAACATATCGATAGACAAAGGGAATTGAATACGGGATTGATTGAATCCCCGACATCGTGGTTCATCCGATGAGATCATCGTGGAACATGTGGGAGCCAACATGGGTATCCAGATCCCGCTGTTGGTTATTGACCGGAGAACGTCTCGGTCATGTCTGCATGGTTCCCGAACCCGTAGGGTCTACACGCTTAAGGTTCGATGACGCTAGGGTTATAGGGAAAGCATGTACGTGGTTAACGAATGTTGTTCGGAGTCCCGAATGAGATCCCGGACGTCACGAGGAGTTCCGGAATGGTCCGGAGGTAAAGATTTATATATGGGAAGTCCTGTTTTGGTCACCGGAAAAGTTTCGGGTGATATCGGTAATGTACTGGGACCACCGGGAGGGTCCCGGGGGTCCACCAAGTGGGGCCACCAGCCCCAGAGGGCTGCATGGGCCAAGTGTGGGAGGGGACCAGCCCCAGGTGGGCTGGTGCGCCCCCCCACAAGAGGCCTAGGGCGCAGGAAAGGGGGAAGGGGGGGAAACCCTAGTCTCAGATGGGCCTTAGGCCCATCTAGTGGGGCGCCACCTCTCTCCCCCCCTTTGGCCGCCCCCCAAGCCCCATCTAGGGCTGGCCGCACCCTTTTGGGGGGGGGACCCTAGATGGGGGCGCAGCCCTCCCCCTCCCCTATATATACTTGAGGTTTGGGCTGCCCAAGACACATGAGAACGTCTCTCTTTCGGCGCAGCCCTACCCCTCTCCCTCCTCCTCCTCTCCCGCGGTGCTTGGCGAAGCCCTGCGGGATTGCCACGCTCCTCCATCACCACCATGCCGTTGTGCTGCTGCTGGACAGAGTCTTCCCCAACCTCTCCCTCTCTCCTTGCTGGATCAAGGCGTGGGAGACGTCACCGGGCTTCACGTGTGTTGAACGCGGAGGCACCGTTCTTCGGTGCTTAGATCGGAACCAACCGCGATCTGAATCGCTACGAGTACGACTCCTTCATCCGCGTTCTTGCAATGCTTCCACATCGCGATCTACAATGGTATGTAGATGCACTCCCCTTCCCCTCGTTTCTAGATTACTCCATAGATTGATCTTGGTGATGCGTAGAAAATTTTGAATTTCTGCTACGTTCCCCAACACGGGTGTGATAAGATCTACATTCACATACAACGGGTGCAAGCCAGTTTTGCACATGCAGAATACTCGGGTTAAACTTGACGAGCCTAGCATATGCAGATATGGCCTCGGAACACTGAGACCGAAAGGTCGAACGTGAATCATATAGTAGATATGATCAACATAGTGATGTTCACCATTGAAAGCTACTCCATCTCACGTGATGATCGGACATGGTTTAGTTGATATGGATCACGTGATCATTTAGATGACTAGAGGGATGTCTATCTAAGTGGGAGTTCTTAAGTAATATGATTAATGGAACTTAAATTTATCATGAACTTAGTCCTGATAGTATTTGCATATCTATGTTGTAGATCAATTGCTCGCGTATAGCTTCCCCGTTTTATTTATGATATGTTCCTAGAGAAAACTAAGTTGAAAGTTGATATTAGCAATGATGCGGACTAGGTCCGTGATCTGAGGATTATCCTCATTGTTGCACAGAAGAATTTTGTCCGTGTTGCACCGCTAGGTGACAGAACTATTGCAGGAGCAAATGCAGACGTTATGAACGTTTGACAAGCTCGGTATGATGACTACTTGATAGTTTAGTGCACCATGATTTACGGCTTAGAACCGGGACTTCAAAAATGTTTTGAAATGCCATGGAGCATATGAGATGTTCCAAGAGTTGAAATTGGTAATTCAGAGTCATGCCCGAGTCGAGAGGTATGAGACCTCTGACAAGTATTTTTGCCTACAAGATGGAGGAGAATAGCTCAACCAGTGAGCATGTGCTCAGAATGTCTGAGTACTACAATTGCTTGAATCAAGTGGGAGTTAATCTTCCAGATAAGATAGTGATTGATAGAGTTCTCTAGTCACTATCACCAAGTTATTGGAACTTCGTGATGAACTATAATATGCAAGGGATGACGAAAATGATTCCCCGAGCTCTTCGCAATGCTGAAATCGGTGAAGGTAGAAATCAAGAAAAGCATCAAGTGTTGATGGTTGACAAGACCACTAGTTTCAAGTAAAAGGGCAAGGGAAAGAAAGGGAACTTCAAGAAGAAAGAGAAGCAAGTTGCCACTCCCATGAAGAAGCCCAAAGCTAGACCCAAGCCTGAAACTGAGCACTTCTAGTGCAAAGGAAATGGTCACTAGAAGCGGAACTGCCCCAAATACTTGGCGGATAAGAAGGATGGAAAAGTGAACAAAAGTATATATGATATACATGTTATTGATGTGTACTTTACTAGTATTCATAGTAGCCCCTAGGTATTTGATACTGGTTCAGTTGCTATGATTAGTAACTTGAAACAGGAGTGAACAGAGACTAGTTGAGGGAAAGGTGACGATGTGTGTTGGAAGTGATTCCAAGGTTGATAAGATCACCATCGCATACTCCCTCTACCTTCGGGATTAGTATTGGACCTAAATAAATGTTATTTGTTGTTTGCGTTGAGCATGGGTATGATTGGATCATGTTTATTGTGATACGGTTATTCATTTAAGTCAGAGAATAATTGTTGTTCTGTTTACATGAATAAAACCTTCTATGGTCTTACATCCAATGTAAATGGTTTACTGAATCTCGATCGCAGTGATACACATATTGATAATATCGATGCCAAAAGATGCAAAGTTAATAATGATAGCGCAACATGTTTGTGGCACTGCCGTTTAGGTCATATTGGTGTAAAGCGCATGAAGAAACTCCATATTGATGGGCTTTTGGAATCACTTGATTATGAATCACTTGATGCTTGCAAACCATGCCTCATGGGCAAGATGACTAAGACTCCATCTCCGGAACAATGGAGCGAGCCACTGACTTATTGGAAATAATACATACCGATGTATGCGGTCCGATGAGTGTTGAGGCTCGCGGCGGGTATCATTATTTTCTGACCTTCACACATGATTTGAGCAGATATTGGTATATCTACTTAATGAAACACATGTCTGAAACATTTGAAAAGTTCAAAGAATTTCAGAGTGAAGTTGAGAATCATCATAACAAGAAAATAAAGTTTCTACGATCTGATCACAGAGGCGAATATTTGAGTTACGAGTTTGGCCTTCATTTGAAACAATGTGGAATAGTTTCGCAACTCACGCCACCTGGAACACCACAGTGTAATGGTGTGTTCGAACATCGTAACCATACTTTATTAGATATGGTGCGATCTATGATGTCTCTTACCGATTTGCCACTATCGTTTTGGGGTTATGCATTAGAGACAGCTGCATTCACGTTAAATGGGGCACCGTCTAAAAATCCGTGAGACGACACTATATGAACGGTGGTTTAGCAAGAAACCTAAGCTGTCGTTTATCAAAGTTTGGGGTTGTGATGCTTATGTGAAAAAGTTTCAGCCTGATAAGCTCAAACCCAAATCGGAGAAGTGCGTCTTCATAGGATATCCAAAAGAAGCTGTTGGGTACACCTTCTATCACAGATCCGAAGGCAAGATCTTTGTTGCTAAGAGTGGATCCTTTCCAGAGAAGGAGTTTCTCTCGAAAGAAGTGAGTGGGAGGAAAGTAGAACTTGATAAGGTAATTGTACCTTCTCTCAAATTGGAAAGTAGCTCATCACTGAAATCAGTTCCAGTGATGCCTACACCAATTAGTGAGAAAGTTAATGATGATGATCATGAAACTTCAGATCAAGTTACTACCGAACCTCGTAGGTCAACCAGAGTACGATCCGCACCAGAGTGGACGTCATGTTGCTAGACCATGATGAACCTACGAACTATGAGGAAGCGATGATGAGCCCAGATTCCAACAGATGGCTTGAGGCCATGTAATCTGAGATAGAATACATGTATGAGAACAAAGTGTGGACTTTGGTAGACTTGCCCGATGATCGGCAAGCCATTGAGAATAAATGGATCTTCAAGAGGAAGACGGACCCTGATAGTAGTGTTACTATCTACAAAGCTCGACTTGTCGAAAAGGGTTTTTGACAAATTCAAGATGTTGACTATGATGAGATTTTCTCACTCGTATCGATGCTTAAAGTCTGTCCGAATCATGTTAACAATTGCCACATTTTATGAAATCTAATAAATGGATATCAAAACTGCATTCCTTAATGGATTTATTAAAAAAGAGTTGTATATGATACAACCAGAAGGTTTTGTCAATCCTAAAGGTGCTAACAAAATGTGCAAGCTCCAGCGATCCATCTATGGACTGGTGCAAGCATCTCGGAGTTGGAATATACGCTTTGATAAGTTGATCAAAGCATATAGTTTTATACAGACTTGCGGTGAAGCCTGTATTTACAAGAAAGTGAGTGGGAGCACTACAGCCTTTCAGATAAGTGTATGTGAATGACTTATTGTTGATTGGAAATAATGTAGAATTTTCTAGAAAGCATAAAGGATTGTTTGAAAGGAGTTTTTCAAAGAAAGATCTCGATGAAGTTGCTTACATATTAAGCATCAAGATCTATAGAGATAGATCAAGACACTTGATTAGTTTTTTCATACATACCTTGACAAGATTTTGAAGTAGTTCAAAATGGAACAGTCAAGGAAGGAGTTCTTTCCTGTGTTGCAAGGTGTGAAGTTGAGTAAAGACTCAAAACCCGACCACAGCAGAAAATAGAAAGAGAATGAAAAGTCATTTGCTATGCCTCAGTCATAGGTTCTATAAAGTATGCTATGCTGTGTACTAGACCTATTTGTGTACCTCACCATGAGTTTGTGAAGAGGGTAAAATAGTGATCCAGGAGTGGATCACTGGACAGCGATCAAAATTATCCTTAGTGGTATAAGCATATGTTTCTCGGTTATGGAGGTGACAAAGAGTTCCTCGTAAAGGTTACGTCGATGCAAGCTTTGACACTGATCCGGATGACTCTAAGTCTCAATCTGGATGCATATTGAAAGTGGGAGAAATTAGCTAGAATAGCTCCGTGCAGAGCATTGTAGACGTAGAAATTTGCAAAATACATACGGATCTGAATGTGGCAGACCCGTTGACTAAACTTCTCTCACAAGCAAAACATGATCACACCTTAGTACTCTTTGGGTGTTAATCACATGGCGATGTGAACTAGATTACTAACTCTAGTAAACCCTCTGGCTGTTGGTCACATGGCGATGTGAACTATAGACCGAGTGTTAAATCACATGGCGATGTGAACTAGATTATTGACTCTAGTGCAAGTGGGAGACTGAAGGAAATATGCCCTAGGGGCAATAATAAAGATGTTATTTATATTTCCTTATATCATGATAAATGTTTATTATTCATGCTAGAATTATATTAACCGGAAACTTGATGCATGTGTGAATACATAGACAAAACAAAGTGTCCCTAGTATGCCTCTACTTGACTAGCTTGTTAATCAAAGATGATTAAGTTTCCTGACCATAGACATGTGTTGTCATTTGATGAACGGGATCACATCATTAGAGAATGATGTGATGGACAAGACCCATCCGTTATCTCAGCATAATGATCATGAAGTTTTATTGCTATTGCTTTCTTCATGACTTATACATATTCCTCTAACTATGAGATTATGCAACTCCCGAATACTGGAGGAACACCTTGTATGCTATCAAACGTCACAATGTAACTGGGTGATTATAAAGATGCTCTACAGGTGTCTCCGAAGGTGTTTGTTGGGTTCGCATAGATCGAGACTAGGATTTGTCACTCCATGTATCAGAGAGGTATCTCTGGGCCCTCTCGGTAATGCTCATCACTATAGGCCTTGCAAGTAATGTGACTAATGAGTTAGTTGTGGGATTATGCATTACGAAACGAGTAAAGAGACTTGCCGGTAACGAGATTGAACTAGGTATGATGATACCGACGATCGAATCTCGGGCAAGTAACATACAGATGGCAAAGGCAATGACGTATGTTGTTATGCAGTTTGACCGATAAAGATCTTTGTAGAATATGTAGGAGCCAATATGAGCATCCAGGTTCCGCTGTTGGTTATTGACTGGAGATGTGTCTCGGTCATGTCTACATAATTATCGAACCCATAGGCTCCGCACGCTTAACGTTCGATGACGATTTGTATTATGAGTTATGTGATTTGATGACCGAAGTTTGTTCGGAGTCCCGGATGAGATCACGGACATGACGAGGAGTCTCAAAATGGTCGAGAGGTAGAGATTCATATATAGGACGATGGTATTTGGACACCGGAAGTGTTCCGGGTGATACCGGGTCACCGGAAGCGGTTCCGGGCAACCCCCGGCAAAGATATGGGCTTAATGGGCCAAGTAAGGGAACACACCAGCCCACAAGGGGCTGGTGCGCACCCTATAGGGCCAGCCACGTGGGGAGAAAGGGAAAGGAGTGGAGGAAAAGGAAAGTATGAAGTAGGACTCCTACTTCCTTCCCCTCCCTGCTCCTTCCTTTCCCCCTTGTCCAAATATGGTAGGGGGGCGAATTGGACTAGGGGCCCAAGTAGGATTCCTCCTACTTGGGCGCGCCCTAGGCTGCCTCCCTCCCTCTCCCTCCTTTATATACATGGGGAGGGCACCCCTAGAACACACATCAATTGTTCCTAGTCGGTGTGCAGCGCCCCCTCCACAGTTAACACCTCGGTCATATCGTCGTAGTGCTTAGGCGAAGCCCTGCGCCGGTAACTTCATCATCACCATCGCCACGCCGTCATGCTGACGGAACTCTCCCTCGTCCTCAACTGGATCAAGATCTCGAGGGATGTCATCATGCTGAACGTGTGCTGAACACGGAGGTGCCGTACGTTCGGTACTTGGATCGGTTGGATCGTGAAGATGTTTGACTACATCAACCCCGTTACTAAACGCTTCCGCTTTCAGTCTACGAGGGTACGTGGACACACTCTCCCCGCTCGTTGCTATGCTTCTCCTAGACAGATCTTGCGTGATCGTAGGAAATTTTTGAAATACTACATTCCCCAACGATATTCCCTCAAGTTCTATCGACCACCGATACAACTCTACGCACACTTGACGTTTGCTTTACCGAAAACAAGTATGAAACTATTTTTTAGGTGTGATGCTAGAACTACTTTGCAAGAATAAAACTATAAGTACTTTGCAAGATAATAAAAGTTAGGTGTTTAGTAAAAGGGTGTGTGTCAACTAGAAAGTTATTTGTCCCTATGCAATCGATAACAAGTACCGGTAATCATTCTTGTAATTTTATATGAGGGAGAGGCATGAGCTAACATACTTTCTACTTCGATCATGTACACTTATGATTGGACCCCTAGCAAGCATCCGCAACTACTAAAGGTCATTAAGGTCATGAAACCCAACCATAGCATTAAGTATCAAGTCCTCTTTATTCCCATACGCCATAACCCACTTATCCGCATTTAGGCTGCTGTCACCCCCGCAACACTGACAATAAGCAAGCCATGAACATATTGCAACACCCTACAGCGGGGGGCCCTCATGTTTGCGTGAGAACGGAGGGCACCGTAGGACAGCACCATAAATAAAATATACAATCATACTAACCAAGAACACGATTAACCCACAGGACAAAACGGATCTACTCAAACATCATAGGATAACCATAGATCATTGGGAAATAATATATGGAGTTGAGCACCATGTTTAAGTAGAGATTACAGTAGGGAGAAGGGGTGTTACACCGCTGCATAGAGGGGGAGAAAGTTGGTGTTGACGGTAGCAAGATTGTTGATGTAGATCGCCGTCCCGATCGTTGCCCCGGCGGCACTCCGGCGCCACCGGAAGCGAGGCGGAGAGAGCCCCCCTCCTCCTTCTTCTTCCTTGGCCTCCCCCCTAGATGGGAGGAGAGTTCCCCCTCTGGTCCTTGGTCTCCATGGCGGCGGAGGGGCGGGAGCCCCTCCGAGATTGGATCTCCCTCTCTATTGTCTTCTGTTTCGCGTTCCCCTGATCTGACCGAAAACCGTTTCTTATATTCCGGGAGATCCGTAACTCCGATTGCGCTGAGATTTTAACACAATTTTTTTTCCGGATATAAGCTTCCTTGCACCCGAAGTAGAGCTCCAACCAACGTTCGAGGAGGGCCCAAACCACCACCACGCGCTAGGGGCTTCTGGCGCGCCCTCGTATCTTGTGGGCTGTGTGGGCCTCCGTTTGCGGTGATTCCAACTCCCAAAATAACATATATTCCCAAATAATTCTCTATAAAAATTTATTGCATTAGGACTTTGTTTGATATGGATTTTCTGCGATACAAAAAACATGCAAAAAAAGGAACTGGCACTGGGTACTGGATCAATATGTTAGTCCAATAAATCATATAAATAGTTGCCAAAAATATGTGGAAGATGTATAATATTGGCATGAAACAATCAAAAATTATAGATATGATGGAGACGTATCAGCATCCCCAAGCTTAATTCATGCTCGTCCTCGAGTAGGTAAATGATAAAAAGATAACTTTTGATGTGGAATGCTACCTAACATAAACTTGATCATATATCTAATCAAGGCGTGAATATTAAGATATAAGTGATTCAAAGCAATAGTCTATAATTTGACATTAAGACATCAATACTCAGGCATCCAAACAAACAATCATGTCTTTCAAAATATCAACGCTAAAGAAAGTTATCCCTACAAAATCATATAGTCTTGTCATGCCCTGTCTTCTTAACACAAAGTATTTATCATGCACAACCCCGATGACAAGTCGAGCAATTGGTTCATACTTTTCAACGCGCTTCAGCTTTTTCAACCCTCACGCAATACATGAGCGGAAGCCATGGATATAGCACTACGGGTGGAATAGAGTACAATGATAGGGGTAAATATAAAGAAGACAAAAAAGTAAGAAAGTGTCACATCGCCGCAGCTAACCAACGGGCTATGGAGATGCCCATCAATTGATATCAACGTGAGGAGTAGGGATTGCCATGCAACGAATGCACTAAGAGCTATAAGTGTATGAAAGCTCAATATGAAACTAAGTGGTTGTGCATCTAATTGTAACAACCCGGTGTAATGATGCTACAGTAATCCCTGGGGTTATGTTAATCCTTTTGCTAAACAAGTGTTTGTTCATCATTGTTTCTTATCTCTTTCAAATTCCAGTTGAACTCAAATTCAAATTCTAAGTGAAATTCAAAATTGCTCAAACATGAAAACTAAAATGTTCATCATGTGCCAAATAAACCATAACTAATACTGGTGGTGAACCAACATTTTTGCAAAATGTTCAAGTGGCCTAAACTGCTTCAAAACAGTGACCTAAGCAATAAATTAAATGCCTTTTTAATTTATAAAAAAAATTGCAACCTTTGCCAAAAGCCTCACAATCTTTTTGTGGTAGTGCACAATAATTCTTTGAAATTGTTTTGGCCAGTGGCATATTTTTGCAAAGTCATTTGTGGCTAAAAGAAAAAGCAAAAGCTGCTAGAAAAAGAAACAAAAGAAAAAGAATCAGAAAAGGAAAAGCAGAGGGGAGAGAGAGAAAGCCCCTGTCCCACTTGGGCTTCGGCCCGCCCGAGCTAGCTGGCCCGGCTAGGCCGGCCCACGCCCCCCTCCCCGGTCGCTCTCCCCTCCCTCCTGTTCCACCGACCAGGTGCACGCGCCGAGCGTGCCCCACCGCACCCGCTCGCCGGCGTCGAGGTGGATAAGCCTCCACGACGCCTCGTTCCCCTCCTCCCCTGCCACTCCGACTTCCCCTCGCCGGCTCCGCCTCTCCCTCTCCACACCAGACCCCCCTCGCTCTCGCCTCTCCCTTGAGCTCTCTCCCTCTCCACCGAGCGCATCTGTCGCTGCTCGCCGTCGCAGCCGCGGCCACCGGCGTCGTTGTGCCCTTCCAAGGAGCCCGAGGACTCCGCCAGTCTCTGCCACATCGCCCGGCGCTGCTCGCTGGAGCTTGATACGTCTCCAACGTATCTATAATTTTTTATTGTTCCATGTTGTTTTATTATCAATCTTGGATATTTTATAATCATTTTATATCATTTTTTGGTACTAACCTATTGACATAGTGCGAAGTGCCAGTTGCTGTTTTTCCATGTTTTTTACATTACAGGAAATCAATATCAAACGGAGTCCAAATGCCATGAAACTCCATGATGATTTTTTATGGGCCAGAAGGAAGGCAATGGGCCCTAGTTGCACCTGGGGGGTGCTCCGAGGGGGGCACAACCCACCAGGGTGCGCCAGGAGGCCCAGGCGCGCCCTGGTTGGTTGTGCCCACCTCGAGTGCCCCCGGACCGCCTCTTTGCTCTATGAATACCACAATATTCCAGAAACCCTAGAATAAGCGTCGAAATATTCATCCAGCCGCCGCAGAGTCCAGAACCACCAGATCCAATCTAGACACCATCACGGAGGGGTTCACCACTTCCATTGGTGCCTCTCTGATGATGCGTGTGTAGTTCCTTGTAGACCTTCGGGGCCGTAGTTAGTAGCTAGATGGCTTTCTCTCTCTCTCTCACTGAATTCTCAATACAATGGTCTCTTGGAGATCCATATGATGTAACTCTTTTGTGGTGTGTTTGTTGGGATCTGATGAACTTTGAGTTTATGATCAGTCATATCTTTTTATATCCATGAAAGTTATTTGAGTTTCTTTGATCTCTTATATGCATGATCTCTTATAGACTCATATTTCTTCTCTAATATTTGGGTTTTGTTTGGCCAACTTGATCTATTTATCTCGCAATGGGAAGAGGTGCCCGGTAGTGGGTTCGATCTTACAGTGCTCGATCCCAGTGACAGAAGGGGAAACGACACGTATGTATCGTTGCTACTAAGTATAAAAAGATGGGATCTATATCTACCGCCATATAGATAAACGGATCTTGTCTACATCATGTCATCGTTCTTATTGCATTACACCGTTTTTCCATGAACTTAATACACTAGATGCATGCTGGATAGCGGTCGATGTGTGGAGTAATAGTAGTAGATGCAGGCAGGAGTCGGTCTACTAATCTTGGACGTGATGCCTATGTAATGATCATTGCCTGGATATCGTCATAATTATTTGAAGTTCTATCAATTTCCCAACAGTAATTTGTTTACCCGCCATTTGCTATTTTTCTCGAGAGAAGCCAGTAGTGAAACCTACGGCCCCCGGTCTTCTTTCTCATATATTTTCCTTGCGATCTACTTTTCCTTTGCATTTTTATTCAGATCTAGTAAACCAAAAAATACAAAAATACTTTGCTGCACTTTATTTTATTTTCGATCTATTACTTCAATCTATTACAACTTTCTCCCGTCATCTTGCCAATTTCTGGCGCCGTTACCCGAAAGGGATTGACAGCCCCTTTAACACGTCGGGTTGCGAGGTGTTGTTATTTGTGTGCAGATGTTGTTTATGTTGTGTTGCTTGGTTCTCCTACTGGTTTGATACCTTGGTTTCATAACTGAGGGAAATACTCTACCGTCGCTGTCCTACATCACCCCTCCCTCTCTAGGGAAATACCGACGTAGTTCCAGCTACCATCAAGGAGAATTTCTGGCACCGTTGCTGGGAAGGATCTTCAAGATAACCAGGTTCCTAATCACAAATCTCATCTCCTTGCAATTTACATTATTTTCCATTTGCCTCTCGTTTTCCTCTCCCCAAATTCACAAAAATTTGTCGTTTTATTCGCCTCTCTTTTTCCGTTCGCCGTTTTCTTGTCGGATCTGTTTTTGTGTGCTTTCTTGTATGCGTGGTCATGATGCGTCAAATAAAAAATATGATGTTCCTTACCCAAATATTTTGCTTGAAAGTGAGAAGAGTACTAAGGAATATATGACTACGCAATTTGAGCATAATAAGTATTTTACTGAAGAACTTAAGGAGCACTCCATTGTGCTAGATGCTATCACAAAACAACTTGATGATATTAGTAGAGAAGTTTGCAATCTCCAATCTAAGTATGCTTTTGCTGAAAGTTTGCTAGGAAAAATATCTGATGCACAAGCTACCTTAGTAAATCAAATGGCTGCTAAACCAATCTCATTAGAAGATAAAAGTGATGAAGATCTTAAAATGATTGGTGTTTCTTCCATTGATTCCTTGTTTAGTAAAGTTAAGAATGATGAAAAAGGGATTGGAGAAGAGTCAACTTTAGGTAGAAGGCGTGCCAATATTTCGGAGGGTGAAAATCTTGTTGAAAAAATTGATGAAAGTGGGTTTGGAGAGGTAAAAACTTTAACTAGTGATGTGCCCACTCTTTTGGATTACGAAGACTTTAATTATGATAGTTGCTCTTTGATTGATTGTATTTCCTTGTTGCAATCCATGATAAATTCACCCCATGCTTATGAACAAAACAAAGCTTTTACTAAACATATTGTTGATGCTATGATGAAAGCTTTAGAAGAAAAATTGGAATTGGAAGTTTCAATTCCTAGAAAATTTCATGATGAATGGGAACCTACTATCAAAGTCAAGATTAAAAATTATGAGTGTTTTTCTTTATGTGACTTGGGTGCTAGTGCTTCTACAATTCCGAAATATTTAGGTGATGTGCTTGGTCTTACCAATCTTGAAGAATGCTCTTTGAATTTGCACTTGGCGGATTCTACTATTAAAAAGCCTATGGGAAGAATTAATGATGTTCTTATTATTGCAAATAGGAATTATGTGCCCATAGATTTTATTGTTCTTGATATTGATTGCAATCTGTCTTGTCCAATTATTCTTGGTAGACCGTTTTTACGCACTATCGGTGTCGTGATTGATATGAAAGAAGGCAATATTAAGTTCCAATTTCCTTTGAGGAAAGGATGGAACACTTTCCTAGAACTAGAATTAAACCACCTTATGAATCAATCATGAGGGCATCTTATGGATCTCGAACCAAAGATGACAAAACATAGATCCTTGCTTTATGCCAAGCTAAGGGCGTAAAACTATAGCGCTTATTGGGAGGCAACCCAATGAACAAAATTTATTTTTGCTTTTTGCTTTCTGTTCTTTAGTGTTTACACAATTATGCTACTATTATGATTTTGTTTTTTTGTTTTATTTAATGTTTGTGCCAAGTAGAACCAATAGGATCTTCTTGGGTGATAGTTGTTTGATCTTGCTGAAAAAGACAGAAACTTTGTGCTCACGAAAATAATTGTTAAAATTCACCAGAACGTGATAAAATTTTAATTCTTTTTGAAAAAGATCAATATACAAATTATCCAGGTTGTCCTAGTTTTTCAGAATTTTGGAGTTCCAGAAGTATTCGAACAAATCAGATTGCTACAGACTGTTCTGTTTTGACAGATTCTGTTTTCTTTATGTTGTGTACTTATTTTGATGGCTCTATGGTTTTCTTTGATGAGTTTTTGCCATAGAAAAGTTGGAATACAGTAGATATAATACAAAAACAAAATAAGAATTGGTTTGATACAACACTTATAGTAGTGATTTATTTTTCTTACACTAACGGATCTCACGAAGGTTTTGTTGAGTTTTGTGTGATTGAAGTTTTCAAGTTTTGGGTTATCTTACGATGGATGAAGGAAGGTTGTAAGAGCCTAAGATTGGGGATGCCCCGGCATCCCAAGCTATTATCCAAGAATGAGCAACCAACTAAGCTTGGGGATACCCCCGAGTGGCATCCCTGCTTTCTTCCAACAATTATCGGTATTTTACTCGAGGCTATATTTTTATTCATCACATGATATGTGTTTTGTTTGGAGCGTCTTGTATGATATGTGTCTTTGCTTGTTTTATTTTGTGTTTTAAATCATCAATCCTTGCTGGACACACCTTTTTGAGAGATCTAAAATTATATCATGACTTGTTAGAATTGATCTCTATGCTTCACTTAAATTTTTTATGAGCTAGGACGTGCTCTAGTGCTTCACTTATATCTTTTTGAGCACGGTGTGCTTTGTTATTTTTGAAGAAATGCTCTCTTGATTCACTTAGATTTATTTGAGAGTTAGTAAAATTTTAAAGAAATTTCTCTCTTGCTTCACTTAAACTATTTTGAGAGAAAAAAAATTGTTATGCTCATGATCTTCATTTATATTTGTTTGAGCTTATGAAAAGCAACACATGAAAATTAGTCCCAAAGTAATAGATATCCAAGAAGGATAAAGAAAAATAAAATGTCATGAAGGTCATTGGACAAAGTAAACTTGATTCTTAGTAATAGTTTTGAGATATTATGATGTGATATGTGAGTTATGTTGATGAGTAATTGTGCTCTAGTAAGAATATTGGTGTTAAGGTTTGTGATTCCCTATGCATGCACGAAAGTCAATAATCATGCAATGAAAATTATATCCTACTCGTGGTGCATTATTCGATGTTAATTATGCTTAATGCTTTCTTATGAGATTATTCGTTTCCTGGTTGGTCGCTTCCCAATCTTTTGCAAGCCTTCATTTTGCACCAAGTATGACCTCTACTTGTGCATCCAAAATCCTTTAAACCGGTTTTGCCACATGAGTCCACTATATCTACCTATATGCGCTATTCTTTTGCTGTTCTAAGCAAATT
The DNA here is from genome assembly GCF_002575655.3 of Aegilops tauschii subsp. strangulata. Taxonomy (NCBI): domain Eukaryota; kingdom Viridiplantae; phylum Streptophyta; class Magnoliopsida; order Poales; family Poaceae; genus Aegilops; species Aegilops tauschii. The sequence continues at coordinate 119,486,537 of NC_053039.3, read as the reverse complement.
TGCATGTGCCATCTCTAATTTTCAAAATAAACTTCTCTTTTGTGTGTTTGTTTCGCTCGCGGAACGGTAACGGGTGGCTAATATTTTCCAAGATGGATGTGTTATTCTCAAGATGAGTGTTTATTCACTTGTCATTGCACGAGAGTAAGGCAAAGGTCTTAGGGATGCCCAGTCCCGAAATGCAAAAAAAATTGAATTTACTTTATGTTGTCAAATAATAAATTCCTTGGAAAGTGTAAGGGCATTTTTATCCCTTAGTTGTTTTTGGTGATTGATGTCAATGCTTTTGCGGACTAATCATGTGCATCGAATATTTCAGATATATTGACTAGGCACAAGATGATTTGGTTCCCCTCGAAGGCTATAGAAGACGGCATTTCTCTTTGTTTCTTTTCGGTGGTATTGAGTCGTAGGGAAGCCGTACTATTAAGAGGGGGTCCGCGTTGGAAAGGTTGGGTGGATTCATCACGTACACATCTTCCTTTGCACCTCCTTTCCTCTAGCCTTTGGAGCATCCTATGTTTTCCTTGTCTATGCAAATATTGCTCTTGCTTGCCGAACTAGGGTGTGCGGTAGTACTGCTCCTTAGAGCAGTAGTACCGCAGGACCTTGCGGTAGTACCGGCCGCTGGTGCGGTAGTACCGCAAGGACCCACGGTAGTACCGCTTCTAGTAAGCGGTAGTACCGTGGTCTCTGACTTAGTTCCGCATGTACGCGGCAGTAACGGGCGGATGTAATTTTTTACATCCGCGCCTCGCGCGGTAATACCGCTACTGGATTACGGTACTACCGTGTCGGGTTTTTGCATCGACTCCAACTCTGCGGAAGTAGCCACGGATGTAATTTTTATATCCGTGCCTTCCCATCCCTTGTCACAGCCCTAGCATTGGCCTTGCTTGTCATTGCATCATCATCTTGCATCATGTTTAAATTCTCAGAAACTTGAAATGGGGACTGACCAAACCCTAGCACCAAATGAATTCAAATAGGCTCAAATAAAATCACTTCCAATAAACCCAAAGTGACTTCGGGAAAAGTCCATCATTTTTAAAATTGGTGAAAACCTCTGACAAAAATTGGTGCATATTTTCCCTAGGTCATTTCAGGTTTTTGGATTAAATCATAAGTATTTGAATTGGAGCATTTAATGGCTATAAATATTTTAAATGCTTCAATAATTCTGAAAACATTTGAGGGTTGTTAGTAAACATTTTAAAAGTGCCTACAAATTTTCTCAGGAGTTTTAAAAATGGTTTAGTATTATTACTAAATCAAAAACAGAAGAACAAAATAGAAAACATAAAGTAAAGAGAGAGAGAGAGTTACCTGGCCTTTCAGGCGGCCCAGCTGGCTGGCCCAGCTGGCTGGCCCAGCCCAGCTCCCCGCCTGTCGTCTTCTTACTCGTGCCAGTGGGCACGAGGGCGTGTGGCTGCCACGCTCGCCCACGCGCTTGGCCACCTCCTGCTTGGTTGGCCTCCCCGACCCCTCTGGACGATGCCACGCGCCACCCCGGGCCCCTCTCACTCCTCCCCCCGTGCTCATCCCCTCCCCTGTCCCTCTCGCGTGCACCACCGAGCGTTGCCGTCGCCGCCGCTTGCTGCCACCGCGCTCCCCGCCGTCCCCTCGACTGCCCGTCGTGTTTGAGAGCTCGGCAACGTTGTCTTCTTCGTCCTCGACGAGCCACGCAAGCCGGGAGGACCTGGAACGTTGCCACTGCCGTCGTCTTCATCATCGGCCGCCCGAGATCGCCGCCGTCGTTTCGTCGTCACCAAGCCGTCCCCGAGCCCACGGAGCTGCTCTTCGACCTCACAGTGAGCCCCTGCTCCAAACCCCTCTTCCTCCCCTTGCGTTTGTGCACTCTAGCCCCATCCCCCACCGCGCCCGAGAGTTCCGGCCGCCGTCCATGTCGCCGCCGCAGCCACGGTTGCTGATGCTCGCATTCGAGCGTGTCACCAAACTCACCGTGCTCCCAGGAGCCGAGAACGCCCACCAGCTCGCCCTCCCGTCCACCGTAGCACTAACCCCGAGCTTGACCGAACTTCGGCCACCGGGGACTTGCTCGCCGCTATTGTTTCCGGCCACCCCAGCACCTCCCACTGCCACCACTCGACGCGCCTGAGCTCCAGCTACTCATAGATGGGCTCCACCATTGATTTGGTTGCCGGAGGAGCAATTTCGAGCACCTCCGCCGCGTCTGGCCTCGCCGGCCTCGAGTCGCCGGCAGGTTTTGACCCCGCTGACCAGGTTGACCCAGCTTGACCTCCCCTGGGTCGCTGGCAAGTGGGCCATGGCCCCTGCTAACTCTAGTTAAGTTTTTAATTAAGCTTAATTAGCCCTACTGACACTGACATGCGGGACCCAGATGCTAATTAACATCCTAATTGAACCAGCTTAGTTAATAACCCTGTTTTAGTTAGTTGTGTCACTGACGTGTGGGTCCCAGCCGTCGGGTTTGACCTGGCTGACCCGTTGATCTGCTGACGTCACACCGACGCCATGCTGACGCAGTAAATAGTTTCTGTATTTAAAACAATTCAGAAAATCCAGAAAAAGGCTTAAACTTCTAAAAATCATATAAATTCAACCATAGCTCCAAATGAAACAAGTTATATATGAAAAATGATCAAAAAAATCCAATCTATCCATCTGCACTAGTTTCATGCATGATAAAGCAACTTAAACCTTCTGTTTATATCAAAACATGTTAATGCACTTTATAAACCCATAACTTGAGTTTGTATTTGAATCTTTGATTCAAATGAGCTCAAACCACCCTGGTTGTAGATGCATTAGCCCAACACACTCATCTTGCCATGTATTATTTATGCATCATATTGTTGCATTGCATTGATTGTGTTTTCTCTCTGTTGCCGGTAATTGTCCCCTCCCGATAGACGTGATTCTGACGACGTGATCGATGACACCGATGAAGAACAATAATATCTTCAGAAGTGCCAGGCAAGCAAAAACCCCTTGTTCATTCCGATACAATCCCATTCTCTCGCTCCTGCTCTCTTTTACTGCATTAGGACAACATCAATTCAACTGTTACATGCTGCGGTAGTTGAACCCCTTTTCCTCTGCATGACCTGTCATTGCCACAGTAAATAGATGAAACCCACTAGCATGAGTAGGAGTTGTTTGAGCCTTGATGTGCCTACTCATTCATGCTTGTTTGTCATGCTTGCTACTGCTTAGAGTTGAGTCGGGTCTGATTCATCGGGGATGAATTGGAATGGTGATGAACATGTCCTACTGTGTGTGAGCTAAGTGTGTGAACACGATTTGGTAAAGGTAGCGGTGAGAGGCCATGTAGGAGTACATGGTGGGTTGTCTCATTGAAACCGTCCTTAGGAACTGAGTTCTGTGTTTGTGATCCATGGACAGCTACTACCACACATTGGGATCCTTAATTGACTCTCTCGACTTCTTAACCACCCTTGTCCTCTGTCCAGGAGTTGCAAGTAGTTTCTGGTGTTTGTAGCATGCTGGAGGCCGTGCGCAGCGCTGACCCGCGGGGTGGGCTGTGATGCGGTAGGCACGTGGCACGGTGTATCGGGCGCCCGTTTGGTGTCTCGGGAACCCTGCACACATCGTTTGGGGCCGTATGTGGAAACCTCGGCCGGACTCCCTGCGGATGGAACCTGAATAGGCGATAAACCTGGACTAGAGACTTGAGTGTTCAGGTAGGCCGTGGCCGACACCCTCGCCAGGCTTCCGCTTGAAGGTTGCCGAGATACATGACGTGTACATGGTGGTAAGTGGCAAGAGCGTGTGTGAAGAAGTACACCCCTGCAGGGTTAATATGATCTATTCGAGTAGCCGTGTCCGCGGTAAAGGACTTCTGGGTTGCCTATAACAGTTCATAGACAAGTGAAAGTGGATACTCTAAAATGCGCAAGATAAGCGTGAGTGCTATGGAAGGCATTCTCGTAGGGAGACGGGAGCGGATCCATTGTGGTGTATTGATATGGTGAATATGTGGACTCGTGTGCGCCACCTCAAAAGAGTTACTTGTAGTCATAGTTTAGGATAGCCACTGAGTCAAAGCTGGCTTGCTGCAGTCAAACTCCACCACCCCCTTTGTTGATACCGATGCATATGTAGCTAGTTCTGATGTAAGTCTTGCTGGGTACATTTGTACTCACGTTTGCCTATTTTATGTTTTGCAGAGAGACTTCAGTCTCGCTAGTAGTACCGCTTGGACGTCGGCGTTTAGCTTGATACCTCAGCTACGATCTTGTGCCCTTGGCAGGATCTTGTAGATAGTTAGGCTTCTCAGCCTTCTTCATTTGTAGTTGTCTGTACTCAGACAAGTTAAGCTTCCGCATGTGCTTGTTGCTTGTATGCTTTGTATGTTGGGGTCATGAGACCCATGTTTGTAATATCTGGCTCTCCGAAGCCTAATGAATAAATACTTGAGTCGTAGAGTTATGTTGTGATGCCATGTTGTATTTACACATATCGAGCATATTGTGTGTATGATTGAAATGCTTGGTATGTGTGGGATCTGACAACCTAGTTGTTTATCCTTGGTAGCCTCTCTTATGGGGAAATGTAGTCTTGTGCTTCCATGAGCCATAGTAGTCCGCTACAGCTCGGTTCATCGGAGTCCTGCTAGCCCAGCACTACTGCTCCGGAACACTTGGCTGGCCGGCATGTGATTCACTTCGTTCCTGTGTCTGTCCCTTCGGGGAAATGTCACGCGGTGACATCCGGAGTCCTGCCTAGCCTGCTACAGCCCGGGTTCCCAGAGTCCTGTTAGCCCAGTGCTACAGCACGGATTCGCACGCTGCTGACCGACATGCTCGATGTTGATTCATGTATGCCTGTCCCCATAAGTTAGTGCCACTTTGGGTTCACGACTAGTCATGTTGGCCCGGGTTCTTTGTCATATGGATGCTAGCGACACTATCATATACGTGAGCCAAAAGGCGCAAACGGTCCCGGGCCATGGTAAGGCGACACTCCGTGGGAATACCGTGCGTGAGGCCGCAAAGTGATGTGAGGTGTTACAGGCTAGATCGGTGTGACTTAGAATCGGGGTCCTGACAGCATTGGTATCAGAGCCTGACTGCCTGTAGGATTACCAAGCCAAACTAGTCGAAGTTGAGTCTAGAAATGCTTTAGTTATATAAGGGAATTGATTGTGGAAGGGAACGTAAGGCTCTTTTTACTCCTTTACCTTATGCCTTCTGATCTGAGTCATTCTCTTCTCATTCTACGTGGGTTAAGGACTAGGCTCTCTTCTCTCTTTCAGGTTCACGTGTTACTAATCCGTAGTAACTTATAGGATTGTTGGTTACAAGCTTCAGCTCAGTTTCTACTATTTTTAGTATGTTGACAATTGATCTCAGAACCTTGATATTGTGATGTTAAGTGGTTATGCCACCATTTTCGCTGGATGTCTCAAATCTTTTTGAGCATTTACAGCCGCTATGTTGTCCGAGTCATCCCATGCTCCTAAATAGTCTGATGCATTTGCAAATCCTTTCCGTCTGTTCTCGATGTTCCTTTGAGCCAGATTAACCACACTAATCATCGAGTTGAGGTACTCCATTACCTCATCGTATATGTTGGAGTTATTATTATGACCCTAGGTGTCTTAGAGGACCACTTAGTAATCTAGCAATGCTTGCATCCCCAGTGTGATGATTCTGGCCATTATTCTCAAAAGCATCCCGTGATGCCATTTAGTTAGTAGGTATTCTATTCCTGGGTTTGCCGCCTCACCTCTCCCAAAGGCGACAAGCTCAGATACACGCTGCAAATCCACTTTCCGCCTCCAACAACATGGCTGAATACGAGGCGCTCATACACGGGCTCCGTCTAGCCAAAGAGCTCGGCATACGCCGGATCCTGTGTTATGGCGACTCAGACTTGGTGGTCCAGCAGTCATCTGGCGACTAGGACGCCAAGGATACAAACATGGCGAGCTATCGATTCCTCGTCCAGCAGATCAGTGGGTACTTCGAAGGGTGCGAGTTCCTTCACGTGCCACGGGCCGACAATGACCAAGCAGATGCCCTGGCACGGATCGGCTCCACCCGACAGGCTATACCAACCGGTGTCTCTCTCAAGCGCCTCCTCAAACCATCTATCAAGCCGTCTCCAGAATCAGACTCTATCTTCGTACCGCCCGCCCCCGATGCAGCCGGATCCAACTGGAGGAACCCAGCAGGCGGCTCGGGGACTTCGACAAGCGGCTCGGGGACTGCCGTAGTTGCACCCGGCTCGGGGACTTCAGAACCCGGCCCGGGGACTGCAGCAGTCAGCCCGGGGACTGCAGTGACACAAGAAGCGGTGGCCGACTCCAACTCTCCGCCACCCAACCCACCCAGCCGGGTCACAGTGCCCGTAATAACAGTAGAAGAAGTCACAGCTCCATCATGGGCCCAGCCCATCCTCAACTTCCTAGTCAACAGAGAGCTGCCGACTGATGAGATCTCGGCAAGACTAGTGCAACACCGAGCCAGAGCATATGCAATAATAAACAGAGAACTTGTCAAGCGCAGCATCACTGGGGTCTTCCAGCGCTGCGTCGAGCCAGAGAAGGGTGTGGCAATCCTCAAGGATATCCACCAAGGCGAATGCGGCCACCACGCAGCCTCAAGATCACTTGTGGCCAAAGCTTTCTGCCATGGTTTCTTCTGGCCGACTACTTTGGAAGATGCCAAAGAGATAGTCAAATGCTGCAAAGGATGCCAAGTCTTTAGTTCCAAGTAACACCTGCCGGCTTCCGCACTGAAGACCATCCCCTTCACCTGGCCCTTTGCCGTCTGGGGGCTGGACATGGTGGGCCCATTCAAAACAGCCCATGGCGGCTTGACACATCTGCTTGTCGCCGTGGACAAATTTACCAAGTGGATCGAAGCGAAGCCGATCAAGAAGCTGAATGGGCCGACTGTCGTGACATTCATTGCCGACATCACTACTCGATATGGCGTGCCGCACAGCATCATCACCGACAACGGCACAAACTTTGCCAAAGGAGCACTGGCATGTTTCTGCGCGACACAAGGCATCCGACTAGACTTAGCGTCCGTTGCCCACCCGCAGTCAAACGGCCAGGTCAAGCGAGCAAACGGCCTCATCCTCTCCGGCATCAAGCCCCGCCTGGTCGTACCACTGGAGCGCTCGGCCGGCTGCTGGCTCGACGAGCTGCCGGCTGTCCTCTGGAGTCTGCGTACTACCCCAAACAAGTCAACCGGCTTCACTCCGTTCTTCCTTGTATTTGGTGCCGAGGCTGTCATCCCAACTGACATCGAGTTCGACTCACCTCGGATTACCATGTACATGGAAGCGGAGGCCAAGGAAGCGCGAGAAGACGGCGTCGACCTGCTAGAAGAAGGCCGGCTGTTAGCACTCAGCCGGTCCACCATCTACAAGCAGGGTTTGCGCTGTTACCACAACCGGAAGGTCAAGCCAAGATCCTTCCAAGAGGGCGACCTTGTGCTTCGGCTGATCCAGCGAACAGCCGGCCAGCACAACCTCTCGGCCCCTTGGGAAGGCCCTTTCGTCGTCAGCAAGGCACTAGGCAACGACTCCTACTACCTGATCGACGCACAAAAACCAAGAGCACGCAAGAGGGATGATTCCGGCAAGGAGTCGGAGCGACCATGGAACGCGAACCTCCTGAGAAGATTTTACAGTTGAAAGCAGTATGTATCATGCTACCATTTTTATTAAATATGAGACAAACGGGCCCCCCGAGGCGCACTCGGGGACTGCCCTCCTTTATCTATGAATGACGAGTGTCATACTCATGAATGTATTATTACATTTGATTTTCTGTCTGGCACCGGGTTAGACTAGTCGGCCCGGGGACTGGCCGCCTTAAGTTATATTAAAAGTTCTACCTGAAGTCAGACAAGTAGTGTGCCGGCACCCGAGTCCTCTCTTGTTGAAAGTCGCAGCTCGAAGAACCGACTGTCCGACTGGCAAGAGCCAAAGGCAGAAAGGATGCCCACACGAAAAACGGCTAAGGACTAACGAACTTATATAACGCAGAGACGGCCTCCAACCACGCCTACCGGCTGTCAAAACAGCCGGCTGGCCGGCCTCCCAGTCACTTCGCTATAATCCAACAAAGCTAGAGTACTTGCCCTCCCAACTGGCCAAGCACTTCTCCAGCCACAGATTGCAGAGCAGCTGTCCGGCTGGGAAGGCGGCAACCAAGGGAGGGCGGCAAAGGAAACAGCCGAAGGATGAAAAGCAAAGAACAAGGGAAAGCCAAACGCATGCATAATTATATTTACACATAAGGACTCCAACAGGCCGGCAGTCAATATAGTTCGAATACACCCCCAGTGGGTGGAATTGTGCAAACTTAACAAAATACTGTTCCAAGAGTGGTAAAACAGGAAAGTAGAGGCAGCAGACTAGACTAAGGGCGCAGCAGGGGAGCCGGGCTGGTCGGTGGAGACGGCGCCGCCGGCTGGAGGAGTGGCCGGCTGGCGGGTCTCGGCTTGATCATCGCCGGCTGCAGGCGGTGTACCCGCGCGTGCCTTGTTGCTGGAGGCACGGTCAAGCTGAGGCTGACCAACCGCTCCACCATCAGGCACGGTGTCTTCACCCTCCTCCTCCTCCTCCTCCTCGCCCTCGTCGCTGGAGTCGATCTCCTCCGCCGAGTCCTCGCCATCTGCCGGGTTCAGCCCGAACCACTCCTCCGGCTGGGCAACGCCGTTGTCGTCCACCTCAGGAGCGAAGGCGCTGGTGTCGGTGTAATCGGCAATCGCCGAAGCCCGCTGGATGATAGCCGGCCGCGCCGGCTCCAGCTCCGTGTCGGCCTCCTGCTGCCAGGTGGCCAGCTGGTCCAGACTCAGCTCGGGGTACCAGGCCTTGGTGAACTCCAGCGCCCGCCTGGCGCCGGACCGAGCCGCAGAAGCCTTCCAGGCCTCGAAGCGGCCGACCGCCACCTCCAGCCAGTCGACAGTCTGACTGGGGGGTGCGGGGAATCACTTCACCAGGCTAGAGAGCGGCCAACACCTACGCCCCAACACGCTGAAGCCGGCGGAGCATGCGGTGAGCCGGCTGGAGGCGGGCTTGAATCGCCAAGAGCTGCTCCTCCAGCGACCGACGAGCATTCGGCGCGATCTCGGCGCCAGCCTACCTTCGTGCCTCGCGGTGGGCCTCGACGACCTAGTTGGCGGCAGTAGAGTACCCAGGGAAGTACTCTGCGCAGGAAAGAAGGAGAAAGAAGAGAAAAACACCAAGTCAGAAAATGAGCCAAACGGCAAGCGGCAAGCAAGGACGAAGAAGAAGGCGGCCTACCGTCAACCAAGTCTTCGATCTGGCCATAGCCGTTGATCAGCGACTGCCTCGCTTCGGCCTAGCTGTCCGCCTCTGTCTCATATTCGGCTTGGAGGGCGGCCTCGCTGTCCTGCACCGCCTTCAGGGCCGCCTTGTGGCTCTTCTCCTGGTCGGCCAACCTCTTGGCCAGGCGGTCACGCTCCTGTGCCAAGGCATCAAACTCGGCCTCCTTAACACGGAGGGCGGCCTGAGCCCCACCCAGCTGCTCCCTCAGACTGGCGTTGGCCGCTGCAGGGATGGCATAAAAGAAATAAGCAATAAGGAAGAAGTCGTCAAGGAAGATCCGACCCGACTGCTCAGCAGTCGGCCCGAATCTCGGGGGCTACACCCAGCGGGTGCGCTGACGCGCCCCTGCAAGGAAGAAGACAAAGTAGTTGCCGGGAGATCCGGCCCGACTGCTCAGCAGTCGACCCGAATCTCGGGGGCTACATCCAGAGGATGCGCTGACGCGCCCCTCGAGGAAGAAGACGAGGTAGTTGCCGGGAGATCCGGCCCGACTGCTCAGCAGTCGGCCCAAATCTTGGGGGCTACGCCCAGTGGATGCGCTGGTGCGCCCCCACGGAAGATTGCAAGAGACAAAAACAAGAGACAAGAGAAGAGTTTTGTCCGGCTGCCAGCAGCCGGCAGAAGAAGAAAAAGGGCGCTGCAAGACGCCTCGGCGCCTGGCCGGTCGAGCCTGACCGGCCAGGACCCCCCTTCGAGCACCCGGAGGCCCGAAGGCTACATCTAGCGGGTGCGCCGGCGCGCTCAACAAGCGTTGAGCTGCGCCGGCTGTCTTCGGCAAACTCCGCCTCGGCTACACGAAAATCAATGTGAGCTCCTCATCCGCATATTTTTGCATCGCGAAAACACGGATAACCTCGAGCGATGCTCGGGGGGCCATCTTCGCATTTTATTACAGTTGCATCACTGTTCGCCCCGGCGCTAGCCAGAGTTGGCCCGGGGGCTGGCCGCTTGGCTTGAGACGTTAGTTCCCGCAGACGGCGTAGTAGCATGCGCGGTACCAAAGGCCCACTCTCAGTCACAGACCGCAGAGCGGCTGTTCAGCTGGCAAGAGTGAACGCTGGAGGCCACCCACGCAGAAAAGTCAGGGAAGAAAAATTGTTCGGGCGACCCGGTCATTTCCTTTACGAGTATATGCAAGGTTAAATTCGCTCCCAGAATCTGAGTATTGTACACTCCACTCCGCGGCCCACTCTCAGCCACATACCGCAGAGCGGCTGTCCGGCAAGCGAGAGCAAGCCAAAGAGTGGAGGGAACATGAAGAGATTGAAGGGGGCTCGGACGAAACCGAGTCGGCACCCTCCGCATAAAACTTGCAGTGCTAAAAGCAATCATTTGATATATCTGCGTGGACTAACTTTGTCTTTTGCATGATCATTTCCATGAAACACCCGCCAAAAAACCTCCGCCCAACTTTGCCAAGTTGCCCGGAGGCTTGGGGGCTACTGTCGGAGTAATTGGCCATGGATACCCCAAAGACGGCGAGACAATAATTCAAGACATCGGGGCTAGCAAAGCCCCTTGGTCCGACTGCCCGGCTGCTCCTGCCGGCTCCCCGTCTGACTGCTCTACCCGGCCGGCTGCCGGCTCCCGACTGCGCCGACCAGTCGGCTGCCGACTGCATCCTGACCCGACACCGACAAGATGGATGTACATGAGCACTGTACACGCGACACCCCAGCCATCATGTACAGTGACACTTATCCCTGGGCACTATTTATGAAGTGACCCAGGGGACAAGTGTGACACCCCACCATGCCTAGCCCATGCCACTACCTAGCTTACATCCTAAGCTACCTCACACTATAAAAGGAGGCCTCATCCATCCATCTAGGAGGATGGACTCTCATGCACCCACACTCAAGCAAGATAGCAAGCTAGCTAGCCATCCATCCATCCACACACACGTATGAGTACACATACTCGTTCGGCCACACATGGCCAGGCACATGTGCCACACTAGCTAGCTAGCTCTCATTGCTACTGATCTTAGATACAGCTCCAGGAGCACCGTGTACTGTCCGATGTACACCCCAGATATACTCAGACATGCAGGAGTAGGGGTATTATCTCTCCGGAGAGCCCCGAACCTGGGTAAACTAGCGCGTGCTACTCGCATATCCGCTCCCGGGCCTATCAGCAGCAGTCTTACCCTCACACTAAGCCCTTGTGGCATCTGTCGACTCGCGAGCCCCCCGTGAGAATACCACGACAAAGATACCATCTCTAAGATGGAGGGGCATAGTCGTGACTATGCCAATGAGATTTCGGATCTTTCCAATGCTCTTGACGAAGAGCGTGGTCTTCGTTTGGCTCTTGAGGAGTCACACAACGATGATCATGCTAAGTTAAAGAAAGATCTTGATCATGCTCTTGTTGTTTCTCGTGTGCTAAACTCCGAGAAGGCAAAGCTTGGGGTTGATCTTGCTAGACTCAAAGAGGAGTTTGACATTCTCGACAAGGCTCACAAAGTCTTGAAGGGTGTTCATGCTAGCCTCAAGGAGTATCATGATCAACTTCAAGTGAAGCTAACCAAGGAGAAAGCCACCTTTCCTCATATGGTGTTAATTGATAATGCAAATGCTACTAACCCTTGTTGTGAGCATGTGCATCTTGTTGAGGAAAATGCTAAGTTGAAGGAGCAACTTGAGAAAGGCCTTGTGTCATGCATACAAGGTGAGAAGAACCTCAACGACCTTTTGAGCAATCAAAAGGAAGTTGTGGCCAAGGAGGGGATTGGGTTCGCACCCAAGCCCAAGAACAAGAAGAAGAATGACAAGACCAAACGACCTCCTCCTCTCAAACAAACTTTTGTGAAGGAGGGAGAGGGTGCTTCCAAGGAGAAGAAGAACAATGCGAAGGGTGGCGGTGTCAAGAAGGGCAATGCCACCCCTTCCAACAAAGCCGGCGACTTTAATCCTTCTTATGTGTTATGCCGTGCTAGTGATGGGCACATTTATGCCAAATTTGTTGGTTCTCCTCATGAGTATATTGAATGGTCTATTTGGGTTCCTAAGACCCTTGTTACTAACATCAAAGGACCCATTACAAAATGGGTACCTAAAACCAAGCATTGATCTCTTGTAGGTGTTTGCTTCCGGTGGGGGATCATGGTTGCTCGATAGTGGAGCTACAAATCATATGACCGGAAGCAAGGACTTAGTGGTGGACGTGCACAAGATTCCATCTATGCCCACCAATGTCGAGTGGGGTGATGCCTCGTCTTCTAAGGTATTGGGACTCGGCAAAGTTGTCATTTCTCATGATCTCACGATCGAGAAGGTCATGCTTGTTGAGTCCCTTACATACAATTTACTTTCCGTTCGTCAACTTGCAATCATGGGCTTTGCCACTTTCTTTGATATTGATACCGTGGCCCTCTTGTGGAGCAAGACTCTTAAAGTAGCCTTTGTTGGGCTTGTCGAGAATGGTCTCTATGTGATTAACTTTTTGGAGTGACCCACTAAGACCGCGACATGCCTAATGGCTAAAGTTGACGTGGGATGGCTTTGGCATCGCCGTTTAGCCCATGTCAATATGAGATCTTTGCAAAGTCTTCTCAAGGGGGACCATGTTCGTGGACTAACGAATGTTAGTTTTGCTAAAGATCGTGCTTGCAATGCTTGTATCGAAGGAAAGCTACATGAGAAGGCTCACCCTCCCACGACTATCATTTACTCGAAGAGGCCTTTGGAGCTCCTTCACTTGGATCTCTTTGGGCCTCCATCCTTTGATAGTCTTGGGGGTAGGAAGTATTGCTTGGTGATTGTGGATGACTATTCAAGATACACTTGGGTGTATTTCTTCAAGAGGAAGAGCGAGACCCAACAAACTGTCATTGACTTTGCAAATGAAGCCCAACGTCAACACAATGCAAAGATCTTGACAATAAGAAGTGACAACGGCACCGAGTTCAAGAACTACACCTTGGATGAGTTTCTTAGTGATGAGGGGATCAAGCATCAATATTCCGCACCTTACACCCCTCAACAAAACGGTGTTGCGGAGAGGAAGAACCGGACGTTGATGGATGCGGCAAGGACCATGATGGCGGAGTTCAAGTCTCCATACAACTTTTGGGCCGAAGCCATCAACACCGCGTGTCATGCATCCAATTGGCTCTACCTCCGCAAGGGCTTGAACAAGACTCCATATGAGATACTCACCAGTAACAAGCCCAACCTCAAGTAATTTCGGGTGTTCGGGTGTAAGTGTTTCATTCTCAAGAAAGGTGTTCGGTTGTCTAAATTTGAAGCTAGAGCTTATGAGGGCATATTTGTTGGTTATGCTACAAACTCTCATGCTTACCGTGTCCTCAATAAATCCACGGGACTTATTGAGGAGACGTGTAACGTGGAGTTTGATGAGAATAACGGCTCCCAAGTGGAGCAAAGTGGCACTTGTGATGTAGGTGATGAAATTCCTCCTCAAGCCATAAGAAGAATGGGTGTTGGTTTTATCCTACCCATTGAGGAACCCCTTGTGGCTGAAGGAGAAGGACAATGCTCCACTCAATTGGAGCCATCACCAACCCAAGGCCCACACGCTTCCGAAGAACAAAGTGAAGGCCCTCAACCTCATGAACAAGACCAAGGGCAAGATCATGCTCAAGACGGTGGTGACACACCAAGTGATGCCCAAGGTCAAGTTCTCTCCTCCGAGCAAGTTCAAGATCAAGAAAAAGCTCAAGACGGCGCTCAAGATGATCAAGTGACCGCTCCTCAACTCACCACCGAGGAGGAATTGGAGCATCGTGCCGCCAAGATTGCATCCAAGCTCTCCACCAAGGGTCATCTCATGAAGAATGTGCTTGGAAGCATTCAAAAGGGGGTAAGCACTCGTAGACAATTGGCAAACTATTGTGAACATCACGCGTTTGTCTCTTGTGTTGAACCCCAAAAGGTATATGAAGCACTCGAAGATCCGGATTGGCTTAATGCCATGCATGAAGAACTCAACAACTTCGAGTACAACAAGGTGTGGAGATTAGTGCCAAGGCCCACGGGGAACCACAATGTCATTGGAACCAAGTGGATATTCAAGAACAAGCAAGATGCTCATGGGACCATCATCCGCAACAAGGCACGATTGGTGGCACAAGGCTACTCTCAAGTCGAGGGTATCGACTACGGTGAAACCTTTGCTCCCGTTGCTCGCCTTGAATCTATTCGTTTGTTGATTGCTTATGCTTCTCATCACAACTTTAAGTTGCAACAAATGGATGTGAAGAGTGCTTTTCTTAATGGTCCTATTAATGAGTTGGTTTATGTCAAACAACCCCCCGGGTTCGAGGATCCCTACTTTCCCGATCATGTGTATCAACTCGATAAGGCACTCTATGGCCTTAAACAAGCCCCACGTGCGTGGTATGACCACCTTACCGAGTTGTTACAAGATCGTGGGTTTGAAGTTGGGCTAATCGATCCCACTCTTTTTACTAAGAAGGTCAAAGGGGAGTTGTTTGTGTGCCAACTATATGTTGATGAAATTATCTTTGGTTCCCCTAACAAAGCTTTCAATGAGGAATTTGCCGCATTCATGACCTCAAAGTTCAAGATGTCTTCCATGGGAGAGTTGAAGTTCTTTCTCAGTTTTGAAGTAAAGCAAAGAAGAGAAGGAATTTTCATCAACCAAGCCAAATACACCCAAGACATGCCCAAGAGATTCAAGCTAAGTGATGTCAAGCCGGCATCCACTCCAATGCCCACCAAGTGCCAACTTGACATCGATCCCAATGGTAAAGCGGTGGATCAAAAGGTATATCGCTCCATGATTGGTTCCTTGCTTTACCTTTGTGCATCTAGACCGGATATCATGTTGAGTGTGGGAATTTGTGCACGGTTTCAAGCCGCACCTAAGGAAAGCCACTTTGTGGCGGTCAAGCGAATCTTTCGATATTTGGCTCATACCCCAAACTTTGGCTTATGGTACCCAAGAGGAGCAAACTTCAAGCTTGTAGGGTATTTGGACTTTGATTGGGCGGGAGACAAAGTGGATAGGAAGTCCACTTCCGGAGGGTGCCAATTCCTTGGTTGCCCTTTGGTAAGTTGGTCTTCTAAAAAACAAAGTTGTGTGTCTCTCTCATCCACCGAAGCGGAGTATGTGGCGGCCGGTAGTTGTTGTGCACAACTCTTATGGATGAGGCAAACTTTAAAGGATTACGGTGTCATTTGTGACAAAGTGCCTCTTTGGTGTGATAATGAAAGTGCCATCAATATTTCTCTCAACCCTGTGCAACACTTCAAGACGAAGCATATTGAGATTCGGTATCACTTCATCCGAGATCACATTAGGCGAGGGGAGATCAAGCTCAACTACGTCAACACCCATGATAACCTTGCAGATATTTTCACGAAGCCTTTGGATGAAGCAAGATTTCGCGAGTTCAGGCATGAGCTAAATATCATTAATTCGAGCAATGTTGCTTGAACCCTTGCACACCCCACCACACTCAACTTGTTGTCTAATCTAGGTGTAGGCATGGACATAGGGGGAGTGTTGTTCTCTCAATGAACTCTCCCTCCCCCATTATGCATAAAGTGATCAACTCTTTCACATTAGCCATTTTTGATGGTACTTGTGCTTCAAAGACGAGTTTTGGTCATGGGCCCAAGGATAATTCTTCGCGGTGTCATACCAATTGACTCAAACATAGGTGGCTCCGGCCACCGCCCTCTCCTTGGAGAGTCTGTGTCTCGTTTTTGGTCTGTGTTGTCTCTTGCCTCTCTTTCTTCGTGCCGAGCTTGTGATTATGGTGTCCAGTGTGTTAGCTCTTTGGTGTGGTCTCTCACTTGAAGGTTCCGTGCTTCGGTGTTCTCTCCTTTGGTTGAAACTATCTTTTCTTGAGCTCACGGTACTACCGCAAGGGGGGCGCGCGGTACTTCCGCACCCAGCGTGGCAGTAATTTTTTACTGCCGCCTGGGAGAGCGGTACTACGGCCTCGGTGCGGTACTTCCGCCGGGCGGTACTACTGCAATGACGTGCGGTACAACCACGTAAGGAGCACACGGTACTTCCGCACCCAGCGCGGCAGTAATTTTCTACTGCCGCCTAGGGGAGCGGTACTAAAGTCACGGTGCGGTACTTCCGCCCGGGGCGGTAGTACCGCGATGATATGCGGTACTACCGTGCGGTTGAGGGCGCGTGGGGATTAAACACGGGCAGGGGGAGTTCTAACTCCCCCATACCCATTCGTCTCTCTCCCCACTCCGTCTCTCTCTCTCGCTCAAAAACGGCGCCGGAGGTCCTCGCCGGATCTCCGTCTCCGGCCGCTCTCCTCGGATTACGACCGGTGGGATCGTTCCCCACCACTCCCTCTTGCCATGGAACAAGGTTTCTCCCCAATCCCTCCCTTTTTCTTGTTCGTCTTGTTGTTTTCAGGTTTTGGGGAGATGCAAGTTGTTCTTGAGATTTTAGGCCAAATCTATGCAAGAGTAGGATGTAGGAGAGTAGTTTTGTGTAGTGATGGTACTTGATATAGTTGTCCCGTGATGGATTTGATCGACCGTAGTACCGTGTGTTGAAACGGTTGTGCTCAGATCTCCATGGCTGTTTCAGATCTGCACCGTGCGGTACTACCGCTCTTCAGGTGCGGTACTACCGCACGTCCGGTACTACCGCCCTTCTGGTGCGGTACTACCGTGTCTACGGTACTACCGCTCCTTAGAGCTGTACTACCGCACGTGGCGCAACACACGATACTACCGTTGTCTCAAATCCCTCTTGTGGCACTTCTCACGTGCCATGTCTACTTGTTTCACCTGCCTTGTTGTGGTCCTTGCATTGATCCTTCTCGCGTTTCGTGCATGTTTGTTTTGTGGTGTGTGTTTTAGGTGGTGGCTCAGGTGCTCCGGCTCGCCGCTCCAATCCAAGCCGTGACACGGGATCTAAGCGTATGCGCAACACAGAGGCAGCAGAGGGCTCCAATGCCCCCCAACACAGAACCAAGACCACCGCCACCCAAAGAGAAGGAACCCGCCCAGGGTATGGATGAGATACCGCTTGCTGAGTTCATCTCTCAGAGGAAGATCAATCCATATGGAAACCCTCGTGCCAACTTTTGAGGGAATGAGCTATTCTGGACCAAGCAGCAGAATCTCATTTATCTGGATGTCATCAAGGCCAAGCAAAACACCTATGTGGAGGTGAAGTGGATCAACATGCATCACATGCGAAAAGAGGCGCACCAGGAATACTTTGGTGAGGCTTTAGATCTAGTGGAGCAATTTGGCATTGAGCATATCATCTCATTCCACAAAGACTATGATCCTGAGATCCTTGCTCAGTTCTTTGCTCAGTGCATTTTCATCCCAATGAGGAAAGGACCATGACTTGGATGACCAATGGTCGGCAGCTGACTGCTACTTGGAAGGAATTCATGACTTTGCTTGGGGTTCTGGATGAGGGGCTCGCCACACCCCAAGGTGTTCGCCCTCATGCCAATCCCGAGTCTGCCAAAAAGAACAAGCTTATGCCCTACTATGTGGAGAAGAGGCTCTCCAATGGCAAGTCATCTTGGGTACTCAACTCCTTTCTTGACATCATGCACCGGATCTTCCGCAACACTCTCTTCCCACGCATTGGGGACAAGGACAAGGTGCATGCCTATCTGGTGGATATGATGCTCCTGTGTGAAGATGCTCGCAACTCTCAGACACTACCACTTGATGTCTCACATATCATGTGGCATGAGCTTCAGTTTGCGGTCTACAACCACAAGGTCCCCATCTATGGACCTTATTTGTTTCAGTTGATCTCGGCTTCTTGGGAGCGGGTCTACCCTCAGGATGAGTTTGAGGCCCCTGGTTGGATCCGGCATGAGCCCATCAACCTCCGTATCAAGCCTCAGTGGGCCAACACTACCTCTCGTGCTGATACTGCGGCTGCCATGGACGTGGATGCAGATGAGGATGAGGAGGAGGCAGCAGACGAGGACAGCTCTGAGGGTTACATCCCTCCCACCTCTGAGCCTTCTTGGGCTAAGCGACTGAAGAACAAGATGAAGATGTTGTTCTATATGCAGGCAAAGGGGCAGTACCATACCCATGTGGCTTCCAAGGAGACTCGCCGCCGCGACAAGTGGATTTTCAGGACCTTTGGCGAGAACATATCTAGCGGGTCAGAGGTGAACATCACCCCAGAGGCAGAATGGATGCACAAGAAGGGTTATCGGTGGACCAAGTTTGAGGAGGAGTCCGTCCCAGCTGCAGAGTCTGACGGGGAGCGTGCAAGTGACTACTCCGCTTGAGCCACCACTATTGCTGTAGGTGTCCTCTCTGCCTTTTTGGCGTCTCGATGCCAAAGGGGGAGAGAGTGTAGGATTTGCGAGTTGTGTCGTGCTTGGGTCAGTTGAATTTCGTTTATTTCGTTTGCTTTGGTTTGTGCTCGTGAGACCTTCGATCATATGGTGTAAGACATATGTACTCTATCGTACCGTAGTGAGCTTATTCTATATTATGCTTATTACACT
This sequence comes from Aegilops tauschii subsp. strangulata, assembly GCF_002575655.3. Taxonomy (NCBI): domain Eukaryota; kingdom Viridiplantae; phylum Streptophyta; class Magnoliopsida; order Poales; family Poaceae; genus Aegilops; species Aegilops tauschii. Next base: position 119,467,753 of record NC_053039.3, on the reverse strand, counting down.
ATGCTCCTATCTATCTTGCTTAGCTTTAGCCTTATTGCAAGTTTTGCCATGTCTATAAAATATAGGGGGAGTGTTGATCCTAGTATGTGTGTCGTGCAGTCCAAAGCACTCATCGAGATAGCACACATCTAGGGGGAGCCCGTCTATATTTTCGAGACTTGGGGTTTTCCCTTGCTCTTTGCGTTATACCCTCGTGCAAATCCCGTGTTGTCATCAATCCACCAAAAAGGGGGAGATTGTAAGGGCATTTTTATCCCTTAGTTGGTTTTGGTGATTGATGACAATGCTTTTGCGGACTAATCATGTGCATCGAATATTTCCGATATATTGACTAGGCACAAGATGATTTGGTTCCCCTCGAAGGCTATAGAAGACGGCGTTTCTCTTCGTTTCTTTTCGGTGGTATTGAGTCGTAGGGAAGCCGTACTATTAAGAGGGGGTCCGTGTTGGAAAGGTTGGGTGGATTCATCACGTACACATCTTCCTTTGCACCTCCTTTCCTCTAGCCTTTGGAGCATCCTATGTTTTCCTTGTCTATGCAAATATTGCTCTTGCTTGCCGAACTAGGGCGTGCGGTAGTACTGCTCCTTAGAGAGGTAGTACCGCCCGCTGGTGCGGTAGTACCGCAAGGACCCACGGTAGTACCGCTTCTAGTAAGCGGTAGTACCGTGGTCTCTGACTTAGTTCCGCAAGTACGCGGCAGTAAGGGGCAGATGTAATTTTTTACATCCGCGCCTCGCGCGGTAGTACCGCTGCTGGCTTATGGTACTACCGCGTCGGGTTTTTGCATCGACTCCAACTCTGCGGAAGTAGCCACGAATGTAATTTTTATATCCGTGCCTTCCCATCCCTGGACAGCCCCTGCCTTGCGGTAGTACCGCAAGGGGGAGCGGTAGTACCGCGCCAGCAGTACTACCGCCCTCTGCTTTAGTGCATTTTTGGCTGTTCTGGTCTCTACTGCGTGGACGGTAGTACCGCGGGGCCCTGCGATAGTACCGCGTGCCCCTGCGGTAGTACTGCGCCTCAGGTGCGGTAGTACCGCACTGCGCAGGCTGAGTTGGGGGATAATGGTTGGATTTTTTCTTCCACTATATAAGGGGTGTCTTCCTCCTCTAGTTGACTACCTCTTCCACCTCCAAGCTCCATTGTTGCTCCTAGCTCCATTTTCACCCGATCTCCTTCCCTAGCCAATCAAACTTGTTGATTCTCTAGGGATTGGTTGAGAAGACCCCGATCTACACTTCCACCAAGAGAAATTTGAATCCCCCCACTAATCCCATGTGGATCTTGTTACTCTTGGGTGTTTGAGCACCCTAGATGGTTGAGGTCACCGCGGAGCCAAAGTCCATTGTGGTGAAGCTTCGTGCTATCGTTGGGAGCCTCCAATTTAGTTGTGGAGATTGCCCCAACCTTGTTTGTAAAGGTTCAGTCGCCGCCTCCAAGGGCACCAATAGTGGAATCACGGCATCTCGCATTGTGTGAGGGCGTGAGGAGAATACGGTGGCCCTAGTGGCTTCTTGGGGAGCATTGTGCCTCCACACCTCTCCAACGGAGACGTACTTCCTCTCAATGGGAAGGAACTTCGGTAACACATCCTCGTCTTCACCGGCTCCACTCTTGGTTATCTCGTGCCTTTACTTGTGCAAGCTTATTTGTGCTCTATCTCTTGCTTGCGTGTGTGCTTATTGTTGTTGCATCATATAGGTTGCTCACCTAGTTGTATATCTAGACAACCTACTTTGATGCAAAGTTTAAATTGGTAAAGAAAAGCTAAAAATTGTTAGTTGCCTATTCACCCCCCCCTCTAGTCAACTATATCGATCCTTTCAGAAAGTGTTGGTATGGAGGGCACCCGTGGATACGGCTAGCCATGGAAAGTGAAAGAATGGTGGAAAAAGGAATAAACTTTATTTTTTGTTTGGGAACCGCCTATGGCATATCTAGCATGGAAAGTGTTGGGAACTCTAAGTCATTTTCGTTGGTGGGATGGATACACCTCCCAAAATGTTTTTATCTCTAATTTTTCGCTATGAGCTCTGGCACCTCTACAAATCCCTACTTCCGTCTACGAAGGGCCTTTCTTTTACTTGCAATTTTTATTTTGAAATTTTACTCTCGGTCTTCTCTCATAAAAAGCACCAACTAGGAGGCAATATGATCGTGCTCAAGTATTGGGTGTAGTTAATATTCGATTGTGCTTCGTGAATGGATCAATGTTTGAGCATGATGGGCTAGGGATAACTTATTTTAGCATTGATATTTTGAAAGACATGGTTGCTTGTTGATATGCTTGAGTATCCAAATTATTATGTCAAAACTAGACTATTGCCTTGAATCACATAAAAGTCCAAATATCCATGCTATGAAGAAAATAATATGATATGACTTGATGAACAGCACTCCACATCAAAAATTATGTTTTTATCACTTACCTACTCGAGGATGAGTAGGAGTTAAGCTTGGGGATGCTGATACGTCTCCAACATATCTATAATTTTTATTGTTCCATGTTGTTTTATTATCAATCTTGGATATTTTATAATCATTTTATATCATTTTTGGGTACTAACCTATTGACATAGTGCCAAGTGCCAGTTGCTGTTTTTCCATGTTTTTTACATCGTAGGAAATCAATATCAAACGGAGTCCAAACGCCACGAAACTCCACGATGATTTTTTATGGGCCAGAAGGAAGGCAATGGGCCCTGGTTGCACCTGGGGGTGCCCCGAGGGGGGGCACAACCCACCAGGGCGCGCCAGGAGGTTGGACGCGGCCCGGTCGTCCCATTTTAACACGCCCAAAACTACGCGCTTTGGTCGTCCCTAGCGCGAATCCGACCACCCCCGTGGTCCTCCTCTGCGTCTGGAGGTCGTCGGTGGCTCGTCGCCGGTCGCCGCCGACGTGGTTGGATGGGGCCACTCCCTGGGTCGCTGCCAAGTGAGCCTAGGGGCCCCAGTTGACCACGTTGACCGGTCAACTGGCTGACGTGGCAGCATAGTGCCACTGACCCGCGGGCCCCACCGCATAATTAACCTAATTAAAACATTTCCCTAAATAAAAATAATTAGATAAACCAAATAGTCATTGACCTGTGGGGCCCAGCTGCTAATTAACCTCATATTAGTTTTAAATAAACTCTGTTAAGGCCTCTTTCTATGACAGGTGGGACCCACTGGTCAGTTTGACCAGTCAGCGAGTCTGTTGACTGCTGATGTCATCCCCACGCAATGCTGATGCCATATTGCCATTTCTGTTAATTTAGATAAATCCAGAAAATGTTTAAATCTTTTAAAATTCATAGAAAATAAACCGTAACTCGGATGAAAATGTTTTCTACATGAAAGTTGCTGAGAAAAACGTGACGAATCCGAATACGCGGTCCGTTTACCTGTCAGATACCTCTAACTAGCTGAACATGGAACATTCCCCCTCCGGTCATCTGTCTGACACAGGTCCGGAACTGGGAAAACATTCCCGGTTGAATTCCCCCTTCACCTATATCGTGTAGCCATACGTTAGATCACACCCGGCACAGCATATTGCCATGTTATGCTTTGTGATGCTTTGCTTGCTTTATATTTATTGTTTCCTCCCCCTCTTCTCTCCGGTAGACACCGAGACCGATGCTGCCCCTGTGATCGACTACGTCGACGATGACACTTCTTCCTTTTCAGCAGAGCTTCCAGGCAAGCCCCCCCCCCCTTTGATCATTCCGATATCGCCCATTCTATTCTCTTATGCTTGCATTAGATTTTGCTACTGTAATTGATTGCTCCTATTCTGATGCATAGCCTGTTTTTGCTACCTGCTTTCATACCTTACCTGCTTATTCTAAACTTCTTAGTATAGGTTGGTTAGAGATCCATCAGTGACCCCCATCTTGTCCCAGTTGCCCCGCTTTATGTTCGATGACTCGATCAACGTGATCAACGTCCAGGCCCAAACACCACACATCACCCCCCCCTTAGTTGTACGACTCTGCAGAGTTACTATCGAGTGCCGAGGGTGATACCTCATCAGCACTTCTGATGTTAACCCTGTAGTGTAGCTATTCGGTCGTGGTCATCGAGGGTGATTCCTCCTTGACCACTCCCGATAATGACTCTGTCGTGCAACCCCTCAAGTGTGGACCTACGAGGGTGATTCCTCCAAGTCCACCTTGATGGTTACCTCGAGTGGGAATTCGTCGAGGGTGATTCCTCAGGTTTCCCCCTTGGTGTTAGACACACGGTTACTATGGTTACCATGACTTTACACTGAACCATGTTACTAAAGACGGGTCGGCCCTGAGGGGTACCCGCGCGAGCATATTTGCGAGTGATGAGGAATCGGGTTGACCTGTAGGGTGCCCGCGAGAGGCGTGGTCGGGCATTCTTAGCCCTTGCCGCAAGTCCTCGAGATGGGGCAACGGGCTCACATCTTTCGTGAGTCTCTGCTTGTTACCGCGCGTTCCTAATCCACTATGATTTGGATATTTGATCTGAGGGGCCTCTGGCCTGATAGCACTAACCATCATGTGGGCATAGTATGGGCGTTCTGCATCGTATGCATCAGCCGAAGCTTAATAGACGTCATGCGACTGAGCGGCGCGCGCCGGGTTGGACTGGTAAGCACCTGCCTTTTTAAGGAGGTAGCTAGGTCTGCTCACCGGCCGCGTACGCAACGTGCAGGAGTTCCCGGGGCGATGGCCCAAGACCCCTGGGGGCATAGGTTTAGTCCGGCGTGCTGACCTCTCTATTAAGCTTAGGTCGGGTTGCGGCGTATCGTTTGGCCGAGGCCGGGCATGACCCAGTAAAGTGTGTCCGGCCGGAGTTAATCGAGCGTGGTGGGTAAGTTGGTGCACCCCTGCAGGGAAGAAAACATCTATCGATAGCCTGTCCTACGGTAATGGACACTCAGAGTTGTATCCCGATCGATACAATTAGAACTGGATGCTGAGGCACGAGGAATGTATATGATGGCTCTTGGATTGTTTTCTCGCAAGGAGTCCAGGAAGTGATCTCTGGGCGATGTTACAACATACTTACTAATATTATAATATGCCACTCTTATCTCTTCTGATGCTGCAAGATGCATGGAGCTGCTTGAAGATGCTAGTCTTCGATAGGCTAGGCTTTCCCCTTCTCTTCTGGCATTCTCCAGTTCAATCCACATATACTACCCATTTCATTGACACCGATGCATATGTAGTGTAGATCCTTGCTTGCGAGTACTTTGGATGAGTACTCACGGTTGCTTTGCTCCGCCCTTTTCCCCCTTTTCCATTCTTCTCGGATGTCGCAACCAGATGATGGAGCTCAGGAGCCAGACGCCACTGTCGATGACGACTACTACTACATCGAGGGTGCCTACTACTACGTGGAGGCCGCCGACGACCAGGAGTTAGGAGGCTCCCAGGCAGGAGGCCTTGCCTCTTCGATCGTGTTGCTTTTGTGCTAGCCTTCTTAAGGCATCCCTGTTCAACTTATGTCTATACTCAAATATTGTTGTTTTCGCTAACTCTTGTGTATTCGAGCCCTCGAGGCCCCTGGCTTGTAATATAAAGCTTGTATTATTTTAATTTGGGGATTTTTATTTCTATGCCCCTGGTTCCTTAGCTCTATTCATTCATCCCCACTCTGTTAACTTTTGCTCACTTTTCCCCACTCCCTTGCCAGAAACCCTCAGAACAGGTTATAACGGACGTTGCCGTCGGGTCAATGCCTTCGACCGTTAGCCGACGAGTGGGGCCGCGTATACGTGGGCGCATGCAAGACCGCAGTCGTGGGGTAGCACGTGTCCATGGACATGGCCGAAACGTCCCATCATATAAAGAGGGCAACCACCTCCATTGCCCCTACCATTTTCCCCAAAATCCCCTCCCTGTCGCATTGTCTTCCTCTCCCAAACCCCACCAGCGTCATCTCGCTCTCCTCCACTGCCTCCACCACACCGTCTCGCTCTCCCCCATCGCATCCTCTTCCTCACCTTCATCGCCTCCATCTGTTAGATGGCCGACGCTCGTGGCGACGCCGGTGCAGCGGCCGGAGATGTGGTGGAGCTGCAGGGTCAGGGCGCAGTGACCGCGGATGTCGGCGGCGTCCACGGCGGTGCGGGGAAACTCGTAACCGTTGCGGATGCGGCGGGCTCCGCCTCATCGCTGCAGAAGGTGACGACGTCGAGCGGCGCAGTCCATCCGATGCCCCCGTTGCGCCGCCTGCCATGGAGGAGCACGTATTTGCACTTGCTTAGCTTGTAGAGTTAGTTGCTCCCTAGTTGCATTGGTTAGATTGTAATTCATACAATAGTTCAGATGGTTAGAGTAATTGGTTTGACGGATGGGCCGGGGTTTTTTGTATGGGTTGGGGGGATGGGGGTTTTTGGACTAGGGTTTGTTGGATAAATTCGTTGCAAAAATGCTAGCTAGATGTTGTGAACTATGATTTTAGGTGCTGCAATGATTGGGGTTTTTAGATTTCATTTTAGATTTGGATAAATTCGTTGCAAAAATGCTAGATGTTGTGAACATATTGGGGTTTTTAATGCTATATATGATGCTTATTAGATTTGTTTTTAGTGCTCACAGATTGGGTTTTTTTAATGCTACTCAGATTCGTTGCCTTAGATTGGGTCCCTATTAGATTTGTTTTTGAATGCTACTCAGATTGGGGTTTTGAATGTCATATGCCCAAATGGAATCCATTGATTAAGAAGTTATTTGATTCATTGGTATATAATTTTTTCCACAATATGTAGTTATATTAGCTCTGTTCTTCAATGTGTGTGCATGACCAATGATCAATGTGTTATTTGAATGTCATATTGGGGTTTTTGATCAATGAGTGTACAAATCTAATACATTGATATACTAGTGATGGTTGTGGTTTTTGAATGCATAGAGCTAAGGGGCACAGAAATAAAAAACCCCACTTCTAAAACAGATATTGGGAGTATATTAGCCCTATGATCAATGTGCCATGTGTGTATATCTAAATTTTCAATTGGCTATTAGTGATGGATGTAATTGTATATTCAGGAGGATGATGGTTGGGGGAGAAAGAGGAAGCTGGCCGACTACGACTCGTACGAGGGGGGGTTTAGTGACGATTCTGAATATGAGGTAAGCCTATCCCTTATTCATTTAGTTCCTTTGACATGGTGTATATGAATCTATAATGTATTAATGCAATTCATTCATGTGTGTAGTATGATTCTGGAGATGATGTGTACAAGGGCAAGGACGCGTCCTTCACAGCCAAGGAGGTGGAGAAGATCAAGGCCAAGGGAGTTGCTTCCTTCTACAACCGCAAGTTCAAGAAGTGGCACTGCCCCTACTGCACCACCAAGCCAAAGCCAAGGGATGGCCGCTTCGATCACCTTCTGTCTCATGCTGAGGATGTATTGATTCGCGGGGAGGACTACATGATCAGGGGCAGCATGCCACCCTCGCGAAGGCCCTGACTCCGGCGTGATGTGATCGATTATGTGATGATGTGTTACTTTTCGTTTGGTTTGTTGAACTGTTGGGTTACTTTTGGTTTGTTGAACTAAATCTCGTTGGTTATGGTATGTTGAACTGAATCTCGTTGGTTATGCTAGTAATTTGGTTGCTATCTATATTTGTCTATCCTTAAATTTGCCTGTGGTATATTTGTCTGTCCTGAATCTATGGTTAGTTATGTTTAGATGTTGTGAACTATGATTTTAGGTGTTGCAATGATCACACATGTTGTGTAGGAAATCAAATGCATGCTCCAAATGAGATCATGTAAACCTTGGCAAACCTGGACAGTATAAATTCAAGAAAATGCAAAAACAAGTAAAACCTTGGCAAACTATCTATGTTTGTGTAGGAGATCATGTGTGCAAAATTTGAAGTGATTTAGAGGAAGTCAAATAAATTTGAATTTGAGAAATGTGCTCCAAATGAGCTCCCAGGCTAGGGTAAACAACCCATTTGTAATCAAGTTTTTTTGGACCTACCCTAAATGAGCCAAATGTTTTTTATTAACACATATTCACTTTCCATAGTGTAGATTCGAAGTCTCACTATTTTTTGAATTAAGTTTCATATTTTTACATTTTCTTTTGAAAACATATGCTTTAATATAAAAACTATTAAAAATACGTTTTGAAATATGAAAATGGAAAAGTAACTTCAGATCCTTCTTATTCACTTCAAAATAAAGCTTTGATGATTTTTTAAATTTTTCAAAAATAGAAGGTAACACCACCTCCTCTCCTTGAACTCTATGAAATCATGTACATGATAGCTCATATGTGTGAAGGTTTTCTCATGAAAATGACCATAGACCAAGTTTATGATTTTTGGTTGGTAACATGTCACATAAGACAACATTGTGCGCAGGTTTTATATTTTTTTATTTAAAAAAAATTAATAGTGCTCATTTGACCTCGATCGTGCCAGCTAGGGTTTTTTCATGAAAATGACCATAGACCAAGTTTAGTATTTTTCCTCATTAGTTTGTCTTATAAAACGACGAACGTCGAAGGTTTCATATTTTTTCGATTTTTTTAAAATTAGTTATGTTGAGTCAAAGCCTTCGAAACCCCGTTGACCAGCTCAAAACCCCTCTAAACCTCACGGGGTTTCGCCTAACCCTAGCTCCCAACGTCAGTCGTCCGATCATACCCTCATGCGAAGCGACAGCCCTCAGATCTTGTCTTCTAGAAGGAATTAGGTGGGCTGGCTGCGTGCAGGCTCCGCGCCGTTGGATCACAAGGACGGCTCCGCATCGTTGGATCGTGGGGTGATCCACGAGAGGCGATTCTATTGGTTGTGCTCGGCTGCTTGCCCACCACTGACTCCTCAAAAAATAACATTGTTATTGGGCCCAAAAGGAAACCAAGCTCTGGTTGGGCCGTAGAATTGCATCGTTTTTTTTGCATCATTTGCTCTGTTTTTTGTGAACGTGCTGGCTCTGTATTTTTGCATCGTTTGAAATCAATTGACATTGCGTAGCAAATGACCAAATTTTTAAGGGCCAAATTTATTTTTATCATGCAAAATGGCCACAAACTATTCAAAAATTGTCTCTTTTTGTTCATATAATATATGACCACGGATTCCCACGCGTGCAATTAGCTTCTTTTTCAAACCACCGTTTCCCACGCGTGTACATTCCCGATGCTGCGGTGGGTTTGAAAACGGGTTACTTCACATTTGACCCCCTTATTGCCACGGCCAAATAACACGTAGCACTACGGCTATTTAAGCCACCCTCTGCCTCTGCCATCCCTCATCCATCTCCCATCCTCTCTGCCATCTGCCCTTCTTGCTCTTCGACCACTTCTCCTTCTTCTAGCACATCCTCAGCCATGCAGTACACAAGACCAACCTACCACTCCCAACCCACCGTGACGGAGAGGCTCTACCCTCCTGGCGTGTACGTTGAGCACACACTACGTGTGTGGGCAATATCAAGGTCGAGGACCACAAGGAACTTCACCGAGTTCTTCCTCGCGTCCGGCTACCACCACCTCCCGCGGGGATCTCCAAGGATGTTCCGTGTCGAGCAGGTCATCCAAAACGGGGTGGTGGTTGCTCTCCTTGCCCACTTCACCAACACATTCGACGCCTTCTACCTCCTCGGCCGGGTGTTCAGGTGTGGCTGCGAGTTCATCGCTTTCACCACCCACAACATGTTCACGGAGTACACCAACATCTTCCCCACCGCATCCCGCATGCACACTCTTCCGTACCCCATCGACAACGCCCCGGAGGAGCAGTGAAGGGCACCCGGAGGAGGAGCGAGGTGGAGAAGGCAGCGTCTAGGGTTCTAAACCGTCTATCTTTTTTTAGTCTATGTTATGTTAAGTTGTAATCCCATTGAACTATGTGAGAGATGCTATGGGCTTGTTGGCCCTTTTATCAAGTTCTATTATTAAGTTTTCTATCTATTCTATTATGAAGTTCTTCCTAGTTTCAACTATGAGAACGTGCTATGGGCTTTGTTAGTAACCACCTAGTGCATGCAGCCACAACGAACCCTTCTTTTCTTACACAAGCCACAAATATGTAGCCACCTAGCTAGTGCATGCAGCCACAACATATTTGTTCAATTTATTTGTTGTAGCAAAACGGGTGCAGGTGCGAGTGGATCGAAAAGGCTGCAACTGATCGTAGAAAACGATGCTCTAAATCAAGGAGACAAGTGTGCGAGAAGAGGAACCAGCGGCAGCGACCGTCGCTGCATCCGTGGAGGCTGGCGTGCACGAAAGCGGCTCGGTCAGTGCATCGTGGCGGCACGCATCAGCGCATGCAGGATCGATCGGCGCATGCAGGCTCGGTCGGCACATCGACGCATACAGGCAAGCTTGTTCGGTGCATGCATAGCAGGCTTCTGTCGTGGTGGCACGCGCAGGCGTTTAATGCAAGGGACGGCCCAACGATTGAACAGCTACACCCCCAACACGGCCCCACTCGTCAGAGTTAACGGTCAAAGTACTGACAAGACGGCGACGTCCATTATGACCTCTTCTGAGGGTTTCGGGCAAGGGAGTGGGGAGTGGGGAAAACTGAGCAAAAGTTAAGAGCGCGGGGATGGACGAGTAGAGCTAAGGAACCAGGGGCACAGAAATAAAAATCCCTTTAATTTGTGTCTAGAGTTGTGTTGCGATATCTTCCCGTGAGTCCTTGATCTTGATCATACACATTTGCGTGTATGATTAGTGTACGATTGAATCGAGGGTGTCACACTAATTCTATAATGAAAAATTCCCACTAGTATATGAAAGTGACAACATAGGAGACTCTACATGAAAAACATGGTGCTACTTTGAAGCACAAGTGTGGTAGAGGATACTAACAATGCCCCTTCTCTCTTTGTTTATTTTTTTTCTTTTTCTTCTTCTTTTTTTCCTTTCTTTTTTCTCTTTTTTCTCTTTTCTTTCTTTTCTTTCTTTTTTTCCTTTTTCTTTTCTTTTTCTCTCATTGTCCGGAGTCTCATCCCGACTTGTGTGGGAATCATAGTCTCCATCATCCTTTTCTCACCGGGGCACTGCTCTAAAAATGAATAATGATGATCATCACACTTCTATTTACTTATAACTCAAAAGAAATAAAAATTACAACTCGATACCTATAACAAAGTATGACTCTATATGAATGCCTCTAGCATGTACCAGGATGTGCAATGATCTAGCGTAATGCTACCTCTTGAGCATGCGTTGGTTTTCCCTTGAAGAGGAAAGGGTGATGCAGCAAAGTAGCGTAAGTATTTCCCTCATTTTTTGAGAACCAAGGTATCAATCCAGTAGGAGACTACACGCAAATCACCTAGTACCTGCACAAACAATCAAGAATCATGCAACCAACGCGATAAAGGGGTTGTCAATCCCTTCACGGCCACTTGCAAAAGTGAGATCTGATAAAGATAATAAGATAAATATTTTTGGTATTTTTGTTGTATAGATAGATTGGAAAGCAAAGATTGCAAAATAAATGGCGACAGAAATTGGCAAGTTGACGAGAAACTAATATGATGTAAAATAGACCCGGGGGCCATAGGTTTCACTAGTGGCTTCTCTCATGATAGCATATATTATGGTGGGTGAACAAATTACTGCCGAGCAATTGATAGAAAAGCGCATAGTTATGAGAATATCTAGGCATGATCATGAACATAGGCATCACGTCTGTGTCAAGTAGACCGAAACGATTCTGCATCTACTACTATTACTCCACACATTGACCGCTATCCAGCAAGCATCTAGAGTATTAAGTTCATAAGAACAGAGTAACGCATTAAGCAAGATGACATGATTTAGAGGGATAAACTCAAGCAATATGATATAAACCCCATCTTTTTATCCTCGATGGCAACAATACAATACGTGCCTTGCTGCCCTGCTGTCACTGGGAAAGGACACCACAAGATTGAACCCAAAGCTAAGCACTTCTCCCATTGCAAGAAAGATCAATCTAGTAGGCCAAAGTAAACCGATAATTCGAAGAGACTTGCAAAGATATCAAATCATGCATATAAGAATTCAAAGAAGAATCAAATATTGTTCATAGATAAGCTTGATCATAAACCCACAATTCATCGGATCTTGGCAAACACACCGCAAAAAGTATTACATCGAATAGATCTCCAAGAACATCGAGGAGAACTTTTTATTGAGAACCAAAGAGAGAGAAGAAGCCATCTAGATAATAACTATGGACCCGAAGGTCTGTGGTAAACTACTCACACATCATCGGAGAAGCTATGGTGTTGATGTAGAAGCCCTCCCTGATCGAATCCCCCTCCGGCAGATCGCCGGAAAAGGCCCCAAGATGGGATCTCACGGGTACAGAAGGTTGCGGCGGTGGCAAAGTGGTTTCGTGGCTCCCCTGGATGTTTCCAAGGTATAAGAGTGTATATAGGCGAAAGAAGTAGGTCAGTGGAGCTACGAGGGGCCCACGAGGGTGGGGGCGCGCCTACCCCCTCTGGGCGCGCCCTCCTGCCTCGTGGCTTCCTTGCTGCGTCTCTAACTTCCACTCCAAGTCTCCTAGATTGCGTTTGTTTCAAGAAAGATCCTCGCGAAGGTTTCGTTCCGTTTGGATTCCGTTTGATATTCCTTTTCTGCGAAACACTAAAATAGGCAAAAAAACAGCAACTGGCACTGGGCCTCCGGTTAATAGGTTAGTCCCAAAAATAATATAAAAGAGCATATTAAAGCCCATTAAACATCCAAAAAAGATAATATAATAGCATGGAACAATCAAAAATTATAGATACGTTAGAGACGTATCAGCATCCCCAAGCTTAATTCCTGCTCGTCCTCGAATAGGTAAATGATAAAAATAGAATTTTTGATGTGGAATGCTACCTAACATAATTTTCAATGTAATTCTATTTATTGTGGCATGAATGTTCAGATCCATTAGATTCAAAATAAAAGTTTAATATTGACATAAAAACAATAATACTTCAAGCATACTAATAAAGCAATCATGTCTTCTCAAAATAACATGGCCAAAGAAAGTTATCCCTACAAAATCATATAGTCTGGCTATACTCTATCTTCATCACACAAAGTATTTAATCATGCACAACCCCGATGACAAGCCAAGCAATTGTTTCATACTTTGATGTTCTCAAACCTTTACAACTTTCACGCAATACATGAGCGTGAGCCATGGACATAGCACTATAGGTGGAATAGAATGGTGGTTGTGGAGAAGACAAAAAGGAGAAGATAGTCTCACATCAACTAGGCGTATCAACGGGCTATGGAGATGCCCATCAATAGATATCAATGTGAGTGAGTAGGGATTGCCATGCAACGGATGCACTAGAGCTATAAGTGTATGGAAGCTCAACAAGAGAAACTAAGTGGGTGTGCATCCAACTCGCTTGCTCACGAAGACCTAGGGCATTTTGATGAAGCCCGTCATTGGAATATACAAGCCAAGTTCTATAATGAAAAATCCCCACTAGTATATGAAAGTGACAAAATAAGAGACTCTCTATCATGAAGATCACAGTGCTACTTTGAAGCACAAGTGTGGAAAAAGGATAGTAACATTGTCCCTTCTCTCTTTTTCTCTCATCAATTTTTTTATGGTGGGCTTCTTTGGCCTCTTTTATTTTTTTTCGTCCGGAGTCTCATCCCGACTTATGGGGGAATCATAATCTCCATCATCCTTTCCTCGCATGGGACAATGCTCTAATAATGAAGATCATCACACTTTTATTTACTTACAACTCAAGAATTACAACTCGATACTTAGAACAAATATGACTCTATGTGAATGCCTCCGGCGGTGTATCGGGATATGCAATGAATCAAGAGTGACATGTATGAATGATGAATGGTGGCCTTGCCACAAATACGATGTCAACTACATGATCACGCAAAGCAATATGACAATGATGGAGCGTGTCATAATAAACGGAATGGTGGAAAGCTGCATGGCAATATATCTCGGAATGGCTATGGAAATGCCATGATAGGTAGGTATGGTGGCTGTTTTGAGGAAGGTATATGGTGAGTGTATGATACCGGCGAAAGGTGCGCGGTATTAGAGAGGCTGGCAATGGTGGAAGGGTGAGAGTGCGTATAATCCATGGACTCAACATTAGTCATAAAGAACTCACATAGTTATTGCAAAAATCTAGTTATCGAAACGAAGTACTACGCGCATGCTCCTAGGGGGATAGATTGGTAGGAAAATACCATCGCTCGTCCCCGACTGCCACTCATAAGGAGGACAATCAATAAATAAATCATGCTCCGACTTCATCACATAACGGTTCACCATACGTGCATGCTACGGGAATCACAAACTTTAACACAAGTATCTCTCAAATTCACAACTACTCAACTATCATGACTCTAATATCACCATCTTCATATCTCAAAACAATCAAAAGGAATCAAACTTCTCATAATATTCAATGCACTTTATATGATAGTTTTTATTATACCCATCTTGGATGCTCATCATATTAGGACTAATTTTATAGCCAAAGCAAATTACCATGCTGTTCTAAAAGACTCTCAAAATAATATAAGTGAAGCATGAGATATCAATAATTTCTATACAATAAAACCACCACCATGCTCTAAAAAGATATAAGCGAAGCACTAGAGCAAAATTATCTAGCTCAAAAGATATAAGTGAAGCACATAGAGTATTCTAATAAATTCCGATTCATGTGTGACTCTTCCAAAAGGTGTATACAGCAAGGATGATTGTGGTAAACTAAAAAGCAAAGAATCAAATCATACAAGACGTTCCAAGCAAAACACATATCATGTGGTGAATAAAAATATAGCCTCAAGTAAAGTTACCGATAGACGAAGACGAAAGAGGGGATGCCTTCTGGGGCATCCCCAAGCTTAGGATTTTAGTTTTCCTTGAATTTTACCTTGGGGTGCCTTGTGCATCCCCAAGCTTAGGCTCTTGCCACTCCTTATTCCAAAATCCATCAAATCTTTACCCAAAAACGTGAAAACTTCACAACACAAAACTTAAACAGAAAATCTCATGAGCTCCGTTAGTGTAAGAAAACAAACCACCACTTTAAGGTACTATAATGAACTCATTCTTTATTTATATTTGTGTTAAACCTACTGTATTCCAACTTCTCTATGGTTCATACCCCCCAATACTAGCCATAGATTCATCAAAATAAGCAAACAACACACGAAAAACAGAATCTGTCAAAAACAGAACTGTCTGTAGTAATCTGTATTAAACGTATACTTATGGAACTCCAAAAATTCTGAAATAAATTGGTGGACGTGAGGAATTTATCTATTAATCATCTGCAAAAAGAACCAACCTAAAAGCACTCTCCAGTAAAACATGGCAGCTAATCTTGTGAGCGCTAAAGTTTGTGTTTTTTACAGCAAGATCGCAAAGACTTCACCCAAGTCTCCCAATGGTTCTACTTGGCACAAACACTAATTAAAACATAAAACCACATCTAAACAGAGGCTATATGAATTATTTATTACTAAACAGGAACAAAAATCAAGGAACAAAAATAAAATTGGGTTGCCTCCCAACAAGCGCTATCGTTTAACGCCCCTAGCTAGGCATTGATAATTTTAATGATGCTCACATGAAAGACAAGAATTGAAGCACAAAAAGAGCATCTTATAGCATGTGAAAAACACATCTAAGTCTAACATACTTCCTATTCATAGGCATCTTATAGGCAAACAAATTATCATAGCAAGCAAAAACTACCATATGCAAGGAAGCGGAAAGAAACAATAGCAATCTCAACATAACGAGAGGTAATTTAGTAACATGAAAATTTCTACAATCATATTTTCCTCTATCATAATAATTAAATGTGGGATCATAAGCAAATTCAACCAAATTGCTATCACATAAAATATTTTCAACACGATCCACATGCATGCAAAGTTGACACTCTTCCAAAATAGTGGGATTAACATTAACTAAAGTCATGAGCTCTCCAAACCCACTTTCAATAATATTGCAAACAATATTATCAATCTCATATTCATTATGGGGCTTAAATAAATTTTCAAGATAAAAAGAATAATCACCCCAACCATGATCATTGCAACAAATAGTAGTCATAGCAAAACTAGCATCCCCAAGCTTAGGTTTTGCATATTATTAGCACAATTGACATCAAGAGAATTTATAATAACATCATTGCAATCATGCTTTTGATTCAAGGAACTATCAAGTATGGGTGGAATAGCAATAATCTCATGTTTAACATAAGGAACTATAGCAAATTCATCTCCATAAATATTGGCATCATGGCCATAAGAATAGCAAGCATCATGTTCATCAAGGGATATTTCAATCAAATCATCGGAATCATAATTATCTATAGATTCGTGCATATCATTATTTTTCTCTAAAGCAACGATCGTTCTCTCAATAAATTCCTTAGAATAGGCATTATGAGCATAGTTTTCACAGAAATATTTAAGTATGTCAGAATTTTCAGATTTGTAGAGAGTAAAATCATACTTTTCAATCAAAGAAGCAACTTCATGAGCACCCTTAAAAACGACAAATTCTTCAATTTGTTCGATATCATAGTAACTGTAAACACCCTTTCCATAAGAAGATAAGATTTCATTATCATTAAACTCACATAGGTAGGGAAGGTGTTTTTTAGGGTTCTTAGACCAACAAGTAAAATCATAAATTTCACAAAGATTCCAAGCATAGCATAGCAAACTATTTATTTGATACCATAAGAGCTTCCCCTTTTCAGACAAACGATGACGCACAAAATGAGCATGCCAATCTAAAGATTTTCCCTCAACTAAACTAGTTGGGGTTTCAGCACGAGCACTTATAGATCAAAGATGATCCAAGTAGAACACTTTAAGTGGATCCATATCAATAGGTTTTTAGCAAGCAAAGATGCAAGCAAATAGAAGGCACATGGAAACACAAACAAAAATACATTCGGGAAGAAGGAGAAGAAAAGGCAAAGGTGAAGTGGGGGATAGGAAAACGAGAGGCAAATGGCAAATAATGTAATGCGAGGTATAAGAGTTTGTGATGGGTACTTGGTATGTCTTGACTTGAGCGTAGATCTCCCCAGCAACGGTGCCAGAAATCCTTCTTGCTGCCTCTTGAGCATGCGTTGGTTTTCCCTTGAAGAGGAAAGGGTGATGCAGCAAAGTAGCGTAAGTATTTCCCTCATTTTTTGAGAACCAAGGTATTAATCCAGTAGGAGACTACACGCAAATCGCCTAGTACCTGCACAAACAATCAAGAACCTTGCAACCAACGCGATAAAGGGGTTGTCAATCCCTTCACGGCCACTTGCAAAAGCGAGATCTGATAAAGATAATAAGATAAATATTTTTGGTATTTTTGTTGTATAGATTGGAAAGTAAAGATTGCAAAATAAACGGCGACAGAAATTGGCAAGTTGACGAGAAACTAATATGATGTAAAATAGACCCGGGGGCCATAGGTTTCACTAGTGGCTTCTCTCATGATAGCATATATTACGGTGGGTGAACAAATTACTGCCGAGCAATTGATAGAAAAGTGCATAGTTATGAGAATATCTAGGCATGATCATGAACATAGGCATCACGTCCGTGTCAAGTAGACCGAAATGATTCTGCATCTACTACTATTACTCCACACATCAACCGCTATCTAGCATGCATCTAGAGTATTAAGTTCATAAGAACAGAGTAACGCATTAAGCAAGATGACATGATGTAGAGGGATAAACTCAAGCAATATGATATAAACCCCATCTTTTTATCCTCGATGGCAACAATACAATACGTGCCTTGCTGCCCCTGCTGTCACTGGGAAAGGACACCGCAAGATTGAACCCAAAGCTAAGCACTTCTCCCATTGCAAGAAAGATCAATCTAGTAGGCCAAACTAAACTGATAATCCGAAGAGACTTGCAAACATATCAAATCATGCATATAAGAATTCAGAGAAGAATCAAATATTGTTCATAGATAATCTTGATCATAAACCCACAATTCATCGGATCTCGGCAAACACACCGCACAAAGTATTACATCGAATAGATTTCCAAGAACATCGAGGAGAACTTTGTATTGAGAACCAAAGAGAGAGAAGAAGCCATCTAGCTAATAACTATGGACCCGATGGTCTGTGGTAAACTACTCACACATCATCGGAGAAGCTATGGTGTTGATGTAGAAGCCCTCCATGATCGAATCCCCCTCCGGCAGATCGCCGGAAAAGGCCCCAAGATGGGATCTCACGGGTACAGAAGGTTGCGGCAGTGGAAAAGTGGTTTCGTGGCTCCCCTGGATGTTTTCAGGGTATGAGAGTATATATAGGCGAAAGAAGTAGGTCAGTGGAGCTATGAGGGGCCCACGAGGGTGGGGGCGTGCCTACCCCCCTGGGCGCACCCTCCTGCCTCATGGCCGCCTCGTTGCGTCTCTGACTTCCACTCCAAGTCTCCTGGATTGCGTTTATTCCAAGAAAGATCCTCGCGAAGGTTTCATTCCGTTTGGATTCCGTTTGATATTCCTTTTCTGCGAAACACTGAAATAGGCAAAAAAACAGCAACTGGCACTGGGCCTCCGGTTAATAGGTTAGTCCCAAAAATAATATAAAAGAGCATATTAAATCCCATTAAACATCCAAAATAGATAATATAATAACATGGAACGATAAAAAATTATAGATACGTTAGAGACGTATCACGTAACATGTATGAAAAATGATGAACGGTGGCTGAGCCACAACTACTATGTCAGCTATATGATCATGCAAAGCAATATGAGAATGAATGCTCAAGTCATCAAACGGAAGCGGTGGAAGTTGCGTGGCAATATATCTCGGAATGGCCATGGAAAAGCCATAATTGGTAGGTATGGTGGCTGCTTTGAGGAAGATATAACAAGGCTTATGTGTGATAGAGCGTATCATATCACGGGGTTTGGATGCACGTGCGAAGTTTGCACCACGTCTCGATGTGAGAATGGGAAATGCACGATACCGTAGAGGCTAACAAATTGCGGGAAGGTAAGAGTGTGTATATTCCATGGACTCACATTAGTCATAAAGAACTCATATACTTATTGAAAAAGTTAATTAGCCCTCGAAGCAAAGTACTACTACGCATGCCCCTAGGGGGATAGATTGGTAGGAAAAGACCATCGCTCGTCCCCGACTGCCACTCATAACGAAGACAATCAATAATAAATCATGCTCCAACTTCATAGCATAACGAGAGACTATACGTGCATGCTTTAGGAATCACAAACCTTAACACCAATATTCTTACTAAACACAACCATTTACTAGTACCTCCCACATATTCCATCTCTATATCGCAAAACTATTGCAAGGAATCAAACATATCATATTTAGTGATCCATAAGTTTTATGTAGGATTTTATGACTAACCATGCAAATGACCAATTCCTTTTTGACTCTCTAAATAGATATAAGTGAAGCATGAGAGTTTAATTCTTTCTACAAAAGACCATGCTCTAACAACTATAAGTGAAGCAAAAGAGCATTCTATAAACAACAGTTTTCTATGTGAAGGGAAACAGGCAATCCAAACTTCAAATGATATAAGTGAAGCACATGAAGCATTCTAAAAAGCCATACTCAAAAGATATAAGTGAAGTGCAATGAGCATTATATAAATCAACCATGGACTATATCATGCTAGCATGTTGCATAAAAGAAAAATGAAAACTAAACGCAAAAGACGCTCCAAGATTTGCACATATCACATGAACGAAACGAATCCGAAAACATACCGATACTTGTTGAAGAAAGATGGGATGCCTTCCCGGGCATCCCCAAGCTTAGGCACTTGAGTCTCCTTGAATATTTACTTGGGGTGCATTGGGCATCCCCAAGCTTGAGCTCTTGCCTCTCCTCCTTCTCCTCACATCGAGACCTCCTCGATCTTCGAACACTTCATCCACACAAAACTTAACCGAACTTTTAGTGGCGGTGTTAGTGAATATGGCAAAGAAATCCCATCATGTACTGATGTAACATTATTGTATAATTATAAACAAACATTATCCACTGTAGGCTATCACAATTCTATGGCCCCAAGTCAAGGAGGTTTCAACAAGAATTCAAACATACATAAATAATGAAGCTATAACAACAATCTGTGAAAACAGGACATTATGTAAAGATTTGAACATCCACCATACTTCTGTAACTCTAAATATTCTGAAAAATTTAGTAAAAATAAACATTTTGTATAGAAAGACATACAAAAGGTTTCAAAACCGTTTGACGTTCCGGTAAAAAATGTAAAATCGTGCACTACATCCAAAGTTTCTGTTTTGCACCGCACAAACCAACAAGCAATTTAAACATCCTAAAGGCAAATCTTGGCACATTATTTTATAATAAAATGGATTTGTAGGGGATAATTATTTTATTGAAAATTTTCTGTAATTAAGATTCACAAAGTTTCCATGGGCATGAACAAAGTTCAAGGCTAGCTCCCTCTTCCACGGTGCTCGTCTATCTCACTTTCACTTTTCTTTTTGTGAAGTTTTAAGTTACCCTCTATATTTTTTGTTTTTAAACTTTATAAAATCACTCAATAGAAATAAATGACTCTCTAAAACTTCCGAGTTGTCTCCCTGGCAGCGCTTTCTTTAAAGCCATTAAGCTAGGCATAAAGTGTTCAAGTAATGAATCCACCCGGATCCCAAGGTATATCAAAGCCAATTTTAATTAACAATGATTTGGCATTTAGTAATGAGCACAAAGCAACATATATCATGAAATGATGAAGTCTAACTCTCTTCCTATGCATCGGCATGTCATACAAGAACAATTCATGAACATCAAGTAAAGACCAATACATAGCATAAGCACTTTCTTGCAATTTTATCGTGTTGGAAACATAAAGAGGTGGAGATGTAGTTCCTCTCTCATAATAATTGCAAGTAGGAGTAGCAAGCACATGCATATTATATTCATCAAAATCATCATGTGTTGTTGCAAAATGCAACCCATCAATATAATCCTTAATAAGTGCAAACTTCTCCGATATAGTGTAGTTTAGAGAATCCAAAAGGATAATAGGACTATCATGTGTGCGTGCAATAGCAACAATTTCATTCTTAACATATGGAACTATAGCAAGTTCATATCCATAAGCATAATTCGTATTGGCATCTTGGCCACAAGCATAGCAAGCATCAATTTCATTGAAAAGGGATATTTCAAATGAATCAACGGGATCATAACAATTATCATAGCATTCATCCCTCGGTAAGCATGAAGGAAAATTAAATAATGTATGAGTTGAAGAGTTACTCTCATTAGAAGGTGGGCACGGGTAGCTAATCTGCTCTTCCTCCTTTTGTTCTTCGCTCTCCTCATCATCTTTTTCATCCAATGAGCTCGCAGTTTCATCAATTTCTTTTTCCATAGACTCCTGCAAAATATTAGTCTCTTCTTGGACAGCGGAGGAGTCCTCAATATATGGTTTAACATAGGCATTAGAAGCATAATTATCATAACAATATTTAAGTATAGCGAAATTTTCAGATTTGTAAAGAGTAGCATCATACTTTTCAATCAAAGAAGCAATTTCATAAGCACCCTTAAAAGCAACAAATTCTTTAATTTGTTCGATATCAAAGTAATTATAAACACCTTTGGCATAAGAATATACGATTCCATTATCAATAAACTCACATTGGTAGGGAAGGTGTTTCTTAGGGTCTTTAGAACAACAACTAACATCATATAATTCACATAAATTCCAAGCATAGCATTGCATAGTATTAATTTGATGCTGTAAAAGTTTCCCTTTTTCAGATAAACGATGTCGCACAAAACAAGCATGCTCATCTAATGATTTTCCCTCAACTAAGCTAGTTGGGTTTTCAGCACGAGCAAAAATGGATCGAAGATGATCCAAGTACAAAGCTTCAGTAGTATGATATATTTTGGGTGGTTCTTCAACCATTGGTTTAGTAGGTACAACTAATTTTTTTGGTAATTTGCATTTCTACCCATAACTAAAGATAGAAAACAAGAGCACAAAATAAATACTACTTAGTGATAAAGCAAACAAGCACACACGAGAATATTCACCCCACGCTATAACTCCCCAGCAACGGTGCCAGAAAAGGGTCTTGATAACCCACAAGTATAGGGGATCGTTTGTATCCTTCTTCGATAAATAAGAGTGTTGAACCCATCGAGGAGCTAAAGGCAGAACAAATATTCCCTCAAGTTCTATCGACCACCGATACAACTCTACGCACACTTGACGTTTGCTTTACCGAAAACAAGTATGAAACTATTTTGTAGGTGTGATGCTAGAACTACTTTGCAAGAATAAAACTAGAAGTACTTTGCAAGATAATAAAAGTTAGGTGTTTAGTAAAAGGGTTTGTGTCAACAAGAAAGTTATTTGTCCCTATGCAATCGATAACAAGTACCGGTAATCATTCTTGTAATTTTATATGAGGGAGAGGCATGAGCTAACATACTTTCTCTACTTGGATCATATGCACTTATGATTGGACCCCTAGCAAGCATCCGCAACTACTAAAGATCATTAAGGTCGTGAAACCGGACCATAGCATTAAGTATCAAGTCCTCTTTATTCCCATACGCCATAACCCACTTATTCGCGTTTAGGCTGCTGTCACCCCCGCAACACTGACAATAAGCAAACCATGAACATATTGCAACACCCTACAGCGGGCGCCCCTCACGTTTGCGCGAGAGCGGAGGGCACCATAGGACAGCACCATAAATAAAATATACAATCATACCAACCAAGATCAAGATTAACCCACAGGACAAAACGGATCTACTCAAACATCATAGGATAACCATAGATCATTGGGAAATAATATATGGAGTTGAGCACCATGTTTAATTAGAGAGTACAGCGGGGAGAAGGGGTGTTACACCGCTGCATAGAGGGGGGGAAAGTTGGGGTTGACGGTAGCAAGATTGTTGATGTAGATCGTCGTCCCGATCGTTGCCCCGGCGGCATTCAAGCGCCACCGGAAGCGAGGGGGAGAGAGCCCCCTCCTCCTTCTTCTTCCTTGGCCTCTCCCCTGGATGGGAGGAGAGTTCCCCCTCTGGTCCTTGGTCTCCATGGCGGCGGAGGGGCGGGAGCCCCTCCGAGATTAGATCTCCCTCTCTGTTCTCTTCTGTTTCGCGTTCCCCTGATCTGGCCGAAAACCGTTTCTTATATTCTGGGAGATCCGTAACTCCGATTGCGCTGAGATTTTACACGATTTTTTTCCGGATATAAGCTTCCTTGCGCCCGAAGTAGAGCTCCAGCCGACGTTCGAGGAGGGCACAACCCACCACCACGCGCCAGGGGCCTCTGGCGCGCCCTGGTGTGTTATGGGCTGTGTGGGCCTCCGTTTGTGGTGATTCCAATTCCCGAAAATCACATATATTCCAAAATAATTCTCTGTAAAATTTTATTGCATTTGGACTTCGTTTGATATGGATTTTCTGCGATACAAAAAACATGCAAAAAACAGAAACTGGCACTGGGCACTGGATCAATAGGTTAGTCCAATAAATCATATAAAAACTTGCCAAAAATATGTGAAAGATGTATAATATTGGCATGAAACAATCAAAAATTATAGATACGACGGAGACGTATCAGGTCGCGACTTGCCCTTCGGTCTAGCTACGAGGTGGGCGGCAGTCGCATGCTGGCGGTGCGGATACGTCACGGATCTGGCATGATGGCGCGGGCCCGACGAGGTGGTGGCGGGCGGCACTGGTAGCGGGGCTGTTGTTGCTTGGGCGGCGGTTGCCTGCGTCCGGTGGTGCGGCATCGGGTGGTGGTGGTTCGTGCTGATGGTGGCGCTGGCAACGGTTTGGGTTTCGAATGGCCCTTGCGTACGGCGACCTTTGGCGGCGAGGGTGGTGGCTTTCCTGCTGCAGGACGGCTCGGGGCTGCCCCTCGGGGTCCCGACGTGGATGTGGGCTACCAGGGCATGTTGGTGGCTCATGGCGGTGGTCTGGGTCGTTTCACGGCGGCGGCTGGACTTCTTCGGCGCCGGCCTGTCGGTGAGCACCCTTATCGGCCTTCGGTTCCTCTCCTTGTCATTCGGGCGCTACCTTCATCAAAGGGTTGGCCCTCTCCCAGTCGCGGTCCATCGCTCGTCTCATGCCAAGCAACAGGATCGAGCTCGTCTCACGCCCGACAGCAGGACTAGACTCGTCTCGCGCCAGGCAGCAGGACCGAGCTCGTCTCAAGCCCGGTGGCAGGACGGGCCAATGGGGGCCAGGTTTGGCCGGCCTATTAGGTCTCGGCGCTGGGGGCAGCTCAGGGGTGCTAAAGGCGGGGCCTTACCACTCGTCTCTTTGGTTGGGGTAGCGGTGGGTGGCGGGTGAGGTGGCGTCGAGGTCTTGGATGCCGGGGCGGCGCCCTGGTGGTGGTGGTGTCATGGTGTTCTTGGGCAAAGCCTGTGGCTTGGTGATGCCCGGTGACCATGGTCGTGTGGGCGGCATGGTCGCCGGGGTGTGGCATTCGGTGGCGGTGAGTATTGGCCAGGGTGAAAACATGTTCTATCTACGGACGGACCGGCGGCGACAAAGCTCATTCCCTTCTTGAAGGCGTCGTCGCGGCCGTCATTGCCCGTCGTGTTGCTCTAGGGGAAACTCTGACCCTCGGGTCAGGCGGTGGCGGTGCTCGTGTGTCGTATCCTTCCTGAAGGCGCCACCTTGGAGCCCACGGTTCATCATATGTGGCTTCATCTCTTCACGGTGTCATGTTCATGGTTGAGGAACCAGCTGCTCTTTGTAGTGCTTGTGGTGGTGTTGGTGCGCTCGGCGCCTATGTATCTTTGCCTTGGGTGTGTGCGTGTGTTGTGGTGGTGTGCGTTTGTATCGGGTTGTTGTTGGTCGTTGCTTTATATATAAAGCGGGGCGAAAGCCTTCTTCGATAAGCAAGTTTCATATATTATGTGCAAACCGGACGTAATTTAACCCCAAAAGGCTCACACTCTACTTATATATAAAGCAATGATACTTTATATATAAAGCAACGACTAATCCAACATACATCTCAGCACACAGCACTCGACACCACAACACACACTCAAGGAAAGATATAAGTGTGAAAGGAACAGCTAAAAGCACCCTAATATTCCAAGTAAACTACAAGGTAGGAAGAAAGGGAATCGTTTGAAGCTTTGAGGGCCCCTCCATATGAAGAGAAGCCGGGCAAGACAACCATGAGCTACAAGACGGCAGCTTCAGGAAGGATACGACACTGAGAGTCGCCACCTTCTGATCCAGGGATTGAGGTTTTCCCTGGAGCATCAAGGGGAACGAAGAGGAACCGCAACGATGCCTTCAAGAAGGGGACGATACCATAGACGCCGTCCCGGCCGACCTGGCAGGGCCAGAATGCATTTTCACCCTGGCAAGCCCTCCTCATCACTCAAACAGGTTACACGAAGCCACCACTCACCGCACCGCCACCACCAGTCGTCGCACCTTGACCACCACGCAGTCCCTATGACCATGGCAGCCAGACCACACCCGAACCATGAACTCCGCCCACGAGCACCGCGGCTACCACCACCAAGCCCGACGCCCCGACATCCAAGACCCCGACACCATCCAACCTGAGACGTGCAACCGCGACGAACAAAGAGATGAGCGGAAAGGCCCCTCACCACTCCTTGCCCCCCAGCCTCGAAACCCACCCCTGGGTCGGTCGGAACAGGCCACCACCGCCCCGCCCTGCCCTCCTGGGCCAGGGGCGAGCTCCTCGATGGAACACCATCACCGGCGGGAGGCAAATATGACTCCACGTCCCTCCTAGCGGTGAAGTCGTCCCTCAATGGTGGACATGGACTAGGAACGGACCAGCCCGCGGAGACAGCACACACACAAAAAGGGGAAGGAGCGAAGGACGAACCGATCCGCCCGCGGACAAGACAACGTCGAAGTAGAGTCCGGCTGTCTCCGTAGCCGAGGCCGCCAGACCACTGTGTAGTCGACACGTCGTAGGAAGGCCGCCACAAGGCCACACCTCACCGCGTCGCCACGGCGAGGGGAGGAGAAGGTAGGAAGGGGGTTGGAGGCCCGGCGCCTAGTGTTGCTCCCCGTCGCTCGCGAGGGGAGAGGAGCGAGGAAGGGGGTTGCGTCTCATTTCCTTATTCGTCCACGCGTCTAGTACGTTATTTAACAAGTTCAACTAAAATAAATAAAAACTAAATTAAACTATGCGAGGTACCGGGCAGTGACCTCGTGGGCATGGTCTTCGAGGCCACTGGCACCTCCGTCGGCGTCGTCGACATTGTTGTTGTCGTCCTCCTTCCAGCGGTGAACGGCCTTCCAGGGATCGCGGTAGCCCTGATCGGTCGCTGATGTGTTCTTGCAGCGGAGCCGCTCCGCCTCATGCAGCCGATCGAAAACATCCGGCCAGCAGCAACGGTCGGGTGCGGACTCCGGCCCACGTCGCCCGCCATTGCCCTTGCTGGCAAGGGCACGAGCTGCACGCTCGAACTTGGCCAGACCAATCTTGTAGAGTTTGTCGCTGATCCAGCGTCGGCAGCGGGCGAACTTCTGTGCGGTGGTCTTGAACCAATCCTTGACCCAGGCCAACAAAAGGTCCAGGTTGGCGTGCACCCAGTCCGGCGCCACGTTTTATGTCACGGAGGCCGAACATCGCTCCATGTTGCGCCGGTCGAAGTGCTCCTCCTTGGATACCGCCTTATCGGCCACCGTCCTAGTGCAGAAGGAGAAGGTGTTGCCGTTTCGTCCGAGGTAGGAGAAGAGGCGGCAGCGTGCATTGGCGATCACCGGGCGGGCGCCTCCTCCTTCACGGCAAATCGCATGCTATCAGTCACTTTCTTTCCTGACCATCTGATCAATATCCAACTGCCTCAATCATGTTGTGGCATGTTCAACTTCTTTCTCCCACATCTTCTTCCCCCCGCACGATGGTTCCTCCTTCCCGCAGCCTACCCCGCCCCATCCGTCTGCCTCCACCCCCGTGGTCGACGGGCGCTACTGCGCACCGCCTCACCGCCCCGCCCTACCCTCAACCTCCCCCCACCGCCGTTGCTGGCCACCTCCCCGGCCATCCCTCTAAGCCCTGCACCATCTATGAAAAACTCCATCGACCCCCTGCACCTCCACCACTAAGATAGTAAATGGGGTCGTGGCTTCCCCTTAAGAAAGATAATAAGGCTATGACTTCCCCCTAAGATAGATAATAGGGCTGGGCCTTCTCCAGCGAGGTTCGGCCTTCCCATCTCGTGCACTTCGAAAGAAGGAAAAAGTGACTGGCGCCACAAAAAAAATTCTGTACCTGAAAAATAGCAAAACCGCTAAAAAAATGTTACAGCCAAGGAACACGAATTTCATCAAAAAAGGAGAAAAAAGGAAGAAGAAACGTAAGGGCGAGATAGAGGAATCTTGCAAGACTCAAGAGAGAGAAATTGAGGGCGGCATCGCCGCATCGATCGGTTTTCTCGTACGTACGTGTCTCCGGACTTCGCCGCGGGTAGGGAGGGAATCATGCGCGTCCAGCCGTCCACGGACGAAACAAGCGAGACTCCCCGCGCTTTCGGCCGCCCGCGGCAGCAAGAAGGCGAGTGAAGTGAAGTGGGGCTGCTTGAGTGCTTGACTTGCTCCTCAGTCGTCCCCCCTCGAGCTCTCACCTACCAAATCCGTCGAAACACGCACAGCGGACAGTAAAACAATTATCCTTAATCCTCCACGTCGTGCTCTACATCTCAATGGCCGCCCATAAAACCCAGTGGTGGCGTGAGCTGAACGGCGCCGATCCATTTTCTTCCTCTTCGACAGGAGACAAGCCCATTACCCCCCTTCCTGTTCCTCCCGCCGCTGCTATCGTGCAAGAACTTGGTACCAGAGAGTGTGTGTGTGAGAGAGAGGAACGATTCGTCGGTGCCATGGCGCCGCCGAAGAGGCAGCTGGCCCTGACGGGCGCCGGCGCAGGCCGGGAGGAGGCGAAGCGCCTGCGCGTCGGGGTCGCCAAAGCCAACGCCGCCGGCTGGCGTGCGCCGACATCGCCGGCCTCGCCGGGGACGCGGCTCATGCGGCGGACCGTGCTCGTCGTGCTCTTTCTACTGCGAATGTGCGTGCCTCCATCCCCATCTGCCCGCTCGACATTTCATCTCAATCCATCGGGTGCGCGTCGAGCTCCGTTTCTTGATTTCTAACTCTTCTTTCCCCGCGAATCTGTGCGTGCAGGAGCGACGGGATCACGGTGACGGAAAGCATCTCCCAGATTGGTCGCATGGTGAGCGCGCGCGCGCGTGTGCACGAGTACCCGTTTTTGCTGGAATTTTGTAACCACTAGTACTTCACCGGGTGCCAATGATAATTTTCTTTCTTTCTTTGTGCTTGTATAGGTTCAGAGGAAGATGGAAGGGATTCAGAAGGTTCAGGCTCTTATGATGCGGTAAGGATCATTTCTCTGTTATGCTCTTGTGTTCAAATTTTCGTTTCGAAAGATATGGCAGCCGTTTCTCATTACTATCTTCTAGCAACTGTTTAATTACGCTGTAATAGGTCTAGCAGTGGTCGGATTATGCTGTAATAGTCTAGTCTTGCTTGTTCGGGTGTTGTTAGGTTTTTGCCGAGCGTGTGCAGTGGGTTTCCTAGTAGTGCTCGAGCTCGCTTTCCTCTTCTTTCCCATCTCCTATTAAACTCTGGATTTGGTGTATTTCTGTTATATCTTTAATGAAAAGGGGATAAGCACGGTTCGAAAAAAGAGAGCAAGTGTTTAATTATGGACTTGACTTTCCACTAAGATTTTCTTCCTGTGTTTCATAGCATTTAGCTTTGGCAATAAAAATATCACTTATAAAAATGAATTTTTGAAAAATGTTTCGTACATACAATACTTTGAAATATGTTCAACCATCTATTAAAAAAAAGTTCTTGTTTTTCAAAGAGAATGTTCTCATAATTGTTCTAATCTAAATATGTTTATATAAAAAATGTTGATTTTGCCACATGTAATATTACTTTGATAAAAACAATTGTACCATTTTTTAAAATATATTCATGTATTAAGAAAAAAATCATGTAACTAGTTAAAATGCCACATATTCCACTAGAGATGGTAAAGTTCATATAGTGAAAAATTATTAATTGGAATTATGAGGTGCAACGCATGAAAAGTACAAAAGGAAATAGAAACAAGCAAAAACATGATACATAATTAAGAAAAATAAAAAAATATAAAACAAATAATCATGCTTGAAAATAAAATAGAAGATAAAAAGGTGACATTGAAAATCAACAAACAAAATGGCACATAAAAAATAAAAAACAAAATTAAAATGATTTCTTAAAAGATTAGGACTATACAAATTAATAAAAAAAATTAAAGTAGAGATGGACAAAAAAGAAAGAAAACACACGAAACTCATATGGAAATGAAAACCCATAAAAGATCGCCCACAACAAAATAGAGGCAGTTATGGGGAGCCAATACACTACCCCCTCTTGTTAGGCTGGTCACAATGGGGAGTATCAGTGTGTGATACTACATCCCAGGCCTTAGGAATCACTTGCAAATAAAGATAAAGATTAAGCCAGCTCTTTATTTTTTGAATAATCAAGGGTGTACATTGGAGACCTTGTCAACATGTGAAAGGGCATAAAAACCGAACAAGTAACTTATTAAGTATAGTTATATCCTTTTATGTCTTGATGTATTTCCATGATTTCTTCAGCTTGCCGTACTTTCTCAATGAAAATATGCAAGCTTTGCGTGTTTTGTTGTTATTTACTTTTAGGATAAATAAAAGGCTTACCCGTGCTTCTTTTTCTAATTTTGCTATCTTTGGTCTTAGCAAATTGGAAAATTTAGAGGAGAAAGTGGAGAGCATGAGCCATGAAGTGGTTAGATTCATATTCTTTAAAATAATTTCTTTGCATGTTCATCCTTATTTGATAGTATAATATATTTGTTGCTCACACTGTATTTGTCATGTAAAAATTGCAGAAGAAATTGGCACGTTTGCATTCCAATAGACACGCCGATAAATACCCAAGGTAACAGATCTGCAATTGCAATGCTCGATAGTTTCCTCCGTCATACTTAGTCTCATGTTGAAATGTTAAATATCCACTGTCTAGCCTTTTGGTGAGTTATCATTCTATACCTACATAGTTGATCCCCACTAACTCTAATTCTATCAACATGCAACTATGTCAACTCACCGTGCCATTATGCATGGGAAAAGATTCACCTTAACATGCACCATGCATGCTATCCATATTTAATAAATAGTATTCTACAAATGTACAATAATCAAAATACCATTGATTATATATATTTTAGTTTCAGTTCTCGCATTGTCACATAGCAGTACCTATCCGATGCTGCTCTATAGGAACAAAGTAGTATGTGGATGTTAAATTAAAAAATGCCAACTGAACAACAACTACATCACAATGTCATTCATGTTCCTGTTTCAGATCAGAACCATATCAGGAGGGTGCCACTTTGAGTGAACCGAATGCCAACATTCGCCTGCGTTTCCTGGATGGCCTCAGGACTCCAATTTACACAGACAAGATTATAACATCTCAGAGCAATGCGGCTATCAGGGTTGGCGTCTTTGATGGTGAAAAAATGATCAATGAAGGCCCGCTTTCGAAGGCGAAAGTTGAGATCCTGGTTCTCCGTGGCGACTTCTGCAGTGACGGTCAGGAGAGCTGGACTGAAGAGGAGTTCAACAGCCACATAGCGCAAGGCCGGCACAGGCAAGGGTCAGTGCTGGGGGGCGATTGCAGTGCGTGGTTGAACAATGGGGAGGCATCATTGGGAAAAATCCGCTTCAGAGAAGGATCATCCAGGACTCCCAGTAGGAAGTTCATCGTCGGAGGAAGAGTGTGCATGAACAGGAAGATCGGTGGTATTCGAGTCCAGGAAGCTGTCATGGAGCCGGTCACTGTGCTGGATCGTAGGAATGAAGGTAAAAGACTTTTGTTGCTAGTCAGCATGTTCTTTGTTTCCATTGGACTCACATTACAGTTTCCTTTTTAATCATTGTTTGCTTCAGCAAATGAGAAGAGACACCCTCCAAGATTGGACGATGAAGTCTATCGCCTGGAAGAAATCTCCAGAGATGGAATTTACCACAGGAGGCTTAAGAATGTTCATATCTTCACAGTGGAGGACTTCTTGAAGGCTTTGAATAAGGACGCAGACGTGCTCCGTGAAATGGTATAAAATCTTCCCTAAAATTGTTTTTCTCATTCTCTTTAGAAGTTGTTGTGCTATTTTCTCATGGTGAATAATGTTGTCGTTTCGATTTCTTTACATATAGGTCCTCGAGATCAAGAAGCGCAGTAACGCTTGGGAAAGAATGGTTAAGCATGCCAGGGAATGCTGCCTCGCAGACAGGCCTGAGCTCAAAGCATATCACAGTGTAGAGGGGAATGTGGTGATCTTCTTCAATTGCGTGCATGATCTTGTTGGAGCAATTTTTTATGGTGTTTACGTTTCACGGGACAATTTTGATCCGGCTAAGAAGGTACATTCTCACCATATTCATCTAATATTTGGACCATATGTGGAAGTCAAACAAGTTGAAGATATCATTTTCTCATCGCAGGCTCAAGCGTATGAGTTGAAAGAGTGTGCGCGCGGTCAGTTGGACATCCTTCCGTTTGACTATGTGATGAATGGCAATCTTCCTGAACAAGTTCCCTCTAGCACACATTCTACTCTGGATGCAGCATTCATTCTTGGGCCGGATGTCGCGCTTCAACGTTAGATACACGTTTTCTTACCCTTCCCATGTCTTAAAATTTCTGACTATGCGATGGCCTGAACTATGGAGCTTAAATTGGTCTTTTTGAGGAACTGCAGCAAATGAAAACCAGTTGCAGGATAGGATCAACAATATCACTGAACCATCTCACCAGAATGAGTATATTCATGGTGATCAGAGCACAGTTAACACACATTATTTCCAAGGTACATAGTTGTTGCTGCTTTGTTCCCCTCTTATCTCTTTATCCTCTGTTTCCTCATGGACTCCTTGCAGTTTCAGTGACTTATGCTCATTTTGGCCTTTTTTCAGGAGAAAGTATTCTACCAGTTGGTCAGCAGCAACCTACAATTTTCACTGGTGAATTGCTACACTGGCCCTACGAAAGTGAGCAATCGGTCTCTGCATGAACCATGAACAAACCTGAATAAACCTGATAGATGACTCACATTTTACTCTCCCAATTCCAGGATCAGGTCAAGTGAACATCCATAGCCAGATGCAAGCTCCCATGTCCATGGATGGCGGAGGTGTCATACAGGCATCAACGTCTGTTCAGCACAACCTTCTACCACAATTATTTGTTCCTACTCAAGTCCAAGAAAGCATGCATGCCATCCATTACTCTGAGAATCCACCTAACCATGCTGTTGGACCATCGACATGGCACGATGATATTTATCCCTGAACCGGAGCCTAGCGCCAATCTATTTCCCGGACCGGATTATGGAAGCTTCTAGCAAGCGAACACTTTCCACAATGCAGTTTAGACCGTGTACCATCATGGTTGTGTGTTGTGTGTCACTATAACTTAGGTGTCAGGTTGTGATATACGAGTAGTATTACTTTCAGTCTCAAGCATTGTAAACTGTATGTTTGGACACAAAATTGCTTGCCCCTATTCTTTCCTATTAGATGTTTTCAACATTGTACAATGATGTCGTGTGGGATCTAAGGGTGTGTTGTAACTTAGGCAAAACATTTTGTTGTCTGCGCGCTCACTTATGTTTAATTGATGTTTATATGTTTTGGAATTTTTACGATTGTAAACTGCCATGAATAGCAGACAGATATTGTTGAGTAAGAGAAAACTCAGAACGTAAAATTTTCTCACATGGTACTGTAAAATTTATTTCACCACCTTTTTGCATTGCAGCATACCCCCTCCGCTCCCAAAAGAAAATCATATAAACTTTGTCTCAATTCAAAGAGTGCAAAGTTTAACACGTGCGCATCTCCTCTCCTGAAATCTCAGGTGGCTAGGGTTTTTCATTTGTGCAGCCGCCACCAGCAGTTCCCCTCGCCTCTGGGTGTCTTCCGGCACTGGCGATGTGGGGGAACCCCCCTTTGGAGTGGAGTTTGGGTCTCCCTAGCCCAACCTACGGTTCAATCTAGGGGCCTGATTGGATTGTCGTTTTGCACACTTTTACACCTGTAAAAGATACAGACCTCAATCGGTCGTTTTCATTTCTGGTTGAAAATCATATGTGGCTGGTGAAATACACTTGTAAAAGTAATACGGGTGTATAAATTTACCCCTATTCCAAGCGGGGCTTAGGTGTGTGGTCGATGGTGGCGAGACGATGTCACGCCTGCCAGGGAGGCTCCACCTGTAGAAGAACAAGGAGACGGGACGACCCCAACTGTCAGTGAGTGACCTCGAGGCCTGCCGCCTGTTCTATGTACCTGGGCTGTGGAGTGAGTGTGTGTTCGACCAAGACGATGCCTGCGTGCTCGTGGCGCGGTTAAGTGGGTAGGAAACCTGTTGTAGACTTGGATTAGTTATCAAATGTTATTGCTGAACCACACGACAGAGAAGTTGATCTTCTCTTGGTTATCTCTTTCCCCTCCCAAGAACAGATGCCTTCTCAGCAAGTGGCTGTCTATGCTATCTGTCGAGACAGAGGCCACATGGGCCCAGATTCTTCGTAGCAAGTATCTTCACTCCAAAACTTTGTCCCAGGTGACAGCAAGGCTGATGGACTTGCCTTTTTGAAAAGGACTGATGAGAGTCAAATCAGCCTTTTTCAATAGGACAAAGTTTACAATCGGCAATGGCACCAACACGCGATTCTGGGAGGATACTTGGCTAGGAGAGACACCCCTCGCGCTTCAATGCCCGTCTCTTTATAGTATTGTTCAACGACGCGACGCTTACGTTGCAACAGTACTTCAGTTCATCCCCCTTAATATTCAATTCAGGAGGACGCTAGCCGGTAATCGTTGGGAAGCTTGGCTCCATTTAGTGAGTAGGCTGATGGAGGTCCAGCTGTCTCAACAACTCGACCAGTTGCGCTGAAAGCTTACTAGGACTGGGGAGTTTACAGTTAAATCTATGTATCTGAATGTTATTAACTCTAGCTCCATTCCTAGTTCCAAACATGTTTGGAAAGTCAAAGTTCCTTTAAAAATTAAAGTGTTTATGTGGTTTGGACATAAACAAGTCATCTTAGCCAAGGACAATCTGGCAAAGCGTAACTGGACAGGACCGACTAGATGTAGTTTTTGTGATCGGGATGAAACTATTAAACACCTTTTTCTTGACTGCCCGCTGGCAAAAGTGCTATGGCGGACGGTGCACATAGCCTTTAATATTACTGCTCCGAATTCTGTCAGCATGTTATTTGGAACGTGGCTTAACGGGATAGAGGTCGGAACAGCGAGACACATTCGCGTAGGAGTATGTGCTTTATTGTGGGCAGTCTGGAACTGCAGAAATGATTTGGTTTTTAACAGAACAACAAATATTCATTTTTTGCAGGTTATCTTCCGAGCCACTACGTTGATCCGTATGTGGTCATTACTCACTCCGACGGAGGCCAGGGAGCGTTTGGTTACTGGATCCATCCGCTGGAAAATGGTAGCACGGGATATTTTCAACCGGTTTGGATGGCGGTCATGTAATAGGATAGGCAGTTAGTTTCCCTATCTTTTTTATGCCAGCCGGTTGTGGCTTTATGGCTACTTTTTATTGGCTCTCTGTGAGCTCTTCTTTACTTTTTTTCAGACTGTAAGACCTTTGTTGAATCTATTTGCTTTTTTATAAAGGTGGCCGTATGCATCGTTCTGATGCAGAGGCCGGGGAGCCCCCTTTTCGAAAAAAATCTCTTTCCCCTCCCTCTCGAACCCTCACCAACTCCTTCCCTTGCCTTCCTAGATCTGATTGAGAGAGAAGAGTAGATCGGGCGGGCCTGTTACAGACGATGGAATAAGTACTTCTCGTTCCGGTGATGCTGATTTGAAGACCACCTAGACAAAAATGAGGCCTGATCTACTTGCCGGTGGAGCTACCTGGAAAGACGGCGACAATTCATGTTTTGGTCTTCTGGTTCGCCGCAACACGATTAATTTCGGTTCCATGAGGAAGCCAATGAGGTTAGGCCTCCCTGGTTCTACCCTTCTTGTTGCTTTCTTTTTCGGGATGACAATCTGATTCTTGGTTTGTTGTTGCCAGCATCTTCTAGCTCCGACCAGCCACTTTTCGGTCAATGTGTCAACTTTACCCTGGCTCTAAGGCTGTTCAGGAGATCCACGGGTGACATTGAGCTTTACTCATAGCACTCCCGCCGGCGAGTGCAGAAGAAGTTGGCCTTGATATACCCATGGGCATATGTGGTATTTCTATTTTTGCAAGGACGGTCTTGTAAGGTTTGGACTAATTAATATATTAGTACTCTGGTACGTGCAAAGCACATAAGTTGAAATTCTAATTGCATACACTACTTCGTACAAACAAAATACGGGCAGGATATTGTTTCGGGTGATATCTCTTTTTTCAGTCAATATATTATGATTAATATATGATGTGGGGGGTACCCAGTGAAGGAAATATGCCCTAGAGGCAATAATAAAGTTATTATTTATTTTCTTATTTCATGACAAATGTTTATTATTCATGCTAGAATTGTATTAACCGGAAACTTAGTACATGTGTGAATACATAGACAAACAGAGTGTCACTAGTATGCCTCTACTTGACTAGCTCGTTGAATCAAAGATGGTTAAGTTTCCTAGCCATAGACATGAGTTGTCATTTGATTAACGGGATCACATCATTAGAGAATGATGTGATTGACTTGACCCATTCCATTAGCTTAGCACTTGATCGTATAGTATTCTGCTATTGATTTCTTCATGACTTATACATGTTCCTATGACTATGAGATTATGCAACTCCCATTTACCGGAGGAACACTTTGTGTGCTACCAAACGTCACAACGTAAATGTGTGATTATAAAGGTGCTCTACAGGTGTCTCCAAAGGTACTTGTTGGGTTGGCGTATTTCGAGATTAGGATTTATCACTCCGATTGTCGGAGAGGTATCTCTGGGCCCTCTTGCTAATGCACACCACTATAAGCCTTGCAAGCATTGTAACTAATGAGTTAGTTGCGGGATGATGTATTATGGAACGAGTAAAGAGACTTGCCAGTAACGAGAATGAACTAGGTATTGAGATACCGACGATCGAATCTCGCGCAAGTATCGTACTGATGACAAAGGGAACACCGTATGTTGTTATGCGGTTTGACCGATAAAGATCTTCGTAGAATATGTGGGAGCCAATATGAGCATCCAGGTTCCGCTATTGGTTATTGACCAGAGATGTGTCTTGGTCATGTCTACATAGTTCTCGAACCCGTAGGGTCCGCACACTTAAAGTTTTGTGACGATTTGTATTATGAGTTATGTGATTTGATGTACCGAAGGTATTTCGGAGTCCCGGATGAGATCGGGGACATGACGAGGAGTCTCAAAATGGTCGAGATGTAAAGATCGATATATTGGACGACTATATTCAGACATCGGAAAGGTTCCGGGTGATTCGGGTATTTTCGGAGTACCGGGGAGTTACGGGAATTCACCGGGAGAAGTATTGGGCCTTATTGGGCCATACGGGAATAGAGGAGAGAGGCCAAAAGGAAGGAGGCGTGCGCCCCCCCTCTGGTCCGAATTGGACAAGGGGTGCAGCCCCCTTTTCCTTCTCCCTCTCCCCCTCTTTCCTTCTCTCCTACTCCGGAAAGGAAAGGGGAATCCTACTAGGACTTGGGAGTCCTAGTAGGACTCCCCACACTTGGGGCGCCCCCTCTAGGGCCGGCCTCTCCCTCCCTCCTTTATATACGGCGGCAGGGGGCACCTCTAGACACACAAGTTGATCTATTGATCTCTCCCAGCCGTGTGCGGTGCCCCCTCCACCATATTCCACCTCGGTCATATCGTAGCGGTGCTTAGGCGAAGCCCTGCGTCGGTAGCAACATCATCACCGTCATCACGCCGTCGTGCTGATGGAACTCTCCCGTGAAACTCTGCTGGATCGGAGTTCGCGGGACGTCATCGAGCTGAACGTGTGCTGAACTTGGAGGTGCCGTACGTTCGGTACTTGGATCGGTCGGATCGTGAAGACGTACGACTACATCAACCGCGTTGTGCTAAACCTTCCGCTTTTAGTCTACGAGGGTACGTGGACAACACTCTCCCCTCTCGTTGCTATGCATCACCGTGATCTTGCGTGTGCGTAGGAAAGATTTGAAATTACTACGTTCCCCAACAGTGGCATCCGAGCCTGGTTTTATGCATAGATGTTATATGCACGAGTAGAACACAAGTGAGTTGTGGGCGATACAAGTCATACTGCTTACCAGCATGTCATACTTTGGTTCGGCGGTATTGTTGGATGAAGCAGCCCGGACCGACATTACGTGTACGCTTACGCGAGACTGGTTCTACCGACGTGCTTTGCACACAGGTGGCTGGCGGGTGTCAGTTTCTCCAACTTTAGTTGAACCGAGTGTGGCTACGCCCGGTCCTTGAGAAGGTTAAAACAACGCTAACTTGACAAACTATCGTTGTGGTTTTGATGCGTAGGTAAGAACGGTTCTTGCTCAGCCCGTAGCAGCCACGTAAAACTTGCAACAACAAAGTAGAGTACATCTAACTTGTTTTTGCAGGGCATGTTGTGATGTGATATGGTCAAGACATGATGCTATATTTTATTGTATGAGATGATCCTGTTTTGTAATCGAGTTATCGGCAACTGGCAGGAGCCATATGGTTGTCGCTTTATTGTATGCAATGCAATCGCCCTGTAATTGCTTTACTTTATCACTAAGCGGTAGCTATAGTCGTAGAAGCAATAATTGGCGAGACGACAACGATGCTACGATGGAGATCAAGGTGTCGCGCCGGTGACGATGGTGATCATGATGGTGCTTCGGAGATGGAGATCACAAGCACAAGATGATGATGGCCATATCATATCACTTATATTGATTGCATGTGATGTTTATCTTTTATGCAACTTATTTTGCTTAGAACGACGGTAGCATTATAAGATGATCTCTCACTAAATTTCAAGGTATAAGTGTTCTCCCTGAGTATGCACCGTTGCGAAAGTTCTTCGTGCTGAGACACCACGTGATGATCGGGTGTGATAGGGTCTACGTTCAAATACAACGGGTGCAAGACAGTTTTGCACACGCGGAATACTCAGGTTAAACTTGACGAGCCTAGCATATGCGGAT
This sequence comes from Aegilops tauschii subsp. strangulata, assembly GCF_002575655.3. Classification (NCBI taxonomy): domain Eukaryota; kingdom Viridiplantae; phylum Streptophyta; class Magnoliopsida; order Poales; family Poaceae; genus Aegilops; species Aegilops tauschii. Next base: position 119,429,521 of record NC_053039.3, on the reverse strand, counting down.
ATGGCCTCGGAACACTGAGACTGAAAGGTCGAGCGCGAATCATATAGTAGATATGATCAACATAGTGATGTTCACCATTGAAAACTACTCCATCTCACGTGATGATCGGACATGGTTTAGTTGATTTGGATCACGTGATCACTTAGATGATTAAAGAGATGTCTATCTAAGTGGGAGTTCTTAAGTAATATGATTAATTGAACTTAAATTTATCATGAACTTAGTCCTGGTAATATTAGCATATCTATGTTGTAGATCAATAGCTCGCGTTTAGCTCCCCTGTTTTATTTTAATATGTTCCTAGAGAAAACTATGTTGAAAGATAATTGTAGCAATGATGCGGAATGGGTCTGTGATCTGAGGTTTATCCTCATTGTTGCACAGAAGAATTATGTCCTTGATGCACCGCTAGGTGACAAACCTATTGCAGGAGAAGATGCAGACGTTATGAACGTTTGGCTAGCTCAATATGATGACTACTTGATAGTTTAGTGCACCATGCTTAACGGCTTAGAATCAGGACTTCAAAGACGTTTTGAATGTCATGGACCATATGAGATGTTCCAGGAGTTGAAGTTAATATTTCAAGCAAATACCCGAGTTGAGAGATGTGAAGTCTCCAACAAGTTCTATAGCTAAAAGATGGAGGAGAATAGCTCAAGCAGTGAGCATGTGCTTAGATTGTCTGGGTACTACAATCGCTTGAATCAAGTGGGAGTTAATCTTCCAGATAAAATAGTGATTGATAGAATTCTCTAGTCACCATCACCAAGTTAGTAGAACTTCGTGATGAACTATAGTATGCAAGGGATGACGAAAACGATTCCCGAGCTTTTCATGATGATGAAATCGATGAAGGTAGAAATCAAGAAAGAGCATCAAGTGTTGATGATTAACAAGACCACTAGTTTCGAGAAAAGGGCAAAGGGAAAGAAAGGGAACTTCAAGAAGAACGGCAAGCAAGTTGTTGCTCAAGTGAAGAAGCCCAAGTTTGTGAAGGAAATATGCCCTAGAGGTAATAATAAAGTTATTATTTATTTCCTTATATCATGATAAATGTTTATTATTCATGCTAGAATTGTATTAACCGGAAACATAATACTTGTGTGAATACATAGACAAACAGAGTGTCACTAGTATGCCTCTACTTGACTAGCTCGTTGATCAAAGATGGTTATGTTTCCTAGCCATTGACATGAGTTGTCATTTGATTAACGGGATCACATCATTAGGAGAATGATGTGATTGACTTGACCCATTCCGTTAGCTTAGCACACGATCGTTTAGTATTCTGCTATTGCTTTCTTCATGACTTATAGATGTTCCTATGACTATGAGATTATGCAACTCCCGTTTATCGGAGGAACACTTTGTGTGCTACCAAACGTCACAACGTAACTGGGTGATTATAAAGGTGCTCTACAGGTGTCTCCGAAGGTACTTGTTGGGTTGGCGTATTTTGAGATTAGGATTTGCCACTCCGATTGTTGGAGAGGTATCTTTGGGCCCACTCGGTAATGCACATCACTATAAGCCTTGCAAGCATTGCAACTAATGAGTTAGTTGCGGGATGATGTATTACAGAACGAGTAAAGAGACTTGCCGGTAACGAGATTCAACTAGGTATTGAGATACCGACGATCGAATCTCGGGCAAGTAACATACCGATGACAAAGGGAACAACGTATGTTGTTATGCGGTCTGACCGATAAAGATCTTCGTAGAATATGTGGGAGCCAATATGAGCATCCAGGTTCCGCTATTGGTTATTGACCGGAGACGTGTCTCGGTCATGTCTACATAGTTCTCGAACCCGTAGGGTCCGCATGCTTAAAGTTTGATGACGGTTATATTATGAGTTTATGTGTTTTGATGTACCGAAGGTAGTTCGGAGTCCCGGATGATATCGGGGACATGACGAGGAGTCTCAAAATGGTCGAGACGTAAAGATCGATATATTGGATGACTATATTCGGACATCGGAAAGGTTCCGAGTGGTTCGGGTATTTTTCGGAGTACCGGGGAGTTACGGGAATACGGGCGAAGAAGTATATGGGCCTTATTGGGCTTTAGGGGAGAGAGAGAGGCAGGCCGCGCACCCCCCCAATGACTAGTCCGAATTGGACTAGGGGGAGCGGCGGCGCCCCCTCCTTCCTTCTCTTCCCTCTTCCCCTTCCTTGTCTCCTACTCCTACTACTTGGAAGGGGAGGAATCCTACTCCCGGTGGGAGTAGGACTCCTCCAGGGTGCGCCATAGGGGCCGGCCCTCTCCCCCTCCTCCACTCCTTTATATACGTGGCCAGGGGGCACCCCATAGACACAACAATTGATCATTGATCTCTTAGCCATGTGCGGTGCCCCCCCTCCACCATAGTCCACCTCGATAATATCGTAGCAATGCTTAGGCGAAGCTCTGCGTCGGTAGAAAATCATCATCGTCACCACGCCGTCGTGCTGACGGAACACTCCCTCAAAGCTCGGCTGGATCGGAGTTCGAGGGACGTCATCGAGTTGAACGTGTGCTGAACTCGGAGGTGCCGTGCGTTCGGTACTTGATCGGTCGGATCATGAAGACGTACGACTACATCAACCGCGTTGTGCTAACGCTTCCGCTTTTGGTCTACGAGGGTACGTGGACACACTCTCCCCTCTCGTTGGTATGCATCACCATGATCTTGCGTGTGCGTAGGAATTTTTTTGAAATTACTACGTTCCCCAACAGTGGCATCTGAGCCTGGTTTTATGCGTAGATGTTATATGCACGAGTAGAACACAAGTGAGTTGTGGGCGATATAAGTCATACTGCTTACCAGCATGTCATACTCTGGTTCAGCGGTATTCTTGGATGAAGCGGCCGGGACCGACATTACGCGTACGCTTACGCGAGACTGGTTGTACCGACGTGCTTTGCACACAGGTGGCTGGCGGGTGTCAGTTTGTCCAACTTTAGTTGAACCGAGTGTGGCTACGCCCAGTCCTTGAGAAGGTTAAAACATCACTAACTTGACAAACTATCGTTATGGTTTTGATGCGTAGGTAAGAACGGTTCTTGCTCAGCCTGTAGCAGCCACGTAAAACTTGCAACAACAAAGTAGAGGACGTCTAACTTGTTTTTGCAGGGCATGTTGTGATGTGATATGTTCAAGGCATGATGCTATATTTTATTGTATGAGATGATCATGTTTTGTAACCGAGTTATCGGCAACTGGCAGGAGCCATATGGTTGTCGCTTTATTGTATGCAATGCAATCGCCCTGTAATGCTTTACTTTATCACTAAGCGGTAGCGATAGTCGTCGTAAGTTGGTGAGACGACAACGATGCTACGATGGAGATCAAGGTGTCGCGCCGGTGACGATGGTGATCATGACGGTGCTTCAGAGATGGAGATCACAAGCACAAGATGATGATGGCCATATCATATCACTTATATTGATTGCATGTGATGTTTATCTTTTATGCATCTTATCTTGCTTTGATTCACGGTAGCATTATAGGATGATCTCTCACTAAATTATCAAGGTATAAGTGTTCTCCCTGAGTATGCACCTCTGCGAAAGTTCTTCGTGCTGAGACACCACGTGATGATCGGGTGTGATAGGCTCTACGTTCAAATACAACGGGTGCAAAACAGTTGCACACGCGGAATACTCAGGTTAAACTTGACGAGCCTAGCATATGCAGATATGGCCTCGGAACACTGAGACCGAAAGGTCGAGCGTGAATCATATAGTAGATATGATCAACATAGTGATGTTCACCATTGAAACTACTCCATCTCACGTGATGATCGGACATGGTTTAGTTGATTTGGATCACGTGATCACTTAGAGGATTAGAGGGATGTCTATCTAAGTGGGAGTTCTTAAGTAATATAATTAATTGAACTTGAATTTATCATGAACTTAGTACCTGATAGTATTTTGCTTGTTTATGTTGATTGTAGATAGATGGCCCGTGCTGTTGTTCCGTTGAATTTTAATGCGTTCCTTGAGAAAGCAAAGTTGAAAGATGATGGTAGCAATTACACGGACTGGGTCCGTAACTTGAGGATTATCCTCATTGCTGCACAAAAGAATTACATCCTGGAAGCACCGCTAGGTGCCAGACCTGCTGCAGGAGCAACACCAGATGTTATGAACGTCTGGCAGAGCAAAGCTGATGACTACTCGATAGTTCAGTGTGCCATGCTTTATGGCTTAGAACCGGGACTTCAGCGACGTTTTGAACGTCATGGATCATATGAGATGTTCCAGGAGTTGAAGTTAATATTTTAAGCAAATGCCCGGATTGAGAGATATGAAGTCTCCAATAAGTTCTACAGCTGTAAGATGGAAGAGAATAGTTCTGTCAGTGAGCATATACTCAGAATGTCTAGTTATAACAATCACTTGATTCAACTGGGAGTTAATCTTCCGGATGATAGCGTCATTGACAGAATTCTTCAATCACTGCCACCAAGCTACAAGAGCTTCGTGATGAACTATAACATGCAAGGGATGGATAAGACGATTCCCGAGCTCTTCGCAATGCTAAAGGCTGCGGAGGTAGAAATCAAGAAGGAGCATCAAGTGTTGATGGTCAACAAGACCACCAGTTTCAAGAAAAAGGGCAAAGGTAAGAAGAAGGGGAACTTCAAGAAGAATAGCAAACAAGTTGCTGCTCAGGAGAAGAAACCCAAGTCTGGACCTAAGCCTGAGACTGAGTGCTTCTACTGCAAACAGACTGGTCACTGGAAGCGAAACTGCCCCAAGTATTTGGCGGATAAGAAGGATGGCAAGGTGAACAAAGGTATATGTGATATACATGTTATTGATGTGTACCTTACTAATGCTCGCAGTAGCACCTGGGTATTTGATACCGGTTCTGTTGCTAATATTTGCAACTCGAAACAAGGACTACGGATTAAGCGAAGATTGGCTAAGGATGAGGTGACGATGCGCGTGGGAAATGGTTCCAAAGTAGATGTGATCGCGGTCGGCACGCTACCTCTACATCTACCTTCGGGATTAGTTTTAGACCTGAATAATTGTTATTTGGTGCCACCGTTGAGCATGAACATTATATCTGGATCTTATTTGATGCGAGACGGTTATTCATTTAAATTAGAGAATAATGGTTGTTCTATTTATATGAGTAATATCTTTTATGGTCATGCACCCTTGAAGAGTGGTCTATTTTTGTTGAATCTCGATAGTAGTGATACACATATTCATAATATCGAAGCCAAAAGATGCAGAGTTGATAATGATAGTGCAACTTATTTGTGGCACTGCCGTTTAGGTCATATTGCTGTAAAGTGCATGAAGAAACTCCATACTGATGGACTTTTGGAACCACATGATTATGAATCACTTGGTACTTGCGAACCGTGCCTCATGGGCAAGATGACTAAAACGCCGTTCTCCGGAACTATGGAGCGAGCAACAGATTTGTTGAAAATCATACATACAGATGTATGTGGACCGATGAATGTTGAGGCTCGCGGCGGGTATCGTTATTTTCTCACCTTCATAGATGATTTAAGCAGATATGGGTATATCTACTTAATGAAACATAAGTCTAGAACATTTGAAAAGTTCAAAGAATTTCAGAGTGAAGTTGAAAATCATCGTAACAAGAAAATAAAGTTTCTACGATCTGATCGTGGAGGAGAATATTTGAGTTACGAGTTTGGTCTTCATTTGAAACAATGCGGAATAGTTTCGCAACTCACGCCACCCGAAACACCACAGCGTAATGGTGTGTCCGAACGTCGTAATCGTACTTTACTAGATATGGTGCGATCTAAGATGTCTCTTACTGATTTAGCGCTATCGTTTTGGGGTTATGCTTTAGAGACGGCTGCATTCACGTTAAATAGGGCACGATCGAAATCCGTTGAGACGACGCCTTATGAACTGTGGTTTGGCAAGAAACCAAAGTTGTCGTTTCTTAAAGTTTGGGGCTGCGATGCTTATGTGAAAAAGCTTCAACCTGATAAGCTCGAACCCAAATAGGAGAAATGTGTCTTCATAGGATACCCAAAGGAAACTGTTGGGTACACCTTCTATCACAGATCTGAAGGCAAGACTTTTGTTGCTAAATTTGGATCCTTTCTAGAGAATGAGTTTCTCTCAAAAGAAGTGAGTGGGAGGAAAGTAGAACTTGATGAGGTAACTGTACCTGCTCCCTTATTGGAAAGTAGTTCATCACAGAAACCGGTTCCTGTGACACCTACACCAATTAGTGAGGAAGTTAATGGTGATGATCATGAAACTTCAGATCAAGTTGTTACTGAACCTCGTAGGTCAACCAGAGTAAGATCCGCACCAGAGTGGTACGGTAATCCTGTTCTGGAGGTTATGTTACTAGACCATGACGAACCTACGAACTATGAAGAAGTGATGGTGAGCCCAGATTCCGCAAAATGGCTTGAGGCCATGAAATCTGAGATGGGATCCATGTATGAGAACAAAGTGTGGACTTTGGTTGACTTGCCTGATGATCGGTAAGCCATTGAGAATAAATGGATCTTCAAGAAGAAGACTGACGCTGACGGTAATGCTACTGTTTATAAAGCTCGACTTGTTGCAAAAGGTTTTCGACAAGTTCAAGGAGTTGACTACGATGAGACTTTCTCACCTGTAGCGATGCTTAAGTCTGTCCGAATTATGTTAGCAATTGCCGCATTTTATGATTATGAAATTTGGCAAATGGATGTCAAAACTGCATTCCTGAATGGATTTCTAGAAGAAGAGTTGTATATGATGCAACCGGAAGGTTTTGTCGATCCAAAGGGAGCTAACGAAGTGTGCAAGCTCTAGCGATCCATTTATGGACTGGTGCAAGCCTCTCGGAGTTGGAATAAACGCTTTGATAGTGTGATCAAAGCATTTGGTTTTATACAGACTTTTGGAGAAGCCTGTATTTACAAGAAAGTGAGTGGGAGCTCTGTAGCATTTCTGATATTATATGTGGATGACATATTGCTGATTGGAAATGATATAGAATTTCTGGATAGCATAAAGGGATACTTGAATAAGAGTTTTTCAATGAAGGACCTCGGTGAAGCTGCTTATATATTGGGCATCAAGATCTATAGAGATAGATCAAGACGCTTAATTGGACTTCCACAAAGCACATACCTTGACAAAGTTTTGAAGAAGTTCAAAGTGGATCAAGCAAAGAAAGGGTGTTTGCCTGTGTTACAAGGTGTGAAGTTGAGTAAGATTCAATGCCCGACCACTTCAGAAGATAGAGAGAAGATGAAAGATGTTCCCTATGCTTCAGCCATATGCTCTATTATGTATGCAATGCTGTGTACCAGACCTGATGTGTGCCTTGCTATAAGTTTAGCATGGAGGTACCAAAGTAATCCAGGAGTGGATCACTGGACAGCGGTCAAGAACATCCTGAAATACCTGAAAAGGACTAAGGATATGTTTCTCGTTTATGGAGGTGACAAAGAGCTAGTCGTAAATGGTTACGTCGATGCAAGCTTTGACACTGATACGGACGATTCTAAATCGCAAATCGGATACGTGTTTACATTGAACGGTGGAGCTGTCAGTTGGTTGAGCTCTAAACAAAGCATTGTGGCGGGATCTACGTGTGAAGCGGAGTACATAGCTGCTTCGGAAGCAGCAAATGAAGGAGTCTGGATGAAGGAGTTCATATCCGATCTAGGTGTCATACCTAGTGCATCGGGTCCAATGAAAATCTTTTATGACAATACTGGTGCAATTGCCTTGGCAAAGGAATCCAGATTTCACAAGAGAACCAAGCACATCAAGAGATGCTTCAACTCCATCCGGGATCTAGTCCAGGTGGGAGACATAGAAATTTGCAAGATACATACGGATCTGAATATTGCAGACCCGTTGACTAAGCCTCTTCCACGAGCAAAACATGATTAGCACCAAGGCTCCATGGGTGTTAGAATCATTACTGTGTAATCTAGATTATTGACTCTAGTACAAGTGGGAGACTGAAGGAAATATGCCCTAGAGGCAATAATAAAGTTATTATTTATTTCCTTATATCATGATAAATGTTTATTATTCATGCTAGAATTGTATTAACCGGAAACATAATACTTGTGTGAATACATAGACAAACAGAGTGTCACTAGTATGCCTCGACTTGACTAGCTCGTTGATCAAAGATGGTTATGTTTCCTAGACATTGACATCAGTTGTCATTTGATTAACGGGATCACATCATTAGGAGAATGATGTGATTGACTTGACCCAGTCCGTTAGCTTAGCACACGATCGTTTAGTATTCTGCTATTGCTTTCTTCATGACTTATAGATGTTCCTATGACTATGAGATTATGCAACTCCCATTTACCGGAGTGTAACATCCCAAAATTCTAAATTTTGGAATGTTATAATAAACAGATAGATTGGATTGATTGTTTGATTGATTGACTGAAAGTGAGTGGAATTCGAAATATTTTGAAAGTTAAATGAGAGGGAATAAAAGGACTTTCCCAAACTTTCATTTTGCTTTTATGATCTCCATGAATTCAAATTCTTTTCACCACAAAACCCTGGAGAGAAGATGACATGACTTCTTCCATTTCTTTAAATGACAAGGGGTGTTGAAAATATTTGAATTTCATTTGAAAATATTTCCCATTTTAGAAACTTTATGCAACTCAATGATTTTCACGAGAGAAGATAAAATGACTTCTTCAAAAAAAAATATGAAATATGAGTTGGGAGTTTCAAAGGTCAAATTCGAAGTCCTTTTGGAAATCATTTTAGTTTGGAGTTATTTGAGTCTTATTCAAATTATTTTTCTCCAAAATAAAAATATACAGAAAATAGGGTAACATGATTCCCTACATCAGAAAATTGGAGAAAAATAAATTTGAAATCATTTTGGTATTTTTAAATGATTTTTATTGGATTTTATTAAGGCAGTAGCACTGTTTGATTTATTAAAATTTGTGTGGATTTTATTTGACTTTACAAAAATGTTCATGCTGTAGGAAATCTTTTTCTGCAAATTTTTATATATAATATGCCTATATAAAGTTTTATTTTTATTTTCTTTATTCAACTTTTCCTTTCCTGTCTCTATTTATAAAAAAAACTACATGCGCGTACTCTGTGACTATATGTCGCCCTCATGCGCAGTATATTAGCTTTTGGCGCACCATTGTTTTTTTTTCTGTTAAATAGGCCAGGCCCAGCCGGCCATATTCCTCCCCATATTTCTTTTCTATAGTTTTTTTTCTTTCTTTTCTTTCTTTTCAATTGCTAAAAAAAAAACTGCCGCCCGGCCGGCCGAACCGCTAAGGCCTTTAGGCCCATGCGAGGCGCTCCCCTTTTTGTCTTTTCGTCTATGTTTAGTCCCACATTGCCAAGTCTTTAACCTCTAAACCTTTTTTTCACCTATAAATATAAAAATTGTGGGTTAAATCAATATTTTGGTTTGACTAGCTAAAAATATATTTCTCCTCTCCGGCGAGACTTTTGGAAGTTGTCTCCACACTCCGAAGTCGTCTTTTCTATACTTATAAAGGTATATTTATTCGTTCTATGTATTTATACGTTAGATCTAGAATTCTTTTATCCATAGCTATTTTCTTCTTCTGCAAAATAGCTTGGCCCTGATTTTTCAAATAGCCATAACTTTTTACTCGTTCATCCAAATTAGATGAAACCAGCGCCTATAGTTTCGTCTTGTTTTCACCTATCCAGTTAACCTGTCACGTCAACTTTTTGAAATTTTCAAATTTCGAAATTTGTTCAAATTCATATTCAAACTTCTTTTGTTCATAACTTAAGTTCCGTAACTCCGTTTGAGTTGATTCTTTTTGCAAAGCGAAGCTCTTGACCTAAACTTTCTGATAAGGCCAAATTCACATAATTTTGGTACTGTTAGAAATTGTTTTATGTTGCAAGAGTTATTTGCTTGGTTTTGATGTTTTCCGAAGTGTCTTCCTCGTTCTTTTTGATCTTTTGAGTGATTGCTTATGTGTGGTTACCATTGCTTGCTTACGATAGATTAACCGGAGTGTGACGAGTAGATCTATCCAGAGTATTGAGTGCGAATCATCTTCATCAACATTGCAGGCAAGTTCACACTTTGATCATACCCCTTTTATACCTAGTTTTTTTATGCATTAGATTCAACCCTCAAACAATTGCATGATTAGGATCTGATTTAACATGTGGGTATTGGGAAGTAGTTGAGGTAGTACCTATTACCTGTTTTCTTATCAAACCCTTGGGAGTTACTTCTACGTTGCTATTATATTGACATGCTATGCTCGTAGACGTGGATTGGTTTTGAGAGATCTTCATGACAGATGTGAGATTGTTAATAATGGTTTACCTAAGGTGGCAACTAAAACTCACATCTGGGTGGATTGAGGCACCTGGAGAATCCAGTGTTGTCTGTTTGTATAAGGACCGCCACCCAGGCTCAAAGGGATCATAAGATTATTCATGCTAGAAACTTCCATGTGCAGCCACAAGCTATTATGGGCTCTAGCATAGTTGAGTAGGTTACATGATCTCTTGAAGAGGTGGGCTAGCAGATGTAGGGGAAAGTAGGTGTACCGGTCCACCCGGAGTAAAGAGTGATTGTTCCTGAAAGACTGTGTCTCGGTCATCCGTTTCTCAAACATCATGCAGTGCGAGAATCAAGCGGAGCCGATCGAGTCTTGTGGGGAAAAGTGCGCAAACCTCTGCAGAGTGTACAAACTAATCATGATTAGCCGTGTCCCCGGTTATGGACATCTTGAGTATCTAGTTCTTGGATTATCCCGTTGATCTCATCATGTTACTTTAATTAATCTTGTTGGGTTAATGATGATACTTAATTGGGATTGAGATGCTGTCAACCATCTCAATGTTTCACAACCACAATGATAGTTAAATAAAATTTATTCCTTTGAAGTAGGGAAAAATTGGCTTTTCGCAAAAACATTATAACCATAGAGCTTTTCCACCAGCCATATATGCATGTAGTGATAGCCTTTGTTCATCATTTCTCTATGGTGTGAATTTGCCAGCATATTCCATGTGCTGACCCGTTTTCGGGCTGCAACGTTTCATGTTGCAGGATTCTTACGACGAGTAAGTGATACGTTAGGGTTACAATTTCTACACTCAACTTTGCCGTTGGTGTTGATGGGAATCCACAACCTTGTTGCTTCCGCTATTTGGATTGAGGTAATAGTATTTACGTTACTTTATACATGTGATTTACCTCTGTTATAAATCCTCGAGTACTGTGTGTGTCAGCATACCGATCCAGGGATGACACTTAAGCACAGAGACTTGATCCATTCGGGTCGGGTCGCTACAAGATGGTATCAGAGCACATGTTGACTGTAGGACTTGACCCTAGAAACTGGCAAGCCCATAGGAAGGATTTTCCCTAAAACTTTCCTTTTCAAAAAGATATTTTACCTCTCTCCTTTTCTGAGTCTTATTCAAATATTGCCTTTTAGTGAGACCATACCCCTTTCCCCTTTTGACCACTCGAAGATTCGACTGATGAGACCACTCCAAGTAGTACAGGATATCGGACAACTAAGACCATTCGGAATGAAGAGGATTTTACCGTGCATTATGATAATGGAAACTACAACGGTTGAAGATTCCGAAGACTGGGAGAATTTGAAGGCTCTGAATAATTGCCAGATGTGTATGACCTAGGAAGGTTACCCTTATGGAACTTGGCAGACTATGGAAGCTGTCAATACTCGAGAGCAAGGTGTATCGGAGAAAGACCGAAACATGGAGAGTTAGAAACTCAAAGTTTTGTCAAGGAAACCCAAAGACAGGAGATATCAGTTATGGAATGAAAGCTCATGGCAGTAACATGGGCATAGACACGGCTGACCATGGTGTTATTACCCGTTTATCATATTGTCACCGTGTTGAGTTAAGTATGCATATGCATGGAAGGATTGGATGGTAGAAGGCTGATGGAGCACCTATCAGCAAGATGAAGTTTTAACTTTAGACCGGTGTATCACCAGGATCTGGAGTATTACATCAAGAAGTTTTTGACAAAGAAGTGTTTCATGAAGAACTCAGAACCCAGAAACTGAAAGTAGCCAAGCTGGGAAAGCAAAACCACGAGATAACGGAGACTTGCCAGGAGCTGAAGGACAGTAGGATCATGGTTCATGTCAAGGATGTTGAAACCAGAAGTTTGGAACGCAACTCCAGAAATATAAAGGACGTCACGAGAGACTTCGTGTCAACAGAGATGATTTGGCAAAAGAACTTGAGAAGGACAAGCATGATTGGAAGAAGCCATCGGAGACATGAACAAGATTTCAAGAGTTTGGCGACTTTGAAGATTTTTTGACCTTTAGAAGACCAAACCCCTGTTATACCTACGTTAGATGCGACGTTTGTGAGCTGTCATTTGTTTGTTGTTTTTCCGACAGCCACAATAAAATCTGTCTTTTTAAAACCATTGTTTACATTGTGTGTATCCCTCTCTATCTCTCTTATCCCACCCCAAACCCATGGACCCAATAGAGGATGAATGGAGATGAGCTTGTATTTTCTGGACCGATGAGTCAATTGGAGACGGACCGATGGATTCAGAACATGGAGGATCACATGAAGAATAACCCTATAGTCGGAAAGGATATGACCCGGCATGCTCTTCTATGTTTTGAAAGAGGTGCTGCCACTTGGTGGAGGATGTACCAAACCATCAATGGATGGCAAGGAGTAACCACTTGGAAAGAATTTAAGTGGACTCTACAAAGATCTCGTCTTGTGTCCCAGAAATTGAAGCCTTATGGAAAGGATATGAAGAAACCTTGTGCATACAAGCCTTGTGGAGAAATAGGCCACAACCATAAGGAACACAAGGATGAATGCCCTAATTGTGAAGGAAGTCACCCAGCTGAAGGATGCCCAACTAGGCAGATCACTTGTTTCTTGTGTGAAGGGACTACCCACTACCCTGCTCAGTGTCACATCTACCCCATGGTACAAAGGACTATCCAGCAGAAGAAAGAAGCAATGAAAAGAGCCCTCATGGAAAGTTTAGAGGAATCTGTGATGAAGGAAGAGGTGGAGGACACACCCAAAGAAGAACCAATTAAACCCTGCACCAAGTCATGCTATTCATGTGGAGAAGAAGGACACATCTCCCAAAATTATCTGAATGGGGATTTAGTAGAATTCCCGACAGAGGAAGTAGAGTATGACCCACAGGAAATAGAAGCCCTGATTGGAACGGAAAAGTCCAGGAAGAGAAGTAGATTGGATCCCAGGAACAACCCAATTTCTACAAAAAAAGACCTGAGTCATATCACATGTTACAGGTGCAAAAATTCAGGACACTACCACAATGATTGCCCAAAAGGGAAGATGAGGACCCCAGGAGGCTATATAATCACAAGGAAACCCCGAGATATGTCAGAAGTAATATGTTTCCGTTGTGATGAAGCAGGGCACTTTGCCAGAGAATGCCCCAAGGAGACGGAGACTTGTGACAAATAGTTGAGTGCAACGAGAAATACAGTAGTAGTAGTGTGGACATTTCTTTTATTAGTGAGGTGTCAGATTGAGACATGTAATGGAATGCAGGAGATTGTAATAATTTGAGAATCAATAAAGTTAGCATCATTGGTATTGATTTGGATTCTATGAGTTGTTACTCTATGAAGAAAGATTTTGACCATTTTTGAGGATATGAGAAATATGGTCTATGGAAGATTGTGCATTTTAAAGGTGGTAGTACCCTGTGAGGAAACTTGACCCTTGGAAAAAGGTAATGATATTCCACGAAGTGGATTTCAAACAAAATAAGTATGAGTTTTATCTCGATATGTTAGATACCCCAAGAATATGAGGGTATGGAGTATTATTGGATGTAAAGGAGGTAGTCTATGAAATTGGAGACAGAGCATGTCCTCGTGTGTTCCCTCTGCGAGGAGTTAAACTATTTGGAGTTAAGGGAAAGTTAGCCCCGAGATTTGTAGGACCATACCGAGTTTTGGAGCATATGGGAGAAGTGACCAACAAGCTGGAGTCACCCGAAGGACTGTCAGGAGTTCATGATGTGTTTCACGTTTCCCAGTTGAAGAAGTGCCATGCAGAGATGGCCAATATTCCCCTGTACGGACGCTTGACCCTGGAAAGGATAATGATGTTCCACGAAGTGGAGTATGGACTTCATAAGTATAAGTTTTTTTTCTCAGTATGTGGGATATTCCCGAGGATGAAGAGATGAATTACTATTGGATATAAAGGAGGTATGATGTTGGAAATATGGATCAATGGAAATTCCATGATGAGTCTGAGTAATCATGTCTAAATTTGGTGCCAATAGAAGGAAGGAAGACAGTACAATTGGATGGATTTAAGAAATACTAGGAAGTTGGATGTTGGATTAAGGATCAGTTGCCCGATGATAAGTTCAAGGAACTACAAGTGATGAGATGGGCCATAACCCACAGGCCCTAGGACCTGCCAAGAAGCAAGCGCATTCTTGCTGAAGGAAAAACCCTGGAAGAAGTTACGATTTTATCGACTAACGATCTTATAGGAGTTACGCAAAACCTGAGGGTTGGGAAGGAACGATAGATGTTTGTTTGGCTTGCAGAATCCATGGATTTATCCGAACCTAGTTCATTGACAAGAGAAATTCTGCAATGCTTGTGAGGATGACCGAGTGTTAGAATGCGAGATTCGCTAAACCATATACAAGGTAATGATTTGGGTGCGGGATGGATTGATCACCATACCGACTTACTCTTATTATTCGCTTTGCTATACGGGATGGTAAATCTGAGTGACCTACCTATAGTAGAGAGACGACGGTATTAAACCTTGCTTGAACCTTAGAATGGTATAAGAATGTTTCCCTTGTACACGGCAGTTGTTGCCAACTGTAGGTTATACGGCGAGGTTCAACCCAGACCCATTTCCTACAGGAGAAACCATAAATTGTTGACCACCAGGTGATGTCGATAGTTGTTTAGTATTGGCGCCTGACCCGTCAGCTAAGTAGACCCAGTCATGGAATAACCTTACCAAGATGGAATGGACACAAGAATTGAGGAAAAGGTTATGCCACCACCGGAAGAGCCCAGAGAAGGAATTATACTGAAGATCTGAGAAGACCGACACTGTCAACAATAATGGACGGAGTATATGAGTTTTGATGGAACCGTAACCATGCTTCTAAGGTTGGTAGCACCCTAGACCCCGGTGATGATCGATGGATTTTGAGAAGACCCCAAACCCTAACCTATTTCTTGCTAGCCTCTCCGAATCTCGAGGACGAGATTCATTTTAAGGGTGGTAGGTTTGTAACATCCCAAAATTCTAAATTTTGGAATGTTATAATAAACAGATAGATTGGATTGATTGTTTGATTAATTGACTGAAAGTGAGTGGAATTCGAAATCTTTTGAAAGTTAAATGAGAGGGAATAAAAGGACTTTCCCAAACTTTCATTTTGCTTTTATGATCTCCATGAATTCAAATTCTTTTCACCACAAAACCCTGGAGAGAAGATGACATGACTTCTTCCATTTATTTAAATGACAAGGGGCGTTGAAAATATTTGAATTTCATTTGAAAATATTTCCCATTTCAGAAACTTTATGCAACTCAATGATTTTCACGAGAGAAGATAAAATGACTTCTTCAAAAAAAATGAAATATGAGTTGGGAGTTTCAAAGGTCAAATTCAAAGTCCTTTTGGAAATCATTTTAGTTTGGAGTTATTTGAGTCTTATTCAAATTATTTTTCTCCAAAATAAAAATATACAGAAAATAGGGTAACATGATTCCCTACATCAGAAAATTGGAGAAAAATAAATTTGAAATCATTTTGGTATTTTTAAATGATTTTTATTGGATTTTATTAAGGCAGTAGCACTGTTTGATTTATTAAAATTTGTGTGGATTTTATTTGACTTTACAAAAATGTTCATGCTGTAGGAAATCTTTTTCTGCAATTTTTTTTATATAATATGCCTATATAAAATTTTATTTTTATTTTCTTTATTCAGTTTTTCCTTTCCTGTCTCTATTTATTAAAAAAAAACTACATGCGCGTACTCTGTGACTATATGTCGCCCTCATGCGCATTATAGTAGCTTTTGGCGCCCCATTGTTTTTTTTTCTGTTAAATAGGCCAGTCCCAGCCGGCCATATTCCTCCCCATATTTCTTTTCTATAGTTTTTTTCTTTCTTTTCTTTCTTTCAATTGCTAAAAAAAAAACTGCCGCGCGGCCGGCCGAACTGCTAAGGCCTTTAGGCCCATGCGAGGCGCTCCGCTTTTTGTCTTTTTGTCTACGTTTAGTCCCACATTGCCTAGTCTTTAACCCGTAAACCTCTTTTCCACCTATAAATATAGACATTGCGGGTTAAATCAATATTTTGGTTTGACTGCTAAAAATATATTTCTCCTCTCCGGCGGGACTTTTGGAAGTTGTCTCCACACTCCGAAGTCGTCTTTTCTATACCCTATAAAGGTATATTTATTCGTTCTATGTATTTATACGTTAGATCTAGAATTTTTTTATCCATAGCTATTTTTTTTCTGCAAAACAGCTTGGCCCTGATTTTTTAAATAGCCATAACTTTTTACTCGTTCATGCAAATTAGATGAAACTAGCGCCTATAGTTTCGTCTTGTTTTCACCTATCCAGTTAACCTGTCACGTCAACTTTTTGAAATTTTCAAATTTCGAAATTTGTTCAAATTCATATTCAAACTTCTTTTGTTCATAACTTAAGTTCCGTAACTCCGTTTGAGTTGATTCTTTTTGCAAAGCGAAGCTCTTGACCTAAACTTTCTGATAAGGCCAAATTCACATAATTTTGGTACTGTTAGAAATTGTTTTATGTTGCAAGAGTTATTTGCTTGGTTTTGATGTTTTCCGAAGTGTCTTCCTCGTTCTTTTTGATCTTTTGAGTGATTGCTTATGTGTGGTTACCATTGCTTGCTTACGATAGATTGACCGGAGTGTGACGAGTAGATCTATCCAGAGTATTGAGTGCGAATCATCTTCATCAACATTGCAGGCAAGTTCACACTTTGATCATACCCCTTTTATACCCATTTTTTTATGCATTAGATTCAACCCTCAAACAATTGCATGATTAGGATCTAATTTAACATGTGGGTATTGGGAAGTAGTTGAGGTAGTACCTATTACCTATTTTCTTATCAAACCCTTGGGAGTTACTTCTACGTTGCTATTATATTGCCATGCTATGCTCGTAGACGTGGATTGGTTTTGAGAGATCTTCATGACAGATGTGAGATTGTTAATAATGGTTTACCTAAGGTGGCAACTAAAACTCACATCTGGGTGGATTGAGGCACCTGGAGAATCCAGTGTTGTCTGTTTGTATAAGGACCGCCACCCAGGCTCAAAGGGATCATAAGATTATTCATGCTAGAAACTTCCGTGTGCAGCCACAAGCTATTATGGGCTCTAGCATAGTTGAGTAGGTTACATGATCTCTTGAAGAGGTGGGCTAGCAGATGTAGGGGAAAGTAGGTGTACCGGTCCACCCGGAGTAAAGAGTGATTGTTCCTGAAAGACTGTGTCTCGGTCATCCGTTTCTCAAACATCATGCAGTGCGAGAATCAAGCGGAGCCGATCGAGTCTTGTGGGGAAAAGTGCGCAAACCTCTGCAGAGTGTACAAACTAATCATGATTAGCCGTGTCCCCGGTTATGGACATCTTGAGTATCTAGTTCTTGGATTATCCCGTTGATCTCATCATGTTACTTTAATTAATCTTGTTGGGTTAATGATGATACTTAATTGGGATTGAGATGCTGTCAACCATCTCAATGTTTCACAACCACAATGATAGTTAAATAAAATTTATTCCTTTGAAGTAGGGAAAAATTGGCTTTTCGCAAAAACATTATAACCATAGAGCTTTTCCACCAGCCATATATGCATGTAGTGATAGCCTTTGTTCATCATTTCTCTATGGTGTGAATTTGCCAGCATATTCCATGTGCTGACCCGTTTTCGGGCTGCAACGTTTCATGTTGCAGGATTCTTACGACGAGTAAGTGATACGTTAGGGTTACGATTTCTACACTCAACTTTGCCGTTGGTGTTGATGGGAATCCACAACCTTGTTGCTTCCGCTATTTGGATTGAGGTAATAGTATTTACGTTACTTTATACATGTGATTTACCTCTGTTATAAATCCTCGAGTACTGTGTGTGTCAGCATACCGATCCAGGGATGACACTTAAGCACAGAGACTTGATCCATTCGGGTCGGGTCGCTACACGGAGGAACACTTTGTGTGCTACTGAAAGAACATGCGGTGCCCCCATGTTTGGTTTTGGTAATTGATGACAATCTCTATGGACTAATGGTTGCCTTGAGTTATATTTGAAGGATTTGTCCATAGGCATTTCTTGAAGTCCATGTGTTGGTTTCAAGGAGTTTATGTGGTGACCAATGTGTTATTAAGGAATTATCCAAAGATTGGTCATGTGAGAGTTGAGCATATTGCAAGCATGTCTTGGAGAAGAAGATTGTGTGATCATTCATGTATATCTTCAAGACATCATCCAAATGAAGAGAGTTGAAAAGATTCAAGGTTGATAAAGACTAAGTCAAGAGTGAATCAAGTTGATCAACACACAAAGCATACAAGATGTACCGAGAGGGATCAAGCGATCCCATGGTGTGGTAAGCATTGTCAATTACGCTTTGTGTACTAACCCATGATCTTCGTGAGAGTTCTTTGTGGGGTTAGGTTGCGGTGTGCAAGTTCAAGTGAAGCATCATGAAGAGATCAAATGCTTGAAGCTTGCCGTCCATTGTGGCGACAATGGACTTGTGAAGATGTTGCGGTGTGCAAGTTCAAGTGAAGCATCATGAAGAGATCAAATGCTTGAAGCTTGCCGTCCATTGTGGCGACAATGGACTTGTGAAGATGTGCGGAAGAGTGGCTCACCCATAGTGGAGTATGGGGGAGCAATCAACTAGTCTTCATCGAGCCAACACAACCAAGAAAGGTGGTCCAACTTGAGGGAGTCAAGATCGTCATCATCTAGCTCAAGTGGACCATGTGCAAGGCAAAGGTTTGCTCTTGATAGGTTTTCTATTTTACCGGTCTCATGATGGTAGTTGGGAGACCGGGTTATAGGATCGATTGCCGTACTATCAAGGGGGGCTCTCGATGAGTAGCTTGATCGTATCGTTCATAGAGAGCTCAAACCATTGCATCCTTGCATCATCTTTATTGGTTCTTGTTTGGTTCTTCTCTTTGTGAGTTTTGGAGCTTATGGTCATCTTGATGACAAGCTCGAGTTCATCGAAAACGGAGTTCACTCGCATCTTCTATGATGTTTTCGATGTTGGAGGTTATGCCGGTTCTTCTCGGTTGGAGGTTTCACTCCTCTATTTGTTGGCATACCTCCCCTGCCTCGCTGTTTTTATGCTACTCGTCTTTCTCAATCCAACAAGCTTGAGTTTGCTCAATTCGGAGCTCATATGCAGAAGTTATGGCAGTTTTGGCTTCCTAGCTGTAGTACCGCGGGCCGGAGCGGTAGTACCGCTTGGGTGCTACAAGCGGTAGTACCGCTCCAGAGCGGTAGTACCGCTGGTGGCCCCAGCCGTAGTACCGCTATAGTCTCGTGCTAGTACCGCCTCGATTCGAGGGGTCTTTTTCGTGTCGGGTTCTACGGTACTAGCCGCGGCAGTGGGGGCCGTAGTACCGCTCGTTTGCGGTAGTACCGCCCTGCCACCGCGGTAGTACCGCTCTGGCCCAGCGGCAGTACCGCGAGGGGGAGCGGTAGTACCGCTTATAGGGCCAAGCGGTAGTACCGCTGGCCGAGCGGTAGTACCGCTCTCTGCGGGGCTGAAGTGGGGGTAACGGCTGGATTTCTTCCCCCACTATATAAGGGGGTCTTCTTCCCCAATGAACCTAATCTCTTGAGCTCGTGTTCTTCCCCCATTGTTGACCTTCTTCGAGCTTTCTAACTCTCAATCCCTCCATGGATTCTTGCTAGTTTTTGAGGGAAAAGAGAGAGGAGATCTAGATCCACATTTCCACCAATCACTTTCTCCTCTTTGTGAGGGGAACCCCTTGGATCTAGATCTTGGAGTTCTTGGTGTTCTCCTTCTTGTTCTTCCTCTCTTTTTCCTCCCTAGCATTAGTTGCTTCGGTGGGATTTTAGAGAGAAGGACTTGGGCACTCCGTGTGCCCTTGCCATTGCATTTGGTGCATCGGTTTGAGTTCTCCACGGTGATACGTGGAAGTTACAAGTTGAGAAGCTTATTACTCTTGGGTGCTTGGTACCCTTGAGCTTGTTCCTCTTGGGTGCTTGGGCGCCCTAGACGGTTGGTGGTGTTCGGAGCTCAATCATTGTGGTGTAAAGCTCCGGGCAAGCGTCGGGGTCTCCAATTAGGTTGTGGAGATCGCCCCGAGCAATTTGACGGGTACCGGTGACCGCCCCCAAGGGTTGCCAAAGTGTACGGGTTCGGTGACCGCCCCCAAGGGTTGCCATTTGTACGGGTTCGGTGACCGCCCTCAAGGGTCCCTTAGTGGAATCACGGCATCTTGCATTGTGCAAGGGCGCGAGGAGATTACGGTGGCCCTAGTGGCTTCTTGGGGAGCATTGTGCCTCCACACCGCTCCAAACGGAGATTAGCATCCGCAAGGGTGTGAACTTCGAGATACATCGTCGTCTCCGTGTGTCTCGGTTATCTCTTACCCGAACCCTTTACTTATGCACTTTACTTTGTGATAGCCATATTGTTTCTTGTCATATATCTTGCTATCACTTAGTTGTTTATCTTGCTTAGCATAAGTTGTTGGTGCACATAGGTGAGCCTAGTTGTTGTAGGTTTTGTGCTTGTCAAATTAACCACTAGGTTTATTCCGCATTTGTTCAAGCCTAAACCGTAATTATTTTAAAGCGCCTATTCACCCCTCTAGGCGACATCCACGATCTTTCAGCTACCAAACGTCACAACGTAACTGGGTGATTATAAAGGTGCTCTACAGGTGTCTCCGAAGGTACTTGTTGGGTTGGCGTATTTCGAGATTAGGATTTGTCACTCCGATTGTCGGAGAGGTATCTCTGGGCCCACTCGGTAATGCACATCACTATAAGCCTTGCAAGCATTGCAACTAATGAGTTAGTTGTGGGATGATGTATTACAGAACGAGTAAAGAGACTTGCCGGTAACGAGATTGAACTAGGTATTGAGATACCGACGATCGAATCTCGGGCAACTAACATACCGATGACAAAGGGAACAACGTATGTTGTTATGCGGTCTGACCGATAAAGATCTTCGTAGAATATGTGGGAGCCAATATGAGCATCCAGGTTCCGCTATTGGTTATTGATCGGAGACGTGTCTCGGTCATGTCTACATAGTTCTCGAACCCGTAGGGTCCGCACGCTTAAAGTTTGATGACGGTTATATTATGAGTTTATGTGTTTTGATATACCGAAAGTAGTTCGGAGTCCCGGATGAGATCGGGGACATGACGAGGAGTCTCGAAATGGTCGAGACGTAAAGATTGATATATTGGATGACTATATTCGGACATCGGAAAGGTTCCGAGTGGTTCGGGTATTTTTCGGAGTACCGGGGAGTTACGGGAATACGGGCGAAGAAGTATATGGGCCTTATTGGGCTTTAGGGGAGAGAGAGAGGCAGGCCGCGCCCCCCCCAATGACTAGTCCGAATTGGACTAGGGGGAGGGGCGGCGCCCCCTCCTTCCTTCTCTTCCCTCTTCCCCTTCCTTGTCTCCTACTCCTACTACTTGGAAGGGGAGGAATCCTACTCCCGGTGGGAGTAGGACTCCTCCAGGGCGCGCCATAGGGGCCGGCCCTCTCCCCCTCCTCCACTGCTTTATATACGTGGCCAGGGGGCACCCCATAGACACAACAATTGATCATTGATCTCTTAGCCGTGTGCGGTGCCCCCCTCCACCATAGTCCACCTCGATAATATCGTAGAAGTGCTCAGGCGAAGCCCTGCGTCGGTAGAACATCATCATCGTCACCACGCCGTCGTGCTGACGGAACAGTCCCTCAAAGCTCGGCTGGATCAGAGTTCGAGGTACGTCATCGAGTTGAACGTGTGCTGAACTCGGAGGTGCCGTGCGTTCGGTACTTGATCGGTCGGATCGTGAAGACGTACGCCTACATCAACCGCGTTGTGCTAACGCTTCCGCTTTCGGTCTACGGGGGTACGTGGACACACTCTCCCCTCTTGTTGCTATGCATCTCCATGATTTTGCGTGTGCGTATGAATTTTTTTGAAATTACTACGTTCCCCAACAGTTTGGACCTAAGCCTGAGACTGAGTGGTTATACTGCAAAAGGACTGGTCAGTGGAAGCGGAATTACCCTAGATACTTGACGGATAAGAAGGATGGCAAAGTGAACAAAGGTATATTGGATATACATGTTATAGATGTGTACTTTACTAGTGTTTATAGCAACCCCTCGGTATTTGATACTAGTTCAGTTGCTAAGATTAGTAACTCGAAACGGGAGTTGCAGAATGAACAGAGACTAGTTAAGGGTGAAGTGACGATGTGAGTTGGAAGTGGTTCCAAGATTGATATGATCATCATCGCAAACTCCCTATACTTTGGGGATTAGTGTTGAACCTAAATAAGTGTTATTTGGTGTTTGCGTTAAGCATGAATATGATTTGATCATGTTTTTTGCAATACGGTTATTCATTTTAGTTAGAGAATAATTGTTGTTCTGTTTACATGAATAAAACCTTCTATGGTTATACACCCAATGAAAATGGTTCGTTGGATCTCGATCGTAGTGATACACATATTCATAATATTGAAGCCAAAAGATGCAAAGTTAATGATGATAGTGCAACTTATTTGTGGCACTCCCGTTTAGGTCATATTTGTGTAAAGCGCATGAAGAAAATCCATGCTGATGGGCTTTTGGAATCACTTGATTATGAATCAGTTGATGCTTGCGAACCATGCCTCATGGGCAAGATGACTAAACCGCCGTTCTCCGGAACAATGGAGCGAGCAACAGATTTGTTGGAAATCATACATACTGATGTATGTGGTCCGATGAATATTGAGGCTCGTGGCAGGTATCGTTATTTTCTGACCTTCACAGATGATTTGAGCAGATATGTGTATATCTACTTGATGAAACATAAGTCTGAAATATTTGAAAAGTTCAAAGAATTTCAGAGTGAAGTGGAAAATCATCGTAACAAGAAAATAAAGTTTCTATGATCTGATCATGGAGGAGAATATTTGAGTTACGAGTTTGGTCTTCATTTGAAACAATGCGGAATAGTTTCGCAACTCACGCCACATGGAACACCACAGCGTAATGATGTGTCCAAACATCATAACCGTACTTTATTAGATATGGTGCAATCTATGATGTCTCTTACCAATTTACCACTATCGTTTTGGGGTTATGCATTAGAGACAGCTGCATTCACGTTAAATAGGATACCATCTAAATCCGTTGAGACGACACCATATGAACTGTGGTTTGGCAAGAAACCAAAGTTGACGTTTCTTAAAGTTTGGGGTTGTGATGCTTATGTGAAAAAGTTTCATCCTAATAAGCTCAAACCCAAATCGGAGAATTGTGTCTTCATAGGATACCCAAAGGAGACAGTTGGGTACACCTTCTATCACAGATCCGAAGGCAAGACATTCGTTGCCTAGAATGGATCCTTTGTAGAGAAGGAGTTTCTCTCGAAAGAAGTGAGTAGTAGGAAAGTAGAACTTGACGAGGTAACTGTACCTGCTCCCTTATTGGAAAGTAATTCATCACAGATATTTGTTCCTGTGACTCCTACACCAATTAGTGAGGAAGCTAATGATGATGATCATGTAACTTCAGATCAAGTTACTACCGAACCTCGTAGGTCAACCAGAGTAAGGTCCGCACCAGAGTGGTACAGAATCCTGTTCTGGAGGTCATGTTACTTGACCATGACAAACCTACGAACTATGAGGAAGTGATGATGAGCCCAGATTCCGCAAAATGGCTTGAGGCCATGAAATCTGAGATGTGATCCATGTTTGAGAACAAAGTGTGGACTTTGGTTGACTTGCCCGATGATCGGCAAGCCATAGAAAATAAATGGATCTTCAAGAGAAAGACAGACGCTGATAGTAGTGTTACTATCTACAAAGCTAGACTTGTCAAAAAGGTTTTGACAAAGTTCAAGATGTTGACTACAATGAGATTTTCTCACTCGTAGCGATGCTTAAGTCTGTCCGAATCATGTTAGCAAATTGCCACATTTTATGTAATCTGGCAAATGGATGTCAAAACTACATTCCTTAATGGATTTCTTAAAGAAGAGCTATATATGATGCAACCAGAAGGTTTTGTCAATCCTAAAGGTGCTAAAAAAATGTGCAAGCTCCAGCGATCCATCTAT
The DNA here is from genome assembly GCF_002575655.3 of Aegilops tauschii subsp. strangulata. NCBI lineage: Eukaryota > Viridiplantae > Streptophyta > Magnoliopsida > Poales > Poaceae > Aegilops > Aegilops tauschii. The sequence continues at coordinate 119,405,130 of NC_053039.3, read as the reverse complement.
GGACTGGTGCAAGCATCTCGGAGTTGGAATATACGCTTTGATGAGTTGATCAAAGTATATAGTTTTATACAGACTTGCGGCGAAGCCTGTATTTACAAGAAAGTGAGTGGGAGCACTACAACCTTTCTGATAAGTATATGTGAATGACATATTGTCGATTGGAATGATGTAGAATTTTCTGGAAAGCATAAAGGAGTATTTGAAAGGAGGTTTTCGAAGAAATTCCTCGGTGAAGCTGCTTACATATTGAGCATCAAGATCTATAGAGATAGATCAAGACGCTTGATAAGTTTTTTCAATGAGTACATACCTTGACAAGTTTTTGAAGTAGTTCAAAATGGAACAGTCAAAGAAAAGGTTCTTGCCTGTGTTGCAAGGTATGAAGTTGAGTAAGACTCAAAGCCCGACCACGGCAGATGATAGAGAGAGAATGAAAGTCATTCCCTATGCCTCGGGCATAGGTTCTATAAAGTATGCCATGCTGTGTACCAGACATATTGTATACCTTGCCCTGAGTTTGGCAAGGGAGTACAATTTTGATCTAGGAGTAGACCACTGGACAACGGTCAAAATTATCCTTAGTGGAATAAGGATATGTTTCTCAATTATGGAGGTGACAAAAGGTTCGTCGTAAAGGGCTACGTCGATGCAAGTTTTGACGCTGTTCCAGATGACTCTAAGTCTCAATCTGGATACATATTGAAAGTGGGAGCAATTAGCTAGAGTAGCTCCATGCAGAGCATTGTTGACATAGAAATTTGCAAAATACATACGGATCTGAATGTGGCAGACCCGTTGACTAAACTTCTCTCACAAGCAAAACATGATCACACCTTAGTACTCTTTGGGTGTTAATCACATAACGATGTGAACTAGATTATTGACTCTAGTAAACCCTTTGGGTGTTGGTCACATGACGATGTGAACTATGGGTGTTAATCACATGGTGATGTGAACTATTGGTGTTAAATCACATGGCGATGTGAACTAGATTATTGACTCTAGTGCAAGTGGGAGACTGAAGGAAATATGCCCTAGAGGCAATAATAAAGTTATTATTTATTTCCTTATTTCATGATAAAATTTTATTATTCAGACTAGAATTGTATTAACCGGAAACTTAGTACATGTGTGAATACATAGACAAACAGAGTGTCACTAGTATGCCTCTACTTGACTAGCTCGTTGAATCAAACATGGTTAAGTTTCCTAGCCATAGACATGAGTTGTCATTTGATTAACGGGATCACATCATTAGAGAATCTAATGATGTGATTGACTTGACCCATTCCATTAGCTTAGCACTTGATCGTATAGTATTCTGCTATTGCTTTCTTCATGACTTATACATGTTCCTATGACTATGAGATTATGCAACTCCCGTTTACCGGAGGAACACTTTGTGTGCTACCAAAGGTCACAACGTAAATGGGTGATTATAAAGGTGCTCTACAGGTGTCTCCAAAGGTACTTTTTGGGTTGGCATATTTTGAGATTAGGATTTGTCACTCCGATTGTCGGAGAGGTATCTCTGGGCCCTCTCGGTAATGCACATCACTATAAGCCTTGCAAGCATTGTAACTAATGAGTTAGTTGCGGGATGATGTATTACGGAACGAGTAAAGAGACTTGCTGGTAACGAGAATGAACTAGGTATTGAGATACCGACGATCGAATCTCAGGCAAGTAACATACCGATGACAAAGAGAACACCGTATGTTGTTATGCGGTTTGACCGATAAAGATCTTCGTAGAATATGTGGAAGCCAATATGAGCATCTAGGTTCCGCTATTGGTTATTGACCAAAGACGTGTCTCGGTCACGTCTACATAGTTCTCGAACCCGTAGGGTCCGCACGCTTAAAGTTTTGTGACGATTTGTATTATGAGTTATGTGATTTGATGTACCGAAGGTAGTTCGGAGTCCCGGATTAGATCGGGGACATGACGAGGAGTCTCGAAATGGTCGAGACGTAAAGATCAATATATTGGACGACTATATTTAGACATCGGAAAGGTTCCGAGTGATTCCGGTATTTTTGGAGTACCGGGGAGTTACGGGAATTCGCCGGGAGAAGTATTGGGCCTTATTGGGCCATATGGGAATAGAGGAGAGAGGCCAAAAGGAAGGAGGCGCCCCCCCTCTCATCCGAATTGGACAAGGGGTGCAACCCCTTTTTCCTTCTCCCTCTTCCCCTCTTTCCTTCTCTCCTACTCCGGAAAGGAAAGGCGAATCCTACTAGGACTTGGGAGTCCTAGTAGGACTCCCCACACTTGGCGCGCCCCCTCTAGGGCCGGCCTCTCCCTCCCTCCTTTATATATGGGGGCAGGGGGGACCTCTAGACACACAAGTTGATCTATTGATCTCTCCCAGCCATGTGCGGTGCCCCCCTCCACCATATTCCACCTCGGTCATATCGTAGCGGTGCTTAGGCGAAGCCCTGCATCGGTAGCAACATCATCACCGTCATCACGCCATCGTGCTGACGGAACTCTCCCGTGAAACTCTGCTGGATCGGAGTTCGCGGGATGTCATCGAGCTGAACGTGTGCTGAACTCGGAGGTGCCGTACGTTCGGTACTTGGATCGGTCGGATCATGAAGACGTACGATTACATCAACCGCTTTGTGCTAACGCTTCCGCTTTCGGTCTACGAGGGTACGTGGACAACACTCTCCCCTCTCGTTGCTATGCATCACCATGATCTTGCGTGTGCGTAGGAAAATTTTGAAATTACTACGTTCCCCAACACCCAGGTGTCCATGTGGCATATTTGGAGGTGTTGTTGCGAGCTTGTTGTGTGGATTGATCACACGGACGTGTTACTGGTTTGAGAAGAATGTAGACACATATGCGAACAATTAGGTCACTGTACATGTGAATCCCAACCACCTAGACCATTGGATCAATATCAATCAACGGCTAATATTGCGTCCCAGGCCTAGGATTGAAATTTTCAAAACTTATACACCATGTAATAGTTTAATGTATATGACCTTGCCTTATTGTCGTTGTTGATACTTTTTCATACAAATTTGATCAAACTTTTCACTAATTCACTTTGATACAAAAGTTATATGCCTTCTTTTAGGAAACAGGGGGAGTACCATAGTAATAAAGAGGGGCGCGCTAAAGAGCATTGAATTATCATTTCAGACTGATAAACAGATTGTACTCCCTCTGTATCGGTGCATTAGACACATTCTAAAAATCAAAAATCCCAAAACGCTTGGGCATAGTGCATTAATTCCCACCTCGTTTCTTGTTTCTTGACATGAATAAAGGAATCAACCAATAAGAGATGTGTGGCATGTATGCTTTCAGTGACTTGAGACTACCTAGCATAGCTTGCATTGGTCAGTTCATTGCATACAATGATATTAATTAGCAAATAAACATTAAGTTCTTTTCTTTTTTCCTCCATCTTGTCGTGGTGCCAGGATCAAAACCTAGTGATGTCAAGCTTTACGAATGCAAAAAGTTGTAGACAAATTAAGCAGGAACAAAAAATAGCATAGCATACATTTTACCATTACCGAACTTAAAACCTCACACAAAACAAGCTTTTCTCAAAGAAACAAGATCTGAATTTCATAAGAGAAGAAAATTGGAAGAGAAAGAAGATAATATAGATCATATAAGTAAAAGCGGAATAAAATCGGAAGGGCCGGTGCGCTCACCGGTTGCCGGAGCTGCAGTATTGTCGAGCATCAAAGGTTGGCATGCTCACATTGTTGATTATTGGTGGCGGACGGCCTGGACACTCGGTGTGCTGTGTGTACACTAGAAGGTGAATAGGAGAGAAGTTCAAGGAACAATGGGTGAATAGCTCCTGTGCTACGTTTTTTATGCGAATTGAAAAAGGATGCAATGTAGTTGACAAAAATAGCTCGCGTGTGCCATCTTACATGGCAATAATAGCCCCAATACGACCAGGTGGTTAAAACACGGGAACGGTCGTCAACTTAAAAACAGGGGGTCAAACTAACCAGTGCATCTGGTGGTGGGCCCCACTTGGCAGTGCATCAATTCCCCGCCTGACTGAACCCATGCTTCTCCCTTGCTAGTTGCTGGTCCCTTCTTCATTCTCATCAGCGGCGGTGGAGGAGCTTTCATTTTGCCGGTGGAGCTTTCGTTCACGACCGCGGCGGCGTATGTGGTGAGTGTATTCGGCACCAAAGACTTGTTCCCCTTCATCTTGAGTTAGATTTGACCAAGTGAGCCTCTGTTTTCCACGGGATCCAGATTGTGGAGGTGGGTGGGGTTGGGGAGCGGCGGCGGCATTGGGCTGAACAAGATGGAGCCACGAGAGACAACATCGACCAGGTAATCACCCTTTCCAACCTATGTGATGTGTGCCTCGTCTGCTTCCGCTGCCTCACAATGCCCGCCATTGATAAACAGGCACGATGGTGCTCGGACCTTCAAATTCAGTGTTGAACTTTCCGTCTAAAGAGAAGCTAGTTGATGGTAGCGTGCGAGACATAGAGAGAGATACAATTGTGAAATGGGAGGTTGAATTTGCAGAGATCGATCCACGGGAAATACAGAGCATGGAAGAGAGGGCTATGGGGAATGTTGTGGAGAAAATTGGGGAGAGCGTTTTTTGGGGGTCCAGAGCAAGAGATAGCATTGTTACGGTTTGATAATTGGAAGGGTGAGTATGTGAGAAGTGAGAATGGTGAAGAGACGGTTGATGAAATCGATCGGCAAGACGGCTAGGCAAGCAAACAGACTACCTTTCATGCAGAGCTCGTTAATCTGAAATCAGATTCTAAGGTTGGATATGTGCCCTCGAAGTTGGTTTTGCAAGATGGTAGATGATGATTGGGCTTCACAGAGACAGATAATGTCCATGTGTACAGGTGAAGTGATAGTAATAGAGGGGGCTGATCAAGATGCACAAGAGGGCTGTGATGGTGCTGCAAGGGTTGTTTGTGTTGATTGGAATTCAGTAGAATTATAAGACACTACTGATTTGGTCATTGCACCAATGGCTGACACTGAGATGGCCAAAAAATTTGGCATTCTAGTAGATGATCAAGATAAGGAAGAGAGGGGTGAATCGAGTTTGCCTAATGATGATAGATGCTTGTTAAGATGTGGATGGACAGCTGATGAAAGATGCTGCAGATGATGTAGATAATGCACATGATGATGAGCTTGTAAGTGTGTATGACAAAGAAAATCATGTTAGTGAAGTAGGGAAGTTGTTCCCAAGCATGAAGGAGTTTAGGGTGTGTTTTAAGACTTATGCAGTCAAACATGAGTTTGATGCCAAGACTATGAGGAATGATAGAAAGAAATTTTATGCGAGGTGCAGAGGTTTTGATGGAAGCGTCAGGCCTTGCAAGTGGTACATATCTACTAGAATTCAACCTGATGAAAGTACCATCAGGATTAATCAAATCCCACATCCACATACTTAGAGCATCTCCAGCCGTTTGGCCCCCCAGGGGCTTGAAAAAGCGCCGCCTAGGGGCGCGCCGACAAAAATATGGGCGTGGGGGCGGTCAGTTTCCCAACCGCCGACCCAAGCCGAACCCAGACGCCGTTTATTGAATTAAAAAGTCGGCCAAATACGACACAGATCGGGCAAAATAGGTGATTTTTCATTAATGTTTGTACATTCACTACTGCAGGATGCTGCTAACGCGACACTACGATAAGAGACCCTTCAACGAAACTGTGTGCGATGCCATAATCGCAAACAGTGGTGTAAAATAACCGTCAAAAAGGTGCAAAACGTTTGCGATGGAGGATGAATCAAACACGGTTCAGATTTTAGTTGCGTGTGCGATGCATGGCATATGGTTCAGCTCAATTAACCGTTTGCGATGAGGAGGAAGAAAAGAAACGGGCAGCCAGATGAAGGTGTGCGCGATGTACATCATACGGTTCACTCGGATGAACTGTTTGTGATTAGGCAACACAAAAGAAACGGTTAGCCAGATCAAAGGTGTGTGCGATATACGGCATGCGGTTCACTCAGATGAACTGTTTGCGTTGAGACATGAGAATAGAAACGGTTCAAATGAACAAGATGTGTGTGATACGAGGCAAACAGATCTGTAATTGGAAACGTGTGCGAAGACCGATAACAACACAGGCGATTACTGCTAACAAGCCATGTGTGTTGTGAGCAAACGATTGTTGGTATACAATTGTGAGTGATTGATGAAAACATCACCGACGGGTTCCATTGTTTAGTCAGTGTGCGTTGTGATTTTCTTTGTCCGCACAACATCTATGCTCTGTCTACAGAGCATCAACATATATACTTAAAAAGACAGCATTGCATAACCAAATTAAGCATACAATTACACAAGTGACTACACACATAACATTTCCTCACAACAAAGAAAGCAATTATATGCATACTAAAGTAGGAGAAACGAGGATCTAATCATCTACTTATTGTTGCGACGACGCTTGCCATTGCCCTGCTTCCAGCTGGATCCCTGGCCGTTTTGGGGAAGGAGGGACTTCCTCATGTCAACGATCCGCCTGTACATGTCGTAGCTCGTGTACGCCTCCTTGGCCGCATACACGACGTGAGCTTTGTCGAGTTTCTCCATCCAGGCCGAGTGACAGGCACGCTTGTCCTTGTTGCACGAATCCTTCATGTTTCTGTAGTAGGGGTCGATGATGGCCTCGGCGAGGTGAACCAGTGAGTCCTTCTCATGCTCCTTGCTGCCCCTGATCTTGTATCGACCCTGGATGTTGACAAGATTCTGGCAGGCGATGCTCGAATTCTCGAGCGCCTTTACATCATTGGTGATGTCCACCGTAGCGAACATGTAGTGGGGGCTGTTGACAAACCTGGCGAAACGCTCGCAAGGCCTTGTGGCCAGGCAGTAGTGGTAGACGAGGACGTGGTGGCGCACGCACATCTGGGCGACGGCGACCTTGGAACGAGACCCGGCACGAGCGCGGGTGTACTCGAGGTCGAACCCGACACCCTTGTACTTCTCCTTGGCAAGAAACAGCTCCATGATGTGGATGGAGTGCTCCGCCCAGACCGGGTCGTTGGTGTACACCACCGAGAGGTCCATGAACCTTCTGTGGGTGTCCACCATGGCACGCATGGTGAACTGCCGCTCATTGTCGGCAGCCGCTCGGAGCGCCATTGGAGCCGCGCAGGATACCCTCTAAGAATTTCTCATGGTGGGTGTGCTTCTTGCAATGGTGGGGCGTGATCGAAAGGTTAAAGAGACACAAGGGTAGGTTAAATGGCCGTTGTAATAAATGGGGGCCGGCCGGCCTGCAATCGTCACGTCTTGTCACGACGTTCATAGCGGAGGATTCCAGAATCCAGTGCACGCTTGACAACACCGCACCCCAGGCGTGGGCTCGAAGAGGCGCCAAATGTATCGTCGGTGAGCCTGTTCCCGCGCTACCGCGCTGTTTACCGCACAAGCTTCCTGCCCGGCTAGTTTGGCCACGCGTCGGCTAGAAGAGGGACAAATCATGGGCGTTTATTGGCAAAAAGCTTTGTAAAAATGAAGTGTGTGGAATGACTTCGGTCATAAGTTTACCCTTGGGTGATCAGATCAAAGGTACACAGAAGGGTGATGATGGACACTCGAGTGTGATAATTAATTCTGCGCTCTACAGTGCACACGGTGGAAGAAACCAACTGTGTGCAATAATGTCGAAGATCGCAGTCGAGTTTACTATACACATCATGTGCTGTGAGATCGACAAGTTCAACTGATTCGAGAATGGTTAATAAAATCTAAGACCATTGCATATTAAGGTCAAAATAGTGCTAGCAATATACGAGTCTCATACGATGCCATTTCAACGATTGTACCACAAAAGCTTGAAATGTTACAAGGTTCAAATTCCAGAGTTATATGGCTCAAATTCAAAGATTACAAGGTTCAAACTGATATTAGAAATGAAATTCAGCTCATCAGCTGCAAACGCTCGCGCTGATGCGCTGAACATGGATATCAGAGAGGTTCAAACTAATATCACCGCTTCTAAGTATGGCTTCGAAACCTCACAATTTTTGCAAAGGGGTCAGCCACTGAGAAGTCATGTATGGGGTTGACCCGATGACTTCCGATTACTCTGTCATCTGAAGTTCCAAAATGAAATTCAGCATTTTTGGAGCCTACTCCATTCTGCCGCACGCGCTGATCAACAGACCATTCATTTTTGCGAAATAAATGTAGGGCAAACCTCATTTCCTTCGCACCCTTGCTCTGAGAACAAAGAACCTGGCGAATATAATCTCCGGTAAGGTCCCTCGGTAGGAGTTCAAAGTAATTTCTGAGAGATGCAGATCTAGGCATTCGGCGTGATTGTTATATTGCATCACATTATCCACCAGTGGGCCTAATCTTATCTGCAAAAGAAGAAAACGTGTTAGTGCCTACATGTAGTTTTGATAATTACTACAGGCCTAGCTATTTGGTTTGCAGGATTTTTAAAATGCACTAACATGCCATCTTCGATCTGACATGATTAACATGGGCATTTGATTACATTCTAGAAAAATGTAGCCTTCTTCACAAGAGGTTGGAGTGGATGAAAAGTTCCCTAAGAAAACTAGTATAGATGAATCCAAAGGAGAAATGCTTATTGAATGTAACCATATGGATCAAGCAACCAATATGGGGAGGCATGTATGTACTGAAATCCTTCAAAAGAACCTTCAGAAATCGTAGTACATTGTCACTGTAACTTGGAAAAAGGTGTCACAAATTGAACTCCCTTATGGTTAACATTTAATAGGAAAGGAACATCACCTCGATATATAGCTTCTCCAGGCACAGAAAGCATCTCAGGAAACTAACAACTTGCTCCAGATCGGGCCCGATAGATTCTAGTGCCAAGACCTTCACTATGCGTAGTTTCAGGGTCAAGCTTGTCGGAATCATTTTCTGAATGACAGACGAACAAACATCTTCAAAATTAGAAATAATGTTAATTTGTAGAAGGAGAGGTAGAAGGCGGTTGTTGTACCTGAACGGGTGTGGATCCAATAACAAGTTCGGAGTATTTGTCAGACGAGTAGCCCACCACTGTCAACTTCGACGCAGCAATGACATTGATTCTTGTTGGACCTTCTTGATCAACTACAAGTAATCTCTCAAGTGCAGGTGTGTCCTGGATGACCATACCGTGGTCCACCTTTTGTGATGTCTTCCTGCCGCACCAGCAACACACATAAATAGTCCGAAAAGTCATGGAGGTGACGTGGAAGGTACTCAACCCATTGATCGCCTGAAGACGAAGGTACTCGAGTGCAGTACAGCCACGGAGCAGGCGCTCCATGTCACCCTTTGAGAGGCAGATGGCGACGAGCTCGAGGTGCTTCAGTCGTGGTAGAATAAGAGCGGGCGCGTCATTAAGGGGTGGGAAATGGCAGTTCCTGAACTTGGCGACGCACAGCGTGGGCGCGAGGCGGAGTGCGGACGTTGGTAGCGACCGCATATGCCCATCATCAAAAGTGAGCTCCTCGAGCTGATCTAGGGCGAGGGATCGGAACCAGTCGTCAAGCTTGGCTAGGTCCTTGCCGTTGGAACGGAACTTGCCCATTCTAAAGCCTTTGGTTGGGTCAAGGTGACTACCGAGGATCTTGGAGAATGCATCCAAGCTTTTGCGATAGCCATGGCAGAGCTCGTGGGTGTCGATGAGGTCGAGAGGGCTGGAGTTCCATAGGGGGCGCCACCGCCGCGAAAGGAGGGTTTTCTGCGCCCCATATTTGATTGGGAGGAGGGAGATGATGACTCTCAACATATCATCGAGGAGGCTGCTGATTAAGTCTGGGCCTGCTGGAGTCGCTTGCGGTTCTAGCTCACCCCGCCTCCACTTGTTGGCAGCCCCGTTCTCCACCTCTGGAGTCTCCTTGTCAGCGACGCTTTCTGATAGAAATGGGAGTACAGGGAATATTGAGTTAAAACAGGGCAATAGAAAAGTGTATTGGTAACTAGAAGTTATTAGGTAGGAATATAGTAAGAAAATGGAATAACAATTGGTTGCTTAAATACTACACAGTTCATTTGACATTGCTGGGTAAGTCAACATATGCAGATAGTTGAAAAGAAAACTTACTCCGAACAAAGTCTGGACGGATGATTTTGTCGGGGAAGTTAGTATATATTTCATGACCAGGCCCTTCTATGTGCAGTGTAATTTTAGTGCCAGCTTTCAGTACATAAAACTTTGCAATTTCATTCCAAAAGCTAGTGCCAAAATAGGAGTCACCACGTTCATCAAGTCTTACAGTAGCAACGATTGCAAATCCATGGTTTGTGTGCAGTATGACATTCGTGGAGCCTTGATGTATGTAAAGGGAAAATTGTGCACTACATAATCTGTTGCATAGCAAGGGATGTCCTGCAAAAAATGGTAGGATTGTTAAAGAAAATATGGTAACATGCAAATATGGGCCCAAATTGAAAGAAAAATACAGTAGTTGAAATCGAAGGACAACAATCTATAATTAAACAGATAGGGTAAACATGATGTCATGGAAATATTAGAGTAATCGAAAGAACAATACATCATTAATTTGCCTAATATAGAAAGAAGAGGGGGAAAATCCCCTTTGACGTATATGGTGCATGTGGCACCTTTTATCCAACTGTAGCAATATTTAGAATATGTTCGGGAAAGTAGGCCATGCCAACCTGTTTAGGGTGAGATTGAACATACCGCGCACGTCCTCAAGTTATCTGGTACGATGAGATGGAATCTCTGGCGGCGGTCGCCAAGTCCTGAAGTGTCGGCGCACTATACATTCTATGAATGAAAGAAAACCCTCAAATCATCTCGAATAAAAATGAATTCACGGTGATTTCCGCCGGGCGATTAAAGAAGGCAGGTGAACTGGGATAAGAGATGAGATAATATCTCGTTAAATTAGTTACCTTGTCGTCCATGAGAAAGAACCCTCAGTATGACAGATTCCCCAACCGAGCAGAGCTGGGTCGACCGCGAGCAGCGTCGAGAAAGTCGATGGCGATAGGCGGCGGCAAGCGGAAGTGGCGAAATGCGGTGGGCTTTGCCGGCAGCCTGGCGGCGGTGGGCAAGCATCGAGCTAAGTGTTTACCGCTGCGATAGGTGGTGCCATGGCATAGACGTGGAGGAGCTTGTGCAGGTGTGAATGGGAAACATACCGGAGGGGTCGAGGGGGTGGCGGGCGGGGTAAGGGTTTTTGTGACGTGGGGATGGTGAGGGTTTTCTTTTTTTCTTTTTTGAATTGAGTAGTGAGGGTTTTCTGTCCCACAAAGAATTTTGGGGGCGACGATTTGCTAGAGCGAACCGTGTGTGATTGACGTAGCAAGCAAAATGAAAGTCATTGCACACGGTTCCAATTTTGGGAACAGTGTGTGATTGACGTACTACATCCGTCCTGATTTATTGGTCCCCCGTTGTAATTTTTACCAAAATTTGGCGAAATATTTAACATACTCAGACATAGATAATAAGTGTACATGTACATAAGCATAGTTCAACTATAAGTACATAGTTCAACCGTCATTAAGCATACTTAAGCGTACATAGTTCGATCCATCCCACATCTCATCTCACATGCGGCCGGCACAATCCTGAAGCTTCTTCAGGTACTCGGCGTACGCGCCGTGCGCCACCCTGCAAGAATACTTCTGCTTGAAGGAGCCAACGGCCCGTCCTCTTGCATGCACCAGAACACTTAGATACGCGTCATGAATCTTGTGGTTGCAAAATGGCCATCCATAGCCATCGTTCCAGGCCCTAATACGCCTGTTATGCATTCCCGCATAAAGCTCCCTCAGGATTCGCCTCTTGTACCTCCTCTGGGCATCTTCATCCTCGCTGTCCACATCGTCAGACAGCACCTATACAAATAGTAAAACAAATTTGGCATCAAATCACTGATTACATGCCGTGAAGTAGGATTAGGAATTTATGGCTATTTATTTATACATATCCAAAGATTATGGTTCGATTTTTAAGCACAGTCGTCTATGTACAGACCAATATTGAAGAAAATAATGGCACAAACATATGTAGGTCATTCAAAATCAATTGTCAAGTCCTGGCTAGGAATTATTAGCACGAACACTAACCCTAGTCGAATTACTAGCAGAAATCATTTGCACAGATGAAAAAACTAATCACTTATCACCTGTACCATTCAAACAATCAATACACTACACGGATCTAACGAAATTTACTCAGATTTCATGGATTGGGAGAACATAACCAAAGGATTTCTATTTCAAAAAGGGGGAGGCAGGAGTAACCAGAGAAACCCTATGATCTATTTGACACATAAATGGGTATAGATGACTAACCAGCTGTCCGTCGTCATCGGAGTTGTCACCGGAGTGGTCGTCGGAGTCGTCGCCGGAGTGATCGTCGGAGTCGGTGTGGAACTCCGCCTCCGGCTGTGGAAGCTCGATGCTGTCGACGACGTCAGGGTGAAGTGATAACTCGCCGGCGGTGACGGCAACCTCTGTCTCCATCTCCACGCCGTCCTCCGGTGCTTTAGCAGCCCTGACGTTACCACTCCCACCGATGGGGCGCTTCGGCGGCATCCTCATACACTGACGGCTTTGAGGACTGAGAGCGGCGTCGAGGATGCAAGGGAGAGAGAGGATTGTGTATGCGTAGCGAGGATGGGGGTGCGGCCGCTCGGGCGAACAATTAATATGGAGTAGGGGGAGTTGTGGGAGAGAGGCGGGCGGCGGTCAAACCGATGGCTCGCCTCCTGGTGAGCCTACGCACCGGACTGCTGGCATGCCTACCAAAGTTCCACATAGCTACTCGCACGCCTCCTGATGACACTGCGCAACGAGCACGCCTCCGTCAATTCACACACCTGCACGCACGCCTCCCCATCTGCCTGCGCGGTGGACTGCTCGCATGCGTCCCGTCAACTCACGCCTGCTCGCACGCCACACGGGTCGCGCGGCGTCATGAATATTATTTTTCTAGTAGAGGATACCCCGCGCTTTGCTGCGGAAATTGGTCAATGAAAATTTGGGTTGCTAACATGAGAACCAAAATTTAAAATACATATGACTTACTATATTTGATTATGTGTAGTTGTAACAATATTTATGAAATATAAGTAGAATAACTGAATGAAAACATTTTCCCATGCATGGTTGAATGTTGTGGTGGGTCTTTTCCTATGCATGATTGCATGTTGAGGTGGGTCTTATCCTGTTCATAATTGTATGATGAGGTGGCATGTTTGCATGTTGAGATAAATAAGTTCGTGGGGATGAGTCTCTTAGGTATATATAGGATTTGGATGATTAATGCTACCGCTTTATTACTTAACTGAAGCATGGCACGTATCCATTGTTGGTCCAATGCTCACGGTTCGTATAAATAATCCGTTTGGGATATTGGTTCCTAATTATTAATAATCTCACGTCTGTAATTAGATAAAGATTACATCAAAACTGGTCTTAAATTTGACAAAAAAGTACAATGCCACTTTGTATTGGTGTCCATATGACAACACGATAAGTTTCATGAACTTCAAATAAGTTTTGAATGTACTAGAATTTAAAAATCAAGATTCTCAATGTTTGAAATTTTTTGCACAGGGAGTAAACATGCATCCAGTGAGACACATGTGTTTTTGCAATCCATTTAGGTGCACTGTCACGTGTGCATGTAGCTCAAATTTGTTTTTTGCACATTATACCCATAGAAAATCAATCAATCAATGTACTAAAACGTCTTAATGATCTCTGTGATTTTTTTGAAATTAAAACGTCCCTCCTTTGGTAACATGTATGTTCACCACGGGATAATTAATTTAACGTGCATCGTAGTTGCGGTGGATTCGTGGTGTGTGTGGGTGTGTGCGTCTGGGGGGTGACGGGTGGCTCGCAGTACACTATGAGTTGTGAGCAACCGTGTGGGTTGGCCGTTTTGTTAGGCAGGCTGGTGCCACATCAGAGTCATGAAATCGTTATTTAAAACATTACAAAACCCTTTCATACATAAATGTTTTGGCCACGTGCAGTTGATGGTTGTCCTACACGACACTCGATACTCGCGTGTGACGCTTTCTGTGGGCCCACGAGGTCGTCGTCCATCACTTTGATGAACAGCCGGCGGTGAGGTTAATTTGACCAGCAAGGTAGAATCTTTTTGTTTGTGTTATGGTGGTATATAGTACGCATCGAAGAGGTGGGAGGGGACTAGCATATATACTATACGTATGCGTCCGTGAACAAGTACACCTCACTCAGTGTCGGGACTTTTTGGTTACCGAGGCACGTGCCACATCAAAATTGTGAAAATTGGTTATTCAAACATCACACAACACATTTTTGGGCCACATGCATATATATCCTAGCTAGGACACTCACGTGTGATGCTTCCATCTGTGGGCCCACGAGGCCATCGTCGATGCATATGCATGCATGCATCACTTTGACCTACATCAGGAGAGGTTAATTAATTTCACCATCGATGAGGATTCTTTTGGGTTGTACATATATTACGACAGGAGCATATAGTATGCGGTGAAGAGGGGGGAAGGAGACCATCATATGTAGTACCCTTGATATGAGCCTCGCTCTGTGTGGGTGCATGGTTTACGGTTTTTGAGGCATGTGGCACATCAAAGTTGTGCATTTTGGGTATTCAACATATATATGTTTGGCCCACATGCAAAGCGGTGGTGGTTGTCCTCTCGCACCCACTTAAGCGGTTATCAGTGATATCGATGCTTTCCATCTGTGGGCCTGCTTGGTCCATCACTTCTTTTTGCCTGACAACAAGAGAGGTTAATTTGACTTAGGAGGGGATTATTATTTTTGCTCTGGAATGACATGCATGATAAACTTTGATCACACACACATGCATGTGTACGCATGAATCCCTCCCATCGTGTCGAAGTGGCTAGTACAACACCACCATCATGAACCGATCTCGCTCTGTGTGGGGAGCTAGTGTACGATTTTTGACACACGCGCCAGATCAATGGTGTGTATTCAAACATGCATGCACGCATCACCTCCATACGTATGCATGTAGTGGTTACCTTCGAACGATACACTCCCTCGCGTGGTTATCGGCGACAAGCCTATATATTCGTGGGCCCGCATGGACATCCATGATCACCTTGACCAACAACAAGATAGGTTACCATGGCGGATTCTTCATTTGGTTCGTGTTATCGTAGTATAGGTCATGGTGAGATTCAGACCTAATTAAGTTTGAGCGCATATACTATGCACGCATGCATGCATATATGGATCCCCGTCGTTGGCTTGAAGTGTGGTGTAACATACATATGCATCGTCAACCTAACCCTCACTCAGTGTGGGATTTCTAGTTCGAAATCACGGTGCCACATCAAAGTTGTTCCATTGTTACTCAAAAACACACCTCTCCATACATATGTTTGGGCCACACGCATGCAGTAGTTGTCTTCGGGGACTAGCTACTTGCGTGATTATTGGCGAGCTAGCCCATCTCTGGGGTCGCATGGATGGCCATCACTTTGACCAACAACAAGAGAGAGGTTGTACGACCAAGGTGGATTATTCTTGGTTCGTTTTATGATCCATCTTGGTGAGATATATGCCTCTCTGGCCCGCCGACTGGAAGTGTGTGTGGGGGGGGGGGTGCTACATCTCACTTTGCTAGGTGAACCTCGGTTGGGGGCATGCATTCATAGCTTAATTAGGATTCCCTTCGTGGCGACACGAGGGGGGTGGGGGCCTGCTAGCTACTTCGCACTTTGCTAGGTGAACTTCGGTTGGGGGAGGGGGCATGGTCATAGCTTAGGATTCCCTTCGTGCCGACACGAGGGGGGGCTGCTAGCTACTTCGCACTTTGCTAGGTGAACCTCAGTTGGGGGGGGGGCATGTGCATTCATAGCTTAGGATTCCCTTCGTGCCGACACGAGGGGGGGTGGCTACTAGCTACTTCGCACTTTGCTAGGGTGAACCTCGGTTGGGGGGGGGGGAGGGCATGCATTCATAGCTTAGGATTCCCTTCGTGCCGACACGAGGGAGGGGTCTGCTAGCTACTTCGCACTTTGCTAGGTGAACCTCGGTTGGGGGGGGGGGGGGGGTATGTGCATTCATAGCTTAGGATTCCCTTCGTGCCGACACGAGGGAGGGGTGGCTGCTAGCTACTTCGCACTTTGCTAGGGTGAACCTCGGTTGGGGGGGGGGGAGGGCATGCATTCATAGCTTAGGATTCCCTTCGTGCCGACACGAGGGAGGGGTCTGCTAGCTACTTCGCACTTTGCTAGGTGAACCTCGGTTGGCGGGGGCATGTGCATTCATAGCTTAGGATTCCCTTCGTGCCGACATGAGGGAGGGGTGGCTACTAGCTACTTCGCACTTTGCTAGGGTGAACCTCAGTTGGGGGGAGGGCATGCATTCATAGCTTAGCTAGGATTCCCTTCGTGCCGACATGAGGGAGGGGGCTGCTAGCTACTTCGCACTTTGCTAGGTGAACCTCGGTTGGGGGGCATGCATTCATAGCTCCCTTTGTGCCGACACAAGGGAGGGGGCTGCTAGCTCTACTTCACACTTTTCTAGGTGAACCTCAGTTGGGGGGCATGCATTCATAGCTTAGGATTCCCTTCGTGCCGACATGAGGGAGGGGGGCTGCAAGCTACTTCACACTTTGCTACGGTGAACCTCGGTTGGGGGGGCATGCATTCATAGCTTAGGATTCCCTTCGTGCCGACATGAGGGAGAAGGGGGGCTGCTAGCTACTTCGCACTTTGATTGGTGAACCTCGGTGGAGGGGGAGGGGGCATGCATTCATAGCTTAGGATTCCCTTCGTGCCGACACGAGGGGGTGGGTGGGGGCAAGCAATACCGTGCTCTTTGCGAGAGAGGTGCCACATCGAAGTTGCATTTGGTATTTGAAAATCAAACCACACTTTTGATACATAAATTTGGTCCACATGCAAGTGTGTTCGTGTTCTGACCCTCTCCCGCGTCATTTTTCGCCAAATTTATGAACATTAGACAAGTCGGATGACGCAACAGACACGGTTCACTCAAACTAACCGTGTGCCACGCCGGTGCACCTGTCACGCACACATCCGCACAGTACATTGGGCTCCATGAGGCTCCCCCTCTAAAAAATATCTGCCCGCCTCGAGGGTTTTTCTGTTTCATAACACACGTTGTTATCTCCGAACCGTGTGCGATGTTTCTTGTTCCCAATCCCACCTGCATCCCTAGAAAATATCTGCCCGCCTCGAGGGTTTTTCTGTTTCATAACACACGGTTGTTATCTTCGTACCGTGTGCGATGCACTATCATCAAAATTTTCAATAGCCCGGCATTTCACTCCCGCGTTTGACTCCCGCGTAGTAAAATTTTCAGTACTCGCGTCATTTCCTCAAACACCCCGCGCCCCCTCCCCCCTCCACACACACACACCAAAACCTCCTCGGGCGTGCGTGCACGCGCGCGCACACACACACACACACACACACTCCCTCGCTCGAAACCCTAGCAAAGTCCCCACCGCCGCCGCCGCCGCCGTAAGGCCTCCATTGTCAACATCTGCCGCTTTGCCCGTGCAGCTTACCCACCGATCTCCATACCCAGGCCGCCCTGAGTTTCTTAGATGACGCCTGCCAAACGCCCCCTTTCCCACAGATCCCCATCCCCATCCCCCACTCCAGAGCGTCACAGCCTAAGCCCGGATATGCTTCCCGTGGAGCTCGAGGAGCGACTGGCCCAAAAGAGGTGTATAGCGGTCTCTTCGCCTGACGTCGCCGAGGAAGCTGACGACCATTACTGGCGGCAGGCACTCAAGCAGCGGGCTAGAGTATGCGGGCATGTCTCGTCCGCCGGCTACGACATCGAGGTCATCGACAGCGACACCCTGAGGCGGGCTGTGTCACAGGTTAAGTGGCCCACCCCCAGCCCCTCGGGTTCAACTCCGTCGATCTCATCCATGGCCCCGCCGCTAATCTCCTCTGGCTTGCTGTCAACAATTTGCCATTCTACATCGCCATCAAGCCCCTTTTGTCATTTCTGAAGGACACGTTCTGTGACGCTGGCTTGGGATCCACAGCTTCCAAGTCAGACCTCATTGACGGCGACCACGAGGAGGGCACCCTCTCCGGCTCTTCCAAGGGGAAAGAGCCCATCTGCTCTTCCAAGGGGAAAGCGCCCGTCTGCGACATCAGGGAGGGCACCCTACAGCCGTGCTTTTCCAAGGGGAAGGAGCCCATCTGCGACAACATGGAGCGCATCCAGGGTC
Organism: Aegilops tauschii subsp. strangulata; assembly: GCF_002575655.3. Classification (NCBI taxonomy): domain Eukaryota; kingdom Viridiplantae; phylum Streptophyta; class Magnoliopsida; order Poales; family Poaceae; genus Aegilops; species Aegilops tauschii. The sequence goes on along the minus strand of NC_053039.3, from coordinate 119,386,914 downwards.
CGTGCTCTTCCCATGGTAACGAGCCCATCCGTGACAAGTGAGGAAACCCATGATTTTTTTGTCGTGCCTCTTCACAGGGGGAAACCCATGATTTTTTTTGTCGAGTCCCTTTTGTAGTGTAGTGAGAATATGTCCAGTTTTAATTGCTATATCTGGTTGTTTGCAGTATGCCTTGTTTATTTTAGTTGTTCACAATGTGATGCTCTATATGTGCAATTATTTACTGTGCAGTACATTTCATCAATCCAGTTTTAAACATACCGATAGGAATGCATATATTTGCTTGCTGTTAAGCCTGTTATAGCTAGCATATGCCTCTTTTTAAGTTTTTTGATTGTTCGGTTGTTTGTAGTTAATGTATGTTCAGTTTCAAATGCTATCTTTGGTTGTTCGTAGTATGCCTTGTTTATTCCAGTTATTCACAACGTGATGTTCTATATGTGCAAGTATGAACTGTGCAGTTCAATTTCATCAGTACCAGTTTCAACAATACCACTATGAATGACTACATTTGGTTGCTGCATCTTGTAGTTAACACGCCTTTCCATTTTTATTTAACCATAACGAGTGTACCTAGACCGGCACAATACCAGTTTGAATGACCATGTTTGCTTGTTGTTAAATGTTTGGCCTGTTGCAGTTAGCACACCTTTCCACTTGTTTTGCTTTACTAGCGTGCTTAAACCTGCACACTGAGGCTATCTTTTGGAGATTATTTTGTCTGCCATGTGTAATGTTGGTTTATGTTTAGCCTGTTGTGCTTAACATGCTTCTTGATGTACCTACACAAGACAATTTTGGGAATGACTGTTGTTTTCCATCGAGGTTAGTTTCATCCCATGGCTTATATCTTCTCACTGTTCAGGATATCGATAGCTGGTATCTTATAGGCCGGCAGCTGATAAGGGACTAATCGGTGAATCGGACTTTTAACTGAATATATCTGTAATCCATTTTTCCTTAGGTTAACTAGGGCCATATGTAATATATCCGAGGCTACTTAGCAACATACACTGTACTTAATGTCTAAATATGCAATCCTAGGCTACATAGCAACAAGGAAGAGTGTTATATTAATGTTCTAATGATGTCTAGATATACGTAGAAGAGCAGCAGCAGCAACAGCAACAACACAGCCCTGTTTGGATACTCAACTTAGCTAGAGGTTAGAGTTAGTTTCTAGCTCATTACTAACCCTAAACTAACTCCATCCAAAGAGTTGTTCGGATGGTGGGGTTAGATTGACAATAAATGCACTAGGAGAACTAGCTCCAATTAGCACCTCTTGGGTTGGATACTAGTTTTTTGGGTGGGTTATAGATGCAACAAGCTCAAACTAGCCCTCATGTTTAGATATACTTTAGGGCTATTTGAGCCCGAACTAGCTCAAACTAACTGTAACCCGTGGATACAACAGCAGATAATTTGTAAGAATGAACTAAACTCCTTCCGGCCCATAATATAAGATGTTAATTCATCTAATATGTGAGTATATTGGATGTTATAAGATACTCCCTCAGTTCCTAAATATTTGTCTTTTTAGAGATTTCAAATGGACTACCACATACGGATGTATATAGACATATTATAAAAGAGTGTTGTACTACATCATTGTGCAATTGCTGTTTAGCTTCTAATATTAACTTGGTGCTTTTAGGTACATATGTCATTGGTAAAGATCCACGTTTCGACCCTTTCTGCATATGGGGCAATGAGATATCGATGAACCAGCATCAAGTGAGGAAGCTAATAAAGATTGTTAGTAAAATGGGTCCAAAGATGGCAATTAAACTATTTGTTTACACTTTATCCAAGACAACAGCGAACTGCAGGATGGTAAGTAAGAACTCTGCAGCCTTCTTGTTACTGCCCATAATGAGTTATGTTAGATGACAATGTCTGAATCTTTTTCCTTTGCAGTGGTTGCCAAAGCAGTTTACTCAAGATTACCTCTCAAACTAAATGATTGGTGGGCATGCAAAGGTTAAAGTATTTCTACCAGAACACGATGATTATCTGGATGTTTTCATGAAGACCGTGAAGGATGGGCGGTCAGCCATCACAAGGGGTTGGACTAGAGTCGTGTGTGCCTTCTGCATGGAGGAGGGCACAATATCGGCATTCTGCTTCACCTTGTTCAGCAACCAGAATATATTTCGCCTCTTTCTTTACCGTCTTTAATAGTACAAGTATACAACTGTGGTTCATCATTCTTTATTTGGTTCTTATGTAATTCTTGAACATATATATGTACCTATGAATCGAATAATGTATTGGTTGTTTGAACCTGATGGATATGAATAAAGCTGTAGCATACATTCAAACTCAAATCCAAATCCGGTACAATTTGGAAAAGCAGCAATTAAATTACGGTGAAATTACGCTCTCCAGGTTGTTATGGCACACACGGTTGGTAAAACACAAACATTTGCGATATGCACCATAATCGGAGACGGTTCACAGAGAGGAAACGTGTGCAAGCATGCACACAGTTGCCGTTTGCAAAGCGTGTGCAATGTCAGACAATATCACAAACGGTGCAGGAAAACTAAATGTTTGTGTTAGTTGCCTTATCGTACATGATTGGCAACCATGAACTGTTTCTGATGAAGTATGCATCGTAAACATTGCACCACAGAATAGCGTGTGCGATAGTTGTCGTGTACTACGATGTGAAGACGGTCCGACGTTTCGTAATCCTGTCCGACACTCGTACGACGATTAGCTAATCTTCTTAACGGTGAACCGTTTGTGATGGGCCATGCATCATACACGTTCTATAATAGTGAACGTTTGTGATGGGCTGCGCATCGTAAACGTAGCACCACAGAATACCGACTGCGATGGCAATGCGAACAGAAATGAGTACGCGTACTGTAGGGGCCCTGTCCCCGACGGTTTCTGGGTCGTGTGGGAAGGACCCCCCTATCGCCCACACTCACTTGGCGACGGTTCCAAATGCCGTCGCGGAATGGGGTAAAAAACCGTTTGTTTAGGACCGATGCGCCCCAATGATTAAAGTCTTAAAAACATAATAAAAAAACTAAAACATGCACCGCTGCCCCCCGCCCGCCCTACAAGCCGAAGAACGTGCTGAAGGCGCTGTAGTCATCACCGTCGTCGGCCTCCTCCTTCTTCACGCCGCCGCCGTCCTTGCTGCTCCCCTGCCCTGCGTCGCCTTGGCAGACGGGCTTCAGTGGCAGCAGTGGCGCGTCCTCGTCACTATCCTTGAGGATGACGACGCCGCCCTTGTCGCGGCCACGGTGCCGGGCGACGATCTCCTCGAGGGCGCGGCGCTTGCGCTCTATCTCCAGCTTTGCGTAGTCCTCGTGCGCCCACTTCAGGATGGCCTTGTCGGTGGCGGCCAGGTCATCGTACTCGTTCTTGACGGTGACAAGGCCCGGCTCCGTCTTGGGCTTGACGACGCGGGAGGAGGAGGAACCGCCACCGCCCTCGTTGATGACGATGTCGCGGGTGCGCCGCCGCGTCACCGGGGAACCGTTCACCCATCGGAGGTTGCTGGCTGGGGGAGAGAGAGACGAGAAGGGCGTCGATGATGAGAGAGAGAGGGTGACGGAGTGTGCGTCCACCTGCGAGGAGGGTGGATTTTTATAGCCGTCGGGGGGCGACAAGCGTGTGTGTACATGTGGCAGGAGGGGAATCAGTGGAAGGCTGACCGGCGGCATTACTGCGCCGCCCCTGGGGAATCAGTGGAAGGCTGACCGGCGGCAGCCTTGGCATTGATTCCCCGCGGGAAAACAAGGCGACGAGGGAGGACGATGATGTGTCGTGTGTCGCTGACTCGGCGGTCCCACCGGGTTTTCGCACCAAAACGCTTCCCCCGGCGCCTCCAGCGCGCTGGGTTCGGCCTGGGTCCGCCGGAGTCAAATTCGGGCCGAACCGGCAAAAACTGGGCTTCTGGGGGCGCGGCTGGGCCGTTCTTTTAGCACCGGCACTAAAAATGGGCCTTGGGGGCCTGTTGGGGGCGTGGCTGGAGATGCTCTTATATTACAAGTTCACAGAGAGTATCAACCATGACATCACAACTTTGGATTGCAGAAAAGATCACTCCAATTTTAGCCAAGAAACCAAACACTACAGCAAAGAAACTTAAAGTGGACTTGGAAAAGCAGTACCCCATTAAGGTGAAGTATACCACAGTGTGGAAAGCAAAACAGAGGGCAATGAAAGAATTATATGGTGATTGGGCAAATACTTTTAGGATGCTTTATAACTTCAAGGCAGATGTGGAGAAGAGATCACCTAACAGTGTTGTGGAGATAGATACTGAGGTAACAGAGGATGGTAGAGTTCTTTTCTCCAAGTTATTTATGGCTTTAAAGCCTTGCATCGATGGCTTCAAAGCAGGGTGTCCATATTTGAGCATAGACTCATCTTTTTTGACTGGCAAATGGAATGGTCAATTGGCAGCATGCAATGCTTTAGATGGACACAACTAGATGTTCCCTGTTGCTATTGGTTTGTTTCAGTCAGAGACAAAGGTTTCATGGATATGGTTCATGATGCAGTTGAAAAGATGCATAGGGCCAATGTCACCTTTGATAGTACACACATATGCATGTAAAGGGCTAGAAAATGCAGTGAAGAATGTTTTTCCTCATTGTGAGCAGAGGGAGTGCTTCGGCCATATGTGGATGAATTTGATCAAAAAATTCATAGGAGAAGAATTTGGGAGCATGTGGCCAGCAACAAGATCTTACACCAAACAGACACATTCATATCATCTTGATAAGATAAAAGCAGCATGCAGTGAGTTTGGTCCATGGTTGAACACCTACCATTCTCTATTGTGGTATAGGTCAGGATGTAACGCTGCCATCAACTGTGATCATATCAACAACAGCTTGGCAGAAACTTTCAGCAACAAGATAAAGCAGTTAAAGAACTTGCCTGTGCATGACATGGTTGAACAAATCAGGATCATGATCATGCGCATCTGGGAATTGATAAGAACGATTGGTGATTGTCTGCAAGTGGATAAGCTTCCTGCAGTGGTATAACAGGAGCAGAAATCTTACACATTTGTCTGTTGAAAAATCTTCATTGTGGGGTGCTGAAGTTAGAGAAACCAAGACTGGAAGGAGGCATGTTGTTAACACTAAATTGCATGACTGCACTTGCCTAGAGTGGTAACACACTAGAAAACCATGTGACCATGCCATACTTTTCTTGGCCTCCCAACCAAAGATAAAGATGCACCCATATTTGCATGAATATTACTTAGTGGCAACATTCAGGGCTACATATGCAACACCAATTCCAGCACTTACAAATCAGTCTCAGTGGCCTAAAGTGCAAATTGAATTTTCCATGTGTCCTCCCATGACGAAAAGAAAGGCTGGCATGCCTAAAGAGAACAGATACAATGCATGGTTTGAGAAAAGGTGGGAGTAGTAAGAAGGGAAAAAAAGAGGGTGCAAAGCCAAAAAAGGTCACGAAAACATAACAAAAATATATGCAAGTTGTTTCAGGAACTTGGGCACCGAAAATGATCTCCAAAATATCGTTACACTCCTAAAATGCCAAAGTATGTTTGTGTTAGTGGTTTTTTTATTTGGTTGTTGTTTTTAATTACTAACCAAATTACATGATTTGTTTGCCAGGAGGAAGCATGGAGGTCAGCCCCTTGTTGTTGAAGATTGCTGGTCAGTCAAAAAGGCAAGAATCAATAGCTGTAGAAAAAAGAGAAGTTTTGCTAAAAGAGTGCACACTGAACCAGACTTGGATGTCGTGGTGCAAGATGAACCTGATTTGGTGCAAGATGAGCCAGACTTGGATGATGTTGTGGTGCAAAATGAGCCAAACTTGGATGATGTTGGGGTGCAAAATGAGAACATTCGAATGAGGTGCACAATGAGCAAGATTTGGATATGGGGGCAAAATGAGGAGAATGTGGTGCAAATTGGAACTGAAGCTGCTACGGTTGATGTGCAAACTGGGCCTATATTGGAAGTTTTGTTACAAATTGAAGTTGTAGTAGTTGATGTTGTGCAAACTAAGCCTCATTTAGATATTGTGGTGCCAACTAAAGTTGTCCTAGATGGTCCAGCAAAGAAAACCAAGAGCTTGAGTGAACTGGGTGTCATACCCGTCGTAGGATCAACAAGTGCCAAGAAGAAGAAGAAATCGAGTGGTAAGAAGAAGTAGAAGTGAAATATTGTTCTTGTATTAATAAAAAAACTTGCCTGGATTTGTGTAAAAAAAACCTTTCCTGAATTTGTGTAATGCTATTTTTACTTTGGTGGGTATTTGTGTAACACTATCCAAATTCTGCCCAAATTTCAAATTTGAGCCAAAATTCAAATTTGAAGCTGTTTAGTATGGGTATTGATGTTACAATGCTTTCTCAAATATTATGCATGTTAGGTGATCAATCCGAGGACTTTTTGTTGAGTAAAACACTAGTCATGAAAAATGTGCTCCAAATGAGCTCCAAAGCTAGGATAAACACCCCATTTGTAAGCAAGTTTTTTTCCGACCTTCTCTAAATGAGCAAAAAATCAAAACTTGACTTCCAGTGTGCAAATATAGGGTCCATGCCTAAAATTGGACCATTTGGATAAATTATGACATGCTTAACCCTAGACCCTGACCTGAATCCCGCGTAACCTCATTCGGGATAGCTAGGTTTTGTGAATTGTTTTTCATGAAAATACCCGTAGACTAGGTTTCTTTTTTTTCCAGCAACCTAGTCACGTAAAATGATGATGGTTGCAAGTTTCATATTTCCTGATTTTTTTAATGTTAGTTATGGTCAACCCTAACCCTCAAAACCCCTCAAACCCTAACCAAAACCCGCGTCCTTCTGGACCATTGGATATCTGTGAGTGGACGGTGTGGATCAGGCGCTAGGACAACGTCAGCGATCCGCGTGAGGCGCTCTAATTGACCATATTCGAGAACGTTGGATCACTCCCCCCAACTATTGCTGACGATTGGATCGCTGCGCGTCGAACGATGTGGATCAGCATGCAGTGCCATGTCAGCGATCTGCGTGACGCTAGTTCTGCGCTGTGATTGGCTAGATTTGAAAATGCCTATTTTTTGCGCTTGGTTTGTTCTGCGCTCGAGGGTGGGCTTCTGCCATGCATGCGCGCTGTTGGGCTGCGGTAAATAAGACCACCTGTTGGACTGTTGGACCGAGCCATGTCCACCGTTGTTCCCTCCTCGAGCCGCCATCCTATGTTAGATGCATGCACCCGCCCGCTTCAGCCTACCCGCCTGCGTTGCATGCATGCGCCCGCCCGCTTCAGCCGAACGAGCACGTGTCGCAGACCCATCCCCGCCTGACCCGACTGAGGGAGTCCTGGATTAGGGGGTCATCGGCTTGCCGACCTATCCCTTGTGGGCCGGACTATTGGGCCGTGTTCCCACTACCAAGAGGCCTAATTATGAGGAGACCTTGTATCCGGACAGGAAGCTTGTGGTGCCTTGGTGTGTCCTCCAAGTCAAGATGAGAAGAATCGGCATGTTTATCCTTTCCTTCTAACCGACCATGTGTAACCCTAGTGCCCCTGGTGTCTATAAACCATAGGGTTTAGTCCGTAGAACGGAGGAGAGAAAAAATCATCCTACTAGTCTAGGGTCTAGTTCATCTGATCTCGTGGTAGATCGACTTTGTAATCCTCATATACACAAGAAATATAATCAAGCAAGACGTACGGTTTTACCTCTTAGAGAGAGCCCGAACCTGGGTAAACATCGTGTCCCTAGTCCCTTGTTCCCCAATTGATCCAAGATCCACAGCTCGGGACCCCTACCCGAGACCCCTACCCGAGAGTTCCGTTGTTGGATCGCCGAAGGATCGATGGCTCGCCTTATCATCAGAGACGACATCAACACCGGAGACATCTTCATCCCCAGGTACCTTTTCGCACTCGGCAGCATTGTTCTGCACGCCAACTCGGCCGGTCGTCACGACCAGGTCGACAGTTTCGCCCCTGAGCACCAGATCAGGTTTGGTAACTTAGAGTACGTCACCGACGCTCGGGGCGGTCTGATCTTAACTGGCTTCTCGGCCCCATCAGGGATGCCTACGGACTCCGAAGCATCAACTTTGGGGTCTCTCCTCGATCCGATTTCTGGATCGGCCCTTACCCCGCGGCCGGCTTCGAGCTCGGATGCAACCACTACGTCCGAAGACCGGGAGGCACTCTCGGCCGGACTAACCACGAATCTGGCTTCGACCTTCAACACCGGATCAACTTCCGAAGACCGGGAGTTGCCCTCGACCGGACTCCCTCTCCTTACCGTCAATCCGGCTTTGAGCCTTGGCATGGATTCGATATTCGAAGACCAGGAGACAGCCCTGGTCGCTCTCGTGCCTCGCCTCGCCATCACAATGAAGGTCATCTCTGAAGAAACCTCACACACCAATCCGGCCAGCCTCGCCTTGATAAACGAGGCGCTTGATCGGATCCAGATGATGACTATCTTGGATGGCCCATCCTCGGCTCACGCTTAGCGGGGCCTCGAGGCGGGCTATAGGGAATTTTACATCCCACATGTCGGTGTCAAAATCGGCGGATCTCGGGTAGGGGGTCCCGAACTGTGCGTCTAGGGTCGATGGTAACAGGAGACGGGGGACACGATGTTTACCCAGGTTCGGGCCCTCTCGATGGAGGTAATATCCTACTTCCTGCTTGATTGATCTTGATGAATATGAGGATTACAAGAGTTGATCTACCACGAGATCATAATGGCTAAACCCTAGATGTCTAGCCTGTATGATTGTGATTGCCTCTACGGACTAACCCCTCCGGTTTATATAAACACCGGAGGGGCCTAGGATTGTATAGAGTCGGTTTACAGAGAAAGGAATCTTCATATCCGAACGCCAAGCTTGCCTTCCACGCAAAGGTGCACGACACCGGATATAAAGTCAATCACCGGTCCGGCTTCGGCCGTTTTAACTGGTTTGGCCTCGATCCACTTGGTGAATTTATCTACCATGACTAGCAGATATTTTTTCTTATGGCTTTCTCCATTAAGGGGTCCGACCATATCAAGCTCCAAGACCACGAAAGGCCAAGTAAAGGGGATTGTTTGTAGAGCGGTAGGCGGCATATGGCTTTGATTGGCGAAAAGCTGGCATCCGACACAACGTTGGACAAGTTCATGTGCATCTGCTCGGGCAGTCGGCCAAAAGAAGCCTGTAGGGAAGGCCTTACTTACAAGGGCCCGAGCTGCGGCGTGGTGACCGCCGAGACCAGCATGGATTTCGGCCAGGAGTTGTCGTCCCTCTTCTTTGGAGATACATCTTTGAAGGACTCCGGTAGCGCTTTTCTTGTAGAGCTCTCCGTCATGGACCTTGTAGGCTTTCGAGCGCCGAATAATGCAGTGAGCCTCATTCTGGTCCTCAGGGAGCTCTCGCCTATTAAGGTAGGCCAAGAAGGGTTCGGTCCATGGGGCAATTACTGCCATTATTAGATGGGCCGATGATGTTATTTCGGTGGCTGAGCCTCCGATGATATCGGTATCATGTTCGGAATCTGGGAGTGTAATCGGATCCGGACTGGTGTTGCCGCTCTCACCCTACCACCCCACGGATGGCTTGAAGAGCCTTTCCAGAAAGATGTTAGGCGGGACGGGGTCACGCTTGGAGCCCATGCGAGCAAGGACATTCGCCGCTTGATTACTTTCTCGAGCCACATGATGAAACTCGAGTCCCTCGAACCTAGCTGATATTTTGAGTACAGCATTACGATAGGCCACCATCTTCGGATCTTTGGCATCGAAGTCTCCATTTATTTGGGATATCGCGAGATTTGAATCCTCGCGCACCTCCAAGCGTTGTATGCCCATGGAGGCAGCCATCCGAAGACCGTGCAATAAGGCTTCGTATTCGGCTGCATTGTTGGAGTCTGTGTATAATATTTGGAGTACGTACTGGACTGCCTCCAGTGGGGGACGTTAAGACGACGCCCGTTCCCAAGCCGGCCAGCGTTTTAGAGCCATCGAAGTGCATGACCCAGTTGGAATATGTGCCATACTCTTTAGGGAGTTCGGCCTCCGTCCATTCGGCGACGAACTCGGCCAATACTTGGGATTTAATGGCTCGGCGTGGTTTGTATGTTATGTTGAATGGCAGGGGCTCAATGGCCCACTTGGCAATCCGGCCCATAGCATCGCAGTTGTTTATTATGTCATTGAGTGGTACTTCGAAAGCCACCGTGATCGAGCACTCTTGGAAGTAGTGGCGTAGCTTCCGGGATGCCATGAAGACCGCATATGCTATCTATTGGTAATGAGGGTACCGGGATTTGCATGGTGTGAGGACAGTGGATACGTAGTATACCGGTTTCTGGAGTGGGAATTTGTGTCCGTCCTCCTCTCGCTCAACGACGAGCACCGCGCTCACTACCTGGTGTGTTGCAGAGATGTATAATAGCATCGGTTCGCCGATGTTCGGCGCAGCCAGGATTGGGTTGCTCCCTAAAAGAGCCTTTATTTCTTCCAGTCCGGCCATTGCCGCATCCGTCCACTCGAAGTGGTCGGTGCGTCGGAGAAGGCGATAAAGTGGCAATGCTTTTTCTCCTAGTCTGGAGATAAAGAGGCTCAAAGCTGCCACACATCCGGCTTGTTTTTTCGGACCTGTTTAAGGTCTGTTGGTGTAGCCAATTGTGACAAAGCTTGGATTTTGGCTGGATTTGCCTCAATTCCTCTATTGGAAACGATGAAGCCTAGCAGTTTTCCAGCGGGAACGCCGAAAACACACTTTTCCGGATTGAGCTTGATGTCATATGTGCGGAGGTTGTCGAATGTGAGACGCAGGTCGTCTATTAATGACTCGACATGCCTAGTCTTGATGATGACATCATCCACATATGCTTCAACTGTCTTGCTGATTTGTTTCTCCAGGCATGTTTGATTCATGCGTTGGTAGGTGGCGCCGGCGTTTTTGAGCCCGAAGGGCATAGTGTTGAAGCAGAAAGGCCCGTATGGGGTAATGAATGTCGTTGCGGCTTGATTGGACTCCTTCATTTTGATTTGATGGTATCCGGAGTATGCGTCGAGGAAACACAGTGAGTCGTTCCCTGCAGTAGCATCAATAATCTGATCGATGCGGGGGAGGGGGAAGGGATCCTTAGGGCAGGCCTTGTTGAGGTCTTTGAAATCGACGCACAGGCGCCAGGATTTGTCCTTCTTTGGCACCATCACCAGGTTTGCTAGCCAGTCTGGGTGTTTTATTTCTCTAATGAATCCGGTCTCGATTAACTTGGCTAGCTCCTCCCCCATAGCTTGTCGTTTGGGTTCAGAAAAGCGCCGCAATGTTTGCTTGACCGGCTTATATCCCTTCAATATATTGAGGCTGTGTTCGGCCAACCTACGTGGGATTCTTGGCATATCAGAAGGGTGCCAGGCGAATATGTCCCAGTTCTCGCGCAGGAATGCTCGTAGTGCGGCGTCAACCATTGGTTCCAGCTATGCCCCGATGGAAGCTGTCTTCTTGGGGTCCGTCAGGTGGACTTGAAATTTGACTATTTCGTCCGCTGGTTTGAAAGAGGTGGATTTGGGCCGCTTATCAAGGATTACATCGTCCCTATCCACTGTGGAGCGTAGTGCGGTTAATTCTTCGGCCGCGAGGGCCTCGGACAGTGCCTCAAGGGCCAGGGATGCGGTTTTGTTTTCGGCGTGGAGGGCTATGTCCGGATCACTGGTGAGAGTGATAATACCGTTTGGCCCGGGCATCGTGAGCTTCATATACCCATAATGAGGTATGGCTTGAAAGCGTGTGAATGCGTCTCGCCCCAACAGGGCGTGATATCCACTGTTGAAAGGGGCCACTTGGAAGGTTATCTCTTCGGACCGATAGTTCTCCGGCGTGCCGAATACCACGTCAAGTGTAATTTTCCCCGCGCATCGCGCCTCCCGACTGGGAATGATTCCTCGGAAGGTCGTATTACTTTGCCCGATGCGGCTCCTGTCTATTTCCATTTTATTTAGTGTGTCCTCGTAGATGAGGTTTAGCCCGCTGCCGCCGTCCATGAGCACTTTAGTGAGCTGAAAGCCATCCACAATTGGATTGAGGACCAGGGCGGCTGGTGCCCGGCCTGACCGGAATTTTGGTTCGTCACTGGCATTGAAAGTTATGGCCGTGTCGTTCCAGGGTTTATTGCTGCAACTTGGCAGACTTCGGCGAGGTCGCGGAGTGCCCTCTTGCGCCAATTGTTTGAAGCGAAAGTCTCGAAGACCGTCAATACTCTGAGGTCGTCGTCCTCCGAGGGGTGTTGTTCTGGGGTGTCTTTGGTGAGGATATCCTCGCCGCTCTTGGCCACTTGCCGGAGTATCCAACATGCTCTAAGGCTGTGGGTTGGTGCGGTATCTGGTGTCCTGTGTATTTTGCATGGCCTATCGAGCCATCCCTCCAGAATGGTTCCGCGTCCCGTAGTGGGCTTAGTTTTCTTCACTATGGGGTCGGGTGCCCCGCGAGGGTGCATCCTTTTTGCTCACCAGGGGGTTGAGTGGAGACCGGTGGTTCCCAGCGAGCTGTCTAAGTTTTCCAAGCGCTTTCCATTGCGCAGTACTTCTGTACTATGGTTGCCAAGTCAGCGAAGTGTAATACGCGATGGCGGTTGATGGCGTTGAGGATTCCTTCGTCCGTGCTATTATTGCAGAATACTGAAATCGTGTCCTCGTCGCGGCAATCTTTAATCTTGTCTTTGACAAGGAGGAATCTGGCCCAAAAGTGATGGACTGTTTCCTGAGACTGTTGTCGTACGTGCATGAGGTCGCATATTTCTGGAGGGCCAGAATTGCTTGGCGAATATTGCTTGTGGTGGGTGGGTGGCTTTAAATCCGATCCCTGGCCCAATTTTGATTCCGGAGTTCGAAGAACTTCCGAGCTTATTAGTTCGGGCTCTGGGATGTTAGATGATTTTCTAGGCTCGACACCCGATTCTAGTTTCGGGGGACCGGGAGTGTCGTCCCGCAGACGGGTATCCGGCTCTTCGAGCTCGGAAATCCGAACACAACTCGTCTTCAACATAGGGGAAGAGTTGTTGTTTTGCTCCTCTATGGCCGCTATCTGATGGGTGATCGGCGGAGATTTGATTTCTCTCTGATCGGGTTTAAGCCCAACCCGATCATAGTCTGTAGCGACCCCCATGGCGGCGATGTGATCCAGGAGTTCCTTTAAAGACGACAACTCCATCGGATCCATCCGTTTGGAGTATTCGGAGTCAACACGGAGACGATTTTCGATGACCAGAGAAGTCATCATCGGCTTGACAGCCGAGCAGGCGGTCATGGTAAAGCTGCCCAGCTGGACGGTTTGGCCTGAGGCCAGGGCTCTTCCGGAGGTGATACTGTCCTTGATAACAAGGCGAGCCATCAATCCTGTCTTCGACGTCACAGCGGAACTCTCAATGAAAGCACCAATGTCGGTGTCAAAACCGGTGGATCTCGGGTAGGGGGTCCCGAACTGTGCGTCTAGGGTCGATGGTAACAGGAGACGGGGGACACGATATTTACCCAGGTTCGGACCCTCTCGATGGAGGTAATACCCTACTTCCTGCTTGATTGATCTTGATGAATATGAGGATACAAGAGTTGATCTACCACGAGATCGTAATGGCTAAACCCTAGATGTCTAGCCTGTATGATTGTGATTGCCTCTACGGACTAACCCCTCCGGTTTATATAGACACCGGAGGGGCCTAGGATTGTACAGAGTCGGTTTACAGAGAAAATAATCTTCATATCCGAACGCCAAGCTTGCCTTCCACGCAAAGGAGTGTTGGAAATATGCCCTAGTGGCAATAATAAAATGGTTATTATTATATTTCCTTGTTCATGATAATTGTCTATTGTTCATGCTATAATTGTGTTATCCGGAAATCGTAATACATGTGTGAATACATAGACCACAACATGTCCCTAGTGAGCCTCTAGTTGACTAGCTCGTTGATCAACATATAGTCATGGTTTCCTGACTATGGACATTGGATGTCATTGATAACGGGATCACATCATTAGGAGAATGATGTGATGGACAAGACCCAATCCTAAGCATAGCACACGATCGTGTAGTTCGTTTGCTAGAGCTTTTCCAAATGTCAAGTATCATTTCCTTAGACCATGAGATTGTGCAACTCCCGGATACCATAGGAGTGCTTTGGGTGTGCCAAACGTCACAACGTAACTGGGTGGCTATAAAGGTGCACTACGGGTATCTCCGAAAGTGTCTGTTGGGTTGGCACGAATCGAGACTGGGATTTGTCACTCCGTATGACGGAGAGGTATCTCTGGGCCCACTCGGTAATGCATCATCATAATGAGCTCAATGTGACCAAGTGTTTGGTCACGGGATCATGCATTACGGTACGAGTAAAGTGACTTGCCGGTAACGAGATTGAACAAGGTATTGGGATACCGACGATCGAATCTCGGGCAAGTAACGTACCAATTGACAAAGGGAATTGTATACGGGATTGATTGAATCCTCGACATCGTGGTTCATCCGATGATATCATCGTGGAACATGTGGGAGCCAACATGGGTATCCAGATCCCACTGTTGGTTATTGACCGGAGAGCCGTCTCGGTCATGTCTGCATGTCTCCCGAACCCGTAGGGTCTACACACTTAAGGTTCGGTGACGCTAGAGTTGTAGAGATATTAGTATGCGGTTAACCGAAAGTTGTTCGGAGTCCCGGATGAGATCCCAGACGTCACGAGGAGTTCCGGAATGGTCCGGAGGTAAAGATTTATATATGGGAAGTCCTATTTTGGCCACCGGAAAATGTTCGGGATTTTTCGGTATTGTACCGGGAAGGTTCTACAAGGTTCCGAAGTGGGGCCCACCTGCATGGGGGGACCCACATGAACGTGGGTAGTGGGGGCAAGGCCCCACACCCCTGGTCAAGGCACACCAAGATCCCACCTTAGAAGGAATAAGATCATATCCCGAAGGGATAAGATCAAGATCCCTAAAAAGGGGGGATAACAATCGGTGGGGAAGGGAAATGATGGGATTTCTTTCCCCCACCTTTGCCAACGCCCCAATGGACTTGGAGGGCAAGAAACCAGCCCCCTCCACCCCTATATATAGTGGGGAGGCGCATGGGAGCAGCACCCCAAGCCCTGGCGCCTCCCTCCCTCCCGTGACACCTCTTCCTCCCCGCTTGCGCTTGGCGAAGCCCTGTCGGGATCCCGCTACTTCCACCACCACGCCGTCGTGCTGCTGGATCTCCATCAACTTCTCCTCCCCCTTGCTGGATCAAGAAGGAGGAGACGTCCCCGCTCCGTACGTGTGTTGAACGCGGAGGTGCCGTCCGTTCGGCGCTAAGATCATCGGTGATTTGGATCACGACGAGTATGACTCCATCAACCTCGTTCTCTTGAACGCTTCCGCGCGCGGTCTACAAGGGTATGTAGATGCACTCCCCTCTCTCTCGTTGCTAGATGACTCCATAGATTGATCTTGGTGATACGTAGAAAATTTTAAATTTCTGCTACGATCCCCAACAGTGGTATCAGAGCTAGGTCTATGCGTAGTTTCTATGCACGAGTAGAACACAAACTTGTTGTGGCCGTAGATGTTGTCAATTTTCTTGCCACTACTAGTCTTATCTTGTTTCGGCGGCATCGTGGGATGAAGCGGCCCGGACCAACCTTACACGTACGCTTACGTGAGCCAGGTTCCACCGACTGACATGCACTATTTGCATAAGGTGGCTAGCGGGTGTCTGTCTCTCCCACTTTAGTCGAATCGGATTCGATGAAAAGGGTCCTTATGAAGGGTAAATAGAAGTTGGCATATCACGTTGTGGTTTTACGTAGGTAAGAAACGTTCTTGCTAGAAACCTATAGAAGCCACGTAAAAACATGCAACAACAATTAGAGGACGTCTAACTTGTTTTTGCAGCATATGCCTTGTGATGTGATATGGCCAAAAGGATGTGATTAATGAAATATATGTGATGTATGAGATTGATCATGTTCTTGTAATAGGAATCACGACTTGCATGTCGATGAGTATGACAACCGGCAGGAGCCATAGGAGTTGTCTTTATTTTTTGTATGACCTGCGTGTCATTGAATAATGCCATGTAAATTACTTTACTTTATTGCTAAACACGTTAGCCATAGAAGTAGAAGTAATCATTGGCGTGACAACTTCATGAAGACACGATGATGGAGATCATGATGATGGAGATCATGGTGTCATGCCGGTGACGAAGATGATCATGGCGCCCCGAAGATGGAGATCAAAAGGAGCAAAATGATATTGGCCATATCATGTCACTACTTGATTGCATGTGATGTTTATCATGTTTTACATCTTATTTGCTTAGAACGACGGTAGCTTAAATAAGATGATCCCTCGCAATAATTTCAAGAAAGTGTTCCCCCTAACTATGCACCGTTGCGAAGGTTCATTGTTTTGAAGCACCACGTGATGATCGGGTGTGATAGATTCTAACGTTCGAATACAACGGGTGTAAGCCAGATTTACACACGCAATACACTTAGGTTGACTTGACGAGCCTAGCATGTACAGACATGGCCTCGGAACACGGAAGACCGAAAGGTCGAGTATGAGTCGTATAGAAGATACGATCAACATGAAGATGTTCACCGATGTTGACTAGTCCGTCTCACGTGATGATCGGACACGGCCTAGTTGACTCGGATCATGTTTCACTTAGATGACTAGAGGGATGTCTATCTGAGTGGGAGTTCATTGAATAATTTGATTAGATGAACTTAATTATCATGAACTTAGTCTAAAATCTTTACAATATGTCTTGTAGATCAAATGGCCCACGCTAATGTTGCCCTCAACTTCAACGCGTTCCTAGAGAAAACCAAGCTAAAAGATGATGGCAGCAACTATACGGACTGGGTCCAGAACCTGAGGATCATCCTCATAGCTGCCAAGAAAGATTATGTCCTAGAAGCACCACTAGGTGACGCACCCATCCCAGAGAACCAAGACGTTATGAACGCTTGGCAGCAGCGTGCTGATGATTATTCCCTCGTTCAGTGCGGCATGCTTTACAGCTTAGAACCGAGGCTCCAAAAAGGGTTTTGAGCAACACGGAGCATATGAGATGTTCGAAGAGCTGAAAATGGTTTTCCAAGCTCATGCCCGGGTCGAGAGATATGAGGTCTCCGACAAGTTCTTCAGTTGTAAGATGGAGGAAAATAGTTCTGTCAGTGAGCACATACTCAAAATGTCTGCGTTACACAACCGCTTGACTCAGCTGGGAGTTAATCTCCCGGATGACGCGGTCATTGACAGAATCCTTCAATCGCTTCCACCGAGCTACAAGAGCTTTGTGATGAACTTCAATATGCAGGGGATGGAAAAGACCATTCCTGAGGTATATTCAATGCTGAAATCAGCGGAGGTGGAGATCAAAAAGGAACATCAAGTGTTGATGGTGAATAAAACCACTAAGTTCAAGAAAGGCAAGGGTAAGAAGAACTTCAAGAAGGACGGCAAGGGAGTTGCCGCGCCCGGTAAGCCAGTTGCCGGGAAGAAGCCAAAGAATGGACCCAAGCCTGAGACTGAGTGCTTTTATTGCAAGGGAAGTGGTCACTGGAAGCGGAACTGCCCCAAGTACTTAGCGGACAAGAAGGCCGGCAACACCAAAGGTATATGTGATATACATGTTATTGATGTGTACCTTACCAGCACTTGTAGTAGCTCCTGGGTATTTGATACCGGTGCGGTTGCTCATATTTGTAACTCAAAGCAGGAGCTGCGGAATAAACGGAGACTGGCAAAGGACAAGGTGACGATGTGCGTCGGGAATGGTTCCAAGGTCGATGTGATCGCCGTCGGCACGCTACCTCTACATTTACCTATGGGATTAGTTTTAAACCTCAATAATTGTTATTTAGTGCCAGCTTTGAGCATGAACATTGTATCAGGATCTCGTTTAATTCGAGATGGCTACTCATTTAAATCCGAGAATAATGGTTGTTCTATTTATAGGAGAGATATGTTTTATGGTCATGCCCCGCTGGTTAATGGTTTATTCTTAATGAATCTCGAACGTAGTGTTACACATATTCATAGTGTGAATACCAAAAGATGTAAGGTTGATAATGATAGTCCCACATACTTGTGGCACTGCCGTCTTGGTCACATTGGTGTCAAGCGCATGAAGAAGCTCCATGCTGATGGACTTTTAGAGTCTCTTGATTACGAATCATTTGACACGTGCGAACCATGCCTCATGGGTAAGATGACCAAGACTCCATTCTCCGGAACAATGGAGCGAGCAACCAACTTATTGGAAATCATACATACTGATGTGTGCGGTCCAATGAGTGTTGAGGCTCGTGGTGGCTATCGTTATGTTCTCACTCTCACTTATGACCTG
This sequence comes from Aegilops tauschii subsp. strangulata, assembly GCF_002575655.3. Classification (NCBI taxonomy): domain Eukaryota; kingdom Viridiplantae; phylum Streptophyta; class Magnoliopsida; order Poales; family Poaceae; genus Aegilops; species Aegilops tauschii. The sequence continues at coordinate 119,368,556 of NC_053039.3, read as the reverse complement.
AGTACATATGGGTATGTCTACCTAATGAAACACAAGTCTGAGACCTTTGAAAAGTTCAAGGAATTTCAGAGTGAGGTTGAGAATCAACGTGACAGGAAAATAAAGTTCTTACGATCAGATCGTGGAGGGGAATATTTGAGTCACGAATTTGTCACACACTTAAGGAAATGTGGAATAGTTTCACAACTCACGCCGCCTGGAACACCTCAGCGAAATGGTGTGTCTGAACGTCGTAATCGCACTCTATTGGATATGGTGCGATCTATGATGTCGCTTACCGATCTACCGCTCTCATTTTGGGGCTATGCTTTAGAGACTGCCGCATTCACTTTAAATAGGGCTCCGTCGAAATCCGTTGAGACGACACCGTATGAATTATGGTTTGGGAAGAAACCTAAGTTGTCATCTCTAAAAGTTTGGGGATGCGATGCTTATGTCAAGAAACTTCAACCTGAAAAGCTCGAACCCAAGTCGGAAAAATGCGTCTTCATAGGATACCCTAAGGAAACCATTGGGTATACCTTCTACCTCAGATCCGAAGGCAAGATCTTTGTTGCCAAGAACGGGTCCTTTCTGGAGAAAGAGTTTCTCTCGAAAGAAGTAAGTGGGAGGAAAGTGGAACTTGATGAAGTACTACCTCTTGAACCGGAAAGTAGCGCAGCTCAGGAAGATGTTCCTGTGGTGCCTGCACTGACTAGAGAGGAAGCTAATGATGATAATCAAGGTACTTCGGCTCAAGTTACTACTAAACTTCGTAGGTCCACGAGGACACGTTCCACACCAGAGTGGTATGGCAACCCTATCCTGGAAATCATGTTGTTAGACAACGGTGAACCTTCGAACTATGAAGAAGCAATGGCGGGCCCAGATTCCAACAAATGGCTTGAAGCCATGCAATCCGAGATAGGATCCATGTATGAAAACAAAGTGTGGACTTTGACAGACTTGCCCGATGATCGGCGAGCGATAGAAAACAAATGGATCTTTAAGAAGAAGACGGACGCGGATGGTAATGTTACCATCTATAAAGCTCGACTTGTCGCTAAGGGTTATCGACAAGTTCAAGGGGTTGACTACGATGAGACTTTCTCACCCGTAGCGAAGCTGAAGTCCGTCCGAATCATGTTAGCAATTGCCGCATACTATGATTATGAGATATGGCAAATGGATGGCAAAACGGCATTCCTTAACGGCTTTCTTAAGGAATAATTGTATATGATGCAGCCGGAAGTTTTTGTCGATCCTAAGAATGCTAACAAGGTATGCAAGCTCCAGCGCTCCATCTATGGGCTGGTGCAAGCATCTCGGAGTTGGAACATTCGATTTGATGAGATGATCAAAGTGTTTGGGTTTACACAGACTTATGGAGAAGCCTGTGTTTACAAGAAAGTGAGTGGGAGCTCTGTAGCATTTCTCATATTATATGTGGATGACATACTGTTGATGGGAAATGATATAGAATTCTTGGGAAGCATAAAGGCCTACTTGAACAAGTGTTTTTCAATGAAGGACCTTGGAGAAGCTGCTTATATATTAGGCATCAAGATCATTGGTCTTTCACAAGAGTACGTACCTTGACAAGATATTGAAGAAGTTCAATATGGATCAGTCCAAGAAGGGGTTCTTGCCTGTATTGCAAGGTGTGCAATTGAGCACGGCTCAATGCCCGACCACGGCAGAAGATAGAGAAAAGATGAGTGTCGTCCCCTATGCCTCGGCCATAGGGTCTATTATGTATGCCATGCTGTGTACCAGACCTGATGTAAACCTTGCCGTAAGTTTGGTAGGAAGGTACCAAAGTAATCCCGGCATGGAACACTGGACAGCGGTCAAGAATATCCTGAAGTACCTGAAGAGGACTAAGGATATGTTTCTCGTTTATGGAGGTGACGAAGAGCTCGTCGTAAAGGGTTACGTCGATGCTAGCTTCGACACAGATCTGGATGACTCTAAGTCACAAACCGGATACATGTATATTTTGAATGGTGGGGCAGTAAGCTGGTGCAGTTGCAAGCAAAGCGTTGTGGCGGGATCTACATGTGAAGCGGAATACATGGCGGCCTCAGAGGCAGCACAAGAAGCAATCTGGGTGAAGGAGTTCATTACCGACCTAGGAGTTATTCCCAATGCGTCGGGCCCGATGACTCTCTTCTGTGACAACATTGGAGCTATTGCCCTTGCCAAGGAGCCCAGGTTTCACAGGAAGACCAGGCATATCAAGCGTCGCTTCAACTCCATTCGTGAAAATGTTCAAAATGGAGACATAGATATTTGTAAAGTACATACGGACCTGAATGTAGCAGATCTGTTGACTAAACCTCTCCCTAGAGAAAAACATGATCAACACCAGAACTCTATGGGTGTTCGATTCATCACAATGTAACTAGATTATTGACTCTAGTGCAAGTGGGAGACTGTTTGAAATATGCCCTAGAGGCAATAATAAAATGGTTATTATTATATTTCCTTGTTCATGATAATTGTCTATTGTTCATGCTATAATTGTGTTATCCGGAAATCGTAATACATGTGTGAATACATAGACCACAACATGTCCCTAGTGAGCCTCTAGTTGACTAGCTCGTTGATCAACAGATAGTCATGGTTTCCTGACTATGGACATTGGATGTCATTGATAACGGGATCACATCATTAGGAGAATGATGTGATGGACAAGACCCAATCCTAAGCATAGCACAAGATCGTGTAGTTCATTTGCTAGAGCTTTTCCAAATGTCAAGTATCATTTCCTTAGACCATGAGATTGTGCAACTCCCGGATACCATAGGAGTGCTTTGGGTGTGCCAAACGTCACAACGTAACTGGGTGGCTATAAAGGTGCACTACGGGTATCTCCGAAAGTGTCTGTTGGGTTGGCACGAATCGAGACTGGGATTTGTCACTCCGTATGACGGAGAGGTATCTCTGGGCCCACTCGGTAATGCATCATCATAATGAGCTCAATGTGACCAAGTGTTTGGTCACGGGATCATGCATTACGGTATGAGTAAAGTGACTTGCCGGTAACGAGATTGAACAAGGTATTGGGATACCGACGATCGAATCTCGGGCAAGTAACGTACCGATTGACAAAGGGAATTGTATACGGGATTGATTGAATCCTCGACATCATGGTTCATCCGATGAGATCATCGTGGAACATGTGGGAGCCAACATGGGTATCCAGATCCCGCTGTTGGTTATTGACCGGAGAGTCGTCTCAGTCATGTCTGCATGTCTCCCGAACCCGTAGGGTCTACACACTTAAGGTTCGGTGACGCTAGAGTTGTAGAGATATTAGTATGCGGTTAACCGAAAGTTGTTCGGAGTCCCGGATGAGATCCCGGACGTCACGAGGAGTTCCGGAATGGTCCGGAGGTAAAGATTTATATATGGGAAGTCCTATTTTGGCCACCGGAAAATGTTCGGGATTTTTCGGTATTGTACCGGGAAGGTTCTACAAGGTTCCGAAGTGGGGCCCACCTGCATAGGGGGACCCACATGAACGTGGGCAGTGGGGGCAAGGCCCCACACCCCTGGTCAAGGCGCACCAAGATCCCACCTTAGAAGGAATAAGATCATATCCCGAAGGGATGAGATCAAGATCCCTAAAAAGGGGGGATAATAATCGGTGGGGAAGGGAAATGATGGGATTTCTTTCCCCCACCTTTGCCAACGCCCCAATGGACTTGGAGGGCAAGAAACCAGCCCCCTCCACCCCTATATATAGTGGGGAGGCGCATGGGAGCAGCACCCCAAGCCCTGGCGCCTCCCTCCCTCCCGTGACACCTCTTCCTCCCCGCTTGCGCTTGGCGAAGCCCTGTCGGGATCCCGCTACTTCCACCACCACGCCGTCGTGTTGCTGGATCTCCATCAATTCGACGACGGGGCCCTTGCGCCCGCAGCACCAAGATACACATAGGCCGACGAGCCCGACCGCCCCCCTCGAGGAAGGGACAGGCCGGCTGGAGAGGTTGAATACCCACCCGCTCCCCCTCGCCGTCAAGGCAAGCAGGCGGCACAACCAGAATACCAATATGATCTCTGTCATGACCTTGCCATTAGAGCAGGACAGACACGATCCATCTATGGATCTCGGGATTATGCCTTGGCTGGATGGGACGGATACCAATCGTTGCGTGGCCGAAACGACAAAATTCGGGAGCAGCACTGGGCCGATACGGCCGCTGATCTACGATGTGGCGTAGCCCAGGTTACGGGTGCCGCTCACCCAATGTGCTTCACTGACGAGGTAATGCGGCATCAGTTCCCCGAAGGGTTTAAACCCGTAAACATCGAACAATAGACGGGACTATAGACCCAGCCGTGTGGATCGAAGACTTTCTTCTCCACATTCATATGGCTCGAGGGGATGACCTTCACGCCATAAATATTTGCCATTAAAGCTCAAAGGACCAGCCAGGCATTGGCTGAATAGCCTCCCCAAAAACTCTATAGGGAGTTGGGAACAGCTCGAGGATGCTTTCGAGCTAACTTTCAAGGCACCTACGTTCGGCCTCCGGATGCCGATGACCTGAGCCACGTGGTCCAATAGCCCGGAGAATCAACCAGGCAATTTTGGAATCGGTTTTTAACCAAAAAGAACCAGATCACCGACTGTCTGGATGCAGAAGCAACAACTGCATTTAGGCATAGTATCCAGGACGAATGGCTAGCACGCCAGCTCGGCCAGGATAAGCCTAAGATGATGTCAGCACTTAACTCGCTGATGACCCGCTTTTGCGCGGGGGAAGACAGTTGGTTGGCTCGTAGAAGCACCAACCCAGAAGACCCCAACACCTTGGAAGTCCAGGACGGAAATGGGAAACCATTGTGCAACAGAAATAAGCGTCGCCACAACGGCGGCGAAGCCGAAGACACGGCAGTGAATGCCGGATTCCGCAACTCCAAAACTGGACTACGGAAGAAATCCTCTAAGGGGAACCAGGATCACTGCAAGAAAATACACTTCCGTGATGATACGTGTTTGATGAGGACATCAATACCATTGTTACACCCACAGCCCCTGCTGCTATACATACTGGACCAATTACTAGAGCTCGCGCATGCCAATTAAATTATCAAGTACTTTCATTTCTTGGTAATGATTCTAATGTTCATCAGAATATGATGCTGCCTAAATTGGATACATTTGTCTTGCTTACAAATGAAGGGCCTAGCTTGGACAAGAAGGATGAACATTGGAGCAAGATCAAGCATGGAGATGATGGCATGCGCAAGGGGAACAAGAACGGAGTTACAAGTGATGATTTCAGGACTTTGAAGTCACCATAATGAGTGCATGAACCTTGGACGAAATATAGAGGATGCCACTTCATAAATTTCATCCAGAGGCTATTATAGGTGTTGCATCACCTTATTATTGGGCCAGGCCCATGTAATTTTGAAATACTTGAGTATAGGCTGTTTTTAGAGTTTGTATGTGTGGGGAAACAAGAGATAGGGTTGGTTTTGGACCCCTCCTTCAAGGGCCACGAAATCCCCCCCTCTTCCTCCATATATACAACACTTAGGGCACCGTTTATACTTTGTGTTTTGTTTAGATTAAAAGTTCGCCATAACTGCAACTTCACGTACTTCGTTTGTGTTCAACGACCAGACCAAGACGTCACAGAACCCCACCTTCATTAATAAAGCTTTCCTCTTATATTCGCAATATCCAGATTGCAATCTCAGTTTCTTGCTTGTTCTTCGTTTGCTCGCTGGAAATAGACCCTCGTGGTCAGGTTGATCGTGCTCCGGCGTGGTCAATAACCCCTCGGAAGTTGGTTTAGCGATTGCTAAGACGCGACGTCTTCGCATGTTCGTAGTCGGATCGTTAAAGTCGACTCCCTCAGAAAACGATAGCTATCTCATTGAAACATCGGGACAGCTTCACCTCTATCAAGTGGTATCAGATTTCTAGGTTGCTCGGTGAGATTTTACAGTTTTTCGTTCTTCATACCTACAGTCCACGAAAAAGCCAAAAAAAAATTAGGGTTAGTTCATCATATCCGAACCAATCTGAGCCTTTGCATAATCTTTTTAGAGTTTTGCTTTGTTGAATTTATGGTTGCATCATCGTGTCGGGTTGTTGGTCTTAGCGTCTAGTCCTTTAGAGTTTCGAGTTCTATACACAGGTTATCACGTCACCGCTACCATATATCACCACCGCATCATCATCATCACCGCTGCTATATACCACCACCACATATTCGCCGCCAATCCGAGTCCATATATGCTACCACCTATCTACCGCCATCACGCCAATCCGAGTCCACCTGCAACATATATGCGCCACCAGTCCGAGTTCCACCAGATTCATCTCCGCCACCAATCTGAGTCCAGTATTTATTACTATGTTGTCGATTTCCAGATCACGCCATACTCCAAGTCGTGACAGAGTAGGACTCCCGAAATTCCATGTTACCCGGAGTAGAAAAATAGTTCCAGTTAAAAAAACTAAGTCTGGAAAATTCTGGCTAGGCAGTTTTTAGACCATTTGTAGACTTTTTCGAAATAAAATTGTTGTGGATCAAAAAAGAGGAAAAAAAGTGCAAAAAAAGTGAAAAAAGAGAAAAAAATTCAGAGTGTGCTCCTCCCTTGTTTACGTGCAGCGCTGTGATTTTGTTAGTGTTCTAGGCTCGCGTCTCTAGCACGGTCTAGCCCAGGACCAGCACAGTACCGTCGTTGAGCGTTTATTCAACTTTGCATCTCTGAATTGATTATTGCTGACATTTTTGCTACCATATCATAAGCCTTCCCAGCTCCACATACATCTACGTCGTGCGTTTGACACCACCTGGCAATCGCTTTGTCCAAGCTTTGACAGTTTGGACTACAACGGTTGCCGATCATCACCTGCTGCTGGGTAAGAACTAGTAAGAATTTAAGATTCGCTTGACGGATTTGTGACACACCACCACCACTTCCTAGTAGCCTATAGGATCATATTCTTGTGTCTTTCTATTGCTTCTAACCATGGTAGGATCACAAGCCAATGAGACTGATTGGGAGAACATGTCGAACAAACAGCTACATGATAAATTTCAGCAAATGATGAGTGGACACGTGCAAGATGTGCTAAATAGATTTGACGAGGCCATGGAGAAGATAGATGGCATTGAGAAGAAGTTCGAAACAAAGCTCGATAACAAGTTTAATTAATTGCTCGTGCGTCTTCCACAACCACCGCCGGCTGCACCTGTCGCACCTCTACAACAACAACAACGTCGCCTTCCAAATCAAGTGGGACGAGCACTACGCGTTCCCCTTGATCCTGGTCAAAATTCTGGTGCCGTTGCACCTACTATTGATGCTTCTGTGGCTCCTGCTGCTGCCGCTAAGGAGGACATTTACGAGGGCGATTACGAGGATGAGGTTGATCAAAATCAGCACTATGTGCAACCACCAGCACCACCACCAGGTCGTCCTCATGCCTATAATCATAATGGTAGGGCTGCACCACCTCCTCAGGTACGAGATTATGACCATGTTCCTAAACTGAAATTGAATATTCACCATTTGACGGTCGATACATTCCTGATGTCTATCTTACTTGGGAATTAGAAACTGAACAACGTGTCACATGCTTACAATATCCCGAGGATAGACATGTTGCTGCTGCTGTTTGTGAATTCACTAGCTTTGCTTCTGTTTGGTGGTCTGAACATTGTAGAGTATATCCTATTCCAGCTACTTGGGCTGCTTTGAAAACTACTATGCATACTCATTGGATTCCACCATATTATCAACGTGAATTGCTTCAAAAATTGCAGCGTTAAGACAAGGAAAAAATTCTGTAGAGGAATATTATCAAGACTTGCAAACTGGTATGATTAGATGTGGTATTGTTGACGATAACAAAGCTATGGTTGCATGTTTTATGGGTAGATTAAATAAAGAGATCCAGACCATTTTAGAGTATAAGGAATACAATAATATCACTCGTTTATTCCATCTTGCTTGCAAAGCTGAACGTGAAATGCAGGGTCGACAGGCATTTGCGCGGACTAACTTTTCTGCAGGTCGACCTTCATCATGGACACCGCGTGCATCTTCTACTTCCACACGTTCTGCTACACCGGCACCTCCGTCAGCTGCCACCTCCAACTGTGATACAAGAAATCAGGCACTACCACCACTATCTGCCAAGAGCACACCTACCGGGCCTGCACAGAGCTCTTCTTTATCCATGGCACCAACAGGGCACACTCATGATATTGTTTGTCATCGTTGTAAGGGTAGAGGTCATTATGCGAGAGAATGCCAATCTCCGTGTGTTATGATTGCTACTGAGGATGGTGGGTATGAGTCCGCTAGTGACTATGATGAGGAGACTTTGGCTCTTATTACAAGTGAATAACACGGTGGAGATGATTCTGATATGAGACGCAATACATGGCTGTTGAAGATGCTGACAGGTATGAAAGTTTAGTTGCTCAACATGTTTTGAGTGTGCAGGTCACACAAGCTGAGCAAAATCAAAGGCATAATTTGTTCCATACAAAGGGAGTTGTGAAGGAACGTTCTGTTCGCGTCATCATAGATGGAGGGAGCTGCAACAAATTGGCTAGCATGGAGATGGTGGAGAAGCTATCTCTCACCACAAGACCACATCCACATCCTTACTACATCCAATGGTTCAACAACAGCAGCAAGGTTAAGGTAACACGTACTATTCATGTGCATTTTAGTATCACCACATATGCTGATTATGTTGATTGTGATGTGGTACCCATGCAAGCATGTTCCTTATTACTTGGTAGACCATGGCAATTTGATAAAAATTCTGTACACCATGGTAGAAACAATCAATATACTCTTGTTCATAAGGATAAACATATTAATTTGCTTCCTATGACTCCTGATTCCATTTTGAAAGATGATATTAATAGAGCTAATAAAACAAAACAGGAGAAAAATAAGAGTGAAAATCAGATTGTGGCAAAAGAATTTGAGCAACAAATGAAGCCTAATAATAAACCATCTAGTGTTGCTTCTGAAATTAAATTGAAAAGTGCATGTTTACTTGCCACCAAATCTGATATTGATGAGCCAGATTTTAGCAAATCTGTTTGCTATGCTTTTGTGTGCAAAGAGGCATTATTTTCATTCGAGGACGTGCCTTCCTCTTTGCCTCCTGCTGTCACTAACATTTTGCAGGAGTTCGCTGATGTCTTTCCACAAGACGTGCCACCGGGATTACCACCTATTCGCGGGATTGAGCATCAGATTGACTTAATTCCTGGTGCTTCGCTGCCAAACCGTGCGCCATACCGTACCAATCTAGAGGAGATAAACGAGATTATGCGTCAAGTATAGGAGCTGCTCGACAAAGGTTATATACACGAATCTCTTAGTCCTTGTGCTGTTCCTATTATACTAGTGCCAAAAAAGGATGGTATGTCACGTATGTGTGTTGATTGTAGAGGCATTAATAATATTACTATTCGTTATCATCATCCTATTCCTAGGCTAGATGATATGCTTGATGAATTGAGTGGCTCTACAATATTCTCCAAAGTTGATTTGCATAGTGGATACCATCAAATTCGTATGAAATTGGGAGATGAATGGAAAACAGCATTTAAAACTAAGTTTGGTTTATATGAGTGGTTAGTCATGCCTTTTGGGTTAACTAATGCACCTAGTACTTTCATGAGATTAATGAACGAATTTTTACGTGCTTTCATTGGACGATTTGTGGTAGTCTATTTTGATGATATACTGATTTATAGCAAATCTTTGGAAGAACATTTGGAACATTTACGTGTTGTTTATATTGCTCTACGTGATGCACATTTGTTTGGTAACCTTGGGAAGTGCACCTTTTGCACCGACCGAGTATCTTTTCTTGGCTATGTTGTTACTCCACAGGGAATTGAAGTTGATAAAGCCAAGATTGAAGCTATTGAGAGTTGGCCGCAGCCCAAAACGGTCACACAAGTGAGGAGTTTTCTTGGACTCACTGGTTTCTATAGGCATTTTGTGAGAGATTTTAGCACCATTGTTGCACCTCTCAATGAGCTTACAAAGAAGGATGTGCCTTTTGTTTGGGGGTACCGCACAGGAAGAAGCATTCACGGTATTGAAAGATAACTTGACACATGCTCCTTTACTCCAACTTCCTGATTTTAATAAGACTTTTGAGCTTGAATGTGATGCTAGTGGAATTGGATTTTTTTGGCTGGGTAGTGGAATTGGATTAGGAGGTGTGTTATTACAAGATGGTAAACCTATTGCATACTTTTCTGAAAAACTGAGTGGGCCTAGTCTGAATTATTCTACTTATGATAAGGAATTATATACTCTTGTTCGGACTTTGGAAACATGGCAACATTATTTATGGCCCAAAGAATTTGTTATACATTCTGATCATGAATCTTTGAAACATATTAAAAGTCAAGCAAAACTGAACCATGGACATGCTAAATGGGTTGAATTCATTGAGACATTCCCTTATGTCATTAAACACAAGAAGGGTAAAGAAAATTTTATTGTTGGTGCATTGTCTCGTCATTATACTATGCTTTCACAACTTGGCTTTAAAATATTTGGTTTGGAGACCATCAAACATCAATATGTGCATGATGCTGGATTTAAAGATGTATTGCAGAATTGTAAAGAAGGTAGAGCATGGAACAAGTTCGCCATTAACGATAGATTTGTGTTTCGTGCTAACAAGCTATGCATTCCGGCTAGCTCCGTTCATCTTTTTTTGTTGCAGGAGGCGAACGGAGGAGGATTAATAGGACATTTTGGCGTCAAGAAGACAGAGGATGTACTTGCTACACATTTCTTGAAGGAAATATGCCCTAGAGGCAATAATAAAGTTGCTATTTTATATTTCCTTATATCATGATAAATGTTTATTATTCATGCTAGAATTGTATTAACCGGAAACTTGATACATGTGTGGATACATAGACAAAACACCGTGTCCCTAGTAAGCCTCTACTAGACTAGCTCGTTAATCAAAGATGGTTAAGTTTCCTAACCATAGACATGTGTTGTCATTTGATAAACGGGATCACATCATTAGGAGAATGATGTGATGGACATGACCCATCCATTAGCTTAGCATATTGATCGTTCAGTTTTTTGCTATTGCTTTCTTCATGTCAAATACATATTCCTTCGACTATGAAATTATGCAACTCCTGGACACCGGAGGAATACCTTGTGTTCTATCAAACGTCACAACGTAACTGGGTGATTATAAAGATGCTCTACAGGTATCTCCGAAGGTGTTTGTTGGGTTGGCATAGATCGAGATTAGGATTTGTCACCCCGAGTATCAGAGAGGTATCTCTGGGCCCTCTCGATAATACACATCATAAGAAGCCTTGCAAGCAAGTGACTAATGAGTTAGTTGCGGGATGATGTATTACGGAACGAGTAAAGAGACTTGCCGGTAACGAGATTGAACTAGGTATGAAGATACCGGCGATCGAATATCGGGCAAGTAACATATCGATGACAAAGGGAATAATGTATGTTGTCATAACAGTTCGACCAATAATGATCTTCGTAGAATATGTAGGAACCAATATGAGCATCCAGGTTCCGCTATTGGTTATTGCACTGGTACGCGTCGGTGCTATACAAACGGTTTTTAACGCCTTTCCGCGACGGCATTTGGAACCGTCGCCAAGTGAGTGTGGGCGATAGGGGGGTCCTTACCACACGACCCAGAAATCGTCAGGGATAGGCCCTCCTGGGACACCAAATGAGCTCGTGTGCGATCGGGTGAGGCATCGAAACCCAATCATTTCCGTAGGTATGTACATCCCACACGGTGAATCCCAGAAAAATATTTTCGTTCGTATGTATATCACACACAGTCAATCCAAGGAATACATTTCCGTTCTTATGTACACCCCACACAGTCAATCCAGGGAAAACGTTTCCGTTCATATGTATATCACACACAGTCAATCCAAGGAATACATTTCCGTTATTATGTACATCCCACACAGTCAATCCAGGGAAAACGTTTCCGTTCGTATGTACATCCCACACAGCTTTATGTGTAGGCTCGTGTGTGAAAGGTGTAATTATCACACACGCTCTGCCTTTGTTAAGTGTTTGCTTTTATCAACTATATCACACACGATTTGATGAAGAAAACTGTGTGGCATTGGGCTATCCATCACAAGCGCTTTTACTGCTAGAACCATTTGCAAAGTTCCATGACACATTTAGCAGGTTTATTAGTTTACAATTAATAATTCCAGTATTATGCAAATTCACATTTCATATCGAACAGCTGTTTGCCAATTTCATATCAGGCACATAAATATATTATAACATCACAGTACGATAGCTACATGAAAACAGAACAGTAAACATATAGCTAGTTCAACTTCATAAGAAAATTATTAGAACAATATATTCATTTCCCTAATCGAGATCATCCAGGCTCGTCTTATCCACCTCTGCTTTCAGTTCAGTAAGAACCTATTTTGCACTGGCTAACTGGGAAAGTGCCTCCTCCTTCGCCAACACCATCTTATCAAAGTCTAATTTAAAAAAACTGAGCTCATTCTCCATCTTCCTCTTTTTTTCCCGCATCTTGAAATATTCTTCAGCGTTGACAACACTTTCTCTAAGCCTATCTCTGTTCTCTTCCTCATACATGCTCCAGAGCTTTGCTAGGCACATCTTCAAAGACTGTGGCCACTCTTGGTCAACCCACTCTAGGTAAGAACACTTTCGTTCATCCTATAATATTTAAAACTAAATCAGTAACAATTGTAGGGGAAACGGGTTTGTAGCAACATAGAAAATCACCAAATACATATTTTGAAAAACTGAAGAAATAGGTTAATTATGACATATCTTCTCAAAACGATCAATGTGCAAATGAATTAATTGCTACTGAGACAAGAACCAAATTCGAAAACATAAAAAGCTATAATTCACTTCAAGAACGCTACAAGTTCTTAGTCATGTACTATAAATAACAAATTGAATATTTTATGAGGAAGCTAAATATAACTGCAACATCCTATAATATTTTATGAGGTAAGAACACTTCCGTTCATCCTATAATATTTAAAACTAGATCAATAACAATTGTAGGGGAAATGGGTTTATAGCAACATAGAAAATCACCAATGCCTATTTTGAAAAACTGAAGAAACATATTAATTATGACATATCTTCTCAAAAAGATCAATGTGCAAATGAATTAATTGCTACTGAGACAACAACCAAATTCTGGAACATCAGAAGCTATAATTAACTACAACAACGCTACAAGGTCTTACTCATGTACAATAAATAACAAATTGAACATTTTACGAGGAAGGTAAATATAACTGCAACATCATAGTGATGACCCACAAGTATAGGGGATCTATCATAGTCCTTTCGATAAGTAAGAGTGTCAAACCCAACGAGGAGCAGAAGGAAATGACAAGCAGTTTTCAGTAAGGTATTCTCTGCAAGCACTGAAATTATCGGTAACAGATAGTTTTGTGATAAGGTAATTTGTAACGGGTAACAAGTAACTAAAGTAAACAAGGTGCAGCAAGGTGGCCCAATCCTTTTTGTAGCAAAGGACAAGCCTGGACAAACTCTTATATAAAGGAAAACTCTCCCGAAGACACATGGGAATTATCGTCAAGCTAGTTTTCATCACGCTCATATGATTCGCGTTCGTTACTTTGATAATTTGATATGTGGGTGGACTGGTGCTTGGGTACTGCCCTTCCTTGGACAAGCATCCCACTTATGATTAACCCCTCTTGCAAGCATCCGCAACTACAAAAGAAGTATTAAGGTAAACCTAAACATAGCATGAAACATGTGGATCCAAATCAACCCCTTACGAAGCAACGCATAAACTAGGGTTTAAGCTTCTGTCACTCTAGCAACCCATCATCTACTTATTACTTCCCAATGCCTTCCTCTAGGCCCAAATAATGGTGAAGTGTCATGTAGTCGACGTTCACATAACACCACTAGAGGAAAGACAACATACATCTCATCAAAATATCGAACGAATACCAAATTCACATGACTACTTATAGCAAGACTTCTCCCATGTCCTTAGGAACAAACGTAACTACTCACAAATCATATTCATGTTCATAATCAGAGGGGTATTAATATGCATAAAGGATCTGAACATATGATCTTCCACCAAATAAACCAACTAGCATCAACTACAAGGAGTAATCAACACTACTAGCAACCCACAGGTACCAATCTGAGGCTTTGAGACAAAGATCGGATACAAGAGATGAACTAGGGTTTGAGATGGGATGGTGCTGGTGAAGATGTTGATGGAGATTGACCCCCTCCCGATGAGAGGATCGATGGTGATGATTTACCCCTCCCGGAGGGATGTTTCCCCGGCAGAACAGCTCCACCGGAGCCCTAGATTGGTTCCGCCAAGGTTCCGCCTCGAGACGGCGGCGCTTCGTCCCGAAAGCTTCCTTCCTATTTTTTCCAGGGCGAAAGACTTCATATAGCCAAAGATGGGCACCGGAGGCCTGCCAGGGGGCCCACGAGGCAGGGGGCGCGCCCAGGGGGTAGGGCGCGCCCCCCACCCTCGTGGATGGTGGGTGGCCCCCCTTCAGCTGATTCCTTCGCCAGTATTTTTTATTAATTCCAAAAAGTACCTCCGTGAAGTTTCAGGACTTTTGGAGTTGTGCAGAATAGGTCTCTAATATTTGCTCCTTTTCCAGCCTAGAATTCCAGCTGCCGGCATTCTCCCTCTTCATCTAAACCTTGTAAAATAAGAGAGAAAAGGCATAAGTATTGTGACATAATGTATAATAAGAGCTCATAATGCAATAAATATCGATATAAAAACATGATGCAAAATGGACATATCACATAGCGACAGTGTTTGGATGACAGCAAATTGATACTAACAGGTGTGTACATGCACAAATTTAGTAACATGGAACTAATAGCACTAAGGCCGTCCACTATGTATGCAAAACTGGTGTAAAGACAATTGTTTCTACATCTCGCACCGGTGCCCTACACTGGCGAGCCGATGCAGCGGAAAAAAATCAGGGACCCGGACTCCGGAGCACCTAGTTGCTCCGATGCCCAGTTCCTTCGTGCCATAAAGATTTAGTATTTTACTGCTTGGCCGCTTGGATGTGTGGACCAAACTTGGCTGCACAAACTGCTGAAGCGGTGCCAAATAATTTTCTAATGGCACCGCTGATGAGATGGCAACAATTTTAGATAGTAGGTACAAACTGTGACACTGTCTTAGGATGCGTTTGGTTGAAGGTGTGGTATGAATGGGTTGGGACCGTGACAGTGTTTGAATCACATCTAACAAATGATTTGTAACAATGAAAGAGGGTCTAACCTTCTCTGCACATGCCAGAAACTTCCTCCCACTGTCCACAGATTCAAACGCAACTAGCTTCACGCATGGAGATTGATGGTGACAACGAGCAGATAGATCTTCAGCCACCCCGCTCCATTCGTTGCCACTGATGGTCCTAGGGAGCTACAAGAGGAAGAAATGACTCAAATCGACCGCCGGGTATAAATCCTTCATTCCAAGTCATAGCCCAAGAAAGAGAAGAGAGGCATACCCGGGTGGTGAAGGAGTCGTCGCCGGAGGAGGAACCGCTCGAGAGGTCTTTGAAGGAGAACATGGCAACCCCTGCGGTAGGATGCGAGATGGCGAGAGTGAGGAAGTGACTATAGCTTAGGAAGGAAGGGGTGGGGAAGGGGGGAGGGGGTAGATATTTTGGCGGTACGCCAAAATTTTGGAAATGTGGAGGGAAACTTTGTGCGCGGTCCCGCCAGACCATTCACTTTGAACGATTGTGTGCATCGCAAACGATTCTTCTGCTTTACGCGCATGGGATGAGTTTGATAATTCAAATTTTGGTGGAAATTTCCCCGGGTACGTCATTGCATAATTTAACATCGCTTGCTAATTTGGGCACACAAAAGAGCGTATAGCAGACAGACCACACTTACTGAATTGAGAAATTTTAGGAATTAAACAGAGCCAGTTGACCTAAACATTGCTCTAACAAAAGACCAGCATTAAAAACAAAGCCTAAGTACGCATAATTTTAACAAATCCGCCGCTGCGCCGGCCTATGCATCGCCGGTGTGAGATGAGACGTCGATGACTTGTCCTGGCGACATGCCGCCGTTGGTGGACTCCGCGTCCCCCCTGCTGAAGTCGACCGCGTCCTTGTCCTTGTCCTCGTCCTCGGCGCCGCCCTCAAGGTTGTAGTACTCGTAGTAGTGGCTCTGCCAGAGCTCGCGTTGGTACTCCACCGCCGATTCCTCGACGGGCAGACTCTTCTCTACATCGACCCCGGCCACGCGCAACTCCTCCTCCCGGCGCTCCTCGATCTCCGCCGCCTCCTACATCTCCAGCTCCCGCTCGGCGACCTCATGATGAAGCAGGTGCTCCATGGCCACCGCCGCCTTTTCGGACGTGGGTTGCATGCTGGAGTCCGAGGTGGCATGGAATATCTTGGCGTGTGCATCGTCGATCTTGGCTTGGATGGCCTTGACCCGGGCCAGGGCAACATCGGCGGCACGGGCGGCAGCTCAAGCGCTCTCGGGGTTTGCAGCCGTCGTCGCAGCTGCTGCTGCAGCCGTCTCGGCTGCTGCAGCTACCCTGTCGGCTGCCGTAGACGCCCTCTCGGCGGAAGCGGCCGCGCTCAATGCGAATGCGGCGGCACTCTCGGCGCAGGCGGCAGCGCTCGGGGGGGACGCGGCCATCGTACGGGCCTTCATGAAGCATTTCCATGGCGTCATCTTTGCAAGAAGGGGGTGCGGGAATGGGGATCGGGATTCGTGGATTCGGGGGTTGCCGGCACTGGAGCAGACGAGGCGGCGAAGCTTAAGGAGGGAGACTTAAATAGAACCAGATATTTTCATCGCAAATGGTTCCTAGAAAACAACTGTGTGTGATGTTGTAGATATTTTTTATTAGCTGTGAAAGACGAATTTGGAATAAAGTGGCAACGGATGGTCTTTTAAATGTACGAGAAAATTTGTAGTACTAATACAACTGTCATGTCAAATTTTGGAAAATTTCAGGGGTCATTTGACCTTTTAAGACATTTAAGTGATTTTCTAGCCATTTAATGACCGTAATTCAAATTTGAACTGCATGTACATGCAATAGCTAACCATAACGGTTTAAAAAGTCATATTTTGTGTACTTGTGTGCGATTTAATTCCATGTGCAGTAAATTGGAAGGGATTTTCAAACATATTGGTCTAACAGCTATGACACAATTAAGCATGGAGTGCCATGGCATTTAAATTCCAAAAAATTAAAAAAAGTCAGAAACACATGAAACCTTGGTTGATGTAATGTCATGCCACCAAGATGATGTGCTAAAAAAATTGGCATGTTCGACGAAAGTTTGGACACACACCCCTCACAAACCGGAGCAACTCACTAGAACGCTAATGGTCCGAGAGGGAATAATGCATGTTTGATGACGAACGGGAGATAGCTTCCTCTTACGGCCTTCAATTTTTTTTCTACATTTAACATGCACTACTACAATTGTAATGTGAAATTTTGGAAAATTCTAGGGGTAATTTGACCTTTTAAAAACATTTAAGTGATTTTCTAGCCATTTAATGACCATAATTCAAATTTGAACTACATCTACATGCAACGCCTAACCATAATGGTTTGAAAAATCATATTTGTGTACTTGTGTGCGAGTTAATTCCATGTGTAGTAAATTAGAAGGAATTTTCAAACATATTTGTCTCACGACATGGACACATGCATATGTATGCATAGAGTGACATGGCATTTAAATTCCAAAAAATTAAAAAAATCAGAAACACATGAAACCTTGCTTGATGTAATGTCATGCCACCAAGATGATGTGGTAAAAAAATTGGCATGTTTGACGAAAGGTTGGACACACACCCCTCACAAACTGGAGCAACTCACTAGAAGGCTCGTGGTTCCGAGAGGGAACAATGCATGTTTGATGGCGAACGGGAGATAGCTTCATCTTACGGCCTTCAACTTTTTTCTACGTTTAACGTGCACTACTACAACTATAATGTGAACATTTGGAAAATTCTAGGGGTCATTTGACCTTTTAAAGACATTTCAGTGATTTTCTAGCCATTTAATGACCGTAATTCAAATTTGAACTACATCTACAGCCAGATGCCAAAAAAATTGAACTACATCCACCCCCACCTCCTCGATCGGGGTCTTGTTCATCCAGCGGCAACGGCCTCTACTACCACGGGATCCTGTTCATCCAAACCCCACCGGGAACTGTTCATCCAACACCCACCGGGAACTCTTCATCAAGAGGCAGCTTCGATCAGCTTCAGTTAGCAGCAGTAGCGAAGGGATCACTCGGGTTTAGTTAACAGCAAGGGATCGACCGGGGTTCAGTTACGTAGCTAGTGCAATCGCTCGGGTTCAGTTAGAGCCCAACGCCTGGCTCGGGTTTAGTTAGAGCGCAACGCCTCGCACACACACGCGACGAGAGAAACGTGCAAACCTCCGTGCATCGCTCGGCCCCGACCACCCACCGTAACCGGGAACTCCCCCAAAATTTTCCTCGCCCTCACTTCTACCACGATTTTTCTGTCATGGACGACCCAAAGAATGTCATGCAGGTGCGTCTCCGGCCCGCCCAGGACGAAAAGCACATTTTCTATCATGATTTTTTATCATAGAAGTAGGAGCCCACCACATCTATGATGATACCGGGTTTTGTAACAATAATCGTCATAGAAGTGTCATAAGCATGACAAAAAAATCGTTCGGCCCAAAATTTCACGGATGTTTTTTTGTAGTGGATGGACCCACCAAATTGGACACAATTCTGGACAGACCCTGTCAGATCCACGGGACGTCTGACAAGCCCGCCAACCACAACAACCGTAACTATTGGGTAATCAAACAGGTCGGCAGGCTCACAGCCGAGGACGCAGGCAAAAGCCCCCGCAATGAGGACCATGAAGAACCTCGTAGGCCGAACATTGGGGGCCAGGAAAAAATTCCCTCCCGAGGTAAAAATGGTGAATATGATCTACGCCACCCACATACCCAAGAAGGAGCGGAAACATGCACTTCGGGATGTCTACGCCGTAGAGCCTGTAACCCCGAAATTCAACCCATGGTAGGCATGTCCGATCACCTTCGACCATAGGGACCACCCGACCAGTATCCGTCATGGAGGATCGATGACCCTGGTCCTTTCCCCCATTATCAATGGGTACCACCTCACCAGAGTCCTTATGGACGGAGGCAGCAGCCTCAATCTGATCTATGCAGATACAGTGAGGAAAATGGGTATTGACCCATCAAGGATCAAACCCAGTAACACTACCTTCAAAGGAATAATCCTCGGTGTGGAAGCCCGCTTCTCAGGCACCCTGACTTTGGAAGTAGTATTCGGTTCACCTGACAACTTCCGCAGCGAGGACTTGATCTTCAACATTGTCCCTTTCCGCAGCGGTTATCACGTACTCTTGGGCCGGACAGCGTTCGCTCGTTTCAACGCCGTCCCCCATTATGCATACTTAAAGCTAAAAATGCCCGGACCTAAGGGCATCCACAGTGAACGGCAACACGGAGCGCTCACTCTAGACTGAGGAACACACAGCGGCCCTGGCAGTCAAAATTCAAACTAATATCGAGGGGCCCCACTATAAGCCCGCCGTCAAGGCACAAGAAGCAAGGAAACGGGCCTGAGCTCTATCTCCGTTTGAGGAACATCCCTACGCTCCACGTAAATAGGGATACGCCCCCACAACACGCCCACCCAATTCGCATATTATGTGCCTCGTCAGCACAATTTCGCACTCAAAATACCATGGGCAGCTGTGGGGACCAAATTCACCTAAAAACCAAGTGTTTGGCTCAACCGAACTATGGTCATACACGTCCCCGGATGTCGAACAGGTACCATTACAGACCGATCTGGCATTTAGCTAGAACAGCTCGGCAACCTCTCAAGGCTCCTAGTCAAGGGCCCGTCGGCCGATTTGCAACCCCTCTACAGAGTTCTCCCCCCAACAGAAGCAAAGGCGCAGACGTGCAGCAGGGCACAGTAGGGATATCAACCCACGCTTCAAGGCCTTGTGTAAACCTTTCATCTATAAAATTTTCTTTTTTATTATTATAAAGTGCCTGTAACAGATGCTTTGGCAGTTCCAATGGTATGAATAGACGGCATGAGCTTTTTGGAAACAAAGACCACTTTTTATGGTCCTCTTGCAGTCTCTTATATTGCACCTTTCTTCCGCTCTTCGACGCCACTATAAACTAGTTCGTCACAAATTTTCCTTAAGGCAGCAATCGGGTAATAGACCGGGGGATCGACCATAATACTCGCCCTATGCCTCATGTCCGGCACTATTCTTTCTTTACATGTTCGGCGTCTTGGGTATTACATTATATGCATCAGTTCCGAATTATGTCTTCGGTCAATAGTTGGGTTGCCCGGCTCATGTGCTTACCTTCTTACGTTTCGCTCGTAAGGCTAAGGAGGTAAAGGGAGAACCACTGTGATTGTACTTCTGGCTAGCCTGGTTAAGTACCCCAGTGGAGAAAGCCGAAAACTAATTGTCATAATAAACGAGAACTGGTCGGATATCCGATGGCAAGTATGAAACTAAAAAACGATGGCGATTACCCCGTGGTACATGAAGGGTTTGTCTTTACACAAACCACGTGATAAAAGGCATATGCCTCGGTGATACGTCTCCGTCGTATCTATAATTTTTGATTGTTTCATGCCAATATTATACAACTTTCACATACTTTTGGAAACATTTTTATATGATTTATTGGACTAATCTATTGATCCAGTGCCCAGTGCCAATTCCTGTTTTTTGCATGTTTTTTGTATCGTAGAATATCCATATCAAACGAAGTCCAAATGCAATAAAATTTTACGGAGAATTATTTTGTAATATATGTGATTTTTGGGACTTGGAATCAACGCAAACGGAGGCCCACACAGCCCACAAGACACTAGGCCCGCCCCAGGAGCCAGGTGCGTGGTAGTGGGTTGTTCTCACCTCGTATGTCGGTTGGAGCTCTACTTCGGGCGCAACGAAGCTTATATCCAGAAAAAAAAATCATGTTAAGATCTCAGCGCAATCTGAGTTACGGATCTCCCAGAATATAAGAAACGGTTTTCGGCCAGATCTGGGGAGCGTGAAACAGAAGAGAAGAGAGAGGGAGATCCAATCTTGGAGGGGCTCCCGCCCCTCCGCCGCCATGGAGGCCATGGATCAGAGGGGGAAGTCTCCTCCCATCTAGGGGGAAGGCCAAGGAAGAAGAAGGAGGAGGGGGCTCTCTCCCCCTCTCTCCCGGTGGCGCCGGAGTGCCACCGGGGCTAGGATCGTGACGGCGATCTACATCAACAATTTTGCTACCATCAACACCAACTTTCTCCCCCTTTATGCAGCAATGTAACCTCCCTTCTCCCTGCTATAATCTCTACTTAAACATGGTGCTCAACTCCATATATTATTTCCCAATGATCTATGGTTATCCTATGATGTTTGAGTAGATCCGTTTTGTCCTGTGGGTTAATCGTGATCTTGGTTGGTATGATTGTATATTTTATTTATGGTGCTTTCCTATGGTGCCCTCCGTATCGCGCAAACGTGAGGGGTTCCTGCAGTAGGGTGTTGCAATACGTTCATGATTCGCTTATGGTGGGTTGCGAGAGTGACAGAAGCTTAAACCCGAGTAGGTGGGTTGTTGCGTATGGGATAAAGAGGACCTGATACTTAATGTTGTGGTTGGGTTTCACGACCTTAATGATCTTTGGTAGTTGTGGATGCTTGCTAGAGTTCCAATCATAAGTGCATATGATCCAAGTAGAGAAAGTATGTTAGCTCATGCCTCTCCCTCATATAGAATTGCAGGAATGATTACCGGTACTTGTTACCGATTGCCTAGGGACAAATGACTTTCTTATTGACAAAAGCTATACACTTTTATTACCTTGCAATTTATTCATAGTTTTATTCTCGCAAAGTACTCATAGTTTTATCCTTGCAAAATAGTTTCACACTTGTTTCTGGTAAAGCAAACGTTAAGTGTCCGTAGAGTTGTATCGGTGGTCGACTGAACTTGAGGGAATATTTGTTCTACCTTTAGCTCCTCGTTGGGTTCGACACTCTTATTTATCGAAGAAGGCTACAAACAATTCCCTATACTTGTGGGTTATCAAGACCTTTTCTGGCGCCGTTGCCGGGGAGCAATGGCGTGGGGTGAATATTCTCGTGTGTGCTTGTTTGCTTTATCACTAAGTAGTTATTATTTCCTATTATAAGTTGTTCTCTATCTTTAGTTATGGATATGGAACACGAAACCAAAAAAATAGTTGTACTTGCTACTCATGGAGATGTGGGACCTCCTAAAACCCTCAATGCTCATTATGTGAAAGATATTATGCACTACTTTGATAATCCTGAGAAAACTCCATTCAACTATATAATGGGAGTAACGTTGGATCAACGTGAATACTTTAGGGATTATCGCTTGACTCATAAAGGGAAATTGTTATGGGATCAAATTCATAAGTTGCATTGGTATGCTCGGGAGCTATGCTTGAGATATGATTTTACTTGTTGCTCTAGGATGAATGCTCCACACCTTCACTTTTCATGCAAATTTAATGATAATGAAACCTTGGCTTCTTATGCCAATGGTAGATATGATTATTATGATGTGGAACGAATAGAAGAATTTGTTGCTTTTAAGGGTGCTTATGAAATTGAATCTTTGTTTTTTAAAGTATGAAGCTTTTGATGATGATGTTTATAGACCTAAATTTTTTGCCATCCTTAAATATTGCCATGATAATTATAAATGCAATTACAATATTGATGTATTTATTGAGAATATCTCTATTGTCCGAGAAGAGACTAATATTTTGCAGGAGTCTATGGAAGAAGAAATTGATGAAACTGTGAGCTCATTGGATGAAAAATATGATGAGGAGAGCGAAGAACAAAAGGAGGAAGAGTGGATTAGCTACCCGTGCCCACCTTCTAATGAGAGTAACTCTCCAACTCATACATTATTTAATGTCCCTTCATGCTTACCGGAGGATGAATGCTATGATAATTGCTATGATCCTATTGATTCTTTTGAAATATCCCTTTTAGATGAACTTGATGATTGCTATGCTTGTGGCCAAGATGACAATATGAATTATATGTATGGATATGAACTTGCTATAGTTCCTTATGTTAAGAATGAAATTGTTGCTATTGCACCCACACATGATAGTCCTATTATCTTTTTGAATTCTCCAAACTACACTATATCAGAGAAATTTGCACTTATTAAAGATTACATTGATGGGTTGCCTTTTACCATTGCTCATGATGATGTTGATGAATGTAATATGCATGTGCTTGCTGCTCTTACTTGCAATTATTATGAGAGTGGAACTACATCTCCGCCTCTCTATGTTTCCAACACGAAAGAATTGCACGAAATTGCCTATGCTATGTATTGGCCTTTACTTGATGTGCATGAATTGTTCTTGTATGACATGCCGATGCATAGGAAGAGAGTTAGACTTTGTCATTGCATGATATATGTTGCTTTGTGCTCACTACTAAATGTCAAATCATTGTTAATTAAAATTGGCTTTGATATACCTTGGGATCCGGGTGGATTCATTACTTGAGCACTTTATGCCTAGCTTAATGGCTTTAAAGAAAGCGTTGTCGGGGAGACAACCCGGAAGTTTTAGAGAGTCATTTATTTCTGTTGAGTGCTTTTATAAATTTCAAAAACAAAAATATATAGAGGGGAACTTAAAACTTCACAAAAATAAAAGTGAAAGTGAGAAGGACGAGCACCGTGGAAGCGGGAGCATGCCTTGAACTTTGTTCATGCCCTTGGAAACTTTGTGAATCTTGAACTACAGAAACTTTTCAACAAAAATAATTATACCCTTGTACAAATCCATTGTATTATAAAAATAATGTGCCAAGATTTGCCTTTAGGATGATTAGATTGCTTGTTGGTATGTGCGGTGCAGAAACAGAAATTTGGCTGTAGCGCGTGAATTTTCATTTTTTACTGCAATGTCAAAAGGTTCTGAAACGTTTTGCACAGTCTTGCTATACAAATTTTTTATTTTGTCCTAATTTTTCAGAATTGTTGGAGTACCAGAAGTATGGTAGATGTTCAGATTTCTACAGACTATCTTGTTTAAGACAGATTCTGTTTTTGATGCATTGTTTTGCTTGTTTCGATGAAACTATCGATTATATCGGTGGAATAAGCCATGGAAAAGTTATATTACAGTAGCTAAAATGCAAAAACAAAATATGAATTGGTTTTCAATAGTACTTAGAGTAGTGATTTGCTTTATTATACTAACGGATCTTACCGAGCTTTCTGTTGAGTTTTGTGTGGATGAAGTGATTAAAGATTGAGGAGGTCTCGATATGAGGAGAAGGAGGAGAGGCAAGAGCTCAAGCTTGGGGATGCCCAAGGCACCCCAAGTAAATATTCAAGGAGACTCAAGCGTCTAAGCTTGGGGATCCCCCGGAAGGCATCCCATCTTTCTTCAACAAGTATCAGTATGTTTTCGTCTTCGTTTCGTTCATGTGATATGTGCAAATCTTCGAGTGTCTTTTGTGTTTATTTTTCATTTTTATTTTATGCACCATGCTGGTATGAGATAGTCCATGGTTGATTTATAGAATGCTCATTGCACTTGACTTATATCTTTTGAGTATGGATTTATAGAATGCTTCATGTGCTTCACTTAGATCATTTGAAGTTTGGATTGCATGTTTCTCTTCACAGAGAAAAACGTTGTTTGAAGAATGCTCTTTTTTTCACTTATACTTATTAGAGCATGGTATTTTGTAGAAAGGATTACTCTCTCGCTTCACTTATATCTATTTAGTGAGTCAACAGGAATTGGTCATTAGCATGGTTAGTCATAAAATCCTACATAAAACTTATGGATCACTGAATATGATATGTTTGATTCCTTGCAATAGTTTTGCGATATAGAGATGGAATGTGTGGGAGGTACTAGTAAACAGTTGTGGTTAGTAGTAATATTGGTGTTAAGGTTTGTGATTCCCGAAGCATGCATGTATAGTCTCTCGTTATGCTATGAAGTTGGAGCATGATTTATTATTGATTGTCTTCCTTATGAGTGGTGGTCGGGGATGAGCGATGGTCTTTTCCTACCAATCTACCCCCCTAGGGGCATGCATAGTAGTACTTTGCTTCGAGGGCTAATAAATTTTGCAATAAGTATATTAGTTCTTTATGACTAATGTGAGTCCATGGATTATACGCACTCTTACCATTCCGCAATTTGCTAGCCTCTACGGTACCATGCATTGCCCTTTCTCAGATCGAGAGTCGGTGCAAACTTCGCCGGTGCATCCAAACCCCGTGATATGATACGCTCTATCACACATAAGCCTTATTATATCTTCCTCAAAACAGCCACCATACCTACCTAATATGACTTTTCCATGGCCCTTCCGAGATATATTGCCATGCAACTTCCACCGCTTACGTTTTGATGACTTGAGCATTCATTGTCATATTGCTTTGCATGAACATATAGCTGACATAGTAGTTGTGGCTCAGCCAGCGTTCATAATTTTTCATACATGTTACGCTAGATCATTGCACATCCTGGTACATATAGAGTCATACTTTGTCATAGGTATCGAGTTGTAATTTTTATTTCTTTTGAGTTATAAGTAAATAGAAGTGTGATGATCATCATTATTCATTTTTAGAGCAGTGCCCCAGTGAGGAAAGGATGATGGAGACTATGATTCCCCCACAAGTCGGGATGAGACTCCAGACAATGAGAGAGAAAAAAAGAAAGAAAAAGAAAAAAAGAAAAAAAAAAGAAATATATATATATAAACAAAGAGAGAAGGGGCATTGTTAGTATCCTTTACCACACTTGTGCTTCAAAGTAGCACCGTGTTTTTCATATGGAGAGTCTCCTATGTTGTCACTTTCATATACTAGTGGGAATTTTTCATTATAGGATTAGATGCACACCCACTTAGTTTTCATGATGACCTTTCATACACTTATAGCTCTTTATGCATTCGTTGCATGGCAATCCCTACTCCTCACGTTGATATCGATTGACGGGCATCTCCATGGCCCGTTGGTTAGCCGTGTCAATGTGAGACTTTCTTACTTTTTTGTCTTCTCTATATTTACCCCTATCATCATACTCTATTCCACCCGTAGTGCTATATCCATGGCTTGTGCTCATGTATTGCGTGAGGGTTGAAAAAGCTGAAGCGCGTTAAGAAGTATGAACCAATTGCTCGGCTTGTCATCGGGGTTGTGCATGATAAATACTTTGTGTTAAGAAGACAGATCATGACAAGACTATATGATTTTGTAGGGATAGCTTTCTTTAGCGTTGATATTTTGAAAGACATGATTGTTTGTTGGGATGCCTGAGTATTCATGTCTTTATGTCAAATTATAGACTATTGCTTTGAACCATTTATGTCTTAATATTCATGCCATGATTAGATATATGATCAAGTTTATGCTAGGTAGCATTCCACATCAAAAATTATCTTTTTTATCATTTACCTACTCGAGGACGAGCAGGAATTAAGCTTGGGGATCCTGATACGTCTCAGTCATATGTATAATTTTTTATTGTTTCATGCCAATATTATACAACTTTCACATACTTTTGGAAACATTTTTATATGATTTATTGGACTAACCTATTGATCCAGTGCCCAGTGCTAGTTCCTGTTTTTTCCATGTTTTTTGAATCGCAGAAAATCCATATCAAACGAAGTCCAAATGCAATAAAATTTTACGGAGAATTATTTTGGAATATATGCGATTTTGGGGACTTGGAATCAACGCAAACGGAGGCCCACACAGCCCACAAGACACCAGGGCGCGCCCCAGGAGCCAGGCGCGTGGTGGTGGGTTGTGCTCACCTCGTACGTCGGTTGGAGCTCTACTTCGGGCGCAAGGAAGCTTATATCCGGAAAAAAATCGTGTTAAAATCTCAGTGAAATCAGAGTTACGGATCTCGCGGAATATAAGAAACGGTTTTCGGCCAGATCTAGGGAGCGCGAAACAGAAGAGAACAGAGAGGGAGATCCAATCTCGGAGGGGCTCCCGCCCCTCCGCCGCCATGGAGGCCATGGACTAGAGGGGGAACTCTCCTCCCATCTAGGGGGAGGCCAAGGAAGAAGAAGAAGCATGGGGGCTCTCTCCCCCTCTCTCCCGGTGGCGCCGGAGTGCCGCCGGGGCTAGGATCATGACGTCGATCTACATCAACAATCTTGCTATCGTCAACACCAACTTTCTCCCCCTTTATGCAGCGGTGTAACCTCCCTTCTCCCCGCTGTAATCTCTACTTAAAGATGATGCTCAACTCCATATATTATTTCCCAATGATCTATGGTTATCCTATGATGTTTGAGTTGATCCGTTTTGTCCTGTGGGTTAATCTTGATCTTGGTTGGTATGATTGTATATTTTATTTATTGTGATGTCTTATGGTGCCCTCCGTCTCGCGCAAACATGAGGGGTCCCCACTGTAGGGTGTTGCAATACGTTCATGATTCGCTTATGGTGGGTTGCGAGAGTGACAGAAGCTTAAACCCGAGTAGGCGGCAGGGGCGGAGCCAGGATTTAGACATAGGGGGTGAGAAAGATAATAATCGTTTCAGAGATACAACACAAAAATATAGTCTCGAAAGTAGAATTGATATGAATGGAAACATATGTTTGGTACTAACATAAGATTGAATTATCACGTAGAATAGGTTGCTCCTCAAGTTGTATTCTCAGTGATATTTGAGCTCGAAGCAAATGAGCTTGTAAAATGACTATATTTTCCATAAAATAATAAACAAGAGGTGAAATCAGATTTCTAAATTTCAATCTTACCTAATTAGTAAAATAAATCATTGGTTTGAAACAAATTTGTACGGATTCACATGGATTACAATTTACCAGTGGCGTACCTTGATTCCTTGAAACTTTATCTGTTTATGTGTGATGCCGGTATTACGGACCAGTAGATGTGATCTCTCTCATAGATTCAATTTCCCCGGGAGTGTACTGCCCTCTGCTCTGTGCGGCTGTGCCACAACCACAACGGCGGAAGCCGCGAGAACGCTGAGAAGTGACGCTGCGACGGGCGATGGCGCAAAAACGTAGGGAGCTAGAAGACCTAGCTAGAAGCCACGAACATAATTATGGAAAGGATAGGAAATTAACTACTCGATCTGATGGCCAGATGTAATCCTGACGCCTATGTATAACCTAGCGATCAGCGATGGTTTGGGCCTTTGGGCTGGGAAGTTGGCATGCTAGGCCATTAGCGCTAAATAAAGTATAACTACGACAGGTCAGCCAGATATACATATACGTCTAAACTACTAGTACTATACTTAGAACCTAAGAAACCTATTAGGGGGGCGAGGCAATGGGGGTGTCTGACCCCTGCTCGCACCCCCTGTCTCCGCCCCTGGTAGGTGGGTTGTTGCGTATGGGATAAAGAGGACTTGATACTTAATGCTATTGTTGGGTTTCATGACCTTAATGATCTTTAGTAGTTGCGGATGCTTGCTAGAGTTCCAATCATAAGTGCATATGATCCAAGTAGAGAAAGTATGTTAGCTCAAGCCTCTCCCTCATATATAATTGCAAGAATGATTACCGGTACTTGTTATCGATTGCCTAGGGACAAATGACTTTCTTGTTGACAAAAGCTATCCACTTTTATTACTTTGCAATTTATTCGTAGTTTTATTCTCGCAAAGTACTCGTAGTTTTATCCTTGCAAAATAGTTTCATACTTGTTTCCGGTAAAGCAAACGTTAAGTGTGCGTAGAGTTGCATCAGTGGTCGATAGAACTTGAGGGAATATTTGTTCTACCTTTAGCTCCTCGTTGGGTTTGACACTCTTATTTATCGAAGAAGGCTACAAACGATCCCCTATACTTGTGGGTTACCACTCGGCTCTACCGGATATCACAAAAAACTGGGGGCTAGTCACTAGCCCCCGCATTCAAGCTCCTATGGTTAAGTGAAGGTAATAAAGTCGCATAGTCTGATTGCCTTGTACCCTTCACGCACTACCGCCTCCAGGCACCGAGGCGTCGACTAAGGGTCACAGTGTGGAGGGTGAAACACCCCTCGTAGCATCTACATGGGGGCTGAAGTCGACGACTGGCAACTTTCAGATTCAAAACAGCTGCACATGAGTCAAAATAAAACCAAAACAGATTCAAGTATGATAAACCATACAAAAGGCCCCATCAAGCAAAAGGTCTAATTGTCATTACATGATAGTTTACTCAAGGATTACATCTTTGGGACATTGGTCCTCTATCGCCCGAGCACCATCCAAAAAAATGGAAAAATACTGCTCGGGACGGGGATGCTCCTTTCCAACAGGCGGAGGACCGGTGGCCATCTCAACTGGCTTGATTTTCGGCCAGTGCACCATGGTCTTTGCGAAGGCCATCCGCGCCCCTTCGATGCACGCGGAGCGCTTCACTGCATCAACCCGGGAGGACGCGTCGCGCAGCTTCTGCACCAGGCCAAAGTAACTGCTCAGTATTGGCTCTGCGGGCCAAAGCCGACACAGAGGTCCTTCATGGCTGGCTCAGCCATCCGATATAGTTCCATCAGCTGCTTCATCTGGTTGCTAAGGAGGGGAGGATGTTCCATCGCTTGGAACTGTGCCCAGAATAGCTTGTGTTATGTATCACCCTCCCGAGCTGCATAGTGCCTTGCCACATCCGCGGCACTCCTTGGGAGCTCGCAAACGCGCCTGAAGAATGCCAGACTCATGTGAGCAACGCGAACTTCCGACCACCAAAGACACTTTGCAGTAAGTATGGCTTACCATCTGCAATTTGCTTCACTTTGCGGAGCTCCTCTCGGGCGCCTCGTGCCTCCGTCCTCACCTCCCGAATCTCTTGCCCTATTTCCGACAGCTCGGTGGTTTGATCCTTATTTTTCTGCTCAAGGTCCTCACATTTAGTGATGGCATCCTTGCGCTCTTGTTGCACTTCGGCCACTCTGGACTCGTGCTTCTCACTCACGGTTTTCACCGCCTTGAGTTTGGCGGCCGCTTGATCGGCCCGCCTTCTGTTCGGCCACCGCCTCTTTAGCCTTCTTCCATTCGGCCCTAAGGCTCTCGACCTCTGTGGCGGCAGCTGCAAACATAATTAAGCACCTTTTGCTTAGGGCTAATCCAGAACACATTGATCAATAAAAGAAATGTAACGTCTTGACCGGGCTAACCTTGCGCTTTGTCAAACCGCTTGTTGACGAGGTCGAGCTCCTCATCAGAGCTCTTGAGCTTCCGATTTATCTCATCCAGCGCTGCGGCATTAGCAGCCGCTGCAAGAGATAAGGCCTGCAATAACAAAACAAAAACCCACATAGTTTAGACTCCCGATTGCATGATTTTTTTATCCTCTGCCAGGTTTTTTCAACCTGACAAAGTCTCGGGGTCTGCTATATACAAGGGGTGTATAACTTTGTTCAAAAATCTGCTTTGTGAAAAGAACATTACATGGCCTACCTCGAAGCCCATGAGGAGGCCGCTGAAGGCTTCCTTCGGTCCACTGTTAACGGACCGAATACTCTGTAAAACCACGCCCATTAGGGCGCGGTGTTCAGCAACGATGGAGGAGTTGTTCACCACCTCCTCCATCACGCCCGACCACCCTACCGCACCCCGATCACTGGTGTTCGGCGCTGGCGGCAGGGCCCCGGCTCCTCCCTCGGTGGAGGGTGGAACTAACGCCTCTGAGGGCCTCGGGGGCTCCAGAATCGTCTTTTGGGAGGACTCGGGCTGGCCGAGCCGCACTCTTTGTTCACCAGGAGGGATCCCTCCTCCTGGTCACCTCGGCCATAATCTCGTCACCTCCACCTCCCGTATCCGGGTCGGGAGGGGTCCTTCGGGACAGCACCTCCCCGGTCTCCCCAACAACCTAGAGGAGGCACGGAGCGGGATGTAGACCCGCTCTCCGCCAGTTCGGCTGGCGAAGAAGTCCCCTAAGAGGTTTAGACAGTGGGTGGGCGCGCGGTGGACTGCAACATAAAGGGCACAAATGCTATTAATAATAGAATACTAAAACAAACACCTGAAGAGCATCCAAATTCATACCTTTCGGCAGGGGGATTGACCCTGGGGTTCCTCTTCGGACACTGTGGACCCCTTATCGGAATCTGAGCTGTCGTCGGGCAGGATCAGCTTGGGCCTGCGCTGCTTCTTTGGGGCATGAGGAGGTTGCTCCTCCTCAGCGTCATTCGACGCCGCCCTCTTCTTCGTATGAGAGGAGCCGCTCTCCTCCTCGTCCTCTTCCTGCTCCCCCTCTTGGGCGGAGGGAGTTTGGGTGTCTCTGGATTTGCTGCTCGGATGCCTTCTTGGGTGGTGGCCTTCCCTGGCATCCTACACCTCCTTCTTCTCCCCTTTCTTTGGCGCCTTGTACGGCGCAAGGGTCAGCATCTCCTCCAGCTAAGCCAACCGAGGGTCTTCGGGCAATGGGGACGGACTGTCGATCTTCTTGGCCTTCTCGAGCCAGCCCTGTGGAAGTAGGAAAACAAGGATTAAATCTCTTGTAAAAACAAACATCCAAACATCGGACGGATAGAGCTTTGCTACCTCCTTTGGGGGGTGTGCGGTGTCGAGACCGATGTCCTCCTTGTCCGGCCACGCCTTTTGAGGCTTAAATAGCACCTTCCACAGCTTGTCGTGGGTGGTACCGTAGAAGTACTGTATGATGGCCGGGTCCGTGAGCTTGTAAGACCACATTGGGGTGGATCTTTGTTGGCAGGGGAGGAGGCGACGACAGAACATCACCTAAACCACGTTGGTCAGCTGAGGGCCTGCCTTTATCATATTAGAAACGCGCTTATGCAGCGCTTCCACATCTGCAGTGGACCCCCAGTCAGGACTCTTCTTGGTCCATGAGGCTAGCCTCGCCGGGGGTCCGGATCAGAATTCGGGAGCCGTCGTCTAGGACGCATCCCATGGTTCTGTGATATAGAACCACTCCTTCTGCCAAATTTTGACAGTATCAATGAATGTGCCCTCCGTCCACTCGACCCGGGCGAGCTTGCTGATCATCGCCCCGCCACAGTCTGCCTGTTGGCCGTCGACTATCTTCGGCTTGACATTGGAGATCTTTAGCCCCAAGCCGAAATGCGGCTGGACTCGCAAGAAGGCCTTGCAAATTACAATGAAGGCCTAGATATGGAGGAAGGATTTCGGGGCCAGATCATGAAAATACAGCCCATAGAAGAACATCAGCCCCCTGACGAAGGGGTGCAGCGGAAAGCCCAGCCCCCGGATGAAGTGAGGGATGAACACCACCCTCTCGCTTGGTCGAGGTGTGGGGACGGCATGGCCCTCCTCTGGGTCCTGGTGAGCGATTTCGACCGAAAGGTAGCCGACGCGCTTCAGGTCCTCAATGTCATTGTTGGTGACGGTGGAGACCTCCCACTTGCCTCCTGCGTCGGATCCGGCCATGGCTGTATCCAGGGAACGACTGGAGAAAAGTCATCATGGAGAGAAGATTTGGGGGCGCTGGAGCTCTGCAGATGAGGAAAGCAATGGCTAGAGGAAGGAGGAGGTGTACCCAATTAAGCGGTGGTTGGCCCTCTTTTATAAACTACCATGAATGCCAACAGTCCTTTAACTGCGCCACGGGCCTCGCCACTTCTCGATATTATCGTGGCGTCATGCGCTAATGGGGGAATTTAAATCATTGATCATATCCCTGAAAAAGCGGGCACGATCTCCACCTCGATGGGACATGCCAACAGAGGTGCTGCCTCGAACTACGAATCGAGCTGTGACAATGGTTCGATGACCGGGTGTGACCCTTTGCCGAAAAGTTGTCAGGCAAAGGCACTGTTCACATTTGGGTAGTTAGCCTTAAAGGCTAAGTAACGTCGGCAGTCCGGATTCCGAACATTGCTTGGTTGGCACATAACCGAGCTGAAATAGAAGCCGCTTCTAGTACCTGATTGAAGGAGACTATGTCGAACATGAAGGAGGAGAGGAACTTGCCTCGCAAGCCGGAGACCTCGTGTACATCAAGATCTCAAGACACGATGAAGCATTGGCGTTGGAGGCTAGTTCGGCGGCTACTGAGGGAGTCCTAGATTAGGGGGCAATCGACTTGCTGGCCTATCCCTTGTGGGTCGTACTATTGGGCCGTGTTGCCACTACCAGGAGGCCGAATTATGAGGAGACCCTGTATCCGGACAAGAAGCTTTTGGTTCCTTGGTGTGTCCTCCAAGTCAAGATGAGAAGAATCGGCATGTTTATCCTTTCCTTGTAATCGACCATGTGTAACGCTAGTACCCCTGGTGTATATATAAACCAGAGGGTTTAGTTCATAGAACGGAGGACAAGAACCATCATCCTACTAGTCTAGGGTCTAGTTCATCTGATCTCGTGGTAGATTGACTCTGTAATCCTCATATACACAAGCAATATAATCAAGCAGGACGTAGGGTTTTACCTCTTAGAGAGGGCCCGAACCTGGGTAACCATCGTGTCCCTAGTCCCTTATTCCCCATTGATCCAAGATCCACAGCTCGGGACCCCCTACCCAAGATCCGTCGGTTTTGAGACTGACACCGACCGATGGCACAGAGGGCAACACTGAAGCGTCGCATTATAGCTATTGATTCAAACTACGGTTTCCCATGCATGTACACTCCCGATGTCGCAATGGGTGGGAAACTTGTTCACATTTGACCTCATTACTGCCACAGTGAGATAACACGTCGCACTACGGGTATTTAAGCCAGCTAACATCTTCCTCTTCCTCTCACACCCTTCATCCATCTCCCATCTGCATCTTCCTTTCTTTTTCTCACCACAAATAGCCCCAAGAACCAGCCCGCCGCAGCCATGCAGTACACCGGCCAACCTACCACTTTCCCCCCACCGTGCCGGAGATGCTCTACCCCGTCGGTGTGTATGTCGAGAACACCCTCCGTGTGTGGGCGATGTCAAGATGGAGGGGCGCAAGGGAGTTCACCGACTTCTTCCTTGGGGCCCGCTACCGCCACCTTCCTCG
Organism: Aegilops tauschii subsp. strangulata; assembly: GCF_002575655.3. NCBI lineage: Eukaryota > Viridiplantae > Streptophyta > Magnoliopsida > Poales > Poaceae > Aegilops > Aegilops tauschii. The sequence goes on along the minus strand of NC_053039.3, from coordinate 119,334,467 downwards.
GAGATCTCCAAGGATGTACCGAGTCGAGGAGGTCATCCACAATGAGGTTGTGGTTGCTATGCTTGCCCACTTCACCAACCCCTTCGACGCATTCTACCTCCTCGGTCGCGTGTTCTGGTGTGGCTGCGAGTTCATAGCATTCGCCACCTATAACATCTTCACGGACTACACCAATATCTTCCCCACCACGAAGCGCATGTACACTCTACCGTACCCCATCAACAACACCCCAGACGAGCAGTGAAGGGCGCCCGGAGGAGGAGCGAGGTGGAGGAGTAGCGAGGAGGAGCCAGGTGAAGAAGGCAGCGGCCAGGGTTTAGATGTACCCATCTATCTATCTATCTATCTACCTATCTATCTATCTATCTATCTATCTAGCTAAATCTATCTATCTATATTTGTCTTATGTTATTTAAGTTGTAAGCATACTATATGTCTCATGCTGTGGGCTTGGTTTGCTCGAACTATCTATATTATGTGTCTTTCTATTATTAAGTTCTTGCTACTATATTTGAACCTTTTTTGAGTTGTTGATTGCTTTTTGATAGAGCTACCAGCTTTGTTCATGCAATATTGTGCTACTATTTGCACACGGTGTTTTGGCTTGTAAGTCTAGATACATCCATTATAAAAAAATGCATTTCAAAATGTCAAAAAAAGACATTTTTTGTGGACTATGTAAAAAGACAAAAAAATGACTCGTGAAAAGTCATTTTGTAGCAATGAAATTTCTCTTTTTTACACAAGCCACAAAGAATAAACATAGTGGAATTTTTTCCCACTTCTTCTTACCAATGAAAATAAATACATTTTTTTGCTCGAAGAAGCAATAACGCCCTTGTGCTAGAAAAATTACCTTTTTTGAGGGGACCTTTATTTTCAAGTTACAATAATAAATACATTTTTTTAAGGAATGCCACAATGTAAATACATGGTTCATAAAGCCATGCAAAAATGGATCTATCTGCCCATCCCCCATTGAAAGAATGATTCAATTATTTTATCCGGAAACAAACATGTTTATATGTCCAATGGTGCATGGTAGAGTTTATGTTCTCCATTAATTTATCCAAAAACAAACTACTTATGGTCCACGAGTGTACCAATTTTTTGTCCACAGGTGCACTAATTTTTTTCCTCTACGGATACAACATTTTTTTCTCCATGGGTGCACCATTTTTTTCCAAAGCAACACGGGTGGGGTGAAGCAAGCTACCTCATGCTTGTGATAGCTAATGATGGGTGGGTTTGTGCTAGCTAATGATTGGTGGGCTTGTTTTCTCTTTGGGCCTTACTTGAGCTACACCTAATATGGGCTTTTTTCCTTGAACTTTTTCCTGCACTCTCTATAACTGAAGAACTGCAAGTTGGGCACTCTCTATTAATTGAAGAATTGCAAGTTTGCAACAAAGAAGACATACTTGAGCGATTTGCTACATTTTATTCATCAGGGGATGCAAATGATCCAGGCATGATGCCCAAACTGTAACTGAAAAAATTACTACTAGCTAAACACATTAACTGAAACTCAAACAACACATTAACTGAAACTCAAACAATTTCTAGCGATTGATGTACATCAAGTAAAAGAAATCCATAGCAATGATACAGCAATAAAATCCTCCAGCCATCAGATTTTCTTACTGCTTCAGTTGCTTACTTATTTTCTTCAATTCTCCCTTCAGTTCAGCATTGCCCATCATCGGAACGGCTCTGTCCGCCAAATTCTCCACTGGCTCCACAGCAAGCGGCCCCGAATTGAGCTCCTAGTTTCCGCCAATTAATCCATCCAATTGTAGCCTCTCAATGTACGCATCGAGCCACTCGAAATGCCCGCATTTCTTCAGGACCTGAAAACAGGGGCACATGAACCCTAGATCCCAAACTCAATGGAAATAAAAGAAAGAAATCAGAGCGTACAACCGACGGAGTACTTAGATCTAACCTGCACCGGCTATGGCCTGCTCTCGCACTTGATGAACTCGCGCCCACGGTTGCCATGGTCTTCCTTCACACAGGTCAGTCGCTTCAGAGGCTCCTTGCGTGGGCAGTCGGGGCATCTTGTCAACGGCACTAGACCATACTGCGGCCATGATGGGCGGGAGGCCGAACTGGAGCTAGACATCTCTCGCCGGCCGGCATTGCTATGCTTCATCGCCGGAGAAGAAGAAGAACAGGGTGGGGGAAGGAAAGGGAAGAGGGTCAGGCAATGCAATGGCATGGGAACGGGCCGGGGGCTGGATCGGGTGCCCTTGTAATGGGTTACACTGATGTGGATAAGTTGTGGGACCCGCACGCATGTGGATTAGTTGTGGCTCCCACGCTGAGGTGGAAAAGTGGTGGGCCAACACACCCGAGCTAACCCCTTGTCTCTTGCGGTTTAGGGTTAAAGAGGGCCTGGTCGCTTAGGAGCTATTGTTGCCATCTAAAGCATCGCACGTGAGCTATTTTCATGAACGACATCGCGTGCTTTCCAATTCACGTCAAATGTGTCGCACATGAGCTATTCACCCAAGAACAATCACAGGATTTTAGGACTGATCGGGGAAGCTAATTAGGAATTTTCTTTTTAAGAATCAGTTATTTTTTTGGGGTAAGAATCAGTTAGTTAGAACTTCCATTGCTATATGAGCCGGCCAAATATCACGCAAAGCAGATGACAAGCGGGCTTGTTCCAGAACTACCGGTGAGCCATATAGCAATGGAAGTTCTAATTATTCATCCAGGAATAATCACAGGATTTTAGGCAATACCGTGGATACGCCGGAGAAGAGCCGGCTATTGCAACCATTGCCGTGTCGCTGATATCGCTCCCACCATTACCGTTGCCACAGAAGCCTAGCCGCCACAGTGATCCTCTCGGGGCCGCCGCCCTGACATCCACCGCTCGTCGCGCCCAGCACACTTCATCGGCACCGCCTTCCAGGCCGCCATCCCGACATACCACCGCTCCCCTTGAGCAGCAATGCCGCACAGCCCACGCTGCACAAGACAACCGCTCGCAGACCACGAACGTCGCACCACTTCCGGGGCCACCGCCCCGACATAAGGTCATACCGCCCCCTCTAGGGCGCATCGACCGAGCCGACACCCCCACCGCCCAAGCGACAAGGATGCCACCCAACCAATGTCGAGATAGAGCCCACCTCATAGACCTGCCACTCACATTGTTCCCGAGATTGCCATCTCGGCGCACAATCAGAAACCACCCGGAGCCGCCGCCCCGACGTCCACTGTAGTCCACGCCGACGAAGAGATCCGTGCAAACCGCAATATGCTGACTCTCCAAGGCGATGCCTCAAAGAAGGAAACGACGTAGTCGCCGTCATCGCCCGCTTCGACCATCCGAAGCTAGAGATGTCTTCCGGAGAGTCGTGTAATGGAGCTCCACGACAACACCTTCAAGAAGGGGAATGACACCATGGCCATGGCGCCGTTGTTGCCGGCACCGACCCAAAATCAGTGCTGGACTTTTGCCCGGAGCTCTTCCACACCTCTGAATCCGAGCAGATCTGAAGCAGTGCACAGCACACAATCCCCTGGTTGACGTCCACCGGCTCCACCTCATGGTGCAGCAGCGGCCGCACCTCACAAATGCGCTGGACCCGCCAGATCCGCGGCCTCGGCCAACTTGCGCGGCCACGCCTGGCCGCCCGTCGTGGCCACCACGTGGACTACTTAAGTTTGGTAGTTCTACGACTTCATCTTCGAAAACCAAGGGTGGCCCATCTTTTTTTGCATGGTAATACGTGTCACATTCATATTATAAAGAACAAAGTACAAATCGCGTAAAGACCGACATGACAAAACTGAAAAGATAGCAGAACATCTTTGAGCTTGACACCAACGCCCGTCACCTGCCTCCGGCACCACCACAGCAGCCACCGAAGAAAAGAATGACGAATCACCTCCTCACCCGAGCTCGACGCGGCTCCATCGCTGATATGCAGCTTTGCGGACCTCCAAGGTGGCTCACCAAAAGTGAAGCCCATGCTGTTGAACGAATCAGACCGGGGCAACACTCTGGACACGCCATCAAACTCCAGATCTGGCACCCCACCATGACTAAAATGCCGAAGGAGGAAACCATACCTGACATCTACGAACCACGAGCCCAGCACATGCTCCATCTTCCAGATGTCGTCGATGCAGACCACAATCTGCATCCGCTCCTGGACTACCTCCCAAGCTCCGTGCCGACGCGGGAGCAAACATCGTCGCAACGGCGAAGCCCGAGGACACAGGTCCACCACAAGGATGCCGCCGCCGCCACGCCATTCTTGCTTGAACAGACTGGTTTCTAAATTCATCCCCAACCATAGAACCGATGGCCTCGTCAGGGAAGGATCCGAAGAATCTTATTCAGCGATGTCATCGTCGCCGCCGAAGCAAAGACGATGAACAACCTAAAAACCTAGACTACGAGTGAGTAAAACGATCCACATGCGTGGATCCGGCGACCCCCCTCACCACCGACGACCATCCCCCGACACAACATGTGCGTACATAGATACGGCCCAAAAATACAGCATACGCGGTACAGGAATACAGTGGCACCGCTTCCCCTCAACAGCGGCCCATCTCCAAAATTTTGCTTAAACATCTCCTTAATTGTCAATCTTAAGCATCAAATATTACCTGCTCCTCAGATTTAAGCATAAAGTATCTCCTTGTTTCCCCCAATCAGCATTCTTCGTTAAGGTTCCACAGGCCTACTTTTGCAGTCGGATCTTCATTTCCGGGGCGGGGAGAGCCGCGTAGAATTTTGTCAATGCGTTTCAGCTCCTATATAGGAGGAAGCTCGGTGTGCAAAGGAACGGACGACACGCGTCATATGCCATGAGGCCTTGACTGTACAAGCCGTCGCTACTGAGCTTAAAGCATCTCCAATAAAAGTCATTTACATCACCTGAGACGGCCGTCGGCGGCCGAGCATTGAGTTGAGACGGGCGTCGGCGGCCGAGCGTCGAATCGAGACGAGGAGCCGGTCGGAGCGGCAACGGAGCTCGAAACGCGTCGGTGGCCGAGCTTCAAATGCGGCAGGGCGGCCCGACAGAGCTCGAATTGGGCGGCGAACGAGCTTCGACTGAGGCAGGCCGGGGCGGCGGAGCTCGAACCGGGCGGCGGCGCGGCAAAAAAGCGGGGCGGCCGAAATGGGGCAGAACCGGCGGGGAGGGATGGGTGGGAGGCCGAATCTGGCGGTTGTGGCTGTGCAGCGGGCGGTGCGACGGTTGTGCGGCGGGAGGTGGGGGGTGGTCACGCGGTGGGTTTGGGATAAAAAAATGGCGGTTGACGGTTAGCGCGTGGTTGTCCGTTTTACATCTGAGTTTACATCTTCAATGGTTGGTGATAGTGTTGTATTTTACATCACTTGAAGCAGGTGATGTAAAAATTTATACATCTACATCATTTGTTGAAGCAGAGATTTTATAAAAGTTACCACCTCTGTTCCAAAATGTATGACGTTTTGGTATGCTAAACTAGCCTATCAAAACTCATATATTTTGAAATAAAGATAGTATTTATTTATATATCTACATTATCTATTGCAGATGCTTTTATAAATGAAATAAACAAACAGACCTTCTCAACTGATTGGAAGACAAACCCTCGATTTGTCCGAAAGCCACGCGGTTTGTTCTTTCCCAGGCCGTCGGTCCTACGCGCGCATACTGCCTTGCACCCGGTGGTACGATGGAGCCAGTAGAATGATTAATCATGTGGTGTCCAGGAGAACAACGGTGACACTTTTGTAGTTTTATTATTGGGTGTGTTAAGCTCATGTGATCTTCCACGAAAACAGCGCCCTTTCCGTGTTGAAATTTGCACGCGCTCTTCTCCTCTCATTTTACTAATTACAAAGTAAAAAGATTACGAAAAACAATGTGAAAATGAATCACATATGTATTATACTTAGTTAATACTCCTATTAGTAAACCTTCATGAATATGATGATGTATTATAGATGTTTATTAATAAGGGCTTGTCTATATCTAAATCGCCTTTGATTCAAAGAAATTCTATAAATTTTTTGAAGGATTGAAATCTTTAGAAAGTTTCCTTACGTTGGTCCTTTGATTCATAGGATTGAATTCCATAACAATTCTTTTCTATATAATTTTTTGTATCACATTTCATACGAAATCTAACATCCACTCTAACCTCCTTTTACAATTCTTTTGTTTTTTCTATGGCATCAGACACTCCTTTCTAATCTTATACTCCCTCCGTTCCATAATGTAGTGCCTATAGATTTTTTGAAAAGTCAAACCTCACAAACTTTGACCAAGTTTGTGGAGAAAAATTTTTACATCTAGAGTGTGAAACATATATCACTAGATTCATCATAAGACGTAGTTTCACACTATATATTATTGGTATTGTAGATAAATAGTTTTCTCTGGTAACTTGGTCAAAGTTTGCAAAGTTTGACTTTTCAAAAAATCTATAGGCACTATATTATGGAACGGAGGGAGTACGATTTAAGTGGACATGACACTCCAATCCCATATTTTTCTATTTCTATATTTTCAGAATCTTGCGAATCAAAGAGGCCCTTAGTAAGGTTCTCATTGATTTAGAAAATTTCAGTTTCAGTGTAATAGAAAATGTGTGCAAGTACTTTTACTTCACTAAAGTTTTGAATCAATTGAGACTTCAGAAAGAAAATATTAAGTCTACTTAAAATTTACAAAGCCATTTGTTATAAAGCAAACCTGAAAAGTTTTGAGTTTAACAAAATGTGGGCTTACAAAAAATGTACCCCCTCCATCTAGAGTGTAGTGCCAAAAAACGTCTTACATTATGAGACGAAGGGAGTAGGTTTTATATTTTATCTTGGTGTTGCGAACTGAGTGCCATAGTTGGTTAGATTTTTCTCCATGACACCTATCGACCTGGATTTAAATCTTTTTTTTGAACGAGCCAGCCAAGGCTGGGGTTTCATAGATTAAGCAGGGAGCAGATGACAAAGTGACAAAGGCGATAATCCTACGATCAAGGAGGTAAACAAAAGAAAGAAAAAGGCTGGGTGCCTGAGGCACCAGGATCTAAAACTACAATCTCATGGAGGATCCCCGAAGGGGCTCTGAATGGATTTGAAATCGCCCTGTTGCCAAAGACAGAGCTCTCTCCTGATGTCGTTGATCACATCTTGCACCGTAGCCTCTTTCTTTCTGAAAACGCGGCTGTTGCGTTCGTGCCAGACTTTCCAAAGCACCGGCATGATGAGCGACTTGATTCCTTTCGCATGCGCTGGCCTTGTCGCTGAAACCATGGCTTCCACCTTTTCCAGAGAGCTGCTTTCGTTGGACAGACACGCCTTGCTGAGCCCCTGGCAGTGCTGCCAAGAGGACAAGATAGTCCAGACTGTCTTCGTGAACAGACAGCTCCAGAACAGATGATCCGAGGTCTCTAGATTCCTGAGGCAGAGCTGGCAAAAGTAGGAGTTTGGCCACCCTCTACGTTGGAGGCGGTTGTTGCACCACAGTCGGTTCTGGTGGAGGAGCCACGCAAACATCTTAAGCTTCGCCGGAGCCCAGGCGGCCCAGATCATGGCCTCGAACATACCCGTCGTCGAGCCCAAGAACTGGAGGGTGTAGGCCGAGCGGGCGTTGTACTGGCCTGACCCCTCCGAGTTCCAGCGGATTTGGTCCTGATCTTCGGCCTGAAGGTTGATTTGCTGGCGCTGAATGAGACGATGCAGATCAAGAACCTCGCTGACAAGGTCGCCGTTGTTGCCGTGTGCGAGGTCCAAAACCTAGCGGTCGCCGGTGATAGCTTGTGCCACAGTTCTGCCCTTGCGCCTCGAGTGCTTGAAGAGAGACGGGAAGCAGAACTTCAGCGGCACCGGCGCAATCCAAGAGCAATTCCAGAAGCTCGCCGTTCTGCCGTTGCCGACGGCGACAGTCGTCGCCGCATTGAAAAGAGCGTCCGAGTCATCGCACGGCGGTTCCGTTCCCACCCAAGGGCAAGTGGGATTTCCAGCTGTGCCAGAGCCATCTCAGCCGGAGAGCGCGATTGAACTTGAGAAGGTTCAGCACACCGAGGCCGCCGTGCTCGACCGGGGAACAGACCCGTTCCCAGTTGACCTTGCAGCTGCCACCGGAGAGCTCTTGATCCTTCCCCCAAAGAAATCGCCGCCTGTGTTTGTCAATTTCCTTCAGGAGCTTCTTGGGGACCCGCAGCACTGTGAGGGCAAAGGTAGGCAGGGCCGAGAGAACGCAGCGAACAAGGACGTGCATGCCCGCCATGGACAGCATTCGTCCCTTCCACCCCGCGAGTCGGGCCCTGATACGGTCGAGGATGAACTGCAGGTGAACTAGACGTAGTTGGCCCGTGGTGATCGGCAGACCTAGATATCTAATTGGGAAGTGGGCAATCGGGCCGCGAAACGCTTGAAGAACTAGCTCTAAGTCGATGTCGTTGCAGTGGATCGGTGTGGCCGTGGATTTAGCTAGGTTGATCCGAAGGCCCGAGGTGTCGCCGAAGCTCTGAAGGATGTGCATCAAGTGGTCTATCTCCTCTTTGTCAGGGTTTGCGAAGATAATGGCGTCGTCAGCGTACAAGCTCACTCTGAGCTTGACCTCTCGGCCAGGCACGGCATGATCTCAAGAGCCTCCTCAGCTGCTTGTAGCAGACGGTGGATGGGATCAATCGCAATGATGAAGAGGAGAGGAGACAGGGGGTCTCCTTGCCTTAGCCCCCGCCAATGCAGGATTTCCGCGCCTGGTGACCCGTTGAGGAGAATGGCCGAGGATGAGGTAGCGAGGAGGAGCGTGATCCAATCCCGCTAGCGTGAACTAAACCCTAGCCTTGCGAGCAGCTCTAGGAGATATTCCCAGGAAACATTGTCGAATGCCCTCGAGATGTCTAGCTTAAGGAGAACTGCCGGTGTTTTCCTGCGGTGTAGGCTCTTGACACAATTCTGGACGTAGACAAAGCTGTCATGCAAGCATCTAGTCTTCAGGAAAGCCGTCTGGGCAGGCGAGATGATCGACTGCACCACCGAAGCAAGCCGGATTGAGAGAACCTTGGAGAACAGCTTCGCAATTGAATGAATCAGGCTGATCGGTCTGTAATCAGCAATGGGCTCCGCTCCGTCCTTCTTGGGGATGAGTGCGATGATCGCAGAGTTCAGAGCCCCAAAATTTTGCCCGGCCGGGTGGTAGAACTGTTGGAACGCCTGCATGATATCCGTCTTTATAATGCTCCAGCAACTCCGGAAGAAAACGCCGCAAAAACCGTCCGGCCCTGGCGATTTCTCCGCGGGTGAATCCTTAATCGCCGCCCAAACCTCTTACTCAGAGAATGGGTTGTCCAGGCCATTTCCATGCACAGAAGGCATGCGCAGCTCATCCCAGTTGATCGACGTGGCTCGGTGTTGGGTGGATCCCAGGATGCAGTTGAAGTGATCATGGATTGCCTTTTCCTTCTCAGCGTGCGCTGTCACAATGTTGTCTCCAACTTTCAGAGCGTTGATGAAGTTCTTGCGTCTTCTTGAGCTGATCTTGGCCATGAAGAACTTGGTGGGGGCGTCTCCCACACGCAGCCAGGTGAGGCGGGAGGCTTGCCTTTTCCTGTAGCGCTCGATCGCCGCAAGGCCCAGCAACTTGATCTTCAGACCTTTCCTGAGCTCAGCCTCGGCCGTCGAGAGCCGCCGTCGCTCCTGGGCAACATCGAGGCACAGAATGACTTCACAAGCAATGTGGAACTGAATCTTCGTGTCTCCGTTCAGATTCTTGCTCCAAATGCGAAGATCCTTGGCCGCTCTGCTCATTTTGATTCGCAGCCGGGAGAAAGCGCAGGTGGTGGCCGTCGGGCGTGACCAGGCAGCCGTGACCGTGTCGAGGAAGCGCGGGATCCGTGGCCAGAAGGATTCGAATTTGAATCCTCCCCGTCGACGAGGCGCAGACGCGTCCGCTAGCAGCAGCGGGCAGTGATCAGAGCACGCAGTGGACGCCGCCATTAGGAGCGCATGCTGGAACAGGGCTTCCTAGGGCGAGGAGCAGAAGAACTTATCAATGCTAACTAACGTTGGGTTATCCCTCTCGTTGCTCCACGTGAACCGACGATTGTTACACTTGATCTGGCGAAGCCCTGCTCCGTCAATCGCCGTTCTAAAACGGCCCATGAGCCTTCTATTAGATTTTGGTTGTTTTTGTCTCGCGCCTCGTATATTAGGTTGAAATCTCCGTTGATGAGCCATGGCTCGGAGGCAGGTGGTGCGGTTCTAGCTAGCTCGGCGAGGAAGTCGTCTTTGCTCGCGTCATCGGCCGGTCCGTAGACCGTGGTGATCCAGAAGGAAGTGAGGTTGCAGGCGAGGGTGACCTTAGCCGTGAGCGCGAATTGCCCAATGGCGTGGGTGTCTACGGAGACTACATCTTTGTTCCACAGAATGGCAGCTCCGCCGCGAGTGCCGATGGCCGGCAGCACAGCGCAGCCCTGCAGAGTGCCGCCGCCAATGTCTCGAACGAACTCAGGCGTCCAAACATCTAACTTAGTCTCCTGGAGGCAGAGAATGGCAGTGCTATGAGCCGCAACTACCTCTCGCACAACCTCCCTCTTCGCCGGCGAGTTCAACCCACACACGTTCCAGCACATGATCGGGGGGGGTGGGGTGGTCGTCATTCATGAGGAAACACAAAAGATCTCCGGCGACTAATGAAACTACGATAAGCAAAGCACAGGTAAACCCACCACCTCTCCGGGGGCCGCCGCCGACCACCAATAGACCCCAAACTACGACGGCGCGACTCGAACCACAGTCTACAACTGCTACAACGGGAGAAAACAGCACCTAACTCAAGCCGACCGAGGGCTGGCCATCGCCAGAAACTACTACTAAGCCTAACACTACAGAGAGCTGATCTCGCTAACATGATCACACTGGGCCTCCCCGGCGACTCCATCAGGGCCGATGAGCCCAGCCGCGATGCGGAGGGCGCCCTTGTCCATGTTGGTGAGCTTGGAGATGATGGCGATGTCGTCGTCGGAGAGGGGCTCGTCGAACTTGCGGATGAGGGCTTCTGCCGCCTTCTTCGTCATCTTCCCCTTTGGGCCCAGCAGGCCAAGGCCCTGCACCAGTCTGAGCGAGCCGCGCTGCGCCACAGGCACCTTGCAGTTTTGGGCAGCTTGGCGCGCGCTCTGCCGTGGGAGGGGGGAACCGATGTCGCCCTAGACTTTGGCGGGGCAGAGTTGCGCTTGATCGGCGCCGGGCCAAGTAGGGAGGCGGGCTTGTCAGAGAAGAGGCGTCGTGGAGCCTTCCTGTTTTCGTCGATCTCGAGCAGCTGGACCTGCTGGGTCACCGCGCCGAGCTGCAGGGCGACCGTGTCGGCGCGCGATGGAGTCTGGCAGCTGAAATGCTCCGGGGCATGGCGCGGCCCCGAGAGCGTGGGGCCGAACACGTCCGGCAGCTTGGGCGCAGCCTTGCTTGTCTCCGGCTTGTCGCGGTCGTGGAAATCCAGGGGCGTCCCGATGGTGGTGGCGATCTCATCCAGGAGCGCGGCAGCACCGTCGCCCAAGGTGGGTGCAGCAAGAGCCTTCTCCGCGGTGGCGAAGAACTCCGCGACATCGTCTTGAGTGGTGTGGGGGCCAGCTGGAGCCGCAGTAGGGGAAGGAACGTGGACTTGGCTGGCGAGCTTGGCCTTCCCCTGCAGCTGCTTGGCCGGGTACGCCTGGGAGGTCGAGCGGCCACCATGCCGTCCATGGCCTCTTCCATTCTTCGAGCGCCGGGGGGGAGGAGAGCGGGCTACGCTGGCGCTCCTTGCTCGTGGCCTCACCACGATCTGCCTGGGCAGCCTGACCGCGGCCCCAGCCCAACAGAGTGTCTTTCCAGGAGCAGCGACCGCCGCCCCCTCCCTGGCCATCGTGGTCGCGGCGAGGGCCGCCTCCAGGGAGGCCGCGGCAGCCCGTGTCCACCACAGGCGCGCGCTGCTAACGGCGATGGGGCTCCATGGGCTGGCCGTCCTCGACGTGCATGACCCAGGTGCCGGGGATGGTCCGGGGCAGGTCGTCGTCGTTGTCGGAGTTGGAGGAGGGCAGGCCGCTTTCTGCAGAGTGCGACGACTTCAGGAACGGGGGGACCAGTCCTCGACTCAGTCGACGTGGATGAGCAAATCGTAGCGCTCCGCGCCGGGCGGGAGGGCGACGCGGCGGTCCGGCGGTGAGAAGCCGTCCATCTCCTACACCCGACCGGCGCCCTGGGGCAGCTTCCAGTACGTGTGCCGGGTGGGGATGAACGACATGTCCCAAACCCACACCCAGCATGCGAACGTCTTGGTGTGGTCACGCTCCAGGGTGCGACTGTCGAGCCGATCCACGAGCACCTTGTCGCCGAAGACCTCTTGGACGCCTTCCAGCGTCCAGTACTGCTGGGGTAGGTGCTCGATGACGCAGCGCACGTGAAGGTTGAAGGTCTCGTGGCCAGCGTGGCCGTTCTCCCCCCACGGCGCGATGGCGAAGTTGGCGCCGTCGACACGCAGGGAGCCGCGGCGGACCGCGTTGTCGTGGTGGGCCGGCTACGTGAAGATGACGAAGAAGTCCTCTGGATTGTGCGCCGTCACACGCAGATGGTGCGGCGGGACGCAGAGCTGCGCCTCCAGAGCACGGCCCACCGCCATCGGTGAGGTAGCGCAAACGCCGTCGGTAGCGCAGCGTGATGGCGTGGCGGCGCAGGAAGAAGATGCTCTGCTCGATGGCGGGAGTGGACACGCCAACTTTGTGGCTGGCGCGGGGGCGGCGAGCGGGATCGGCCAGGCTCAGGTCAGCCGTGGGCGCCATAGCGAGAGGGCACGGGGATGGTGGGGGCGGCGGGGTGGGAAAGTGGAGGCGGCTGTGGACGGGAGCGCGAGCAGGGAGAGGGCCTAGCCTAGAGGAAGCAGATCCGCCGCGGCCATTGCGAGGATTTTGGGGGCACTCGCGGGCAAGGTGGCCTTGGAGCTTGCAGAGGACGCAACGAAGGGGGTCTCTACAGTCTTTCCGGCGGTGGCGCTTGCTGAGGCAGCGGAAGCAGCGGCCCCGGAATCTGCTTAAGAAGACCTCGTGGCTACCCACCGCATTGAAGTCCGGTCGCCGGTCCGAGCGGTGTGATGTGCGCGACGCGCAAGGAGCCGCCGGATCTTGGGAGGGCTTGCGGTTTTTCCGCGAGGTGACCTCGGTCCAGCCACCGCCCGTGCCGGAAAAGGCAAGCTTATCCGCTGGAGGAGGGGCTACGATGATGGACTGCAGGCGTCGAGCTGGGGGCGAGCTAGAGCCTAACGGATCGACGGGGGTGGCTGGCGCAGAGCATTCACCACGCAGCAGCAGGCGCGGCGAGGAATCCGGATCTGAGGAAGCCGAATCCCCGAGATCCAGGGAGTCCGGGACCAGGGACAGGCTAGACGAAACCGGCACAGGGCTGCCCAGCGGTCTGAAGCCGGCACCGACAAGAGGGGGGACGGCGAGCCCATGCTGGACGGCAGCGTGGAGGTGGCCGCCGCGGCCGGAGCGGCACGCGGCGCGGAGCGGGGAGGCGTGGCTATCCTATGAAGGCCAGAGATGTCTTCTCCGCAGGCCAAGAGAAAAACATTGGTCGGTCCATCTGAATTTAAATCTTAAGACTTAGTATAGATGCTCACACTATTTTAGACTTTTCAAGTGTACATTCATAAAGATAGGTATATATACGTATATGTAAGCGTTAGCATTTGCAAAATATTTTAAGAAAAGATTTGGGCTTTCTATTTCTTGAAGTCGTCTTAGTTGTGAAATGGGAGTGTACGGCTCCTATCAGGGTTAAAAAATCTAGACTTGCACTAGTGCTCCCAGTTTTCTGGATTTCTTTGACATTTTTAGAAATATTCATTCGATGAGAGAAGACCTTTGTGTTGATTACAAAGGTGTCAGTAATGACTTTGTCAATTTTCAAATGTTGCGTCGGCTTAGTATCTCTGCGGTGCTCATAAAGATACGGTATACGTGCATGCACACATTTATAGAAATAAGTACTCCCTCCGTCCAAAAAGCTGGTCCTTCGAATGAATGTATTTAACACCAAATTAGTGCTAGATACATCATTTTTTTGCATGGTAATACGTGTCTCATTTATATAAAATAAAGATCAAATTACAAGGCACGTAAGCACCGACCATACATGACTGAAAAGATAGAAAATCTTATGCAAAATAACAGCGCCTGTCCCTTTTCTTCGACACCACCAAAGCGGTCATCAAAGGGTAAAAAGACAGATCACCTCTTCGCCCAAGCTCGACGCGGCTCCATCGCTGATCAGCAGCTTTACGGACCTTTAAAGTAGTTTGCCAAAAGCAAAACCATAACCGTTGAAAGAATCAGACCGGGGCAACATGTCCACGGACACACCATCAAACTTCAGAACTGACACCCTCGCATGACGACGACGTCGGAGAAGGAAACTAGAACTGCCCGCCTTCGACCACAGACCCAACACAAGATACTCCATCTTCCAGCTATCACCTGCGTAGACAATCGCCTGCGCGTACTCCTGAACCACAAAACCTCTCTGCTCCACCATGACGTCGGGGACAACGCCACAGCAACGGGGACAGAGCAGAAGGAGAGACACACCTGATGGAGTCGCCGCCGCCGCCTCGTCAACACCATCCATGAACCCTAATGTTGTCGATCTGAGGGATCGACAGAGACACGATGCCATCAACTCCGAGACGCCGCCATGAAGGACACCGTCGGTGTGGGAGTGGGGTTGAGGCAGATTTATTCGTCCGGACGCCGCTCCCACCACCCCAACAACGCACCACGACCTACAAATCCAAAACCTAACTACAGAGCGGAGGAACGGGATCCCCCCTCTCTCCTGTCGCCGGAGCAGCGGCCGAAGGGAGAGGGGGCCAGCGCACCGGCCGGTGGAGATCGGAGGAAAAAATCGCCTCGCCCTAGTCGCCTGGTGGCGGCGGCGGCTAGGGTAGGAAAACTCTTGAGGCTAGCGTGAGTTCAGGTTTGATAGATACATCCATTTGAGACAAGTTTTTTCGGACGGACGGAGGGTATATGTGTATATGTATACGTGGGCATCTACGTTGTACCGTGTAATCCAAGAGTACGTGTCGATCAACCAAACCAGATTCCTTGCCCTTTCCGTCTCACGCGGCTGGGTCGTCGTGGCGCGGGCGAGTGAAGTGGCAGACTCGACTGCCTCCGTCAGTCGTCGCCGTGCTCTCGCCTATATAACCGGACCAGACGCTGCAGACAAGAGCAGCACACGCACTAATCCTTATTCTTGCTCCTTTTCCACGAAGCTCTTCTCTTCTTTGCTCTTCTGCACGAGAGAAAACTGAGAGGAAAATTCCTCAAAAAGAAAAGGAAAAACTGGGAGGAAAAGGCCATGGCGCCGAAGAGGGAGCTGGTCTTGGCCAGCGCCCGGGGCTCGGAGTCGGCGAAGCGCCTGCGCGTGGGGGTCCCTGGAGCTGCCTGCGCCGGCGGCAGCGAGAGCGAGCGGTCGGTGCCGGCGTCGCCGGGAAAGCGGCTGCTGCGGCAGACAGTGTTCGTCGTGCTCTTTCTTGTGCGAATGTATGTGCGTTCGCTCTTTTCGATTGGCTGGCTACCTGCTCTTGATTCTCGTCTGCACCTCTGTTTCTAGATATTTGTTTTTTGAACTTCTGTTTCTAGATTCTTAGGCCCTGTTGGGAGGCACTCCGCTCCACAGCTTCACTCAGGAGCTGGTGGAGTTATAGTTGAAATTTGCGGAGCGCCAGTTTAACTGGCTCCGCAGCTCTCCGGAGCTGGTAGGATTTCGAACGGCCCCTTAATTC
Source organism: Aegilops tauschii subsp. strangulata (assembly GCF_002575655.3). Lineage (NCBI taxonomy): Eukaryota > Viridiplantae > Streptophyta > Magnoliopsida > Poales > Poaceae > Aegilops > Aegilops tauschii. The sequence continues at coordinate 119,318,682 of NC_053039.3, read as the reverse complement.
TTCTGTCCCTGCCAATTTGTGTGTGCAGGAGCGAAAAGATCACGGTGACGGAAAGTATGTCGCAGATTGGTCGCATGGTGAGCACAGATCAAATATAGCTTTCGTTTTAATTTTATTTGCATGAAATTTGCAACCAGTAATTCACCTGCTGTGAAATACTGAGATTTTACCAACTGCCTATCAATATGCGTTATTGGCCGGGTCAGGTATAACAATTATTATGTGTTTTTCCATTTTCAGAAAGCACATATGGTGCTTTTTTATTTTATTTTAAAGCACAATTGTGCTTTTCGTGGAAGCACAGACTGTAAATTATTTTTTCCCGGGAAGCACTCATGGAAGCATGTGTTTTTCCCTTTCTAGGGAGCATAGATTGTTTTTCTCTTTTCAAAAAGCATCCATAGCTATGTTTCTCACAGAGACACATGTTGTGCTTCTCACCGAAAAGCACTGCTTCCTGTAAAAAAAATCTGCCAAAACCTAAGAAAACCAAGCAAAACCTGAAAACCCAAAAAAAAAAATCCAAAAACACGTGCAAAAAGGAGAACCAAAATTCCGAGGGTGTATCCAATGTGCGACACGTGACGGCAGCTGAACACACCACTTGGCGCGCTCCCATGCCCAAGAAAGTGACCTCTAGCGGGGTCCTCCAAGGGGTACCCCTTGATTAGTTGCTCCCGAAAATAATCATTTTGGGGAGTATTTCGGGGTCCTCCAAGGGGTACCCCTTGGAACCATTGTTTGTGTTTTGGGCCAGGCCTAGGCTTGGGGTGTTTAGATCGAGCTTTGTCAAGCCCAGCCCAGCCTGGAGAATGATCAGGTCGACCATCCATCTATTTAAATTGGATTGCCTCAAAAAAAATCTATTTAAATTGGAAGCCTTCAAATATTTTGAAACTTGCGGGGGCTTGTTGGACATTTGTATGAAGGTTTTGCAAAAAAAGTTGTGCGCACATTGGATGTTTCGTTATGTTTCAATTGATATTGAACTTCTGAAACTTTTGTGAAGCTTGCTGAAATTACCATGCATTTTTTGTGAAATTGCTGCATGTACACGAGATGTTCTATCATGTTTCAAAAAAAATATAAAAATTCCATGAAACTGTCATGCAATCCCCATGCAACAAGTTAAACACACTATTGTAGTTTATTATTTAACAGAAGCATATATTTAAAACCCAAAATTTGTTAAATGAAAATCCAATATTGGTCTTGTTCTGAAGATATCGTCATCACTGTCACAAAAGTTCAGACAGGTCGTGAATTGGTTGTTTGGTTAAAAAGTATTTGAGGCTTCAGTTACATACATGGATAGGGTGTAAGCAGAGTAGATAGATGGGTGATAAGTTCAGAGTGAGAGAAAGAATACTCCTAGTTGATGCACATATCCAAAAAACAAAAATAATAATCAATGGACAAGATCCACAATGTGTATAAAAACATGCTGCACTCTCTTTTTCAGCTAAATAAGGTTTTGATACTGCTAATACATATTGATTATGTTTTGTATATACACTTTCCGCACCTTTAAGGTATAGGTTCTTCTTGGTTTTGCATGATCATCCTATACAAATACCATAATCTTTGTACAAAAATAATGTATTTTCTTGCATTTTATCAGTGTATTCACAGTTCCACTTGATTTGGCTATCTCCCCCTTATTCTGTTCCTGCTGTGGCTGATTTGACCCTTATGTCTCCCATAGGTTCAGAAACTTCACAAGGTTCAGACTCTTATCATGAGGTAAGGATATTTTCCATGTTCTAATATGATATTCTAGTTTTGTTCCATAAAATACAATGATTGTTTTCATTATCTTCAAGTAATGTGTTTATTTGCAGGGTCAAAAACATCAGTTCCATTTTTCTCAGAACACGGTCACCAGTATAGGTAGTGCATAGGAACTTTTGCAAAAACACACACAAGTGTTTCATGTACCCCATGGGTCGTGACAACTCACCCGACCTCTTTAGGGGCCTATATTAGATCCACATGTAGGTAAGTGGCTTGCATATTTGCTAGAAACAAATATACTCCCCCCTTTCCTAAATATGTCTTTTTAGATATTCCAATAAGGGACTACATATGAAGTGAATCTACACTCTAAAATATGTCGATATACATCCGTATGTAGTTTGTATTGAAATCTCTAAAAAGACTTATATTTAGAAACGGAGGGAGTGCATCAAAGGCAGTAGGGCACTCCTCCCCTTTTCCCAGAATTTACATTTCAAGATTTCCTGATATCATTGATATATTCGTGACTGTATTTAATGACAAAGGAAAAATAATTGCACTTGCAAATAAATAATTACAATGCGATCTTTATTTTTTTGATGATCAAGGTTGTATATTGGAGACTATTTGAATAATTAAAAGAGAATCTAAGAAAGAACAGGGGTAGTAGTAATTCACAGGGTGTAATTACAAGTACTTATATCCTCTTTTATGTAGTGATTGATGTACTCATGAGTTCCATGAACCATCCACTTGTTGTGCTTCTCTTAATGAAAATATGCAAGCTTTGCAAGTTTCATTATTCCGGAAAAAAATAAAATGCTTACCTGTGGTTCTGCCTTGTCTCTATGCTCTTTGGTCATAGCAAATTGGAAAGTTTACAGCAGCAGATGGAGGATATAAGCCATGAAGTGGTTAGATTCATATTACTCTAAAATAATGTCTTAACATGGTCGTCCTTTTTTTCTGGTATTTGTTGTTGCTCACAGTTGTTTTGTCGTGTACAAACTGCAGAAGAAATTGGCTTGTTTGCATTCCGACCGACATGCTGATCAACACCCAAGGTAGGGGGATCTGTAGTCGCGCCGGGTCCACTGTTTCTTCATTCATTTTTAGTCTCATCCTGAAATATTTAATATTTTCCCACTGTCAAGATGCCATTTATGTAGTTCACAATACCCATCTGATGTTCCCTTAATGGAACAAAGTAGTATGTGAATGTTAATTCAGAAAATGTCAATCGAACAACATATCGCCATGAGTTTATCACAATGCCATTCATGTTTCTGTTTCAGATCAGAACCATATCAGGAGGGTGCCACTTTGAGTGAACAGAACGCCAACATTCGCCTGCGTTTCCTGGATGGCCTGAAGACTCCAGTTTACACAGATAAGAACATAACATCTGAAAGCGATGCGGCTATCAGGATTGGCATCTTTAATGGTGATAACATGATCAAGGAAGGCCTGCTTTCAAAGCTGAAAATTGAGATCCTGGTTCTCCATGGAGACTTCTGCAACGACTGCCAGGGAAACTGGACCGGAGAGGAGTTCAATAGCCAGATCGTGCAAGGCCGGGACGGACACAGGTTTGTGTTAGGGGGTGATTGCAGTGTGTGGTTGAACAATGGAGAGGCCTCCTTCGGCAGGATTCGTTTCAAAGAAGGATCATCCAGGACTCGCAGTAGGAAGTTCGTCGTGGGAGCAAGAGTTTGTATGGGCGAAAAGACTGGTGTTCGAGTCCAAGAAGCTGTCATGAAGCCGGTCACGGTGCTGGATCGTAGAAATGAAGGTACCAATAGAACATTGTGATCTGTCAGAGGTTCTGTGTTTTTGTTTCTTAATCTTTTATTTGCTTCAGCAAATGAGAAGAGGTACCCTCCAAAACCAAATGATGAAGTGTATCGTCTGGAAGAAATTGCCAACGATGGAACTTACCACAGGAGGCTTAAAAATGCTAAAATCTACACAGTGGAAGACTTCTTGAAGGCTCTGAATAAGGACGCAGACGACCTCCGTGTAAGGGTAAAGATACTTGGTCTGGAACTTCTCTCTTTCTATACTTGTAATATTTTTACCGCAATGCTCAATATTGCTGCAAATTCTTGACATGCAGGTTCTTCTGATAAAGAAGGTGAACAACTCTTGGGAAAAAATGGTTAAGCATGCTAAGGGATGCTGTCTCACAGACATAAATGATAGGATGAATGTCAGTCTTCCTCAACAAGTTCCATTTGACTATGTGATGAATGACAATCTTTCTTCTCTGGATGCAGTCATTCTTGAGCCGGATGAGACTCTTCAAGGTTAGTTAGATACTTGTTATCTTACCCTGACTATGTTTTCATCTTTTTGCGATGGCCTTAACTCTCGAGCATGAATCTGTCGTTTCAAGGAACCACAGCAAACGAAAACCAGCTTCATGATAGGATTGACCATGTCACTGAACCATCTCACCACAATGAGTATGTTCATGGTGATCAGAACACAGTTAAGTCAAATTATTACCAAGGTAGTTGTTGCTTCTTGTTCCCCTCTGTGTTTTTGTGTGGAATTCCTTGCGATTTCAGCTACTCCGTCATGCTCATACTTGCCATTTTTCAAGTAGGTCGATCCAATCCAGAAAATGGCAATCTTGCTGAACATGTTCCATTTAACTATGTGATGAATGTCAATCCTCCTGAACAAGCTCCCTCTAGCACACATTCCTCTCTGGATGCGGTCATGCTTAAGCCGGATGAGGTACTTCAAGGTTAGTCAGATATACGTTACCTTACCCTTACTATGTTCTCATCTTTCTGCAATGGCCTGAACTCTTGAGCTTGAATCTGTCGTTTCAAGGAACCGCAGCGGATGAAAACCGGTTTCATCAAGTCACTGAACCATCTCACTCCAATGAGCATGTTCATGGTGATCAGAATGCAGTTAATACACATTGTTACCAAGGTAGTTGTTGCTTCTTGTTCCTCTCTTATCTCTTTATCCTCTTTGCTTTATGTATGGGATTCCTTGCAATGTCGGTGACTTGAATATGCTCATACTTGGCCATTTTTTTAAGGTGCCCCACCCCTTGGCCAGCAGCAACCTACAACATTCATGGCACCTTCACAGTTGGATGGTGAATTTCTATGGATCTTAGAAGGTGAGCAACCGGTTTCTGCACCAACTTATCCACAGCAAAACTGAACAGACCTGATAGATGACTCACATTTTACTCTGCTTCCAGGATCAGTTCAAGCAAACATCCATAGCCAGATGCAAGTTCCCATATCCATGGATTGTGGCAGTGCCATGGAGGCATCAACCTCTGTCCAACACAACCTTCTACCGCAACCATTTGTGCCTACTCAATTCCAAGAAAGCATGCCTGGGATCCATTACTCTGAGAATCCACCTAACCATGCCTCTGGACCAACGATATGGCACGATGATCCTATAACCGAACCGGAGCCTAGCGCTTATCCTTATCCTGGGCTGGATCATGGAAACTTTTAGCAAGCGGGCACATTCTGCAGTGCAGATTAGGCCGTGTAACATCATGGTTTTGTGTCATTATAACTTAGGTGTCAGGTTGTGATATATGATGTGCAGTATCAGGCATTGTAGACTGTATGTTTGGACACAAAGTGCTTTGCCCCCATTCTTTCTATTTGATGTTCTAAACATTGTACAATGATGTTACGTAGGATCTGAGGGTGTGCTCCAACTTAGGCAAAACATTTTGTTGTCTGCGTGCACCCACTGATGTTAAATCGATGTTTAAATGTTTCAGAATGTCTACAAGTGTAAACTGCGATGAATGAAGACTGGTACTGTTCTGAAAAAGAAAGAAAAACATATAGCATATTTTTTTTCTTCTAAAAGGGTACTTATTTCACCAGGGTTTCGCATTGCAGCATGCCATATTTACCATGGTAATAAAGAGGGGGCAGGTCAAAGAACTCTTTACATGATCATCTCAGACTGATACACAGGTTGTACCTCAAATGATGTTGACAAGTGCCTCGGCATGGCCATCTCAGAATAGCCAACGAAATTACGACCCCACTGTATGATGATCGGTTAAGCCACTCCCCACGGAAAACAGAACGTATCTCTCAGCTTAGGTACATTTCTGGTACATGACTACATGATGCAAACTGCTTCGACGACAAGCAGATACTTGAACTGCCCACACATTGGGCGATATCCATCTGGAGCAATGACACAATAGTTCCACTCATAAAACGGATGGCCATAGGTATCTCAGGAAAACGTTCAGGGATAATCAAGTTTGAGAACACAGTACCTGACGGTGTGCAAATGACACTACTCAGAAGCTCCAGCGTCACCATTGGAGACATTTGTAAGTGTTCGCATGCGTTCAGTCGCTGCCAGTATCAGACCTTCATACCAAATTATATAGCAGTTATATCACGGTGATAAACAAGAACAAGGGCAAATTATGGCACTGCATTCATGGGAGAGCAATTAACAGGCCAGCATAAAAGCGTAACGGATAAACGTACCTGTAAATGGAGGCGAGGGTTTTCGAGGCCTCGACTTGAATTCTGGATGGAACTGAACACCTATGTAAAATGGGTGATCTTGTAGCTCTACAATCTGATCGTAAGTACAAGCAGGTTCAGGCTTGAGAGGTTAAAAAAATCAAGACAATGATGAAATGGGATGTTTGCTCGGTACCTCCATCCTGTTTCCACTTTCATCACAACCAACAAACTGAAGTCCTGCATTCTCAAGCATTGGAACAAAGCTAGGATTGACCTATTTAAACAGAAGAAAGTTTTATCACTTCCAAGGAGCATAAGGTAATAATGGTATAATAGACACATGAATAACACGGGGTTTAATAACCAACAGTCATGGCAAACCTCATATCTGTGACGATGGCGCTCATCTACATGTGGAGGATTTCCATACCTGACATTTGCATTAATCTCCATGTTAGAAGGTGAACAAGATTGTGACAGAGCAGCATATATGTAACAGATGGTCAATGAGAAACACTAAGAGTTCAATGAAAGCTCCTGACGACATGCCGCACAAACAGTTAAATTTCATGGCTGTAGCAGTGGATAAATGTTTTAACACACTAGCATTCAGAAGACTCACATATATCTGTCTAACAAACAAAGGATACAACATCCTTACAGTTTCGATGTCAGACAATCTGGTTTACGGAAGAACGTTCGACGGCAACCCAACCTCATCGTGTTTCCCAAGTGTGTTTTTGATACCTTTACAGTGAATTACAAAAGCATTAAAGCAACATCATCTCCTTGTCTTGCACATAACTGGACAGAGAAGTACCTCAGGCATGTACATCACAACACAATCTGGTGTGTCTGTGTTGAACTCTTCACTGTCTGCATTTCCCAGGCCCAAAACCTACACCAGTATTCCTAAAAATCAGGGTCTACAAAGATAATTGATTGACAAGTAATAAACGGAAGCATACACACATGTCTGGACATCTCAATCACCGATATCTGCATTCCCAAGCATATGCCAAGATATGGTACTTTATTCTCACGAGCATATTTTGCAGCCAATATCATCCCAGATATTCCACGATCTCCGAATCCTCCAGGTATCAAAATGCACGAGGAACCCTGATTTATTTTAGAATTAAAACACTTTTAGAAGACTGAGCTTACATAACCACAGAGGAGGAACCAAAGACAATCAGCATACTAACCTTAAGAGTTTCCCAAGCTTTAGTATGAGCATCTGGTGCCTGTACAAAAATAATACCACAGTAAGGTAGTCAAAACACACAACAACAAAGCAAGGACACACGTCATATAATTGCTAAATTGACTACAGATACTAAATGCACTACAAATGTAATCACTGCAAATAAAATGACTTTGTACAGCAGCATGTTGAGCTAGTAGCATAGTATGCATACATCGATATCTACAGCATTGAGATACTAATCGGCAGCAAGATAGAACAGATCATCAACATCAGTTGTGTTGGCGGAACAATGAATATTCCGCCTGCAGCCCTGCTCAGGAGCTTAACGACGACAAGATCTTCTTGGGCTCACATGGCCATTCCCCTCAGTGTCCAAGGAAGGGTATGTATCCGGTGCACCCAACCTTGGTTCACTCGTCTAGAAGATGTTAAAAGGTTTTGGAAAAATTCAGCAGGCAGACACAGTATATATTTACCATGCTGTGAAGTTCCAATATAAAAATTTGAATACGGCTCGAGAAACAAAAAGACAAATCTCTCTACATAGTAGCTAATCTAAATTCGGCTGCGAATTCGACCCATTATCGCTATCAACTTAATTTGTCATTTCTGTTTCGTAAGTTATGTTTTGAATTTGGATTTGAAATTTTTAGACTGCAGTATACTCGTTGTGTCTATACCATCTATTTTTCGTAGAATTTTGCAAAATTTCTAAATATGTAGGCGGAGGTTGGGTGCACTGGTTGCACCACAAGTTCCAGTGCACCAGATGAGTTTCTCCCCGGCTGTACCACTCTTACAGCCTTAGCATTTGCTCTGGAGAAATGATAAAAACATCCAGGCGGGATAAGGTGTCAATGCCTCCAGAGGCAGGAGTAAACCTCTGAGGATAATCCGTACAGCCTGAGAGAAAACCAGCATATATCAACCTGTTTGGTGGGTCCCATGGAAGACTGTAGACCACCTCCCTCGTGGAATTTCCTGGCTTTAGTAGCCCCATCAATCATGAATTCAGATCGTTTGCACAGGGTTACAAGCGTATATAAATGGTACTCCCTACGTTCACTAATACAAGTTGTTCTAACTTTTTTGTGAATCAGATGTATATGACACGTTTTAGTGTGTTTGTTCATTCATTTCAGTCCGTATGTAGTCCATATTGAAATATCCAAAACATATTGTATTTGTGAACGGAGGGAGTATATAACTTAGGATTGTACCACACATTCTCCCGATCAATAATACAAGGAAGCAAAGCCTGGTGTGCTCTGTGTCTCACAGCCTCAGGCATTCCTGGACAAAAAGTCCTACCTCCAGCCAGACACAGAGCACACCTGCAAAAGTAGTGTTGCCTTCGCTTGCACCCTAACTTGTGTAAATGCTTCTGTCACTACTATTCCTGTGGACACCAACATGTCTATTGCTCATGTACACTTTCCCATCGCATATTAAGTTCATCGGGTATACTGTGCTAGTACTGTAGCCAACATATCTTATGAAAAGCAAACTGTTAGCGGCTTACACTTGCAGCAGTTGCATCTTCGAGATCTGAAGCTGAAACCCACTGGATAGAAGGTTTCTGTGAACATGCAACACTGGCATGTAGGAGAGCCTGGAACAAAATGAGATGCATACATGAATTAAAAACAGTGTTTACATCTAATAAATGAGACAATATTTATCATTAGTACAACATAGAAATGGGGAAGTCCAGCCGATTGCTTCTACAGTAGACACCCATGGAGAGTTTTGACTGAATAGTTATTTCGCAGCAGAAGCAGAAATCCTAGTTATTGGAATCGTTTTCATCATTGGCAAGCTTGATTCAAAACTATAATAAACCTTGTATGAGATGTAATGTTTGTAACTAGGAAAGACACTTTTATATGTTTAAAAGTTGATTCTTGACCCACCTTCACCACTGATAAGTAAGAATCTGACAGATTAGTGTACTTCCCAACCAAAGCAATTTTAACCTGCATGGGATCCATATTCAGTAAATTTGATTTTGCAGCATGCAATCAATAAAGAGAGGAGTTGTAGAACAATGCTAACAGAGGTACTGAGGTTATCATATGACTCGGCCATCAGCGTCCAATCTCGTAATTCAGGGGGGCCAGCAGACCTATAAGACCAAAACATGATTGCTTCAAGACATACTAATAATAATGCCATCTTTGAAACTGGTAAGATATTACTATCTCAAATCACAAACTGCACACTAATCATGCAAGAACAAGCATTCTCTAACATTCATTAAAAGGCAACAAATATATCCAGAAATACAAAGTGTAAGCTAATTATACATAAAATATCAGCAGCGCCCATTTTTACCAAAATTATACAGGTAATATGAAAATTACAGTTCATATGTGCAAAGTTGAGCACATTTAACATTCATAAGCAATGGTTTTCAATAACCGTTTGACTCACCTGGAAAGGTTTAGTTGTTTGATTATAGCCTCGTGAGCCTTTTGGTTCTGGAAAGCAGCACATATAAAAATCTTATGCCAAAGAGATGACCAAATGTAATTCGTACCAATTCGATAGCTTCCTCTACATAGTCAATGCTAAGCTTTTAGTTTAAGATTGAAACTCACTCTAAGAATAAGGGGAACATGCCATATATTTGGAACATCATGGATGTTAAGTATGTTCTCAACCTGCAAGAAACAATATAGAACGTAAGTAGGGAAATATTGTGAACAAAATGGCCTTTTTCAAATTCCTCGTTACGAAAGCATACCGGTACATGACAAAATTGTGAAAGCTTCTCCTTCGCGGATCCTATTAGTGGCTGAAAATTGAGATAAACATAGGAAAAACAAAGCCAGATTAGAATGGCTTCTGGAAAAGGACTTGTTATCATGAAAGAAAAAGAAAGTCCAAATTCACCACACATTTCAACTAGTGTTCGTGATATGGAGAAGCATCTTAACTCAGAAGATGACTTTTACACAATTAAAATCTATCAATGTGAGAGATGGCATATCTTAAAGCATACGATATTATTCTTCATGTTACCTGTGCTGATCGGCACGCTAGAAGATCAGGAGTAAGACCCAAGGCCCTTAGTTCTCGTACACTGTGTTGTGTTGGCTTAGTTTTCTACAGAAAAAAGGAGACAAGAATATGAGGGTCATATATTTACGATTAGCTGCCTCGACAAAACACTGCAACGCAATAATATATAAGGACGAGTGACATGTCCAAGTACGATCTGATTAGTATAATTCATGACGGGAGAATTATTTACTTGCTCACCAACTACACCCAATACTGGAACAAGGCTCACATGTATGAGGCAGAAATTGTCCTTACCTACAAAATATATATGGATGAGTGACATGTCCAAGTATGACCACTAACAAGAAAAACAAGTTTTTCAATAAAGAAAATATTGTCTGACTCCATAGCATAGAATTTATGGCCTGAGTTAGATCAGAGGTGTAGCTGTAATTGGTGGGAGGCCTTAGCACTACCAGGATGACCTAGATCAAGTGCCGTGATCATGGTGGTGATTAGACAGAAGAAGTGTGCATGAGATAGGGCACATGAGGCATGATGAACTGGCTAGAAAATAACGGGTTGGGAAAAATATTAATAACTGCTTGACTGCCCTTTATTATGCAATCAAATTACAACTGGGATAGAATCCAACTACCCTATCCATACTTTCGTGATGCAGATTCCTTAATCTAAGGTTTCCTAATTCAAACTCTCCTTCTTGACTCATCTTCAATCCTATAGATACGTATTTTAATGGAAAAAGAATCCAACTAAATGACTAATCCTACTGTTTGTGTGCTAGCCATAAGTCCAACCCCACATGGCAGGTATGTCCAGTTAATCACAAAAAAGGAAGGCAGGAAAGACTAAATTAGTGTACTGTCAATGAATAAATAGAGAAGAGAGACAATGTGAAATGATACAACAGACACAGAAGCCCAGTAAACTAGCACATTCTCAGCAACCATGGATATGGGAATTAATTACAACAAGAAAACCCAACTATACCAAGAGAAAATGACAACTGACGTAGAGCTTCAATGAATGGCATTGATTCAATATCACCTGAAACATGAACAAAATCAACTTCTCTACAATAGAAATAAGTAAAGTATCATATATAAGATGTCCCAAAACCCTACCTACAGTGCCGCCCAATTCGATAACACAAACATCAGCTGGACGAGTCTGCCCATCCACAGGAACAGAGGATACTGATTGTATCCATTGTTTTATTTCATCAGTTACATGAGGAACAACCTGGATAAATTCTAGTTGTAAGAGTGTCATAGGCTGTCATATTTGGCATTCCGTGCATATGTGAACATAGCTTTGAATAACACAAGGTGGTTACCTGGACCGTCTTTCCAAGATAGTCACCCTTCCTCTCCTTCTCAATGACAGACTGAAAAAAAAAGGCATCCACTGTTTAGAAGTTCAAGCGACAATCAGCAAGCCTTTTCCTCTGTGTGTGTGTGTGTGTGGGGGGGGGGGGGGGGGGGGGGGGGGGGGGAGGGGGGGGGTGTGCTCACCTGATATATCTTCCCAGTGGTAATGTTATTTTCCCTCGTAAGAGTAACATCCAAGAAACGCTCATAATTCCCTAAATCCAGGTCCACCTATAAATTTGAAAAGTCAGGTGCAAGACAGCACAAACACTGAAAGTGTAAGATTAAAATTTATATGTGCACCCAAGAGGGCATACCTCTCCACCATCATCAAGCACAAACACCTCACCATGCTCAAAGGGAGACATAGTACCAGCATCTGTGTTTAAGTATGGGTCTGTAAAAACACAGGAAATGGACAATATTAAAAATAGTGGAAGATCAAGTTCCTAACTCTGCAAATGGGAATCGTCATCGTAGCAAAGCCAATCCAGCACAGTAAAGAAAAGGCACTAAAACGTTACACAATATCACATGTTTATTTATCCCCAATGTTCCGACACAGCATCCACATTTGGCCCAAAAGCTAGCCTGAAACCCAAAAGGGTGCCACCTCTTAAACAATTAAAATGTTTTAAAAAACTAGTAGTAGTTAGATGAAAGACCTCCGCAACTTGACATGAGTTGGGCAATTACTCAATGCGGCAAGAGCTACTGATTCTCCAGAATCACAGTACCTTTGGGGCAGTGACAACCGTGACAAGTAGGCATCGACTCTAACTATCTTGAAGGCTTAATCAATAACTGGAACTCCCAGAAGGAGCAGTCGTTTATTGCATTCGTTGATTGATTCGCCCATCCCAAATTCTGACCAGAACAAGGAATACGAACGCAACTTAGCATGCGATCTTCCGACTTACTAGCTCTTTTGATACCCAATTGAGGAAATAAATAAAAGAAATTGTCATGAAATCATGGGAAGGCGCACAAATGCCGCGTTTTCACCTGACCAAGAACTCAGGGAAGCGCAATTTTGGGTCAGGGTCGCAAGGTTTTCTAGGGCCGAGACTCTAAACAGCCAAAATCGAAGTTGGAAGGGAGACGCCCCCTGGTAGATGATGAGGACAGACCCGCCCGCGACACCGCAGCGACGTAAGGCGCGAGACCCCAACCCTGTGCGGACCGCGCAGAAGTGGGCGAGAAGTGAGAAAGCATGAGCAGGGAGGGCGAGAGGGGAGGGGGTGCGGACCGATCTTGATACAGGTGACGCGCAGGCCGCAGGACTTGAGGACGACGCCGACGCTGCTGGCAGTGACGCCCTTGCCGAGGCCGCTGACGACGCCGCCGGTGATCAGCACGTACTTGGTCGGCGCACGGCCCTCCTCCTCCGCCGCCGCCGCCATGGCCGGAGGCAAAGGGGGTGAGCGCGGGAGGCTGGGTTGGCTCGGAGGAGGTATATTCCGGGAGGGAGAGATGTGGGGAAGGGAGGACGCTCCGGTTCCGGTGGCAACTGGCAGTGTCGTTGCTGTTGCTCCTCCTCCTCGCTGGGTTTCTTTCTTTCTTGGGGTGCGGCTGGGTGTGCAGTGCTGGCAAATCCCCACGTATGGTGCGTGTGTGTGTGATTCTTTTGTTTTGTATATGATCTGGATGATCTGGATGGATCGGTCACGCTATCAGCTCGTAGTCGTAGATCGGGTAGTAGTTGCCCGTGCAAGTGGACAAGTACAGCCTGTTTGGTAAACACTTCAGAGGAATGGGAGTTTGCACAAGGGTGTTTATAAAGAGATTAGTCATGGGAAGTAGATTTTTACTCCCATTCCTTTGTTTGGTATATGATGGAAATTAGCGTGGGATAAAACTCTGCTCACGAATTAACAGGGTATCCCTGGGAAGAAATAGATGGGAATTGGCTTCCTCAACTCCCATTCCCCTTCCTACTTAAACTCCCATTCCCTCTAATCAAACAGTGGACTTTTAATCTCCTCACCTCTCAACTCCCATTCCCCATCTCGAATTCCCCCGAACCAAACACGCTGTAGGGTGAATATTAGGGAGTAACGGCATCTTCAACGCGGACCTGGAACGATTCGGATCACGTCCGAACGCATCCGCGGATACGACACGGGAGTCGGCATCCAACCATATACCTCATATACTTGCATTAACATAAAAACATATTGTTAGCAATAGTTGTTGACGTATAATGTGCTGCCTAGTCTTTTTCATAAGATCGGTCTTTTGGTTGCATTGGTTAGAGTATACACTTCTACATGGTATTGGAGCCCAGAGGTCTTGAGTTCAAGACCCGGCTGGCGCAATTATATTGCAGCCCACTTTCGGTCCACGTTTAGACCTGAGGGAGCCACACGTGAGAGGAATACGTATAATGTGTTACCTAGTATCTTTCATCAGATCAATTTTTGGTTACATTGACTAGAGCATGCACTTCTACAATAGCCTTCAGTCAAACATGTGCTAAACAGCCTAGCCTAGGCTTTCGTCAAAGAAAAACGTTTGTTGTCCGCGCGCGCCGACCGATTCGTTCCGCTGGTCACGCAGTACAGGTTGGATCAAACACACCGATGCATGCAAGAGCCCATCCGCCACTCATTCTCTTCTCGTGACCTTCCTCTTCGCCCATCTCCTCTCCACACATCGTGTTCTCATCTCTTTCTTCCTACCTTCTTCCCTTCGCCATGATAGAAGAGCCCCATAGCTCGGCGCATGCATCCCTTTTTTTGGTCCATCGGAGACGGCGTGCTCCTCCCCACGGGATTTGGCGACGGTGACAAGTGCTGCAACCAGCACCGGTGGCACCCACTTGTGTTGCAGAACCCGCGGCGGCCGGCGTTGAAGATCTTGGCCAGTTTTTTTTTGCAACCAAGTGTTTTTTGCTGGAACCGCTGCAAATTTTGCAACCAAGTATTTGAGTTTTGATTGTAACAAACCAAATTTTTTTTGCTACCATGCTTGTTTCCCTGCTAGAACCAGTGTATTTTTTTGCTACAACGGTCTTCGATTTTTGGTGGAACTAATCTTTTTTTTTTGTTTCCATGTCTTTTTTTGGTGGAACCATTGTATCACTTTTGCTGCAACCGTTTTGATTTTTTGCTCCCCCCGCCTTGTTGATTGTTACATCCATTTTTTTCATGAGGTTACCGAGACCCGCAACTATGTGTTATTTGTTGCGACCATTGCCGGTTTTTGCTACCACCGTTGTCGATATTTGCTCGTTTCACGCCCGTGCAAATAAGAGTTGCAACCAAAAATGGTGGCGAGCACCGACCTGCGACGACAGCAATGGCGTTTTGCTGCAACCATGTCAAAGTTTGCTACAACCGACTAGATTTTTTGCTACATCCATCATGGCAGAGCAGCGACCTACGGCGACGGTGATGGTGTTTTGCTGCAACCGCCGTCAATTCTTGCTACGACTGGACAAGATTTTTGTTACATCCATTTTGGATGGCAGAGCTAGTGGCCGTCGTTCGTGGGGAAACCTATGCGAGTTGCAACTAGAAATTTTGGATGGCAGAGCTAGTAACTCCCGTCCAGGGCCGTCTCCAGAAATTTTGGATGGCAGAAGATCTTTGTTACATCCATTTTGGATGGCAGAGCTAGTGGCCGTCTCATTTGATCGATTCGTTTTCTTGCCGTAGATATAGCCCGCATGGAGAATTGATCCCAATTTTGTTGGCCAGCTAGCGCTCAGCAGGTTGCAAATCGGAACGCACAAGCTGAGGGCATCACTAATCTGTCCACTAGGTGCGCTCAAACCGAATCCCTTTAATTTAGACTATCTTTGCTATGTTGCATACTTATATTAGTGAGTATATATTGTCTGCATATGCATCAGCCAATCAATCAAATTATTTAGGAAAGATATATAGTAGGCTAGTTGATCAAGTTGTCACACACCAAGATTTCAACATAGTTGCTCGTTCAAAATTCAGGATTTAGCCCTTTTCTTATATTATTATCTTGATATAAGCCTATAATCTATGCAGTGTTTGATTAAAAAAACTTGCCCATTCTAGAAATTTTAGGGCCCCATTTTTCATTTCGCACTGGGGCCTCAAATTTCTGGAGATGGCCCTGGACGGGAGTTGCAACAGGCGACGACCTATGGGACTAGCAGTGCGATGAGTCACACGAGCAGCGACAGTGGATGAAAGTGCTCATCGCGGATGCTTTTTCGAGCTCGCCGGCAGCATGCTTCGAGCTTGCCGGTAGTGGGGTTGGGTGCGGTTACCGAGGGGCACGCGAGGGTGCGCTAGCGGGGGAGCCCCTCCTCGAGCCGATCCGGTTGCTATAGTCGCGGATCCGGCCACCGCCGCCAAGGATCAGGGACGGGTCAGGGCACACATCTCCCTTTTTGTTTCTCGTTGTGGTGGGGGCTCCGGGGCAGATCCGACGGCCTTTAATCATTGCATCGGATGGCTGGGGGCCGACCGGTCGAAAATTTCGGTCGGCCCGGCGGCGCCTAGTAATCGCCTTCGCCAAATAGCACGGTTGCTCACAACAGCTTTCCGTTATTGCTTATGCACCTTCCATCATGCTCATGCTCATGTACAGGCTTCCGTCATGTGCTAAACATTCATGCACAACCTTCTGCCATGTGTTTTATCCTCCAAAATCACCTTCTGCCAAACAAAGCAATATGAAATAACAGCCTTCCACCAAAGCCTATAGCAGCGATACGCCTTCCGTCATCTGGACGGAGAGGGTATGATAGAGGCGAGGGTCCCGATCTTTCGGTGAGATGATAGCCATCGATTTGGTGGATTCGAGTTTGACAATCCTACTACAAACGTACAACGACGTTGCGCCTTAGCAATCACTAAACCAATCTCCTGAGGTTACTGACGATGCCGGAAGCATGGTCAGCCTGACCACAAAGGTCTATTCCTGCATGCAATCGAAGAACAAGCAAGAATATGATAATGCAATATGAATATTGCGAATATATGTGAAGTATTCATAAAAGTAGGGATCCGAAAGCGGTCTCGGCCTGGTAGTACACGAAGTTGCAATGATTAACTTTTAACTAAACAAATATCAAGGAAAAAGCTACTAGACGGGTCTACTTATATAGGAGCAAGGGGTGGCGGCCAAGGAGGTGGGAGGACGTCCCAAGGCATCCTAAAACAAACCCTAGGTCATACAAGGCCCATGGGCCCAAGTGGAGGTGATGCAACATCTTTGGACTTATAGTTTGACTCGAATTCTGCTGCAACATCAGATTATTTTGTCAATATCTCCATGCTCGGGACGAATTTGAAGGTGGATCCAATTGGGCTGGAAAGTACACGAAATAAAATTTCCTACAAAAAAGAATCGCCCAATTTGGAGTCCAGATGCAAAAGTTCTTGGCGTTTTGAGTCAGGTATGTCTGTGCAGTCCAAATCTGAATACAAACACATGAGAGACTTCGACTATATCTTCTCTTGTCCTAAAAGTGACGTGAGAGAATTTCTTAAATAACGCATAAACGTCTCTTTTCCCCTTATCTTCATATGTGTATTGTACAAGTGTCTGGTAGTTTTGCAATTAGGCATGAAACAAAAATAGGTGAAGTATTTTTGTTCCATATAGCATAAATAACTTATTGCATAACTTTTATCAAAAATCACCTAAAATAAATACGCATATGCAATACTTGTGATCATATCAATGGTAGACACGTCCTCATCATCCTCCCTTCTTTAAAACAAAGCTGCCATCGGCATTGCTTAGTCTGAAATATGGCTAACAAAAAAGGCAAGGTGTACATGTTGTATATGTATATGTCATCCATTTTTACTTCCCTCGGTTTTTGCACATGTGACACATTTATACGTGAGTAACTTTCATATGTCGTGGAATATAAAGCCAAACTATTATCACAAGTAGAAGGCATGAAAACATTGCAACTTAGTTTGCATGTATAAGTGAAGCTCTTATTCATATAAAAAGATTGATAGTGCCCATCATTAAACCATCCCACCATTGGTGAATAAACCTTAATAGTTTCATAATTACATGCTACAACATGCTTAAATAAGCAAACATGCAACAGTCATTCAACACAGAATTTTCACCAAGATTAGAGGTCATATCAAAATGATTATGCATTGGCACAATTATTTTCATTTCTTTCAAACTAGCATGATCATCACTCATGATACAAATCTTATGCACAAAATATTCATTATCTACGCCATAATCTCCAATCAAGTTAAAAGTAAAATTAGAGGCCATAAACACTTTGCAATGATTTCGAACATGTGATTTCAATTATTTTGAGTTCCGCATGTGACAAAGACATGGGTGAATTCAAAACCACGGAATACAAAGAATTAGCATGCAAGATTGTACTCCCTCAATGTAAGACGTTTTTTGACACTAGTGTAGTGTGAAAAAACGTCTTACATTATGGGACGGAGGGAGTAGATAACATGTCCTCATGTCTAATCAATTGTACTTGATCCAAATAAGATTTAGTCACCGAGTCACATGGTTCTTTCTCATCAATAATTAATTCAATGGGTGCACTCAAAATTGTTGGTATTTAGTTGTTTGATCACATGACACATTCATAGCAGTAACACGATTCACTAAAATAGGTGTTGTGCTCAAATTAATAGGTAACTCAACACATGATGTATTCAAGTCAACTAGTCATTCATCATCCTCATGTGAAGTTGTGTCATCAATACCTTTAGTGTTACCTTGTCGTAGTGACTCAGATGATGTAGGTACGGACGATGGTAATGTACCATAGACTTGAGGCGATGTCGCGCTCACAATCTGGGGTGTGGCTGCTCTAGCAGATGCATCGAGGGAGGATACAACCAGTGGTGGTGAGCATGAACTGAAATAGCAGTTGTCGTAGTCTCCTAATGAATCTTCCTGCATTTGCCTCTCAAAGGTACAAGCACGACCATACATACCAGTAATGCAATGAGGAATATACTGAAATCTAGCACGAATGTCATGGTTCAAACCACGAAAAAAAAATCTATTCTTTGTATCATCCTCAGATTCTAGTATGTCACATTGATGCATATAAGATTTTGAACTCTTGGTAGTAAGCATGAACAGTGTTACTACCTTGTTTTAATTGTTCCAATTTGCGAAGCAATTCATGACGATAGTAAGGAGGAAAAAATTGTTGTCTCATTACAGCTTGCAAATCTTTCCAACTTGTGGGTTGATTATCAATGTTTTTTGTATGATACATACTCCACCAAACGGAAGCAAAACCACTCGAGTGGCAACTCGTACTTTCTCAAGTTCAGAAAAATCGTTGCTAGCAAAAATTTGTTCTACTTCAAGCTCCCAAGCAAGATAAATAACAAGATTAAATCTACCCTCAAATTGCGGTAAAGAGATAACATGACCATATGCTTGTGTGTGTTGTCACACCTCTCGTGGTGGTGAAGATGTGTCTGTCGTCCAATAACTTCTATTTCCGGAACCTGTCATGATTAGTAGAAACAAGAAACAAAATTTGAGAATAATGTTCATATGAACTACTAGGATGTGGTGGTAAAACGCTCACAATAGAGCCAATATCAATATCTTACAAGTTCTTATCATTCAGCAGGTGGTGACAGGCAACCAGGGTGTCAAATAACTCTGAAGATTGAGTAAAGCAATTGACAGGGGAACTTATGTATACACCATGTAGAAATATGTGGATCTTGGAAGGCTTAAATATATGGTAGCAAAAGATTAGCAATAATCAGTCAGAGATGCAATGTTGAATAAACGCTCAACGGCGATACTGTGCTGGTCCTAGGCTAGACCGGACTAGAGACACGAGCTAATGGGGAGGATCCTGAAAACTGGAAATTCTCACCGAGCAACCTGAAAATTGATACCACTTGATAGAGGCGAGGGTCCCGATCTTTCGATGAGATGATAACTATCGATTTGGTGGAGTTGACTTTGGTGATCAGACTACAAACGTGCAATGATGTTGCGCCTTAGCAAACGCTAAACCAATCTCCTGAGGTTACTGACGATGTCGGAAGCACCTTCATCCTGACCACGAAGGCCTATTCCTGCATGCAATCTAAGAACAAGTAAGAATATGATAATGCAATCTTAATATTGCGAATATATATATTAAGTATTCATAGAAGTGGGGATCTGAAAGCGGTCTTGGCCTGGTAGTACACGAAGTTGCAATGGCCAACTTTTAACTAAACAAATCCCAAGGAAAAAGCTACTAGATTAATCTACTTATATAAGAGCAAGGGATGGTGGCCAAGGAGGTGGGAGGACGTCCAACGTACCCTAAAACAAACCCTAGGTCGTACAAGGCCCATGGGCCCAAGTGGAGGTGATGCAACACCTTTGGACTTGTAGTTTGACTCGGATTCTGCTGCAACGTTAGATTGTTTCGTCAATATCCCCATGCTCCGGACGAATTTGATGGTGAACCCAATTGGGCTAGAAAGTGCACGAAATAAAATTTCCAACAAAAAAGGAATTACCCAATACGGAGTCCAGGTGCAAAAGTTCTTAACGTTTTGAGTGAGGTATGTCTGTGAAGTCCGAATCTGAGTCCAGAACGTGAGAGATTTGGACTCTATCTTCTCTTGTCCTAAAAGTGACGTGAGAGAACTTCTTGAACAGCACCAAAACGTCTCTTTTTTTCCTGATCTTCATACGTGGATTGTACAAGTGTCTGGTAGTTCTGCAATTAGGCATGAAATAAAAATTGGTGAAGTATTTTTGTTCCGTATAGCATAAATAACTTATTGCATAACTTTTATCGGAAATCACCTCAAATAAATACGCATATGCAATATTTGTGATCATACCCAAGGTAGCCATGTCCTCATCAGGGTATGTGGTGGCTTTTGATTGGCAAGTCAGATATCAGGACCACCGCAAAACGTCATGCTAGTTTGCTTCTGGTTTGTGGGATTTCAGACAAGCGGGCGCGTCCACGGTCGTATATGGGTCCATGCTGGATGGCACAATGCATCCGGACAGCTCGGTTCAGACGTTTGCCAGCGATTTTGAGGGTTCGTGTTGGGGATGCCCTAACTAGACATTTATTATAAGCTTTGTTTGAAATTGATGGTGGTTTTTGATTAGGAAACATTATCGGAGCCCCAAGGGCTCCATAGGGACGACCCAAACCCTAGATGTATAGGTATTGATGCGGGCTATTAGAATAAGGTGGTAAAGGTGTAGGCATCTTAAAATCCCACATATGCCCTCTCTGGTCTAGGACAACATTAATGTCTCATGTTTCTCCTAGGGGTATGGCCAGGAGGTGGCATGTTGTAGACTCGGGTGGTTGGTGACGTTCCTTGAGTGGCGTGGTTGTGAAGTGGCACGACAATACAATCATCGTATGAGGTGGTTAATGGTGTTCCCTAGGTAGCATGGGGTGACTATTATGGGTGGTTTCCAACCCGATATATGAGCTTGTCCGCATCCATGGCATGACGCCTCCAATGGTTAGCATCGGCTTTTTCAGAGATGCATGATGGCTGGCAAGGTGTGGCTTTTGGTGTAGTGTAAACTGCCGACAAGTAGTGGTGTCAGCAAGGCTTCATGTTGTCAAGTTCTAACTATTGATGTGCACTTGTCGGCATTGTGGAGGTTCAAGAGACTGACGTAGTGGTCATGGTGTTCGATGGTGTGTGGGTACTAGTATGTGGCTAGTGTGTGATACCTACTTTTATTGATCCAGCAATGGAACAGAAAAGTGTATCCCGCACCTATTTTCCCAGAGGTGCCCCTGGGTTATTGAACCCATGAGAGGAAGATTCCCTTGAAGTGATGGTCTCCGACAAGCTTTTGTTAAAGTGTCAAATCCAGCTTTTGACCGGATCAAGCAAGCAAATAGTGATTCAAACACTTATAATAAAAAGAGGTATGGGTATGAGGTGTTAATGCTTACAACCATGTATTTGTGTTGGGACCAGATATGATCTTAATTTGTGTGCTAGAAGTCACCCATCGAGATGTGCTTGTTGGGGATCGAAGTTGGGGATGTGTCCAAATAACATCTTGATCGGCACGAGTCCTGCATCAAGAATTAGTTGTCCTACCGCAGGCCCTATCCGTCGCGTGGGGTTGCCTTGATAATTAATATAATGAAATCAGACAAGAGCTTTGGGTGTTTAATGACTACACCTCATGTATCCCCAAGGATGTAATCCATATTACCCTACCGAACCTTACTGTCACCGGTGTTCGGTATAACACTTCATGGTCTCCTTGCTCCTAGGCTCATCGGTGCTCGATCTCCATGATCCTGGGTACCTGCATGGATGAAGATCGCCGACAAGACAAGAGACATCTAAAGAACAATTTTGTTTCACACATAAGGGACGTTATTTCAAAGCCCTTCCATTGATCCCCACAACAAATACAGAGGGTTGCAAGGCTCATGTCTCAACCCATACCTTACCGAATGTAACATCCCAAATTTTCAATTTGGAATGTTATACATTAGATCATCATGCATAACATATTTTATTGCATTTTGTTTTGCGATCCTAGAAATTCTACGCAACTCGAGGACCCATGGAGAGAGTTGGGGATTTCGTTATTTTCATATTTTGGGCTTTCTCAAATTTTAAAAATAAGATCATTTGTTTTAATTATTTTCTCTCCAAAAATATTTCATATCAAAATATACGAGAGGGGATAAAATGACTTCTCCACAAATAATGAAATATTGGAGGAAAAATATTAAAAACAAATATTTGATTTTATTTGATTATTATTTGAATTAGGAAAAATACGCGTTTTTTCAAAATTTCATTTAGGCCCCAAATAAATGTTCATCTTGTCCGGCTTGATTTTAGAAGTCGGGGAAAATTTATTTTGGGATTTTTGGAGTCCGTTTAGTATTTCTTTTATTTATTTTTCTGCGCGAAATTATTTCAAAAAAATGCGAACCGACCTTGGGCCGTATTCGGCCAGGACTCCGCCCGGCCAGGCCTTTATAAGGCGCGCCCCCGAGGCCCCATCAGCCCAAGTCGCCCCCGCCGCCGTCGCGTGCCGCCGCCGCCGCCGTCGCCGAAGCCTCGCCGCCGACCCCGCCGATGCCGGAGCCCCGCCGTCGTCCTGCCGCCGACCCCGCCGCCGCCGACCCCATCGCCCCGCCGGAGCCGCCCGTCGCCCCGCGGAGGTTGACCACCGGCCCGCCGCCGGCTGTTTTCCTCGAGAAAACCGTTCAGTTTTCTGTCCGGTTTTTCGTTCGTTTTTTTTAAAAAACCTAGATCTGTTTTTTTTCGGTTTAGTTTATTTAGCGAACACTCGTTCGTACGTTCGTTTTAACGAACGTTTTTCATTTTTTTTTCGCAGACAGCGAACGTTCGTTCGTTAGCCTGTTCGTCCGTTTTCTTTTTCTCGGATTTTCCGCGATTATTTCTGATCGCGATTTCCGATCTGTTTTTCGTTCTAGTATAACTTTTCGCTCGTTTATCGGAATCAGGCGATTCAAGCGCCTAGAGTTTCGTCTCGAAACCCTCTTTCCGTTTAACCAACTCAAACAAGTTTTTGCTACTGTAAAATTTGACTTAGGTCCAGATTAGTAAACGAAGATTGTTTCTTTCGCCGTTTGACTTTCGTTGCTTCGTTTGATTTGATTCTTTTTGCAAACCGGAGTTCTTAAGTTGAACTTTCTGGTTAGATCTTTTATTTGAGTTTTACCTATGCATTAGATGAGTGCTTATTGTATGCTTGTTTGTTTGCGATAGAGTACCCGGAGTGCGCAGCTTGCTACTTCGAATCTCTAGGTTTCACGGATCATCAGCAAGGCAAGTAACACTTTGATCATACCTCTTTTCATACCCAGTTTTATTGCATTAGATCAATCCTCAAACAATTGCATGATTAGGATCTAATTAAATTGTGGGTATCGGGAAGTAGATGAGGCAGTACCTATTACCTGTTTTATTATCAACCTTTGGGAGTTACTTCTACATCTGCTTATTGCTATGCTATGCTAGTAGACGTGGATTGGGTGAGTGTATCCATGACAGATGTGAGATTGTTAATTAATGGTTTACTTAAGGTGGCAACTTAAACACACATCTGGGTGGATTGAGGCACCTGGGTATTCCAGTGATTGCCTGTTTTTTTTATGGACCGCCACCCAGGCTCAAAGGGATCATGAGATTATCCATGCTAGAAACTTCCGTGTGCAGCCACATGCTATTATGGGCTCTAGCATAGCTGATTAAGTCATGTGAACTCTTATAGTGGTAGACTAGCAGATGTAGGGGAAAGTAGGTGTAACTGTCTACCCATCGTAAGGTGCTAACGCTTCTGAAAGACTGTGTCTCGGTCATCCGTTTCTCAAACACCATGTAGTGCGAGAAATCCAACGGAGAAGATCGAGTCTTGTGGGGAAAAGTGCACAACCCTCTGCAGAGTGTACAATCTAATCATGGTTAGCCGTGTCCCCGGTTATGGACATCTTGAGTATCTAGTTCTTGGATTATCATGTGAATCTCATCATCTTATACTTAACTAATTTTGTTGGGTTGTTAATGATTACTTTTAATTGGGATTGAGAGGGGGTTTACCTTCTCAATATTTTTCAACCAACTTTGTAGTTAAATAAAAATATATTCCTTTGCAGTAGGGAAAAATTGGCTTTTCGCAAAACTGTAACCATAGAGCTTTCCACCAGCCAAATATGCATGTAGTGATAGCATTATTCTGTTCATTACTCTCTATGTGTTACTTTGCCAGCATATTCCATGTGCTGACCCGTTTTTGGGCTGCAATGTATCATGTTGCAGACTTTTCAGACGACGAGTAAGGAGCCTTAGGTCGTGGTCTTATACTCAGTGATGCCGTTGGAGTTGATGGAATCACTTTATCTTCCAAGCCTTCCGTTGTTATCGTATTTAGATGGCCTTAAGCCATATTTATTGTAATAAGTTCTCTCTTGAGACTATTCGATGTAATAAGTGTGTGATTGCTACTCTGTTATAAATCCTTCAAGTACTGTGCGTGTCAGCATTACCGATCCAGGGATGACACTGATGCACAGAGACTAGACTGTTTGAGGTCTGGTCGCTACACCGAACTACTCATACATGGAGATCAGATCGTGAGAAGAACATCTTGAAGATTGATTGATTGAAAATATGTCTTACAATGGATGCCTTGTGTTATGCACGATTACAAGTATGAACTAGATGAGGAAGCACTATGGTGGTGATGGAGGCTATGGAGATGGCGGCGGCTAGGGTTTGTGGATGAAGATGATCATGATGTGACTGCTGTCGATGCTCTGTTCTGGCCTCCCCCGTTGACATTTTAAGGAGGTCCCCTTTATAAAAGTTGTTCATATGGACGATCTGCCTCGTTTTCCACACCATACGGGTGCTTATATGGGCGCACGGCGCTCATATTGGCGCGTGCGCCCATATGGAACACCGTCTTTTGCACTGTTTCCGCATAAACGCCTCATGTTGATTCCTTCTTCCTCCATTCTCCTTCCTTTCCATTTCCCCACATGATTTCTTCCCTTTTTATCCCATTTCCCGTGGAAACACATCAAAGAGAGGATTTGTGGAATCCTTTGCATTCATTAGTCATTAGTAGCAATATCGGAGTGAATATCTCTTTTAAGTGAAATATCTTTGTTTAAACAAATGTGAATGAGTGTAAAAATATCACTCATCAACTCCCCCAAGCTTAAACTTTATCATCCTCGAGCAACATAGAGAGAAATTAGAATCATAAGGGACTCAATTGTTTAAACCGAAATAACGAGAAGGTTTTGGTTCACTTATGAGCGGTATGCCTAGATAGCCCTCCGCTTCTTGACCTGAAAACTTAGCATAGCTGTAGCAATGGCATGGTTATTGTGCAAGTGTTAGTGAAGCAGAGATAATCAAAAAAAATTATTGATCTACTAGATAAAACAACTTTGCAACACTCTATTCTATTTATTCTAGACAACACTTGCTTGTGGGGAATGCACGGAAGATTTTTCTTTTGATAGAGCCATAAAAACATATGTTAGGGAGTGAAAAGCATGTAGAAAAATATGATGCTCTAGTGCTCATAAGTACACCCATAATTATTTAATCCTCAAGGCTCTTAAGCACTTCATTTTAATCATTGTTTGCTGGAACTTTGGTTCACGTGATGGAATTATGCAAATAAGTGATCATGCATAGAGTTTTGTCGTGGCTTAATGTTTGTGAACTATGGACCTTTGATATATGTCTCTTTCGAGCTCTTTTGATTAGTCCCCTTTATTTACCACATACACACCCATTCAAGAGAAAGCCGAATAATATGCGTTTGTAGTGTTGCCACTACATACGGTAACAAACTCATAGTCGAAATCCGAGCTTTTGCTCTTGGTGGGTCGTTCATTGCACTACAAAAAAACACTTCCATAATGTTACGTGTTTGTCACAGTAGGTCACGTTTTCTGTCATGCATGTACATCCGTGACTATTTTATGACATAATCAAGATAGTCATACTTGTGCTGTCATAGAAGTGTTCCATGACAATACTCAAATTATCATCACGGAAGTGTCCACTTCCATGACGATAAATGCCACGTCATGGAAGTATTTTCGTCAATGGTAATCGACACGTGGCATCCACCGTAATGGGCTGCCATTAAGCTATCGGGTTTCGGTTTGGATCTGATAACCCACTAACAGCCCGGACAAATGGAGATTTTCTACGTGTAAAATTCTCATTGGCCAGAGGAACCATGTATTGGCTCAGCGTTGGGACAGATGTCATCCATTCAATGGACGGGAGGCGCCTATGATACTTCAACATGTGGCACGACCCAATAGTGGTCCATTTAGGTTAAAAAGGCCGACCCGGTCAAAATTAACAGGCCAGCCCATTGGGCCTACTTGTCACTGGTACAGCGAGCTGCTATACAAACGGTTTTTAACCCCTTTCCGTGACGGCATTCTGAACCGTCGCCTAGTCAGTGTGGGCGATAGGGGGGGGGGGTCCTTCCTACACGACCTAGAAATCGCCGGGGATAGGCCCTCCGGTCACACACGCTCGGCAAAATGAGCTCATGTGCGACGGGCGAGCGATCAAATACGATTATACGTACATGTGTGTTAACAAATACAATTATACAGGCCCAATCATTTCCGGTCGTAAGTACATCCCACACAATCAGTCCCAGACAAACATTTCCGTTTGTATGTACATTCCACACAGTCAATGCAAGAAATACGTATCTGTTCTTATGTACATTCCACACAGTCAATCGAAGAAGTACGTTTCTATTCGTATGTACATCCCACACAGTTTTATGTATAGCCGTGTGTGTGATAAGTGTAACGATCACACACGCTCTGCCTCGGTTAACCGTTTTGTTGAGGATATGGCTACTGGTGTAACCCGCAGTAGATGGGCCGGGTTACGAGGCGACAACTCTTCGTTCAAGAAGCCCAAGGACAGGTTAAGGAGGGCGGTTTAGTAATAGGTCTAAGGCCCAGAGCCGGCTTAAGGCCCGTAGTAGTAAACCGTCGTTGCGGCATGACTTGTAATGTAAGGCAAGAATAGTTAAGAGCCCGAGCCGGACACAGTTTATGAGCCGGCCGGGACTCTGAGAGCCGCTGGGCGTTAACCTTCCTATATAAAGGGACGACCCGACGGCGGTTCAGGACAAGTAAGATCAAATCGATAGCCAAGCAGAGCGGTTTAGCTCCTGGTCATCGAAACCCTAAGCAATACCACCTCAACTGGACGTAGGCTTTTACCTTCAATGTAAGGGGCCGAACCAGTATAATCTTCGTGTCCTTTGTCCCGTTTAACCCCTTTAAGCTTCCTAGCGGCGATGGCTCCACGACTAAGTCCTTGCTCGAGGACATCTGCCGTGACAATTCCACGACACGTTTGCTTTTATTCAACTACATCACACATGATTTGATGAAGAAAACTGTATGGCATTGGGCTATCTATCACAACTGCTTTTACTGCTAGAACCGTTTGCAAAGTTCCATGACCCATTTAGCAGGTTTATTAGTTTACAATTTATAATTCCAGTATTACGCAAATTCACATTTCATATCGAACAGTTGTTTGCCAATTTCATATTAGGCACATAAATATATTTTAACATCACAGTATGATAGCTACTTGAAAACAACACATCACAACATATAGCTAGTTCACATTCATAAGAGCAATATATTCATTCCCTACTCGAGATCAGCCAGGTTCGTCTTCTCCACCTCTGCTTTCAGTTCAGTAAGAACATGTTTTGCACTGACTGAGGGATCCTAGATCAGGGGGTCCTCGGGTGTCCGGTTTATTCGATATGGGCCGGGGTCCTCGGCTATCAAGATAAAGCAGAAGACTATCCCCTGTGTCCGGGTAGGACTCCTATATGCGTGGACGACAAGTTTGGTGTCCGGATGTACTATTTTCTTCCTCTGCAAATCGACTCTGTACAATCCTAGGCCCCTCCGGTGTGTATATAAACCGGAGGGTTTAGTCCATAGAGGCTATCAGAATAATCATAGGCTAGACAGCTAGGGTTTAGCCATTACGATCTCAAGGTAGATCAACTCTTGTAACCCCTATACTCATCGAATACAATCAAGCAGGACATAGGGTTTTACCTCCTTTAAGAGGGCCCAAACCTAGGTAAACATCGTGTCCCCATTGTCCCCTGTTACCATTGATCCTTAGACTCACAGCTTGGGCCCCCTACCCGAGATACGCGGGTTTTGACACCGACATTGGTGCTTTCATTGAGAGCTCTGCTGTGTAGTCACTAAAAGCGATCTATGGCTCGCCTTGTCATCAACAACGATATCACTT
The DNA here is from genome assembly GCF_002575655.3 of Aegilops tauschii subsp. strangulata. NCBI lineage: Eukaryota > Viridiplantae > Streptophyta > Magnoliopsida > Poales > Poaceae > Aegilops > Aegilops tauschii. Next base: position 119,290,052 of record NC_053039.3, on the reverse strand, counting down.
CTGGAAGGAGCCTAACTTTAGGACAGGTCCTCCAGCTCGGCGGCTTCACCGTGGGTGCCTACATGGCTATCAAGCCGACAGCGTTGTAACACCCCGCATGTAACTTGCCATATTTGTAACTCCGACTCTTGCCATTTTCGGCTATGTGCTATGATATTCCCTCCGTGGTCGGGCTTTGTTTTTCGTTTTGTATTTTGTTCATGTCATGCATTTCATATCATGTCATCATGTGCATTGCATTTGCATACGTATTCGTCTCATGCATCCGAGCATTTTCCCCGTTGTCCGTTTTGCAATCCGGCGCTCCTATCTCCTCCGGTGCACCCCTCTTGTTTTCTTTCGTGTGCGGGTGTCAAACATTCTTGGAATGGACCGAGGCTTGTCAAGTGGCCTTAATATACCACCCGGAGACCACCGGTCAAGTTTCGTTCCATTTGGAGGTCGTTTGGTACTCCAACGATTAACCGGGCATTCGCAAAGTCCATTTGAGTGTCCAGCAAAACCCCCCTAAAAACCAGCCCAAAACCCACCAAACTCTCTTCCATGCTCTAGGTCGTTCGATCACGATCGTGTCGCGAAAACCGCACCTCATTTGGAGCCTCCTAGCTCCCTCTACCTATTTATATGTGAGCCTCCCGAAAAACGAATCGCAGTCCAAACCCTACCTTCTTCCACCTCGCGCCCGGACGAAATTCCCCGCCGCCGGACGTGTCCGCGCCGCCGTCCCGGACGAATCCCGCTCCGCCACCTGTCCCTCTCTCTCCTCCTCGCGCCGCCGGCGCGCCGGGCCCTGGCGGGGCCCGCCTGAGCCCGCGCCTCGCGCCCGCCGCCGCCGCCGCCCGCGGGCACCCGCCGCCCGCGCGGCCGCCATCCGCCGCCACGACCGCCGCCCGCCGGCGCGCCTCCCCTCCTCCTCCGGCCGCAGCCCGAGGCCCCGCCACCTCCTCCCTCCGCCGGAGTCCGTCGCCTCCTCTTCCTCCATCGCCGGCGAGGTCGGAGCCCGAGCCCGAGCTCCTGTGCTTCGATCTGGATCCGGTCAACGCGCAGGTTGACCCGACCCCCCCCCCCCCCCCAAAATTGCTAAGTTTTTCTGTATTTCTACAGCATATGCTCATGTTCCTCAGTGCATAACTCCTTGCATGTAGCTCCGTTTCGCGCGTGTAATATGTCAAATTGTTCGTCTCGTGATGCTCTTCATTTCGTTCAATTGCACCATATTCATTAGAGTCATCTTGATGCCCAAATCTCTGTTACAAGAGGGCTAGTTGTTGTTATCTGCTGGTTCTTATCAGAACTTGGAGATTTGTCATTTTTGTATCTTTAAATCTGTGCATCTTATGGGCATGAGATCTACATGTGTCTTGCTGTATGCCATGCCATCTTTCCAAGGGTGTATGCCATGTATTTTTGTGATCTCTGTGGTGACTAGCACAAGCATGCAAAGTAGGCTCCGTAATGTTTCTGATTTCAGGGACTTAGTAACTTCTCTAAGTCCTTGTCTGCTGTTATTTTGTTGCCATGTAAACTTGATGCTACAGAGAGATCCATATATATTTTGGTGATGTTCAGTAAGGATGTTATGTAGCTATAGTCATAATTGATCCATTCCGGACCTTGTTTGCAATTATAGAGTACCGTAGCATGACTCAATCTTGCTCTACTTTTGCTATAAAATATTTCTGGCAGATTCTTAACATGATATTCATTTTTGCCAAGCTTGTTATAGTTGATCCATACATGCTATGCTTTTTTTCTTGCCATGGTTAGCTTCATCAACATGCCATCTTGCTGTAGGTATGCTTTTTTTGTCATGCATTGCTTTGTGGTGAGTGCATCAAGCTCACCAACATGCCTTCATATTATAGTTTCTGCCATGCTCTGTTTTCTGCTAAGTCTGGAACCTGATAACGAAACTTGCTATGTTTACATGCTTGCCATCATATCTTCTGGTCCTTTTTGGCTTATGGTCAGTAAGGGACTTTTGTCATATGCATATAGTAGAACACTGCCATGCCTTGTTTTGCTATGTTAAATTCCTGTAGCATGTTGATTTCATGCTCTGAACATTGCTACCTGATGATGTTTTCTGCCATGTCCAGTTTTTCACCAAGTCTGTGATCCTGTTATCTTTTGCACTTTTGCCATGCTTGTTTGAGCTTGATATGTTGTGACCTAGCCGTAGCTCAGTGTTCATCTTTTGTCAAGCATCTCCTGTATATTACTGTCATATGCTTTGTTGCTATGTTGGAGTGCTGTAGCATTGTTGTTGGTTGCATTTTAAGTGCTATCATGCTGTTAATCGCAGATTCGTGTCATTCTTGTTTTGCTTGCCATTTGCAAACCGTGCATCCGTTGCCGGTGATCTTTATATCGATTTCGACCGAAATCATCCCATCTTTCCAGTGGCATGCTTGGTTTGCCAAGTTACTGCCTTGTTCATCATTTTCCTTCCGGAGCATGCATATGCATCGCATATCATACATGTTTTGCATCATGTTGCTTGTGCATTTCTCGTGGTTGATTGTGGTTCCGTTGGTTTGTGTTCTTGTCTTGGGTAGAGCCGGGAGACGAGTTCGTGAACGAGGAACCTGTTGAGTACGCTTACGAGGATCAAGCTTTCGACAACTCTGAGAAACTTGCAGGCAAGATGACCACCCCTCGAAATCACTTCTATCTTTGCTTTGCTAGTTGTTCGCTCTATTGCCATGCCGCGCTACCTATCACTTGCTATATCATGTCTCCCATTTTGCCATGTCAGCCTCTAACCATCCTTTCCTAGCAAACCATTGTTTGGCTAAGTTACCGCTTTTGCTCAGCCCCTTTTATACCGTTGCTAGTTGCAGGTGAAGTTGAAGTTTGTTCCATGTCGGAACATGGATATGTTGGGTTATCACAATATCTCTTATTTAATTAATGCATCTATATATTTTGGTAAAGGGTGGAAGGCTCGGCCTTATGCCTGGTGTTTTGTTCCACTCTTGCCGCCCTAGTTTGTGTTATACCGGGATTATATTCCTTGAGTTTGCGTTCCTTACGCGGTCGGGTGATTTATGGGACCCCCTTGACAGTTCGCCTTGAATAAAACTCCTCCAGCAAGGCCCAACCTTGGTTTTACCATTTGCCACCTAAGCCTTTTCCCCCCGGGTTTTCTAGAGCCCGAGGGTCATCTTTATTTAAACCCCCGGGCCAGTGCTCCTCTGAGTATTGGTCCAAACTGTCAGTCGCCGGTGGCCACCAGGGGCAACTCTGGGCTGGCCTATCGGAAGCTTGGACAATCCGGTGTGCCCTGAGAACGAGATATGTGCAGCTCCTATCGGGATTTGTCGGCACATTAGGGCGGCTTTGCTGGTCTTGTTTTACCATTGTCGAAATGTCTTGTAAACCGGGATTTCGAGACTGATCGGGTCTTTCCGGGAGAAGGTTTATCCTTCATTGACCGTGAGAGCTTATGATGGGCTAAGTTGGGACACCCCTGCAGGGTATTATCTTTCGAAAGCCGTGCCCGCGGTTATGAGGCAGATGGGAATTTGTTAATGTCCGGTTGTAGAGAACTTGTCACTTGACCCAATTAAAATACATCAACTGCGTGTGTAGCCGTGATGGTCTCTTCTCGGCGGAGTCCGGGAAGTGAACACGGTCTGAGTTATGTTTGACGTAAGTAGGAGTTCAGGATCACTTCTTGGTCATTGCTAGTTGACGACCACTCCGTTGCTTCTCTTCTCGCTCTCTTTTGCATATGTTAGCCACCATATATGCTTATTGCCGCTGCAGCTCCACCTCTTTACACCTCCCTTTTCCTATAAGCTTAAATAGTCTTGATCTCGCGGGTGTGAGATTGCTGAGTCCCCGTGACTCACGGATTCTACCAAAACAGTTGCAGGTGCCGACGATGCCAGTGCAGATGATGGGGTCGATCTCAAGTGGGAGTTCGATGAGGAACGTGGTCGTTACTATGTGTCTTTTCCTGATGATCAGTAGTGGAGCCCAGTTGGGACGATCGGGGATCTAGCATTTGGGGTTGTCTTATTTTCATCTGGATTTTGACCGTAGTCGGTCTATATGTTTGTATTTTGGATGATGTATGGATTATATTTATGTATTGTGTGAAGTGGCGATTGTAAGCCAACTCTTTATCCCATTCTTGTTCATTACATGGGATTGTGTGAAGATGACCCTTCTTGCGACAAAACCACTATGCGGTTATGCCTCTAAGTCGTGCCTCGACACGTGGGAGATATAGCCGCATCGTGGGCGTTACAAGCGTCCCCCACGATCGCCAAACTCCACCCCTGCATCGGTCTTGAATACTCCAAAAAGATGGATCCGGCGGATGTCTCATCCTTAAACGAGCCGCTGGATCGCATCGCCGCTCTGGGGCTTTCAACGTACTATGATCGGATCGGGCTTAAACCCGACCAAAGGGAAATCAACCTCCCACCGATCACCCACCTGGTAGCGGTCGTCAAGGAACGAGCCGAAAAAACTTCTTCCCCTAAATTAAAGACCAGCTACGTTCGGATCTCCGAACCCCTTGAGTTGGATACCCTTCCTTTGGATGAGACTCCGCGTCCCCCGAACTCAGGGTCGGACATAGGGTCCAGAGAGCACTTGGATCTTGCCGGACCCGAACTGGTGACCTCGGAGATTTTACAAGCTCCGGATACAATCTTGGGTTGGGATTCGAGTTTTAGCCCACCCACCCACCACAGTCAATACTCTCCAAGTAATTCAAGCCCTCCAGACATATATGACCTGACGTATGTACGGTAGCAACCTCAAGAAATGGTCCATCACTTTTGGGCCAGGTTCCTACTTGTCAAAAACAAGATTAAAGATTGTTGCGACGACGTTGCAGTCTCGGTCTTTCATCGCAATTGTACCGACAAGGGAATTCAGAATGCCCTCGACCACCGTCGCATACAGGGTTTCACGAAACTATCGCACGTAGTATGGAAATACTGCGCGATGGAAAGCACATGGAAGGCCCAGAAAAACCCAATTGGAACTTGCTGCCTTTAAGCAGTGCACTGCCCGGGCAAAACGGATACACCCTTACGAGGCATCCGACCATAAGCCCGTTGGCAAGAAAAACAAACCCTTTACGGGATACATGTCCGTTCTTGATGAACTCCTCGACAAACCCTGTCCGATACACGCAACACCGAGCACTGACTCAACTCACAGCCTTCGGGCATGTTGGGTACTCCGGCAGGTAGCAAAAAGTGGGGAGGCCGTCCTCACCACTACCACTCCAGAGAAGAATTCTCCGGAGGATGACGATTTTAACGTCATTACGGTCTTCGAGACTTTCTCTTAAAATAATAGGCGTAAGAGGGCACTCCGCGACCTCGCCGAGGTCCACCAAGTAACCGTAGTGAGCCCATGGAACGACGCGGCAATAACCTTCACAGCCGATGACGAACCAAGGGCCCGATTAGTCCGAGCACCCACCGCTTTAGTTCTAAACCCAATTGTGGACGGCTTTCGACTTACCAAAGTGCTCATGGACGGCAGCAGTGGGCTTAACCTCATCTACGAAGACATGCTCGACAAAATGCAGATTGATAGAACACGCATTGAGCAAAGTAGTACCACCTTTCGAGGCATCATCCCCAGTCGAGAATCTCGATGTTCGGGGAGAATTAAACTTGACGTAGTATTCGGCATGCCTGAAAATTACAGGTTGGAGGAGTTGCTCTTTCACATTGCTCCCTTCAATAGCAGATACCACGCCCTTCTAGGGCGGGGCACTTTTTTACGCTTCCAAGCCGTACCCCATTATGGTACATGAAGCTTAAAATGCCAGGGCCCAATGGAATAATCACAGTTACAAGTGATCCGGATAAAGCACTCCGCGCTGAAAACAAAACCGCATCCTTGGCCCTTGAGGCACTCTCTGAAGCCTTTGCGGCCGAAGAACTAACCACCCTACGATCCACAGTGGACAAGGATGATGTGATTCTCTATAAGAGACCTAAATCCACCTCTTTCAAGCCAGCAGATGAAATAGTTAAATTTCAAGTGCACCCGACGGATCCTAATAAAATAGCGTCCATCGGAGCTGATGACCCACAAGTATAGGGGATCTATCGTAGTCCTTTCGATAAGTAAGAGTGTCGAACCCAACGAGGAGCAGAAGGAAATGATAAGCGGTTTCCAGCAAGGTATTCTCTGCAAGCACTGAAATTATCGGTAACACATAGTTTTGTGATAAGATAAATCTAACGGGTAACAAGTAAATAAAGTAACTAAGGTGCAACAAGGTGGCCCAATCCTTTTTTTAGCAAAGGACAAGCCTGGACGAACTCTTATATAAAGCAAAGCGCTCTCGAGGACACATGGGAATTGTTGTCAAGCTAGTTTTCATTATGCTCATATGATTCGTGTTCGTTACTTTGATAATTTGATATGTAGGTGGACTGGTGCTTGGGTACTGCCCTTCCTTGGACAAGCCTCCCACTTATGATTAACCCCTCTCGCAAGCATCCGCAACTACTAAAGAAGTATTAAAGTAACCCTAACCATAGCATGACACATATGGATCCAAATCAACCCCTTACGAAGCAACGCATAAACTAGGGTTTAAGCTTCTGTCACTCTAGCAACCCATCATCTACTTTTTACTTCCCAATGCCTTCCCCTAGGCCCAAACAATGGTGAAGTTTCATGTAGTCGACGTTCACATAACACCAATAGAGGAAAGACAACATATATGTCATCAAAATATCGAACGAATACCAAATTCACATGATTACTTATAACAAGACTTCTCCCATGTCCTCAGGAACAAACATAACTACTCACAATGCATATTCATAATCATAATCAGATGAGTATTAATTATCATTAAGGATCTGAACATACGATCTTCCACCGGATAAACCAACTAGCATCAACTACAAGGAGTAATCAACACTACTAGCAACCCACAGGTACCAATCTGAGGTTTTGGGACCAAGATCGAATACAAGAGATGAACTAGGTTTTGAGAGGAGATGGTGCTGGTGAAGATGTTGATGGAGATTGACCCCCTCTCGATGAGAGGATTGATGGTGATGACGATGGCGATGATTCCCCCACCCGGAGGGATGTTTCCCCGGCAGAACAGCTCCTCCGGAGCCCTAGATTGGTTTTCCCAGGTTCCGCCTCGAGACGGCGGCGCTTCGTCCCGAAAGCTTCTTCTTGATTTTTTCCAGGGTGAAAGATACCATATAGCCAAAGATGGGCACCGGAGGCCTGCCAGGGGGCCCACAAGGTCGGGGGGCGCGCCCAGGGGGGTAGGGCGCGCCCTCCACCCTTGTGGCTGGCTGGTGGCCCCCCTCTGGTTCTTTCTTCGCCCAATATTTTTATATATTCCAAAAATAAGCTCCGTGAAGTTTCAGGACTTTTGGAGTTGTGCAGAATAGATCTCTAATATTTGCTCCTTTTCCAGTCTAGAACTCTAGCTGCCGGCATTCTCCCTCTTTATGTAAACCTTGTAAAATAAGAGAGAATAGGCATAAGTATTTTGATATAATGTGTAATGACAGCCATAATGCAATAAATATCAATATAAAATCATGATGCAAAATGGACATATCAACCCCCCCCCCCCCAAGCTTAGACCTCGCTTGTCCTCAAGCGGAAGCCGAAATCGAAAAATATGTCCACATGTTTAGAGTAGAGGTGTCGATAAAAATAAAATACGGACATGAGGGCATCATGATCATCTTTAGAACAACAACATAAATTGTCATATAATTTCTTGTGCCAAAGTAACAATTTGTTCACAAGATAAAGTATGAATCAAAAACTTTATTGAAAACTAACAAACTATGATCTCAGTCATTGGAGCAATTGCAATTTATCATAACATCAGAAAGAGTCAATTCAAGAGCTTTTCAGCAAGTCCACATACTCAACTATCATATAATCTTTCACAATTGCTAACACTCACGCGATACTTATGGGTTCAAAGCTTCAATCGGACACAGAGAAAGATAGGGGCTTATAGTTTTGCCTCCCAACCTTTTACCTCAACGGTAATGTTAACACTAATACTTTATGAAAACCTACATCCAAGGGGATATATATATCCGGATCTCTGCAACACCTAGAGCTCGCCAAAGGAAAAAGTATGAAAAGGAAAGGTGATGATCACCATGACTCTTGTATAAGGGTAGAAGATAAAAGTAAAAGATAGGCCCTTCGCAGAGGGAAGCAGAGGTTGGCATGCGCTTGTATGGTTGGAAGTATAAAATCTTAGTGCAATAGAACATCACTTTATATTGCCGCTTATGATAAGGACCTTTATTATACAGTCCATCGCTTTTATTTCTTCCATATCACAAGTTCGTATAAAGCTTATTTTCTTCACACTATTAAATCGTACATATTTAAAGAACAATTTTTATTGCTTGCACCGATGACAATTTACTTAAAGGATCTTACTCAATCCATAGGTAGGTACATTGGACTCTCATGGCATAACTGGGTTTAGGGATGTTTGGAAGCGCAAGTAGTATCTCTACTTGGTGCAAAGAATTTGGCTAGCATGAGAGGGAAAGGCAAGCTCAACATATTGGATGATCCATGCCAATATAACTTCTATTCAGATATAAGAAAACATAACCCATTATGTTGTCTTCCTTGTCCAACATCAACTTTTTAGCATGTCATATTTTAATGAGTGCTCACAATTACAAAAGATGTCCAAGATAGTATATTTATATGTGAAGCCTCTCTTTCTTTATTACTTCCTATTAATTGCAACAATGACCAAACCTATGTTTGTCAACTCTCAACAACTTTTACTCATCATACTCTTTATATGTGAAGTCATTACTCTCCATAAGATCAATATATGATCTTTTTATTTCTTTTTGTTCTTTCTTTTATTTAATTCCCTCAAGATCATAGCAAGAAAGAAAAGCCCTTAACTCAAAACTACTCTTTATTATATATCTCTCAAGGACTCGATTACATAGAGGGAACATAAAGCAAAACTCAAAGCTAGATCATACTAAAACTTTATTCTACTAGATCAAGATATAACCAAAAGGATCGAACTAAGAAAAGCGATAAAGATAAAGATGTGATGGTGATACGATACCGGGGCACTTCCCCAAGCTTGGCAGTTGCCAAGGGGAGTGCCCATACCCATGTATTTAGATCTCTTTCTTCGGAGGTGATGATGAAGGAGTTGTTGCATTTTTCTTCTCTAGCTTGCGTCTGAGGCTAGAATTTTCCTCCCTTAGATCCTCATTCTCGAGCTCGAGTTTCATTATCCTTTTGCATAATGCCGCCTTGATGTCCTGCGAAAAACGTGGTGGGATAGATTGAACTTTAGGGAGGCTTGACTTCTTGAACTCCACATGCATATCGCCAGGTTGGGGTAGTGGATCGTCCTCTTCATTAGAGCTTGTCTCCTCCTTCCCCTTTGGCTCATAGTCTTCTTCTTCCTCCGTGGTCCAACCATAATGTTCCACATCCCCATATACTTTTGGTTTTGTGATATAATCAGCAATGTAGCTCTCTCCCTCTGAATCTTGGGACGACATCTTGCTCCAAATCTGCTGCAGGAAAAACTTAAAACGAAAACAGAGGATTTTGTCGTGGTACGGTGGTCAAAACCTTCGGGAGATTATATAATGAATTTTTACCGACCATAAGAAGTATTCCACAAGAAAACGGAGTCCGGAGGGCACACGAGGCAGCCACAAGGACGGGGGGCATGCCCAGGGGGGTAGGGCGCGCCCTCCACCCTTGTGTCTCTTTTGGACTATTTTTAATTTTCCTAATTTTTTAAATATTCCAAAACGGAGAAAATTTATCATTGGAAATGTTTTGGAGTCGGGTTTACTTACCGTACCACATATCTATTCCTTTTTGGAGTCTGAAACGTTCTGGAAAGTGTCCCTTATGTATTCCTCTGGTGTTACGGTATTAATTATATTGGTCTCCGCATTTATGGGAGTACCTGAAATATAATGTTTGATCCTTTGACCGTTTACCACCTTCGGATTTGTGCCTTCGGCATTGTTGATTTTTATGGCACCGGAACGATAGACCTCCTCGATAATGTATGGACCTTCCCATTTAGAGAGAAGTTTTCCTGCAAAAAATCTTAAACGAGAGTTGTATAGAAAAACATGATCACCTACATTAAACTCATGCTTTTGTATCCTTTTATCATGCCATCTTTTAACCTTTTCTTTAAACAACTTGGCATTCTCATGGGCTTGGGTTCTCCATTCATCAAGCAAGCTAATGTCAAATAACCTCTTCTCACCGGCAAGTTTGAAATCATAATTGAGCTCTTTAATGGCCCAATATGCCTTATGTTCTAGCTCAAGAGGTAAGTGACATGCTTTTCCATAAACCATTTTATATGGAGGCATACCCATAGGGTTCTTATAAGCAGTTCTATAAGCCCACAATGCATCATCAAGTTTCTTAGACCAATTCTTTCTAGATCTATTGACAGTCTTTTGCAAAATTAATTTAATCTCTCTATTACTCAATTCTACTTGACCACTGGACTGAGGATGATAAGGAGATGCAATTCTATGATTAACATCATACTTAGCAAGCATTTTGCGGAAAGCACCATGAATAAAATGTGAACCACCATCAGTCATTAAATATCTAGGGACTCCAAACCTCGGAAAAATAACTTCTTTAAGCATCTTAATAGAAGTGTTATGATCAGCACTACTAGTCGGAATATCTTCTACCCACTTAGTAACGTAATCAACAACAACTACAATATGTGTATACCCATTAGAGGAAGGAAAAGGTCCATATAATCAAAGCCCCAAACATCAAATGGTTCAATAACAAGTGAATAGTCCATAGGCATTTCCTGACGTCTACTAATATTACCAATTCTTTGACACTGAGCACAAGACAAGACAAACTTACGAGTATCCTTAAAGAGAGTGGGCCAATAGAACCCGGATTGCAATACCTTATGTGCAGTTCTATCTCCAGCATGGTGTCCTCCGTAAGACTCGGAGTGGCACTTGCGCAGGACTGTTCCTGTTCATACTCAGGTACACAACGTCTAATAACACCATCTAGTCCTTCTTTATAAAGGTGTGGGTCATCCCAGAAGTAATGTCTTAAATCATAAAAAAACTTTTCCTTTTGCTGGTATGTGAAACTAGGTGGTATAAATTTATCAACAATGTTATTAGCATAATTAGCATACCATGGAGTATTATGAGAGGCATTTATGACATTTAATTGTTCATCAGGAAAACTATCATCAATAGGCAGTGGGTCATCAAGAACATTTTCTAGCCTAGACAAGTTGTCTGCAACGGCACTGGTGTGCGGCGGTCCTAAAAAACGGTTCTTTACCCGTTTCCGCGACGACATTTGGAACCGTCGCCAAGTGAGTGTGGGCGATAGGGGGGTCCTTCCCACACGACCCAGAAATCGTCGGGGATATGCCCTCCTGGCACACACGTTCGGCAAAATGAGGTCGTGTGCGACCGGCGAGCACTCAAATACGGAAATACATACAGTAGAGCTAAAAAATACAATTATACGACGAAATTGTTTCCGGTCGCAAGTACATCCCACACAGTCAGTCCCCGCTAAACGTTTCCATTCATATGCACATCCCAAACAGTCGCTCCAAGGAAAACGTTTCCGTTCACAGGTACATCACAGACAATTTTTCCCGTTTAATCGTTTGCGTTATTGAATGTATCACACACGGTCCGTAGAAGAAACTGTGTGGCAAAGGCTGTCTATCACACACAGTTTTTATGTGGTAAACGTTTGCGCAAGGTGGCCTAACGCAAACAGCTTTCAAGAGAAAGTCGTGTGTGATTGTTCATTGATCTAACACGGTTTATTCCTAGACTAGAAACTGTGTGCGTTGCCTAAGGTCATCGCACACGGTATTTTTTCAACAACCGTTTGCAATAGCAAAACACAATGAGCAGGCTAATTATCCGATTATTCATAATCCATTTATTAATCTAATTGACATTTCATATTAAGCACACAATATATTTCATTTCCATATTAAGGAAGCAGAATTTCATAATTGAAATACATCAGAGTACAACATGATATAGCTTCAGCACTCAGCTACCCCATTACGCAACTGCACCAGCAGCAAGTTCCACATGCAACATGTAGAACCTTTCGAAATTAGCATCATAGACGGTATATAGACAGATGCATCTCATCTGGAAAAATGCTGAAGCGGAAGGAGAATATTGAGCCTTCAGTCATGTAGAAGGTCTTTGCAACTTTAGGCCAGTGCACGTGGATGATTGACCGTCCATCCTTCGTCCTCTTCAGGAACACTTCAATATTGAACCGTGGGTGTTGTATGAAAACCTTCCTCGCCTCCTGGCCATAGAGGTGGTTTGAGAGGTAATCATCAGTGAACTGCTTTGGAAAGGCCTGAAAACAAGGATGTGCATAAATATCTTCTCTATATTGGAAATGGGGCAAAGGGATAAAAAAAAGGCAAGGTATAATAGTTAGTACCATCTTGTAGTGAACTGATGTCTTCTTCATTGTGCAGACAAAGATCTTGTTGTTTTTTGTCGCTAATTTATTTATTCTAACAATCTTTCTGAGTTTCTTGATTTGATTGATATTCATGGACAACTCATTTCCCCATATGCAAAAAGGGTCGAACAGTGGGTCAAAACCTCTGACAGCAGGACCTACATGTGCAAGACCAAATTGTTAAAAACCAAAATATTAGAATGGTTCCTGCAGTTGCACAATAATGCGCTATTAGACAACGGACCATGCACGTGCTAACCTCGACTTTAAACCTCAGTGCTTCCCATTGTTTCCCTGCAACACATATAAGGTAGTTAGTCATCAGGTTAAGTAAGGGTTCGCATGCTATCAGTAAAATATGTTGATGAAAAATAAGCACATTGCAGATTCATCAGATTAATTGAAGCCACACGGAAAACCCATTTACCCCAACCAAGCATGATTACGAACTAGGAAATATAGCACTTGTATATGTTTCTCATGTATTAAGTGCAGCCAAATTTGATTTATTCCTCACATGCACAACAATACAAAATTCTACCCACGACAATTGGACATCGCATTGAAGAATTGAACCAAGCAGTTAACTAAACACCACAACAAATGAACCAAACATTAACCGAGCATTACATTGCACAATATAACATACTCCTAATAGAAGATCAGAGAGTTAACCAAACAGTTAACTACAGCCAATTGTAGCAATTGTATTTGTTTCTCATGTATTTACTACAGCCAAATTCAATTTATTCCTCACATGGTATACAATAACAGAATGCACCCACAATTTTGTAAAGATAAATTCGATTTATTTCTCACATGGAAGACAATACAAAATTGCAGCCTGAAGAATTGAACATCACATTTGCAGAATTGAACCAAACAGTTAATTGAAGATGACAACTAATTAACAAAACAGTTAATAAGTGAGCACCACACTGCATGACATATAGAACATATACACTAGAGCAACAGATTGCATGGTGAAATTAGATAGCACAATTCACTAGAATTTGTGAAGGAAAGGCAGGAGCAGCACACGCAACGGGTAAACCGAGCATGCTTAACCGGCGTAGCTAGCAATTGGCAAGGTGCTCCTTCAAGATCTGGGGGTCGGCACGAATGGCATCCATCACGACCTCATCCGCGCGTGCGGCCGCGATTTGCTTCTCCGCTGCCAAATGCTCCTCGAGGTCCTGGCTATACTGCGTGCACCATGGCTTAGGCCGGCGCTTTTTTGGTGGAGGGGTCGGTGATTTGGGTGGAAGGTGTCGCGCTCGTGCCGGCGGTCGGGGCATGTGGGATGTGGAAGGAGGAGGAGGATGGGGGTCGGGTGTGGATTACCTGCCTGGATAGAGGAGGCCGAGCAGCGTGAAGGAGGGTCACTGGCGAGGAGGCGGCGGCGCTGCAAGCAAGGAGTGAAGGTTTCAACTTGAAAAGGAAGGCGGAAAGAGGGGAAATGTGGCTTTTGGTAAGGGGGAGGGGGCGGGGAGGTAGATATTTCCACGGAAGCCGAAAATTTGGAATCGCTTCAACCAAAAAACTGGCGCACAAAGTGTCATCAGACACGGTCCCTTATTCAGAACTGTTTACGATATGTGGACATCACAAACGATTCAGATATATTAACCCGTGTGTGATGAGTTTGAACGTCAAAAGTTTTGGTTCGAATTTCCATGATTACAGTGGTCATCCACGTCATTGCATAATTTGGGTACACAAAGGAGACTACAGCACACCCACACTTCTTAATCGAGCAAGTTCAGCAATTAAACAGAGCTAGCTGACCTAAACATTACTCTAACAAATTAAAGACCGGCACTCTTAATTAAACAAAATAAAGAGTACTACTACGGCTGGTGCTCGTCGATCTCCGCCGCTGCCTCCATGTCCAGCTCGCGCCCGACGGTCTCCTGGGGAAGGGGCTCCATGGCATCCATCGCACCATACTCGGCAAGCATCTCGCCATCCGCGTCCGCCATCTCTTTGGAAAAGGCCGCCATGAGCTGGGCGTGGGCGGACGAGATCTGGGCTTGGACAGGCTCCGTTGTCGCAAGGTATGCGGCGGAGGAATGGATAGCTGCTCGAACACTCTCGGTGATTGCCAGCTCTTCGGTCGTGGGTTGCCGACCGTTGTCGGAGAAGCTTCGTTCGATTTGTGCGGTGGCCGCCAGGAGCTGGTTGTGGGCGGCCTCGACATGGTCGTGGGCGGCCTCCATTAGGGCTAAGGCCGCCGCTGCGGAACGGACATCTGCTGTGCCGCTCTTGCCAGTTGCTATCCCCGAGGCAGATGTTGCTGCCGCCACCTGAGAGGCAACAACGGCTGTTTGGGCTACCATTGCCGCCCGGTCGCAAATTGCGGCCGCGCTCATGCACCTTGTTAGCACGCACATGGCGGCCGCGGCCGCGCTCTCGCTGGAGTGGGCCACGAAGTTGCCCTCACGACGCGGGTCCACGTGCTCATCTTTCACCGGCGATGATTGAACAGTGAAATGATATTTGGGGAGCGAGCTAGTGTGCTTGAGATGCTGGCTGTGGACTGTAGCCGACGCACTTCTCGCGTAAGCCATAGGAGTACTATACACGGACGGTGCTCCTAGATATTTTGTACTACATCTCACACGGGTGCTGATAATAAATTGTGTGCGATCTACTTGATTTTTCATCTTGATTTGAATCACATAATGGGGTCACAGCGGCAATGGACGGTGTTTGAATTGCTAGACCTTTTATCTGGGGTGAACATGCAACTATATGTGTGTCGTAAAAGAATTGGAATTATTCAGGGTTCGTTTGAACATTTTATACATTAAATTGGTTTTCTAGCCATTTCAGGTGAACAATTCAAATTTGAACTACATGCACATGCTCCAGTGCATATAAATTGGTTGAAAAATCAAATATGTGTCCTTGGGTGCATGCTTAGGTCCCATGCAAGAAATGGGAACGAATTTCAAACACTAGGGCACCGTTGATTGCCGGCAAAACATTGAGATGCCTGGTTTTTAAATTCTAGTAAATCCAAAACTCGTCTGAAATTCATAAAACTTGGCATGCTATCATGGAGCGGCATCAACATGCCGTGGTACAAATTTTGTCCCATTTGGGGCAGGTTTGGGTATATGCTTCTCACAAACCGGAGCTTCTCACAACAAGCATGATGGTTTTCGGTAGGGAACGCCCCACCTTTGGGGACGAAACGATATCCATTGCCTCTTATTGCTTTCAAATTTTTTTCCCGTGTCAACATAGAACAACAGGAGTGTTGTGTGAATTTTTGTGATTTTTCGGGGTTCGTTTTCCCATTTTTATGCATCAACTGAGTTTTCAATGCATTTTATGTGCATAATTCAAATTTGAACTACATGCACATGCTCCAGTGCATATAAATTAGTTGAAAAATCAAATATGTGTCCTTGGGTGCATGCTTAGGTCCCATGCAAGAAATGGGAATGAATTTCAAACACCGGGGCATCGTTGATTGCCGGCAAAACATTGAGATGCCTGGTTTTTAAATTCTAGTAAATCCAAAACTCATCTAAAATTCATTAAACTTGGCATGCTATCATGGAGCGGCATCAACATGCCGTGGTACAAATTTTGTCCCATTTGGGGCAGGTTTGGGTATATGCTTCTCACAATCCGGAGCTTCTCACAACAAGCATGATGGTTTTCGGTAGGGAACGTCCCACCTTTGGGGACGAAATGATATCCATTGCTTCTTATTGCTTTCAAATTTGTTTCTCGTGTCAACATAGAACAACAGGAGTGTTGTGTGAATTTGTGTGATTTTTCGGGGTTCGTTTGGACATTTTTATGCATTAACTGAGTTTTCAATGCATTTTATGTGCATAATTCGAATGTGAACTACATGCACATGCTCCAGTGCATGTAAATTGGTTGAAAAATCAAATATGTGTCCTTGGGTGCATGCTTAGGTCCCATGCAAGAAATGGGAATGAATTTCAAACACCGGGGCACCGTTGATTGCCAACAAAACATTGAGATGCCTGGTTTTTAAATTCTAGTAAATCCAAAACTCATCTGAAATTCATGAAACTTGGCATGCTATCATGGAGTGGCATCAACATGCCGTGGTACAAATTTTGTCCCATTTGGGGCAGGTTTGGGTATATGCTTCTCACAAACCGGAGCTTCTCACAACAAGCAGGATGGTTTCGGTAGGGAACGTCCCACCTTTGGGGACAAAACGATATCCATTGCCTCTTATTGCTTTCAATTTTTTTTTGTTGTGTCAACATAGAACAACAGGAGTGTTGTGTGATTTTTTGTGATTTTTCGGGGTTCGTTTGGACATTTTTATGCATTAACTGAGTTTTCAATGCATTTATGTGCATAATTCAAATTTGAACTACATGCACATGCTCTAGTGCATATAAATTGGTTGAAAAATCAAATCTGTGTCCTTGGGTGCATGCTTAGGTCCCATGCAAGAAATGGGAATGAATTTCAAACACCAGGGCACCGTTGATTGCCGGCAAAACATTGAGATGCCTGGTTTTTAAATTCTAGTAAATCCAAAACTCATATGAAATTCATGAAACTTGGCATGCTATCATGGAGCGGTATCAACATGCCGTGGTACAAAGTTTGTCCCATTTGGGGCAGGTTTGGGTATATGCTTCTCACAAACCGGAGCTTCTCACAACAAGCATGATGGTTTTCGGTAGGGAACGTCCCACCTTTGGGGACAAAACGATATCCATTGCTTCTTATTGCTTTCAATTTTTTTTCTCGTGTCAACATAGAACAACAGGAGTGTTGTGTGAATTTTTGTGATTTTTCGGGGTTTGTTTGGGCATTTTTATGCATTAACTGAGTTTTCAATGCATTTATGTGCATAATTCAAATTTGAACTACATGCACATGCTCTAGTGCACATAAATTGGTTGAAAAATCAAATATGTGTCCTTGGGTGCATGCTTAGGTCCCATGCAAGAAATGGGAATGAATTTCAAACACCAGGGCACCGTTGATTGCCGGCAAAACATTGAGATGCCTGGTTTTTAAATTCTAGTAAATCCAAAATTCTGTTAACCATTCACGTGACGCCACGTGTCTTGGTTTTAATGGTTGTAGGATGTGCCATGCGGAAAGCTGCTTGACCTTGACTGAACGGGAGGCGTGCGAGCGCCGTCCGGTGCGCAGGCTGACCGAGAGGCGTGCAAGCTGTCCTCGAGTGTGCAGGCTCACTGGGAAGCGTGCGAGCTGTACGCTGCACAGGCTCACTGGGAAGTGAGCCCTTTGACTTCCATGGCTGCCCGCCTTTCTTGCATCCTCTCCATTAATGGTGCCCAAGCCGCAGTTTAATTCGCTTTTTAAATATAAAACACTCATCGCAAACGTTTTAGTTAGAACACCCGTATGCAAACCGACAGCTTCCCCAGGAAGCCAAGAGAAAATGTGCCGAGCAGGATTTCTGCAGCTCTTGATCGCAAACGTTTTAGAGAGCCCTCTCAGTGGTGTACACGAACAATCCGGTCTCGGTGGAGAGCTCTATCCAAAATATGGAGCAGTTCCTTGCCGAGGACAAGTACCGAGTGGTCGGCTTCGACCTCGAGTACACCATCGGTCGTGCCGGGCACGATCAGAAGGTTGCCGTCGCCCAGTTGTGCGTGCGACATGACGTCCTCGTCTACCACTTCCACCTTGCCACAAGGCCTTGCGAGCGTTTCTCCAGGTTTATCAACAGCTCCGACTACAGTCTCGCTACGGTGGACACCACCAACGATCTAAAAGCGCTCAAGGTTTCGGACTTGAAATGCCTGAATCTTGTCAACATCCAGCACCACTACAAGGTCTGGGGCAGCGACAAAAGCAAACTGAACTCCCTGGTTGACCTCGCCTCGGCCATCATCGACCCCTACTACGCGAAGATGAAGCAAGAGAGCAATAAGGACAAGAACGCCTGCACAGTGTGTGGCATAAGAGACTGGATGAACATCATGTCAAGTACGCGGCCACGGATGCGTACACAAGCTACGAGATGTACAGGCGGATCGTTGACATGAGGAACTGTCTTCTTCCTGACCCAGACGAGGGATCGAGCCACATAGCAGTGGCGGGAGCGTCACAAGAAGTAGATGACTAGACGATCGTTTCTCCTACTTTAGAATGCATGCAATTGTTTATTGAGGTGTGTGCGAATGATCTGTATAGTTATGTAATTGGATGTTTATTTCAGTTTTATATATATACATGTTATTCTACTGTAGACAGAGCAATTCACATGACTTATTAGCAGCAATCGTCTGTGTTATTATTGGTCTTCGCACACATTTCAGATTACGGACTTGTTTGCCGCGTATCACACACATCTTGTTCAGTTGAACCGTTTCCATTGTGTTGCCTAATCACACACGGTTCATCCCAGTGAACCGTATGCTGTATATCGCACACGCCTTCATCTGGCTGCCCGTTTCTTTTGTGCCTCCTCATCCCAAACAGTTAATTGAGCTGAACCGTATGCCCTGCATTGCACACGCAACTAAATTCTGAATCGTGTTTGATGCATCTGTCATCGCAAACGTTTTGCAACTTTTTGACGGTTTTTTACACCACCGTTTGCGATTATGGCATCGCACACAGTTTCATCAAAGGGTCTCTGGTCGTAGTGTCGCATTTGGACTATCCTGCAGTAGTGCGGGGTTCTCAGCTCCCTTTCTATCAATAATATGCAAATCAAATTCTTGTAGCAAGAGAACCCATCTAATAAGTCTAGGTTTATCATCTTTCTTTTCCATAAGATATTTAATAGCAACATGTCTGAACTTATCACATGCAAATACAACTGCTAAAAATTCTTTTTCAGTGGTAGCATAATTTCTCTGGGCACTGTCTAGAGTTTTACTAACATTTAATTTCTTATCAACTCTTTGTCCTAGAACAACACCACCAGCATAATCACTAGCATCACACATAATTTCAAAGGGTAAATTCCAATTAGGTGGCTGAACAATAGGTTCAGAAATCAAGGCTTTCTTAAGTATTTCAAATGCTTCTACACAACCATCATCAAAAACAAAAGGAACATCTTTTTGCAAGAGATTAGTGAGAGGCCTAGAAATTTTAGAGAAGTCTTTAATAAACCTCCTATAGAAACCAACATGACCAAGGAAACTTCTTATACCTTTGATATCTTTAGGACACGACATCTTTTCAATAGCATCTACTTTAGCATTATCAACTTCAATACCTCTTTCAGTAATTTTATGTCCCAAGACAATACCTTCATTAACCATAAAGTGGCACTTCTCCCAATTCAATACAAGATTAGTTTATTCACATCTCTGCAAAACTCGGTCAAGGTTGCTTAAGCAATCATCAAAAGAAGTTCCGTAAACGGAGAAATCATCCATGAAAACCTCCACAATCTTTTCACAAAAATCAGAGAATATAGCAGTCATACATCTTTGAAAGGTAGCAGGTGCATTGCATAAACCAAAAGGCATACATCTATAAGCAAAGGTACCAAAAGGGCAAGTAAAAGTGGTTTTCTCTGGATCATCTTTTGACACAGGTATTTGAGAGAAACCAGAATAACCATCTAGAAAGAAAAAATGTGTGCTTGGATAATGTTTCTAGCATTTGATCAATAAAAGGTAGAGGGTAATGATCTTTTCTAGTAGCTTTATTTAATTTACGAAAATCAATTACCATTCTATAACCTGTAACAACTCTTTGAGAAATCAATTCATTCTTATCATTAGGAACAACAGTAATACCTCCCTTCTTAGGGACACAGTGAACAGGGCTTACCCATTGACTATCGGCAATAGGATAAATTATACCTACCTCCAGAAGCTTTAGTATTTCATTTCTTACCACTTCTTTCATCTTAGGATTTAGCCGTTGTTGATGATCAACAACTGGTTTAGCATCTTTCTCCAATTTAATTTTGTGCTGACATAGAGTGGGACTAATACCCTTAAGATCATCAAGAGTATATCCAATAGCGGCACGGTGCTTCTTTAGAGTTTTCAATAATCTCTTTTGTTCATGCTCTGAAAGGTTAGCACTAATAATAAAAGGATATATCTTCTTTTCATCAAGATAAGCATATTTCAAAGTATCAGGTAATGGTTTAAGCTCAAACACGGGATCAATCTTAGGTGGAGGAGGACCCCCAAGGATTTCAACAGGTAAATTATGTTTCAAAATAGGTCCTTGATTAAAGAATACTTCATCTATTTCCTTTCTTTCATTCATAAACATATCATTTTCATGGTCTAGCAAATATTGTTCTAAAGGATCATTAGGAGGCACGGCAATAGAAGCAAGAACAATAATTTCATCCTTACTAGGCAATTCTTTATCATGGGGTTGTCTACGAAATTTAGAGAAATTAAAATCATGAGACATATCCCCTAAACCAACAGTAACAATATCTTTCTCACAGTCTATCTTAGCATTAACAGTATTCAAGAAAGGTCTACCAACTATAATGGGACAAAAATTATCTTGTGGGGAACCAAGAACAAGAAAATCAGTAGGGTATTTTATCTTCCCACACAAGACCTCAACATCTCTAACAATCCCAATTGGTGATATAGTTTCTCTATTAGCAAGCTTAATAGTGACATCAATATCTTCTATCTCAGCAGGTGCAATATCATTCATAATTTCTTTATATAAGTTATAAGGAATTGCACTTACACTAGCACCCATATCACATAAGCAGTGATAACAGTGATCTCTAATTTTAACAGAAACAATAGGCATGCCAACAACAGGTCTATGTTTATCTTTAGTATCAGGTTTAGCAATCCTAGCAGCTTCATCACAGAAATAAATAACATGCCCATCAATATTATCGACCAAGAGATCTTTAACCATAGAATTACTAGGTTCAACTTTAATTTGTTCAGAGGGTTTGGGTGCTCTAATATTACTTTTGTTAACCACAGTTGAAGCTTTAGTATGATCCTTTATTCTAACAGGGGAAGGTGGTTTCTCAATATAAGCAGTCGGAACAATAGGATCAACATTATAAGCAATAGTTTCTTCTTCAACTTTAATGGGTACTACTACTTTAACTTCAATGGGAGAATGATATTTAAACCACTTCTCCTTAGGGAGATCAATATGAGTAGCAAAAGATTCACAAAAGGAAGCTACTATCTCAGAGTCAAGTCCATATTTAGTGCTAAAATCACGAAAAGCATCGGTATCCATAAAAGATTTAACACAATCGAACTTAAGGTTTATACCTGACTCCTTACCTTCGTCGAGATCCCAATCTTTAGAGTTGCGTTTAATTCTTTCTAATAAATCCCATTTGAATTCAATGTCCTTCTTCCTATAGGAACGAGTACAAGAAGTATTGAGCATGGATCGATCATTATGAGAAAGCCGAGCATAAAAATTTGAATAATAATTTCTCTTGAGAGCTCATGATTGGGGCATGAATATAACATTGACTTAAGCCTCCCCCAAGCCTGAGAGATACTTTCTCCTTCACGAGGCCAAAATATATATATATAATTCCGATCACGATGAACCAAATGCATAGGATAAAACTTCTGATGAAATTCCAGTTTCAGTCGGTTGAAGTTCCATGATCCAATATCATCCAATAGCCTATACCATGTCAATGCCTTTCCCTTCAAAGATAAAGGTAAGCCATTCTTCTTGACAACATCCTCGGGCATACCAGCCAGCTTAAATAATCCACAAACTTCATCCACATAGATTAGGTGCATATCGGGATGTAATGTTCCATCTCCTGCATAAGGATTAGCTAGCAGTTTCTCTATCATACCCGAAGGAATTTCATAATAAATATTTTCAGTAGGTGCAGTAGGTTGAGGAGTAGCTAATTTTGGTTCCGGTCGAGGTGAAGATACCCCTAACAAACCCCTCAAAGGATTATTTTCCATAGTAACAAGTGACAGTAAATTTCAGCACACTATATAAATGTTTCCTTACCAAATTCCACTTACCAAAGGCGCCTCACTCCCCGGCAACGGCGCCAGAAAAGAGTCTTGATGACCCACAAGTATAGGGGATCTATCATAGTCCTTTCGATAAGTAAGAGTGTCAAACCCAACGAGGAGCAGAAGGAAATGACAAGTGGTTTTCAGCAAGGTATTCTCAGCAAGCACTGAAATTACCGGTAACAGATAGTTTTGTGATAAGCTAAATCGTAACGCGTAACAAGTAAATAAAGTAAATAAGGTGCAGCAAGGTGGCCCAATCCTTTTTGTAGCAAAGGACAAGCCTGGATGAACTTTTATATAAAGCAAAGTGCTCACGAGGACACATGGGAATTGTTGTCAAGCTAGTTTTCATCATGCTCATATGATTCGTGTTCGTTACTTTGATAATTTGATATGCGGGTGGACCGGTGCTTGGGTACTGCCCTTCCTTGGACAAGCCTCCCACTTATGATTAACCCCTCTCGCAAGCATCCGCAATTACTAAAGAAGTATTAAGGTAACCCTAACCATAGCATGAAACATATGGATCCAAATCAACCCCTTACGAAGCAACGCATAAACTAGGGTTTAAGCTTCTGTCACTCTAGCAACCCATCATCTACTTTTTACTTCCCAATGCCTTCCCCTAGGCCCAAACAATGGTGAAGTGTCATGTAGTCGACGTTCACATAACACCAATAGAGGAAAGACAACATATATGTCATCAAAATATCGAACGAATACCAAATTCACATGATTACTTATAACAAGACTTCTCCCATGTCCTTAGGAACAAACGTAACTACTCACAAAGCATATTCATAATCATAATCAGAGGAGTATTAATTATCATTAAGGATCTGAACATACAATCTTCCACCGGATAAACCAACTAGCATCAACTACAAGGAGTAATCAAACACTACTAGCAACCCACAGGTACCAATATGAGGTTTTGGGACCAAGATCGAATACAAGAGATGAACTAGGGTTTGAGAGGAGATGGTGCTGGTGAAGATCTTGATGGAGATTGACCCCCTCTCGATGAGAGGATCGATGGTGATGACGATGGCGATGATTTCCCCTTCCCGGAGGGATGTTTCCTCGGCAGAACAGCTCCTCCGGAGCCCTAGATTGGTTTTCCCAGGTTCCGCCTCGAGACGGTGACGCTTCATCCCGAAAGCTTCTTCTTGATTTTTTCCAGGGTGAAAGACACCATATAGCATAAGATGGGCAACGGAGGCCTGCTAGGGGGCCCACAAGGTCGGGGGGTGCGCCCAGGGGGGTAGGGTGCGTCCCTCCACCATTGTGGCTGGCTGGTGGCCCCCCTCTAGTTCTTTCTTCACCCAATATTTTTTATATATACCAAAAATAAGCTCCGTGAAGTTTCAGGACTTTTGGATTTGTGCAGAATAGGTCTATAATATTTGCTCCTTTTCGAGTCCAGAATTCCAGCTGCCGGCATTCTCCCTCTTTATGTAAACCTTGTAAAATAAGAGAGAATAGGCATAAGAATTATGATATAATGTGTAATGACAGCCCATAATGCAATAAATATCAATATAAAAGCATGATGCAAAATGGACGTATCAGGAGCACAGCTGGATCCGACGGTAGACGCCGCCTTACGCGCGTTCCTACGTGAAAATTGGAATATATTTACCTGGCACCCTTCGGACATGCCCAGGATCCCACGAAGACTGGCCGAACACAGCCTCAACATAATTAAAGGGTTCAAACTAGTCAAGCAAATGCTGCGGTGATTTTCTGAACCCAAACGACAAGCTATGTGGGAGGAGCTAGCCAAACTACTCGAGGTCGGGTTCATCAGGAAATCAAACACCCGGATTGGCTAGCCAACTTGGTCATGGTACCAAAGAAGGATAAATCTTGGCGCCTTTGTGTCGATTTCAAAGACCTCAATAAGGCTTGCCCTAAAGACCCTTTCCCATTGCCCCGCATTGACCAGATCATTAATGCGACCGTGGGACATGACTCATTGTGTTTCCTCGACGCTTACTCCGGATACCATCAGATTAAAATGAAGGAGTCCGACCAGGCCGCAACGGCGTTCATCACCCCGTATGGGCCTTTCTGTTTCAACACTATGCCTTTTGGGCTTAAAAATGCTGGTGCCACTTACCAATGCATGATTCAAACATGCTTGGAAAAACAAATCGGCAAGACAGTAGAAGCATATGTGGATGACGTGGTCATCAAGACTAAACACGTCGAATCGTTGGTGGACGATCTCCGCCTCACATTTGTCAACCTCCGAACATACGACATACAGCTCAATCCGAAAAAATGCGTCTTCAGCATTCCAGCCGGAAAACTATTAAGGTTCATTGTCTCCCATAGATGAATTGAAGCAAACCCAACTAAAATCCGAGCCTTGTCGCAATTGGCTACGCCAACAGACCTCAAACAGGTCCAAAAGCTAGCAGGGTGCGTAGCAGCCTTGAGCCGCTTCATCTCCAGATTAGGAGAAAAGGCATTACCACTTTATATACTGCTTAGACGCACCGACAACTTTGAATGGACGGAAGTGGCCACAACCGGATTGGAAGAAATAAAAAACTTATTAGCAGGCAATCCAATCCTAGCCGTCCCAAGTGTTGGCGAGCCTATGCTGCTTTATATCTCCGCAACTCACCAGGTAGTGAGTGTTGTACTCGTCGTCGAGCGAGGGGAAGAGGGACATAAATTCCCCATCCAAAAGCCAGTGTATTACGTATCGGAGGTCCTTAAACCATGCAAATCCCGATACCCTCACTACCAAAAGATAGCTTACGCGGTCTTTATGGCATCCCGAAAACTCCGACACTATTTTCAAGAGTGTTCGATCATGGTGGCATCCGAAGTACCACTTAATGACATTATAAACAACAGGGACACCACCGGCCGCATAGCTAAATGGGCCATTGAGCTCTTACCGTTTGAAATAACATACAAGCCAAGCCGAGCTATTAAATCTCAGGTGCTGGCCGACTTTGTCACAGAGTGGACAGAAGCCGAGCTCCCCAAAGAATACAATTCCTACTACAACTGGATCATGTACTTTGACGACTCTAAAATGCTAGCCCGACTAGGGGCTGGCGTCATCTTGACATCCCCTACAGGGGACATAGTCCGCTACGTGTTGCAAATCATGTATACGGACTCCAATAATGCAGCCGAATACGAGGCACTTCTACATGGTCTCCGCATGGCTATCTCCATGGGCATACAACGCCTAGAGGTATGCAGCGACTCGAACCTCGCAATATCTTAGGTAAATGGAGAGTTTTATGCAAAAGATCCAAAAATGGCGGCATATCGAAACGCCGTATTAAAAATATCGGCTCGGTTCGAGGGGCTCGAATTTCATCACGTCGCTAGAGACAGTAACCAGGCAGCGGATATACTCGCTCACATGGGCACCAAACGCGACCCCGTCCCACCTAATACCTTTGTGCAAAGACTCTTCAAGCCATCTGTGGTATGGTAGGACGAGAGCGGAGACGCAAGTACAGACCTGATCATGCCCCCATCAGCCAAACACGATACAGGTGTCATCGGGGGTTCGGATACCGAAATAACTCCCTCTGTTCATGAGATCATGGCCGTTATTGCTCCATGGACCGAACCCTTCCTAGCCTACCTTAATAGGCAGGAGCTTCCTAATGATCAAAATGAGGCCCGTCGCATAGTTCGACGTTCTAAAGCCTAGAAAGTTCACGAAGGTGAACTGTACAAGAAAAGCGCTACCGGAGTTCTCCAAAGGTGCATCTCCGAAGAGGAGGGACGACAACTCTTGGCTAAAATACATGCTGGTCTGGGCGGCCATCACGCCGCAGCTCGGGCCCTTGTAAGCAAAGCCTTTTGGACAGGTTTTTTCTGGCCAACGGCCCAAGCAGACGCACAAGCCCTTGTCCAGCGTTGTGTGGGAAGTCAGCTTTTTGCCAATCAAAGTCATATGCCTCCCACTGCCTTAAGAACAATCCCCATTACTTGGCCCTTCGCAGTCTGGGGGCTCGATATGGTCGGACCCCTTAAAGGGGGAAGCGACAAAAAGAAATATTTACTGGTTATGGTGGATAAGTTCACTAAGTGGATAGAGGCCTAACCAGTAAAAACGGCTGAAGCAGGGCCGGTGATTGACTTTATATCCGGCATGGTACACCGCTACGGTGTCCCGCACAACATAATCACTGACAATGGCTCCAATTTTACAGCTGATGAGGTGAAAAACGGGTGTGCTAAATTGGGCATTAAACTCGACTATGCATCCGTCTACCACCCTCAAACAAACGGTCAGGTTGAACGGGCCAATGGCCTGATAATGAGTGGCATTAAACCCTGACTGGTGCGCTCCCTACGAGAGTCAGATAAGCACTGCGTTGAGGAACTCGATTCCGTGCTCTGGGGGCTACAGACTACACCTAACCGAACAACCGGATATACACCTTTCTTCATGGTGTACGACGCGGAAGCTGTCCTGCCCTGCGACATTGTAGGATCAAAAGTAGGTCTAGAGGGGGGTGATTAGACTACTTGACCGAATAAAAATCTAGCCTTTTCCCAATTTTAAGTCTTGGCAGATTTTAACAACTTAGCACAAGTCAAGCAATCAACCTACACATGCAATTCTAAGAGTATAGCAGCGGAATGTAAAACATTGCATATGAAGGTAAAGGGTGGGGTTTGGGAAGACGCAATGTAGACACAGAGATTTTTGGCGTGGTTTCGATAGGTGGTGCTATCGTACATCCACGTTGATGGAGACTTCAACCCACGAAGGGTAATGGTTGCACGAGTCCATAGAGGGCTCCACCCACGAAGGGTCCACGAAGAAGCAACCTTGTCTATCCCACCATGGCCATCGCTCATAAAGGACTTGCCTCACTTGGGTAGATCTTCACGAAGTAGGCGATCTCCTTGCCCTTACAAACTCCTTGGTTCAACTCCACAATCTTGACGGAGGCTCCCAAGTGACGCCTAACCAATCTAGGAGACACCACTCTCCAAAAGGTAATAGATGGTGTGTTGATGATGAACTCCTTGCTCTTGTGCTTCAAATGATAGTCTCCCCAACACTCGACTCTTTCTCACAGATTTGGCTATGGTGGAAAGATGATTTGAGTGGAAAGCAACTTGGGGAAGGCTAGAGATCAAGATTCTTGTGGTTGGATTGGAATGTCTTGGTCTCAACACATGAGTAGGTGGTTCTCTCTCAGAAAATAAATGCTGGAAGTGTAGGCACGTTCTGATGGATCTCTCATTAATGGAGAGGAGGGTGGAGGGGTATATATAGCCTCCACACAAAATCTAACCGTTACACACAAAAGAGCCAACTCGGTCAGACCGAATATATGAACTTGGTGAGACCGATTCAGTTCAAAATGTGAACGTTAGGTTTTTCTGTGGGACCGACAAGATCAACTCGGTGGGACCGATGATCTAGGGTTAGGGCAAAACTTGATCTCGGTTTGACCGATTACTTCAACTCAGTGAGACCGATTTCAGTAACAAGCAAACAGAGAGTTGGTTAGGCAAACTCGGTGGGACCGATCGCTCCTTTCGGTGATACTGAAACATTACGAAAGAGAAACGGAGATTTTGCACTGTGAACTCGGTGGGACCGATCACTCATTTCGGCGAGACCGAAATGTTACGAAGGGAAACAGAGAGTTTGCAGTCCCATCTTGGTGAGACCGAGATCCCTCTCGGTGAGACCAAACTGATTAGGGTTTCTGGCTATGGCTATGTCAAGTGAACTTGGTGGCGCCGAATGAATCAAATCGGTGGGGCCGAGTTTAACTTTAGGTTTAGGACATATTTGGATTTGAGAAAATGATTGAGGCCTTTGGAGCATATCACTAAGCATTTTGAGCAAGTAGATCATTAAGCAACACCTCATCCCCTTTTAATAGTATTGGCTTTCCTATGGACTCAATGTGATCTTGGATCACTAAAATAGAAATGAAGAGTCTTGAGCTTTTGCCAATATTTGTCCTTAGCATTTTGAGGGGTCCACATCTCTAATCCATGCCATGCCAATCATTGAACTTTCTAAAATAATCATCTTGAAAGGATATTAGTTCAATGAGCTATATGTTGTTAAATTACCAAAACCACCGAGGGATTAGTTGCACTTTCAATCTCCCCCTTTTTGGTAATTGATTATCAAAGATTCGACAATTGATAATAAGAATGAAATATATCGTCGCTTTGAGAAGTATGTGATAAGCAAGAGCTCCCCCTAAATTTGTGCATTATTTATGATTTGCTTTTGAATGCAAATGCACAATGGATTAGGATCATGGGTTAGTCTTCCATGTCACATACATCTTGGTGGAGCGCTAAAAAATATAGAATAAAAATAACATGCACTCACCACCAAGACAAATATGATTGATCATACACAAGTGATAAGGTAGCATCATTCAAGCACATATAATAAAGCATAATATGATCAACCACATGATCATAAGAGTATCTCACACACAAGCACAAATATTGTAGCAAACACACGAGCAAATAAGTAGCAAGAGAGACAAATAAGAAGCAAAACACACACACTCTCTCTCGAAGCCTATGATCTATACACTTTCTCCCCCTTTGGCAACAAGTTACCAAAAAGCTCGAAAATGCATAGTGCTACACGACACTCTAAGCATGATCTTCGGGAGCTCCAGAGTGCGAAGATGGCGTGGAGAGAACAACATCTGCAAAGACTTCGGCTGATGTCTGAGGAACTAGAGGGGTTGCCACTGGAGGGGCAACTGAGGCTGTGGCTGCAGGTGATGATGTTGTGGCCCTTGTGTCACTGACTGGCACAACTGTAGACCTTTGTGCTCTAGGCACCCTCTGATAAGCATCTGTAGTAGATCTTCCTCTCCTGTCCTCTGCTTCTTCTTGGAGTTGCTTAACTGCAGTCTGAATCTCTGTGACCTTCAAGTCTAGATCATAAAACTTAGTCTCAATGATTCTCTCAAGACTTTCTTGGTTTTGAGTCAGGGTGGTTAGTCCTTTCTCAATCCTCACTGTAGCTTCAAGTAGATAGCTGAGCTGGTTCTGCTTGGTCTTGAGATTTGCAGCCGAGGCATCTGGAATCTTGGAAGCCTTTTCTGCCTTAGCCTTCTCTCTCTTCTCTTGTGCCTCAACAGAAGTAGGATGTGAAGCATCCATAACAACTGTGTTATCCTCAAAATCTGGCCTCAGGGGAAGATGCTCTCTGTCTAGCAAGTATGTGCCTGTGCCCACCTTGGAATTAATGAGCATCTGATTTGTGGGGCATAGCCACAAGATCTCTTCTGATCAACTGCAGTCCCCTTAACTGTCTCAACTATCAAGGTCATCACCTTGAACTTCTCTGGCACATCAAACATATGCAGCAAGTTAATTGAATGCCCTCTGATCATTCTGTCATCTCCAGACTTGGGCAACGATGTGTGCCTCAGGATTGTGTTGATGGTTGTCAGCCCTGACAGAAGATAGTAAACCGAGCCAAACTCATGTGTTTCCAAGGCATCATCTGGTATCTCCTTGTACATGTGTGCCATGGGGTTGTGGTCCTTCCTGGGCTTAGCATACACATCAGTGTCATCATCAGCCTCTGCAGGAGCATGGATTAGCTCAGCCCACTCAACAATGGAAGATTGGTACCTTGTAGCCTCTGTCATCCAGACAATCTTGCCATCAGGGTAAAAATGAGCTGTGGAATAGAACTGCATCACCATCTCATCATTCCATTTGGTCAGTTTCCGACCCACAAAAGCATCAACTCCATTCATTCTGAAGCTCTCATGAACTCCAGGAAAGTGATCTTCATTGTCATCAATGAAAGTCCAATCAACCCATATGATGTCACTGACTATGGGCTTCTTGTCCAGGAGGACTGTCTCATAGAAGTCCTACTGTTCCTTGGTGTGGAACCTGTAATCTACAACAGTTCTTCTCCTTATAGCATAAGGATCAGTTTGCCTCCATAGTTTGAGACCTGCATCTTTCCTTAACTTCATGTTTTCTACAATGGGATGATTGTCATCATGATCAGGTATCTTGGGCTTGAGCTTTCCGAGCACTTGGGCCTCATCACCTTCCTGAACCTCAGGCACTGGGGCCTTGTTCTTCTCAGCAGCTGGGATGTTTCCCGTGATTCTCTTGGGTGCAGATTTCTTAGAAGCTTGAGCTTGTGAAGATTGCTTGGGAGCAGTCTTAGTCTTAGAAGGAGCAGCCCCTGACTTGATTGCATCTCCCATCAATTTCTGTGTCTTGGGAGCTGGTGTAGCATCTTCTTCTTCATCCTCTTCCTCATCTTCAGCTGGGTCTTTCATCATTGAGGATCTGCCAATCACCCTGGCCATGGTCTTCTTGACCCTTTCCTTTCTCTTCTTGCCTGCAGTAGCTTCTTCCTCTCTTGGTTCAAGAGAGAATTCCATTGTTTCTGAGTTGAAGCTCTAACTTTGGACATGGGTTTCCTTTGAGCAGGAGCCTTCTTCTTCATCCCTGGCTTAATGCCAGCAGCAGCAACAACTTGCTCTTTCTTGATCAACTTCTTCTTGGAAGTGACCTCTTCATCAGCAATATAGTCCTCATCTTCAGATTCTGAGGTACTCTTCCTCCTATGCCTAGTAGCAGCCTTAGGCAGATTGCTGGGTGTGCTTTTGCTTCCAGCATCAGAGCTGCTTTAGGGACTAGTGCCCTCACTGACATTTTGGTGCTCCTCTGACCTGTTCTGGCTGTC
Source organism: Aegilops tauschii subsp. strangulata (assembly GCF_002575655.3). Taxonomy (NCBI): domain Eukaryota; kingdom Viridiplantae; phylum Streptophyta; class Magnoliopsida; order Poales; family Poaceae; genus Aegilops; species Aegilops tauschii. The sequence continues at coordinate 119,258,867 of NC_053039.3, read as the reverse complement.
ACTCTGGTCTGACATTGATGAAACTGACCCTGTGAATAGATGGGTATAGGTAGAGTGGATGAGCATCACAAAGTACAACTGTTTTGGCAAAAAGAATGACTCAAAAACTTAATTTTAGTTTTTTGCAGAAAGCATTTCGGAGCTACCGATATGACAAGCTCGGTGGCACCGAAGCAACTTTAGAGTCTAAACATGTGAAATCGGTCAGACCGAGACACAGTTCGGTGACTCCGAGATGCTAGGGTTTCACTGAGAAAGTAAACTCGGTCACACCGATTTGTACACTTCGGTCGGACCAAGTAGTACATGTCCAATGGCCTGGGCCAAATCGGTCGGTCCGAGATGAGTCCGGCGGAAACCTAACCCTAAGTTCTTGGATCAAAACTGATCTAAAGGAAGTTTTAATTGGATAGGACTATTTCAATCGAGGCAAGAATCATGGCATTGTCTTTGTGCTAAGAATCGGAGTATAGAAAGCACAAAGGGTCGAGTTCATACCCTAGCTTGGTGATGAACCCGCTACAGCGACAACAGCGGCGAAGATTTCCATTGACGGTGGAGGACACCAGCGGCAGGAGGTTGCGGGCGACGAGGAGACGATCCAGAGACCTCGAGTCGGCAGAGCTGGACAGGCGCGGGCGAGGCGTTTGGAGAAATTTCCAAATTTTCAGCCCGGGTATATATATCCAGACTCTGCCAGTGTGACCAAGTGGAACAACTCGGTGGCACCGAGATGCAGAATCGCAAGCGGTTGCTGCAACTTGGTGTGACCGAAGGGTTCAAATCGGTTGCACCAAGATTAAAACCTAGATCAACTTAATGAACTCGGTATGACCGAATGGAATGGATCAGTCAGACCGAAATGCACCAAGAGGTTTTGGAAGTTAAGCCCTTGACGGATCGGTGACTCTGAGTGCTCCTTACCCAGAGGGTCTGAATTCGACTTGTTCAAACTTTGTTATGTAGCATGAATAGAGTTTGAGACGATAAAAAGCATAGATAGCTAGAGGGAGTTCTTAGGCATTCTTGTCCATCCATTTGGCAAAAAGGAAAAGCCAAACAACCAAAGCAACAAATGGATGTCCTCGAATGAGAAAAATATGCAATCAACATGCTCACACAATAAGATAGCAAATAAAATATGTGGCAAAGCATGCACAAACACTCTAGCATCTATCAAACAATTGGCGATGACTAGGTCATCTATATATGAGTATATTGACTGAGGAGTCAAATGAGAACATTTGATCGTAGGTCATACTCATATTTTAAGCACCAGTGGGGTTACCACTTTTACATAAAGCATTGTTGTGTTCACACCATTAGAGTTGCTTTAGCTCAATTCTTAGAACAAAGCTCCCCTAGATGTGATATCCCCCCTAAGAGGGATGAACTAACCTTGGGTTTTGTCAATGATGACTTCATGTAGGTGTTGAAGATGTAGATGGTCAATGTTGATGTAGATCATTTGGAGCAATCCATTGGAGTGAGTTGCCCTTTCAATACCTACATGGGTTAGTCCCACAAGGATATCCATAGACATAGAGTGAAATTCACACATGATGTTGTCCATGAAAGCATTAGGTTACCTTGTCCCCTGTCTTACCAACAAGAGGGTTTGTGACTCCTTGAACTAGTGCAAGATGTGAAAGATGAATGCACTTGTCCTTGCCAAATGAATATGAGTGAAGTATGTTGGCGGAGTCACCCTCAAGAATTCTCTAGTTATTCTTCTTCGGGATCCACATCACCTTGATGGGAATCCTTGGAGTTGTAGTCGTACTTGATGAAGTAGAACTTGATGTAGTCTTGGGAACCCACTTGACCAAGGCCTTAGGAGCTTCTTCAAATGCATCAATCTCCTCTTGAAGCTTGTCCTTGCCTTTTGGCTTGTGGTCTTGTGGTGGAAGATCATCTTGATCTTGTGTTCCCTTGAAAGAAGTGGGATCATACTTCTCTTGTTGAGGAACAAACTTCGTCTTGGGGTATTGATCTTCTTCCCACTCAACTCCATTGGCATTGAACTTCCGTTCAAAACCAACACCTTGATTCTTCCGGTGCCTTCCTTGCTTGCGTACAATTTCCTCAAATTGCTTATTGCCGGCAAGGCTCTTGTAAACACCTTTCTCTATAATTCCCTTCAATAAGCTATTTTCTTGCTCAAGTGTAACTTGGATAAGAGAATCGTGAGTGGAATCAAGAGAACTACTAGAAGCAACAATATTGGATTTAACATGATTATTGTTACTACTAGAAGAAGAATCTTTCTTACTCTTGTTGCTAGATTTTACTTGTGGCATGTAAGTAGACAAGAGTAAACGCTTTGCAATGTAAGAAGAACTTTTCTTACGAGGATCATCATTGATTGCTTTCAAAAACCCATGCTCTTGCTCTACATTGAGCTTTTCAAAGCGTAGCTTCTCATGAGTTTTTAAAAGCTCTCGATGATCCTCTAAGGTAGTTTCATGAGCTAACTTAAGAGTGTTGGTTCTTTAGTTAGACGCTCAATTTCCTTCTTATGATCGTCATTCGTTTTATATTGATTAGCATGATTAATAGCAATTTTATCATAGTTTTCATCACTAGAGTTGTCAACAAGTAAATCATCATCACGTAGCAAATCATCTTCATCACTATTGAAATCAACATACTCGAGGTGTGATACCTTGGGGCCTTTAGCCATGAAGCATCTTCCAATTCCTTCATTTGCTGAATCAAATATGTCGTAGGAGTTGGATGACACAAGTGCAAGACCGACACCACCTTCATCTTGAGTATATTCGGAGTCGGAGTGATAGCTTCTCTTGGAGTGGTTGTCGGAGTCGGAGCCGGATACCCATTCACCAACATGAGCTCGATGTCTTCTTCTTGTGTAGCTCTTTGATGACATGTCCTTCATTTCCGAATCCTTGCTTCTGCGAGAGGATCTTCGTTCATAACGATCATCTCTACTCCTTCTTTCTCTTGGTGGTGATTCTTATCTTTTGCTTCTCCTTTTAGGTGAGTCTTCTCTTCTTTTGTAGGGAGCCGTACACTCACTAGAGTAGTGTCCAGGTCTTCCACAATTGTAGCAATTGCGATCACCACTAGAAGATCTTTTGTCATTGTAGGATCTTGATTTGGAACTTCTTTCTTTGCTTCTACTCTTGTAGAACTTGTTGAAGTTCTTCACCATTAGGCTCAATTCTTCATTGAAGACTTGTTTCTCACTTGATGATGTAGGAGCATCACATGAGGCTTTGTAAGCACCACTAGACTTGTTGTGAAGCTCTTCTTTATCCTTGAGTGACATCTCATGAGCAACAATTCTACCAATGACTTCCGTTGGCTTGAGATCTTTGTAATTTGGCATCTTTTGGGTCAATGTGCAGACGGTATCATACTTCCCATCCAAGGATCTTAGGATCTTCTTGATGATGAATCTGTCGGTCATCTCTTCACTTCCTAAGCCGACAATCTCATTTATGATGAGAGCAAGCCTAGAGTACATTTCAGCAACACCTTCACCATCCTTCATTTTGAACTGGTCAAGTTGAATTTGAAGCACATCCAATTTGGATTCCTTGACGGACTCGGTACCTTCGTGCATATGAATCAAAGTATCCCAAATTTCCTTTGCATTCTCAAGACGACTGATTTTGTTGAATTCTTCGGGGCACAAACCGTTGAAGAGGATATCGCAAGCTTGAGCATTGTATTGCAACATCTTCAATTCTTCCGCGGTTGCTTCATGATTCGGTTCTCTTCCATTGAAGAATTCACCTTGCAAGCCAATACACATAATAGCCCAAATGGCAGGGTTATGTCCAAGAATATGCATTTTCATCTTATGCTTCCAACTAGAAAAATTAGTACCATGAGAGTAAGGACCTCCACGGTGGTAATTTCCCTCGCTAGACGCCATACTCTCCTAGGTTGTGAAACCAAGGCTGTGTTCACCAAAGCTATGGAAATCAAAGCAAATGGAGACCAAGGCTCTGATACCACTTGTAGGATCCACAGTAGGTCTAGAGGGGGGGTCATTAGACTACTTGACCAAATAAAAATCTAGCCTTTTCCCAATTTTAAGTCTTGGCAGATTTTAACAACTTAGCACAAGTCAAGCAATCAACCTACACATGCAATTCTAAGAGTATAGCGGCGGAATGTAAAACATTGCATATGAAGGTAAAGGGTGGGGTTTGGAAAGGCAAACGCAATGTAGACACAGAGATTTTTGGCATGGTTCCGATAGGTGGTGCTATCGTACATCCACGTTGATGGAGACTTCAACCCACAAAGGGTAACGGTTGCGTGAGTCCACGGAGGGCTCCACCCACGAAGGGTCCACGAAGAAGCAACCTTGCCTACCCCACCATGGCCATCACCCATGAAGGACTTGCCTCACTTGGGTAGATCTTCACGAAGTAGGCGATCTCCTTGCCCTTACAAACTCCTTGGTTCAACTCCACAATCTTGATGGAGGCTCCCAAGTGACATCTAACCAATCTAGGAGACACCACTCTCCAAAAGTTAATAGATGGTGTGTTGATGATGAACTCCTTGCTCTTGTGCTTCAAATGATAGTCTCCCCAATACTCAACTCTCTCTCACAGATTTGGCTATGGTGGAAAGATGATTTGAGTGGAAAGCAACTTGGGGAAGGCTAGAGATCAAGATTCTTGTGGTTGGATTGGAATGTCTTGGTCTCAACACATGAGTAGGTGGTTCTCTCTCAGAAAATGAATGCTGGAAGTGTAGGCACGTTCGATGGCTCTCTCACTAATGGAGAGGAGGGTGGAGGGGTATATATAGCCTCCACACAAAATCTAACCGTTACACATAAAAGAGCCAACTCGGTCAGACCGAATATATGAATTCGGTGAGACCGATTCAGTTCAAAATGTGAACATTAGGTTTTTCGGTGGGACCGACTGAGGGAGTCCTGGACTAAGGGGTCCTCGGGCGTCCGGCCTGTTATCCATGGGCCAGACTGGTGGGCTGTGAAGACATGAAGGCTGAAGACGCTACCCGTGTCCGGATTGGACTCTCCTTGGCGTGGAAGGCAAGCTTGGCGATCAACTATGAAGATTCCTTCCTATGTAACCGACTATGTAACCCTAGATCCCCCCGGTGTCTATATAAACTGGAGGGTGTAGTCCGGAAAGGATATACTCATTACCATGGTCATATAGGCTAGACTTCTTTGGTTTAGCCATTACGATCTCGTGGTAGATCAACTCTTGTAACACTCATATTCATCAAGATCAATCAAGCAGGAAGTAGGGTATTACCTCCATAGAGAGGGCCCGAACCTGGGTAAACATCGTGTCCCATGTCTCCTGTAACCATCGATCCTAGACGCACAATTCGGGACCCCCTACCCGAGATCCGCCGATTTTGACACCGACATTGGTGCTTTCATTGAAAGTTCCACTGTGACGTCGACGAAAGGTTCGATGGCTCGCCTTGTCCTCAAAGACAACATCACCTCCGGGGGAGTCCTGGCCCCAGGCCAAACCCTCCGGCTGGGCGACTTTACCATGATCACCCGTTCGGCCGTTGAGCCGACGATGACCTCTCGGGCCATCGAAAACCCTCTTCGCATCAACTCTAAACACTCCAAACAGATGGATCCGGCAGAGTTTTCGTCCTTAAACGAGCTCCTAGATCGTATCGCCGCTTTGGGAATTGCCACAGATTACGATCGGATCGGGCCTAAAACCGATCAAGGAGAAAGCAAAACTCCACCGGTCACCCACCAGATAGCGGTAGTCGAGGAGCAGGACGGCGAGTCTTCTTCTATATCGAAGCCAGATTATGTTCAGATCGCCGATCAGGAAGAACCGGATACTTACCAGCGAAAGGATGTGACCAGCCCTCTGAACATAGAATCGGACGGCAATCCTAAACAATCAGAAGATACTCCGGAGCCCGGACTGTTGAGTCTGGAAGATCTTCAGACTCCGGATAATCGGCTAGGTTGTGGTTCGGATTTAATTCCACCCACCCACCCGGACATAAACACTCTCATGAGCGTAAAACAGCAGTCTCAGGAAACGGTCCACCACTTCTGGGCCAGATTCCTCCTTGTCAAGGACAAGGTAAAATATTGCCGTGATGAGGACGCAATATCAGCGTTCCGCAACAATTGCGAGGATGAAGGAATCCTCAACGCCATCAATCGCTGCCACATACTGAGGTTCGCTGACTTAGCAACTATCGTACAAAAGTACAGCATGATGGAAAGCGCCTGGAAAACTCAGGCAGCTTGCTGGGAACCGTCGGTCCCAACTCAACTCCTCCTACAGGCAAAGAGGGCGCACCCCCGTGGCACGCCCAGTCCAATAGTCAATAAACATAAACCCACTATGCGGCACGGCAGCGTTCTGGAGGGATGGCTCGATGGCCCATGCAAAATACACATGACACAAGATACCGTGGCAACCCATAGCCTTAGAGCATGTTGGATACTCCGGCAGGTAGCCAAGAGTGGTGAGGAAATCCTTATCAAGGACACCCTAGAGCAGCACCCTCCAGAAAACGATGACACAAGAGTATTGATGATCTTCGAAACATTCGCTTCAAACAACAAGCGCAAAAGGGCACTCCGCGACCTCGCCGAAGTCTCCCAAATCGCTGCAATAAACCCTTGGAATGACACGGCTATAACATTTAATGCCGGCAACGAACCGAGGTACAGGACAGTCCGAGTGCCAGCCGCATTAGTCCTCAGTCCCATCGTGGACGGGTTTCGACTTACTAAGGTCCTCATGGACGGCGGCAGCAGATTAAACCTCATTTATGAGGACACACTCCACAAAATGGAAATAGACAGGAGCCACATTAAGCAAAGTAGCACAACCTTCCGAGGAATCATTCCCAGTCGGGAGGCACGGTGCGCGGGCAAAATCACACTTGATGTGGTATTCGGCACGCCAGAGAACTATCGGTCCGAAGAAATCACTTTCCAAGTGGCCCCTTTCAGCAGCGGATACCACGCCCTGTTGGGGTGGGACGCTTTTACACACTTCCAAGCTATACCTCATTACGGGTATATGAAGCTCAAAATGCCCGGACCAAACGGTATAATCACTCTCGCCAGTGATCCGGACATAGCACTCCTCGCTGAAAACAAAACCGCATCCCTGGCCCTTGAGGCGCTATCCGAAGCCCTCACGCCCGAAGAGTTAACCGCACCACGCTCCACGGTGGACAGGGACGATGTGATCCTCGACAAACGCCCCAAATCCACCTCCTTCAAACCAGCAGAAGAAATAGTCAAATTCCAGGTCCACCCAACGGACCCCAAGAAGACAACATCTATCGGAGCACAACTGAACCCAACAGTTGACGCCGCACTACGAGAATTCTTGCGTGAAAACTGGGACATATTTGCCTGGCACCCTTCAGATATGCCAGGGATCCCACGCAAGCTGGCCGAACATAGTCTCAATATACTAAAGGGATTTAAACCGGTCAAGCAAACACTGCGGTGCTTTTCAGAACCCAAGCGACAAGCCATGGGGGAGGAGCTGGCCAAACTTATCGAGGCCGGATTCATTAGAGAAATCAAACATCCGGACTGGCTGGCAAACCTGGTGATGGTACCAAAGAAGGACAAATCCTGGCGCCTGTGTGTCGATTTCAAAGACCTCAACAAGGCTTGCCCAAAGGATACCTTCCCCCTCCCCCGCATTGATCAAATCATCGACGCCACCGCAGGACACGACTCACTGTGTTTCCTCGATGCATATTCCGGATACCATCAAATCAAAATGAAGGAGTCCGATCAAGATGCAACAGCATTTATTACCCCATATGGGCCATTCTGCTTGAACACCATGCCCTTCGGGCTCAAGAACGCCGGCGCCACATACCAACGCATGATTCAAACATGCCTGGAGAAACAGATCGGCAAGACAGTAGAAGCTTACGTCGATGGCGTCGTCATCAAAACCAGGCACGTCGAAACACTAATAGACGACTTACATCTTACATTCGACAACCTCCGTGCATATGACATTAAACTCAACCCGGAAAAGTGCGTCTTCGGCGTCCCCGCTGGAAAGCTGCTGGGCTTCATCGTTTCCAATAGAGGAATAGAAGCAAACCCAGCTAAAATCCGAGCTCTGTCATAGTTAGCTACGCCAACAGACCTCAAACAAGTCCAAAAACTAGCGGGTTATGTGGCAGCATTAAGTCGCTTTATCTTCAGATTAGGAGAAAAGGCACTACCACTCTATCGCCTCTTATGGCGCACCAACTTTGAATGGACAGATGCGGCGACTGCCGGACTGGAGGAAATAAAGACCCTCCTATCAAGCAACCCAATCCTGGCCGCACCAAACGCTGGTGAACCCATGTTGCTATACATATTGGCAACACATCAGGTGGTGAGCGCCGTGCTCGTCGTTGAACGAGAACAGGACGGACACAAATTCCCACTTCAAAAACCAGTATACTATGTATCTACTGTCCTCACACCATGCAAATCCCGGTATCCCCATTACCAAAAGATAGCATACACGGTCTTCATGGCATCCCGAAAGCTACGACACTACTTCCAGGAGTGTTCAATCACGGTGGCTTCTGAAGTCCCACTCAATGACATAATAAACAACCGTGATGCCACGGGACGGATCACCAAATGGCCCATAGAGCTACTTCCATTTGACATAACATACAAGCCACGCCGAGCCATCAAATCCCAAGTGCTGGCTGACTTCGTCGTCGAATGGACAGAGGCCGAACTCCCTAAAGAGTACGGGGCATATTCCAATTGGATTATGTATTTTGACGGCTCCAAAATGTTGGCGGGGCTGGGAGCGGGCGTCGTACTAACGTCCCCCACTGGAGATGTCGTCCAGTATGTACTCCAGATATTATACACATACTCCAACAACGCAGCCGAATACGAAGCCTTATTGCATGGTCTTCGGATGGCCGTATCCTTGGGGATACAACGCTTGGAGGTGCACGGGGACTCGAACCTCGCAATATCTCAAATAAACGGAGACTTTGACGCCAAAGATCCAAAGATGGCAGCTTATCGTAATGTCGTCTTAAAAATGTCGGCTCGGTTCGAGGGGCTTGAATTTCATCACGTCGCCCGAGAAACTAACCAGGCGGCGGACGTCCTTGCTCGCATTGGCGCTAAGCGCGACCCCATCCCACCTAACATCTTCTTGGAAAGGCTTTTTAAGCCATCCGTGGTGTGGCAAGGGGAGGGCGGCAACAACAGTCCAGAACCGAATACAACCCCAAATCCCGAGCACACCGATAGTATCGGGGGCTCAGCTACCGAAGTAACACCGTCGGCCCATCTCATTATGGCAGTCATTGCTCCATGGACCGAACCCTTCTTGGCCTACATTAATAGGAAGGAGCTTCCAGAAGACCAGAACGAGGCTCGCCGCATTGTCCGACGTTCGAAGGCCTACAAGGTTCACGACGGAGAGCTCTACAAGAAAAGTACTACCAGAGTACTTCAAAGATGTATCTCCGAGGAAGAGGGGCGGCAGCTTTTAGCGGAAATTCACGCTGGTCTCGACGGACACCACGCCACAGCTCGGGCCCTTGTTAGCAAGGCCTTCCGTACTGGGTTTTATTGGCCGACAGCCTGAGCAGACGCGCAGGACCTTGTCCAACGCTGCGTCGGATGCCAGCTCTTCGCCAACCAAAGCCACATGCCCCCAACTGCCTTACAAACTATCCCCATTACTTGGCCTTTCGTGGTCTGGGGACTGGATATGGTTGGACCCCTTAAAGGGGGAAGCCATAAGAAAAAATATCTGCTGGTCATGGTGGACAAATTCACTAAGTGGATAGAGGCTAAACCAGTCAAAATGGCCGAGTCCGGCCCGGTGATAGAATTCATATCCGGTGTGCTGCACCGTTATGGTGTCCCATACAGCATCATCACCGACAACGGCTCTAATTTCACAGCCGACGAGGTAAAAACCTGGTGTACTAATCTCGGCATTAAACTCGATTACGCCTTCGTCTACCACCCACAAACCAATGGTCAAGTCGAACGAGCCAATGGTCTTATTATGAGCGGCATCAAGCCCAGACTAGTGCGGTCTTTGAAAGAATCATACAAGCACTGGGTTGAGGACCTCGACTCTGTACTCTGGGGGCTGCGGACCACGCCCAACCGTACTACCGGATACACACCTTTCTTCATGGTGTACGGCGCGGAGGGTGTATTGCCCTGCGATATTATCCACGACTCACCTCGAGTGCGTATGTACGAAGAGAGAGAAGCCGAGCTTGATCGGCAGGACAGCCTAGATGCCCTGGATGAGGAGCGCGATGTCGCAAAAGCCCGTTCAGCATTTTACCAACAGCAGGCTTGAAGATATCAAAGCAGAGAAGTACGGGCCAAGACTTACAACGTTGGCAAACTCGTTCTACGCCTGCCGGAGAAGAAAAAGGACAAACTCAAGCCCAAATGGGAGGGTCCCTTCATAATTGACGAAGTTCTCACTGGAGGGGCGTACCGTCTTCATGATGCATCAGACGATCGCCTCGAGCCGAACCCCTGGAACGCGGCCAGACTCCGAAGATTCTATGCCTAGCGCCGAACTCCTTGTTCGTCTCCTTCTCCCCTGTAGTTTCCATTATTTTTTCTCTCTTTTCTGATTACTTTTTCTTTCTCGCTTTAAAGCTCTCGTATGGCTAGAGCGCACACCCCTGACACATACATCTTTAAATATGTATGTCTATTATACCTGGGGGCTTCCTTGGACAGAAGCTTTTTATTATTATTCCTCGAGCATCAAGCTCTTCACATATGAGTTTTTCCATATGCACCTTTTCTTCGCCATTATATGCATCGATATGACTTAAGTTTTGGCCAAGCTGGGTTGCCTGGCTCCTCTGCTTATGCCCTACGTTCCCGTTAGTTCGGCTAGGGCATAAAGGGAGCACCTCTTCGATTGTTACTGCCGGGTCATCCGGATGTGTACCTCAGACTGGGTGAAGCCGAAAGCTAGCGTTCTTAAGGGAATATTCGGTCGGTGAATTAAAGACGTCTTTTTATTTACTCCATTGCGGACCCGCAGAAGTTACATACACTGTGATTTTCCCATCACAATTCGGACATGTACATTAAATGCATGCACACCCAGGGAAAGGAACCCTTAACGGAACTATCCTCTCTGGAAGATGTTTCCTACAATCTCAATGTAATATAACATAGCTAGCCGGATACAACTTGTCTGTTCAAGCAACTATGACCCCTACACCTAGTTTTCCATGCATACCCCGGTCTATTCGGCCGCGACGGTATTCGGAAACACTCCGCACCTTCGGGTCCGGAGGTTGAAGCGAAAAGGTCTGCCATGACTTCCACATGACGAGGAAAGTACATAGTCACTTGGACTCAAACACTTCCTCCTCTACACCGTCCAACAGGCAGTCTAACTTACAATCCTGTTGGGAATATTTGGCGGCCACCTCTACTTGGTCATATACTAAACTAACGGGAATTTCTTCCCCATTTGACCCTAGCGGTCCAACCCGAGCCATGTGATTAGGATCCAGCTTGGTATATCACGTTTTCACCATGGCCCAGGCCTCTCGCGCACCCTCTCGGCAGGCCGATATCTTCCATAGTCGGATACGCCGCCGCGCTCACTTGAACAGCTCTACAAGCTCCTCCATACTTCCTGGAGGGGAGGCGGATGGCCATAAGGCCTTGGCAACACTCCGCATGGCCAGCCGAGCATGCTCGTGCACTTGCGACAGTCTTTGCAGCAGATCATTTGATGATCCGGACACCTCCTCTTCAGGACGGCCCATCAATATACCTGCAATCATAACCATATCAGTTCCATTTATCTCCGGACTACTTTAAAAATAGTTCCGACACATACTGAATATGCCGCCCCGCAGCTTCTTGTTCTCCTTTACGGAGTCGGCTAGTTGGGCTCGCACATCTTTCAATTCTTCACCCAACGTAGTGTTGGAATCCTGTAGCTTGTTTTTCTCCCCTCTGACTCGGGTCAGCACTCGCTTGCCTGCGGCGTGTAGTCTTTTCGCCTCTTTTTCTCCCTCTTGGGCGATCTTCAACTTCTCTTCAAGTTGATCGGGCGACCCTATTATGCGATCAGCCACAGTCTTAGTACAGTGGGGATACAATTATTGTTCCTCGCTGGAGGGGAACGTTACCAGAAGACGCCTTCTTGAAGTCTTCCAGTTCGGTGGTAGCGGCACTCAGTTGCACCCGGCACTGCTCCAGCTCTTGGGCTAGCAGGCCATTCTTCTCTGTAAGGACCTGGTTATACAACGATCCTTAAATCAGTTGTACCAACTGCTTTCAGTACCTGGGGCTACGGGCATATGGTTATCCTCTTTTGGACAAAAAATACTTACCTGCACATCTGTCAAATATTGCTTCGTGGCTTCTCTAAGTCCATCTCGAGCAGCCCGGATGTATGCGTCACCCGAGCTGAAGGCATTGAATGCTTCTTCTGAGAACTTGGGGTCTCGCAAGACAGCCCTATAGCGCCGATGGTTCATAGCGCTCTCTACTTCCGAGTGGGTGACGGACATGTCTTCCGAACCCTCGGCCGAAGGACAATCCGGCGCTGTCCTCATACCGGCCCCCATCTCTCCGGCAGGATCTAATTCCCTGTTGTCAGGATCACAGCCGGCTGGGCCCCCGGACATAGTTTGGCGGATCCTTTTCCTGGAACTAGACAAACGCACAAAGTCACAGTCGGGTGCGGCCGCTGAAAAACATATTTATGAATCCGTACCTCTTCGATGAAAGCCTCGCTGTGTCTTCACCGGCCTTCCTCTTCGAAGGCTTGCCTAGCGTGGGAGCCGATCTCTTCGGAATTGCCAAACGCCTCCTCTTTGGAGCACAAGACAGTGCGGTGGGTGAGGCAGAATAAGAGCACTCTTTTAGAGGAGGTGTCTCTTGATTACTTACGTGTGAAGCAGGAAGGAGGCCAGGGTAGTCGGCGGTGATGGCCACCTCTGTGCCATCATAGCTCGCCTGGTAAAACACCCCCTTCACGAGCACCACATATATATATCTGGATCCTCTTCAAATCCGGGGTCAAACTCCCGGTTGTGATTCTCCGGCTGTGGGGCGGGACTATGAAGTCCTTCGGTGGCCTTTCGCCAGTGCTGTCATAACAAACAGATTTGAAATTTATCAAAAGTAATCCGGAAGTGGAATGAGTGAAACAGAGGGACTGGGGCTTACCCAACTGGGAGGATCATACATAGAATACCCATCTCTGTGCTTAATGCGAAGAAATTCCTCTTCCTCCCCTTTAAACAGCTCAGCCAATATCTTGGCCAGAGCGGCGGGGGTATCCGGACCTTTCCGGCCACAGCGGGAGGCATCATCCTCTCCATTATAGTGCCACATTGGCAGCCCTCTGTATTGTAGCGGTTGAACCCCTCACACTATGCAGGTCGCCATTACCTCGATTATTGTGAGTTCGGACTGAGCGAGCGTCTTTATCTTGCTCATAACCTGACGAACTTCTGCGTTGTCATCCTCTTTAAGACTCCGTGGACGCCAACTGTGGCGTTTCTTCAGCGGAATACTCACAAATTCAGGAAGACCCTTTCGAACTGGGTCGGGAAGCGCGACGTCCTCAATGTAGAACCATTCGGAAGGCCAGTCTTCAGATGCCTTCCTTGGTGTGCCGAACAGATATCCGGTATCGGTGATACGCCATACTTCGGCTCCGCCCACTTCAAATATTGACCCCTCATGATTGCGCGGGACAAGACAGAACAACTTCCTCTACAGCTCAAAATGGGCCTCAATGCCCAGAAATAATTCGCATAAGGCGACATAACCTGCGATGTGTAGAATGGAGGCAGGGGTGAAGTTGTGCAGCTGGAGGCCGTAATATTCCAGAAGCCCTCGGAGGAACGGATGGATTGGAAATCCGATGCCTCTTATTAGGTAGGGGACGAAACACACCCGCTCTCCCCCGGATGGATTGGGGAAGCCCTCTGCCTGAGTCTCACCATTGAAGGAAGCTAGCCCCACTCGAACAGGGACTAGATCTGCGGGAGGAAGAAATCCCTGCGTCTGCAGCTTCGTCAATTGACTGTGAAACACAAAACACCTCTCCCACCCGCCTTTCTCTGGGCCGGAATGGGAGGAGGAGCTGGGAACGCTAGCCATGTTGGAATGGTTTCTCCTAGCAGTCTCCGGGGATTTTTCTCGGCGTGGTGCCGAAGGGATCTAGGATCCAATCTCTTTAAATAGGCGCTCTTCCTTGCCTGGACGGGGTGCTATTTGCAAAAATACCCTGACCTTCCGCATTTGCTCGACACGGGAAGACGAAGTTATTTGACGCGCAGAAGCCGAGGGGAGCGACATTGATCAACGACCGAATACATTACTTGGAGGTCATCGGAGGAGGAACCCGCCTTGCAATGCCAAAGACAATTTGTGTGCCGAACACTCTGTTATTGAAGACTGGTTCGGGGGCTACTGAGGGAGTCCTGGACTAAGGGGTCCTCGGGCGTCCAGCCTGTTATCCATGGGCCGGACTGGTGGGCTGTGAAGACATGAAGGCCGAAGACTCTACCCGTGTCGGGATTGGACTCTCCTTGGCGTGGAAGGCAAGCTTGGCGATCAACTATGAAGATTCCTTCCTATGTAACTGACTCTATGTAACCCTAGATCCCCCGGTACCTATATAAACCGGAGGGTGTAGTCCAGAAAGGATATACTCATTACCATAGTCATACAGGCTAGACTTCTAGGGTTTAGCCATTACGATCTCGTGGTAGATCCACTCTTGTAACACTCATATTCATCAAGATCAATCAAGCAGGAAGTAGGGTATTACCTCCATAGAGAGGGCCCGAACCTGGCTAAACATCGTTTCCCCTGTCTCCTGTAATCATCGATCCTAGACGCACAGTTCGGGACCCCCTACCCGAGATCCGCCGGTTTTGACACCGACACCGACAAGATCAACTCGGTGGGACCGATGAGCTAGGGTTAGGGCAAAACTTGATCTCGGTTTGTTCGATTACTTCAACTTGGTGAGATCAATTTCAGTAACAAGCAAACAGAGAGTTGGTCAGGCAAACTCGGTGGGACCGATCGCTCCTTTCGGTGATACTGATACGTTACGAAAGAGAAACAGAGAGTTTGCACTGCGAACTCGGTGGGATCGATCGCTCATTTCAGTGAGACAGAAACGTTACGAAGGGAAATAGAGAGTTTGCATTCCCATCTCGGTGAGACCGAGATCCCTATCCGTGAGACCGAACTGATTTGGGTTTCTGGCTATGGCTATGTCAAGTGAACTCGGTGGCGCCGGATGAATCAAATCGGTGGGGCCGAATTTGACTTTAGGTTTAGGACATATTTGGATTTGAGAAAATGATTGAGGGCTTTGGAGCATATCACTAAGCATTTCGAGCAAGTAGACCATTAAGCACCTCATCCCCTTTTAATAGTATTGGCTTCCCCATGGACTCAATGTGATCTTGGATCACTAAAATAGAAATGAAGAGTCTTGAGCTTTTGCCAATATTTTTCCTTAGCATTTTGTGGGGTCCACATCTCTAGTTCATGCCATGCCAATCATTGAACTTTTTGAAATAATCATCTTGAAAGGATATTAGTTCAATGAGCTATATGTTGTTATGACTTACCAAAACCACCCAGGGATTAGTTGCACTTTCAGACATTATTCATGACTCACCTCGAGTGCGCATGTACGAAGAGTGAGAAGCCGAGCTCGATTGGCAGGACGACCTAGACGGTCTCGAAGAGGAGCGTGATATTGCACAAGCCCGTTCCGCATTTTATCAACAACAGGCCAGGCGATACCAAAGCAGAGAAGTGCGGGCCAAGACTTATAACGTTGGCGAACTCATCTTACGTCTCCCGGAGAAGAAAAATGATAATCTCAAACCAAGATGGGAGGGCCCCTTCATCATAGATGAAATTCTCACGGGAGGAGCCTATCGCCTTCGTAATGCATCGGATAATCGCCTTGAGCCAAATCCATGGAACTCTTCTTGGCTCCGACAATTCTACGAATAGTTCGGTCGCATGCTTTTTTTATTTTTTGACTAGGCTCCTTTTTTCTCCTCTCCTTTTTTATTTTTTTCCTTTTTATATCCCAGGGTATGTTCGGATCTACCAAACTGTTAGGGGTACACATCTTTAAATGTATACACCCCACTATAACTGGGGGCTTCTTTGACGAAGCTTATTACTAAAAGCTTGTTGCTTACATTGTTTACGTTGATTGTTCTATACATATTTTGCCATTATATGCACCTCTATGACTTAAGTTTTTGCCAAGCTCCTGTGTTTATACCCTACATTCCCAATTGTTCGACTAGGGTGTAAAGGGAGTACCTCTGTGATTGCTACAACCGAGTAATCCAGATCTGTACCTCAGACGGGTGAAGCCGAAGGCTAGCGTTCTTAAGGGAATAATTGGTCGGCAAGCAACGACAGATTATTTACGTTTATGTAATTCTTCTAACAAATAAGGGATAGGCTGCCCGTAATTCTATCTTCCGGATCAAAGCCTAGGCATGCATAATTAAGCATGCCAACCCAAGGAAAGGAACCCTTAACAGAAATATTTTCCCTAGAAGATGTTTCTTACATTAAATAGTAATATAACATAACTCCCCGAACAAATTTTGTCTGCTTGAGCACTATGACCGGATTGCCTAGTTTCCGGACATAATGAATATTACATTCAAACATGGTGTCCGGAAACACTCCAACTTCTTGGTTCGGAGGTTGAAGCCGAAGGCCTGCGATGACAAATTTTGACAAGTTCGGTTGGAGATAAGTTCGATGATAAAGTACATTGATACATCAAATTGAACGCCTACTCTTTCTCTATGTCATCTATAAGACTATTTAAACTACAGTCTTCTTGCGAATATTTCGCAGCTATCATCACTTGGTCATAAACCAAGTTCACGGGAATCTCTTTTCCGTCTGGTCCCTGAGGTCCAACTCGGGCCATATGATTTGGTTCGAGCCCGGTGTAGCCTATTTTCACCATCGCCCATGCCTCTCGTGCACCTTCCCGGCATGCTGACGCCTTCCATAGCTCAAAATGGCGCCGGACACCTTTGAACAGGTTCGCCAACCCCTCCATACTTTCTGGAGGGGCATCGGATGGCGATAAGGCTTTGGCCATACTTCTCATGGCCTTCCAGGCCTGCTCATGCATTACAGAAAACTCTTTTAGAATGTCATCTCGAAATCCGGATACTTCTTCTTCATGCTGCCCAGTTAACAGACCTGCACAATATGAGTCCCTTGGATGGTACAAAGGTCATACCGAATATGCCGCCTTTCAACTTTTTATTCTCTTTTTGTGCGTTTGATAATTGAGCCTTTAAGCTCTTTATCTCTTCGGCTTGCTTATCCTTTTCCTCCTCCAGTTTGTTCTTTTGATCAATGGTCACCATGACTTTCTTCATTTCCTCTAGCTCTGTGGTGGCGGCATTTAGGTTTGTCCGGCTCGTTTCAAGCTCCTGGGACAATGCATTGTTCTTCTCTTTGAGAACATGCGGTCATAACGATCCTTAAATTGGTTGGCCTAAACGGCTTCAAGTCTCGGGGCTACTGGCATATAGCTATTAAATTTACACAAACCATTACATGCATTTCTTTTGAAAATAGGTGCACAACTCCAGCAAGTCCGTCCAGAGCGGCTTGGATATATGCATCCACGGTGCTGAGGGTAGTAAATTCCTGCTCAGTAAAAACCGAAGCACGCATGGTCTCTTTCAGTCGTTGATGATTCATCATGCTCTCCACTTCGGAATTTGTTACAGATACGTCATCTGAATCCTCATGGGGTGGATGAGTTGGCGCTGCATCCATATTGACTCCTGTCCGGGTTGATGAGCCCGGTGCCGGATTAGCTAATGAACGGCTAACTGGGACTTTGGACATGGTTCGCCATGCGCTCCTCCTGAAATAAAATGGGAGGAGGAATATGACACTCTGGTCTTATGCCTAGGCAGATGTTAAAAGTTATACCTCTTTGATGAAGGAGGGGCTCGACGGCGCTCCCGGTTTCCTTTTGCTTTGAAGGCCCACCCTGCATAGATGCTACCTTCCTAGAGGCTTCCCTCGATGGAGTGCGGCTCACTGAGCGCCGATCCTATGAAGCACGATTCAGTGTGATGGGTGAGGCGCAAGTGGGTGGCTCCCTTTTTTAGGATGATTTCTGAGTACTTACCTTGGAAAAAGGGAGAAGGCCACGGTAGTCGGCCATAATGGCCACTTCCGAGCCGTCAGGGCTCGCCTGATAAAAGACTCCATCATCAAACTCTATGAATATATCTGGATCCTCGCGGATGATGGGGTCTTCATTGCGAGCATAGTCCTCTGGCTATGGGGAGGGGCAGTGAACATTTTCGACTAATGTCGGTGTCAAAACCGGCAGATCTCGGGTAGGGGGTCCCGAACTGTGTGTCTGAGGATCGATAGTAACAAGGGATGACGGTGACACAATGTTCACCCAGGTTCGGTCCCTCTTAAAGGAGGTAAAACCCTACGTCCTGCTTGATTGTATTCAATGAGAATAGGGTTACAAGAGTTGATCTACCTCGAGATCGTAATGGCTAAACCCTAGCTATCTAGCCTATGAGAATTCTGATAGCCTATATAGACTAAACCCTCCGGTTTATATACACACCAGAGGGGCCTAGGGTTGCATAGAGTCGGTTTGTGGGGGAAGGAAATAACATATCCGGACACCAATCTTGTCGTCCACGCAGAGTCCTACCCGGACACGGGGGAAAGTCTTCTGCTTGTATCTTCACGATACATCAGTCCGGCCCATATCAAATAGTCCGGACACCCGAGGACCCCCTAATCTAGGACTCCCTCAGTAGCCCCTGAACCATTCTTTGACGACGATGTGTTCGGCACGCGGATTGTCTTCGGCATTGCAAGGCGGGTTCCTTCTCCTGAACACTTTAAGATAACTCCCTGCACAAAGGAACTGTATCTGGTTTTGTATAATTGATACAACCCTTAGCCACAAAGGCACGATATCAAAATAAAACAGTGTCTTTGGCTGACAACTTTTTCTGCAAAGCGTCACATTTGGCACTTTAACATTTCGAACCGTTTTCACACCTCCCATTTCGCGTTTCGAGGCATAGCCCCCATTGGCACGTCTTGTCAAAACAGAGATCGTGCCCGCCCATTGCGGGATTCTCATCAATACGGTTTTGGGCAATCCAACCGCGCCATTCGTACGATCTCTTTGGGAACAGACGAGTTTTAAGGCTTGAGAGGAGGGGGGCGTTTGGTATTTCTTCTGCCTATAAGAGGGTAAAAAATCCCTTCTTTTTTCCCCACACCTTCTTCTAGCTCCTGCCTTCCCACCTCTGAGCTCCAATGCCCAAAACTTCAATCTTTCCCACCGCCACCAACCTCCCCAGCCATGTCTGGATCCGGTTCTAAGGGCAAATGGGAGGCCTCCTCCATCACCGAGAAGGACATCAAGGAGCTCTGGGTCCGCGGATATTGTGCGGGCTATCTGTCCGCGGATGTCGCGCATAGGCTTCCTGCCAAAGATCAGGCCATCCCCACTTCGGAGCCCGGCGAGAGGGTCGTATTCATTCCTCATTTCCTCCGAGGGCTAGGGTTTCCCCTCCATCCCTTCGTCTGAGGCCTCATGTTCTATTACGGGCTTGATTTCCATGATCTAGCCCCGAATTCCTTCCTCCACATATTGGTGTTCATCGTCGTATGTGAGGCTCTACTCCGCATCCCTCCACACTTCGGCCCATGGCTCAAGGTCTTCAATCTGAAGCCAAAGGTGGTCGATGGGCAGCACGCAGACTACGGCGGTGCTATGGTGAGCAAGCTTCCCAACGCCGTCTGGCCAAAGGGGGCTTTTGTGGAGACAGTCAAGGTGTGGCAGCAGGAGTGGTTCTGCATCACCGAACCCCGCGGCGCCAAGTGGGCGGCTACACCTGACTTCAGATCCGGACCCCCTACGAGACTCACCTCGTGGACTGCCAAGGGCCTTGATTGGGGGCCCCAGCTGGAGATGATGATGCTGCAAAAGCGCATCTCCAATGTGTTGGGCAAAAACACTGGTCTCACAAACGTGATCCAAGTGATGCTCTTCCGCTGTGTCCTCCCCTGCCAACTCCGAGCTTCCCCCATGTGGGAGTTCAATCCCGAAGAACCACAGACCTTGAAGCGCTTCTTTGGCACCACCCACGAAGATATGTGGAAGTAGCTTTTCAAGGCCCAAAAGAGTTGGCCGATGAAGACCGAAGACATCGGACTCGACAGCGAGAATCCGGCCTTGGTGGTAAGCATAACCTTTCCGAACACTTATTTGGCTAGCGCTTCGGATGATGATGAAGATTTACATTATCCTCTTTCCGCACAGGGCTGGACGGCGAAGGCGGAGCGGATCGACTGTCCGGCGCCGTTACCGGAGAACTCAGCCACTTCCTAGCTAACGGAGATGCTGGTCCCAGCGCCGTATCAAGCGCCGGAGAAGAAGGCCAAGAAGAAGAAGGGCAAGGAGGCCAAGGGCGGCCCCCGCCAAAAAGGTCCTTTGGACGCTATGTCCGGAGAGACCGAAGCCCTGTCCTCCCATGAGGGAGACGAGGAAGAAGAGGAGGAGGAGGTGGAAAGTGACTCCCCTCGTAAGGGGAGGAAGAAGAAGAGGGCGGCCTCTGAAGACCTGAAGGGGGAGGCGCCCAAGAGGGGGAAGGTGATCCTCCAGGACAGTTCGGACTCAGATGCCGAACTGGTCCCCAAAAAGCCTCCCAGGACGAATCCCCTGGCCGAATCATAAGTATTCAGATACTCACTATTTATCTTGAGTTCTCCCTTTCTATTATATAAGCCATTTTGCTATGTGCCTTTCAGCCATCCATGCGAGCTTCTGAACACTCTGTTATCGGAGGGGAACTCTCTGTCGCCTGAGATGGCAGAGAGCGAGACGCTGCCACGAGCCCCCTCGCCTATCACCATGGATGACACCGAGGTGTTATCCCGAACGACATCTCCTGGTCGCGGAGGGGCGGACGAGGCTGCCGAGAAAGCGCCTGAGGTTAATACCTCGGTCGCCGAAGACATAGGGGAAGCGACCCCTATGACAACCGACGGTGGGGAACCCCAACAATCTGGGCCCCACCCGAACACCATTCCAGAGACCAATGCAGCTCCGGGGTCAGGTCAGCAGCCCCTTCGAAAGAGGGGGGAGCATCAGCTCTGTCGGCGACCTCCACTAATCCGAAGGCGTCGAACACTCTAGCGGAAGCACTGCAACGTGCTTCCATTGTGGAGGAGCACCGCACCCTGATGGGTGTGGTGTTAGAGAAGGTTCAGTCTGCCAAGAGCAAACTGAACGAAGCCTTTGCCAGCCTACTGACAGGCTTCGAGGTATGCGATGTAATGCTCCAAACGCGTTCCATATATAGAGGAATATACCTGTATACAGATAGTAGCCCCTGAGGCTCTGTCCGGTGCAAAAGAAACCGGACAGAGGATCCACATAAAATTTGGGAAAGCTGACATACTTCTCTGTTATTGTAACAGGGTTCCCTATTGGCGGCAACCGCCCAGGCCACAGAAGTTTCCGACCTCAATCGGAAGCTTAAGGTGGCCGATGAAGAAATCGACCGCATTAACAAGCGGTTCGATGAGATGCAAGGTATGCGTATAGTGTTAAAAGTTTAGTTGTATATCATAAGTGATAGTTATGTTTAGATATTAACTCATGTAATGCTTTGATTATGAGCATAGTTGGCGCAGCCGAGGTAGAGACCCTCAGAGGCGCCCTTGCCCAGGCCAAAAAGGAGGCGGAGGCGAATAAGGCAGCCACTGACAAAGCGGCTGTCGAACTGAAGACCGAGCAGGCCGTGCGCCACCAACACGAAGCTCGGGTAGCCGAAGTTGAGCAGGAGCTGAAAGATGCCATCGGCAAGTGCAGGCCTTGGAGGAGAAGGCATCGGCCCAGTCGACCGAACTTGCCAAGGCTCTCAATGATGCCAAGGCGGCGCGGGTCAAGTTCCGAATTGCTTGCGAGGAGATCCATCAGGCGAAGCAAATAGCGGCTGGTAAGGCCTTTCTTTTGCAGAGTATTTTTGGAGGTCAGAGGTATGCTTTGCTCACACGAGTGTGGAGTTCTCCAGACGCGTTTGTAGATCTTCCGAGGAGTGCTGCTGATGCCGCACAGTTCTTCCGAGCCCAGGAGGGGAATTCAAACGAGAAGTTGTTCTGGTCGCAGTTTCTTGCGCCGGAGCACCCGACGCCCCTGAACGACCAGCTGAATCTGCTGATGGAGCTGCATAGGGTGTCCAGTTTGGCCATGAAGGATCTAATGGTCCAACTTTGGCCGGCCGAACCAATTCCCAGTAGCTACTTCGGTTTGGTGAAGCGGCTCGTCGACGCGCTGCCTCGGATTGATGCTGTGAAGTGCTCGGCCTGCATAGAAGGTGCCCGGATGGCCTTCGCCCGCCTCAAGATGCAATGGGCAAGGATGAAGGCCACCGATGTGGCGACCGCAGGCCCGCCCGAAGGCAAAGATCATCGGAAGCCGGAGAGATACTTCGATGACGTACTAGAAGGGGCCCAAATAGTAGAGGGCCAATGTTCTAAGGACGTCATATTTGAGCAGGTGTATTCGGGTTGTAAAAACTATGTTATGAACCCATGCTTGTACTATATCTATGTGTTGCGCCTTTTGTTTCAAGCGATTTTTCCTCCTGTGCGGCCGTTTTAATTATAAAAGTAGCCAATCATCGGCTTCAGCCCCCACGTAGATGCTACGGGGGTGTTCTTCGTAACGCGTGACCACACTTTATCCAAGGCCTTGGTCCGTAAAGGAGGTATCCGCGAGGTGAACCAGGCAATCAGACTATGCGGCTTTATTACATTTACTTAGCCATAGGAGCTTGACTGTGGGTCTAAGTACTAGCCCCTCGTGCGTGTGCGGCAATCCGGACTAGTGTGCCTTTTCCACGCGGCTGGACGAAGACAAGCCCCTCGTATACCACGGAGTGAATCGCTAACAATTTATAGTAAGTCGCCGAATCGCCGACCAGCCCCCGCTCATCATGACAGTCAGTTTTTGGCTTTCTCTACTACGGTACTTGACCGAATGAACCAGAAGTACAATCGCAGTAGTTCTCCCTTTATACCTTAGCCGAACAAGCGAAACGTAAGGTGGTAAGCACTGGAGCCGGGCAACCCAACTGTAGACCAAAGAGATGACTCGGAGCGCATGCATATAATGCAATTTCCAGGACGCCGAAGAGTACCCGATAGGTGTTCGGACTTGAAAACGTGCGGAGCCGAAAACAGCCCCCGGTGTTAAGGCCGGACTAAAGCACGCATGGCAATCTGAAGTAAGGAGGGAATACAGAGGGCAAGATGAAATAAATCAGTACCAAACGAAAGTGGTGATCAACTGTTTCCTTTATACCCTGGTTGATACGTCGAGACATGTTATTACAGATAATGCCATGAATATCGAGGCTATTTTACATGCTGAGAGTTACAAGGGAAAGTTTTACACATGGCCTAAAAGTAGTGGTTCGAAGATCCCAATGACGCCCTGCCGCACGTCTGCACCGTTTCTCCTTGGTGAGAAATCCTTTGAGAGGAGAAGTCAATGGTCGTCTGTAAGAAAGGGGAGCCTAGAAAGGAGCCCCTGTACAACCGTAGGGTAGGTAGGTTTTTATTGAACCTGTAGTGAAAAGGAAAAAAAGAGAACAAAGGTTAAGGTCCGAATAGGGTCAAGCTATACTATAGACCTTTTTTGCAGTATGCCTCCGGCGCTGCCCAAGGTATTTTAAGTGCGCAATTATGCACGCGCGGTACGTATGCCACAACCTTATGGGGTGATCGGTGAAGGCTGAACTGCTATTCAAGCCCCGGATCCACCGAGCTATCGTGCTGTAATGTGGACCGGACTCGCGTAGCAGTGTCCTCGGTCTTAATGACCGATGAGTTGTTCGGCTTGATGAGGCCATTCTGTACCTCGGCTACTAGGGCCGTGGTGTGCTCCTCAGTATGGAGGGAGTGCTCCATATTTCCATTGACTATGATGACGCCGCCTGGTCTGGGCATTTTGAGCTTTAAGTAAGCGTAGTGTGGGACTGCATTGAAGCGGGCGAAAGCAGTTCGTCCAAGCAGTGCATGATAACCACTGCGGAAAGGGACGATACCGAAGATCAATTCTTCACTTCGAAAGTTATCTGGAGAGCTGAATACCACTTCCAGTGTTAAGGAGGCCGTGCAGCGGGCCTCTACGCCAGGTATCACTCCTTTAAAGGTAGTGTTACTAGGCTTGATTCTTGACGGGTCAATACCTATCTTACTGACAGTGTCTTGGTAAATCAAGTTGAGACTGTTGCCGCTGTCCATAAGGACTCTAGTGAGATGGTATCCGTCGATGATGAGATCAAGTACCAGGGCCGCCGAACCTCCATGATGGATACTAGTTGGGTGGTCCCTGCGATCGAAGGTGATCGGACAAGCCGACCATTGGTTGAATTTTGGGGCGGCAGGCTCTACGGTGTAGATGTCCCTTAGTGCGTGCTTGTGCTCCCTCTTGGGGATGTGTGTGACATATATCATGTTCACTATTTTCACCTCGGGGGGAAACTTCTTCTATCCCCCTGTGTTCGGAGGGTGGGGCTCAACATCGTCCTCGCTTTGAGGTCCTTTCCCCTTATGTTCGGTATTTAATTTACTGGCCTGTTAAAAAACCCAGCAGTTTCTGTTGGTGTGGTTGGCAGGCTTGTCAGGGGTGCCATGAATCTGACAAGGCCTATCTAGTATTTTGTCCAAATTGGATGGACCGTCTCTATTTCCTTTGAACGGCTTCTTCCGCTGACCGGGTTTGGAGCCGCTGAATCCGGCGTTTACCGTCATATCCTTAGTTTCTTCGTTGTTGTTCCGACGCTTATTTTTGCTACGTCGTGGCCTTCCATTGCCATCCCTGGTCTCAGAGGTGCCGGGGTCACTGGTGCTGTTGCTTCTACGAGCCAACGAGCTATTTTCGCCCACACAGAAGCGGGTCATAAGTGCAGTAAGAGCTGCCATAGTTTTCGGCTTTTCCTGACCGAGGTGTCGGGCGAGCCATTTGTCACGGACATTGTGTTTAAATGCCGCTAAGGCTTCAGCGTCCGGATAGTTGACGATTTGGTTCTTTTTAATTAAGAACCGAGTCCAAAGTTTGCGGCTGACTCTCCGGGTTGCTGGACTATGTGACTCAGGTCATTAGCATCCGGTGGCCGAACATAAGTGCCCTGAAAGTTGTCCTGAAAGGCGTCCTCCAAGTCCTCCCAGCTGCCAATGGAGTTCTCTGGGAGGCTATTCAACAAGTGTCGTGCTGGCCCTTTTAGCTTTATAGGAAGGTATTTAATGGCGTGGAGATCATCGCCGCGAGCCATGTGAATGTGGGGAAGAAAATCTTCAATCCATACAGCGGGCTCTTTCGTTCCATCGTATGCCTCGATGTTTATGGCTTTAAACCCTTCCGGAAACTGGTGCTGCATTACCTCATCGGTAAATCACATGGGGTGTGTGGCGCCTCTATATTGGGTAACATCGCGATGGAGTTTGAATGACATCCGTGTTCGGTTCTGGTCCCAAACTTGGTTATGCTTGTCGCACCAGGCTTGATGGCCGTCGTCTCGTGTTGGAGCACGTCCCCTTGGTCCCTAGATTGATCCGATCTAGCCGATTCTATTGTCCAGGTCCTGACGTAAGTCGTACGTGTAGCCCGGAGCCGTTGTATCCTTTCCTTTATGGCAAGGGGGCGCGGGTTGGTATTCGGCGTAATTAGCCGTTTTGTCCCGTCCACGTCGTCATCGGTCTAGTTGGTCAGCCTGATTATGTTTTGAGGGTATTGGCTCGAAGGCTTCATCGTCGAATGGTGGCAGTAGCTTGTGCTTGGGATAACTTTTTGTTTGGCGCTCAAAGCCATATCCTTCTTCGGCGGCTAGGACCTTGGTCCATCTGTCATTGAGCGTATCCTGTTCGGCTTGAAGCTGCTGTTGTTTCTTTTTCAGGCTTCGCGCGGTGGCGATGAGCTGTCGCTTGAAGCATTCTTGTTCGAGGGGTCCTCTGGGACGATGAAATCTTCATTGCCGAGGCTGACATCCTCTTTGGAGGCAGGTAAATAGTTACTGTCTTTCGAGTCCTCGTGATCGGCGTGTTCAGGGCTATATTGACCTTCTTCCCTTTCATCCTGCTCGAACGTAGGCTCAACGGGGTGGTTAGGGTCTTCGGCGTTCTCCGGAGTGTCATTGTCTCCGGTGCCGGTATTGCTTTCCTTTTCCCGATGCGATCGTGAGCGGCGCCGCTGACGTCGGCACTTTGGTGGTTCCTCGATGGGCTTGTCCTCAATCGGATCTTGAGTGCCATCGCCGTCCTTCTTCTCGGGCGTATCCACCATGTACATGTCGTAAGTAGAAGTGGCCGTCCAACGCCCAGTGATAGGCGGGTTTTGGCCTGCTTCGGCTCCGGCATCGTCGTCCATACCATCGATGTCTTCGGAGGCATAGTCTAGCATGTCGGTTAGGTCCTTGACAGTGGCTATTAAGTGGGTGGTGGGTGGGACGTAAAATTCCCCACTCTCAGCCCCTAGTTCAGGCTGGGCGTAGTTCGGAAGTGACACTTCCGTGATGGCGAGAGATCACATTAGGTCCAGTGCCTCCTTTAGGAGGGAAAGGTGGACATGTGTCTGAGGACCTATGGAGCTGGGTCCGGTAATCACCACTTGACCGAGCTCGGTGGACACAGACCTCGAGAGTCCGGAGTTGACATCCAGAGATGAGTCCGGCTTCCTGATGACAAGGAGAGGCCTGTTTGACTCCGGGCCCGCTGACGGCATGGTCACATTTGGATCTCCGGCAGGAAGCTCCGTAATGGGAGAGAGTCCGGCGGGGTTTAGCCTCCTGTCTTCGGACAAAGTGATCCGCCTCGGATCTAGGGCCGGGGCGGGCGTGAGCGTCGGCCCTTGAGCGGAATCTGATAGTAGATCCATAGGGCCTCCTTTATGTAGATGAAGAGTGGTGGCCGAGGCCGAGAATCCTTCGAAGACCAAGTCTCCTCGGATATCAGCGTTGTAGTTCAAGGTTCCAAACCTAATCTGGTGACCAGGGGCATAGCTGTCGATCTGCTTGAGGTGACCAGTTGAATTGGCACGTAGAGCGAAGCCGCCAAACACAAAGAGTTGACCAGGGAGAAAGGTCTCCCCAGAAACAGCATCATCGCTGATGAAAAGGTGAGCCATCGATCCTACTACCGACGACACAATGGAACTCTCAATGAAAGCACCAATGTCGGTGTCAAAACTGGTAGATCTCGGGTAGGGGGCCCCGAACTGTGTGTCTGAGGATCGATAGTAACAAGGGACGACGGGGACACAATGTTTACCCAGGTTCGGGCCCTCTTAAAGGAGGTAAAACCATACGTCCTGCTTGATTGTATTCAATGAGTATAGGGGTTACAAGAGTTGATCTATCTCGAGATCGTAATGGCAAAACCCTACTTGTCTAGCCTATGAGAATTCTGATAGCCTCTACGGACTAAACCCTCCGGTTTCTATACACACACGAAGGGGCCTAGGGTTGTACAGAGTCGGTTTGTGGGGGAAGGAAATAACATATCCGGACACCAATCTTGTCGTCCACGCATATAGGAGTCCTACCCGGACACGGGGGAAAGTCTTCTGTGTGTATCTTCATGGCCCATCAGTCCGGCCCATATCAAATAGTACAGACACCCGAGGACCCCCTAATCCAGGACTCCCTCAACTACCTTCCTCCATGTCTGTTTTGAGACGACCAGAACAATTTGATTGGCATGCCGCGATAATGAGGTCGGACAATGCTGATAATCAAAAAACTTACCCATTCAATGGGGTTATACATGGAGAAACCTTCCCGACAATTTAAACGGGTGAATTCTTCTTTTTCCCCTTTATAAAATGCCAGAATGGCGGCCAGAGCGGCGGGGGTATCTGGGCCCTGACGCTTATAACGAGATGCGTCGTCCTCCCCATTGTAACACCATAAAGGGGTCACTCTGGACTGAAGGGGTTGGATGCATCGCTTTATCGCGATGGCCATGACTTCAATTATCGAGAGTTTGGAATGAGCAAGTAACCTGACCTTGCTGACCAACCTCATTACTTCCGCACTGTCTTCTTGCTTGGGACTCCGGGGGCGCCAATTGAGGCGTTTCTTCAAAGGAGCGCTAGAGAATTCGGGAAGTCCACGTCGAACTGGGTCCGGAAGGGGAACATCCTCAATATAAAACCATTCTGAAGTCCATTCTTCGAATGCCTTCTTGGGAGTTCCGACGAGGTAACCAGATCCGGCTATGTGCCATACTTTGGCGCCGCCCACTTCAAATATAGAACCCCCTTGATGACGAGGGATGAGGCAAAAGAACTTTCTCCACAGTTCAAAATAAGCCTCGCAGCCTAAAAACAATTCGCAGAGAGCGACAAAACCTGAAATGTGCAGGATTGAACCTGGTGTGAGGTTGTGCAGCAGGATCCCGTAGAATTCCAATAGACCTTTGAGGAAGGGGTGGATCGGGAATCCTAAGCCCCTCAGAAGAAACGAGACGAGGCACACCCTCTCCTCCTTATTGGGGTTGGGGAAATTCTCTGCTAGCACATCATTGCCAATCGAGGCCAATCCCACCCGCACGGAGACTAGATCTACGGGAGGGAGATATCCCTGCGTCTGAAGTTGATTCAGCTGGAGGTGAGACACTGAGCAGCTTCGCCAATCACCCGCTTGAGGGCCATGAGGGTGCGAGGAAGAGCCAGGAGCGCTCGCCATGTTTTGATTTTTTTTTCATGGTTTGCTCTAATGCTCTTTGCACGATATGGGATGGCATTGGGAGATTTTACCTCCTTATATGGATGCCGCCCTCACGTGATAAGGGGTTTATTTGTAAAAATTATGGACGGTTCACATTCGCCCGGCGCATGGAAATCGAGGTGACGATAGGAAGGAATCATAAAGGAAGAACATGGAGGTCAAAACCAGACTGTCGTCAATCCGGAGTATGATGAAGAACCCGCCTTACAAAGCCGAAGACATAAGCCGGATACTACATCGTCGTTGAAGGCAAGTTCGGGGGCTACTGAGGGATTCCTGGATTAGGGGGTCCTCAGGTGTCGGTTTATTCGATATGGGCCGGACTGATGGGCTGTGAAGATAAAGCAGAAGACTATCCCCCGTGTCCGGGTAGGACTCCTATATGCGTGGACGGCAAGTTTGGTGTCCAGATGTACTATTTCCTTCCTCTACAAACCGACTATGTACAACCCTAGGCCCCTCTAGTGTGTATATAAACCAGAGGGTTTAGTCCATAGAGGCTATCAGAATAATCATAGGCTAGACAGCTAGGGTTTATCCATTACGATCTCGAGGTAGATCAACTCTTGTAACCCCTATACTCATCGAATACAATCAAGCAGGACGTAGGGTTTTACCTCCTTTAAGAGGGCCCAAACCTGGGTAAACATCGTGTCCCCATTGTCCCCTGTTACCATTGATCCTTAGACTCACAGCTTGGGCCCCCCTTACCCGAGATCTGCCAGTTTTGACACCGACACTGACCAACTGGGAAAGTGCCTCCTCCTTCGCCAACACCATCTTATCAAGGTCTAATTTGAAAAATCTGAGCTCATTCTCCATCTTCCTCTTTTTTCCCGCATCTTAAAATATTCTTCAGCGTTGACAACACTTTCTCTAAGCCTATCTCTGTTCTCTTCCTCATACATGCTCCAGAGCTTTGCTAGGCACATCTTCAAAGACTGTGGCCACTCTTGGTCAACCCACTCCAGATAAGAACACTTTCGTTCATCCTATAATATTTAAAACTAAATCAGTAAAAAAATGTAGGGGAAATGGGTTTGTAGCAACATAGAAAATCACCAAATATATATTTTGAAAAACTAAAGAAATAGGTTAATTATGACATATCTTCTCAAAAAGATCAATGTGCAAATGAACTAATTACTACTGAGACAACAACCAAATTCAGAAACATCAATAGCTATAATTCACTTCAAAAACGCTGCAAGTTCTTAGTCATGTACTATAAATAACAAATTGAATATTTTATGAGGAAGTTAAATATAACTGTAACATCATCGCGACAGTGTTTGGATGACATCGAATTGATACTAATAGGTGTGTACATGCACAAATTTAGTAACATAGAACTAATAGCACTAAAGTCGTCCACTATATGTACTAGTATAACGCCCGTGCGTTGCCACGGGCTTTTACAAAAAATTAAGATGCAATTCATAAAGCTAAAATAACCGAGAACAATGCTGTCTAAAAGAACACACGTCTCTTTTTTTACAATCAACTAACATAAATCATACTATCAAACGCAATAATATGTTACTGGCTGATAAACCAAATGTCATTGAAACTAGCCAATAGTTCAATGGTTAGGATAGTGATGATACCCATCCATGTATACTCACATGTGTGTATCGATAGTGTGCAGACATTGTTATCCGTAGTTCCTTAAACCTTTATGAAAGCATACATCAATTTTTATTATCTTGCTCTTATCTTGTTTTAAATACAAGCACATCAAAAATCTGGATTTCGTGTCGCTATTCTCATTCCCTAGCTCGGCGATTTTCCATCAGGAGAATTAATGCACACTTCCTAATATCTAAACGCTCCAACCTTCTACACATGGAGACTGCCCAAAGATTTTTTTTACCATTGTCACTTCTTTATCTAGTAGAAGATGCCATTTTTTACAGAGTTATGACATAATATTTTAAGCACATACAATGATATTATTTTCATTATGAATAACACGTCTGTACATCAAGTCATACAAATGAATTCTCAAGATTCAGTTACAGACCAAGTATGACATGACATGCGAAAACCCAACAATGATGTGTGCCTGAGCATCTTTCATCATGTAGGCGACCCCTAAAAGAATCAAACTGGTGTCATGCTTATTTTGACCTCAGCGCACTGGTTGTTTGGCCCACCTAAACTGGCAACCTTCAAATACACCTGACGACGTTCCATTATGTTAATCTGGCAGCTGAGGTGAACATTTACAATGTTCTAAATCAAAATGAGAATCTACTATTCATGCAGATAAAATCTAAGAAGCTGGCCAAATGTTGCTGCTAGGAAACTATACAGTGCTACCCATCTTGGTAACGAATTACAACAAAACCTTATGCAAAAGTTATCTTAATTTATTGTTAAGTAAAGTGCTCCCAGGTTTGCTTTGGTTTGGTTTGGAGCCTGATGGCATCCCAACTAAGAGCATTGTCATCAGAAAAGTTCAGGGACATACCACAAGATGAACTCGGCGCATATGTCAGTCTACAGAAATTCTATGTGGGTTGGTCTGTGAATCATGGTATCGAGGTTCTGTCCATGGGCAGATTTGTTAAAATTAACATCACACCTCATGAATACATGGGTTTCAGATGATGGTGCATGGATCTGGTCCCAGCGATTACTACTCCATGTGTGTCAAAATATAAAATGAATTAAATTTCCAAAAGTCAAAGTTTCCTATGTTTGATCAAATCTGTAGCAAAATACATCTAACACCTACAATACTAAATAAATCAAATATGGAAATATACTTCATCATGAATCTAATGATAATGATTTTCTATAGTAGATATTTATGTTTTATTCTATAAAATTGGTGAAAATTAGGTAAGTTTGAATTTAAAAAAAATTAATACACCTTACAAGTTCAAACTGAGGGGGAATTGAACATCTGTAAAGACACGACCTTTTCTTGAATTATCAAATGATGCATCATCCTAACCATTAGATCATTATCAATGTACGGTCCATAATCATTTGGGCAAATCATAAAATTTCTCAACAAAACAATATCTGCATTTCGTGTTTCTACATGTAGATGGATTAAATACCAATTACGAAAAGTGGTTAAAGTAAGTAGATATTCCTATAATATTTTGGATTAGAGCATCATATCTTGGTGGTCTACACTACCACTAAGACATTACAGTTTGGTCATCTGCTTCTCTTTTTTCTTGCTGCTAGATGTGAGCATGACAAGAATCTACCTAAATGGCTGCGAGCTCAAATTTACTGGGAGCAAGGCATGGTTACTGTTAGAGCAGCAGATGTACAATGGGTGACCCAAGGAATTGGCTTCCGCGCGCCCGACAACATTGGTGTACATGTTTTCCCGTGCTTGCAAGTTGAATTTAGTTGCCCAATAGAAGTGGTAGTATTTGCAGTGCAATGGAACCAACCTGATACGGCTTATCCGAGGAAACAACAACATTAGCCAAGGCGGCGGCGGCAAGGAGGAAGTGCTCGAAGTCTGACCAGGGAAGCATCTTGGTAGGTACTCGACAAGAGTGTGCCATTGCTCATGCTCAGTGAGACACACTGTCATCTTTGTTGCCGCGGCTGGTGTTGATCTCTTCCTCCTTCATACTTGATTTTATCACATAACCACATTTAACATTTTTAAATGTTTTGGTCGACCCCAAAAGCATTGCACCGGTAACAGTTGGTTCAATCGTATTATCCCTGAAATGCCGATATAAGAAATTTAGTGAACTTCAACTAAAAGCTCGACGGCAGGTTGAATAGCTAAAGTAATGCACATGCAAAAGCAAGGTAAATCTCTGGTCTCAAAACTTGATTTTTTTGTGTTATACCAAAAGATGGTATTGGCACTTAAATATCTACATAAAAGTTCAGAAGTTGCTTTACATGCGTATCATAAGAATCCTTTTTACAGGATAACTTAGGACTTCATAGTAATGTCTTCACAAGGGCATAAACTTTCTTGGCCACCAACATCCCCACACTGTAAATATTACACTCTATAATACATTTTTTGTGGAAAGATCATCAGATGTAACTAAAAGTCAGTGCAAGCTTATCACATACTTAGCATTGGTCACTCTATACAAACTTGATTTTTTGTGGAAAGATCATCACATACTTAGCATTGGCACAAAGAATTAGCGGCTGGAATGGACCTAATCTACTAATTTTATGGTACCGGCTTGGCTTGCATATGTTTCGACTCATAAGTGGTGTGCTATCTAATTTTATTCCGGTGCAAGACTTTTTTTAAGTTTTTTAATGGATACCATGGACATGCCCAACATCATCGACCGAGTCATCTAATCAAATTAACAATATCGAAATATAAGCGAGGAGAGCAAAATCTGGAAGAAACAAAAGAACAGAATAAAAGAATAGTGTCTTCTATGAATTTTACGGAGTCATCTTATAAATGTCACACATACAGCTGAGTTGGGCTGACTAAGACAAGTTCAGTATATGTGAAAAATCTCAATATCGAGAAGTGGATGCATGAATATGAACCAAAAGTAGTCCTCGATGTTTATGCAAAGGTAGATCATGTTATAATCCACATTAAAGGAATGAACACAAATAATACATTATATGTTATGAACTCATGAGTCCACGGTCATAAAAAATAGTAAACAAAACCCTTTCTTTTTCACCATTTGTAAAACTGCTCGGAAATTATTCCTAGCCAGGAACAAAGTATATGCTTAGGAAGCCAGGGGCAAAATTTATTACTATGCGTATAAATGAAATTAACATCAAGAACCCAGCTTGGATGTACAGTAGCAAAGGCTTGTTTCAAATGCCTCCAATATGAGGCGAACATTCTGTAGAACTTGAGACATTTACCTTTCTGGCTTCATCTCTTTGTCCAGACAAAATCTGCAATTCCTTTCTTTCCAAATCTACCAGACTACATAAGAGGCAAGATCAATCTACTTATATGCACTCATATTATTTAACAAGTTCTTGTTTAAGTCATATAAATCTTGCAAATAAAGCACACGACATCAGTATAATTCTTCAGGAGCTGATAAAAGGAGAAGCATACTCATAAAAAATAATTTATCTATTTGTGTGGAGCACTACAAAATACTCCACACAGATGGTGGTATAATTATTCAGGAACTGAAAGAAGGAGAAGCATACCTACACAAATTAATTAATATATTTGTGTGGAGCATGCTAAAACATACAGGATAGGAAGTTTCTTGTGGATACCATCATATGAACAGGTAATCTGAAAGCTTTTAATATTCCATGGCAAATCAATGGCTTCTGATGTACTCTCTTGGTCTCCTCCCCGTATAGACATATATGCTATTGTGACAATAGGCATTGCATAAAACAGCTCTGCCGACTACATACATGACCAGTGTCCAATACCTTCTCTCATTTTCTTCAGTTACATGAGACGAGAAACAAAAAGATCACTTCGACGGGGTCTAGCTACACATATTTGAAGTAGAACTTATACAACAACAAAAACTGATGGTGCGCACAATAGAACACCAAATTACATGTAGTAGATTGAACAGACCACGCCAGACATTGGCCTCTTTCTCTGGCCAGAGCAAGTTTTTGGGACTGGTATTAAGCTTTGCAATATTCATTTACTCAAGGCTGCATTCCTCTTTGAAATATACATGCGTGAATCAAGAAACATTTTAGATGCATTTGACTGAAAAATTGAGATGCTTGTAATAATAACTAAACTAATAATAAAGTTGATACCAGCAATAATTTAGCATGCAACCACGAGTAGCCCATATGTTAAACTATTATCACAGAGGGATATATTACCTCATAGAATTGTTTTATACTCATTTAGAATGTTGGCTGTTGGCTGCAATAACTGTCCAAAAAGATCTAAACTTCTCCTGAAACATAATAGAAACATCATGTTGGCAGCGGCCTGATATTTACATAAAATATTCTAAATATTTTTGGGTGGAACCTGCGGCGATATAGTTCCGCATGTAGTACGGTGCAAATTATTGTTCCTCCATTGCAAAATAATTTGTATCTTGCTATGGTATCTTGCTAGGACTGGGTCATAAATAGTATGTTGATCATTTATGAAAAAACAATCAACTAAATACTAAATATTTGATCAATGGACTGTGCTAGTACTGTACCGACATTACCGGTGTGTATAACAGTCTACAAGTGTTCGTACTAACTAAAAGTAAGTGATTAACTGATTATGAGCAGACTAATATCGACTGTAAATGTATCAATGCAAAACGACATAAATTGAGATGAGATGTGGAATAGAGAGCAGGTTTATGGAGAGAGTTCTAGAGATTTAGGAGCTCCTCACTCCACACCTCCTAACTAAATATATTTCTTATTTGCAAAAAAAAAACTAAACACATTTCTAGATATCCATGTATACATTCAGAAATATAACAGTTTTGATGAATCTGTCCTTCTACTTGTGTTGGACCTTTGGATGATACATTCAGAGATATAAAAACTGCAGATTCAATGCAGCAATCAAGCAAATCACATTTCTCTTGTGAAAGATGTTTAATACTTGATCAGCCTGTTCCTTTGATCCGAGTCTGGAGAATTGTGCTGCCTGGATCACACATACAGACACAGAACACGAATCACACATAACTGGCCTTAACCAGTATGCAGCTCACCAGTTCTGTAGGCCAATCACATACAAAATACTCTATTACCGCCGTCCCAAATTAGTTGTCTTAGATTTGTCTAGGCACGTATGTATCTCATCTAACACTAAAACATGTCTATCTAGACAAGTCTGAGTCAACTAATTTGGGACGGAGGGAGTAAATGGTATATGATGCAGTCTGCTGAACACTACTGCTACAACCAAATATGTGGCGACAGATGTGCTGCATCCAAATTAGTCGCCTGGATTACATAGTAGAGTACAGGCGTACAGCTCGAAATCCAAACTTTTTTATTTATTCAAATTATCTCCATTATCTTGCTCTCCCTTTACCTAACCACAAATCCCTAACGAACAAGCATAGCTGAAAATCACACAAATCCAGATCCGAGTTGCGCACAGGTTTAATTTGCACGCAAAGAAGGGGGAAGACGAGATCGATCTGGCGGGGGGTAAAGTGCTCACTTTTGTCGTCCTCGCGGCGGCGCTTGCGGCTGGCGGCATCGTCGCTGCCGACGACCTTGACCCGCAGCCTCCTTGTCGGAGAAGGCCTCCTTAGATGTACCTTATGCAGATATATTGGCAATGAGACAAAACTACAGTTAACAGTAAGGTAAATTTCTCATGTTCAGTTCCATGTTCAGAACAGAAAGACAATTCTTGATATATTAGATAAAGACCTCAGACAAATCTTCCAGGTTCAGTATATTAGATAGAGACATCAGACTTAATTTGAATTCACTACCAGTAGAAAAAGTAGCAGGTTGTCACTTAAAATCCCTTCAAACTAATAAACCAACCCATACCATAGTCCACCCAATTGCAGTTGTAGAAAAAAGCTTGGAATTGCTACAATTTGAGTTCTAGTTCAATTGAGATAGACTCGCCATAGTACTTTATATGGTTTTCCTGCACCTTTTCTTGTCGAGGTAATATAACTTGATGGAGGAACTCAAGATTAGCCCATCCAGTTTACTTCAATATGCAATGCACTCAGAACAAATAGCATTCTGAAAGAAACTTGAGCTGCCCCTATGGGATGCACCTGAACCGCTGCACGAGCTCGCCTTTGGCCGCGACCTGTATGACACGAAGCACATGCTCACGACAGAGCAGATGTGTTGGTCACTAATCGCAGGGGAGCGCATGAACGTCAGGAGTGCCTGCAACATCTGCGTCAAGATGGCCTCCTCGGTGGCAGCTTCAACCCCGGCCTCAAAGCGGCACCCTGCGATGGCGTCGACGACCTCCGCAGGCGGAGCCGAGGAGTGAGGGCCTGTTGAGCGCGATGACCTCTTGGACAGAGGCCAGCGTGATGGCGCCGCCAGACTCCTCGAAGCTCATGGCATGGAGAAAGGTCACAGCGGTAGCGGCTATTCTAGGGTCGCGGGTAGATGCAGGGACTCCTTGATTCACACATCTTCGTCCTGCCAACGTTGGCACATCGCTACCGCGGTCCTCTTTGCTCTCCCTCCCCTTCTTCCTCCCCTCTTCCATGGCTGGCACAAGGGACGCGATGAGAGGAACCGGAGGCAATGCCTCATCCAGATCGGGCAGGGGTGAGTGTAGGGGAGGGGGCGAGGCAGGTGGAAGGACGGGCAACAGCGGAGCAGGGCGGCGGGGGGCGGCGGCGGCGGGAGGCGAACCCTAGAGCAGGGGCCGGCGTGATGGCGCCGCCAGACTCCTCGAAGCTCACGGCATGGAGAAAGGTCACAGCGGTAGCGGCTATTCTAGGGTCGCGGGTAGATGCAGGGACTCCTTGATTCACACATCTTCGTCCTGCCAACGTTGGCACATCGCCACTGCGGTCCTCTTTGCTCTCCCTCCCCTTCTTCCTCCCCTCTTCCATGGCTGGCACAAGGGACGCGATGAGAGGAACGGGAGGCAACGCCTCATCCAGATCGGGCAGGGGTGAGTGTAGGGGAGGGGGCAAGGCAGGCGGAAGGACGGGCAACAGCGGAGCAGGGCGGCGGGAGGCGAACCCTAGAGCAGGGGCGAGGTAGGTGGAGGGAGGGGCAACAGTGGAGTAGGACGGCGAGGGACGGCGGCGGGCGGAGAACCCTAGAGAGGATCGAGCGATAGGAGAGGCGAGACCGAGGGAGAGGGAGGAGTTGGATCGAGCGATGCGGAGGGGGAAAACCAACAGGGAGCGGGAGGATGACGAAAAAACCCGGAGGTGGGAGGATGACGAAAAAAACCAGCGAAATTAAACCGCGGAGACTATTCATCAAGTCGTTCATTAGGAGTAGAGATGCCAAAACCGGTGTCA
The DNA here is from genome assembly GCF_002575655.3 of Aegilops tauschii subsp. strangulata. Classification (NCBI taxonomy): domain Eukaryota; kingdom Viridiplantae; phylum Streptophyta; class Magnoliopsida; order Poales; family Poaceae; genus Aegilops; species Aegilops tauschii. Next base: position 119,221,098 of record NC_053039.3, on the reverse strand, counting down.
AGACAACTGTTGCTACATTTTGCACTGGTGTCCTGCACTGGCGAGCCGGTGCAGAGGAAAAAATCAGGGAACCGGACTCCAGAGCACCTAGTTGCTCTGATGCCCAGTTCCTTTGTGCCATAAAGTTTTTAGCATTTTACTGCTTGGCTGCTCGGATGTGTGGACCAAAGTTGGCTACACAAACTACTGAAGCGGTGCCAAATAATTTTCTAATGGCACCGTTGATGAGATGGCAACATTTTTTAGATACTAGGTAGAAACTGTGACAGTCTTAATCACATCCAAAATAACATAGCATAGTGGCAGTGTCTGAATCACATCTAACAAATGATTTGTAACAATGAAAGTGGGGCTAACCTTCTCTGCACATGCCAGAAACTTCCTCACACTGTCCATAGATTCAAATGCAACTAAGTTCATGCATGGAGATTGATGGTGACAACGAGCAAGCAGATCTTTAGCCACTCTGCTCCATTCATTGCAACTGATGGTCCTAGGGAGCTACAAGAGGAAGAAATGATTCAAATCGACCGTGGGTTAAAATCCTTCATTCCAAATCATAACCCGAGAGAGAGAAGAGAGGCATACCCAGGTGGTGAAAGAGCCGTCGGAGGAGGAGGAACCGCTGGAGATGTCATTTAAGAAGACCATGCATGGCGACCGCGGCGGTCGTATGCGAGACGGCGAGAGCGAGGAAGCGGATATACCTTGGAAATGAAGGAAGCAGGAAACAGGGGAAATGTGACTTGTGGTCGGGGAGATAAGGGGCTGGGGAGGGGGGTAGATATTTCGGCGGTAGGCAAAAAAAATCGAAAAGTGGAGGGAAACTTTGCATGCGGTGCCACCAGACACCATTCAGTTTGAACAAATGTGCGCATCACAAATGATTCTTTTGCCTTACGCGCATGCGATGAGTTTGATCATTCAAATATTGGTGGATATTTCCCTGTGTACTGTCCTCATCCACGTCATTGCATTTAACATCGCTTACTAATTTGGGCACATAAAAAGGCCTACATCACCAGACCAAAGTTACTGAATAGAGCAACTTTAGTAATTAAACAGAGCCAATCGACCTAAACATTGCTCTAACAGAAGACCAGCGTTATAAACAAAGGATGAGTACGCATAATTTTAACAAAGCCGCCGCCGCGCTGCCATACGCCTCGCCAGTGTAAGATGATACGTCGATGACTTGTCCTGGTGACATGCCGCCGTTGGTGGACTCCGCGTCCCCCCGGCTGAAGTCAACCACATCGTCGTCCTCGTCCTGGTCCTCGGCACCCCCTCAAGGTTGTAGTACTCGTAGTAGTGGCTGCGCCAGAGCTCGCGCTAGTACTCCACCGCCGATTCCTCGATGGACATACTCTTCTCAACCTCGTCCTAAGCCACGCGCAACTCCTCCTCCCAGCGCTCCTCGATCTCCGCTGCCTCCTGCGTCTCCAGCTCCCGCTCAGCGATCTCACGAGGAAGCAGGTGCTCCATGGCCACCACCGCCTTTTCGGACATGGGTTGCATGCTAGATTCCGAGGTGGCCTGGAATATCTTGGCGTGTGCGTCCCTGATCTTGGTGTGGATGGCCTCGACCCCGGCCAGGGCGACAGCGGCGGCGCAGACGGCAACTCAAGTGCTCTCGGCATTTGCAGCCGCCATTGCAACAGCTGCTGCAGCGGTCTCGGCTGCTGCAGCTGCCCAGTCGGCTGCCGTAGACGCCCTCTCGAAGGATGCGGCCGTGCTCTAGGCGTAGGTGGCCGCGCTCTTGGCGTAGGCGGCGGCGCTCATGGAGGACGCAGCCACCGTACGGGCCATCATGAAGCGTTTCCATGGCGTCATTCTTAGCAAGAAGGGGTTGTGGGAATGGGGGTTTGGGATTCAGGGATTCGGGGGTGACCGGCACTAGAGCAGAAGAAGCCGATGAAGCTTATGGACGAAGACTTAAGTAGACCAACGAATTTTCATCGCAAATGGTCCCTACAACAAACTGTGTGTGATGTTGTTGATATTTTGTATTAGCTGTGAAAGACGAATTTGGGGTACAGTGGCAACGGATGGTGTTTTAAATGTACGAGAAAATTTGGAGTACTAATACAACTGTCATGTCAAAATTTGGAAACTTTCAGGGGTCATTTGACCTTTTTAAGACATTTAAGTTATTTTCTAGCCATTTAATTACCGTAATTAAAATTTGAACTACATGTACATGCAACAGCTAACCATAACGGTTTGAAAAGTCATATTTGAATGCTTGTGTGCGAGTTAATTCCATGTGCAGTAAATTGGACGAAATTTTCAAACATATTGGTGTCACGGCTTGGACACAAAACATCGAGTGCCATGGCGTTGAAATTCCAAAAAATTCAAAAATAATCAGAAACACATGAAACCTTGTTTGACGTAATGGCATGGCACCAAGATGGTGTGGTAAAAAATTTGGCCTGTTCGACGAAAGTTTGGATACACACCCCTCACAACCGGAGCAACTCACTAGAAGGCCCGTGGTTCCGAGAGGGCACAATGCATGTTTGAAGAAGAACCGGTGATAGCTTCCTCTTATGGCCTTCCAAATTTTTCTACAGTTAACGTGCACTAATACAACTGTCATGTCAAAATTTAAAAAAAATTCAGGGGTCATTTGACCTTTTTAAGACATTTAAGTAATTTTCTAGCCATTTAATGACCGTGATTCAAATTTAAACTACATGTACATGCAACAGCTAACCATAACGGTTTGAAAAATCATATTTGTATACTTGTGTGCGAGTTAATTCCATGTGCAATAAATTGGAAGGAATTTTTAAACATATTGGTGTCACGGCTTGGACACAAGCATGGAGTGCCATGGCATTTAAATTCCAAAAAATTAAAAAATGATCAGAAATACATGAAAACCTTGTTTGACGTAATGGCATGCCACCAGGATGTTGTGGTAAAAAAATTAGACTGTTTGACGAAACTTTGTACACACACCCCTCACAAACCGGAGCTACTCACTAGAAGGCTCGTGGTTCCGAGATGATATAATGCATTTTTATGACGAACCGGCGATAGCCTCCTCTTATTGACTTCAAAAAAATTCTACAGTTAACATGCACTAATACAACTGTCATGTCAAAATTTGGAAAATTTCAGGGGTCATTTGACCTTTTTAAGACATTTAAGTGATTTCCTAGTCATTTAATGACCGTAATTCAAATTTGAACTACATGTACATGCAACAGCTAACCATAACAGTTTTGAAAAATCATATTATTGTACTTGTGTGAGTTAATTCCATGTGCAGTAAATTGCAAGATTCTCAAACATATTGGTGTCACGGCTTGGACACAAAGCATCGAGTGCATGCCATGCCATTTAAATTGCAAAAAATAAAAAAATGATCAGAAACACATGAAACCTTGCTTGACGTAATAGTATGGCACTACGATGGTGTGGTAAAAAAATTGTCATGTTTGACGAAAGTTTGGACACACACCTCTCACAAACCGGAACAACTCACTAGAAGGGTCGTGGTTCCGAGAGGGCACAATGCATGTTTGATGACGAATCAGCGATAGCTTCCTCTTATGTCCTTCAAAAAAATTCTACAGTTAACATGCACTAATACAACTGTCATATCAAAATTTGGAAAAAAATCCAGGGGTCATTTGACCTTTTAAGCCATTTAAGTGATTTCTAGCCATTTAATGATCGTAGTTTAAATTTGAACTACATGTACATGCAACAACTAACCATAACAGTTTGAAAAATCATATTTGTGTACTTGTGTGCGAGTTAATTCCATGTGCAGTAAATTGGAAGATTCTCAAACATATTGGTGTCACGGCTTGGACAAAGCATGGAGTGCATGCCATGGCATTTAAATTCCAAAAATTCAAAAATGACTAGAAATACATGAAACCTTGCTTGACGTAATGGCATGCCACCAAGATGTTGTGGTAAAAAGATGGCCTATTTGACGAAAGTTTGGACACAAATCCCTCACAAACCGGAGCTACTCACTAGAAGGGTCGTGGTTCCGAGAGGGAACAATGCATGTTTGATGACGAACCGACAATAGCATCCTCTTATGGCCTTCAAAAAATTTCTACAGTTAACGTGCACTAACAAAACTGTCATGTCAAAATTTGAAAATTTCAGGGGTCATTTGACCTTTTTAAGACATTTAAGTGATGTTCTAGCCACTTAATGATCGTAACTCAAATTTGAACTACATGTACATGCAACAACTAATCATAACGGTGTGAAAAATCATATTTGTTTACTTCTTGTGTGCGAGTTAATTCCATGTGCAGTAAATTGGAAGGAATTTTCAAACATATTAGCGTCACGGCTTGGACACAAGCATCGAGTACCATGGTAACACAAAATAAGCATTCGTCCCTTATATGAGGAAAGAAAATGTAAATATCTGGCAAGACAACCAAGCCCCACATGATTGGCACTCTATTTCACGCCTCGAGGTTTGGAAGGTGAGTGGCGCGGGTTATTAATCGGACGTGGTTCTGTATTGGAAACCGTCAGCTATTAAGTTCACACATGCCTTTTGCTGCGGGTATCGTGTGCAATTCAAACTACATTACTCGTAAATTCCGGCGACCGACGTGTGTACTGTTCCCGTCGATCTAGATCCCGGCCGCCAATAAATACTACCTTGCTCACGTCGTCCCGCCTGCATTCTCATATACATCCTTCCCTTGCTCGCCCTCTCTCTCACACACAAATCTCTGGCATGGAGCCGCCGATCTGCCCACGCGCCGACGAGGAGGCACCACCCTCTGAGGACGTCCAGTCGAAGAGCAGCGACGAGGAGGACCCCTATGGGCTACCGGACGAGGTTGCGCCGACCCCCCAACTTTGGAGTGTTTTGGGGGGTAGTACAATCTTTGTCTATGGAAATCGGTGCCGCCGGTTGAGAAAGCCAGGCAAGTGGTGTTCAAGAAAGAGATGGTGGAGGAGGAAGCCAGGTACCAAGCGGCCTGTGAATCTCGTGAGGCCGCCTAGAAAAAGGAGGCGGTGGAGCTTTGGGGGCAGGCGCGTCGTCATGCGGAGGAGGTGTACAAAGACGGGTACTTTGCGAGGAAGGTCAAAGGCGCTAGGCGCCTCATCACTGCATGGAGGTGGGCCGATAAGCTCCAGCGTGCCACCGACGAGGAGCTCCGGTGGGCGCCCAATGAAATGGCAAGATCGTTTGCGCTCTTTCGCCAGCAAGAGGCAAATCGGTACATCAAGCGCTGCGAGGCGGAGGAGGAGGAGTACTGCCTCCGCACAGGGAAGACACCACACACCAGGGAGCTGCTTGTGAGGAGATGCCGGAATACTGCCCCCGGGAGGGATTATTAGTTTTAGTATTGTTCGTTTTCAATTTTATGCATTGTACATGATAGTTAAGTATCATCACATATAAGTGATGATATTATATATATTCTCTGATGAACTAATGAACAATAAATATATATTATGAATTCCATTTTTCTATCTGTTTTCGTATACTAATTTGTATCTAATTGTTATCATCCACATATATAGAATGGAAAACATATATACACACATTGAAACAGAGCATATAAGAACGGAAAACAGAGTACACACATTGAAACAGAGCAATAAACAAAGCAATATTATGATTGTTGTGAATACATAGCGCTCCACATCGAAATGAGTCAACAAAATAAAACGCGTCCATGACTAGCAGCCCTTGCCTATGGTATCTCTTAGCTCTACCTAAACTCGTGCATGCATTCGTCCAAGCGGTAGACATGCTCGCGGTACATCTGGAGCGCGATCTCGAGCTCCAAGTTGGCTAATTCATCAGAGATCACCAACTCGAGGATGCGACGGACATGTTTCTCTACTGTGCCCAGGTGGACACCTGGGCCAAGGAGGCGGTCGAGCCTAGCGACCAGTGCGTTGGCATCGAGCGGGCCGCGGACAAGGCGAATGGTGCGACAGGCGTCTGGTGCAAGTACGGCGCGGCGGGCGTCCGGTGCAAGTACGGCGCGGCCGACCTCTAGTGCAAGTACGACGCAGTCGACCTCTGCCCACTCCTGGCGAGGAATGGGGGTACTGACAGGATGTGTACCCAGCTGTGACGCCCTGTTGATAGCAGGCAAGCGCTGATGGATTCGGCCTTGCTGTGCAGCGCGCCGCGCCTCTCGCTCTACGGCGCTCCAACGGTCTTGCTGTGCGGCGAGCCGCAGCGTATCGGCGCTGACGTGCCTAGCTTGCTCTGCGACGCACCATCGATCATGTTGTGCGGCAAGCTACAACCTCTCGGTGTCGACATGCCTATCTTCATCTGCGGCGCTGAAGCGCCGTGCGCCGAGGGTCTGCTCAACCCTGGCGATGGCGCGCATCATGGCATCATCCATCACGTTGCCGGGGAGTGCCTCAGCCTCGATAGGCCGTGGCGCCTTCTCATTTTCCTCGTTGAGGAGGTTGATGGCAGAGGCGGCGCTTTGGTGCGTTGGCATGCTTGGAAAAGGTGGATGTGCTACAGGCTACGCTTGTTGCCTCGGTGCGTCGCGCACCGTCTAGGTTTATGCGCAATATCGCTGGGTGGCTGCGGGAAACCAATGAGGAAATGGCGGGAAACAGTGGCGTGTTCATAATACGCCATCAATTAATGGAAACTTAGCATAGAAGGAACATCGAGCTAGCACGACGCGTGCGGGCACATTGCTCGCCCAAGGCTATGATCCATATACTTGTGTGCCCAACAGAGCACACTATTCACAATAAAGAATACTGTTCCGTTTATCCTAGTAGAGCAGTGGTGGCAAGCGTCACCAGAAGAAGTAGATGATGATCAGATGATCGTTTATCCTAGTTAATTATGCATGTAATGTATAGTTTACTTTGGTGTGTGGAAATGTCATGTGTGTACTAGCCACCTATATAATTAGATGTTTGCCGCGTATCACACACATCTTGTTTACACGAAACTTTTTTGTTCCCTTGGCTCAACAAAACAGTTTATCAGAATGAACTGTATGCCCTCCATTGCACACACCTTGATCTGGCTGAAACGTTTCTGTTGCTTGCCAAATCGAAAACAGTTCATCCGAGTGAATCGTATGCCGTATATCACACAATCTTGATCTAGCTGACCATTTCTGTTGCGTTCACTAATCGCAAACAGTTTATCCGAGTGAACTGTATACCGTGTATCGCACACACCTTGATCTGGCTGACCGTTTCTGTTGTGTTGCCTCATCGCAAACAGATCTTATGGATTAACTATATGCCACGCATCGCACGCGCAACTATAATCTAAACCGTGTTTGATGTCTCCGCCGTCGCAAATGTTTTGTATCATTTTTGATGGTTTTATTACATCACTGTTTGTGATTAATGCATCGCCCACAATTTCGTCAAAGGGTCTTTGATTGTAGTGTCGCGTTAGCCGCATCCTGCAGTAGTGAAATAAAGGAATAGAACACTTCACAAGGAGAAGAATTAAACCACCATATGAATCTATTATGAGGGCCACCTATGGAATTAATTTGAAGGTTGACAATAATTGAAACAATGTCTTACGCTGATACACCTCCAACGTATCTACATTTTTTGATTGTTCCATGCTATTATATTATCCATCTTGGATGTTTTATATGTATTAATATGCTATTTTATATCATTTTTCGGGACTAACCTATTAACCTAGTGCCTAGTGCCAGTTGCTGTTTTTTCCTTGTTTTGTCTTTTACAAAAAATCAATACCAAACGGAGTCCAAACGAAACGAAACTTTTTGAGGATTTTTCTTGGACCAGAAGACAACCACGAAGCTTCGGGAGGAGGCCAGAAGGCCCACGGGTCAGCCGCAAGCTCACCAGGCATGCCCTAGGGGGGCGCGCCCTATGAGCTTGTGGGCCCCCCATGGCGACTCTAACCCTAATTCTAGCTCTATAAGTACCCAAATATTCCCCGTACATCAGAGGGCACACCAAAAATACTTTTTTGCCGCTGCAAGCTTTTGTTCTCGTGAGATCCCATCTTGGGGCCTTTTCTGGCACTCCGCCGGAGGGGGATTCAATCACGAAGGGCCTCTACACCAACCTTGCTGCCCTTTCGATGATCTGTGAGTAGTTTACCACGGACCTAAGGGTCCATAGCTAGTTGCTAGATTGCTTATTCTCTCTCTTTGATCTTCAATACAATGTTCTCCCGATGTTCTTGGAGTTCTATTCGATGTAATCTTCTTTTGCGGCGTTTTGTTTTGATCTGATGAATTGTGGATTTATCAGATTATCTACGAATATTATTTGAGTCTTCTCTAAACTCTTTTATGTATGATTAAGATAGCTTTGTATTTCTCTCTGATCTATTGATTTGGTTTGGCGAACTAGATTGATCTATCTTGCAATGGGAGAGGTGCTTTGTGATGGGTTCAATCTTGCAGTGTCCTCAGCCAATGACAGTAGGGGTAGCGAGGCATGTATTTGTATTGTTGCCATTAAGGATAAAAAGATGTTTTTTTACCATATTGCTTGGATCTATCCCTCTACATCATGTCATCTTGCTTAAGGCGTTACTCCGTTCTTGTTAACTTAATACACTAGATGCATGCTGGATAGCGGTCAATGTGTGGAGTAATAGTAGTAGATGCAGGCAGGAGTCGGTCTACTTGTCATAGACGTGATGCCTATATTCATGATCATTGCCTTAGATATCATCATAACTGTGCGCTTTTCTATGAATTGCTCAACAGTAATTTGTTCACCCACTGTATGCTTTCTTCAAGAGAGAAGCCTCTGGTGAAACCTATGGCCCCCGGGTCTATTTCCTATCTTATTATTTTCGGATCTATAAAACCAAAAACCCAAAAATACCTTGCTGCAATTTATTTATATTTACTTTATTTGACACTTTTACTTATCTTTTATACCTATATCTATCAGATCTCACTCTTGCTAGTGACCGTGAAGGGATTGACAACCCCTTTTCTATGTTGTGTGCAAGTGTTTGTTAGTTTGTACAGATGCATCTATTGGGGACTTGTGTGTTCCTCCTACTGGATTGATACCTTGGTTCTTAACTGGGGGAAATACTTATCTCTACTTTGCTGCATCACCCTTTCCTCTTCAAGGGAAAAATCAACGCAAGCAAAAGAAGTAGCAAGAAGAATTTCCGGCGCCGTTGCCGGGGAGGATCTACATCAAGCCTACCAAGTACCCATCATAAACTGTCATCTCTTGCACTTACATTATTTTCCATTTGCCTCTTGTTTTCCTCTCCCCCACTTCTAAAGCGTTTTAAGAAAAAACGCAAAAATATTTGCCTTTTTATTTGCCTTCTTTTCGTTTGCCCTTATGTCTTACTTGGTTTGTTTGCTGATTTGCTTGGCATAATTGCATGTTTATTCCAAATTGGAAAGAAAAAGGTTTATGGATCCTCATCCACTTGCTAATCTTGTTAAAAGATCCAACTATGATGAACCAATTGCTAGTGAGTTGAGTGCACTATATTATCTTTATGATGTTTTGCTTGAAATTCGTGAATCTGAAGATTGTGATGAAGTGTTAAAAGAAGAAATTTATGAAGTGATTCACAATAGCTCCTTGAATAAAAAGCATGATTGCAATGATGTTATTATAAATTCTATTAATGTCAATTGTGTTAACGATATGCAAAACCCCAAGCTTGGGGATGCTAATTTTGCTATGTCCACTACTTATTGTAATGATCATGACTGGGGTGATAATGCTTCTTATGATCTTGAAAACTTATTTAAGCCTCATGATGAATATGTTTGCGATAATGTTGAAAGTGGGTTTGGAAGAGTGTCAAATCTAGGTAAAAATAATCCCACATATTTGAAGAGCGTTCAATCTTATGAATTTTTGATAAAAGTGGGTTTGAAGAGGTCATGACTTTAGTTGATGTTAATCCCACTATCTTGGAATATTATAAAACTTTTATGCATGTGGATCATGAAGAGAAAATTTTATATGATAGCTATATTGTTGACTTTGATTATGGTCCTACATGTAATTATTATGAGAGAGGAAAATATGGTTGTAGAAATTTTCATGTTACTAAATTACCTCTCGTTATGTTGAGATTGCTATTGTTTCTTCCTTCTTCCTTGCATATGCTAATCTTTGCTTGTCTTGATAATTTGTTTGCCTACAAGAAGCCTATGCATAGGAAGTATGTTAGACTTAGATATGTTTTTCACATGTTTTAGGATTCTCTCTTTGTGCTTCAATTCTTGTATTTCATGTGAGCATCATTGAAATCTCAAAGCCTAGCTTAATGGCTTTAAAGAAAAGCGCTTGTTGGGAGGCAACCCAATTTTATTTTTGTTTTTGCTTTTTAGGTTCTGTTTTGCAATAAATAATTCATCTAACCTCTGGTTAGATGTGGTTTTGTGCTTTTAATTAGTGTTTGTGCCACTATTAAATGCCTACGGATAGGAAGCATGTTAGACTTAAACTTTTTTTTCACATGCTATACAATGTTCTCTTTGTGCTTCAATTTTTTTATCTTTCATCCCGAAGCGCCTTCAGGCTGGCTTCTGCTTCACTGTAGCGCTTGGCAGCCGCATCTGCCTCGGTGAGCGTGCCGTTGCGGGATGCCCTTGCCTCAGTGGCTTCCTTCCTGCTCTCAGCGGCGACGGACTCGGTCTGGCCCTGGGCCTCCTTGGTAGCCACCTCGAGCTGGCGCCACCCTAAAGCAAGCCTCAGGCGCTCCTTGTCGAGGCGCTTATCGGCGTCGTGGAGGTCTGCCCCAAACTGGTCAAGCGCGGCCCGAGTGTCAGCCAAGGCCCGCGCCTGATCAGGGTGTCGCAGCTCACGAGCACGAGGACCTGGCGCGGGAGCGACCCCGCTGCACTGGCTGCCACCATGATTGAAGAGGCCTCGACACCCTCCGCTTCGGGTGCTGGGGGCTCCCGGTCATTCCCTGTGTCCGGTTCCCACGACACGCATTGGGGGACCGCCGCGTTGGTCCGTTGGGTCCCGAGCGTGGGCCTTGCATGAGGCTACACTAGGGTGCACCCCTTGTCGTTTTCAATGGCAGGGGTGAGAGCAGTCGGTGAAGGCTGGGGTGCCGCTTCCTTGTCCGTGGCCTGAGCTGTCACGACCTTGACGAGCGGCGCTGCGGGCCGAGCCATCGAGTCCTTGGCGACCGGCCCTTCTGGGGAGTCGGAGAAGCACCGAGTGGAGTCTGGGCATTTGTGCATCCAGGTGAGGCGGTGCCCATGCGCCCAAGCGTGGCGCCGGGCCGGCGCAGGGCACCACCGTTCCCGCCAAAGCTGTGGCCAAGTGTCGAGCTGCCTTCAGGGTGGGGGCACCTTCGCCACGGTGGTCTTCTTCCTCTTCTTCTCCTCTGCGCCACCGCCCCTTGATACGTCTCCAACGTATCTATTATTTTTTATTGTTTTGCTATTATATTATCCATCTTGGATGTTTTATATGCATTTATATGCTATTTTATATTATTTTGGGACTAACCTATTCACCTATAGCCCAGCGCCAGTTTCTGTTTTTTCCTTGTTTTTGAGTTTTGCATAAAAGGAATATCAAACAGAGTCCAAACGAGCTGAAAATTTATGCTGATTTTTTATGGACCAGAAGAAGCCTCCGAAGCACAAGAGTTGGTCCAGAAGAGTCCCGAGGCAACGACAAGGGTGGAGGGTGCGCCCACCCCTCTAGGGTGCGCCCCCCTGTCTTGCTGCTGCCTCGTGGACCCCCCTAACATGAAACCGACACCAAAAATTCATATAAATCCATAAAGCCCCAGAAAGAAGCCTAGATCAGGAGTTTCGCCGCCGCAAGCCTCTGTAGCCATGAAGAACCAACCGAGAGCCCATTCCGGCACCCTGCCAGAGGGAGAAACCATCAACGGTGGCCATCTTCATCATCCCGGCATTCTCCATGACGAGGAGGGAGTAGTTCACCCTCGGGGCTGATGGTATGTACCAGTAGCTATATGTTTGATCTCTCTCCCTCGTGTTCTTGATATGACACTAGCTTGATGTACTACGAGCTTTGTTATTATAGTTGAATCATATGGTGTTTCTCCCCCTCCACCTTCTTGTGCTGAATTGAGTTTTACCTTTGAGGTTTCACTATTATCGGATTGAATACTATTTATGGATTTGAGAACACTTGATGTATGTCTTGTGTGGGATACCCGTGGTGACAATGGGGTGTTCTATTGATTCACTTGATGTATGTTTGGCACTCAACTCGCGGATTCCTGAGGTGACATTGGGGTAATCTATGCATAGGGGTTGATGCACACATTTTCGTCCTTGTTTATTCGGTAGGAATCTTGGTGCACTCTTTGAGGTTCTTTGTGTTGGACTGAATATTATGAATTTGAAGTTGTTTGATGCATATCGTATAATTGACCCACGGATACTTGTGGTGACATTGGAGTATCTAGGTGACATTAGGGTTGATTGATGTGTGTCATATGGTGTTATTTTACTACGAACTCTAGGTCTGTTTGTGACACTTAGAGGAATAGCTTAATGGATTGATCGAAAAGAATAACTTTGAGGTGGTTTCGTACCCTACAAGCAATTTCATCTTATATTCTCCGCGATAGTAACTTTGGAGTGACTCTTTGTTGCACATTGAGGGATTACCATATGATCTAATTATGTTATCATTGTTGAGAGAACTTGCACTAGTGAAAGTATGAACCCTAGGCCTTGTTTCGAAGCATTGCAATACCATTTTCGCTCACTTTTGTTACTAGTTACCTTGTTGTTTTTATATTTTTCATATTACAAAAACCTATGTCTACCATCCATATTACACTTGTATCACCATCTCTTCGCCGAACTAGTACACCTATACAATTTACCATTGTATTGGGTGTGTTGGGGACACAAGAGACTATTCACTACTGCAGGATGCTGCTAACGTGACACTACGATCAGAGACCCTTCGACGAAACTGTGTGCGATGCAATAATCGCAAACGGTGGTGTAAAAAACCCGTAAAAAAGGTGCAAAACATTAGTGATGACGGATGCATCAAATATGGTTCAGATTTTAGTTGCGTGTGCGATGCAGGGCATACGGTTCAGTTCAATTAACTATTTGCGATGAGGAGGAACAAAAGAAACGGGCAGCCAGATGAAGGTGTGTGCGATATACAACATACGGTTTACTCAGATGAACTGTTTGTGATTAGGCAACACAAAAGAAACGGTCAGCCAGATCAAGGTGTGTGCGATATACGACATGCGGTTCACTCAGATGAACTACTTGTGTTGAGACAAGAGAACAGAAACGGTTCAATATAACAAGATGTGTGTGATACTCGGCAAACAGGTTCGTAATCAGAAATGTGTGCGAAGACTGATAATAACACAGACGGTTATTGCTAATAAGACGTGTGTGTTGTGCGATGGGATTGCATACAGAACAACAACATATATATATATGTACACACTTATAAGGACATGGTTGCATAACCAAATTAAACATCCACTTACATAGGTGGCTACTACAACCATGGCATTTGCACACACCAAAGTAACCTATTACATGCATAATTACATAGGTGGCTACTACACACATGACATTTCCACACACCAATAAAGTAAACTATATATTACATGCATGATTAACTAGCATAAACGATCATCTGATCATCATCTACTTCTTGTGACGCTTGCTCTGCTTGTGGCTCGATCCGGGCTCGTCGATTTGGGTAACGAAGCACTTACTCATGTCAACGATCCGCCTGTGCATATCGTAGCATGTGTACACGCTCTTGGCCGCGAAACTGAGGTGAGGTTCATCCAGTTGCCGCATCCAGGCCCTGTGCCAGGATACGGGACTTGTTCTCTGGGCATCCTGCTTCATCTTTTCATAGTAGGGGTCGACGATGGCCGAGGCGAGTTCAACCAGGGAGTCCTTCTTCGTGCTGCCCCAGACCCTGTAGTGCTCACGGATTTCGACAAGGTTCTTGCAGGACAAGCCCGTAACACTTGGCGCTTTTACATAGTCGGTGGTTTCCACCATGGCGAACTTGTAGTCGGTGCTGTTGAAAAACCTGTTGAAACGGTCGCAAGGCTCTGTGGCCATGCATTAGTGGTAGATGAGGACATGATGACGCACGCACAACTGGGCGATGGCAACCTTCTGATCTATGCTGGGACGACCGGAAGTGTACTGGTGGTCGATGCCGACCACCTTGTACTTGTCTCGAGCAAGCAACTGCTCAACGCTGTTGATGTAGTCGTCCACCACGGCCGGGTCGATGGTGTACACCACCGAGAGATCCATCTCCCTCGTGTGGGTCTCCACTCTATGCTCGCCAAACTCCATTGGAGCGCCGCTAGACATCCCCTCTCTATGTGTCGTCGTGGGTGTGCTTGTTGTGTTGTGGGGCGCGATCGAAAGGTTGAAGAGACTAAGATTATAATGGCCGTGGGAATTAAAGGGGAAGCCGGACGGCTAGGAATATTGGCAGGCCCTGACGGCAGTTCTAATTTGCAGCGCGTAACTCCAGCGTGGCAACTCGCGCGGCGCAACCGCATGCATATGGGGCCCCCGGCGTGATCGTGTGCACGCCCAACCGCTGGCAGAGCGCGCGCGGAGGGACGCGAGCAGAGCGCTCTGTGGTCGCCTCAACGGCGAGCAGCCATATATATATGCATATATATATATATATATATATATATATATATATATATATATATATGCATATAGTAGTTGAACACGCAAGGAAAAGCTGTCCACGAGCCTAGCGCGCCGCGGCGCCTAACGGCGAGCACAGTGCGCTGCGGCGCCTAACAGCGAGCAGAGCTTGCCGAGGGACTTGAGCAGAGGCCGACACAGTGATACGTGGCAAATAAGACGAACTGTGCGAGTGATGTCAAAGACATCAAGCACGAATCATATTAGAGTTGCGTTGCGATACGTGGCATACAGTTGATCCATCCGAGCTATTTGTGATGGAATAAGCCGTGTGTGTTGCGGGAAAACGCTTGCTGGTATATATCCTTAAATTTAACCAAAAAAGTGTTAATGCATGTTACAAAAATTGTATAACTGGAAACTATGTTTAAATATGAATCCAACGATATAAACTTTGGCGACATGCATTCGTATTTTATTAGTTAAATCCTACTTATAAACCAGGACGGGGGTATAGTAGGTAATTAAATCGCAAACTTTTTTTGTATTAACCGTATGTGTACGTGTCCTTTCATCCTCCTCTCGCACGTCTTGTCACCCTGCTGCCGCAGACAGCTTGCAGCGCAAGCTTGTGCAGCGCGCGGGGGCGTTCTTTTGGCCAAACGGTGGCTCGAAGTGGCGCCAATGAATCGTCGGTGAGCCCGTCCTCGCGCAACCTCACAGGTTCCGGCGCAAGCTTCCCGCCGGACTCGGTGAAATCCCAAAATCCCAATGCTTACCGGCCTGCTATGTAAACCCTCATGGCCGGCGAGTCCTGCGTCGCATTTTCCCCTCCCTCCCTATAGCTTAACTCGTCTGCTTCTCCCACAATCGCCAGTGGCACCAGTCCATCGTCGTTGCTCAGCCACTCCGCATGTCAACAGAGGACAACTCCAGCTGGGAGGCTACACCACGGCGGTGGCTCAGTCCCCGGCGTAGTGTAGTGCGCGTGGTGTCCCTGTTGGGTGTGCGCGGAACACCCACCACACGCTCCGCTGCCGGTGCCCGTCGGCAGCTGTTGCCGGCCATCGTTGCCGCCACAAAACCGTTGAAAGCTAGGGCCATTGTCCGCTCCGTCACCGGGACCCGAAGGCAGGAGGTGGCCGTCGTGGCCGCCACCCCACTGCCGGCCATCACCCGCTCCGCCACCGCGGCCCGAAGGCGGGAGGTGGCCGTCGTGGCCGCCATCCCAGTGTCGGCCATCACCCGCTCCACCACCGTGGCCCGAAGGAGGTGGCCGTCGTGGCCGCCACCTCATCGTCGGCCGCCGTGGCCGCCAGCCCACCGTCGACCGCCGGGATCATCATCCGTTTTGCCACCGCCGCCGGAAGGAGGGAGGCGGAGGTGGAGGCCCGCACGTGCGTCAGCGACCTTGCACACTACATCGAGTTCCTACGGGAGGAGGAGGAGCGCCTTGTCGAGCACGCAAAGAGCCTTACCGCAATCGTGGCCGCAGCACACGCCGACGCAGAGGCGAGGAATCAGGAGATCTATGAGCAGTCCGACCGCTTCGAGAGGGATCGTCTGGAGCGGCAGTTGGCGTTCAAGCTGGTGAGCGTCGCTGAACATGCAGCAGTGGCAGGCACCGTATTATATTTGTCCAGCTTATCGGTAGGCTCCTCCTCCTCCTCTACCTCTTACTGAGCGGGCTCGGCAGAGGAGAGGCTGCCGGAAGTAGCACAAAGCCCCTCCGTGGTAGTAGTAGTATTTAGGGGCTATTTTGTTCAGTTCATCTGACTATAGATGTGGTGGAACTGTACAACGTACTTAAAATTAGCTAGTATATATAGTTGAACTAGCTATTTCAGTACGTGGTTGGCAACAATTGGGGAAAAGTTTGGTCGGTTCAGCTGTCGAGTTGAACTGTTTGTATACATTAAGAACGACTGCTTAATCTACGAATGAAATCTATGCTTAATTACTGAATTTTAGTTGCAAAAATTAGATAGTGCTAGTGATTTTTAGCTGCATATTTGGACAAATCACAGTGTTACAAGGATTAACAAATGGCAATGTTACTACATCAACAAAAGTCAATCTTTCCAGTTTGACAAATGGCAACATACCTAATATGACAGATGGAAATCTTACCAAATTGCTTGTATGTGGTTGCACACGGTTCATCCAAAACAACCGTTTGCATTGAAGGGATGCACAAATCCCGCGCTGAGAATTTTCCCTCGACTTAAGGGGGAAGACCATAGCTCTCACTTTGCATACGGGTGTTCTATCTAAAACGTTTGCGATCAAGAGCTGCAGAAATCCTGCTCGGCACATTTTCTCTTAGCTTCCTGGGGAAGCTGTCGGTTTGAAACGGGTGTTCTAACTAAAACGTTTGCGATCAAGAGCTGCACAAATCCTGCTAGGCACATTTTCCCTTGGCTTCCTGGGGAAGTTGTCGGTTTTGCATACGGGTGTTCTAACTAAAAAGTTTGCGATGAGTGTTTTATATTTAAAAACCGTATTAAACTTCGGCTTGGGCGCCATTAATGGAGAGGATGCGAGCAAAGCGGGTGGCCATGGAAGTAAAAGGGCTCGCTTCCCAGCGAGCCTGCGCGGCGTACAGCTCGCACGCTTCCCAGTGAGCCTCTGCATTGGAGTACAGCTCGCACGCCTCCCGTTTAGTCAAGCACTCAAGCACCTATCCGCACGGCACCTCCTAGCCATTAAAAGAGTGAGGCGTGGCGTCACGTGAATGGTTAACAGAACGCACACAATTTAAATTATAAAAAACATTTGAGATGTTACAGTGGCACCTATTTGTTTCAAAATGCCTTTGTTGGCTGTTATTCGAGTGCGCCTTCTCTCAAAATGGACACGAAAAATACCAAAACATGTCGGGTGCCATTCCATTATAGCATGCCAAGTTTCATGAATTACAAATGAGTTTTGGATTTACTATAATTTAAAAACAAAGTATCTCAACATTTTGCCGGCAATCAACAGTGCCCTGGTGTTTGAAATTCATTCCCATTTCTTGCATGGGACCCAAGCATGCACCGAAGGACACATATTTGACTTTTCAACCAATTTATATGCACTGGAGCATGTGCATGTAGTTCAAATTTGAATTATGCACATAAAATGCCTAGAAAACCCAGTTAATGTATAAAAATGTCCAAACGAACCCCGAAAAATTCCGAAATTAAACACAACACTCCTGTTGTTCTATGTTGACACTAGAAATTTTTTGAAAGCCATAAGAGGCAACGGACGTCATTTCGTCCCCAAAGGTGGCACGTTCCCTACCGAAACCATCACGCTTGTTGTGAGAAGCTCTGGTTTGTGAGAAGCTTATACCCAAACCTGCCCCAAATGGACAAAAAATTTACCACGGCATGTTGATGCCGCCCCATGATAACATGCCAAGTTTCAGGAATTTCAGACGAGTGTTGGGTTTACTAGAATTTAAAACCAGGTATCTCAATGTTTGTGGCCGAGTGACGGTGGCAGGGTGTTTGACATTCATTCCCATTTCTTGCATGGGACCTAAGCATGCAACCAAGGACACAGATTTGTTTTTTCAACCAATTTATATGCACTAGAGCATGTGCATGTAGTTCAAATTTGAATTATGCACATAAAATGCCTAGAAAACCCAGTTAATGTATAAAAATGTCCAAACGAACCCCAAAAAATTCCAAAATTAAACACAATACTCCTGTTGTTCTATGTTGATACTAGAATTTTTTTGAAAGCAATAAGAGGCAAGGGATATCGTTTCGTCCCCAAAGGTGGCACGTTCCCTACCGAAACCATCACGCTTGTTGTGAGAAGCTCTGGTTTGTGAGAAGCTTATAAACCTGCCCCAAATGGGACAAAAATTTACCACGACATGTTGATGCCGCTCCATGATAGCATGCCAAGTTTCATGAATTTCAGACGAGTTTTGGATTTACTAGAATTTAAAAACCAAGTATCTCAATGTTTGCGACCGAGTGGCGGTGGCAGGTTGTTCGAAATTCATTCCCATTTCTTGCATGGGACCTAAGCATGCACTGAAGGACACTGATTTGATTTTTCAACCAATTTATATGCACTGGAGCATGTGCATGTAGTTCAAATTTGAATTCTGCACATAAAATGCCTGGAAAACCCAGTTAATGTATAAAAATGTCCAAACGAACCCCGAAAATTCCAAAATTAAACACAACACTCCTGTTGTTCTATGTTGACACTAGAAATTTTTTGAAAGCAATAAGAGGCAACAGATATCGTTTCGTCCCCAAAGGTGGCACGTTCCCTACCGAAACCATCACGCTTGTTGTGAGAAGCTCTGGTTTGTGAGAAGCTTATACCCAAACCTGCCCCAAATGGGACAAAATATTTACCACAGCATGTTGATGCCGCTCCATGATAGCATGCCAAGTTTAATGAATTTCAGACGAGTTTTGGATTTACTAGAATTTAAAAACCAAGTATCTCAATGTTCGCGGCCAAGTGACGGTGGCAGGGTGTTTGAAATTCATTCCCATTTCTTGCATGGGACCTAAGCATGGAACCAAGGACATAGATTTGATTTTTCAACCAATTTATATGCACTAGAGCATGTGCATGTAGTTCAAATTTTAATTATGCACATAAAATGCCTAGAAAACCTAGTTAATGTATAAAAATGTCCAAACGAACCCCGAAAAATTTGAAAATTAAACACAACACTCCTGTTGTTCTATGTTGACACTAGATTTTTTTAAAGCAATAAGAGGCAACGGATATCGTTTCGGCCTTGAAGGTGGCACGTTCCCTACCGAAACCATCACGCTTGTTGCGAGAAGCTGTGGTTTGTGAGAAGCTTATACCCAAACTTGCCCCAAATGGGACAAAATTTTTACCACAGCATGTTGATGCTGCTCCATGATAGCATGCCAAGTTTAATGAATATCAGACGAGTTTTGGATTTACTAGAATTTAAAAACCAAGTATCTCAATGTTTGCTGCCGAGTGACGGGGGCAGGGTGTTTGAAATTCATTCCCATTTCTTGCATGGGACCTAAGCATGCAACCAAGGACACAAATTTGAGTTTTCAACGAATTTATATGCACTGAAGCATGTGCATGTAATTCAAATTTGAATCATGCACATAAAATTCCTAGAAAACCTAGTTAATGTATATAAATGTCCAAACGAACCCCCAAAAATTCCAAAATTAAACACAACACTCCTGTGTTCTATGTTGACACTAGATTTTTTAAAGCAATAAGAGGCAACGGATATCGTTTCATCCCCAAAGGTGGCACGTTCCCTAACGAAACCATCACGCTTGTTGTGAGAAGCTCTGGTTTGTGAGAAGCTTATACCCAAACCTGCCCCAAATGGGACAAAAATTTTACCACAGCATGTTGATGCCGCTCCATGATAGCATGCCAAGTTTAATGAATTTCAGACGAGTTTTGGAGTTACTAGAATTTAAAGACCAGGTATCTCAATGTTTGCGGCCGAGTGATGGTGGCAGCGTGTTTGACTGTCGGTGTACAAATGTAGGGGCCCTTTTGTACCCCTTTGCTTGTGCACGGGCAGTCGTAGCCCCGCCTGCGGCCACGCTTGGCAAGGCAGAAGAAGCAAAGATACAAGGCTGCCGAGGCAACACTCAAGCCAGAAGCATAAAGAGCGAAGGGACAAGATGGGCTTCCCCCGGCAAGAGCCTTACCGGGGCGGCCTACATAGCCCCAGCAAGAGCCTTGCCAGGGTAACTTGCCCAACACCAGCAAAGCCACCACCCTTGAGCCTGAGAGCTCTGACACCATCCACGGTGTCAAGACCAAGACTCAGGGGTGCCTTGCGTAGTGGCATGCAGATCTTTGTGAAGACCAAAGGCCTGCTAACCTGGATGAGAACCAGAAGACGAAGACCCCCGGCAAGATCTTGACGGGGACGACCGAAGACCCCCGGCAAGACCCTTGTCGAGGATGCCCACGAGACCCTGGCAAAGCCCTTGCCGGTGGCGTCTGCGGGGCCGAGGCCAGGCCCACACCCGCCAGAGTTTCGCTACCCCGCGCCCACTCCAATGAGGCGTCCTGCCTGCCAACTAGGGGAGCGCCTGCGTGGCAGCATCCAACTTCTAGGCCAACTAGTCCAACTAGCCAAGCACCTGTGTGGTGGCATGCAGATCTTCGTGAAGACCCTGCCACCGCACCAGCTTAGCAGCCAGCCAGCCAGTGTGGCGCTGCATGCCTCGTCAGCTTGGACGCGCATCAGAGCGAGGTGGCGACAGATGGGACGAACTTCTTTGCCGTCCCCGATAAAGCAAGAGGGCATGTCAGCAACGCATTAAATGTGTTTCTCCTACGGTGCCAGACGATAGACTTGTATGCTGTACATACTTTCCACCTGCTATGTGCCATTGTGGCAACCCCTTTGACATATAAAAGGAGGCCTGAGGCGTACTGAGGAAGGTTTCAGACTTTTTGGACTCGGCATGCACCGCAGTTAGTTCAAAAGCTCAAGAACACTAAATACACACAAAGCAGGACTAGGGTTTTATGCATCATTTGCGGCCCGAACCTGGGTAAAAATCCCCCCGCGTTGATCTTCTAGACCCGCTCTTTGCATATCCCCACGCCCCGCCAACCGTAGAAGGGACTCCCCGAGGGATCCCATAGGTGTCGTTCCTGAAAACCCGACATCTTTGGCGCACCAGGTAGGGGGTGCTGAGGCTGTGAAAATCCGGTTTTGAAGTTAACTCATTGACTCCTTCGTCGCGATGGCTCGAGAGAAGAAGGCGACGTTGATCAGCCACACTCTGGTGCCATCAGCTAGGCGAGGTGGTGCTGTCCGCAGCCGCAACAACCATCCGCATGGCGGCGGAAAAGCTAAGTCACGCAGAACCTTGAGAAAATTCCTTTTTTGTAGGGTTATCTTCCTCAGAGGATTTTGCTCTTTGTATGGAAAACCTGCACGCAAGGGAACCCTTCCGCTATTGGCAACGCCCTTGTTCTGTTTCGAGTCCGCTCAACAGTTCAAGCGGCTGCGCTGAGAATGGCAAGGTGGCTTGCCCGGCAGCAAGCGCCCCCCGGCAGGCTACTAAGGATCTGTTCCTCAAAGCGCCACAGCATGGGCTTACGCGCCGGCAAACCTATCCAACTAGGCGTAGGGTGTGCACATACAAGGAAAGATCGAACAGGAAGATAGCATGCTTCATTTCAAAGTACTGCAGAGGTATATTACATCAGTGATTGCTGCGGTTCTAACTTAAGATAAATTGTCTTGGGCATGAACTCGCAGCGGCAAGGAGAAACGGGGTGGCTAGTCCCGGCGCTGGCCCTCCACCCTCTTGACTCCGTCGACGCAGCTGATGATCGACTCGATACACTCTTCGAGCAACGCGAGGTCCGTGTCCTCCGGCAAGCTCTCAAGCGCGTTGGCAAAGTCGATGCTAGGGTTCCAGAACGCCACCTTGGTGAGCACCTTGGTCAGGGCGCCCCGGCAAAGCTTCCGGGCCTCATTGGCCAGATAAGTCGCTCGATTGGAGCGGAGCTGCTCCAGGGCGTCGAGGATGCGCTCGAAGAACAAGGTTAGCCTGGCATTGGGGCTCACGTTCGCCTCCTAGGAGTACCTTACCTCCGGCATGCCCATGACGGCTAGCTGCGTGGTGAGCTTCTCTGCAACGTCGATGAGACGGCTGATCTAGAGATTTACGCTGGCCACATAGTCCTTATGGGCGGCGGCGTCATCACTCTGTAGCTACTGTTCGGTCTCGAGGGCCTTGTTCAGGGTCTCCTCACGGGCCCTGACCTCCAAAAGCGTCCCCTCCAAGCCGTCTAGCTTCAGCTTCAAATCGTTGATGGTCGTTGGCCTCAAAGAGCAGCTTGGCCTTCTCAGAGATGGCGACCTGCGAATCCGCCAGAGTGCGGTTGGCCATGTCCCTCTCCTCCGTCAGCCCCAAGATCTCCTTCTTCAGCCCATCCCGCTCCAGCTCTAGCTTCTGCACCTTGCCGGCGTGGCCCAGGGCCAGAGCATCAAGTGTGTCCTTGTGCTTCTGCTGCAGCTCCGCTGCACGACAATCTTCCCAATTTCCTCGTCCTTGCCGCGGAGCGTGGCAGCAAGCGCCTGCTCACGAGCAACGAGGTCTTCCTCCTGGGTGTCCAGCAGAGCCTGCTGCTGCCGCCAGGCAGCTTCATCCTTGGCGGCCTGTTCCTTCATCGCCTCCTGGGCCTTCTCGATATCGGCCTGCTTCAGGATGAGCACTCGCTTGCGCTCATCCAGCTCACCCTAGACAGTCCTCAGTTCCTCCCGGAACTCGCCAAACCAGACCTGTGTCTGAGCAATGTGCTCCTCAAAATCCGCCTTCGCCTTGTCCACCGCCACCATCCTGGATTTCACTTTGTCTTAGCGGGCATGGTGGAGCACCTGGAGCTTCTGGAAGTTGGTGCTCATGGCTCAGAGAAGCTGCTCCTCTTGGGAACTGTCGCCGCCAGTGCTCGGTTCGTCAACAACCTGGAGCTCAGCGGTGGCGAGCGCCTCGTCATCAAACACCTCCCCTTCGGCTGGCGCTCTTGTGCTCACCGTCCCTAGGAGGTGGACGAACAGGTCGTCGCCCACCCGCAGGTACTTGCCCGGGGCGGGAGCTACGGGGGAGGAAGGTTGGTCGTTGGCCACCTCCTCCTCGGTAGGCTCCTTGGCAGCCCCCTCGGCAGCAGCCTTGCCGGACTCCCCGACAAGCCCCTTGCTGGGTTCCCCGGCAGGCCCCTTGCCAGCCTCCCCGGCAGCGGCTTCGCCAGTCTCCCCGGCAAGCCCCTTGGCGGCCTCCTCGGCAGCAGACTTGGCGGCTTCCCCAGCCGCGATCTTGGTGGCCTCGGCTTCGGCATACTTGGCGACCTCCTCGATGACGGTATCGATATCTTCCCGGTCAGTCAAGGGAGGGTCTGGGAACTAGAAAGGAGAATGAAACGAGGCCAAAATCAAGGTTCAGAACGAAGAAAAGAGAATAAAACAGGGATGGGAGGCAGGCCACTTACCCGTGCCAAGCTGGGAAGTGGTTCCCTTCCCGCCAACATTCGTGGCCGAGACGGAGCCACCAGCGTCCAAGCCCGCCTCCTCTTCCTCCGTGCGCGTGGGATTGGCGGTAGGTTCCCTTGCCAGGGACGCCCCTCCGGGCGGCGTGTCGGGGGCGGCCCTCAGTGGCTCCTCCTGTTGCCGCTCTCCTCCTGCAAACCCGGCAAGGTCAGCACTAAGGATTCATGCCTCAACGCCCGTCGATGTGGAGTGAGTAATGAACTCACGCTGGGGGCTGAAGTGGGGGCTGCGTCGAGGGCTGTTATCCTGGCTGATCTCCACCAACACCGGCGTGCGCGAGTGCTCGCCGGGGGCTTTTCACCCGTCAAAGCCTTGGCCCTCTTCGCTACCCTCTGGGACAGCGTCTCTGTGGAGATAAGATCAAGTCAAGGAAGATGGCACAAGCAGAGAGTCAGAAATAATGGGAGGCAAAGTGCTTACTCATCCTCCTCCGCTGGCCTTCTCTTCCTCTTCGGACTGAAGGACCCAAGATCGAAATCAGCCTCTGGGGCACCGTCCGAGGGAGGGGTGGAAGGAGACGGGGTCCTACGCCGCTTAGATGAGGAAGAGGCGGCGATCGCGGCTTTCTTCGCTGCTGCAGCCCTCGTCTCGCGTGTGGGCTGCGCCTGGGCCTGTTGCCGCCGCATGGTCCTGCCGGGCCGGACCGGCTCGCCGGAACTCACCCGCCGCAGGACGCGTTTCCTCCCTGGGGTCAAGGAGTCATCCGCCTCGGTCTCCTCCTCAGCCGACTCCTCGACCGCTTCGTCAGCAAGGGGAACCTCGGCGCCAGCGCCACTGGCTCCCCCGGCAGACCCCATCCACTCAGTGAACTCCTTCTCTTCTGCGATCACGTCAGCCTCGTCCTCCATGGTGCCGAGGCTGCTGGCCTCCTCGGCAAGTGCCGCCTCCTCCACCCTGGCGGCAATGTACGCCAGCTCCTCCTCGGTGGTGTCGCGGATGAGCAGTGGCTCGTCACGGACATACCTCTTTGACAAGTTGTCGAAGAATGCCTGCACCCGCTCTGCTTCTGGCTCGCCCCAGGTTGGATCGAGGCCATGCGCGTTGAAGTCCGGCATCATGGTGATGATGGCGGTCTGGCAAGAGTTGTTGCTCAACAGGACCACCCCCGCTGGCAGCCCAAACAGAGACTTGCCGGCCGGGACAGCCTTGCCGGTCTTCTCGGCCTTGCCAGTCCTCTCGACCCTGCCGACCTCATCAACCCTGAGCTGAAAAAGCCACTGGCAGAGATGGGCATGTTGCAGCACCGTGAAGTTGTGGTTCAGGCCGGGACGGAGCCTCACGATATCGGCCGCGTTCCTGAAATCCCAGGCCGGCCTCCCCTTATTGTGCAGCGGAGCGATCCGGCGGCGGATGAAGTCAGCCCCGATCATCTCGAGGGTGAGCCCGGCCGAGGTGAGGTGATGGATCCTGGTGGTGGTGACCGTGAGCTTCTTATCGTTGGCATCGAGCTCGCCCCAGTCCTGGCGGCGGACCGACGGCCTCCGACGGACCCGGCAGAACTCCTGTGGATCTGCCTCCTCGATCCAGCACCATCGGCTCCGCCACTCTTCCCACCTCTCCTTCTAAGCGCCCTCCGGGTACGTGCCCCTGCTCTGGGTCCTCGGGATCCAGGTGATGCAGCCAGAGATGGCACCCCCTGGTTGGATGCGAGGGGTGAAGTAATGGCGGAAGAGCGCCGTGCTGGGGAGCACTCCGGCGAAACCCTCGCAAAGATGGGCGAAGAAGGCCATGCACGCCACGACATTCGGCTTGAGGTCCAGGAGGTGGAAGCCATAGGTGTGCATGATGTCGTTGAAGAAATCTGAGAAAGGGGGGCAGAGCCCGCAGGAGAAGTAGTCAACGAAGAAAGGATACCGATTTGGACCGGCCTTGGCGCAGGAGGCGGGGATGATGCGCGTGGCGGGATGCCCCGACGTCTCCCTTCCCCACAGGGGCCTGAACTTCTCCTTGAAAGTGAGCGCATCGACCGTCGAGGTGAAGACGGCGTACTGCGTCCGCAGTTCCGCCAACTCGCTCTCCGGCTCCTCCTTCTCCCGGCGTCCTTGGCCGCTCCCTTGCCCTTGCTTGTCTTGGGTGCCATGGCGGCTAAGAGGGGATGAGGGATCAAGGGCAATGGGGGCGCGGCGGCGGCGAGCAGAGGTGAAAGCTTCGATGCACGCTTGAGGAAGACGAGGGGAACGACGGTTCCGAGATTGGAAAAGGCACAGAGGGTAAATGAGCAGCACCCCTGCGGTTTTCCCTTTTATGGGGAAGACGTGGGCCGCCTCTTTACTATTCACCACGACGTGACGCAAGCGTGCAGCAACCACTCCACGCACGACCCCCGCGTCACGCGATCAATGCGGGTCGTGGGGAAGCGCAACTGGCGAAGGAATTACTGCGGTTAAAATTCCGCCACGCGTGCCTGCACACCGTTCTGGGCCTGGCCCAACAAACGCTCCGCGCTTATGTGTGGCTAGGCCCGGGGGCTCCTGTTGGTGTACAGAAGTAGGGGCCCTTTTGTACCCCTTTACTTGTGCATGGGCAATCGTAGCCCCGCCTGCGGCCACGCTTGGCAAGGCAGAAGAAGCAAAGATACAAGGCTGCTGAGGCAACACTCAAGCCAGAAGCATAAAGAGCGAAGGGACAAGATGGGCTTCCCCCGGCAAGAGCCTTGCCGGCACAACTTGCCCAACCCTAGCAAAGCCACCACCCTTGAGCCTGAGAGCTCTGACACCATCAACAGTGTCAAGACCAAGACTCAGGGTGGCCTTGCGTAGTGGCATGCAGATATTTGTGAAGTCCAAAGGCCTGCTAGCCTGGATGAGAACCAGAAGACGAAGACCCCCCGCAAGATCTTGTCGGGGAAGACCGAAGACCCCCAGCAAGATCTTGCCGGGGACGACCGAAGACCCCCGGCAAGACCCTTGCCGGGGACGCCCACGAGACCCCGGCAAAGCCCTTGCCGGGGGCGTCTGCGGGGCCAAGGCCAGGCCCGCACCCACCAGAGTTTCGCTGCCCCACGCCCGCTCCGACGTGGCGGCCAGCCCGCCAACTAGGCGAGCGCCTGCATGGCAGCATGCAGCTTATAGGCCAACTAGTCCAACTAGCCAAGCGCCTGCGTGGTGGCATGCAGATCTTCGTGAAGACCCTGCCACCGCACCAGCTCAGCAGCCAGCCAGCGTGGCGCTGCATGCCCCATCAGCTTGGACGCGCGTTAGAGCGAGGCGAGGCGGCGACGGACGGGACAAACTTCTTTGCCGTCCCCGATAAAGCAAGAGGGCACGTCGGCAGCGCATTAAATGCGTTTGTCCTACGGTGCCAGGCGATAGACTTGTACGCTGTAGATACTTTCCACCTCCTGTGTGCCACTGTGGCAACCCATTTGACATATAAAAGGAGCCCCGATGCGTAGTGAGGAAGGATTCAGACTTTTTGGACTCAGCATGCACCACAGCTAGTTCAAAAGCTCAAGGACACTAAATATACACAAAGCAGGACTAGGGTTTTACGCATCGTTTGCGGCCTGAACCTGGGTAAAAACCCCCCCGCGTTGATCTTCTAGACCCGCTCTTTGCGCAGCCCCATGCCCCGCCAACCGTAGAAGGGACTCTCCGAGGGATCCCATAGGTGTCGTTCCTGAAAACCCGACATCGACATTCATTCCCATTTCTTGCATGTCACCTAAGCATGCAACCAAGGACACAGAGTTGATTTTTCAACCCGTTTATATGCACTGGAGCATGTGCATGTAGTTCAAATTTGAATTATGCACCTGAAATGCCTACAAAGCCAAGTTAATGTATAAAAACGTCCAAACGAACCTTGAATAATTCCAATTTTTTTGACGACACACCTATAGTTGCATGTTCACTGCAGATAAAAGTTCTAGCAATTCAAACACCATCCATTCTAGCTATGACCCCATTATGTATTCAAATCAAGACGAAAAATCAAGTAGATCACACACAGTTTATTATCACCAACCGTGTGAGATGCATCACAAAATATCTTGGAGCATCTTCGGAGTGTCAAGCACATTAGCCCGCTCCTCAAAAATCATTTCACTGTTCAATTGTCGCCGGTGAAAGATGGGGACATGGACCCGCGTCGTGAGGGCAACTTCGGCGGCCCACTCCGGCGAGAGCGCGGCCGTAGCCGCCAGGCACGTGCCAACAAGCTTCATGAGGGCAACCGCAATCTGCGTCCGGGCGGCCAAGGCAGCCCAAACGGCCGCTATTGCTTCTCAGGCGGCAGAAGTGGCATCTGCCTCGGGGATAGCAACTGGCGAGAGCGGCACAGCAGTTGTCCGTTCCGCAGCGGCAGCCTTAGCCCTGATGGAGGCCGCCCACAACCATGTCGAGGCCGTCCATGCCCAGCTCGTGGCGGTCACCGCACAAATCAAACAAAGCATCTCCGACAACGGTT
Organism: Aegilops tauschii subsp. strangulata; assembly: GCF_002575655.3. Taxonomy (NCBI): domain Eukaryota; kingdom Viridiplantae; phylum Streptophyta; class Magnoliopsida; order Poales; family Poaceae; genus Aegilops; species Aegilops tauschii. The sequence continues at coordinate 119,193,036 of NC_053039.3, read as the reverse complement.
GGCCGCCCACGGCCGAAGAGTTGGCAATCGCCGAGAGAGTTCGAGTAGCCATCCGTTCCTGCGTGGCATACCTTGCCACGACGGAAACCTTCACTTGTTGCTTGCAGCGTCGCCTCCTCATCGGCGACCCTCCTTCACGCTGCTCGGCCTCGCCTATCTTGGCAGGTAATCCACACCCGACCCCCATCCTCCTCCTCCTTCCACATCCCACATGCCCCGACCGCCGGCGCGACACCTTCCACCCAAATCACCAACCCCTCCACCAAATAAGCGCCGCCCTAAGCCATGGTGCGCGCAGTATAGCCAGGATCTCAAGGAGCATTTGGCAGCGCAGAAGCAAATCGCGGCCGCACGCGCGGATGAGGTCGCGATGGCTGTCATTCGTGTCGACCCCCAGATCTTGGAGGAGCACCTCTCCGTCTAGGCCACCGTCGACGCCTCGCGCGCCGACGATGCGACGCGGTTGGCTGTTTCGTTCAATTCCGCAATGTGATGTTCAATTGTTGTGGGTGCATTCTGTTATTGTATACCATGTGAGAAATAAATCAAATTTGGTTGTACTAAATAGACGAGAAACAAATACAATTGCTATATTTCCAAGTTGTTAAGCATGCTTGGTTTGGTTAACTGTCTGATCTTCTATTAGGAGTATGTTATATTGTGCAATGTGGTGCTCAGTTAATGTTTGGTTCATTTGTTGTGGTGTTTAGTTAACTGTTTGGTTCAATTCTGCAATGCGATGTTCAATTGTTGTTGGTGCATTCTGTTATTGTATACCATGTGAGGAATAAATTGAATTTGGTTGTACTAAATACATGAGAAACAAATACAATTGCTATATTTCCAAGTTGTTAAACATGCTTGGTTTGGTTAACTATCTGATCTTCTATTAGGAGTATGTTATATTATGCAATGTGGTGCTCAGTTAATGTTTGGTTCATTTGTTGTGGTGTTTAGTTAACTGCCTGGTTCAATTCTGCAATGCGATGTCCAATTGTCATGGGTAGAAATTTGTATTGGTGTGCATGTGAGGAATAAATCAAATTTGGCTGCACTTAATACATGAGAAACATATACAAGTGCTATATTTCCTAGTTCTTAATCATGCTTGGTTAGGATAAATGGGTTTTCCATGTGGCTTGAATTAATCTGATGAATCTGCAATGTGCTTATTTTTCATCAACATATTTTACTGATAGCATGCGAACCCTTACTTAACCTGATGACTAACTACCTTATATGTGTTGCAGGGAAACAATGGGAAGCACTGAGTTTTACAATCGATTATTGTGAAATTGCAGGAACCATTCTAATATTAAGGTTTTTAACAATTTGGTCTTGCACATGTAGGTATTGTTGTCAGAGGTTTTGACCCACTGTTCGACCCTTTTTGCATATGGGGAAATGAGTTGTCCATGAATATCAGTCAAGTCAAGAAACTCAGAAAGATTGTCAGGATATAGAAATTAGCGACAAAAAACAACAAGACCTTTGCTGCACAATGAAGACATTAGTTCACTACAGGATGGTACTAACTATTATACCTTGCCTTTTTTATTCCTTTGCCCCATTTCCAATATAGAGAAGATATTTATGCACATCCTTGTTTTCAGGCCTTTCCAAAGCAGTTCACTAATGATTACCTCTCAAGCCACCTGTATGGTCAAGAGGCGAGGAAGGTATTCATATGACACCCACGGTTCAATATTGAAGTGTTCTTGAAGAGGACGAAGGATGGACGGTCAATCATCCACAGGCACTGGCCTAAAGTTAGAAAGACCTTCAACATCAATGAAGGCTCAATATTCGCCTTCTGCTTCAGTAGTTTTCCAAATGAGATACATCTGTCTATGTACCGTCTATTATGCTAATTTCAATAGGTTATAGATGTTGCATGTGAAACTTAGTGCTGGTGTAGTTGTGTAATGGGGTAGCTGAGTGCTGAAGCTATATGATGTTGTACTCTGATGTATTTCAATTATGAAAATGAAATATATTGTGTGCTTAATATGAAATGTCAATTAAATTAATAAATGGATTATTAATAATCGGATAATTAGCCTGCTAATTGGGGTTTTATATTGCAAATGGTTATTGAGAAAACACAGTGTATGATGCATTCAATAACGCACACAGTTTCTAGGAATAAACCATGTTAGATTAATGAACAATCACACATGACATCCTCTTGAAAACTGTTGGCATTAGGCCACCTGGCGCAAACGTTTACCAGATAAAAACTGTGTGTGATGGACAGCCTTTGACACATAGTTTCTTCTACGCACCGTGTGTGATGCATTCAATAATGCAAACAATAAAATTGTTAATACCGTGTGCAATGGAAACACTATCACAAACGATTTAACGGGGAAAATTGTGTGTGGTGTACTTGCGAACAGAAACATTTTCCTTGGAGCGACTGTGTGGGATGTATATACGAATGGAAACGTTTACCGGGTACTGACTGTGCGGGATGTACTTACGACCGGAAATGATTTCGCCTGTATAATTGTATTTTTAGCACTACTATACATATAACCATATTTGGTCGCTCGCCGGTCGCACACGACCTCATTTTGCCGAGCGTGTGTGCCAGGAGGGCATATCCCCGACGGTTTCTGGGTCGTGTGGGAAGGACCCCCCTATCACCCACACTCACTAGGCGACGGTTCCAAATGCCGTCGTGGAAAAGGGTTAAAAACCGTTTGTATAGCACCTCGCTGTACTAGTGATTTGTTATTTGGTTTCAGGGTTGTTTGACAGAGACCATCTTCATCCTACGCGTCCCACAGATTGATAAACCTTAGGTCATCCACTTGAGGGAAATTTTCTATTGTCCTACAAAATCTGCGCTTGGAGGCCCAACACGAGTATACAAGAAGAAGGTTCCGTAGTAGACATCACCCCTGATCCGACGGGGCAAAGAATCAACATAAACATGCATATTGCAGGCACACAACCCAAGGACGAATAGGGGCACTCACTCATGTGGCGCAGTACACTTCCTCTTCTTCTCGTCTGCGGAGGCTAACGTGCCACCGCCCCCACCCGACGCAGTTCCGACGACTCCTCCGGGGACCTCGGGGCAGCCCTCGACAAGCCTCGTCGTGGCGCCACCTTCGGGGGAAGCACGAGGCACCACCTGAAGGACCACGACCGATGGGGGCTCGACCCCCTGCGTCCGGAACTGCCTCACCCAACGCATGCGCGACAGGGGGAGCAGACTCCACCCTCCTGGTTGTCCCGACGAGACATGAGGAAGCTGCGGGCGGAGGCTCGTCGGCGTCATCATCGTCCTCGAGGACAAGGAGGTTCTGGCGATGTGACGGTAGGGATGCCCTCCTGAGGTCATCCTCCTCTGTTTCCTCCGAGTCCTCGTAGCTGTCACTGTCACCGGAGGACAACACTACACACTACAAAAAAAACACTTCCGTGATGATATGTGTTTGTCATAGTAGGTCATGTTTTCTGTCATGCATGTACATCCATGAAGATTTTATGACAGAATCAAGATAGTCATACCTGTGCTTTCGTAAAAGTGTTCCATGACAATACCAAAATTATCATCATGGAAGTGTCCACTTCCATGACGATAAATGGCGCGTCATGGAAGTGTTTTCGTCAAGGGTAACCGACATGTGGCATCCACCGTAACGGGTCACCGTTAAGCTATCGGGTTCTGGTTTGGATCCGATAACCCGTTAACAGCCCTGACCAATGGATTTGGCAAAAGAAAAACCAAACAATCAAAACAACAAATGGATGTCCTCGAATGGAGAAAATTATGCAACCAACATGCTCAAACAATAAGATAGCAAATAAAATATGTGGCAAAGCATGCACATACACTCTAGCATCTATCAAGCAATTGGCGATGACTAGGTCATCTATATATGAGTATATTAACTTAGGAGTCAAATGAGAACATTTGATCATAGGTCATACTCAACATTTAAGCACAAGTGGGGTTACCACTTTTACATAAAGCATTGTTGTGTTCACATAATTAGAGTTGCTTTGGATCAATTCTTAGACTAAAGCTCCCCCTAGATGTGATATCCCCCCTAAGAGGGATGAACTAACCTTGGGTTTTGTTGATGATGACATCATGTAGATGTTGAAGATGTGGATGCTCAATGTTGATGTAGATTTTTTCGAGCATTCCATTGGAGTGAGTTGCACTTTCAATACCTACATGGGTTAGTCCCACAAGGAACATACAAGGATATCCATAGACATAGAGTGAAATACACATATGATGATGTCCATGAAAGCATTAGGTTACCCCATCCCTTGTCTTACCAGCAAGAGGGTTTGTGACTCCATGAACTTGTGCAAGATATGAAAGTTGATTGCACTTGTCCTTGCCAAAATGAATGCGAGTGAAGTATGTTGGTGGAGTCACCCTCAAGAACTTGATGAAGTAGAACTTGATGTAGTCTTCTTCTTTGGGATCCACATCAACTTGATGGGAATCCTTTGTGTTGTAGTCATACTTGATGAAGTAGAACTTGATGTAGTCTTGGGAACCCACTTGACCATGGCCTTAGGAGCTTCTTCAAATGAATCAATCTATTCTTGAAGCTTGTCCTTGCCTTTTAGCTTGTGGTCTTGTGATGGAATATCATCTTGAGCTTGTGTTCCCTTGAAAGAAGTGGGGTCATACTTCTCTTGTTGAGGAACAAACTTCGTCTTGGGACATTGATCTTCTTCCCACTCAACTCCATTGGCATGGAACTTTCGTTCAAAACCAACACCTTGATTCTTCCAGTGCCTTCCTTGCTTGCGTACAATTTCTTCAAATTACTTACTTCCGACAAGGGCCTTGTAAACACATTTCTCTATAATTCCCTTAAATAAGCTATTTTCTTGCTCAAGTGTAACTTGGCTAAGAGATTCATTAGTGGAATCAAGAGAACTACTAGAAGCAACAATATTGGATTTAACATGATTAGTGTTACTACTAGAGGAAGAATCTTTCTTGTTCTTATTGCTAGATTTTACTTGTGGCATATAAGTAGACAAGAGTAAACACTTGGCAATGTAAGAAGAACTCTTCTTTCGAAGATCATCATTGATTGCTTTTAGGAATCCATGCTCTTGCCCTAAATTTAGCATCTCGAAGCGTAGCTTCTCATGAGTCCTTAGGAGCTCTCTATGATCCTCTAGAGTTGTTTCATGAGCTAACTTAAGAGTGTTTAGTTCTTTAGTTAGACGCTCAATCTCCTTCTTATCATTGTCATTCGTTTCATCTTGATTAGCATGATTAATAGCAATTTCATCATAGTTTTCATCACTAGTGTTGTCATCAAGTAAATCATTATCACCTAGCAAATCAGCTTCATCAATATTGAAATCAACATACTTGGGGTGTGATACCTTAGGGCCTTTAGCCATGAAGCATTATGTCGTAGGAGTTGGATGACACAAGTGCAAGCCCGGCAACATCTTCATCTTGAGTATATTCAGAGTCGGAGTGATAGCTTCTCTCGGAGTAGTTGTCGGAGTCGGATCCGGATACCCATTCACCAACGTGAGCTTGATGTCTTCATCTTGTGTAGCTCTTTCATGACTTGTCCTTCCTTTCAGAATCCTTGCTTCTACGAGAGGTTCTTCGTTCATAACGATCATCTCTACTCCTTCTCTCTCTTGGTGGTGATTCATCTCTTTTACTTCTCCTCTTAGGTGAATCTTCTCTTTTCTTGTAAGGAGCCATGCACTCATTGGAGTAGTGTCCGGGTCCTACACAATTGTAGCATTTACGATCACGACTAGAAGATCTTTTGTCATTGTAGGATCTTGACTTGGAGCTTCTCTCTTTGCTTCTATTCTTATAGAACTTGTTGAAGTTCTTCACCATTAAGCTCAATTCTTCATTGGAAACTTGCTTCTCACTTGATATTGTAGGAGCATCAGATGAAGCTTTGTAAGCACGACTTGACTTATTGTGGAGCTCTTCCTTATCCTTGAGTGACATCTCATGAGAAACAATTCTGCCAATGAATTCCGTGGGGCTTGAGATCTTTGTATTTGGGCATCATTTGGATCAAGGTGCACACGGTATCATATTTTCCATCCAAGGCTCTTAGGATCTTCATGATGATGAATTTGTCGGTCATTTCTTCGCTTCCTAAGCCGGCAATATCATTTGTGTTGAGAGCAAGCCTAGAGTACATCTCAGCGACTCCTTCACCATCATTCGTCTTGAACTTGTCAAGTTGACTTTGGAGCACATCCAATTTTGATTCCTTAACGGACTCGGTACCTTCGTGCATATCAACCAAAGTATCCCAAATTTCCTTTGCATTCTCAAGGCGGCTGATTTTGTTGAATTCTTCGGGGCACAATTCGTTGAAGAGAATATCGCAAGCTTGAGCATTGTATTGCAACATGTTCATTTCTTCCACGGATGCTTCATGATCCGGTTCCTTTCCATCCTTGAAGAAATCATCTTGCAAGCCAATGCGAACAATAGCCCAAATGGCGGGGTTATGACCAAGAATATGCTTTTTCATCTTATGCTTCCAACTAGAAAAATTAGTACCATCAAAGTAAGGACCTCTACGGTGGTAATTTCCCTCGCTAGACACCATACTCTCCTAGGTTGTGAAACCAAGGCTATGATCACCAAAGCTATGGAAATCAAGGCAAATGGAGACCAAAGCGCTGATACGACTTGTAGGATCGAAAGTAGGTCTAGAGGGGGGTGATTAGAGTACTTGACCAAATAAAAATCTAGCCTTTTCCCAATTTTAGTTGTGGGCAGATTTTAGCAATTAACACAAGTCAAGCAATCAACCAACACATGCAATTCTAAGAGTGTAGCAGCGTAAAGTAAAACATTGCATATGAAGGTAAATGGAAGGGTATGGAGAGTGAAAATGTAATGATGACACAGAGATTTTTGGCGCGGTTCCGATAGGTGGTGCTATTGTACATCCACGTTGATGGAGATTTCAACCCACGAAGGGTAACGCTTGCGCGAGTCCACGGAGGGCTCCACCCATGAAGGGTCCACGAAGAAGCAACCTTGTCTATACCACCATGGCCGTCGCCCACGAAGGACTTGCCTCACTCGGGTATATCTTCACGAAGTAGACGATCTCCTTGCCCTTAAAAACTTCTTGGTTCAACTCCACAATCTTGTCGGAGGCTTCCACGCGACACCTAACCAATCTAGGAGACACCACTCTCCAAAAGGTAATAGATGTTGTGTTGATGATGAACTCCTTGCTCTTGTGCTTCAAATGATAGTCTCCCCAACACTCAACTCTCTCTTACAGATTTGGATATGGTTGAAAGATGATTTGAGTGGAAAGCAACTTGGGGAAGGCTAAAAATCAAGATTCTTGTGGTTGGATTGGAATATCTTGATATCAACACATGACTAGGTGGTTCTCTCTCAGAAAATGTAAGCTGGAAAGGCAAGTTCTGATGGCTCTCTCTCATATGGAGAAGGGGGTGGAGGGGTATATATAGCCTCCACACAAAATCTGACCATTACACACATTTGACCCAACTCGGTCAGACCAAATAGAAGAACTCGGTGAGACCGATTCAGTTCAAAATGTGAACGTTAGGAATCTCGATGGGACCGACTGGAACAACTCGGTGGGACAGATGTGCTAGGGCTTGGGCAAAACCTCATCTCGGTGAAGCTGATTGCTTCAACTCGGTGAGAGCGCTTTCAGCAAAGAGCAAACAGAGAGTTGGTCAAGCAAACTCGGTGTGACTGATTGCTCATTTCGGTGAGACCAAAATGTTACAAAGGGAAACAGAGAGTTTGCAGGGCCATCTCAGTGAGACCGAGATCTGTATCGGTGTGACCGAAGTGTTAGGGTTTTTGGCAGTGGCTATGTCAAATGAACTCGGTGGCGCCAAATAGAAGATTTTGGTGGGGCCGAGTTTGACTTTGGGTTTTGGACATACTTGGAAATGATAAAGTGGTTGAGGGATTTGGAGCAATATCACTAAGCATTTTGAGCAAGTAGACCATTAAGCAACACCTCATCCTCTTTTAATAATATTGGCTTTCCTATGGACTCAATGTGATCTTTGATCACTAAAATATAAATGAAGAGTCTTGAGCTTTTGCCAATATGTGTCCTTAGCATTTTGAGGGGTCCACATCTCTAGTCCATGCCATGCCATTCATTGAACTTTCTAAAATATTAAACTTGAATGGATATTAGTTCAATGAGCTATATGTTGTTATGAATTACCAAAACCACTCGGAGATTAGTTGCACTTTCACGTGCATTTCCCTTTCTCACCTCGAGAGTTGGTGAAAACTTCGCCGATGCATCCAAAACCAGTGGTATGATACACTCTATCACACATAAGCCTCCTTATATCTTCCTAAAAACAACCACCATACCTACCTATTATGGCGTTTCCATAGCCATTCCGACATATATTGACATGCAACTTCCACCGTTCCGTCACATGACTTATGTGTTCATCGTCATATTGCTTTGCAGGATCATATAGAGCTGGCATGATATTTGTGGCACATCAACCATTCATCATTGTTATACATGTTACACTAGATCATTGCACATCCTGGCACACTGCCAGAGGCATTCATATAGGGTTATATTGTTTCCGTTTTGTCGAGTTGTAATATCGAGTTGTAAGTAAATAAAAGTGTGATAATCATCATTATTAGAGCATTGTCCAAGTTAGGAAAGCATGATGGAGACCATGATTCCCCCACAAGTCGGGATGAGACTATGGACGAAAAAAGAGAGGCCAAAAAGAGCCGAACAAAAAAAAGAAAAAAAGAGAGAAAAAGAGAGAAGGGGCAATGTTACTATCCTTTTTCGACACTTGTGCTTCAGAGTAGCACCATGTTCTTCATATAGAGAGTCTCCTAAGTTATCACTTTCATATACTAGTGGGAATTTTCCATTATAGAACTTGGCTTGTATATTCCGATGATGGCCTTCCTCAAATGCCCGAGGTCTTCATGAGCTAGCAGGTTGGATGCACACCCACTTAGTTTCCCTTGTAATTTCATACACTTATAACTCTTAGTGCATTCGTTGCATGGCAAACGCTACTCACATTGATATCGATTGATGGGCCTCTCCATTGTCCGTTGATTAGCCGCGCTGATGCGAGACTTTCTTCCTTTTTGACTTCCCTTATTGATCTCTATCACCGCATTGAATTCCACCTATAGTGCTATATCCATGGCTAATACTCATGTATTGCGTGGGGTTGAAAATGCTAAAGCGTGTTACAAGTACGATCCAATTGCCTGGTTTGACACCGGGGTGCTCATGATTTATGTTTATGCGATGAAGGCCAAGTCATGCCATGCTAACATGATAAAATGAGTAGGGATAACATTAGTTAAGGATCTTATATTTTGAAAAAGTAATGATTATGGTTCTTATATTCATGGATATTCTTATGTCGATATTGTTACTTTATCGTTTCTCAATATTTATACCTTAAAGAGATTACATGATACACATGTTAGGTAGCATTCAACATCAAAAATTCTGTTTTATCATTTACCTACTCAAGGACGAGCAGGAATTAAGCTTGAGGATGCTGATATGTGCTACTTCTTGAGGTTGCGTTGACTTTTCCCTTGAAGAGGAAAGGGTGATACAGCAAAGTAGAGATAAGTATTTCCCTCAGTTAAGAACCAAGGTATCAATCCAGTAGGAGGCACAAGTAAATCTCCAATATATGCACCTGCACAAACTAACAAACACCTGCACACAATGCGAAAAAGGGGTTCTCAATCCCTTCACGGTCACGAACAAGAGTGAGATCTAATAGAGATAGGTATAAAAGATAAATAAACGAGCAAACTAAAGTAAATATAAATAAATTTCAACAAGGTATTTTAGGGTTTTTTGGTTTATAGACCTGAAAATATATGATGGAAAATAGACCCCGGGGCCATAGGTTTCACTAGAGACTTCTCTCTTGAACATAGCATACGATGGGGAAACAAATTACTGTTGAGCAATTGACACAAAAGTGCATAATTATGACGATATCTAAGGCAATGATCATGAATATAGGCATCACGTCCGTGAAAAGTAGACCGACTCCTGCCTGCATCTACTACTATTACTCCACACATCGAACGCTATCCAGCATGCATCTAGAGTATTAAGTTCATAAGAACGAAGTAACGCCTTAAGTAAGATGACATGATGTAGAGGGATAAACTCAACAAATATGATATAAACCCCATCTTTTTATTCTTGATGGCAACAATATAATACGTGCCTCGCTACCCCTCTGTCACTGGGTGAGGACACCGCAAGATTGAACCCAAAACTAAGCACCTCTCCCATTGCAAGAAAAACCAATCTAGTTGGTCAAACCAAACCGATAGTTCGAAGAGAAATACAAAGATATATTAATCATGCATAAAAGAGTTCACAGAAGACTCAAATAATATTCATAGATAATCTAAGCATAAATCCACAATTCATCATATCTCAACAAACGCACCGCAAAAGAAGATTACATCAAAAAGATCTCCAAGAACATCGAGGAGAACATTGTATTGAAGATCAAAGAGAGTGAAGAAGCCATCTAGCTACTAGCTATGGACCCGTAGGTCCGTGGTAAACTACTCACGCTTCATCGGAAGGGCAGCAAGGTTGATGTAGAGGCCCTCCATGATCGAATCCCCCTCCGACAGAGTGCCAGAAAAGGCCCCAAGATGGGATCTCACGGGAACAGAGGCTTGCGGCGGCGGAAAAGTATTTTCGTGGATGAGGGAGTCCTGGATTAAGGGGTTCTTGGGTGTTTGGCCCAAGTGACGTGGGCTGGACTGATGGGCTATGAAGATACAAGACCGAAGACTCTCACCCGTGTCCGGATGGGACTCTCCTTGGCGTGGATGGCAAGCTTGACGTTCGGATATGAAGATTCCTTTCTCTGTAACCGACTTTGTACAACCCTAGTCCCCTTCGGTGTCTATATAAATCGGAGGGTTTAGTCCGTAGAGGCAATCATAATCATACATGCTAGATTTCTAGGGTTGTAGCCATTACGATCTCGTGGTAGATCAACTCTTGTAATACTCATATTCATCAAGATCAATCAAGCAGGAAGGAGGGTATTACCTCCATAGAGAGGGCCCGAACCTGGGTAAACATCGTGCCCCCTGTCTCCTGTTACCATCGACCTTAGATGCACAGTTCGGGACCCCCTACTCGAGATCCGCCGGTTTTGACACCGACATTGGTGCTTTCATTGAGAGTTCCGCTGTGACGTCGAAAACGGAATTGATGGCTCGCCTTGTTATCAAGGATAGTATCACCTCCGGAGGATCCCTGGCCTCAGGCCAAACCCTCCGGTTGGGCGGCTTTACCATGACCGCCCGTCCGGCCTTTAAGCCGACGATGACTTCTCGGGTCATCGAAAATCGCCTCCGTGTTGACTCCGAGTACTCCAAACAGATGGATCCGACGGAGCTGTCGTCCTTAAACAAAATCCTGGATCGCATCGCCGCCTTGGGGGTCGCTACAGACTACGATCGGATTGGGCTTAAACCCGATCAGAGAGAAATCAAATCTCCGCCGATCACCCATCAGACAACGGTAGTAGAGGAGCAAAACAACAACTCTCCCTCTATATTGAGGAAGAACTATGTTCTGATTTACGAGCTCGAAGAGCCGGATACCTGTCCACGGAACGACATGCCTTGTCCTCCGAACCTGGAATCGGATGGTGGACCTGAAAATCGGTCGATATCCCGGAGCCCGAATTATTAAGCTCGGATGTTTCTCAAACTCCGGATCCCAAATTGGGTCAGGGTTCATATTTAAATCCACCCACCCACCCAGATATACGTGATCTCACATACCTACGGTAGCAGTCTCAGGAAACAGTCCATCACTTTTGGGCCAGGTTCCTCCTTGTCAAAGACAAGATTAAAGATTGCCGCGATGAAGACGCGATCTCAGTATTTTGCAATAATTGCACGGACGAAGGAATCCTCAACGCCATCAACCACCGTCACATATTACGCTTCCCTGACTTGGCAACCATAGTACAGAAGTACTGCACAATGGAAAGCGCTTGGAAAACTCAGGCGGCCCGTTGGGAACCACCGGTTTCCACTCAACCCCTCGTCCGGGCTAAAAGGACGCGCCCTCGTGGGGCGCCCGACCCAGCAGTAAAGAAATCAAAGCCCATTACGGGGCGCGGAACCGTTCTGGAAGGATGGCTCGATAGGCCATGCAAAATACACACGACACCGGATACCATACCAACCCACAACCTTATGGCATGTTGGATACTCCGGCAAGTGGCCAAGAGCGGCGAGGATATCCTCACCAAAAATACCCCAGAGCAACACCCCCGGAAGATGACGACCTCAGCGTATTGACAGTCTTCGAGACCTTCGCTTCAAACAATCGGCATAAAAGGGCCTTCCGCGACCTTGCCGAAGTCTGCCAAGTCGTAGCAATAAACCCCTGGAACGACACGGCCATAACTTTCAATGCCAGTGACGAACCAAAATTCCGGACAGTCCGGGCACCAGCCGCCTTGGTCCTCAATCCAATTGTGGACGGTTTTCGCCTCACCAAAGTGCTCATGGACGGCAGCAGCGGATTAAACCTCATCTACGAGGACACACTCAATAAAATGGAAATAGACAGGAGCCGCATCGAGCAAAGTAGCACGACCTTTCGAGGAATCATTCCCAGTCGGGAGGCGCGATGCGCGGGAAAAATCATGTTCGACGTGGTATTCGGCACGCCGGAGAATTATCGGTCCGAAGAGATAACCTTCTAAGTGGCCCCTTTCAACAGTGGATATCATGCCCTATTGGGGCGAGATGTATTTACATGCTTCCAAGCTATACCTCACTACGGGTACATGAAGCTCAAGATGCCCGAGCCCAATGGTATTATCACTCTTACCAGTGATCCGGACATAGCACTCTGTGCCGAAAACAAAACCGCATCCCTGGCCCTCGAGGCACTGTCTGAAGTCCTCACGGCCGAAGAGTTAACCGCGGTACGCTCCACGGTGGATAGGGATGACGTAATCTTGGACAAGCGACCCAAATCCACCTCCTTTAAACCAACAGATGAAATAGTCAAATTTCAAGTCCACCCGACGGACCCCAAGAAGACAGCATCCATCGGGGCACAGCCGGACCCAACGGTTGACGCTGCGCTACGAGAGTTCATGCGCGAGAACTGGGACATATTCGCCTGGCACCCTTCTGATATGCCCGTAATCCCACGCAGGTTGGCCGAACACAGCCTCAACATATTGAAGGGATATAAACCGGTCAAGCAAACACTGCGGCGCTTTTCCGAACCCAAACGACAAGCTATGGGGGAGGAGCTAGCCAAGCTAATCGAGGCCGGATTCATCAGAGAAATAAAACACCCAGACTGGCTAGCAAACCTGGTGGTGGTGCCAAAGAAGGATAAATCCTGGCGCCTATGCGTCGATTTCAAAGACCTCAACAAGGCCTGCCCTAAGGATCCCTTCCCCCTCCCTCGCATCGATCAGATTATCGATGCTACTGCAGGACATGACTCACTGTGTTTCCTCGACGCATACTCTGGATACCATCAAATCAAAATGAAGGAGTCCGAACAAGCCGCAACGACATTCATTACCCCATATGGGCCGTTCTGCTTCAACACTATGCCTTTCGGACTTAAGAATGCCGGCGCCACCTACCAACGCATGATTAAAACATGCCTGGAGAAACAGATCGGCAAGACAGTTGAAGCATATGTGGACGACATCGTCATCAAAACTAGGCACGTCGAGTCATTGATTGATGATTTACGTCTCACATTCGACAACCTCCGTACATATGACATCAAGCTCAATCCGGAAAAGTGTGTTTTCGGCGTTCCCGCCGGAAAACAGCTGGGCTTCATCGTCTCCAATAGAGGAATTGAGGCAAATCCAGCCAAAATCCAAGCTTTGTCACAATTGGCTACACCAACAGACCTTAAACAGGTCCAAAAACTAGCCGGATGTGTGGCAGCTTTAAGCCGCTTTATCTCCAGATTAGGAGAAAAAGCATTGCCGCTCCATCGCCTCCTCCGACGCACCGACCACTTCGAGTGGACGGATGCGGCAACGGCCGGACTAGAAGAGATAAAGGCTCTTTTAGCGAGCAACCCAATCCTGGCCGCGCCGAACGTCGGCGAACCCATGTTATTATACATCTCGGCAACACACTAGGTGGTGAGCGCGGTGCTCGTCATCGAGCGAGAGGAGGACGGATACAAATTCCCACTTCAGAAACCGGTATACTACGTATCCACTGTCCTCAGACCATGCAAATCCCGGTACCCTCATTACCAAAAGATAGCATACGCAGTCTTCATGGCATCTCGGAAGCTACGACACTACTTTCAAGAGTGCTCAATCACGGTGGCTTCTTAAGTACCACTCAATGACATAATAAACAACCGCGATGCCACTGGCCGGATTGCCAAGTGGGCCATTGAGCTCCTTCCATTCGACATAACATACAAACCGCGCCGGGCCATTAAATCCCAAGTACTGGCCGACTTCGTTGCCGAATGGACAGAGGCCGAACCCCCTAAAGAGTACGACACATATTCCAACTGGGTCATGCACTTCGATGGTTCCAAAATGCTGGCGGGCTTAGGAGCGGGCGTTGTTTTAACGTCCCCCATTGGAGACACAGTTCAGTACGTACTCCAAATATTATACACAGAGTCCAACAATGCAGACGAATACGAGGCCTTATTGCAGGGTCTTTGGATGACTGTCTCCATGGGCATACAACGCCTAGAGGTGCGCGGGGATTCAAACCTCACAATATCCCAAATAAATGGAGATTTCAACGCCAAAGATCCGAAGATGGTGGCCTATCGTAACGCCGTTCTCAAAATGTTGGCTCGGTTCGAGGGGCTCGAGTTTCATCATGTGGCTCGAGAAAGTAATCAAGCGGCGGATGTCCTAGCTCGCATCGGCGCCAAGCGCGACCCCGTCCCGCCTAACATATTCCTGGAAAGGCTCTTCAAGCCATCCGTGGTGTGGCAAGGGGAGAGCGGCAACACTAGTCCAGACCCGATTATACCCCCATATTCCGAACACAATACCAATATCATCGGGGGCTCAGCCACCGAAATAACACCATCGGCCCATCTTATCATGGCAGTAATTGCCCCATGGACCGAACCTTTCTTGGCCTACCTTAATAGGCGAGATCTCCCTGAGGATCAGAATGAGGCTTGCCGCATTGTCCGGCGCTCGAAACCCTACAAGGTCCATGACGGAGAGCTCTACAAGAAAAGCGCTACCGGAGTACTCCAAAGATGTATCTCCGAAGAAGAGGGACGACACCTCGTGGCCGAAATTCATGCCGGTCTCGGTGGTCACCACGCCGCGGCTCAGGCCCTTGTAAGTAAGGCCTTCCATACAGGTTTCTATTGGCCGACGGCCCGAGCAGATGCACAGGATCTTGTCCAACGTTGCGTTGGATGCCAGCTTTTCGCCAACCAAAGCCATATGCCTCCCACCACTCTACAAACAATCCCCATTACTTGGCCTTTTGCGATCTGGGGGCTTGATATGGTCGGACCCCTTAAAGGAGGAAGCCATAAGAAAAAATATCTGCTGGTCATGGTAGATAAATTCACCAAATGGATAGAGGCCAAAACCAGTTAAAACGGCCGAAACCGGACCAGTGATAGACTTAATATCCGGTGTTGTGCACCGTTATGGCGTCCCACACAGCATCATCACCGATAACGGCTCCAATTTTACAGCTGATGAGGTAAAAACCTGGTGTGCTAATCTGGGCATTAAGCTTGATTATGCCTCCGTCTATCACCTGCAAACAAACGGTCAAGTCGAACAAGCCAATGGTCTTATTATGAGCGGCATTAAGCCTAGACTAGTGCGGTCTTTGAAAGAATCAGACAAGCACTAGGTTGAGGAGCTCGACTCCGTACTCTGGGGGTTGCGGACCACGCCCAATCGTACTACCGGATACACACTGTTCTTCATGGTGTACGGCGCAGAGGCCGTGTTGCCCTGCGACATTATTCATGACTCACCTTGAGTGCGCATGTACGAAGAGAGAGAGGGCGAGCTTGATCGGAAGGATAGTTTAGACGCCCTGGAGGAGGAGCGCGACGTTGCAAAAGCTTGTTCCGCACTGTATCAACAATAGGCTCACAGATATCAAAGCAGAGAAGTGCGGGCCAAAACTTATAATGTTGGCGAACTCGTTCTACGCTTGCCAGAGAAGAAAAAGGACAAACTCAAGCCCAAGTGGGAGGGTCCCTTCATCATTGATGAAGTTCTCATTGGAGGAGCATACCGCCTGCGTGATGCATTAGATAATCGCTTAGAGCCGAACCCATGGAATGCTGCTAGACTCCGAAGATTCTACTCCTAGAGCCGGACTCTTTGTCCGTCTTCTTCTCCCTTTGTTTCCATTATTTTTTTCCTCTCTTTAACTTTTCTTCTAGCTTTAAGCTCTCGTGTGGCTAAACCACACACCTATGACGTGCACATCCTTAAATATGTACGCCCATAATACCCGGGGGGCTTCTTGTACAGAAGCTTATTATTATTTTTCGAGCATCAAGCTCACCACATATGTGTTTTTTCCTCATATGTACCTTTCCTTCGCCATTATATGCATCGTTATGACTTAAGTTTTGGCCAAGCTGGGTTGCCTGGCTTCTGTGCTTATGCCCTACGTTCCCATTTGTTCAGCTAGGGCATAAAGGGAGCACCTCTGCGATTGTTACTGCCGGGTCATCCGGATGTGTACCTCAGACTGGGTGAAGCCGAAAGCTAGCATTCTTAAGGGAATATTTGGTCGGCGGACTAAAGATGTTTTCACACTCATTACACTATGAACCCCCAGATGTTACCAATACTGCGATTTTTTCAATCACAGTTCGGACATGCACATTAACGCATGTTCACCCAGGGAAAGGAACCCTTAACGGAACTATTCTCTCTGGAAGATGTTTCTTACTATTACAATGTAATATAACATAGCTAGCCGTATACAACTTGTCTGTTCAAGAAACTATGACCCTTACGCCTGGTTTCCACGCATACCCCAGTATATATTGCCGCTTTGGTATTCGAAAACACTCCGCACCTTCGGGTCCAGAGGTCGAAGCGAAAAGGTCTGCCATGACAATCGTTTTACAATCCGGCTAGGGACAATTATGTCAATAGAAGTACATAGTCACTTGGACTCAAAAACGTCTTCCTCTATACCATCTAACAGGTTGTCTAGCTTACAATCCTATTGAGAATATTTGGCGGCTACCTTTACTTGGTCATATACTAAACTAACTGGAATTTCTTTTCCATCTAACCCTTTAGGCCCGACCCGGGCCATATGATTCAGATCAAGCTTGGTGTACCGTGTCTTCACCATGGCCCAGGCCTCTCGCGCACCTTCTCGGCAGGCTGATATCTTCCATAATCAAATACGCCGCCGTGCTCCTTTGAATAGCTCCACGAGGTCTGCCATACTTCCTGGAGGGGAGGCGGATGGCCATAAAGACTTGGCAACACTCCGCATTGCTTGCCGAACTCGCTCGTGCATATGGGACAACTCTTGTAGGAGGTCGCCTTGAGATCCGGACATTTCCTCTTCGGGATGGCCAGTCAGCGTACCTGCAGACATAAATCTGTCAGTTCCTGCCCTCGCCGAATTATAGGGAGGCAGGTTTGAAAAGCATACTGAATATGTCGTCTCATAGTCTCTTATTCTCCTTCACGGAGTCGGCCAGCTGGGCTCGCACGTCTTTTAGTTCTTCGCCCAGCAGGGTGTTGGAATCCTGCAGCTTATTTTTCTCATCCCTGACCCGTGTCAGCACACGCTCACCCGCGACTAGTTGCCTTTTGGCCTCTTGTTCACCCGCTTGTGCGACTTTCAGGGCCTCCTTCGGTTGATCCGATGATCCTGCCATGGGGAATACAAACAGTATTAATATTGCTGGTATATGATTATATTTTCTCGATGGAGGGGAACATTACCAGGCGACGCCTTCTTGGATTTCTTCAGTTCGGCGGTAGCAGCAGCTAGCTAGGTCTGACACTTTTCCAGCTCTTGAGACAACAGGATGTTCTTCTCTGTGAGCACCTGGTAATACAATGATCCTTAAATCCGTTGTATCAACTGCTTCAAGTCTCGGGGCCTACTGGTATATATAATTATCTGATTTGTACAAATGAGTACTTACCCGCATATCTTTCAAATGCTGGTCCGTGGCTCTGGTAAGCCCGTCTCGAGCAGCTCGGATGTATGCATCAGCCGAGCTGAAGGCGGTGAATGCCTCTTTTGTAAAGCCAGGGTCGCGAAGAGCGGCCCGTCAGCGCCGATGATTCATAGCGCTTTCCACTTCAGAGTTTGTGATGGATACTCATCCGAATCCTCTATCGAAGGACAATCCGGCGTCACCCTTGCATCAGCCCTCGCCTTTAAGGCAGGGTCTGGAACCTTACTTGTGGAGGCGCGACCAGCGGAATCCACGGACATAGTCCGGTGAACGTTTTTTCTGCTAAGACACATCAGATAATGTCATAGTTTGATGTGACTTCCAGGGGGCATGATAAAACCATGCCTCTTTGATGAAGGCTCTGCCGTGTTGTCGTTCGCCTTCCTCTTTGAAGATTTGCTCAGCGCTGGCGCCGCTCTCTCAGGAGATGCCTCTGGTGCACGTTGAGGTGTCGGGCGCCTCCCCTTTAGAGCGCGAAATAGTTCGGTGGGTGAGGCGTAATGAGGAAAATCTTTCGAAGAAGGTGTCTCTTGATTACTTACATGTGAGGGAGGGAGGAGGCCGGGATAGTCGGCGATGATGGGCACTGCTACCTCTTGAGCACTGCGTTGGTTTTCCCTTGAAGAGGAAAGGGTGATGCAGCAAAGTAGCGTAAGTATTTCCCCCAGTTTTTGAGAACCAAGGTATCAATCCAGTAGGAGGCTACGCGCGAGTCCCTCGCACCTACACAAAACAAATAAATCCTCGCAACCAACGCGATAAGGGGTTATCAATCCCTACACGGTCACTTACGAGAGTGAGATCTGATAGATATGACAGGATAATATTTTTGGTATTTTTATGATAAAGATGCAAAGTAAAATAAAAGCAAAGTAAAAAGCAACGAAAATAACCAAGTGTTGGAAGATTAATATGATGAAGATAGACCCGGGGGCCATAGGTTTCACTAGTGGCTTCTCTTAAGAGCATAAGTATTTTACGGTGGGTGAACAAATTACTATTGAGCAATTGACAGAATTGAGCATAGTTATGAGAATATCTAGGTATGATCATGTATATAGGCATCACGTCCGAGACAAGTAGACCGACTCCTGCCTGCATCTACTACTATTACTCCACACATCGACCGCTATCCAGCATGCATCTAGAGTATTAAGTTCATAAGAACAGAGTAACGCCTTAAGCAAGATGACATGATGTAGAGGGATAAATTCATGCAATATGATAAAAAACCCATCTTGCTATCCTCGATGGCAACAATACAATACGTGCCTTGCTGCCCCTACTGTCACTGGGAAAGGACACCACAAGATTGAACCCAAAGCTAAGCACTTCTCCCATTGCAAGAAAGATCAATCTAGTAGGCCAAACCAAACTGATAATTCGAAGAGACTTGCAAAGATAACCAATCATACATAAAAGAATTCAGAGAAGATTCAAATATTGTTCATAGATAAACTTGATCATAAACCCACAATTCATAGGTCTCAACAAACACACCGCAAAAGAAGATTACATCGAATAGTTCTCCACGAGAGAGGGGGAGAACATTGTATTGAGATCCAAAAAGAGAGAAGAAGCCATCTAGCTAATAACTATGGACCCGAAGGTCTGAGATAAACTACTCACACTTCATCGGAGGGGCTATGGTGTTGATGTAGAAGCCCTCCGTGATCGATGCCCCTTCCGGCGGAGCTTTGGAACAGGCCCCAAGATGGGATCTCGTGGATACAGAAGGTTGCGGCGGTGGAATTAGGTTTTTGGCTCCGTATCTGATCGTTTGGGGGTACGTAGGTATATATAGGAGGAAGGAGTACGTCGGTGGAGCAACAGGGGGCCCACGAGGGTGGAGGGCGCGCCTGGGGGGTAGGCGCGCCCCCCTACCTCGTGGCCTCCTCTTTTGTTTCTTGACGTAGGGTCCAAGTCCTCTGGATCATGTTCGTTCCAAAAATCACGTTCCCGAAGGTTTCATTCCGTTTGGACTCCGTTTGATATTCTTTTTCTGCGAAACTCTGAAATAGGCAAAAAACAGCAATTCTGGGCTGGGCCTCCGGTTAATAGGTTAGTCCCAAAAATAATATAAAAGTGAATAATAAAGCCCAATAATGTCCAAAACAGAATATAATATAGCATGGAGCAATCAAAAATTATAGATACGTTGGAGACGTATCAAGCATCCCCAAGCTTAATTCCTGCTCGTCCTCGAGTAGGTAAATGATAAAAACAGAATTTTTTGATGCGAAATGCTACTTGGCGTAATTTCAATGTAATTCTTCTTAATTGTGGTATGAATATTCAGATCCGAAAGATTCAAGACAAAAGTTCAATATTGACATAAAAATAATAATACTTCAAGCATACTAACTAAGCAATTATGTCTTCTCAAAATAACATGGCCAAAGAAAGTTATCCCTACAAAATCATATAGTCTGGCTATGCTCTATCTTCACCACACAAAATATTTAAATCATGCACAACCCCGATGACAAGCCAAGCAATTGTTTCATACTTTTGACATTCTCAAACTTTTTCAATCTTCACGCAATACATGAGCGTGAGCCATGGACATAGCACTATATGTGGAATAGAATGATGGTTGTGGAGAAGACAAAAAAGGAGGGAGAATATAGTCACACATCAACTAGGCGTATCAACGGGCTATGGAGATGCCCATCAATAGATATCAATGTGAGTGAGTAGGGATTGCCATGCAACGGATGCACTAGAGCTATAAGAATATGAAAGCTGAACAAAGGAAACTAAGTGGGTGTGCATCCAATTCGCTTGCTCACGAAGACCTAGGGCATTTGAGGAAGCCCATCATTGGAATATACAAGCCAAGTTTTATAATGAAAAATTCCCACTAGTATATGAAAGTGATATCATAGGAGACTCTCTATCATGAAGATTATGGTGCTACTTTTGAAGCACAAGTGTGGTAAAAGGATAGTAACATTGTCCCTTCTCTCTTTTTCTCTCATTTTTTTATTTGGGCCTTTTCTTATTTTTTTATGGCCTCTTTTTTTTCGTCCAGAGTCTCATCCCGACTTGTGGGGGAATCATAGTCTCCATCATCCTTTCCTCACTTGGGACAATGCTCTAAAAATGATGATCATCACACTTTTATTTACTTACAACTCAACAATTACAACTCAATACTTAGAACAGAATATAACTCTATATGAATGCCTCCGGCGGTGTACCGGGATATGCAATGAATCAAGAGTGACATGTATGAAAGAATTATGAACGATGGCTTTGCCACAAATACAATGTCAACTACATGATCATGCAAAGCAATATGACAATGACGGAGCCTGTCATAATAAACGAAACGGTGGTATGTTGCATGGCAATATATCTCGGAATGGCTATGGAAATGCCATGATAGGTAGGTATGGTGGCTGTTTTGAGGAAGGTATATGGTGGGTGTATGATACCGGCGAAAAGTGCGTGGTATTAGAGAGGCTAGCAATGGTGGAAGGGAGAAGGGTGCGTATAATCCATGGACTCAACATTAGTCATAAAGAACTCATATACTTATTGCAAAAATCTACAAGTTATCAAAGCAAAGTATTACGCGCATGCTCCTAGGGGGATAGATTGGTAGGAAAAGACCATCGCTCGTCCCCGGCCGCCACTCATAAGGAAGACAATCAATAAATAAATCATGCTCCGACTTCATCACATAACGGTTCACCATACGTGCATGCTATGGGAATCACAAACTTTAACACAAGTATTTCTCAAATTCGCAACTACTCAACTAGCATGACTCTAATATCACCATCTTCATATCTCAAAACAATTATCAAGCATCAAACTTCTCATAGTATTCAACACACTCATAAGATTTTTTCTTTTACTAATCTTGTATGCCTATTATTATTAAAGCAAACTACCATGCTGTTTTGTAGGACTCTCAAAATAATCTAAGTGAAGCATGAGAGATCAATAGTTTCTATAAAACAAATCCACCACCGTGATCTAAAAGATATAAGTGAAGCACTAGAGCAAAAACTATATAACTCAAAAGATATAAGTGAAGCACATAGAGTATTCTAATAATTTCCGAATCATGTGTATCTCTCTCAAAAGGTGTGTAAAGCAAGGATGATTGTGGTAAACTAAAAAGCAAAGACTCAAATAATACAAGACGCTCCAAGCAAAACACATATCATGTGGTGAATAAAAATATAGCTCCAAGTAAAGTTACTGATGGAAGTAGACGAAAGAGGGGATGCCTTCCGGGGCATCCCCAAGCTTTGGCTTTTCGGTGTCCTTAGATTATCTTGGGGGTGCCATGGGCATCCCCAAGCTTAGGCTCTTGCCACTCCTTGTTCCATAATCCATCAAATCTTTCACTCAAAACTTGAAAACTTCACAACACAAAACTTAACAGAAAATCTCGAGAGCTCCGTTAGCGAAAGAAAACAAAAGACCACTTCAAGGTACTGTAATGAACTCATTCCTTATTTATATTGGTGTTAAACCTACTGTATTCCAACTTCTCTATGGTTTATAAACTCTTTTACTAGCCATAGATTCATCAAAATAAGCAAACAACACACGAAAAACAGAATCTGTCAAAAACAGAACAGTCTGTAGTAATCTGTAACTAACGCAAACTTCTGGAACTCCAAAAAATCATCCAAAATTGGACGACCTAGACAATTTGTTTATTGATCAGCAGCAATTGGAACCAATATTTTATCACGTTCCGGTGATTTTTAACAATTATTTTCGTGAACAGAAAGTTTCTGGAAATTACAGAAAGATCAAATAACTGTCATCCAAGAAGATCCTATAGGTTTAACTTGGAACAAACACTAATTAAAACATAAAAACACATCTAAACAGAGGCTAGATCAAATATTTATTCCTAAAAAGAATCAAAAAGCAAAAAACTAAAAATAAAATTGGGTTGCCTCCCAACAAGCGCTATCGTTTAACGCCCCTAGCTAGGCATAAAAGCAAGGATAGATCTAGGTATTGCCATAATAATGGTACGGCAAGTCATGAAAACTTTTCTCATATTCTCTACGTTCAGCAGCAAGTTTTCTTTGAGGCAAGCAAAAATAATCAAAAGGGCCAAATTAAAACCTAATCCATTATTTTGAATAGCAAAATCATCATTAAGCTCGGAAATTCTATCAACTAGAACATCGGATGGAATCTTTTTCCTAAGATTTTCATTATAAGCAACATGATCCAAAGATTGTAAACGCATCATGTCTTCTTGATTAAAAAGGATAGCTTCTATGGGAGGATGAGTAGCATCTACCCTATAATGTGCAAAGATTTCTCTAGCCTCTTTCATTATGAATCTAAACTCATGAGCCAAAAAGATAGTGGCGGCACGCTTAACAGAAGAATGCTCAATATTAGAAAATTCTAGGAAAATTCTTAGTATGCAAGGATGCATATGAAGAAATTGCCTTTCAAGTTCAACTACAAGCAACGATATTGCATCCGCAAGGCTACTAGTTTTATGAAGAATAGAGACACCCATAATGGGCAAAGCTCCGGCACAAGTAAAGAAATCTTGAATAACTCCTTTCCCAATAATATTGCCACTACCGACTCGAAACTTTTTGGTGTGCAAGATAGTATGTTCCTCAAGAGGATCATCGAAAGCATCAAAGGTTCCCAAGTTATTATTATTGCCTTCATTGGCGATGACCTCCCCAGATTCAGACATGGCGAAAGAAAGGCGAGCGAAAAGAGGCAAATGGAAAAGAGAGGGCGAATAAAACGGCAAGGGTGAAGTGGGGGAGAGGAAAACGAGAGGCAAATGGCAAATAATGTAATGCGGGAGATAAGGTTTTGGGATGGGTACTTGGTATGTTGACTTTTGCGTAGACCTCCCCGGCAACGGTGCCAGAAATCCTTCTTGCTACCTCTTGAGCACTGCGTTGGTTTTCCCTTGAAGAGGAAAGGGTGATGCAGCAAAGTAGCGTAAGTATTTCCCTCAGTTTTTGAGAACCAAGGTATCAATCCAGTAGGAGGCTACACGCGAGTCCCTCGCACCTACACAAAACAAATAAATCCTCGCAACCAACGCGATAAGGGGTTGTCAATCCCTACACGGTCACTTATGAGAGTGAGATCTCATAGATATGATAGGATAATATTTTTGGTATTTTTATGATAAAGATGCAAAGTAAAATAAAAGCAAAGTAAAAAGCAACGGAAATAACTAAGTGTTGGAAGATTAATATGATGAAGATAGACCCGGGGGCCATAGGTTTCACTAGTGGCTTCTCTCAAGAGCATAAGTATTTTACGGTGGGTGAACAAATTACTGTTGAGCAATTGACAGAATTGAGCATAGTTATGAGAATATCTAGGTATGATCATGTATATAGGCATCACGTCCGAGCCAAGTAGACCGACTCCTGCCTGCATTTACTACTATTACTCCACACATCGACTGCTATCCAGCATGCATCTAGAGTATTAAGTTCATAAGAACAGAGTAACGCCTTAAGCAAGATGACATGATGTAGAGGGATAAATTCATGCAATATGATAAAAACCCCATCTTGTTATCCTCGATGGCAACAATACAATACGTGCCTTGCTGCCCCTACTGTCACTGGGAAAGGACACCGCAAGATTGAACCCAAAGCTAAGCACTTCTCCCATTGCAAGAAAGATCAATCTAGTAGGCCAAACCAAACTGATAATTCGAAGAGACTTGCAAAGATAACCAATCATACATAAAAGAATTCAGAGAAGATTCAAATATTGTTCATAGATAAACTTGATCATAAACCCACAATTCATCGGTCTCAACAAACACACCGCAAAAGAAGATTACATCGAATAGTTCTCCACGAGAGAGGGGGAGAACATTGTATTGATATCCAAAAAGAGAGAAGAAGCCATCTAGCTAATAACTATGGACCCGATGGTCTGAGGTAAACTACTCACACTTCATCGGAGGGGCTATGGTGTTGATGTAGAAGCACTCCGTGATCGATGCCCCTTCCGGCGGAGCTTTGGAACAGGCCCCAAGATGGGATCTCGTGGATACATAAGGTTGCGGCGGTGGAATTAGGTTTTTGGCTCCGTATCTGATCGTTTGGGGGTACGTAGGTATATATAGGAGGAAGGAGTACGTCGGTGGAGCAACAGGGGGCCCACGAGGGTGGAGGGCGCGCCTGGGGGGCGCGCCCTCCACCCTCGTGGCCTCCTCTTTTGTTTCTTGACGTAGGGTCCAAGTCCTCTGGATCATGTTCGTTCCGAAAATCACGTTCCCGAAGGTTTCATTCCGTTTGGACTCCGTTTGATATTCTTTCTCCGTGAAACTCTGAAATAGGCAAAAAGACGGCAATTCTGGGCTGGGCCTCCGGTTAATAGGTTAGTCCCAAAAATAATATAAAAGTGAATAATAAAGCCCAATAATGTCCAAAACAGAATATAATATAGCACGGAGCAATCAAAAATTATAGATACGTTGGAGACGTATCAGGCACTTCCGTGCCATCATAGCTCGCCTGGTAGAATACTCCATCCTCAAGCTCCACAAATATATCCAGATCCTTTTCAAATCCAGGGTCAAGGTCCCGGTTGTGATCCTCTGGCTGTGGGCGGGGCTATGAATCCCCTTGGTAGCCTTCCGCCATTCCTGTTACAAATGGATGGGTTGATGCTCATTAAAAGTGACTCAGGGAGAGAATTGAGTAAAGTGGTGGGATCAGAACTCACCCAGCTAGGAGTACTATACATGGAAAATCCGTCTCGACGTTTAATACGAGTGAACTCCTCTTTCTCCCCTTTGTACAGTTCGACCAATATTTTGGCCAAAGCGGTGGGGGTGTCCGGACCCTTCTGACCGCAGCGTGAGGCGTCATCTTCTCCATTATAGTGCCACATGGGAAGCCCTCTGTATTGGAGTGGTTGGACCCCCTGCACTATGGAAGTCGCCATTACCTCGATTATTGATAGTCCGGACTTGGCAAGTGTCATTATCTTGCCCATCAATTGACGGACTTCCGCGCTATCTTCCTCCTCGAGGCTCCGAGGGCGCCAGTTGTGGTGTTTCTTCAACGGAGCATTTGAAAATTCGGGAAGATCCATTCAAACTAGGTCGGGGAGAGCAACGTCCTCGATATAGAACCATTCTGAGGGCCATTCTTCGGGCACCTTCTTTGGCGTGCCGGACAGGTATCCAGTCTCGGCTATGCGCCATACTTCAGCGCCACCCACCTAGAATATCGACCCCTCTTGGTTGTGAGGGACGAGGCAGAATAGCTTCCTCCACAAATCGAAGTGGGCTTCACAGCCCAGGAAAAGCTCGCAAAGGGCAGCAAAACCCGCGATGTGCACGACAGAGGCCGGCGTAAGGTTGTGCAGTTGGAGGCTGTAATATTCCAGGAGTCCTTGGAGGAAAGGGTGGATTGGAAACCCGACGCCTCTCAATAAGTAGGGTACGAAGCACACCCATTCCCCCCTAGTTGGATTGGGGAAATTTTCCGCCAGAACTTCGCCTGTGCAGGAGGTCAATCCTGCTCGGACAGGGACGAGATCCGCGGGGGGAAGGAATCCTTGTGTTTGGAGCTTAACCAACTGCTTGTGGGATACTGAACATCTCTCCCAATCGCCTTTTCGGAGCCGTGGGGGCGGGAGGAAGAACTGGGTGCGCTAGCCATATTGGAGTGGTTTCTCCTAGCAAGCTCTGAGGATTTTCCGCTTGGTGTGGAATGGATCTGAGATCCAATCTGTTTAAATAAACACCTTTCTTACATGGCCGAGGTGTTATGTGCAAAAAGTACCCTGACCTCTCGTATTCGCTCAACGCGTGGAAGCTGAAGCCATGGATGCACAGAAGCCGATGGGTACGACATTAAATGGAAGGCCGAATACAGCTCTTTGAAGTCATCGAAGGAGGAACCCGCCTTGTAATGCTGAAGACAATCTACGCGCAGGACACATCATCATTGAAAGCCTGGTTCTGGGGCTACTGAGGGAGTCCTGGATTAAGGGGTCCTCGGGTGTTCAACCCAAGTGACGTGGGCCGGACTGATGGGCAATGAAGATACAAGACCGAAGACTCTCACCCGTGTCCGGATGGGACTCTCCTTGGCGTGGATGGCAAGCTTGACGTTCGGATATGAAGATTCCTTTCTCTGTAACCGACTTTGTACAACCCTAGTCCTCTCCGGTGTCTATATAAACCAGAGGGTTTAGTCCGTAGAGGCAATCATAATCATACAGGCTAGACTTCTAGGGTTTTAGCCCTTACGATCTCGTGGTAGATCAACTCTTGTAATACTCATATTCATCAAGATCAATCAAGCAGGAAGGAGGGTATTACCTCCATAGAGAGGGCCCGAACCTGGGTACTCGTGTCCCCTGTCTCCTGTTACCATCGACCTTAGACGGACAGTTCGGGACCCCCTACCCGAGATCCGCCAGTTTTGACACCGACAGTAGACGCTTAGGATGTTTGGGGAATATTTGAAAATATATAGAGGTGGAGTTAGGGTTAGGGGACTCCTAAGGGGCCCACAAGCCTGGGGGGCGCCACCCCCCTGGGGCGTGTCCTGAGGGCTTGTGGCCTCGTCGGGACTCCTCTGGCTCTCTCCCCAAGTCTTTTGGATGTGTTCTAGTCCAAGAAAAATCATCGTAAAGTTTTATTCTATTTGGACTCCGTTTGATATTCCTTTTCTGTATAAGTCAAAAACAAGGAAAAACAGAAACTGACACTGCGCTCTAGGTAAATAGGTTAGTCCCAGAAATAATCTAAATAGCATATTAATGCATATAAAACATCCAGAACAGATAATATAATAGCATGGAACAATAAAAAATTATAGATACGTTGGAGACGTATCAAGCATCCCCAAGCTTAATTCTTGCTCGTCCCCGAATAGGTAAATGATAAAATCAGAATTTTTGATGCGGAATGTTACGTAACATATTTATCAATGCAATTTTCTTTATTGTGGCAAGAATATTCAGATCCATAAGATTCAAAACAAAAGTTTAATATTTACATAAAAACAATAATAATTCAAGCATGCTAATAAAGCAATCATGTCTTCTCAAAATAACTTGGCCAAAGAAAGTTATCCCTACAAAATCATATAGTCTGGCTATGCTCCATCTTGATCACTGTCGGTGTCAAAACCGGCGGATCTCGGGTAGGGGGTCCCGAACTGTGCGTCTAAGGTCGATGGTAACAGGAGACGGGGGACACGATGTTTACCCAGGTTCGGGCCCTCTCTATGGAGGTAATACCCTACTTCCCGCTTGATTGATCTTGATGAATATGAGTATTACAAGAGTTGATCTACCACGAGATCGTAATGGCTAAACCCTAGAAGTCTAGCCTATATGACTATAGTAATGAATATCCTTTCCGGACTAACCCCTTTGGTTTATATAGACACCGGGGGGATCTAGGTTTACATAGAGTCGGATACATAAGAAGGAATCTTCATAATTGGTCGCCAAGCTTGCCTTCCACACCAAGAAGAGTCCAGTCCGGACACGGGTACAGTCTTCGGCCTTCATGTCTTCATAGCCCATCAGTCCGGCCCAATGGATAACAGGCCGGACGCCCGAGGACCCCCTTAGTCCAGGACTCCCTCAGTAGCCCCTGAACCTGGCTTCAATGACGAGGACTCCGGCGCGCAGATTGTCTTCGGCATTGCAAGGCGGGTTCCCCCTTTTTCCAAACTCCAAGATAGTCTTCAGATGTATTGATTGTATCCGGACTTGTATACACAACTGCAGAGGATATAATATTTTACGAGTTCAATCCCCCGACAACTTTTTGGTAATATGACATCACGCCTGCTTCGGACATAATTTGCGAACCACTTTAGCTGGCCCGTCGTCCCACATCTCAAGACGCGGTTTTATTGGCACGTCTTATCCAAGCGGAGATCGTGCCTCCCTTTTTTAAGGGATTCCTGTCAACCTGGACGTGGGTAACCCAACCGTCGCTTGGGTACAACTCCTCGGAAACAAGCAAGTTTTCGAGGCCTGAAAGGAGACGTTTGATATTCACAGCCTTTATATATAGGGGTATAGACCCGTCTTTTTCTTCCACGCTTGCTTCTCCCTCAATCCCCGCAATCCCGAGTTCTACCACCCGGGTTCGATTGCTACAAGCCCCAATTATGTCCGGATCCAGCCGTCAAGGCCGGTAGGTAGCTTCTTCCGTCACGGAGGGAGATATTGCAAAGCTTCGGGTGGCGAGGTATTTGACTGCGGAAATCCATCATCGGCTTCCCGCCGAGGGGCAGGTTATTCCCACCCCCAGATCCGGCGAGAGGGTCCTGTTTGTGTCCCACTTCCTTCGCGGGTTAGAGTTTGCACTTAACCCCTTCGTTCGGGGGCTCATGTTCTATTACGTGCTAGATTTTCACGATATGGCCCCGGACTCTATTCTTCTTATTTTGGCGTTCATCATCACGTGCGAAGCCTTCCTCCGGACTCCCCCGGACTTCGGCCTGTGGCTCAAGACCTTCGATGTGAAGCCGCAAGTGATAAAGGGGGAGCAGGCCGAGTGCGGTGGTGCTTCAATATTCAAGCTTGCTAGCGCCGTTTGGCTGAAAGGATCCTTCGCCAAATCTTCCGATCTGTGGTAGCAGGGGTGGTTCTATATCACCGAGCCCCGTGGCTCTAAGTGGGCAACTGCGCCTATATTTCGATCCGGCCCCCCAACTCAGCTTGCATCGTGGATTAATAAGGGGTTGGATTGGGGATCAACGAACGAGGTGCGAGCTCTGCAAAGTCGCATCCGAAGCCTCATCGAGAAGGACATCGATATAGCCAACGTCGTTCAAGTAATGTTACTCGTTGGACACTGCCGTGCCAGCGATGGCCTCTCCGCATGTGGGAGTTTAATCCGGAAGGGCCGCGAATGCTTCAGCACTTCTTCGGCACTACACACGAAGGAATGTGGAGATTATTCTTCGGGAAACGAAGGCAATGGCCGGACACCACCGAAGATGTCGGCCTAGACTGTAACCATCCGGATACCCCGGTAGGTACCCGTTTGCTGAATACCTTATAATTAGACACCCAGTGGCAAGATACCGACAGTATCATCCTTCTTCAGGGCTGGATAAAGAAGGTGGAGTGGATTAGGTGTCCGGCTCCCTTCCCGAAGACTCAGCTACTCCTGTGCTAACAAGGATGCTGGCCTCGGCACCATACCAGGCACTAGCAGGGGAGGGTGAGAAGACCCAAGATGACCTTGGTTCCGGAGGTAAGTCGGACACTGAGTCCAGAGAAATCGACCTTTCCTTGCCCGAGGACAGAGGCGGAAAAGGACCCAATATCCCTTCTCCAAGCAGGAGGAAAAGGGCCGCCTCCGACGATTGGGAGGGGCGGTCTTCCAAGAAGGGCAAGATGCCACCGTCGAGCGGCTTGGGTTTGAAAAGCGACGCCGTTGGACAGCTCCAACAGGGGGACAAGCCCTCGGCCAAACCGTAAGAGAATCCGGAGTACTTTGATAGAGTCCTGCTCCATTGCTGTTACCGAAGATATTCGTAATGCATTCATGCATTTTCGCAGGTCGGCACAGAGTTTTTCTGGGCGATCCTCTTCTTCAGGGATTCTTCTCCCAGAGATGATGGAGAGCGAGACGCCTCCTCCAACCTCCTCGCCCAATATGGCGAACGACTCCGAAGTGTCATCGCGGAGGGTCTCTTTTGACCAACAAGTTACACAGGAGACAGGAGAGGCAGTACCCGAAGGTGGACCTCCGGCCATCCAGGATTCCGGGGCTGACGCTAACAAAGGCCCCGGACTATCTGGTTCACAGCCGACGGTGATTCTGGAGACTGGTGAATAGATTCCTTCAAAGGATGACTGTGCCCCTGGAGCAGTGTCTGGAAACCCGGAGACTCCTGATATATTGCAGGACATGTTGCGGAAAGCATCTGTCTCGGGGGAATAGCGTACCTTGATGGGTACAGTGATTGAGAAGATTTTGTCCGCGAAGAGCAGATTAAATGAAGCTTTTATGAGCCTTCTGAAGGGCTTCGAGGTTTGTGACATAATGTTTTTCAGCTATGTTTCATTTGCAAAGGCGCGCCTGTGTATAGATAGTAGCCCCTAAGACTCAGGTTGTCTTCCATTAGGAAGCAAACAGAGGATCGAAAAATGATCGTTTTGAGGATTAACCTGATGAACTTGAACACAGGCTGCTTCCCCCTTGGCCACTTCCCGGACTATGGAAATTGCCGAGCTGCAGCGGAAGCTTGACGTGGCAGGAGATGATCTTGCATTAATCAATAAGCGTCTTGATGAGTCGCAAGGTATGTATTCGGGGTAATCCCCATACATTTTTGTGGTATAAGCATGATGCTATAATTTTTATGCTGGAGTATGCATGGCTGCAAACGGTGCTGCCACCGTTGAATTTCTTCGAGCGGAGCTGGCCCGGGCCAAGGAGTAGGCCCGACGTAGCAATGCTGCTGCCGAAAAGGCATCGACTGAATTAAAAGCCGAACAAGCTGCACGGCGCCAAGATGAGGAGAAGATATCCACGATGACGCTCAAACTGGAGAATGCTACCAGCCGCTATGAATTTCTAGAGAAGGAGGGTAAAGCCTTAACGGCTGATCTGGACAAGGCCCTACAGGAGGCGAGGGAAGCACGATCAAAATCCAGAGCAGCCCGTGAGGAGGTTCAGCAGGCGAAGGAGATTGTGGCTGGAAAGCCTTTTCTGCTGCAAACTAAGTTCGGTGACCCGGACTATGCTCAGCTTAACCAAGTGTGGAGTTCTCCAGACGAGTTCTTGGACTTGTGATAACCCACAAGTATAGGGATCACAACAGTTTTCGAGGGTAGAGTATTCAACCCAAATTTATTGATTCGACACAAGGGGAGCCAAAGAATATTCTCAAGTATTAGCAGTTGAGTTGTCAATTCAACCACACCTGGATAACTTAGTATCCGCAACAAAGTATTTAGTAGCAAAGTAGTATGGAACTAACGGTAACGGTAGCAAAAGTAATATTTTTGGGTTTTGTAGTGATTGTAATAGTAGCAACGGAAAAGTAAATAAGCGAAGAACAATATGTGAAAAGCTCGTAGGCATTGGATCGGTGATGGAGAATTATGCCAGATGCGGTTCATCATGTAACAATCATAACATAGGTTGACACAGAACTAGCTCCAATTCATCAATGTAATGTAGGCATGTATTCCGAATATAGTCATACGTGCTTATGGAAAAGAACTTGCATGACATCTTCTGTCCTACCCTCCCGTGGCAGCGGGGTCCTAATGGAAACTAAGGGATATTAAGGCCTCCTTTTAATAGAGTACCGGACCAAAGCATTAACACATAGTGAATACATGAACTCCTCAAACTATGGTCATCACCGGGAGTGGTCCCGATTATTGTCACTTCGGGGTTGCCGGATCATAACACATAGTAGGTGACTATAGACTTGCAAGATAGGATTAAGACCTCTTATATTCATGAAAACATAATGGGTTCAGATCTGAAATCATGGCACTCGGGCCCTAGTGACAAGCATTAAGCATAGCAAAGTCATGGCAACATCAATCTCAGAACATAGTGGATACTAGGGATCAAACCCTAAAAAAACTAACTCGATTACATGATAAATCTCATCCAACCCATCACCGTCCAGCAAGCCTACGATAGAATTACTCACGCACGGCAGTGAGCATCATGAAATTGGTGATGGAGGATGGTTGATGATGACGATGGCGACGGATTCCCCTCTTCGGAGCCCCGAACGGACTCCAGAACAGCCCTCCCGAGAGAGTTTAGGGCTTGGCGGCGGCTCCGTATAGTAAAACACGATGAATCCTTCTCTCTGATTTTTTTCTCCCCGAACACGAATATATGGAGTTGGAGTTGAGGTCGGTGGAGCTGCAGGGGGCCCACGAGGCAGGGGGCGCGCCCTGGGGGGCAGGCGCGCCTCCCACCCTCGTGGAAAGGGTGTGCCCCCCTGGCCTTGATTCTTTCGCCAATATTTTTTATTATTTGCAAAAATAATCTCCGTGAAGTTTCAGGTCATTCCGAGAACTTTTGTTTCTGCACAAAGATAACACCATGGCAATTCTGCTGAAAACAGCGTCAGTCCGGGTTAGTTCCATTCAAATCATGCAAGTTAGAGTCCAAAACAAGGGCAAAAGTGTTTGGAAAAGTAGATACGACGGAGACGTATCAACTCCCCCAAGCTTAAACATTTGCTTGTCCTCAAGCAATTCAGTTGATAAACTGAAAGTGATAAAGAAAAACTTTTACAAACTCTGTTTGCTCTTGTTGTTGTAAATATGTAAAGCCAGCATTCAAGTTTCAGCAAAGATTATGACTAACCACATTCACAATAACATTTAGGTCTCATGTTTACTCATATCAATGGCATAATCAACTAGCGAGCAATAATAATAAATCTCGAATGACAGCACTTTCTCAAAACAATCATGATACGTTATAACAAGATGGTATCTCGCTAGCCCTTTCTGAGACCGCAAAACATAAATGCAGAGCACCTTTAAAGATCAAGGACTGACTAAACATTGTAATTCATGGTAAAAGAGATCCAGTCATAGTCATACCCAATATAAATTAACAGTAATGAATGCAAATAACAACGGTGCTCTCCAGCTGGTGCTTTTTAATAAGAGGGTGATGACTCAACATAAAAGTAAATAGATAGGCCCTTCGCAGAGGGAAGCAGGGATTTGCAGAGGTGCCAGAGCTTGATTTTGAAATAGAGACAAATAATATTTTGAGCGACATACTTTCATTGTCAACATAACAACCGAGAGATGGCGATATCTTCCATGCTACACACATTATAGGCGGTTCCCAAACAGAATGGTAAAGTTTTTACTCCCCCTCCACCAACAAGCATCAATCCATGGCTTGCTTGAAACAACGAGTGCCTCCAACTAACAACAGTCCTGGGGGAGTTTTGTTTGCAATTATCTTTATTTGATTTTGCATAAAGCATGGGACTGGGCATCCCGGTGACCAACCATTTTCTCGTGAGTGAGGAACGGAGTCCACTCCTCTTGAGAATAACCCGCCTAGCAAGGAAGATACAAACAACCCTAGTTGATACATGAGCTATTCGAGCATACAAAACAGAATTTCATTTGAAGGTTTATAATTTGGCACATACAAATTTACTTGGAACGGTAGGTAGATACCGCATATAGGAAGGTATAGTGGACTCATATGGAATAACTTTGGGGTTTAGGGATTGGATGCAGAAGCAGTATTCCCGCTTAGTACAAGTGAAGGCTAGCAAAAGACTGGGAAGCGACCAACTAGAGAGCGACAACAGTCATGAACATGCATTAAAATTAATAAACATTGAGTGCAAGCATGAGTAGGATATAATCCACCATGAACATAAATATCATGAAGGCTATGTTGATTTGTTTCAACTACATGCGTGAACATGTGCCAAGTCAAGTCACTCGAATCGTCCAAAGGAGGATACCACCCTATTATACCACATCACAACCATTTTAATAGCATGTTGGCACGCAAGGTAAACCATTATAAACTCCTAGCTCATTAAGCATGGCATAAGCAACTATAATCTCTAATTGTCATTGCAAACATGTTTATTGATAATAGGCTGAATCAGGAATGATGAACTAATCATATTTACAAAAACAAGAGCGTCGAGTTCATACCAGCTTCTCTCATCTCAATCAGTCCATCATATATCGTCATAATTGCCTTTCACTTGCACGACCGAATGGTATGAATAATAATAATAGTGCACGTGCATTGGACTAAGCTGGAATCTGCGACCATTCAATAAACAGGAGAAGACAAGGCAATATGGGCTCTTGGTTAAATCAACAATAATGCATAAATGAGCCACTTCAACAATTTCATTATGGTCTTCTCCTATCGACCCCCAAAGAAAAGAAAATAAATAAAAACTATTTACACGGGAAAGCTCCCAACAAGCAAAAGAAGAACAGGAAATATTTTTGGGTTTTCTTTTAATTATTACTACTACAGCAAGAAAGTAAACTAGCTAAAAGCTACTACTAATTTATTTTTTTAGTTTTTTCTTAAGGTTTTTCAAACACACAAGAAGAAAGCATAAAAAGAAAAATAAACTAGCATGGATATTACAGTGAAGAAGTATGAGCACCGACAACTAGCATGAGTGTGTGAATATGAATGTAATGTCGGTGAGAAATACGTACTCCCCCAAGCTTAGGCTTTTGGCCTAAGTTGGTCTATGGCCACGGCTGGCCTAGCGGATATCCAAAGTTGTAGTTGGGGTCGTACTGAGATGCGGCGGCTATTGCACCGTGGGCTGCAGCTTGGAGGCGAGCTGCCCTCGTCCTCCTCTCGTACTCATTTGCCTCCTCTCTGGTTATAAAATACCTCCCCTTTGCCTGAAAGTCAAAGAGAGTAGGAGGAGGGAGGACAATATGTGACGCCTGTCAAAGATTAGTCGGTACTGGAGAGGCGGTTCACCCCTCTCAACAAATCGATGGTGAACCATGGCATTAAAATCTAGATAAGAAGGAGGCAATTCCATATCATAATCACGAATGGGTATATTAAGAAAATTAGCTAAACGGGTTGCATAAATTCCACCAAAGAAATCTCCATTAAATCTATTATTATGCAGCCTACGTGCAACAATGGCTCCCAAATTATATTGTTTATCTCCTAATACAGCACTCCTGAGAACACTGAGATCAGGGACACACATGTGGCATGCTTCATCCTTACCATTTATGCACCTACCTATGAAGAGAGCAAAATAATGTATAGCAAGAAAATGAATGCTCCCTATGGTAGCTTGTGTTATGTCTCTAGATTCCCCCACAGTTATACTAGCAAGAAAATCTCTAAAATCAGATTTGCGAGGTTCACTAGGACTACCCCATTGTGGAAGTTTGCAAGCAGTATTAAAATCCTCTAAGTCCATAGTATAAGAATTTTCATAAAGATCAAACAAGACAGTTTGAGAATTGCGTGGCGATGAAAATTCAAACCTCCTCACAAAGGAATCAGTGAGATAGTGGTACTGACGGCACTTATCTGCCTCGAAGCTCACAAGATCAGCATTACGCACATATGCGTTAAATTCTTCCTTGATTCCTGCTCGATCCATGAAGTCATCTGAAGGCCATTCACAAGCCCGCATTTGAGCGTCCCTTGGTGGTTCATCGTCGGCATCGCGCATTGCGAGCCTGGGTCCTTGCTTCCTTGAAGGGCCACCTTGGTACATTTTCCTAAACATATTTCTTCCTCTGGAAAATTTCTGAAAATTTTAGTAACTTCAAATAGAAGTGAACCAAACTCAACAAAATTGATAGCAACTACTCCTACAAGTGCCTAGAGACTATATCATGCATTAGAGCTACTTGGGACCATATAAATTTGACATGCAAGCTCAAGAACAGGGTCACCTAAGTAGCAAAAATTCGCAATGAATAAAGCACTAGAACAAAAACTAATTGGACCATTGGAGGAGTCACATACCAAGGAACAATCTCCCACATCAGTTTTGTGAGAGGTGCTTTGAGCAAGGAGATCGAAAATCGCAGCAAAATGAGCTAGAACTCGTGCTTGAGTTGGTTGGTGATTTTTTTGGGAGGAAGAAGGAGTGTGTGGGTGCAGGAATAAGTGGAGGGGAGCCACCATGGGCCCACGAGGCAGGGGGGAGCGCCCTGGACCCTCGTGGCCAGGTGCTTGCTCCCCCTGCTGTGTTCTCAGTGCCAGATATTCTCAAATATTCCAGAAAAAAAATCATATTTCAATTTCGGGGCATTTGGAGAACTTTTATTTTCGGGGTATTTTTTATATTGCACGGATAAATTAGAAAACAGACAGAAAATACTAATTTTACTTTATTTCAATCTAAATAACAGAAAGTAAAAGGAGGGTACAGTCTTGTTAACAAACTCATTCCGAATAACATGGAACCGGAGAAATTTCGAATAACACTATGTTACCTCAACGGGGATATGCACGTCCCCGATAATAAGAATATCATATTTCTTCTTGACAGTAGGAAGAGGAAATTCAAAACCTCCAAAAATAGTCGATGGATTTTTTCCAATTTTATACTATGAACTTGAGGTTGTTTCCTCGGAAAGTGTACCGTATGCTCATTACCATTAACATGAAAAGTGACATTGCCTTTGTTGCAATCAATAACAGCCCCTGCAGTATTCAAAAAGGGTCTTCCAAGAATAATAGACATACTATCGTCCTCGGGAATATCAAGAATAACAAAGTCTGTTAAAATAGTAACATTTGCAACCACAACAGGCACATCCTCACAAATGCCGGCAGGTATAGCAGTTGATTTATCGGCCATTTGCAAAGATATTTCAGTAGGTGTCAACTTATTCAAATCAAGTCTACGATATAAAGAGAGAGGCATAACACTAACACCGGCTCCAAGATCTCATAAAGCAGTTCTAACATAGTTTCTTTTAATGGAGCATGGTATAGTGGGTACTCCTGGATCTCCTAACTTCTTAGGTATTCCACCCTTAAAAGTGTAATTAGCAAGCATGGTGGAAATTTCAGCTTCCGGTATCTTTCTTTTATTTGTAACAATTTCTTTCATATACTTAGCATAAGGATTCATTTTGAGCATATCAGTTAAATGCATACGCAAAAAGATAGGTCTAATCATTTCAGCAAAGCGCTCAAAATCCTCATCATCCTTTTTCTTGGATGGTTTGGGAGGAAAAGGCAAGGGTTTCTGAACCCATGGTTCTCTTTCCTTACCGTGCTTCCTAGCAACAAAGTCTCTCTTATCATAACGTTGATTCTTTGATTGTGGGTTATCAAGATCAATAGCAGGTTCAGTTTCTACCTCATTATCATTGCTAGGTTGAGCATCAACATGAACATTATCATTAACATTATCACTAGGTTCATGTTCATTACCAGATTGTGTTTCAGCATCAGAAATAGAAATATCATTGGGATTCTCAGGTGTGTCTACAACAGGTTCACTAGAAGCATGCAAAGTCCTATCATTCTTCTTTTTCT
This sequence comes from Aegilops tauschii subsp. strangulata, assembly GCF_002575655.3. Taxonomy (NCBI): domain Eukaryota; kingdom Viridiplantae; phylum Streptophyta; class Magnoliopsida; order Poales; family Poaceae; genus Aegilops; species Aegilops tauschii. Next base: position 119,154,780 of record NC_053039.3, on the reverse strand, counting down.
TCTTTTTAGAAGGACTAGGTGCATCTAAATTATTTCTTTAAGAATCCTGCTCAAATCTCTTAGGGTGGCCCTCAGGATACAAAGGTTCCTGAGTCACTTTACCCCCTCTAGTTGCAACTCTAACAGCAAAATCATTATTCTTACTATTCAATTCATTGAGCAAATCATTCTGAGCCTTAAGTACTTGTTCTACTTGAGTGGTAACCATAGAAGCATGTTTACTAATGAGTTTAAGTTCACCTTTAACTCTTTACATATAATCACCCAAGTGTTCAATCATATAAGCATTACGTTTTAATTCTCTACCAACACAAGCGTTGAAGTTTTCTTGTTTGACAATAAAATTATCAAACTCATCTAAGCATTGGCTAGCAGACTTATAACGAGGAATATCACCTTCATCAAATCTATAAAGAGAATTTACCTTTACTACATGTGTCGGGTTATCAAGACCATGTGTTTCTTCAACAAGCGGTAAATTAAGACCATGTATTTCTTCAACAGGAGGTAAATTCTTAACATCTTCAGATTTTATACCTTTTTCTTTCATAGATTTCTTTGCCTCTTGCATATCTTCCGGACTAAGGAATAGAACACCCCTTTTCTTCAGAGTTTGCTTAGGAGTTGGTTCAGGAAGTGTCCAATTATTTTCATTGGTCAACATATTATTCAATAGAATTTCAGCTTCATCTGGTGTTCTTTCCCTGAAAACACAACCAGCACAACTATCCAGGTGGTCTCTGGAAGCATCGGTTATTCCATTATAAAATATATCAAGTATTTCATTTTTCTTGAGAGGATGATCATGCAAAGAATTAAGTAATTGGAGAAGCCTCCCCCAAGCTTGTGGGAGACTCTCTTCTTCAATTTGCACAAAATTATATATTTCCCTTAAAGCAGCTTGTTTCTTATGAGCGGGGAAATATTTAGGAGAGAAGTAATAAATCATATCCTGGGGACTACGCACACAACCAGGATCAAGAGAATTAAACCATATCTTAGCATCACCCTTTAATGAGAACGGAAATATTTTAAGGATATAGTAATAGCGAGTTTCTCATCATTAGTGAACAGGGTGGCTATATCATTTAATTTAGTAAGATGTGCCACAACAGTTTCAGATTCATAGCCATAGAAAGGATCAGATTCAACCAAAGTAATTATATCAGGGTTGACAGAGAATTCATAATCGTTATCAGTAACAAAGATAGGTGAAGTAGCATAAGCAGGATCATATTTCATTCTAGCATTCAGAGTTTTTTGTTTCAGCTTAGCTAATAATTTCTTAAGATCACTTCTATCATTGCAAGAAAGAAAGTCTCTAGCAGTTTCTTCATCCATAACATAGCCCTCAGGCACAACAGGCAATTCATATCTAGGGGGAGAATCTTCATCATCACTTTCATCAATATTATCAGTTTCAATAATTTCATTCTTTCTAACCCTAGCATGTTGTTCATCAAGAAATTCACCAAGTGGCACAGTAGTATCAGGCATAGAAGTAGTTTCATCATCAATAACATGCGACATATCAGAATTAATAGCAGAAGCAGGTTTAGGTGTCGCAAGCTTACTCAAAACAGAAGGTGAATCAAGTGCAGAGCTAGATGGCAGTTCCTTACCTCCCTCATAGTTGAGGGATAATTTTTTGTTTTTGCGTCTTTCAAGTTCTTCATAGTGACCAGCAGATATAATCCCAAGTGACTCAAAGAATAGAGCTATGCTCCCCGGCAACGGTGCCAGAAAATAGTCTTGATAACCCACAAGTATAGGGGATCACAACAGTTTTCGAGGGTAGAGTATTCAACCCAAATTTATTGATTCGACACAAGGGGAGCCAAAGAATATTCTCAAGTATTAGCAGTTGAGTTGTCAATTCAACCACACCTGGATAACTTAGTATCCGCAACAAAGTATTTAGTAGCAAAGTAGTATGGAACTAACGGTAACGGTAGCAAAAGTAATATTTTTGGGTTTTGTAGTGATTGTAACAGTAGCAACGGAAAAGTAAATAAGCGAAGAACAATATGTGAAAAGCTCGTAGGCATTGGATCGGTGATGGAGAATTATGCCGGATGCGGTTCACCATGTAACAATCATAACATAGGGTGACACAGAACTAGCTCCAATTCATCAATGTAATGTAGGCATGTATTCCGAATATAGTCATACGTGCTTATGGAAAAGAACTTGCATGACATATTTTGTCCTACCCTCCCGTGGCAGCGGGGTCCTAATGGAAACTAAGGGATATTAAGGCCTCCTTTTAATAGAGTACCGGACCAAGCATTAACACATAGTGAATACATGAACTCCTCAAACTATGGTCATCACCGGGAGTGGTCCCGATTATTGTCACTTCGGGGTTGCCGAATCATAACACATAGTAGGTGACTATCGACTTGCAAGATAGGATCAAGAACTCACATATATTCATGAAAACATAATAGGTTCATATCTGAAATCATGGCACTCGGGCCCTAGTGACAAGCATTAAGCATAGCAAAGTCATGGCAACATCAATCTCTGAACATAGTGGATACTAGGGATCAAACCCTAACAAAACTAACTCGATTACATGATAAATCTCATCCAACCCATCACCGTCCAGCAAGCCTACGATGGAATTAATCACGCACGGTGGTGAGCATCATGAAATTGGTGATGGAGGATGGTTGATGATGACGATGGCGACGGATTCCCCTCTCTGGAGCCCCGAACGGACTCCAGATCAGCCCTCCCGAGAGAGTTTAGGGCTTGGCTGCGGCTCCATATCGTAAAACGCAATGAATCTTTCTCTGATTTTTTCTCCCCAAACACGAATATATGGAGTTGGAGTTGAGGTCGGTGGAGCTCCAGGGGGCCCATGAGGCAGGGGGGCGCGCCCTGGGGGGCAGGCGCGCCTCCCACCCTCGTGGAAAGGGTGTGGGCCCCCTGGCCTTGATTCTTTCGCCAATATTTTTTTATTATTTCCAAAAATAATCTCCGTGAAGTTTCAGGTCATTCCGAGAACTTTTGTTTCTGCACAAAGATAACACCATGGCAATTATGCTGAAAACAACGTCAGTCCGGGTTAGTTCCATTCAAATCATGCAATTTAGAGTCCAAAACAAGGGCAAAAGTGTTTGGAAAAGTAGATACGACGGAGACGTATCAACTTGCCGAAGAGTTCTTCCGATGCGGCGCAGTATTACCAAGCGCAAGATGGATATGCAACGGAGAAGCTTTTTTGGTCGCAGTTTGGCACGTCAAACTGCCCTCTGTTGCTCAATGAACAAATCTCCCAATGGGCCGAACTTCATAGGATATCCGGCGCTGCCATGAAGGATGTCATAATCCGGTTGTGGCCAACCGAGCCTGTTCCGAATAGTTATTTCGGTTTGGTGTAGAGGCTTGTTGACGCGGTGCCGTGTATCGACGCTGTGAAGCGGTCAACGTGCATTGAGGGTGCACGGATGGCCTTTGCCCGAGTCAAGACGTTCTGGGGGAAGATGAAGGCCATCGATGTTGCGACGAAGAGTCCACCCAAAGGCAAGGACCGTCCGGAACCGGAGCACTATTTTGAAGATGTCCTAGGGGCCGCCCGCTTGATAGAGGGTCAATGCTCGAAAGACATAATGTTCGAGTGAGGTGTATGATAATTGTAAAAGACAATTTTATAGTTAATCTATTTTTATGTTTTGCTCGAAAGCCTGAATTCCTCCTGTGCGGCCGTTTTAATATAGATCTGAAAGTTTTCCAGTCGTCGGCTTCAGCCCCCTCGTAGGAAGTACGGGGGTGTTCGGAAAAGCATTTAATCACTCTTTATCCAACGTCTTGGTCCATGAAGGAGGTGATAGTGCGGCGAACCAGGCAATCGGACTATAGGGCGTTAACACTTTCACTTAGCCATAGGAGTTTTATTGTGGGGCTACGACATAGCCCCTGGTATGTATGCGGCGTATGGTGCCTTGCATATTTGATCTGAGAGAGATCCCTCGTGTCACACGGAGAATCGCTAATGATTCTAAGAAGTCGCCAAGTGGTTGACCAGCTCTCGCCGCATCATGACAGTCAGTTTTCAGCTTTCTCTACTGAGGTGCTCATCCGGTATAGACTAGGGCACAATCGCAGTAGTTCTGCCTTTACTACCCTAGCCGATAGAGCGGAACGTAGGGTAGCAAGCACAGGAGCCGGGCAACCCAACTATTGACCCAAGACAATGATTCGGAGCCGATGCATATAAGGCCAAACTTGCGACGCCGAAGTGCGCTGTAGAGCTGTTCGGGCTTTTGCTGGCGACTCATTTGTTCCCATACCGAGCCCTGGCAGGTTTTGCCAAGGTATATTTGTGAAACAACCATGGCAGCCGTATTCCATGGCAAGACAACACGGATGATTAGTTCGGATATGTTTTACTGGTAACTGAGCGGTATGCCAATGATTACTTATTATATATATATATATAAGCCATCCTCCCGGCTATTTGACATGCTCGGGGTTGGAGGCGGAGGAACAGGCATAGTACAGGCTCAAGAAATAGAGAGTGCGGTCTACAAAAATTTATTTTGGACCTCCTGTCGCACGTCTGCGCCGCCAGTCCTTGGTGGGGGGAATCCTTGATGGAAATAGCCCCTTAGGTGAGTATACGGATCCGGAGCCAGTTTCAGATATTTATCCTGTTCGTCACCTGTTTTTAAAGGATAGCGAAGGAAGAAAAAATAAAAAGGAAAATAAATAAATAATGTTACTGGAGTGCTTGCAGGCTTGTCCGTATTGTGCTTCCACCAATGCCCATGGTATCTTGATTGCATAATGATGTATGCGTGGTACAAATTTTGTAGGTGTACGGAGTGGGCGGCGGAAGCCGGGTTGCTATTTCCGTTCTGGGAGTAGTTGATACTCGGGTGGAGATTGCTTCTGACCCCCAGTGTTTCGTTGGTGAACCTTTCCGTCATCCCTGTCGCCTGGCGGCCTCCTCCCCCTGTGTTCGGCGTTGAGCTTGCCGGCCTGTTTAAAGACCCAACAGTTTCTGTTGGTATGATTAGCTGGTTTATCGGGGTGGCCATGAATCTGGCAGGGTCGGTCCAATATCCTGTCCAGGTTGAATGGTTCGTCTCGATTCGCCTTGAATGGCTTCTTCCGTTGACCGGGCTTGGGGTTGCTGAATCCGGCGTTGACCGCTGTGTCGCATGATCTTTCATTGTCATTGCAACTGTTGTTTTTGCTTCGTCGTGGCTTTCTGTTGCCGTCTCAGATTTCGGAGATGCCCGGGTTGCTGGCGCTATTGCTTCTACGAGCGAGCCAGCTGTCTTCTCCCGCGCAAAAGCGGGTCATCAGAGCAGTGAGGGCTGTCATGGATTTAGGTCCTTCTTGGCCGAGGTGGCGTGCCAACCATTCGTCCCGGACACTGTGTCTGAAAGCCGCAAGGGCTTCCGTGTCCGGACAGTCGACAATTTGGTTCTTTTTGACTAAGAACCGAGTCCAGAGCTCCCTGGCTGATTCTCCGGGCTGCTGGACAATGTGACTTAGGTCATCGGCATCCGGTGGCCAGACATATGTTCCTCAGAAGTTATCGAGGAAAGCCTCTTCCAAGTCCTCCCAGGTGCCTATGGAATTTTCAGGCAGGCTGTTTAACCAGTACCGAGCTGGCCCTTTTAGTTTTAGTGGGAGGTATTTAATGGCGTGGAGGTCGTCCTCATGGGCCATATGGATGTGGAGGATGAAATCTTCTATCCATACCGCGGGGTCGGTTGTCCCTTCGTATGATTCAATATTGACGGGTTTGAATCCTTCGGGGAATTCATGATCCATTACTTCATCAGTGAAGAAAAGTGGGTGTGCGGCGCCTCTATGTTGGGCCACACTGCGACGTAACTCCGAAGGAGTCCCTTTGCGGTTCTTGGCTCGGGCGTGGCGAGGTTTGACACGTCCGAATAGGTAGCCATCGTCGCGTGTCGAAGCATGCTTTCGCGATCCGTAGATCGGTCTTGCGTGTCTTGCTCTATTGTCCAAGTCCCACTGCAGGTCGTCTGGGTAACGTGACCTGCATTGTTCTTGCCTTTACGGTGAGGTGGGGTGGTCTGGTGTTCGGCTTGAGTTGCCTTTTTATCCGGACAGAGTTGTCGGCGACCTGCCGCATTGTGTGACGCTGGTATGGGCCCCAACGCTCCGTCATCGGACTGGTATAGCTATATGTGCTTTGGGTGGATTTTGGCTAGGCCACTAAGGCCGTATTCTTCGGCGACCAGGACTTCGGTCCATCTGTCGTTGAGTAGGTCTTGGTCAGCTTGAAGCTGCTGCTGCTTCTTTTTCAGGCTCCTTGCCGTAGCTATCAGCCTGCGCTTGAAGCGCTCCTGCTCGAGGGGCTCTTCGGGTACGATGAAGTCTTCGTCGCCGAGGCTTACCTCATCTTTGGAGAGCGGAAGGTAGTTGTCGTCCTCCGAACCGTCGCTGGGCAGGGCCTGTTCGTCGGGGCTGGCTTGCCCGTTTTCCTGTTCCTCCTGCTCGGATATTGCTCCCACAGGGTCTTCATTGCTTTCGGCGCCATCCGGAGTACTATTTTCTCCAGTGCCATTGTTGCTGCGGCGTGACTTGGAGTGGCGTTTGGGGCGCCGAAACTTAACCTGTGTCTCAGGAGTTTGATTCTCAACTGGATCTCCCTTGTCATTGTCGCGAGCTTTTTTAAGTGTATAGACCATGTACACGTCGTATGAAGGGGTGGCCATCCCATGCCTGATGACTGGCGGGTCTTGGCCTTGCTCCTTGTCGGCATCATCGTCTATGCCGTCAATGTCTTCAGAGCCATAAGCAGGCATGTCGGTTAAGTCCTCGACAGTGGCTATGAAGTGGCTGGTGGGTGGGAAGCGAAATTCCCCATTATCAGCCTCTAGCTCGAATCGGACATAGTTCGGCCGTGAGTCCCCCATCAGGGACAGGTTTTTCAATGAATTTAGCACATCGCCAAAGGGTGAGTGTTGGAAGATATCTGCGGCGCTGAACTCGGAGATTGATAAGAGATCCAACTCGGTGTCCGGGGACGTGCGAGGTTCGGAACTTATAGCCGGAGACGAGTCCGGAATTCCGTTGACACTGATATTGCCTGGTATTCAGTCTGTGTGTGGTTCCAATGCCGCGGACTTTGTGGCTTCGGATGGTGCAAACTGCCCCGGATCTAAGGTCGTAGCAGTTACAGGAACCGTCTCCAGAATCTGGTCCGATGACAGATTTAAGTCATGTTCATCGGAGCGAGGGGGAGCGATCGCCGCGGTCTCAAATCCATTGAAGATCAAGTCTCCACGGATATCCGCGACATAGTTCAAGTTTCCAAATCTTACCTGGTGGCCAGGGGCGTAGCTATCGATCTGCTCCAGATGGCCAAGCGAGTTGGCCCGCAGCACGAAGCCGCCGAATACGAAAATATGTCCGGGGAGGAAGGTTTCTTCTTGGACAGCGTCACCATAGGCGATCGAAGGGCCATCGAACCTTTCATCGATGGCACAGTGGAACTCTCAATGAAAGCACCAATGTCGGTGTCAAAACCGGCGGATCTTGGGTAGGGGGTCCCGAACTGTGCGTCTAAGGTCGATGGTAACAGGACACGGGGGACACGATGTTTACCCCAGGTTCAGGCCCTCTCTATGGAGGTAATACCCTACTTCCTGCTTGATTGATCTTGATGAATATGAGTATTACAAGAGTTGATCTACCACGAGATCGTAATGGCTAAACCCTAGAAGTCTAGCCTATATGACTATAGTAATGAATATCCTTTCCGGACTAACCCCTTCGGTTTATATAGACACCGGGGGGGATCTAGTGTTTACATAGAGTCGGTTACATAAGAAGGAATCTTCATAATTGGTCGCCAAGCTTGCCTTCCATGCCAAGAAGAGTCCAATCCGGACACGGGTACAGTCTTCGGCCTTCATGTCTTCACAGCCCATCAGTCCGGCCCAATGGATAACAGGACGGACGCCCGAGGACCCCCTTAGTCCAGGACTCCCTCAACCACACAAAGTATTTCATCATGCACAACCTTGACGACAAGCCATGCAATTGTTTCATACTTTTGGTGTTCGCAAACTTTTTCAACTTTCACGCAATACATGAGCGTGAGCCATGGATATAGCACTATAGGTGGAATAGAATATGGTGGTTGTGGAGAAGACAAAAAGAAGGAGAAAGTCTCACATCAACTAGGCAAATTAATGGGCTATGGAGATGCCCATCAATTGATCTCGATGCAAGTGAGTAGGGATTGCCATGCAATGCATGCACTAGAGCTATAAGTGTATGAAATCTCAAAAAGAAACTAAGTGGGTGTGCATCCAACTTGCTTGGTCATGAAGACCTAGGGAAATTTGAGGAAGCCCATCATTGGAATATACAAGCCAAGTTCTATAATGAAAAATTCCCACTAGTATATGAAAGTGACAAAATAGGAGACTCTCTATCACGAAGATCATGGTGCTACTTTGAAGCACAAGTGTGGTAAAAGGATAGTAACATTGTCCCTTCTCTCATTTTCTCTCATTTTTTAGTTTGGGATTCTTCGGCCTCTTTTTTTTATTTGGGATTCTTTGGCCTCTCTTTTTTATAAAGTCAAGAGACTCATCCCAACTTGTGAGGGAATCATAGCTTCCATCATCCTTTCCTCACATGGGACAATGCTCTAATAATGATGATCATCACAATTTTATTTACTTACAACTCAAGAATTGCAACTTGATACTAGAAAAAGATATGACTCTATGTGAATGCCTCTAGCGGTGTACCGGGATGTGAAATGATCAAGAGTGACATGTATAAAAAATATAAACAGTGACCTTGCCACAAATATTATGCCAACTACATGATCAGACAAACCAATATGACAGTGATGGTATGTGTCATAATAAATGGAACAGTGGAAGTTGCATGGCAATATATCTCGGAATGGCTATGGAAATCACATAATAGGTAGGTATGGTGGCTTTTTTTGAGGAAGGGTATATGGTGGGTTTAATGCACCAACAAAAGTTGCTCGGTACTAGAGAGGCTAGCAATGGTGGAAGGGTAAGAGTGCGTATAATCCATGAACTCAACATTAGTCATAAAGAACTCACATACTTATTGCAAAAAATTATTAGTCATCAAAACAAAGTACTACACGTTTGCTCCTAGGGGGATAGATTACTAGGAAAAGACCATCGCTCGTCCCCGACCGCCACTCATAAGGAAGACAATCAAAAAATAAATCATCCTCTGACTTCATCACATAACGGTTGACCATATGTGCATGCTACGGGAATCACAAACTTTAACACAAGTATTTCTACCAATCCGCTATAACTCACTAGCATGACTCTAATATCACCATCTTTATATCTCAAACAAATGCAAGGAATCAAACTTCTCATATATTCAATGCTCTTTATATGAAAGTTTTTATTATATCCCTCTTGGTTGCCCATCATATTAGGGTTAAATTCATAACCTAAGAAAATTACCATGTTGTTTAAGACTCTCAAAATAATATAAGTGAAGCATGAGAGTTCATCAGTTTCTATAAAATAAAGCCACCGCCGTGCTCTAAAAAGATATAAGTGAAGCACTAGAGCAAACTGCCTAGCTCAAAAGATATAGGTGAAGCACATAGAGTATTCTAATAAATTCACGATTAATGTGTGTCCCTCTCAAAAGGTGTGTACAGCAAGGATGATTGTGGCAAACTAAAAAGCAAAGACTCATATCACACAAGACGCTCCAAGCAAAACACATATCATGTGGTGAATAAAAATATAGCCTTAAGCAAATTTACCGATGGATTGAAGATGAAAGAGGGGATGCCATCCAGGGCATCCCCAAGCTTAGATGCTTGGTTGTCCTTGAATATTAACTTGGTGTGCCTTGGGCATCCCTAGGCTTAGGCTCTTACCACTCCTTATTCCATTGTCCATCAAATCTTTACCCAAAATTTGAAAACTTGACAACATAGAACTCAACAGAAAACTCGTAAGATCCGTTAGTAAAATAAAGCAAATCACCACTTTAGGTACTGTTGTGAACTCATTCTAAATTTACATTGGTGCTATATCTACTGTATTACAACTTCTCCATGGTTCATACCCCCGATACTACCCATAGATTCATCAAAATAAGCAAAACAACACATAGAAAATAGAATCTGACAAAAATAGAATAGTATGTAGTAATCTGAAACTTCGTATACTTATGTAACTCCAAAAATTCTTAAAAATTAGGACAATCTAGGAAATTTATATATATATTTATATATGGTGTCAATAATTCAGATAAATCACGTTTCTATGATTTTCTAAAATTCTCGCAATGAGCGCAAAAGTTTCTACTTCAGCAAAATCAAATCAACTATCACCATAGACCACCCCAAAGGTCTTACTTGGCTCAAACACTAATTAAAACACCAAAAAACACAAAAATGCCAAACGGAGACCGAGCTCCATGGAGCCCTTTATTTAAAAACTTTAAAATCCAAACTTTTCAATTTCAAAATATTCTGAAAATAAATACACATATACTTAGATACATAGTGTACATGTGTGCAAATTTTCAGGTCGAAATACATCAAAATGTGAGGTACACAAAAAAGACAAATCTGAGGCCTTTTAGCATATGTACTGTTCATCTATGAAGTCCATGATTTTGGTTTTTTTGTACAGCTCGCAATTCAAGGTATTTCATCATAAAAAATTTCACACATACACTTTACATCCTTGCATACATGTGTATTTTTTAGAATTTTTTAAAACTAAAATTTATGAATTTTGAATTATTCAAAATAAAGGGCTCCATGGAGCTCGGTCTCCAAAATGCCCTACTCCAAAAAACATTACTACAGAGGTAATAATGTGTATTTATTGAAAAACATAACCAAAAACAAAAAACATAAAAATAAAAATTGGGTTGCCTCCCAACAAGCTATTGTTTAACGCCCCTAGCTAGTCATAAAACATAGATCTAGGTATTGTCATCTTTGGTATGCAAACCATAAGTGGTCCACATAATAGATTCATATGGCAACTTAATTCTCTTTCTTGGAAAGTGTTCCATGCCCTTCCTTAACGGAAATTGAAATATAATGTTTACTTCTTTCATATCAATAATTACACCAATCGTTCTAAGGAAAGGTCTACAAAGAATAATAGGACATGTAGGATTGCAATCTATATCAAGCACAATAAAATCTATGGGCACATAATTCCTATTTGCAACAATAAGAACATCATTAATCCTTACCATAGGTTTCTTAATAGTGGAATCCGCTAGATGCAAATTCAAAGAACAATCATCAAATTTATGGAAACCTGATACGTCTCCGTCGTATCTATAACTTTTGATTGTTTCATGCCAATATTCAACAACTTTCATATACTTTTGGCAATATTTTATATAATTTTTGGGACTAACATATTGATCCAGTGCCCAGTGCTAGTTCCTGTTTTTGCATTTTTTTGTTTCGCAGAAAACCCATATCAAACAAAGTCCAAACGCGGTAAAAACTTACGAAGATTTTTTTGGAATATATGTGATTTTTGGGAATTGCAATCAACAAGAGACAATGCCCGAGGCGGCGACAAGGCAGGGGGCGCGCCCTGGACCCTTGTGGCCACCCCATAAGGCAGTTGGTGCCCTTCTTCGACCACAAGAAAGCTAATATCCGGATAAAAATCGTGTTAAAATTTCAGGCCAATCAGAGTTACGGATCTCCGGGAATTTAAAAAATGGTGAAAAGCCAGAATCTGGGAGCGCAGAAACAGAAGGAAATACAGAGATCTCGGAGGGGCTCTCGCCCCTCTGCCACCAAGGAGGCCATGGACTAGAGGGGAAACCCTTCTCCCATCTATGGGGAAGGTCAAGGAAGAAGAAGAAGGAGGGGGATTGATAACCCACAAGTATAGGGGATCGCAACAGTTTTTGAGGGTAGAGTATTCAACCCAAATTTATAGATTCGACACAAGGGGAGCCAAAGAATATTTGAAGGTATTAGCAGCTGAGTTGTCAATTCAACCACACCTGCAGATTAATTATCTGCAGCAAGGTGATCAGTAGCAAAGTAGTTTGATAGTTTTGATAGTAGTGACAGCAGCAATAGTAACAGTAACAGTGATAGCAATAATTTCGTAGCAAGTGTAACAGTGATGATAGCAATAGTAACATAGCAGAAACAATATGAAAAGTTCGTAGGCATTGGATCGGTGACTTGTTGGATGATATTCATCATGTGACAGTTATAACCTAGGGTGATTCGCCACTAGCTCCAGTTCATCGATATAATGTAGGCATGTATTCCGTAAATAGTCATACGTGCTTTATTAAAAGAACTTGCATGACATCTTCTGTCCTACCCTCCCGTGGCAGTGGGGTCCGTATTGGAAAGTAAGGGATATTAAGGTCTCCTTTTAATAGAGAACCGGAACAAAGCGTTAACACATAGTGAATACATGAACTCCTCAAACTATGGTAATCACCGGAAGAAGTCCCGGTTATTGTCACTCCGGGGTTACCAGATCATGGATATAATGATGATAACATAAACGGTTCAGATCTGAAATCATGGCAACCGGGCCCATAGTGACAAGCATTAAGCATGGCAAAGTCATAGGAACATCAATCTAAGAACATAGTGGATACTAGGGAGCAAGCCCTAACAAAACTAACTCAATTACATGATGAATCTCATCCAACTCCTCACCGACCAGAGAGCCTACGAAGGAATTACTCACTCCCAGTGGGGAGCATCATGGAATTGGCGATGGAGAAGGGTTGGTGATGACGAAGAACGAAGATCCCCCTCTCCGGAGCCCCAAACGGACTCCAGATCTGCCCTCCCGAGGAAGAACAGGGCTTGGCGGCGGCTCCGTCTCGTGGATCATGATAATTCTTTCTCCCTGATTTTTTCTGGAAAAATAGGTATTTATGGAGTTGGAATCAGGGTCTGCGGGGCCACTAGGTGGGGACAACCCACCTGGGCGCGCCAGGAGAGGGGGGCGCGCCCTGGTGGGTTGTGCCCACCCAGGTGCCCCTCTCTGGCAGGTCTTGGCTCCAGAAATTCTCTTTTATTGTATAAAAATTACTCGCAAAGTTTCGTTCCATTCCGTGAACTTTTATTTCTGCACAAAAACAACACCATGGTAGTTCTGCTGAAACAGCGTCAGTCCGGGGTTAGTTTCATTCAAATCATGCAAATTAGAGTCCAAAACAAGAGGAAAAGCGTTAGGAAAAGTAGATACGTTGGAGACGTATCAACTCCCCCAAGCTTAAACCTTTGCTTGTCCTCAAGCAATTCAGTTGATAAACTGAAAGTGAAACAGAAAAACTTTTACAAACTCTTTTGCTCTTGTTTGCATAAATAAGCTTAAACAACACCCAGGTTTTCAGCCATCATTATAACTAACCATGTCGTCAATAACTCTTAAAGATTATAGTGATTCATATCAATGACATAATCAGCAACAATAAGATATCTCAAACGGCAACACGTTGTCAAAACAACCATGATATAATATGACAATAGTGGTATCTCGCTAGCCCTTTCTAAGACCACAAAACATAAATGCAGAGCACCTCTAAAGTTCAAGGAGCAACTAAACATTGTAATTCATGGTGGAAAAGATCCAGTCATGATGCACCCAACATTAGCTACACACAATGCATAAATCATGAAAATTGTGCTCCCTCAGTTTCTGGCGCTTGTTTTAGAAGGTGGTGACACAACATAAAAGTAAATAGATAGTCCCTTCGCAGAGGGAAGCAGTGATTTGCAGAGGTGCCAGAGCTCGATTTTTAAAATAGAGGTAAATGATTATTTTGGGACATGCATCCTTCTCATTTACTTCACGACCATCAGTATCAATATCTCCCATGCTAAACAAGCCAGTGGCGGTTCCCAAGCGATAAAAAGTAAAGGTTTTGACTCCGTTGGGAGTTTTAGTTTGATTATTTAAGTGATTAACTCTTTTTGTATTTTGCAGTTTGGGACTGGGCATCCCTAATATCGCCCTTTTTCTCGTGCGATGACGAGTGAATAAACACTCGACCTGAGAATAACCCGCTTAGCATGGAAGATACCGACTACCTCTTGTCATTCCATGAACGATCCAGGCACACAAAACAGATATTTTTAGAAGTTATTAGAGGTGGCACATGCAAATTTACTTAGGACGGCAGGGTAATACCGCATATAGGTAGTTATGGTGGACTTATCTGGAATAACTTTGGGTTCAAAGTTTTTGATGTACAAGCAGAATTCCCACTTAGTACAGGCAAAGGCTAGCAATTAGATTGAGAAGCAGCCAGCTAGAGAGCAACAATGATCATAACCATGCATTATGCATAAGTAACATTGGACACTAGCATGAGTAGGATATGAACACCATGAACATAAATATCATAGAGGCTATGTTGGTTTTGATTCAACTACATGCATGAACATGTCCCAAGTCAAGCCACTCGAACGTTCAGAGGAGGATACCATATCATCATACTACATCACAATCATTTTAACACAATGTTGATATCCAAGATAAAATCATTATCAACTCCCAGCTACTTATGCATGGCATGAGAAACTATAATCTCTATTTGTCATTGTAAACATGTTTAATCATAATGGGCTGCATCATGGATACTAGGTTAAACATATTTACATAGACAGAACAAGTCGAGTTCATACCAGTTACTCTCTGCCACGACCAGTTCATCGAATGTCATCATTATTGCCTTTCACTTGCATGACCGAACAATGTAAAAATAATAATAGTGCAAGAGTGCCGTGGACTAAGCTGGAATCTGCAAGACATTTTATTCAACAGGAGAGGACAAGGTAAAATGTGCTCTCTTTTAGTTCAACCATTATGCATATGAGAGCCACTCAACATTTTCATCGTGGTCTTCTCCTCGGTACAACTCGAATGAAAAGAAAAGAAATTCATAGAAACACACTGAAATATTTTTGGAGTTTTTGGTTTTCTTGAACAAGCAAACAAAATAGAAAAGCAAACACGAGAAAAGCTATTTACACGGGAAAGCTCCCAACAAGCAAAAGAAGAACAAGGAAATCTTTTTGGGTTTTCTTTTTAATATTACTACTAAGCATGCATAGAAAGTAAATTAACTATAACTATTTTTTTGGTTTTTCTAAAGTTTTTCAAACACACAAGAAGAAAGCAAGAAAATAAATCTAAGCATGGATGATACAATGAAAAAGTGTGGACACCGACAAATGGAATAAGTGGACATGAATGTAAAGTCGGTGGAAACACGTACTCCCCCAAGCTTAGGCTTTTGACCTAACTTGGTAGTCGATCGGTAGCCTAGAGGGTAATAGTCGGCATGGTATCTCACGGAGGCTCTTGGTGCGGATGCCTCGGCCCGCCGTGCTGCGTCTACTGCTGCATTGTGAGCTCGGGCCTCGCTCTCAAGAACAAAATATCTTCCCTTGCTGTGATAGTCAAAAAGAGCAGGCGCAGGCAAATATGTTTGCACAACAGATGTTTGGTTAAACATGAGACTATAAGTGAAATTATCAGCCTTTCCCTTGAGAATCTTATGGTCTTTTAAGATGTTAAAATCTAAATACTGAGTGGGTAGGATAGGATCAAAGAGCTGAGGTGAAGAACCCAGCCCTCGTGCTGAACGCGTGACATAAATTCCACCATAGAACCAGCCGTTGTTAGCGTTGTGTTGAAGTCTGCGTGCAACAATGGCTGCAAGGTTGTAATTCCTTTCACCAGTGAGCGCAGTACGTATGAGGCTCAAGTCTGGAGCACATAGCGTGCTGCAGTCTTGCTTGCCTACTATGCATTTCCCATTAAATAACGCGAAGTACTGAATTGCGGGAAATTGAATGCTCTTTATTCTACCTTGTGTCACTCCCCTCCTTTCTGCATAACAAAGACTAGTCAAGAATGTTTTGAACTCAGCTTTTGGTGGTTCGTCAAGTGAACCCCAAAATAGGAGCTTGCGGTGGTAAGCAAAATTCTCTACTGAGATGGTAAATGGATTATCATAAAGCATAAACGACACCCTAGACTCACGTGGAAAATATTTAAATCCTTTGACAAATTATTAAGTGAGAAGTTGGTGTTGTTCACACTTATCTCAAAGGTAGGGACCGAGACCAGCATTCTGAACATACTGCTCAAATTCCTCCTTAATGCTCACATGCACCATATACTCATCGCAAGGCCATAAGCATGTTTTGGTGGCGGCATCTCGTGTCAAACTTTCACTTGGTTCAACATAAGACCGACGAGTAGAACCGTCACTAGAAGATGCCCCCGAGGATCGTCTCCTCGAAGAACTCCTTCCAAATAGGTTCATCATGTCCCCGTACAATTTTCTAAAAATAAAAATTTTGGGGTGACAAAAATTTGTCAACAAAACTTTATAAAATTGATAGCAACTACTCATAGGGATGCATAGAAGCCATAGCAAGCATTCAAACTACTTAGAACACTAAGAATTTAACATCCAAGCACATCTACAAC
Organism: Aegilops tauschii subsp. strangulata; assembly: GCF_002575655.3. Classification (NCBI taxonomy): domain Eukaryota; kingdom Viridiplantae; phylum Streptophyta; class Magnoliopsida; order Poales; family Poaceae; genus Aegilops; species Aegilops tauschii. The sequence goes on along the minus strand of NC_053039.3, from coordinate 119,138,290 downwards.
AGCACCAAGAGTAGCTAATTATTCAAAATATAAACCACTAAAGCAAAAAATAATTGGACAAACGGTGGAGTCACATACCAAGCAACAATCCCCTGAAACAGTTTCGAAAACGGAGCTTCAAGCAAAGAGATCGAAATCCGCGGGTTCGAGCTCAAGAATACGGGAGAGAGAGCAATGGAGTTTTTTCTGGAGGTAAGTGATGATGTGGGATGAAGAGGTAAGTGAGGGGGCCCATGTGGGGGCCATAACCCACCAGGGCGCGCCTGGGGGTCCTGGCACGCCCAGGTGGGTTGTGCCCACCTTGTGCACCTCCCTCTGGTATTATTTGCACCAGAAATTCGGAAATATTCTGGAAAAAAATCATATAAAATTTTCAGGGCATTATGAGAACTTTTATTTTTGGGTCATTTTTTTATTGCACGGGAAATCCAGAAAACAGACAAAACATGGCATTTTATTTTATTTAACTAATAAAAACAGAAAACAAAAAGTAGGGACAGAAGGTAGTGCTTACTAAATTCATCAACTTCATACCGTTCAAAAATGATCCATTAATAAGGTTGATCAAGTCTTATTAACAACCACTTTCGATTAGCATGAAACCGAAGAACTTTCGTAAAGTCACTAAATTACCTCAATGGTGATATGCATTTCCCCAACAATAAGTATTTCATATTTCTTTTTGACAGTAGGTAAAGGTATTTGAAAACTTCCAATAGTGATTGTCGGAGATTTTTCAATAACATTAATACCATTCACTTGGAATTGTTTATTCAGAAAGTGCACCGTATGCTCATTGCCATTAATATGAAAAGTGATCTTGCTTTTATTGCAATCAATAACAGCCCCTACAGTATTCAAGAAGGGTCTACCAAGGATAATCGACATGTTGTCGTCCTCGGCCATCTCAAGTATAACAAAGTCAGTCAAAATAGTAACATTAGCAACAACAACGGGCACATGCTCACAGATACCGATAGGTATGGCAGTTGATTTGTCAGCCATTTGCAAAGATATTTCAGTAGGTGTGAGTTTATTCAAGTCAAGTCTTTTATATAAAGAGAAAGTCATAACACAACACCAGCTCCTAAATCACACGAAGTAGTTTTCACATAATTATTTTAGATAGAGCAAGGTATAGTTGGTATTCCCGGATCTCCAAGTTTTTTAGGCACTCCATCTTTAAAAGTATAATTAGCAAGCATAGTGGAGATTTCAGCTTCCGGTATTTTTCTCTTATTTGTGATGATGTCTTTCATATACTTTGCATAAGGAGGCATTTTCAAGATATCAGTCAAGCGAGTACGCAAAAAGACTGGCCTCGGCATTTCAGCAAAGCGTTAAAATTCTTCATCATCTTTCTTTTTAGTTTACTTGGGTGGAAAAGGCATAGGTTTTTGGACCCACTTCTCTCTTTCTTTACCGTGTTTTCTAGCAACAAAGTCTCTTTTGTCATATCTTTTATTTTTAGGTTGTGGGTTATCAAGATCAACAGGTGGTTCTATCTCAACATCATTGTCTGGTTCTTTATCATTGGTTGGTTGAGAGTCTTCATGAACCTCATCATTTTCTTTTTCATTATCACTAGGTGAGTGTTCATTACCAGACTGAGTTTCAGCATCAGAGATAGAAATTTCATTATCATTATCAGGAGGTTTTTCTGTTTCAGGTTCACTAGAAGTATGCAAAGTCCTATCATTTTTCTTTTTCTTTTTCTTTTTAGAAGGACTAGGTGCACTAGTGTTATTTCTTTGTGCATCTTGTTCAATTCTTATTGGGTGTCCCTTAGGATAAAGTGGTTCCTGGGTCATTTTACCTCCTCTAGTTGCAACTCTAACAGCAAAGTCATGCATATTATGATTCATTTCATCAAGTAATTCTCTTTGAGATTTAGCAAATTGTTCTAACTGAGTTTGAACCATAGAAGCATGTTTTCCTACACCTCTAACATCATTTGATATTCTAAATAACAAGTCACTCAAGCGAGCAATCATACCAGAATTATATTTCAATTGTTTCATAACATTTGCATTGAAGTGATCTTGTTTTCTAATATAGTTTTCAAACTCATAAAGGCATTGACTAGGATGCATATTGTGAGGATTATCATTATCATTGAACTTCATTGAAGAATTTACCTCTACCACCTTAGGCAATGGAGGTGTATTAAGCCCATGTATTTCTTCAATAGGAGGTAAATGTTTAACATCCTCAGCTTTAATACCTTTTTCCTTCATGGATTTCTTTGCCTCTTGCATATCTTCAGGACTGAGATATAATATACCCCTCTTCTTCGGAGTTGGTTTAGGCGGTAGTTCAGGAAGAGTCCAATCATCATAATTTTTCAATATGTTATTCAACAATTCTTCAGCTTGTCCAACAGTTCTTTCCTTGAAAACACAACCAGCACAACTATCTAGGAAGTCCCTAGAAGCATCGGTTAGTCCATTATAGAAGATATCAAGTATTTCATTTTTCTTAAGAGGATGATCAGGCAGAGCATTAAGTAACTGGCAAAGCCTCCCCCAAGCTTGGGGAGACTCTCTTCTTTAGTTTGCACAAAGTTAAATATTTCCTGTAAGGCAGCTTGTTTCTTATGAGCAGGAAAATATTTTTTAGAGAAGTAATAAATCATATCCTAGGGACTACACACACAACCAGGAGCAAGAGTATTGTACCAAGCTTTAGCATCACCCTTTAATGAGAAAGGAAATAATTTGAGAATAAAGTAGTAGCGAGTTTTCTCATCATGAGTAAAAAGGGTGGCTATATCATTCAACTTAGTACGATGTGCCACAACAATTTCAGTTTCATAACCATGGAAAGGATCAGATTCGACCAAAGTAATTAACTCTGGGTCAACAGAGAATTCATAGTCCTTATCATCAATAAAGATAGGTGAACTAGCAAACTTAGGATCACATTTCATTCTAGCATTAAGAGATTTTTCTTTATACTTGTGTAGTAATTTCTCTAGATCATCTCTATCGTTACAAGCAAGAATATCTCTAGTTGTTTCTTCACTCATAACATAACCTTCCGGTACCTTAGGCAATTCATATCTAGGAGGGCTAGTTCCAGCAGGTGTTTCAGGAGATTCAGTTTCAAGCTCATCATCAGATTCAACAACATCATGTTGTATTACTCTAGCAATTTGTTCATCGAGAAATTCACCAAGTGGCACATCATCATTATCAAGCAAGGTACTAGCATCATTCATAGTAGAAGTAGCATCATCAATAACTTGCGACATATAAGAATTAATAGCATGTGGTGGTGTTGCAAGTTTACTCATAACAGAAGGTGAATCTAAAGTAGAACTGGATGGCAGTTTCTTACCTCCCCTCGTGCTTGAAGGAAATATCTTAGTCTTAGGATCCTTCAGATTCTTCATAGTGATAATATGATAATAATCCCAAGTGACTCAACAAATATAGCTATGTTCCCCGGCAACGGCGCCAGAAAAAGGTCTTGATAACCCACAAGTATAGGGGATCTCAACAGTTTTCGAGGGTAGAGTATTTAACCCAAATTTATAGATTCGACACAAGGGGAGCCAAAGAATATTTGAAGGTATTAGCAGCTGAGTTGTCAATTCAACCACACCTGGAGATTAATTATCTGCAGCAAGGTGATCAGTAGCAAAGTAGTTTGATAGTTTTGATAGTAGTGATAGCAGCAATAGTAACAGTAACAGTGATAGCAGTAATTTTGTAGCAACTGTAATAGTGATGATAGCAATTGTAACTTAGCAAAAACAATATGGAAAAGTTCATAGGCATTGGATCGGTGACTTGTTGGATGATATTCATCATGTGACAGTTATAACGTAGGGTGATTCGGCACTAGCTCTAGTTCATCGATATAATGTAGGCATGTATTCCGTAAATAGTCATACGTGCTTTATTAAAAGAACTTGCATGACATCTTTTGTCCTACCCTCCCGTGGCAGCGGGGTCCATATTGGAAACTAAGGGATATTAAGGTCTCCTTTTAATAGAGAACCGGAACAAAGCATTAACACATAGTGAATACATGAACTCCTCAAACTACGGTAATCACCGGAAGAAGTCCCGGTTATTGTCACTCCGGGATAACTGGATCATAACACATAGCAGCACTACAAAAAAGACACATCCGTGACATTTTGGGCCAAACGAAAATCTTTTCTGTCATACTTTTGACACTTCTATGACGATAATTGTGACAAAACCCGGTATCATCATAGATGTGGTGGGGTCCTACTTCTATGACAAAAAATCATGACAGAAAATGGGCTTTTCGTCCTGGGCGGGTCGGAGACGCAGCTGCATGACATTCTTTGGGCCATCCATGACGGAAAAAACCGTGGTAGAAGCAAGGGCGCGGAAAATATCGGGGAGTCCCCGGTTACGGTGGGTGGTTGGGGGCCGAGCAATGCGCGTTTTTCTCGTACGTACGCGCGTGTGTGCGAGGCATTGGGCTCTAACTAAACCCGAGCGAGGCGTTGGGCTCTAACTGAATCCGAGCGATTGCACTCCAGGCTACACGTTACTAAACCCGAGCGATCGATCGATGGCTGTTAACTGAACCCGATCGAGCGATTCCTTCGCTACTGCTACTAACTGAAGCCGATCGATGCTGCCTCTCGATGAACAGTGAGTGTTGTTGGGGGGTTTGGATAACAGTTCCCGGTGGGGGTGGATGAATAGTGAGCGTTGCTGGGGGGTTTGGATGAACAGTTCCCGGTGGGGGTGGATGAAGAGGACCCCGATCGTTCGAGCCGGTTGGGGCTGGATGAACAGGACCCCGTGGAGGGTAGGATGAACAGGACCACCCCGTGGAGGGCAGGATGAACAGTAGACGGTGGAGGGCAGGATGAACAGTAGCCCGTGGAGGGGTGGTTGAACAGGAGCCCGTGGAGAGGGCTGGTTGAACAGTAGCCGGTGGAGTAGCGCGCGGTTGAGGCTGGATGAACAGGAGCCCGTGGATGAACAGTCGCAGGTGGAGGCTAGAGGAGGTCGACGGTGGATGAACAGTAGCCCGTGGAGGCTGGAGGGGGTCGACGGTGGAGATGAACAGTATCCCGTGGAGTCCCGTTTTGCGGTACGCCACACCCCTCCCGATGAACAGGACCCCGTTTCGACCGTAGCGCTCCAACACAAGTGCGTTTCCTCCGTTTTGTGGTTCGCCACACCCCTGCCGATCAACAGGACCCCCGTTTCGACCGTAGGAGATCCGTTTCCTCCGTTTTGCGGTACGCCAGACCCCTCCCGATGAACAGGATCCCGTTTCGAACGTGGCCGGTCGAACACAAGGCTGTTTCCTCCGTTCTGCGGTACGCCAGGCCTCGTTTCCATCGGCTGTTCCGTCCAAGCCGGTTGGCTCCCACGCGTTCCGTTTCCACCCGATGAACACGACACATTCCGTTGGCTCCCCATGAACACGACGACGACGCTGTTTCTCCGTTCCGACCCAGCCATGTACATGAGCCCTGGCCATACGTACGCGCGAGTAGCCGTTCGAGACCCCGCCCGTATGTACGTACGTGGCCGTATTTACTTTCTTGCACCCTGGCCGCTGTACATACGTGTACATGCTACGTGCGCGCCGCTACTAGGACATGTGCGCGCCTCTACATCGACCAGTATGTACGTACACGTTCGCGACCAGAATGACAACGCTACGTACGCTTCGACCAGGTGGGTCCCGACTGTCAAGCACTTCCTTGCGTGGGAAGATGTAGCTGTTGGGTCCCAGCAGTCAGGGGAAACATTTTTTTTCGCGAAATACGGTGGCCCGTCCGGTGGGTCCCCGCTATCAGGTGGAGGAATAATTATTTTGCGTGTAATGAGGAGGCACTTCCTTGCTGCGGCCGTGGACCCAGCTGTCAGCCTCTCCACGTACAGTCCACGTCCGATGGAAGCCGTTCCTTGACCATGTTGACCACGCCGCGCCGAGAGCACCAGGGTGGTGGACGACGGCGAGGCCTAGGAAGGGGACGACGCAGAGCCGGGGAAGACGCGGCAGTGCAAGCCCGCGCGGAGAGGAGTACGAGGGTTCACTGGTTCGGCCGCCGTCGCCGCAGAATAACAGGGGGTGTGGGTGAGTAGAGGGATGGCCTGGCCAGCGGTGGGAGTAGTAGGGGCCGGTGAGGCCTCCGCCGCATCGCAGCCGGCCACGGGAGGCAGGAGCACGAGGCACGACCGGTGCTGCTTTGGGCGGCTGGAGCAAGAAGACCAGAGGTTGAAGAAGCACTACGGCCGTTGGATGGACATCGTACGGTCACTGGAGCTAGAATCGTGCATATTGACTAAGTTGACAAAGCCCTCCATCCCCGTCAACTTAGTAGGCCCACAAGTCAGCCTGCCACTGTACTGGGTCCCAGCTAGTAGGGGGAGTATTCATTTTTTTGTGCGTAATAAGGAGGCACTTCCTTGCGTGCAAAGATATAGCTGGTGGGTCCAAGCTGTCAGTGGCGGTAACGTTTTTTTCACGAAATACAGAGGCCCTTTCGGTGGGTCCCAGATGTCAGGTGGAAGAATCATTATTTTGCACGTAATAAGGAGGCATTTCCTTGCGTGCGGCCATGGACCCAGCTGTCAGCCTCTCCACGTACAGTCCACTTCAGATGCATGTCGGTCGTTGACCACGTTGACCAGGCCGCGCCGAGCACCATGGCGGTGGATGACGGCGAGGCCTAGGAAGGGAACGACACGGAGCCAGGGAAGACTTGGCAGTTGTTTCCCACGCGGAGCGGAGTACGACTGTACGAGGGTTTACTGATTCGTCTGCCGTCGCCAGAGAATAACAGCAGGTGTGGGTGAGTAGAGGGATGGCTAGGCCAGCGATGGAGTACGGTGGGGCGGTGAGGCTTGCGCGGCAGCACAGCCGGCCGCGGGGAGGAGGGACCAGGCAGTCCCGCCGGCGCTTGTTTGAGCGGCTAGAGCAAGAAGAGCAGGGATTGAAGAAGCACGATGGCCGTTGGATGGACATCCAACAGTCAATGCTTGTGCGTCAACCTTTTTTTTAGGAAAGCCTCAAATCTGTGGAAAACATCATTCAGCCCATCTGCCATTATTTCTAATAATTTACAGCCCATTTTCTAATTCTCAAGGGTTTTTGGAGCCCATATTGTTTTTGTTAGCATTACAGCCCATATTGTGGCCACGGTTAAAAAATTATACGAAATTTTGCATATTTCGGTGCGGTCCGAACTGTTTTTAATCCCAAAATTTCGACTCACATTCAAACTGATTTTAAAAATAAATGTATATCAATATAAAATCCAACAAACTGTCCATGCATAAAAATCAATGCAATTTAAAATCTCGAAATGAAAAAAAGAAATTTGAAACTAATTGCAGGTTTGATGTGTTATAAAAATGTACAGCCCATTTCTCATTACTGATAGGCCATTTTCTCGGCCAGCCGAATGAAGCTCTCCTCGTCTTGAAAGATTTGCAGCCCAACAGGCCTGACAAAGCGACTTACCTGGCAAATCACAAAAAAAACTGGGCTGTGGCCGTGGACCCAGCTGTCAGCCTCTCCACATACAGTACTCTTCCGATGGAAGTCGGTCGTTGACCACATTGACCACGCCGCGCCGAGAGCACCAAGGCGGTGGACGACGGCGAGGCCTAGGAAGGGGACGATGCGGAGCCGGGGAAGACGCGGCAGTGGATGCCCACGCGGAGAGGAGTATGAGGGTTCACTGGTTCGGCTGCGGTGTGAGGCTGCCGTCGCCGCAGAATAACAGGGGGTGTGGGTGAGTGGAGGGATGGCCTGGCCAGTGGTGGGAGTAGTATGGGGGCGGTGAGGCCTCCGCGGCAGCACAGCCGGCCACGGAAGGCAGGAGCAGGCGGCACGACCGGCGCTGCTTTGGGTGGCTGGAGCAAGAAGACCAGAGGTTGAAGAAGCACTATGGCCGTTGGATGGACATCGTACGGTCACTAAAGCTAGAATCGTTCATCTTGACAAAGTTGACAAAGCCCTCTGTCCCCGTCAACTTAGTAGGCCCACAAGTCAGCCACCCACCATGGTGGGTCCCAGCTAGCAGGGGTATTCATTTTGTGTGTGTCATAAGGAGTCACTTCCTTCCGTGCGAAGATATAGCTGGTGGGTCCGACCTGTCAGCGGGGGGCACATTTTTTTCACGAAATACAGAAGCCCTTCCCATGGGTCCTAGCTGTCAGGTGGAGGAATCATTATTTTACGTGTAATAAGGAGGCATTTCCTTGCGTGCGGCCGTGGACCCAGCTGTCAGCCTCTCCAACTACAGTCCACTTCCGATGGATGTCGTTCATTGACCACGTTGACTAGGCCGCGCCGAGAGCACCAGGGCGGTGGACGACGGTGAGGCCTAGGAATGGAACGACACGGAGCCAGGGAAGACTCGTCTGCCGTCCCTGGAGAATAACAGCAGGTGTGGGTGAGTAGAGGGATGGCTAGGCCAGCGATGGGAGTACGATGGGGCGGTGAGGCCTGCGCGGTAGCATAGCTGGCCGCGGGAGGAGGGAGCAGGCAGTCCCGCCAGCGCTTGTTTGAGCGGCTGGAGCAGGAAAAGCAGAGATTGAAGAAGCACGACAGCCGTTGGATGGACATCCAACAGTCACTGCTCTCGTGTGCATTATTTCTAATAATGTACAACCCATTTGCTAATTCTTAAGAATTTTTTTGGAGCCCATCTTCTTTTTGTTAGCATTACACCCCATATTGTGGCCACGGTTAAAAACTATACGAATTTTTTGCATATTTCGATGCGGTCAACTGTTTTTAATCCCAAATATCGATTCACATTCAAACTATTTTGAAAAATAATTTATATAAATATAAAATCCAAATAATTGTCCACGCATAAAAATCAATGGAATTTAATATCTTGTAATGAAAAAAAATTGAAACTAATTCCCGGTTTGATGTGTTTTAAAAATATACAACCCATTTCTGGGCAAACCGGATGAAACCCTCCTCGTCTTGAAAGATTTGCAGCCCAGCAGGGCTGATAAAGCAAGTAGGCCTCGTTTGGGTATTTCTTTAAAAAAAATAGAACCGGGCTAGCCATTTTCAGCAAGAAAAAAACACAACTGGGCTCATGATGTGGTAAACATAAATAAAACCCTCGCTAGACGGGCCACAGCCCCCGCACAGCCCCGTTGTTACCCTGATCCGTCGCTAAAACTAGTATAAATAACTGGTTGGGATTTGTTAGTTGTTTCAATATTTCACTCTAAATTAAACGACTGGCAAGCCATTTGCCTTGCTTCAAAGAAAATATGATAGTCACAGCCGTGTTGAAAAGGGCAAGAACATCTAACTCCAGCTTACAAACTGTACAAAAGCACGAGGGTTAATTGTTCATCAGGTTTACAAAAAAACCCAGGTTGAAAAGGGCAACAACATCTAACTCCAACACTGTTTTTGGCTGTCACAGTCAAATGGATCGGTCAGGTCCATAGAATGAACATCCTGGGTCGTAAAATTTACTGGATTATGACCACAATATGTTGTAAATAGAAGCCCGACACGTTCAGAAGCTCTTTTGCCCACCTGAAACTCCTTTTTTTGCTCTTCCACATACCCATCCGTCAAAACATGCTGCTGATAAACTTAAGCCTGATGGACAATAGTAACCTCGCATTCAGCAGGAAGAATGTGACAAATCTAGTGTTTGCACGGTTGGCTACATATAGTTCTAGCGTTATTGTCTTCAATCGAATCTCATGAGAAGTGAGAAAATCCCGATGCTTACGAATCCACCGATTGTTTATAACTTTCTTACCCCGTCCTGTTGCCTAAATAGACATGAAGATTGAAAACAGTTAAGGTCTAAAAAAGAGTGTCGAAAGAGCAACAGCTGAACGGTTAATTCTAGTACACTATATGCGGGCTTCCAATGTGCGTGAAATTATCACCTTTATATACAACTTCTCCAGACATGGAAAGCATTGCAGCAAGCCAATAATCTTGTTCAGATCAAAACTATTCATTTGGATATATAAGATCTTGACAGAATCCAGCACCATTGATAGGCCATCCATGGAGAAACTCTTCATTGAGCATAGAACATAATATTAGTACCAAATGTGTACTCCAAGATGACATATAACTTATGCGTAGAAATTTAAAATGCAGCTTATGGTTACAAGTGTAGATGATAATGTAAAGTACCTGAAGAACTGTGGAGCCAAACACCATATTGAAATGAGCACAGAGATCATGTATTACACCCAAGGTCTCCAGTTTAGGCGCAGAGAGGACGGTTATTTGCAATGGTGAATAACTAGAATCAATGATCAACCTTTGAAGTGAAGGGGCATCTTGGATGATGAGCTGCCTTCTGTCAAAACAAATTCCAATTCTTACAAGGTTAGGCGACTTTATTTGGAGACAACCGATTCTAACTGTGAAAACAAGCACCAAGCACTCCAGGGCAGGGCAACTGGAGTGGATGATGCTGTGCAATGAGGCCTCCGATATATGAACCCGCACAAGTGAAAGTTTCTTCAGACATGGGAGTCAAAGTTTAGTACCAGATTGTCTGTAGGTCGCACAGCGCAAAGGTGGCGGTGTGGAGAGAGGAGGAAAACCACGAGATGGACATCGGTGCTGAGGGCACAGGTAGATGGCGTTCGGTATCTGGTAGGTGATTTCCAGGGGAATAGTAGAACTCAAGCAGCCGTAATTCTGTGAATTCAGGAGATTTCCGCCAGGTGTCCACCGTGCAGGGCATGGTATGCTTGCTCAGGTAGCATGATGGGATGCAGAGGCTTTGAACGGAGCCCTGGTGGGAGGAGATGATGGCTCTGGGGATTTCAAAATCATTGAAGAGAGATAGCTGACGACAGTTGAGATTAAGGGGCACGACGCGCCATAGAGGGTGCCACCGAATTGAGAGGACTTGGGTGCGGCAGCAATGCTCGGTGGGGAGAAGCGAGATGATCTCCCCAAGGACGGTGTCCGGGAGATCGCTGATGCGGTCCACCCGAGATTCTACGGGTTCCTGGGATACGGTGGGGGCGGGGTCGCCGCTTCTCCCCGCGCTGCCGGGTGCGGGATCTACAACAGGCGTCGCCGCTGGCGGGAGCCTCATCTTCTTGGCACTGGGGTCAGCCGACTCCATTTTCCTCGAGGGCGTCGCGTCGCGCTCACAGATTTGAGCAGAGTAACGAATGACGAGCCTAGTTGTAGTGCGAGTGAAGAAGAAGGGGAGCTGGGGTTTTTCTGTAGTAGTGAGGAAGAAGGGGATCTGGGGTTTTCTGTAGGGGTGAGGTGAGGAATTTGGGGGTACGAGTGGAGCGAGCTGACGTGAGGTGGGTGGGAGTGAGGAGGAAGAAGAACACCCAGGTTTTTTTGGGGGGCGGTGTGCTGGGTGTGGGTAGTGCCTCTCATTCAGTAAATATATGGACTTTTGAATTGATTTTACTATTTACTAGGGTGGATGGGTTGTTTTGTCTTGGGCCCAGAGAAACAATTACTACTAGTAGAGTGGAGACACTCTACAGCTACCCAGAAAAACAATTACTACTAGTACAGTGGATACAATACCGCTTTTGGCTCCTCCTAGGTCATCAAAACGTCTCCCTCTACTGAATGCTGTTATACTTTTGTTCACCGACATGCGGGCCATGCAGCGCGCGGGCCCAAATGCCATCCACCAAATTAGAAGGCAGTATGCAGGCGGAGAGTCACCCCGGTCGTAGCACGGCAATAACGAGCCGTCGTATCACAAAACCCCACCTCCCCGCAGTCTAAGTTTGACGGACGAAGCAACCATCATTTCACTCTTCGCTGAATCCCCTTCTCCCTCACCGTCTTCAAGAAAGGCAACACTCGCATCTGCCACTATTCTTCTCTCCCAACGAAGGGAAGGTAAGCGGATCCGTGATGTTGGTATATTTTTGTTCAGAGAAAAAAAAAGAACTTTTGCAAAGCAGTAACCAATCCTCACTCTCTTTTTTGTTTCATTGTCATTGCGATTGTGTTTTCCTTTCAGTGGTCTCCTAGTATTCGTCAGTTTCATGATGGACCAAGGAGAAACAGGCAAAGATCTGCCGATATTGGAGCAGACGCGGGAGGCTGATCCCCACGAGAGAGAGAGCTCCAAGAAGATGGAGGCAGCCACCGAGCCGACCCCAGATACGCTCACGGCCACTACTGAGATGGTCAATGCCCCGTTTGAGGTTACAGCCCCCGTGGCACTGCAGGAGCAGTTTTCCCCCTTCGAGGATGTGTCCCCCCCCCCCCCGCTGAGCTCCAAGGTGATTTTCTTCTTTGCCGATCTCGATTGTGGTTTTTCATCTAAGTATGTGGTGATGAATAATGCAAAATTTTATTAGCTTCGATGCCATGCTATACATAGTGGTTTAAATAACTTGTGTTTCTTATGCTGGAAAGTAATCCAGAATTTGTTTCTGTTTCAATTAGAGCCCTGATGTAGACAAGGATTGTGTGGTTGTACATGTCACTCGCTATTAGGCGGATGACCTGAATATACGCACTGGGAAAATAGAGTTTTTAGGATGTTGGATCCTGGAAGCCATTTGCGCTTATACCAATGAAGAGTTGTATTCCAGCCTCACTGTTGTCAGGCGTGTTGTCCAGGGTGTACTGAAGCACAAGAAGTTCAAAGCTACTGCTTCGTTTGTGAGGCATACTGTTCTTGTCAAGCTTACGCAGGAAGATGATGTGGCATGCCTCCACAAACAAGTTTATGAGTGGCAAGGCCACAAGGTTTTCTTCATGAAGGTTCACAAGATTGATCTGCTGCCGGACGTCCTCGATGATGTTCAGGGCAAGGTCCGTCTTGTGTCCAGCCCAAATTAGATCGAGGCATGAAATACATGCCCCAACTAGTGTTTAATAGTAGTTTGGATTCTGTCTAATTATCCGAACCTTGCCTGTTATCGAGCCCTCTGGGGCTAGTACTCTGTTTGAATCCGTCTATGGGAACTACTGCTACTTTTGTGTGCCCGTGAATCATTGTAATTGTTGCCGAAACAGATGCGTCCTCACTAGTTTTATCATACGAGGAGTGTGTGTTTTGATGAAATAGAGTACTCGTTCGAGAACTGTGCGCCGACGTATACATAAGTACTTGTAAACACTGTTGGTGCTACCCCACTTGTAAGCAGTTGTGCAAAACACGGCACATTGGCTCAGCTCGCTTTAACACTAGGCTATCGACCAGCTGACAATCAACAATCTGCTGTCTGACATATAAGCAACTATGTATCTTGTTATAGTGGTTCATGCAGTTAACTGAGGCCACAATGTAAACTCCAAACGTTCACACGCTAGTCCAGCATTCATGTGGAACACTCACATTAAACTCGGCTTCAGAAAAAACTTGAAAAGTTACATCTCAATGATTCATAGAACATAACAAACATATACTAGTTAATAGCAAAAGACAAAGTTGTAAGAAGGTTTACAAATCAGGAAAAAACAAGCAAGGCTTCTCTGAGCAAAGGGCCTCCCGGCAGGCTTAAATTTCCTGGAGTTCACTCTGGTTTTTTCTTGTTGCCACCATCCAGGGTTAGGTTCTCTCATTCCAGAATAACCAATTATAATTGTGTTCTCAGCTGGAATGCTGAACTGAACCATGCAGTGTACTGACCAGCTGAAAGTCTTGTGCATTCCACTAAATTTAAGCGCCGCTATTTGCAGAAATAAGCAGACCACAATGCCTCTTGTCCGCGCACCTGTCCCAAAAACCTCCGTGCAGCCGTGCCAGCTTGTCCTCGGTCCATGGATGAACTAGAGGAAAGTGCATTCCGGACTAGGATGCAGATGTTTTCACTCGTCCCTGCACTACAATCAGGAAGTAAAACGTATGAATCAGCTTCTTTTAGATTGCGTTGGTCATTCTACCTAGTAACTACCAATGTAGGAATACCTGGAAGATGGGTGGTTAGACGACGGCAACGAGGGATAGCCATCTCATTTTGCGCAGTTCTACTAAAACTGAGGTGTGTGCTTTTGATTGCGTGGATAGAAACGATACGGAGACAGACATCCCAAAACGATATGGAGACAGACATCCCTGTTTGCGCAAATACGAAATACGGTTATTTAAACAGTGACAGATATTTGCAGTGGCGTATGATTAACAACAGCATCTATTGTGTTATAATTGGCACTAGATTGACAGTATGAAAGTGTCCTTAAGTAAGTAGCATCACATCACATCAACACTGCCACTAGATTAACATGCAGAACAATAGCATTAGTATTACTGTCATGAGAGTAGCACATGGTCAGTAAATGTGCAATCAAATTTGCGCAGTTCCACTGGGATGAAGCAATGTTAGCGGTGGGAGATTTAAGTGTAACTGCAAAAACACAATTCATGGGAAATAAAGCAAGATGGAAGCACTTCATAAAATGGTGATGACATTGCTTCCATTTATCGACGGCACTAGACCATTACTTATAGTGACATTAGGTGGCATTGCTTAATGCTTCATGTGATTTTACATTAACGGTAGCGATATGGGCGTAGGGACAGCAAAGGCATAAAGTGGTGAGGCAGATGTGGTTGCCGAGAGCGGCAAACACTCAGGCAGCATGTCTGCATTTGTCCCATTTTTTATCTCCTCGGCGACATTTTCCTATGTGAGCACAGGAAATCTAGACCTGCTCATTCTCATTTGCGTTGTCCCACAACACCCGTCACTTTCTTTCCTTTTTCAACCAAGAGATAGGTCCACCTCCCCCCACCCTTCGCCATCCACCATGCTTTCTTCGTATTTTCAACCAAGAGACCGGTTGGGTAGCCAGTATCTACTACTTTCCCCCGTTCCTCTTAGAACCAAGTCTTAGATTCATGCTACAGCTTTCCCACTTTCTTCCCTATTTGAACCAACTCTTAGAGTCGACTGTATGAACTAGCTTTACCTCTAATAATAGTAAAAGTCTAGGTGGCTTTGGAACAGCGGACGGAAGTAGAAAATTATCCACACGAAGCCAAGTGGGGAGCTAGGGCAGTAGAGCAAGGCAGGTTTCGAAGGAATATATACCCGAGGGTTGTCGGCATGTGGCAAAGACGGCGTCGGGAGGCCGCATCTTGGCCACAATACCGCAGGGAGGAAGAAGGGGTCGGAGGCCCTCCGGAGCCGGCGCTCTCTCGGAGAGAACGACACGACCGCCGATCCGGACGCGCGGGCAGCCGTTTGTCTCCTCCCTCGCCGCCGACGACAGCGCGAACGATGCACCTACACCCCTACCCCGGTCGAGGTTGTCTAGCCGGATTTGTGACCGGCCGTGAGCTGAGAGAGAGTGTGGCCATATGTATTGCTTAGATCTGGAGAGCATGAGAGAGTGAACGAGAGGAACCCTAGTAAAGCAAGCGCTAAGGCTCCTGCTTATATATGTAGTGGAGTGATTTTGTTGTACCAGCTTCAAAAAATGCGCTCCTACGTGTACCCGCGAGTGGGTGTGAGAGAATTAGTGCTTTCGTGCACCGCTTCTCTTCGTGAGAATACAATATACCATGCCCAAAGAACGTTTGCCACAAGAGTAATAGTATAAGTGTGTGACGTGTGAGCTAAAATAAAATGTGCGCGACGTCTTTTGTTTTTTAGAAGTTCTGAGGGTAGGGTGTGAAGAGCACATATGTGTGTGACGTCTACCTGCAGATAGACGGTGGGTGCGAGAGGACTCGGGAGGGTGCGTGTGCATGAGAGAGAGGGGGCACGTATCAATGCAATGCATGTGTCCGTAAATCATTATCCGACAAACGTTCGCCACAAGCCTTTTCCTGACGAATGCCGTAAGAACCGTTAGATCGGCATCCGACATTGTCAGTTTTGTCATGTCATTTAACAGAACAGCCACTCCTCCTACACACAAATCTTCCACGTGAGTGTTAGCAACTGTCGCATGCTCCCTCCCTTCCAAAATGCAGTGCATATAGCTTTATTGAAAATCCGAACCTCGCAAACTTTTACCGAGTTTTCGTGTACCAAATTGCACATGTAGAATACCCTGTATATATCATTTCATTCATCTTTGAGAGCTAACTATAAAGATGGGGGAGGAGGCTACAAAGAAAGACCATCGTATCACCTGCAGCAATTTCAACCATCCTTTGGTGTGGAGGAATATCATAGGAACTCTATATGATATGATTTTTATAGGATTTTTTCCTTTAGAGCCAATTGGTTCATAGGAATAGATTCATATACTCCACATTTCAAATGAAATAAACATGATATCATTTCTATAGCTTTAGAGCCACTTGGTTCATATGAATGGATTCCTATACTCCCATAATTTCAAAGGAAAATAAACATTAGCGTATATTCAATAGAAAAGTTCCTATGATATGAACCAAATTACATCTCTTTGCTAATCCCTCCTCATAGGAATTGAGATACATGTCATCTCTAGATTCAATAGAAAAGTTCCTATGATGTCAACCAAATGACATCTCTTTTCCAATCCCT
Source organism: Aegilops tauschii subsp. strangulata (assembly GCF_002575655.3). Classification (NCBI taxonomy): domain Eukaryota; kingdom Viridiplantae; phylum Streptophyta; class Magnoliopsida; order Poales; family Poaceae; genus Aegilops; species Aegilops tauschii. Next base: position 119,121,863 of record NC_053039.3, on the reverse strand, counting down.
ACTCATAGGAATTGAGATACTCCATCTCATCTCTTTCCCTACAACTTCCATGTATACATCTTATATTCCTAAATAGCTAGTACAACCCACTAGTAGCTTTTTTCCAAGACATGCAACTATGGCACAATAACTATATAGTGTGCGAATAACTTGAAAGATGGTAGCTGGATGAAGCTAATCTGACAGCGCAGAGATGGAAAATCCGAGCACTACTGACCGTTGGATATCATCAACATTCCACCAGATCTTCCACATGTACAATTTAGAAGACTCCATGGTTGAACTTAAGCATAATGCACAAACCTCAAAACACATGCACTTCTCCTTTGTTCTAGAATCTTCCGTATCATAATTGATTTTTTTAAATGAAATGCCATTATTTGTTTTTTTACTTTATGCTTTACAATGCACAACCCCATGAATCTTAACATTTTTATAAAACTAATTGATTTTGAATGAGATGAACTATAAGAACTAAACGAACATCTACATCATGCATATATGACTCAAAGCTTTACATGCTATAGTGTGTATTTATTCATAATCAGGTTTCGAAATCTCATGCGTTCAATGCATGTGTACCTTACTAGTTTTGAGTAGATTAGCAAATTTCACGCGGCCCCGGGTATATCAAAATGCAGGGCCCATGCATCATTGCATTTCGGTCGAACCTACGTCCACAATTTTTTGTACGTACTATATCTCCACTGGTCCCCGAACCCAAAATGCTGCCTCGTTCCCCTAAAACCAAGCGGCCCACACATATTTAAGGCGTCAACTCAAACTCAATCCCTCTCCCGTTTACTACGACGTGGCCCCACACGCCCTAGTAGTACTCCTAAAAACCCTACCTCCGCAGGCATCATCAGTTTTCTTCAAGAGGACGAGGGAGAAGCCGATTTGTAGTGGAGGCGCTTTAAAAAAATGATCTGTAGTGGAGACCCCTACCCTAGGGTGGCCTAGGTAGCTGCCGCACGCATCATTGGTTTTCTCTTTTCTTTATGCTCTTGCGCCCTAGAGTGAAATGATGGTTGCTTTGTCCGTCCAGCTTAATGCGGGAAAGGTGGGGCTTTGTGATTTGACCCCTCATCGCTCATTTTCTACTACTGCGACGCTACGACCGGGGTGCCTCCAATTCCAACCGCTGCTCCGAACTGTAATTTGGTGCATCGCACGTGGAACAAGACGGTGGATGAGCCACATGTCGGCCAAAGGGGTCCTGTTAAGTGTGTCGCCATTTCGTGTGCGGACTGACCCTGCTTGAGTCGCTACGCCAACACGACAGGTGCAGCCTACCACTTGGTTTTGCTCCTTGGTGAATCCCAACTATATTGATCTAAAAAGATACATACTGAACTACCCTCTCCGTCTCATTTTTTTAGACGTCTCGGTTTATAGGGCGTGCACGTAGTTCTAGGTCATCCATTTGACTAACTAAATCTGAGTTTCTATGTCACAAAAAGTATATCATTGGATTATTAAGCGGATGTAGTTTCTAAACATATACTATTCATCACATATATAGCCAGTTAAATTCTCAACCTAGAACGATGTGCATGCCATGTAAACCGATACGGAGGAAGTATAGTAGTAAAAATGAGGTGATTTTACCGAGCGATCGGCGGGGGAGCATGGCCTGTTATGCGGTCCCACGTGTCATGATGTACCAAGGCGATGCGCGTGTCCCTCTTGAGGCAGAAGGAATACTATGTGGTTTGAGATGATGGCAAACCGAAGTGTGAAATAATGGCTGCTTCGTCCGTCTGGGAAGGTGCGGCATTATGATTTGATGTCTCATTGCTCATTACTACTACTGGGGCAGTACGACTGGGGTGCGTCCCCCCTGCTGTTCTGCACTGTTATTTGGTGCTTGACACGTCGACCCGGTTGCTATATGTCCCACATGTCAGCGACAGGAAGTACATAATTCATGAAAGCGAGCCTCGACGGAGGAGTACAAGACACGGCTTGGGTTTTTGCTGCTTCGCGCGATCCATCGATACAAACACAGACTAAAAAAAGGCGAGGGCGGGTCTTTTCCTGCGCGGTAGGCAGGGCAGTTTGGCATAGTCTGTTCGAGGCAAGGAGGCAGGAAGGGAAACAAGCAAATAAAGGTTGAGCGACTTAGTGTTGGGAAAATCTGATTTTACGGAGTACGTACCCACTAGGGTTTATAGGGCTCATCTACAAAACATTCGTTTTTCCGTTTTATAAGTCTCAATTCTACTACTAGTAGTAGTACCATCACATGTTGGATTTCGAGGTGCGTTAGATCACCCGATGCAAGCAGTGTCAAGAGAAAACTCACCAATGCATGTAGAAGTTCATGGAAATTTAGTGGTCATTCATGCATTCGTTCTAATTAATGCCTCGGTAAACATAACTTCTTGAGAAAAATGAGCGTACTAATTACTTGTGCAAACTAGGAGTACGAAATTAATTCGACCACTCACCGTCTACCTTGGTTGGAGAGATTTTGAAATTGAGCCATAAACTGGAAAGGAGGGAGTAGTAAATTTTGTCTCGATTACTATTTGTGGCCTTGTATAGATGCAAAATGTATTTTTTTTATAGTGGCCTTGTATAAGTAAATGGAGGGAGTACTAAAGGACATATATATTCCAAACAATATGATAATCTCTCTAACCAAGGTAGTAGGGACGAGGAGTAAACGGAGGGAGTACTAGTAAAATTTTCTCCTCGTCCTGCGATCCACCGCGCGCGTGGGCAAGGGAGCGGGCGTAAGGCATAGTAAGCAAGCTTCACCTCATCCTGCGAGCCACCGCGCCCGTGGGCGGGGGAGACGGCGTACTAAGCAAGCTTCTCCTCGTTCTGCGAGTTGACGGGACACATCAAAAGTACTCCAGTGTATAGAGCCTTGCCTCTAAGGTAGGCCCCACATGGTTTGCCTCTTTTTTAACATAACGCGTCAAGTCGCAATTTGTTTGTTCACCCGTGGTAGACGATCCTCCCACCATCTAGTGGATAACCAGTACACGTGTCAAGTTACCACGTGGGCTGCGTTTTCGTACAGAAATGAGCTCCACCGTGTACCCGCGCGGGTGTGGTTGGGAAAGAGACGGGAGTACGTGCGCCGTGCGTGCACCTCTTCTCTTCGTGCACGTCCCCCACCTACGTGGGTGTGTGTGAGAGGGACTATAGAGATACAAACCTAGACATAATGCGCCGTCCATCCCCATGCCTCCGCCTAGTCCGACCACCAGTCACCACCACGCCCCACTCCTCCTCACCTTATCTCTCATCTTTCTCCCTCCATTTTTATATACAAGGCCACTATCAAAATTACAATTTGCAAATATACAAGGCCACTAACACTAATCGATGCAATATTAATGGTGTTTGCCTCGTATTACTACTAGCAAAGGAGGACATTAATTATCCCTTGCATGCATGCGGGAGTGTGAGCATTGGCTTGATGTGCATGAAAGAGAAGAATACACATTAATTTACACGGCAAACAAGGAAACAAGGTGGCTTGCAACATTCTACTTAGAAGACATTAATTTTTTCCTTGGTACCTGTAATATGGGTTTGTGGCCTTGTATACAAAAATGGAGTCCGATAAAATTCCCGACATACCATTTATCCGATAAAATTCTCGAGCAATCATTAGTTCTTACAAAATGGGATTACTCCTGCATGGGTCAATCACAACAGGTGTTTTGTAAAAAAATGCATCTTGATGTTCCGTGCAATGCACGGGCATCTTGCTAGTCCATGAAAACAACACATGGCAAAATTCGATGGCAAACGAGGGATTTGAATCTGTTGGGAGGGGCTGTTTGGATCTTGCCCGGGGTAGCCAAAATATTGGCGACCTTTTGTCCACCGGTGCCTTTGCCACCGATGAACGAGGAATGGCTCGGGTTCTCATGCATCCTCCAGCGCGCACGTTGGAGACGAGCTCGCACGAGCTGTGTTCTTTTTGTCCCACCACGCCGCCCGAGCCGCCCGCAGACCGACCGGCGACCCACAAATTACGCCATCCAACCGTAGCCGCACACATTATGACAGCAAGTCAACCAACTGGACGAAATTCACGCAAACATGGCGATATTTCATATAAACAACGACGGAAATCATATAAGATACCGGATTTTCATACAAACATGACGGATTTCATTACATTCAAATGAACTACGCGGTGCTAGTTCTAGACAGCACAGGTATATAATACCTGGCCTAAATGGTCGCCCGCCGATCGATTTGTGTTCCTCATGTCCGGCAACACGATCACCGGACTGCTGGGAGCCCCGGAGGTATATGCGGGGTCGACGAAGGTCCTCGCAAGAAAAGGATCCGGTAAGACACCTGCTGTGTACGCCGGCGTCGCCTCCGTGGTGGCCTTCATGGGACCCAAGCGGCGGTGGCCTCCCGTGTTCTACTTCTCCTCGATGATGGCGGCGGACGAGGAGGCGCTCGCCACTGACTCGTCGCTCTCCGCGCACCCGGCTTCTGTCGCTGCTTCCATGGCGCGGCCGCCGGCATGGGAGTCTCGGCCACAGAAACGGGAGACGCGGTACGAGGCGGCGGCATGGACGGCAGCAACGACGCCCGTGCGCCGCTCCTCGTCGAGCTGGCCTGGAGCGGCGAGTTGCTGAACCGCGCGCCGGCTTGGGGCGGCAACTAGCTCCATCGGGCGAGGGGAGGGAGGTGGATCAGCGAGCTGCATAGCTCGTATCCGGCGGGCTCGGCGGGCCACCCAGCCGGCTTGGATGCGGAATAACTACTCTTCGTAAGCCATTGTAAGAGTGGACAAAATGGTGAAGGAGGAGATAGGGGAGCGGCGGAGGTGTGCGATTCTTGGCCGACATTTGGCCTCGTTTAAATAGGAGATTAAATAGACGGCGTACGGGAGGAGCTCGGCTGGCGTTGTGTTTAATGTCGGCCCGGTCATGAACGGATGTGCGTCCAGAGTGGGTTTCTCGGCTTCCACACGGGCGGGTTTCATGGAGGCGTTTGAATGCGGCAAGGAGGCGTGTTCAGTCGGGCGTGCAGCGAGTGGCGCCCTCGACTCTGACGTAGGACATCGCATCGTTCTTCCACTGACGTGTGGGCTCTTTGGGTACATGGCCTGCATGTTAGTGACCCAACACAGGCAGCGCACAGCAGAGGAACCTTTGGTGGGCCAGGGCGGTCAGAAGCGAGCATTTCATAAACCGATGATTGTTCATTGAGTGTGACGTCATCCTTTTCATGTAGATAAGCCTACTATGTTGATAGCCCGTTCGATACGTTGTGATTCATAAAGACCGCTACAAACATCAATGTTCTGCTTATCATAGATAAGATTGATTAATACCCGTAACAATCCATGTCCTTAACAAAGGGTGCATGCACGTATAGGTTGAGCGTGTGTCTTGCGTCGTGTGCTGTGTGCATGCAGGCGTGCGAGTGTTGCGTGCGTGCAAGGGTACGTTTCAGTGTTGCATGCATGTGTGCATACGTACGTGTGTTCGTGAGTGCATGTGTACGCGTCAGTGTTGCACTCCTGCATGCGTGCGTGTGTTCGTTATGTGTACGTGTCAGTGTTGCATGCGTGCGTGTCTTGCGTGCGTGCGGGGTGAGGCTACACTCAGTCGACTGACTTTTTCATCTCTAGTGATTAGATTTTCCAGCCCTTGGATTCGAAATCAAGGGCCTGCAGTTTATCATCAAACTTCACCCACCTGAGCTGCCAGCCACCACCGGCCGAACCGCCGGCCCCCGCCGCCCGCGGCCAGCCCGCGCCGTCACGTTGCCCCGCCCACCCCGAAACCACTCCTCACCGCCGGTCCGCCGCCGCACCGGCCATCCCTCTAGCCCCCTCCCCCGCGCCGAGCTTTTTCTCCGGCGATCCCCACCCCACCGCCCAATCAACGCGCCCCCACCGCCGGCGACTGCCAACCAGAGGTCTCACGACTTCGAGTACCCACCGACCACTAATTTATTACCATTTCTGTCCTTCATATACGCGCTAACGGGTGGGCCCTATGGTAATGTGCGCTGCTGAATGTGGACCGTTTGACTGGTCAATTGATCGTGTCATCAACAAATTACGGAGCTGTATGGTGAGCCAGTGACCGTATGATCACCCTAAAATATATTTTATTAACACAGTACAGACTCAAACTACCATTTCTTTCTTTCATATACGGGCTGACAGGTGGGCCCCACGGTTACGCGCCCCGATGGTGCAACACTAGTTGTGCCACTTGGAACGTTTGACTGGTCAATTGATTGTGTCATCAACAAAATATGGAGTTGTATGGGTGAGCCAGTGACCGTATAATCATGACATGTATTTTTTTAACACGGTACAGACGCAAGGGCTCATATATATGCGCAAGCACTCACCGCTATAAGCGCACACACGCAGACCCTACCCCTATGAGCACCTTCGAGAGAGTGGGCCAGCATATGATCTTGAGATTTTACGAAGTCACCATAGGTGCCTCGTAGTCGAGTGGAACATCTCCTCCCACCGGACGCACATCGCCGGAAAATACTGAAATTAACCCAGGATAAATGCGAGCACCAGGACTTTAACCCTGGTGGGCTCGAGAAACCACTGTCCTCCTAACCATCCAACCACATGTTGGTTAGCACGACAAAATGTATGTGGTGACCGTGATGAGCTTATTCTGAAGTCCAGTGACCATATCGTGCTTTTGCTTCAAATACAATGATCGTAAGTGTCATCAACAAAATACGGAGCACGCATCAAATGCAAAGTCCGTCAGTGTCATCAAGAAAATACGGAGACGTATCGTGAGCTAGATACCGTATGATCACCACGAGAATGTATACGGTGACCGTAATGAGCATATTCTGAACTCCAGTGACCGTATAGTGCTTTAGCTTGAAATACAGTGACCGTCATGCGTGAATGTGTCGTGGGCATGCATACTTTTAGAGGGCCGAGAGATATTTTGTGTGCGTACGTGAAAGTGGTGTAGAAAGAGGGGATCTCCGGTGGAGACAAGGAGAGATAGGCCCTTCGTTTCTGTTTCCCGTGACTAATATTTTAGGAGAATATATAAACATTCACAATGCAGAACAAATATTTTTGGATGCACCATGCAATTAACTTTCATGTATAACATTGTACTATTGTATATGATTATTTTCTTAGTGGCCGATTGCGTGTGTGGTGTGGTGGGCACATCATTTCTAGTTGTGGTGGGTCAACATGAGGACTCATGGGTCGGTTCCATCCTGCGCCACATAGGTTGGATCGAGACGCGTTATACGAAGACCCATGTGGAGGACTCGGCGTACAACACGAAGCTAGCTACCAGTGTCGCGGAGGACTCTATCCCCACTGGTGATAAGCCGACTATATATGATTTGTAACCCTAGGCCCCCAGTATGTTATAGAAGCTTGGGGGCTAGCTCGTCGATAGTATACACACACGCACAATGCCTGGTATTCACGTGTACTTTGTACACACCCCTATCACTAATATATAGTACCAGGAGTAGGCTTTTTCCTCAACTGCAAGGGTCCGAACTAGGGTAAAACTTTGCCTTGTATTACCATCCAGCCTAACAGTCAGGGATATCCTACCGAATGATATGATGGAATCATATCTGCCAACTACTAAGAGAGAGTCCTAAAGATAATGTGCGTGCGGGAGACACGTAGGCACATATATGTGCATATAGAGGGCTAGTAGAGACCGTGCGTGTGTATATATGCAGGTGAGAGAAATAGTGTTTTCCAACTGAGATTAGTGAAAAGAGTGGTACATAGTAGTCAGAAAGAGAGAGAGAGAGATACAGAGAGAGCATGTGCGTGAGACTCCCCGACACCCCGAGAGAGATTGTGAGCATGTGTGAAAGAGAAATGCTGATGCATATAAAGTGTGTGCACTTATGCGGTAGATAGAGAGATATATAGCGCGTTTGTGAGAACGGGCCGAGGCATAGTGCATCCACGTGTAAAAGGCGGTTCTACGCATTAAATTAAAATATAAGACAAGATCATGAATTTTTCAAATTGTGTATGGACGAAAATCGGTCTATCAGACACCCATACTCCATTGAATTCTAGCATGGGCATGTGTTTATTTCATATTATCGATCCATAGAGTGAGAGCGGTTTGAAATACAGGCAATGGATGCTTTTGCAATTTATATATAAACATTAATTAGTGCACTCCATGTTGTTAGTGTGAAGCACTTTATACATTTGTCACTTGCATGGATACATTCCAAATTGCTAGATACGAAATAGAATACATGTCGAATTAAACATAAAGGGGGTTTCGAAGATTCGAATTCATAGGAAGTGCATTCATATATTTGAACCCGAGATAATGGCATTGGTAAATAAGATGTAAAAGGGGGCATCAATCTTTGTTGTGCGTTTGAACATGCTATATATATTCATACGCATGTCTAATTTTTTTTTGCAACCAAGGAGATTATATCTGGAACCATGCATGAACTGAGGTAAGTTGCATATTTTTACTATATACTCGTGTACAATGTATATTTAAATGTACCACCTCCATTCCAAAATAATCGTAGCTTTAGGATTTTCAAGAGTAAAGATTTGTGAAGTTTGACAAATCCTGAATGTTCAATTCAAGAGAACCGAAAACGTTAATGCTTTTGCTCCCAAATATTGAACGAAGCGCCAAATAGGCCTCTGGTCAACCAAAACCGCGAGAGACTAATGTTTGGTGGTAGGAAATTACTGTCCTGACTCTGGCCCGTGTAGCCTATCGGCCCAATGTCCAAAGGTCTAAACCGGGGTAGGTTTGTAACTTCACCAAGACGCCAGTCTCAGCCGCCTCCGAGAAGCATCCATACGCCGTGGGCGCCTAAACACCCATGCGCTCGGCCGAAATCTATCCCGCCCACATTTGGGACACCTGAGATTACTGTCCTACCCCCAACCCGTAATATGTTCGAAATTTTAGATGGGGCAAAGTTTGTAACTTTCCCCAAATTTCAAACAAGCGCGTCCCAAACCGAAACATTGTCCCCCCTTAGTTCCCCGCCTCCCTCCGTTTCCCCATTCATACTCCGTGGGCGCCAAAACGCCCTCTCCACCAGCCGCGAAACCCCAGCCTCCTCCGTCCTCCACCCCATAGCGCCCAATCCACCGCCGCCCTCCTCCATCACGCCGGAGCCGGTACCCCGACGTCGTCGTCCAACGCAACCGCAACCGCAACACCCTCAAGGACTTAGCAGCTGAAGCCGAGGTAGAGCTGCCTCCACGACGCCGATGCCGATGTGCGCCATACCAGAACCACTCCGACCACGCCGTCCTGCGCCTCACTGCTGCCGCTCCACTATCGCAACCGTCCACCGCACCAGAGCTGTTCTCGCTACGCCGTCGTTCGCCGCCTCGGATCTGCTTCCCCGCCGCCGACAGACGGCCACTGCACCACACTCAACAACTTGGCCATGGGTTCGTCCAAGGCTGCACCGTCCTCCACAACTTCTCATTTCCGGTGAACCACAAGAAGATCGATGGAAAAACAGAAGGAGGACACAGCACTGCCAGCAGAAAGAGGTACTCCTCTTCCCTTATTCATGCAAACCTTACGTCTCTGCTCACACCGTATTCATCCCACGAAAGAAACTAGTTGAGAGCTTCTTACTGCATCTTATTCGTGATACTAAATGCACAAGGTTTCCTCCCTTTACTATTTCACCTTTGGTAGAGGTCAGTAGCCTGCCTGGATTTCAATTCAGGGTCAGTCGAACCGCAATTAAAAGAAGCAGCACCCGCTGAGGCGCGCGGAGCACCTAATCCGCTTGTTCGCCGGGGAAGCGGCGCATCGGTGTCTATCATAGGGGTGTGGGGCGCAGGAGCTGCTTGCGCCCGATCTAGAGGTCGGAGGGGCTTGAATGGATTGCCGGGGGGCGGTGCCAAGCACGGCGGTGCGGTGAGGTCGAGGGGAGGGCACGGGCAGGGGACTGGGCCGGTGGTCGCTACCGTTTCGAGGAAGATAGTCAACACTGACTGGCTTATGATGAGACAGTCACCCGGGTCGGTTACTGTGAGACGCCATACTCGTTTAAAGAGTGTAGTGTCATCCTCCCCACATGATTCTCAAGAAACAGCAAGGCTAAATGAAGATAGTCAACGTAGCTCTCTAGTTTATGACCGCAATTCCCCCACACCACCATCACAGGTGCTTGCTCTAACTTCGCAGTGTGATATGTGGTTGCATGTTGCATACGGTGTCTAGCTTGTAATGCTTCTAATTAGGGTAAATTGCATCTGCTTAGTTTACACATTATACCTGTGAATATGACATGCCTTCCTATTTTTGGTACACACTACATCTATGTGTTAACCTTGTTCTTACATGAAACTACCTCTCTTCTGTATCCTGCATCAATCACTTACGATGAGTCACCTTTATTCGTTGCATATTGCATATTATTTCTAGCCTATTGCCATGTATTTCTTCTAATTTGGTCAAATACATTTGTTAGGGCACCCTTTTAATTTGGCAGAGTGATATTGGTTTCATCTTTCATATGGTTTCTAGCTCGCATTGCTTCTAACAAGTTCAAGCACCTTGTGCTTAGTTTACACTTTATACATCATACATGTCAATATGTCCCGCCGTCCTGTTTTTCATACATATTCCATCCTCCTATCATGCAGCTGCCTTATATGAAAGTAGTGTTCGTCACTATCATGCATCAATGAGTTCTGAAGAGCAAATTTTATTCCTTTTTCTTGTGGGTTTGACTTGACAAGGCAAAATCAAGAAAGAGGAAGGAAAAGAGTAAGGAAGGCGATGATGGTGGTCCTCTGCAGCAACGTAAACGGAGCATCTGTACCGATTCTCCTTGTACTCATAGTGCATTATAAGGTCCAAGTCTCCGCTCCCCTACTGCACCATCCAAGGTGCTTGCTCTAACTTGGCAGTGTGATATCTGGTTGCATGTTGCATATGGTGTCTAGCTTTTATTGCTCCTAATTAGTGTAAAATGCATCTGCTTAGCTTACACATGATACGTGTGAATATGACACGCTTTCCTGTTTTTGGTACATACTATATCTGTCTGTCACACCATGTTCTTACATGAAACTACTCTTCTTGTGTATCCTGCATCAGTCACTTATTATGGAACACCTTTAAGTTGGCAGTGTGATATTGGTTTGCGTCTTGAATATGATTTCTAGCATGTATTGCTTCTAGTTTGATGAACGCCACCTATGACGAGACAGTTTTAACTTGGCAGAGTGATATTGATTGCACCTTTCATATGGTGTCTAGTTTGCAGTGCTTCTAATTTGTTGAAGTGCCTTCTTCTTAGTTACCACATCATAGGTGTGAATATGTCAAGCCATCCATTTTTTCGTACATATTCCATCCTTGTATAAGGACTTTGCCTTTCATCAGAGTAGTGTTCGTCAGTATCATGCATCAATGAGTTCTGAAGAGCAAATTTTATTCCTTTTTCTTGTGGGTTTGACTTGACAAGGCAAAATCAAGAAAGAGGAAGGAAAAGAGTAAGGAAGGTGATGATGGTGGTCCTCTGCAGCAACGTAAACGGAGCATCTGTACCGATTCTCCTTGTACTGATAGTGCATTACAAGATCCAAGTCTCCGCTCCCCTACTCCACCATCCAAGCTGCTTGCTCTAACTTGGCAGTGTGATATCTGGTTGCATTGCATATGGTGTCTAGCTTGTATTGCTCCTAATTAGTGTAAACTGCATCTGCTTAGCTTACACATGATACATGTGAATATGACACGCTTTCCTGTTTTTGGTACATACTATATCTGTCTATCACACCATGTTCTTACAAGAAACTACTCTTCTTGTGTATCCTGCATCAGTCACTTATGATGGAACACCTTTAAGTTGGCAGTGTGATATTGGTTTGCATCTTGAATATGATTTCTAGCATGTATTGCTTCTAGTTTGATGAACGCCACCTATGACAAGACAGTTTTAACTTGGCAGAGTGATATTGATTGCACCTTTCATATGGTGTCTAGTTTGCAGTGCTTCTTATTTGTTGAAGTGCCTTCTGCTTAGTTACCACATCATAGGTGTGAATATGTCAAGCCGTCCATTTTTTCGTACATATTCCATCCTCGTATCATGACTTTGCCTTTCATCAGAGTAGTGTTCGTCAGTATCATGCATGAATGAGTTTTGAAGAGCGAATTATATTCCTTTTTCTTGTCGGTTTGACCTCACAATGCAAAATCAATAAAGCTGAAGGAAATTGGCAAGGCATTGGATGATGGTGGTCCTTCCGAGCAACTGAAACGGAGGTTCTCTACAGATTCTACTTCGCCATCCTCCCAACAAGATTCGCAAGACAACGCAAGGCTAGACAGTCAACGTAGTTGTGTAGATGATGAGCACATCTCCCCTACTCCACCATCACAGGTGCTTGCTCTAACTTGGCACTATTATATGTGGTTGCATGTTGCGTATGATGTCTAGCTTGTATTCCTTCTAACTTTGTTGAATTGCATCTGCTTACTTTACACATAATGCCTGTGAATATGACACGTGTTCCTATTTCTAGAACATACGTGTACATGATGAGCACATCTCCCCTACTCCACCACCAAAGGTGCTTGCTCTAACTTGGAACTGTTATATGTGGTTGCGTTTTCCGTATGATGTCTAGTTTGTATTGCTTCTGATTATGTTGAATTGCATCTGTGTAGCTTACAACTTATACCTGCAACGATCACTTACCCATAAGACACATTTAACTTGGGACTGTGATGTAGGTTGCATCTTGCATTGTCTTCTAGCTTGTACTGCTTCTAATTTCTTGAAATGGCACTTACGACGAGACACTTTTTACCTGATAGAGTGATATTGGTTGCATGTTCATATGGTGCCTAGCTTTCATTTCTTCTAATTTTGTTGAAATGCCTTCCGCTTACTGTTTTTTCATACATATTCCATCCTCCTATCGTATGTGTGGATATGAAATGCTGTCTTTTTGTGTATATATTCCATCGTCCTATCCTGCGCTTGCCTTACATCAAAGTAGTGTTCGTCTGATCATGCATCAACCAGTTATGCAGAGCTAATTTTATTCATCTTCTTGTGGTTTTGACTTCATAAGGCAATATCAGAAATAGGAAGGAAAAGAGTAAGTTAGGGGATGTTGGTGGTCCTCCGCACCGACGCAAACAGAGACTCTCTAGATTTTCCACTGCTACTGCTAATGAAGTTGCAGTCCCAAGTCTACATGATGAGTTCATCTCCCGTACTCCATCGCAGGTGCTTGCACTAAGTTGACAGTGTGATAATTGGTTTCATGTTGCATACCTTGTCTAGCCTGTATTTCTTCTATTTTGATTAAATTGCACCTGCTGAGTTCATACGTTATACATGTGCATATGACATGGCGTTCTGTGTCTAGAATACACTGCATCTATCTATCATACCATGTTCTTACATCAAAGTACTGCTGTTGTGTATCCCGCATCAGTCACTCATGATTGGACACTTTTAACATGGCAGTTTGATAGTGGTTGCATCTTGCATTGATTTCTATGTTGTACTGCTTCTAATTTTTCAAATTGCCACTTATGACAAGACACTTTTAACTTGGCAGAGTAATATTGGTTGCATCTTTCATATGGTGTCTAGCTTGCATCACTTCTATTTTCTTGAAAATCCGTCTGCTTAGTTTACACATCGTAGCTATGAATATGTCATGCCGTCCTGTTTTCCTTACATATTCCATCCTCATACGGTTGTCTTACATCCAAGTATTGCTTGTCTGTATCATGCATCAATGAGTTCTAAAGAGCGATTTTATTCTTTTGTGTTGTGGGTACGGCTTGACATGGCAAAGTCAAAAAAGAGCAAGGAAAATAATATAGTAGGGAGTGGTGTTACTCGTCGGGTGAAACAGAAAAGGATCGGCCGTCCAGATTCTGCTGGTACTTATAGTGCAGTAGAAGGTCCAAGTCCACCGGCTAAATCTACAAACACAGTATCACCTGCTCCACCAGCTGCAGCATCCGCTTCAACTGTAACAGCATCTCAACGAGTTACTCATTTGCTCCGGAACTGGCCAGTTCCCAAGCTGCCTTCACACCTAACACTACTTCCAAAGCACTGCTGACACAACAGGACTTGGCAAGATCAGATGAACCTCATGAGCATCAACACCAAGACGGTACCTGACCGAGTCAAGTTGCAGTTGCATGCTCCTTTATATGTACTCTCATAGTTTGATGTACACTAACACTTTCTATATTCATTGTTGAACTAGCACCATGACGCAAGCGGAAACAGACATCAGGGATAATGCTTGACAGATTAACAATATCTAAAGGAGGAAGAATGGAGATCCATTTTGAGGCAGGTTTAAAAAGGCCATGTGATGCTACAGAGTCAGCCAAGTTAGTATCAGAGGCAGCCGTTGCCGTTAGGTGTCATGCACGTATCCTCCCAATGTGGATCCAGTACAGGAATGAGAAAGACAATACCCAGTTTAACACCTTCCTTGACCATTTATCAGTAAGTAATGTTATTCATCACAATTAGGAATATTGTGTTGCTCTGTCCCATACTTTCTACCTTCCTCCTAATAAGACTCACATTCTTTTTTCAACAGATGAGGTTCAAGTTGGATCCGAAAGATGATGCAACTAAACAAGCATGCATTCATGTTTTTCAGTCTGTTGTGCGACAGTGTCGGTACCACCTTAGAAAATCTCACTTTGAAGGCAAGGCTAACAATGAAATCGCCCAAACATCTCCAGTGGAATATATTACAGATGAAGACTGGACAACCCTCGTTAAACACTGGTCTGATCCAAAGTATCAGGTAGGCTATATGTATTTGATTAGACCACATATTGAACTTGTATTTATGTATGTGCCTTACAAGTGTATCTTCTTCTAGGCTAACTATTTGAAGAACAAGACCAACCGTTCTAAAGTGAAATTCCAACAGACAACAAGATCTCGTAGCTATATTGCACACTGCGAGGCTCTTGTAAATAGCTGCTACTTCCTTCTTTTTTTCTATGCCATATTATCGTATCTATATTGACTTGTTTCAAATACAAAGGAAAGCCTGTGCGGACCAAAAAGAACCTGAGCCGAATGCAGTGCAAATCTTCAAGGATTGCCACACCAGCAAGATGAAGGGCATGAGCACACCAGTTCAAGCCGCTGTTGTAAGTCCTTACTCCTCCTGCCTTTGAACTGATTGGTACCGTGATGTGTTCATTTAACTACTTGGTTTGCAGCCAATGTCAGTTACTCTGTTCACTTTTATACACAGTTGTCTTAATGTATCATTTCACCTTACATGGTTTAAAAGAGATGAAGGATATTCTTTTGGTCTTGATCTGTATTCTAGTTGTTATGTTCACGTGCGCACACAATGATAAAATAGCCTGTTTGTTTTATATCTGTTTGCCCATGATGTGAATGATGTCATACTATGTTCATCCTACTTTAAACCATGTCTCTTTATCCTTAGATGTCAACGAATGTGAGGAAATAGACAATACAGTAGGCATGCTACATGGACATATGTTCCGAAAGTGATTATAGTTGGCACTACAATACATGCTAATGTATTACAGTAGTTCACCAAAATAAGTTATGTATAAACGTGTAACCTACTTGTTTGTTTTTGTCTCATTAGTAACTTATCTGGTACACTAATCTACAAGTTCAAACTTTCAGGAAGCTATGGAAAAAATGATTGAACAACCACAACCACCTGAAGGTGACGAGGCTACCACAGGCACAATGTCACCTCTTGCTGCAGTGCGTCAGTATCTCTCCACTAACAGTGCAAAACGCACCTTCCTGCGTAATTCTGGGTTGGTTGTCAAGGTAACCTCATCCAAATCGCCTACTGAACAAAATCTTCCTGCTATACAGAGTGATATATCTGTGCTCCAGACACAAGTCCAATCCCTAATGGACGTCGTTTTGGAAACAAGAATAGTAGTTGACAAATGTCGTCAAGATATGAATGGTTTTGAAACCAGACTATCAGACATTCGCTTCGTTGTTCAAGAGCAATGGCGGAAAAAAGGTGAAGATCGTGCTGCTCCATCAGATTCTACAGCCTGAAACATTAGCACTCAGGTCAAATGATCTGTGCTTCTATACATCTGATGGTTCTTTTATCTGCAAGGACTGTAAACTTTATGCCAACAGGCCTTTTGTTGTGATACAGCATTTATGCTGCTGCCAAAGGCTGCAATAATTACGACGCTATTTTTGTATAATGTAGGTTTATCTTAGTAATTTATTCGGACAAAAGCTTCGTAGGAGCCCAACATGCCAACATTCGTCGGGCCCATTCCAATTGGGCTAAAAACGATTATGGGCCGAAATTTGCATGTAGCCCACTAAAATATCTGGGCCTAAATCAGCATAAGATTTCATATTTTTTTGGTAGGCCCGTGCCCATAGTGGGCCTTTAACAGGCCTAAACATAATTTGGGACCTCAGTAACAATAGGCCGTTTACAGGTGTAAATATCTCAAGCCAATAAAAAACATGGGCCTTTAAAAGACCGAAAGTGAGGTGGGCCCATTTACGATGCAGATCTTTCACAGGCCGAAATTCGGACGGGCCGTAAATGTGCTGACCTAATACACGGGCCTTTAACAGGCCGGAAGTTCGGTCGGGCTAGATTATCGTCATTTTTATATGGGCCGTTAATGGGCCCGATGTGACGTTGGGCCACATATGGCCCATGGATTTCGTCCGATGTTAACAGGCCGAAAATCACAACAGGCCGAAAGCGGCCCAAATCTATGGCGGGCCACTAACAAGCCGAATGTCAGACATGGCCGAATATGACCCAAATCCTTCACGGTCGTTTATGGGCCGAAAGTTTCAATGGCCTGAAATGGGCCCAAATGAAGCAGGACCTTTAACAGGCCGGAAATACACCGGACCATAATTCGGCCCATATACTTAGCGGACTGTTAACGGGCCGGAAGTGATCATGGGCCGTGATCATGACAAGTTTCGGACAGGCCGTTGACGGGCCGATTTGACACTAGCCGTACGGGCCTTAACTCAGAATGTTGCGCCTTTATCTGGGCCGGCCCATTATGGTCCGCAAAATCTCGCGGGCCTTCAGCTGGGCCGGCCCATTATGGCCCGCAAAATCTCGTGGGCCTTTAGCTGGGCCGACCCATTATGATACGAAAAATCTCGTGGGCCTTTTGCTGGGCTGGCCCATTATGGACCGCAAAATCTTGTGGGCCTTTAGTTGGGCCGGCCCATTTAAACTTTATGGGCCACTTTTGGGCCGGTCCACGTGTCAGCATATCATAGGCGCATCTCGCCCATTGGATGAGTGACACCTGTGCCAACGCGGAGCTGACACGTGTTTCCGTCAGCCAATCAGAATTTTACACGTGGAAAATCCCCATTGGTCCTGCTGTTAACGGGTTATTGGATCCAAAACCTGACCCGATAGCTTAACGGCGTTCCGTTATGGTGGATGCCACGTGTCGGTCACCCTTGACGAAAGCACTTCTGTGACGCACGATTTATCGTCATGGAAGTGGACACTTCCGTGATGATAATTTTGGTAATGTCATGGAACACTTCTTCGACAGCACAGGTATGACTATCTTGATTCTATCATAAATTTGTCATGGATGTACATGCATGACAGAAAACGTGACCTACTGTGACAAACATGTATCATCATGAAAGTGTATTTTTTTTGTAGTGTAGGTGACTATAACTTGCAAGATCGGATCTAGAACATGGATATAATGATGATAACATAAACGGTTCAGATCTGAAATCATGGCACCCAGGCCCAAAGTGACAAGCATTAAGCATGGCAAAGTCATAGGAACATCAATCTAAGAACATAGTGGTACTAGGGAGCAAGCCCTAACAAAACTAACTCGATTACATGATGAATCTCATCCAACTCCTCACCAACCAGCGAGCCTACGAAGGAATTACTCACTCCCGGTGGGGAACATCATAGAATTGGCGATGAAGAAGGGTTGGTGATGACGAAGAACGAAGACCCCCGTCTCCGGAGCCCCAAACGGACTCCAGATCTGCCCTCCCGAGGAAGAACAGGGCTTGGCAGCGGCTCCGTCTTGTGGATCACGATAATTCTTTCTCCCTGTTTTTTTGTTGGAAAAATAGGTATTTATGGAGTTGGAATCAGGGTCTGCGGGGCCACCAGGTGGGGACAACCCACCTGGGCGCGCCAGGAGAGGGGGGCGTGCCCAGGTGAGTTGTGCCCACCCAGATGCCCCTCTTTGGCAGGTCCTGGCTCCAGAAATTCTTTTTTATTGTATAAAAATTCCTTGCAAAGTTTCGTTCCATTTCGAGAACTTTTATTTCTGCACAAAAACAACACCATGGTAGTTCTGCTGAAAACAACGTCAGTCCGGGGTTAGTTTCATTCAAATCATGCAAATTAGAGTCCAAAACAAGAGGAAAAGTGTTAGGAAAAGTAGATACGTTGGAGACGTATCAGGGATCTCTCCCCCTCTCTCCCGGTGGCGCCGGAACGCTGCCGGGGCCATCATCGTGACGGCGATTTGCACCAGCAACTTCGCCGCCGTCATCACCAACTTTCTCCCCCTCTATGCAACGGTGTAACACCTCTTCTCCCTACTGTAATCTCTACTTAAACATGGTGCTAAACGCTATATATTATTTCCCAATAATGTATGGCTATCCTATGATGTATCCATTTTGTCATATGGGTTGATTGATGATCATGATTGGTTTGAGTTGCATGTTTTATTATTGGTGTTGTCCTATGGTGCTCTCCGTGTCGCGCAAGCGTGAGGGATCCCCGCTGTAGGGTGTTGCAATATGTTCATGGTTTGCTTATTGTGTGCGTTGTAGGGGTGATAGCAGCCTAAACACGGATAAGTGGGTTATGGCGTATGCGAATAAAGAGAACTTGATACTTTAATGCTATGGTTGGTTTTACCTTAATGATATTTAGTAGTTACGGAAGTTTTCTAGAGTTCCAATCATAAGTGCATATGATCCAAGTAGAGAAAGTATGTTAGCTTAGGGACAAATAACTTTCTTGTGACAAAAAGCCCTCTACTAAAACTAACGTAGTTGTTCCTTTATCTAAACAGCCCCTAGTTTTTACTTACGTCCTCTTTATTATCTTGCAAACCTATCCTACAACACCTACAAAGTACTTCTAGTTTCATACTTGTTCTAGGTAAAGCGAACGTTAAGCATGCGTAGAGTTGTATCGGTGGTCGATAAAACTTGAGGGAATATTTGTTCTACCTTTAGCTCCTCATTGAGTTCGACACTCTTACTTATGGAAAGAGGCTACAACTGATCCCCTACACTTGTGGGTTATCATGACCTTTTTCTGGCGTCGTTGCCGGGGAGCAATAGCGTGGGGTGAATATTCTCGTGTGTGCTTGTTTGCTTTATCACTAAGTAGTTTCTATTTTCTGTTCTAAGTTGTTCTCTAGCTTTAGTTATGGATATGGAACACGAAATATCAAAAAAAAAGGTGTACTTGCTACTCATGGAGATGGGGAACCTCCTAAAACCCTCGATGCTCGTTATGTGAAAAATATTGAACACTACTTTGATAATCCTGAGAGAACCCCATTCAACTTGATAATGGGAGACATGTTGGATCAACGAGAATACTTTAGGGATTATCGCTTGACACAAAAAGGGAAACTCTTATGGGATCAAATTGATATGTTGCATTGGTATGCTTGGAATTTATGCCAGAGATATGATTTTACTTGTTGCTCTAGGATGAAGGCTCCACACCTTCCCTTATCATGCAAATTTAATGATAATGAAACCTTAGCTTCTTATGCTAATGGTAGATTCTACCTCTTGAGCTTGGGTTGGTTTTTCCCTTGAAGAGGAAAGGGTGATGCAGCAAAGTAGAGTAAGTATTTCCCTCAGTTTTGAGAACCAAGGTATCAATCCAGTAGGGGACAATGCTCAAGTCACCGAATACCTGCACAAAAAATCAACAATTTTCACCCAACGCGATAAAGGGGATGTCAATCCCTTCACGATTACTTGCAAAAGTGAGACCTGATAGAGATAGATAAACGGTAAAGTAAATATTTTTTGGTATTTTTGGTTTATAGATCGGAAAGTAAAAGATTGCAAAAGTAATAGATCGGAAACTAATATGATGGAAAATAGAACTTATATGATGGAAAATAGACCTGGGGGCCATAGGTTTCACTAGAGGCTTCTGTCAAGATAGAAAATATTATGGTGGGTGAACAAATTACTGCCGAGCAATTGATAGAAAATCGCAAAGTTATGACGATATCAAAGGCAATGATCATGAATACAGGCATCATGTACGTATCAAGTAGACCGAAACGATTCTACATCTACTATATTACTCCACACGTCGACCGCTATCCGGCATGCATCTAGAGTATTAAGTTCATG
Organism: Aegilops tauschii subsp. strangulata; assembly: GCF_002575655.3. Taxonomy (NCBI): domain Eukaryota; kingdom Viridiplantae; phylum Streptophyta; class Magnoliopsida; order Poales; family Poaceae; genus Aegilops; species Aegilops tauschii. The sequence continues at coordinate 119,101,460 of NC_053039.3, read as the reverse complement.
AAGAACAGAGTAACGCTTTAAGCAAGATGGCATGATGTAGAGGAATTAACTCAAGCAATATGATGAAAACCCCATATTTTTATCCTCGATGGCAACAATACAACACGTGCCTTGCTGCCCCTACTGTCACTGGGAAAGGACATCGCAAGATTGAACCAAAGCTAAGCACTTCTCACATTGCAAGAAAAACCCATCTAGTTGGCCTAACCAAATCGATCGTTCGAAGAGACTTGCAAAGATATCAAATCATGCATATAAGAACTCAGAGAAGATTCAAATAATATTCATAGATAAGCTGGTCATAAATCCACAATTCATTGGATCTCGGCAAACACACCGCAAAAAGGTATTACATCGAAAAGATCTCCAAGAACATCAAGGAGAACATGGTATTGAGAATCAAAGAGAGAGAAGAGCCATCTAGCTACTATCTATGGACCCACAGGTCTGTGGTAAACTACTCACGCTTCATCGGAAGGGCAATGGTGTTGATGTAGAAGCCATCCGTGGTTGAATCCCCCTCTAGCAGGATGCCGGAAAAGGCCCCTAGATGGGATCTCACAGGTATAGAAGGTTACAGCGGTGGAAAAGTGTTTTCGTGGATCTCTCTATTGGTTTTGCGGTATATGAGAATATATAGGCGAAGAAACTAGGTCGCTGGAGTCACGAGGGGCCCACAAGGGTGGGGGGTGCGCCCTACCCCCCTGGGCGCGCCCTCCGTCTTTGTTGCTGCCTTGTGGCTTCTCTGACTTGCACTCCAAGTCCTCTGGTCCAAGAAAACTTATCGTGAAAGTTTTATTCTGTTTGGACTCCGTTTAGTATTCCTTTTCTGCGGAACTCTAAAACAAGGAAAAAACAGAAACTGGCACTGGGCTCTAGGTTAATAGGTTAGTCCCAAAGATCATATAGAATAACGTATTAATGCATGTAAAACATCCAAAACAGATAATATAATAGCATGGAAAGATAAAAAATTATAGATACGTTGGAGACGTATCAGTAGATATGATTACTTTGATGTGGAACGAATAGAAGAATTTGTTGCTTTTAAGGGTGCTTATAAAATTGAATCTTTGTTTGAAAAGTACGAAGCTTTTGATGATGATGTTCATAGACCTGAGAATTTTGCTATACTTTAAATATTGCTATGAGAATTATGAATATAATGCCGATATTGATGCATTTATTGAGAAGGTCTCCGCTGTCCAAGAAGAGACTAATATTTTGCAGGAAACTATGGAAGTAGAAATTGATGACACTGTGAGCCCATTGGAAGAAAAAGATGAGGAGGAGAGCGAAGAACAAAAGGAGATAGAGCGGATTAGCTACCCGTGCCCACCCTCTAATGATAGTAGCTCTTCAACTCATACATTGTTTAATTTCCCTTCGTGCTTACCGAAGGATAATTGTTCTGATCTCGTTGATTCATTTGAAATATCCCTTTTTGATGAACTTGATGCTTGCATGCGTGTGGCCATGATGCCAATATGAATGATGCTTATGGAGATGAACTTGCTATAGTTCCTTATGTTATGGAAGAAATTGTTGCTATTGTGCTACAACTTCTTGAGCTTGCGCTGGTTTTTCCCTTGAAGAGGAAAGGGTGATGCAGCAAAGTAGAGTAAGTATTTCCCTCAGTTTTGAGAACCAAGGTATCAATCCAGTAGGAGACAACGCACAAGTCACTAAATATCTGCACAAACAAACACTTGCACCCAACGTGATAAAGGGGTTGTCAATCCCTTCACGGTTATTTGCAGAGTGAGATCTGATGGAGATGGATAAATGGTAAAGTAATATTTTTGGTATTTTTGGTTTACGGAACTGAAAGTAAAAGATTGCAAAGGAAGTAAATAGGAAATTAAAATTGTAGATCGGAAACTTATATGATGGAAAGTAGACCTGGGGGCCATAGGTTTCACTAGAGGCTTCTCTCAAGATAGAAAATATTACGGTGGGTGAACAAATTACTGCCAAGCAATTGATAGAAAAGCGCAAAGTTATGATGATATCTAAGGCAATGATCATGAATATAGGCATCATGTCCGTATCAAGTAGACTGACTCCTGCCTGCATCTACTACTATTACTCCACACATCGACCGACTCCTGCCTGCATCTAGAGTATTAAGTTCATGAAGAACAGAGTAACACATTAAGTAAGATGACATGATGTAGCGTGATAAACTCAAGCAATATGATGAAAACCCCATCTTGTTATCCTCGATGGCAACAATACAATATGTGTCGATTACCCTTCTATCACTGGGATCAAGCACCGCAAGATTGAACCCAAAGCTAAGCACTTCTCAAATTGCAAGAAAAACCAATCTAGTTGGCCAAACCAAATCGATAGTTCGAAGAGACTTGCAAAGATATCAAATCATGCATATAATAATTCAGAGGAGATTCGAATAATATTCATAGATAAGCTGATCATAAATCCACAATTCATCGTATCTCGGCAAACACATCGCAAAAAAGTATTACATCGAATAGATCTCCAAGAACATCGAGTAGAACATGGTATTGAGAACCAAAGAGAGAGAAGAAGCCATCTAGCTACTAGCTATGGACCCTTAGGTCTGTGGTAAACTACTCACGCTTCATCGGAAGGGCAATGGTGTTGATGTAGAAGCCCTCCATGATCGAATCCCCTCCGGCAAGACACAGGAAAAGGCCCCTAGATGGGATCTCACGCGTACAGAAGGTTGCGGCGGTCAAAAAGTGTTTTCTTGGCTCGCCAGATTGGTTTTGGAATATTTGAGAATATATAGGCGGAAGAAGTAGGTCGGTGGACCCTACCCCCCTGGGCGCGCCCTCCATCCTTGTGGCCGCCTCGTGGCTTCCCGGACGTGTACTCCAAGTCCTCTGGATGTCTTCTGGTCCAAGAAAAATCATCGCGAAAGTTTCATTCCGTTTGGACTCCATTTGATATTCCTTTTCTGTGAAACTCCAAAACAAGGAAAAAACAGGAACTGGCACTGGGCTCTAGGTTAATATGTTAGTCCCAAAAATAATATAAAATAGCATATTAATGCATGTAAAACATCCAAAACAGATAATATAATAGCATGGAACAATAAAAAATTATAGATACGTTGGAGACGTATCATGCACCCACACATGATAGTCCTATTATCTTTTTTAATTCTCCCTACTACACTATATCGGAGAAGTTTGTGCTTATTAGGGATTATATTAATGGGTTGCTGTTTACCACTACACATGATGATTTTGATGAATATAATATGCATGTGCTTGCTGCTCCTACTTGCAATTATTATGAGAGAGGAACTACATCTCCGCCTCTCTATGTTTCCAATACGATAAAATTGCAAGAAACTGTTTATACTATGCATTGGCCTTTACTTGATGTGCATGAATTGTTCTTTTATGACATGCAAATGCATAGGAAGAGAGTTAGACTTCGTTATTACTTGATATATGTTACTTTGTGCTCACTACTAAATCACAAATCATTGCTAATTAAAATTGGCTTTGATATACCTTGAATCCGGGTTGATCCATTACTTGAGCACTATATGCCTAGCTTAATGGCTTTAAAGAAAGCGCAACCAGGGAGACAACCCGGAAGTTTTAGAGTGTCATTTATTTCTGTTTAGTTTAAAAACAAAAAAATATAGAGGGGAACCTAAAACTATTCAAAAAGGAAGTGAAAGTGAGAAAGACGAGCACCGTTGAAGTGGGGGAGCTCCTTGAACTTTGTTCATGCCCATGGAAACTTTGCAAACCTTGATTACAGAAACTTTTCAACAAAAATAATTATCCCCTTTGTAAAAATTCATTGATTTATAAAAATAATGTGCCAAGATTTGCTTTTAGGATGATCAGATTGCTTGTTTGGTATGTGCAGTGCAAAAATAGAAACTTTCGTTGTAGCGCGTGAATTTACATTTTTTTACTGGAATGTCAAAAGCTTGTGAAACTTTTTGCCTAGTACTGCTATACAAATTTTTTATTTTGTCCTAATTTTTCAGAATTTTTGGAGTTACAGAAGTATGGTAGACGTTCAGATTACTACAGACTACCCTGTTTAAGACAGATTCTGTTTTTGATGCATTGTTTTGCTAGTTTTGATGAAACTGTTGAGTTTATCGATGGTATAAGCCATAGAGAATTTATAATACAGTAGCTACAATGCAAAAATAAAATATGAATGGGTTTGCAACTGTACTTAAAGTGGTGATTTGTTTTATTGTACTAACGGATCTCACGAGGGTTTTGTTAAGTTTTGTGTGATTGAAGTTTTCAAGTTTTGGGTGAGATCACGATGGATGAAGGAATAAGGAGTGGCAAGAGCCTAAGCTTGGGGATGCCCGAGGCACCCCAAGGTAATATTCAAGGACTCCCAAGCAACTAAGCTTGGGGATGCCCCGGAAGGCATCCCCTCTTTCTTCTAACGACCATCGGTAATTTCACTTGGAGCTATGTTTTTAATCATCACATGATATGCGTAAATCTTGGAGCGTATTTTTTATTTTATGCACCATGCTGGTATGAGATAGTCCTTGTTTGATTTATAGAATGACCTTTGTGCTTCACTTATATCTTTTGAGTATGGCTTTATAGAATGCTTCATGTGCTTCACTTATATCATTTGAAGTTTCGATTGCCTATTTCCCTAGGCATAGAAAACCGCCATTTGTAGAATGCTCTTTTGCGTCACTTATATTTGTTAGAGTGTGGCCATATCTTTTGTAGAAAGAACTGAACTCTCTTGCTTCACTTATATCTATTTAGAGAGTCGTCAGGAATTGGTCATTCATGTGGTTAGTCATAAAATCCTACATAAAACTTGTAGATCACTGAATATGATATGTTTGATTCCTTGCAATAGTTTTGCGATATAAAGATGGTGATATTCGAGTCATGCTAGTGAGTAATTGTGGATTGGTAAGAATACTTGTGTTAAAGTTTGTGATTCCCGTAGCAAGCACGTATGGTGAACCGTTATGTAACGAAGTTGGAGCATGAGGTATTTATTGATTGTCTTCCTTATGAGTGGCGGTCGGGGACGAGCGATGGTCTTTTCCTACCAATCTACCCCCCTAGGAGCATGCGTGTAGTACTTTGTTTTGATAGCTAATAGATTTTTGCAATAAGTATGTGGGTTCTATATGACTAATGTTGAGTCCATGGATTATACGCACTCTCACCCTTCCACCATTGCTAGCCTCTTTGATATCGTGCATTGCCCTTTCTCACCTCGAGAGTTGGTGCAAACTTCTCCCGTGCATTCAAACCCCGTGATATGATACGCTCTGTCACACATAAGCCTCCTTATATCTTCCTCAAAACAGCCACCATACCTACCTATCATGGCATTTCCATAGCCATTCCGAGATATATTGCCATGCAACTTCCATCATCATCATATACATGACTTGAGCGTTCATTGTCATATTGCTTTGCATGATCGTAAGATAGCTAGCATGATATTTTCATGGCTTGTCTATTTTTTGATATCTTTTGCTATGCTAGATCATTGCACATCCTGGTACAGTGCCAGAGGCATTCATATAGAGTCATACTTTGTTCTAGAAATCGAGTTGTAATATTGAGTTGTAAGTAAATAAAAGTGTGATGATCATCATTATTAGAGCATTGTCCCAGTGAGGAAAGGATGATGGAGACTATGATTCCCCCACAAGTCGGGATGAGACTCCGGACGAAAAAAAATAAAAAAAATATAAAAAGAGGCCAAAAAAGGGAGCCCAAAAAAACAAAAAAATGAGAGAAAACAAAAAAAGAGAGCAAAAGAGAGAAGGGACAATGCTACTATCCTTTTACCACACTTGTGCTTTAGAGTAGCACCATGTTCTTGATATTGAAAGTATGTTGAGTTATCACATTCATATACTAGTGGGAATTTTCATTATAGAACTTGGCTTGTATATTCCGATGATGGGCTTCCTCAAATGCTCGAGGCCTTCATGAGCAAGCCAGTTGGATGCACACCCACTTAGTTTCAGCTTGAGCTTTCATACACTTATAACTCTAGTGCATCCGTTGCATGGCAATCCCTACTCCTCGCATTGACATCGATTGATGGGCATCTCCTGAAGGAAATATGCCCTAGAGGCAATAATAAAGTTATTATTTATTTCCTTATATCATGATAAATGTTTATTATTCATGCTAGAATTGTATTAACCGGAAACATAATACTTGTGTGAATACATAGACAAATAGAGTGTCACTAGTATGCCTCTACTTGACTACCTCGTTGATCAAAGATGGTTATGTTTCCTAGCCATAGACATGGGTTGTCATTTGATTAATGGGATCACATCATTAGGAGAATGATGTGATTGACTTGACCCATTCCGTTAGCTTAGCACTCGATCGTTTAGTATGTTGTTATTGCTTTCTTCATGACTTATACATGTTCCTATGACTATGAGATTATGCAACTTCCGTTTACCTGAGGAACACTTTGTGTGCTACCAAATGTCACAACGTAACTGGGTGATTATAAAGGTGCTCTACAGGTGTCTCCAAAGGTACTTGTTGGGTTGGCGTATTTCGAGATTAGGATTTGTCACTCCGATTGTCGGAGAGGTATCTCTGGGCCCACTCGGTAATGCACATCACTTAAGACTTGCAAGCATTGCAACTAATGAGTTAGTTGCAGGATGATGTATTACGGAACGAGTAAAGAGACTTGACGGTAACGAGATTGAACTAGGTATTGAGATACCGATGATCGAATCTTGGGCAAGTAACATACCGATGACAAAGGGAACAACGTATGTTGTTATGCGGTCTGACCGATAAAGATCTTCGTAGAATATGTGGGAGCCAATATGAGCATCCAGGTTCCGCTATTGGTTATTGACCGGAGACGTGTCTCGGTCATGTCTACATAGTTCTCGAACCCGTAGGGTCCGCACGCTTAAAGTTTCGATGACGGTTATATTATGAGTTTATGAGTTTTGATGTACCGAAGGTTGTTCGGAGTCCCGGATGTGATCACAGACATGACGAGGAGTCTTGAAATGGTCGAGACATGAAGATTGATATATTGGAAGCCTATATTTGGATATCGGAAGTGTTCCGGGTGAAATCGGGATTTTACCGGAGTACCGAGGGGTTACCGGAACCCTGCGGGGGCTTAATGGGCCATAGTGGGCCTTAGTGGAGAAGAGGAGAGGCGGCTAGGGCAGGGCCGTGCGCCCCTCCCCCTCTAGTCCGAATAGGACAAGGAGAGGGGGGCGGCGCCCCCCTTTCCTTCCTCCTCTTTCCCCCTTCTCCTAATCCAACAAGGAAGGGAGGGAGTCTTACTCCCGGTGGGAGTAGGACTCCTCCTGGCGCGCCTCCTCCTGGCCGGCCGCACCTCCCCCCTTGCTCCTTTATATATGGGGGCAGGGGGGCACCCCAAAGACACAACAATTGATTTGATCTTTTAACCGTGTGTGGTGCCCCCCTCCACCATAGTCCACCTCGATAATACTGTAGCGGTGCTTAGGCGAAGCCCTGCATCGGTAGAACATCATCATCGTCACCACGCCGTCGTGCTGACGAAACTCTCCCTCAACACTCGGCTGGAACGGAGTTCGAGGGACTTCATCAGGTTGAACGTGTGCTGAACTCGGAGGTGTCGTGCGTTCGGTACTTGATCGGTCGGATCGTGAAGACGTACGACTACATCAACCGTGTTGTGCTAACGCTTCCGCTTTCGGTCTACAAGGGTACGTGGACAACACTCTCCCCTCTCGTTGCTATGCATCACCATGATCTTGTGTGTGCGTAGGAAATTTTTGGAAATTACTACGTTCCCCAACAGTGGCATCCGAGCCTGGTTTTATGCGTAGATGTCATATGCACGAGTAGAACACAAGTGAGTTGTGGGCGATATAAGTCATACTGCTTACCAGCATGTCATACTTTGGTTCGGCGGTATTGTTGGATGAAGCGGCCCGGACCGACATTACGCATACGCTTACGCGAGACTGGTTCTACCGACGTGCTTTGCACACAGGTGGCTGGCGGGTGTCAGTTTCTCCAACTTTAGTTGAACCGAGTGTGGCTACGCCCGGTCCTTGCGAAGGTTAAAACAGCACCAACTTGACAAACTATCGTTGTGGTTTTGATGTGTAAGTAAGAACGGTTCTTGCTCAGCCCGTAGCAGCCACGTAAAACTTGCAACAACAAAGTAGAGGACCTCTAACTTGTTTTTGCAGGGCATGCTGTGATGTGATATGATCAAAGCATGACGCTAAAATTTATTGTATGAGATGATCATGTTTTGTAACCGAGTTATCGGCAACTGGCAGGAGCCATATGGTTGTCGCTTTATTGTATGCAATGCAATCGCCCTGTAATGCTTTACTTTATCACTAAGCGGTAGCGATAGTCATAGAAGCATAAGATTGGTGAGACGACAACGATGCTACGATGGAGATCAAGGTGTCGCGCCGGTGACGATGGTGATCATGACGGTGCTTCAGGGATGGAGATCACAAGCACAAGATGATGATAGCCATATCATATCACTTATATTGATTGCATGTGATTTTTATCTTTTATGCATCTTATCTTGCTTTGATTGACGGTAGCATTATAAGATGACCTCTCACTAAATTTCAAGATAAAAGTGTTCTCCCTGAGTATGCACCGTTGCCAAAGTTCGTCGTGCCCATACACCACGTGATGATCGGGTGTGATAAGCTCTACGTCCATCTACAACGGGTGCAAGCCAGTTTTGCACACGCAGAATACTCAGGTTAAACTTGACGAGCCTAGCATATGCAGATATGGCCTCAGAACACTGAGACCGAAAGGTCGAGCATGAATCATATAGTAGATATGATCAACATAATGATGTTCACCATTGAAAGCTACTCCATTTCACGTGATGATCGGTTATGGTTTAGTTGATATGGATCACGTGATCACTTAGAGGATTAGAGAGATGTCTATCTAAGTGGGAGTTCTTAAGTAATATGATTAATTGAACTTAAATTTATCATGAACTTAGTACCTGATAGTATCTTGCTTGTCTATGTTGATTGTAGATAGATGGCCCGTGTTGTTGTTCCGTTGAATTTTAATGCGTTCCTTGAGAAAGCAAAGTTGAAAGATGATGATAGCAATTACACGGACTGGGTCTGTAACTTGAGGATTATCCTCATTACTGCACAGAAGAATTACGTCCTGGAAGCACCGCTAGGTGCCAAACCTGCTACAGGAGCAACAGCAGATGTTATGAACGTCTGGCAGAGCAAAGCTGATGACTACTCGATAGTTCAGTGTGCCATGCTTTACGGCCTAGAACCGGGACTTCAACGACGTTTTGAACGTCATGGAGCATATGAGATGTTCCAGGAGTTGAAGTTAATATTTCAACCAAATGCCCGGATTGAGAGATATGAAGTCTCCAATAAGTTCTACAGCTGTAAGATGGAGGAGAATAGTTCTGTCAGTGAGCATATACTCAAAATGTCTGGGTATAACAATCACTTGATTCAACTGGGAGTTAATCTTCCGGATGATAGCGTCATTGACAGAATTCTTCAATCACTGCCACCAAGCTACAAGAGCTTCGTGATGAACTATAACATGCAAGGGATGGATAAGACGATTCCCCAGCTCTTCGCAATGCTAAAAGCTGCGGAGGTAGAAATCAAGAAGGAGCATCAAGTGTTGATGGTTAATAAGACCACCAGTTTCAAGAAAAAGGGCAAAGGGAAGAAGAAAGGGAACTTCAAGAAGAACAGCAAGCAAGTTGCTGCTCAAGAGACTGAGTGCTTCTACTGCAAGCAAACTGGTCACTGGAAGCGGAACTGCCCCAAGCATTCGGTGGATAAGAAGGATGGCAAGGTGAACAAAGGTATATGTGATATACATGTTATTGATGTGTACCTTACCAGAGCTCGCAGTAGCACCTGGGTATTTGATACTGGTTCTGTTGATAATATTTGCAACTCAAAACAGGGACTACGGATTAAGCGAACACTGGCCAAGGACGAGGTGACAATGCGCGTGGCAAACGGTTCCAAAGTCGATGTGATCGCCGTCGGCACGCTACCTCTACATCTACCTTCGGGATTAGTATTAGACTTAAATAATTGTTATTTGGTGCCAGCGTTGAGCATGAACATTATATCTGGATCTTGTTTGATGCGAGACGGTTATTCATGTAAATCAGAGAATAATGGTTGTTCTATTTATATGAGTAATATCTTTTATGGTCATGCACCCTTGAAGAGTGGTCTATTTTTGATGAATCTCGATAGTAGTTATACACATATTCATAATGTTGAAGCCAAAAGATGCAGAGTTGATAATGATAGTGCAACTTATTTGTGGCACTGCCGTTTAGGTCATATCGGTGTAAAGCGCATGAAGAAACTCCATACTGATGGACTTTTGGAACCACTTGATTATGAATCACTTGGTACTTGCGAACCGTGCCTCATGGGCAAGATGACTAAAACGCCATTCTCCGGAACTATGGAGCAAGCAACTGATTTATTGGAGATCATAATACTGATGTATGTGGTCCGATGAGTGTTGAGGCTCGCGGCGGGTATCATTATTTTCTCACCTTCACAGATGATTTAAGCAGATATGGGTATATCTACTTAATGAAACATAAGTCTGAAACATTTGAAAAGTTCAAAGAATTTCAGAGTGAAGTTGAAAATCATCGTAACAAGAAAATAAAGTTACTACGATCTGATCGTGGAGGAGAATGTTTGAGTTACGAGTTTGGTCTACATTTGAAACAATGCGGAATAGTTTCGCAACTCACGCCACCCGGAACACCACAGCGTAATGGTGTGTCCGAACGTCGTAATCGTACTTTACTAGATATGGTACGATCTATGATGTCTCTTACTGATTTACAGCTATTGTTTTGGGGTTATGCTTTAGAGACGGCCGCATTCACGTTAAATAGGGCACCATCGAAATCCGTTGAGACGACGCCTTATGAACTGTGGTTTAGCAAGAAACCGAAGTTGTCGTTTCTTAAAGCTTGGGGCTGTGATGCTTATGTGAAAAAGCTTCAACCTGATAAGCTCGAACCCAAATCGGAGAAATGTGTCTTCATAGGATACCCAAAGGAGACTGTTGGGTACACCTTCTATCACAGATCTGAAGGCAAGACATTCGTTGCTAAGAATAGATCCTTTCTAGAGAAGGAGTTTCTCTTGAAAGAAGTGAGTGGGAGGAAAGTAGAACTTGATGAGGTAACCGTACCTGCTCCCTTATTGGAAAGTAGTTCATCACAGAAACCGGTTCTTGTGACGTCTATACCAATTAGTGAGGAAGTTAATCATGATGATCATAGAACTTCAGATCAAGTTGTTACTGAACCTCGTAGGTCAACCAGAGTAAGATCCGCACCAGAGTGGTACAGTAATCCTGTTCTGGAGGTTATGTTACTAGACCATGACGAACCTACGAACTATGAAGAAGCGATGGTGAGCCCAGATTCCGCAAAATGGCTTGAGGCCATGAAATCTGAGATGGGATTCATGTATGAGAACAAAGTGTGGACTTTGGTTGACTTGCCCGATGATCGGCAAGCCATTGAGAATAAATGGATCTTCAAGAAGAAGACTGACGCTGACGGTAATGTTACTGTCTATAAAGCTTGACTTGTTGCGAAAGGTTTTCGACAAGTTCAAGGGATTGACTACGTTGAGACCTTCTCACCCGTAGCGATGCCTAAGTCTGTCCGAATCATGTTAGCAATTGCTACATTTTATGATTATGAAATTTGGCAAATGGATGTAAAAACTGCATTCCTGAATGGATTTCTGGAAGAAGAGTTGTATATGATGCAACCGGAAGGTTTTATCGATCCAAAGGGAGCTAACAAAGTGTGCAAGCTCCAACGATCCATTTATGGACTGGTGCAAGCCTCTCGGAGTTGGAATAAACGCTTTGATAGTGTGATCAAAGCATTTGGTTTTGTACGGACTTTTGGAGAAGCATGTATTTACAAGAAAGTGAGTGGGAGCTCTGTAGCATTTCTGATATTATATGTGGATGACATATTGCTGATTGGAAATGATATAGAATTTCTGGATAGCATAAAGGGATACTTGAATAAGAGTTTTTCAATGAAAGACCTCGGTGAAGCTGCTTATATATTGGGCATCAAGATCTATAGAGATAGATCAAGATGCTTAATTGGACTTTCACAAAGCACATACCTTGACAAAGTTTTGAAGAAGTTCAAAATGGATCAAGCAAAGAAAGGGTTCTTGCCTGTGTTACAAGGTGTGAAGCTGAGTAAGACTCAATGCCCGACCACTGCAGAAGATAGAGAGAAGATGAAAGATGTTCCCTATGCTTCAGCCATAGGCTCTATCATGTATGCAATGCTGTGTACCAGACCTGATGTGTGCCTTGCTATAAGCCTAGCAGGGAGGTACCAAAGTAATCCAAGAGTGGATCACTGGACAGCGGTCAAGAACATCCTGAAATACCTGAAAAGGACTAAGGATATGTTTCTCGTTTATGGAGGTGACAAAGAGCTCATTGTAAATGGTTACGTTGATGCAAGCTTTGACACTGATCCGGACGATTCTAAATCGCAAACCGGATACGTGTTTACATTGAACGGTGTAGCTGTCAGTTGGTCCAGTTCTAAACAAAGCGTCGTGGCGGGATCTACGTGTGAAGCGGAGTACATAGTTGCTTCGGAAGCAGCAAATGAAGGAGTCTGGATGAAGGAGTTCATATCTGATCTAGGTGTCATACCTAGTGCATCGGGTCCAATGAAAATCTTTTGTGACAATACTTGTGCAATTGCCTTGGCGAAGGAATCCTGATTTCACAAGAGAACGAAGCACATCAAGAGACGCTTCAATTCCATCCAGGATCTAGTCCAGGTGGGAGACATAGAAATTTGCAAGATACATATGGATATAAATGTTACAGACCCGTTGACTAAGCCTCTTCCACGAGGAAAACATGATCAGCACCAAGACTCCATGGGTGTTAGAATCATTACTGTGTAATCTAGATTATTGACTCTAGTGCAAGTGGGAGACTGAAGGAAATATGCCCTAGAGGCAATAATAAAGTTATTATTTATTTCCTTATATCATGATAAATGTTTATTATTCATGCTAGAATTGTATTAACCGGAAACATAATACTTGTGTGAATACATAGACAAACAGAGTGTCACTAGTATGCCTCTACTTGACTAGCCCGTTGATCAAAGATGGTTATGTTTCCTAGCCATAGACATGGGTTGTCATTTGATTAACGGGATCACATCATTAGGAGAATGATGTGATTGACTTGACCCATTCCGTTAGCTTAGCACTCGATCGTTTAGTATGTTGCTATTGCTTTCTTCATGACTTATACATGTTCCTATGACTATGAGATTATGCAACTCCCGTTTACCTGAGGAACACTTTGTGTGCTACCAAACGTCACAACGTAACTGGGTGATTATAAAGGTGCTCTACAGGTGTCTCCAAAGGTACTTGTTGGGTTGGCGTATTTCGAGATTAGGATTTGTCACTCCTATTGTCGGAGAGGTATCTCTGGGCCCACTCGGTAATGCACATCACTTAAGCCTTGCAAGCATTGCAACTAATGAGTTAGTTGCGGGACGATGTATTACGGAATGAGTAAAGAGACTTGCCGGTAACGAGATTGATCTAGGTATTGAGATACCGACGATCGAATCTCAGGCAAGTAACATACCGATGACAAAGGGAACAACGTATGTTGTTATGCGGTCTGACCGATAAAGATCTTCGTAGAATATGTGGGAGCCAATATGAGCATCCAGGTTCCGCTATTGGTTATTGACCGGAGACGTGTCTCGGTCATGTCTACATAGTTCTCGAACCCGTAGGGTCCGCACGCTTAAAGTTTCGATGACGGTTATATTATGAGTTTATGAGTTTTGATGTACCGAAGGTTGTTCGGAGTCCCGGATGTGATCACGGACATGACGAGGAGTCTCGAAATGGTCGAGACATGAAGATTGATATATTGGAAGCCTATATTTGGATATCGGAAGTGTTCCGGGTGAAATCGGGATTTTACCGGAGTACCGAGGGGTTACCGGAACCCCCCGGGGGCTTAATGGGCCATGGTGGGCCTTAGTGGAGAAGAGGAGAGGCGGCTAGGGTAGGGCCGCGCGCCCCTCCCCCTCTAGTACGAATAGGACAAGGAGAGGGGGGCGGCGCCCCCCTTTCCTTCCTCTCTCCCTCCTCTTTCCCCCTTCTCCTAATCCAACAAGGAAGGGAGGGAGTCCTACTCCTGGTGGGAGTAGGACTCCTCCCGGCGCGCCTCCTCCTGGCCGGTCGCACCTCCCCCCCTTGCTCCTTTATATACGGGGGCAGGGGGCACCCCAAAGACACAACAATTGATTTGATCTTTTAGCCGTGTGCGGTGCCCCCCTCCACCATAGTCCACCTTGATAATACTGTAGCGGTGCTTAGGCGAAGCCCTGCATCGGTAGAACATCATCATCGTCACCATGCCGTCGTGCTGACGAAACTCTCCCTCAACACTCGGCTGGATCGGAGTTCGAGGGACGTCATCGGGCTGAACGTGTGCTGAACTCGGAAGTGCCGTGCGTTCGGTACTTGATCGGTCGGATCGTGAAGACGTACGACTACATCAACCGCGTTGTGCTAACGCTTCCGCTTTCGGTCTACAAGGGTACGTGGACAACACTCTCCCCTCTCGTTGCTATGCATCAGCATGATCTTGTGTGTGCGTAGGAAATTTTTTGAAATTACTACGTTCCCCAACATCTCCATATCCCATTAATTTGCCTATTGATGTGAGACTTTCTCCCTTTTTGACTTCTCCACACAACCTCCACCATCATATTCTATTCCACCTATAGTATTATATGCATAGCTCGCACTCATGTATTGAGTGAAAGTAGAAAAAGTTTGAGAACATCAAAAGTATGAAACAATTGCTTGGCTTGTCATCGGGGTTGTGCATGATTTAATACTTTGTGTGACGAAGATGGAGCATAGCCAGACAATATGATTTTGTAGGGATAACTTTCTTTGGCCATGTTATTTTGAGAAGACATGATTGCTTTATTAGTATGCTTGAAGTAGTATTGTCTATATGAAAAATGATAGACTATTGCTTTGAAGCACTCGTGTCTTAATATTCATGCCATGATCAGATTATATGATCAAGATTATGCTAGGTAGCATTCCACATCAAAAATTATCTGTTTTTATCATTTACCTACCCGAGGACGAGCAGGAATTAAGCTTGGGGATGCTGATACGTCTCCGTCGTATCTATAATTTTTTATTGTTTCATGCCAATATTCTACAACTTTCATATACTTTTGGCAACTTTTTATTTAATTTTTAGGACTAACATATTGATCCAGTGCCCAATGTTAGTTCTTGTTTGTTGCATGTTTGTTTGTTTCGCAGAAAATCCATATCAAACTAAGTTCAAACGCGATAAACTTACGGAGATTTTTTTGGAATATATGTGATTTTGGGGAATTGGAATCAACGCGAGATGATGCCCGAGGCGGCGGCAAGGCAGGGGCGCACCCCAGGGGGTAGGGTGTGCCCTGGACCCTTGTGGCCACCCCGTAAGGAAATTGGTGCCCTTCTTCGGCGACAAGAAAGCTAATATCCGGATAAAATCATGTTAAAATTTCAGTCCAATCGGAGTTACGGATCTCCAGGAATTTAAAAAATGGTGAAAGGCCAGAATCTGGGAGCGCGGAAACAGAAGGAAACAAAGAGAGAGAGAGAGAGAGAGAGAGAGAGAGAGAGAGAGAGAGAGAGAGAGATCCAATCTTGGAGGAGCTCTCGCCCCTCCACCGCCATGGAGGCCATGGACCAGAGGGGAAACCCTTCTCCCATCTAGGGGGAAGGTCAAGGAAGAAGAAGAAGGAGGGGGGCTCTCTCCCGGTGGCGCCGGAACGCCGCTGGGGCCATCATCATGATGGCGATCTACACCAACAACATCGCCGCTGTCATCACCCTCTATGCAGCGGTGTAACACCTATTCTCCCCGCTGTAATCTCTACTTAAACATGGTGCTCAACGCTATATATTATTTCCCAATGATATATGGCTATCCTATGATGTTTGAGTAGATCTGGTTTGTCCTATGGTTTGATTGATGATCATGATTGGTTTGAGTTGCATGTTTTATTATTGGCGTTGTCCTATGGTGCTCTCCGTGTCACGCAAGCGTGAAGGATCCCCGTTGTAGGGTGTTGCAATATGTTCATGGTTTGCTTATTGTCTACGTTGCGGGGTGATAGCAGCCTAAACATGGATAAGTGGGTTATGGCGTATGGGAATAAAGAGGACTTGATACTTTAATGCTATGGTTGGGTTTTACCTTAATGATCTATAGTAGTTATGGATGTTTGCTAGAGTTCCAATCATAAGTGCATATGATCCAAGTAGAGAAAGTATGTTAGCTTATGTCTCTCCCTCATATAAAATTGCAATAATTATTACCGGTCTAGTTATCAATTGCCTAGGGACAAATAACTTTCTTGTGACAAAAAGTTCTCTACTAAAACTAACATAGTTGTTTCTTTATCTAAACAGCCCCTAGTTTTTACTTACATGCTCTTTATTATCTTGCAAACCTATCCTACAACACCTACAAAGTACTTCTAGTTTCATACTTGTTCTAGGTAAAGCGAACGTTAAGCGTGCATAGAGTTGTATCAGTGGTCGATAAAACTTGTGGGAATATTTGTTCTACCATTAGCTCCTCGTTGGGTCCGACACTCTTACTTATCGAAAGTGGCTACAACCGATCCCCTACACTTGTGGGTTATCAAAACCGAGCACACCACACAAAGTTTTTGGAATCGTGGAAACGCTAGCACCAAAATCACATAAAGCACTGCATTCATAATCTTTAATTTTAATGTTAATAGTAGGTACCCACTCATCATAAAGCTTTTTAGGGATAGAAACTTCAAACTCAAGTTTTTCTTCAAACGATTTCATCATAGCATCAATGATATGTTTAGTAAAAGCTTTATTTTGATTATAAGCATGAGGTGAATTAAGCATGGACTGCAACAAGGAAATACAGTCTATCAAAGAACAATTATCATAATTAAAGTCCTTGAAATCTAAAAGATTGGGTTCGTCGCTACTTAAAGTTTTGACCTCTCCAATCCCACTTTTATGAAATTTTTCAGTAAGATCTTTAAACTCCAAATTATTGGGACGCCTTCTAGCTAAAGTTGACTCATCTCCAGTCCCATATTTATCAAGATTTATATTAGCAAATAGAGATCCAATAGGAGTCACACCAATCACTTTAACATCTTCATCATTATTATCAAAGGACTCCGGCTTAGCGGCCATCTTATTTACCAAAGTGGTTTGCTTATTAAAAATTTGGCCTACTAAATTTTCAATATGAGAAAATTGAGATTTATGACCATATATTTCCTTAGTAACATCATCAAGCTCTTTATTAATATACTCCATCATAGTTTTATGTTCTTTAAATTCGTTCCTAAAGAAACTATTATGCTCAGATTGTAAGGACATGAAACTTTTGGTATTATTTTCAATTTCTTCCAACTTCCTATAGTAAGGATCAAAGCTCTTGGGTTGAGCCATAAGGACAAGCAAGCAATCTAGCACACAAGCAAACGGAAAACAAACGAAAAGACGATTGAAAGAAGGGCGAATAAAAACGCAAATATTTTTGTGTTTTTCTGAAAATGTTTTAGAAGTGGGGGAGGGGGAAATGAGAGGCAAATGGCAAATAATGTAAGTGCAAGAGATGAGAGTTTATGACAGGTACTTGGTAGGCTTGATGTAGAACCTCCCCGGCAATGGCGCCAGAGATTCTTCCTGCTACTTCTTGAGCTTGCGTTGATTTTTCCCCTAAGAGGAAAGAGTGATGCAACAAAGTAGAGATAAGTATTTCCCTTAGTTAAGAACCAAGGTATCAATCCAGTAGGAGGCACAAGCAAGTCTCCAATATATGCACCTGCATAAACTAACAAACACTTGCACACAACGCGAAAAAGGGGTTGCCAATCCCTTCACGGTCACGAACAAGAGTGAGATCTAATAGAGATAGGTATAAAAGATAAATATAATAGCAAACTAAAGTAAATATAAATAAATTGCAGCAAGGTATTTTTGGGTTTTTTGGTTTATAGATCTGAAAATTTATGATGAAAAATAGGTCTGAGGGCCATAGGTTTCACTAGAGGCTTCTCTTTTGAAGATAGCATACGGAGGGTAAAAAAATTACTGTCGAGCAATTGATACAAAAGTGCATAATTATAACGATATCTAAGGCAATGATCATGAATATAGGCATCACGTCCGTGACAAGTAGACCGACTCCTGCCTGCATCTACTACTATTACTCCACACATCGACCGCTATCCAACATGCATCTAGAGTATTAAATTCATAAGAACGGAGTAACACCTTAAGTAAGATGACATGATGTGGAGTGATAAACTCAAACAATATGATATAAACCCCATATTTTTATCCTTGATGGCAACAATACAATACGTGCCTCGCTACCCCTTTTGTCACCGGGTGAGGACACCGCAAGATTGAATCCAAAACTAAGCACCTCTCCCATTGCAAGAAAAACCAATCTAGTTGGCCAAACCAAACCGATATTCCGAAGAGAAATACAAAGATATCTTAATCATGCATAAAAGAGTTCAGAGAAGACTCAAATAATATTCATAGATAATCTGATCATAAATCCACAATTCATCGGATCTCAACAAACGCACCGCAAAAGAATAATATAATAGCGTATTAATGCATATAAAACATCCAAAACAGATAATATAATAGCATGGAACAATAAAAAATTATAGATACGTTGCAGACGTATCAATATGTCTCCAACATATCTATAATTTTTTTATTGTTTCATGCTATTATATTATCAATATTGGATGCTTTATATGCATTTTTATGCTATTTGTATCATTTTTTGGGACTAACCTATTAACCCAGTGCCTAGTGCCAGTTCCTGTCTTTTTGCTTGTTTTTGGCTTTTCAGAAAATCAGTACCAAACAAAGTCCAAACACAATGAAACTGTACTGTGATTTTTTCTGGATCAGAAGGGGCCCTAGAAGGTTCGGGAGGAGGCCAGATGATTTACGGGAGAGCCAGGAGCTCACAGGGCGCGCCCCCTAAGCTCGTGACTCCCACGCAACTCCGTTTGACCTAATCACACCTCTATATATTCCCAAATCAACAGAGAGACACCGAAACACTTTTTCCATTGCCGCAACCTTCTGTTCTTCCATGATCCCATTTGGAGGCCTTTTCCGGTACTCTGCCGCTGGAGGGATCGATCACAGAGGGCTTCTACATCATCCTTGCTGCCTCCCAATGATGCGTGAGTAGTTTACTATAGACCTACAGGTCCAGAGCTAGTATGTAGATGGCTTCTTATCTCTCTTTGATCTTCAATACAATGTTCTCCTCGATCTTCTTGGAGTTATATCCGATGTAATATTCTTTTGCAGTGTGTTTGTTGGGATCCAATGACTTGTGTGTATATGATCAGATTATTCATTGAAAGTAATTGAGTATTTTCTGGACTTTATTACGCATGATTGTTATAGCTTTGTATTTCTCTCCGATCTATCCGTTTGGTTTGGCCAACTATATTGATTTATCTTCAGTGGGAGAGGTGCTTTGTAATGGTTTCAATCTTGCAGTGTCCTCGCCCAGTTACAGAAGGGGTAGCTAGGCACATATTGTATTGTTGCTATTAAGGGTAATACGATGGGTTTTAATCATATTGCTTGAGTTTACTTTTTCTACATCATGTCATCTTGCTTAAGACGTTACTCTGTTTGTCATGAACTTAATACCATAGATGCATGCTGGAGAGCGGTCGATTGGTGGAGTAAAAGTAGTAGATGCAGGCAGGAGTCGGTCTACTTGTCACGAACGTGATGCATATATACATGATCATTGCCATGAATACGTCATAACTATGCACTTCTCTATCAATTGCCAAACAGTATTTTTTCTACCCACCGTATGCTATTGTTTCGAGAGAGAAGCCTCTAGTGAGAACTATGGCCCCTGTGTCTACATTAATCATATTATAAAAAACAAAAATACCTTGCTACAATTTATTTACTTTTATTTTGTTTTGCAGTTTATCTATCTACCTATAAAAGATTTGATCCTTGCAAGTAACGAGTTCAAGGGGATTGACAACCCTCTTGCCCGCGTTGGTGCAAGTATTTGCCTTTGTGTGTGCAGCTGTTGTTCACTAGGATTTGCGTGGTTCTCCTTTTGGTTCAATAAACCTTGGTTCTCATTGGGGGAAATACTTATCTCTACTGTATTGCTTCACCCTTCCTATTCGAGGAAAATACCAACACAGCTCACAAGTAGCACTCGCGCGTCAAGCAAATCATGCACAAGGAGATACCATGTGTGGAGTGATCACCATGTTGGCCAACTCCCTTGGTCTCAACTACAATCACCTCCGCTCCATTGTTGGTACCGACCTTGTTAATATCCGTGTTCTTACTAGCGCTGGTATGGTAGTAGTTCGTCATGGTCGTCATTGCATCAAAATTCCTGGACGGACATACTTGTTGCCCACTCCTATGCCTAGTGAACCGTTTCTCCATAGAACATGGATAGTTGCATTATGTTGCACAGGAAGGAGATGCAGATTTTGACCTAGAAGGCCTAGAACCAGAACAAGTAGATGAAGAAGAACTCGCCACTGATGAAGAAGTGGAGCATCCCCAGGAGCAGCCACAACAAGAAGCTTACACCACCTATGCAGACCTCAGTAGCCTTGAGGGCTCTATTGATGACATGAGCAACCTCGCCACGTCCCTTCGAGGCACGTCCGCCTACATGAACATGAACTTCACCAACTGGAGCCAAGGATGGGCTCCTAACCAACCACCACAATGATCCCGTCGGTTTGGGCTTTGCAAAAGCTTAAGCTTGGGCGAGGTCATCATCACTTATACATCAAGACGTGGTGGTATTATTTGAATAAATTGTAATGAGGTTGTACTTAAGCTCGTGGATCTTCAAAACACTCGTGTTGGTTTGTTCCAATGCTTTGCTTTTTATTTTCTTTCGTTTTTTTGTTTTGCCTTTGTGATTTTTTGTTTGCAACTTAGTTTTCAACCCCCCCCCCAAAGGAATTGCTTTGCTTTGCTTTTACTCTTTTCTCTTTTTACCCCTTGGAGTTCGTTTGCATTTTTCTTTTCAGAGGAGTTGATCTACGCCGGACAACGAGGAATGCAAGAGTAAGGAAGGGAAGTATGTAAATTCACAACCGTGAAGGTATGTCCTACGACTCCTGTCTTTTGCACTTGAAATACTTGAGTAGATGTAGTAGTAGAATGTGTGATATGTGCGGGAGGGAGTAAGTCTTGATAATTAAGACAAAGGTTTTGTTCTAGTATCTGAAATAATTTTGTAGTCGTTGTTCTGTTTAGTCTAGATAACCAAGACTTGTCGTGGGACTATTTTTAAATGAAACGATCTTAACTAAAAATAACCATGAACAAGAGAAAGTCTTCAAAGACTTGGGTGTTGAGAAAAATCGTAGAGAAGATGATGTTTGAAATGCTCAACCCCGTATTTTTAATTTTAATAGACTCGACAACACTTGTTGATTAAATTGTCTAGAGGAACTTAGTTGAAGGGTGAACGAGATTATGCCAAAAATCTTTGTTGTATCTCTTACAGGGTGCTTCAGCTTCTCGCTGGTGCCATGGCCCTGCTACTATATGCACGTGTGCATGTGTAAATGTGGCTTCATAACCTTTCTTAATGTTATGTTAAGGACTCCTCTAGCCAACGAATGATCCACCAAGAGCAACAACTCGAGTTTCGGCTATGAGTTTCTTACCGTACATAGTGGCCACACTATAAACGTATATTATTCGCCTTTCTCTGTATGTGGTAAATAAAAGGTGTTGATCAACAAAGCTCTAAAGATATAAATGTCAAAGGTCCATAGTTCCCAAACATTAAGCCACAACGAAACTCTATGCGTGATCACTTATTTGCCATAATCCCTTCACGTGACCACCAAAGTTTCAACAGACAATGATTGAAATAAAGTTCTTAAGATCCTTGAGGATGAGATAATTATGGGTATGTTTATGAGCACTAAAGCATCATGTTTTTCTACATGCCTTTCACTCCCTAACTTATTTTTTTATGGCTCTATCAAAGAAAACTCTTCCGTGCATTTCTGGCAAGCAAGTGTTGTCTAGAATAAACTGAATAGAGTGTTGAAAAGTTGTTTTATCTAGTAGATCAAGAACTTTGTGTTGATTATCTTTGCTTCACTAACACTTGCACAATAACCATGCCACTTCTACAACTATACAAAGTTTTCAGGTCAAGAAGTGGAGGGCTATCTAGGCGTACCGATCGTAAGTGAACCAAAGCCTTCTTGTTATTTCGGTTTAAACAACTGAGTTCCTTATGATCCGGATTTCTCTCTATGTTGCTCGAGGACGATCGAGTTTAAGCTTGGGGGAGTTGACGAGTGATATTTACACTCATTCATCCTTAGTTTAAATCGAGATATTTCATTTAAATAGATATATTCGCTCCGATATTGCTACTAGTGACTAATAAATGCAAAGGATTCCACAAATTCTATCTTTGATGTGTTCCCACAGAAAATGGGCTAAAAGGGAAGAAACCATATGAGAACATGAAAAGGAACACAAAGGAAGGAAGAGACAATCACCAGGAGGCGCACCAGCGGCCATAGTGCAAAAGACTGCGTTCCATATGGGTCCAAGTGCTCGTATGAGCTCCCGTATGCCGTGGAAACCAAGGTAGCTCATCTACCTATATAACTTTTATAAAGGGGGCCCCATCGAAATGTCAACAGAAGCGCGTCGAGCGAAGCCAGAACAAAACAATCTTCATCCATCTCCACAAACCCTAGCCGCCACCATTTCCATATCCATTGTTGGGGATATTACCACTGGGCGTAAACCGGCCAGGAGAGGCCGGGTTAACCCCATAAGTAGTTCATCTATATCTGAAGTCCATGAAGACAGACGGAGACGCTTTATGAAGGCCCAGGGCCCAAAGCCGGTTTAAGTCCTGTAGACATAAACCGGCATTGATATGTAGACTTGTGTTGTAAGATAGAAGTAGGAGTGACCGGGCCGGACACGATTATGAGCCGGCCTCGGGATTCTGTAAACCGACGGGCGTCAACCCATGTATATAAGGGGACGACCCGGCGGCGGTTCAAGGACAACAGACAACAACTCGAGGCCCAGGCAAAGCATATTCGCTCCCTGGTCATCGAAACCCCAGCAATTCCATCACAACTAGACGTAGGCTTTTACCTTCATCGTAAGGGGCCGAACTAGTATAAAAACTCTCTTGCATCCCTTGTCCGCTTTAACCCCTTTAAGTTAACCTGTAGCGATGGCTCCACGACTAAGTCCTTTCTCTAGGACATCTGCCGTGACAAAACCACGATAGTTGGCGCCCACCGTGGGGCTATCGCACGATGGTTTCAAGTTCTTGGAGGGCAACTTCGAAGGACTCAAGGGTTACGCTGTGGGCCGGATGACCAAGAGTTGTCGCGGCAAGCTCAACATCGACGATGCAGGCTGGGGCCCCGAGGCCGGCTCAATCGAGTACGGGTACCGGGTCCCCTTTGGTGGCATACACGTTTTCATTGGCAAGATCGGCGAACCGGGCCCTGAGCCGAACATCTGCACCGACCTCGTCGAAACGGCTCAGCGTGCGAGATCTGCCCGGGTCAAGCCTATCATGAAGCGTGCCTTCGTGGGAGTTATCCATGGAGGGGAATCTGAGGATAGGTCGGAATCTGGTGGTGAGACCGTCGTTTATTCCGGCGACGAGTCATCGACCGGAGAGACCGAGTCGTTATATCAGTTACAAGATGGCCGGATTGGGGGCTGTTCCGATGGCGACAGTATTCCGGACCCCTTTGATCTTCCAAACCTGGTTGCGATCTTCATGGCCGGTATGCAACTGGCGCTCCACTCTTCGACCACGGCGGCGATGATTTCCGGATCGACAGCGGCAACCGCGGCCGAGGCAGGAGGCCCTGTGCGACCGCCAGCTCAGGTTCTATTTGATTTGTTTGACGCGTTGGCAACACTGATGGCGGAGGTTAACCCAGCGGATCAGGATGCACACAATGCGGAAATCGCAAAAGTAAAAGATCAGATCACCCAGGACAAAGCCGACTTAGCAGCTGTGGATGCCAGGATGGCCGCGGAGCGGGCCGCTTTGGATGCACAAGCTTACCGGATTATGCTGGATCAGAGTGCGTCGAACGAAGTCCTGAAGAGGAGGTACAGATCTCGCCTGCCGCCGGTTTATGAAGCTAGAAATCTCTTTAACACCCCAGGAGCGGGAACCAGTAATCCGCCGGTGGTAAACCGGGCGGAGGCACCTGGAGCAGGGGCGCTGGTTCAGCCACGTTTGGTGGATCCGCCTCGTCAGAACAACATTGTAACACCGCATGTCCCCACGCCACCGGGTCATTACTCTAACCCGATGGACAACGTTGTCGCTGCCGCTTCACGGCTGGCGGCCATCCCGATCGAAGGCGATTCTCTGGCGGCGGTCGAGACGCGCCGGGTTAAGGAGCTTCTTCAGACAGCCTTGTTTCAACAGGAGGCTTATTCATATAGTCGCGATCGGATTCATTCCACTCCCTGTCCAAGCCGGAGTTAAAGCAGGCGTATGGATGAACCGGCAGTGTCAAGCAATGCGCGGAACCGTGATCCGCCCCGTGGCAATAACCCGGCGGGTGGTGCTGGTGATGCTCAGGAGGTGGTGGACCAGGCTCGGGCACGCAGAGAGGCCGAGTTAGCGGCGCAGCATGAAGCCCGTCAGCTTACTCCAGTTCGTCCAATCACATCGGTGGAACCAGGAGTTACCTCTAGTTCTTTGGGAGTGTCGTGTCTCGTCCCGGCATTGCGCAATGTGCGCCTGCCCAAGGATTTCAAGGGCCCGTGCAAGGTGCCGAATTACACCACCGATTTATCCCCTAAAACATGGGTTGAAAGCTATGAGATGGCCATGGAGATGCTGGATGTGGATGATGCGGCATGTGCAAAATAATTCACCATGATGCTAGAAGAGACGGCCCGCACTTGGCTAAAGAGCTTACCGGCCAATTCTATCAGGTCATGGGCCGAGTTGAGAGCTCGGTTTATTCAGAATTTCAAGGATACATGCAAGCAGCCCATGTCAATTCTAGACTTAGCTGCCTGTGTCCAGGAGGAAGGAGAGTCAACAACCCATTGGGTGCGCCGGGTTTCGGAGATTTTGCATTCATCGGACCGCATCAACGCTGACACCGCAGTTTTAACATTAGAAGGCAATTGTCGGTTTGAACCCCTGAAGTTGAAGTTGGGACGGCTCAAACGTCATTGTAATGACATGGGAACCCTCATGGCTGCACTGGTGAAGTATGCCGACTATGATAGTACCAAGGATCCCGAGTCTGACGATGATAAGACAGGGAAGGGAAAAAAGAGCGGCAACGCCAAGGGGCAGCACCACAACCCGACAGGTCATGGAAACGGCGGCAAGCGTAAGGCGGACCACGGTTTAGACTTTGTGGCTAATACTAATACACATGACAAGGGCCAGCGGCGCAAGGGTAAACCGCCCCAGTGCGGTGGAGGGCCAAGTCCTAATCTGGACCATTTGTCTTATCTGTTGAACCAGCCCTGTCCGAAGCATGGGACGAAGGAGAACCCGTCCACGCACCTCTGGAAGGATTGTTACATCATGCAAGAGTTCAGAAATTCTGATTCCTTCCGGTATGATCATGGAACTGGAGGCGGTTCGGGCCCCGGGTCTCATGGGCCGGGTTATGGTGGAGGAAATTCCGGTTCAGGCTTCCACGGTAATCAGGGTGGACATAACAATCAAAGTAATCAGGGTAACCAAGGTGGCTATAATCATCAGGGCAATCAGCAGCAACAGCAGCAGTCGGGTTACCAGAGCAACCCGAAGCAGTTGAATAGTGGACAGTATCATGTCTTCACCACTAGCTTGGACATGCGCGATCAGAAGCTTCATAAAAGGGCGGTGAATGCCGTTGAACCGGCGGTGCCCCGTTATTTGCGCTGGTCCGAGCAGCCGATTGTGTGGAGTAGAGAAGATCATCCACCCCGGGTTGACAATCCGGGTCATCTGGCTCTGGTGGTGGCACCTCAGGTGGGAGGTTATAAGTTCACTAAGGTACTCATGGATGGAGGGAGTAGTATCAATATCCTTTATTATGAAACTTTCCGTCGCATGGTGTTAACAGATAAAAATTTTAAACCGTCCAATATGGTGTTCCATGGTGTGGTGCCTGGTAAGTCGACATATCCTATTGGTAAGATAGCTCTGGAGGTGGCTTTTGGAGATGAGCATGACTCGAGATCAGAAACCTTGACCTTTGAAGTGGTGAAAATCAGAAGCTCGTATCATGCCCTATTTGGACGGCCAGCTTATGCTAAGTTTATGGCACGGCCTTGTTATGTCTATCTGCAGCTCAAGATGTCGGGTCATAAGGGAACTATAACCATGCATGGGAGCCGCAAGATTGCCCTGGAGTGTGAAGAAGGTGATGCGGCTTATGCTGAGTCGGTTTGTGCAACAGAAGAGTTGAAGTTTTACAAGGACAATGTTGATCCGGCAGATATGACTTCGTTGAAGAAACCAACTACAGAGCATCATCCGGCCCTGAAGTTTAAATCGGCTGATGAGACTAAGCTTGTTGACTTCGTGCCTGGCGATTCGTCCAAGTAGTTTAGCATCAGCGCTAACTTGGATCCGAAATAGGAAAGCGCGCTCATCGAGTTCATCCGTGAGAATCGGGACATCTTTGCATGGAAGCCTTCTAACATGCCAGGTGTACCGAGAGAACTCGCTGAGCACACTCTCAATGTTGATCCCAAGTATAAACCGGTCAACCAGTTTCTCCGCCGGTTCAATGAAGAAAGACGCAAAGCTATTGGAGAAGAAGTAGCCAGGCTCTTGGCGGCTGGATTTAGCGTTGAAGTATTCCATCCTGAGTGGTTGGCTAATCCAGTGTTGGTCCTTAAAAAGAACGGCACTTGGCGTATGTGTGTGGACTACACAGATCTTAACAAAGCTTGTCCAGCAGATACTTTTGCCCTCCCTCGTATTGATCAAATTATAGATGCTACGGCGGGTTGCGAGCGTTTGAGCTTTTTGGATGCATATTCTGGTTATCATCAGATCCAAATGGCAGTTAAGGACCAGGAAAAGACAGCCTTCATAACTCCTTTTGGAGCCTTCTGCTATGTGTCCATGCCCTTTGGGCTCAAGAGTGCCCAGGCGACTTATCAACGGTGTGTGCAGAATTGTCTTCATGAACAGATCGGCCGCAATGTTCACGCCTATGTGGATGATATTGTGGTGAAATCAAGGAAGAAGGAGACGTTGATTGATGACTTGAAGGAAACCTTCGATAACCTGCGGGTTTACAAAACGATGCTTAATCCGGCTAAGTGCGTCTTTGGTGTACCTGCAGGCAAGCTCTTGGGCTTTTTGGTGTCTAACAGGGGCATTGAAGCTAATCCGGAAAAGATCAAAGCCATCACCTCCTTGGCCAAACTGAAGTGTATCAATGATGTTCAACGCCTGGCAGGCCGGATTGCCGCGTTGAGCCGGTTTATCAGTCGCCTAGGTGAGAAGGCCATCCCTTTATATCAGATGCTGAAGAAAACGGATAATTTTGTTTGGAGTGACGCCGCTAATGAAGCATTTGAGGACTTAAAGCGGCAGTTAGCTAATCCGCTGATTCTCGCTGCTCCGGTTGACAAAGAACCATTGTTGCTATATGTGGCAGCGAACGCTCGGGCTGTTAGTGTGGCTATTGTGGTGGAGCGCAAGGAGGCAGGAAAGGAATACCCGGTTCAGCGGCCGGTTTACTATACCAGTGAGGTACTTATTGAGTCCAAACAGAGGTACCCGCATTGGCAAAAATTGGTATATGGGGTTTGCATGGCAAGCCGGAAGCTTAAGCAGTATTTCCAAGGTCATCCCATCACGGTGGTCAGCTCTGCTCCTTTAAGGGATATAATCCAGAACAGGGAAGCAACTGGCCGGATTGCTAAGTGGGCTATCGAGCTCGGACCTCACGAGTTGAAATAAATACCCCGAACGGCGATCAAATCTCAAGCACTTGTGGATTTCATTAATGATTGGACAGAACTACAAGCGCCAGAAGATAAGCCGAATCATACTTATTGGACTATTCATTTTGATGGGTCCAGGCAATTGGAGGGCTCGGGGGCTGGAGTCGTATTAACTTCCCCACGAGGTGATGTTTTTGTTATGTTCTCCGTTTAATGTTCCCTTGCACTAACAATGCAGCTGAATATGAGGCTTTACTCCATGGTCTTCGGATGGCTAAGGAGATGAACCTAAGCCGAGTTAAGTGCTTCAGTGACTCGGATCTGGTGGCTCAACAAGTGTCCGGCACTTGGGATTCCAAGGACCCACTAATGGCAGCGTATCGTCGTGAGGTGGATATTGTTGCAGGTCACTTTAAAGGTTATCAGGTGGATCATGTGGGCAGGCGGAAGAATGAAGCGGCGGACGCTTTAAGCCGCCTGGGTTCCCAATGTAAACCGGTTCCACCTAATGTCTTCCTGGATGTTCTGCACAATCCGTCCGTCAACCTCCCTGGTGAAGAGGATTTGGCTATTCCTGATCCAGAAGCTCAGTTGGTGGCTGCTCTTCATGTTATTCCGGATTGGACGGTTCCATATCTGGCGTATATAAACCGGGGCGAGTTGCCAGAGGATGAAACTTTGGCCAGGCAGATAATCCGGCGGTCCAAGTCCATGACTATTATCAATGGAGAGTTACATCATTGCAGTGTGACAGGGGCGTTTCAACACTGTGTGTCTCCTGAGGAAGGTCGTGAAATTTTGCGTGAGATCCACGAAGGAGATTGTGGTCACCACGCCGGTTCAAAATCTTTGGTGGCCAAGGCGTTTCGTCACGGTTTCTATTGGTTGACAGCTCATGCTGATGCCGAGGACTTGGTCAAAAGATGTGATGGCTGTCAGAAATTCTCAAGGCGCGCTCATGTACCGGCTCAAGAATTGAGGATGATTCCAATCACCTGGCCGTTTGCAACTTGGGGGCTGGATATGGTTGGGCCTTTCAAGAGGTCCAAGGACAAGAAGACCCACCTTTTTGTGGCGGTTGATAAGTTCACGAAGTGGGTGGAGGCAGAGCCCGTTAGTAAGTGTGACGCAGCCACGGCAGTTCAATTCATCAAAAAGGTGATCTTCCGGTTTGGCTTTCCACACAGCATTATAACAGACAATGGTACCAATCTGTCAAAGGGTGCCATGAAGGAGTTATGTCAACGTGAGAACATCCGGCTTGACGTATCATCAGTTGCTCACCCCCAGTCCAATGGTCAAGCGGAGAGGGCCAATCAAGAGATCTTGAGAGGCATCAAACCCCGGCTTATGGTTCCTTTGCAACGGACGTCGGGTAGTTGGGTTGAGGAGCTACCTTCGGTGTTATGGAGCATCAATACCACACCCAACAGATCGACAGGATACACACCGTTCTTCATGGTTTATGGAGCGGAAGAGGTTCTTCCTAGTGACATCCGTCATGACTCACCTCGTGTAGCGGCATACGTTGAAGCTGACAAAGAGAAGGCATGGCAGGAAGCTCTTGACTTGTTAGATGAGGAGCGTGACATGGCGGCAGCCCGTTCGGCGATTTATCAGCAAGATCTGCGTTGTTATCATAGCCGCCGGGTTAGAACCAGAACCTTTCAAGAAGGAGATTTGGTGCTTCGACTCATCCAGGATCAGACGGATATGCACAAGCTATCCCCCCTTGGGAAGGACCCTTTGTGGTCAGCAAGAATCTGCACAACGGGTCATACTACCTAATTCGAGAGCGCAAAGACTCACGTAAATCGGAGGAGGAGACCAACCGGCCGTGGAATATTGCTCATCTTCGGCCCTACTATACTTGAGCTATAGGCTCTGCTTATGTACATATTATGACATTGTATATATTATGATCAATATAATAAACCGGAACCTCAGCTAAAGCGGGGGATCTGTTGTTTTTCTTACATCATGTGTGGTTACATGGAGCTTACAAAGCGGCGTCCGGTTTACCCCTTGATTTAGCTTCTCAAAGCTTTATATTAGATCACTTGGGGGTTTGGTCATATCCGAACCATAGCTACACCTCTTGATCGGCGCAATGCCACAACATCACTTGGGGGCTTGGTCGTATCCGAACCGTAGCTACACCTCTTGATCGGTACAATGCCACAGCATCACTTGGGGGCTTGGTCGTATCTGAACCATAGCTACACCTCTTGATCAGCTCAAAGCCACATCAATCCGCGGCCAAAGAGAGTGTTGTAAAACAACAGCTCAAACATAGGCACCCACTGAGCACAGCTCACAATGTTGCTTGGGGATTCTTTGCTGTCGAAATGAACTCAGGATCTACACTTGTAACAGGCTATCAAGCCATGGCTTGGAAGCCTGGTGTATACACCTAAAACCCCGGGTTAACCTGCCTATTTAAGTAAGTCACTCCGCCCAGGTAAACCTGGTATGACCCTTCGAACTTTGACAAGTTACTCTCAAATGAAGACCCTGAACTTGTCAAGTTAAAACGATGATTGGTTAAGGATTGAGGACCATCTTAAAAGGCTTTGCAAAAATGGTTTAACTCAGTGGCCTGGCAGCCCATGAAAAGCCTCGAATTTGGGGCCTGGCAGCCCGTGAAAAGCCTCGACTACAACGTTTTTTATTTGCCTTTTGCTAAGTTTTCTTTGTTTCATAAGATTTGTGATGTTTTTAAAACCGGTGTTTATCAACCCGGTTAAGCTGTCAACTACAAGTTGTCAGTACAGGATCAAATTATAATCTGGAGACTATCAGCCCGGTCTGGTTCTGACTCAAAGTCACCAATATGGAATAACCCGGTGTTTACCACAGCCCAGAATGGTTTTCTGATAAATCGGCATCATATAACAGGAGTTACTTCTACTCCGAATTAGGGTTATTACCCTCATTACACAGTTGGTCAGCCAACACTATGCCTAAAGGTCAGAAGTATCATATATTTCCATATTTGGTTATCTTTTACAACCTTGGTTATAAACCTTGGTCATATATATATTTGGGTATCATGACCCGCCCGGTGGTAAACCGCCAGGGCGCTTTAAGCTTCTTATCTGCAGGAACAACTTGAATAAATAGATATGGATTATGAACATCATATCTTAAGCATGGCGGATTAGCACGCATCAGTTGCAGATAAATATGCACGAAGGCATAACAGACCAAGTGTTTTGACTAGCCTATTACAAGGCGTTTCAGTACCCAAAAGGATAATTGTTTTCTCAAATACATGTTGCAACATGTAGAAGACTAAACCGGCCTCCGGTTCATCGTTGGTCACTAGCTTGGCCTGACGGTTGCGGATCATCTCGCACCGGTTCAACTCCCTCCTCTCTACCCAGTGGCTGGAAATCAACAGTTGCCCAGTCGATCCCAGTTAGGGCTTGGAATACAGCTTCATCGCTTATCAGCATGGACGGTTCAATGTCAGGAGCATAAGTGTGCTTACGGATTGGAGGGATCAGATTTTGCGCTTCTGATATTGGTGCAGCAACCCGTCTATTCTTATCATCATAACTTGCCTGATAGTATGAGAGATCAGCTTTTTTAGCCAATTGACAAGCCAGTGGACGTACTTCCCGGTTTATGGCGCGGAGATCCTCCTGGCCAAATTCTGATCCGTCTTCTTTTAAGCTTGGGAAGCCTTTAACCACGTCCACCGGATCAAGATCAGGCACCCACGCCTTTGCCCGGGTTAGAGCGGTCAGAGCTCCGGCCCTTGCCGCAGCTTTCTTTAGTTCTTCAACCCGGGCAGGCAGCATGGATAGCCTTTCTAAGGTGTCCTTGATCAATGTTGGAGGAGGTTTGTTGTGTGAAGCGGTGCAGATGATCCGCTGCGCACCGGTATACAGCTGCTCTATCAGAGTATAGGCCGCTTTCAATTTCTTCTGTATGTCAGAGCCCAGATGACTAATACGAGTTCCTGCATCATTATAAACGTCAGTAAACCAGCAACACATGGGAAGATATGTTGAAAGTATAAAGCAAGGATGCTTACCAAACACAGCAGCGGTCATAGCATATACTTGCCGCTTTACACCAGTCAGCTCGTCTACCACCGGTTTGAGAGGAGCTTCTGCTTTTTCAGCCCTTTTTATCAAAGCGGATTTTTCAGTCTCCCAAACCGCCCGCTCTTTGTTGAAGCCCTCTTTCAGTTTCTCCATAGCGCCTAGAGCGCAGGTCAATTCTTCCTTCGCTTTGGAGGTTTCAGCTTGTTGGGACTTGAGGTTCTCTTGCAGATCAGCGGTTTGGCTTTCCTTCTTGCTCAGTTCATCCTATAAAGAGACAGATATATAATGAGTTGATAGTACATATTTGAAGTACCAAGCACATAACAAGTTATGCCCTTAATACTTGGGGGCTAATGCATATTTGCTCTTCATCAAAAAAATTTACAAGTCCCAAGCACAATACAAGTATTAAGCTTGGCACTTGGGGGCTAATGTGTATTTGCTCATAAACTACTGATATGGGAATTCTTCCACAAAGTCCCGGTTCATCTTTATAAAGTTAAATCGGCCCTTGGGGGCTACATCGGTGAAGTTAAGATAAGCTGCAATTAAATATAAGAGATAAACACTTATGAAGTTACCTCATAGCGCTCCTTCATCAAATTTACCAAACCGGCTTCATAGTCACGGCTGGTGTACAGACGGTTCAGGAAGCCAGAGTGAAGGTCTTGAACATTCAGATGGGCATAATTTGACAAATCGGCGTTCCATTTGCCTTTGCCAATTGCAGAGAGCTCATCTTTGGCAGTATGCTTTGACAAAGCGACATGATCGCCCGGAGCGGTATGGCCAGTGCCAGTAATCATAATGTCATCATCTTTGTCATCAGCAGCCGTTACTGGGGTCGCCGGTTTGTCAGTATTTTTAACTGGACTTGCCGGTCTGTCATCAGTCCGGACAGGGCTGGTTGGCTGGTCAGCATGACTTGTGGTGTCAACTTCTGCCTGCTCAGCAACGAAGTCATGATCTTGAGGCGGTGGGCCATTCAGTATGGCATCAATGTTGGTCTCTTCAGGATCTGGAGTTTTCTCCGGTTCAGCAGCCACGTCTTCATCAGCCGGTTTATTCAACCGAGCTTTCTTGCTGGGTCTGGGCTTGGCGCTGAGAAAAATAAACATGAGGATCAGTACAGTATATCAAAATAGCAACATCAAGGATAACAACAAGTGTATAGCTCACCCAAGAACCGTTTTGAGGGGTGGAAGTTTTGTGGCCGAGGACTCGCCAGAAGATGAGTGAGAAGTACCCTGATAATTTGAATCAGATGGGTTAAGAGGCTGGCGGAAACAACCTGCTTTGGGGCATGAAGTATCAATGGGATAAGAGACCTCTGATCGGCGTTTCCGAACTGGATTGTTCGGTACACCGGCGGAGGTAACCACCTGGCCGTTGTGCCGGGTTGTGCGGCGAGCCTCGTGCTGTTGTGTCTTCAAAAGAAAGTTTGGGTCCAAGTAAGCAAGGGGGTGAGAAAATTTTACTTTCCGGTTTGCTCGACGGATTTTTTATGTCGGCAGAGGATCTGAATCGGAGGAAAGAATGATTACCTCTACATCATCAGCATGACTGCCTTCAGTGTCGTCCTGATAATAATCATTGTCAATGAGGTGTACGAAAAATGAATCAAGAGAGTCAAGTTCTACCTCTAGTTCCGGATTACCCACATCGTCATAGCTGGTAGATCGGAGGATGCAGTGGTTCTTTTCTTGGCAGTTTTTTAACAACCTTGGTCTTTGGACGAACTGGCTTGACCGGTTTGTCTTGCGGCTTTGCCGGTTTGTCTTGTGATGGTTTCTTGTTCCAGAACGGATCATCACCCTGTCAGAAAATAATCACACTTTCACAGAATATTTGGACAGAAGCAACTTCAGATAAAAAGATTATATGATTCTTACAGCTGGTGGTTTGTTGAAGGTGCAGAAAGGGAGTAGTCCGGTTTGGGCACAAACAGCCTCCGGTTCGTTCAGTATCTTTTTTACAGCCTCAGTGACTTCTGCATCTCTAAGCTGAATGTCAATGTGGCGCTGAAAATCCTTCAAACTCCCCGTATACTCACACATCAAACCAGAGCGCCGGCTTAAGGGCAGAATACTCCAGCTTATCCAACAACGAGCAAGATCAACTCCTGTAAAACCGTTTGCCATGAAGGCTCTAAGCTTTGATAACTGAGGAGCATAGTTGGCCCTTTCTCTTGAAGTCAACCTCTGAGGAAAAGGATGTGTGTTGCTCAGGCGTTCAGGGCAGTAACCCGGCAGGGGTTTTTCATCAGGTGGAGATGTATCCATGCAATAAAACCAAGTCTGGTTCCACTCTTTGGGGTGACTGTGGAGTTTGGGATGAGGGAAGGTCACTTCTTTCCTTTTCTGAACCGCCATTCTGCCCAGTTCCGTATTGGGTCCATCCGAGAACTCTGTGCGACGGTTTAAGTGAAAGAAATCCCTAAACAGTTCGACTGTAGGTTCCTCTTGCAGATAAACCTCACAGAAGACTTGGAAGTGGCAGATGTTGGTCACAGAATTGGGACCGATGTCTTGAGGGCGCAGCTGAAAATTGGCTAGTACATCTCGGAAATTTTTTGAACCGGGAGGGCTAAAACCTCGTCCGAGATGATCAGCAAACGCGACTACCTCTCCGTCCTTGGGTGTAGGAGGACTTTCCGGGCCAGGGACCCTCCAGTGGATGACATCTTTTTTGGCTAAAGCGCCCGTTTTAACAAGATTGTTTAACTGCTCTTCGGTTACTCGAGAGGGAGCCCAATTGCATTCATAGACTTGCTTGGCCATGGCAATGGAAATCTGAAACATGATTATTGCCGGTTTAAGATTTACAGTGGACAACTATACAGCGGTATAAGGATACAAGCATATTGATAAACCGGATTTGGTTATTCGTAAACTGGAGTCTGATAATGGAAACTGTGTAATGCATTGGCGGTTCAATAGGGGACTAATGGTATCTACCGGGTCATCATTTTTTCTGTCAAGTTAAACCGCCTAATCTGGCATTAAAGGTATAAGTATAAAGTGTATAAGTGAAGGAAGAAACAAGTTTCACATCTCGCCATGCTAATTTCAGATCTACCGCGCGTTGGAAAAACTAAATATATTCTGGCCCAATTTCGAGCCTGTTAAAGGTTCACCAAGTTCAGATGAGTTGGATATCAAGCAGGTGCCTTAACAAAAAGAAAGGAGTCTAAACTACAAAAGGCGCTGAAAATAGTCAGATCTAACCAGCCATTGGTGCTACCGAAAGAAGAACAGCTTCAAGCTATGAAGAACACCGAACCCTAATGGCGGACCTAGGGCGAGAAGAAGAGGGACTTACTGGTGCAGGAGGAAGCGGCGGAGGATCACCGCTTTTCTCTGATACGATCAGGTTGATGCAGCGGCCTTTGTCGAAGCAGAGGCGAAGGACGACGGCGGCGGCAGAGCTTGAGGGTCAGTCGGCGCGAGGAAGACGACGACGCGAAGAGGCACGAGGGGGAAAATGGAAAGACCCCCTAGCCCTATTTATAAGG
This sequence comes from Aegilops tauschii subsp. strangulata, assembly GCF_002575655.3. Taxonomy (NCBI): domain Eukaryota; kingdom Viridiplantae; phylum Streptophyta; class Magnoliopsida; order Poales; family Poaceae; genus Aegilops; species Aegilops tauschii. Next base: position 119,065,741 of record NC_053039.3, on the reverse strand, counting down.
GCAGAAGATAAGCGTCAGGCACGGAAATCAAGGAGCCTAAATTTTTGATATGAGGCGGAGCTGTCGCCTCGATTGTCGGAGGCTCATTAATGAAGGTGGATTGTACACAGTTTTAAATAACAGGTGACATCACGGCGGTTTACCATGGTCCTAGAAGATGATGTCACGGCGGTTTACAAGATTATGTGAAGATGTTGAAGAAGAAATTTTCTTAAGTATTGAGGATTGACATGAACCAGTTCAAATCAATCTGGGGCCTAATGTTGGGGATATTACCACTGGGCGTAAACCGGCCAGGAGAGGTCGGGTTAACCCCATAAGTAGTTCATCTGTATCTGAAGTCCATGAAGACAGACGGAGACGCTTTATGAAGGCCCAGGGCCCAAAGCCGGTTTAAGGCCTGTAGACATAAACCGGCATTGATATGTAGACTTGTGTTGTAAGATAGAAGTAGTAGAGACCGGGCCGGACACGATTATGAGCTGGCCTCGGGATTCTGTAAACCGACGGGCGTCAACCCATGTATATAAGGGGACGACCCGGCGGCGGTTCAAGGACAACAGACAACAACTCGAGGCCCAGGCAAAGCGTATTCGCTCCCTGGTCATCAAAACCCCAACAATTCCATCACAACTAGATGTAGGATTTTACCTTCATCGTAAGGGGCCGAACTAGTATAAAAACTCTCTAGCGTCCCTTGTCCACTTTAACCCCTTTAAGATAACCCGTAGCGATGGCTCCACGACTAAGTCCTTTCTCTAGGACATCTGCCGTGACAAAACCACGACATCCATAGTTGTCATCACCACCATAGTCCAACACCATCTAGTTCATACTTGTAATCATGCATCGTGAAAGGCAACCATTGTAACACATATTTGTAATCAATCAATCTTCAAGATGTGTTCTTCAATGTTTTGTTCTTGCGATCTAATCTCCATGTATGAGTGGTTCGGTAAGGTAGGGGTTGAGGCATAGACCTTGCAACCCTCTGTATTTCTTGTGGGAATCAATGGAAGAGCTTTGAATTAACATCAGATATGTGTGAAATAGTTTTTTTTTGTAGATGTCTCTTGTGTTGTTCGCAATCATCATCCCTGCAGGTAACTGGGATCATGGAGATCAAGCCACGGTAAGGCTAGGAGCAAGGAGAATGTGAAGTGTTATTCAGAACACCGGTGATAGTAAGGTTTAGTACGGTAACACGGATCCAATCCTTGGGGATTCATGAGGTGTAGTCATTAAATGCCCAAAGCTCTTGTATGTTTATTTATAATCTTAATTACCGAGGCAACCCCGCGAGATGGATAGGGCCTCCAGTAGGGCAACTGATTCTTGATGCAGGACTCGTGCCGGTCAAGATGTTATTTGAACACATCCCCCATTTTGAAGATGCTCCAAGGCAATGGCGCCAGAAATTCCTTTTGATGTTGCTTGAAGCTACGTCGGTTTTTCCCCAAAGAGGAAGGGATGATGCAGCACAGCGGCGGTAGGTATTTCCCTCAGATATGAAACCAAGGTTATCGAACCAGTAGGAGAACCAAGCAACACAACATAAACAGCTCCTGCACACAGATAACAAATCCTTGCAACCCAACGTGTTAAAGGGTTTGTCAATCCCTTCCGGGGTTCGGCGCCTCAAGATAGGCAAACGGACGTGAGATAAATTTGTAGTAAATTGATAGATCGAACGCCAAATAAAATAAATAATGAAAAATTGCAGGAAGGTATTTTTGTATTTTTGGTTTAATAGATCTGAAAATAAATGCAAGGAAAAAGTAGATCGCAAAGGCAAATATATGAGAAAGAGACCCGGGGGCATTTCACTAGTGGCTTCTCTCGAGAAAAATAGCAAATGGTGGGTGAACAAATTACTGTTGGGCAATTGATAGAACTTCAAATACTCATGACGATATCTAGGCAATGATCATTATATAGGCATCACGTCCAAGATTAGTAGACCGACTCCTGTCTGCATCTACTACTATTACTTCACACATCGACCGCTATCCAGCATGCATCTAGTGTATTAAGTTCATGGAGAAACGGAGTAATGCAATAAGAACGATGACAAGATGTAGACAAGATCTATCTATGTAGAGATAGACCCCATAGTTTTATCCTTAGTAGCAACGATACATACGTGTCGGTTCCCTTTCTGTCACTGGGATCAATCACCGTAAGATCGAACCCACTACAAAGCACCTCTTCCCATTGCAAGATAAATAGATCAAGTTGGCCAAAAAAAACCCAAATATCGGAGAAGAAATACGAGGCTATAAGAGATCATGCATAAAAGAGATCAAAGAAACTCAAATACTTTCATGGATATAAAAAGATAGATCTGATCATAAACTCAAAGTTCATCGATCCCAACAAATACACCGCAAAAGAGTTACATCATATGGATCTCCAAGAGACCATTGTATTGAGAATTCAGAGAGAGAGATGAAGCCATCTAGCTACTAACTACGGACCCGAAGGTCTACAAAGAACTACTCACGCATCATCGGAGAGGCACCAATGGAGGTGGTGAACCCCATCTGAGATGGTGTCTAGATTGGATCTGGTGGTTCTGTACTCTGCGGCGGCTAGATGAATATTCCGTCGATGCCTTTAGGGTTTCTGGAATATTGGGGTATTTACACAGCAAAGAGGCGGTCCGGTGTGCACCCGAGGTGGGCACAACCCTCCCGGGCGTTCCTGGGCCTCCTTGCGCTCCCTGGTGGGTTGTGCCTCCCTCGGGGCACCCCCAGGCGCAGCCAGGGCCCATTACGTTCCTTCTAGTCCAAAAAAAATCTCTGTAAAGTTTCGTTGCGTTTGGACTCTGTCTGATATTGATTTCCTGTGATGTAAAATACATGCAGAAAACAGCAACTGACACTTGGCACTATGTCAATAGGTTAGTACCAAAAATGATATAAAATGATTATAAAACATCCAAGATTGATAATATAACAGCATGGAACAAGCAAAAATTATAGATACGTTGGAGACGTATCACATTTCGGTTCGTAGCAAGCACATCTCGGTGGGTGACTTCCAGTGCACAAATTAAGATAATATCTGGTCCCAACACAAATACATGATCGTAAGAATTAAGACCTCTTACCCGTAGTTATTTTTATTGTAGTGCTTGAATCATCATTTGCTTGCTTGATCCGGTCAAAAGCTGGAATTGATCCTTTAACAAAAGCTTGCTAGAGACCATCACTTCAAGGGAATCTTCCTCCCGTGGGTTCGATAACTCAGGGCTAGCTCTTGGGAAATAGGTGCAGGATACTTTCCTTTTCCTTTACCAGATCACTAAAAGGTGGTATCAATCACCCCCCCCCTTGGAAAACATACGACCTCGAATAAAAATCCTCATCACCATGGGAAATATGGTGTTGTCATGTAGAAGGACGCTCATCATGCACTCATCATCTTGAAGCTCGAAATTGCCTCTCTTCAATGTCACACCGTCTTGTGATTCCTTCAAAGGGAGAAAATATAACGAACACTTGGAAAAATGAATGTGGTTAGCGTTAGTGCAAAATGAAACACTCAAGTGGTGATTCACCCAAATAAGTGTCGTCTTCGTATATATCATAAGGCGTGAAAAAATATTGTGGCATGTGATGGAAGCATATGAGTTGAACACATCCAAAAGGCATAATAAACATGGTCAAGAAGAAAATTCACTCTATGGGGGCAGGCATGCATAAAGTGCTCAACAAAAGGTTTGTGATAGGCACATGAAATATTCACAACAACAAAAATGAGGTGTCTAAACACATGAGTCATCAAAATGGATGAGAGTATGTGCAATAGGCATCCTAAACTGCAAGACAATCCAAGCATAATGTGCATATAAGGTGTGTGGTGAAAATAGTGCTACGCTGAACACAAAGGAAAGTACCATTGTTCAACGTGCGTGAATCAACAAAGTGAAACATGTAACAATCAAGGGTGCATGGCATATGTGATACAAGGACATTGTTGCAATCAAACATAGGGCATGAGCAAGTAACCATCAAGTTTGTCGGAACACACAATGCCTACATGTCAAGAGACATGTAGATGTGCCAATCATGAGTGCAAACAAGTTCTCTATCATGTGTGCAAATAAGTGATCAAAAATGACCAATATGCTCATGGTGGTAGCAACACATGTAGTATGATCCACAATATCCATCCTCAAAGTTTAACATTCTCAAATGAGAAGGATGTCACCTTGAAAGCTTGTCCTTGTGCGTCATTCACAATGTTGATGCACAAGTGAATGTGGTGTAGAAGCACGTCATAGGTGGAGAGTGTATGTGCTCGCTCTCAAGAGCCTGGAAGGTCAAGTCATGGTGAGTATCAGTTGACGAACATTCATTATTTCCTACACATGCACACAACAAAGTAAAGATAGATAAATACATCATCAATCATAATGTGTGTCTTCCCTTGCACATAACCATTAGGTCAAAATAATTTGATTCAACGATGTTTATATTCATGGCACTAGGTATATTGTGCAAAGAGGAAAAACAAGCATGCTTCACATATAATATGTCAAAATCTCTGAGAGTATGTGAGAAAGCTATGGGTGCTATCTCATTACAACAATAAAAAAATATTGTTATCAATACATATCATCAACATGATAGAGTCAACTAATGAAGACATATGACAACATTCAGTACCAGTCATGTGCAAAGCATGAGGATAGCAATCAACCATAAGAAAAGAGTAATTATTAGTCATGGATGATGTGACAGATAAAAGAAAACCTAGCACATGTCATGTGAGAAAATAGTGAACATCATTATTTGCACATGACATATCACAAGTATGAAAACAGAGCATGGTAAAATTATGAAAAAATGTATTGGTGAGAAATCCTATGTAAAGAACAATCGGTCAACGACTCTTGCAACACAAGCATCAATAATAACGTGAGTCGTAAACGAAACATGACAATAGCAATAGATTTCTCTAGCAAGGTTGCAAATACACATATAAGTAATATAATCATGAATCATGTATATTGCAAAGCATGAGTCACCAAAGCATGTCATCATCATAGGAAGGAGCATAACATGAAAAGTGAACATGGTAATATGGACATAAGATATGTAATGGACAATAACCCACCATGTGAGGGTCATGTAGTAGGGATGCGCGAAATCCTTGCGCGAAGAGGGTGGATGGGGGATAAGCACTCCATGGTAGCATACATCTTGGTTGCTATTTAGAGATCTTTTTGTAAACTTGTGCGCTTTCGAGGTTGACAAATAAGCATTAGTATACAACACAGAGGCAACCGAAATAAAGTATGTGCATGATAAATGTACACATCATTTATCGTTATGTGTATGCGCGCGTATGTGTTAACATAAGATAGAAAATATACAAACTAATTTGAGGCATGGCACAAAAATACGTCATCCATCATGCAGCGATAGTTATTATGCTTAGCACGAGTGGGACGTAAAGTATAGCAAGTATATGGCACATCAATAGCATGTATATCAAGCATACTGTGCACACAACTATTGGGAGCATACAATGCATATGATGAATCAAAATCTCCTAACATGTATGAGGGAACTATAGAGGCTTCCTCATGAGCAATCGTATAAGCATGTTGCAAGCAACGCGAGGAGGAATTAAACAACATCTAAAACAATGCATGTCCAAAGTAAGGTGATCATGGCATGAGATATGTAATGAATCACGAAAATTATGTAACGGTAAATGTTGCATGACAATATCATCACACGATATGCAAGCGGAAATTCGCTTTGGCACATGGGAGCATATGCTCCTACAATCGAAAAATATATTTTAAAATGTAAAAAAATTCCGAACACAAATTTGAGGCGTACATCTTAATATTGTATGTGAGCACGGTAAGTTTCACGAAAAACCGACATTTTATACACCGTGTGTAAAAAAGACAAAAAAATGTCTCATGAAAAGCCTTTTTTAACACTAAATTTTGTCTTTTTACATGAGACGCAAAAGTTGTCAGTTTTCCCCGAAACGAGTTTGTGTGCATGTAGAATGTCGAGATGTACTCAGAAATCATTTGTCAGAATTTTGTGACTTTTCGAAATATGTTTAGAACACATTTTAAAACCAGGAGCATATGCTCCCATGTGCCAAAACGCCACTCTATGCAAATAGCACTAACCAAGAATTTTTTTATCTATGCCATATTCACATGTCAAGTTGATTTTAATGAAATGGCATAGGCACTACGAAATAAGCTTAACCATTTTATATGGGCAATCTCATTCATAGGATATATAAGAAAGTAAGCGGAGTTGCAAACATAATCTGACATTTGAAATTATCACAAGATGTCCTATCAAATTTGATTCATTATCCAACTTAAAAAAAAGTTCGATTCATTGTCCCCTCAAAAGGAAAAAAACTGATTCATTGTAGAGCTCAAGCAAACTGGCCATAAAATCGAACCGAATTCATAGCTCGCCTAGCTCGAATTTTTTGTTTTATTTTGACAGCCCGTACCGACTAACGTCCACTGCCACCACCGACCCCCGTCCTTTCCCGACTCCTCCTCCCCTCCTAAGTCACCGCCGGCCCGCTGGTGCGCCGCTCCCAGCCGGCCGAAGCCTCCGCCGCCCCGCCGCTGGTACAGGAGCCCATCAGCGCCTCCTTCCGTCAAGTTGCCACTCCAACCAGCAGCGCCGCTGTAAGTGCATCTAGTGCGCCTTAGTGATTTTGGTGTATTGAAGACTTATAGGTTAAGGGACTAATCAGTTTGTGAGTGTACACAGGTTTATAAGTCTATGAGGAGTTTGATATTTATAATGAATGTCGACCCCTAAAAATGTCTTCAGCTGAAGACTTTGGTTTTCTTGAAGACTTTGAAAGTGAAGAAATTGGTGTGACCATGAAGACTTGATATTCATGCGAGGAATATGAAGCGTGAAGACTTTTGTTTTTGTAGTTCCATTTTCTCTTTCTTGAGTCATAGGAAACACCGTACTGTTAAAGGGGTCGAGGTAAAACTAAGGAAAAGTTTCCAAGTGATGCTCATCTCAAAACCCTACACCTACCCAATCATTTCGAGTGAAGCGATTAGAAATCTCATACAGTTCAGTCAATTTCTTCAGTGAAAGAGACGAAGATCTTCTGGTCTCTGAGAAATTTGTTCTGACTGAGGAGTTAGGAATTCGCCAGTGCGGATTGCCTACAAGTGAGGAACATGATAGCCCTGAGGAATTTGATAGCTCAAATATCCGACCGTTGTTATGCTATGCGCCAGCTGTCCCAAAATATCTACCCACCTAACGGTCATATCATTGAAGGGCATTTATGTTTATCATGTCGGGCTGCTCCCTAGGCTATAAATAGCCGCCCCCTAAAAGCACTAGTTGGTTGGCTGCTCCGAGAGAAACTGACACTTGTCATTGAGAGCATCCCATCCTCCGAGGACTTTGAGAGAAAATCATCAAGTGAGGAAAAAGCCAAACCCAAAACACCTACAAACCCAAAGTGATTGAGCATCACTGAAGAGATTGTTCCTGTGTGGAACTGACGCTTGTTACCTTTGAGGACTGTGCATCCTCCAGACGGTTAGGCGTCATGGTCTAGAGCATCCAAGAGGAAATTGTGGATCGCCGAGTGACCGAGTCTGTGAAGGTTGGGAAGTCACCTGAAGACTTACCATGAGTGATTGGGCGAGGTCTGTGTGATCTTAGCTCAAGGAGAATACGGTGAGGACTGTGTGTCCAGGACTGTGTGTCCTCAGGATTAAATACCTAGCCGCTCCAACCAAACATACGACTATCACAGCAGTTGGAATTGGTCTACTGCTCCAACCAGATGTACGACTGTCACAGCAGTTGGAACTGGACTACCAAATCATCGTCTTCACCAAGCTACTGGTTTTATTTCCTCAACCCTTTCATTTCCTCATTCATGTGTTGATGAACTTGATTGTTACTGTTTGAAGACTTTGACTGAAGACTTTCTCAATTTCCTCAATCCTATTTCTTCAGCCAGTTTGTCTTTAGCCTACTTATCCTGTTCACACAACTTGTACTCTGTGCTTGCTTTCATTTCATCATGATGACTGTGCCACTGTTCTGTTTTGCATGCATCTGAGTACCTATTCCGCTGCTAAGTAGTTCGTTGCTTAGGAATTTCCTCAACCAGAAATTCCTCAGTGAGGAATTTGTAAAAATCACCTATTCACCCCCCTCTAGTCGATATGACGCACTTTCAATTGGTATCAGAGCAATGTACTCCCTTGTTCTGTGTGATTTTGGTTTAACCACCTGGAGTTTTAGTTATGTCGACCGCAGGAATGAAGAAAGTGACATATCCCATCTTTAACGGTCATGATTATCCCATGTGGAAGGCCATGATGAAGAAGCGCCTCATGGCGATGAACAGCGAGCTGTGGACCATCACTGAGATTGGTGTTACTGATCTTTGCAAGATGGCGGAGGCTGGTGATATTCACAAGTACACTCGACTTGACATCATGGAGAAGGACATCATCTGCTCCTGCTTGTCCCGAAATCAGTTCAGGAATATTATGCATCTCTGCCATGCGAAGCTTATCTGGGACCGACTCTCTGACGTCTATGCAGGTCATCAAACTCATCATGATCCCTGGTTTGAGGATTTCAAGGAATCACTCAAAATGACAACTTTCGATCCTGAACCATCATCCTCTGCACCATACCTCATGGCAAAAGGTGCCAAGGTAACCAAATGTTTCTCATCTGAGTCTACTGATGATGAATCTGGTGATGAATTTGGACCCAACTATACCAGGCTTGCATCTATTGCCACTAAACAACAAAAAGCTTTGGAAAAGGTTCAAAACATGCTAGATGAAAGCGATGATGTGTTGGGTGAAGAAATGGATCGTACTCAAACTCTGACTGAAAATCTTGAGAGACTTTGGTCTAAGTTTGACAACCTTCAAAGTCATCATAACACTCTCTTAGTTGATCATGAGAAACTTTCTTACAAAAAATTTCAAAGAAAGCAAGATCTTGAGAAGCTAAGGGTGAGTTATGAAGATCTTCAGAAGGAACGTGATTCATTGCTTGCTCAACAGATCAATTCCGCTCAGGAGGAATTCATTCCACCATGTTTGAAGTGCATTGAACGCGAATCTGCTAATTCTTCACCTGAAAGTTCAAATGCTTCTATTGCTGCAAATTCTTCAACTGCCTCTGTTATCACAAATTCCTCATCTGAGGATACCACTAGTATCACTGACAATGCAGGGCTGAAGGAATTGTATGTGACAGGCATGTACAAAAGCCTCAACGGGCATCAGGCTCTTTGTGATGTGCTTAAAAAGCAGATCCTCAACATGAACCCTAGGAAAGAGGGTATTGCCTTTGAGAGGAAACTCAATGCTGATGGGACCTACTGGAAACCTGAGAAGTATCCCAAAACCTCATGGGTTGCTGCGAAAGGACCTCCCGTAGATCCATCCACTTTATCTGGCTTTACATGTGAATCTTCATGTTCTTCTGATGAGTCAATTGACTCCAACTATAAACTATTCAAAAATTAGAATGGTGAAGTATTTGCTAGATATGTTGGAACTAACTTCAGGAAGGGTCCCCCTATGAAGAAAATCTGGGTTCCCAAAAGGTGCCTTGAAAGTCTTCAGGTGAATGTCATCATGACACCACCTGTGAGAATAGGAACCCCAGGTCAAATTCTTCATATGTACCAAAGTCTTCATATGGATCCAAGTCCTCATATGGACCAAATTCCTCACATGGATCAAATTCTTCATATGGATCAAAATCCTCATATGAACATCATCATGCTAACACTTTTGTTTCGCAGGGAAATCCTAAGGGCTATGAATATGTGCATTATTCTTCAAATCATTATGTTCATAAGTCCTCGAAGAATTTCTCTGCTTATTCATATGATTACTCGAACCCCTCTTCTGTGAAACAAAGTGGACTGGCTTCTACGCCACCTTTTTCATATGGAGCTCACAGAATGATGAACTCTTTGCCACCCCTTCTGATGTGGGTGGTGAAGAAAAAAACTAATCTTTTATGTAGGTCGGGTCTCCAAGCGAACTTAATCGTCTGAAGAAATTGCTGGAGACCTGAATATGCTTGGAAGGACGCAAGCTAATCATGAAGAAATGAATTTTCATTTCTCACGTCCTCATACTGCTATATCTGTTGTACTGCTTGATGAAATTCAAACTGATGAATTTGATGTCATATTCTTCACTTATGAAGTACATGAGTTCGTAAGATGCACTAATTCATCTGCAGGATGATCAACCCAAAGCCACCGAGTGTGTCCTCGACAGTGGATGTACAAATCACATGACCGGTGACAAGAACTTATTGATGGAAACTACTTTATCTCCGTCGCATCTGAAGCATATCACCTACGCTGACAAAGGCAAAAGCAAGGTATTGGGTCTAGGTAGGGTTGCGATCTCAAAGGATCGACACATGGACAAAGTCATGCTTGTCGAGTCCTTAGGATACAACCTCATGTCTGTCTCAATGCTTTGTTATCTTGATATGGTTGTTGTCTTTGGCAAGTATCGTTGTGTTGTGATCCTGGAATCTGACAATTCCAAAGTCTTTGAAGGTTTTAGGAGAGGAGACTTGTATATTGTTGATATATCTACATGACCACAGCCTGCCACATGTCTACTTGCAAAAGCTTTAGAATGCTGGTTATGGCATCGACGACTAGATCATGCTGGCATGAGGAACTTGCACACACTCGCGAAGAAGAAGCGCGTCATTGGCATCGAGGGTGTCAAATTCCTCAAGGATCACCTGTGTGGAGCTTGTGAAGCTGAAAAGATGACCAAGTACAAGCATCCCTCAAAGACTATCATGACTACCACTCGTCCATTTGAATTGCTTCACATGGACCTCTTCGGCCCTACTCACTATGCCACATTCACTAATGCTGCATCTTTATATGGCTTTGTTATTGTTGATGACTATTCTCGTTATACATGGGTGCATATCATCACTTACAAAACTAAAGTGCAGGAAGTCTTCAAACGATTTTCCTCGAGGGCTTCAACAAACTTCGGTGTGAAGATCAAGCACATTAGAAGTGACAATGGGACCGAGTTCAAGAATACTGGTCTTGATGACTATCTTGATGAACTTGGTATTACTCATGAGTTATCTGCTCCTTATACTCCTCAGCATAATGGCATCGTGGAGCGCAAGAACCGGACTCTCGTTGAGATGGCTCGCACTATGCTTGATGAATACAAGACACCTCCTCGCTTCTGGCCTGAGGCAATTGATACTACGTGCCACATCATCAACATGGTATATCTTCACAAATTCTTCAAAAAGACCTCATATGAACTCCTCATTGACAAGAAACCCAATGTGAGTTACTTCAAAGTCTTCGGTGCTAAATGTTGGATTAGAGATCCTCATCACAATTCTAAATTTGCACTGAAAGCACATGAAGGTTTTATGCTTGGTTACGGAAAGGACTCGCACACCTACAGAGTCTTCAACACCATTCACCACAAGGTTGTTGGAACTGTAGATGTGCGGTTCGATGAAACTAATGGCTTGCAAAGAGAGCACCTACCTCCTGTGCTAGATGAAATGTCACCTGAGGAATCAATCAAGTTCAAGGCTACTGAGGATGTCATACCTACCAAAGAATCTGCTGAAGAAGTCATTCCAGAACGTGAAGAACATCATATTGGTGCACCTGAGGAAAATGGCTCTGAAGAAAATGCTAGCCCAATCAATGTCGTCAACCCGCTCATCCTCGAGTTGCAAATGAAGTGCAGATCGAGAAAATCATCAACGATATCAACACACCAGGTCCTCTCACACGCTCAAGGGCTTCTCATTTGTCTAAATTTTGTGGGAATTTTGATTTTATCTCTATCACAAAGCCCACCAAAGTTGATGAGGCATTTTTGGAGCCTGAGTGGATTCAAGCGATGCAAGAGGAATTACATCAATTCGAGCTCAACAATGTCTGGGAACTTGTCAAGCGACCAGACCCACGCAAGCACAATATCATCGGCACCAAATGGATCTACCGCAACAAGCAAGATGAAAATGGCCTTGTGGTGAGGAATAAGGCTCGTCTTGTAGCTCAAGGCTACACACAGGTTGAAGGAATTGATTTCGATGAAACTTTTGCACATGTTGCTAGACTTGAGGCTATTCGCATATTGCTTGCTTATGCTAACCATCATAATATCATCTTATATCAAATGGATGTGAAAAGTGCATTCCTCAATGGCAAGCTTGAGGAAGAAGTATATGTTGCTCAATCCCCAGGTTTTGAAGATCCAAAGCATCTTGACAAAGTCTTCAGACTCAATAAGCCCCTCTATGGCCTCAAGCGGGCCCCTCGGGCGTGGTATGATACTTTGAAGGAATTCCTCATGAAGAAAAGCTTCAAACCCGGTTCACTTGGCCCAACTCTTTTCACCAAAACCTATGATGATGAATTATTCGTGTGCCAAATGTATGTTGATGATATTATCTTTGGATGTACTAACCAATGTTATAGTGACGAATTTGCCTATATGATGAGTGAGGAATATCAAATGTCTATGATGGGAGAATTGAAATTCTTCCTAGGTCTTCAAATTCGTCAACAGTGCAACGGCATCTTCATATCTCAAGAGAAATACCTCACGGATGTGTTGAGGAAATTCGGCATGCAAGATTGCAAAGGCGTCAAAATCCCTATGCCCACAAATGGCCATCTATGCACTGATGAAAATGGTATAAACTTCGATCAAAAGGTATACCACTCCATGATTGGCTCTTTATTGTATCTATGTGCATCTAGGCCAGATATTATGCTTAGTGTTTACATGTGTTCCCGTTTTCAAGCTACACCGAAGGAATCACGCCATAAGGCTGTGAAGCATATTCTTCGATATCTAGCTCACACTCCAACACTTGGATTATGGTATCCCAAAGGCTCGGCTTTTTGTCTCATTGGATATTCAGACTCTGACTATGCTGGTGGTCGTGTGGATCACAAGTCAATATCAGGCACATGCCATTTCCTCGGACGATCCTTGGTATGTTGGTCCTCGAAGAAGCAGAACTACGTATCACTCTCTACTGCTGAAGCTGAGTACATTGTCGCTGGTTCGTGTTGTGCTCAATTACTATGGATGAAGCAAACCCTCAAGGACTACATCATCAATGTGAAGAATGTGCCTCTCTACTATGAGAATGAGAGTGCCATCAAGATTCCTCATAACCCAGCTCAGCACTCGAAGACAAAGCACATCCAGATTCATCATCATTTTCTTCGAGATCATGTGTTGAAGGGCAACATCTCTATTGAGCACGTGAAGACTGAAGAATAGCTAGCCAATATCTTCACAAAGCCCTTGGATGAGAAGAGATTTAGCAAGTTGCGGTGTGAGCTAAATATCTTAGAACCTTCAAATGTTCTTTGAAAAGGACACACATCCTAACACTTATGCAAAATTGACGACATAGATGTGCAACACACGAGGTAACGTTTTTCTTCAATCAATGAAGACTAACCCTCTAAGTGTGAAGAAATTAACGAAGAATTTGATTCTCAGAGCCCTACAAGAATTGTACGCGGCGTCTGAAATCATCATTCTTATACGGTGGGTCACGCCACCAACAAAAGGTGAAAATCTTCAATTTGAGTTTTTCTTCAAATTTTGAAATTCCTCAGTTGTTCAAATTCTTCGACTTTGCAAAGTCTTCACTCTTTCCGATTGTGTTCTTCATTGACTATATATATATATATATATTTGAGTTTTTTAGTCCTCTACAACATTCACTTATTGCTAATTCTTCAAGTTGACTTTTACCTAAGTGAATGTGATCGGACCCGTCCCCCTCTATGCTAAACTCAACCCAGTCTATTCACAAATTCTTCATGTGCGTCCTATCTGAAACCCGTTCAAAATCTTCACTATGTCCTTGTCAGCTGAAGAATTTTCGAACAAAATATTAAAAATTTCATATCTCAATTTTCGGCTTTTGCCGCTCAAACCGTTCTGCATCCCACGATGAGATTATTCTATTCACCCATGATCTAACACGATCTCCACTTCACAGTACATGGGTGACACATGTCACTGGGATGAGAAGGGTCAGGGGCACATTTGTCCATTTTCCTCGGACGAGCGGTTTTTCACCTCGGCTATAAATATCCCTCTCCCTCCTCAGTCCTCATTTACCCCGCTCGACCTCACTACCCTCGCTCGAGCTCTCTGACCTAGCGCCGCCGCTACCTTCCATCATTGCCGGTGAGGAAGAGCTCCACTGCCTCGACCTCGTCTCCATCGTACTCGCGCCAACTGCGGAAATCTTCACTCCGTCGCCGCCGTAGCTGTCTTCCGCCGCCAAGTTAGGGCGTGGAAGATCTGAACGGACGAACTTCTCCACTTCAACTCCCAGTTCGTCGTGTTCTTTGTCGAGGGTAAATAAAATCTATTTTTACTGCCCTTGTTGATTCTGATGATTCCCACAAGATCTTCAAAAGGTGTTTATTCTTCAACTTCCACACTCTTAAACACCTCACTTGCATCTGTTCTTGATTTGTTTCTCTAAGAAACGTTTTTCTTCAAGATTCCTCAATTGCGTGGATTTTCAATCTACACAACTCTGGCACCTAAGTCAAAGAACGCTTAGTGAAATTCCTCAAGACACCCCTGGTTAAATTCCTCAAACTTGTTTCTTTTGAAAAACTTCTGAGAACGCATATGACCTCTCCAAATTCTTCGCACCTATATTCTGTTCACAGGTACACATGTCCGCTGCTAAATGTCTAGGTTCTCATCAACTTAACTCATTTGCAGCGTTCCTCAAAGACAAATTGCATACCTCGTCAGAAAACTCGATTGTTCAAAATCCTCAAGTGAAGAAAAGGGCTGATGGCAAGAGACCTCAGAAGGGAGGAAAGAGACCTGAGGCAAACACTGCTTTTGAAATTCCTGACGACATTTATGAGGAATATTGTACTCTTGACGAAGCCAAACATGGCAAGGAGAACAAAAATCAACGCAAGGTGCGCATATAGCGGATAGAGAGGAAATAGGCCATAGAATGGAGGGAGTACAGATATGTGACTCCCAAGTACATGAAGAAATTCGTCGTACACCCTCCATGCCTAAGACCTCCATTAGCACCAGGCCAAGAAGCTTATCCCTCTAGCATCTGAAGAGGTAAAGAATTTCCCAAGGAATGGGCCAAGCGGCAAGCTAGGTTGGCCAAAATGGCGAAAGAAGCAGTGAAGAAATTCAATGAAGATTCTGCTACCGCCGCTGCTGAGGCCTCTGCTAGCAAGCCAAAGAAGGCTATGCCAAAGAAACCAGCTAACAAGCCGAGTTCTTCGGCTGCAATGCCCTCACGGCCAAGCTCCTTAAAGCCCTCATGGCCTGTGCCTCAAGCCACTTCCTCAAAAGCAGCTCTAGTCCAATGTGCAAAGTCCTCGGCACCTACGCATCTCACCTCTTGCCAAAGGACCACTGGTATCTCTATTGCTTCAGGAGCATCTGCGAGTTCTTCAGCTCCTCCATAGTCTTCAACAGGCCCAACCTTGCTGAAGAAAAAGGCCCCTCCTGGACGAGGAACAAGGCCAAGTCCTCAGAAGAAGCAAGTTGCTTTTCAAGTACCGTCTAGTGAAGATGAAGCTGATGATGAAGAACTAGCTAAAATCATTAAAGACAGACAACAAAGGGCCGCTAGAGCCAAAGGCAGTAATGTGCCACTCATGCTGGATCCAAAGTTGATCCTTGACTTCATCGACCTATGGCACAAGGACCCCAATACTCCCTTGCCTGAGTTGAACCTCACTCCTGGCCAAAGTCATGTGTTGACGGCCTTTATTGATGAAGAAAAATGGAAATTTGAACAGGGGATGAGAGTCAAGAAGGCTCAATACAAGAAAGAGCGCTTTTTGAAGAACAATGTTCTGAAGCTATCTCATGATGAACTTGTAGCTCTACAAACTGAAATCTAGGGACTCGGTGATGAATCTGACAGATACTATGCTGATTGGCTAGGAGCCAAAGTAAGATTTGTCAAGCTGACCAAGACCTTCACTCCAAATGTTGCAGCCTCATCGCAACATGAAATACCTCAGGCTGAGGCATCTGCTCAGCCTACTGAAGAACATGCAAGCACAGCTGATGGAAATCAGGCTGTTGATGATTCTGAAAGTACCAGGGCTGCTGAAGAAGTTCCAGCCACTGAAGAAACTGTCAGGGCAACCTATAGTGTTGCGCTTGAAGAGCAAGCCAGGCCAGTCGAAGAAACTGCAACTGTGCCTGAGGAAACTAAAAATGTCAGGGAAACTGCATCAGTTGTGCCTGAAGAAATTGCACCAGTTTCATCTGCTCCTCCTGTCAAGTCACCTCAGATGACAAGTATCAACCTTCCTTCTACATCAGAAGCGAAGAAGACCAAAGCTGTAGAGAAGAATGCAGTGAAGAAAAGTAAAGCATCTGCATCCTCAGAGTCTTCAGCTCCGAAGAAAGTGAAGACTTTGACAAGCTCTTCTACAAACCCAATAGATGATGTTCCAATATCAAGCATGCCATCAAAGGAGATTGTTCCCTTTGGTGAGGAATATGTGATTCCCAGTGGCTCGGATGAAGAAAATCCTTCTACTGCTATGTCAAAGCAGTTGGATGAAGAAATTGAAGTGGATAATATCCCTTCAACTCCTCTAGTATCATCGCCCATGCCTCAGTTCACAGCTGAAGAGGCAGGCGTTGAAGAAATTGATGAAGAAGACGAGGATGTGGACATTGGGTCAACAAATCCAATTCTGAATGATGACTATTGGGAAAGTCATCACCCCAATTCTCCTCTGACAACACCTCTGCACCAACTTCCTCGGCCCACGGTCCAAACTGGAGAAATTAATACGGGCTCTGAAGGACGTCAAGCTTCACTTCCCTCTGTTCCAGAAGAAGTTCCAGTCGCTAGTGCTAAAGAAATGGAGGCCAAGGCTGCTGCTGATGAAACTGCTCCTGAAATTCCTCAGCCTGTGGCTCCAGAGGTTGTGCATCAAGAGGCTATGAAGACTTCAACTGTAAATCTTCAGCCCAAGCCACAGAATCCTCACTCCAAGAAGTAGAAGTTCAAAGCTGATGACTTCTTTGCTAAGCATCATTTCTTCTCTGACTACAATCCATATGACTCTGCTCGACTTCTCGCAAGCGTTTTTGGACTGCGAGCCAGATGAACCTCTATTCCTCACTGCTGTTTGATAAGGACAAGATATTTGACCATGAGAAAATTCCTCATGTAGATATGGAGTCTCTACCGTGCTTCACCCCAGTCCTCGGTGTTCTTCATGACGCTGGGCTGCTCAACTTCTGCACCAACATCTGCGATTGGAATGAAGAACTCATTCTTCAGTTCTATGCCACGCTGCACATCTCTGGCAACGTTGAAGGTGTGAATTCATGGGTACTGGACTGGATGACTGAAACACTCACTACAAAGCTTCGGCCTCTGAATTACTTCACGCCGTCCCAGTCAGCCCTCCCACTGAAGGTGCAAGGCTCATCTATGCTGAACCTGAACTCTCAAATCATTTGATGTAAGTGATGATGAAGCCATTAAAGCCTGGCCAAGCTCCAAGGACCACATTCCTCGTCAAGGAACTGCTTTATGTGCCAAGGACAGTATACAGAATATTGACCAAAACCCTCAGTCCGATCAAGGGCCACAACTCTGATGAAGAAGAGGTTGTTAGCATAATGAAGAATTTGCTATTCAATATCATACATGGTATTCCTATCAACTACCATGATTTCTTCGTGAGGACTTAGGCCAATGTAGCTCTGTCACCGCTTGAGTTGAAGCCTTACGCTCCTTGGATTATGAGATTCATCAGATCAAGGTCTTCAATCAACTATAAGGCTGACTTTCAAAATCATCTCAGCTAATTGCCGCCAATTGAAGTCCTCAAAAGGACTATTTCCTCAGCTGATGAGAAGGGCAAGGCTGCTGTCATTGATGAAGGCACTCGTCCATTGGATGGACAGTTTCACAAAGCTGCATCATATTCCACCAATGATGACTCTGCCACACATGATACTGCCGCAAATGCTTCAGAGCAATATCCTCAAGCCACAGCTCTGATCCGCGTGTGATGACTGATCGTTAGCTTCTCCTCAATCTTCATCAGAAGGTCGATTGAAATCACAAATGGGTCAAGCGTCAGTTTGGTTCAATTCTTCAGAATATGACAATCACGCAAAACACTGTGAAGAAGAACCATTACTACTTGCATGAAGTTTTTGACCGCACTTGGCCTGTATTGTCTTACCTCTACGGTGATGAAGATCTCAAGCAGATGGGCTTCAAATAGGACTTTGACTGGTCACAGCCACCTTCGAAGAAATTCAAGAAGGTCAAAGTTCCTCACTTGGTCGCCAGTTCATATTATTCATCGCGCGAGACGGATGAAGCTGAAGATTTAAACGACACCATGGCAGGCCCTACTCCAACGGACGACCCCAACAACGCTGGCGCTCCTCCGTCGACTTCTTGATGATATTCTTCAGGGGCGTTAATCCTTACTTTTCGTCCCTTTTGGTAATTCGATGACAAAGGGGGAGAAATTTGAGTTAGTCTTCAAGCGGGTCTCTATATATGGGCGTTTTTTGCAACTCTCGCTCTTCTGAAGTGTTTGTTAATCGAGTTGTAAACCTAAGTCCTATCGTGGTCTGATACTTTTGCTTTGTTTTCTGCATGCTATTTCCTCAAGTTCGTAAATGCACGCATGCTGAATTTCATCAGACACCATATTTCATCATGCATTTCAAATTCTTCATATGATATGTTAAATGCGTGTATGAATTACAAGATATAGGGGGAGTTCTCCATGATTCTACTCAACAATGTGCATTTGCTATTCAAAGAAAATTCCTCAGATATGCACATCTTCAGGGGGAGTTCTTCTATATCATGCAATCAAATTCCTCAATATCAATATTTACACTTCATATGTTTATCCTCGTTGAAAACTTAACCTATATTGTCATCAATCACCAAAAAGGGGGAGATTGTAAGTGCATCTAGTGCCCCTTAGTGATTTTGCTGTATTAAAGACTTATAGGTTAAGGGACTAATGAGTTTGTGAGTGTACACAGGTCTATAAGTCTATGAGGAGTTTGATATTTACGATGAATATCGACCCCTAAAAATGAATGTCTTCAGCTAAAGACTTTGGTTTTCTTGAAGACTTTGAAAGTGAAGAAGGTGTGACCATGAAGACTTGATATTCATGCGAGGAATATGAAGCGTGGAGACTTTTGTTTTTGTAGTTTCATTTTCTCTTTCTTGAGTCATAAGAAACACCGTACTGTTAAAGGGGGTCGAGGTAAAACTAAGGAAACGTTTCCAAGTGATGCTCATCTCAAAATCCTACACCTACCCATCAAGTGAAGCCATTGGAAATCTCATACAGTTCAGTCAATTTGTTCAGTGACAGAGACGAAGATCTTCTGGTCTCTGAGGAATTTGTTCTGACTGAGGAGTTAGGAATTCGCCAGTGCGGATTGCCTACAAGTGAGGAACATGATAGCACTGAGGAATTTGATAGCTCAAACATCCGACCGTTGTTATGCTATGCGCCAGCTGTCCCAAAATATCTATCCACCTAACGGTCATATCATTAAAGGGCATTTATGTTTATCATGTCGGGCTTCTCCCTAGGCTATAAATAGCCGCCCCCCTAAAAGCACTAGTTGGTTGGCTGCTCCGAGAGAAACTGACACTTGTCATTGAGAGCATCCCATCCTCCGAGGACTTTGAGAGAAAATCATTAAGTGAGGAAAAAGCCAAACCCAAAACACCTACAAACCCAAAGTGATTGAGCATCACTGAAGAGATTGTTCTTGTGTGGAACTGACACTTGTTACCTTTGAGGACTTTGCATCCTCCAGACGGTTAGGCGTCATGGTCTAGAGCATCCAAGAGGAAATTGTGGATCGCCGAGTGACCGAGTCTGTGAAGGTTGGGAAGTCACCTGAAGACTTACCACGAGTGATTGGGCGAGGTCTGTGTGATCTTAGCTCAAGGAGAATACAGTGAGGACTGTGTGTCCTCAGGTTTAAATACCTAGCCGCTCCAACCAGACGTACGACTGTCACAGCAGTTGGAACTGGTCTACCAAATCATCGTCTTCACGAAGTTACTGGTTCTATTTCCTCAACCCTTTCATTTGCTCATTCATGTGTTGATGAACTTGATCGTTATTGTTTGAAGACTTTGACTGAAGACTTTCTAAATTTCTTCAATCCTATTTCTTCAGTCTGTTTGTCTTCAGCCTGCTTATCCTGTTCACGCAACTTGTACTCTGTGCTTGCTTTCATTTCATCATGATGACTGTGCTACTGTTCTGTTTTGCATGCATCTGAGTACCTATTCCGCTGCTAAGTAGTTCATTGCTTAGGAATTTCCTCACCCAGAAATTCCTTTGTGACGAATTTGTAAAAATCGCCTATTGACCCCCCCTCTAGTCGATATAACGCACTTTCAGCCGCCCTCCCTGGAGCAGCCGCTCCCGCCCAGCAACGCCGCCACCCGGAGCTACGCCGACGACTAGTCCATAGGCAGGTAGCCATCACTCCTTCGTTGTCCCTTCTCCCTCGTTCCTCCCTGTTTCCTCATCCCCCCCTCCCTCCTTCCTCTTGCATCCTCTGTTTGTTCAAATGTCTTTCCTGATTTTTTATTGGGTTAGTACTTGCTGTAGATTTGATATTGTGAGAATATAATGATGATTATTTCTTGATGAGTACTTGTTGCATGATACTTCGAGTGCATATTCAAGTTTACATGTGAATAGGTGTTTGTGATAATGCTTGTAGGGCTAAATGTTTACAAATTGTAGTATAATTTTTTTCTTCAGATGAGCAAATGTTTTGGTTTAAACATGTTAAACATGCAATGATTGACGATATATGAAAAGGAAAGAAAATTTGTTATATCTGCACCGTCTTGACCTGAAATCAAACCTTAGCAGTAACAAGGAATTTGAGAGAGCAGTAGCTTTGTCTTGGTTATACTGGCCGAAATTGGTTAACACATTAGTACTAGTGGTATTGTTGGCATGATAGACGTCCCAAGTCTTGTTTTTGATTGGGAATATAGTGGTGTTGTTATGTTGTGTTGTTGATTTTAACAGTCAGACCTAAAATATTACCGTTTAAAGTGATTGTTTCTCCTTTTGCATGTTAGCTGATTGATTTTCAGGTTCCACCTTACGTGTTATGCCATGATAGATATACAACTAACTAATGATTTTATTTGATGCTCCATATTCATTTTACACTTACTAAAAGTCTAATCCTACATCTTTGGAACTTGGAGTTGGAACAG
Source organism: Aegilops tauschii subsp. strangulata (assembly GCF_002575655.3). Taxonomy (NCBI): domain Eukaryota; kingdom Viridiplantae; phylum Streptophyta; class Magnoliopsida; order Poales; family Poaceae; genus Aegilops; species Aegilops tauschii. Next base: position 119,044,379 of record NC_053039.3, on the reverse strand, counting down.
TGCATCAACATTGTCAGTTGGAATGGCTTGGACTGCTTCGGCATCCACAGTAGAGCGAACAAGAAAGCAATCTGATGTTCCTAGCTTCTATACATAGAATTTTTTGTGAATTAAAAAATAGTAAAACGTATCCCTGTATTGGTGTATTGGCGCTTTTCCAAAATGCCGAATTTATGTATTTGTATCGGTGCAGTTTAGCCCAGCACCCTGCTTTGCTTTATATACAACTTGTACTGTCGACATTGCATCAAAAAATAAAAATTATAATTTGGGAGCCTCGATGGTGAAGAGCAATCCTGGTTATCTTGGCATCTCTGAGCCAATCTCGTTAAGCGGGCCGACCGAGAAGGATGTCATTCAGACAGCTGAGGTCGAAAAGGTGTGAGCCTGTGTGGCATGGGTGTCAGATGGACCAATAATTTGCAAATTTTCTGCTGCTCTCTTATATAATATGTTTTGCTCATATATTGTTATATTGGTGTTAACTAGTTTCTTGCTGACGCGGGCTTGTACGAGAGTCAGGAGGAGGCTGTCTCTCGAGAAGAGGTCTTAGGCAAACTTGACCGGGTTTGAGCATACTCTGCCGATGTGCTTATATTTTGGGTAGGCCGGTTTCAAGATGACTTGTTGTTTGTCCTGGCAGACTGTGAAAACATGGATTAAGAAGGCCACTCGAGTGAGCGGCTATGGCGACCAGTTTGTGCAACAAGCAAATGCTAAGATCTTCACATTTGGTTCATACCGCCTTGGGGTACTCTGTTACGCCATTTCTGGTGTAGTTCTTATGTCTAAAGAAATACTTGTTAGTTGTTACAGTGTTTTTATGCTTTTTGCCTATTTTGTACTCCCTTGTTCGAAATTACTTGTCGCTCAAACGAATGCATCTAGAACTAAAATATGTCTAGATACATCCATTTCAGCGACAACTAATTCCGGATGGAGTAGTATGTTTTTTCTATTAATGATGCAAGTGAATTAGTCACTATGCATATATCCATGTAGAGTATGGTGGTTTTAGTTATGTTTAATGATAAAGATATATACTTTTGCCGCTTTTCTAGGTTTTCTATCTTTGTCACCTTTTTTTGACATCATTCTTTGTCACCTAAATTAACTGTTGTGGTCCTACATATTCTGTTACTTATTGCCCAGGTGCACGGTCTTGGCGCAGATATTGATACGCTATATGTGGGTCCAAGACATGCAACTCGGAATGTAAGAGAATCTATCGTATATGTCAATTGTACCCAAATGCATCGCCCAGCATGTTGATATCTCGGTTTTTCAGAGTCTACGGCTAGTGGAAGTGGTCCAACCCTGTTACACTTTGCCATATTGAGGAGGGTCCTCTTGGCCTCCCTGTGTGGGATCCAAGAAGAAACTTTAGAGACAGGGGCCATCAGATGCCTATAATTACACCTGCCTATCCTTGTATGAATTCTAGTTATAACGTATCTACTAGTACTAGGTATCTGATGGTCCAAGAATTCGCACGAGGATACGAGATCTGCCAGGTATTTATTATTTCAAAATAGTTTGTTTATAATTATTCAATGGCAAGATGCTACTGATGTCTACTGTCTAGTAGTGATATATTGATCTTAAAAGTGTGAACTGTATCCTCAGAAAACATTGGTCTGAATGTAGAATTTGTAACTAGTTGGGTTGTCATGCTAACCGAAGCACCCTATTTCTGTAATTCAATCTATAATTGTCTAAATAGTAATTATGAATGTAGGATATGTATTTGTTATACTGAGATTTATAGTTATGCAAATTCATTTCATTGTAGAGTTATCGAACTTTAATTAATTAATGTATGCAATGCATGTGTTTTTGCTGTCAACTTATACTTTATTTGAACAGATTCTTGAGATTATGTGGCTAGTCTGTAGCAGTTTTTTTGCATTTATTTTTAGCACTTCTATTTTAAGTTCACAGGTATGGAACCTAGTTATGTCTTGCATCAAACTTGATTTCCCCTCAATGACTAACTGTAGGCAATAGATGAAAATAGAGCAACCTGGGATGATTTATTCGAGCCATATCCATTTTTTGAATTATATAGAAATTATTTAGAGGTTGGTATCACAGCGAGAAATGAAGATGACCTCACGAATTGGAAAGGTTGGGTAGAGTCTCACCTTCGAACGCTTGTATTGAAGGTGAGTAACTGAAAAAAGCTTTCATTCTTCTTAAGTAACATGTGTGTTGCGCTCTCTTTTAATATGTGATTTTGGCTGCTAATGTAGTTTGAGCGATATACACATGAGATGCTCCTTGCACATCCTCATCCCCGAGATTTCTCAGATGGATCCAGGCCGTTGCATAGCTTTTACTTCATGGGTCTTTGGAGAAAAGAAACCGCCCAACCTCAAGAACCCTAGCAATTTGACATCAGAGGAATTGTAAATGAGTTTAAGGTCGCAGTTCTTGCTTATGTACATAGGAGAGAAGGAATCGATATTGATGTGTCCCATGTAAAAAGAAAAGATATCCCTTTGTTCGTTTTTTCTGGTGGAGTACGCCCTCGTCGTTCTTCCAGAACAGCAGCTAGGAACAGTCGCACTGTTTCTAGGAATGATGTTACAGCTGATGTTCAAGTTGGAAATCCATTGGGTGTTTCTAGGAATGATGTTACAGTTGATGGTCAAGTTGGAAATCCATTGACCGCTGAAAGTTGGAGTGATCCTCAATCTGTTGTAGATCGTTCTCGTGGCTATCAAAGTACTTCTTTGTTGGCCCCTAGTGTATCAAGTAAAGAAACCCAAAATATTTTGAATGGACATTCAAATCTTCACACAGAATTTGTTGAGCATAAACATCCAGGGCACTTTCTTGGAGGTACATCTTCTCCTGGGAACATTGTCGTGTCTGATGTAGTTACACAACCAATCAATATGCCATCTACTTCAAGCAATGCTGGTCCAACAAATGGGTTGGCCATTTGTTTCAATAGTTCACATAAGGAATCTGAGGGGATTCCTTCAAATAACCCCGTGAATTTCTATCCAGCTGTGGCTGATGAGCTGGTATCGTATCAAGCTAAGCCTGACAATAAACATGTGGTTCCTCTTCATGGATCATCTTTGGAGGGATGTTCTAGAAGGAGCCCGGGCCAAACACGCAATTTGAGTTCCCATGGTAATAATCATCTGAAGCGCAAGGCTGAGGAAGAGCTGGAGGTATATTTTTTTTCTTCTAAAATTTGCATTCATATTTTAGTACTCTGTTTGGCCTTGAGTACTGGTACTCTTTTTTGGTCCTTCCTTGCGAGTTGTACCCTTGCGCTGGATACTAATCATTTTTCCTCTTAAATATGGATTGCAGATAAACTTATATTCCTTTTTCATGCATAAATACATATTCTAGTATTCGTAAAGAATCCCTTGCTGGTTTACAACCACGGCACATTTTTGCTGTTGCAGTTATCTACTCCCTCCGTTCCTAAATATAAGTCCTTTTGGAGATTTCAATGTGGACTACATACAGAGCAAAATGAGTGAATCTATACTCTAAAATATGTCTATATACATCCGTATGTAGATCGTATTGAAATCTCTAAAAAGACTTATATTTAGAAATAGAGGGAGTAGTTTTTTTTTATGTTGTAATGGATGGCTTTACACTATCCTTACACATTCTGCCAAATTGTTCACAAGGGCCAGATGCATATTCAAGTGTTTTGACAAGTTGATATGAATTGGGATTCAATTAGTATGATAAAGAACACTAAGAGATGTAATAGAGGAAACTCCCAATGTTTTGTCTATTTTAGCACAATCTGCTACTGTATCCTAGGATGTTCCATGTGCTATTTATCCGTTTATTCCTTAACAGAACTCATCATGCTACTGATAATAGCAGATTGGTTTGTATCACCTCATTATATTAAAACAAATGCTAACAAGCACTATATGATGGACTGGGTTACACTGCACTTAATTGTAATAATTTGCTCAGCATCATTAATACGGTAGAACTATGTGATGCCGCCTCTTGTCCTTTGCGGCCTTGTCTGTATTCATTAGCTCTTATCTCTAAATGCATGTTGTTATTTAGCTTCTTCCACTATTTCCATCTTATGATTTTTAAATGTATTGCTAACATATTCATTGAAAAGTAATAATGGTCAAAGTAGTATGTTGGAAACTTTACTCATGTCCATAACTTGTTTTATGTTGGAGACTTTGCCATGTACAAAGAGTATCTCCGTCCCAAATTACTTGTCGCAGAAATGGATAGAAATTGATGTATCAGAACTAAAAATACGTCTAGATACATCCATTTCGGCGACAAGTAATTCCGGATGGAGGGAGCATTTGTGAACTGCGGGAACATTATTTTGCATGGTCGTGTCTCCACTTGTCTGATGGATATTCACCGTATGCTGGTCTTTTCAATCTGTTTAAGGCTTAGATTGTCAACTGTGCCGCAACCAAAACAAGCTTGAATGAAGCCCCTGAATACAATACCGGGCCAACGTGTTGAGATACCGAGGATAGCGCAATTCCAACACGAGAGCTTTCAATTTCTTATTTTATTATGTGCAAACAAATGTAAACATCCATTGTAGGCGGACTTGTTTGCTGCAGAAAGAGTAGAGAGAAAATGTTGCACTTGCCGTTTGTGTTCTTGGGATCTTCTCAGCTTTCTTGACTGGTGCGCTAACAGCGAAAACATATGTTTTACAAATATCATATTGTTGGTTTAATAAATATCGGCCTTGTGTATAAAGTGAACTGATGAACTTGAGAGGGTCACTCACAAAAGCGTTTTGAAGTGCATTGAAGTATTACTAGATGTATTGGTGCGCTCCACAAACCAGGCAACCTGAATTTTACTCCACTAAGAACACAGGAAAAATAGTTTGTTTACATACACGAATACTGTAAAAAAAAACACTGCAGTGCAAATAAGGTGATCCATCATTCTTTTCTTCGGTGGCTGCTATGGTGGTGCCGGAGGTAGGTGACAGGCATTGGTGTCAAGCTCAGAGATGTTCTGCTATCTTTTCAGTTTTGTCATGTCGGTTCTTGCGTGACTTATACTTTATTCTTTATAATATGAATGAGACATGTATTACCATGCAAAAAGATATACTTAACCCACATTGCATTTTTGTCTCAACTTGAGAGAATTCACACTGCATTTTCTCACATGCTAACAAGACAAGAGTGATGTTAGGGTGGTATATTGTGGCGCCTAATCCATGCAGATCCAGAATGTGAATTAGACATCTCTACAAGTACATAGGGTTGCAAGACTATGCCTCAACTAAGAAAAATGAATGAAAGAAAGATGGAAAAGTTAAAATGGATACTGGGCATGAGTAACATGGCGCTCAAAGTTTGTGATGGAAAGACTGGTTTAGCGATGCTATGGAAGAAGGAAATAAATTCAAAGCTTGTGATGAAAAGAGTGGTTTAGCGATGCTATGGAAGAAGGAAATAAATCCTTGCCATGTTCAGTTTTCTGCTAGAATTTGTCATGCTCGCTGCCATACCGTGACAACATAATTTGCTTAATAAAATGTTTGATTTATCATGCTTAAAAATCCGACGTTAGATTTTTAACATTCTCAGATACTTTGTACTTCCACATCTAAGGCATTCAAACAAACAAACAAACACATTATGCCTCTCTAGCTAACTGCCACGTTCAATGGCCATCAGCACTACTACGTGGAAGATTCTACCGCAGAGCCCTTCGTTTACCTACATGTGTATAACTTTATCCTTCTTAGATAAAACAAATAAATTAATAATAAGTACATTCTATTTCCCATTCGAAGCAAAAAAAGGTGACGATCGAATCGTGGATCGAATGTATGCATGAAAAACGCCCGTTCGAACTCCAGGACGAGTACGTGTGTAGCCGTGTAGCGGTGTAGGCATAGGCAAAACGTATGGACCTGCTCCTTCCACACGACCGCAGAATGTTTCGTACCTAGTCTTGTGAAAGAGATGTACGCGGCAAAGCAATTTGACACTTCAGAATGTTTCGTCGTCATGCATGCGGCTGCGGCAGCTTAATTATAATTGTATAAACTTGGTCTTCGCTTGGAGCTAATTCTGCTTTCATCCCAGCGCACGTATTGTACGTGCGTATGTAGTCTGTACGGCTTAACAATTGAGAGATGCGGGAAATGAGCCGCCTAAGAGCATCTAGAACCGCAGCTCGTAAATGTGCCTCCCGTGTCTCCGCAGATGCGCGGATAGTGACGGATCACCTCTTGTTTCTCCGCATCAGCAGCCGTCCCTCTCAAATCCATCCTGCCCGTGCAACGTGATCAATATTTACACAGACATAGTTTGAACATAGCAATAGCAAACATATGTAGGGGTAGCAAGTTTCATCATCACATAGATATGACCGGACACAAAATGTTCATCATCACCAAGATATGATAAGCCTAAAATGATATATAAACAAGATAGATAGATTGTGGAGGAGGAGGAGGCCGCCAGACTTCTCACTTCCTTGCCGGCCGCTTCCCCTTGGGGTCTGCGAAGCGACAGTTGTAGTCTTCGGCATAGGCGTCGGCGGCCAGATGGCGGCATCGCTGTCGTCAGTGGTTGTTCCACTATCAGAGCAGAGGAGTGGATCTCGGCAAGACTTCGGGCGATGCAGGCCTGCCCTTTCACGAGCCATTCATCTTTCTTCGTGGCGTCTGCCTTCTGCTTTGCGAGTTGCTCGGACTCCTCGATGACGATCTGGAGCGCCGTAGCATTTTTGCAACGACAACGATGAGCGTCTGATTCCACTAAGGTGAGGGACCGGCGGATGACGTCATGGAGGAACTCGTCGGCAATGACGAGCGGAAGCGGCTCCAGCGCGGATCTGCATGACCCACAACCGAACCAACTAGAGGCGGCTTGCACCGCCCTCTGCCTTGCGCGGCAAGCGGCCCGCGCCTCCAACTCAGGCAGCCGCGGCCGCAGGCTCAACGATGAGGGCATGAACACCTAGCGCCACCCCGGAAGAGCAGGGGCTAGAGGTGTCGGGTACCCTGCTGCCTTTCGGGACATGCTCATTCGCACTCGACAAATGCCGAACCCATGCTCTCTTTCAATTTCACACTCAATGTCCCTTGATTGATCCCTTAAAATTCAGGACATGCTCATCCGCATGCTCCACATCTGCTAGGAACGCCTGGACCATTGTCCTTTCATCGAAAATATTCATGCTCCTCGTCTTAAGACGACGAATCCATGATGTTGTTGTAGAAGTACTCGTCATCCGAATCCATGATATTGTTGTAGAAGTACTCGTCATCCGAATCCATCTTGTTTGCTACAAAGTAAGGAAAAAATTGTCAACGATTTGCCTATGACATTTGGACTAACACTTGCCAAGCATGGTGTCCGCCATGGACGACAGCTCCAGGAGCGGAGGGTACCTGGGCGACGGCCAAACGAGGGGGGAACGGCGGCGTAGGAAAAGCGGGAATGATGTCCGGGTGGAGCGGCGGAGGTCCGACAAGGCTTGGCGGGCGGGCGGGTGGGACAGCGGTGTCGTCGGCCTATGAGGAAGCATATACAAAGCAAGGGGATGGACGGAGTGAGAAGACGCGGACTCCGGGTGAGTTTTGGATAGGTCGGGGTGTCAGAGTCCCACATGGCGGATGTCCGAACTCCCGCGAACCTCTTACAACTTTGCATCCGGTTTGCAGGAACTCGAATGCACGAACTCGTCCACGTACGTATGAGGCACCGTGTTGGACAAAAATCATCGGGGCACGTCGACCCGAACGGCGTTGGAGTGCCCTAAGTTTTGTGATTTCTTTTTTGCATCGCTCAGCAATAGTTATTTTCTCGTACCAGAATTTATGTACACGTCTCCATATTCATGAATTCTTTCTCAGTTCTTTTCGAAATCCGAAACATGTAACTTTTCCAAGTTTCGTGAATCAAGCGGGATCACACATATAACCTATATATTTTTTGAGATTAGATTAATCCATGTAGCAAGTATTTTGCTACCGTGGCCTGCCTACGCACTTGGGATGTGGCGTGATTTGATCACAAGCCAACGTGTACAAATAACTACTCTAGTCTAGTCTTTTATTTGAAGCAAAGGTGACCAATCATGGATGACTACATGGGACACAGAACTAGTAGAAGTCTAGAACCTTCGACCCTCGTTCTCTGACGCACTAAACCTGTTCCTTCCACACGACACAATGTTATTTCATTCCTTCCCTTGAGATCCACAGGTGGAATGTTGCTAACTAACCACGTGAAAGAGACGCGTGACGAAAGTAAGCAAGAAGCCAGGATAGGTAATAATCAATTAACTAATATCGCGTGGCTGAGCTTAGCTCTAGCCGTCATGTGCTAATATGCGGCTGAGTTTATCGACACCTTGTTGGGTTGGGGTAATTAACATGCACGCATGAAATAAGCCTTGCTAGATTCTTTTACATGGTGCCACGTTTAATTTTTTTGCAAAGAAATGTCAGGGAATGATCGTTGTGGGAATGGCGCCATTTTTCATGCCAGAAAAGATTAAAGGAAGCTGCGTTGCCCAGTGGCTTATATACTACTCCCTCCGTCCGAAAAATCAATTTTTTTAAATGCTATTTCTTTTTGAATTTACTGTTCATGCGGGAGCAGCTAAAACGCCCTCCCCCCCACCCCATAGTTTTGAAATAACATACTAAAAGCTTGAAGGTTTCGTCTTATTAATCTATAACTATTTCAGTAATACTTGATTGTCTGCACTTAAGCACATACTCTATAATTATTTCAGCAATACTAGATTGTCCGCACTTAAGCACATGCTTCCACTGGGATCTTAGCTTTCAAGTTTGGGGTGAACCCCAACCAACCAATTCCTGAACATATTCATTACAATTGTTGGTGGTGGCCAATGGGTGTGCGAGAGGAGAGTGGCAAACGGGTGATGAATTGTTGCCCGTGTCACAAAAACAACACTTCTTACATCCCTCACATCTACATTTTGCCAAGTTGTCTTTCGTTAATACCGTTTCCCTGTGCAACACGAATGAAATGAGCGGAGTTAGCGGAGCCCTTGTAGGGGCGATCCTGAGGCGATCGTCTACCAAATTCGTCACCCCGATCTAGTAGCTGGATCCACTGATCGTGAGATTGAGAGGACGAATGAAGAGAAATCCTGGAGGATCTAGGAGAACACGGACCTGTTGGGTATGCAGGAGGCATGGTTCAAGACAAGATCCGCAGTGCAGAGGTATGTTGAGAAAAAGAGGGCGGCCATAAAAAATCTGTGGGTTATTGGAGGCAATCGAATCAACCAGACGGGAGATGGCCTCGAAAAGATCAGAGACAAAGTCAGTCAAATGAAGAAGAATTTGGGACAAATGTTTGAGGAAGACAATCGTGCGCTGGAGGAATTTGAAAGGGCCGCATCCCCCCTGACTGATCCGCTTGATAAAGGCAGTGGATTAGTTGCGAATTTTGCTGATCCAAAGAGGCCAGTGGTGGAAGCGAATTAGAAGTTTCCTGATTCCAGAGGAGCTTTGCCGTCCTTAGAGAGGGATATACTAGGTTTAAAGGACCGAGCATTTGAGATCCTAGCTACACCCATTCCCCACGACCCTACAATCTGTTGTACAACTCCTGTGGCCACGGCTGATCGTAGCCCTCGCAAGGACAAGGCGCCCATGGCTGAGATCGCGAAGGTGGAGCAAGTCAGCAAGGGAGGACTGGGCTCAAGGCCTATGCTGCGTGGCGACTCATCCCATGGGGTGGTGACAGGTACCACACCCTTGAGGGGCAAGGAGCGATGGAGACCTAGAGTACGAGGAATGCAAGAAGAAGGGTCGTGGTTGCACCTGTCTTTCATGACACTTTGGAGAGATGAGCGCCAACTATGGTGACATTGAACCTCTCAAAGGAGAGGGCAACCATGAGGAAGAGATGGATAGTTGTCTGGCTATTTTTCCAGTGCAAATCTTCGGCATCAGGGGGTCGTTCAAGGATCTGAAGAACAAGTGGGGGGTTGAGGGGATGCATCAATCACACAGTGCTCAAGAATAATCGGTTCCTCCAAGAGTTCGAACACGAGGGTTATCTGAGGTTCATCCTCAGGAACAACTCTTCGAACCATCGCGGTGATGCCTTCCTGATGGCCGTGGTGGATGGAAGCGCTAATCTAGGTGAGGTGGAGATAGCCCACACGCCTATCTGGGTACGCATATACGATGCCACGTCAATCATGATGTCAGAGCCGGTGGTTAGAGAGATTGGAGCGCAACTTGGAGAGGTTCTCGAGGTGCACACGCACAGAGAAGGTAAAATCTAGGGTGAGTTCTTTAGAGTTTGAATCAATCATGATGTAGATGAACCTTTAATAGTACCCTAGAATCCCATGACTTTGCTGAAAATGATATTTACTTCCTAGATGTCAAGTATGAGAGGGTACTGATGGCCTGCATAGGGTTTACTTGTAGCATTTTCAAAGTAAGAGTATCGACCCCACAGGGAGCACGGGAATTAAGCGTTGCCTCTTGTGGTGAGTTATGGATTTGTGTCTGCAAGTAATTGTAGACTACAAACAAAGTGAGGGCGAAAGTGAATAGTGATTTTGGTTTAGAGCGAACTAAAAGTAAAGAAAATAAAAGTAAATAGAAAACAACAGCATGAGTGACAAGTGGAAATGACAAAGGAATAAAGCATTCTCAAGGAGTCCGGAATCCCCTTTTTTATGTTTCTAGCGTAACCTATGCATATGTTAGGGAACGTAGCATGCAATTTCAAAAAAAAAATCCTACGATCACACAAGATCTATCTGGGACATGCATAGCAACGAGAGGGGGAGAGTGTGTCCACGTACCCTCGTAGGCCAAAAGCGGAAGCATTAGGTTAACGCGGTTGATGTAGTCGAACGTATTCACGATCCAACCGATCTAGTACCGAACGTACGGCACCTCCGAGTTCAGCACACGTTCAGCTCGATGACGTCCCTTGAACTCTTGATCCAGTAGAGGGTCGAGGGAGAGTCTCGTTAGCACGACGGCGTGGTGATGGTGATGGTGATGTGATCTGCGCAGGGCTTCGCCTAAGAACTACGACACTATGACCGGAGGAGTAAACTATGGGGGGGGCACCGCACACGGCTAAGAGAACAACTGATGTGCTTTGGGGTGCCCCCCTTGCCCCCGTATATAAAGGAGGGGAGGAGGAGGCCGACACCAAGGGGCACACCAAGGGGGGAGTCCTACTAGGACTCCACTCCTAGTAGGATTCTCCCCCCCCCCCCCTCTTTTTCCTTCTCATGGAGGGGGAAAAGGGGAAAGGAGAGGGAAGAGGAGAAGGAAAGGGGGCGCCCCCTTCCCTAGTCCAATTCAGACTCCCCATGGGACAGGGGCGCGGCCACCCCTTGTGGTCTGCCTCCCCTCTCTCCTATGGCGCATGTAGGCCCAACAATTCCCTGGGGGGTTTCGGTAACCCCTCTGTACTCCGAAATATACCCGAACCATTCCGAAACCATTCCGGTGTCCGAATATCATCGTCCAATATATCAATCTTTACCTCTTGACCATTTCGAGGCTCCTCGTCATGTCCGTGATCTCATCCGGGACTCCGAACAAACTTGGGTGACCAAAACACATAACTCATAATACAAATCGTTATCGAACGTTAAGCGTGCTACGGGTTCGAGAACTATGTAGACATGACCGATACACATCTCCGGTCAATAACCAACAGCGGAACCTGGATGCTCATATTGGTTCCTACATATTCTATGAAGATCTTTATCGGTCAAACCACAATAACAACATACGTTATTCCCTTTGTCATCGGTATGTTACTTGCCCGAGATTCGATCGTCGGTATCATCATACCTAGTTCAATCTCGTTACCAGCAAGTATCTTTACTCGTTCCGTAATGCATCATCCCGCAATTAACTCATCAGTCACATTGCTTGCAAGGCTTATAGTGATGTGCATTACCGAGAGGGCCCAGAGATACCTCTCCAATACTCGGAGTGACAAATCCTAATCTTGATCTATGCCAACCCAACAAACACCTTCGGAGACACCTGTAGAGCATCTTTATAATCACCCAGTTATGTTGTGACATTTGATAGCACACAAGGTGTTCCTCCGGTATTCGGGAGTTGCATAATCTCATAGTCAGAGGAATATGTATAAGTCATGAAGAAAGCAATAGCAATAAAACTTAACGATCATTATGCTAAGCTAACGGATGGGTCTTGTCCATCACATCATTCTCTAATGATGTGATCCCATTCATCAAATCACAACGCATGTCTATGGTTAGGAAACTTAACCATCTTTGATTAATGAGCTAGTCAAGTAGAGGCATACCAGGGACACTCTGTTTTGTCTATGTACTCATACATGTACTAAGTTTTCGGTTAATACAATTCTAGCATGAATAATGAACATTTATCTGATATAAGGAAATATAAATAACAACTTTATTATTACCTCATGGCATATTTCCTTCAGTCTCCCACTTGCACTAGAGTCAATAATCTAGATTACATTGTAATGATTCTAACACCCATGGAGTCTTGGTGCTGATCATGTTTTGCTCGTGGAAGAGGCTTAGTCAATGGGTCTGCAACATTCAGATCCGTATGTATTTTGCAAATCTCTATGTCTCCCTCCTTGACTTGATCGCGGATGGAGTTGAAGCGTCTCTTGATGTGTTTGGTTCTCTTGTGAAATCTGGATTCCTTCGCCAAGGCAATTGCTCCAATATTGTCACAAAAGATTTTCATTGGACCCGATGCACTAGGTATTACACCTAGATCGGATATGAACTCCTTCATCCAGACTCCTTCATTTGCTGCTTCCGAAGCAGCTATGTACTCCACTTCACACGTAGATCCCGCCACGACGCTCTGCTTGGAACTGCACCAACTTACAGCTCCACCATTCAATATAAATACGTATCCGGTTTGTGACTTAGAGTCATCCGGATTAGTGTCAAAGCTTGCATCGACGTAACCATTTACGACAAGCTCTTTCTCACCTCCATAAACGAGAAACATATCCTTAGTCCTTTTCAGGTATTTTAGGATGTTCTTGACCGCTGTCCAGTGATCCACTCCTGGATTACTTTGGTACATCCCTGCTAAACTTATAGCAAGGCACACATCAGGTCTGGTACACAACATTGCATACATGATAGAACCTATGGCTAAGGCATAGGGAATGACTTTCATTTTCTCTCTATCTTCTGCAGTGGTCGGGAATTGAGTCTGACTCAACTTCCCACCTTGTAACACAGGCAAGAACCCTTTCTTTCACTGATCCATTTTGAACTTCTTCAAAACTTTATACAGGTATGTGCTTTGTGAAAGTCCAATTAAGCGTCTTGATCTATCTCTATAGATCTTGATGTCCAATATATAAGTAGCTTCACCGAGGTCTTTCATTGAAAAATTCTTATTCAAGTATCCTTTTATGCTATCCAGAAATTATGTATTATTTCCAATCAACAATATGTCATCCACATATAATATTAGAAATGCTACAGAGCTCCCACTCACTTTCTTGTAAATACAGGCTTCTCCAAAAGTCTGTATAAAACCAAGTGCTTTGATCACATTATCAAAGCGCATATTCCAACTCCGAGAGGCTTGCACCAGTCCATAAATGGATCGCTGGAGCTTGCACACTTTGTTAGCACCTTTAGGATCGACAAAACCTTCTGGTTGCATCATATACAACTCTTATTTAAGAAAACCATTAAGGAATGCGGTTTTGACATCCATTTGCCAAATTTCATAATCATAAAATGTGGCAATTGCTAACATGATTCGGACAGACTTAAGCATCGCTACGGGTGAGAAAGTCTCGTCGTAGTCAACTCCTTGAACTTCTGTAATGAACCATTTTCCAATTCGAGAGAAGGTACAACTACCTCATCAAGTTCTACTTTCCTCCCACTCACTTCTTTCGAGAGAAACTCCTTCTCTAGAAATGATCCATTCTTAGCAACGAATATCTTGCCTTTGGATCTGTGATAGAAGGTGTACCCAACAGTTTCTTTGGGGTATCCTATGAAGACACATTTCTCTGATTTGGGTCTGAGCTTATCAGGTTGAAGCTTTTTCACATAAGCATCGCAGCCCCAAACTTTAAGAAACGACAGCTTAGGTTTCTTGCCAAACCATAGTTCATATGGTGTCGTCTCAACGGATTTAGATGGTGCCCTATTTAACATGAATGCAACTGTCTCTAAAGCATATCCCTAAAATGATAGTGGTAAATCGGTAAGAGACATCATAGATCGCACCATATCTAATAAAGTATGATTACGACGCTCGGACACACCATTACGCTGTGGTGTTCTAGGTGGCGTGAGTTGTGAAACTATTCCACATTGTTTCAAATGAAGACCAAACTCGTAACTCAAATATTAACTCAAATTTTCACCTCCACGGTCAGATCGTAGAAACTTTATTTTCTTGTTACGATGATTTTCCACTTCACTCTGAAATTCTTTGAACTTTTCAAATGTTTCAGACTTATGTTTCATTAAGTAGATATACCCATATCAGCTCAAATCATCTGTGAAGGTCAAAAAATAAGGATACCCGCCGCGAGCCTCGGCACTCATCGGACCGCATACATCAGTATGTATTATTTCCAATAAGTCAGTGGTCGCTCCATTGTTCCGGAGAACGGAGTCTTAGTCATCTTGCGCATGAAGCATTGGTTCACAAGTATCAAGTGATTCATAATCAAGTGATTCCAAAAGCCCATCAGCATGGAGTTTCTTCATGCGCTTTACACCAATATGACCTAAACGGCAGTGCCACAAATAAGTTGCACTATCACTATTAACTTTGCATCTTTTGGCTTCAATATTATGAATATGTGTATCACTACGATCGAGATTCAACAAAAATAGACCACTCATCAAGGGTGCATGACCATAAAAGATATTACTCATATAAATAGAACAACCATTATTCTCTGATTTAAATGAATAACCGTCTCGCATCAAACAAGATCCAGATATAATGTTCATGCTCAACGCTGGCACCAAATAACAATTATTCAGGTCTAAAACTAATCTCGAAGGTAGATGTAGAGATAGCGTGCCGACGGCGATCACATCGACCTTGGAACCATTTTCGACGCGCGTCGTCACCTCGTCCTTAGCCAATCTTTGTTTAATCCGTAGCCCCTTTTTCGAGTTGCAAATATGAGCAACAGAACCAGTATCAAATACCCAGGCGCTACTACGAGCATTAGTAAGGTACACATCAATAGCATGTATATCAAATATACCTTTCACTTTGCCATCCTTCTTATCCGCCAAATACTTGGGGCAGTTCCGCTTCCAATGACCAGTCCCTTTGCAGTAGAAGCACTCAATTTCAGGCTTAGGTCTAGACTTGGGCTACTTCACCGGGAGTAGCAACTTGCTTGCTATTCTTCTTGAAGTTCCCCTTCTTTCCTTTGCCCTTTTTCTTGAAACTAGTGGTCTTGTTAACCATCAACACTTGATGCTCCTTCTTGATTTCTACCTCCGCAGCCTTAAGCATCACGAAGAGCTCGGGAATTGTCTTTTCCATCCCTTGCATGTTATAGTTCATCACAAAGCCTTTATAGCTTGGTGGCAGTCATTGAAGAACTCTTTCAATGACACTATCATCAGGAAGATTAACTCCCAACTGAGTCAAGTGGTTATGGTACCCGGACATTCTGAGTATGTGTTCACTGACAGAACTGTTCTCCTCCATCTTGCAGCTATAGAACTTGTTGGAGACTTCATATCTCTCAACTTGGGCATTTGCTTGAAATATTAACTAACACTCTTGGAACATCTCATATGCTCCATGACGTTCAAAACGTCTTTGAAGTCCCGATTCTAAGCCATAAAGCATGGCACACTGAACTGTCGAGTAGTCATCAGCTTTAGTTTGCCAGACGTTCATAACGTCGGGAGTTGCTCCCGCAGCGGGTCTTGCACCTAGCGGTGCTTCTAGGACGTAATTCTTCTGTGCAGCAATGAGGATAATCCTCAAGTTACAGACCCAGTCCGTGTAGTTGCTACCATCATCTTTCAACTTAGCTTTCTCTAGGAACGCATTAAAATTCAAGGGAATGGTAGCACGGGCCATTGATCTACAACAATATAGATACGCAAAAACTATCAGGACTAAGTTCATGATAAATTTAAGTTCAATTAATCATGTTACTAAAGAACTCCCACTTAGATAGACATCCCTCTAGTCATCTAAATGATCACGTGATCCATATCAACTAAACCATGTCCGATCATCACGTGAGATGGGGTAGTTTTTAATGGTGAACATCTCTATGTTAATCATATCTACTATATGATTCACATTCGACCTTTCGGTCTCAGTGTTCCGAGGCCATATCTGTATATGCTAGGCTCGTCAAGTTTAACCCGAGTATTCTGCACGGGCAAAACTGTCTTGCACCCGTTGTATGTGAACGTAGAGCTTATCACACCCGATCATCACGTGGTGTCTCGGCACGACAAACTATCACAACGGTGCATACTCAGGGAGAACACGTATACCTTGAAATTTTAGTGAGGGATCATCTTATAATGCTACCGCCGTACTAATTAAGCAAAATAAGATGCATAAAAGATAAACATCACATGCAATCAAAATATGTGACATGATATGGCCATCATCATCTTGTGCCTTTGATCTCCATCTCCAAAGCACCGTCATGATATCCATCATCACCTGCTTGACACCTTGATCTCCATCTTAGCGTCGTTGTCGTCTCGCCAACTATTGCTTCTACAACTATCGCTACCGCATAGTGATAAAGTAAAGCAATTACATGGCGATTGCATTTTATGCAATAAAGAGACAACCATAAGGCTCCTGCCAGTTGCCGATAACTTTTACAAAACATGATCATCTCAAACAATAACTTATATCACATCATGTCTTGACCATATCACATCACAACATGCCCTGCAAAAACAAGTTAGACGTCCTCTACTTTGTTGTTGCAAGTTTTACGTGGCTGCTACGGGCTTCTAACAAGAACCGTTCTTACCTACGCATCAAAACCACAACGATTTTTCATCAAGTGTGTTGTTTTAACCTTCAACAAGGACCGACCGTAGTCAAATTTGATTCAACTAAAGTTGGAGAAACACACACCCGCCAGCCACCTTTATGCAAAACAAGTTGCATGTTTATTGGTGGAACCGATCTCATGAACGTGGTCATGTAAGGTTGGTCCGGGCCGCTTTATCCAACAATACCGCCGAATCAAAATAAGATGTTGGTGGTAAGCAGTATGACTATTATCGCCCACAACTCTTTGTGTTCTACTCGTGCATATCGTCTACGCATAGACCTGGCTCGGATGCCACTATTGGGGAACGTAGCATGCAATTTCAAAAAAAAATCCTACGATCACGCAAGATCTATCTATGGGATGCATAGCAACGAGAGGGGGAGAGTGTGTCCACGTACCCTCGTAGACCGAAAGCGGAAGCGTTAGGTTAACGCGGTTGATGTAGTCGAACGTCTTCACGATCCAACCGATCTAGTACCGAACGTACGGCACCTCCGAGTTCAGCAGACGTTCAGCTCGATGACGTCCCTCGAACTCTTGATCCAGCAGAGGGTCGAGGGAGAGTTTCGTCAGCAGGACGGCATGGTGACGGTGATGGTGATGTGATCCGCGCAGGGCTTCACCTAAGCACTACGACACTATGACCGGAGGAGTAAACTATGGAGGGGGGCACCGCACACGGCTAAGAGAACAACTGATGTGCTTTGGGGTGCCCCCTGCCCCCGTATATAAAGGAGGGGAGGAGGTGGCCGCCCACCAAGGAGCGCGCCATGGGGGGTCCTACTAGGACTCCACTCCTAGTAGGATCCGCCCCCCCCCCTCTTTTCCTTCTAATGGAGGGGGAAAAGGGGGAAGGAGAGGGAAGAGGAGAAGGAAAGGGGGGCGCGCCCCCTTCCGTAGTCCAATTCGGACTCCCCATGGGAGGGGGGCGCGGCCACCCCTTATGGGCTGCCTCCCCTCTCTCCTATGGCCCATGTAGGCCCAACAATTCCCCGGGGGTCCGGTAACCCCTCAGTACTCCGAAATATACCCGAACCATTCCGAAACCATTCCGGTGTCCGAATATCATCGTCCAATATATCAATATTTACCTATCGACCATTTCGAGACTCCTTGTCATGTACGTGATCTCATCCGAGACTCCGAACAAACTTAGGTCACCAAAACACATAACTCATAATACAAATCGTTATCAAACGTTAAGCGTGCGGACCCTACGGGTTCGAGAACTATGTAGACATGACCGAGACACATCTCCGGTAAATAACCAACATCGGAACCTGGATGCTCATATTGGTTCCTACATATTCTACGAAGATCTTTATTGGTCAAACCGCAATAACAACATACGTTATTCCCTTTGTCATCGGTATGTTACTTGCCCGAGATTCGATCGTTGGTATCATCATACCTAGTTCAATCTCGTTATCGGAAAGTCTCTTTACTCGTTCCGTAATGCATCATCCCGTAACTAACTCATCAGTCACATTGCTTGCAAGGCTTATAGTGATGTGCATTACCGAGAGGGCCCAGAGATACCTCTCTGATACTCGGAGTGACAAATCCTAATCTCGATATATACCGACCCAACAAACACCTTCGGAGACACCTATAGAGCATCTTTATAATCACCCAGTTATGTTGTGACGTTTGATAGCACACAAGGTGTTCCTCCGGTATTCGGGAGTTGCATAATCTCATAGTCAGAGGAATATGTATAAGTCATGAAGAAAGCAATAGCAATAAAACATAATGATCATTATGCTAAGCTAACGGATGGGTCTTGTCCATCACATCATTCTCTAATGTTGTGATCCCATTCATCAAATGACAACACATGTCTATGGTTAGGAAACTTAACCATCTTTGATTAATGAGCTAGTCAAGTAGAGGCATACCAGGGACACTCTGTTTTGTCTATGTATTCACACATGTACTAAGTTTCCGGTTAATACAATTCTAGCATGAATAATAAACATTTATCATGATATAAGGAAATATAAATAACAACTTTATTATTGCCTCTAGGGCATATTTCCTTCAACATCTACATAATATGGTCTGGATATTTGAGCCACTCTTGACGATTATGTTGGGCGGAGCTGGGTACAGTACACGTTCTACTCTAGGTTGAGTTCGTGCCATGCACGCCACCGCCATAGTCTCCCCTTGCAGGTTATGACTAAGGTAATTAAGGGTGACCCCATGGACGCGGCCTCTCTAAGGATTCTTCGTGAATCCCCTCTCAATTGCAAAGGCTTTTACTGTCACCTCGAATTACCTTCATGTCCTAACCTTTATAAGAAATTTATACACTTCGTGGCCTTTTGGCGGTAATGCTAAGTGGGGACCCTTACAACATTCATGAAATTTATTAAACTAGGTATTCAACAGAGGATCTCATATCCAATATAATGTTTCATATCATATACATACCAAGGTTCATCCATATCCCCGGGAACTAGGGTTCTACTCACACATGGAGACAATAAACATCATAAGGGTTGCGATGGTAAACATGAATGAATCACACACGTAACACACAAGATGATCCACTATTTTTCCTGATGTTAGAATGAGATGCATGTGGATGATGATGATGATGACAGTGCTGATGATGATGATGATGACGACAACAGTGGTGATGATGTTGTAGCCTCCTTGTGTTTGGTGCTGAAGATGACGATTTCCTCCTTGCCAATCCATCCTATGGATGATCTCCGGGGTGGAATAAGTGGACGAGGCAACGACGCTGGCATATCATAGGACATCTCATACGAGCAGGCGCGCTCATATGGAGCGTCGTCTTTTCCTTTGGAGCCGCTGCAAGCAATCTTCCTTTGGTCCCTTTGCTCCATTATTTTATGGTAGTTGATTATCACATTAAATATGTCATTTCACTCCTATTTCTTGGGATTCCATACAATATTATTACCTCCAAAAGGCTTTCTTTAATATCCTCCAAAAGGAGTTACATGTGGAATACCCACAAAAAGAGGTGCACGAACGCGATAAAATCCCACAAAGCCTACTATGTACGCACAAAATGACTATCAAAATCATCACATAAATTGAACTCATCAACTCCTCTAAGCTCAAGTCTTGCTCGTCCCCGGGCAAGTATTGTAGCTTCTAAATAACAAGGATAACTTGGGATTTATGGCGTATAGGTATTTGTAGAGGCATGAGTCCATTGTTAGTTTCTGGAGCAGATAAGGATAAAAGTATCATGACAAGTGATAGCTGATTTTCACTACGAGGATGATCATGAAGGCTTTCACATAATGCACTTTGTTCTTTAGTGGGCAAGTCATAGCTTTGTATCGTGGTTCATAATTGTTTCAACTCGGCAAACAAAAGGGATTGTTATTCTCATCTTTTTTCAGAAAGTTGTGACTTTAAATTTTTTTTTGTCACATGTCAACAGAACATGCCTAAATGCCCATCTCACACTTTTGTTTAATGTGACATGTAAGCTAGACATAATCCTCATGGGGAACTTTTGAAAAGTAATTTTTAATTTGAAAAGATTATCATTTACCATCGTGCTTACACTTCCTACTTTTTGAGTTGAACCTCTAGTGAATTAGCATATAGAGTTACTCTTCTTGTTTAAGAACTTGGTCACAAAACTGTGAAGTACTCATGAGCATCACACTAGTGATTATGCCATACTACTTAGATCATGATTATCATCTTGTACGTTCTCTCAAAGCAATAATGGTGCACGCATCAAAACATCCAAACACTCTATGGAAAGGATCATTCTTTGTTCAAGAGGAAAAATGATGGTTCAACCTTATTGAAATAAAACTGCGAGCTAGTCTCGACTTGCTGGAAATAAATGCATATGAGCAAAGATAGAAAATACACTAGGATCTTCCAAAAGCTTACAATCAAGTCGGAGAGATCCAGTCACTTAGCATTTATGCTCACTCCTGGGTATCCTTGCAGGCGGTGTAGATGTTCTTGAAGCGTCCTTTAATCTCCTCAATCACCCTCTGCTGATCGCCCACGATCTGGGTCAAAAATTCAAGTTGTCCAATATTTTGATTAAGAGTATCAACCATGAGACCGATCTTATGGAAGAGACCATCGACCCGTGCCTCTAGGTTTTTGATCATCAACCAATAGGAATCAATCCCTTCTCCAATAGTGTACACACACGCTTTAGAAACTTGCTCCATATTCTTGATCTTTTCCTTTTTATTCTTTGGGATTTGTGGTTCCTTTCCCCGTCCTTTTGAGGAGGCCCAAGAGGAAATAACGGAACAAATCGTCGAATATTTAACTAATAAGGGTTTGGAGGATACCCATCCAGAGTGGATTCATCATCCCCATCTTGTTCTGGTTCTTCCTCCTTGATCTTCAACACCTTCATCTTGTTGTTGGTCTCCTCCTCTGGGTGTGGTTCATCCTTGGGACTCATCTTCCTGAAGTTCACCCATCCAATAGTCACCACCTCTTCTAAGTTAGGGAAAGGGATGATGCTGATGGAGGATGAAGAAGATCCATTGTTCATGGCGGCCCTTACATTCGTCAACCTGTAGCTAAAGGTTTTTGGAGGAGGTGTCATGCAAAAGAAACTTGAGATTAGATTGGTTTGGGGGTAAGGAGCGTGACCCTTAGCCTTTTATAATGGTTTGGAACCCTCATAATCTCAATATTAGGCACAAATAGTTAGTTAGAAATAGATCAAAACAAAACCGGGAAAGAATCACGCCAACAAAGCACTTGCAACCTTCCATACGTGCGGGTGCGCTCGTATGGCCAGTCGTATGACCTGCTGCCAAACATCTCTCTCTCTCTCTCTCTCATACCCGTTGACGTGGTTGATCCATGCGAGCACCCATATAAGCATAGACGATCAGATGGTACCCCATCTTTGGCTTTGTTGCCGCGTCGCCTAGCGACGAAGAAGCATGCGAGTGGTCATGCGACCACTGGTGGTCTTCTAATAGGTCGTCGTTCATTCCGGCTTCTCTGCTGTTTCCGCGTCCTTCGGATACGAGCGCTCATATGACCATGGCTGGTCATATGGTGTGGCATCTTTGATTCTGTTGGCCTCCTCGTGGAACTTTTCCTTCGGGAAATTTCCTCCCTGGAAAGTTAGTAATGAGAATATCCAAGTCCAGACAAAAACTAAGCGATTTAGCACTAAGTCAAACAGGTGTAACACAACAAAAACAAAACTCATAATTAAGGGTAATATTGACATCTATTAGAGGACACATTATTATTCTACTATACCTGCCTTCTTCCTTCTAAATGTTTTAGCTTCTTCGATCGTGTTGAAACTTATTACCTCTTCTACCTCTCGTTCTTCCTTCTGGTCATCAGCGAGGTATAGCTTCAAGCATTGACCTTTTATGATCCACGGGGCATCTTTTCGT
Organism: Aegilops tauschii subsp. strangulata; assembly: GCF_002575655.3. Taxonomy (NCBI): domain Eukaryota; kingdom Viridiplantae; phylum Streptophyta; class Magnoliopsida; order Poales; family Poaceae; genus Aegilops; species Aegilops tauschii. The sequence continues at coordinate 119,021,938 of NC_053039.3, read as the reverse complement.
CCTTTTATCCGAACGTCTCTGGAATTGTAAACTTCTTCAATCTCATAGGGCCCTTCCCACCGAGATCCGAGCTTCCCTGGAAACAACTTAAGGAGAGAATTAAATAGGAGGGCTTTGTTCCCCGTAGAAAATGGTCGTTTCAAGATCTTCTCATCGTGCCACATCTTAACTTTTTCTTTAAACAACCGGGCACTTTCATATGCATTATTCCAAAGCTCTCCTAAGGCATGCATATCTAACACTCTCTTCTCCCTCCTTCTTTAAGATCAAAATTTACATTTTGACTGCCCAATAAGCTTTGTGCTCTAACTCTAGGGGTAAATGGCATGCCTTACTGTATACCATCTTATATGGTGTCATACCCATTGGGTACTTGTAGGCGGTGCGGTAGGCCCAAAGGGTCTCATTTAACTTTCTTGCCCAATCTTTTCTGGATTTCTGCACCATCTTCTATAGTATCATCTTTACCTCTCGGTTTAAGAGTTCAACTTGGCCACTTGTTTGTGGATGATAAGGGAGAAGCTATTCGGTGCGTAACTTCATACTTACGAAGGATCCTCCTGAGAATTTCTTGTATAAAATGAGATTCACCGTCAGTAATAAAAACTTTAGGTACTCCAAACCTGGGAAGAATGATGTCCTTTATCATTTTTAGTGAGGTTCCAACGTCGGTGTGGTGCGTAGGGATTTCCTCAACCCACTTGGTAACATAATTTACAGCCACAAGAATGTGAGTATGCCCATGGGAGACCGGAAATGGTCCCAAATAATCTAGGCCCCAAACACCAAAAGGTTCACAAACTAGATTATAGTTCATATGCATTTCTTGTCTTCTACCTATATTACCTATGCGTTGACATGCATCACAACTTTTAACAAACATGTGCCTATATCTAAAAAGTGTAAGTCAATAGAATCATGATGGAAGTACTTTGGTAGCGGTTCGGTCCCCAACATGATGTCCTGCGTAAGGGCTACTATGGCACTTATCGAGAATGGCGTTCATCTCATGTTCTGGAACACACCGTCTAATCATGTTATCTGGCCCATGCCAGTAAAGAAAAGATCATCCCAGAAGTAGTACTTTAACTCATTGAAGAACTTCTTTCTCTGATGATAGTTCATATCCGATGGCATGTACTTTCCTACAACAAAGTTAGCATATTCTGCAAATCAAGGATCTATCTTTTTAATCATAGCCAAACTCTCACCTAGAAAGAACTCATTTATTGGAACGGGTTAGTAAGGTATCCTCTCCGTGTGTGATAGGTGATCTGCCACCAGGTTGTTTTCGCACCTTTGATCTACTATCTGCAAATCAAACTCTTGAAGCAACAATATCTATCGAATCAAACAGGGCTTAGCGCCCTTCTTTCTAACAAGATAAGTAAGGCACAATGATCCGTATGCACAATTACTTTAGAGTTAATAATGTAAGGTCTAAATTTGTCACAAGCAAAGACAATGGCAAGTAATGTGCTACCTCTTGAGCATGCGTTGGTTTTCCCTTGAAGAGGAAAGGGTGATGCAGCAAAGTAGCGTAAGTATTTCCCTCAGTTTTTGAGAACCAAGGTATCAATCCAGTAGGAGGTTACACACAAGTTGCCTCGTACCTACACAAACAAATAAGAACCTTGCAACCAACGCGATAAAGGGGTTGTCAATCCCTTCACGGCCACTTGCAAAAGTGAGATCTGATAGAGATAATAAGATAAATATTTTTGGTATTTTTATGATATAGATTGGAAAGTAAAAATTGCAAAATAAAAGACGGAAGAAATAGTAAATTGATAGGAAAATAATATGATGGAAGATAGACCCGGTGGCCATAGGTTTCACTAGTGGCTTCTCTCAAGATAGCATAATTTACTATGGGTGAACGAATTACCATCGAGCAATTGATAGAAAAGCGCATAGTTATGAGAATATCTAGGCATGATCATGTACATAGGCATCACGTCCGCGACAAGTAGACCGAAACGATTCTGCATCTACTACTATTACTCCACACATCGACCACTATCCAGCATGCATCTAGAGTATTAAGTTCATAAGAACAGAGTAACGCATTAGGCAAGATGACATGATGTAGAGGGATAAACTCAAGAAATATGATATAAACCCCATCTTTTTATCCTCGATGGTAATAATACAATACGTGCCTTGCTGCCCCTGTTGTCACTGGGAAAGGACACCGCAAGATTGAACCCAAAGCTAAGCACTTCTCCCATTGCAAGAAAGATCAATCTAGTAGGCCAAACCAAACTGATAATTCGCAGAGACTTGCAAAGATATTTAAATAATACATATAAGAATTCACAGAAGAACCAAATATTGTTCATAGATAATCTTGATCATAAACCCACAATTCATCGGATCTCGACAAACACACCGCAAAAAGAATTACATTGAATAGGTCTCCAAGAAGATCGAGGAGAACTTTGTATTGAGATCCAAAGAGAGAGAAGAAGCCATCTAGCTAATAACTATGGACCCGAAGGTCTGTGGTAAACTACTCACACATCATCGGAGAGGCTATGGTGTTGATGTAGAAGCCCTCCGTGATCGACCCTCCGGCGGAGCGCCGGAAAAGGCCCCAAGATGGGATCTCACGGGTAAAGAAGGTTGCGGCGGTGGAAATAGGGTTTTGTGGTGCTTTCGGATGTTTTCAGGGTATATGAGTATATATAGGCGAAAGAAGTAGGTCGGTGGAGCCACGAGGGTGGGGGGCGCGCCTACCACTCCTGGGCACGCCTCCCTGCCTCGTGGCTTCCTTGTTGCTTCCTTGACGTCCACTCCAAGTCTCCTGGATTGCGTTTGTTCCAAAAATAACTCTCCCGAAGGTTTCATTCTGTTTGGATTCCGTTTGATATTCCTTTTCTGTGAAACACTGAAATAGGCAAAAAAAACAGCAATTTGCACTGGGCCTTCGGTTAATAGGTTAGTCCCAAAAATAATATAAAAGTGCATAGTAAAGCCCATTAAACATCCAAAACAGATAATATAATAGGATGGAACAATCAAAAATTATAGATATGTTGGAGACGTATCATAATGCTTTCTCAGTTGTGGCTAAATGCTTCTGATCATCATCCAGACTCGTACTAGCATAAAAGGCAATGTTAAGTTTTTTATCATCTCGCTGTCCTAGGACAGATCCAATAGCATAATTGCTAGCATCACACATTATCTCAAAAGGTTCATCCCACTTCAGGGGCTGGATGATGGGAGCCGTAATCAGTGCATCCCTAAGCTTTTCATAAGCATGTGTACAATTCTCATCAAAAGAATAGGGTACATCTTTCTGCAAGAGGCCAGTCAAAGGTTCTAAAATCTTGGAGAAATCTTTAATAAACCTTCAGTAGAAACTAGCATGCCCCATAAAAGTTTGCATTCCTCTTACATCTTGGCCGTAAGGTAAATTTTCTATTACCTTGATTCTCTCTCGATCTAAAGAAAACCAGAACCACAATTGGACACTTTAATAGAGATCCAACTTCCATAACTGGTCCCACTAGTTGGATTAATATTTTCTCTATGTCTTCGTTGCACACATTGTTGCAGTTCTCTATCGGCTTCTTGAGCTTGCACACTTCGTTCTTCCCCGCCTCCATACAATTGGACATTGTGTCATCTCTATACTCATCTCCTGTCTCAACTCTAGCAAATAGTGTACGAACATCTAGCAAATTTATTGCTATCAATAGATCAATGCACCCTTCTTCCCAATACCAAAACTTGCATCCATCCTACACACAATTTTGAGCAAACAATAAGCTACAAATTGCGACGAATCTGAATAACAACCGGAGAAACAAGCACTCACCCCATCTTTTTGCACTTGAAGAACACCCATCTGGGATGTTGCGGCGTGGTCGAAACTCGGCATAGCACATGTTGCGGGTAGTGGCCACACTTGATGATCGGCAATGGGGAGCCGGCGAGCTGCTGGGCTAGGGTTGAGCCAGGCCGACGACCACAGTGCGTAGCTGTGTCGGTGGCCGGTCGATAACTGAGCTCCGAGCGCCTAGGGGAGAAGGCCATACCGAGATGCGGTGCAGACTCGTTCTGGGGGTTGCGCGAGTTGGTACCCGTCGAATCCATCCCAAACACGATGTCGCCGATGAGAGAGGCCCAAATCCGGGTGGGTGGAGACTTTAGCGGGTCATCCGGAGCGTCGGCGGTTGCGGGTGGTCGCCGGCGGAGGCGGGAATCGACAAGCCGGAGTAGATGCGGCGCGGGGGTGGGGTGGGAGCGGCCGAGGGGAGGGGGGAGATTTGGTAGTCCGCCGCTCGGCGGAGGAGTATATTTAGGCATCTGCCGAGTCGAGGAGTAATTTTTTAATCCTTTATAGTACAGTTTATGAGTTCGGCTAGTGCCGATTAAAGGTGTAAAACCAAAATTTTACTCCTCTAAAGCCTTTTAGGGGTTCGACTAAAGATGCCCGGTAAGTAAATAGATGACTAATTACTAGTCTAAATTACTTCACATTGTGACTAGCCTAGCAACAACACTTCAATACCAATCAAATGTGCCATAATCGGAAAATGTTAGGTGATGACGATCTTAATTTACCATTGCATTAATATACCCAATAACTATGCATCCAAAATTAATGTTGTGCTTCATCGAGTTCATTCACATTTATCATCAAGGGCTAAAACGCAAAGCGACCAACCAGCCTCTCTTAATAAGAAGAGCCTTTCTCACCTTCCCATCTCAGTATCCCCACCACCCCACTCGCCTGCGCAATGGCCGCCGCCACGACCGACACCAGCTCCGGCGATCACTTCGCCGGCGCTTGCGGCGTGAGCGTTGGCAGCGCGTGCTCCACCCCCTTCGTCAGCGCACCGTCCAGCCCCGCCCGCGACCCGTCGTTCCATGCCGCCGCCGGCTACTGCTTCAGCGCACCGGCGAGCCCCGCACGAGGCCCCGGTGACTGCGACTACGATTTCGACTTCGACTTCTCCTCTCAGTTTCCGTCCCCGGCCGCCGCCGCGATGTCCTCAGCCGACGAGCTCTTCCACAACGGCCAGATCCGCCCAATGCGGCTCTCTTCGTTCCTCCTCCGTCCGCAGGCGCCCCCGCCCACCGCCCACCGCCCCAACGGTGATCGGATGCCGCCGCAGGAGGCATCGTCGCCATTGGACGAGCGCGGCCGTTTCCGTAGCCGGTCGGTGCATCGCAGGTCCCGCTCAGCCTCGCCATTCCGGGCACACTGGATGTCACCGTTATCTTCGCCCGCCCCGGCGAAAGAATCTGTACGGACGCCGACATCAGCGTCACGGTCGTCGTCCTCGTCATCGACGGCGTCGTCCGGGTCCTCCTCGACCTCGAAGAGTTGCGGCCGGTGGCGGTTCTTGAAGAAGCTCATCCATCCGAACAAGTCTGACGGCTCCAAGCACCAACGTCCACCAACGCCAGCATGCCCCAAGACGAACTCCTCGCTGGCAGCTCCAACCAAGAACCCTATCCCGGCGGTGGGGAAGCGCGGGAGAAGGAGCTCGGCGCATGAGCGCCTCTACGAGGCGAGGCGGGCAGAGGCGGAGGATATGCGGCGGCGCACGTTCCTGCCGTACCGGCAGGCGCTGCTTCTCGGCTGCCTCGGGTTTGGTTCCGGCGGTTACAGCGCCATGCACGGCTTCACCGCCGCCACCACCGGCAAGTCCAGGTCTTGACGCCAGACCGCCGACGCCTCCATAGACTCCACTAGCTCACGAGTGTCAAACAAACAATACTAGTAACTTCCCTTGTAAAGTATTGTGGTGGCAAGAAGCCATGAAGTGGAAAAAGAAGGTTGACTTGTGTATAGAAAAGGGATTATTGTTCCCTTTTGTAGTAATTTTATGGTGATGTAAGTGTGGAATTCTGAAGAACAAAATTGGTGTTTTATATGTCCCAAATGCTCCTTCTTGTTGTCCTCAATGTTTATTGTTCCAGGAAGCCAAGAACGAAAGTCAATGTTTATGTTTCTATACCAGGGGCGAGAGTAATTTATTTTTACATTCTCAATTTTATGTTCACTTCAGCAACTGCGATTTTCTGTTTTGAGCTTGCCGTTCTTCACGGTAGATGTTCTGCAATAACTGAAAGATAAATGACGCACACACTTGTTGGTGAGCTTCTCCAAGAACCAGGTTGAAACGAAATGAGAAGTGAAAGAGCAGTAATTAAACCGAGGCAAGCTTTGTTGGTGTTCCAGCCCATGTAATGATGCTGTTGTGAACTGCTCCTACATTGGCCCTTTAATTAAGGGCAGGGACAGGTCACAGGTGACTGGAAATGACACTTCTTTCTTATCCTGTTGCTTCTTGGGTTTAGTAACATAATCATAGCACAGGGATGAGAAGATTTCATTGGGACTGCTAATGTTTTTTTCTCCTTTGAAATTTGAAGGATGAGAACCACCTACATAAGAATAAGAATTCATTCTACGTACAAAAGTGCAGAAAGAATTTCGATTTCCTACAAAACCCCTATCCTGTAGAATTCTTAAAAAAAATCCTATAAACAAAGGAAGCTTTAACCTTGGTAGACAGATCTTCAGAACTACTCCCTCGGCTTTAAAATATAGTGCCCCCGTGCTTTCCGATGTCTAACTTTGATCATAAATTTAACCAACGAGATCGACTGCGGCGGGAGAAAAAAATTATATAATTGAAAACTTCTTTTAAATACGAATTCATTGGTATAACTTTTGCTTCCGCCATAGTCGGTCTTATTGATTAAATTTATGGTTAAATTGAAGCACGAGAATAGAGAAAGCACTATATTTTAAAACGACGCGTGGAGCGAGTATATGCTGCACGGGTACTCCCGAGTGCTTTCATCTGCAGAACCTGAAGAAAACTGGTGAATGATCATCACCACTGCGATAGAAAAGGACGGATGCCGCGCACCGCGGAATGATCTCTCTTCTTCCTCCCTTCTGCGATTCCAGCGCAAAAAAGCCGACGAGTGCATGGCAACACAGTGGGTCCTGCGCCGCACGGGGAACAGTGGCAGTCTCTTTGTTCTGAACACAAGAATTCTGGGAACAATGGATATGTTTTTCTTTACCCTTTTCACTTAACACATACATCCTTCTGGGGTTAAGAGACCGGAGACATGCATTCGTCAGAAAAAAATGGAGACATGTCACCGGAAATCTGGAACCACGGTGTGGATGATGATGCAGGATAAGGTGGAAGGCGTGCCGATGCTGTATGAACTGTACTAGTGTTGGTACTCTTGCTTTGCTGGGCCTGAGCTAGGACCGGAGCAATTGCCACTTGGTTGGTGCAGGAGTACTGTGGCAGCAACACTTTAAGAGCATCTTCAGCCACGTATCTCTAATTCAACTTCTTAAATGCTCGTGGACACGTTCGCCCGGTCAGTGATCGGGCGTGTCCGTATTGAGCTTTTATTTTTTCATTCGCACAACCACAATCCTCATTTTCTTCCTCATATGTCCGGTCACTTGCACGTAATTGATGGAGATGAAGAGAGAGGAAGAAAAGAATGAATAAAGAAAGAGAAAATATGGTCCGGGTGGGGCTGCGTCCTATGTGACGGATTGATCGGGCGTGCCCAGGCTTGTCCGCGAGCCCTCATATCCTCCCCATATTTAAGATGGATATGAGGGTTCGCGGATAGCCCGGACATATAGGGAAGATATGACGGGCCCGGTTGGGTCAATTTTTACTACTTTTTACTTCTCTCTCATGTCCGGTCACTGGTCCTCGTGCCCGCCCGGTCAATTTGAGGAGTCCGTCTGTAGATGCTCTAATGCAGCACAGAAATGGGTCACTCGGATGTGATAAAAAATTAGATGCATTCGAGGTCCTAAATTGGTCTTAGTTTTTTAAAAATTGCCATCTAGACGAAAGAGTGCAAGCAGAGGCCGAGCTCCATAGAGTTCTTTGTTTTTCTTCAGCGGAAATACCTTTTACACGTCTCAAAAAAATCTGAAAAAAATATACATATAGACATACATTTTGTAGTATACATGTATAAAATTTCATGAACATATATACATTCATATGTGATGTACATAAAAAAGATAAATACACATATTAAAATGAGCTTTTTCTTTGTTGTATTTGGGCCAGATATTTTTCTTCTTTCTGTAGCATGCTAATCAAATTAGTTAATGAAATTTTAAAAATACTTGAATAATATGCATATGTATTTGTAGAAAAAATATTGACATTTTTTGAATCTTTTAAATATATTTTGATATTTTTAAACGGGTTCCATAGAGCTCAGTCTTTGCAACGCCGTTCTTCCCATCTAGGTCCCATTTGTGGAGTAAGCTATTTAACAAAGGTTCTTCTCTCCCCTAGAGCATTCTTACAGGCAAGCGTGGCACGTTGACCGCAGCCATCGTGACATGGCCATCATGAAAATGAAGAAAACTGGCCTTAACATAAAATGAACCCAATCCAAAAACATTTCATAAAATGGCCAATTTTTTGCATGACGTTTGGCCAGGGGCGCCACGCTAGCGTCATCTAGCATGATGCTCCAGGCCTAAAAGAAATGGGGGGGGGGGGTGCTATCTAGCATGGCACCCAACCCTGGGTATCATGAAAATGGATCATTTTGTGAAAAAAATTGGATTGGATTCATTTTGTGTTAAAGTTTTAGAAAATATGTTCATTTTCGCGGGCCCATCAGCCTCAACCGCCGTCGTGAAAGTTTGCAAAATGACACACTCTGGCGACACATTCAACTCTCACATATATTTAAATCGTTAAGAACTTAAGGAGAGTTAACTAGTTCTACATATATATGATTCCAAGTTTATACATGGCAGTCGTAATTTGAGGTTAGGGTTTGAGTTCTAATGCCGGGGTCTGAAATGTCTTCTCTTTAATAAGAACCGTTGCAATTCATGGATTGAAATGGGACGAATTGTTGCCATTGTATTAATAGGAGCAAATGAAGAGCGGTTCTCGGTAGAAATAAATTTAGGGGAGTATCATGCGGATTGGCTAAAAAATGACTCATAGTGATTGCGAAATTGATTTCTTTGATGGATGTGAAGTTGACACATGTCTCCTGTTTAGATCAAAGAGTTTATACAACAGTTAGGGTATGCTATTGAAGTGCAACGTTTAAGGCGTGTTTGGTTACATTGCCAATCGAGCCTGGCCCGGCGAGCCTGGCTCTAGTGAACCGGTTTGAGGGGATGCGGGCAAAAAGACCCTAGATACATATAGTTTGGTTGCCTGCATGTACCTTAGTTGCATGAGACAACCATTTTTGACCCGGCGTTTGGTTGCCCGCATTGCATTAGGCGCACAAATGACATGGTGTTTGGTTGCAACCTGCATAAGGTGTTGTCACCACTTCTAACTAGTGGTGAGCTTACCACACACAATCTGAACATGTAGTGGCAGCTAGTTAAATAAATGACAGTTCATCCTAACTAGTATCAAATGACAGTTCATCCTAACTACTATCAAATGACAGTTCAAATTATTAAGAGCCATTGGCTAAATAGGGGATAGTTCATCGGTGTTGCTGCTACCAGATCTTCCTCTTCTTCTGCTTCTGCTGCTGCTTCTTCTTCTTCCTCCTCTTCTTCAAATCCTGCACTGACCTCTGTTAAGCCACATTGCCTCTGCCCACTCCAACCTTTTGTTCTTCCAAGCGTCATTGTCAAATGCCTCCACACCATGGCCGGAGCTAACAACATCGTCAGGCTCGACCTCTTCCTTCTCAGGCACGTGTTCATCAAAGCCCCACTGGAGGATCCAGCTATGCAGAATGCAACAAGCAAGAACAAGCTTAACCTGAGTGGAGTATGGGTGGAATGGCTTCTGATCCAGGATCTTAAACCTATTCTTCAGAGCTCCAAATGCCCTCTCAACAGTTACTCTAAGGCTGGAGTGTTTGAGATTAAATAGCTCCTGTGCAGTCCTAGGATAGTTCCTACTAGAAAACTAGTTGAGATGGTACCTGGTTTTCCTGAAGGGTGGAAGAATACCCGGCCGACATGCATAGCCAGCATCTCCAAGGTAGAACTTGTCGTCTCGACTCATGCTGTGAGTGAGAATGTTAGCATCATGCGCTGGCCCCTCCCAGCCAGCCAGCACATATGTGAAATTTAGATAAAGGCAACAGCAGCAAGCACATTCTGGCTTGTGTAGTGCTTCCTCCCCCTGTATGCTGCAGACTGTGACCTAAGAACTCTGGCAGTGACATGAATACCATCTATTGCCCCAATGCAATCCTGAAATGGCATCACAAGCCTGTGTTAGTGTTCAACATGAACAATACAAGTATATCAAGCCATGAAAAGTGTATGTTGTCAATGCTCACCTTGAAGTATGGATACCATCTTGGGCTTCCGCGAATCTTGGGTGGAGTCTGGACAGATGGTTTCCTGATCATCTCTCCTCTAAGCTCCCCAACAGCAAAAAGCACCTACTTGAAGTACCTAGAGATGGTCTCCATTGATCTCCTGAACGTGTTGTGAATGCCCCTGAACCTCTGGTTATGGCCAACAACATGGAGGAACATGGCCACTTGCTCTTCCACATCGGTGTTGATTTTATCTGTAGCAGCCCCCTGCTCCTGAAGGTCTCGACAAGCCTGGCAAATGATGCTCTTTTCATTCGAAGCATCCACAGAGCCTCGACGTCATTGTAGTTGTAGATGTAGTTCAGATTTTGGATCCTCTCCTGTTCTCAGATAAACATTGGACCATAGCGGACCAAAGGTCTCCCAGCACGACGAACAACTCTCTGGTGCATGAACATGACCCATGCCTGAATCACACTTATCAGTGTTGCTGCCTGAATTATCATCCTCATTTGTGCGTCCATAACCCAGTTGACATCGACGGTTCGTTCAGTGGGAAATCGATCCTACACCTTGCCTAATGGCCTAACCACCGACCTAACAAAGGGGGAGGGGGTGCTGCTTACCGGCATCGGAGACGAGGACGGCATAAGGGGAGCCATGGCACAGACAAGGTTGACCAGACGGTGGCCAACAGCAAGGGGAGCACCAGATCCGCCGCAAACGCCGCCGCCTCTAGCGCAGATATGAAATCGCAGCTGCCGCTGATGGTGAGGCAGTAGGGAAGAAAGGAGGTAGTGGCTATGGGTGAGCGAGTGAAAGGGGGGTGAGGCTAGGTTTGGCGCCGGGACGGCGCGCCAGATTTCCCATCTCCCGCCATCCCCCCTCGCCCTCGCGTCGCACCCGCCCGTGCGACCTTACGCCGCACTCAGCCTGGCTCGCGAGAAACTACCGATCCGAGCGTTTCCAGTGAGGCAGACTCTGGGCTGTTTTGAGAAGCGTGCGATGCAGGCCCAATAGTGAAACCAGGCAACCAAACAGGGCTCTTCCTTCCCGCGCGGGCCTGATTGGGCTCGATGCGGGCAACCAAACACGCCTTTAATGGTTGCTCCCAGGTATGAATTTGGATACAGTTCTAACGATTGTGGACCGAGATACATACACACTAAGCTCCAGCACTTCCAGCTATATATAGATCACAAATATCTGGTTGATAACATTGTATCAGCAGAACTTCCACCTGCGGTTAGTCCCACAAAATCGGGGCGTTAATTATCAATAAGAGAAAACAGAAATTATGGGCATTGGCCCTTTGAGCTCTTTCAGAATCACAGGAAGCCATCATCATGCAAGATGGCCAACCAAATGATGGTACGTTGGTTAGTTTGTTTATCTTGAGCCGTTGATGATGATGCCTAACAGGGTATTTACCTGAAGACCGGTGGCATCTTTTGACTGACAAAAGAAGCCGCCTTCAGTTGCATGCTCCGAATCATGACGGCAACCTTAAATCGCCCAAATCCTTCGACCCAAAAAAGAGGGAAACAACGCCAGGATTGTTCATTGTCTCTCCTGCTCGATTTAGAACAATCATTTTCTGTAGGGTCTACGCGATTCCTTCAGAAAAATCACATGATGCTGACTCGATTTGTGGGTTCATCACTGAAAGAAAGGCAGCATTCATTCTCTATGGGTACATTGTTTAAGGGGACCCAAGACGCCTTAAAGAGGAGTTGTGAATTGAAAATCTTACTCCAAATGTGGTAAGCATGTGACAAATAGAGGCAGGAGTTCAAAAACTAGCCCCATGATTAAAGAGGGTTTCTTTTGTGATGACAATTATGGAACTTTGAAAACCTCTAGGAAAGTGATTAGCTCCACAAGCAGAACATTCATGAACAAGTGGTAAGCATGGAGGTACTTTTTTGTTTCAAAAAAATCTGAAAAAAAAATTGTACAAGTACCCAAGGATGTGATATATATATGCGTGTGTGTGTACAATTTCAGAATGAAATACCTTGAGATGCGATCTATGCAAAAAGAACAAATTCATGGACTTTTGGGATGAATAGTATTATGTATTGAAAAGCCACAGATTTTTCTTTTTTGCACAACCCTCAATTCAACGTATTTCATCCTGAAAATTTACAGACATGTGTGTTATGCCTCCATATATGTCCGTGTTTTTTTTCCAAAATAATTTGAAATGTTAAAATATGAATTTTGTTGAATTTTGAATTTTACAAAAACCTGTCTCCATGGAGGCCGAGCTCCAAAAGCAATTTTAGCATATACTACCTCTGTAAAGTAACATAAGATTTTTTAACCACTACTTGTACTTTTCGTACAGCCGTATCAACTTAAACAGTTTTTTTCTCCAGTTAATGTGAAAATTTGTAGCATCTTTTTTTGGCGTTTTTTTAGTTGGGGAGGGGAGGAGGGGGGGATTTTTAGCATCTTAAACAATATATGGTTGCTTGTCTTACGTTTTTTTTTTTTGGAATCATCTGATTTAAACTAGAAATAAAAAGCACACGCTCATTTATCTCCTTTGGGACGTGTGAAGGAGTTCACAACTACTCGCTTGATCGACTTCGGTCATCAAAGCTATGATTGGAGCTTTGAAAGCTGCTCCAACGATTTCTTTTGGGTATGTGAGTTGCTTTAGCAAAATCGCAGGAATCTAGGGGATTCAACATCTTCTTTTCAAGTTGCTAGGCAAAAGACCCTAGAACCATGTCTTATTATATTTGTTGAGATGTATATTGCATGTGTGTTTCTTGTACAACAAGTCTACCTCCTTCCTTGTATAGTTGAGGTCTAGACTCCCCCTTGTCTACATGGTATACGCCTAACTCGTTCCTCCCTCGCGCGCCCTAGCCTGCCGCTGTGCCTTCCCTCGCACGCCGCAACGCTAGCCCGCTGCTGCGCCATCTCCTGCCGTCCTAGCTGCCGCCGCGCGACTCCTTGCTGCGCCGCCGCCCTAGCCGCTGCCGCACCTCACGTCCCAATCCACGCCACCTCTCCTGCTTCCGCTCCCACCCGCGCTGCCTTCGCCTGCCAGCCGCGTCGCCCCTGTTCCCACAACCCTCGCAACGCCGCACTGCATCTTCCCCAACAGAAAACCCTAGCCTACACCCGATCATCTCCTCCACCGCTGCCATGTCTCACTCAAGCCTCTCCCATCGCAGCAACCCGTTCGCCTCTTCCTCCGAGGCCGGTTCCCTCCCTAACCCGGCATACATCCGCGACGTCCCGATCTTCGATCGCGTCCCGATCAAGCTCTCTCACACGGAGGCTAACTTCTATGCCTGGAAAACCTACTTTAACCTCCTTTTCTGCGAGTACAATCTCCGTGATCACATCGACGACACCACCGACTTCCTCGACATGCGTCGCGATGAGGATTGGGTGGAGGTTGACGCCACCATCATCCGGTGGCTCTTTCTCACCGTGTCCAAGGACATCTTCCACACCGTTGTTCGCGACGGTGACGATGCCTACACGGTGTGGACGAAGATCATCGGCCTCTTCACCGACAACAAGCTCCAACGGATCGTCTTTCTGCAGCATGAGTTTTTTGGTTGTCACCAAAATGACTCCTCCATTGACGCCTACTGCATGCGCCTTAAGACCCTCTCCGACGAGCTCAACGACGTCGGCTTCAAGGTTGGGGACGAGCTGCTCCTCTCCACCCTCACAGCCGGCCTCAACGAAGATCTCGGTAATGCCGCGTCCAATCTTACTCTTATGGCTAACCCTACTTATGAGCGGGCAGTGGCCTATCTTCGCCTCGAGGAGCGTCGCCTGAAGAATCTGCGGCTTGTGCGGTTCACACCGCCTTCGCCGCTGGTTTCTCCCACGGCGGGTCTTCATCAACACATCCCGCCGGGGGCCACGGCGCTCCGCTGCCACCGCAGCCCCGTCCGCCCCTGCCTACAGCACCCGCTGGTGTGGGCGGGTACGGGGCCTTCCCGCCCCGGCCTCCAGCGCCCGTCCCACCGCCTCCACAACAGCAGCCCAACCAGGGCGATCGCCGCGGTCGTGGTGGGCGCCGTGGTCGTGGCAACAGCTCCAACAACGGCGGCGGACAGCCACGTAATGGTGGTCAGCAGCAGCAGCAGCTCCCTTCACCGCCTTGGGGTACCGGCCACAACCCCTGGACCGGGGTTGTGCATGCTTACACAATGCCGGTTCCCCGCGCTCCACTCCCAGGTCTTCTCAGGCCTCGACCGGCGACGCACCAGGCTTTCTACGCCGCTCCTCAGCCCGGCGCCGCTGCACCACCGCCTCCCCCCTACCCTGCACCGTTCGGCTATGGTGCGTCGAACCCTAGTGGTGGGGGGGGGGGGGTGACGGGGTTCCCTGGCTACCCCACTCTGCCGGTCTCATATGACCCGGCCTTGCTCTCGGCGCTGCAGTACACGCCTCAGCCCAGTTCCTACACTGGCGGTGGCGACTGGTTCATGGACACCGGTGCATCATCTCATATGGCAGCCTACCCGGGTAACCTTTCCTCCGCATATCCCGTTCACACTTCTTCCCGTATCATCGTCGGTAACGGCGCTGGTCTCCCCATTACTCATGTTGGTTCTACTCCTTTTCCTTCTCTGTCTAGGCCATTGTCTCTTAATAATGTGCCAGTGTCTCCTCAACTTATTCAGAATTTAGTCTCTGTTCGTAATCTTTCCCGTGATAATTCTGTAACTGTCGAATTTGACGAAGTTGGTTTCTCTGTTAAGGACGCCCGTACCCGGATGGTTATTCACCGATGTGACAGTCCCGGCGACATGTACCCCGTCCAGCCTTCATCATCTTCACGTGCTGGCTCTCTCGCTCTTTCTGCCGGCTTTGATCTTTGGCACGCCCATCTCGGCCATCCTAGCTCCACCGTACTTCGTCAAATAGTCAAGGATTTTTCTTTTTTCATGTAATAAAGCGGATGCTCATTCTTGTCAAGCATGCCGCATGGGCAAACATGTTAGACTCCCGTTTAGTTCCTCTTCGACAGTTGCATCTTATCCTTTTGAATTAATTCATAGCGATGTATGGACGTCACCTATCACAAGTAATTCTGGTTTTCTATATTACCTTGTTATTCTTGATGACTACTCTCACTTTGTGTGGACTTCTCCGCTTCGTAGGAAATCCGACGTTCCCGCGACTCTCCTCGCATTTTATTCCTATGTGTCTGCACAATTTGGCCGTCCAATACATGCTCTTCAAACTAACAACGGGAAGGAATTCGACAACATTACCATCCGCACCCTTCTCTCCAACCACGTCACTATTTTCCGGTTAACATGTCCATATACTTGCCAACAAAATGGCCAGGCAGAACGAGTCCTTCGCACTCTTAACGATTGTGTCCGCACTCTTTTGTTCTAGGCTTACATGCCACCCCGGTTTTGGTCGGATGCCCTTGCCACCGCCACACTTCTTGTTAACCTCCGCCCTTGTCGTGTCCGTTGGAGTTACACACCTCATCATCTCCTCTTTGGTTCCCCTCCCTCCTATGATGGTCTCCGAATTTTTGGTTGCCTCTGTTATCCTAGTGTCGCCGCCACCGCCCCTCATAAACTTGCTCCTTGCTCCGTGCCTTGTGTCTTTCTTGGTTACCCCGCTAACAGTAAAGGCTACCGATGTTATGATCCGGTGTCTCACCGTGTCATCACTTCTCGGCATGTTTACTTCGACGAGCATTGTTTTCCTTTTGCACAGGAACAGTTGATGGCACTACCTACATGAGATGATGTCGCCTTGCCTGGCTCCTCTCACCGGCATGCTGCCCTGGCCCCTGTCCCGCCAGCCTTGCCAGCTCCCTCGCTAGGATCGACAGGCACGGCGGCCTCTTCGCTGGACGCACCGGGCTTGCCGGCTACGCCGGCCTCTTCGCCAGGCTTGCCGGCCACGCCGGCCTCTTCGCCGGGCTCGCCGGTCACGCCGGCTTCTTCGCTGGGCTCCCTGGCCACGCCGGCTGCTTCGCCGGGCTTGCCGGCTTCGTCTTCACCGAGTCAGACGCCCAGCCCGCCATCTTCTGGCGCAGCGCCTGGGGCGCCCTCGGTTCCTGCTGCTCCGGCCGTCGTGACACAGCCCGCCGGCCCTCTTACCCGTGCACGCATGGGAGTTCATCGGCCGAGTCTCCGCTACTCCGCTGATGAGTATGCATGCCCAGCTTCTACGGTGTCTCTGTCGCCTCTTCCGACCTCCGCTCGTATGGCTCTTCGTGATCCACTTTGGTATGCAGCGATGAAGGAGGAATTTGAGGCCTTACAGCGCAACAAGACTTGGCAGTTCGTTCCCCGTCCTCGGCACGCTAACATCATTACCGGGAAGTGGGTGTTCAAGCACAAGTTTCAAACCGACGGCACACTCGACCGCTATAAGGCCCGTTGGGTAGTCCGAGGTTTCCGACAGCGTGCTGGCATTGACTTCATGGATACGTTCGCCCCGGTTGTCAAGCCCGGGATGATTCGCACTGTTCTTCAGCTCGCAGTATCTCGTGCTTGGCCGGTGCACCAGATGGACGTCTCCAACGCATTTCTCCATGGTCATCTCGAGGAGCAGGTGTATTGTCAGCAGCCGACTGGGTTCGTCGATGACACTCATCCGGAGCATGTTTGTCTGCTTTCCCGCTCCTTGTACGGGCTCAAGCAGGCTCCCCGCGCTTGGTACCAGCGCATCGCAGCGTTCCTTTGTCAGCTTGGCTTCGCTCCACACGCTCCGATGCTTCGCTGTTCATATACCGACACGGTGATGCTACCGCCTACCTGCTGCTCTATGTCGACGATATCATCATGACAGCTTGCTCTAGTGCTCTCCTTCGACAGCTTACCGATCGTCTTCGCGCTGAGTTTGCCATTAAGGACTTGGGTCCTCTGCACTACTTCCTCGGCATCGAGGTTGTTCACCGTGCGGATGGCTTCTTTCTCCATCAGCGGAAGTATGCTGATGAGCTTCTTGATCGCGCTGGGATGCTTAATTGCAAACCCGCGTCTACGCCTATCGACACGAAGGCCAAGCTCTCTGCCACCGATGGCTCCCCGGCTCCGGATGCTTCGTTTTATCGGTCTATTGTGGGCGCTCTTCAGTATCTCACGCTGACACGACCGGAGCTTCAGTATGCTGTCCAACAGGTCTGCTTACACATGCATGCCCCTCGTGATGCTCACTAGACCGTGGTCAAACGTGTTCTCCGTTACATCCGCAGCACCATGGATCTCGGATTGACTCTTCATGCCTCTATTGCTCTGGACATCACCGCCTACTCTGATGCTGACTGGGCTGGCTGCCCCGACACGTGACGTTCCACCTCGGGGTACTGTGTTTATCTTGGACCACCCTTGATATCTTGGTCGCCTAAACGGCAGCCCACTGTTTCTCGCTCCAGCGCTGAGGCAGAGTATCGAGCGGTGGCTAATGTTGTTGCAGAGTGCTCCTGGCTTCGTCAACTTCTTCATGAGCTCTCTTGTCCTGTCGACAAGGCCACGATTGCCTACTGCGACAACGTCTCCGTGGTTTACCTCTCCGCCAACCCGGTTCATCATCGTCGCACCAAGCATATTGAGCAGGATATTCATTTTGTTCGGGAACAGGTAGCTCTTGGTCATGTTCGCGTTCTCCATGTCCCTACTTCCCAACAGTTTGCGGACATCATGACCAAGGGGTTGCCTACGACCCCTTTCGAGGAGTTTCGATCCAGTCTTTGCGTCGGCCGTAACGACGCTTCGACTACGGGGGGGGGGGGGGGGGGGGTGTTGAGATGTATATTGCATGTGTGTTTCTTGTACAACAAGTCTACCTCCTTCCTTTTATAGTTGAGGTCTAGACTCCCCTTGTACCTATATATATACGTGCATACGCACCTGATGAATATATCGTGAGTTGCACCAATTGTCTACAATATTGATTTAGGGTATTTCAAACTTGTGGTTGTGGGTAATGTTGTGAAAGGATATCCTGACTATTTGTATCATGTGCAGAAATCACTACCTCTCACTTGCCGTGGATTACTCCAATCCACGCACAAGCTCCCGGCCTCCGCCTTCCAGCCCATCATTTCCAATTGTTTCAAATACTCTTTTCTTTTTCTTTGCGTTTTTATGAAAAGGATCAGATCTGTTATAAATTTGACCAGAAGTACAATGCATCTAAAACATAATAGAAATTACAGCGAGATTCCAAGACCACTGAATGACCATTACTGTCGCAAGAACGAGCCGCCGACGCGTCGCTGTCGCCACTCCTCTTCCGGAGTCAGCTTGACCTTGTCGATGACAGACAGAAAGTCTTCGTGCATGTGCCCCTAAAGACCAGCGCCCTAGAGTTGCACTCGTCGTTGTTGAACTCTTGCATAGATCTGAAGCACCTCACACCAATCTCGCCACATGACGAGAAACCATAACCTCACTGCCCCAAGAAGACGACAGGAATCTACTCTGGAGCTCCATCGACTACGTTTAGACAGGCGAACTCGAGAAGGATCTGAGCTTGGAAGACAAATTCGAAGAAGCAGTGCCGCCATCCTCCCGATCGCTGCACTTGTGAGGACTAAAATACTGTAACGTGAACTAGTAACCAGAGCGAAGGCACTAGGATTCTTCTCCCCTCCACCGGCTGCCGAAGTGGCAGGCAGAGGGGAGGCGAATCCACGGGTTCACCGGTGAAGTATGGAGGGGAGAGTTTTCCCTAGCGACCTAGGGTTAGGGGAAGAAAGCCAATTGTTTCAAATACCTAACCAGCTGGAGGGCCAAGCTACTTCCTCATGTTGCTCGTCTTTGTTTAGTATCCTTCGATGTACATTGTCTCGCCACATATTTCATATCCGTTTTTAGTTGCGAAAAAAATCTCAAATCCATTAATGCCATTCACGAGCCTTCTTCTGGATCACTGAGGAACCGAGTAGGGTGCAAACATCTTCTTGCGTGGAGAAATGATAACCACAATGGGTAGCTGGGGAGCGTCGCATTCATTGCGATTGTGCATACGAGGCACTCCAGTACCCGCACGCCACCTCGGCCGGTGACTTCATCGCCATCTTGAAGATCTTCGTCGATCCCAGGCTCCAAAAATATGGCACCTCTGCCACCCATCCCATCTATTGATGTAATGCATGAGGATGATGACCAATCCTGCCTCAAGCTCATCCTTGGCAGCGAAAGTCTGTCGGCCACACACATGTGTCTTCTTTAATGCAAGCAGCTTGGTCTTCTCTTTCAAGGTCGCCATCAGCAACTACTGAGCCGCTTCAGGAGTGATCGGAGTGGTAGGAGTGGTTGGTGCCTACGACAACCACTCCCCCTGGTTTGATATTTTCCTAGGTGAGGTTGAGTGTCAAAGTTGTCGCTCCCCAGATCTATGGTGGGGGAGTTATGTTCTCACACTCACATTGCTCCCACTTGTTGAAATCAAGTGATACGTCTCCGTCGTATCTACTTTTCCTAACGCTTTTCATCTTGTTTTGGACTCAAATTTGCATGATTTCAATGAAACTAACATGGACTGACGCTGTTTTCAGTAGAACTACTATGGTGTTGTTTTTGTGCAGAAATAAAAAATCTCGGATTGGAACGAAACTTTTTGGAGAATTATTTCAGAATAAAAGAAATATACTAGAGCCAAGAACCACCGGAGGGGCCCCCCTGGGTGAGCACAACCCACCAAGGCGCCCCCTCCTGGCACGCCCAGGTGGGTTGTGCCCACCTGGTGGCCCCGCAGACCCTGATTCCAACTCTATAAAATCCTATTTTTGGAGAAAAAATCAAGGAGAAAGAATTATCGCATTTCACGAGACGGAGCCGCCGCTACCTCCAGTTCTTCATCGGGAGGCCAGATCTGGAGTCTGTTTGGGGCTCCGGAGAGGGGTATCTTCGATTTTCATCATCACCAACCCTTCTTCATCGTCAATTCCATGATGCTCCCCACCGGGAGTGAGTAATTCCTTCGTAGGCTCGCTAGTCGGTTAGGGAGTTGGATGAGATTCATCATGTAATCGAGTTAGTTTTGTTAGGGCTTGATCCCTAGTATCCATTATGTTCTGAGATCGATGTTGCTATAACTTTGCCATGCTTAATGCTTGTCACTTTGGGCCCGGGTGCCATGATTGCAGATCTGAACCGTCTATGTTTCCACCATTATATCTATATTCTAGATATGATCTTGCAAGTTATATGCACCTGCTACGTGTTATGATCCGCAAACCTCGGAGTGACAGTATTCGGGATCATTTCCGGTAATGATCGTAGTTTGAGGAGTTCATGTATTCACTATGTGTTAATGCTTTGTTTCGGTTCTTATTAAAAGGAGGCCTTAATATCCCTTAGTTTCCTTATGCACCCCGCTGCCACGGGAGGGTAGGACAAAAGATGTCATGCAAGTTCTTTCCATAAGCACGTATGACTATTTATGGAATACATGCCTACATTATATTTATGAACTCGAGCTAGTTGTGTATCGCCCTAGGTTATGACTGTTATATGATGAATATCATCCAATGAATTCACCGATCCAATGCCTACGATTTTTTACATATTGTTCTTGCTAAGTTACTATTGCTATTGCTACTACCACAACTGCTACAAAATCATTGCTATCACTGTTACCGTTACTATTATTGTTACTACTGCTATCAAAACTATCATATTACTGTGCTACTAATCATATTGCTGCAGATAATTAATCTCCAGGTGTTGTTGAATTGACAACTTAGCTGCTAATACTTGCAAATATTCTTTGGCTCCCCTTGTGTCGAATCTATAAATTTGGGTTGAATACTCTACCCTCAAAAACTGTTGCGGTCCCCTATACTTGTGGGATATCAGCAAGCACCAACCCAAGCCCACTATACCTATGATCATTCCCATCCATTGAAGTTGTAATGCATGAGGATGACAATCAATCCTTCCTCAAGTTCATCCTCCAAGAGGCGGAGGTCCGCCGGCCTCACGCATGTGTCTCCTATGACGAAGACAGCTTAATCTTCTCATTCAAGGCCAGGCAACAACTATCAAGCCACCTCAGGAGTGATCAGGATGGGAGTGGCCAGCGCCAATGACAACCACTTTCCTTGCGTTGATATTTCCCTCCGTGAGGTTGAGTGTCAAAATTGTCGCTCCCCAAATCCATAGCGGGGGCCTGCTCTCGCGCAATCCCATTCATCTCCTTTATCAAAAGTAAGCACCCATCCAAGTCCAATGTACCTATCAGCTGATAGCCCACATGTATATGGGATCGCAACCGTTTTTGAGGGTAGAGTATTCAACCCAAATTTATATATTTGACACAAGGCGAGCCAAAGAATATTTGCAAGTATTAGCAGCTAAGTTGTCAATTTAAAAACACCTGGAGATTAATTATCTGCAGCAAAGTGATCAGTAGCAAAGTAGTATATAGTTTTCATAATAGTAGCACCAGCAATGGTAACGATAACAGTGATAGCAGTAGTGTTATAGCAAGTGCAACAGTAACTGTAGCAGAATTATCTTAGCAAGAACAATATAAGATAAATTCGTAGGCATTGGATCGGTAATTTGTTGGATGATATTCATCATGTGACAGTCATAACCTAGGGCGATACAGCACTAGCTCCAGTTCATAAATATAATGTAGGCATGTATTCCGTAAATAGTCAAACATGCTTATGGAAAGAACTTGCATGCCATCTTTTGTCCTACCCTCCCGTGGCAGCGGGGTCCAAATGGAAACTAAGGGATATTAAGGCCTCCTTTTAATAGTGAACCGGAACAAAGCATTACACAGAGTGAATACATGAACTCCTCAAACTACGGTCATCACTGGGAGTGGTCCCGACTATTGTCACTCCAGGGTTGCTAGATCATAACACGTAGTAGGTAACTATAACTTGCAAGATCGGATCTAGAACATGGATATAATTGTGATAACATAAACGGTTCAGATCTGAAATCATGGCACCCAGGCCCAAAGTGACAAGCATTAAGCATGGCAAAGTCATAGCAACATCAATCTCAGAACATAGTGGATACTAGGGATTGATACGTCTCCGTCGTATCTATAATTTTTATTGTTCCATGCCAATATTATTCAACTTTCATACGCTTTTGGCAACTTTTTATACTATTTTTGGGACTAACATATTGATCCAGTGCCCAGTGCCAGTTCCTGTTTGTTGCATGTTTTATGTTTCGCAGAAACCCCATATCAAACGGAATCCAAACGGAATAAAAACGGATGGAGAATATTTTTGGAATGTTTGGAAAATATGGGAAGAAGAATCAACACGAGACGGTGCCCGAGGTGGCCACGAGGTAGGGGGCGCGCCCCTGACCCTCGTGGGCCCCTCGTAAGGCGGTTGCTGCTATTCTTTTGCCGCAAGAAAGCTAATTTTCAGGAAAAAAAATCTCGGCAAAGGTTTCAGTCCAATCGGAGTTACGGATCTCCATATATATACGAAACGGTGAAAGGGCAGAATACCAGAACAAAGAAACAGAGAGAGACAGAGAGACAGATCCAATCTCGGAGGGGCTCTCGCCCCTCCCATGCCATGGAGGCCAAGGACCAGAGGGGAAACCCTTCTCCCATCTAGGGAGGAGGTCAAGGAAGAAGAAGAAGAAGAAGGGGGCCCCTCTCCCCCTCTCTTCCGGTGGCGCCGGAACGCTGCCGTGGCCACCATCATCATCACCGCGATCTTCACCAACACCTCCGCCATCTTCACCAACATCTCCATCACCTTCCCCCCTCTATCTACAATAGTCCATTCTCCCGCAACCCGCTGTACCCTCTACTTGAACATGGTGCTTTATGCTTCATATTATTATCCAATGATGTGTTGCCATCCTATGATGTCTGAGTAGATTTTCGTTGTCCTACCAGTGGTTGATGAATTGCTATGATTGATTTAATTTGCTTGTGGTTATGTTGCTATCCTTTGGTGCCCATCATATGAGCGCGCGCGTGGATCACACCATAGGGTTAGTTGTATGTTGATAGGACTATGTATTGGAGGGCAAGAGTGACAGAAAGTTCTACCTAGCATAAAAATTGATGCATACGGGATTGAAAGGGGACCAATATATCTTAATGCTATGGTTGGGTTTTACCTTAATGAACGTTAGTAGTTGCGGATGCTTGCTAATAGTTCCAATCATAAGTGCATAGAATTCCAAGTCAGGGATGACATGCTAGCAGTGGCCTCTCCCACATAAAACTTGCTATCGGTCTAGTAAAGTAGTCAATTGCTTAGGGACAATTTTGCAACTCCTACCACCACTTTTCCACACTCGCTATACTAACTTTATTGCTTCTTTATCTAAACAGCCCCTAGTTTTTATTTACGTGCTCTTTATTATCTTGCAAACCTATCCAAAAACACCTACAAAGTACTTCTAGTTTCATACTTGTTCTAGGTAAAGCGAACGTTAAGCGTGTGTAGAGTTGTATCGGTGGTCGATAGAACTTGAGGGAATATTTGTTCTAACTTTAGATCCTCGTTGGGTTCGACACTCTTACTTATCGAAAGAGGCTACAATTGATCCCCTATACTTGTGGGTTATCAAGACCTTTTTCTAGCGCCGTTGCCGGGGAGTTATAGCGTGGGGTGAATATTCTCGTGTGTGCTTGTTTGCTTTGTCACTAAGTAATTTTTATTTGCTGTTCTTAGTTGTTTTCTATCTTTAGTTATGGGTAGGAAACACAAAATACCAAACAAATTAGTTATACCTACTGAACCAATGGTTGAAGAACCACTCAAAATCTATCACACTCCTGAAGCTTATTACTTGGATCATCTTCAATCCCTATGTGCTCATGCTGAAACCCCAACTAGCTTAGTTGAGGGCAAATCTTTAGATGAGCATGCTTGTTATGTGCGACACCGCATATCTGAAAAAGGGAAACGTTTACTGGATCAAATTCATTGTTTGCAATGCTATGCTTGGAATTTATGCGAAATATATGATATTACTTGTTGTTCTGAAGACCCTAAGAAACACCTTCCCTACCAATGTTTGTTTAGTGATAATGGAATCGTATCTTCTTATGCTAAGGGTGTTTATAATTACTATGATGTTCAACAAATTGAAGAATTTGTTGCTTTGAAGGGTGCTTATGAAATTGCTTCTTTGATTGAAACGTATGATGCTACTCTTTACAAATCTGAAATTTTTGCCATACTTGAATATTGTTATGATAATTATGCTTCTAATGCCTATGTTAAACCATATATCGAGGTCTCCTCCGCTGTCCAAGAAGAGACTAATATTTTGCAGGAGTCTATGGAAGAAGAAATTGATGAAACTGTGAGCTCATTGGATGAAAAAGATGATGAGGAGAGCGAAGAACAAAAGGAGGAAGAGCGGATTAGCTAACCGTGCCCACCTTCTAATGAGAGTAACTCTTCAACTCATACATTGTTTAATTTCCCTTCGTGCTTACCGAAGGATGATTGCTATGATGACTGTTATGATCCCGCTGATTCTTTTGAAATATCCCTTTTTGATGATGCTTGCTATGCTTGTGGCCATGATGCCAATATGAATGATGCTTATGAAGATGAACTTGCTATAATTCCTTATGTTAAACATGAAATTGTTGCTATTGCACCCACACATGATAGTCCTATTATCTTTTTGAATTCTCCCGACTACATTATATCCGAGAAGTTTGCCCTTATTAAGGATTATATTGATGGGTTGCATTTTACTATTACACATGATGATTTTGATAGATATGATATGCATGTGCTTGCTGCTCCTACTTGCAATTATTATGAGAGAGGAACTATATCTCCACCTCTCTATGTTTCCAACACGATAAAATTGCAAGAAACTGCTTATACTATGCATTGGCCTTTATTAGGTGTGCATGAATTGTTCTTTTATGACATGCCGATGCATAGGAAGAGAGTTAGACTTCGTCATTACATGATATATGTTGCTTTGTGCTCACTACTAAATTACAAATCATTGTTGATTCAAATTGGCTTTGATATACCTTGGGATCCGGGTGGATTCAATACTTGAGCACTATATGCCTAGCTTAATGGCTTTAAAGAAAGCGCTGCCAAGGAGACAACCCGGAAGTTTTAGAGAATCATTTATTTCTGTTGAGTGATTTTATATAGTTTAAAAACAAAAAAAATAAAGAGGGGAACCTAAATCTTTTTCAAAAAGAAAAGCGAAAGTGAGATAGACGAGCATTGTGAAAGTGGGGGACGTCCTTGAACTTTGTTCATGCCCATGGAAACTTTGTGAATCTTAATTACAGAAACTTTTCAATAAAAATAATTATCTCCTTGTACAATTCCATTGTATTATAAAAATAATGTGCCAAGGTTTGCCTTTAGGATGTTTACAATTCTTGTTGGTTTGTACGGTGCAGGACAGAAACTTTGGCTGTAGTGCGCGATTTTTAAGTTTTTACTGGAACGCCAAAAGGTTCTGAAACTTTTTGAACTGTCTTTCTATACAAATTTTTTATTTTTACTAATTTTGGCAGAATTTTTCAAGTACCAGAAGTATGGTTAATGTTCAGATTATTACAGACTGTTCTGTTTTAGACAGGTTCTGTTTTTGATGCATAGTTTGCTTGTTTAGATGAAACTATCAATTTCTATCAGTGGATTAAGCCACGAAAAAGTTATATTACAGTAGCTACAGTGAAAAAACAAAATATTAATTGGTTTGCAACAGTACTTAGAGTAGTGATTTGCTTTATTATACTAACGGATCTTACCGAGCTTTCAGTTGAAGTTTTGTGTGGATGAAGTGTTCGATGATCGAGAAGGTCTCGATGTGAGAAGAAGGAAGAGAGGCAAGAGCTCAAGCTTGGGGATGCCCGTGGCACCCCAAGTAAATATTCAAGGAGACTCAAGCGTCTAAGCTTGGGGATGCCCCGGAAGGCATCCCATCTTTCTTCAACAAATATCGGTATGTTTTCGGATTCGTTTCGTTCATGCGATATGTGCAAATCTTGGAGCGTCTTTTGCATTTAGTTTTCTCTTTTCTTTTATGCACCATGCTGGTATGATATAGTCCTTGGTTGATTTATAGAATGCTCATTGCACTTCACTTATATTTTTTGAGTATGGCTGTATAGAATGCTTCATGTGATTCACTTATATCATTTGAAGTTTGGATTGCCTGTTTCTCTTCACATAGAAAACCGCCATTTGTGGAATGCTCTTTTGCTTCACTTATATTTGTTAGAGCATGGGCATATCTTTTGTAGAAAGAATTAAACTCTCTTGCTTCACTTATATCTATTTAGAGAGATGACAGGAATTGGTCATTCACATGGTTAGTCATAAAATCCTACATAAAACTTGTAGATCACTGAATATGATATGTTTGATTCCTTGCAATAGTTTTGCGATATAAAGATGGTGATATTAGAGTCATGCTAGTGGGTAGTTGTGGATTGTAGAAATACTTGTGTTGAGGATTGTGATTCCTGTAGCATGCACATATGGTGAACCGTTATGTAACGAAGTCGGAGCATGAGGTATTTATTGATTGTCTTCCTTATGAGTGGCGGTCGGGGACGAGCGGTGGTTTTTTCCTACCAATCTATCCCCCTAGGGGCATGCGTAGTAGTACTTTGCTTCGAGGGCTAATAAACTTTTGCAATAAGTATATGAGTTCTTTATGACTAATGTGAGTCCATGGATTATACGCACTCTCACCCTTCCATCATTGCTAGCCTCTTCGGTACCGTGCATTTGCCTTTCTCACCTCGAGAGTTGGTGCAAACTTCGCCGGTGCATCCAAACCCCGTGATACGATACGCTCTATAACACATAAACCTCCTTATATCTTCCTCAAAACAGCCACCATACCTACCTATCATGGCATTTCCATAGCCATTCCGATATATATTGCCATGCAACTTCCATCATCATCATATACATGACTTGAGCATTTATTGTCATGTTGCTTTGCATGATCGTAAGATAGCTAGCATGATGTTTTCATGGCTTGTCCATTTTTTGATGTCATTGCTACGCTAGATCATTGCACATCCCGGTACACCACCGGAGGCATTCATATAGAGTCATATATTTGTTCTAGTATCGAGTTGTAAGTAAATAAAAGTGTGATGATCATGATTATTAGAGCATTGCCCCAAGAAAAGAGAGAGAGAGAGGCCAAAGAAGCCTAAATAAAAGGGGGCCAAAGAATCCCATTCAAAAAAAAGGGGGCAATGTTACTATCCTTTTACCACACTTGTGCTTCAAAGTAGCACCATGTTCTTCATATAGAGATTCTCTTGAGTTATCACTTTCATATACTAGTGGGAATTTTCATTATAGAACTTGGCTTGTATATTCTGATGATGGGCTTCCTCAAATGCCCGAGGTCTTCATGAGCAAGCAAGTTGGATGCACACCCACTTAGTTTCAGTTTGAGCTTTCATACACTTATAGCTCTAGTGCATCCGTTGCATGGCAATCCCTACTCCTCACATTGACATCAATTGATGGGCATCTCCATAGCCTGTTGATTAGCCGCGTCGATGTGAGACTTTTTCCTTTTTTGTCTTCTCGACATAACCCCCATCATATTATTCTATTCCACCCATAGGGCTATATCCATGGCTTGCGCTCATGTATTGCGTCAGGGTTGAAAAGGCTGAAGCGCGTTAAAAAGTATGAACCAATTGCTCGGCTTTTCATCGGGGTTGTGCATGATTTGAATATTTTGTGTGGTGAAGATGGAGCATAGCCAGACTATATGATTTTGTAGGGATAAGTTTCTTTGGCCATGTTATTTTGAAAAGACATGATTGCTTTATTAGTAGACTTGAAGTATTATTGTTTTTATGTCAAATGATAGACTATTGCTTTGAATCACTCGTGTCTTAATATTCATGCCATGATTAGATACATGATCAAGATTATGCTAGGTAGCATTCCACATCAAAAATTATCTTTTTTTATCGTTTACCTACTCGAGGACGAGCAGGAATTAAGCTTGGGGATGCTGATACGTCTCCGTCGTATCTATAATTTTTGATTGTTCCATGCCAATATTATTCAACTTTCATACGCTTTTGGCAACTTTTTATACTATTTTTGGGACTAACATATTGATCCAGTGCCCAGTGCCAGTTCCTGTTTGTTGCATGTTTTATGTTTCGCAGAAACCCCATATCAAACGGAATCCAAACGGAATAAAAACGGACGGAGAATATTTTTGGAATATTTGGAAAATATGGGAAGAAGAATCGACGCGAGACGGTGCCCGAGGTGGCCACCAGGCAGGGGGGCGCGCCCCTGACCCTCGTGGGCCCCTCATAAGGCGGTTGCTGCTATTCTTTTGCCGCAAGAAAGCTAATTTTCGGAAAAAAATCTCGGCAAAGGTTTCAGTCCAATTGGAGTTACGGATCTCCATATATATACGAAACGGTGAAAGGGCAGAATACCAGAACGCGGAAACAGAGAGAGACAGAGAGACATATCCAATCTCGGAGGGGCTCTCGCCCCTCCCATGCCATGGAGGCCAAGGACCAGAGGGGAAACCCTTCTCCCATCTAGGGAGGAGGTCAAGGAAGAAGAAGAAGAAGGGGGCCCCTCTCCCCCTCTCTTCCGGTGGCACCGGAACGCTGCCGTGGCCACCATCATCATCACCGCGATCTTCACCAACACCTCCGCCATCTTCACCAACATCTCCATCACCTTCCCCCCTCTATCTACAGCAGTCCACTCTCCCGCAACCTGTTGTACCCTCTACTTGAACATGGTGCTTTATGCTTCATATTATTATCCAATGATGTGTTGCCATCCTATGATGTCTGAGTAGATTTTCGTTGTCCTATCGGTGGTTGATGAATTGCTATGATTGATTTAATTTGCTTGTGGTTATGTTGCTGCCCTTTGGTGCCCATCATATGAGCGCGCGTGTGGATCACACCATAGGGTTAGTTGTATGTTGATAGGACTATGTATTGGAGGGCAAGAGTGACAGAAGGTTCTACCTAGCATAGAAATTGATGCATACGGGATTGAAAGGGGACCAATATATCTTAATGCTATGGTTGGGTTTTACCTTAATGAACGTTAGTAGTTGCGGATGCTTTCTAATAGTTCCAATCATAAGTGCATAGAATTCCAAGTCAGGGATGACATGCTAGCAGTGGCCTCTCCCACATAAAACTTGCTATCGGTCTAGTAAAGTAGTCAATTGCTTAGGGACAATTTCGCAACTCCTACCACCACTTTTCCACACTCGCTATACTAACTTTATTGCTTATTTATCTAAACAACCCCTAGTTTTTATTTACACGCTCTTTATTATCTTGCAAACCTATCCAACAACACCTACAAAGTACTTCTAGTTTCATACTTGTTCTAGGTAAAGCGAACGTTAAGCGTGCGTAGAGTTGTATCGGTGGTCGATAGAACTTGAGGGAATATTTGTTCTAACTTTAGCTCCTCGTTGGGTTCGACACTCTTACTTATCGAAAGAGGCTACAATTGATCCCCTATACTTGTGGGTTATCAGGGATCAAGCCCTAACAAAACTAACTAGATTACATGATGAATCTCCTCCAACTCCTCACCGACCAGCGAGCCTACGAAGGAATTACTCACTCCCGGTGGGGAGCATCATGGAATTGGCGATGGAGAAGGGTTGGTGATGACGAAGAACGAAGATCCCCCTCTCAGGAGCCCCAAACGGACTCCAGATCTGACCTCCCGATGAAGAACAGGAGGTGACGGCAGCTCCGTCTCGTGGATCGCGATAATTCTTTCTCCCTGATTTTTTTTCTCTGAAAATAGGATTTTATAGCGTCGGTTTCAGGGTCTGCGGGGCCACCAGGTGGGGAGAACCCACCTGGGCGCGTCTGGGGGGGGGGGGGGCAGGCGCGCCCAGCTAGGTTGTGCCCACTCAGGTGCCCCCTCAAGCAACTCTTCGCTCCAGAAATTCTCTTTTATTTATAAAAAATCCTCGCAAAGTTCCGTTCCATTCAGAGAACTTTTATTTCTGCACAAAAACAACACCATGGTAGTTCTGCTGAAAACAGCGTCAGTACGGGGTTAGTTTCATTCAAATCATGAAAAATAGAGTCCAAAATAAGAGGAAAAGCGTTAGGAAAAGTAGATACGTTGGAGACGTATCAACTCCCCCAAGCTTAAACCTTTGCTTGTCCTCAAGCAATTCAGTTGATAAACTGAAAGTGAAAAAGAAAAAACTTTTACAAACTCTTTTGCTCTTGTTTGCATAAATAAGCTTAAACAACACCCAGGTTTTCAGCTAACATTATAAGTAACCATGCCGACAATAACTCTTAAAAATTATATTAACTCATATCAATAACATAATCAGCAGCGAGCAATAATAAGATATCTCAAACAGCAACACGTTATCAAGACAACTATGATATAATATGACAATAGTGGTATCTCGCTAGCCCTTTCTGAGACTGCAAAACATAAATGCAGAGCACCTCCAAAGTTCAAGTTGCGACTAAACATTATAATTCATGGTAGAAAATGATGTAGGGTGGAACCCTATACGGCCGATCTTTCATGAAAGGAGCGGATCCCAACTAAGAACACGAAGAACACGAGGGGAAAACGAGGGAAAATACAAGAGGAACTCTCAAACCAACAAGATATAATCACACATATGCTAGATCCTCGGAACACGAGAGGAGATACAAGATCCAAAGTCAACAAGGGATGATACAAAGGTAACCGGTTCTTCTCCGTGAGGAGGTCTTGATGGGGCCACCCAAGAGGGGGTCTTGAATCCAACGTGGATCGTCTCCGTAGAGGGGCCGCGGTCTCTCTCATGGAGCAGATCCATATGGATGAGCAATGCTCTATCTCACATATGAGCTAAACCAATGCTAACCCTAGAAAGAGGGAGATGGGAGAGTATATATAGTCTAGGTGGGCGAAGGGGTACACTGTGCGTAGACAGGGGAGGTCGGATGTCCGGGCGACGGGGCGGATGTCCGGGCCTTCGCAAGGTGCCAGATGTCCGGGCTGGCGGTGCTGGCCTGGATGTTCTCTGGATAGGCAGGGTCCAAATGTCCGGGCGAGGGGACGGATGTTCGGGAGCTCGGGACGGGCCGGTTGTCTGGGCCTTTGGCCGGATGTCTGGGCTGAAGTGGTTCAGCTTCGGGTACGTTCTGTGACGGGCACCGGATTTCCGGGCAGAGGCCGGATGTCCGGGCTGTCGGGCCGGATGTCCGGGGCCTGTAGACTTGGCCGCTGGCTCCTTGGCGCTAGTGATGTTTCCAGGGGCCGGATGTCCGGGTCCTAGGAGTTGCACTTGACTCTTTCCGTTGGTTCTCCTCGTCTGTGAACTTGGCGGCTTGTCCGTCTTCATGGGCATCTCCGGGAGGGTCCTCTTGACACCTAATCATGCATAGCATATCGGACTTAGGTAGTAGCCATGTCTCGAGTGGATCATATGTGATATCGCTAAGGAAGGAAGTCACGTCGTTCTCGAGAGCTCTAGCTCGTGCTCGTGTCATAGGTCCTCTTGGCTCTTGATGAGACGATGGTAGGTCCATGGGGATGACCGTAGGATGCTCCGCATCATCTCCCCTCCCTTGGGAAAGATCCGACCTCGGATCGAAATCCTCATCACCATGGTATGGGGAGAGATCTTTGACGTTGAAGATGTCGCTCACGAAGTACTTGTCGCGTGGGATGTCAATCTTGTATGCATTGTTGTTGTAGCGTGCAAGCACCTTGAAGGGTCCGTTAGCTCGTGGTAGGAGTTTGGACTTGCGTTCGTTGGGGAAGGTGTAGCCACACAAGATCTCCAATGTTGAATATCATGGGTTGCTTGTTGACATTGAGCTTGGTCGCGAGTCGTTGTACTTGGTGCTCGATGGTGTGCCTTGTATCTTCATGCATCTTCTTGAGGTAGTTGACTCGGGCACTCGCGTCCATGTTTGTGCGCTCTTGTAGTGGTAGAGGGAGAATGTCCAATGGGGACAACGGGTTGAAGCCGTAGACGACCTCGAAGGGGGACTTGCCGGTAGTCGAATGTCTTGCACGGTTGTAGGCGTTCTCGGCGATAGGTAGGCACTCCTCCCACTCCTTGATGTTCTTCTTTATCAACACGTGTAGTAGAGTGGAGAGCGTGTGGTTCGTCACCTCCGTTTGGCCGTCGGTTTGTGGATGGTATGCCGAAGAGAACAAGAGCTTGATTCCGAGATTGGCGCATAATGTCTTCCAAAAGTAACTCAAAAACTTGACGTCGTGGTCCGAGACAATCGTCTTTGGCACTCCATGAAGGCGCAAGATTTCCCAACAAAACAAATTTGCAACATGTGAAGCATCCTCTATCTTGTTGCATGGTATGAAATGTGCCATTTTGGAGAATCGGTCCACAACAACAAACACAGAATCCTTGCCATTTCTAGTTCTAGGTAAACCAAGGACAAAATCCATGCTAATATCTTCCCATGGTTGATACGGAATTGGAAGAGGCATATAGAGTCCATGAGATTGAGCTTTAGACTTAGCTTTGCGACATGTAGAGCATCGGTTGGTGAAGCAATTGACGTCGCGAAACATCTTGGGCCAAAAATAGTTCTTGGACAGCATAGCAAATGTCTTGTCACGTCCAAAGTGTCCAATGAGTCCTCCGCCATGAGATTCTTGCAAAAGCAACAAACGAAGAGAAGACTCGGGGATGCATAGTTTGTTAGCTCTCATAAGATATCCATCTTTGATGTAATAGCGTTCCCAAGAAGTATGTGTCAAACATTTGGCATAAGGAATAGCAAAAGTAGGATCATGCTCATACAAGTCTTTTATGTGCTCAAAGCCAATGACATTCAATTAAAGTTGAGTAACAAGCATGCATATACGGGAAAGTGCATCCGCCACAACATTTTCCTTTCCTTTGATATACTTGATGACATAAGGAAATGACTCAATGAACTCACTCCATTTAGCATGACGCTTGTTCAATTTAGTTTGACCCTTAAGATATTTAAGTGTTTCATGGTCGGTATGGATGATAAATTCATGAGGGCGAAGGTAATGTTCCCATTCATGCAAAACTCATACTAAAGTATATAGCTCTTTGTCATAGATAGGATAATTGAGTTGCGCTCCAGAAAGTTTCTCACTAAAGTATGCGATGGGGCGCTTCTCTTGCGTTAACACACCTCCTATGCCATTACCACTAGCATCGCAATGAATTTCAAAAGGCTTGTCAAAATTGGGTAATGCAAGCACGGGAGCATGAGTAAGCAAATTCTTAAGCTCATTGAATGCACTATCTTGCGATGGTCCCCAAACAAAGGGTGCATTCTTCTTGCTCAAAGCATGTAAAGGAGATGCAATAGTGCTAAAATCCTTCACAAATCTATGGTAGAAACCGGCTAAACCAACAAAACTACGCACTTGTTGCAAATTGGTTGGTTGGGGCCAACTTTTAAGTGCATTGATCTTAGATTCATCAACATGAACACCCTTAGAAGATACTATAAAACCCAAGAAAACAAGCTTATCGACGCCAAAAAGGCATTTTTCCATATTAGCATAAAGACGCTCTTTTCGAAGAGTTTGTAGCACGGTGCGAAGGTGGGTGACATGCTCTTTGAGAGATTTGCTAAAAACAAGGATATCGTCGAAGTAGACCACAACAAACTCACCAATGTAAGGGCGAAACACATAATGCATAAGACGCATGAAAGTACCGGGTGCTTCGGATAAACCCATAGGCATGACTAACCACTCATACAAACCAAACTTAGTTTTGAAAGCGGTTTTCCATTCATCACCCTCTTGTATGCGGATTTGATAGTAACCACTTTTGAGATCGATTTTGGAGAAAATAGTGGCACCGCTAAGCTCATCAAGCATATCATCAAGGCGTGGAATGGGGTACCTATAGCGAACGGTGATAGCACTGATAGGTCTACAATTAGAACACATGCGAAAGCTACCGTCTCGTTTTGGCACAAGAATGACCGGTACGGCACAAGGACTCAAACTTCCACGCACATGTCCATGATCTATGAGATGCTTTACTTGCCTTTGTATTCTTTGGTTTCTTCGGGGTTGACTCGGTAGGGAGCCTTGTTTGGAAGTGGCGCTCCGGGGATGAGGTCAATGCGGTGCTCGATGCCTCGTAGTGGAGGTAGACCCGGAGGTAGCTCGTCGGGGAAAACATCTTGGAATTCCTGCAATAGAGAAGATAACACTAAAGATAGATCGTGAGAGGTGTTAGCTTTTGGTGCTTCGTCCTTGCACAAAAGGACATAGTGCAAAACACTTGATGGGTTCTCACACACTTCTCTCATCTCACGTTTGGTGGCAAATAGGACTAAGTTCTTCTTTTCGCTCATCGTGGAGGCACTCAATTTGGGCTTGTGGCGCTCACTCTCTTTTTGGTGGTTCGCTCTCACAGTATTCTCTCCATGATGGGTGGCTTGCTTGTCGGCGATCACTTGGCTTGGAGACATAGGTCGTAGCACATACTCCTTTCCTTTCATCTTGAAGCTATAATGATTTGTACGCCCATTGTGGATGACACCACGGTCGAATTGCCATGGCCGTCCAAGAAGGAGGTGGCACATGGTCATCGGAAGGACATCACACTCCAAAGTGTCTTCGTAAGCCCCGATCTTGAAAGAAACTTGTATTGTATGCTCGACTTGGATGGTACCGGTGTCGCTTAGCCATTGAACCTTGTATGGGTGCGGGTGCTTCATCTTGACCAATTGAAGCTTGGAGCATAGTTCTTCACTTGCGAGGTTATGGCAACTTCCTCCATTGATGATGACCTTGACGGACCTTCCATTGATGCCGGCCTTGGTGTGGAAGATATGGCATCTTTGGTCTTCGTCTTGTTGATGTTGAAGAGTCAAGACCTTGGAGACAACAAGAGCGGGGCTCGAATCTTCGTCACAAAAGACTTGATCATCTTCATCTTCGTTGTTCACTTGCCGGTGCATGGCCACTTGCTCAAGGGCTTCCATTTCTCCTTCACTCATTGAGTCATAGGTTCTGTGGTCGTTGAGGATCATGGTGCGCTTGTTTGTGCACTCGAATGACTTTTGGCCTCGGCCTCCGCATGTGAAGCATTTGAAGGAACTTGTCTTGATGGTCTCATCGGTTGGGATAGATGATGATGAAGCTTTCGACTTGAAGTTGCTTGTAGTAGGAGGATGACTTGAGGTTGTCGAAGTTTTCTTGTAACTTGACTCGCCGACGTTGCTTGTAGATGGCTTGGTTGAGGTAGAAGGTGTTGGAGTCGTTGACGCTTGAGAGTTGGAGAAGCCATATGACTTGGATGAGAACTTGGCATATTTGATGTCATCTTGCACTTGACGTTCCGCTTTGGTAGCTTGGTGCACTAGCTCGATGAGGTTCGAGTATGGTTGGAAGTCGGCGATCTTCTTGATAGGATGATTGAGTCCATTCAAGAAACGTGCCATAGTTTGCTCATCATCTTCCGTGACATTGGCTCTTATCATGGCAATCTCCATTTCCTTGTAGTACTCTTCAACGCTCTTGGTTCCTTGCTTGAGTAGTTGGAGTTTCTTGAAGAGGTCGCGGTTGTAGTAGTTAGGCACAAAACATGCTCTCATGACATCCTTCATTTGCGCCCAAGTAGTGATGGGTGGTTCTCCTCTTGCCTCTCGGCGCTCAATGACTTGTTCCCACCAAATGAGGATGTAGTCTTGGAATTCAAGGGATGCCATCGCTATCTTCTTCTCTTCTTCATAGTTGTGCAAGCGGAAGATTTTGTCAACCTTCAATGCCCATGAGATGTACTTTCCGGGATCATTGCTTCCGGTGAACTTGGGCATAGTGAACTTTAGCTTGCCGTATCGTTGCTCTTCATTGTGTTGGGGTCTGGAATGATGACGCCCATGTCGTTGAGGATTGACAATCTCATGTTGCTCTTGGCGAGGAGGGTTGTCGACCTCATGTTGTTCTTGTCTTGGGGGATTTCCATTGTCTTCATGCTCTCAATGAACTTGATGTTCTTGTCTTGAGGAGCTTGTCGAGCTTGATGAGGAACTTGAGGAACTTGACGATGCACACGTGATTGATAAATCCTCTCTTGAGCTTCGTCGCGAAGTGCTTCTTTATGTAGACGAGCTTGTCGGCCTCGGTTGGCTACGGCTCGACTTGAATCTCGAAGGGCACGTTGCGCCTCAAGTGCTTGAGCTTCTCGTAGTTGTTGTTCTTGATGTTGTTCCTCGGCGTCTTGTGCATCTTGATGATGTCGCACACGCTCCTCTTATTCTTGTTGCCGTTGGCGTTGCCGTTCTTGTGCTTGCGCGAAGGTAGCTTGGTTTTGACGGTGACGATGCTCTTGAGAGTCGGTGTCGTGTAGAGGATTGCGGTTTGCTTGACGATCTTGACGCGCGGCATGACAAAGAGTGTTCAATATCGGGGTACTTGAGCCGGAGATAGTGTCGTCGGAGTGTCGACTCGAGCGGCTCCGTCTTGAGTAGGACGAAGTGGTAGAAGAGCGGTTGACCAACAAGGCACAAATCTTGTCCATTCTTGCGTCATTCTTGTGCTTGTGTTCGTCGAGCTTGTTGTCAAAGTAGTCTCGTGTACGTTGCTCGAAGAGTCACAAGTCGGTGGTGAGGTTGTTGATGCGGTCGCTCATCGCTAGTTGTTCTTCATGCAAAGCTCGTTGTGTACCAAATAGGTGTAGCTTGGTGACGTAGTTGTTCGGGTCGTCGTTTTGCTCAAGGAAGAGTGAGTTGGTAGAAGTACTTGGCCTATCCATCATTCCAAACCAAAATATGTGAGTGGGAGAAAGAGAAGAACTTATACCAAATGTACCTTGACCGATGTTGAAAATGGATCAATGATCACTCCAATGTGGAACAAGGAAATAGCACAATTGGTACCAATTCTTGTCGGTTTCTCACACCTACACAAGTAAAAGCTTATGGTGGAGCTCGGTTAGGATGGTGGCACAAAATTTGATGCAACTGTAAGTGAGACTCAATAATGTTGGAAAAGATTCGCAAATTTGCAAATGCAACAAGTAGACCAATAGCAAAATGTGGTACACGGAAACACACATGCAAATAGATAAGTGGGGTCGTGCAACCAAGGGATGAGCCAAAATGTGGAGTCCACGAAAATGCTCTTGTTGCACAACACTAGGGAGACGCTAGCATGATTGCACAAAAGGCGGATACGAACTTGTGCACAACCTACTAAGCAAAAATGCAAAGACTTCTACCCCAAGTATGCTATATGTATGGTATTCCGATGATATGATCCAAGATGATCGAGTATGACAATCTTAATGTTGTATGATGCTATGGTTCTTGCTTATAAGCTCTTTGCTTATCTTTCCCTTTTGCTTAAAAGCTTGTTTGGCTATTTATTGTTTGAGCTCTTTTCTCATGAAATGCTTCACGAACCAAGATAGCAATTGTGTATGCGATGACAACTTTGTGACACAAGAGATGATACCAAGATACGCAACACGATGATATGGTATGTATGCTATGGGAAGTATGATCACTAATGTGCACAAGTCACGTTGCCGGCAATACTCAAAGGCTAGTCTCGATGGGTAAGTGACGCAAAAGTAAGGCTATGGGGTTATCAATGCAAATGCAAGAAAGTATGAGGATATCACGATACCAAGATGAGGTTGATACCAAAATGATGTAGCCGTTCATAGTAGTCCTTGGCGAAAATGAGCGGTGGTGATGTTGATGTCGAATCGTCCCTAAGTAGCCGAAACACGTTAGGAAACGGAAACCACAACTCAAATTCTCAAAGAAAAACGGGTCAAAATTGTCGGAGTTGGTAGCGGGAAGGCTATGGGGGTGCTATGCGGAAGTGGTGGTGGTATGCGGAAGTGTATGTGGGCACCGGGACAAAATTGGACGAAAGTTACGCGGTGATATGTCTCCATCGTATCTACTTTTCCAAACACTTTTGCCCTTGTTTTGGACTCTAACTTGCATGATTTGAATGGAACTAACACGGACTGACGCTGTTTTCAGCAGAATTGCCATGGTGTTATTTTTGTGCAAAAATAATAGTTCTCGGAATGACCTGAAACTTCACTGAAAATATTTTTGGAATATGTAAAAAATACTGGCGAACGAATCAAGGCCAGGGGCCCACACCCTGTCCACGAGGGTGGGGGCGCGCCTACCCCCCTGGGCGCGCCCCCTGCCTCGTGGCCCCCCTGGAGCTCCACCGACCTCAACTCCAACTCTATATATTCATGTTTGGGGAGAAAAAAATCAGAGAGAAGGATTCATCGCGTTTTACGATACTGAGCCGCCGCCAAGCCCTAATCTCTCCCGGGAGGGCTGATCTGGAGTCCGTTCGGGGCTCCGGAGAGGGGAATCCGTCGCCATCATCATCATCAACCTTCCTCCATCACCAATTTCATGATGCTCACAGCCGTGCGTGAGTAATTCCATCATAGGCTTGCTGGACGGTGATGGGTTGGATGAGATTTACCATGTAATCGAGTTAGTTTTGTTAGGGTTTGATCCCTAGTATCCACTATGTTCTGAGATTGATGTTGCTATGACTTTGCTTTGCTTAATGCTTGTCACTAGGGCCCGAGTGCCATGATTTCAGATCTGAACCTATTATGTTTTCATGAATATATGTGAGTTCTTGATCCTATCTTGCAAGTCTATAGTCACCTATTATGTGTTATGATCCGTTAACCCCGAAGTGACAATAATCGGGATACTTACCAGTGATGACCGTAGTTTGAGGAGTTCATGTATTCACTAAGTGTTAATGCTTTGGTCCGGTACTCTATTAAAAGGAGACCTTAATATCCCTTAGTTTCCAATAGGACCCCACTGCCACGGGAGGGTAGGACAAAAGATGTCATGCAAGTTCTTTTCCATAAGCACGTATGACTATATTCGGAATACATGCCTACATTACATTGATGAACTGGAGCTAGTTCTGTGTCACCCTATGTTATAACTATTGCATAATGAATCGCATCCGGCATAATTCTCCATCATTGATCCAATGCCTACGAGCTTTTCACATATTGTTCTTTGCTTAGTTACTTTTCCGTTGCCACATTTACAATTACTACAAAACTGTTACTGTTACTTTTGCCATCGTTACCGTTACTTCCATACTACTTTGCTACTAAATACTTTGCTACAGATATTAAGTTACCCAGGTGTGGTTGAATTGACAACTCAACTGCTAATACTTGAGAATATTCTTTGGCTCCCCTTGTGTCGAATCAATAAATTTGGGTTGAATACTCTACCCTTGAAAACTGGTGCGATCCCCTATACTTGTGGGTTATCAAGACTATTTTCTGGCGCCGTTGCCGGGGAGCATAGCTCTATTCTTTGAGTCACTTGGGATTTATATCTGCTGATCACTATGAGGAACTTGAAAGACGAAAGAACTAAGATTTTTCCCTCAACTATGAGGGGAGGTAAGGAACTGCCATCTAGCTCTGCACTTGATTCACCTTCTGTTTTGAGTAAACTTGCGACACCTAAACCTACTTCTGCTATTAATTCTGATATGTCGCATGTTATTGATGATGCCACTTCTGCTTTGCATGATACTTATGATGAAACTACTTCTATGCTTGATACTACTATGCCACTAGGTGAATTTTTGGATAAACAACTTGCTAGGGCTAGAGAGAATGAAATTAGGGTTAATTATCATTTTGCCCTCAGTGGTGTCCATGTGCTCAGTTTTTCCCTCAGATGCGAATTGTGCTCAGTTTTGACCCTAGTCCATGCACAACTACTATGATGAGGCCAAACGGCCATATTTGAGTCCATTCCGTCCGCCGGCGTTAGTGGTTGTGGGTCCGGAGCTTACAGGTGGGACCGCGTGGACATGGGTCCGGAGCTGACATGTAGGCCTGTGCAACTAAATCCCTAAATCATTCGTAGGATTCTAGCTCACTCTGCCCATCCGCCGACCGGCTGTCCTGTGCCGCCGCCGCCGCCACCTGCATCGCGGCCAGCACCTGCCCCGCCACCAGCTGCACGGCCTGCTCTGCCGCTATCGACCTGGACCTATGCTCCACGGCCACCTGCGATGCCCGCCACCATCCTGCAACGCCACGGGTGGGGCACCCGCCATCTGCTCGACCCGCGGTGCGGCCTCCTTCCGTGCACCCGTCCGGAGCGCTCAAAGGTGGGGGGCTGCTGGAGCTGTTTGAACTAGGAGGAAGAACCCTAGGGCGAAATGGCGAGCAGCGGCGACCCCGGAGTATTTGGCGAGGCAGGCATCGGGCCGGAGATCCGCCGCGTCCACGACTGGGTTCCGAAGGGGTAAGTCTCGCCTCCTGTTTAGATTGAGCTTAGTTGTGCATTTGAACACTTGATTCGAGTAGGTTTGCCCAATTAGTGTGCTGATTGCGTCTCTGTTTTTCGTCGGTTAGGATGGAGTTGCAGTTTGCTTTCTTGGTGCACATTAGAAGGGACCGGTACATGTTCGATGCAAAGGATAAGAAGAAATACCAAGGAGGTTGAGGGAGTCCTGGATTAGGGGGTCCTCGGACAGTCGGACTATACACTTTAGCCGGACTGTTGGGCTATGAAGATACAAGATTGAAGACTTTGTCCCGTGTCCGGATGGGACTCTCCTTGGCGTGGAAGGCAAGCTTGGCAATACAGATATGTAGACCTCCTCCCTTGTAACCGACTCTGTGTAACCCTAGCCCCCTCCGGTGTCTATATAAACCGGAGGGTTTAGTCTGTAGGACAACAACAATCATACCATAGGTTAGCTTCTAGGGTTTAGCCTCTACGATCTCGTGGTAGATCAACTCTTGTAATACTCATATCATCAAGATCAATCAAGCAGGAAGTAGGGTATTACCTCCATCGAGAGGGCCCGAACCTGGGTAAACATCGTGTCCCCCGCCTCCTGTTACCATCC
Source organism: Aegilops tauschii subsp. strangulata (assembly GCF_002575655.3). Lineage (NCBI taxonomy): Eukaryota > Viridiplantae > Streptophyta > Magnoliopsida > Poales > Poaceae > Aegilops > Aegilops tauschii. Next base: position 118,980,804 of record NC_053039.3, on the reverse strand, counting down.
GCCTTAGACGCACAGTTCGGGACCCCCTACCCAAGATCCGCCGGTTTTGACACCGACATTGGTGCTTTCATTGAGAGTTCCACTGTGCCATCACCGTAAGGCTTGATGGCTCCTTCGATCATCGGCAACGATGCGATCCAGGGTGAAGCTTTCCTCCCCGGACAGATCTTTGTATTCGACGGCTTCATACTGCGGGCCAACTCGCTTGGCCATCTGGAGCAGATCGAGAGCTACGCCCCTGGCCATCAGGTCAGGTTTGGAAACTTGAACTATACTGCCGACATCCGCGGAGACTTGATCTTCGACGGATTCGAGCCCATGTCAGGTGCGCCGCACAATCACGACGAGCATGACTTAACTCTGCCGTAGGACAGTGTTCGGGAGATCACACCTGCAACCGCTCCGGCCCTCAATCCGGAACAAATTGCGCCATCTGAGGATGGGTGGATAGACCCCGCCACGAAGGCTGCACTCTCAGTGGCGATAGAGCCGAATACTGACTTCACCTCCTACGAGAGCCGTGTTGCCAAATTGTTGGATTCGTCCCCAGCCACGGGCTCCGAGCCGCTTGCGTCCGTGCCTATCGAATCCGATTGGGCACCGATCATGGAGTTTACCTCCGCAGATATCCTTCAGCACTCGCCTTTTGGCGATGTGCTAAATTCATTAAGGTCTCTCTCCTTGTCAGGAGAACCTTGGCCGAACTATGTCCGGCTAGAATGGGATGCGGACGACGAAGAAATTCACTCCCCACCCACCACCCACTTAGTAGCCACTGTCGACGATTTAACCGACATGCTCGATTTCGACTCCGAAGACATCGACGGTATGGACGACGATGCAGGAGACGAACAGGAACCACCGCCCACAGGGCGCTGGGCAGCCACTTCATCACACGATATAATTACGGTGGATACACCCAAAGAAAACAATGACGAGGAACAAAAGGATGCAGCGAAGGATAGCTCCCTCGAGAAGCAACCAAAGCGACGGCGTAGGCGCCGCTCCAAATCCCGCCTCGGCAAAAACAACGATAACAGTGCAAGAGAAAATAACACCCCAGTCGACTCCAGAGGAAACAACGACAACATTGACCCAGCGATAGAGCAGGATGAACCAGCAAACGGCGAACATAGTACGGAGCAGCTGTCCGAACACGTCGACGCCGAGGATAAAGCTCATCAACCTCTCTCCGGAGAGGAAAACAGTCCGGACGACGATGCACACATCATCCCGGAAAGGCACTTGAAACAAGAGAACCTCTGTAACGCCCACGATGTGGCTATATCTCCCACGTGTCGAGGCACGACTTAGAGGCATAACCGCATTGTAGTTTTGTCACAAGAAGGGTCATCTTCACACAATCCCATGCAATGTACAAGAATGGGATAAAGAGTTGGCTTACAATCGCCACTTCACACAATACATAAATAAATCATACATCAATCAGAGTACACACATAGGTCCGACTACGGAACCAAAATAAAAGAAGACAACCCCAAATGCTAGATCCCCGATCGTCCCAACTAGGCTCCACTACTGATCAACAGGAAAACGAAACACAGTAATGGCCAACGTCTTCGTCGAACTCCCACTTGAGCTCGGTTGCATCATCTGCACTGGTATCGTCGGCACCTGCAACTATTTTGGAAGTATCTGTGAGTCACGAGGACTCAGCAATCTCACGCCCGCGAGATCAAGACTATTTAAGCTTATGGGTAGGAAAGGGGGTAGTGAGGTGGAGCTACAGCAAGCACTAGCATGTATGGTGGCTAACATATGCAAATAAGAGCGAGAAGAGGAGCAATTGAACGGTCGTCAACTAGTAATGATCAATAAGTGATCCTGAACTCCTACTTACGTCAAACATAACCCAAAAGCCATGTTCTCTTCCCGGACTCCGCCGAAAAGAGACCATGACGGCTACACACGCGATTGATGCGTTTTAATTAAGTCGAGTGTCAAGTTCTCTACAACCGGATATTAACAAATTTCCATCTGCCACATAACCGCAGGCACGGCTTTCGAAAGATAATACCCTGCAGGGGTGTCCCAACTTAGCCCATTATAAGCTCTCACGGTCAACGAAGGATAAACCTTCTCCCGGGAAGACCCGATTAGTCTCGAAATCCCGGTTTGCAAGACATTTCGACAATGGTAAAACAAGACCAGCAAAGCCGCCCGATGTGCCGACAAATCCTGATAGGAGCTGCACATATCTCGTTCTCAGGGCACACCGGATGAGCCAGACGTCGGGTTGGCATAGACCCTGGTTGCCCAGGGGGCGCCGGACATCGCTCAGTTTGGACCAGCACTCGAAGGAGCACTGGCCCCGGGGGGGGGGGGGGTAAATAAAGATGACCCTTGAGTCTGCAAAACCCAAGGGAAAAAGGCTTAGGTAGGCAGATGGTAAAACCAAGGTTGGGCCTTGCTGGAGGAGTTTTATTCAAAGCGAACTATCAAGGGGGTCCCATAAATCACCCAACCGCGCAAGGAACGCAAAATCAAGGAACATAACACCGGTATGACAGAAACTAGGGCGGCAAGAGTGGAACAAAACACCAGGCATAAGGCCGAGCCTTCCACCCTTTACCAAGTATATAGATGCATTAATTAAAATAAGAGATATTGTGATATCCCAACATAATCATGTTCCAACATGGAGCAAACTTCATCTTCACCTGCAACTAGCAACGCTATAAGAGGGGCTGAGCAAAAGCGGTAACATAGCCAAACAACGGTTTGCTGGGAAAGGTGGGTTAGAGGCTTGACATGGCAATATGGGAGGCATGTTATAGCAAGTGGTAGGTAGCGCAGCATAGCAATAGAGCGAACAACTAGCAAGCAAAGATAGAAGTGATTTCGAGGGTATGGTCATCTTGCCTGAGATCCCGCAAGGAAGAAGAACGAGTCCATGAAGTAGATGAACCAACGTAGTCGAATGGATCCTCACAATCGCAACGTTACCGGAACTACCAAGGAGAAGCACAACCGGAAAGAAGCAAACATCATGGTAAACAACCATCACATACACATGGCATGATGCACAAACAAGTATGATGCATGACCGATGTAATGAGGCATGGCATGGCAAAGTGCAACAAACAACACTGCAAATTAAGTGGAGCTCAATATGCAACGAGTTGCATATTGACGAAACACCACATCAATTATTTAGTTCTCTCTCGGTTATGTACCCAACAATATTAAATGTTGATTAACATGGCAAGAGGTGAAGCATAAGAAAACTACCTATCTAGGCAAGTTTAAATGAGGCCGGAACAACAAACAACAATTCCGGTAAATCTCCATATGCATATTTTAGATTTGGTACTGTTCTGCCATAAACACAATTTTAATGTTGTTAAACAGCAAAATAAAGTGCACCATGTTAAACTAGGCATTTTCTACCCCATTTACATATAAAGTTAATAAATTCCGAGTTACGGTTAATTAGTTGTGAAATAAATCATTTTAGCAAGGCATTTAAGCAAATTAATGCAAACATCAATTTAAACATTTTAAACATAGATGAAAGTGGCATATTATTGAACTACACAAATTTCTGAGCATTTAACATATATAATTTGTTTTAAACCGATGCATGGTTAAATAGTTACTAAATGCATGAACAACAGGGGGGTTTTCTGCAAAACTATAAATCCTGGGAAATAGACAAATTCGCTGACAGGGAAAAAACAGAAGCGGGCCGAATCTGCTGGGCGCTGGGGCGCTCACCATGGGCCAAGCCCAGATCGATAGGGAGACCAAGGCAGGCCGCGAAGGGGCGCGCTGGGCCTAGAGGTGCGGTCAACGCGAACGCTCCTGTTCGGGCGAAGCAGAGGAAGCACGGCACTGGCAGCAGGTCGAGGCAGGGGCCAGGCGTGGCGGCATCTTGGTCTCCGGCGGCGGAGCGGCGACCTGGAGGCAGGGACGAGGCCGGGGTGCAGGGACTCGTCGGATCTGACGGAGACAACGACGAACGGAGCAGGGCCGCGGCAGGAACTGCAAGACCATGACGGGGAAAAATTCAGAGAAGATACAGAGGGAGGAAAAGAAATAGAAGGAGAGGAGAAGGGGGTGCGCGCGGCGGAGGAGCTCACCGGCGGCTTGGCTGCTCTGGGCAGGGCTCGAGTAGCTCCACGGGGAGAGGAGATCCAGGGGCGGCGGAGCTCGACGTGGAGGCCTGCGGTGGCTTCCATGGCGCGGGGAGCACCTGTACAGAGAAGAGAGAGGATGGATGAGAGGCAGAGGAAGCCATGGGAGGGAGGAGGAACAAGGGAGAGAGCGACGACGCTCATCTGTTGGTTCAGCGGCGGCCGGCGGGGCGCTGAGCTGCTTGCTCGGGGACGAGCACGGGAGGCAGGGAGCTGGGGCGTTGCGGGAACGAGAGGAGAGGTGCTCGGGGACGCGGGGGCTGCTGATGTTGTTGCCGGTGGCGTGGACGGGCATGGCGACGGGGAGGCGCTCGGTGCTCACAGTCCATTCGGGATCGAGCAGAGGAGGGAAGAGGAGGATCGAGCAGAGGAGGGAAAAGGAGGCACGGCCTCGGGCGCTGGTTGGAGGGAGATGGATCTGGGAGGATCCCGAGGTGGGATTTGAGTGTGGCGGCGGCGGAGGAGGAATTTTAGGGAGTTGGTCTAGGGTTTGTCCAAATAGGCATGTGGGTGGACTAGATGTAGACTATATATATGGAAAAGGAGGGGAGTTGGATCATCCGATCAAAATTCGACGGTCGAGAATAGATAGGCTAGGAAAGTCTAAATAAGAAACGGAGATGTTTTATAGATGTTAGGGGATGATCCGGATCCAATGGTAACAACACCCGGGTCGGGTTCGGGACAATTTTCGGACGTTCGCGAGGAGGGGTTTTTGTGCATTGTGCAGAGAGGCTCAAACGGTCGGACAACAAAAGAACGGTGGTCTCGAAAAGGACAACGAAGGCAACAGGGAGAAGCGGGAACTACGAGCGGATGCAAGTTTTTTAAAAAATGACGGCAACGAAGTGCCGATGCCATGCAAATGAAGACATGATGAAAGCAACAAACAAATAATTAACACAGCTGACACGCAAAACATGGTAGGCGTCTGGAGCGTCGGTCTTGGGGCGTTACAACACTCCACCACTACAAGAGGATCTCGTCCCGAGATCTAGGATCGCACCGGAGAGAAAACGAAAAGGGAAGAGGTAAAACAAAGTTGCTTCTTCGACAAACGAGTGAAACCACGAACCTTGAGAGATTGAACGAACGAAAAGAGAGAATACAAGGGAGATGAACGAGATTGAAAACACTTCGTTATCAAAGAGGAACAAGGAACATTGCGAGAACCTTTGTAGGTTGAAGAATGTGGAACAAGAGCTTAACGGATCAAAAGGAATATGAAAGCACATCGGTAGAAATGAGATACAAGGAATACCATGTGAACCTTGGGGTTTGCAAAGCTATGAATGACGAGAACAATGGACGAGAAGTACATGCAAGCACTCTGGTTGAAACGAGATGTACAAGGAACGATAATGATCAATTATGATAATGCTCCGGTTGGAAATGAAAAGAATAGAATTTGAACTTGGCAAAATGAAAGCACTTGGATGAGACTCCGGTTAAAAGAGGAATGATAGACACAACACTCCGGTTAAAACAAGATAAAGAAGGAATAAGAATGATATAATTTGGACAACACTCCGACTGTAAATGGAAGGAATTGAACATGAACTTTACAAGATGAGAGGATACTTAATGAAATCAACAGCACACTGCCTCCGGAACTATTGCAAAAAAATGTCACAATGGGTCAGAAAGATTTCAAACAGCACTCTGGTTGAGAAGGGAGGCAAAACTTGACCGAATGGGAAGAACTTGAAAAGAGGGCACGACACTCCGGCTGGAAATGGATAAGCACGAAAAGAACACGGTCCTCACAAACCGAGAAGATGAGTGAAGAGAGCAACATCACAATGGCTCCGGAAGAAAGAATAAAAGATATATCATTGTGATAACAGAATGGAGAAGAAAATGACAACACCTTCCACAACTGAATTTGGAAAGTATCCTTGCAGGAAGGTTAGAACGGAGTTGTTGGAAAACCAACAACGAAAGGATATGATCCTCGTGGGCTTATGGAGACATCTCAAAACATGAGGTGACAACCCGCCACTAACGGAAACAGTTGATTGGATTGAGATCAACAAGGAGATGAAAACTTCTTCCACCAAGAGGATAAAGAGCAAGCTTGGGTCATTGATAAGCACCACAATAGCAACATTCCTTAGGGAAGGCTTGAGGTGAAACATGACACAAGATAACTCCAACGAAGAGATTGGTGGATTTAAAATATCTCATTCTTGACAACATGTGAATCATGAAACACGAACTCAAAGTGTCAAGAATGACATAACACCACCTCAAATGATAAGGTAGAATGAATTGTACTTCAGAATGCAAGATGAAGAATGCTTGGACTCCACAAAACACAACATGTGTTGAGCACCATGTTTATCTTTGGGTATAGCTTGGCGGATCATAACTTCGAGAGAAATCTTGAAGAACAATTGAAGAATGAAAGGAATCCTTGACGAACCACCATGTAGCGCCTCCATGAAGAACTCCAGGAATAAAAGGATGATAGAAAGAAAAGAGAAGTTGACAACACAAGGTGAAGCCTTGCAGTGATAAGATGAAGCTTTGAAATGATATGACCGAGAAAACTTGGAACTCTGGAAAGAAAGATGAACAAATGAAATCAAGAATTTTGATGAACCTCTGGAAAGAAGAAACTAGATCACTTGGATGAAACAAGAATAAGAATTACATTATGCTCATCCTTCACCAGTTTAGATTGATGACAAGCAACGGATTTGGCATACTACTTATTCTCGTAGAAAGGATTAAGAGAGATATAGCGCAAACTTGAGAAAAGTCTTCAACGATCCGCCGGTAGGATTTGGAAAGAACGAATGAATTGATATGATAACCAAGGAAGAGAACTCTTGAATGAACCACCGTAAGAATTGAAAATGAACGAAGAAAAGATAAAGAAACACCGGGAAGAATTAGAAAATGAACGAAGATACTTGAAAGAATTTAGATACAAGTGAAACGAAGATATCATGAACTGATTAGAGGATATTTGAACGATGCATCGGTAAGATTTGGAGAACGAGAGCTGAATGTTGAGAACGAATAAATCTTCTGAAATGATGGCCTTCGGAGAATCAAATTGAAATGACTCATGAATTGCCCCGGATGGGTGAAAAGAATTGCGCGATTGGAAACAATTTGAGAGGATGGCAACAAGTTAGAACCATGAATCTTCAAGAGAACGGACCAAGATTCAAGAGAAATTCTTCTTCGTTCTTCAAATGTTGAGAATGATGACGAGAAACACCACCATGAATTTTTAGGCACTCCGGAATGAAAATTAGAAAGGTTGAACCAACGATGAAAAGAATTTGAAAGATCTTGGAGAAAGACATATGACTGATGATAATTCATTCTTACGTCAAACTTTGCAATGAATTTGAGAATAACTCCGGAAAGAATTAGAAGAGTTAGGTAAGATCCTGGGAAAAAACCTGTGGGTTAGGGCCCACTCAAAAGAAACACCGTTGAAAAAAATTGCTTGAAAAGAGAGATTACACCGGTTGAATTAAATGGCTTGAATGAGGTAACAACCTCGAAATAGCTTGAACGAGTTGATAATGGAGACACAAATCTTCTGAGATATCTTCGGCACTGCAGAACAAATGAATGGCGAGAAGTGGATGATTAAGAGGTACACCAGCATGAGAAAGCATTTGAAACAAGGAAAGGAATGTGACCAACATTGAAGGCTTGAATTTAGTCCACCGGAGAAGAAAAAGAATGAAGAATGATAAACTTGAAGCTCCGTTAGTATCTTCCTGAGAATCACCGGATAAGAACATTGATGGAAAAGGATGGAGAGACTTCCCATCAATAAAAAGGATACTTGGTTAAGAAATCTTAGTGTTCGAAGAAAAAAGGGTGGGAGGGCGGGGAAAACAAAGGCAACTTGGGACGGATGAAACAAACACCGTTGAGAAAACTTAGAATTGATCTCGCGAATGTTGAAATGATCGGATCCACTTGAAGAGAAGCATGCCGGTTGGAAAAGAATTAACATGATGACCTCGATGATCAAGAAGGATTAGTATTCACATAGCAATATGAGAACACCGTTTAGGAAAGGTATGGATTCAACATTTGACTTCGAAGCAACTCGAATACCACAAATAAAATAAAACAAAGGATTTGGCTTGTAGAATAAGTCGGAACAAATACATATGATAGAGATTTACCCAATCCCATATCCTGCATCTGTCGGAAAGATATTCTAAGAGCTACTTGAATTCCCACTTATAAACTCCTGAAACTTTCTGGTTATGCAATCTGGTGTTGGGGATACAGGGGACGTAATATATCTCACCCAAACTAACAATACATAGATCCAGCTGTATCCATCCTTCAACACATAACCAAGAAACCTTCGGAAATCATTTACCTCAACCTTCGAAAAGCATCCGTTATACGAGTTATGGCAATACTCCCGAACTCCCGCACCAGTACTGGGTGGCGTCGAGGTGATCTCACCAACAACTGCATAAAAGAGATTTTCGATGTCGGCGAAACTCAGGTATTCCAGAACTGCAACGATAAAATTGTGACGACAACACCTCGGAGCTCAACTCCCCGGGACACTGCCACAACCCCTTAATGTCAGGAGGCACCAAGAACAATGTTCTCATCACAAAACCATCGGAACGATTCCAAGATACCCGCGTGATCCTAAATTTTTTTTAGTGAAACTTGGGAAGAGGAGAGTCAAAACATCTATGTCAGGAGTCCTCACCAGAGCGACGAAGGGACTGAGGAGTAAAAAGAATCCTACTCTCCGATATATATAATCCTAAGACTCAAAACATTTTTTTAGACTCAACAACGCCAACGATTCGATCAAGCAGGGGGCTCCTAAGTCGGGGATGGCTCTGATACCCACTTGTAACGCCCACGATGCGGCTATATCTCCCACGTGTCGAGGCACGACTTAGAGGCATAACCACATTGTGGTTTTGTCGCAAGAAGGGTCATCTTCACACAATCGCATGTAATGAACAAGAATGGGATAAAGAGTTGGCTTACAATCGCCACTTCACACAATGCATAAATAAATCATACATCAATCAGAGTACACACATAGGTCCGACTACGGAACCAAAATAAAAGAAGACAACCCCAAATGCTAGATCCTCGATCGTCCCAACTGGGCTCCACTACTGATCAACAGGAAAACGAAACACAGTAATGGCCAAGGTCTTCGTCGAACTCCCAGTTGAGCTCGGTTGCATCACCTGCACTGGTATCGTCGGCACCTGCAACTGTTTTGGAAGTATCTGTGAGTCACGAGGACTCAGCAATCTCACACCCGCAAGATCAAGACTATTTAAGCTTATGGGTAGGGAAGGGGGTAGTGAGGTGGAGCTGCAGCAAGCACTAGCATGTATGGTGGCTAACATACGCAAATAAGAGCGAGAAGAGGAGCAACGGAACGGTCGTCAACTAGTAATGATCAAGAAGTGATCCTGAACTCCTACTTACGTCAAACATAACCCAAAAGCCGTGTTCTCTTCCCGGACTCCGCTGAAAAGAGACCATCACGGCTACACACGCGATTGATTCGTTTTAATTAAGTCGAGTGTCAAGTTCTCTACAACCGGATATTAACAAATTCCCATCTACCACATAACCGCGGGCACGGCTTTCGAAAGATAATACCCTGCAGGGGTGTCCCAACTTAGCCCATTATAAGCTCTCACGGTCAACGAAGGATAAACCTTCTCCCGGGAAGACCCGATCAGTCTCGAAATCCCGGTTTACAAGACATTTCGACAATGGTAAAACAAGACCAGCAAAGCCGCTCGATGTGCCGACAAATCCTGATAGGAGCTGCACATATCTCGTTCTCAGGGCACACCGGATGAGCCAGACGTCGGGTTGGCATAGACCCTGGTTGCCCAGGGGGCGCCGGACATCGCTCAGTTTGGACCAGCACTCGAAGGAGCACTGGCCCCGGGGGGGGGGGGTAAATAAAGATGACCCTTGAGTCTGCAGAACCCAAGGGAAAAAGGCTTAGGTAGGCAAATGGTAAAACCAAGGTTGGGCCTTGCTGGAGGAGTTTTATTCAAAGAAAACTGTCAAGAGGGTCCCATAAATCACCCAACCGCGTAAGGAACACAAAATCAAGGAACATAACACCGGTATGACAGAAACTAGGGCGGCAAGAGTGGAACAAAACACCAGGCATAAGGCCGAGCCTTCCACCCTTTACCAAGTATATAGATGCATTAATTAAAATAAGAGATATTGTGATATCCCAACATAATCATGTTCCAACATGGAGCAAACTTCATCTTCACCTGCAACTAGCAATGCTATAAGAGGGGCTGAGCAAAAGCGGTAACATAGCCAAACAACGGTTTGCTGGGAAAGGTGGGTTAGAGGCTTGACATGGCAATATGGGAGGCATGTTATAGCAAGTGGTAGGTAGCGCAGCATGGCAATAGAGCGAACAACTAGCAAGCAAAGATAGAAGTGATTTCGAGGGTATGGTCATCTTGCCTGAGATCCCGCAAGGAAGAAGAACGAGTCCATGAAGTAGACGAACCAACATAGTCGAATGGATCCTCACAATCGCAACGTTACCGGAACTACCAAGGAGAAGCGCAACCGGAAAGAAGCAAACATCATGGTAAACAACCATCACATACACATGGCATGATGCACAAACAAGTATGATGCATGACCGATGTAATGAGGCATGGCATGGCAAAGTGCAACAAACAACACTACAAATTAAGTGGAGCTCAATATGCAACGAGTTGCATATTGACGAAACACCACATCAATTATTTAGTTCTCTCTCGGTTATGTACATAACAATATTAAATGTTGATAAATATGGCAAGAGGTGAAGCATAAGAAAACTACCTATCTAGGCAAGTTTAAATGAGGCCAGAACAACAAACAACAATTCCGGTAAATCTCCATATGCATATTTTAGATTTGGTACTGTTCTACCATAAACACAATTTTAATGTTGTTAAACAGCAAAATAAAGTGCACCATGTTAAACTAGGCATTTTCTTCCCCATTTACATATAAAGTTTAATAAATTCCGAGTTACGGTTAATTAGTTGTGAAATAAATCATTTTAGCAAGGCATTTAAGCAAATTAATGCAAACATCAATTTAAACATTTTAAACATAGATGAAAGTGGCATATTATTGAACTACACAAATTTCTGAGCATTTAACATATATAATTTGTTTTAAACCGATGCATGGTTAAATAGTTACTAAATGCATGAACAATAGGGGGGTTTTCTGCAAAACTATAAATCCTGGGAAATAGACAAATTTGCTGACAGGGAAAAAAACAGAAGCTGGCCGAATCTGCTGGGCGCTGGGGCGCTCACCATGGGCCAAGCCCAGATCGATGGAGAGACCAAGGCAGGCCACGAAGGGGCGCGCTGGGCCTAGAGGCGCGGTCAACGCGAGCGCTCCTGTTCGGGCGAAGCAGAGGAAGCACGGTGCTGGCAGCAGGTCGAGGCAGGGGCCAGGCGCGGTGGCAGCTTGGTCTCCGACGGCGGAGCGGCGACCTGGAGGCAGGGACGAGGCCAGGGTGCAGGGACTCGTCGGATCTGACGGAGACAACGACGAACGGAGCAGGGCCGCGGCGGGAACTGCAAGGCCATGACGGGGAAAAATTCAGAGAAGATACAGAGGGAGGAAAAGAAATAGAAGGAGAGGAGAAGGTGGTGCGCGCGGCGGAGGAGCTCACCGGTGGCTTGGCTGCTCTGGGCAGGGCTCGAGTAGCTCCACGGGGAGAGGAGATCCAGGGGCGGCGGAGCTCGACGTGGAGGCCTGCGGTGGCTTCCATGGCGCGGGGAGCACCTGTACAGAGAAGAGAGAGGATGGATGAGAGGCAGAGGAAGCCATGGGAGGGAGGAGGAACAAGGGAGAGAGCTACGACGCTCATTTGTTGGTTCAGCGGCGGCCGGCGGGGCGCTGAGCTGCTTGCTCGGGGACGAGCACGGGAGGCAGGGAGCTGGGGCGTTGCGGGAACGAGAGGAGAGGTTCTCGGGGACGCGGGGGCTGCTGATGTTGTCGCCGGTGGCGTGGACGGGCAAGGCGACGGGGAGGCGCTCGGTGCTCACGGTCCATTCGGGATCGAGCAGAGGACGGAAGAGGAGGATCGAGCAGAGGAGGGAAAAGGAGGCACGGCCTCGAGCGCTGGTTGGAGGGAGATGGATCTGGGAGGATCCCGAGGTGGGATTTGAGTGTGGCGGCGGCGGAGGAGGAATTTTAGGGAGTTGGTCTAGGGTTTGTCCAAATAGGCATGTGGGTGGACTAGATGTAGACTATATATATGGAAAAGGAGGGGAGTTGGATCATCCGATCAAAATTCGACGGTCGAGAATAGATAGGCTAGGAAAGTCTAAATAAGAAACAGAGATGTTTTATAGATGTTAGGGGATGATCCGGATCCAATGGTAACAACACCCGGGTCGGGTTCGGGACAATTTCCGGACGCGCGCGAGGAGGGGTTTTTGTGCATTGTGCAGAGAGGCTCAAACGGTCGGACAACAAAAGAACGGTTGGTCTCGAAAAGGACAATGAAGGCAACAGGGAGAAGTGGGAACTACGAACGGATGCAAGTTTTTTAAAAAATGACGGCACTGAAGTGCCGATGCAATGCAAATGAAGACATGATGAAAGCAACAAACAAATAATTAACACAGCTGACACGCAAACATGGAAGGCGTCTGGAGCGCCGGTCTTGGGGCGTTACAACCTCCGTAGAAGGCTTATTGTCACCGCGAGGAGTCTGAAAAAGCAGAAGCAAAGGCTCAAGGCCGCGCAGAATAGGCTCAATAGTAGATGGAACAAAGTGCTCGACACTGAAGAAAAATATGGTGGTAGTTGCCACACAAAGAGCTATCCAAAGCGCAAGCTGTTGCCTGAGTTCGACGATGAGGCCTTAGAGCCCACACAGCCAAAAATAAAACGGCTGACCCGTCGGATCGACCACCTTGGGGCCGCGACAGGACGGCTAACGAGGCCTCACATAAATCAGCACATGATCCACGCGAGGAATTGCATCAAAAGTCCGGCGTGACCAGATCCATCTACGGATCTAGGAAGCGCGCTCCAGCGCATAATCAAAACCGAACACTACAACCGTCAGAACGCAATGACGCATCCAAATATAGGGGTGCCGCACACCCTATGTTTCATCGATGAGGTGCTGGATCACGAATTTCCAGAGGGATTGAAACCCGTGAACATAGAGGCGTACGACGGAACGACGGTCCTTGGGGTCTGGATTGAGGACTTCATCCTCCACATCCATATGGCTCACGGAGACGATCTCCACGCCATCAAATACTTGCCCCTCAAGCTGAAAGGACCAGCTCGGCACTGGCTGAAGAGCCTCCCCGAAAATTCAATTGGAAGTTGGGAGGAGCTTGAGGATGCTTTTAGGGCCAACTTTCAAGGGACCTTTGTCCGACCTCCGGATGCAGATGATTTAAGTCATATAATTCAACAGCCCGGAGAGTCAGCCCAAAAGCTTTGGAACAGATTTCTAACTAAGAAAAACCAAATCGTCGACTGCCCAGACACCGAAGCCTTAGCAGCTTTCAAACATAGCGTCCGCGACGAATGGCTCGCCAGACACCTCGGCCAAGAAAAACCGAGGACAATGGCAGCCCTAACAAGCCTTATGACCCGCTTTTGTGCGGGCGAAGATAGCTGGCTGGCCCGTAGTAGCACTAGCGACCCAGGCACATATGAAGTCAGGGATGGTAATGGAAAACCACGCCGCAGTAAAAGAAAGCGTCGAAATAACGAAGACAGCCCAGACAACACGGCGGTAAACGCCGGATTTAGGGGCTCTCGACTCGGTCAGCGGAAGAAGCCTTTCAAAGGCAACAAGATGGACCGTCCAGCCTCAACAAGATTCTAGACAAATTATGTCAGATTCACGGCACCTCCGATAAACCTGCAAATCACACCCACAGAGAATGCTGGGTCTTCAAGCAGGCCGGCAAGCTAAACGCCGAACACAAGGGGAGGGAGACACGAAGTGAAGACGAGGATGAGCCTCGCCAGCAAAGCACTGGGGGACAGAAAAAATTCCCACCAGAGGTCAAAACAGTGAACATGATTCACGTAACAGAAAGAAGGAGCAAACATGCACTCCGAGACACATGTGCCGTAGAGCCCGTCACCCCTAAGTTCAACCCTTGGTCGGCCCGCCCAATCACCTTTGATCGCAGGGATCACCTGACAAGTATCCGGCACGGAGGATTGGCTGCCTTGGTGCTAGACCCAATTATCGACGGATACCATCTCACCCAAGTCCTCATGGACGGCGGTAGTAGTCTTAATCTGATATATCAGGACACAGTCCGCAAAATGGGGATAGACCCGACAAGAATCTGCCAAAGTAATACTACCTTTAAAGGGGTAATACCAGGCCCAGAGGCCCGCTGTACGGGCTCTCTAGTACTAGAGGTTGTATTCGGTTCTCCCGACAACTTCCGAAGTGAAAAGTTAAACTTCGACATCGCTCCATTCCGAAGCGACTATCAAGCGCTACTTGGAAGAACAACTTTCGCTCGTTTTAATGCAGTACCGCATTACGCTTCTCTTAAGCTTAAGATGCCCGGTCCACGTGGCATCATCACAGTTATTGGAAATATCGAGCGTTCCTCACGCGCGGAAGAACGTGTGGCGGCTTTAGCAGCCGAACACTGAACGGCCTCTCCAACCAGAATAAATGATCGGTCGTCAAGGCCGCGGACACGGCTAGACGAGTCCGGCGCATCACTGGCTGTAACAGCTTACATAAACCTGAGATTGGTTTGATGGTTATACCCCCATAGGCGGTACCAGGGGCTTCCCACATGTAAAAAGGACTACAGTTCGGCTCGACCTTACTTATTTTGAATTTTAATGGTTTATTGAGAACAACCAATTTTTCGCACGACAACTTTCACCTAAATTTTTCTCTTTTACAGACGATAATCGTGCTACACCCTTCCAGGATACGGCACAACGGAGACACAGGCGCAGACGTGCATTAGGGCCCCGCTCAAAGGTTTCTTTTTAGATTAAGACCCTGTGTAAACCTTTTTTACTGTCTCTTGTTGCTTCACATCCTCCGGATACTCAGTATAACCGAGAGGAATGCTGACGTTATTGGCATTTCGCCACGTCAGAATAATGCACGTACCTGGACACTCGGGGTTCATTATCAAGGGCGTTACTCAGTCCGGTATATATTGAAAAGAACGAATACCTTAGGGAGTGTTCGGCGTCGCGAGTTTGGCCTTATATGCATCAGCTCCGAATCATGTCTTTGGTCAAATGTTGGGTTTGCCCGGCTCCCGCGTTTTGCCACCTTACATTCCGCTCTATCGGCTAAGGTGGCACCGGGAGAACTACTGTGATTGTGCCCTGGTTCATCCGGATGAGCACCTCAGTAGAGAAAGCCGAAAACTGACTGTCATGATAAAGCGCGAGACTGGTCAACCACTCGATGACTTAGCGGAATCTTCGGGATTCCTCCGCATTAACGAAGGGCCGGTTTTCCCGGTCATGTACGTACGCGCCCCGTACTCGAATGAGCGCGGAAATACCAGGGGCTATATAGTAGCCCCACTGTCAAACTCCTATGGTCAAGTGAAAGTGTTAAAGCAATATAGTCCAATTGCCTCGTTTGTCGCGCTACCACCTCCTTAATGGACCAAGACGTTGGATCAAGTGTGAAGACGCGCTTTTGCGAACACCCCCGCATTATATGCGTGGGGGCTGAAGCCGACGACTGCAAACTTTCAGGTTATATATATATACATATACATAAACGACCGCACAGGAGGCATAATAATACATTCAGGCAAAAGTATAAACACAGCCTTTATAATTAAAATAACATTGTTCTTACAATTGGGATACATGTCATTAGAACATGACACTCTTCGAGCACTGAGCCTCTATTAAACGAGCGCCTTCGAGGACTTCTTCAAAATAGTGCTCGGCCGATACTCGGCCTACGGCCGAACTCTGGGTTGCAACAGCGGTGGCCTCCATCTCCGCCCAGTATGTCTTGACACGGGCAAGAGCCATCCGCGCACCCTCTATGCACGCCGACCTCTTCATAGCGTCGATATGCGGCACAACACCAAGGAATCGTTGCACTAAGCCAAAATAACTATTTGGCCTTGGTCCTTCTGGCCAAAGATGATCCACAACAGACCTCATGGCAAGCCCTGGCAACCTATGGAGCTCGGCCCACTCGGCCATTCGCTCATTTAACAGCAGCGGACGCACCGAAACATTGAACTGCGACCAGAACAGCTTTTCCACTTCGTGATCTTTTTGATCTTTGAAAAACTTGGTTGCATCAGCAGCACTTGCTGCCAAATCCGCGTATGCGTCTGCAGAACTCCATAATTGATCAAGAGGGGCATACTTAGGATCTCCAAACTTCGTCCGCAACAAAAAGGGCTTCCCAGCCGCGATATCTCCGGCTTGACATAGCTCCTCCTTCGCTGCTCTGATTTTTGAGCGGGCTTCCTTGGCTGCCACCATGGCTTTCTCCAGGTCCGCTGTCTTCATTTGGCTTTCCTTTTCAAGAAGCTCATAACGGTCAGCGACATCTTTTAACGCAATAGCCATCTTGGCTATTTGCTCTTTGCTCTCGCAATGTGTAGCCTGTTCGGCTCTTTACTCTTCGACCGCCTTTAGGGCGGCCACATCACTCCTCATGGCTTGTTCCTTGGCTCGGGCAAGTTCCGCCCGAAGGGTCTCCATGGCGGCAGCTCCATCTGCAGTCACAGCATATTATAGATACTAGCATTATGCTCCTCTTAATATATGTTGACCATCAGAGAATTCATACCCTGTGCCTCGTCAAGCCGCCTGTTTATAAGCACGATGTCGGCATCTACCGCATCAAGTTGCCGCTTTAGTTCGGCAAACTCACCAGTCCGGCTAGCCACCGGACCTTCAGCCACCTGCACATGAAGGCGGCATGATTATTACCTGGGACTATAATCCTCTGTTTGCCGCCATTTTCGACAGCAACTAGAGTCTCAGGGGCTACTATCTGTATAGGGCACACCTAGCGTGTGCGGTACCGTCAAAAAATATATATTACTTTGTGTACCTCAAAGCCTCTCAGCACGCTCATGAAAGCTTCATGCAACCCGCTTTTGGCGGATGAAATCTTCTCAACCACCGTACCCATTAGCGTACGATGCGCTTCTGAGATAGCCGCTTGCTCCAGAAGATTCATCAGTGCGTCTGGTCGCGCACCAGACAGTCCTGGACTCTTTCTATTGCTCTCTTTAGGAGCCGAATGCTCCAGACTTCGGGTGGCCGAAGGGTTACCTTCTGGCCTTGGCGGATCAGGAGAAATCCTCCGTGACGACACCTCAGGGTCGCCCGCCTCATGAGGCGGGGAGGCATGGGGAGGTGTTTCGCTCTCCATCATCTCCGGAAGAAGATCCCCCGAAGACGAACTCTGTCGAGAAGGGCTACAATCTGAACTACAAGATATACGCCTCGGTTATTGTCCTCAGAAATAAAGCAGGATATGTTTACTATGGAATACTTTTGTTTACTTACAGCTCGGTGGAGGGCTAGTCCCCTTGCGGGTACTATGCGGTAAGGATGCCCTCCGGGGTAGGGCCCCCTGACGAAGGTTTCTTCCCTCGTTTGGAAACCATTGTTTCCAAGTCTTCGGAGGCGGCCCTCTTCCTTCCTTGGGGAGAAGGAATTTTAGATTCTTCTCCCCGGTTATCCTCCTTCGCGGAGGCACTATTTCCCCCCGGTTTGGATGAATAATGAGTGAGGCCCGCTTTCGGCTTCTTTATTCCCTCCTTTATCTTCCCCCGAGGGCGCTTGATAAGGCGCGAGGTCAAGCATTCTGGCTAGTACTGGATCTGTTGAGCCTTCGGGAAGGGGGGCCGAACACCTGATCATCTTCGCCTTTTTTACCCAGTCCTGGTCAAAGAGCGACTTTTTAGAATGATGTTGTGATAAATAAAGAGACAACATGTTCGGCCGAAGAATCACTTACTTGGGTATCTGGACGATTGCAGCTCAGACCCGCATCCTCGGTGGTGTCCGGACACTTTATTTGTTATGCGAAGAACAATCCGTACATCTCTTCGTGCGTCATGCCGAGGAAGTGCTGAATAGTTCGCGGTCCCTCCGGGTTGAACTCCCACATACGGAGAGGTCGACGTTTGCGAGGCAGGACTCAACGAACTAGCATGACTTGCATTACCTTGACAAGGCGGACATCCCTCTCGAGGAGGTCTCGGATGCGGCTATGCAATATCGGCACATCATTTACTGGCCCCCAGTCCAGCCCCTTGTTGACCCATGACGTCAGTTGTGGCGGAGGGCCCGAGCGGAAAGCAGGGGCGGCTACCCACTTAGTACCACGGGGAGCTGTGATGTAAACCACTCCCGTTGCCATAAGCTGGACACCTCCGGGAAGGAACCCTTTGGCCATGGAGCATCGACGCCTTTGCTTATTATGGCACCTCCGCATTCTGCGTGTCGCCCATTAATCATCTTCGGCTTCACATTAAAGGTCTTGAGCCACAAGCCGAAGTGTGGGGTGACGTAGAGAAAGGCCTCACATACGACAATGAATGTCGAGATGTTGAGGAAGGAATTAGGGTACAGATCGTGCAGATCGATCCCATAATAATACATGATGCCGCGAACGAACGGGTGGAGGGGAAACCCCAGCCCGCGGACAAAGTGAGGGAGGAATACAACCCGCCGTCGGGAGACGGTGGCTGATTTTCTTGGCCAGATACCCGGCCTCCCGAAGCTTTTTGACATCCTTCTCCCGGACGGTAGAGGCCATCCATTTGCCTCCTGCTCCAGATCCGGACATTTTCGGAAGGCCTTTGTGGGCAGAGAAGATGAACGCTTGGGCGCTGGAACTTGAGCGGAGGGGAATGGATCGGGAAGGAGAAAGTGTGGGTGCGAAAGGGAGTCCTTATCCCCTTATAAAGGCAGCAGGGATTCTGCACCTTCCCACTTGCCTAGTAAAACCTATTATTCCCCATGCGCCGTAATTGATGGCGCGGTTGGGTTACCCACACCCGTATTGATGAGAATCCCGTGATAAGGGGACATGATCTCTGCTTCGACAAGACGTGCCAAGGAAACCGCCTCGCGATATGTGTAGTAGCTGGTTGAGAAAAACGGTTCGAATAATGACCGGGCCGTGGTATGATGTCATGTTGCCGAATGTGTCAGCAGATTAGATTTGTGGAAATATTATTCTCTCTATGGTGGTATGTGGAATTTGTTTTGTAGAGCCGGACTGTCACAACCCTAGTTTAGGCTTTGCTTGTCCTTGCATGATCATCATGTCTAAATTCTGAAAATTTGAATTGAGGGAATTTTCAAAGCCTCAGAAACCTTTTAAAAATAATCAACATTTAATTCTCATCAAATGAGTCCAAAGAAATGTTCCTGTTACTCTGTGAAAATATTGGTAAGAGGTAAAATTCAAACCAATATTTTTGGAATCACAGAAATATTTATTTTGGGCCTTTGACTTAAATCAATAACATATTTGAGTTGAATTTATTTCTGTTATATAAGAAATAAAGTTCAAATATTTTTGTAAGTTGCTTGTGACCTTGGACTAGTTTCTGAGCTCACATAACAATTTACAGAAAGTTCAAAATGATTTGATGTTTTAAATCAAATCAAAACCAATTGCAGAAAATAGAAAACAAGAAGAGAGAGAGAGAGAGAGAGAGAGAGAGAGAGAGAGAGAGAGAGAGATAGAGAGAGAAAGGACACCTACCTGGGCTTACCTCCTGTGCACCCCACTTGGACGGCCCAGCTGGCTGGCCCAGCCCACTAGGGGCATGCTTGTCTTCTTCCCCATGCCAGCGCACGAAGCAGCTCGGTGGCGAGCGCCGACGTCGCGCTTGGCCACCTCCTCCTTGCTGCCGCCTCCCCGACGTCGCCCTGGAGACGCCACGCGCCCCCAGGCCCTCTCAGCCTCTCCCCGATCTCCTCTCCTCCTCTAGCTCTCTCGCACGCAAAGCACCGAGCGCTGTTGTCGCCGCCGACGAGCACAACCGCGGCCATCGCCTCTCCCTCGCCTTTCCGTGCTGTCTAGAGGCTCCGCCTCGACGCCACGGAGGCCCAAGACGAAGCACGCGCCCACGGGACGCCCTAAGCGACGCCATCATCCTCATCCTCGCCGTCGGACGCCGGAGATCCCCCTCGCCGCCCCGCTCGCTTCAGCCCCTCCCCGAGCTCGCCGACTCGCTCCTCGTGTTCACCGTGAGCTGCTGATCATCCTCCCCCTCTCCGTTTTCTCTCTTGCACTCCGTAGCCACCGCGCCCCTCTCGCCCGACTGCGCCGCCGCCCGCACTCGTCGCTGACGCAGCTCCGGTGACCATTTGGTCCCGGGCGTGCGTCCAACATGCTCACCACCGCACGTAGAGCCTCCCTAGCGCCACGCTGCGCTCGTTTGCACACCGCAGCGCCGATCCCGCGAACACCCGAGCTCCGGCCGCCGCCCGGCTCGTCGCCGTCGTCGGCACCGGCCACCATAGGCCCGGCCTCCACCACCACTCGATGCGCGCCTGCAAGAGCTCTCCAACGAGACCAAGAATGGCCTCGTCTGTGCCCTGTGGGCGTTTCCCGAGCCGCGCCGCCATCTCGGGCCTCGCCGGCGTCGAGTCGCCGGTGGGTTTGACCCACTTTGACCCCGGCTGGGCCCCGCCCAGAGACTATGACATGTGGGGCCGGCCCTAACTCGATTAGTTAGGTGTTAGTTAGTGCTAATCACCGCTGTTAGGTGTTAATCCCCTCGCTAAACTAACCCTGAGCTACTGACATGTGGGCCCAGCCCTGCTGACATTTTTGTTAGAATTAGTCTAACCCTAATTAACCTAGTTAACTAACTGAGTCACTGACCTGTGGGCCCCACTGGTCAGGTTTGACCTGGACGGTGCCTGTTGACCTGCTGAGGTCAGCATGACGCAATGCTGATGCAGCAATGGGTTTTTCCTGGAATTATTCTTATTCAGGAAATTCAGAAAATGCCCAAAACTTCTAAAAATCATAGAAATTCAACCGTAACTCCAAATGAAATAATTTACATATGAAAAATTATCAGAAAAATGCAACCTATCCATCTGTATCATTTTCATGGATGTCAAACTAAGTTATACCTGCTGTGTAGGTGAAAACATGATAATGGCATTTTAAATGCTAAATATGGAGTTTGCATATGAACCCTTAGCTCATATGGACTTCATTTAAACTGTTGCTAGATGCATTAGTGTAAATCATAACATTCTTGACATGTCATGATCATGCATCATATTGTTGCATTGCATTGATTTTGTTCCCTCTTGTTTGCCGGTGTTTGTCCCCTCTCAGTAGACGTGGTTTCGACGATGAGTTCGATGATACCGATGAAGAGCTATACTATCTTCTGAAGTGCCAGGCAAGCAAAACCCCCTTGTTCATTCCGATACAATCCCACTCTCTCGCTCCTGCTCTCTTTTACTGCATTAGGACAACAATGATTCAACTGTTACAAGTTGTGGTAGTTGAACCCCTTTCCTCTGGATGACCTGTCATTGCCATAGTAAATAGATGAAACCCACTAGCATGAGTAGGAGTTGTTTGAGCCCTGATGTGCCTACTCATTCATGCTTGTTTGTCATGCCTGCTACTACTTAGAGTTGAGTCCGGTCTGAATCATCAGGAATGAATTGGAATGGTGATGAACATGTCCTACCGTGTGTGAGCTAAGTGTGTGAACATGATTTGGTAAAGGTAGCGGTGAGAGGCCATGTAGAAGTACATGGTGGGTTGTCTCATTGTAGCCGTCCTCAGGAACTGAGATCTGTGTTTGTGATTCATGAACAGCTACTACCATGCATTGGGCCCGAAACCAATGGACCCTCTCGGCTTCATAACCACCCTTGTCCTCTGTCCAGGAGTTGCAAGTAGTTTCTGGTGTTTGTAGTATGCTGGAGGCCATGCGCAGCGCTGACCCGCGGGATGGGCTGTGATGCGGTAGGCACGTGGCACGGTGTACCGGGCGCCCGTTTGGTGTCTCGGGAACCCTGCTCACATCGTTCGGGGCCGTATGTGGAAACTTCGGCCGGACTCCCTGCGGATGGAACCTGAATAGGCGATAAAACTAGATTAGAGACTTGAGTGGTTAGGTAGGCCGTGGCCGACACCCTCGCCAGGCTTCCGCTTGAAGGTTGTCGAGATACATGACGTGTACATGGCGGTAAGTGGCGCGAGCGTGTGTGAAGAAGTACACCCCTGCAGCGTTAACATCATCTATTCGAATAGCCGTGTCCGCGGTAAAGGACTTCTGGGTTGCCTGTACAGTTCATAGACAAGTGAAAGTGGATACTCTAAAAATGCGCAAGATAAGCGTGAGTGCTATGGATGGCGTTCTCGTAGGGAGACGGGAGCGGATCCATAGTGGTGTATTGAGTTAAACTCCAATACCCCCTTTGTTGATACCGATGCATATGTAGTTAGTTCTGATGTAAGTCTTGCTGGGTACATTTGTACTCACGTTTGCCTATTTTATGTTTTGCAGAGAGACGTCAGTCTCGCTAGTAGTTCCGCGTGGACTTCGACGTTTAGCTTGTTACCTCAGCTACGATCCTGTGCGCTCAGCAGGATCTAGTAGATAGTCAGGCTTCTCAGCCTTTTTCATTTGTAGATGTCTGTACTCAGATATGTTAAGCTTACGCATGTGTTTTGACTTCTATGCTCTGAATGTTGGGTCATGAGACCCATGTTTGTAATACCTCGCTCCTCGGAGCCTAATGAATAAATACTTTGAGTCGTAGAGTTTTGTTGTCATGCCATGTTGTATTTACACATATCGGGCATATTGTGTGTATGATTGAAATGCTTGGTATGTGTGGGATCCGACAACCTAGTTGTTTATCATTGGTAGCCTCTCTTATGGGGAAATGTAATCTTGTGCTTCCATGAGCCATAGTAGTCCGCTACAGCCCGGTTCACCGGAGTCCTGCTAGCCCAGCACTACTGCTCCGGAACACTTGACTGGCCGGCATCTGATTCACTTCGTTCCTGTGTCTGTCCCTTCGGGGAAACGTCACGCGGTGACATCCGGACTCCTGCCTAGCCTGCTACACCCCGGTTCACCGGAGTCCTGTTAGCCCAGTGCTACAGCCCAGATTCGCACGCTGCTGACCGACATGCTCGATGTTGATTCATGTATGCATGTCCCCATAAGTTAGTGCTACTTTGGGTTCACGACTAGTCATGTCGGCCCGTGTTCTCTGTCATATGGATGCTAGCGACACTATCATATACATGAGCCAAAAGGCTCAAACGGTCCCGGACCATGGTAAGGTGACACCCGTGGGAATACCGTGCGTGAGGCCGCAAAGTGATACGAGGTGTTACCTGCTAGATCGATGTGACTTGGAATCGGGGTCCTGACAGCTTTGGTATCAGAGCCTGACTGCCTGTAGGATTACCAAGCCAAACTGGTCGAAGTTGTGTCTAGAAATGCTTTAGTTATGTAAGGGAATTGATTGGGGAAGGGAACGTAAGGCTCTTTTTACTCCTTATACCTTATGCCCTTCTGATCTGAGTCACCCTCTTCTTTTCTACGGGGATTAAGAACTAGACCTTCTCATCTATCTATTAGGATGACGAGTTACTATGATAGAGACTTATAGGATTGTTGGTTCCAGGCCTCAATTCAGTTTCTACTACTTTTAGTATGTTGTCAGCTGAACCAGAACCTTGATATGATGATGCTAAGTGGTTATGCCACCATTTTCGCAGAATGTTCCAAATCTTTTGAGCATTTACAGCCGTTATGCTGTCCGAGTCATCCCAGGTCTCTAAATAGTCTGATGCATTTGCAAATCTCTTCTTCCCATTTCCGGTGTCCTTTTGGGCCAGATTAAGCACACCAAACGGTTTGTTGAGGTACTCCGTTGCCTCGGCGTATATGTCGAAGCCACTATTATGAGCCCACTCGTCTTAGAGAACTACTCGGTAATCTAGCAATGCTTTGCATCCCCAGTGTGATGATTCTGGCCATTACTCTCGAAAGTATCCCGTGATGCTACTTAGTAGTAGGTATTCTACTCCTGGGTTTTTTAGCCCAAAATTCACCCTACTTACTTCATGTTGATAGTGTTTGCTAGTTCCTTAGGATATTAGTAACCTTTGCGATAGTCCTCAAGGTCCGTGGTAAATCCTTCTTCCAATACCATGAACCATTATGGTAGAAGTTCTTTTAACCAAAAGATCACAACCAGGGTGCTCTTGAGGAGTACTCCATTCAAAATTTGTGACTCTACCAGTTCTACCTTTCTGCATGGGTTATCCAGAAGAAATATGTTGAACTCGTTCGAGATGCTAATCTGTGCATCCATAACTCAGAAAATCGTATGTTCCTTTGAGTTGTCCCTCTTTAGCTGTTTTCTGACCTTCGTCTATCAATTGATAGTCAAGAGTATGCGTGCATTTCGTTCATCGATGTCTATTATTTTTGTGGTCCGTCAAGCCATTCTATTCCAGAATGACTAGGAGAAACAAACTCCAGCACCTCATCCATTTCTTGGACTGGTCAAAGTAGTTGTATTCCGCAGAACAAAATGCCAATCCAGCTTTGTTCTGTTCTGCCTCGGAGTATTACCCCCTTTATGTCAGGATTGTCATGGAAATTGCACCACCTCCTATGAACTCTTGATATAGTGATACCTCTCGCCATCATTGTTCATTCCTCGGTCCCGTGTTGTTGCAACCGGAATACCGACAAGTGAACTGTAATGTGTGAAATCAATACTCCTAGCAACTAGTTGCTTGGTAGTAAATGGACAATATTCCCATTCTTAGCGTGTTGGTTATTGAATCATCATTCTAAGATAGATTGTGCTACCTAGTCCTTATTTCTGGTGCACTCTTCGATCAATGAGTTAGGATTATTTAATCCCTTGCTTATTTGATCATATCGTCTTGCTCTGAAAAGCAAGATTGTTCTCGAGCTTAGTAACATATCGGTGGTTCGTGATGTTCCGAATATCTTCTCGGAAGTATTACCAGGTTGTCACCTGACCGCTATGTTGAGTTCATGATCATGTTGGTTTTCCTCCAAACCACCCATTCTTCAAGAATCTGTGTGGGATACCCCTGAGCTAGTTGGTTAAGCCAAACAACAACTTGGAGAGTTGGAAGATAAAAGCTTGTCTAACTTAGTGCATTTTAAGGGATATCTTTTTGTGTGCGTGTGTGTGTTGAAGAAAGATGATATCTCCATCGATTGGTCCTCGTGATCAGTTGTTGGATCTATTGCCTTGTCAAAACTTTGACTTGAGTATGGGCTATTGTCAAGTCAAGTCAGAACCAGCGATGTTCGTAATATTGTCTTACTCGTGGTTGATCCCTCGAGCATACACCATTACATCTTTTGGTCTGACCAATGCTATCACCGTGTTCACATGATGATGGAAGTCCAGTGATATGGAAATTCCGATGAGTTGTTGTTGAGCCCATCAGGAGCATTTTGTCTCCTCCATGATTCATGTTGAACATCAAGCTAGTGTTGGAAACTTTTATAAGAATTATCTTCATGTCCCATTCGTGAAGAATATGTTGGATGAAAGAAGTGACTTTCTCTGATTCACGTGCATTTGGTGCAAGTTGCCGCCGTGAGTTCGAGAAAGATTGTTTTTGTTTCGTCTGGTACCATCCCAAGTCAGTCATGCATGTGCGAAGTATGCTATGGTTTGACAGGCTCGCAACCTTCATTCCATATGTATCCCTAGCACACCAAGCCACTAACTGATTTGTTCAAGGAGAAGAAGTTCCTTCATAAGAGCTAATCATATGACTTATGCAAGGACTTCGTTATCCGCGATGATGGTTCCCCACCTGAACTCGGTAGTGTTTTATTGTAAGACTACTATGTGGTCATGCTTGTCTGGGACAACGTGTTCACATGTGTGTAGCAGAACCAGCTCATGTTTTGGAGCTTGCTATCGTAGTTCATCTCCCGAGAATCTCGCAACGCCATCTCGTCGATTTATGTTGCAAACTTTCATTTTTCTCTCTAGACTGGATGAGTCTGGAATATCCTGACACCAACCAGATCTGAATCTCAGGCAGATATGATGGTTGGAACGTTTCCCAAGAACTGTAATATTGGTCTCTCTGTAACCCGGTGAAGTGGATGTCGTGGCCAACACACCCAGCCGGAAGACCTATTATTGTAGTATCTTGATTGAGGAAGTTGGCCACCTCCCCACAAGGATTCCGTAGAATTTACTTCCGTAGTTGTTCCTTGTGGATTATTGTGCTCCCGAAGTCCGACCTTTTACTTGATGTTCTAGATACCAAACCATATCTATAAATGGGTTACGCTAGCACATCAAGGAGAACATTAGAAGCGGAGTGATAAATGTCTCTTGGTCGATCATCCAGATTTTGTTTCCTTGGCCTCGCTAAGGTGAAATCTGAGAAGGTGTTATCTTCCTTTGCATCTGCATCCTCCACCGATATTCATCATGGTAGTACGAGGTGTCACCAACATCTTGGCACAGATGTTGGCAAACCTTGATGGATATGGAAATGCTCAAGTTCTTGAGAGCACGCTCAGGCACTAGGTTATATTCTCGGTATCTATTGGAATGTGCCTTCATTTGCCGAGTTGTCTTATAACTCTAGTTTCCTTTCCAGTCTGGGTATGTCATTCCTTCGAACTCCTTCAAACGATCGTTTGTGAATTTCCTCAGGCTGATATAGGGAGTTCCAATGATCTATGTATCAAAAGAAATTCCTTTTGTCACTTGAAGGAATAATTCTACGAGTCACCTTCCCCAAGGTGCCCCGTTATGGAATCATGACAATTTTTCCTCGCTACTTTGAAACCCTCGTCAAATTGTTTCTTCCGTCCCTCCTGACGCATGCTTTGCCTCTCAGCTCCAGAGATGTTTCTATGTCCCATTCCGTGAGTTGATCTTGTGATCATTAAGATGATCCTAAGTTGCTCGAACCTCAGGAAGATTGATTCTTCTAAAACTCTCCCTTTCTACTCGTTGTCATGTTGGATGTAGTTCTCAAAGCAAGACGTCGAGATCAAGGTGATGCAATGAATCAACATCCTCGAGAAAGACATCTGGATCGTGAAGATTGTTTTAGCTTGTGTCCCTCGGTCTTCTTACCTCACGACTTGAATCTCGAGACGATATTCTTGTTTAGTGGGGGTGAGTTGTCACAACCCTAGTTTAGCCTTTGCTTGTCCTTGCATGATCATCATGTCTAAATTCTGAAATTTTGAATTGAGGGAATTTTCAAAGCCTCAGAAACCTTTTAAAAATAATCAACATTTAATTCTCATCAAATGAGTCCAAAGAAATGTTCCTGTTACTCTCGGAATATATTGGTAAGAGGTAAAATTGAAACCAATATTTTTTGAATCACAGAAATATTTATTTTGGGCCTTTGACTTAAATCAATAACATATTTGAGTTGAATTTATTTCTGTTAAAAATAAAGTTCAAATATTTTTGTAAGTTGCTTGTGACCTTGGACTAGTTTCTGAGCTCACATAACAATTTACAGAAAGTTCAAAATGATTTGATGTTTTAAATCAAATCAAAACCAATTGCAGAAAATAGAAAACATTAATAAATAGAAAACCAGAACAGAGAGAGAGAAAGGACACCTACCTGGGCTTACCTCCTGTGCAGCCCACTTGGACGGCCCAGCTGGATAGCCCAGCCCACTAGGGGCATGCTTCTCTTCTTCCCCATGCCAGCGCACGAAGCAGCTCGGTGGCGAGCGTCGACGTCGCGCTTGGCCACCT
The DNA here is from genome assembly GCF_002575655.3 of Aegilops tauschii subsp. strangulata. NCBI lineage: Eukaryota > Viridiplantae > Streptophyta > Magnoliopsida > Poales > Poaceae > Aegilops > Aegilops tauschii. Next base: position 118,952,831 of record NC_053039.3, on the reverse strand, counting down.
CCTACTTGCTGCCGCCTCCCCGACGTCGCCCTGGAGACGCCACGCGCCCCCCAGGCCCTCTCAGCCTCTCCAAGAGCTCCTCTCCTCCTTTGGCTCTCTCGCACGCAAAGCACCGAGCGCTGTCGTCGCCGCCGACGAGCACAACCGCGGCCATCGCCTCTCCCTCGCCTCTCTGTGCTGTCCAGAGGCTCCGCCTCGACGCCACGGAGCCCCAAGACGAGCACGCGCCCGCGGGACGCCCTAAGCGACGCCATCATCCTCATCCTCGCCGTTGGACGCCGGAGATCCCCCTCGCCGCCCCGCTCGCTTCAGCCCCTCCCCGAGCTCGCCGACTCGCTCCTCGTGTTCACCGTGAGCTGCTGATCATCCTCCCCCTCTTCGTTTTCCCTCTTGCACTCCGTAGCCACCGCGCCCCTCTCGCCCGACTGCGCCGCCGCCCGCACTCGTCGCTGACGCAGCTCCCGTGACCATTTGGTCCCGGGCGTGCGCCCAACATGCTCACCACCGCGCGTAGAGCCTCCCTAGCGCCACGCTGCGCTCGTTTGCACACCGCAGCGCCGATCCCGCGAACACCCGAGCTCCGGCCGCCTCCCGGCTCGTCGCCGTCGTCGGCACCGGCCACCATAGGCCCGGCCTCCACCACCACTCGACGCGTGCCTGCAAGAGTTCTCGAACGAGCCCAAGAATGGCCTCGTCTGTGCCCTGTGGGTGTTTCCCGAGCCGCGCCGCCGTCTCGGGCCACGCCGGTGTCGAGTCGCCGGTGGGGTTGACCCACTTTGACCCCGGCTGGGCCCTGCCCAGAGACTATGACATGTGGAGCCGGCCCTAACTGGATTAGTTAGGTGTTAGTTAGTGCTAATCACTGCTATTAGGTGTTAAACCCCTCGCTAAACTAACCCTGAGCCACTGACATGTGGGCCCAGCCCTGCTGACATTTTTGTTAGAATTAGTCTAACCCTAATTAACCTAGTTAACTAACTGAGTCACTGACCTGTGGGCCCCATTGGTCAGGTTTGACCTGGACGGTGCCTGTTGACCTGCCGAGGTCAGCATGACGCAATGCTTACGCAGTAATAGGTTTTTCCTGGAATTATTCTTGTTCAGGAAATTCAGAAAATCCTCAAAACTTCTAAAAATCATAGAAATTCAACCGTAACTCCGAATGAAATAATTTATATATGAAAAATTATCAGAAAAATGCAATCTATCCATCTGTATCATTTTCATGGATGTAAACCAAAGTAATATGATAATGGCATTTTAAATGCTAAATATGGAGTTTGCATATGAACCCTTAGCTCATATGGACTTCATTTAAACTGTTGCTAGATGCATTAGTGTAAATCATAACATTCTTGACATGTCATGATCATGCATCATATTGTTGCATTGCATTGATTGTGTTCCCTCTTGTTTGCTGGTGTTTGTCCCCTCTCAGTAGACGTGGTTTCGACGATGAGTTCGATGACACCGATGAAGAGCTATACTATCTTCTGAAGTGCCAGGCAAGCAAAACCCCCTTGTTCATTCCGATACAATCCTACTCTCTCGCTCCTGCTCTCTTTTACTGCATTAGGACAACAACGATTCAACTGTTACATGTTGCGGTAGTTGAACCCCTTTCCTCTACATGACCTGTCATTGCCACAGTAAATAGATGAAACCCACTAGCATGAGTAGGAGTTGTTTGAGCCCTGATGTGCCTACTCATTCATGCTTGTTTGTCATGCCTGCTACTACTTAGAGTTGAGTCAGGTCTGATTCATCGGGAATGAATTGGAATGGTGATGAACATGTCCTACTGTGTGTGAGCTAAGTGTGTGAACACGATTTGGTAAAGGTAGCGGTGAGAGGCCATGTAGGAGTACATGGTGGGTTGTCTCATTGTAGCCATCCTCAGGAACTGAGATCTGTGTTTGTGATCCATGAACAGCTACTACCATGCATTGGGCCCGAAACCAATGGACCCTCTCGGCTTCTTAACCACCCTTGTCCTCTGTCCAGGAGTTGCAAGTAGTTTCTGGTGTTTGTAGTATGCTGGAGGCCATGCGCAGCGCTGACCCGCGGGGTGGGCTGTGATGCGGTAGGCACGTGGCACGGTGTACCGGGCGCCCGTTTGGTGTCTCGGGAACCCTGCTCACATCGTTCGGGGCCGTATGTGGAAACCTCGGCCGGACTCCCTGCGGATGGAACCTGAATAGGCGATAAACCTGGACTAGAGACTTGAGTGTTTAGGTAGGCCGTGGCCGACACCCTCGCCAGGCTTCCGCTTGAAGGTTGCCGAGATACATGACGTGTACATGGTGGTAAGTGGCGCGAGCGTGTGTGAAGAAGTACACCCCTGCAGGGTTAACATCATCTATTCGAATAGCCGTGTCCGCGGTAAAGGACTTCTGGGTTGCCTGTACAGTTCATAGACAAGTGAAAGTGGATACTCTAAAAATGCGCAAGATAAGCGTGAGTGCTATGGATGGCGTTCTCCTAGGGAGACGGGAGGGATCCATAGTGGTGTATTGATATGGTGAATATGTGGACTCGTGTGCACCACCTCAAAAGAGTTACTTGCAGTCATGGTTTAGGTTAGCCACTGAGTCAAAGCTGGCTTGCTGCAGTTAAACTCCACTACCCCCTTTGTTGATACCGATGCAGATGTAGTTAGTTCTGATGTAAGTCTTGCTGGGTACATTTGTACTCACGTTTGCCTATTTTATGTTTTGCAAAGAGACGTCAGTCTCGCTAGTAGTTCCGCGTGGACTTTGACATTTAGCTTGTTACCTCAGCTACGATCTTGTGCCCTCGGCAGGATCTAGTAGATAGTCAGGCTTCTCAGCCTTTTTCATTTGTAGATGTCTGTACTCAGACATGTTAAGCTTCCGCATGTGTTTTGACTTGTATGCTCTGAATGTTGGGTCATGAGACCCATGTTTGTAATATCTCGCTCCTCGGAGCCTAATGAATAAATACTTTGAGTCGTAGAGTTTTATTGTGATACCATGTTGTATTTACACATGAGGCATATTGTGTGTATGATTGAAATCCTTGGTATGTGTGGGATCCGACAACCTAGTTGTTTATCCTTGGTAGCCTCTCTTATGGGGAAATGTAGTCTTGTGCTTCCATGAGCCATAGTAATCCGCTACAGCCCGGTTCACCGGAGTCCTGCTAGCCCAGCACTACTGCTCCGGAACACTTGACTGGCTGGCATGTGATTCACTTCGTTCATGTGTCTGTCCCTTCGGGGAAACGTCACGCAGTGACATCCGGAGTCCTGCCTAGCCTGCTACAGCCCGGTTCACCGGAGTCCTGTTAGCCCAGTGCTACAGCCCGGTTCACCGGAGTCCTGTTAGCCCAGTGCTACAGCCCGGATTCGCACGCTGCTGACCGACATGCTCGATGTTGATTCATGTATGCCTGTCCCCGTAAGTTAGTGACACTTTGGGTTCACAACTAGTCATGTCGGCCCGGGTTCTCTGTCATATGGATGCTAGCGACACTATCATATACGTGAGCCAAAAGGCGCAAACGGTCCCGGACCATGGTAAGGTGACACCCGTGGGAATACCGTGCGTGAGGCCAGAAAGTGATATGAGGTGTTACCTGCTAGATCGATGTGACTTGGAATCGGGGTCCTGACAGCTTTGGTATCAGAGCCTGACTGCCTGTAGGATTACCAAGCCAAACTGGTCGAAGTTATGTCTAGAAATGCTTTAGTTATGTAAGGGAATTGATTGGGGAAGGGAACGTAAGGCTCTTTTTACTCCTTATACCTTATGCCCTTCTAATCTGAGTCACCCTCTTCTTTTCTACGGGGATTAAGAACTAGACCTTCTCATCTATCTATTAGGATGACGAGTTACTATGATAGAGACTTATAGGATTGTTGGTTCCAGGCCTCAATTCAGTTTCTACTACTTTTAGTATGTTGTCAGCTGAACCAGAACCTTGATATGATGATGCTAAGTGGTTATGCCACCATTTTCGCAGAATGTTCCAAATCTTTTGAGCATTTACAGCCGTTATGCTGTCCGAGTCATCCCAGGTCTCTAAATAGTCTGATGCATTTGCAAATCTCTTCTTCCCGTTTCCGGTGTCCTTTTGGGCCAGATTAAGCACACCAAACGGTTTGTTGAGGTACTCTGTTGCCTCGGCGTATATGTCGAAGCCACTATTATGACCCCACTCGTCTTAGAGAACTACTCGGTAATCTAGCAATGCTTTGCATCCCCAGTGTGATGATTCTGGCCATTACTCTCGAAAGTATCCCGTGATGCTACTTAGTAGTAGGTATTCTACTCCTGGGTTTTTAGCCCAAAATTCACCCTACTTACTTCATGTTGATAGTGTTTGCTAGTTCCTTAGGATATTAGTAACCTTTGCGATAGTCCTCAAGGTCCGTGGTAAATCCTTCTTCCAATACCATGAACCATTATGGTAGAAGTTCTTTGAACCAAAAGATCACAACCAGGGTGCTCTTGAGTACTCCATTCAAAATTTGTGACTCTACCAGTTCTACCTTTCTGCATGGGTTATCCAGAAGAAATATGTTGAACTCGTTCGACATGCTAATCTGTGCATCCACAACTCAGAAAATCGTATGTTCCTTTGAGTTGTCCCTCTTTAGCTGTTTTCTGACCTTCGTCTATCAATTGATAGTCAAGAGTATGCGTGCATTTCGTTCATCGATGTCTATTATTTTTGTGGTCCGTCAAGCCATTCTATTCCAGAATGACTAGGAGAAACAAACTCCAGCACCTCATCCATTTCTTGGACTGGTCAAAGTAGTTGTATTCCGCAGATCAAAATGCCAATCCAGCTTTGTTCTGTTCTGCCTCGGAGTATTACCCCCTTTATGTCAGGATTGTCATGGAAATTGCACCACCTCCTATGAACTCTTGATATAGTGATACCTCTCGCCATCATTGTTCATTCCTCGGTCCCGTGTTGTTGCAATCGGAATACCGACAAGTGAACTGTAATGTGTGAACTCAATACTCCTAGCAACTAGTTGCTTGGTAGTAAATGGACAATATTCCCATTCTTAGCGTGTTGGTTATTGAATCATCATTCTAAGATAGATTGTGCTACCTAGTCCTTATTTCTGGTGCACTCTTCGATCAATGAGTTAGGATTATTTAATCCCTTGCTTATTTGATCTTATCGTCTTGCTCTGAAAAGCAAGATTGTTCTCGAGCTTAGTAACATATCGGTGGTTCGTGATGTTCCGAATATCTTCTCGGAAGTATTACCAGGTTGTCACCTGACCGCTATGTTGAGTTCATGATCATGTTGGTTTTCCTCCAAACCACCCATTCTTCAAGAATCTGTGTGGGATACCCCTGAGCTAGTTGGTTAAGCCAAACAACAACTTGCAGAGTTGGAAGATAAAAGCTTGTCTGACTTAGTTCATGTTAAGGGATATCTTTTTGTGTGTGTGTGTGTGTGTTGAAGAAAGATGATATCTCCATCGATTGGTCCTCGTGATCAGTTGTTGGATCTATTGCCTTGTCAAAACTTTGACTTGAGTATGGGCTATCGTCAAGTCAAGTCAGAACCAGCGATGTTCGTAATATTGTCTTACTCGTGGTTGATCCCTCGAGCATACACCATTACATCTTTTGGTCTGACCAATGCTATCACCGTGTTCACATGATGATGGAAGTCCAGTGATATGGAAATTCCGATGAGTTGCTGTTGAGCCCATCAGGAGCATTTTGTCTCCTCCATGATTCATGTTGAACATCAAGCTAGTGTTGGAAACATTTATAAGCATTATCTTCATGTCCCATTCGTGAAGAATATGTTGGATGAAAGAAGTGACTTTCTCTGATTCATGTGCATTTGGTGCAAGTTGCCGCCGTGAGTTCGAGAAAGATTGTTTTTGTTTCCTCTGGTACCATCCCAAGTCAGTCATGCATGTGCGAAGTATGCTATGGTTTGACAGGCTCGCAACCTTCATTCCATATGTATCCCTAGCACACCAAGCCACTAACTGATTTGTTCAAGGAGAAGAAGTTCCTTCATAAGAGCTAATCATATGACTTATGCAAGGACTTCGTTATCCGCGATGATGGTTCCCCACCTGAACTCGGTAGTGTTTTATTGTAAGACTACTATGTGGTCATGCTTGTCTGGGACAACGTGTTCACATGTGTGTAGCAGAACCAGCTCATGTTTTGGAGCTTTCTATCGTAGTTCATCTTCCGAGAATCTCGCAACGGCATCTCGTCGATTTATGTTGCAAACTTTCATTTTTCTCTCTAGACTGGATGAGTCTGGAATATCCTGACACCAACCAGATCTGAATCTCAGGCAGATATGATGGTTGGAACGTTTCCCAAGAACTGTAATATTGGTCTCTCTGTAACCCGGTGAAGTGGATGTCGTGGCCAACACACCCAGCCGGAAGACCTATTATTGTAGTATCTTGATTGAGGAAGTTGGCCACCTCCCCACAAGGATTCCGTAGAATTTACTTCTGTAGTTGTTCCTTGTGGATTATTGTGCTCCCGAAGTCCGACCTTTTACTTGATGTTCTAGATACCAAACCATATCTATAAATGGGTTACGCTAGCACATCAAGGAGAACATTAGAAGCGGAGTGCTAAATGTCTCTCGGTCGATCATCCAGATTTTGTTTCCTTGGCCTCGCTAAGGTGAAATCTGAGAAGGTGTTATCTTCCTTTGCATCTGCATCCTCCACCGATATTCATCATGGTAGTACGAGGTGTCACCAACATCTTGGCACAGATGTTGGCAAACCTTGATGGATATGGAAATGCTCAAGTTCTTGAGAGCACGCTTAGGCACTAGGTTATATTCTCGGTATCTATTGGAATGTGCCTTCATTTGTCGAGTTGTCTTATAACTCTAGTTTCCTTTCTAGTCTGGGTATGTCATTCCTTCGAACTCCTTCAAACGATCGTTTGTGAATTTCCTCAGGCTGGTATAGGGAGTTCCAATGATCTATGTATCAAAAGTAATTCCTTTTGTCACTTGAAGGAATAATTCTACGAGCCACCTTCCCCAAGGTGCCCCGTTATGGAATCATGACAATTTTCCTCGCTACTTTGAAACCCTCGTCAAATTGTTTCTTCCGTCCCTCCTGACGCATGCTTTGCCTCTCAGCTCCAGAGATGTTTCTATGTCCCATTCCGTGAGTTGATCTTGTGATCATTAAGATGATCCTAAGTTGCTCGAACCTCAGGAAGATTGATTCTTCTAAAACTCTCCCTTTCTACTCGTTGTCATGTTGGATGTAGTTCTCAAAGCAAGACGTCAAGATCAAGGTGATGCAATGAATCTACATCCTCGAGAAAGACATCTGGATCGTGAAGATTGTTTTAGCTTGTGTCCCTCGGTCTTCTTACCTCACGACTTGAATCTCGGGACGAGATTCTTGTTTAGTGGGGGTGAGTTGTCACAACCCTAGTTTAGCCTTTGCTTGTCCTTGCATGATCATCATGTCTAAATTCTGAAATTTTGAATTGAGGGAATTATCAAAGCCTCAGAAACCTTTTAAAAATAATCAACATTTATATCTCATCAAATGAGTCCAAAGAAATGTTCCTGTTACTCTGTGAAAATATTGGTAAGAGGTAAAATTCAAACCAATATTTGTTGAATCACAGAAATATTTATTTTGGGCCTTTGACTTAAATCAATAACATATTTGAGTTGAATTTATTTCTGTTATATAAGAAATAAAGTTCAAATATTTTTGTAAGTTGCTTGTGACCTTGGACTAGTTTCTGAGCTCACATAACAATTTACAGAAAGTTCAAAATGATTTGATGTTTTAAATCAAATCAAAACCAATTGCAGAAAATAGAAAACATTGATAAATAGAAAACCAGAAGAGAGAGAGAGAAAGGACACCTACCTAGGCTTACCTCCTGTGCAGCCCACTTGGACGGCCCAGCTGGCTGGCCCAGCCCACTAGGGGCATGCTTGTCTTCTTCCCCATGCCAGCGCACGAAGCAGCTCGGTGGCGAGTGCCGACGTCGCGCTTGGCCACCTCCTGCTTGCTGCCGCCTCCCCGACGTCGCCCTAGAGACGCCACGCGCCCCCAGGCCCTCTCAGCCTCTCCCCGAGCTCCTCCCCTCCTCTGGCTCTCTCACACGCAAAGCACCGAGCGCTGTCGTCGCCGCCGACGAGCATAACCGCGGCCATCGCCTCTCCCTCGCCTCTCTGTGCTGTCCAGAGGCTCCGCCTCGACGCCACGGAGCCCCAAGACGAGCACGCGCCCGCGGGATGCCCTAAGCGACGCCATCATCCTCATCCTCGCCGTTGGACGCCGGAGATCCCCCTCGCCGCCCCGCTCGCTTCAGCCCCTCCCCGAGCTCGCCGACTCGCTCCTCGTGTTCACCGTGAGCTGCTCCCTAGCGCCACGCTGCGCTCGTTTGCACACCGCAGCGCCGATCCCGCGAACACCCGAGCTCCGGCCGTCGCCCGGCTCATCGCCGTCGTCGGCACCGGCCACCATAGGCCCGGCCTCCACCACCACTCGACGCGTGCCTGCAAGAGTTCTCCAACGAGCCCAAGAACGGCCTCGTCTGTGCCCTGTGGGTGTTTCCCGAGCCGCGCCGCCGTCTTGGGCCACGCCGGTGTCCAGTCGCTGGTGGGGTTGACCCACTTTGACCCCGGCTGGGCCCTGCCCAGAGACTATGACATGTGGGGCCGGCCCTAACTGGATTAGTTAGGTGTTAGTTAGTGCTAATCACCGCTGTTAGGTGTTAATCCCCTCGCTAAACTAACCCTGAGCCACTGACATGTGGGCCCAGCCCTGCTGACATTTTTGTTAGAATTAGTCTAACCCTAATTAACCTAGTTAACTAACTGAGTCACTGACCTGTGGGCCCCACTGGTCAGGTTTGACCTGGACGGCGCCTGTTGACCTGCTGAGGTCAGCATGACGCAATGCTGACGCAGTAATAGGTTTTTCCTGGAATTATTCTTATTCAGGAAATTCAGAAAATGCCCAAAACTTCTAAAAATCATAGAAATTCAACCGTAACTCCAAATGAAATAATTTATATATGAAAAATTATCAGAAAAATGCAATCTATCCATCTGTATCATTTTCATGGATGTCAACCAAAGTAATATGATAATGGCATTTTAAATGCTAAATATGGAGTTTGCATATGAACCCTTAGCTCATATGGACTTCATTTAAACTGTTGCTAGATGCATTAGTGTAAATCATAACATTCTTGACATGTCATGATCATGCATCATATTGTTGCATTGCATTGATTGTGTTCCCTCTTGTTTGCCGGTGTTTGTCCCCTCTCAGTAGACGTGGTTTCGACGATGAGTTCGATGACACCGGTGAAGAGCTATACTATCTTCTGAAGTGCCAGGCAAGCAAAACCCCCTTGTTCATTCCGATACAATCCCACTCTCTCGCTCCTGCTCTCTTTTACTGCATTAGGACAACAACGATTCAACTGTTACATGTTGCGGTAGTTGAACCCCTTTCCTCTACATGACCTGTCATTGCCACAGTAAATAGATGAAACCCACTAGCATGAGTAGGAGTTGTTTGAGCCCTGATGTGCCTACTCATTCATGCTTGTTTGTCATGCCTGCTACTACTTAGAGTTGAGTCAGGTCTGATTCATCGGGAATGAATTGGAATGGTGATGAACATGTCCTACTGTGTGTGAGCTAAGTGTGTGAACACGATTTGGTAAAGGTAGCGGTGAGAGGCCATGTAGGAGTACATGGTGGGTTGTCTCATTGTAGCCATCCTCAGGAACTGAGATCTGTGTTTGTGATCCATGAACAGCTACTACCATGCATTGGGCCCGAAACCAATGGACCCTCTCGGCTTCTTAACCACCCTTGTCCTCTGTCCAGGAGTTGCAAGTAGTTTCTGGTGTTTGTAGTATGCTGGAGGCCATGCGCAGCGCTGACCCGCGGGGTGGGCTGTGATGCGGTAGGCACGTGGCACGGTGTACCGGGCGCCCGTTTGGTGTCTCGGGAACCCTGCTCACATCGTTCGGGGCCGTATGTGGAAACTTCGGCCGGACTCCCTGCGGATGGAACCTGAATAGGCGATAAACCTGGACTAGAGACTTGAGTGTTTAGGTAGGCCGTGGCCGACACCCTTGCCAGGCTTCCGCTTGAAGGTTGCCGAGATACATGGCATGTACATGGTGGTAAGTGGCGAGAGCGTGTGTGAAGAAGTACACCCCTGCAGGGTTAACATCATCGATTCGAATAGCCGTGTCCGCGGTAAAGGACTTCTGGGTTGCCTGTACAGTTCATAGACAAGTGAAAGTGGATACTCTAAAAATGCGCAAGATAAGCGTGAGTGCTATGGATGGCGTTCTCGTAGGGAGACGGGAGCGGATCCATAGTGGTGTATTGATATGGTGAATATGTGGACTCGTGTGCGTCACCTCAAAAGAGTTACTTGCAGTCATGGTTTAGGTTAGCCACTGAGTCAAAGCTGGCTTGCTGCAGTTAAACTCCACTACCCCCTTCGTTGATACCGATGCATATGTAGTTAGTTCTGATGTAAGTCTTGCTGGGTACATTTGTACTCACGTTTGCCTATTTTATGTTTTGCAGAGAGACGTCAGTCTCGCTAGTAGTTCCGCGTGGACTTCGACGTTTAGCTTGTTACCTCAGCTACGATCCTGTGCCCTCGGCAGGATCTAGTAGATAGTCAGGCTTCTCAGCCTTTTTCATTTGTAGATGTCTGTACTCAGACATGTTAAGCTTACGCATGTGTTTTGACTTGTATGCTCTGAATGTTGGGTCATGAGACCCATGTTTGTAATATCTCGCTCCTCGGAGCCTAATGAATAAATACTTTGAGTCGTAGAGTTTTGTTGTGATGCCATGTTGTATTTACACATATCGGGCATATTGTGTGTATGATTGAAATGCTTGGTATGTGTGGGATCCGACAACCTAGTTGTTTATCCTTGGTAGCCTCTCTTATGGGGAAATGTAGTCTTGTGCTTCCATGAGCCATAGTAGTCCGCTACAGCCCGGTTCACCGGAGTCCTACTAGCCCAGCACTACTGCTCCGGAACACTTGACTGGCCGACATGTGATTCACTTCGTTCATGTGTCTGTCCCTTCAGGGAAACGTCACGCGGTGACATCCGGAGTCCTGCCTAGCCTGCTATAGCCCGGTTCACCGGAGTCCTGTTAGCCCAGTGCTACAGCCCGGATTCGCACGCTGCTGACCGACATGCTCGATGTTGATTCATGTATACCTGTCCCCGTAAGTTAGTGCCACTTTGGGTTCACGACTAGTCATGTCGGCCCGGGTTCTCTGTCATATGGATGCTAGCGACACTATCATATACGTGAGCCAAAAGGCGCAAACGGTCCCTGGCCATGGTAAGGTGACACCCATGGGAATACCGTGCGTGAGGCCGCAAAGTGATATGAGGTGTTACCGGCTAGATCGATGTGACTTGGAATAGGGGTCCTGACACATACACTATCCTTGTGTTCAAAATCTTCTATGGAATATTCGAAGGAGGAACCCGCCTTGCAATGCCGAAGACAATCTGTGCGCCGGACTCATCGTCATTGAAGCCTGGTTCAGGGGCTACTGAGGGAGTCCTGGATTAGGGGGTCCTCGGACAGCCGGACTATACACTTTAGTCGGACTGTTGGGCTATGAAGATACAAGATTGAAGACTTTGTCCCGTGTCCGGATGGGACTCTCCTTGGCGTGGAAGGCAAGCTTGGCAATACAGATATGTAGATCTCCTCCCTTGTAACCGACTCTGTGTAACCCTAGCCCCCTCCGGTGTCTATATAAACAGGAGGGTTTAGTCCGTAGGACAACAACAATCATACGATAGGCTAGCTTCTAGGGTTTAGCCTCTATGATCTCGTGGTAGATCAACTCTTGTAATACTCATGTCATCAAGATCAATCAAGCAGGAAGTAGGGTTTTACCTCCATCGAGAGGGCCCGAACCTGGGTAAACATCGTGTCCCCCGCCTCCTGTTACCATCCGCCTTAGACGCATAGTTCGGGACCCCCTACCCGAGATCCGCCGGTTTTGACACCGACAGAGGTTTCGATTATCGGTTGCCAATGGCTAGTAATTGGAGTTTCATTCAATTTGGGGAGATAATCTGTAGCCAATATCCTTGGGGTTCGCTTGATGAAGTGATATACAAATACTATGATGGGGAAAAGAAATGGGTGACAGTTAGTAATGATGAAGAGCTGGCTACCATGTTTGTTAGGCATAAAGAGAAAGATAATTTTCATGTGAGGCTGCAAGTTGATGTGCTTGAGCAGACATTTGGACCTAGGATGACATGTGCAACATCTCGGGGAGAACCAAGTCGTCGTAATGGCATCTCTAGCCAGAACAGTTCAGTTGGTGCACGGCGACGTGGTGGCTCGACAAGTGTGGGCAACGGCAATAGGGTCCCCCTTGAAGTGGAGCCTGATGACTACAATTCTGGGGTTGATGAAGAGAAGCTATATTCTGATGTTATTCAGAATTTATGATGGGCACCTCGGGCTGAAAACCAAGATGAGGCTCAGAATGCAGTCCATGTGGATGATGACGCGGTGGGTGAGGACGAAGACCTTGCAGCTGTTGAATGGGGCCCTTTGAACCCTCATATGGAAGAAGGTACAGTTTTTGCATCCATGAATGAGTGTAGAAATGCACTTGTGACATACTGCATCAAGGTAGAATGTACTTTCAAAGTTGACAACAGCGATCAAGTACATTACAGAGTGCACTCTTCGACTGAGGGTTGTCCATGGAGGCTGCTCGCATCTAAAATGCGAAATAGCACTAATGTTTAGGTCAAAGTGAACCCTTTTAAGCACACATGCCAGGAATAAACCCTTAGGAAGGATACAATCAGTAGAGCCAAGTCAAGATGGGTGGCAGAAGAAGTAAAGAAGTGGGTGAAAGAAAACCAGCAAGTGCGTCCAAAGGAATTGCAGAAGAACATCAAAGATAAGTTCAAGATAGATTTACCATAGATGAGGTTGTTCAATGGTAAACAACATGCTATGGATCCTATTTATGGTAACTGGCAGGAAAGTTTTCAATTGTTGTATTCATTCAAAGGTGAAGTAGAGGGGACAAGCCCAGGTAGTATTGTAGATATTGATCACCACACCGTGGAGTACACATTCAGGGGAGTGACAAAGACCAAGGAATGCTTTAGGAGGGTTTTTGTCTGCTTTGAGGCTTGTCGCCGGGGTTTTTTGGCAGGCTGCGGGCCTTATTTGGCTATTGATGCCACTTTTCTCACAGGGAGGTTTAAAGGATAGTTAGTAGTAGCTTGTGCAGTTGATACACATAGTTTTGTATTTCCAGTTGCCTACGGTGTGCTGGAGACAGAGTCTGAGGAGAGCTGGACTTGGTTTTTGCATAATCTGTGCCGGGCTATTGCACATCCCAATGGGTTGGTCATTCATACAGATGCCTGCAAAGGTTTAGAAGTGGTCGTGGACAATGTGTTCCCTGGAGTAGAGCATAGGGAATGCATGCGTCACCTTGCTGCAAATTTCATGAAGAAATTCAAAGGAAAGGTGTATACTGACAATTTATGGCCAGCATCTTTGACTTGCAGTGTGAAGAAGCACAACTACCACTTGAGGCAGTTATACATGGATCCCAAAGTGAAAGAATACCTGGAAACACACCACTCCCAGTTATGGGCCAGAAGCCAATTCGGTGAACTGAGCAAAGTTGACTATGTGCACAATAATCTAGCAGAGTCTTTCAACTCAACGATCCGGAAACTAAAGGGTCATTATGTGGTGGATTTGCTTGACAGGATAAGGATAGAATACATGCAGAAATTTCATTATCATGCAGGAATAGCCGAGGAAAAATTCATGGGCCACATTATCATCCCTGCCGTGATGAATGAACTGAAGCAGAAAACAACAGGCTTGGAAATGAACATGACTCTTTGCTCGGGTACCACAGCAGAGATATCATATTTGGATAAATAGAAGAGGGAGTGGAGATATCTAGTGGATTTAGAAGCTAGAACTTGCAGTTGTAGGCAATGGCAGATAACTGGGTTGCCATGCATTCATGCCTTGTTTTTCATCACTTCTTTCCCAGGTCCAGCAGGGAACATACAGCAGTATGTGCATGATTACTACTCTGTTGCAAGGTTCAAAGCCACATATGCTTATTCCTTGCCTGCTATGGAGGGAAAACAACAATGGGACATGGTGGACCCTGGATTCAAGCTTTGCGCTCCAGTTCTGAAGAGAGCAGCAGGTAGACCAAGGAAGAGTCGAATCAGACCTCGCAGCGAAGGAGCTGGACTTGGAGCGAGGAAGCGTAAGTGCACAAGGTGTGGTGGGTCTGGTCATTTCGGTAAGTATTGTGATAACACAGTAGATCCAGCGTTCAGAGAGAGTTTCGATGAAGGCTTCGATGAAAATGTTGGTCAGCAGCCGGTTGCCTCAACAGATGATGAAAATGATGGTCAACAGCCGGTTGCATCAGATGGGGATTTTGAAGAGGTTCCAAATGATGATGGTCAATAGCCGCATGATTTTGACGATGATCCAAAATATCCTCCAAATAATGATTCAAGTGAGGCTCCAAATGGTGATCCAAGTGAGGCTCCAAATAGTGATCATGGTGATCCAAGTGAGGCTCCAAATGGTGATCATGGTGATGCAAGTGAGGCTCCAAATGATGATCCAAGTGAGGCTCGAAATGGTGACCAACCTTCTGTTGTTGTGAGTTCTGCTAGGTATGTAAATCTTGCAAGGGTCTACTGTACATTTATCACTTGACATGATCTCATTACCCTTTATGTTTTGCACAGCTCTATGATAGGTTTGAAGAAGACGCGCAAGGTACCGACAACCAAGAGGAGAAGAGAAGAAGCAATGAGCACAAGGTGCACGAGGAGCAAAGTGATTGCAAGAAGCTCAAGGAACAGACAGAAGCCCCAATGCTATATATGAATAATTATGAAACATTATGAACAATGTTATATTTCTGTTGGATGATGTTGGACCTATGTTAGAACTATGTTTGACATGATGTTTAAATCTGTTGGATGATTTTTGAATGAGCACATGGTTTTTCCTTCTTCTTTTTTTGATTTTTTTTAATTTTGTTTTTCTCATTTGAATTCTGGTCAAACCTAACTTTGGCCAAGATTTAAACAAGTCTAAAACATCAAAATGAAAAACTAAGCCTGGATCCTTCTTAGTCAATCCAAAATGAAGCTGTGGTGAGGTTTTGAAATTTTCATGAAAAATGTGCTAAAAAGAGGGGTCCAAAGGTAGGGTAAACGGCCTCATTTCTAAGCAAGGTTTTTTCGACCTTGTCTAAATCAGCCAAATAACTTTCCTACACATATATTCTATATATACAGACTATGTGCGCTGGTTTTTCCATTTTTGATTTTTTTAATTTGTTTTGCTCATTTGAATTCTGGTCAAACTTAACTTTGACCAAGATTTAAACAAGTGTAAAACATCAAAATGAAAAACTAAGCCTGGATCCTTCTTAGTCACTCCAAAATGAAGCTGTGGTGAGTTTTTTGAAATTTTCATGTTC
Source organism: Aegilops tauschii subsp. strangulata (assembly GCF_002575655.3). Taxonomy (NCBI): domain Eukaryota; kingdom Viridiplantae; phylum Streptophyta; class Magnoliopsida; order Poales; family Poaceae; genus Aegilops; species Aegilops tauschii. The sequence goes on along the minus strand of NC_053039.3, from coordinate 118,937,281 downwards.
ATTTCCCCAAAACACTTCTCTTCACTTCATACAAGAGAGTTTGAGATACTCGAGATATCACACAATACACATGAACTTATCGTTTAAATGTATGTAAACCTTGTTTATCAACTTAAATCGTTAGTATATGACATAAGAAGACTATGTGCGCATGTTTTTTATTTTTCTGATTTTTATTTAATTTATTATGCTCATTTGAAATCTGGACAAACAAGCTTTGACTGCTCCAAACCCCTCCCAAACCCCGCTAACCCTAGCGTTGAACAAGAACCGTCCATCTAACCCTAGCGGCGATCAAGGGCCATCGATCTAACCCTTCTAGAAGGAATCTGCGGGGAGGAGGGGGGCGATCCGTGAGATGCAATCTGATTGGCTGGGAGGTTTTTTTTAAGCAAATACTGGGCGCGCTGGATGGACCGTTGGGCCGTCTCGTTGTCTGGGCCTGAGACCGCAGTAAATAGCCCATCTCAGCCTTTCCAGGCCTTGCATGCATGGGAGGCGGCGACGTGGGTTTGCATGCGCGGGAGGCGGACGTGAATGCATGCGAGCGAGGCGAGCGAGGCGAGCTAGGCTAGCGAGGCAAGCTAGGTGGCCATGCACATATTGATTCAGAGTTAGGCATTACAGCAGTGGTTCAGGGCAGCGAGTCAGATGCACCGCCCGGTCAAAGAGCTATGTAGTGATTCCGATGCACGCACGCGCCCCATGCATCGTTTTCGTGCAAAAATTAAAGAGTCCAAAACGTAATGGATACACACACGCGTCCGGATTCATACACGCACCGTTCTCATCCTTTCTCTCTTCCTCTCCCACCCACAGGCCTATAAATGGGGTGCCTCTCTTCCTCTCCCACCCACAAGCCAGATCCGATCCATTTTCTCCAACTTCAAACACCCAAGCGACCGAGCCCTCCCCAAGCGAGACCAAGTGAAGATGTAGTTCAACGGGCCGACCTTCAACCGTCAGCCTGTCATGCCGGAGCTGCGCTACCCACCGGGCGTGCTTGTGGAGAGGGAGCTCCGTGTGTGGGCTATTTCAAGGTGGAGGGGTTCCGTCGAACTCACCCGCGCCTTCCTCAGAACCGGCTATGCCCACCTCCCACGGGGCTTGCCTAGGATGTTCACCCTCAATGAGGTTCGTGACCGCGGCAGCATCCTCCTACTGCTCACGGTCACCTTCACCAACCCGTTTGACGCGCGCGAGCTCCCTGGCCAAGTCTTTTGGTGCAGCTGCGAGGCCATCTTCTTCACCGTGTAAAACATCTACACCAACTACGAGAGCATCTTCCCCACTCCAGGCCAGATGCACTCCCTTCCCTACGACGAGGAGGAGGAGGTGTGAAGATGAAGACGGTGTTGAAGGGGCGCGCGGCCAAGGTGGAAGAAGGAGGTCAAGATGAAGATGTTCAAGCCCGGAGTCAAGCTCGTCATGTTTCGTTTTTATTTTGTTGCTTTTTTATGTTGTGTCGTGTCATGTTTCGTCATGTGTCCGTGAAATTATTATTATTGCTTAATGTAAGGGTACGGTATGTTGCATCTTATCTAAGTTATTAGGTTTTATTATGTGTGTTATAAAATGTCCGTGCCCAAACATATCATTTCTTCCCTAAACCAAGTCATGAAGTTCGAGAACTTGTGGTTTTCATTAATGAAAATCGGAGGGGGTGAGAAGCCCTCTCTTTCATTCAAAAAAAGTCATGAACTAACATGCAAATTTATTCCCTTTAAATCCTAAACCAAGTGCCCCTCTAACCCTAAACCAAGTGCCCCTCTAACCCTAAACCAAGTGCCACTCTAACCAAAATCATGTGGCAGTGCAAACATACGTTTTCAACATTCCAACCCTCCAAATTTCTATGCAAAACAAAGGAAAACCACTCTCACGCATGTGCAAACATTCACGGTCTCACTATGTATACCTTCCTTCCCTACCCATGTCAAAGTCTTTCCATCTATCCTAGCGGTTACCAGCGCAGCCCTAAATGCCACAAACCCACGCGGTCCTGGGTTTGAGTCCCCAGCCGCACCAATTTTTTGTGCATTTTCCACCCTTCATTTTTTAGACAAATTATGTTTTTCTCAATGTAATGCCCTTAAAAAATGTTCATTTATTTTGGCACCAGGTGTAAACCTCTACCAGAGCTGGGGCACATTTTCCATGACATTTTGGTCTTTGATTTAAATCATGGTGTATTTGAATTGGATTAATTAAATTGCTATTAAATATTTAACAGCTCCAAAAAATGTCCAACCTTAATTGTTTGGCTCTGGAATAATTCAATTAGCTTCCACAAAAAGTTTCATCATTATGATTTACTACCTAATTTAAATCAGAACAGAAAACAGAAAAACACGCAAGAGAACCCCCGAATGGGCCTAATTGGATGCAGTTGGCCCATTAGTCTAGCCTGCACTTGGCTCTACGCTCTGAATTTGGCCCAAGAGCATCATTTTTTTGACAGAAAGGCAGAGCAGAGAGCTGCATTTCATTGATCAAAAGTCTCTGAATTCCTCATTTCTTCTTGTTTTTTCAACATATTTAAATGTTGGTCACTTCTTCTATTTTTTCAACATTTAAACAACTTTGACCAACATTTAAGCTATGTGAATTTTCATACAATTTCAAGATTACAAATTCCTCCATAATTCATGCCTTTCCATACATTTTCAACATTACAACCAGTGTGATTACCATACCTACAAATGCCCAAAAGTATTTGCAAATGGGTATTGGTAGTGCTTGATCTTCAAGTTTCCTAACCTTCTTCTTCAACATCCTAAGCTCAACAGCTAGCTCTCTGTCAGTGCGTGCTTCACCCTCCATCTCTTCTTCCGGAGCTCGTGCTGCGGCCACTGTCATTCGTGGCAGCATGCACAACCATTCTTCATGCTCTTCTTGCAGTTCATTCATCAGAGTCTTGGCCAGAGCATCGACCCAAAGAAAGAAGCATGTCACCTGCATGAACACCAAACAGATCAACCCATTGCTCAAAGATCCCGACCACGAAAATGGTGCAATTGCCCCGATTCTTACCCCATTCTCGCTGCACATGTAGAACGGACGATTCTGGTTCCTCGATGTGTGAGAAACCCTCCGAACAACGCCCGCCTGGCACAGCGGACAGACGAAGACAGGCATGTCCACACGCGCCCGGCTCTGCATCCGTGAGGTGGCGCGGGAGCTAGAGGAAGACATGGAGCTCGGAGCCAAAGGGGATCTCAACGTCGCCGCGCCCTCCACAGCTAGCTTCCCACCGCCATGCTCTCTCTCTCTCGCCGTGGTCACCGCCGTGCTCTCTCTCTCTCTCTCTCTCTCGCCGTGGTCACCGCCATGCTCTCTGTCACCGTGGTCACCGCCGCTGTGTGTCGCCCGCTTATATAGCACACCCGCAACGGCTCTTTGCTGGGTCCCACAAGCCACGCGTGCAACGGTCTGAATAGAATTGGCCGTCTCTGCCGCCTGGTCCCACCTGCAAGGGCCGAGTCAAAACGTTGACCTGACGGAGACGGCAGAGTTCACGGAACGAGTCGGTGCGCACGGACTAGGGGCAAAACTGAGCACAATTCGCATCTGAGGGCAAAACTGAGCACACAGACACCACTGAGGGCAAAAGGATAATTAACCCATGAAATTGTTGAAACTGATAATATTGATGAAAGTGATGATGAAGATGCTCCCCCTAGATATGAATTGCCTGTTGTGCCAGAGGGTTATGTTATGGATGAAGAAACTGCTAGAGACTTTCTTGCTTGCAATGATAGATATGATCTTAGGAAATTATTAGCTAAGCTTAAAGAAAAATCTTTGAATGCTAGAGTGAAATATGACCCTGCTTTTGCTACTTCACCTATCTGTATTTCCGATAAGGGTTATGATTTCTCTGTCGATCCTGAGATAATTACTTTGGTTGAATCTGATCCTTTTCATGGCTATGAATCTGAAACTGTTGATGCACATCTTACTAAATTAAATGATATAGCTACCCTATTCACTAATGATGAGAAAACTCGTTACTACTATATGCTTAAGTTATTTCCGTTCTCATTAAAGGGTGGTGCTAAAACATGGTTTAATTCTCTTGATCCTGGTTGTGTGCGTAGTCCCCAGGATATGATTTATTACTTCTCTGCTAAATATTTCCCCGCTCATAAGAAACAAGCTGCTTTAAAGGAAATATATAATTTTGTGCAAATTGAAGAAGAGAGTCTCCCACAAGCTTGGGGGAGGCTTCTCCAATTACTTAACGCTTTGCCTGATCATCCTCTCAAGAAAAATGAAATACTTGATATCTTTTATAATGGACTAACCGATGCTTCCAGAGACTCACCTGGATAGTTGTGCTGGTTGTGTTTTCAGGGGCAGAACAGTTGATCAAGCTGAATTGCTATTGAATAATATGTTGACTAATGAAAATAATTGGACACTTCTTGAACCAACTCCTAAGCCAACTCCGAAGAAAAGGGGTATTCTATTTCTCAGTCTTGAAGATATGCAAGAGGCAAAGAAATCAATGAAAGAAAAGGGTATTAAAGCCGAAGATGTTAAGAATTTACCACCTATTGAAGAAATACATGGTCTTGATAACCCGACACAGGTAGTAAAGGTAAATTCTCTCTATAGATTTGATGAAGGTGATATTCCTCGTTATAAGTCTGCTAGCCAATGCTTAGATGAGTTTGATAATTTTATTGTTAAACAAGAAAACTTCAATGATTATGTTGGTAGACAATTGAAACGTAATGATTATATGATTGAACACTTGAGTGATTATATGTCTAGAGTTAAAGGTGAACTTAAACTCATTAGTAAACATGCTTCTATGGTTACCACTCAAGTAGAACAAGTGCTTAAAGCTCAAAATGATTTTCTCAATGAATTAAATAATAAGAGAAATGATAATGTTGTTAGAGTTATGACTAGAGGGGGTAAAATGACTCAGGAACCTTTGTATCCTGAAGGCCACCCTAAGAGAATTGAGTAAGATTCTTAGAGAACTAATGTTGATGCACCTAGTCCTTCTAAAAAGAAGAAAAAGAAAAATGATAGGACTTTGCATGCTTCTAGTGAACCTGTTGTTGACACACCTGAGAATCCCAATGATATTTCTATTTCTGATGCTGAAACACAATCTGATAATGAACATGAACCTAGTGATAATATTAATGATGATGTTCATGTTGATGCTCAACCTAGTAATAACAATGATGTAGAGATTGAACCTGCTGTTGATCTTGATACCCACAATCATGGCATACACCACTGGAAAGATGGCATGGCATACTTCAAAACACATGTAGAGCTCATGCTCATAAGATGCACAGATTAAAAGATACAAAAATGACAAATCTCCAAGTTCTGATAAGAACCAGAGAATAACAGCAACTAGCCCTCTTCCAACAGAGATTTGGACATCAAGATGACCTCTAATTACCAAGATGCAATTGAACAAAATGAAGAGCATCGCGAGACGAACAATTTGACATATTACACGCGCGAATCGGAGCTACATGCAAGAAGTTACACACAGTTGAACATGCACACGTATTAACAAAAATCAGGGACTTGGAGATATTTCGGGGCTAAGGGAAAAAGTCAACCTCGGCGGGCTCGTACTGGATCGGGCGCCGGCTCGCCGGATCCGAAGCGGCGGCGGCCGGAGTGGAGGGGAGGCGAGGCCAGGCGGCGGCGGAACGGGCCCCGCGGGCCTGCCCTGGGTCGCGCGGGCCGGCGGCGGGGAGAGGCGCGTGGGAGCCGGGCGGGACAGGTGGCGCGTGCCGATTGGCCGCGCCCGGCGGCGGCGGCGAGATGGACATGTCCGGCGGCGGTGGGCGAAACGTCCGGCGGCGCTGGGGAAAAATACTAGGGTTAGGGTGGAATTGATCCGAAATTTCGGGGGAGGGGGTGTTTATATAGGTAGAGGGAGCTAGAAGAGTCCAAACGAGGCGCGGTTTTCGCCCACGCGATCGTGATCGAACGACCGAGAGCATGGCGGAGACTTAGAGGGGTTTTGGGGCTGTTTGAAGGGGGGTTTAGCTGCAATGCCAAAACGGACTTCGCGGTTACCCGGTTAACCGTTGGAGTACCAAACGACCTCCAAATGGAACGAAACTTGACCGGTGGTCTCCGGGTGGTATACTAGGGCCACTTGACAAGCCTCGGTCCATTTCGAGAAAGTTTGACACCCGCACACGAAAGACAACAAGAGGGGTGCAGCGGAGGAGATAGGAGCGCCGGATTGCAAAACGGACAACGGGGAAAATGCTCGGATGCATGAGACGAACACGTATGCAAATGCAATGCACATGATGACATGATATGAAATGCAGATGATGACATGGCAAAATGCAACACGCGGGCAAATGACAAGGCAAGGACGGCGAATAACTGGCAGACACCTGGCGCATCGGGTCCGGGGCGTTACAACACTCCTCCACTAACAAGAGATCTCGTCCCGAGATCTTAGGACCGAGACGGAAGGGAAAAAGGGATGAGGTGAAATAAGAACAAAAGAGAGAGGATGAACAAAGTCAAGAACACTCGAGTAGGAAAAAGGAATGTTGAATGAGGCAAGAAGCAAAAGCTCAAGGAATAAGCCTGAATTCGAAATCACTCCGGTTGGGAGAAGACAGAAAAAGAATAAGAACGCAAGAGGAAATCAAAGAATTGAGAGCACTCGAGAAGAAAAGAACGACGAGAATGACAAGAATCGAATGCTCACGGAATCAGATAGACTCTGAAACCACTCCGGTTAGACGAGATAAGAAAAACAATAAGACTGAAAGGATTTAGACAGCACGAGCTCCAGAAATGGGATGATAGTTGACTAAGACACGACACAAAACCTCCGGAAAGAATTGAAAGAGTTAAATGAAAAGAACGGAGAAGGAAATGACACTTGTGCCATGAATGAAATCGAAAGCAACCTTAGAAGAAAGGATTGACCGGGATTGTTGAGAAAAATCAACAATGAAAAAAATAAGCTTGTTGTGGACTTATGTTTAGCATCTCAAAATTAATGAGGTGGTAACCCGCCACAAGCGGAAAAGATAGAATAGCTGAGAGAGAACGAAGAAATGCAAAACTCCACTTCAAAAGAATACGGAGAATTTAATTGCACTTCGAAAAGCAAGAAGGAAAGGTACTTGAGCTCCTTCGATAAAATCTTGATGAACACTTGAGAAAAGGAATTAAATCATGACGAGCCACCTTGATGAACTCCGGTAACAAAAGAATGCCGAGATAAGATTGAAGGAGAAAAAGGGATAAGATTAAATCCTTGCGATGATTCCGATGGAGGTTCCGACGAAATGGTCGAGGAAATTTGAGCTCCGGGAAAGAAAAGATGAAAACACTTTGAACCGAGAATGTGATAAGATGAACAATCTCCAAAAGAAGAGATAAAAACCACTTGAAGAAAGAAGAATAAGGATTACGTTATGCTTATCCTCCCCCGATTAAATCGATGAGAAACAAAGGCTTTGCATACCACTTATTCGCGTTGGAAAAGATCAAGGGAGATATGGCGCCAAAACTTGAGAAAAACTTCGTGAACCACCGGTAGGATTGGAAGGGACGCATTAATTGATATGATAACCACAGAAGGAATTCTTGAACGAACCACCGTAAGAATAGAAACGAATGACGAAAGAGAATGAATCACCGGGAAAATATGAAAAAACACGAATAAACTTGAGGGAATCTCGAGACCGGAGAGCGAAGAGATCGCATACTGATTAAAGAGCAAAACACCGGAAGAATATGGAGACGGACGAAAAGGCATGAATATCGAATAATCGGAGAACGGATTAGAAAACTTAGAACTACGAAATATACTGAAAAGAAGACCTCCGGATAAATGAGACGGAAAAGCAACTCCTGAAATACTCCGGATGGGTGAAAATAATTGCACGACTTGAAACAATTGGATAGGCTAACATCGAGCTAGCACCGCGAATCTCCGTGAAAACGGACAAAATTTAGGGGAAACTCTACTTCGGACTTCGGATGTTGAGAATGACGGCGAGAAATAACTCTAAAAATGTTGAGATACTCCGGTAGAAAAATGTTGGCCCGATCATGAAAGAATTTGAAATTGATCTTGGAGAAACATCTGACTGATGAAATTCATACTTACGTCAAACTTCGAAAAGGATTTGAGAATAACTCCGGGAAAATTAGAAGAGTCAGGTAAGATCCTGGGAAAAGACCTGTGGGTTAGGGCCCACCGAAAAGAAACACCGTTGAGAAAGGATTTTTGATCAGATAGATGATGCACCGGAATAATTGAAATATATGAATGAGGTGGCAACCTCGAATTAATTCGAACACAGACGAATCTCCTGAGATGTCTTCATCACTCCGGAACGATTAAATGACGAGAGGGGAACGAGCAACGGAACATATTTGAGCCGAGGAAAGAATATAGTCAACACCGAAAATAGGAACTGAAACCGCCGGAGAAGAAAAAGAGATGAAGAATGTCGAGCGAGGCAAAAATTCATCAGTAGAAATAATTGAGGAAAAGCTGAAGATACTCCGCACGAATGAAATAAATGTTTGAATAGCGGCTCAGATTCCGGGAATAAAAGGGGTGGGAGGGCGGGAAAACAACGGCAACTTGGAAGGGAAAAATCGACGAATAGCTTTGAAGAGAAAAGCACCGGTTGAAATAATTGAGGGGAGAATGCAAAGATTCCGCACGAGTAGAATCGATACTCGATTACAGACTCCGGTTCCGAGAAGAAGAAGGGAGGGCGGGTGGGAAAAACAAGGACAACTTCGAACAAGGAAAACAACATCGGAAGAGAAATAACTGAGGACTGATCTCGCAAAAGATGACGAGGACTGAAACACTCGAAGACATATGCGCCGGATTGAAAAGAGGATGGACAACGAACGGAAACTAACCACGTGATCCTGCGAAAATTTTGAAGGGGGAAGAGGAATAGTTCAAAACACCTACGTCAAGATTTCTCACCAGAGCGACGAAGGGGCAGAGGAGTAAAAAGAATTCCTACTCTCCGATATAACTAGACTCCGAAAAAGTTTTCTTCTAGACTCAACAACGGCCAAACTACACGATCAACCAAGGGGGGGCTCCTAGGGTCGGTCGAGGCTCTAATACCAACTTGTCACGCCCAAGATGCGACCCTATCCTAAAGGAACACGTAGGTCCCACCAAGGATAGAAGCGCATCTTGAAGACGCTTTTGCAAGGTGGATATCATTACATCAACATTACATAATATTTGGGGATATACACAAGGCATACAAATGCCGCAAGAATACATCAATACATCATACAAGAGATCAACATCCGACTACGGATGAAACATAAACAGAAACTCAAACGACATCCACCCTGCTAACCCTGGCTGCCGGCCTGGAACCTATCCCTTGAACGAAGAAGAAGCAGAAGAAGAACTCCAAACAAATAAACATCGCTCTCGCGTCATGATCATCGCACAACCTGTACCTGCAACTGGTGGTGTAGTAAACTGTGAGCCACGAGGACTCAGCAATCCCATTACCATGGGTATCAAGACTAGCAAAGCTTAAAGGGAAAGGAATGGATAAGGTGGTGAGGTTGCAGCAGCGACTAAGCAATGTATGGTGGCTAACTTACGCAAGGAAGAGCGAGAAGAGAAGCAAAAGAACGGTCGTGAAACTAGCAATGATCAAGAAGTGATCCTGAACTCCTACTTACGTCAAACATAACCCAGAAACCGTGTTCACTTCCCGGACTCCGCCGAGAAGAGACCATCACGGCTACACACACGGTTGATGTATTTTAATTAAGGTCAAGTGTCAAGTTATCTACACCCGGATATTAACAAATTCCCATCTGCCACATAACCGCGGGCACGGCTTCCGAAAGATAATACCCTGCAGGGGTGTCCCAACTTAGCCCATGATAAGCTCTCACGGTCAACGAAGGATATTCCTTCTCCCGGGAAGACCCGATCAGTCTCGGAATCCCGGTTACAAGACATTTCGACAATGGTAAAACAAAACCAGCAAAGCCGCCCGATGCGCCGACATCCTGATAGGAGCTGCACATATCTCGGTCTCAGGGCAACACCGGATGAGCACTACGTACAACTAAAACCAGACCTCAAGTTTCCCCGAGGTGGCGCTGCAAGTGGCTCTAGTTCGGACCAACACTTAGAGAAGCACTGGCCCGTTAAAATAAGATGACCCTCGAGAGAGCGACTCCCTAGGGAAAAGAAATAGGCTGAGCAAATGGTAAAACCAAGGTTGGGCCTTGCTCGAAGAGTTTTATTCAAGGCGTACTGTCAAGGGGGTCCCATAAATCACCCAACCGTTTAAGGAACGCAAAATCCGGGAACATAACACCGGTATAACGGAAACTAGGGCGGCAAGAGTGGAACAAAACACCAGGCATAAGGCCGAGCCTTCCACCCTTTACCAAAAATATAGATGCATTAACAATATAAGAGATATTGTGATATCCCAACATAAACATAATCCAACATGGAGCAATCTTCATCTTCACCTGCAACTAGCAACGCTATAAGAGGGGCTGAGCAAAGCGGTAACATAGCCAAACAACGGTTTGCTAGGAAGGGTGACAAAGGTTAGAGGTTCATGGCAATTTGGGAGGCTTGAGGAGCAAGAGAATAGGTAGCGCAGCAAAGCGATAGAACGAAGCAACTAGCATAGCAATGATAGTAATGAGATCCAAGGTGACGGTCATCTTGCCTTAAATCCCGCTAGGAAGATGAACGAATCCATGAAGAAGATGAAGCCACGAAGACGAACGAATCCTCACGATCGCAACGACACGGGAACTATCGAGAAGAAGCACACAACAAGGTAAACACACCACACAAGAACAAGGCATGATGCTCAACCAAGTATGATGCATGACAAGGCTATATGAAGCTTCTCATGACAAGAGATGATGCATACAAGAACAACACATCAAGGCAAGTTTAAATGAGGCCGGAAACAACATATAACAAATCCGGTAAGTCCTCATATGCAAATTTCGAAATTGGTCCAGAACTGAACAAGCATTAAGTTGAAGTTGTTAAACAGCAAGTTAAAGAGCACCATGATGATCTACACGAAATTCTAGTCAAGTTACATATAAAGTTCATTAGATTCGGAGCTACGGCCTAGAAGATAAGAGCAAAACAAGATAAGCATGGCATTGATGCAAAATGCATACAAACATCAAGCAAACACCTCAAAATAAGTATGCAACATGATAATATGAGACTACATGCAAAACTAAGCAAGGTTCATATAGAGCATGCTCAAAACGGAGCAACGGTGCAACACATACACTCCAAACAAGACATAGCAACAATCTGTCCAAAACAGGAACTAGGCATATGGCAATCACCAAAACAATATGCTACAGCAACTCAACATGAAAACAAAAGGCATGGACATGATGTACAGGTAAAGCACAAACAACATGAACACTGATCTATCTCCAGAAATCACTAGAACATGCTCAAAAGGACATGGCAAGATTGCAAAATAATGACAGGTTCACAGACTTAGTGAAATTACTGGACATGGCAGAAATAATATCAGGTTGCAATGTTCAGAGCACGATATCAACATGCTACAGGGACTTAACATGGCAAAACAAAGCATGGAATAAATCTTCTCAAAGCATATGACAAAAGTCCCTTACTGACCATAAGCCAAAAAGGACCAGAAGATATGATGGGAAGCATGTAAACATAGCAAGTTTCGTTATCAGGTTTCAGACTTGGCAGAAAACAGAGCATGTCAGAAATAATAATATGAAGGCCTCTTTGTGAGCTTGATGCACTCACTACAGAGCAATGCATGACAAACCAAGCATACCTACAGCAAAATGGCACGTTTATGAAGCTATCCATGGCAAGAACAATAACATAGCATGTATGGATCAACTACAATAAGCTTGGCCAAAATGCATATCATGTTAAGAATCTGCCAGAAATATTTTATAGCAAAAGTAGAGCAAGATTGAGTCATGCTAGGGCACTCCATATTTGGAAACAATTGGAGGAATGGGTCAATTACAACAATACATGGCATACACCACTGGAAAGATGGCATGGCATACTTCAAAACACATGTAGAGCTCATGCTCATAAGATGCACAGATTAAAAGATACAAAAATGACAAATCTCCAAGTTCTGATAAGAACCAGAGAATAACAGCAACTAGTCCTCTTCCAGCAGAGATTTGGACATCAAGATGACCTCTAATGACCAAGATGCAATTGAACAAAATGAAGAGCATCGCGAGACGAACAATTTGACATATTACACGCGCGAATTGGAGCTACATGCAAGAAGTTACATACAGTTGAACATGCACACGTATTAACAAAAATCAGGGACTTAGAGATATTTCGGGGCTAAGGGAAAAAGTCAACCTCGGCGGGCTCGTACTGGATCGGGCGCCGGCTCGCCGGATCCGAAGCGGCGGCGGCCGGAGTGGAGGGGAGGCGAGGCCAGGCGGCGGCGGAACGGGCCTCGCGGGCCTGCCCTGGGCCGCGCGGGCCGGCGGCGGGGAGAGGCGCGTGGGAGCCGGGCGGGACAGGTGGCGCGTGCCGATTGGCCGCGCCCGGCGGCGGCGGCGAGATGGACATGTCCGGCGGCGGCGGGCGAAACGTCCAGCGGCGCTGGGGAAAAAATACTAGGGTTAGGGTGAAATTGATCCGAAATTTCGGGGGGAGGGGGTGTTTATATAGGTAGAGGGAGCTAGAAGAGTCCAAACGAGGCGCGGTTTTCGCCCACGCGATCGTGATCGAACGACCGAGAGCATGGCGGAGACTTAGAGGGGTTTTGGGGCTGTTTGAAGGGGGGTTTAGCTGCAATGCCAAAACGGACTTCGCGGTTACCCGGTTAACCGTTGGAGTACCAAACGACCTCCAAATGGAACGAAACTTGACCGGTGGTCTCCGGGTGGTATACTAGGGCCACTTGACAAGCCTCGGTCCATTTCGAGAAAGTTTGACACCCGCACACGAAAGACAACAAGAGGGGTGCACCGGAGGAGATAGGAGCGCCGGATTGCAAAAGGGACAACGGGGAAAATGCTCGGATGCATGAGACGAACACGTATGCAAATGCAATGCACATGATGACATGATATGAAATGCAGATGATGACATGGCAAAATGCAACACGCGGGCAAATGACAAGGCAAGGACGGCGAATAACTGGCAGACACCTGGCGCATCGGGTCCGGGGCGTTACAAAACGTTACTATTTTAACGGACTTTGTTATTCTTGATATTCCCGAGGATGATAGTATGTTGATTATCCTTGGTAGACCCTTTTTGAATACTGCAGGGGTTGTTATTGATTGCAACAAAGGCAATGTCACTTTTCATGTTAATGGTAATGAGCATACAGTACACTTTCCAAGGAAACATCCTCAAGTCCACAATATCAATTCTATTGGAAAAATTCCAACAATTACTATTGGAGGTTTTGAATTTCCTCTTCCTACTGTCAAGAAGAAATATGATATTCTTATTGTTGGGGACGTGCATATCCCCGTTGAGGTAACCTAGTGCTATTCGAAAATTCTCCGGTTTCATGTGATTCGGAATGAGTTTGTTAACAAGACTTGATCAACCTTGTTAGTGGATTCCTTTTGATGAGCATGAGATGGATGAAGTTAGAAAGCACAACCTTCTGTACCCTCCTTTTACTTTCTGTTATTTAGATTAAATAAAGCAAAATTAGTATTTTTTGTCTGTTTTCTGATTTACCCTTGCAATAAAAAATACCCCGAAAATAAAAGTTCTCCAAATGCCCCGAAATTGAAATATGATTTTTTCTAGAATACTTGGCACTGAGAACACACCAGGGGGAGCCAGCACCTGGCCACGAGGGTCCAGGGCGCGCCCACCCCCGGGCGCGCCCCCTGCCTCGTGGGCCCCTAGTGGCCCCCCTCCACTTATTCCAGCACCCACACACTCCTTCCTCCAGAAAAAATCACCAACCAGCTCAAACCCGTGTTCTTGCTCGTTTTGCTGCGATTTTCGATCTCCTTGCTCAAAGCTCCACTCACAAAACTGCTTTGGGGGATTGTTCTTCGGTATGTGACTCCTCCAATGGTCCAATTAGTTTTTGTTCTAGTGCTTTATTCATTGCAAATTTTTGCTGCCTAGGTGACCCTGTTCTTGAGCTTGCATGTCAAATTTATTTGGTCCCAAGTAGTTATAATACATGATATAGTCTCTAGGCACTTGTGGGAGTAGTTGCTATCAATTTTGTCGAGTTTGGTTCACTTTTATTTTGAGTTACTGAGCCGGACCATGAACTACCAAGAGAAGCTCAAGTGCGGCCTTGTGAATGGCCGTCAGAAGATTTCATGGTCCAAGCAGGAATTAATGAGGAATTTGAAGCATATGTGCATAATGTTGAACTCTAGGGCTTCATGCTAGATAAGTGCCCCCAATATTACCACCTAACTGATTCCTTTGTGAGAAGGTTTAAATTTACATCTTCACGCAATTCTCACACTGTCCTTTTTGATCTCTATAATAAATCTTATACCATGGACTTAGAAGATTTTAATACTGCTTATAAACTCCCGCAATGGGGTAGTGCCAGTGAACCTCTCAAATATGAGTTTAAAGATTTTCTTGCTAGTATCACTGTGGGGGAATCTAGAGAAATAACACAAGCTACCATAGGGAGCATTCATTTTCCTGCTATACATTATTTTGATCTCTTTATAGGTAGATGCATAAACGGTAAGGATGAGGCATGTCACATGTGTGTTCCAGATCTTAGTGTTCTCAAGAGTGCTGTGTTAGGAGATAAACAATATAACTTGGGGGCCATTGTTGCACGTAGGTTGCACAATAATAGTATTAATGGAGATATGTTCGGTGGAATTTATGCAACCCGTGTAGCTAATTATCTTGAGATACCCATACATGAAAATGATATGGAACTGCCTCCTGCTTATTTAGATTATAATACTATGGTTCGTCATCAGTTTGTTGAGAGGAACGAACAGTTCCTCCAATACCGACTAATCTTTGACAAGCGTCGCATTGTCCATGTTGCTCTCCCTGCTTCTGGTTTCTTTGACTTTCAGGCAAAAAGGAGATATGTTATAACCAGGGAGGAGGCGAACGAGTATGAGAGGAGTACAGAGGCAGCTCGCCTCCAAGCTGCAGCTCATGAGGCAATAGCTGCTGCATCTCACTACGACCCCATCTACAACTTTGATCCTTGGGCATAGACCAACTTAGGCCAAAAGCCTAAGCTTGGGGGAGTACGTATTTCTCACCGACATTACATTCATGTTCACACACTCATTCTAGTTGTCGGTCCTTATACTTTTTCATTATACTATCCATGCTAATTTATTTTCTTTTTCTTGCTTTCTTCTTGTGTGTTTGAAAAACCTTAAGAAAAACAAAAAAAATTAGTTGCAGCTTTTAGCTAGTTTACTTTCCATGCCTGTAGTAGTAATAACTAAAAGAAAACCCAAAAAGATTTCTTGTTCTTCTTTTGCTTGTTGGGAGCTTTCCCGTGTAAATAGTTTTACTTGTTTTCTTTTCTTTGGGGGTCGAGAGGAGAAGACCATAATGAAAATGTTGAAGTGGCTCTTATATGCATTATTGTTGATCTAACAAAGAGCCCATGTTACCTTGTCTTCTCCTTTGTATTAAATGCTTGCAGACTCCAGCTTAGTCCAATGCACGTGCACTATTATTATTATTCATGTCGTTCGGTCATGCAAGTAAAAGGCAATAATACGATATATGATGGACTGATTGAGATGAGAAAAGCTGGTATGAACTCGACCTCTCTTGTTTTTGTAAATATGATTAGTTCATCGTTCCTGATTTAGCCTATTACGAATGAAACATGTTTGCAACGACAATTTGAGATTATAGTTGTTCATGCCATGCTTAATTTGCTAGGAGTTTATAATGGTTTACCTTGCATGCCAACATGCTATTAAAATGGTTGTGATGTGGTATGATAGGTGGTATCCTCCTTTGAATGATTCGAGTGACTTGACTTGGCACATGTTCACACATGTAGTTGAAACAAAATCAACATAGCCTCCACGATATTTATGTTCATGGTGGATTATATCCTACTCATGCTTGCACTTAATGTTTATTAATTTTAATGCATGTTCATTACTGTTGTCGCTCTCTAGTTGGTCGCTTCCCAGTCTTTTTCTAGCCTTCACTTGTACTAAGCGGGAATACTGCTTGTGCATCCACTTCCATAAACCCCAAAGTTATTCCATATGAGTCCACTATACATTCCTATATGCGGTATCTACCTGCCGTTCCAAGTAAATTTGTATGTGCCAAACTCTAAACCTTCAAATGAAATTCTATTTTGCATGCTCGAATAGCTCATGTATCAACTAGGGCTGTCTGTATCTCCCATGCTAGGCGGGTTATTCTCAAGAGGAGTGGACTCCGCTCCTCACTCACGAGAAAATGGCTGGTCACCGGGATGCCCAGTCCCATGCTCAAACCAAATCAAATTAATTGCGAACAAAACTCCCCCAAGACTGTTGTTAGTTGGAGTCACCCGTTGTTTCGGGCAAGCCATGGATTGATGCTTGTTGGTGGTGGGGGAGTATAAACTTTACCATTCTGCTTGGGAACCGCCTATAATGTGTGTAGCATGGAAGATATCGAGATCTCTCGGTTGTTATGTTGACAATGAAAGTATGCCGCTCAAAATATTATTTATCTCTATTTCCGAGCTCTGGCACCTCTACAAATCATTGCTTCCCTCTGCGAAGGGACTATCTATTTACTTTTATGTTGAGTCATCACCCTCTTATTAAAAAGCACCAGTTGGAGAGCACCGTTGTCATTTACATGCATTACTATTAGTTTATATTGAGTATGACTATGACTGGATCTCTTTTACCATGAATTACAATGTTTAGTCAGTCCTTGATCTTCAGAGGTGCTCTGCATTTACGTTTTGCGGTCTCAGAAAGGGATAGCGAGATACCATCTTCTTATATCATATCCTGATTGTTTTGAGAAAGTGTTAGATGACCCACAAGTATAGGGGATCTAGTCCTTTCGATAAGTAAGAGTGTCGAACCCAACGAGGAGCAGAAGGAAATGATAAGCAGTTTTCAGCAAGGTATTCTCTGCAAGCACTGAAATTATCGGTAACAGATAGTTTTGTGATAAGGTAATTTGTAACGAGTAACAAGTAACAATTGTAAATAAAGTGCAGCAAGGTGGCCCAATCCTTTTTGTAGCAAAGGACAAGCCTGGACGAACTCTTATAGAGAGAAAAACGCTCACGAGGACACATGGGAATTATCGTCAAGCTAGTTTTCATCACGCTCTTATGATTCGCGTTCGGTACTTTGATAATTTGATATGTAGGTGGACCGGTGCTTGGGTGCTGTCCTTACTTGGACAAGCATCCCACTTATGATTAACCCCTATTGCAAGCATCCGCAACTACAAAAGAAGTATTAAGGTAAACCTAACCATAGCATGAAATAGATGGATCCAAATCAGCCCCTTACGAAACAACTCATAAACTAGTGTTTAAGCTTCTGTCACTCTAGCAACCCATCATCTACTTATTACTTCCCAATGCCTTCCTCTAGGCCTAGATAATGGTGAAGTGTCATGTAGTCGACATTCACATGACACCACTAGAGGAGAGACAACATACATCTCATCAAAATATCGAACGAATACCAAATTCACATGACTACTTATAGCAAGACTTCTCCCATGTCCTCAGGAACAAACGTAACTACTCACAAATCATATTCATGTTCATAATTAGAGGGGTATTAATATGCATAATGGATCTGAACATATGATCTTCCACCAAATAAACCAACTAGCATCAACTACAAGGAGTAATCGACACTACTAGCAACCCACAGGTACCAATCCGAGGCTTTGGGACAAAGATTGGATACAAGAGATGAACTAGGGTTTGAGAGGAGATGGTGCTGGTGAAGATGTTGATGGAGATTGACCCCCTCCCAATGAGAGGATCGTTGGCGATGACGATGGCGATGATTTCCCCCTCCCGGAGGGAAGTTTCCCCGGCAGAATAGCTCCGCCGGAGCCCTAGATTGGTTCCACCAAGGTTCTGCCTCGTGGCGGCGGAGTTTCTTCCCGAAAGCTTGCTTATGATTTTTTTCTCGGACGAAAGACTTCATATAGCAGAAGATGGGCACCGGAGGCCTGTCAGGGGGCCCACGAGGCAGGGGGGCGCGCCCAGGGGATAGGGTGCGCCTCCCACCCTCGTGGGCAGGGTGTGGCCCCCCTCTGGTAGTTTCTTCGCTCAATATTTTTTTTAATTCCAAAAATGACTTCCGTGAAGTTTTAGGACTTTTGGAGCTGTGCAGAATAGGTCTCTCATATTTGCTCCTTTTCCAGCCCAGAATCCCAGCTGCCCGCATTCTCCCTCTTCATGTAAACCTTGTAAAATAAGAGAGAATAGGCATTAGTATTGTGACATAACGTGTAATAACAGCCTATAATGCGATAAATATTGATATAAAAGCATGATGCAAAATGGACGTATCAACTCCCCAAGCTTAGACCTCGCTTGTCCTCAAGCGGAAGCCGATAACGATAAATATGTCCACATGTTTAGAGATAGAGGTGTCGATAAAATAAAATATGGACATGAGGGCATCATGATCATTCTTATAACAACAACATATATGGATATTGTCATATGATTTCTTATGCTCAAGTAATAATCTATTCACAATGTCAAGTATGAATCAGAAACTTCATTGAAAACTACAAACTATAATCCCAGTCATGGAAGCAATTGCAATTTATCATAACATCGGAAAGAGTCTATATAAGAGCTTTTCAGCAAGTCCACATACTCAACTATCATTTAGTCTTTCACAATTGCTAACACTCACGCAATACTTGTGGTTACGGAGTTTTAATCGGACACAGAGAAAGATAGGGGCTTATAGTTTCGCCTCCCAACCATTTTACCTCAAGGGTAATGTCAACAATAATAATTCATGCTAACTTACATCCAATTGGATATATATATCAGGATCTTTCCAACACACTGCGCTTGCCAAAGGATAAAATGTAAAAAGGAAAGGTGAAGATCACCATGACTCTTGCATAAGGGTAGAAGATAAAAGTAAAAGATAGGCCCTTCGCAGAGGGAAGCAGAGGTTGTCATGTGCTTTTGGGGTTGGATGCACGAAATCTTAATGCAAAAGAACGTCACTTTATATTGCCACTTGTGATGTGGACCTTTATTATGTAGTCCGTCGCTTTTATTTCTTCCACATCACAAGATCGTATAAAGCTTATTTTCTCCACACTAATAAGTCATACATATTTAGAGAGCAATTTTTATTGCATGCAACAATGACAACTTACTTGAAGGATCTTACTCAATCCATAGGTAGATATGGTGTACTCTCATGGCAAAACTGGGTTTAAGGGTATTGGAAGCACAAGTAGTATCTCTACTTGGTGCAAAGAATTGGCTAGCATGAGGGAGAAAGGCAAGCTCAACATGTTGGATGATCCATAACAATATAATTTATTTCGGATGTAAGAAAACATAACCCATTACGCTGTCTTCCTTGTCCAACATCAACTCTTTAGCATGCCATATTTTAATGAGTGCTCACAATCATAAAAGATGTCCAAAATAGTATATTTATATGTGAAACCTCTCTGTCTTTATTACTTCCTATTAATTGCAACGATGACCAAAACTATGTTTGTCAACTCTCAACAACTTTTAATCATCATACTCTTTATATGTGAAGTCATTACTCCCCATAAGATCAATATGATCTCTTTGTTTATTTTTATTTTTCCTCTTTTCTTTTATTCCCTCAAGATCATAGCAAAATAATCAAGCCCTTGACTCAACACTAATCTTTATTATATATAGCTCACGGACTCGATTACATACAGGGATCATAAAGCCAAACTCAAAACTAAAAGCTAAATCATACTAAAACTTTAATCTACTAGATCAAGATATTACCAAAAGGATCGAACTAAGAAAAACGGTAAAGATAGGAGTGTGATGGTGATACGATACAGGGGCACCTCCCCCAAGCTTGGCAGTTGCCAAGGGGAGTGCCCATACCCATGTGATTATGTCTCCTTCTTTGGGGGTGAAGATGTGATATTCTTGGCTATGATGCCCCTCAAGATACAATTCTCCTCCTCGAGCTTGTTGACTTGCCGCTTAAGATTCATTATTTCCTGACGGAGCTTACCCATGACGGTTAAAGCTCCTTGCACCCATGGATGCTGATAGCTGCGGGAGAACAAGTAACACTCCTTTTCATATTTTCATAAGAGAGAATTTAACATTGGAGGGGATGACCGAGTTTGGGATAGCTGAGCTCTGTAGTTCCCCCATCGTGAATCATGCCCGAAAATGAGAAGTAACTTCTTGATCCTCCTCCATGGCATCTATCCTTTCAAGTCAGCTTCCATCTCTTCCTGTGTCGAGGGCCCAAAGTGATAGGCATCGCTGCTTGCCCCTGGACCTGGTGTCGGATGAGATACCCGACTCTCCCCGACTGACTCTTGAGAAGACATCTCGCTCTAATCTGCAGCATAAACAGCTCGAAACAAGAACAGAGGATAATTGCGTGATACGGTGGCCAAAACCTTCAGGAGATTATATAATGAATTTTTACCGACCAAAAGAAGTATCATGCAAGAAAACGGAGTCCGGAGGGCACACGAGGTGCCCACGAGGCAGGGGGCGCGCCCAAGGGGGTAGGGCATGCCTCCCACCCTCGTGGAAGCCTCGTGTCCTTCCCGGACTGCTTCCTATTTTCCTATTTTCTTAAATATTCCAAAACGGAGAAAAATTGTCATTAGAACTATTTTGGAGTCGGTTTACTTACCATACCACATATCTATTCCTTTTCGGAGTCTGAAATGTTCTGGAAAGTGTCCCTTATGTATTCCTCCGGGGTTACGGTTTCAATAACATTAGTTTCAACATTTATAGGATTACATGAGATATAATGTTTGATTCTTTGACCGTTCACCACCTTCGGATTTGTGCCTTCGAAGTTGTTGATTTTTATGGCACCGAAACGATAGACCTCCTCGATAACGTAAGGACCTTCCCATTTAGAGAGAAGTTTTCCTGCAAAAAATCTTAAACGAGAGTTGAATAGCAACACATAATCACCTACATTAAACTCACGCTTTTGTATCCTTTTGTCATGCCATCTTTTAACTTTTTCTTTAAACAATTTGGCATTCTCATAAGCCTGGGTTCTCCATTCATCAAGTGAGCTAATGTCAAATAACCTCTTCTCACCGGCAAGTTTGAAATCATAGTTGAGCTCTTTAATGGCCCAATATGCCTTATATTCTAGTTCGAGAGGTAAGTGACATGCTTTGCCATAAACCATTTTATAAGGAGACATACCCATATGATTTTTATATGCAGTTCTATAGGCCCATAATGCATCAACAAGTTTCTTGGACCAATTTTTTCTAGATCTATTAATAGTCTTTTGCAAAATTAACTTGAGCTCTCTATTACTCAATTCTACTTGACCACTAGACTGTGGGTGATAAGGGGATGCAATTCTATGATTAACATCATATTAGCAAGCATTTTACGAAAAGCACCATGAATAAAATGTGAACCACCATCAGTCATTAAATATCTAGGGACTCCAAACCTCGGAAAAATAACTTCTTTAAGCATCTTAATAGAGGTGTTATGATCAGCACTACTAGTTGGAATAGCTTCTACCCACTTAGTAATGTAATCAACAGCAACTAAAATATGTGTATACCCATTAGAGGAAGGAAACGGTCCCATATAATCAAAGCCCCAAACATCGAATGGTTCAATAACAAGTGAATAATTCATAGGCATTTCCTGACGTCTACTGATATTACCAATTCTTTGGCATTCATCACAAGACAAGACAAACTTACGGGCATCTTTGAAGAGAGTAGGCCAATAAAAACCGGATTGCAAGACCTTCTGTGCAGTTCTATCTCTAGCGTGGTGCCCTCCATAAGCCTCGGAGTGACACTTGCGTAAGATCTGTTCCTGTTCATGCTCAGGTATACAACGTCTAATAACACCATCTACTCCTTCTTTATAAAGGTGTGGGTCATCCCAGAAGTAATGCCTCAAATCATAGAAAAACTTTTTCTTTTGCTGGTATGTGAAACTAGGTTGTATAAATTTAGCAACAATGTAATTAGCATAATCAGCATACCATGGAGCAGTACGAGAAGCATTTATGACAGCTAATTGTTCATCAGGAAAGCTATCATCAATAGGTAGTGGGTCATCAAGAACATTTTCTAACCTAGACAAATTGTCTGCAACGGGGTTCTCAGCTCCCTTTCTATCAATAATATGTAAATCAAATTCTTGTAGCAACAGAACCCATCTAATAAGTCTAGGTTTAGCATCTTTCTTTTCCATAAGATATTTATAGCAGCCTGATCAGTGTGAATAGTTACTTTAGAATCAACAATATAAGGTCTTAACTTATCACAAGCAAATACAACTGCTAAGAATTCTTTTTCAGTAGTAGCATAATTTCTCTGAGCACTGTCTAGAGTTTTACTAGCATATTGAATAACATTTAATTTCTTATCAACTCTTTGTCCTAGAACAGCACCTACAGCATAATCACTAGCATCACACATAATTTCAAAGGGTAAATTCCAATCAGGTGGCTGAACAATAGGTGCAGAAATCAATGCTTTCTTAAGTATTTCAAATGCTTCTACACAATCCTCATCAAAGACAAAAGGTATATCTTTTTGTAATAGATTAGTCAGAGGCCGAGAAATTTTTGAGAAGTCCTTAATGAACCTCCTATAAAAACCGGCATGACCAAGGAAACTTCTTATACCTTTGATGTCCTTGGGACACGACATCTTTTCAATAGCATCAACTTTGGCTTTATCAACTTCAATACCTCTTTCAGAAATTTTATGCCCCAAGACAATACCTTCATTAACCATAAAGTGGCATTTCTCCCAATTCAAAACAAGATTAGTTTCTTCACATCTCTGCAAAACTCGATCAAGATTGCTCAATCAATCATCAAAAGAGGATCCATAAACGGAGAAATCATCCATGAAAACCTCACAAATCTTTTCACAAAAATCAAAGAATATAGCCATCATGCATCTTTGAAAGGTCGAAGGTGCATTATATAAACCAAAAAGCATTCGTCTATAAGCAAAAGTATCGAGAGGGAAAGTAAAAGTGGTCTTTTCTTGATCAT
Source organism: Aegilops tauschii subsp. strangulata (assembly GCF_002575655.3). Lineage (NCBI taxonomy): Eukaryota > Viridiplantae > Streptophyta > Magnoliopsida > Poales > Poaceae > Aegilops > Aegilops tauschii. The sequence goes on along the minus strand of NC_053039.3, from coordinate 118,914,019 downwards.
CAGCTGACACAGGTATTTGAGAGAAACCAGAGTAACCATCTAGAAAGCAAAAATGTGTATGTTTGGATAATCTTTCTAGCATTTGATCAATGAAAGGCAAAGGGTAATGATCTTTTTAGTAGCTTTATTTAATTTGCGAAAATCAATTACCATCCTATAACCTGTGATAATTCTTTGCGGGATCAATTCATCTTTATCATTAGGAACGACGGTAATACCTCCCTTCTTAGGGACACAATGAACAGGACTTACCCACTGACTATCAGCAACTGGATAAATTATACCTGCTTCAAGGAGCTTTAATATTTCCTTTCTTACCACTTCTTTCATCTTAGGATTTAGCCATCGTTGGTGATCAATAACTGGTTTGGCGTCTTTCTCCAAATTTATTTTGTGTTGACATAGAGTGGGACTAATGCCCTTAAGATCAGCAAGAGTATATCTAATAGCAGCACGGTGCTTCTTCAGAGTTTTCAATAATTTCTCTTCTTCATGCTCTGAAAGGTTAGCACTAATAATAACAGGATATATTTTCTTTTCATCAAGATAAGCATATTTAAGAGTATCAGGTAATGGTTTAAGCTCAAACACGGGATCACCCTTGGGTGGAGGAGGATCCCCTAAGATTTCAACAGGCTAGTTGTGTTTCAAAATAGATCCATGTTTAAAGAATACTTCATCTATTTCCTTTCTTTCATTCATAAACATATCATTTTCATGATCAAGCAAATACTGTACTAAAGGATCATTAGGAGGCACGGCAATAGAAGCAAGACCAATAATTTCATCCTTACTAGGCAATTCCTCATCACGGGGTTGTCTACGATATTTAGAAAAATTAAACTCATGAGACATATCACCCAAACAAATAGTAACAACATCCTTTTCGCAGTCTATCTTAGCATTAACAGTGTTCAAGAAGGGTCTACCAAATATAATGGGACAAAAGCTATCTTGTGGGGAGCCAAGAACAAGAAAATCAGCAGGATATTTAACCTTCCCACACAAGACTTCAACATCTCTAACAATCCCAATCGGTGAAATAGTATCTCTATTGGCAAGCTTAATTGTAACATCAATTTCTTCTATCTCAGCAGGTGCAATATCATGCATAATTTCTTTGTATAAGGAATGAGGTATTGCACTAGCACTAGCACCCATATCACATAAGCCATGATAACAATGATCTCCTATTTTAACAGAAATAACAGGCATGCCTATAACAGGTATATGTTTATCTTTAGCACCAGGCTTAGCAATTCTAGCAGTCTCATCACCGAAATAAATAACATGCCCATCAATATTATCAGCCAAGAGATCTTTAACCATAGCAATATTAGGTTCAACTTTAACTTACTCAGGGGGTTTATGTGTCCTAATATTACTTTTGTTGACAACAGTTGAATCTTTAGCATGATCCTTTATTCTAACAGGGAAAGGTGGTTTCTCAACATAAGCAGTAGGAACAATAGGATCATCATAAGTGATAGTCTTTTCTTCAACTTTAATAGGTGCAACTACTTTTACTTCTATGGGAGGATTATATTTAAACCACTTCTCCTTAGGGAGATCAACATGAGTAGCAAAGGATTCACAGAAGGAAGCTACTATCTCAGAGTCAAGTCCATATTTAGTGCTAAATTCACGGAAAGCATCGGCATCCATAAAAGATTTAACACAATCAAACTTAGGTGTTATACCTGACTCTTTACCATCGTCAAGGTACCAATCTTCAGATTTGCGTTTAATTCTTTCCAATAAATCCCATTTGAATTCAATAGTCTTCATCATAAAGGAGCCAGTACAATAAGTATCGAGCATGGATTGATTATTACGAGAAAGCCGAGCATAATTTTTTTTGAATAATCATTTCTCTTGAGAGCTCATGATTCGGGCATGAATATAACATTGACTTAAGCCTCCCCCAAGCTTGAGCAATGCTTTCTCCTTCGCGAGGCCAAAAATTATATATATAATTACGATCACAATGAACAAGATGCATAGGATAAAACTTCTGATGAAATTCCAATTTCAATCGTTTGTAGTTCCATGATCCCATATCATCACATAGCCTATACCATGTCAATGCCTCTCCCTTCAAAGATAAAGGGAAGACCTTCTTCTTGATAACATCATCGGGCATACCTACAAGCTTAAATAATCCACAAACTTCATCCACATAGATTAAGTGTAAATCGGGATGCAATGTTCCATCTCCTGCAAAAGGATTACCTAGCAGTTTCTCTATCATACCCGAAGGAATTTCAAAGTAAACATTTTCAGTAGGTTTAGTAGGTTGAGGAGCAACTCTTTGCTCTACAGGTCAGGGTGAAGATACCCCGAACAAGCCCCTCAAAGGATTACTTTCCATAGTAGAAAGTGACAGTAAATTTCAGCACACTATATAAATTTTTCCTTACCAAATTCCACCTACCAAAGGCGCTTCACTCCCCGGCAACGGCGCCAGAAAAGAGTCTTGATGACCCACAAGTATAGGGGATCTATCGTAGTCCTTATGATAAGTAAGAGTGTCGAACCCAACGAGGAGCAGAAGGAAATGATAAGCGGTTTTCAGCAAGGTATTCTCTGCAAGCACTGAAATTATCGGTAACAGATAGTTTTGTGATAAGGTAATTTGTAACGAGTAACAAGTAAAAATTGTAAATAAAGTGCAGCAAGGTGGCCCAATCCTTTTTGTAGCAAAGGCCAAGCCTGGACAAACTCTTATATAGAGAAAAGCTCTCCCGAGGACACATGGGAATTATCGTCAAGCTAGTTTTCCTCACGCTCATATGATTCGCGTTCAGTACTTTGATAATTTGATATGTGGGTGGACCGGTGCTTGGGTGTTGTCCTTACTTGGACAAGCATCCCACTTATGATTAACCCCTATTGCAAGCATCTGCAACTACAAAAGAAGTATTAAGGTAAACCTAACCATAGCATGAAACAGATGGATCCAAATCAGCCCCTTACGAAGCAACTCATAAACTAGTGTTTAAGCTTCTGTCACTCTAGCAACCCATCATCTACTTATTACTTCCCAATGCCTTCCTCTAGGCCTAGATAATGGTGAAGTGTCATGTAGTCGACATTCACATGACACCACTAGAGGAGAGACAACATACATCTCATCAAAATATCGAACGAATACCAAATTCACATGACTACTTATAGCAAGACTTCTCCCATGTCCTCAGGAACAAACATAACTACTCACAAATCATATTCATGTTCATAATCAGAGGGGTATTAATATGTATAATGGATCTGAACATATGATCTTCCACCAAATAAACCAACTAGCATCAACTACAAGGTGTAATCAACACTACTAGCAACCCACAGGTACCAATCCGAGGCTTTGGGACACAGATTGGATACAAGAGATGAACTAGGGTTTGAGAGAAGATGGTGCTGGTGAAGATGTTGATGGAGATTGACCCCCTCCCAATGAGAGGATCGTTGGTGATGACGATGGCGATGATTTCCCCCTCCCGGAGGGAAGTTTCCCCGGCAGAACAGCTCCGCCGGAGCCCTAGATTGGTTCCGCCAAGGTTCCGCCTCGTGGCGGCGGAGTTTCTTCCCGAAAGCTTGCTTATGATTTTTGTCGGTCGAAAGACTTCATATAGCAGAAGATGGGCACCGGAGGCCTGTCAGGGGGGCCACGAGGTAGGGGGCGCGCCCAGGGGGTAGGGTGCGCCTCCCACCCTCGTGGCCCGGGTGTGGCCCCCCTCTGGTAGTTTCTTCGCTCAGTATTTTTTATTAATTCCAAAAATGAGTTCCGTGAATTTTCAGGACTTTTGGAGCTGTGCAGAATAGGTCTCTAATATTTTCTCCTTTTCCAGCCCAAAATCCCAGCTGACGGCATTCTCCCTCTTCATGTAAACCTTGTAAAATAAGAGAGAATAGGCATAAGTATTGTGACATAACATGTAATAACAGCCCATAATGCGATAAATATCGATATAAAAGCATGATGCAAAATGGACGTATCAGTGTTGTCATCTGAGATTTATTATTATTGCTCGCTAGTTGATTATGTCATTGATATGAGTAAACATGAGACCTAAATGTTATTGTGAATATGGTTAGTTCACAATCTTTGCTGAAAACTTCAATGTTGGCTTTACATATTTAAAACAACAAGAGCAAACAGAGTTTGTAAAAGTTTTTATTTATCACTTTCAGTTTGTCAACTGAATTGCTTGAGGACAAGCAAAGGTTTAAGCTTGGGGGAGTTGATACGTCTCCATCGTATCTACTTTTCCAAACACTTTTGCCCTTGTTTTGGACTCTAACTTGCATGATTTGAATGGAACTAACCCGGACTGACGCTGTTTTTAGCAGAATTGCCATGGTGTTATTTTTGTGCAAAAATAAAAGTTCTCGGAATGACCTGAAACTTCACGGAGAATATTTCTGGAATATATAAAAAATACTGGCGAAAGAATCAAGGCCAGGGGGGCCACACCCTGTCCACAAGGGTGGGGGCGCGCCTACCCCCTGGGTGCGCCCCCTACCTCGCGGGCCCCCTGGAGCTCCACCGACCTCAACTCCAACTCTATATATTCACGTTCGGGGAGAAAAAAATCAGAGAGAAGGATTCATCGCGTTTTACGATACGGAGCCGCCGCCAAGCCCTAATCTCTCTCGGGAGGGCTGATCTGGAGTTCGTTCGGGGCTCCGGAGAGGGGAATCCGTTGCCATCGTCATCATCAACCTTCCTCCATCACCAAATTCATGATGCTCACCGCCGTGCGTGAGTAATTCCATCGTAGGCTTGCTCGACGGTGATGGGTTGGATGAGATTTACCATGTAATCGAGTTAGTTTTGTTAGGGTTTGATCCCTAGTATCCACTATGTTCTAAGATTGATGTTGCTATGACTTTGCTATGCTTAATGCTTGTCACTAGGGCCCGAGTGCCATGATTTCAGATCTGAACATATTATGTTTTCATGAATATATGTGAGTTCTTGATCCTATCTTGCAAGTCTATAGTCACTTATTATGTGTTATGATCCGTTAACCCCGAAGTGACAATAATCGGGATACTTACCAGTGATGACCGTAGTTTGAGGAGTTCATGTATTCACTAAGTGTTAATGCTTTGGTTCGGTACTCTATTAAAAGGAGACCTTAATATCCCTTAGTTTCCAATAGGACCCCGCTGCCACGGGAGGGTAGGACAAAAGATGTCATGCAAGTTCTTTTCCAGAAGCACGTATGACTATATTCGGAATACATGCCTACATTACATTAATGAACTGGAGCTAGTTCTATGTCACCCTATGTTATAACTATTGCATGAGGAATCACATCCGGCATAATTCTCCATCACCGATCCAATGCCTAGAGCTTTTCACATATTGTTCTTTGCTTAGTTACTTTTCCGTTGCCACTGTTACAATTACTACAAAACTGCTACTGTTACTTTTGCCATCATTATCGTTACTTCCATACTACTTTGCTACTAAATACTTTGCTGCAGATATTAAGTTTCCCAGGTGTGGTTGAATTGACAACTCAACTGCTAATACTTGAGAATATTCTTTGGCTCCCCTTATGTCGAATCAATAAAGTTGGGTTGAATACTCTACCCTCGAAAACTGTTATGACCCCCTATACTTGTGGGTTATCAGGCGGGAAACAGAGCGGTGGATGGAAGTGATGCTGTCAAGGGCCGGATGTCCGGGCTGAGAGCCAGATGTCCGGGCTGTCGGGCCGTATGTCCGGGCTCTGGATCCGTGGACGAACTCGATGAACACCGCGTGGAGTGTTCAAATCCGGGGCAAAATTCGGAAGATTTTGTGGATGGAAATTGGGGAAAAGATGGGGGAAAGCTAGATCTACCTGCAACACACGAAATCCGCGGATCAAATCCAACAAAACTTCGTCACACCAACAAATCACAAAAAAAATTGGGGCTATTTTTGTGGGGCAATTTTCGAATTAGGAACAAAAACAACAAAACTAGGCTAGGAAACAAAGAGAGGGGCTCGGAAATCGTGATCAACGTGGCTCATGATACCAAGATGATGTAGGGTGGAACCCTATACGGCCGATCTTTCACGAAAGGAGTGGATCCCAACTAAGAACACGAGGGGAAAACGAGGGAAAACACAAGAGGAACTCTCAAACCAACAAGATATAATCACACATATGCTAGATCCTCGGAACACGAGAGGAGATACAAGATCCAAAGTCAACAAGGGACGATACAAAGGTAACCGGTTCTTCTCCGTGAGGAGGTCTTGATGGGGCCACCCAAGAGGGGGTCTTGAATCCAACATGGATCGTCTTCGTAGAGGAGCCGCGGTCTCTCTCGTGGAGCAGATCCGTATGGATGAGCAATGCTCTATCTCACATATGAGCTAAACCAATGCTAACCCTAGAAAGAGGGAGATGGAAGAGTATATATAGTCTAGATGGGCGAAGGGGTACACGGGCCTCGGCCCTTACACTGTGCGTAGACAGGGGAGGCCGGATGTCCGGGCGACGGGCCGGATGTCCGGGCGATGGGCCGGATGTCCGGACCTTTGCGAGGTGCCGGATATCCGGGCTGGAGGGACCGGATGTCCGGGCTGGCGGTGCTGGCCTGGATGCTCTCTGGATAGGCGGGGTCCGGATGTCCGGGAGCTCGGGACGGGCCGGATGTCCGGGCTGAAGTGGTTCAGCTTCGGGTACGTTCTGTGACGGGTGCCGGATTTCCGGGCGGAGGCCGGATGTCCGGGCTGTCGGGCCGGATGTCCGGGGCCTGTAGACTTGGCCGCTGGCTCCTTGGCACTAGTGACGTTTCCAGGGCCGGATGTCCGGGGTCCTGGCCGGATGTCCGGGTCCTGGGAGTTGCACTTGACTCCCTCCGTTGGTTCTCCTCGTCCGTGAACTTGGCGGCTTGTCCGTCTTCATGGGCATCTCTGGGAGGGTCCTCTTGGCACCTAATCATGCATAGCATATCGGACTTAGGTAGTAGCCATGTCTCGAGTGGATCATATGTGATATCACTAAGGAAGGAAGTCACCTCGTTCTCGAGAACTCTAGCTTGTGCTTGTGTCATAGGTCCTCTTGGCTCTTGATGAGACGATGGTAGGTCCATGGGGATGACCGTAGGATGCTCCGCATCAGAAAAGATCCAGTCATGATGCGCCCAACATTAGCTACACACAATGCATCAGCATGACAGCAATGCTCTCATGTTCTGGCGCTTATTTTAGAAGGTCATGACACAACATAAAAGTAAATAGATAGTCCCTTCGCAGAGGGAAGCAGTGATTTACAGCGGTGCCAGAGCTCAAGTTTTTGAAAGAGAGGTAAATGATATTTTGAGAAATGCACCCTTCTTGTTTACTTCACGACCATCAGTTATCAATATCTTCCATGCTAAGCATGCTAGTGGCGGTTCCCAAGCGATAAAAGTAAAGGTTTACTCCCCCTCCACCATCAATCACACTCCACGGCTTGTCCAAAACAACGGGTGTCGTCCATACCAACAACAGTCCCGGGGGAGTTTTATTTAATTATTTGCATTTTGAGATCGGGACTGGGAATCCCTATTACCGCCCTTTTCTCGTGCGATGGTGAGTGAATAAACACTCAACCAGAGAATAACCCGCTTAGCATGGAAGATACCGACCACCTCCTGTCGTTCCATGAACGATCCAGGCACACACAAAAGGATATTTATTTGAAGTTTTTAGAGGTGGCACATGCAAATTTACTTAGGATGGCAGGGTTATACCGCATACAGGTAGGTATGGTGGACTCATCTGGAATAACTTGGGTTCAAGGTTTTTGATGTACAAGCAGAATTCCCACTTAGTACGGGTGAAGGCTGCTACCTCTTGAGCATGCGTTGGTTTTCCCTTGAAGAGGAAAGGGTGATGCAACAAAGTAGCGTAAGTATTTCCGTCAGTTTTTGAGAACCAAGGTATCAATCCAGTAGGAGGCCACACGCAAGTCCCTCGTACCTACACAAATAAATAAGAACCTTGCAACCAACGCGATAAAGGGGTTGTCAATCCCTTCACGGCCACTTGCAAAAGTGAGATCTGATAGAGATGATAAGATAATATTTTTGGTATTTTTATTATAAAGATTAAAAGTAAAGATTGCAAAATAAACGGCGACAGAAATAGCTAGTTGACGGGAGATTAATATGATGGAAAATAGACCCGGGGGCCATAGGTTTCACAAGTGGCTTCTCTCAAGATAGCATAAGTATTACGGTGGGTGAACAAATTACTGTCGAGCAATTGATAGAAAAGTGCATAGTTATGAGAATATCTAGGCATGATCATGTATATAGGCATCACGTCCGCGACAAGTAGACCGAAACGATTCTGCATCTACTACTATTACTCCACACATCGACCGCTATCCAGCATGCATCTAGAGTATTAAGTTCATAAGAACAGAGTAACGCATTAGGCAAGATGACATGATGTAGAGGGATAAACTCAAGCAATATGATATAAACCCCATCTTTTTATCCTCGATGGCAACAATACAATACGTGCCTTGCTGCCCCTGCTGTCACTGGGAAAGGACACCGCAAGATTGAACCCAAAGCTAAGCACTTCTCCCATTGCAAGAAAGATCAATCTAGTAGGCCAAACCAAACTGATAATTCGAAGAGACTTGCAAAGATAACAAATCATACATAAAAGAATTCAGAGGAGATTCAAATATTGTTCATAGATAATCTTGATCATAAACCCACAATTCATCGGATCTCAACAAACACACCGCAAAAAGAATTACATCGAATAGATCTCCAAGAAGATCAAGGAGAACTTTGTATTGAGATCCAAAGAGAGAGAAGAAGCCATCTAGCTAATAACTATGGACCCGAAGGTGAGGTAAACTACTCACACATCATCGGAGAGGCTATGGTGTTGATGTAGAAGCCCTCCGTGATCGATTCCCCCTCCGGCGGAGCACCGGAAAAGGCCCCAAGATGGGATCTCACGGGTACAGAAGTTTGCGGCGATGGAAATAGGGTTTCGTGGTGCTCCTGGATGTTTTCGGGTATATGGGTATATATAGGAGGAAGAAGTAGGTCGGTGGAGCTGTGAGGGGCCCACGAGGGTGGGGGCGCGCCCAGGGGGCAGGCGCGCCTCCCTGCCTCGTGGCCTCCTCGCTTGTTTCTTGACGTCCACTCCAAGTCCTGTGGATCACGTTTGTTCCAAAAATCACTCTCCCGAAGGTTTCATTCCGTTTGGATTCTGTTTGATATTCCTTTTCTGCGAAACACTGAAATTGGCAAAAAAAAGCAATTTGCACTGGGCCTTGGGTTAATAGGTTAGTCCCAAAATAATATAAAAGTGTATAATAAAGCCCATTAAACATCCAAAACAGATAATATAATAGCATGGAACAATAAAAAAATTATAGATACGTTGGAGACGTATCAAAGGCTAGCAAATAGATTGAGACGGCCAGCTAGAGAGCAACAACGGTCATGAACATGCATTATGCATAAGTAACATTGGACACTAGCATGAGTAGGATATGAAAACCATGAACATAAATATCATAGAGGCTATGTTGGTTTTGATTCAACTACATGCATGAATATGTGCCAACTCAAGCCACTCGAACATTCAGAGGAGGATACCATATCATCATACTACATCACAATCATTTTAACGCAATGTTGATATCCAAGACAAATCATTATCCACTCCTAGCTACTTATGCATGGCATGAGAAACTATAATCTCTAATTGTCATTGCAAACATGTTTAATCATAATGGGCTGAATCATGGATACTAGGTTAAACATATTTACAAAAACAGAACAAGTCGAGTTCATACCCGTTTCTCTCTGCCACGGCCAGTTCATTGAATATCGTCATTATTACCCTGCACTTGCACGGCCGAACGATGTGAAAATAATAATAGTGCAAGAGTGATGTGGACTAAGCTGGAATCTGCAAACATTTTATTCAACATGAGAAGACAAGGTAAAATGGGCTCTTTGTTAGATCAACAATTATGCATACAAGAGCCACTCAACATTTTCATCGTGGTCTTCTCCTCGGTATGACTCGAATAAAAAGAAAAGAAATTCAGAGAAACACACTGAAATATTTTTGGAGTTTTTGGTTTTCTAGAACAAGCAAATGAAAGGGAAAAGCAAAAACGAGAAAAACTATTTACACGGGAAAGCTCCCAACAAGCAAAAGAAGAACAAGGAAATGTTTTTGGGTTTTCTTTTTAGTATTACAACTAAGCATGCATAGAAAGTAAATAAACTACAACTAATTTTTATTGGTTTTTCTAAGGTTTTTCAAACACACAAGAAGAAAGCGAGAAAATAAATTTAACATGGAAGATACAATGAAAAAGTGTGGACACCGACAATTGGAATGAAATGTGTAAACATGAATGTAATGTCGGTGGGAATACGTACTCCCCCAAGCTTAGGCTTTTGGCCTAACTTGGTAATCAGTTAGTAGTCGAAGAAACCATGGGGTCCGTTGTCGAACTGCTGAGGGGCATGCACCCATGGATCCCACTGCTGAGGCTCCTCCTCTGCTGTTGCCTGGTCGTTCCGGTAGGCGATGATATCCACAGGCATAATCCTATATCCGCCCCTAGCAATAGGATCAAACAAAGCAGGAGCAGGCAATGGAATAATATCACGAGTGCTAACACTGAAAATCAGGTTATAAAGAATAGGAATGTTAGGGTAGTCGTGTGCAATAAACTGGTGGTGTTCCATGGCTGCGCGATCTAGGTAAACCCTGGGCAAAGGATAATCATGAAGGTGGATCTCAACATTAAAGCGAGCTGCTAGGCGAGTAGCGAAAATACCACCATGTATTTTACCCTTGGACTTACCAATGTGGAGGCGACGTGCCACAATAGCTCCCAAGCTATAAGTGTTGTCGCCCTCAAGTGCACGACGTAAAGCAACAAGGTCTGGGGCACTGAGTGCACCCACCTTCTCTCTAGCAAGCAAGTATTTTGCAATAAAAAGGGTGAAATAATGAACAGCAGGAAAATGCAAGCCAGCGGCAGTGATACCTGACACACCTCTCTCATCTCCCACTGTCAAGGTACGATAAAAGGCCTCAAACTCTGCCGGCCTAGACTCTACCAAACCACCATCAGAAGGAAGCAAGCATATTTCACAGAACTCAGTAAGCGGTATCTGATGGAACTTAGCATATAAATTAAACTGCACCTCAGGGGGATTATTCCTAGGAAGGAAATTAAAACTTTGAACAAAGGTGTTTGTGAGGAGATGATACTGTTCACATTCAGCTGCGATGAAGTCGGTGAGGCCGGCATTAGCAACATATTGTGTAAACTCTTGAAGGATTCCATCCCCTTCCATGAACGGGGTATGCGGCCATTCGCACGGCCGTACTTCCGCCAACCTCCAGGAATGGAGATCACTGTCAGACGACTCCCCAATAACTCCCTTGGAGTTCTTCTTGGAAGCAAATTTCCTAAAGATATTCATCCTTTTCCTATGAACAAAAGTTCTGAAATTTTTAGTCCACAAATTTTTCTCAACAGAACTTCACAAAATTGATAGCAACTACTCATAGGGATACATAGAGGCCATAGCAAGCATTCAAACTACTTAGAACTCTAAGAATTCAACATGCAAGCTCATCTACAGCAGCACCAAGGGTAGCTAATTATTTAAAATATAAACCACTAAAGCAAAAACTAATTGGACAAACGGAGTCACATACCAAGCAACAATCTCCCGAAACAATTTCGGAAACGGAGCTTCGAGCAAAGAGATCGAAATCCGCGGATTTGAGAGCAAGAACACGAGAGAGAGAGAGAGAGAGAGAGAGAGCAATGGTGATTTTTTTTTCGAGGTAGGTGATGATGTGGTATGAAGAGATAAGTGAGGGGGACCACAACCCACTAGGGCGCGCCTGGAGGTCCTGGCGCGCCCAGGTGGGTTGTGCCCACCTAGTGCACCTCCCTCTGGTATTACTTGCACCAAAAATTCTTAAATATTCAGAAAAAAAATGTATTAAATTTTTAGAGCATTCCGAGAACTTAAATTTCTGGGTCATTTTTTTATTGCACGAGAAATTCAGAAAACAAACAAAATATGGCATTTTATTTTGTTTAACTAATAAAAACAGAAAACAAAAGGTAGGGACAGAAGGTAGTGCTTACTAAATTCATCAACTTCATACCTCTAAAAAATGATCCATTAATAAGGTTGATCAAGTCTTATTAACAACCACTTTCGATTAGCATGAAACCGAAGAACTTTCGTAAATCACTAAGTTACCTCAACGGGGATATGAATGTCCCCAACAATAAGCATTTCATATTTCTTTTTAACAGTAGGTAGAGGTAGTTGGAAACTTCCAATAGTGATTGTCGAAGATTTTTCAATAACATTAATACCATTCACCCGGAATTGTTTCTTCGGAAAGTGCACCGCATGCTCATTACCATTGATATGAAAAGTGACCTTGCTTTTGTTGCAATCAATAACAGCCCCTGCAGTATTCAAGAAGGGTCTACCAAGGATAATCAACATGTTGTCGTCCTCGGGCATCTCAAGTATAACAAAGTCAGTCAAAATAGTGACATTCATGACAACAACGGGCACATCCTCACAGATACCGATAGGTATGGCAGTTGATTTGTCAGCCATTTGCAAAGATATTTCAGTAGGTGTGAGCTTATTCAAATCAAGTCTTTTATATAAAGAGAAAGGCATAACACTAACACCAGCTCCTAAATCACATCAAGCAGTTCTCACATAGTTTCTTTTGATGGAGCAAGGCATAGTTGGTATTCCCGGATCTCCAAGTTTTTTAGGTACTCCATCTTTAAAAGTATAATTAGCAAGCATAGTGGAGATTTCAGCTTCCGGTATTTTTCTCTTATTGGTGATGACGTCTTTCATATACTTTGCATAAGGAGGCATTTTCAAGATATCAGTCAAGCGAGTACACAAAAAGACTGGCCTTAGCATTTCAGCAAAGCGTTCAAATTCTTCTTTATCTTTCTTTTTAGTTGACTTGGGTGGAAAAGGCATAGGTTTTTGAACCCACGGTTCTCTTTCTTTATCGTGTTTTCTAGCAATGAAATATCTTTTATCATATCTTGTATTGTTGGGTTGTGGGTTGTCAAGATCAACTGCAGGTTCTATCTCCACATCATTGTCTGGTTCTTTACTATTTGTTTGAGTACTTTCATGAATCTCATCATTATCTTTTTCATTATCAGAAGGTGAGTGTTCATTACCAGACTGAGTTTCAGCATCAGAGATAGAAATTTCATTATCATTATCACGAGGTTTTTCTACTTCAGGTTCACTAGAGGCATGCAAAGTCCTATCATTTTTCTTCTTCTTTTTCTTTTTAGAAGTACTACGTGCATCAGTGTTAACTCTTTGAGAGTCTTGTTCAATTCTTTTTGGGTGTCCCTCAGGATAAAGTGGTTCCTGAGTCATTCTACCTCCTCTAGTCATTACTCTAACAGCAAAGTCACTTATGTTATTATTCATTTCATCCAGCAACTCTCTTTGAGATTTAGCAACTTGTTCTAACTGAGTTTGAACCATAGATGCATGCTTTCCCACACCTCTAACATCATTTGAGATTCTAAATAACAAGTCACTCAAGCGAGCAATCATATCAGAATTGTATTTCAATTGTTTCATAACATTTGCATTGAAGTGATCTTGTTTTCTAATATAGTTTTCAAACTCATAAAGGCATTGGCTAGGGTGCATATTGTGAGGATTGTCATTATCATTGAATTTCATTAGAGACTTTACCTCTACCACCTTAGGTGGTGGTGGCGTATTAAGCCCATGTACTTCTTCAATAGGAGGTAAATTTTTAACATCCTCAGCTTTAATACCTTTTCCCTTCATAGATTTCTTTGCCTCTTGCATATCTTCAGGACTGAGATATAATATACCCCTCTTCTTCGGAGTGGGTTTAAGCGGTGTTTCAGGAAGAGTCCAATCATCATAATTTTTCAATACGTTATTCAATAATTCTTCAGCTTGCCCAACAGTTCGTTCCCTGGAAACACAACCAGCACAACTATCTAGGAAGTCCCTAGAAGCATCGGTTAGTCCAATATAGAAGATATCAAGTATTTCATTTTTCTTAAGAGGATGATCTGGCAAAGCATTGATTAATTGGCAAATCCCCCCCCCCCCAAGGTTGTGGGAGACTCTCTTCTTTAATTTGCACAAAGTTAAATATTTCTTGTAAGGCAGCTTGTTTCTTATGAGCAGGGAAATATTTTTCAGAGAAGTAACAAAACATATCCTGGGGACTACGCACACAACCGGGAGCAAGAGTATTGTACCAAGCTTTAGCATCACCCTTTAATGAGAACGGAAATAATTTGAGAATATAATAATAGCGAGTTTTCTCATCATGAGTAAAGAGGGTGACTATGTCATTCAACTTAGTAAGATGTGCCACAACAGTTTCAGTTTCATATCCATGGAAAGGATCAGATTCAATCAAAGTAATTAACTCTGGGTTGCCAGAGAATTCATAATCCTTATCCTCAATAAAGATAGGTGAAGTAGCAAACTTAGGGTCATATTGCATTCTAGCATTCAGAGATTTTTCTTTATACTTGCATAATAATTTCTCTAGATCATCTCTATCCTTACAAGCAAGAATATCTCTAGTTGTCTCCTCATTCATAACATAACATTTCGATACTTTTGGCAATTCATATCTAGGAGGGCTAGTTCTAGTAGGTGTTTCAAGATTTTCAGTTTCAAGCTCATCATCAGTTTCAACAATATCATGTTGTCTTACTCTAGAAATTTGTTCATCAACAAAATCACCAAGTGGCACATCATCATCAAGCAAGGCACTAGCATCATCATAAGTATCATTCATAGCAGAAGTAGCATCATCAACAAATTGCGACATATCAGTATTAATAGCATGTGGTGGTGTTGCAAGTTTACTTATAACAGAAGGTGAATCTAAAGCAGAGCTAGATGGTAGTTCCTTACCTCCCCTCGTCTTAGAGGAAAAAATCTTAGTCTTATGATCCTTCAGATTCTTCATAGTGATAAATTGATAATAATCCCTAGTGACTCAACAAATATAGCTATGATCCCCGGCAACGGCACCAGAAAAAGGTCTTGATAACCCACAAGTATATGGGATCGCAACAGTTTTTGAGGGTAGAGTATTCAACCCAAATTTATAGATTCGACACAAGGGGAGCCAAAGAATATTTGCAAGTATTAGCAGTTGAGTTGTCAATTCAACCACACCTGGAGATTAATTATCTGCAGCAAAGTGATCAGTAGCAAAGTAGTATGATAGTTTTGATAATAGTAGCAGCAGCAATGGTAACGGTAACAGTGATAGCAGTAGTTTTATAGCAAGTGCAATAGTAACTATAGCAGCAGTATCTTAGCAAGAACAATATAAGATAAATTCGTAGGCATTGGATCGGTAATTTGTTGGATGATATTCATCATGTCACAGTCATAACCTAGGGCGATACGGCACTAGCTCCAGTTCATAAATATAATGTAGGCATGTATTCCATAAATAGTCATACGTGCTTATGGAAAGAACTTGCATGACATCTTTTGTCCTACCCTCCCGTGGCAGCGGGGTCCAAATGAAAACTAAGGGATATTAAGTCCTCCTTTTAATAGAGAACCGGAACAAAGCATTAACACATGGTGAATACATGAACTTCTCAAACTACGGTCATCGTCGGGAGTGGTCCCGACTATTGTCACTCCAGGGTTGCCGGATCATAACACATAGTAGGTAACTATAACTTGCAAAATTGGATCTAGAACATGGATATAATTGTGATAACATAGACGGTTCAGATCTGAAATCATGGCACCCGGGCCCAAAGTGACAAGCATTAAGCATGGCAAAGTCATAGCAACATCAATCTCAGAACATAGTGGATACTAGGGATCAAGCCCTAACAAAACTAACTAGATTACATGATGAATCTCATCCAACTCCCCACCGACCAGCGATCCTACGAAGGAATTACTCACTCCCGGTGGGGAGCATCATGGAATTGGCGATGGAGAAGAGTTGGTGATGACGAAGAATGAAGATCCCCTTCTCCGGAGCCCCAAACGGACTCCGGATCTGACCCCCCGATGAAGAACAGGAGGTGACGGCGGCTCCGTCTCATGGATCGCGATAATTCTTTCTCCCTGATTTTTTTTTTCAAAAATAGGATTTTATAACGTCGGTTTCAGGGTCTGTGGGGCCACCAGGTGGGGACAACCCACCTGGGTGCGCCGGGGGGGGGGCGCCCTGGTGGGTTGTGCCCACCCAGGTGCCCCCCTCAGGTAACTCTTGGCTCCAGAAATTCTCTTTTATTGTATACAAAATCCTCGCAAAGTTTCGTTCCATTCCGAGAATTTTTATTTCTGCACAAAAATAACACCATGGTAGTTCTGCTGAAAACAGCGTCAGTCCGGGATTAGTTTCATTCAAATCATGCAAATTAGAGTCTAAAACAAGAGGAAAAGCATTAGAAAAAGTAGATATGTTGAAGACGTATCACCAGCACGCTTCCTACTATTGGGCCGCTACTATCGCTCGCTAGTATCTCTCGTAGGCATGCCCATCTATCCGCCGCCAGCCACCCGCCCTGTGCAACACATATCCAAGCCCACCACGTCCTCACTACCTGGCCCATCTGTATCGAACCGCTGGTTACAACCTCGTCACTTATTTTGGGTATGCTGCCCAATCGGCTTCTTTCCCCGGTTTCCTCCACATAAGTGCGGCACGGTGCTTGTGCCCTACTGGCTACTGCCAACGCATGTGGGGGCATTGTTGTATATTGCTCATGGCGTGCGAGAAACGTCGCTTCTCTCGCGTGGTTCGGATCATCAACTGGTACATGGTCCTAGCCAGCTCACGTGCACCGGCGAGCGAAAGTGAGCGTCTCCTAACGACCTAGCTAGGTGAGACTTTTAGTTGTTTCATTTCCAATTAATAAAAATATATTTTTTTATTTTTTATCAAATTTGAAAAAGAAAATCATGAATTTTTTGAATTCAAAAAAAGTTCATGGATAAAAAAAAGTTCATGGTTGAAAAAATTGTTGGAAATTTAAAAAATGTTCATAAATTCAAAAAAATCGTGAATTAAAAAATGATTCACAAATTAAAAAAATCATTAAATTTAAAAATATTCTTGAATTCAGAACATCAGTAAAGGTAACATGTTTGTGAACAAATTCTGAATTTTTTGAACATCTATTGAAATTGTGAATAATTTTGGAAATCCCAATTTGTTTAAATTGAATTTTTTTGGAATTTCAAGCATTTTTTAAGAACAGGAACAATTTCTAAATATATTTTGAAGATTTTGACTTTTATTAATTTATGAGTTTTTGAAAAAAAGAAACTGGAAAAACGGGAAAGCAAACCAAAACAAAATACAAAAATAAAACGGATAGAACAGTATTAAAAAAAAGGTTCAGAAACCTTCCTAATGAGCCGCCCCATCTCGTACGCTAGTGAGCGATCGGAAGCTTAATGCTCACAACAAGCGATACATAGCATTTGTGGCGCCTGTGTAGGCTATACTCTGGAACTGCAGGGCGCTGCCGTAGGAGCCAGACTGGGCGGATGGGAATGCCACTCCCCCAACCCTAAAAAACTCCTTGTACGAACTTCACACAAAGCAATTAAGCTATCGGGGAAAGTTCTCACGAGACATACTATTAGCATTTGGCAGCAGTAGCGGGGTAACGTTTCCTCCAGCAAGTTGCTTCAAGTACAATAATCCAAAGTCGAGTCTACAATTAAATCTGTTTGCAAGCTCATAACATGTAGCCGCTTTTACAACGAAGCACAGGCATATTGCGATGATACTAGATTCAACCGTGTCCGTGGACCGTGGTCAAGCTGGGTGCCTGTACACTTCACAGCTCAAGCTTGCTGGCAAGGTACCAGGAGTGCATGGCAAGGCTGCCGAACGACAAGATGTTGGCCAGCGATGAGAGACCGTGGATCATCCCAAACTTCTTGTTCATCGCAGCGAGGGTAGGGTTGCTTTTTGCCGTCTTGACGTTCTTCGACCACCCGACCTCGTCACCGATGCTAAGCTCTCTCTCGATCTTGTGCCTCTTCTTCATCATCTGCAATGAGCAAGCATACAACTAGTTCAAGCAGCTGTGTATACCAGAAAATGCAAGGAAATTGGAAAAGTGTACCTTCTAGTTTATCAAAGTACAATTCCCATTCACCTAGGTTCACTTCACACAATAAACAATGCGTTCCTTTTCTCACAATTAAATCAGTGTTTCTTCATATAAGTACATCATTCTAGACGTTGTCACATACTGATATTAAGCTAACAATTAGGCATGAGTGCAAACCTTGTAATACGAAGGGGCCAACAAATGATGTCAAAATGTGGCCAATTATTTTGCTTATAAACTTCAGGTTTTCTTAATTTCCATTGCCACTTACATTTTTTTTTAATGTATGGATGAAGACTACTGCATCTTGCCTAGCATTGTAGCTAAACTGCCTTTCTTCCATTGTAGATACAGGTTTTTCCTGCCGTGATGTGCATGGATCCATCTAGTTCCATAAAAAGAATGCTAGTAATAGTATGGGCCTCGGTAGATACAACCAGCAACTACTAGCACACTGAACTTGGATGTTTGTATTTCAGGCAGTTGGTGCACCGACAGATCTATATTGAGTACTGAAACTGTACCATTAATAGACCATTAACTAAATAAGGCTGCCCAACCACAATGTGAGACTAATAAATTCAGAGAACAGTTTTATATCACAAGGCATATTTACACCAAATATTGGTTTTAGAAATAAGTATCATATCATAGAAAGCATAATCACATGAAAAAAAGTGGGCACAGATTATAGCAGTGAGCAGAATATTACAAGATGCATGATTGCATGAAAAGATATCTTGAGACAAGCATTTAACATTAAGTTACAGCAAATATTTGGTTGAAGTACTGCCAACGACCAAAAGCAATAAAATGACAACGGCAGAATCAAGATAGCCCACCCAAAATAAAGGATTGCCACAAACTGCAATCTTCGAACACTATGAACACTATGCTCCGGTGCACAAATAGCATGTCACTAAACTATCAACCAACATAAAAGTACTTGCAAAGTAAATATACTTTTATCAGCTCTGCCCTCTGTCTACATGATGTTACATTCGGCTGTGTTTGATAGCAAAGTATCCCAAAAACCTAAGTATCAAAAACTACAGTAATTTAGCCTGCAGGTATGAAATACCACAGTTTTAACATAACAGAATATTTTGTAGTATTGATAATACAGACAACCTGTTTGGCTATCCCGTTTTCAGCGACACAAAATTAGCTAGCTAAACCATTAGCAGCTGCAGACACACGTGCTTTTCTAGTTAGCTAGCCATTTTATGCAACTACTCGGCCATACACCAAGAATGGCCATGCACACGGCATAGAAGACACATATTCTAGCTGGCTATCCGGACGGCAACAACGTCTTCAAACGATTTTGTGGTTGGCTGTAATTTGGAGCTACAAACGGAAGCGAGCTAACTAAATCACCAAGCAGAAGATCCTAATTAAACGGTCGTGGACATGAGGCGTGTTGAGAAGAAGGTATGAGCGAGGGACTCTCTTTTCTAAGCGAGCTCAGTTTTAAAAAAAGAGGTATGGGGTTCTTTTTTTTATGCAGAGAAAATACTGTGGTTTGCCAAAAACTGCAGTATTAAAATTACAGTTTTTAGAGACAACCAAACAATCCTTTGTAATAAAAACTACAGTATTACAAAAAACTGCAGTATTATGGGAATACATAGAAAATACTTTGTTACCAAACGGGGCTACTGTGCTGCTAAGTATATATGGCATGCAACTGCAAATTAGATGATGAGTATGTATAACATGCGAACAGACCATTATACGTTCAACAGACAAATTGCTGGTTGCTGCTAAGCAGTACCTGGTACAAATCCCACGATCCATTGCTTATTTGGAGCAATGACGACAATAAATAACGTCAGTCATCTAGTCCAGTTTACAGAGGGTGGATCTCATATTTGTTTTTATCTTGCAGGGAATTTAGCAAGAGATCTCCTAGGGGGAGGAAGGGCGTTTACCTCAATGGTCATGGGGGTGAAGACCAGCAGGTTGGAGAGGTTGAAGCCGAGCGCGGAGATGAGGAAGCCAAGCTGGTAGCGCTCGACGGCGGAGGCGGCCTTCCACGGGTGGAGGTAGGCGAAGGCAGCGACGGAGACGGCGGCGCAGGCGGAGATGAGCGTGAAGTAGGCCGGGAACATCTTCCCCTGCAGGTTCCCGAACTGGTGCCTCGGCAGATTCCTTGGGAGGATTCAGTAAAACCGAATCGATCAGCTCAAGAGATTTCGTTCGTTTTTCAAAAAATTGGGGGAATTTGAGCATGGGGGGAAGCAGTTGATTACTTGAACATGATGATTCCACCGATGAAGGTAGCCCAGAGCGCAGCGCCCCAGCAGGTGGCGAAGCAGAGGAGGTGGGACACCTTGGCGGCCGTGACGGCGGTGGCGCCGGAGCCGGAGCGGTCGCCGATGAAGACATCTGGGGCGAAGAGGACGCCCGCCGCGAAGAAGCACACTGCTGACAGGAACCGTGTCGCCCACGCCATCGCTCGCCGATTGCTAGAGAGGGGGGAGGAGGAGAGGGAGGGAGAGTCGACGCGTCGTTTCTGTGAGAGAGAACTCAGGAAGGAGGTAGTTGATGATGTGTTTTGGGGGGACTCGGGGCCTTCTAGAAGCTTCAAGGCCATACCCGTAATATAACACTAGCACTACTCATAAGTTTTTTGTTTTTAGAGGAGTCAATTACACTGGTGATGCTACAACTTGGCGTAAATGATCACTTTGATGCTAGAAGTTATGGTATACATTGAAGTGGTGCAAAAACTTGACATTAACGTGTAAATATGGTGCTTATCTCGTTTATGTACGGAATAGGTGCTGACTAGGTGCATGGGCCCGCTGTCAGTCACTCTACCAGAGAGAGATGGGGCATGTGACCTGATTTTTTCAAAAACACCCTCGAAATATATTTTTCAAAAAAATCCCTATTGACTGGGAAGATTTTGTCACCTCTATGAGAAGTGGGTCCCGCATGTCACCTGAGACAGAAAACTAAATGCCAGATGTGGCCGGTGGGGATCGAACACACAACATATCCACGCAAACGAACTGGCAAACCACTGCACCCATTAAGTTTTCTTCGGCCAGTATAAGTAAAAACGTCATATGTATTTTTAATCGCAGCGCAGGCGGAGGTTAAACGGGCTGCAGATCTTGCGGCTTCTTCTGCACCTGTTAGTTTATTTATTTTCTGTAGAAAGTATCAAAATTATAAGTGTTTAAAAAAATCTAAATTATAATCTCAGTAATAAACATAACGAACGTATATTTGTGTTTATAAATATTGTACATGCAAACAGAATAAATTATTTTATAAAATTGTTCACATATTATTTAAAAAATACTATGAACTACATAATTTAGAATTTAAAAAGTTAAATTACAATTCATAAAATTATTTTAGGTATACAGCATTTCAATAATTATATGCACGTTTGTATAGTTCAATGTTTTTATAACTAAAAATAATGATAATTTATAATTTAAACTGCTCATATGAATATACATTTTCTATAATTTAAATATAAGCTGTGACTGTATAATATTTATGTATTCATTAAATATTTTAATTTTATTAAATGTCCGTATTAACTAAATATTTTTTATATCATGCCAGGATGTACATTTAAATGTTATTATTTACTAATAATCATTTTCATATATAATATTTGTATCACACAAATATTTGAACATATTTTTTATTCATTATGTTTTACACATAAATTTTAAAAAGGAACAGGTGTAGAATGGCCGCACTATCTGCAGCCCATAAAAGCTCCTCATGCTTCCAGTTTAGTACATATAGCTTTCTTATCCGAATTAAACAAGAGATCTTGTTGGCGTACTGGTTAGCCGTGTTCTGGCTTCTTGTCGGACATGGCTTTGAGCCCAGCCGGCCTCACTTTCGATTTAATTTTCACTCTTGTCTGACAGGTGGGACCCACTCCTCATAGAGGTGAAAAAAATGCCACTCTCCCATGTCAACAGGGGCTTTTTTGTGAAAATATATATTTTGAGGGTGTTTTCCAAAAAATCAGGCCACACACCCCTGCTCTCTGGTGCTGTGGCTGACAGCGGGCCGCACGCGCTTTGTCAGCACCTACTCCATACATAAACAAGATAAGCACCGTATTTGCACGTTAATGCCAAGTTTTTGCACCACTTCAACGTACACCACAACTTCTAGCACCAAAGTGACCGTTTACACCAAGTTGTAGCACCACCAGTGTAATTGACTCTTTTTAGAGTAAAGCCGACTTTATTATAGTATTTCTGTCAAAAAGAACTTTATTATAGTGTTAATAAAAAACCACAACTAGTGGGACAGAATTTTGGTCATACCATACCCAATGGCAATGTTGAGGATATTTATCGTCTCGGTCGGCGGGATTAGAGATTAATCGGAAATTGCATGATTAATTGATTTTATTGGTCCAAATCTCAGATTTTCAACACTAAAATACGCTATATTCAACACCAAAACAATATTTGATAGAAGTGTTATTTTGATTCCTAGCCTTTGAATCCTCGTATAATGACAAACAAAATAAGATAACAGTACATATTGCATACCAAGGTTCACAAAACACAAATATAAATAGTTTTTTCAAACATAGTGCTATGAATAGGTCCGATTTATCGGTAGATTCCCTAAAGATAGGGCATAATTTTATCGGTCATCCTCTGAGTAGCGATAAATCGAAAGATGAATTGTTGAATCGGAAGATTTTTTAAACAGTGCTCATAAGTACTCCTCTGAATAAATCGATTTTATATTTCTTTACACAGAGAGTATGTCACTAATATATAAATCTTAGATCAAATTTAACGTAAACTCACCCAATATGCTATAGTAGTATACGAGTAAATAGCATAAAACTACTAGTTTACAGGCTAGGGTTCAAAAAACTATCACTTTTTAATTTTTCTCAGAAAGATACCAAACGAGCGGTCGACTGTTTCAAAAAACCCAAAACGCCCGTGACTAGCGATTTAACCGTTTTCCTGACGGATTGGGCCCACGTGGCCACGCGCGCTCACGGCGCGGCCGTTGACGGCCGTTAGCCGACCGGTCCAGTCGGAACTGGGGTAAATATACCCCCTCGGTCGATCGGGCGCACCTGCTCGCTCACTCTCTCCTGCTCGCTCACTCCCCTGCTCTCACTCCCCTGCTCCAGTACGAGCTCGCCGCCGCTCGCCGCCTTCGAGGCCAGTCGCCGTCGACCTCCTTGCCGCAATGCCTTCCTGGAACGACGAGGAAACGAGCTCGGAGGAGGAGTGTGAGGTCGTCAGCATGGACATGGGACTTATGTTAAGTTCTTTGCCACCTAGGGTTAGGGTTAGGGTTAGGTTCTAGTAGACCTAGGCTACCGCCATGGATCTTGCTGAGTGTAGTGTTGTTGTTGTGTGTGTGATATTGTTCTTGATTAGTGAGGGTGGGGTTTGATTGTAGGATTGAGGAAACCTAGGGTTCATCTCTCTACAGTGTTAGGGTTCATGCTGATTTGGGAATATTTTAGTGTTCACGTTTAATGAAGAGCGCAAGTTGATTCTGGTATTGAGTTCAGATTAAAACCAGTGTTTGTTGGTTATTTTGGTTGCAGGAGGAATCAGACACCACTGTGGAGCCCCTTTTCTATGGCCAACTTGAGCTTGCTCATCCCAAGTGCATTCTGCACCAACTGAGGCCTATTAAGCGTGTTGCTTTTGAAGGGCCTGTAACAGGAAGGCGTTTCTATGGCTGCCCAGTCCAGGTTAGGTGCCAATTAACTTTTCTACTATGGATGTTCACTGATGTTTGATATGATGCAGCAGTTTGTTTGATATGGCAGTCACATATGTATTTTTATTACTTTGGAAACTTAATCATGGCATTGTAATAACTTATCATATCTAATTTATGTTATTCATTGTTAGAAAATATTAAGTTTATCAAGTAAATCAAGTTAATCATGGAATTGAAATAAGCTACTAGTCCACTTGTAATAACTTATCACGTTTACAAATGCAAGAAAATGGTGTGAATTGTGGTGTTGTAGAGTGGGTTGATGGGCCTTGGCCTACTGTTCTTCAGAGATGTTTGTGCAAGCTATGGGAAATGTTCCATGAGCAGAACTGTGGAAGGGTACTTGACAAGGAGAAGTTTGAGAAGGAGTTGGCCAAGCTTAAGAGTGAACATGAAAGGGAGTTGGCCAAGCTTAGGACTGAAAATGACAAGCTTTGCATTGAGTACACCAAGCTTGTTGATGATGTATCCAAGATGTTTGATTGGCAGGATGGTAGGGTGGACAAGAAGGTGTACCAGAAACAAGTGGAGGAGGAAGAACTTGAGAAGAAGAAGAAGGAGCTAGAGGAGAAAGCTATGCTGGAGGTGCAGATGGAAAAGCTCAAACTTGCAAAAGAGCAGAGGTGCATTTTGCAGAGCCAAGCTGATATCATCAAGAACACCAGGAAGGCTATGAAGGATGTTGAAGTTGACAGAGATGTTCTTAAGAAGGCGAAGGAAAAGCTTGAGCTTGTTGTTGCTGAGCTGCTGAAAGATGGGTATGACAGCAAGGAGAAGTTAGAGCAAATCAAGGCCATCCTTGAGTCATGAAGTTGCTGTGATATGTTGGTGAAGTAAGTACATCCAAGGCCTTTATATAAGGATGTGGCCTAACAGTCTGAAGTGATTATGGGTGTACATTTGGGGGGAATGTGAAGTTTAACCTAGTGTTTGGCCATGCATTTGAACTTTAGTTTCTTATGTAAGAACCTTATTTCCTATGTTCTTAAGTAAGTTGTAATGGATCACCTATGCTATTAAGTGTTGTAATGGATCTCCTATGCTATTAAGTAGTGGAAATGGATCTCTTATGCTACTAAGTAGTGGAAATGGATCTTCTATGCTATTAAGTGTTCAAATTGATCTTCTATCTTTATATGTTATTTGTTAGCCTACATATATTATTTCTGTGGGTAATTGGGCTTAGTAGCCCACTAGTCTCTGACCAAATGCAACCCTAGGCCTACTAAACCCAACCCCATCCATCTTTCAATATAAACCCCTCCCCACCCCCACCCTTTCCCAGTGACTCCACCAGCCGCCACCCAAAAGAAACCCTAGAGATGGATCCTAACATGGGAGATGTCACAGAGGAGGAGGGGGAGACTGTGGAGGTTAGGGCAGCAGCAGCACAGAGGAGGAGGAGGAGTCGCAGGCCGAGGGCACTAGAGGCGGCCAGGATGAGCAGCAACAGGAGTTCAACCGCCGACTCTCCGAGAAGGTACTGGAGAAATGCAATGATGAAGAACTGGAGCTGGTTTTCACTGGTGGCAGTGGAAGGACATTCATGGAGATCATTATCTGGGCAAGGATGAGGATAGTCATGGCTCCCCACTCACTACTAGGGCAAAGTGGGTCTGTTTCTTCGAGCGTTATGACTGATGAATCTATGTATCTACCTTGCTATCTATCTTTCTATCTGTAAGTCTATTTGACAGAGAGTTGTGGTACTATTTGTGAGATTTTGATGACTATCTTTCTATCTATGTAACATTTGGATGTTTCTGAATCAATGTATGCATTTGGTCAGTGATGTATATATCAATTTCTCTGAATCAACAGCACTTGGTCAGTGAAAATGTACATAATGTACAGTACCATCAATGTATGATAAATTGAAGATGCAGATAAATTGAAGTTGCAGACAAGTGCTGAATCCACATACAGTACCATATTACAAACCAAATCAAATCCAACAGTATCAAGTACTTAGTGAAGCAGAGTTATTACAAACCAAATCCAACAGTGCACTTGCATACATAACCTAGGATACAAGAGTTCAACCACTTCAGCTAGTTACCACTTGCATAAAAGTAATCTTTCGGCCTCCCAGATGGCTTCCTGACCCTCTTTGACCCATCATGCACAGCACTTCTAGCAGATTGTCTAGGAGCAATGAATGATCCATTGCCAGCTCTATTGGCAGAAGCTGACCTGGTGTTCTTTGCTGGAGAAGACCTTGATGACCTGGTGTTATTTGCTGCTGAAGAAATAGTTGTGCTCTTCTTCTTGGTAGGTGGTACTGATGTTGCTGAAGAGGTGCTGGTCCTGCTCTTCTTGAGAGGTGGTGGTGCTGCTATTGTAGCCTCAATGTCGGTGCTCCTCTTCTTTCTTGGAGGCTGATGTTGTACCTGGTGCTGCTACTGATGTGGAAGCAACCCTCTTCCTTGACCTATAAGCTGTCCGTGTTGACTCATTTGTTGTTGGAGGAGGTGTTGGTGCAGGTGCAGAGGCAGCAGGTACCCTTGGTGGCCTTTGTGCAGTTGCAGCCATTGAAGAACCAGCCTCAGAGTAGTTAGCTCTATTTTCCTACACAAGAAGATTAGTTAGATCTATTTTCCTACAAATGAAATGAATGTAACAATGCAATAAATTGACATACCTGGTGCTTGTTCATCCTCATCTAGAACTTAGGTTTCAATGGGTCACCACAATTGTTGAACATGTGCCCTTGCTTCTTGCAGTTGCTGCATGCCACTGTACCAATCCTAGAAGTATCCTTTTTAGCTGGCACCTCAAACAGGCCTTTCCTCCTGGCAGTTTGTTTTTTCCTTTCTTTTCTCTAAAAACAGGTGGAGATATATCATCACCAGGTGTATGAGGCCAATGGCCAGGACCTGGCACAAGGAATATTATGTGCTTGTATGTTTCACAATACATGGGTTTCTTGAAGAAAGCATTCACATAGTCTTTAGGATGAATCTTCACTTTCTGCATTGCAGCAATGGCATG
The DNA here is from genome assembly GCF_002575655.3 of Aegilops tauschii subsp. strangulata. Taxonomy (NCBI): domain Eukaryota; kingdom Viridiplantae; phylum Streptophyta; class Magnoliopsida; order Poales; family Poaceae; genus Aegilops; species Aegilops tauschii. Next base: position 118,887,086 of record NC_053039.3, on the reverse strand, counting down.
ACTGCATGGGACAACTGTCATGTCCCACCTCCTACAGTCACAGGTCTCGTTGTTCAAATTAACACAATATGTGTTTTCAGAGCTACTTGTGACTTGCCATATGCCTGGACCTGCCATGTATGCTTCACAATACTTAGCCCACTTCTTCCCCTCTTCTAAAATCTCTGAATAAGTAGGTGTGATCTCCCATCTGCATGACTCTGTCTTTTCTCTGATCTTCTGAAACTTAATCATCAGCTTTGTTCTTATGCCCTCTAACATAGTCCTGGTTGGCTTGTTCCTAACATCCAATATCATTCTATTGAAAACCTCACTAAGGTTGTTTACTACCAGGTATGGTTTGCACACAGTGTCCATTTTATACCTAGCCCATGTATCTGTGACAACCACTGCCAAGCTTCTAAACTTTCTTTTTTCAAATTCTCCATGCCTAAATCATGACCATGTTTGGTAAAGGAATAGGCAGCCTGATCTAAATGTTTCTTAAGTTCCTCTCCTCTGAAACCAGCACATTGGAAATTGGCATAAATATGTCTAAGACAAAACCTTTGTGGAGAGTCAGGGAATACATCATCTACTGCATTCAATAATCCCTGTTCAATGTAGTGTAATCTTAAGTGTTACTACTGAATAACATAATCTTAAGTGTAAGGCAAATGTAAAGACTAGGTTCAGAACAATACCTTCTGTCTGTCAGACATAATTGTGTATTTGCCAAACTTATTGCCAGTTCCAATAACTGTTCTCAACTGTGTGAGAAACCATGTCCAGCTGTTTGTCTCTTCCTTATCAACAACAGCAAAAGCTATTGGGAAGATGTTATTGTTGCCATCCCTCCCTGTAGCTGCCAATATCTGCTGACCAGTGCTTAGCTTGATGAAGCAACCATCCAGACCTGCTAACATGATCACATGAGTGCCTAATTACATCAATCTAAAAATATCATATACATTTGTGAATACTTACCTATAAATGGGTTGCATCCATTCAGAAAACCCTCCTTGCATGCAAACAAGCAGTAAAACATATAGTGAAACCTTGGGATAGGAGCTAGGTTTAGTGGGTCCTCATGTGTTGTTACTATGCACCTACTGCCAGGGTTAGTATCTAGCACACACTGCAGGTAGACCCTTATTCTGTGATACTGGAGTTTGTGATCTCCTTGCACAACCTCAACTGCTTGCTTCCTTGCCCTATATGCCAAGCTTTTAGGCACATGCACACCAAACTTCTTCTTTGTGTATGACATAATTGTGTCAACACCAACTCCAGGGTTGGATCTGACTGTATCCTCACAAACCTTAGCAACCCAACTGACTGTCACCTTTGTGTTCTCTGCACTTGCTCCATAAGTGTGATCCAGGTTCATCTTCTTGATACTGAAAGTTGCCTCATGAGCTATTCTAGAGGCAACTATGTAAAACTCACAACCATGATTTCTCTCAGAGCACCAAGCAATCACCCTAGTTGGTTCATTTCTGTGATACTCAAATTCCTAAGAGTCCTCACATGAAAATTTCTAAGTGCTTCTCTGAACTGAACTACATTTTCAAAGCACAAATGCATTGAAAACTGCTCATGTGCATCAGGCCTGGATGGATCATACCATCTCCTCTCCTTCTTCTGCTTCTTCCTACTCTTCCTTCCAGATGGCAGCCTTGGAGCATCCTCTTCATCACTTAGTCCAAAATCACCTGGAAAACAGTACTCATCAGCTTCAGGGACATAATGTTCAAACTTGATGTGCTCAGGCTCACTGCGAGACTTGCTAGTTGGGCCAGGTTTTCTAACTGGCTTAAGCTTTTTGGCTGTTTTTGTAGTTAGAGCAGCAGGATCCTTTGCTTGTTCATCTTTAGAAACTATTTGTTCTTCCTGCCAAAACTCAGAAGGTGCTGAGTTAACTCCCCAAAAGTGCTCTGCAGTATCAGTTCCACCCTCATCTTCACCCCTACACCAAGCTTTGTAAGAAATTGTCTCCCCTCTATAATCACCCCTAAAGAACTCAAAATCTGAAGATGATTTGTCATCTTCAACTTCATCTTCATCTTCTTCTTCTTCTTCATTTGCTTCTTCTTCTGCATCTGCTTCTTCTTCTTCTTCATCTGCTTCTTCTTCTACATCTTCTTCTTCCACAACTGTTTTCCCCTTGTTCAAATTGCTGCTTTGCTGTGTGTTCAGGTAGGGCTCATCAGTGGTTACAGCTGGCAAACTAGCATTAGAGGCAGGGTACAGAACACCTTCTTGTGAAACTCTGTAAACAACAGGTTCACCAACATGATCAATGGGGATCTGTTCCTCAAGCATGATGTGATCCATATTAACATCTGTTGGGCTTGGATCAGTAGCTTTTCTGACAGTGATGTTCAGCACCTTCTTATCAACAAACAAGTCAAGCATTTCCTCTAATGCCTCCTCACTATCCAGGGCCTCCACCCCTCCAGACCCTTTCCCTCTTCCTTTACATAAGTCAGAAAAGCATCCATTCCATAGCCCTCCAACTCAACCAATGCTAATATGGTCAGATAACTGATATCTGAGGAAACTGAATACTTTTTCTCCATATTATATGTTCCTTGAAAATGTAGCCTCATGTCCCAAATCTCATCATCTAAGCTGTAGGATTAAATTGACAAACAATTATTTTTTAAGTCACTGAAACTTAAAACAATGACCAAAATGCACTGAACATTACTGAACTTTCTTCTAATTATAGTGAATGCACTGACCAAATGAACTAACCAAATGCACTTTCTTCTACAGTGACATAACCAATAAAATACAGTACCATGCCAAGAACAAACATGTACTAACCCTAGTTCTAATTTGAACTCAAGGACCCAGAAATTTGAACTAAAGGACCCAGAAACCTGGACCAGTGCTTACCTCATTCCACCAAAGGACGACGCCCAACTGTGGACGCCATCTGGATCCGCGTGGATGCACTTCGCCACTGCCCTACCCGCGCGGACTGCCGGATCTGAGATCGCCGGATCCACCTGAGCCGCGGGCGGTGATGGCTGCTGCGACCGCTGCGCTGGGAAGCTCGAGCTGCCTAGCCATTTGTCCACCTCTGAGTGTCCATCGCCCTCCTGGCCGGTGCCACCTTGGCTCAATAGCTCGCCGCCGACGGCATTTGGCTGCGCCACCGCCATCGCCCACCTAGGTCACTGCGGGGGAGAGGAGGGGGGACTGAGAGAGTGTGTGGCCCGACCGCCTACTTTGGTTCCGACCGAACCGGGTCGACTAACGGTCATTAAATGTTGCGCCGTCCACGCGCCAGGCCACGTGGTCTGACAGGTGGGCCCAGCTCGTCAGGAAAACGGTTAAATCGCTAGTCACCGCGGGTTTGGGTTTTTTGAAATAGCCGACCGCTCGTTTGGTAGATTTTTGAGAAAAATTAAAATCTGGTAGTTTTTTGGAACCCTAACCTGTAAACTAGTAGTTTTATGCTATTTACTCAGTAGTATACCTATTGGCATGTTTTTTAGGGAAACTGATAGTTTTTCCTTAGGTAAAGGTATAAGGGCATCTTCAACGGTGACCCGCAAATGTCCTTTTCCTCATTGGTCTCGCTGAACACCTGAAAGAACATGCGGTGCCCCCATGTTTGGTTTTGGTAATTGATGACAATCTCTATGGACTAATGGTTGCCTTGAGTTATATTTGAAGGATTTGTCCATAGGCTTTTCTTGAAGTCCATGTGTTGGTTTCAAGGAGTTTATGTGGTGACCAAGGTGTTATTAAGGAATTATCCAAAGATTGGTCATGAGTTTATGTGGTGACCAAGGTGTTATTAAGGAATTATCCAAAGATTGGTCATGTGAGAGTAGAACTTATTGCAAGCATGTCTTGAAGAAGAAGATTGTGTGATCATTCATGTTTACCTTCAAGACATCATCCAAATGAAGAGAGTTGGAAAGAGTCAAGGTTGATCAAGACTAAGTCAAGAGTGAATCAAGTTGATCAACACACAAAGCGCACAAGATGTACCGAGAGGGATCAAGCGATCCCATGGTGTGGTAAGCATTGTCGATTACGCTTTGTGTACTAACCCATGATCTTCGTGAGAGTTCTTTGTGGGGTTAGGTTGCGGTGTGCAAGTTCAAGTGAAGCATCATGAAGAGATCAAATGCTTGAAGCTTGCCGTCCATTGTGGTGACAATGGACTTGTGAAGATGTGCGGAAGAGTGGCTCACCCATAGTGGAGTATGGGGGAGCAATCAACTAGTCTTCATCGGGTCAACACAACCAAGAAAGGTGGTCCAACTTGAGGGAGTCAAGATCGTCATCATCTAGCTCAAGTGGACCATGTGCAAGGCAAAGGTTTGCTCTTGATAGGTTTTCTATTTTACCGGTCTCATGATGGTAGTTGGGAGACCGGGTTATAGGATCGATTGCCGTACTATCAAGGGGGGCTCTCGATGAGTAGCTTGATCGTATCGTTCATAGAGAGCTCAAACCATTGCATCCTTGCATCATCTTTGTTGGTTCTTGTTTGGTTCTTCTCTTTGTGAGTTTTGGAGCTTATGGTCATCTTGATGACAAGCTCGAGTTCATCGAAAACGGAGTTCACTCGCATCTTCTATGATGTTTTCGATGTTGGAGGTTATGTCGGTTCTTCTCGGTTGGAGGTTTCACTCCTCTATTTTTTGGCATACCTCCCCTGCCTCTTCTTACTTTAACCAGTCACTGTTTTGATGCTACTCGTCTTTCTCAATCCAACAAGCTTGAGTTTGCTCAATTCGGAGCTCATATGCAGAAGTTATGGCAGTTTTGGCTTCCTAGCGGTAGTACCGCGGCCAGAGCGGCAGTACCGCTTATCGCCCCAAGCGGTAGTACCGCTGTCCAAAGCGGTAGTACCGCCTATGGCCATAAGCGGTAGTACGGCTACGGTTCCGCGCTGGTACCGCCTCGATTTTGGGTCTTGCATTTTTCGTGTCGAGTTTTGCAGTAGTTGCACGGCAGTAAGGCACGGCAGTTCCACCTATAAGCGGTAGTACCGCCCTGATGGGCGGTAGTACCGCTACTGCATTTTTGGTCCCGTGTTCTGCTCCTCCAGCGGTAGTACCGCTGGGGTGCGCGGTAGTACCGCTTATAAGCGGTACTACCGCCCCAAGGTTCATGTTTGGTTGCTCCTTTTTCCCTGCTTCTTCCGCCAGAGCGGTAGTACCGCTCGTGGAGCGGTAGTACCGCTCGTGTGCGGGCTGAGCACATAACGGTTGGATTTTTCCCCTTCTATAAAAGGGGTCTTCTTCCCCAATGAACCTTATCCTTCGAGCTCGTGTTCTTCCCCCATTGTTGACCTTCTTCGAGCTTGCTAACTCTCAATCCCTCCATGGATTCTTGCTAGTTTTTGAGGGAAAAGAGAGAGGAGATCTAGATCCACATTTCCACCAATCACTTTCTCCTCTTTGTGAGGGGAACCCCTTGGATCTAGATCTTGGAGTTCTTGGTGTTCTCCTTCTTGTTCTTCCTCTCTTTTTCCTCCCTAGCAATAGTTGCTTCGGTGGGATTTGAGAGAGAAGGACTTGGGCACTCCGTGTGCCCTTGCCATTGCATTTGGTGCATCGGTTTGAGTTCTCCACGGTGATACGTGGAAGTTACAAGTTGAGAAGCTTATTACTCTTGGGTGCTTGGTGCCCTTGAGCTTGTTCCTGTTGGGTGCTTGGGCGCCCTAGACGGTTTGTGGTGTTCGGAGCTCAATCATTGTGGTGTAAAGCTCCGGGCAAGCGTCGGGGTCTCCAATTAGGTTGTGGAGATCGCCCCGAGCAATTTGACGGGTACCGGTGACCGCCCCCAAGGGTTGCCAAAGTGTACGGGTTCGGTGACCGCCCCCAAGGGTTGCCATTTGTACGGGTTCGGTGACCGCCCTCAAGGGTCCCTTAGTGGAATCACGGCATCTTGCATTGTGCGAGGGCGTGAGGAGATTACGGTGGCCCTAGTGGCTTCTTGGGGAGCATTGTGCCTCCACACCGCTCCAAACGGAGATTAGCATCCGCAAGGGTGTGAACTTCGGGATACATCGTCGTCTCCGCGTGCCTCGGTTATCTCTTACCCGAACCCTTTACTTATGCACTTTACTTTGTGATAGCCATATTGTTTCTTGTCATACATCTTGCTATCACTTAGTTGTTCATCTTGCTTAGCATAAGTTGTTGGTGCACATAGGTGAGCCTAGTTGTTGTAGGTTTTTGTGCTTGTCAAATTAACCGCTAGGTTTATTCCGCATTTGTTCAAGCCTAAACCGTAATTATTTTAAAGCGCCTATTCACCCCCCCTCTAGGCAACATCCACGATCTTTCAACACCGCCTCGCCCGCCTCATCGCACTCCTTTTAGGCGGACGCCACCTCCGCCACCCACTAGCTGTACCGCCAGCGGGCGAGGCGGATCTCGCCGGAGGAGCGATATGAGTCGAGCAACGCCTCCTGCTCCGCCAGATCCGCATCCAGCGCGATCATCCTGCCGGCGGCGAGCTGCTCCTCCGCCTGCAGGTGCTCCAGGAGGAGTTGGTGGTTGTAGGCAGCGTCGTCCTACGCCTCCCTGAACTGCTCCTCCCGCACCATGTCCATGTAACGGGCACGGGCATCGCTGATGGTCATGGTGCAATGCACCGGCGAGGGTGGCTCGGAGGAGGAGTGTGGCACGGACGGGGAGGGTGGCGCCTTCTTGTATGGCATTCACCTTCTTGGTGGTGGTTCTCTCAACGTGCCATTGGGCATGGTTCTCTTGCATATCATCTAGTATCTTCTTGACATCTTCCATGGGTTTATCTTCTTGACATCTTCTATGGGTTTTCCCATGATTATTCCTCATGCAGCTGTATCAAGCATAGTTTTTGAGATATGGTTAAAGCCATTATAAAACATATGAAGGATTAGCCACTCTTCCATTCCATGGTTGGGGCAGTTTCTTATTGCTTCTTTCATTTTGTTCCACGCAAGCTCTAGTGGCTCACTTTCCTCTTGCTTGAAACATGTAATCTAAGAACATAATTGCATAATTTTTGCAGGTGGACAAAACTTCGATCAAAATTTACTACAACAAGCATCCCAAGAAGTAATACTGCCTTTAGGCAAAGCTAAAAGCCATTCTTTAGCTTTTCCTCTCAAAGAGAAAGGAAATAAGCAAAGTTTCAGAGCTTCTGGGTCATAATCATTTATGCGTGTCATGTTGCACAATACAGTAAAATTATGTAAATGCATACTTGCATCCTCAGAAGCAGAGCGTCCAAATTGGTCATGTTGAACCATGGAAATTAAGTTCGGTTTGATCTCATATTCTGCAGCTGCAACATTAGGTTGTGCTATTGGTTCACGCATGAAATTGTTAGTAGGAGTGGCAAAACTCCCAAGATTACGAGCCATAGTAACTTTTTGGATTTTACTACTAACAATACTTGCAACAAAATAAAAATTAAAATAAAACTGAAAATTAACTTTAACAAAAACTCTAAACACAATGACTAGGAATACTAAACTCCTCCCCGGCAATGGCGCCAGAAAAAGGGCTTGATATCTTTTTTTATTGATCTGGTATTGTAACAAGAAAGGGTATCCCGCACCTATTTCCCTAGAGGTGACCCTGGGTATCGAACCCACAATAGGAAGACTCCCTGGAAGCGATGATCTCTAACAAGTGTCAAAGTGTCGAATCCACCTTTTGACAGGATCAACAAGCAAATAGTGATTCAAGCACTTGTAATAAAAAGAAGGTACGGGGACGAGGTCTTAATGCTTACAACCATGTATTGATGTTGGGATAAAAAATGATATTAGTTTGTGCTCAGGAAGTCACCCATCAAGAGGTGCTTGCTTCGTTTGGAATGGGGATGTGTCCAAATAACATCCTGACTGGCACGAGTCCCGCATCAAGAATTAGTTGTCCTACCGAAGGCCCTATCCATCTCGCAAGGTTGTCTCGATAATTAAGACAATAATATCAGATAAAAGCTTTGGGCGTTTAATGACTACACCTCATGAATCCCCAAGGATATGATCCATGTTACCCTACTAAACCTTACAGTGATCAGTGTTCGGTATAACACTTCACGGCCCCCTTGCTCCTAGCCTCACCAGTGCTTGATCTCCATGATCCTGGGTACCTACAGGGATGAAGATCGCGGACAAGACAAGAGATACTTCATGATGCAATTTTATTTTACACATACGAGACGATGTGTCAAAGACTTCCATTGATCCCTTCACCAACTACCTGGGGATGCAAGGCTCATGCCTCACCCCATACCTTACTGGACTACTCACACATGGAGATCAGATCGCGAGAAGAAGTCACTGAAGAACAAATCTTGAGATTGATTGATTGCAGTATGTCTTACAATAGATGCCATATGCGATGCACGATTACAAGTATGAACTAGATGAGCGAGGGCTATGGTGATGGAGATGGCTATGAGGGTGAAAATGGTGGTGGCTAGGGTTTGTGGATGAAGATGATGATGAATGGGTTGTGGCTATGCTCGACGCTCCTCCATTGCTTGTTCTCTTGACATTTCGACGGGGTCCCCTTAGTAAAAGGTGTTCAGGTGGACGACATGCCTCGGTTTCCATGCCAAACAACCGCTCATGCGAGCGCGTGCAGTCGCATGGAACGTCGTCTTTCGCTTTGGAGGCCTTATGGTGTCTCCTGATGATTTATTTCTTCTCCATTTTCCTTCTTTTCCTTTCTCCCACGTGATATCTTTCCTTTTTAGCCCATTTCCTGTGGAATTTTTTTTCAAAGAGAGGATTTGTGGAATCATTTGCATTCATTAGTCATTAGTGGCAATATCGGAGCAAATATCTCTTTTTCAATGAAATATCTCGCTTTAAACAAGGTTGAAATGAGTGCAAAAATATCACTCATCATCGGGGCAGCCATTTATATAGCAATGATGGGCGACAGAGGGACAGACGGGTGGTGCCAGAGGAGACACCACGGCAATCGCGTGTCATTACTATGGACGGCAGACGGACGGGCGACCGTCGTGTTGTTTGAATGTGCAATAGTAGCCTGCATCGAGAAGCGGCGCGGGCGGCTCTCCTGGCCGGCGCGCCACTTCAATGCCGGCGCTAGTGAGCGGTTGCTTAAATGCCGGCGCTAGTGGACGGATGTGGGCAGTTTGAGAGTCGGCGTTGGAGATGCCCTAATAGGGTTATAATCACCTGGCAATAGCTCCTCGATATAGGACCCCTCTCAAGCCAAACAACAATATACAACTCAGTATGACTGTAATTAGCCAAACAATCTATTACCCTGTTATGATCCCTGGTAAGCTTTTGGGGAATAAAATATCATCCTTCCATCCAAGTAAGCTTACTTTCAAACCTTTGAGATCACATGCTTAACCAGTTCTAGTTCAGATTACTAAAGAAATGAGAAATGACTTAAAAGAGCACCGAATATAGGTGTCATTCACCGCTGAAAAAAGGTCCTAGTGCGGTCAAAATCGGCTTCCCTTTTGTTCGTACTGTGACCTAATGTCTAACAAAAATGCAAGAATCCTACCCTAGCTCCGCCGCGAGTGATGGACATGGGCCAGCACGCGCAAGCCAGACCCTCGCAGTGGCTCTTAGGACGTCTTTAAGGCAGGCCCTTAAATCTCCCGCAACCATTTGGACCACGCCGTACGGATCGTGGAAGCCATCCAACGCGGTCCTGTATCGGTCCGCGGCACGATCCGAACACGATTTCTCCCACAAACGGGAGACAAAAGTGCAGGAGGTTTGCGGGAGTCCGGACCGCTCCCAAGCCCGCATCTGACTGCCCTGGTCCACCAAAACCCCGTCACCCGACCATCTCGCGCTTTTCTTCCGATGCACGCGCCGCTTACCACGTCACATTCATGCCGGCTCAGAGCACGCGGAGTCCGGCATTGATGTCGCCATGTGACCGGTGAGAGGGAGGGCGACGCTGATTGACGTGACCTCTCGGCAGCCGCTGCTTCAATGCGGACGCAGGTTCTCGAGGAACCAACTCCGACCACTGCGCCTCATTGAAGCGGCTGACCGTCCCTTCACATGGCCTGGCCGCGGCTATTTAAGCCGTGCTCTGGCGCCGTCCACATCGCATCCTCCCCCACCTCCCCCTAATCCCCTCCCCGTCCATCTCCCTTCACACCTCCGGCAATGGGCAAGTCATGGGCGTCGACGTGTAAGTGCATCAAGTGCCCCCTTAGTGGTTTTGGAGTATTGACGACAAATAGGTTAAGGAACTAATGAGTTTGTGAGTATACACAGGAGACAGAGTCCCAGAAGATTTGGTTTAAAACATGGAATATGACCCCTAAAAATGTATTTCTTCAAGTGAAGAAATTGGTGGTGAAATTGGTATGGCCTTTGAAGAAATTGATGTGAAGACTTTGTTTTCATAGTTTCTTTTCTTCTTCTTTGAGTCATAAGAAAAACCGTAATTATAAAGGGGGTCTAGGTGAAACATTTTTCACATTTCCAAAGTGATGCTGAAACCTACCCTAACCCATACACGAAGCCGCTTCGAGTGAAGCCTTTGGAAATCTCCATTATAGCTGACGCAATTGCTAGCGACGGTGATGAGGTTCATCTGGTCGCTGACGAATTTGGTCACGCTGAGGAGTTAGGAGTTCGCCAGTTCATTCTGCCTAAAAGTGAGGAAACTAAGTGCCCCGACGAATTTGAGAGTTCAAATTCCGACCGTTGTTGCACGGCGTGCAAGCTGTCGAGTGGATCCTTATCTTGACAATGATCGAATCAGAGAAGAGCATTTATGACAATTCATGTCGGGTTGCCCCCTGGCTATAAATAGCCACCCCCCCCCACAACCACTTGTTGGTTGGCTGCTCCGAGAGAACTTGACACTTATCATAAGAGAGCAACCCATCCTCTGACGACTTTGAGAGAATCCTAAGTGAGGAAAAACCCAGAGCCAAAGTGATTGAGCATCACTGAAGAGATTGATCTGTGTGATCTGACGCCTGTTACCTTTGAAGACGGTCATTCTTTCAGACGGTTAGGCGTCAAGTTCTGAGTACACCAAGAGTCATTGTGGTGTGTCGGTGAACAAGTTTGTGAAGGTTTTGGAAGTCTACCTTGAAGACTTACCACGAGTGATTGGGCGAGGACTAAGTTGTTGGAAATATGCCCTAGAGGCAATAATAAAGTGGTTATTATTATATTTCCTTATTCATGATAATCGTTTATTATCCATGCTATAATTGTATTGACCGAAAACTCAAATACATGTGTGGATACATAGACAACAACATGTCCCTAGTGAGCCTCTACGGGACTAGCTCGTTCATCAAAGATGGCTATGGGATCCTAGCCATAGACATGAGTTGTCATTTGATAATGGGATCACATCATTAGGAGAATGATGTGATGGACAAGACCCAAACTATAAATGTAGCATATGACCGTATCAAGTTTATTGCTATCATTTTCTGCATGTCAAGTATTTGTTCCTATAACCATGAGATCATGCAACTCACTGACACCGGAGGAGTACCTTGTGTGTATCAAGCGTTGCAACATAACTGGGTGACTATAAAGATGCTCTACAGATATCTCCGAGGGTATCTGTTGAGTTGGCATGGATCCAGACTGGGATTTGTCACTCCGTATGACAGAGAGGTATCTTGGGGCCCACTCGGTAATACAACATCACAATGAGCTTGCAAGCAATGTGACTAAGGAGTTAGCCACGGGATCTTGTATTACAGAACGAGTAAAGAGACTTGCCGGTAACGAGATTGAACTAGGTATGGAGATACCAACGATCGAATCTCGGGCAAGTAACATACCGATGGACAAAGGGAACTACATACGGGATTAGCTGAATCCTTGACATCGTGGTTCAACCGATAAAGATTTTCGTTGAATATGTAGGAACCAATATGGGCATCTAGGTGCCGCTATTGTTTATTGACCGGAGAGGAGTCCCGGTCATGTCTGCATATTCCCGAACCCGTAGGGTCGCACGCTTAACGTTCGGTAGCGCTAGGGTAGTATTGAGATATTAATAGTGGAAAATCCGAAGGTTGTTCGGAGTCCCGGATGGGATCCAGGACGTCACGAGGAGCTCCGAAATAGTCTGGAGGTAAAGATTCATATATGGAAAGTTGTTATCGGGGTTCCAGAAAAAGTTTGAGTTTTTCCGATGTTGTACCAGGATGGTTCTAGAAGGTTCCTTAGTGGGGCCCACCTTCATGGGGGACCCACATGAGTGTGGGTAGTGGGGAATGTCAGATTCGAGGCTCCACAGACCCAAGATAGATTCAAACTCAGGGGTGCGTGCGAAGAACTCAAACTCTGTAGCCTGCCAACTCGGCGATCTCACGGCCTAGCTCGGTGAACTGGAAGGAAATGGGACAAGGCAGTTTACCCAGGTTCGGGCCACCTTGCGGTGTAAGACCCTACTCCTGCTTTGTGGTGGATTAGCCTCGAGGTGGGCTGAGGATGAACTAGTACAATGGAAGAACAACCTCAGGAGGTGTGTTCTTGTGTTTGAGTGAGCTGGTGAGGGTGTGGATCGACTGGATCCGAACCCCCTCTATGGTGGTGGCTAGGCTATACTTATAGTGGCCTTGGTCCTCTTCCCAAAATGAAGGTGGGAAGGGATCCCACAACGGCCAAATTCGAAGGGAGACAACTAGTACATCTTATCCTGATGAAAGGTGGCTTCGCCTACAAAGCTTCTGGTCGTGACACCGTGGTGGGCTCGGCGATGACCTCCGTCCTGCTGTCCTCGCGGTCCTGGTCTTGTAGCATGGAAATGGAAACCTTTGGTTGATGCCTCGGGACTCCGCGCCTACGCTTGCCTCTTTAGCACCAAAGAGGAAACCTGATGTGCTGTGCCCGCTGGCGCCCGCCTAGCCTTGGTCGTCATGGCTTGCGTCATTCGAACCTCACGAGGTGAGGGCCTGCATAGAAATCTCCGCTCCTCGGGAGCCAGCCTAAGGAGGCAGCTCCTTCTGGAGGTCTTGGCGTCGTTCGCCTCACGAGGCTTGGCCCTCGCGAGGGTCTTATGTTGTTGGTGCTGAAGATGGGCCGTACCAGGCCGTCGATGGAGCCACGCGGTGGGCCGCAGGCAGGCAAGTCTGGGTACCCCGGTTCCCAGAACGCCGACAGTAGCCCCCGGGCCCAAGGCGCGCTTGTACATGGCTTTGAGGCGAAGCCAAAGGGCAAGGTTAGAGCGTCGCGGGCCCCAACTGCCTGTGGACCCGGTCGACGCGTGGCGCTTGATGGGAGGTGGGCGCCTCCACTTCCCCACGCTGCCTCGGCAACCGTTCGACTTGACTGGAGCCTGCTGCATGCAAAAAGATCATCATTACTGGGGATCATGGAGGCCGGCGGTTGGCCTCCCTCTGGCTATAAATAAGGGAAGGGGCAGAGCCCCCCTGGTCATCTCCGTCTTCTCGCAGCTTGCTCCTTCTTTTCCTTCTTCCTTGTCTCGCCGTCTTGCCGAAGCGTCCATGGCGCCGACGAGGAGGTTCTCCGCCGCCGAAAAGGGGAAGGCCCCCAAGGAGAGGTCGGGTTCACCGCCGCCCAAGAGAGGCCGCGGACGCCCCCGCAAGCATGCCGCGACGCCGTCGGTGGCCCCTCGGGGGCACAGGCACAATTCTTCGGGAGCAGGTGATACGTCTCCAGCGTATCTATAATTTTTGATTGTTCCATGCTATTAAATTAACGGTTTTGGATGTTTAATGGGCTTTATTATACACTTTTATATTATTTTTGGCACTAACCTATTAACCAGAGGCCCAGCCCAAATTGTTGTTTTTTGCCTATTTCAGTGTTTCAAAGGAAAGGAATATCAACGGAGTCCAAACGGAATGAAACCTTCGGGAACGTGTTTTTGGAACAAACGTGATCCAGAGGACTTGGAGTGGACGTCAAGCAATCAACGAGGAGGCCACGAGGCAGGGAGGCACGCCTGCCCCCCTGGGCGCGCCCCCACCCTCGTGGGCCCCTCGTAGCTCTCCTGACCAACTTCCTTCGCCTATATATACTCAAATACCCTGGAAACATGAGAACAGACCACAAAACCCTATTTCCACCGCCGCAACCTTCTGTACCCATGAGATCCCATCTTGGGGCCTTTTCCGGCGGGGCGCTCCGCCGGAGGAGGCATTGATCACGGAGGCTTCTACATCAACACCATAGCCTCTCCGATGATGTGTGAGTAGTTTACCTCAGACCTTCGTGTCCATAGTTATTAGCTAGATGGCTTCTTCTCTCTCTTTGGATCTCAATACAAAGTTCTCCTCGGTCTTCTTGGAGATCTATTCGATGTAATCTTTTTTTGCGGTGTGTTTGTTGAGATTCGATGAATTGTGGGTTTATGATCCAGATTATCTATGAACAATATTTGAATCTCCTCTGAATTCTTTTATGTATGATTGGTTATCTTTGCAAGTCTCTTCGAATTATTAGTTTGGTTTGGCCTACTAGATTGATCTTTCTTGCAATGGGAGAAGTGCTTAGCTTTGGGTTCAATCTTGCGGTGCTCGATCCCAGTGACAGTAAGGGAAACGACACGTATTGTATTGTTGCCATCGAGGATAAAAGATGGGGTTTATATCATATTGCTTGAGTTTATCCCTCCACATCCTGTCATCTTGCTTAAAGCGTTACTCTATTCTTATGAACTTAATACTCTAGATGCATGCTGGATAGCGGTCGATGTGTGGAGTAATAGTAGTAGATGCAGGCAGGAGTGAGTCTACTTGTCGCGGACGTGATGCCTATATACATGATCATACCTAGATGTTCTCATAACTATGCTCAATTCTATCAATTGCTCGACAGTAATTCGTTCACCCACCGTAATACTTATGCTCTTGAGAGAAGCCACTAGTGAAACCTATGGCCCCCGGGTCTATTCTCTATCATATTAATCTACCGTTATTTCTATTACCGTTTATTTTGCTCTCTTTACTTTTAGTCTTTATCATAAAAATACCAAAAATATTATCTTATCATCTCTATCAGATCTCACTTTTGCAAGTGGCCGTGAAGGGATTGACAACCCCTTTATCGCGTTGGTTGCAAGGTTCTTATTTGTTTGTGTAGGTGCGTGGGACTTGAGCGTGGTCTCCTACTGGATTGATACCTTGGTTCTCAAAACCGAGGGAAATACTTACGCTACTTTACTGCATCACCCTTTCCTCTTCAAGGGAAAACCAACGCAATGCTCAAGAGGTAGCAAGAAGGATTTCTGGCGCCGTTGCCAGGGAGTCTACGCACAAGTCAAGACATACCAAGTACCCATCACAAACTCTTATCCCTCGCATCACATTATTTGCCATTTGCCTCTCGTTTTCCTCTCCCCCACTTCACCCTTGCCATTTTATTCGCCCTCTTTTCCGTTTGCCTCTTTCTCGCTTGCATCATTGTTATGGCTAGTTCTTTATCTACTCCTTTGTCTCCCGAGAATGAAGTTCTTAATTTTAAACAAAGGGAGGGAGAAAATCTAAAAGATGCTTGGTACAGAATTTGCAATGCTCAAAATAGATCTACCAGGAAGCAATCTACTTCCGTTCTTCTTCGCAATTTTTATGTAGGCATTACTCCTTGGTATAGATATATTCTTGACACCATTACCGGAGGGAATTTCTTGGGTAGCCATACTTTTGATTCTTACAATGCTATGATAGATTTGTTTGGCTCACCGCCTCTTTTGGTTAATGGAACTATGTTAACTTTGGAACATGTGATGCAAAGGCTTGAAATTATTGAAAATAAAGTTGCCACTACGGATTTGATTGAGAATTTGGATAAAAATATCCACAATCAAATTACCCAATATGGATCTAAGGTAGGAGTTACTTTGAATTTTTTTAAAGAAAAGGAACCCATAGTTAATGAAAGAATAGATCAAGATTCCACTAGAATCGATAAACTTGCGGGTATTATTACCAACTTAGGGTCCTCTTTTTCGTCCGTTAGAAATAATCCAAATCCTCATACTACCAAAATTGCCGAAGTCATGTATGTTCCTAAAAAGAAGGGTGAATCTTCTAGTAAGAAAACTGCGGATCTCAAATCAATAAGTGTTCACCCCAACTTTCTCGCTATCATTAAGGAGCCTTTTGCCACGAATGAATTTCTTGATTTCTCGCCTAGGAGTTTGATTATAGATAAGAAGAAGGAAACTCCTAAGGGGTATATGTGTTCTATTGAGGAATTACCAACCGATGGCAATACCTAGATCTATCCTTGTTTTTATGCCTAGCTAGGGGTGTTAAACGATAGCGCTTGTTGGGAGGCAACCCAATTTTATTTTAGTTCCTTGCTTTTTGTTCCTGTTTAGCAATAAATATTTGATCTAGCCTCTGGTTAGATGTGGTTTTATGTTTTAATTAGTGTTTGTGCCAAGTAAAACCTATAGGATCTTCTTGGATAGTAATTATTTGATGTTGCTGAAAAAAATCAGAAACTTTCTGCTCACGAAAACAATTGTTAAAAATCACCAGAACCTGATAACATACTGATTCCAATTGAAGTAGACCAATAAACAAATTATCTAGGATTTCCTATTTTGGTAGAATGTTTTGAGTTACAGAAGTTTGCGTTAGATACAGATTACTACAGACTGTTCTGTTTTTGACAGATTCTGTTTTTCGTGTGTTGTTTGCTTATTTTGATGAATCTATGGATAGTAATGGAGCTTATGAACCATAGAGAAGTTGGAATACAGTAGGTTTAACACCAATATAAACAAAGAATGAGTTCATTACAGTACCTTAAAGTGGTGGTTTGTTTTATTTCGCTAACGGAGCTCATGAGATTTTCTGTTGAGTTTTGTGTTGTGAAGTTTTCAAGTTATGGGTAAAGATTTGATGGATTATGGAACAAGGAGTGGCAAGAGCCTAAGCTTGGGGATGCCCAAGGCACCCCAAGGTAAAATTCAAGGACAACCAAAAGCGTAAGCTTGGGGATGCCCCGGAAGGCATCCCCTCTTTCGTCTTCGTCTATCGGTCACTTTACTTGGGGCTATATTTTTATTCACCACATGATATGTGTTTTGCTTGGAGCGTCTTGTATGATTTGAGACTTTGCTTTTTAGTTTACCACAATCATCCTTGCTGTACACACCTTTTGAGAGAGACACACATGAATCGGAATTTATTAGAATACTCTATGTGCTTCACTTATATCTTTTGAGCTATATAGTTTTTGCTCTAGTGCTTCACTTATATCTTTTAGAGCACGGTGGTGATTTTATTTTATAGAAATCGTTGATCTCTCATGCTTCGCTTATATTATTTTGAGAGTCTTAAACAGCATGGTAATTTGCTTTAATTGTGAAATTAGTCCTAATATGATAGGCATCCAAGATGAGTATAATGAAAACTTCCATATTGAGTTCATTAATATCATGAGAAGTTGATACTTGATAATTGTTTTGAGATATAAAGGTGGTAATATTAGAGTTGTGCTAGTTGAGTAATTGTGAAATTGAGAAATACTTGTATTAAGGTTGGCAAGTCCCGTAGCATGCACGTATGGTTAACGTTGTGTGACAAATTTGAAGCATAAGGTGTTCTTTTATTGCTTTCCTTATGTGTGGAGGTCGGGATCGCGCGATGGTTAACTCCTACCAACCCTTCCCCTAGGAGCATGCGTAGTAGTACTTTGCTTCGAGGGCTAATAAACTTTTGCAATAAGTATATGAGTTCTTTATGACTAATGTGAGTCCATGGATTATACGCACTCTTACCTTTCCGCAATTTCCTAGCCTCTACCGTATCGTGCATTGCCCTTTCTCACCTTGAGAGTTGGTGCAAACTTCGCCGGTGCATCCAAACCCCGTGATATGATACGCTCTATCACACATAAACCTCCTTATATCTTCCTCAAAACAGCCACCATACCTACCTATCATGGCATTTCCATAGCCATTCCGAGATATATTGCCATGCAACTTTCCACCATCCCGTTTATTATGACATGCATCATCATTGTCATATTGCCTTGCATGATCATGTAGTAGACATTGTATTTGTGGCAAAGCCACCATTCATAATTCTTTCATACATGTCACTCTTGATTCATTGCACATCCCGGTACACCGTCGGAGGCATTCACATAGAGTCATATTTTGTTTTAACTATCGAGTTGTAATTCATGAGTTGTTAATAAATAAAAGTGTGATGATTTTTCATTATTAGAGCATTGTCCCAAGTGAGGAAAGGATGATGGAGATTATGATTCCCCCACAAGTCGGGATGAGATTCCGGACTAAAAAATGAGGCCAAAGAAAAAAAAGGAGAAGGCCCAAATAAAAAAATGAAAATGAGAGAAAAAGAGAGAAGGGACAATGTTACTATCCTTTTTCCACACTTGTGCTTCAAAGTAGCACCATGATCTTCATGATAGAGAGTCTCCTATGTTGTCACTTTCATATACTAGTGGGAATTTTTCATTATAGAACTTGGCTTGTATATTCCAATGATGGGCTTCCTCAAAATGCCCTAGGTCTTTGTGAGCAAGCAAGTTGGATGCACACCCACTTAGTTTCTTTTGTTGAGCTTTCATATATTTATAGCTCTAGTGCATCCGTTGCATGGCAATCCCTACTCCTCGCATTGACATCAATTGATGGGCATCTCCATAGCCCATTGATTAGCCGCGTCAATGTGAGACTTTCTACCTTTTGTCTTCTCACATAACCCCCATCATTATACTTTATTCCACCCATAGGGCTATATCCATGGCTTGCGCTCATGTATTGCGTGAGGGTTGAAAAGGCTGAAGCACGTTAAAAAGTATGAACCAATTGCTTGGCTGAAACCGGGGTTGTGCATGATGAGAACGTTTTGTGTGACGAAAATCAAGCATGGCCTAACTATATGATTTTGTAGGGATAAGCTTTCTTTGGCTATGTTATTTTGATAAGACATAATTGCTTTGTTAGCATGCTTGAAGTATTATTGTTTTTATGTCAACATTAAACTTTTATCTTGAATCTTTCGGATCTGAATATTCATGCCACAATTAAGAGAATTACATTGAAAATTATGCTAAGTAGCATTCCACATCAAAAATTCTGTTTTTATCATTTACCTACTCGAGGACGAGCAGGAATTAAACTTGGGGATGCTTGATACGTCTCCAACGTATCTATAATTTTTTATTGTTCCATGCTATTATATTATCTATTTTGGATGTTTAATGGGCTTTATTATACACTTTTATATTATTTTTGGGACTAACCTATTAACCGGAGGCCCAGCCCAAATTGCTGTTTTTTTGCCTATTTCAGTGTTTCGAAGGAAAGGAATATGAAACGGAGTCCAAACGGAGTGAAACCTTCGGGAATGTGATTTTTGTAACAAACGTGATCCAGAGGACTTGGAGTGGACGTCAAGCAATCAACAAGGAGGCCATGAGGCAGGGAGGCATGCCTGCCCCCTGGGCGTGCCCCACCCTCGTGGGCCCCTCGTAGCTCTCCTGACCAACTTCCTTCGCCTATATATACTCATATACCCTGAAAACAACAGAATAGACCACGAAACCCTATTTCCACCGCCGCAACCTTCTTTACCCGTGAGATCCCATCTTGGGGCCTTTTCCGGCGC
Organism: Aegilops tauschii subsp. strangulata; assembly: GCF_002575655.3. NCBI lineage: Eukaryota > Viridiplantae > Streptophyta > Magnoliopsida > Poales > Poaceae > Aegilops > Aegilops tauschii. Next base: position 118,867,526 of record NC_053039.3, on the reverse strand, counting down.
TCCGCTGGAGGAGGCATTGATCACGGAGGGCTTCTACATCAACACCATAGCCTCTCCGATGATGTGTGAGTAGTTTACCTCAGACCTTTAGGTCCATAGTTATTAGCTAGATGGCTTCTTCTCTCTCTTTGGATCTCAATACAAAGTTCTCCTCGATCTTCTTGGAGATCTATTCGATGTAATCTTCTTTTGCGGTGTGTTTGTCGAGATCCGATGAATTGTGGGTTTATGATCCAGATTATCTATGAACAATATTTGAATCTCCTCTGAATTCTTTTATGTATGATTGGTTATCTTTGCAAGTCTTTTCGAATTATCAGTTTGGTTTGGCCTACTAGATTGATCTTTCTTGCAATGGGAGAAGTGCTTAGCTTTGGGTTCAATCTTGCGGTGCTCGATCCCAGTGGCAGTAAGGGAAACGACACGTATTGTATTGTTGCCATCGAGGATAAAAAAGATGGGGTTTATATCATATTGCTTGAGTTTATCCCTCTACATCATGTCATCTTGCTTAAAGCGTTACTCTATTCTTATGAACTTAATACTCTAGATGCATGCTGGATAGCGGTCGATGTGTGAAGTAATAGTAGTAGATGCAGGCAGGAGTGAGTCTACTTGTCGCGGACGTGATGCCTATATACATGATCATACCTAGATATTCTCATAACTATGCTCAATTCTATCAATTGCTCGACGTAATTCGTTCACCCACCGTAATACTTATGCTCTTGAGAGAAGCCACTAGTGAAACCTATGGCCCCCGGGTCTATTCTCTATCATATTAATCTACCGTTATTTCTATTACCGTTTATTTTGCTCTCTTTACTTTTAGTCTTTATCATAAAAATACCAAAAATATTATCTTATCATCTCTATCAGATCTCACTTTTGCAAGTGGCCGTGAAGGGATTGACAACCCCTTTATCGCGTTGGTTGCAAGGTTCTTATTTGTTTGTCTAGGTGCGTGGGACTTGAGCATGGTCTCCTACTGGATTGATACCTTGGTTCTCAAAACTGAGGGAAATACTTACGCTACTTTACTGCATCACCCTTTCCCCTTCAGGGGAAAACCAACGCAGTGCTCAAGAGGTAGCAGCAGGCGTCGCCTTAGGTAGCTGCGGCAGTGCTTCCTCTCGCGGTGGGTGTCAGTGTCAAAACCGGAAGATCTCTGGTAGGGGGTCCCGAACTGTGCGTCTAAGGATCAAAGGTAACAGGAGGCAGGGGACACAATGTTTACCCAGGTTCGGGCCCTCTCGATGGAGGTAATACCCTACTTCCTGCTTGATTGACTTTTATAAGTATAGGGGTTACAAGAGTTGATCTACCTCGAGATCGTAGTGGCTAAACCCTAGATGTCTAGCCTGTATGATTATTATTGTCGCTACGGACTAAACCCTCCAGTTTATATAGACATCGGAGGGGGCTAGGGTTGTACAGAGTCGGTTTACAGAGAAAGGAATCTTTCGTATCCGCACGCCAAGCTTGCCTTCCACGCGAAGGAGAGTCCCATTCGGACACGGGGGAGAGCCTTCCATCTTGTATCTTCACGGCCCATGAGTTCGGCCCATGTCGCATAGCCCAGACGCCCGAGGACCCCGTAATCCAGGACTCCCTCAGTAGCCCCTGAACCTGGCTTCAATGACGATGTATCCAGCATGCAGATTGTCTTCGGAATTGCAAGGCGGGTTCCTCCTCCGAACACTTCAAATCAGCTCTCTGAACAAGAGATCTATATCCGGCTCTGTACAATAGGTTAATAAAAGCATAATACTTAGAATATATCCATCGACGGCCCTTTCCGGCGGAGCGCCACGTTTGGTCCTGTTGTCATCTCAAACCGTTTTTGGGCCTCCGACGCAACTTCCACTGACATGTCTTGTCAAAGCAGAGATCGTGTCCCCTTATTGCGGGATTCTTATTAATACAGATTTGGGTAATCCAACCGTGCCGTTCGCACGACCCCTTGGGAATAGGCGAGTTTTAATGCTCGTGGGGGGGGGGACGCTCTATATTCACTGTCTTTATAAGGGGATAAGAATCCACCTCTTCACCCCACGCCTTCTTCCTCCTCAGCCCATCCGCCCTCGAGCTCCAACGCCCAAGCTTCAATCTTTTTTTCGTCCCAAAAAACACTCTAGCCATGTCCAGATCTGGAGCACAGGGCAAGTGGATGGCTTCCTCCGTTACGGAGGAGAACATCAAGGAGCTCAGGGAAGCGGGGTATTTAGCCAAGGAAATCACCCACCGGCTTCCGACCAAGAGGCAGGTCATCCCTACTCCTGAGCCCCACGAGAGGGTAGTTTTCATTCCCCATTTCCTTCGTGGATTGGGGTTTCCCCTCCATCCTTTCGTCCGCGGCCTCATGTTCTACTACGGGCTAGATTTCCATGATCTAGCCCCAAATTCCTTCCTCAATATCTCGGCATTCATCGTTGTGTGCGAGGCATTCCTCCGCATCCCTCCCCACTTCGGCCTATGGCTCAAGGTCTTCAACGTGAAGCCAAAAGTGGTGGATAGTCAACACGCGGAGTGCAGCGGCACCATGGTGAGTAAGCTCCCCAACATCACTTGGCCCAAAGGCACCTTTGTGGAAACCGTGAAGGGGTGGCAGCAGGAGTGGTTCTATGTCACGGAACCCCGTGACTCCACACAGGCTGCTTCCCCCGAGTTCAAGTCTGGGCCTCCAATGCGGCTTACGTCCTGGCCCAATAAGGGCCTGGATTGGGCGTCGTCCGACGAGGTGACGATGCTGCAGAGGTGCATCAAGAGCATGGTGGACAAGAATACAAGTCTCGCCAGCGTGATCCAAGTGATGCTCTTTTGCCGGATTCTCCCCTGCCAAAGTCGGACTCAGCACATGTGGGAATTCGACCCGGCCGGTCCCCGAACCCTGCAGCGATTCTTCGGCACAAAGCACGAAGACATGTGGAAGCTGCTGTTCAAGGCCCAAAAGACATGACCGAAAACGATCGATGACCTCGGCCTTGACCGGACTCACGCGGCGTCTCCCGTAAGTTTTTATGATAACTTGATTACTTGCAAATTCAAGGGGTATGCTTAAGCTTTCTATTCTTCTCACAGGGGTGGATGAAGAGGGCAGAGCGGATTCACTATCCGGCTTCGCTACCCGAAGACCCAGCCATTCCTCTGTTAACGAGGATGCTGGTTCCGGCGCCATATCACGCGCCGGAAAAGAAGGCCAAGAAGAAGGGCAAGGAGGCCAAAAGTGGCCTCCGCCGTAGAGGTGCTTCACACGCAGTGTCCGAAGACACCAAGACGCACTCCTCCCCCGACGAAGATGAAGGGGAGGAGGAAGAGAACAACTCTCCCCTCAAAGGGGGAAAGAAGAAGAGGGGCGCTTCCGCGGATCTGGAGGCGGAGGCGTCCAAGAAAGGGAGTATCTCCCTCACGGATGACTCCGAATCAGACGCTGATGAGTGGCGCCCCAGGACGAAGCCCCTGGCCGGATCGTAAGTACCCCTAAAGGCACTTACACTTATATATATTTATCCGGTGTCCTGCCTTGTGATTTTAATATACTGAATCCCGTTGCAGTCCGTCTCACGTCCCCACCCAGCAATCCTCATCTTCGGGGACTCTCGCTGGATCCGAACGGGGTGGACAGCGGGTCGCCTCCGCCGGCCTCCTCCCCCAACGCTACGGACATTGCCAAGGTGGTGTCCCAAAAGGCCCCTCTGGGCCAAGGAGAGGTGCGGGGAGCCGCCAAGGTTACGTCAGAGGGCAAATATCCCTGCTGCCGATAACATGGGGGAACCGACCCCCATGGAAACTGACGATGGGGGCCATACCCAATTCGGCCCCCAACCGAATATTATTCCGGAGACCCACACGGCTCCGGGATCGGGTGAGCAGCCTCCTTCGAAAGAAGGCGGTGCGCAAATTCCACCGGCGACCTCTGTCAACCCAGAGGCGCCAGATACTCTGATGGAAGCACTTGAGAGTGCCATCATTGTAGAAGAACATCGTATTCTTATGGGTACGGTGGTTGAGAGGGTTCGGTCCGCCAAAAGCGGATTGAATGAGGCCTACACTAGCCTTCTAAGAGGCTTTGAGGTATGTAGTATAATGCCTTTTCGCTATATAAAAAATATCTGAGTATAGATAGTAGCCCCTCAGACTCTGTTCGGTGTTCACAAAGAAAGGCCGAACAGAGGATCGAATGACTCATACAGGGTATTGACATACATATCTATTTGAACCGAAAAGGCTATGATGCAGGCATCGGCTACCCATGCCGCTGAAGCGTCTGAACTGAGGCAAAAGTTGGCAGAAAAGCAAGGCATGTGATATCGAAAATACTTCCAAAAATAATATCAGCAGTAATTTCCCAGCTTAATGAGTGTTAGGACTTTGCTCACAACTGTCACGCCTGAGGTTGAGACCCTCAAGAGCGCACTGGCCGAGGCCAAGAAAGAGGCAGAGGAGGAACGAGCCGCCCGCCTAAAACATGAGTCAAGGGTGTCCGAAGTCAAGCAAGAGCTTAAGGATGCTATAAGTAAATGTGAATCCTTAGAGCACCAAGTTTCGGATCAAAAATCCGAACTTGCCAAGGCCCTCGAAAGTGCTCAGGAGGCCCGGACTGAAGCCCAAAACGCCTGCCGGGAGATCCAGGAGGCGAAGAAAATTGCGGCTGGTAAGGCCTTTATTATGCAGAGCGGATTCATGAGGGAAAAATACATCTTACTGACCCGGGTTTGGAGTTCTCCAGGAGCGTTTGCGGATCTGCCCCGGAGTGTTTCTGATGTGGCAGAGTTCTTCCGGGCTGAAGAGGGGAGCTCAACAGAGAAACTGTTCTGGTCGGAATACCTTGCGCCAGAGCATCTAGTGCCCCTCAGCGATCAGCTGAAACAGATGATCAAACTGCATAGGATGGCCGAGCTGGCTATGAAGGATTTCATAATCTGTCTATGGCCTGTCGAAGCCATACCTAGCAGCTACTTCGGGCTCGTGAAGCGGCTTATCAATGCCTGCCCCCGACTAGACACCGTGAAGCGATCAGCCTGCATCGAAGGTGCACGGATGGCCTTCGCCCGCGTCAAGGTGCAGTGGGCGAAGATGAACGCCGTCAAGCTCGCTGATGTCTACTACACAACCTTCTTCTTGTAGACATTGTTGGGCCTCCAAGTGCAGAGGTTTGTAGGACAGTAGCAAATTTCCCTCAAGTGGATGACCTAAGGTTTATCAATCCGTGGGAGGCGTAGGATGAAAATGGTCTCTCTCAAACAACCCTGCAACCAAATAACAAAGAGTCTCTTGCGTCCCCAACACACCCAATACAATGGTAAATTGTATAGGTGTACTAGTTCGGCGAAGAGATGGTGAGACAAGTGCAATATGGATGGTAGATATAGGTTTTTGTAATCTGAAAATATAAAAACAGCAAGGTAACTAATGATAAAAGTGAGCACAAACGGTATTGCAATGCTAGGAAACAAGGCCTAGGGTTCATACTTTCACTAGTGCAAGTTCTCTCAACAATAATAACATAATTGGATCATATAACTATCCCTCAACATGCAACAAAGAGTCACTCCAAAGTCACTAATAGCAGAGAACAAACGAAGAGATTATGGTAGGGTACGAAACCACCTCAAAGTTATTCTTTCTGATCGATCTATTCAAGAGTCCATAGTAAAATAACACGAAGCTATTCTTTCCGTTCGATCTATCATAGAGTTCGTACTAGAATAACACCTTAAGACACAAATCAACCAAAACCCTAATGTCACCTAGATACTCCAATGTCACCTCAAGTATCCGTGGGTATGCTTATACGATATGCATCACACAATCTCAGATTCATCTATTCAACCAACACAAGAACTTCAAAGAGTGCCCCAAAGTTTCTACCGGAGAGTCAAGACGAAAACGTGTGCCAACCCCTATGCATAAGTTCATTGAACCCGCAAGTTGATCACCAAAACATACATCAAGTGGATCACGTGATATCCCATTGTCACCACAGATAAGCACGGCAAGCCATACATCAAGTGTTCTCAAATCCTTAAAGACTCAATCCGATAAGATAACTTCAAAGGGAAAACTCAATCCATTACAAGAGAGTAGAGGGGGAGAAACATCATAAGATCCAACTATAATAGCAAAGCTCGCGATACATCAAGATCGTATCACCTCAAGAACACGAGAGAGAGAGAGAGAGATCAAACACATAGCTACTGGTACATACCCTCAGCCCCGAGGGTGAACTACTCCCTCCTCGTCATGGAGAGCGCCGGGATGATGAAGATGGCCACCGGTGAGGGTTCCCCCCTCCGGCAGGGTACCGGAACAGGGTCCCGATTGGTTTTTGGTGGCTACAGAGGCTTGCGGCGGCGGAACTCCTGATCTATTCTGTTCCCCGATGGTTTTAGGGTATATGGATATATATAGGAGAAAGAAGTCGGTTAGGGAAGCCACGAGGGGCCCACGAGGGTGGAGGGCGCACCCAGGGGGTGGGCGCGCCCCCCTGCCTCATGCCTTCCTCGTTGCTTCCCTTACGTACACTCCAAGTCTTCTGGATTGCTTCCGTTCCAAAAATAACTCTCCCGAAGGTTTCATTCCATTTGGACTCCGTTTGATATTCCTTTTCTGCGAAACACTGAAACAAGGAGAAAAACAGAAACTGGCACTGGGCTCTGGGTTAATAAGTTAGTCCCAAAAATAATATAAAAGTGCATAGTAAAGCCCATTAAACATCCAAGATGGATAATATAATAGCATGAATACTTCATAAATTATAGATACGTTGGAGACGTATCAACATCCCCAAGCTTAATTCCTGCTCATCCTCAAGTAGGTAAATGATAAAAGAAAGAATTTATGAAGTGTGAATGCTAGCAGGTGCACAAGTTTGATCAATGATAATTTCAATCACCTTTTCTAGCATCATTATATGTCATAACAGTAGCTCATATCATAAAACTTCTCATGATCAAGTAACAAGCTATTCACATGTTAAAGTATAGATCATAAACCTTCTTGAAAACTAACAAACCGTGTTATTAGTCATCAAACAAGTACAATTCATCTTATTTTCAGGAAGAGTCTATGTCAGATCTTTGATTTAGCAAACTCCACATACTCAACTATCATTTAGTCTTTCACAATTGCTAACACTCACGCAATATTTATGGGTTCAAAGTTTTAATCAGACACAGAGAAAGATAGGGGCTTATAGATTCGCCTCCCAACCTTTTACCTCAAGGGTAATGTCAACAATAATAGCTCATGATGCCTTACATCCAATTGGATATATATATATATATCAGAATCTTTCCAACACAATGTGCTTGCCAAAGGATAAAATGTAAAAAGGAAAGGTGAAGATCACCATGACTCTCACATAAGGTAAAAGACAAGAATAGAAGATAGGCCCTTCGCAGAGGGAAGCAGAGGTTGCCATGCGCTTTTATAGTTGGATGCACAAAATCTTAATGTGAGGGAACGTCACTTTATATTGCCACTTGTGATAGGGACCTTTATTATGCAGTCCGTCGCTTTTATTTCTTCCATATCACAAGATCGTATAAAGCTTATTTTCTCCACACTAAAAGATCATACATATTTAGAGAGCAATTTTTATTGCATGCACCGATGACAACTTACTTGAAGGATCTTACTCAATCCATAGGTAGGTATGGTGGACTCTCATGGCAATACTGGTTTAAGGGATGTTTGGAAGCACAAGTAGTATCTCTACTTAGTGCAAAGAATTTGGCTAGCATGAGGGGGAAAGGCAAGCTCAACGTGTTGGGCGATCCATGACAATATACTTTATTTCGGATATAAGAAAACATAACCCATTACGTTGTCTTCCTTGTCCAACATCAACCTTTTAGCATGTCATATTTTAATGAGTGCTCACAATTACAAAAGATGTCCAAGATAGTATATTTATATGTGAAATCTCTCTTCCTTCAATATTCTTTCATGAATTGTTCAAGTGACCAATACAATGTTTGGTAACCTTGAATAAATTTACCACCTCTACTTCTTATATGTAAAGTCATTACTCCCCATGGGATAAGCATATGAAACATGTATAATTTCAGATTTATGATATTCAATTCATTCAACCATTTACCCATGGGATATATAAGTGAAGCACGTGAGTAAATGACAAACTACTCCAAAAAGATATAAGTGAAGATCAATGAGTAGTTAAATAATTATGTAGCTATGTGAAGACTCTCTCTCATTTAAGAATTTCAGATCTTGGTATTTTATTCAAACAGCAAGCAAGGCTAAATAAAACGACATTTCGAGGATAGCACTCATCATGTGAAGAAGCAAAAACTTAGGCTCAACCGATACTAACCGATAATTGTTGAAGAAGAAAGGTGGGATGCCTACCGGGGCATCCCCAAGCTTAGACGCTTGAGAATTCTTGAAATATTATCTTGGGATGCCTTGGGCATCCCCAATCTTGAGCTTTTTTGTCTCCTTAATTCCTCTCATATCACGGTCTCCCTAAATCAAAAGCTTCATCCACACAAAACTCAACAAGGACTCGTGAGATAAGTTAGTATAAACCAATGCAAAAACCTTATCATACTCTATTGTAGCAAATCACTAAAATTATTATTCAACATTGCATACTAAATGCCTCTGCATATTTAATAGTTCTATCCTCAAATAGAATCATTAAACAAGCAAACATATGCACACAATGCAAACATAACAACAATCTGCCTAAACAGGACAGACTGTAAAGAATGCAACAAGATCCATACTTTCCTAGCTCCAGAAATTATGAAAGAAAATTCCCATTGTAGTAAATTTATCAGATCTTATTATGCAAAAGGTTTCATCATTTTATCACATTCTGACTTTTCTAGGGAATTTTTGCAACAGCGGTAAACTTTCTGTTTTCAAACAGCAACATGTAGACTTGTAAAATAAGCATGGTAAAGGCTATCCTTGACATTTTTATTGAAAATAGAGATGTAAAACATTATTCTAAATAACAGCAAGCAAATACTAAAAAAAATGACGCTCCAAGCAAAACACATATCATGTGGTGAATAAAAATATAGCTCCAAGTAGAGTTATCGATGAACGAAGACGAAAGAGGGGATGCCTTCCGGGGCATCCCCAAGCTTCGACGCTTGGTTATCCTTGAATATTACCTTGGGGAGCCTTGGGCATCCCCAAGCTTAGGCTCTTGCCACTCCTTATTCCATAGTCCATCGAATCTTTACCCAAAACTTGAAAACTTCACAACACAAAACTTAACAGAAAACTCGTAAGCTCCGTTAGTATAAGAAAATAAATCACCACTTAGTTACTGTTGTGAACTCATTATAAATTCATATTGGTGTAATATCTACTGTATTCCAACTTCTCTATGGTTCACACCCTCCGATATTACTCATAGATTCATCAAAATAAGCAAACAACACATAGAAAACAGAATCTGTCAAAAATAGAACAGTCTGTAGTAATCGGTATCAAACGTATACTTCTGTAACTCCAAAAATTCTAAAATAAATTGGTCGACCTGAGGAATTTGTCTAGTAATCATCTTCAAAAAGAATCAACTAAATAGCACTCTCCAGTAAAAAAATTAGCTGATCTCGTGAGCGCTAAAGTTTCTGTTTTTTACAGCATGATCATAAAGACTTCACCCAAGTCTTCCCAAAGGTTCTACTTGGCACAAACACTAATTAAAACACAAAAACACATCTAAACAGAAGCTAGATGGATTATTTATTCCTAAACATAACGAAAAAGCAAGAAACTAAAATAAAATTGGGTTGCCTCCCAACAAGCGCTAACGTTTAACGCCCCTAGCTAATCATGATGATTTCAATGATGCTCGCATAAAAGATAAGAATTAAAACATAAAGAGAGCATCATGAAGAATATGACTAGCACATTTAAGTCTAACCCAGTTCCTATGCATAGGGATTTTTTGAGCAAACAACTTATGGGAACAATAATCAACTAGCATAGGAAGGCAAAACAAGCATAACTTTAAAACTTTAAGCACATAGAGAGGAAACCTGATATTATTGCAATATGTAGAAGCATATGATTCTCTCTCATAATAATTTTCAGTAGCATCATGAATGAATTCAACCATATAACCAGCACATAAAGCATTCTTTTCATGATCTACTTGCATAGAAATTTTACTACTCTCCACATAAGCAAATTTATTCTCATCAATAGTAGTGGGAGCAAACTCAACAAAATAACTATCATGTGAAGCATAATCCAATTGAAAATTAAAATCACGATGACAAGTTTCATGGTTATCTTTATTCTTTATGGCATACGTGTTATCACAATAATCATCATAAGTAGGAGGCATGCTTTCATCATAATAAATTTGCTCATCAAAACTTAGGGGACTAAACATATCATCTTCATCAAACATAGCATCCCCAAGCTTGTGGCTTTGCATATCATTAGCATCATTGGTATTCAAAGAATTCATACTAACAACATTGCAATCATGCTCATCATTGACATATTTTATGCCAAGCATTCTATGTAATTCTTCTTCTAGTACTTGAGCACAATTTTCCTTCCCATCATTTTCACGAAAGACATTAAAAAGATGAAGCATATGAGGCACCCTTAATTCCATTTTTTGTAGTTTTCTTTTATAAACTAAACTAGTGATAAAACAAGAAACTAAAAGATTCGATTGCAAGATCTAAAGATATACCTTCAAGCACTCACCTCCCCGGCAACAGTGCCAGAAAAGAGCTTGATTGACGGGGTGTGAGTGCCGCTTACCTAGCCTCCCAGGCAACGGCACCAGAAAAGAGCTTGATGTCTACTACACAACCTTCTTCTTGTAGACGTTGTTGGGCCTCCAAGTGCAGATGTTTGTAGGACAGTAGCAAATTTCCCTCAAGTGGATGACCTAAGGTTTATCAATCCGTGGGAGGCATAGGATGAAGATGGTCTCTCTCAAACAACCCTGCAACCAAATAACAAAGAGTCTCTTGTGTCCCCAACACATCCAATACAATGGTAAATTGTATAAGTGCACTAGTTCGGTGAAGAGATGGTGAGACAAGTGCAATATGGATGGTAGATATAGGTTTTTGTAATATGAAAATATAAAAACAGCAAGGTAACTAATGATAAAAGTGAGCACAAACGGTATTGCAATGCTAGGAAACAAGGCCTAGGGTTCATACTTTCACTAGTGCAAGTTCTCTCAACAATAATAACATAATTGGATCATATAACTATCCCTCAACATGCAACAAAGAGTCACTCCAAAGTCACTAATAGCGGAGAACAAACAAAGAGATTATGGTAGGGTACGAACCTGTCGTGGATTTGTCACGACAGATGTCCTTAGTGTCAGGACTTAGTCGTGAGGCCAACACATCTATGTGGTAGCTTGAGAGGGGTTGAGCGGAATCGAGAGACGCAAGGCAGATCATCACACAATACAAGGATTTAGACAGCTTCGGGCCCCGGGAAACATCATCCGGAATAGCCCTACATGATGTTTGTGGCTAGGTCTCATTATGCTCACGAGGGAGTTGCCGCATAAGCCGGCTCTCCTCTTTGTGTCTAGCCCTAGATATTGTTTCTTGTTGCTTGTCCCTCTTTGGGGAGCCCTGCCCCTCCTTATATATGTTGAAGGGGCGGTTTACATGACTAGTCCTAGTTGGATTAGGACTACTCTATTACAAGTGGAGTCCTAGTCTTGCTTCCTTTGTAGGAGAATATTCCTTATATCTTCCTCTTAAACCGGCCCACCATAACATGAGCCGGCCTTTCATGAACCGCCCGTTGGGCCACTGGGTCTTGTCGCTCCTCTGACCCGCCTGCCGGATTACCAATGAATCGTAAACCGCCAGGTCAAAGCGGGTCGCCAGTGAATCGCCAAACTCCAGCCGGGTCATACATCCGGCGGTTTCTACCGCGGGGTATATCCCCGACATTAGCCCCCAGTTTAATTTGGATTTATCCATGTTAAACTGATCCTGCAACATAAACACAAGAACGAATTTGACAGGTTGCGCTCCGGGTTAAATATTCTTATAAACCGACACTTGATCATCCTTAAGTCCTTGTCATTTCTTCCTTCTGAAAATCCAGGTCAGTAGACCAGCTTCATAATCAATTTGCTTGTAGAAAAAATATTGTAAATATAGAATCCATTTGACTCGGCCTTCAATGCTCTGACTTGACAAAAATATTGGTCTTCAAATATTCAACTGATATTCAGTCGGCTTGAAAATATAGAACTTGCCGATCTATGATTTCCAAAATCGCCGAGTTATAAAAACTGATAATTCCGGGTCATGATTGTTGCCAGCGTTGGTTCATGATTGTTGCCAATGCCGGTTCATGATTTTTGATGACGCCGGGTTATGATTGTTGCAGACACCGGGTCATAATGATTGGTGACGCCGGGTCAATAATTGTTGGTGACGCCGAGTCATAATTGTTGCAGACACCGGGTCAATCTGGTTAGCTCAAAACTGAAAATTGGAAGATATTTCTCCCTTATATCCATATTACCTGTAGCCCCCAAGTCTTGAACAGAACAAAGTGATGATTTGAGACTTGTTTCCATATAATTACTACCACTTTGAAGAAATCCATGTTGTTCACCTCAGTCACTAGTAAAAACCGAATACTCCATATATGTAGTCCCCAAGTGCCGGGTTGTCATGCTTGCAGCAACCTGGGACTTGTAGTTTGCCTTATACTCATAAAAAACTTTCAACCAGTGTAGCCCCCAAGGGCCGGGTCATTATGCAATAATGAGCAGGGACTTTGTAAATATAATCATGTAGATTTGAACAGTAATGTGTAGCCTCCATCGTAGGGCTTGAACCCACGTCCACAAGTTTAAGAGCTTTGTGCTTTGTCAGCTGAGCAATGGACCCTTCAATATAATGGATTTAACTTGTGTACCTTGAATTGTTGACAGGAGATATTGGTAGCCCCCAAGGGCCGGCTCATTACCATGTGATGAGTCGGGTCTTCAATAAGGTGATGAAAAAAATGACTTTGCATTAGCCCCCAAGTGTCATGGTGTATGCTTGCAGCGACATGAGACTTGCATGTAATCTCAATTTGAATAATGTAGCCCCCAAGTGCCGGGTCGTAAGCCTGCAGCGACTCGGGACTATTCCTTCCATTGTAGAATAAATCATATCCTTTGATAAAATAATAGCCATTGCGCTAAAGCGACTTTGAAAACCTCAATAATACCGGTTATTAATAACCATAATAAAAATCCAGCCATGTTGGCTATTCAAGATAATATAATCTGGTATGAAAACCTTATTCATTCAATATCATAATGAAAATTCAGCCAAGTTTGGCTATTTGAATAACATAATCCGGAGTTAAATACCCGGTGGCTCTTAGCCAATGGCGACTTAATGCGTGTTCAAGATAAACCGGAATTTTCATAACTCGGCGGCTTATAGCCTTTGAGAGAATCTAGAATGGATAACCCTTTTGAAACATCAATTTTGATGATGAGCTTGAATTGACATGATATAGTTCTGCAAATCCTGCACATAGTTTAAGCAGCGTATGTCCTGGCGACTTAACGTCAAAAGCCAGGATGGGTAACAACCCAAACATAATATAACCCGATTTGAGAACCGGTTCCTGTGCACAAATAAATCATACGTGCCCTAGCGGTTTACCGCCGGACGGGTCATAATGCCCAACATATAACCCGGGTTTATAACCAAGGCTGCACTTAAGAATAATCAAATATGAAATATATCATGCCTGTGACATTGAATCACATCGTTGGTTTACCAACTTTTTGTAGTAAGGGTGATAACCCAAATTTTGAGTACTGATAACTCCTTCCATATTGGGCCGGTTTATGAACAAACCGTACCGGGTTGTAATAAACACATGATTATCCATATATAACACTGGTGACTTATAATCAAAACCAGACCGGGTTATTAACCGCCGGATTACAATTGATCATGTATTGACAACTGGCAGTTGAAAATCAAGCCGGGTTAATGAACGCCGGTTTATCAAAACATTATAAATCTCATCAAAGGAGAAAAAACTTGGGAAATAAAAGCATATGAAAACTTGTAGTCGAGGCTTTTCACGGGCTGCCAGGCCCCAAATTCGAGGCTTTTCATGGGCTGCCAAGCCATTGAGTTAAACCATTTTGCAAAGCCTTTTAAGATGGTCCTCAATCCTTAACCAATCGTCATTTTATCTTGACAAGTTCAGGGTCTTATCAGAGTAACTTGACAAAGTTCAACGGGTCATACCAGGTTTACCTGGGCGGAGTGACTTACTTAAAAAGGCAGGCTAACCCGGGGTTTTAGGTGTATACACTAGGCTTCCAAGCCATGGCTTGATGGCCTATTACAAGTGTAGATTCTTTGTTCATTGCGACAACAAAGAATCCCCAAGTGACATTTTGAGCTGTGCTCAGTGGGTGCCTATGTTTGAGTTGTTCTTTTGCAACACTCTCTTTGGCCCCGAAGTAGTTTGGCTTTGAGCCGATCAAGAGGTGTGACTATGGTTCGAATACGACCAAGCCCCCAAGTGATTTTCCTGGTGGCCTTGCGCTGATCAAGAGGTGTAGCTTATGGTTCGAATACGACCAAGCCCCCAAGTGATTCTTCATATATGACTTTATAAGCCAGATCAATGGGCAAACAAGACGCCACTTTATAACAGAAGCCCCCACATGATCAATAATATGATAAGCCAATAAGGCAGGATACCCATGTTTGAACCGCGCATCATGGCAGTAGGTCCTCTTCGGCAACCTTTAACTTTTTGCAAGAGATAAATTCTTCTTGAACCGGGATTTTGAACCGGATATTGAGAGCTTCAAAGCTTTGTGGGAGATATCTTTCCCTTGAACCAGATTCTTAAACCGGAACCTTCATTTTCAGCCAGAAATTTTCTGACGGCCTTTAAACTCAAACTTGCGAGAAGTTAATTCCTTTTTGAACCGGACATTTTTAAACCGGATTTGAGAGCTTCAGAGCTTTGTGGGAGAACAGATTTCCCTTGAACCGGATTGCAAACCGGATATTTGAGAGCTTCAGTGAGACTGACTTCCCTTGAGCCGGATTTTAAACCGGAATCCTTTCTGATGACCCGGAACTTCTTCATTGAGCCGGGATTTTGTAACTGTTATATACTTTCTAAGCCGGAAAGTTTCTGACGGCCTTTAAATTTTCATCAATACAACTGTAGCCTCCAGGACCGGGTTATCTTTCCCTCCATCGTCCTGGGGTTCTTAAATTTGCTGAAACTGGCAAGATTTGCTGAGTCATGTCATCGTAGCCCCCGAGTCTCAAAGGTGACTCGAGGAGTTGGCTTGAGACTCTCCATATTTGACCGTGATATAAACTGGCATGAGTTGTATATCATTGGTGTTGATAGCATGATGTGAATCCATAGAAGGATTGAGGTGACTGCGGCGGGTTATAAATGATCCCGTATGAGTCGTGTCAGCAACTCCGCCAATGGTTCCTTCCAACTGGTGATTTGAAGTTAACCAAACTGTAGTGGCGATGACTTGTGCGACTGCCCATTGAACCACCCAGTGCAGACGGCGGTTGATAGTATATGAAAATTTGCCTCCACTTTGTTGAAAGAAAATCGGGCTACCCAAGTTGTGACTTGTTCATACTCAATAAACAGCTCATGCAGATAGGTGCGGCCCGGTATGTTGATGTAGACCAGGCCGCGAGAGACGGACGACAAGGACGACCGCAACATCAGAGGTAGCTCGGACAGATGAGTCGGCGGCGGCATTGTAAGCCGGTGCGGACGGGCGAGTTAACCACATCATGTTGATGTAAACTGGTTTGCAGAATGGCGGCTTGCAGATATATTCACCGAGCTTGATGGTGTGGCCAGATGCTGGCGCATTATAATGGTGGCGCGAGCTATACATCCATGACACGGCCATAGCTTTTGCGATGAACAATTGCTCCTGCATAAATAATATCGCAAGCTGGAGTAATTTGTTCTTTTAAAGAATAAAAAATGTATTAATAAAAATTGATTGGACAGATTTCACCTGGATATGTTAGGCCAGAAATTATCCACCGCGGAGTTGATGATCACCACGGGCGAGTCGGCCGCGGGAGCAGACGAATGAACCAGCCGCGGGGTTGTAAGCCGGTGCTAACGGGGAGAGTCGGCAGTGGTGTTGTAAACCGGTGCGGATGAGAGAGTCGGCTGCGGGGGCGGACGGGCGACTTATCTGTAGTGTTGTAAACTGGCGCAGACGGGTGAGCCGGCCGCGGCGTTGTTGTTGTAGACTGAGCCACAGAGGTGGCGGTTTGCACACACATTTGTTGAACAATGCGGTATGGTTGGATGCTGGCGCTTGATAATATTGGCGCGAGCTTTATATCTGTGACATAATGATCATTATTGCAGCGAATAATTGTCCTGCATAAACAATATAGCAGACCAAGCCAAAGATAAACTGTTCTTTGATAAAACAATAAGTGCTAATAAAATAATTTTAGACGGATATCACCTGATGTTTGTGAACGTCGGTATATCCCCGACAAAACCACCTCAAAGTTATTCTTTCTGATCGATCTATTTAAGAGTCCGTACTAAAATAACACGAAGCTATTCTTTCTGTTCGATCTATCATAGAGTTCGTACTAGAATAACACCTTAAGACACAAATCAACCAAAACCCTAATGTCACCTAGATACTCCAATGTCACCTCAAGTATCCGTGGGTATGCTTATACGATATGCATCACACAATCTCAGATTCATCTATTCAACCAACACAAGAACTTCAAAGAGTGCCCCAAAGTTTCTACCGGAGAGTCAAGACGAAAACGTGTGCCAACCCCTATGCATAAGTTCATTGAACCCGCAAGTTGATCACCAAAACATACATCAAGTGGATCACGTGATATCCCATTGTCACCACAGATAAGCACGGCATACATACATCAAGTGTTCTCAAATCCTTAAAGACTCAATCCGATAAGATAACTTCAAAGGGAAGACTCAATCCATTACAAGAGAGTAGAGGGGGAGAAACATCATAAGATCCAACTATAATAGCAAATCTCGCGATACATCAAGATCGTATCACCTCAAGAACACGAGAGAGAGAGATAAAACACATAGCTACTGGTACATACCCTCAGCCCCGAGGGTGAACTACTCCCTCCTCGTCATGGAGAGCGCCGGGATGATGAAGATGGCCACCGGTGAGGGTTCCCCCCTTCGGCAGGGTGCCGGAACAGGGTCCCGATTGGTTTTTGGTGGCTATAGAGGCTTGCGGCGGCGGAACTCCCGATCTATTATGTTCCCCGATGGTTTTAGGGTATATGGATATATATAGGCGAAAGAAGTCGGTCGGGGTGGAGGGCGCGCCCAGGGGGTGGGCGCGCCCCCCTGCCTCGTGCCTTCCTCGTTGCTTCCCTTACGTACACTCCAAGTCTTCTGGATTGCTTCCGTTCCAAAAATAACTCTCCTGAAGGTTTCATTCCGTTTGGACACCGTTTGATATTCCTTTTCTGCAAAACACTGAAACAAGGAGAAAAAGAGAAACTGGCACTGGGCTCTGGGTTAATAAGTTAGTCCCAAAAATAATATAAAAGTGCATAGTAAAGCCCATTAAACATCCAAGATGGATAATATAATAGCATGAATACTTCATAAATTATAGATACGTTGGAGACGTATCACTCGCGACCGAGGGACCGCCTGCGGGCAAAGGGCATCGCACACCGGAGCGGTACTTCGATGATGTCCTGGAAGGATCCCACAGTGTAGAGGGCCAATGCTCAAAGGACATTATCTTTGAATGAACGTATCTATGTTGTCCGATCCTATGTTATAAAACCAGGCTTATGTATGATATATTGCTTTTTATTAAAATATTTCCTCCTGTGCGGCCGTTTATGATATCTGAGAGTTGGCCAGTCGTCGGCTTCAACCCCCACGTAGGTAGTACGGGGGTGTTCGGGATAGTACCTAAACACACTTGACCCAGCAATTTGGTCCGTGAAGGAGGTGTTAGTACGACGAACTAGGCAATCGGACTATGTGGCTTTATCGCTCTCACTTAGTCATAGGAGTTTTATATTAGGCGCAGCCCCTAGTTTTGTTTGGATTATCCGAACTTGGGTGTTTTGCGTGCCGGTCGGGTTAAGGCCGGCCTACCGCGTAGTGCGGAAAAGAAATCGCAAGAGATTTGTATGTAGTCGCCGAATAGCTGACCACCTCTCGCCGCATCATGACAGTCAGTTTTTGGCTTTCTCTACTCAGGTGTTTGTCCAGATGAACCAGAAACACAATCGTAGTAGTTCTCCCTTTACTACCTTAGCCGAACAGACGGAACGTAAGGTAGTAACCACAGGAGCCGGGCAACCCAACTATTGACCAAAGACATGATTCCGAGCCGATGCATATAATGCTATATTCGGGACGCCGGATTACACTGCAAAAGTGTTCGGACTTTGTTTGGTATTTTTGAAAAATGTACGTGGCTCAACAGAGACCCTGGCGATTTAAGTCGTACCGAGGTGTACATAATAATAAAATAAAAAGGAGGGAAATACAGATTAAGAGGTAAGCCAATCTTATATTGGCTGGGCTAGAAATTGTTCCATTATAGTCTGATTGATACATCCAAACGTATTGGTACAACTAGTGCAATAAGCAACAAGGCTCTTTTACATGCCAAGTACAAGGGAAAGCTGCGTGCAGGTCCTATAAGCGGACGAGGTAGTATTTAAAGACCCTTTTAAATACTCTGCCATGCTTATGAGCTGCTTTTCTCCTGGGTGTATCGTCCTTCGAGAGGATCATCGCTCAGTGTTGATATGATAGGCCTCGCAAAGGGGCCTAGACACCATTGAAGAGGTGACGTAGGTCGTAAGGAACCTGGAAGGAAATAAAAAGAAAAGAAAAAGGAAAAATATAAGCGTCCGGATACGATCTGGTCGTATTGTGGACTTTATTTGTATGATGCCTCCATCCTTGCCCATGGTATCTTTAGTGCGTAGTTATGTATGTGTGGCGCATGGTCCGTAGTTCGGTTGGAACTGGGATGGAGGCCGGATTGCTAATCGAGCTCCTCATGAGCTGGGCTGTCGCCCTGTGGTGTAGTCCGGACTCGTTTGGCAGTGTCCGGGGGCTTGGCCACCGACGTAGTATTTGGCCGGATAAGGCCGCCCTGCACTTCCGCTGCCAAGGCCGCGGTGTGCTCCTCAGTTCGGAGGGAACGTTCCATGTTTCCATTGACTGTTATAACACCGCGTGGTCCGGGCATCTTGAGTTTGAGATAAGCATAATGCGGGACCGTCTTGAAGTGAGCGAAGGCGGTTCGTCCGAGCAGTGCGTGATAGCCACTGCGGAAGGGGACGATGTTGAAGATCAAGTCTTCACTTTGGAAGTTGTCCGATGAACCGTAGATGACCTCCAACGTGATTGAGCCCGTGCAGCGGGCCTCTACACCAGGTATTACTCCTTTAAAGGTAGTTTTGGTGGGCTTGATCCTTGATGGATCAATACCCATCTTGAGGATTGTATCCTGATATAGCTGGCTAAGGCTGCTGCTGCCGTCCATGAGGACTTGCGTAAGGTGGAATCCATTGATGATTGGGTCGAGGACTAGTGCGGCCGAACCTCCGTGACAAATACTGGTCGGATGGTCTCGACGATCAAAAGTGATCGGACAGGCTGACCATGGGTTGAATTTGGGGGCGACTGGCTCTATCGCGTAGACGTCCCTCAGCGCGCGTTTGCGCTCCCGCTTGGGGATGTGGGTGGCATATATCATGTTCACCATTTTGACTTTAGGGGGAAATTTCTTCTGACCCCTTGTTTTCGGTGGACGAGGCTCCTCATTGTCGTCCTCGCTGGGTGACCCTTTCTCTTTGTGTTCGGTATTTAATTTATCGGCCTGTTTAAAGACCCAACAACTTCGGTTGGTGTGATTGGCAGGCTTGTCGGGGTTGCCGTGAATCTGGCAAGGTCGATCGAGTATTCGGTCCAAGCTGGATGAGCCTTCTCTATTTCTTTTGAATGGCTTCTTCCGCTGACCGGGCTTAGAGCCGCTGAATCCGGCGTTGACCGTCGTGTCTTCGGTATTGTCATTATTACTGCGGCGCTTGTGTTTGTTTCGCCGGGGCCTGCCGTTGCTATTCCTGGCTTCCTAAGTGCCAGGTTCGCTTGCACTATTGCTGCTACGGGCTAGCCAGCTATCTTCGCCCGCGCAAAAGCGGGTCATGAGTGCTGTAAGGGCTGCCATGGACTTCGGCTTCTCTTGGCCGAGGTGTTGGGCGAGCCATTCGTCGCGGATGCTATGTTTAAAGGCCGCTAGGGCTTCGGCATCGGACAATCGACAATCTGGTTTTTTATTAGGAACCTAGTCCAGAATTTCCTGGCCGACTCTCCGGGCTGTTGGACTATATGACTTAAGTCATCAGCGTCCGGAGGTCGGACGTATGTACCTTGGAAGTTATCACGAAAGGTGTCTTCCAAGTCCTCCCGACTGCCAATGGAGTTTTCTGGCAGGCTATTTAGCAAGTGCCGAGCTGTTCCCTTTAATTTTAATGGGAGGTATTTGATGGCATGAAGATCGTCACCGCGGGCCATGTGAATATGGAGAAGGAAGTCCTCAATCCATACCGCAGGATCTGTTGTTCCATCGTATGATTTGATATTCACGGGTTTAAACCCTTCTGGGAATTCGTGCTCCATTACCTCATCAGTGAAGCATAGGGAGTGTGCGGCGCCTCTGTATCGGGCAACATCACGGCGCAGTTCGGATGAAGTCCGTATGCGGTTTTCGGTCCGAGCGTGGTTGTGCTTGTCGCGCCAGGCTTGATAGTCGTCCTCACGCACCGGGGCGCGCCCCCGCGATCCATATATTGATCTTCTCTGACCTGCTCTATTTTCCAGGTCTTGGCCCAGGTCATATGTGTATCCCGGAGCTGTTGTTTCTCTGCTTTTACGGCGAGGTGGCGCGGGCTGGTGTTCGGCTTGAGTTGCCGTTCTGTCCCGGCCACGTGGTGGTCGGTCAGGTCTGTTAGCCGCATTACGCGCAGGTAGTACGGGCTCCAGCGCCTCGTCATCGAATTGGGGTAGCAGCTTACGCTTCGGGTAACTCTTCGTTGGGCGTTCAAGGCCGTATTCTTCGGCCGCTAGGACATTTGTCCATCTGTCGTTGAGCAGATCTTGGTCAGCTTGAAGCTGCTGCTGCTTCTTTTTTAGGCTTCTTGCCATGGCTATTAGCCGGCGCTTAAAGCGCTCTTGTTCGAGGGGTTCCTCTGGCACGATGAAATCTTCGTTGCCGAGGCTCACCTCGTCCTCGGAGAGTGGTAGATAGTTGCTATCCTCCGAGTCTTCCTTCCCTACTTGCTCGTCAGGGTCAACCTGCCCGTCCTCCCGATCATCCTGTTCGGATGTTGGTTCGCTCGGGTCTTCTTGGTCTTCGGCATTCTCCGGAGTATCATTGTCTCTGGTGCTGGTATTGCTGTCTTTTCCGCGACGTGATTTAGAGCGGCGCCGGTGACGTCAACGCTTGGGTGGTATCTCAGGAGGTTCATCCTCAACTGGGTCCTTCCCCTCATCGTCGTCGCCTTCTATAGGTGTGTCCACCATGTATACATCGTACGAGGAAGTGGCCGTCCAGCGTCCAGTGAACGGCGGGTTTTGGGCCTGCTCCTCTCCGGCATCGTTGTCCATACCGTCGATGTCATCGGATGTGTAGTCGAGCATGTCGGTTAGATCTTCAACAGTGGCTATCAAGTGGGTGGTGGGTGGGAACTAAAGTTCCCTGTTTCCAGCCCCTAGTCCGGGCTGGGTGCAATTCGAAAGTGGTTCCTCTGTAATGGCGAGGGACCGCATTAAGTCCAGAGCCTCGTTCAAGAGCGAGGTTTGGGCAGGGACCGAAGTTCCCTGGCCGAGCCCGCATGATGCGGGCTACGAGGGTCCAGGGCTAGTGTTTTCAAAAGAGTCCGGCTTTACGATGAGCGCTGGTGACACTATTTCCTCCGGTTTTCCCCTATTGAGCTCTGCAGCCGCAGAGAGTCCGACAGGCTCTAGTCTCCCATCTTCGACCTGATGACGCGCTCCGAATCTAAGGTCGGAGCGGCGGTTGGAGCCGCGAACCCTTGGAAGATCAAGTCTACTCGGATATCAGCGACATAATTCAGATTTCCGAAACTGACCTAATGACCAGGAGCGTAGCTGTCGATCTGCTCCAGGCGGCCAATGGAGTTGGCACGCAATGCGAAGCCGCCGAATATGAAGATCTGTCCGGGTGGGAAAATCTCGCTCCCGGCAGCATTGTTGTAGATGGTCGATGGAGCCATCGAGCCTTTTGACGACGGCACAGCGGAACTCTCAATGAAAGCACCAATGTCGGTGTCAAAACCAGCAGATCGCGGGTAGGGGGATCCGAACTGTGCATCTAAGGATCAAATGTAACAGGAGGCAGGGGACACAATGTTTACCCAGGTTCGGGCCCTCTCGATGGAGGTAATACCCTACTTCC
Organism: Aegilops tauschii subsp. strangulata; assembly: GCF_002575655.3. Classification (NCBI taxonomy): domain Eukaryota; kingdom Viridiplantae; phylum Streptophyta; class Magnoliopsida; order Poales; family Poaceae; genus Aegilops; species Aegilops tauschii. The sequence goes on along the minus strand of NC_053039.3, from coordinate 118,845,019 downwards.
TGCTTGATTGACTTTTATAAGTATAGGGGTTACAAGAGTTGATCTACCTCGAGATCGTAGTGGCTAAACCCTAGATGTCTAGCTTGTATGATTATGATTGTTGCTACGGACTAAACCCTCCGGTTTATATAGACACCGGAGGGGGCTAGGGTTGTATAGAGTCGTTTTATAGAGAAAGGAATCTTTCGTATCCGCACGCCAAGCTTGCCTTCCACGCCAAGGAGAGTCCCATCCGGACACGGGGGAGAGCCTTCCATCTTGTATCTTCACGGCCCATGAGTCCGGCCCATGTCACATAGCCCGGACGCCCGAGGACCCCGTAATCCAGGACTCCCTCAGTGGGAGCCGCCGAGGACGGGGCAGCCCCTGTGATGGGGGGAGGCGCGCTCTGGTCGCCCGGCCTCCTCGGCCGCGCTCCCACTCGGCGGATGCGTTCCCAGAGTTTGTCGTGTGGTTGGAGAGGCCTGCTGGCACCTGGCTCCCGCTCCCGTGCTTCTTCGTGGGTGCGCTGCCGACCGCGGGGCTTGATGGCCTCTGGCTGCAGGCTGACGGCTGCTGCAGCAAGGCCTCGTGGGTGGGGGTCGAAGTCACCGCCGCGGGCAACGTGTCCTTGGCTTGCGGTTGCAGCCGTTTGCCCGCGCGCGGGGCCTGAGCGGTAGGTACACCCTCCATTTCAGGTACGACAGCCTCGTGGCCCTCTATGTGAGGGTGTTCGGGGAAGACGGCCGTCGTGCGGGGTGCTGCTCGGCAGATGGCAGCGGCGACGACAAGCTTGCCCTTGGTGACGACCGTGACGACGACGAGGGTGAGCTTGCCCTTGGTGACGGTCGTGCTACCTCCAGCAGCGGTGGCTCCTCCTCCAGTGAGAGCACCAGCGATGGCAGCTACGATGAACCACCACGCCACCGGGCTCGGATCAGGGGAGGCGATGAGTTGCCTCTCCCTCGTGCCCCGGTGAAGCGGGAGGAAGACTCGGACTAAACCCGGGCGCTGCTGGAGCCGAGCCTCGGGAGCCCCTGCACTTGCGTGGTCTGCTTTTGCTTTTTTCCTTTTTCCTGCATTTGAAAAAAGTAGGGGGCCCTGCTGGGGCGTGTAATGCACCACGGCGCTCGCGCCACTATGATATGCTTGTTATTTTGATAATATGCCATGATATCCGTGCCGTTACTGGGTGTGGTTAGGGTGACTTAGCTCAATGTGCTCGTGGTAGATCCTCATGCTGCGAGGGCATGCCCTTTCCAGGGGCCGCTTCCGAGGGCTTCCTTCTTGAAGACTCGAAAATCGCTGAGCCTCAGGGGGCGTCGTGTAGCTGCAAGGTTAGAAAGCCTCAAGAGGTATCTCGTCCTTTCTTGCACAAGCCCCCGAGCACGGGTTGGTTGTGGCTGGTGCACCACGTCGCGATGCCCGGAGGCATGGACTTAAGGGGGTGCACATGCTCACGAGCTCGTTCGAGAGCGTCTCATGAGGATTAAGGACGCCAAAGCTCTGGGGAAACATGGCTTAGGTGAGGTGTGGTCGCACGCGAGCCCAGGCGCACACACCTACCTAGCCCCCGCATGCGAGATGCACGAGGAGGAGTGTCACATCCCTAGTTCTGGTAATGCCTAGTGCTAGCATCTGGTGTTGCATCATGTTTAATTTTCCTAGAAAGTTGAAATGGGGATGGCAGAGACCCCCAGCACCACCTAAACCAACTAGGGTTTACTAAAATCCTTTTCAATGAACCTGAAATGTCCTTCTAAAATGTTCATCATCTTTGCCTTGGTCTAGAACCTCTGACAAAAATGGTGCACAATTTTCTAGGAAAACATTGGGTCACTGAATTAAATCGTACCTTATTTGCATTTGGGCATTTAAATTTTGTATATTATTTTAAATGTCCAAATAATCATAAACTAAAATGTTTAATGTTGGAACTATTCCATACAGCGGGCATGAGAAGTTTCATGATTTTTGAGTTAGTTTCAGTATTTTAATTAAAGCCACAAAGTTACAGAAGAAATAGGAAAACAAAAATAAAGGAGAGAGAGAAACCCACCTAACTTACCGCAACCCATTTAGCCGGCCCGCTACTGTGCAGCCCACCTGCCAATCATCTTCTCCACCGCGCCAGTAGACAGGGCGCGTGTGCTCGACGCACGCGCGCTCACCGTGCGCCACGCAGCAGCTGCCTGGCTGCCTCCTGAGACACGTCGATGACGCGGGCGACTTCGCCGCTGCCGTCCGCATCGAGCCATCCCTCTCTGCTCACTTTCCCCTCGTCCCAGCGCTTCTCCCCCCGATGCCGAAGCCGCCACGAGCAGGCCACCGCAGTTCTCGCAGCCGTCGTCGCCGCCTCGCTGAACCACCATATCCAGGAGGTTCCCTGCGTCTCCCTCGACCTCTCTGCTGAAGCACGCGACCGCGGGCGCCCCGAAACGTCGCCCTCGAGCTCGTCACCGCTGCATCTGCTCATCGGACTTCATCGATGATTCACCACCTACCGGTCCTCCCCGAGCTCGCTGAGCCTCCCCGTCGTACCACCGTGCGCCGTGCTACCTTTCCCCTCTGTTTCCCTCGTCGGATACGTGCCGTAGCTACCGCTCCCGTCAGCTCCCGAGCTCGCCGCCGTCGGCCATGATGCCACCGTGACCACAACTGCTATCGCCCGCGTCCGAGCCCGTTAACGTTCTCAGAAGCTCCCCAGAAAGCCAAATCCACCACCCGCACCTCCTACCGTGCACTGCAGCCCCTCCAGACCAACCCCGTGCTCCGGCCGCCGCCCAAGTGGTCGCCGTCGTCGACCCCGGCCTCCCTGCGCCCAGCTGCGTGCACCCCTGGATGGGGGCAAGCAAGGGCTCCCCCCTGGTGCCCTCAGCGCGGCAAGCCACAGCCTCTAGCGCCACTCCGGCGAGCTACGCCGCGTCTGTGTGTCGCCGGCGACTAACCCCGGCGGCTGCCGACATGGCCGTCATTAGATTAGGGACAAATTAACCGTATTAGTTAACACTAGTCACTGACAGTGGGTCCCAGTTTGTTAGTTTACTAGTTAACCAAAATAATTAGGCTAATTAGCAAAACCAGTGGACCCATGCGTCAGCTTTGACCGAGCTGACGTGGACCTTGACCGGCCCCACCCGTTAGTGACCCAAGCCAGCACAGTTGCACTGACCAGTGGGCCCCACTGGTCAGGTTTGACCCAGAACAGCTCAGTTGACCTGCTGACGCAGGGATGACACAGTGCTGATGTCATAATGTTTTCTGGATATTTAATTAAATCAGAAATGATTTATTTATTCCAGAAAATGTTATAAACTTCTAAAACTCATATAAAATCAACCGTAACTCCAAATGAAATAATTTATATATGAAAAATGATCAGAAAAATGTGAGGAATCTGTTTACGGCATTGTCATGCATGTTTGAACAACTTAAAGTTGATGTATAAGACAATTTGAATTAATGGCATTTGAAATGCCTTATATGGAGTTTGAATTTGAATCTAATGTTCAAACAACCTCCATTTAAATCGTTGCTAGTTGGATTAGCTCAATGAACATCATATTGCCATGTCACATTCATGCATCATATTGTTGCATCGCATTAATTGTGTTCCCTCTTGTTTGCCGGTGGTTGTTCCCCCTTGGTAGACGTATGTTCCGACGATGAGTTCGATGACACCGATGAAGAGCTATACTATATTCCGAAGTGCCAGGCAAGCAAAACCCCCTTGTTCATTCTGATATAATCCCACTCTCTCACTCCTGCTCTCTTTTACTGCATTAGGACAACAGCGATTCAACTGTTACATGCTGCGGTAGTTGAACCCCTTTCCTCTGCATGACCTATCATTGCCACAGTAAATAGATGAAACCCACTAGCATGAGTAGGTGTTGTTTGAGCCCTGATGTGCCTACTCATTCGTGCTTGTTTGTCATGCCTGCTATTGCTTAGAGTTGTGTCAGGTCTGATTCATCGGGGATGAATTGGAAAGTTGTGAACATGTCCTACTGTTGAGAGCTAAGTGTGTGAACACGATTTGGTAAAGGTAGCGGTGAGAGGCCATGTAGGAGTACATGGTGGGTTGTCTCATTGAAACCGTTCTCAGGAATTGAGTTCTGTGTTTGTGATCCATGAACAGCTACTACCACACATTGGGTTCCGGTAACTCGACCCCTCTCGGCTTATTAACCGCCTCGATCTCTGTCCAGGAGTTGCAACTAGTTTCTGGTGTTTGTAGGTTGTGTTAGTAGTCTACCAAGTGGCACCCGGTACAGGTGGGCTTGGGACAGACTAGGCACGGTGTACCAAGCGTAGATCCATCCGTCGAGGTGGGCTTGGGAACCCTGCACACATCGTTTGGGGCCGTGAGCGACACCCCGGCCGGATCTCCTTGAGGATGGAACCCGAATAGGCAATAAACCTGGACTAGAGACTTGTGTGGTTAGTCAGGTCGTGGCCGACTCCCTCGCCAGGATTCCGCTTGAAGGTTGCCGAGATACACGACGTGTACATGGTGGTAAGTGGCGAGAGCGTGTGTGAAGAAGTACACCCCTGCAGGGTTAACATCATCTATTCGAATAGCCGTGTCCGCGGTAAAGGACTTCTGGGTTGCCTGTACAGTTCATAGATAACTTGAAGTGGATACTCTAAAATGCGCAAGATAAGCGTGAGTGCTATGGATGGCCTTCTCGTAGGGAGACGGGAGCGGATCCATTGTGGTGTATTGATTTGTGAATATGTGGACTCGTGTGTGCCACCTCAAAAGAGTTACTTGCAGTCGTGGTTTAGGATAGCCACCGAGTCAAAGCTGGCTTGCTGCAGTTAAACTCCACCACCCCCTTTTGTTGATACTGATGCATATGTAGCTAGTTCTGATGTAAGTCTTGCTGGGTACATTTGTACTCACGTTTGCTTAATTTATGTTTTTGCAGAGAGACGTCAGTCTCACTAGTAGTTCCGCGTGGACTTCGACATTTAGTGCGTGGACTTCGACATTTAGCTTGTTACCTCAGCTACGATCTTGTACCCTTGGGAGGGTCTTGTAGATAGTCAGGCTTCTCAGCCTTTTTCATTTGTAGTTGTCTGTACTCAGACATGTTTAAGCTTCCGCTTGTGCTTGTTGCTTGTATGACTTGAATGCTGGGTCATCAGACCCATGTTTGTAATACCTGGCTCTTCGGAGCCTAATGAATAAATACTTTGAGTCATAGAGTTTTGTTGTGATGCCATGTTGTATTTACACATATCGGGCATATTGTGTGTATGATTGAAATGCTTGGTATGTGTGGGATCCGACAACCTAGTTGTTTATCCTTGGTAGCCTCTCTTATGGGGAAATGTAGTCTAGTGCTTCCACTGAGCCATGGTAGTCTGCTACAGCCCGGTTCACCCGAGTCCTACTAGCCCAGTTACTACTGCTCCGGAACACTTAGACTGGCCGGCATGTGATCCACTTTGTTCCTGTGTCTGTCCCTTCGGGCAAATTTCACGCGGTGATTTCCGGAGTCCTGCTAGCCTGCTATAGCCCGGGTTCCCGGAGTCCTGTTAGCCCAGTTGCTACAGCCCGGATTCGCACGCTGATGACCGACACGTTCAATGCTGGTTCATGTATGCATGTCCCCGTAAGCTAGCGCCATTTTGGGTTCACGAGTAGTCATGTTGGCCCGGGCTCTATGTCATATGGATGCTAGCGACACTATCATATACGTGAGCCAAAAGGCGCAAACGGTCCCGGGCCAGGTACGGTGACACCCGTGGGAATACCGTGCGTGAGGCCGCAAAGTGATATGATGTGTTACATGCTAGATCGGTGTGACTTAGGATCGGGGTCCTGACAGCTTTGGTATCAGAGCCTGACTGCCTGTAGGATTACCAAGCCAAACTGGTCGAAGTTGAGTCTAGAAACTCTTTAGTTATATAAGGGAATTGATTGTGGATGGGAACGTAAGGCTCTTTTACTCCTTTACCCTATGGCCTTCTGATCTGAGTCATCCTCTTATCTTCTACGGGGATTAAGAACTAGGCTTCTCATCTTTCTATCAGGATCATGTGTTACTAATCCGTAGACTTATAAGATTGATGGTTTCAAGGCCCAGTTCAGTTCCTACTACTTCTGTGTGTTGACAGTTGATCTCAGAACACTGATATTGTGATGTTGAGTGGTTATGCCACCATTTTGCAGGATGTCTCAAATCTTTTTGAGCATTTACAACCGTTATGCTGTCCGAGTCATCCCAGGTTTCTAGATAGTCTGATGCAATTGCAATCATTCCTCCATGTTCCTGATGTCCATTTGGGCCAGATTAATCACACTAATCGGTGAGTTAAGGTACTCTGTTGCCTCGACATATATGTTGGAGCTATTATTATGACCCTAGGTGTCTTAGAGGATCACCTAGTAATCTAGCTATGTTTTGTGTTCCCAGTGTGATGATCCTGGCCGTCATTCTCTAAAGCATCCCATTATGCTATTTAGTTAGTAGGCATTCTATTTCTGGGTTTTTGAACCCGAGATTCACCCTACTTACTTCATGTTGATAGTGTTTTCTAGTTCCTTTAGGATATTAGTAACCTTTGTGATAGTCTTCGAGGTCCGTGGTATATCCTTCTTCCAAATACCATGAACCGCTTATGGCAGAGGTTCTTCATTGAACTAAAAGGTCACAATAAGAGTGCTCTTGATGAGTTCTCCATTATGGCCGAGACTCTGCCAGTCCTACCTTTCTGCATGGGTTATCTGGAAGAAATAAGTTGAGCTTGCTCGACCTACTAACCTATGCATCCACAACTCAGAAAGTTATATGTTCCTTTGAGTTGTCCCTCTTTAGTTGTATCCCGATCTCCGTCTATCAAGTGATAGTCAGGAATAGTTGTGCATTCGTGTTCATCGATGCATTTTACTCTTGTGGTTCATCAAGTCGTTCTATTCCGGAATGACTAGGAGAAACAAACTCCAGTACCTTATCCATTTCTAGGATTGGGTCAAAGCAGTTGTATTCCGCAGATCAGAATGCCATCCAGATTTGTTATGTTCTACCCTGGAGTATTACCATCTTATGTCAAGAATGTCATGGGAATTGCACCATCTCTTATGAATTCTTGACGCAGTGATACTTCATGCCATCATTGTTCATTCCTCGGTCCCCGTGTTGTTGTAACCGGAATACCGACAAGTGAATCGTGATGTGTGAAATCAATACTTCTAGAAATCACGTTGCTTGGTAGTAAATGGACAATATTCTCATTCTTAGCATGTTGGTTATTGAATCATCATTCTAAGATAGATTGTGCTACCTAGTCCTTATTTCTGGTGCACTCTTCGATCAATGAGTTAGGATTATTCAATCCCTTGCTTATTTGATCATATCGTCTTGCTCTGAAAAGCAAGATTGTTCTCGAGCTTAGTAACATATCGGTGGTTCGTGATGTTCCGAATATCTTCTCGGAAGTATTACCAGGTTGTCACCTGACCGCTATGTTGAGTTCGTGATCATGTTGGTTTTCCTCCAAACCACCCATTCTCCAAGAATCTGTGTTGGATACCCCTGAGCTAGTTGGTTAAGCCAAACAACAACTTGGAGAGTTGGAAGATAAAAGCTTGTCTGGCTTAGTTCATGTTAAGGGATATCTCTCTGTGTGTGTGTGTGTGTGTGTTGAAGAAAGATGATATCTCCATCGGTTGGTCATCGTGATCAGTTGTTGGATCTATTGCCTTGTCAAAACTTTGACTTGAGTATGGGCTATTGTCAAGTCAAATCAGAACCAACGATGTTCGTAATGTTGTCTTACTCGTGGTTGATCCCTCGAGCATACACCATTACATCTTTTGGTCTGACCAATGCTATCACCGTGTTCACATGATGGTGGAAGTCCATTGATATGGAAATTCCGATGAGTTGCTGTTGAGCCCATCAGCAGCATTTTGTCTTCCCCTTGATTCATGTTGAACATCAACCTAGTGTTGGAAACTTTGTAAGCATTGCCTTCATGTTTCGCTCATGAGGTATACGTTTGGATGAAAGAAGTGACTTCCTCTAACTCGCGTGCATTTGATGTAAGTTGTCGCCGTGGATCCGAGAAAGCTTGTTTTGCTTCCTCTGGAATCATCCCAAGTCAGTCATGCATGTGCGAAGTATTCTATGGTTTGATAGACTGATCATCTTCATTCCGTATGTATCCCTAGCACACAAGCCACTGATTGATTTGTTCAAGGAGAAGAAGTTCCTTCTTAAGAATCATGACTTATCTTAGGACTTCGTTATCCTCGATGATGGTTCCCAACCTGAACTCGGTAGTGTTTTATTATAAGACTACTACGTGGTCATGCTTGTCTGGGACAACATGTTCACATGTGTGTAGCAGAACCAACTCATGTTTTGGATCTTGCTATCATAGTTCATTTCCCGAGAATCTCGCAACATCGTCTTGTCGATTTGTGTTGCAAACTTTCTTTTCCGGACATGATGTCTGAAATATCCTGTTACCAACCAGATCTGAATCTCAGGCAGACATGATGGTTGAAACACTCCCAACATTTGTATTTTGTTCCCAGCTTGCACCCGCCTTTGTGCCATTTTACTATGGGTTTCCTTCTCAGCTACTATCCAGGATCATCTTCAAAAGTGGTCCTACCATGGGTCCCATCCATTCCCGATGATAAGCAAAAAATCATCCATTGCTTTGTCTTCAAAAAGATAGTCCACACCATCCATCCTAGTTCGAGTATGTCATTCTCTCAAAGTCCTTCAATGGTCGATTGTGATTGCATCAGCCTGGTATAGAGAGTTTCAATGATCGATGTATCAAAAGAAATTCTTTTTGCCACTTAAGGGAATAACTCTACCAGTCATCTTCCCAAAGGTGCCCCGTTTGTTCTGAAGGGCAACCAACTCCTTACTACGTTGACACCCGTTCACCACCCTCCTAAGTGTGGAAATTCTGCTACTTAATTAAACCTTGTCATATGCTCATTTCCATCATTCTTGATGTGTGTCCTGTGTCTCAGCTCAAGAGATGTTATGTCTCATTTCATGAGCTGACCGTCAGTTGCTCGATCTTCGAGGAGATCAACTCCGTAGAATTTCTTTCTATCATCGTCGTGTTGGACGAAGTTCTCAGAGCATTACATTGATACGTCTCCAACGTATCTATAATTTATGAAGTATTCATGCTATTATACTATCCTTCTAGGATGTTTTATATGCATTTATATGATATTTTATATGATTTTTGGGACTAACCTATTAACCTAGAGCCCGGTGCCAGTTTCTGTTTTCTCCTTGTTTAAGAGTATCGCAGAAAAGGAAAACTAAACGGAGTCCAATTGACGTGCCACTTGACGGAGATCATTTTTGGACCAGAAGAAGCCCACGGAGTACCAGAAGCAGGCCAGAAGAGTCCCGGGCTGCCCACGAGGGTGGGGGGCGCGCCCCCCTACCTCGTGGACAGCCCGGAGACCCCCCTGACGTGAAATCAACGCAAAACTCTTCTATATATACCCAAACTTCCAGAAAGAAACCTAGATCGGAAGTTCCGCCGCCGCAAGCCTCTGTAGCCATGAGAAGTCAATCTAGGCCCTCTCCGGCACCCTGCCGGAGGGGGCCATCATCACCGGTGGCCATGGAGGAGTATCCCAGAGGGGCCATCATCACTATGAAGGCCAAGGACCAGAGGGTGGAGGCCATGGAGGAGGAAGCACAAGGGGGAGAACCTCTCCTCCTCTCTTCCGGTGGCGCCCGAGTGCCATCGGGAGGGGAATCATCGCCACGGTGATCGTCTTCATCAACATCACCATCATCATCACCATCCTCATCTCTTTTACGCGGTCCACTCTCCCGCACCCCGCTGTAATCCCTACTTGAACATGGTGCTTTATGCCACATATTATGATCCAATGATGTGTTGCCATCTTATGATGTTTTGAGTAGATATCTTTTGTCTTTGGGTTGCTTGATGATCTAGATTGGTATGAGTTGTATGTTTTACTTTGATGTTGTCCTATGGTGCCCTCCGTGTCGCGCAAGCGTGAGGGACTCCCGCTGTAGGGTGTTGCAATACGTTCATGATTCGCTTATAGTGGGTTGGTGAGTGACTGAAACACAAACCCGAGTAAGAGGGATTGTTGCGTATGGGAATAAAGAGGACTTGATGCTTTAATGCTATGGTTGGGTTTTACCTTAATGATCTTTAGTAGTTGCGGATGCTTGCTAGAGTTCCAATCATAAGTGCATATGATCCAAGTAGAGAAAGTATGTTAGCTTATGCCTCTCCCTCATATGAAAACTGCAATAGTGATTACCGGTCTTGTTAACAATTGCCTAGGACAATTCCGCACACCGATCCACCATTATTCCACACTCGCTATTTGTAATATTTAGTAATATATTCTAACTTTATGATAACAGCACCTACTTTTATATTTTAGCTCTCCGATATCATACAAATTTATCCTCTTCATACCCACAACGTAGTTTTATTTCTCGTTTCTAGTTGGAAGCAAACGTTCGGTGTACGTAGAGTCGTATCAGTGGCAGATAGGGCTTGAGAGAATATTGATCTTACCTTTAGCTCCTTGTGGGTTCGACACTCCATACTTATCACTTCCACCTTTGGAAATTGCTACGATGATTCCCTGCACTTGGGGATTATCAAGCTCTTTTCTGGCGCCGTTGCCGGGGAGCAATAGCATGGGCTTGATATTCTCGTGTGTGCTTGTTTGCTTTCTTCACTAAGTAGATTTTGTTTTTCCTTTTTTGTTTCTATTTAGTTGTGGGTGAAACATACAATTTTTTTTAAAGAATGAAAATACAAAAAAATTACTTGCCTCTCATGCCTAAAAAGTTTTTCAAAAAGAGAAGTGATTGGGAAGTTATGCATTGAAGAAGTGAGGGTCGACCTTGAGCACTTGTGTTCATGCTCACGGAAACAATGTAGAATTTTTCACGGAAGTTTCTCTGTAAATAATTATCCCCTTGTATATATTCATTGTATTATAAAAATAATGTGCCAAGCTTTGGTTTTAGGATGATTAGATTGCTTGTTTACTATGTGCAGAACAAAAACAGAAACTTTGGCTGTAGTGCGTGAATTTACATTTTTTACTGGAAAGTCAAATGGGTCTGAAACGTTTTGCACATTACTTCTGTACAAATTTTTCAAATTGTCAAATTTAGTTCATAATTTTAGGAGTTACAGAAGTATACTAAACTTCCAGATTACTACAGACTGTCCTGTTTAAGACAGATTCTGTTTTTGATGCATTGATTGCTTGTTTTAGTGAAACTATTGATTTCTATCAGTGGATTAAGCCATGGAAAAGTTATATTACAGTAGCTAAAATGCAAAAACAAAATATGAATTGGTTTCCAACAGTACTTATAGTAGTGATTTGCTTTGTTATACTAACGGATCTCGCAAGTTTTCGTTAAAGTTTTGTGTGGATGAAGTGTCCGAAGAACGAGGAGTTACCAATGTGAGAAGAATAAAGAGAGGCAAGAGTTCAAGCTTGGGGATGCCCAAGGCAACCCAAGTAAATATTTCAAAGGATACTCAAGCATCTAAGCTTGGGGATGCCCCGGTTGGCATCCCATCTTTCTTCTTCAACAAATATCGGTATACCTAGGTTTTTTGTTTTGTTCACATGATTTGTGTCCTTTGTGTTCTTTCTTTTTCTTTAAGAACCATGCTAGCATGATATAGCCCTTCATTGATTTACAGAATACTTCATGAGCTGCACTTATATTTTTTAAGTATGATCTTATAGAATTGCTCTTTGTGCTTCACTTAAATCTTTTGAGTATGGTTTTATAGAATGCTTCGTGTGCTTCACTTATACATTTTGAGCTTGGATATTGGTTACTCTATATTAATTGTAGAATTCTCCATGAAATTCACTTATATCTTTTGGATTATGAATAATACTATCATTTAAAGTGGTTTGGAAGAGTGTCAACTTTAGGAATTAGTGATCCCACTATTTTGGAGGGTGTTGAATCTTAGTGTGATATTTATGAAAGTGGATTTGGAAGAGTGTCAACTTTAGCTAGTAATGATTCCACTATTTCGGAAGAGGTTCCAATTGAGTATGAGAACAAAGTTGCTATCCATGATGCTACTGAAAATTATTATGAGGGAGGAATACATGCTTGTAGGAGTTGCAGTAATATCAAGTTTCCTCTCTATGTGCTTAAAGTTTTGAAGTTATACTTGTTTTGCCTTCCTATGCTAGTTGATTGTTGTTCTTATATGTTGTGTGCTCACAAAATCCCTAGGCATAGGAAGTGGGTTAGATTTAAATGTGCTAGTCATATTCTTCAAGATGCTCTCTTTGTGTTTCGATTCTTGTCTATTATGTGAGCATCATTGAAATCATCATGCCTAGCTAAAAGGCATTAAAGAAAAGCGCTTGTTGGGAGACAACCCAATATTTACCCTTACTGTTTTTGTGTGTTTACATGATTAAGCTACTGTATTAATCATGTTTTATAGCTTTTGTTTCAATAAAGTACCAAGTAAGACCTTTGGGAAGACTTGGGAGAAAATCAATGTGATCTTGCTGTAAAAAAAACAAAAACTTTGCGCTCACGAGATTAGCTGTCATATTTTACAGAAGAGTGATTTTTAGTTGATTCTTTTTGAAAAAGATTAATAGACAAATTCCTCACGTCCACCAATTTATTTCATAATTTTTGGAGTAGCATAAGTATGGTTTATGTTTAGATCATTACAGACTGTTCTGTTTCTGACAGATTCTGTTGTCGTTGCATAGTTTGCTTGTTTTCTAATTTCTATGACTTATATTTCTCAATATAAATTGTAGAAATGATATGGTACAGTAGGCATTGTGTGAGAACAATTATGAACCTTTTCTTTGACAGTACCAAAGTAAATGGTTTGCTCTTTATCATACTAACCTATCTCACGAGATTTTCTGTTAAGTTTTGTGTGATTGAAGTTTTCAAGTTTTGGGTGAGATATCGATATGAGGAGAATAAGGAGTGGAAAGACCCTAAGCTTGGGGATGCCCAAGGCACCCCAAGGCAATATTCAAGGAATACTCAAGTACCTAAGCTTGGGGATGCCCCGGAAGGCATCCCCTCTTTCGTCTTGAAAACTATCGGTATACCTTACTCGGAGCTATATTTTTATTCGTCACATGATATGTGTTTTGCTTGGAGCGTATTTTCAATTTTACTTGGTGTTTGAATAAAATCATTGGATCTGAAATATTGAATGAAAAAGAATCCTCCCATGGCTAGTTAATTATTTGACTACTCAGTGTTCTTCACTCATATCTTTTGGAGTAGTTTGTCATTTACTCATGTGCTTCACGTATATCCTAAGAGTAAATGGTTGAATAAATTGAATGTCATAAACCTGAATTTATATATGTTTCATATGCTTATAACATGGGGAGTAATGACTTCACACATAATAAGTATAGGTAGTAAACTTATTGAAAATTAGCAAACGTAGAATTGGTCACTTGAACAATTCAAGAAAGAATATTGAAGTAAGAGAGGTTTCACATATAAATATACTATCTTGGACATCTTTTATGATTGGGAGCACTCATTAAAATATGACATGCTAAAGAGTTGATGTTGGACAAGGAAGACAACGTAATGGGTTATGTTTTCTTATATCTGAAATAAAGTATATTGTCATGGATCATCCAACATGTTGAGCTTGCCTTTCCCCCTCATGCTAGCCAAATTCTTTGCACCAAGTAGAGATACTACTTGTGCTTCCAAATACCCTTAAAACAAGTTTTGCCATGAGAGTCCACCATATCTACCTATGGATTGAGTAAGATCCTTCAAGTAAGTTGTCATCGGTGCAAGCAATAAAAATTGCTCTCTAAATATGTATGATTGATTGGTGTGGAGGAAATAAGCTTTATACGATCTTGTGATGTGGAAGAAATAAAAGCGACGGACTGCATAATAAAGGTCCATATTACAAGTGGCAATATAAAGTGACGTTCTTTCGCATTAAGATTTTGTGCATCCAACCCTGAAAGCGCATGGAAACCTCTGCTTCCCTCTGCGAAGGGCCTATCTTTTACTTTTATCTTCTACCTTATGCAAGAGTCTTGGTGATCTTCACCTTTCCTTTTTACATTTTATCCTTTGGCAAGCACAGGATGTTGGAAGGATCCTGATATATATATCTAATTGGACGTAAGTTAGCATGAGCTATTATTGTTGACATTACCCTTGAGGTAAAAGGTTGGGAGGCGAAACTATAAGCCCCTATCTTTCTCTGTGTCCGATTAAAACTCCATAACCACAAGTATTGCGTGAGTGTTAGCAATTGTGAAAGATTAAATGATAGTTGAGTATGTGGAGTTTGCTAAATCAAAGATCTGACATAGACTCTTCCTGAAAATAAGATGAATTGCAATTGTTTGATGACTAAGAATATTGTTTGTTAGTTTTCAATAAAGTTTATGATCTATACTTTAAACATGTGACTTGCTTGTTACTTGATCATGAAAAGTTTTATGAGATGAGCTACTGTTATGACATATAATCATGCTAGAAAAAGTGATTGGAATTATCATTGATCAAACTTAAGCACTTGCTAGCATTCACACTTCATAAATTATTTCTTTTACCATTTACCTACTCGAGGACGAGCAGGAGTTAAGCTTTGGGATGCTGATACGTCTCCAACATATCTATAATTTATGAAGTATTCATGCTATTATACTATCCTTCTAGGATGTTTTATATGCATTTATATGATATTTTATATGATTTTTGGGACTAATCTATTAACCTAGAGCCCGGTGCCAGTTTCTGTTTTCTCCTTGTTTAAGAGTATCGCAGAAAAGGAAAACTAAACGGAGTCCAATTGACGTGCCACTTGACGGAGATCATTTTTGGACCAGAAGAAGCCCACGGAGTACTAGAAGCAGGCCAGAAGAGTCCCGGGCTGCCCAGAGACCCCCCTGACGTGAAATCAACGCAAAACTCTTCTATATATACCCAAACTTCCAGAAAGAAACCTAGATCGGAAGTTCCGCCGCCGCAAGCCTCTGTAGCCACGAGAAGTCAATCTAGGCCCTCTCGGCACCCTGCCGGAGGGGGCCATCATCACCGGTGGCCATGGAGGAGTATCCCAGAGGGGCCATCATCACTATGAAGGCCAAGGACCAGAGGGTGGAGGCCATGGAGGAGGAAGCACAAGGGGGAGAACCTCTCCTCCTCTCTTCCGGTGGCGCCCGAGTGCCATCGGGAGGGGAATCATCGCCACGGTGATCGTCTTCATCAACATCACCATCATCATCACCATCCTCATCTCTTTTACGCGGTCCACTCTCCCGCACCCCGCTGTAATCCCTACTTGAACATGGTGCTTTATGCCACATATTATGATCCAATGATGTGTTGCCATCTTATGATGTTTTGAGTAGATATATTTTGTCTTTAGGTTGCTTGATGATCTAGATTGGTATGAGTTGTATGTTTTACTTTGATGCTGTCCTATGGTGCCCTCCGTGTCGCGCAAGCGTGAGGGACTCCTGCTGTAGGGTGTTGCAATACGTTCATGATTCGCTTATAGTGGGTTGGTGAGTGACTGAAACACAAACCCGAGTAAGAGGGATTGTTGCGTATGGGAATAAAGAGGACTTGATGCTTTAATGCTATGGTTGGGTTTTACCTTAATGATCTTTAGTAGTTGCGGATGCTTGCTAGAGTTCCAATCATAAGTGCATATGATCCAAGTAGAGAAAGTATGTTAGCTTATGCCTCTCCCTCATATGAAAACTGCAATAGTGATTACCGGTCTTGTTAACAATTGCCTAGGACAATTCCGCACACCGATCCACCATTATTCCACACTCGCTATTTGTAATATTTAGTAATATATTCTAACTTTATGATAACAACACCTACATTTATATTTTAGCTCTCCGATATCATACAAATTTATCCTCTTCATACCCACAACGTAGTTTTATTTCTCGTTTCTAGTTGGAAGCAAACGTTCGGTGTACGTAGAGTCGTATCAGTGGCAGATAGGGCTTGAGAGAATATTGACCTTACCTTTAGCTCCTTGTGGGTTCGACACACCATACTTATCACTTCCACCTTTGGAAATTGCTAAGATGATTCCCTGCACTTGGGGATTATCAGACATCGAGACAAAGATGGTGATCGAATCAACGTTCTTATGAAGTGCTACCTGGATCGTGAAGATTCCGTTAGTTCGCGTTTCCCCCATCATCTTACCCTACGCTTGAATCTCGGGACGAGATTCTTGTTTAGTGGGGGTGTGTTGTCACATCCCTAGTTCTGGTAATGCCTAGTGATAGCATCTGGTGTTGCATCATGTTTAATTTTCCTAGAAAGTTGAAATGGGGATGGCAGAAACCCCCAGCACCACCTAAACCAACTAGGGTTTACTAAAATCCTTTTCAATGAACCTGAAATGTCCTTCTAAAATGTTCATCATCTTTGCCTTGGTCTAGAACCTCTGACAAAAATGGTACACAATTTTCTAGGAAAACATTGGGTCACTGAATTAAATCGTACCTTATTTGCATTTGGGCATTTAAATTTTATATATTATTTTAAATGTCCAAATAATCATAAACTAAAATGTTTCCTGTTGGAAATATTCCATACAGTGGACATGAGAAGTTTCATGATTTTTGAGTTAGTTTCAGTATTTTAATTAAAGCCACAAAGTTACAGAAGAAATAGGAAAACAAAAATAAAGGAGAGAGAGAAACCCACCTAACTTACCGCAGCCCATTTAGCCGGCCCGCTACTGTGCAGCCCACCTGCCAATCATCTTCTCCACCACGCTAGTAGACAGGGCGCGTGTGCTCGACGCACGCGCGCTCACCACGCGCCACGCAGCAGCTGCCTGGCTGCCTCCTGAGACACGTCGACGACGCGGGCGACTTCGCCGCTGCCGTCTGCATCGAGCCATCCCTCTCTGCTCACTTTCCCCTCGTCCCAGCGCTTCTCCCCCCGATGCCGAAGCCGCCAGGAGCAGGCCACCGCAGTTCTCGCAGCCACCGCCGCCGCCTCGCTGAACCACCATATCCAGGAGGTTCCCTGCGTCCCCCTCGACCTCTCTGCTGAAGCACGCGACCGCGGGCGCCCCGAAACGTCGCCCTCGAGCTCGTCACCGCCGCATCTGCTCGCCGGACTTCATCGACGATTCACCACCTACCGGTCCTCCCCGAGCCCGCTAAGCCTCCCCTTCGAACCACAGTGAGCCGTGCTACCTTTCCCCTCTGTTTCCCTCGTCGGATATGTGCTGTAGCTACCCCTCCCGTCAGCTCCCAAGCTCGCCGCCGTCGGCCATGACGCCACCGCGACCACAACTGCTGTCGCCCACGTCCGAGCCCGTTAACGTTCTCAGAAGCTCCCCAGCAAGCCAAATCCACCACCCGCACCTCCTACCGTGCACTGCAGCCCCTCCAGGCCAATTCTGTGCTCCGGCCGCCGCCCAAGTGGTCGCCGCCGTCGACCCCAGCCTCCCTGCGCCCAGCTGCGTGCACCCCTGGATGGGGACGAGCGAGGGCTCCCCCTGGTGCCCTCAGCGCGGCAAGCCACAGCCTCTAGCGCCACTCCGGCGAGCTGCGCCGCATCTGTGTGTCGCCGGCGACTAACCCCGGCGGCTGCCGACATGGCCGTCATTAGATTAGGGACTAATTAACCGTATTAGTTAACACTAGTCACTGACAGTGGGTCCCAGTTTGTTAGTTTAATGGTTAACCAAAATAATTAGGCTAATTAGCGAAACCAGTGGACCCATGCGTCAGCTTTGACCGAGCTGACGTGGACCTTGACCGGCCCCACCCGTTAGTGACCCAAGCCAGCACTGTTGCACTGACCAGTGGGCCCCACTGGTCAGGTTTGACCCAGAACAGCTCAGTTGACCTGCTGACGCAGGGATAACACAATGCTGACGTTATAATGTTTTCTGGATATTTAATTAAATCAGAAATGATTTATTTATTCCATAAAATGTTATAAACTTCTAAAAATCATATAAAATCAAGCGTAACTCCAAATGAAATAATTTATATATGAAAAATGATCAGAAAAATGTGAGGTATCTGTTTATGGCATTGTCATGCATGTTTGAACAACTTAAAGTTGTTGTATAAGACAATTTGAATTAATGGCATTTGAAATGCCTTATATGGAGCTTGAATTCGAATCTAATGTTCAAACCAACTCCATTTAAATCGTTGCTAGTTGCATTAGCTTAATGAACATCATATTGCCATGTCACATTCATGCATCATATTGTTGCATCGCATTGATTGTGTTCCCTCTTGTTTGCCGGTGGTTGTTCCCCCTTGGTAGACGTATGTTCCGACGATGAGTTCGATGACACCGATGAAGAGCTACACTATCTTCAGAAGTGCCAGGCAAGCAAAACCCCATTGTTCATTCCGATATAATCCCACTCTCTCACTCCTGCTCTCTTTTACTGCATTAGGACAACAGCGATTCAACTGTTACATGCTGCGGTAGTTGAACCCCTTTCCTCTGCATGACCTGTCATTGCCACAGTAAATAGATGAAACCTACTAGCATGAGTAGGAGTTGTTTGAGTCATGATGTGCCTACTCATTCGTGCTTGTTTGTCATGCCTGCTATTGCTTAGAGTTGTGTCAGGTCTGATTCATCGGGGATGAATTGGAAAGTTGTGAACATGTCTTACCGTTGAGAGCTAAGTGTGTGAACACGATTTGGTGAAGGTAGCGGTGAGAGGCCATGTAGGAGTACATGGTGGGTTGTCTCATTGAAACCGTCCTCAGGAACCGAGTTCTGTGTTTGTGATCCATGAACAGCTACTACCACACATTGGGTCCCGGTAACTCGACCCCTATCGGCTTATTAACCGCCTCGATCTCTATCCGGGAGTTGCAACTAGTTTCTGGTGTTTGTAGGTTGTGTTAGTAGTCTACCAAGTGGCACCCGGTACAGGTGGGCTTGGGACAGACTAGGCACTGTGGCACGGTGTACCAAGCGTAGATCCATCCGTCGAGGTGGGCTTGGGAACCCTGCACACATTGTTTGGGGCCGTGAGCGACACCCCGGCCGGATCTCCTTGCGGATGGAACCCGAATAGGCGATAAACCTGGACTAGAGACTTGCGTGGTTAGTCAGGTCGTGGCCGACTCCCTCGCCAGGCTTCCGCTTGAAGGTTGCCGAGATACACGATGTGTACATGGTGGTAAGTGGCGAGAGCGTGTGTGAAGAAGTACACCCCTGCAGGGTTAACATCATCTATTCGAATAGCCGTGTCCGCGGTAAAGGACTTCTGGGTTGCCTGTACAGTTCATAGATAACTTGAAGTGGATACTCTAAAATGCGCAAGATAAGCGTGAGTGCTATGGATGGCCTTCTCGTAGGGAGACGGGAGCGGATCCATAGTGGTGTACTGATTGGTGAATATGTGGACTCGTGTGCGCCACCTCAAAAGAGTTACTTGCAGTCGTAGTTTAGGATAGCCACCGAGTCAAAGCTGGCTTGCTGCAGTTAAACTCCACCACCCCCTTTTGTTGATATTGATGCATATGTAGCTAGTTCTGATGTAAGTCTTGCTGGGTACATTTGTACTCACGTTTGCTTAATTTATGTTTTTGTAGAGAGACATCAGTCTCAATAGTAGTTCCGCGTGGACTTCGACGTTTAGCTTGTTACCTCAGCTATGATCTTGTACCCTTGGGAGGGTCTTGTAGATAGTCAGGCTTCTCAGCCTTTTTCATTTGTAGTTGTCTGTACTCAGACATGTTTAAGCTTCCGCTTGTGCTTGTTGCTTGTATGACTTGAATGCTGGGTCATCAGACCCATGTTTGTAATATCTGGCTCTTCGGAGCCTAATGAATAAATACTTTGAGTCGTAGAGTTTTGTTGTGATGCCATGTTGTATTTACACATATCGGGCATATTGTGTGTATGATTGAAATGCTTGGTATGTGTGGTATCTGACAACCTAGTTGTTTATCCTTGGTAGCCTCTCTTATGGGGAAATGTAGTCTAGTGCTTCCACTGAGCCATGGTAGTCTGCTACAACCCGGTTCACCGGAGTCCTGCTAGCCCAGTTACTACTGCTCCGGAACACTTAGACTGGCTGGTATGTGATCCACTGTGTTCCTGTGTCTGTCCCTTCGGGGAAATGTCATGCGGTGACTTCCGGAGTCCTGCTAGCCTGCTACAGCCCGGGTTCCCGGAGTCCTGTTAGCCCAGTTGCTACAGCCCGGATTCACACGCTGATGACCGACACGTTCGATGATGGTTCATGTATGCCTGTCCTCGTAAGCTAGCGCTACTTTGGGTTCACGACTAGTCATGTCGGCCCGAGTTCTCTGTCATATGGATGCTAGCGACACTATCATATACGTGAGCCAAAAGGCGCAAACGGTCCCGGGCCAGGTAAGGTGGCACCCGTGGGAATACTGTGCGTGAGGCCGCAAAGTGATATGATGTGTTACACGCTAGATCGGTGTGACTTAGGATCGGGGTCCTGACAAGGAGCGATAGGCAACTGCCGCTCTTCCTGGGACAAGGTCGGAAAGGCGAGCAAAAGAGAGAAAAACCCAACTCTTGTGAAAGAAAGACACAAAAGCTCCAAATTCACTCAAGAAGATGCAAACCAGCTACAGAAAGCAAGCAAAAGAATAGCCGCGTCCGGCACCTAGACTAGTCTGCTTGTCTTCCCACCAGCGCCGAGCATGGGGCCTCCACTAGGACGTGGGTGGGAGCCCCCATGAGGCCCAGGGGCGGCACTCAGGAGTAGGGGTGGATTAACAAGCAGCTCGGCTCGTTAAGCTCGTGCTCGTTAAGGCTCGGCTCGTTAAGATTAACGAGCAGAAAACCCTGCTCGGCTCGGCTCGTTTGAAGCTCATTAAGCTCGTGAGCATTTGCCAGCGCTCGTTAACAGATTATAATGTGTTACGATATACAACATGAATGTGTAGGTGTGGATTACAAGATGAAATATGGTGACTACAAAAAGAAATGCATCAATTTGTTGCCTCATATGTCGATTAGATTGAATAGATTGGCTGAGGTGCTATAAAAAGTTTTGTCACGTAAGATGAAAATATGTGTTGTGTTGTTACTAACGAGCTTAACGGGCTACTCATGAAGCTCGTTCGCTCGCTCGTTAAGCTCTTTAAGCTTAACGAGCAAAAATCAATGATTGGCTCTGTTCATTAAGAAGCGAGCTACGAGCATACTGAGCCGAACTATCGAGCGTTCATTAAGCTCGCGAGCTACGAGCTTTTGGTCCAGCCCTACTCAGGAGACTCTGGGGCGTGTACAACCCCAACTCATTATTACGTGAGAGTATCACGAGCGGAGACCTTCACAGGCGTGGGGCCTTGCTTCATGGGTAGAACTTCCGGAGGTGCTGGATGTTCCAGGCGTTCTGGATGGGGATCCTGTCCTGCATCTCCAGGCGCGTGGCACCAGGCCTGGAGACACGGGCGATCCTGACCGGGCCCTCCCACATGGGCGAGAGCTTATGCAGCCCTTCCCTGGAGAGCACCCGCCTCAGGATGAGATCACCCACCTCGAGTGTCCTGGAGCAGACGTTGCGACAGTGGTACCGCCACAGCACCTACTGGTACCTCGCTGCTCGGAGCGAGGCTTGGCGGCGGCGTTCCTCCCCAGCACGAGGTCCATCCCCCATGAGGCGTCCTGGCGTGCCTCGTCAAACACCAAGACCCACGCGGAGCGATGCCTGACCTCATGAGGGAGGACCGCTTCAGCTCAGTAGACGAGGAAGAATGGAGTCTCGCCCGTCAGCTTGGTTGCGGTGGTGCGGATGGACCACAACACGGACTGGAGCTCATCGAGCCAGCCACTGCCACAGGCCCAGAGCTTCTTCTTGAAGGTCCTCGCCTTGAGGCCTCTCAGGACCTCTGCGTTGGCACGCTCAGCCTGGCCGTTGCTCCGTGGGTGTGCCAACAAAGCGTAGCATATCTGCGTTGCAAGGTTAGCACAATATGTTTTGAAAAGGTTGCTGGTGAACTGCGAGCCGCTGTCGGTGATGATGCGGTTAGGGACCCCGAAATGGCTCACGAGGCCCTTGATGAACTTGACTGCCGAGCCGGCTGGGATGGTGCGGACGGCCTCCACTTCCGCCCACTTGGTGAACTTGTCGATGGCGACGTAGAGGTAGCGGTAGCCCCTGGGCGCTCGAGGAAACGGACCCAGGATGTCCAACCCCCAGACCACGAACGGCCACGAGAGCGGGATGGTCTGGAGGCCTTGAGTGGGCTGGTGGATCTGCTTGGCATGGAATCGACAAGCTTAACAGGATCTTACCAACTCCGCGGCATCGTTGAGCGCTGTGGGCTAGTAGAATCCGCTGCGGAATGCCTTGCCTACGAGGGTGCGCGATGAGGAGTGATGCCCGCAGTCCCCGCCATGTATGTCGGCCAGTAGCTCGCATCCCTGCTCCCTGGAGATGCATCATAAAGAAACTTCGTTCGGACACCTTCGATAGAGCTCACCATCCTGGATGCGGTATGTAGTGGCCTAGCGGGCCACACCGCCCACACGCTCTGCGTCTTCCTCCTTCTCCGACAGGGTGCCCCGGAGTAGGTACGCCTTGAACTCCTCGGTCCAGCAGCCCTCCTGAGGTTCGAGCGCGAGGAGGAGGCGAGCTCCCGAGGTTGGGCTACAAGCTGGGGCGCCTGACGGGGGAGCCTGTGGGAGATCCTCCTGAGGTGGTGCTGATTCCGCGGCGGGGGGAGATGCCAACGGCTTGAAGAGCCGCTCCTCAAAGACGCCAGGCTCCTGAGGCAGACGTCGGGACGCCCTCTTGGCGATGTTGTCCGCCTCCTTGTTTGTGCCTCATGGCACGTGCTACAATTCCAAACCCAAGAATCATTTCTCAATTTTGTGTACCTCCTCAAGGTATGCCTCCATGTGCTCGTCCTTCGGGTTGTACTCCTTGTTGGAGAAGTTGACGAGGAGTTGCGAGTCACCCCTGATGGTGAGGCGCCTGACCCCCAGAGCTGCGGCAGCCTTGAGTCTGGTGATCAGGCCCTCGTACTCTGCAATGTTGTTGGAGACCTTCTCGGCGTGCTGAAAGCAGAGTTGCATGGCGTAGTGGAGCTTGTGCTTGGTGGGCGAAATGAGCACGGCTCCAGCCCCCGCGCCCTGGCGCGCGAATGCGTCGTCGAAGTACATGACCCATCCATCTGGCACCTCGTCTCCGGGCATGAGAGAATGGTCTTCGCACACTTCACGGCCAGGGGCGTCAGTCCATTCTGCCACGAAGTCTGTGAGGGTCACGCCCTTGATGACTCTGGTGGTGCTGAACTCCAGCTGGAACGCTTGCAGCTCGATGTTCCATTCCGCGACCCTTCCCGCGGTGTTGGGGCTCCGGAGCACCCTCTCCAAGGGGTAAGCCAAGACAACCTTGATGGGATGGCCTTGGAAGTAATGACGCAGTTTCCGGGAGGCAACAAGGAGTGCGAGCAGAAGCTTCTGTGGCATGTTGGGAATCTCTGCAGCCTGAATGTACCGACTGAAGCACTCGGGGACAGAAGGTGCGGAACTACTCGGTGCATCAACATCAAGGCCTTCTCTCAGGGGCTGACCCCTATCGACCAAATTCTGAGCAAGAACAGATCCTGTGTTGAACTACAGGTCTCAGGGGTCCCTTGTATGGCGTGGCGTACTCGGCCTCTGATCACCACCGCGTGTCTGTCTGACATCGTAGGGCTGGCGCCCGTATGAGACGTCTCGTGACGGGGACATCAGAGTGCGGTCATAATCGTCGTGCCGTCGGGGCGACGCGACTCGATCATGCCTCCGAGCTCCGTATTGATCCCTTGAAGAGGACGATGCCCGGTGCCTCCCAAAACCGAGTGGGCTGTGGGCCGACTGGACGATCTCGGTGCGCATCAATGCGATGTGGATGCAATCTTTGGACTGGGACACCGTCGCATTCTACGACGACACCGTCTTCAGGAGCACCTGGATCTGACGGATCCCCTCCCCAGCCGTGGAGCCGGAGAGCTAGACGGAATCAGCGGTCCGAGTAGATGCTGCTAATTTTTGCTGTGGAGTGTTGAGGACCTGGTACTTCTAAGGCTCACCACTCGGGAAAAGTCGGTGCTTGTGCCGACTGGAGCTAGGCTGACGGCGGGCACAATCATCTAGCTCCTTCTGCAGCCGCTCAAGGCGGTCTTGCTCGGCCAAGGTGGCCAAGTGCGTCGAGTCCATGGCCAGAGCCTCGAGAGTCGCCCCAGTGATGGGGGTGCTCAAGAACTGCTCGTTCCTCCGACGGAGATCCTCGCGCTGCTCCCGGGTGAGAGCTTGAGGGACATACGGCTCATGATCGGGGGAGAGGTTGTTCTCACCGCCGCCATTGGTGTTCCCGTGCGAAGTGCCCGCACGGCTATCTCGAGGGCCTGTGAACCCCGGTGGCGCGTGATGCTCTGCATTGTCCGCCATGAGGACCTCTGCCGTTGACTCGACGCTCTCGCACTCGGACTCGTCGGAGGAGTCATCGTGAAGCCCATCAGAGAGGTCGAGGGCGGGCTCGTCGGACTCGAGAGCCGCCACATTTTTTCTGTAGCCTAAAGGGCCACGACGTGCCTGATCCAACACTATAGTCGTGAGCGTCCGGAGCACTTGCGACGGCGCGCAGCAGGGAGGAGAGGAGCCACTTGGTACGAACCGAGGGCTGTCGGAGAAGGACTCCAAACAAGGATGCACAGAAGTGCGCCGCGCCACGGATGGGCAGCGCCTCCACATCCAGCGGGGCCTCAGCAGGATCGAAAGTATGTCTAGGGGTGGGTGATTAGACTACTTGAACAAATAAAAATCTATCCTTTTCCCAATTTTAGTTGTGGGCAGATGTTAGCAATTGACACAAGTCAAGCAATCAACCAACACGTGCAATTCTAAGAGTATAGCAGCGGAAAGTAAAACATTGCATATGAAGGTAAATGGAAGGGTTTGGAGAACACAAACGCAATGGAGACACGGAGATTTTTGGCGTGGTTCCAATAGGTGGTGCTATCGTACGTCCACGTTGATGGAGACTTCAACCCACGGAGTGTAACGGTTGCGCGAGTCCACGGAGGGCTCCACCCATGAAGGGTCCACGAAGAAGCAACCTTGTCTATCCCACCATGGCCATCGCCCACGAAGGACTTGCCTCACTCGGGTAGATCTTCACGAATTAAGCGATCTCCTTGCCCTTACAAACTTCTTGGTTCAACTCCACAACTTGTCGGAGGCTCTCAAGCGACACCTAACCAATCTATGAGACACCACTCTCCAAAAGGTAATAGATGGTGTGTTGATGATGAACTCCTTGCTCTTGTGCTTCAAATGATAGTCTCCCCAACACTCAACTCTCTCACACAGATTTGGATATGCTAGAAATATGATTTGAGTGGAAAGCAACTTGGGGAAGTCTAGAAATCAAGATTCTTGTGGTACGATTGGAATATCGTGATCTCAACACATGAGTAGGTGGTTCTCTCTCAGAAAATGTATGGTGGAAGTGTAGGCACGTTCTGATGGCTCTCTCACATGTGGATAAGGGGGTGGAGGGGTGAAGGAAATATGCCCTAGAGGCAATAATAGACTTGTTATTTATATTTCCTTATATCGTGATAAATGTTTATTATTCATGCTAGAATTGTATTAATCGAAACTTAGTACATGTGTGAATACATAGACAAACAGAGTGTCCCTAGTATGCCTCTACTTGACTAGATCGTTTATCAAAGATGGTTATGTTTCCTAGCCATAGACATGTGTTGTCATTTGATGAACGGGATCACATCATTAGAGAATGATGTGATGGACAAGACCCATCCGTTAGCTTAGCACTATGATCGTTTAGTTTATTACTATTGCTTTCTTCATGACTTATACATGTTCCTATGACTATGATATTATGCAACTCCCGAATACCGGAGGAACACTTAGTGTGCTATCAAATGTCAGAACATAACTGGGTGATTATAAAGATGCTCTATAGGTGTCTCCGATGGTGTTTGTTGAGTTGCATAGATCGAGATTAGGATTTGTCACTCCGATTGTTGGAGAGGTTTCTCTAGGCCCTCTCGGTAATTCACATCACTATAAGCCTTGCAAGCAATGTGACTAATGAGTTAGTTGCGGAATGATGCATTACGGAACGAGTAAAGAGACTTGCCGGTAACGAGATTGAACTAGGTATGGTGATACCGACGATCGAATCTCGGGCAAGTAACATACCGATGACAAAGGGAACAACGTATGTTGTTGTGCGGTTTGACCGATACAGATCTTCGTAGAATATGTAGGAAACAATATGAGCATCCAGGTTCTGCTATTGGTTATTGACCGGAGAGGTGTCTCGGTCATGTCTACATAGTTCTCGAACCCGTAGGGTCCGCACGCTTAACGTTCGGTGACGATTGGTATTATGAGTTTATGTGATTTGATGTACCGAAGGTTGTTCGGAGTCCCGGATGAGATCACAAACATGACAAGGAGTCTCGAAATGGTCGAGACATAAAGATTGATTTATCGGACCATGTTATTCGGACACCGGAAGTGTTCCGTAGAGTTTCGAATAAAACCGGAGTGCCGGAGGGTTACCGGAATCCCCCCCCCAGGAAGTTATGGGCCTTAGTGGGTCTTAGGGGAGAGGGAGGGCCGCAGCCAAGAGGTGGCGCCCCCCCAAGGGGAGTCTGAATAGGACTAGGGAAAGGGGGCGCGGCCCCTCTTTCCCTCTCCCTCTCCCTCTCCTTCCTTCTTCTCCTAGTTGGACTAGGAAAGGGGGGAACCTATTCCTACTTGGAGTAGGATTCCCCCCCTTGGGCGCGCCCCTTGTGGCCGGCCAGCCTCCTCCTCCCCTCCTTTATATACGGGGGAGGGGGCACCCCATAGACACACAAGTTGATCTTTAGCCGTGTGCGGTGCCCCCCTCCACAGTCTTACACCTCGGTCATATTGTCATAGTGCTTAGACGAAGCCCTGCGCCGGTAACTTCATCATCACCGTCACCACGCCATCGTGCTGACGGAACTCTCCCTCGACCTCAGCTAGATCTAGAGTTCAAGGGACGTCACCGAGCTGAACGTGTGCATATCACGGAGGTGACGTGCGTTTGGTACACGGTTGGATCGCGAAGACGTTCAACTACATCAACCGCGTTACTAAACGCTTCCGGTTTCGTTCTACGAGGGTACGTGGACACACTCTCCCCGCTCGTTGCTATGCTTCTCCTAGATAGATCTTGCGTGATCGTAGGAAAATTTTGAAATACTATGTTCCCCAACAGTGGCATCTGAGCCAGGTCTATGCGTAGATGTTATATGCACGAGTAGAACACAAAGAGTTGTGGGCGATAATAGTCATACTGCTTACCAGCATGTCATACTTTGATTCGGCGGTATTGTTGGATGAAGCGGCCCAGACCGACATTACATGACCGCGTTCATCAGACTGGTTCTACCGTCGTGCTTCGCACACAGGTGGCTAGTGGGTGTCTGTTTCTCCAACTTTAGTTGAATCGAGTGTGACTACGCCCGGTCCTTGTTGAAGGTTAAAACAGCACACTTGATGAAAAATCGTTGTGGTTTTGATGCGTAGGTAAGAATGGTTCTTGGTAAGCCCGTAGCAGCCACGTAAAACTTGCAACAACAAAGTAGAGGACGTCTAACTTGTTTTTGCAGGGCTTGCTGTGATGTGATATGGTCAAGACGTGATGTTATATAAATTGTTGTATGAGATGATCATGTTTTATAACAGTTATCGGCAACTGGCAGGAGCCATATGGTTGTCGCTTTATTGTATGAAATGCAATCGCCATGTAATTGCTTTACTTTATCACTAAGCGGTAGCGATAGTCGTAGAAGCAATAGTTGGCGAGACGACAACGATGCTTCGATGGAGATCAATGTGTCAAGCCGGTGACGATGGTGACCATGACGGTGCTTTGGAGATGGAGATCAAAGGCACAAGATGATGATGGCCATATCATATCACTTATATTGATTGCATGTGATGTTTATCCTTTATGCATCTTATTCTTCTTAGTACGGCGGTAGCATTATAAGATGATCTCTCACTAAATTTCAAGGTACAAGTGTTCTCCCTGAGTATGCACCGTTGCTACAGTTCGTCGTGCCGAGATACCACGTGATGATCGTGTGTGATAAGCTCTACGTTCACATACAACGGGTGCAAGCCATTTTTGCACACGCAGAATACTCAGGTTAAACTTGACGAGCCTAGCATATGCAGATATGGCCTCGGAACACTAAGACCGAAAGGTCAAGCGTGAATCATATAGTAGATATGATCAACATAAGTATGTTCACCATTGAAAACTACTCCATCTCACGTGATGATCGGACATGGTTTAGTTGATATGGATCATGTGATCACTTAGATGATTAGAGGGATGTCTATCTAAGTGGGAGTTCTTAAGTAATATGATTAATTGAACTTTAATTTATCATAAACTTAGTACCTGATAGTATTTTGCATGTCTATGTTATTGTAGATAAATGCCTGTGCTACTGTTCCGTTGAATTTTAATGCGTTCCTAGAGAAAGCTAACTTGAAAGATGATGGTAGCAACTACACGGACTGGGTCCGTAACTTGAGGATTATCCTCGTTGATGCATAGAATAATTACGTCCTGGAAGCACCGCTAGGTGCAAGACCCGCTGCAGGAGCAACACCAGACGTTGTGAACGCCTCGTAGAGCAAAGCTGATGACTACTCGATAGTTCAGTGTGCCGTGCTTTACGGCTTAGAACCGGGACTTCAACGACGTTTTGAACGTCATGGAGCATATGAGATGTTCAAGGAATTGAAGTTAATATTTCAAGCAAATGCCCGGATTGAGAGATATGAAGTCTCCAATAAGTTCTACAGCTGCAAAATGGAGGAGAATAGTTCTGTCAGTGAACATATACTCAAAATGTCTCGGTATCATAATCACTTGACTCAACTCCGAGTTAATCTTCCGGTTGATAGTGTCATTGACAGAGTTCTTCAATCACTGCCACCAAGCTACAAAAGCTTCGTGATGAACTATAATATGCAAGGGATGGATAAGACAATTCCCGAGCTCTTCGCGATGCTAAAGGCTGCAGAGGTAGAAATCAAGAAGGAGCATCAAGTGTTGATGGTCAACAAGACCACTAGTTTCAAGAAAAAGGGCAAAGGGGAGAAGGGGAACTTCAAGAAGAACGGCAAACAAGTTGTTGCTCAAGTGAAGAAGCCCAAGTCTGGACCTAAGCCTGAGACTGAGTGCTTCTACTACAAAGGGACTGGTCACTGGAAGCGAACTGCCCCAAGTATTTGGCGGATAAGAAGGATGGCAAAGTGAAAGGTATATTTGATATACATATTTTGATGTGTACCTTACTAATGCTCGTAGTAACGCCTGGGTATTTGATACTGGTTTTGTTGCTCACATTTGCAACTCGAAACAGGGGCTACGGATTAAACGAAGATTGGCTAAGGACGAGGTGACGATGCGCGTGGGAAATGGTTCCAAAGTCGATGTGATCACTGTCGGCACGCTACCTCTACATCTACCTTCGGGATTAGTTTTAGACCTGAATAATTGTTATTTGGTGCCAGCGTTAAGCATGAACATTATATCTAGATCTTGTTTGATGCGAGACAATTATTCACTTAAATCATAGAATAATGGTTGTTCTATTTATATGAGTAATATCTTTTATGGTCATGCACCCTTGATGAGTGGTCTATTTTTGTTGAATCTCGATAGTAGTGACACACATATTCATAATATTGAAGCCAAAAGATATAAGTTTAATAATGATAGTGCAACTTATTTGTGGCACTGCCGTTTAGGTCATATTGGTGTAAAGCGCATGAAGAAACTCCATAGTGTTGGACCTTTGGAATCACTTGATTATGAATCACTTGATGCTTGCGAACCATGCCTCATGGGCAAGATGACTAAAACTCCGTTCTCTGGAACAATGGAGCGAGCAACAGACTTATTGGAAATAATACATACTGATGTATGCGGTCCGATGAGTGTTGATGCTCGCGGCGGGTATCGTTATTTTCTGACCTTCACAGATGATTTAAGCAGATATGGGTATATCTACTTGATGAAACATAAGTCTGAAACATTTTAAAAGTTCAAAGAATTTCAGGGTGAAGTGGAAAATCATCGTAACAAGAAAATAAAGTTTCTACGATCTGATCGTGGAGGTGAATATTTGAGTTACGAGTTTGGTCTTCTTTGAAATAATGCGGAATAGCTTCGCAACTCACGCCACTTGGAACACCATAGCGTAATGGTGTGTCCGAACGTCGTAACCGCACTTTATTAGATATGGTGCGATCTGTGATGTCTCTTACTGATTTACCGCTATCGTTTTGGGGTTATGCTTTAGAGACGGCTGCATTCACGTTAAATAGGGCACCATCTAAAGCTGTTGAGACGACACCATATGAACTGTGGTTTGGCAAGAAACCCAAGTTGTCGTTTCTTAAAGTTTGGGGTTGTGATGCTTATGTGAAAAAGCTTCAACCTGATAAGCTCGAACCCAAATCGGAGAAATGTGTCTTCATAGGATACCCAAAGGAGACTGTTTGGTACACCTTCTATCACAGATCCGAAGGCAGGATATTCGTTGCTAAGAATGGATCCTTTCTAGAGAAGGAGTTTCTCTCAAAAGAAGTGAGTGGGAGGAAAGTAGAACTTGATGAGGTAATCATACCTCTCCCTTATTGGAAAGTAGTTCATCATAGAAATCAGTTCCAGTGATTCCTACACCAATTAGTGAGGAAGCTAATGATGATGATCATGAAACTTCTGATCAAGTTACTACCGAACCTCGTAGGTCAACCAGAGTAAGATCCGCACCAGAGTGGTACGGTAATCCTGTTCTGGAAGTCATGTTACTTGACCATGACGAACCTACAAACTATGAGGAACCGATGATGAGCCCAGATTACGCGAAATGGCTTGAGGCCATGAAATCTGAGATGGGATCCATGTATGAGAACAAAGTGTGGACTTTGGTTGACTTGCCCGATGATCGGCAAGCCATAGAGAATAAATGGATCTTCAAGAAGAAGACTGACGCTGACGGTAATGTTACTGTCTACAAAGCTCGACTTGTTGCGAAAGGTTTTCGACAAGTTCAAGGAGTTGACTACGATGAGACCTTCTCACCCGTAGCAATGCTTAAGTCCGTCCGAATCATGTTAGCAATTACCGCATTTTATGATTATGAAATTTGGCAAATGGACGTCAAAACTGTATTCCTAAATGGATTTCTAGAAGAAGAGTTGTATATGATGCAACTAGAAGGTTTTGTCGATCCAAAGGGTGCTAACAAAGTGTGCAAGCTCCAGCGATCCATTTATGGACTGGTGCAAGCATCTCAGAGTTGGAATAAACGTTTTGATAGTGTGATCAAAACATATGGTTTTATACAGACTTTTGGAGAAGCCTGTATTTACAAGAAAGTGAGTGGGAGCTCTGTAGCATTTCTAATATTATATGTGGATGATATATTGTTGATTCGAAATGGTATGGAATTTCTGGATAGCATAAAGGATACTTGAATAAGAGTTTTTCTATGAAAGACCTCGGTGAAGCTGCTTACATATTGGGCATCAAGATCTATAGAGATAGATCAAGACGCTTAATTGGACTTTCACAAAGCACATACCTTGATAAGATTTTGAAGAAGTTCAAAATGGACCAGTCAAAGAAAAGGTTATTGCCTGTGTTACAAGGTGTGAAGTTGAGTGAGACTCATGCCCGACCACTGTAGATGATAGAGAGAAAATGAAAGTCATTCCCTATGCCTCAGCCATAGGTTCTATCATGTATACAATGCTGTGTACCAGACCTGATGTGTGCCTTGCTATAAGTATAGTAGGGAGGTACCAAAGTAATCCAGGAGTGGATCACTGGACAGCAGTCAAGAACATCCTGAAATACCTGAAAAGGACTAAGGATATGTTTCTCGTTTATGGAGGTGACAAAGAGCTCATCGTAAATGGTTACGTCGATGCAAGCTTTGACACTGATCCGGATGACTCTAAGTCACAAACCGGATATGTATTTATATTGAATGGTGGAGCTGTTAGTTGGTGCAGTTCTAAACAGAGCGTTGTGGCGGGATCTACGTGTGAAGCGGAGTACATAGCTGCTTCGGAAGCAGCAAATGAAGGAGTCTGGATGAAGGAGTTCATATCCGATCTAGGTGTCATACCTAGTGCATCGGCTCCAATGAAAATCTTTTGTGACAATACTGGTGCAATTGCCTTGGTAAAGGAATCCAGATTTCACAAGAGAACCAAGCACATCAAGAGACGCTTCAATTCCATCCATCATCA
Organism: Aegilops tauschii subsp. strangulata; assembly: GCF_002575655.3. Lineage (NCBI taxonomy): Eukaryota > Viridiplantae > Streptophyta > Magnoliopsida > Poales > Poaceae > Aegilops > Aegilops tauschii. Next base: position 118,812,680 of record NC_053039.3, on the reverse strand, counting down.
AGTGTCGGAAGGGGACATAGAGATTTGCAAGATACATATGGATCTGAATGTTGCAGAACCGTTGACTAAGCCTCTCTCACGAGCAAAACATGACCAGCACCAAGACTCCATGGGTGTCAGAATCATTACAATGTAATCTAGATTATTGACTCTAGTGTAAGTGGGAGATTGAAGGAAATATGCCCTAGAGGCAATAATAAAGTTGTTATTTATATTTCCTTATATTGTGATAAATGTTTATTATTCATGCTAGAATTGTATTAACCAGAAACTTAGTACATGTGTGAATACATAAACAAACAGAGTGTCCCTAGTATGCCTCTACTTGACTAGCTCGTTTATCAAAGATGGTTATGTTTCCTAGCCATAGACATGTGTTGTCATTTGATGAATGGGATCGCATCATTAGAGAATGATGTGATGGACAAGACCCATCCGTTAGCTTAGCACTATGATCGTTTAGTTTATTGCTATTGCTTTCTTCATGACTTATACATGTTCCTATGACTATGAGATTATGCAACTCTCGAATACCGGAGGAACACTTGGTGTGCTATCAAATGTCAGAACGTAACTGGGTGATTATAAAGATGCTCTACAGGTGTCTCCGATGGTGTTTGTTGAGTTGGCATAGATCGAGATTAGGATTTGTCACTCTGATTGTCGGAGAGGTGTCTCTGGGCCCTCTCGGTAATGCACATCACTATAAGCCTTGCAAACAATGTGACTAATGAGTTAGTTGCGGGATGATGCATTACGGAATGAGTAAAGAGACTTGTCGGTAACGAGATTGAACTAGGTATGGTGATACTGACGATCGAATCTCGGGCAAGTAACATACCGATGACAAAGGGAACAATGTATGTTGTTGTGCGGTTTGACCGATAAAGATCTTTGTAGAATATGTAGGAACCAATATGAGCATCCAGGTTCTGCTATTGGTTATTGGCCGGAGAGGTGTCTTGGTCATGTCTACATAGTTCTCGAACCTGTAGGGTCCACACGCTTTCGATGACGATTGGTATTATGAGTTTATGTGATTTGATGTACCGAAGGTTGTTCAGTCCCGGATGAGATCACGGACATGACGAGGAGTATCAAAATGGTTGAGACATAAAGATTGATATATTGGACCATGTTATTCGGACACCGGAAGTGTTCCGGAGAGTTTCGGATAAAACCGAAGTGCCGGAGGGTTACCGGAACCCCCCCCGGGGAAGTTATGGGCCTTAGTGGGCCTTAGGGGAGAGAGAGGGACGCAACCAAGAGGTGGCGTCCCCCCCCCCAAGGGGAGTCTGAATAGGACTAGGGGAAGGGGGCGCGTCCCCCCTTTCCCTCTCCCTCTCCCTCTCCTTCATTCTTCTCCTAGTTGGACTAGGAAAGGGGGGAACCTATTCCTACTTGGAGTAGGATTCCCCCCGTTGGGCGCGCCCCTTGTGGCCGGACGGCCTCCTCCTCCCCTCCTTTATATACGTGGGAGGGGGCACCCCATAGACACACAAGTTGATCTTTAGCCGTGTGCGGTGCCCCCCTCCACAGTTTTACACCTCGGTCATATCGTCGTAGTGCTTAGGCGAAGCCCTGCGCCGGTAACTTCATCATCACCGTCACCATGCCTTCGTGCTGACGGAACTCTCCCTCAACCTCAGCTGGATCTATAGTTCGAGGGACGTCACTGAGCTGAACGTGTGCAGATCGCGGAGGTGTCGTGCGTTCGGTACTTGATCGGTTGGATCACGAAGACGTTTGACTACATCAACCGCGTTACTAAACGCTTCCGCTTTCGGTCTACGAGGGTACATGGACACACTCTCCCCGCTCGTTGCTATGCTTCTCCTAGATAGATCTTGCGTGATCGTAGGAAAATTTTGAAATACTACGTTCCGCAATAAGGGGTATATATGGCCTCCACACAATATCCAACCATTACACACATTTGACCCAACTCGGTCAGACCGAATAGAAGAACTCGGTGAGACCGATTCAGTTCAAAATGTGAACGTTAGGAATCTCGGTGGAACGATTGGAACAACTCGGTGGGACCGATGTGCTAGGGCTAGGTAAAAACCTCATCTCGGTGGCGCCGATTGCGTGAACTTGCTGAGACCGATTTCAGCAAAGAGCAAACAGAGAGTTGGTCAAGCAAACTCGGTGTGACCGATCGCTCATTTCAGTGAGACCGAAATGTTACAAAGGGAAACAGAGAGTTTGCAGTGCCATCTCTGTGAGACCGAGATCCGTATCGGTGTGACCGAAGAGTTAGGGTTTCTGGCAGTGGCTATGTCAAATGAACTCGGTGGCGCCGGATAGGAGATTTCGATGGGGCCGAGTTTGACTTTGGCTTTTGGACATAGTTGGAATGAGAAAGTGGTTGGGGGCTTTGGAGCAATATCACTAAGCATTTTGAGCAAGTAGACCATTAAGCAACACCTCATCCCTATTTAATAGTATTGGCTTTCCTATGGACTAAATGTGATCTTGGATCACTAAAATATAAATGAAGAGTCTTGAGCTTTTGCCAATGCATGTTCTTGACACCTTGAAGGAGTTCCACATCCTCTTGTCCTTTCCACGCCATTGTTGTACTTGTCTGAAATACACTAGGTAAAAGCATTAGTCCAACAAGAGATATGTTGACATTAATTACCAAGATCACCCAGGGAGCACTTGTGCTTTCAAAACTCGGTGGCACTGATCTGTTAAAAAATATGAACGTTCGGAATCTCGGTGGGCCCGACTAGAACAACTCAGTGGGACCGATGTGCTAGGGCTTAGGGCAAACATCATCTCGGTGGCGCCGATTGCATCAACTCGATGAGACCGAAGTGAAGCAATAAGCAATAGAGAATCTGTCAAGCCAACTCGGTGGGACCGATTGCATAAACTCGGTGGGATTGAAGTGGATGTAACAGATAATAGAGCGCTGGAAAGGCCATCTCGGTGGGACCGAGATTCGTATCGGTGTGACTGTTAGGGTTTCTGGCAGTGGGTATGTCAAATGAACTCAGATGGCTCCGGGTAGAAAGAAGCGGTGGGGCCGAGTTTGGAATTAGGGTTTGGACATATTTGGATGGAGAAAGTGGCTGGGGTTTTTGGAGCAATATCACTAAGCACGTGAGCAAGTAGACCATTAAGCAACACCTCATCCCCTTTTAATAGTATTGGTTTCCTATGGACTCAATGTGATCTTGGATCACAAAAATAGAAATGAAGAGTCTTGAGCTTTTGCCAATCTTTGTCCTTAGCATTTTGAGGGGTCCACATCTCTAGTCCATGCCATGTCAATCAATGAACCTCCTGAAATATTTATCTTGAATGGATATTAGTTCAATGAGCTATATGTTGTTATGAATTACCAAAACCACCTGGGGATTAGTTGCACTTTCAGCCTCGCGAAGCCACGCTGAGTCGTTGGCGATAAAGGTAAGTGCTCTGAAACGGATCTCGACGCCGACTAACATGATGATGACGATGATGAAAATCCACCCGTGTCGTAAAAATGCCAGACGCCGTGCCCCACGGTGGGCGCCAACTGTCGGGGCTACGATCTTGACAATGAGTACCAGGGGTACGAAAGAGGGGCAGAGCCTAGCTACAGTGCAGGTGTAACACTCAGCGTTTTACGAGTACAGGCCCCTCTCGAAGGAGGTAATAGCCCTACATCTCGTGCCCTGAGGCTTGTTTTCTTTGAGGGGTATGATTACAGAGGTTGCTTAACCCCAGCTTAGGAGGAGGAGGACGGCTTATATAGAGTGCGCCGCAGCCTTCCGCACTCCCACGTTGCCGGGGCACTTAATGTTCATAACTACAGCCGTTACAAGTATAAATAGTCACAACTACAGGAGTTATAGGTAACGGTGGCTATGAATCTACTTTAAGAATGACTTAGGATCCCTCGACCGTTGAGTTCCCACGTCGTCCCTTCACCTCTCTTGTTCAAGTGATGATGGTCGTGCCGACTGGAGAGTGGTGGTCCGAGTGCCGTCGAGGTGTCCGAGTGGACCTCCTGATACTCGCATCTGAATGCTCGCGTGGTCCTGAGACCCACCAATGATGGTGTGGGGCCCCAGGTGGGCCCCAGATGACAGGTCCCTGACCCTACCTGTAGTAGGTGACCTATCAGCCACCACTAGCTAAGCTCAAAATTGTCAAAAAAATTTAAATTGGAAAAAATTCTCTAGGTTGCTTGTAGTCTATTCACCCTCCCTCCTCTAGACATACTAAACGATACTACGTTGTATGCCGTAATCGAGGATCCTACCAACGCATTCAAGATGTGGCTGGTGGATGCCCTCTGCCTATCCGGTGGCTCCCACGCTAGGTGGATCCGACATTAGCTCCTCAAATAAGCTCGTCTTGCTAGCCCTGGTCAAGTGGATTCGGGAGCTTCTGCCTTGTGTTCTCCTCGCTGTCGAGATGGTTGAAAGGAGGGTCGATGGCGTTAAATATGGCGTTGGTGTCCCTAGACTCGATGTACCAAGGGATAAGGAAGCTGGCTATGGTCATTTTCGTCTTCTAAGAAGCACAACAATGACCTTGGTGTTGGAGCTATTATTCCTCCAACCTCTTTGGTTGGTCCCTCGTTTGTCTCTGATATGCATCTATGAGAGACAGGGTTTTGATCCACGACTTCGGCTTAGCGTCAACCCCCTTGGTTCTTCTCTTCTACCTTCAAATCACAAGGCCCTCTTCACCTTCTCGCATGACGGCTAGGTAATTGTCGACGATGGTGACTTGGATAGCGTCTCCGGCCTGATCGTCTTTTGCATCAGGACTCGATTGCGATCTGCGTGTATTTGTTGGGATCATGTTTGCAAGAAGAAAGGACATGTTTGTAATTTTCATGATTCTTGGGATCCTTTCGCATGCGGTGAGTGTTTGGTTCTAAGCACAACTTGCCACACTTTGCCACACCTCAACTTAGACAAGTTTGACCAAGTTGGGTGTGTGTTTGGTTTTTGCCACAACTAAGGCAGGAATTTTTTTTATGAACAGTAAGCCCCACATGTCATAGATACAAAATGTGCGTCAAGATTCCCTTAGGCAAGCCAAAATGTGGCTAATAATTTGATCAACTCAAGCGAGGCAAGTGCAAAATAGTGTGACAATATGTGACAAGGATAGTCACAATCCAAACAGGCCTTCCTGCTGTTTTTTGTTTTGTTTTAAGGGAAACCCCTCTTCCTGCTGTCAAAAGAAACTAGTATCTTGGAGGGAAATTATATTTTATATTCATTTATGGGCTTAAAATGGTCATCTAGGTCTTGTATTCACCATTGAAAAAACAATGTCTTGGTATTCAAGTGCCGCCCATCCTTGCGCGTCATTTTGTGAAGCACCCATGTGCGTCGCATCCATTTCACACTCTGACGCTCGGATCTCCTTCCCCCACAAGGCACGAGCACGATCCTAGCAAAGCTCTGCACTCGACGACTCCTCCACCACGTCTGAACAGTCGAGCTTCACACGCCATCTACAGTGTAGCGGTACGGAAGCTCGTGCGGCTCGTCGATTTTTCTCCTCCACACACGGCATTGCACTGCACCACGCCATGGTAGTCGTAGTACTGCAAGTCTGCATGCAACTCTCCCTCTCTCTACGGAAGTGTTATCCGTCCGTCCCATGCTTGAGCTTCTCTCTCCTCGCCCGACAGAGAAAGGACGGGGCCTTCTCCGACACACGCCCCCTCCCCGTCTGTCCCCCACTCCACCACCACCACCTTTTCTTTTCTACCCTTCCCCACCACCTCCAAGAAAATCACTCCTCCTCGCTCACAGTCACACACACAGCGCGCCGCGCTCCAAGAACAAGAAGAAGAACCCACTCCAAGTCGTCCAAGGGAAGGATGGCGGCAATGGCGGAGGGGGCGGGGGAGCCGGAGCTGGTGTCGATCCCCGTGACGCCACGGGGGCTGTCCACGCCGGAGGGGATGTCCACGCCGCCAGTCAGGAGGGGAGGGGCGGCGACGAGCGGCGCCGGGACGCCGGTGCGCCGGGTGGTGGAGGGCCTGCGCGGCTACCTGGAGGAGGTGGGCCACCTCACGCGCCTCAACCCGCAGGACGCCTGGCTCCCCATCACCGAGAGCCGCAGCGGCAACGCCAGCTACGCTGCATTCCACTCTCTCAACGCCGGCCTTGGATTCCAGGCGCTCCTCCTCCCACTCGCCTTCCCCGCCCTCGGATGGTCAGTAACCTCCTATACATTCCTCCTGCTCCCCCTCCCCACTCGGCATTCTCACATCCAAAACCCCAGCAAGCCCTCCCCTCAGACTCAGAGCATTGTTCGTCGATCCCCCTTTTCAACTTTCTTGTTCTGGATTTCATTTTTGTGCATGTTCTGCTCTAACCTCAGAATCAAACATTATTTAGATTGGTCAGATTGGTGGACGCTTTACGTTCAGTGCTAAAGTTCTACAAAACAAAACTCAAGGGTAACAAGTTCTTTTCTAGTTTAGATAGATGTTTACTTTCAAGATTGTTGCAGCTTGTATATATGAGAGTGAAAATGTTTACAAGTTTAAACACATCAGAAACTGTGTAAAGGTGTTAGTATTAAAAGAACATGTAATTTAGAAATGTGGTTTTCATCTTTTTTTTTTACTTGATTTTACATCTTACTGAGTCCTAAGGGTTGCAAGTATGCAGCTGCCTCTAATAAAGGCATGAGGTGTATTGATAAAGGAAAATTACAAATTACAGTATATAATATTGATACAGTGCGCAAAATATATGTTAAACAACATCCTAACATGACACTAGAACGATAAGGACATATCCCAATCCTAACATATGGATCTCTTGTACTGTAGGAGCTGGGGAATAATATCATTGACTGTTGCTTACTTCTGGCAACTATACACACTCTCCATTCTAGTCAAGCTTCATGAAGCAGTCCCAGGCAGGAGGTACAACAGATATGTGGAGCTTGCACAAGCTGCATTTGGTGAGACAAAGACATGCCCTTCGCTATTTTGCAAATTCATGACAATTAACTCTTGATTCCAACCTGGATATATGTGCCAATGTTTGCTGTCAATGATGTGCCATGTTTGGAGTCGTTGTCAATGTTGACGATCTGTTTCATGTAGCTTAACGGAAGAATCTTTTAATATTATTAGCTAGGTGTAGTGTTCAAGCATGGGTAGTGCCAGCTTAATGTACAATCACTCTCATGATTTGATCCACATCTGGAACAGTAGAAATGACTGCTTAACGGTTATAACATATCGCTCTCATGCTACAGTGGTGTAAAATGTGGAACTTTCTGCTACCACAATCACTCCATGATCCTTCTAATCAAACCATTGCAACACACACTTTGAGTAATTAACCAATTATTGCCTATTGTTATACCAAGCTGGGTTAGTACATGCAATGCTGCCTAGATTGTCTGCTGATCTGCTGCTATATTGATGATGACTGGAAATTCGTTTTGTAGGACGGAAAATTAGCCGAGTTACTGATTTCTATCTGTTTATTCATTCAGGAGAAAAACTGGGGGTGTGGCTAGCTCTTTTCCCAACTATTTATCTTTCGGCGGGCACTGCAACTGCATTGATCCTTGTTGGAGGGGAGACTATGAAACTCTTTTACCAAATAGTGTGCGGCCCCCTTTGTACACCAAGCCCTATTTCGACGGTGGAGTGGTACTTGGTATTCACATCCTTAGCAGTCATTCTTTCCCAGCTCCCGAATCTCAACTCGATTGCTGGGCTTTCGCTTATCGGTGGCGCCACAGCGATAATGTACTGCACCATGTCGTGGGTTCTCTCTGTCAGCCAGCAACGGCCGGCAGCAGTCTCTTATGAACAAGTGAGATCCACTTCTTTTGGCTCATCGTTGTTCTCTACCTTGAATGCTCTTGGGATAATAGCCTTTGCATTCAGGGGACACAATCTTTCATTAGAAATACAGGTTAGTACCACTAGTAAACAACCAGTCCTGTTAGACTTTCAGTACTATGTAGTTCCATTTGGTGGCTTCATTTGTTTTATTTGAATTTAATTTTACAACTACCAGGCGACGATGCCGTCGACTTTCAAACACCCTGCACATGTGCCTATGTGGCGCGGGGCCAAAGCGGCTTATCTTCTGATTGCGATGTGCATCTTCCCTGTTGCCATTGGGGGTTACTGGGCCTACGGAAACATGGCAAGTACTTCAATCATCTACTCCTCACTCATCATCATCATCCTGTCGTGATGCTTTTCTTTATTTGCTAACAATCCTTGGAACTTTTCTGTTGTTCTTTCCCATGCCGTCAGATGCCAGCAGGAGGAATCCTGACCGCACTCTACATCTTCCACGGCCACGACATCTCTCGTGGGCTCCTTGCGGCGACGTTCCTCCTCGTCGTGTTCAACTGCCTTAGCAGCTTCCAGATATACTCCATGCCGGTGTTCGACAGCTTTGAGGCCTTCTACACAGGTCGCACCAACCGGCCCTGCTCAGTCTGGGTCCGGTCAGGATTCAGGATCTTCTACGGGTTCATCTCGCTCTTCATCGGCATCGCTCTGCCGTTCCTCTCCAGCCTCGCCGGCCTTCTGGGCGGCCTAACGCTGCCGGTGACGTTTGCCTACCCGTGCTTCATGTGGATCTGCATCAAGAAGCCTGAGAGGTTCAGCTACAGTTGGTATGTGAACTGGGGCCTCGCGCTGCTCGGCACCGCCTTCAGCTTGGCCTCCTCTGTGGGTGGTGTCTGGAGCATCATTAACACTGGGATGAAGCTCAAGTTCTTCAAGCCCAACTAGCATGCTTACTGTTTTCAGCTTGCAAATTTATGATATATAGGTATATGCTTCTTATATTGCATGCCTGGGCAAGACCAATGGCATTAAGTGGTGTTGATCTTATATTAGTAGGCTTTGTCTTGGTAAAATGTAAGTATCCCCTGTTGGGTAAGAAAAACATGAGCCGATCAAAGCCTCCTAGTGGCAACCTGATGAAGGTCGAATGTAACTTGAACAATTTATATAACGACTATGTCTGTGGTACTTTTTTTTCTCAGTTTCGAACTTGTATGGTGGACCCAAAAATATATGATTCAGTCCCTCTTTGATTTGTAGGATTTGAAAAACACAGGTTTGCATGTCATTAGCACTTATATCCTCCCGTTGCACCACAAAAAATAAATCAAGACGTTGTGGTGGATTGAAATTTTGCTTTCAAATGTGGTGCAAAGGATTCCTTAAGAAAAATCATATTGGAGTCACTCAAATTAAACATATCCTAGGCATCCAAACTATCAATGACAATCGTTTTAACTAAAGAAGCACTCAGTGTATGGTTTTTAATTTCTTAATGAAAATTGGACATCAATTTTGAAAAACATTAAACAAAATGCAAATACGGCCGAGCTTTTATTTATACAAGGTGTGTTAGGAATCGCAACTTAGTATTATCTCAAGGCCAAAGCCATCATATATACAAGTACAGGGGGAGGCCAAAGGCCAAAATACAGAAAGCCAAAAGACATCATAAATATAACTCTAACACACCACCCCCCCTCAAACTCATGGTGGATCTGCAACACTAAGTTTAAGAGGTAAAATCCATGTTGTGCTCTAGTCTGGGCCTTCGTGAAGAAGTCCGCTAGCTGTAATTCAGAAGGCACATACGGAAGAGCAACAACATGATCCTGCACAGCAGCGCGCACAAAGAAAGCATCAACACCAATATGCTTGGTAAGCTCATGCTTCACGGGGTCCCGCGCGATACTGATAGCACCTGTACTGTCTGACAGGAGTGTAGTAGGTGTAGTAATGGAAACACCAAAATCTTCGAGTAACCAGCGTAACCAAGTCACCTCTGCGGTGAGAAGAGCCATAGCTCGCAACTCAGCCTCAGCACTCGAACGGGAAACTGCAGTCTGTTTCTCTGTCTTCCAGGCAATGAGAGAACCACCAAAAAAGACACAGTAAGCAGAAAGTGAACGACGATCCGAAGGATCACTAGCCCAGGTAGCATCTGAATAGGCCTGGAGCTGTAACGAGCTGGAATGAGGAAAGAAGAGACGGTGAGAGATCGTGCCACGAAGATGTCGTAGAACACGAAGAAGGTGACTATAGTGAACCGAAGTGGGAGAAGAAACAAACTGACTCAGGATATGGACGGGATAGGAGATATCTGGACGAGTGACGGCGAGATAGACAAGACTGCCAACAAGATGACGAAACGAGTTGGATCGGACAAGGGTTCACCATCGGAAGCACGAAGGTGAACATTAAGCTCCATAGGAGTCTCAGCAGTGCGCTCATCACTAAGAGCCGCCCGAGTAAGAAGATCCTGGATATACTTTTCTTGGGAAATAAAAAAGCCATCGGAGGTGGAGGAAACCTCAATCCCAAGAAAGTAACGAAGAGGACCAAGATCAGACATAAGAAACTGCTCACTGAGACGGGCCTTGACAAAGGCAATGTACTCAAGATCGTCGCCAGTGATGATCATGTCATCAACATATAGAAGAAGAAGAGTGCGACCACGAGCGGAAAGGTGGACAAACAACGCTGGATCATGAGCACTGGGAGAAAAACCAGCTGCAGTCACCACAGAGGCAAAACGCTCAAACCAAGCGCGAGGGGCTTGCTTGAGACCGTAGAGAGAGCGACGAAGACGACAAACCATGCCATCAGGAACAGAATACCTAGGTGGTGGTTGCATATAAACCTCCTCACGCAACTCACCGTTAAGAAAGGCATTCTTAACATCAAGCTGAGACACGGACCAATGACGAATAGAGGCTACAACGAGAAGTGTGCGGATAGTGGTCATATGGGCCACAGGAGCGAATGTCTCATCGTAATCATGGCCATGCTCCTGCTGAAAACCACGAGGCCACAAGACGATCTTTATATCGCTCAAGAGAACCATCAGAGCGAGTCTTAATCTTATAGACCCACTTACAAGTGATGGGACGAACACGGGGAGGAAGAGAAATCAGATCCCACGTGCCAGTGCGCTCAAGTGCAGCAATCTCCTCTGCCATCGCAAACTGCCATTCAGGATGAACAACAACATCACGATAAGAGGTAGGCTCAAGGACAGTCGAAAGACCATATTTGGAAGGAGAATATCGATCAGGTTGAGGACAAGGCCGGGCTCGAAGACCATAAGTCAGTTGAGAAGAGGAAGACAGCACACCAGAAGTTGATGGCGTGTCAGTGGACACATCCACAACACGTGGCCGACGAGTGTAATGGAAAGGAAAAGAGGGGCGTGTAGGAATCACGGGAGGTGGAGACGGGGAAGGCGTCGATGATGAAGGTGGAGACGGGGAATGTATCGGGGGTGAAGGTGGAGACTCATCCGATAAGGGAGGAGAAGAAACCGTGGAAGAGGACGGGGCCATGTCTGCAACAACGGGGGAATGAGAGGTAGGAATATGGGGCACAGAGGGAGGAGTATCAGGAAATGTGAGAAAAGTGATGTCCTCCACAGAAAAGGTCGAGGAGGATGGACGCGGGTAGAAAGGACAAGACTCATCAAAGGTCACATCCTGGGAAATACGCACCCGTCGACCGATAGGATCCCAACACCGATAACCCTTATGCCCATCGCTGTATCCTAGAAATACACACTCAACAGACTGAGCGGTCAGTTTGGTGCGTTCTCGTGGAGGAAGAAGAACATAGCAAACACAACCAAACAAACGTAGCGCCGAATAATCAGGGGAACGATCAAAAAGACGCTCGAAAGGAATACCACTCTGCAGAGCAGCAGATGGCTGGATGTTGATGAGATAGGTGGAAGTGGAAATAGCTTCAGCCCAAAAGTGAGGCGAAAGAGAGGCAGCGATCATCATCGCACGCGCCATCTCAAAAAGGTGACGGTGTTTGCGTTCAGCCACACCATTTTGAGCATGAGCACCAGGACAAGAGAACTGGGGAAGAGTACCCTGTTCAGTAAGAAATCCTTGCAGTGCACAAGAGATGTACTCTCCAGCAGAATCTGCACGGAAAACACAGATAGGAGTGGAGAACTGGGTATGAACCATGGCAGCAAATTTTTTGTATATAGATAAGACCTCACTACGAGAAGACATGAAATAGATAGCGTGTAAAATCATCTATAAAGAGAATATAGTAGCGATGACCCCCTTTCGAAGCGAAGGGAGCCGGACCCCAAACATCTGAGTGAACAAGATCAAAGGGACGCTGGGACACTGACTCACTGTGAGGATATGGTAGCTGAATCTGCTTACCAAGTCTACAACCTAGACAATCCAACGAAGCATTACCAAAGACAGGCCCCAGAACACCACGATGAACTAAAGACGAGAGACGAGAACCACATAAATGGCCAAGACGATGATGCCACTGATGAAAAGAGCTAGCAGATGCGGCAATAGGGGTCGCGAGACTGGCGGTGGCATCGGAGGGAAGACGAAGCCAATCAAGCTCCCAGAGACCATCGTGGCGTCTAGGGCCAGCACCAAGCAGAGCGCCTGTGCAACGATCCTGAACAGAACATGAATCAAAGTCGAGATTGACCCTACAACTAGAGTCAACAATCTGACTACCTGAAAAGAGCTGCATGCTAAGTTGAGGAACATGAGCAACAGAGGGAACACGAAAGGAAGAAGTGCTAAGAGTGCCTCGACTAGTGACAGGGAGGGGCGTACCATCAGCTGTAAAAACATGAATAGGTGACTCAACAGGTCGAATGAAGGTCAAAGGGGAAGAATCATGAGTCATATGAAAAGATGCACCAATATCAAGAATCCATAAGGATGTACCTAAATGAGTAGAAGGTGGTCTCTCAGTGCCAGAAAACTTAGGTGCAGAAGCTGCAGAACCTGTCGGTGAGGAATCCCAAGCAGCAAGAAGGCATCGGAGTTGCGCAATCTCATGCGCAGACAGGGACACCGTGGTAGAGGTCGAGGTAGAACCACTGTGTGCAGAACCCATAGAGGGAGTCGATGTAAGGCGACAATCACCAGGTGCAGAAGTCGTGGGAAGAGTCGTTGAAGAACGACCAACATAGCCGGTAGAAGACGCCAAGAGAGTCGATGTAGAACAACCAGTAGCACCGGTGGAAGTCGCTAAAACTATCGAAGCAGAGCGACAACCGCCGCCGCCAAGCGGGCGAGGACCCAGCATCGAAGAAAGGCACATGTGCGAGACATGATCAATGTACGGTACACCGTCAGAAAACACCGGGCAGCGAGGGAAAGGCAACCCAATGAAAGCATTGTCCCTTTTTTTCTCTCTCTTTTTACTCTTTTTTTCCAGATAATATAACTAAACCAATCTGAACAGCTGCTCAAGCTCACGAAGGAAGCCCAGGGGATAAAACAACGGACGCTCAAACGACACACGGAAGCTCAGATCGAGTTTGGCAGCAGCGGAAGGCCTGCAGGAATTCCCAACTGGAGATGCGGACGACACTGGAGAAGCACCACACGAGGTCGGGTCCGTCCGACCAGTGAGATGGAGCGGAGCCGCCGCCGGCCGGAGGAGCAGCGACAAGCTGACTCGAAATCGAGCTCACGCGCATGCGCTCGATGCAACGGATGGACGTCGGGAGCGGTCGGGCGGTACGAATGGCGGGATGGCGACACGGACGACCGGAGGGCGGCCGGATGGCAGCACCAACGACCGGAGGTCTTGGAAAGAAGCCAATCCAGCGAGTAGCGCGTCCTGAAGGCGACGGCGACCAGTAACGAAGGTCTTGGAAAGAAAGCCGATCCGGCTACCCGCAGCGTGGATGCGTTGGTGTGCTGCTGCTGATATGGATGGATGCTGGTGGTGTGGTGGACGTGCGCACAGAGGACCAGTGATCGGCCGAAGAGAGAGAGGAGCAGCGACCGCCGACGCAAGAATTTTGGATCGGAAGAGCACGAGTTGCGCATGCAAAAAAAACCTAGAGCTCTAATACCATGTTAGGAATCGCAACTTAGTATTATCTCAAGGCCAAAGCCATCATATATACAAGTACAGGGGGAGGCCAAAGGCCAAAATACAGAAAGCTAAAAGACATCATAAATATAACTCTAACAAGGTGAACATTGTAGACATCACAAAATTATAGTTAAAGTGTTAGATTTTATGGGCCTCAGCCCAATACAATCCTTAACTTCAGTCCTTGACGGTTAATACACCAATTTTTTTTTTTGAAAATTGAACAGTAGGAAAGGCTCCTACTGCATATATATTAAAGAAAACTCAAACAGTTACATGTACAATGTGGGGGGGGGGGGCACTACTGGTGGGTATATACAAGAGTGAGTGGGGTATAGCTATCCTACAACAAAGTGATCAAAGTAGCCTACAGTATGCCCTCCAAAATGGCAGTCACCACTTGTGCTTTATGAGCAGGGACTCTGTGTTGAATATTGGCAAAATCTTCCCTGAACCTCCTTTTCCAAGATGACATGGTGGGGGCTACCTGTCTGAAGTAATTGTTATTGCGTTCCTTCCAGAGACTCCAAGCAGCCACTAGAAAAATGTCCATGATCATTTTGCGTGGGTGAAGGTTTCTCATTTGTTTGAGCAGCTCAAGTCTGTTGCCATGTGAGGGCCAAGTGATATGAAGCGTATCCCAGCATGCCTTGCTGAAATCACAATGGAAGAACAGATGTTCCACTGTCTCCTCCACATGTTGGCCACACAGCAGGCAGTCGAGGTTGTCCCCAATGTTATAGTGGCGTCTCTTTAGCATGTTTCTGGTGTTAAGACGATCAGACAGCAAAAACCAGCCGAACACCTTGATTCTGGGTATACATTTGGACTTCCATAGCCACTTGAAGGCGACAGGTGCAATGATCTCTCTGAAGTAGAATGAATAATATGCTTTGGTCTTGAAATCAGCAGACCCCCAAATATAAGTCCAAATATCTTTTGCATCAGTGAGAGTGACACCTGCAACATCATCTTGGATTTGCTTCAGTTCATCGTGTGCCTGTGGTGAGAGGGGGAGCTGGAAGGCCGAACCGAGCATTGTGGTAGCCAGAAACTCCTGTATTGATGCATCCTCATAGTGGAATAGGAGTAAGCCCGAGGGTGAGTCTCGACATATATGCATTGATTCCAGTTATCTTTCCAGAACAGTGTCGTTTGGCCACTACGAACATGCACCAATGATACCCCCTGTAGATGGGCATGAGATGGATGAGGTCGCGCCACCAAAAGGATCCACAGGGTTCGGTGGCATGAGGGACGGAATTGGTGTAGTATGTGTCCCAGATCAAGGTCACCCACGGTATATCTAGTCGGTTGTAAAACTTGTGTAGGAATTTGAGCAGGAGCGCATCATTCTGGGTACGCAAATGGAGCACACCTAGCCCTCCACTGTTTTTGGGGCGACATATCATGTCCCAAGCAGCAAGAGAATTGCATTTTTGTCCATCTTCAGTTTTCTTCTTCCATAGGCAGTGTCGAGGTATCTTATCAAGTTGCGCTACTATTTTTGGAGGTAGCCTGAGAGTGCCCATGGAATACATGATCAGAGAGGTTATGATTGAGTTAATTAGGGCTAGCTTGCCAGCATAATACATGAGAGACATGGCGGCTGTAATTTTCCTCTCCGCCTTATAGCAACGGTGTCAAATCTCGCACTGAAGGTTTGGTGGTGCCAAGTGGGAGACCTAGGTAGGTAAAAGGCATGGTCGCCGTGGTGCATCCAAAGAGTGTAGCCAGTTCATTGCACTTCCCAGGGGGGTGTTGATTGGCACCAAGGTTGACTTGTGAAAGTTGATTCGGAGGCCAATAGAAGCAGCATAATCTTCAAGAATCTTCTTGATCTGGGCAGCTTGGTCAGGACATGCAGGCATGAGGATAATAGTATCGTCCGCATACTGGATAACAGGGTATTTAGCATCAGATCGGGGCTGTATAGGGTGTTTCAGTAAGTTTGCTTCAAGGGCCTCATTGATGGCAGCCTGAAGTAGATCTGCAGCAAGTACAAATATCAGCGGAGACAACGGATCACCTTGCCTGACGCCGCATTTGCATTGAAACTGTCGGCCAGGAAGTCCATTTAGAAGAACCGAAGATTTGCCCGAGGAGAAAATACATTTAATCCAATCCATCCATTTTTGGTTGAAGCCCATACTATGCATAATCTTGATCATGGCCTCGTGTTGTATGGTGTCAAAAGCTTTGGCAAAGTCTAGTTTAAGTAACACAATCTGTTCCTTGGATGTCTGACACTGGTGAATGTACTCAAACGCCCAGGCCAAGCAGTCATGAATTGACCTCCCTCGCAGAAATCCATACTGGTTTTTATGTACAATGTTGAGGATAATTTTTGGAGACGATTAGCAAGCAACTTGGTGATCAATTTGAGGCAGCAGTTGAGGAGTGTAATAGGTCTATAATCATTTACTATCTCAGGTGTGTTGGTTTTAGGTATGAGTGTGATATAACCATAGTTCAAGCTCTCCAGATTTAGGTTGCCTCGATGAAAATCCTCACAAAGACGATAGAAATCTTGTTTAATGATGGGCCAGCAAGCTTTTAAGAATGCATCGTTGAAACCGTCAGGACCCGGGGCTTTGTCAGGCGGCATTTCTTTGACAACAGCATATATCTCTTCGTGGGTGAATGGAGTTGTGAGACTATCAAAGTCCACTTGTGCTCTCATCATTTGTGATAGATTGAACTTCATATGAGGGGGGTTGGATTTGCCCATGCGATCTCTGAACGTGTCAAAAAGAATGGCCTCCTTGGCAGTGTGATCATCAACAGTGGCGCCGTCAGAGGTTTTCAGGCTAG
Organism: Aegilops tauschii subsp. strangulata; assembly: GCF_002575655.3. Classification (NCBI taxonomy): domain Eukaryota; kingdom Viridiplantae; phylum Streptophyta; class Magnoliopsida; order Poales; family Poaceae; genus Aegilops; species Aegilops tauschii. The sequence continues at coordinate 118,795,969 of NC_053039.3, read as the reverse complement.
ATATACAATTCTTCCTATATCGCTCAGTTGCCACTGTTTGGAAAAACCTTGAATTTTCATCACCAAAGCGGACCCATCTTATTGTGCAGCAATTTTTTCCAGTATTCTTTATGATATTGGAGCAAGCGCAGTAAGTGTTTTTTGAGAATTTTCCTAAAATTGGATTCTGGTATTGTTAAGGACCTGCGATCTTCAATCTGATCCAATTCTAGAATCGCTTTATCAGTATTTTCAATGGCCACTTTTAACCTTGAAATCTTTTTGCTCCAGTGACTGAGTGCATGCCTAACTGCCTTAAGTTTTTGGCAAAGAATGGAGGCGGAGTTCGATCGCTTATCAAATTTGATGGGCTTCTCCCAAGCCTGAGCCACAACATCCATAAACCCTGGATGAGCAATCCAGTATGTTTCAAATCTGAATAATTTACTCTTGGGGATTGTTGTCTGAATTACAACCGAGCAAGGAACATGATCAGAAACAAGACGACCAAGAGGTGTGACCATCGTGTTGGGGAAGGAGAGAGTCCAGTTTAATGTTGTGAAGAACCAGTCCAATTGTTCTAGGAGTGGATTTTGCTGCATATTAGACCATGTAAATTTCCTTCCCTTGATCGGTAGTTCAGTAAGATGTTGCTCGCGAATAAACTCGTTAAAGGTGAGCATATCGTTCAGATCCCCTCCTGGTTTATTACGGTTTTCAGGTGAGCGTATATAGTTGAAATCCCCAAGTAGGAGCCAATCTTCAGTTGAGGGAATATTGATAGCAAATAACCATTTGGTGAAGGTTTCCCTCTGCTCCCCTTGACATGGGCCATAGATATTAATCAATTTCCAACTGTGAGCTGATTGAGTAGAAGTGAAGTGTATACCCAGTGCCAAGGATTCAGATAAGAATACAGTACCCGAAAACATGCTACTGTTCCATATCGTGATTAGACCTCCTGATGCCCCTCTAGATGGAACGTAAGCAAATTTATCAAAACGCTTTGGGCATAAGGCCTTAAGAGAAGATGCATCAAACCTTTGCATCTTAGATTCTTGCAAACATATAACAGAGCAACCACTAGTGTTGATTGCATTAGAAAGGGCTAAATGTTTCTCAGGGGAATTAAAACCACGGACGTTCCAGCATAACACATTCCAGTTTTGCAAAAGAACCATAGATGAAAAGCAAAAGCAGGTAATTAAGCCGAGGCCGAAGGATCCTCCGGTTCCTTGGAGAGTTTAGCCATAGTTAGCTCGTCCGCTGGGATGGCACATAGCTGAGTGCCAATTGCCTGCATGGTGGAGATGGTCGTTGGAGGAGGAGCAGCTTCTTCTTGGTCTTCAGATTGTTGTCCTTCCATAATGACATTCAGTCCAACTGCAGCAGAAGGCACAATGCGGGGCTTCACTTTGGACTTGTTGGAGCGTGTATCTGTGGTCTGAACAATGCGGAAACCATCATACTTATTGTTTCTAGTACTGCGCCTGAGGGTTGAAGCATTAATCGGAGCAGCCATCTTCCCTTTACGCTGCCTAGAAGAACTGGTTGCAGAATGCAGACTCACCTCTGTTAACTGTAAATTGCTCCCCTGGTTAACTTCTTCAGTTATGGTACTCGGTTGGGGTGCAGTGTCGGACACGCTCAGAGCAGCAGTTGCAGCAGGTATATGTGCAGCAGTGGTGTCATCAGGGACGACCTCAATATTCTCTTCAAACTGTGAGGGCTCAAAGACAGAAGCAGGAACCGTCTGACTGGCAGTAGCTGAGTTTGAAGAGTGCCCAATGTCAGATGATAATTCAATGATCACCACTGAAGAGCCGAGAGGTGTCCCATTTACCTGAGAAGCCAACTGTGTGGACTGAATACCATCAGGTCCACTAGAAACCTGAACTTCCACCATGAGATTGTCCTGTCTCATACCATAACCTTGATTCCAGGGACCATAGGTGGCCATGAGAGGGTGCAGAGCAGAAAATATAGCAGTGTTCAGCTGTTGACGAGGTATAGGATCATTAAGCAGAAGCGCCATCAACATATCACCTTGAGAAGAGAGACCAAAATGCAGACCCTGACTATGCAGTTCCACAGAAACAGTAAGAACTTCAGCAGAGTTGTTGTCGACAGGAGGTGGTACAAACAGGTTATCCAGAGGGACCATTGCAAGAGCAGAAGTTTCAGAGCTACCATCATCTGACACAGCGATTGAATCGTTCCAAGCTTGTGTGGCGCTGTCAGTAATGTTGTTTTCAGGTGTCACTCCGTCCTGGACATTGAGGCCTTGTGCTGCCAACCATGCTTGGTAATTCATCAGGAAAGGTGGCATGGGTGGTGCAGGCGGCTCCGGCCAGGCCCCCCAGCCAGCATTATCATGTACCTGATCAGGGGCTTGACCCGCGGGGGGGGGGGGGGAGGATGATTCGGAGCTGCATTCTGCACAAGCCAGGCATGCACCTGTTGCTGGTATAACTGTTCGGCCGTCAGGTCAGGACCGAAGTATGGGTGAGGGTTGCCGTCCGGTGCGGGGGGTTCCTCGTCGGCGGGAGGCACTTCAGGCAGCAGTGCATTCCAGTCATTGCTCCGAAGAATCGTAATCTGCACAGTCCAACAGTCTCGAGCCCCACCCAGTTGCCAAACAACAAAACTTTTAGGAACAAGACGCAAGTGAATCACCCGAGCATTAACCAGCATAAAATGTCTGTCCTGGCGCGGATTGTACCAAGAAATCAGAGATCCAAAACCCCCTAGCGACTTGTTAATGTAATACTCTGTTTGATAATCGTAGGGGAAGCCAAAGTACATAAGCCAGATCTGTGGCCCAAAGGTGGTGGTGCGTCTGTTGAGTGTTTCATGGTGAGGTACAAAGGTAATCAGCAAATCCTCATCCTCCAGCTCTAAGGGGGTGGCCATAGCCGTATCTCTCATGAAGGAACCAACGAACCCAAAACCCCCAATGCTAAATGGATGATCACTGGATTCTGTAGTAAAGAGTTGAGCCTCATGAAGCAAACCTTCGATTGCGGTGCGGATTGCAGCCCGACGATGTAACGGGACGTACGCGCTGGCTTCTGCAACTGCGAGAAAATCGTGGTTGAGCGGAGGGATTGGGCTGACCACCATTCCGCTGTGCACCACCCGGTCGGCGGGCCCCGGTTCAACAGCAAACCCCAGCGGAAGGAACGGCACGAGGTTGAGGGGGTAGTTCGCCATGGGCGGAGAGGGAGGTAGCAGCAATGGTGGCAACTGTGGTGTGGCAGGGCTGGGCAGAGACGGCGATTGGGAAGTCGAGGCAGAAATTGGAACGTGAGGGGTAGATTGGGAAGATTGATTTTGTTTTGGTACCCTCTCCCAGCATTCCTTGTATTGGCGCCGTGTGCAGGCTTGTGCCACGTGCCCATATCGACCACAGCTCTCACACCGTAATGTTCTACGGGAAATCTTGCGTGACAGATATTGGGACCGCACAACTGAAGGAGGAAATCCGGAGGGATTATTAACTTTCCCAGGAATTAAAGATCGAGCAGCGGAATTAATCGGAATCCTGTTTAATCTAAACGGGCAAGTCAAAGCCTTGTGATCAGGCGCGGAGCAATAAATGCAAATTATCCGGGCTGGGCAAGATATTTTCTTATGTCCCCATTGAAGGCAACGAGAGCACAAAGAGGCCCAGTTAGCGGCCAGGTCCGAGATTGTTTCTGCTGAGTACGCAGCCTGGGCCAGGTTAGCCTTGTGATGGGCTGAAAGAGTGGGGGGGGGGGCAGTCTTTGTGAGGAGGCGCATATTTGAATGCCGAGGACAGAAAGCATTGTGGTAACGTAGGATAAGGAGCATTAATGATGCAATTAAAATTGCCCAAGCGGAGATAATTCGGTGATTGATTTTGCTCCAAATCTGCCTGTAGTAAAAATGTTCCAATAATGTAGGGGGGCCATAATGTGGCGGAATTACCGGTGTGCCAGCGGATAATGGCGCAAAAGACCCAAATTTGAATTGAGCGGCCGAAGAGTGTTCATGAGTTTTATGATGATCATGAGTAAGAGCATGAATCACCCCCGAAGAAGAAGCCTCCATACGATTCTTGTCAGAGAAAACCATATGATCCAAAGGAGTAATATTGAACTTGCTTAATTCATGACCCGATGATCGACTCCAATGAGTATCCTTCTTGAGAAAACTCAAATTTGATTTGACGGCCAACCGTCGACGGGCAGAAAGATCACTTAATGTCTCGTCAGCATGCCAGCGATGATCAAAAATTGGAGCTCTCGCAAAACGGCCATGGAAGAGATGAAAGTGACAAATGAAATCTGGCCAAATTCTATCCTTAAGCCCATATATGAAATGACCAACCTTGTTATTTGCCACAGAGAAACGAAATGATCTAGAATTAATTTGCATAACTCGAAATCCAGCACTAGAACCACCAAGGCAGCATTGCAGTGCCACACCCACTGAGTCCACAGTGAGAGGGAAGGAGGCCGAGGAAAAGGAGACCACCAAGAAGAACTCCTTGTGATCCCGAGAAGGAGAAAAATGCATCGTGGATCCAAACCTTTTTCTCACCTGATCTTCGAGGGCAATGCCCGGGGAGAAATCCCAATGGAGGAGTCCTTCCATCTAGATCAAAGATGGTAGATGCCATGGAGAAAGGTGGGAGAGAGGTTGCGTGGCTTCATCCCTGAGGATGAATGGCTAGTACTGGCAGAGCTAAGCTATTTCTTCTGTGTTCTTTGGTTAATACACCATTGATCTCACGATCTGCTATGGGTCGTGGATGATAGTAGAGAAAGGGGTGTAAATCAAGAGATTACTGTGTAGTAGATATAATTTAGAGAGCTAGTTAGACAAACGCATCATCTTCTCTATGGCGCATCGTCCACATTATACATATAAAGGCGAATCTTCTCATGTACACGTGTCTACTTAGTTCTCTTGAAGATAGTATACTACTTGACACACCTTTAGGTTTGAGTCAAATATCACACATGGCACAGAGAAGGTCAAGCACAAGCGAACGACTACACCCTCCAAGAAGGAAGCATGAAAGTGGAGAAGGAACCGTGAAGACGAGGGTGCGGGACATGGAGCCAGGAACGGCAACCCCAAAGGTCCAAGTTCCACGAAGTCTGCAAACTCGGGAGTCTCTAGACATGATCCAGTGTTCGTCTGGAATCGGTGACAACGCTTCTGGAATGTCCGGACTAAGTACCAGGAAGAGCTCGGAACCTCCAAACACAAGGGTATCTTGTGTTGCAATATGTGTGTTAATTTGTGTTTGTTTTCCTTGTGATTCCTTCTGTTTTCCCTCGTGATCTTCCTCAAATTTATTTACAGATCGTGAAGATCGTCCACCCTTGCAGCTTGCTCTATAACAAAATCAATCAAGCTTCTTTAAGAGCATCTCTAACCGATCTCTTATAATTTGGAGGAATATATATGGCCTCCTATCCTTAAGAAGAGTATATTTGTTCTTCTAAAAAAGTGTAGTTTCTAACAAACCCCTAAACTTAACTAATAAAAAAATTGAACACAAATTCGGTGCAAATTTGATCAAACTAGTCCATCATACTTGATTTGAACTCGATTCAACCACTAGCATAAACTATTTTAGATAACAATTAACCAAATCTAAACTAAAGATTACATAAAAATTAAACAAACTACTCATCATCACTATCAGTGATCTTGGCAATCATCCTATCCCATTCCTCGTCGATCATGGGGTGAGTGCCCTCGCCCGCTCCACCTCCACCGCTTCGCCGTTTCCGTCGCCATCAGACCCGAAGTCGTCGATGTCGCTGGAGCAAAGGTAGCGCTTACCTCGGAGGCGATATTCCTGGCGATCTGCGTCGCCGCCGCCGCCGCCGGCCGCTGGCCCTGTGACCTCCTCGTGAGGCTGGCTTGATGCACTAACGAGATGCCCTCTCTTCAGGTTCCCGTTCCCCTGACTAACAAAGTCAGGGTTTTGATGTCCTCCGGCAGCTACGCTGATCGTGAGTTCTCTTTATAAATCACTCCTGCAAAGTTGTGATCTGCTGTCCTCCGGCGGCTACGCCGGCCGAGAGTTTTTTCGTTGTTGATCACCGGATTCACGGCCTTCTCGTCGGAGGCTATCCGGTCATCATGAAAATTTTAAGCTGGAATTGTAACGGGCTCGGAAACGCCGCAGCAGTTCGTGCGTTGTTGGATGTCCAGCGAGCATGCAACCCAGACGTGATGTTTCTGTCAGAGACTCACTTGGAAAGCTACCCGGCTGAATGTTTACGAAGGAGATTAAACAAGGATCATAAATTGGTGTGTGCGGGAGATGGTCGGAAAGGTGGTTTGATACTGGTTTGGAAAAAAGAAGTGAAAATACAAAGGATGGAGCTTGACCCCATGTTCGTTGATGTAATGGTAGAAGATGAGAGCAATGTTAAGTGGAGACTGACGGGTATGTACGGCGAGTTCAGATGGGAAGATAAGTATAAAACTTGGGAAAGGATGCGTCGGTTGCATCAGATCAACAATTCACCATGGCTTCTAATTGGGGATTTGAATGAGATCCAGTTCTTGACTGAAAAGGTTGGTGGAAATCCTAGACCGCAACAGTATATGCAAGCTTTTCAATCTGCCATTCATGACTGTGAGCTAAGGGACATGGGTTTCCTGGGGGACCAGTTCACGTGGCAGCGAGGTCGCATTAGAGAGCGGCTAGACCGTGGCCTGATTAATGACTCTTGGGGTGCCCTATACCCCCATGCAGCTTTACAGAATCTAAGTTACAACCATTCTGATCATAGACCCTTGCTTGTGGACACGGAATATTACTTACCTAGCACTGGAAGTGGCAACCAGGTGAAGCGCTTTGAGGCTAGATGGTTGAGAGAAAATAGCTTTGCTGATCTAGTCCAGGAAACATGGCAGAGGGTTGAAACCAATCCGAACCTCACTTCGGTACAGGCCAAACTGGACCGTATGCATGGGATGTTCCATGATTGGGATCAGAGAGTGCTCAAGAAGCCAAAGAAGAGACTTCGGCAGACACAAAGGGAGTTGGAAAAATTAATGACCGGCCCTATGAATGATGAGACAGAGGAGAAGAGAAAAGAGCTTTCTGAATTGATTGAGTTTTTGCTAGAACTCGAGGAAATACATTATATGCAAAGATCGAGATCCAACTGGCTCCAGTTCGGTGATCGCAATACGGGTTTTTTTCAGGCATATGCTACGGCAAGACGGAAGAAATTTTTTATTAAAAAATTAAATGACGGACAGGGAAATATATTGGAAGGTACGACTCTTCTTAGTCCACATATACGAAGCTACTTTAATAACTTGTTCAGCTCAGAAGACAGGTTGATCCGGCGATACTACAAAAGGTCCAGTCCAAAGTGACAGCGCAAATGAATGATTTCTTAATTGCACCGTACACTGCAGATGATGTTCGCAAGGCTGTGTTTAGTATTGGTGATCTAAAAGCACCTGGACCGGACGGCCTCCATGCATTATTCTTCAAAAAGTTTTGGCATGTCCTGGGTGACGCCATTACACAGGAGGTATTATTTGCGTTAAATAATCGTCAGATTCCGGTTGAGTGGAACGACGTCTATTGTGCTGATTCCAAAAATAGACTCACCTGAAATGATTACTCGGTATAGACCAATAAGTCTATGCAACGTTTTGTATAAGATCATCTAAAAAATGTTAGCTCTGAGACTGAAGAGTATCCTGCCAGAAATTATTTCGCCAACTCAGAGTGCCTTTGTTCCTGGTAGATTGATAATGGATAATGTGTTGATTGCGTATGAGTGTATTCACAAAATCAAGAATAAAAGAGCTGGGCAGACAGGCTTGTGTGCAGTAAAGCTAGATATGCATAAGGCTTATGACCGTGTGGAATGGGTCTTTTTGAGAAGCATGATGCAGAAGCTTGGTTTTCATGCACAATGGATTGAGATGATTATGTCTTGTGTTAGCTCTGTGAGATACAAGGTTAGATTTAACTCTCATGAAACAGAAATTTTCACTCCGACGAGGGGTATTAGACAGGGGACCCTCTCTCCCCATATCCCTTATTTGTGTAGAAGGACTTTCTAGTATGTTGCAGTATGAAGAAGAAGTTGGTGGCATGGATTGGATTAGAGTGTGTAGAAATGCACCATCAGTTTCACACCTTTTATTTGCTGATGATTCTCTAATTCTCATGAAAGCAGATGTGTTAAATGCAACTTCCTTACAGCAGACGCTAGATACCTATTGCCAGAGTTCAGGACAAATGATGAGTTTGGCTAAGTCAAGTATTTTCTTCAGTCCAAATACAAGTGTAGTGTCAAAAGCGGAGATTTGTGAGATTCTGCACATTGATACAGAAGCATTATCTGACAAATACCTAGGCCTCCCAGCTCTAGTGGGAGCTGATAGAAGTGACTGCTTCAGACATTTTATAGAGAGAATTAAAATTAGATTATTGGGATGGATGGAAAAAAATATTATCTACAGGAGGGAAGGAGATCCTATTAAAAACTGTGGCCCAAGCTATTCATGTTTTTGCTATGTCTGTTTTCAGCTTGCCGAAGGGAATTTGTAAAGAGATCACGGATGCTATTGCACAATTCTGGTGGATGATGATAAGGAGACCCAAAAAATGCATTGGATGGCGTGGTGGAAGTTGTGTATCCCTGAGAGTGAAGGAGGCATGGGGTTCCTGTAACACCCCGCATGTAACTTGCCATATTTGTAACTCCGACTCTTGCCATTTCCGGCTATGTGATAGGTTTTTTCCCTCCGTTGTTGGGTTTTGTCTTTCGTTTTGTATTTTGTCATGTCATGCATTTTCATATCATATCATCATGTGCATTGCATTCGCATACGTGTTCGTCTCATGCATCCGAGCATTTTCCCCGTTGTCCGTTTTCCAATCCGGCGCTCCTATCTTCCCCGGTGCACCCTTCTAGTTTTCTTTCGTGTGCGTGTGTCAAACTTTCTCGGAATGGACCGAGGCTTGTCAAGTGGTCTTAATATACCACCCGGAGACTACCGGTCAAGTTTCGTTCCATTCGGAGGTCGTTTGGTACTCCAACGGTTAACCGGGCCTCCGCAATGTCCATTTGAGTGTCCAGCAAAAACCCCCTCCAAAACCAGCCCAAAGCCCACCAAACTCTCTTCCATGCTCTAGGTCGTTCGATCACGATCGTGCGGGCGAAAACCGCATCTTATTTGGAGTCTCCTAGCTCCCTCTACCTATAAATGAGTGGGCATCCCGAAAAACGAAATCTCAGACGAAACCCTAACCCTCTCCCTCCGCGCCGCGCCGGACGCGTCCGCCCGCGCCGGACACGTCCGCCGCGCCGCCCGGCCAACCCGCGAGCGCCACGTGGCCGCCTCCGGCCTCGCCCCGCCGCCGGCCCGCGGGGCCCGACTCCGGCCCCCGCGGCCCACGCCCGCCGCCGCGCGCCTGCCCCGCCGCCGCGCGCCGCCTCCGCCGCCGCCGGCCATCGCCATCGCCACCGGTCGCCGCCGCCACGAGCTTCCCCGCCGGTCCCGCGCGCTCGCCGCCCGCCGCCGGCCACCTTCCCCGCCGGAGCAGCCCCGCCGGCCTCGTCCTCCCCCACCGGCGCCGCCGCTCCCTCTGCCTTCCTTCCTCCTCCCGCCGGCGACGAGCTCGGGATCGAGCAAGCCTCCTCGATCCGATCTGGTATAGCACTGTTCCCGTTGACTTTCCCCGAGCTCCGTTTTTTTCCTAAGTCTGTGAATTCCATCAGCAAGTGCTTGTGTTCCCGATGCGATAACTTTGTGCATGTAGCTCCGATTCGCGCGTATAATATGTCAAATTGTTCGTCTCGTGATGCTCTTCATTTTGTTCAATTGCATAATTTTCATTCGAGGTCAACTTGATGCCCAAATCTTCGTTGGAAGAGGGCTAGTTGCTGTTAATCTCTGGTTCTTAACAGAACTTGGAGATTTGTCATTTTTGTATCATTTATTCTGTGCACCTTTTGAGCATGAGCTCTACATGTGTTTTGAAGTATGCCATTCCATCTTTCCAGTGGTATAGTCCATGTATTTTTGTGATCTATGTGGTGACTAGCACAAGCATGCAAAGTAGGTCCCGTAATATTTCTGATTTCAGGGACTTAGTGATTTCTCTAAGTCCTAGTCTGCTGTAATTTTGTTTCCATGAAAACTTGATGCTACAGAGAGATCCATGCATATTTTGGAGATGTTAAGTAGGGATGTTTTGTAGCTATAGTTGTAATTGATCCATTCCTGCAATTGTTTGCAATTTTAGAGTACCATAGCATGACTCAATCTTGCTCTACTTTTTCTATAAAATATTTCTGACAGATTCTTAACATGACATGCATTTTTGTCAAGCTTATTGTAGTTGATCCATACATGCTATGCAATTGTTCTTGCCATGGATAGCTTCATAAACATGCCATCTTGCTGTAGGTATGATTGGGTTGTCATGCATTGCTCTGTAGTGAGTGCATCAAGCTCACAAAGAGTCCTACATATTAATATTTCTGCCATGCTCTGTTTTCTGCTAAGTCTGAAACCTGATAACGAAACTTGCTATGTTTACATGCTTGCCATCATATCTTCTGGCCCTTTTTGGCTTATCGTCAGTAAGGGACTTTTGTAATGTGCATTTAGTAGAACACTACCATGCCTTGTTTTGCTATGTTAAGTTCCTGTAGCATGTTGATTTCGTGCTCTGAACATTGCTACCTGATGCTGTTTTCTGCCATGTCCAGTTTTCCACTAAGTCTGTGAACCTGTAATCTTTTACACTTTTGCCATGCTTGTTTGAGCTTGATATGTTATGAACTAGCAGTAGCTCAGTGTTCATCTTTTGTCAAGCATCTCCTGTAGATTACTGCCATGTGCTTTGTTGCTATGTTGGGGTGCTGTAGCATTGTTACTTGTTGTATTTTAAGTGCTATCTTGCTGTTAATCGCAGATTAGTGTCATTCTTGTTTTGCTCGCCATTTGCAAACCGTGCATCCGATTCCGGTGATCTTTATATCGATTTCGACCGAAATCATCTCATCTTTCCAGTGGCATGCTTGGTTTGCCAAGTTACTGCCATGTTCATCATTTTCCTTCCGGAGCACGCATACGCATCGCATACCATATCTTGCATATCATACATGTCTTGCATCATGTTGCTTGTGCATTTCTCGTTGTTGATTGTGGTTCCGTTTGTTTGTGTTCTTGTCTTGGGTAGAGCCGGGAGACGAGTTCGTGAACGAGGAACCTGTCGAGTACGCTTACGAGGATCAAGCTTTCGACAACTCTGAGAATCTTGCAGGCAAGATGACCACCCCTCGAAATCACTTCTATCTTTGCTATGCTAGTTGTTCGCTCTATTGCCATGCTCGCTACCTATCACTTGCTATATCATGTCTCCTATTTCAGCCATGTCAGCCCCTAACCATCTTTTCCTAGCAAACCGTTGTTTGGCTATGTTACCGCTTTTGCTCAGCCCCTCTTATAGCGTTGCTAGTTGCAGGTGAAGTTGAAGTTTGTTCTATGTCGGAACATGGATATGTTGGGATATCACAATATCTATTATTTAATTAATGCATCTATATATTTGGTAAAGGGTGGAAGGCTCGGCCTTATGCCTGGTGTTTTGTTCCACTCTTGCCGCCCTAGTTACTGTTATACCGGGATTATGTTCCTTGAGTTTGCGTTCCTTACACGGTCGGGTGATTTATGGGACCCCCTTGAAAGTTCGCCTTGAATAAAACTCCTCCAGCAAGGCCCAACCTTGGTTTTACCATTTGCGACCTATACCTTTTTCCCCCGGGTTTTCTAGAGCCCGAGGGTCATCTTTATTTTAAACCCCCGGGCCAGTGCTCCTCTGAGTATTGGTCCAAACTGTCAGTCGCCGGTGGCCACCAGGGGCAACTCTGGTCTGGCCTATCGGAAGCTTGGACAATCCGGTGTGCCCTGAGAACGAGATATGTGCAGCTCCTATCGGGATTTGTCGGCACATTCGGGAGGCTTTGCTGGTCTTGTTTTACCATTGTCGAGATGTCTTGTAAACCGGGATTCCGAGACTGATCGGGTCTTTCCGGGAGAAGGTTTATCCTTCGTTGACCGTGAGAGCTTATGATGGGCTAAGTTGGGACACCCCTGCAGGGTATTAACTTTCGAAAGCCGTGCCCGCGGTTATGTGGCAGATGGGAATCTGTTAATGTCCGGTTGTAGATAACTTGTCACTTGACCCAATTTAAAATACACCAAGTGCGTGTGTAGCCGTGATGGTCTCTTCTCGGCGGAGTCCCGGGAAGTGAACACGGTCTGTGTTATGTATGACGTAAGTAGGTGTTCAGGACCTCTTCTTGGTCATTGCTAGATGACGTCCGCTCCATTGCTTCTCTTCTCGCTCTCATTTGCGCAAGTTAGCCACCATATATGCTTTTGTCGCTGCAGCTCCACCTCTTTGCACCACCTTTTCCTACAAGCTTAAATAGTCTTGATCTCGCGGGTGTGAGATTGCTGAGTCCCCGTGACTCACAGATACTTCCAACACCAGTTGCAGGTGCCGACGATGCCAGTGCAGACGATGGCGTCGATCTCAAGTGGGAGTTCGACGAGGAACGTGGTCGTTATTATGTGTCTTTTCCTGATGATCAGTAGTGGAGCCCAGTTGGGACGATCGGGGATCTAGCATTTGGGGTTGTCTTATTTTCATCTGGATTTTGACCGTACTCGGTCTATATGATTGTATTTTGGATGATGTATGAATGATATTTATGTATTGTGTGAAGTGGCGATTGTAAGCCAACTCTTTATCCCATTCTTGTTCATTACATGGGATTGTGTGAAGATGACCCTTCTTGCGACAAAACCACTATGCGGTTATGCCTCTAAGTCGTGCCTCGACACGTGGGAGATATAGCCGCATCGTGGGCGTTACAAGTTGGTAATCAGAGCCATCCCCGACTTAGGAGCCCCCTGCTTGATCGAATCGCTGGCGTTGTTGAGTCTAGATTAAAAAATGTTTTGAGTCTTAGGATTATATATATCGGAGAGTAGGATTCTTTTACTCCTCAGTCCCTTCGTCGCTCTGGTGAGGTCTCCTGACGTAGAAGTTTTGACTACTCTCTCCTCAAATTTCACTAAATTTTTTTTTTTTAGGATCACGCGGGTATCTTGGAATCGTTCCGATCGATTTGTGACGAGAACATTGTTCTTGGTGCCTCCTGTCATTTAGGGGTTGTGGCAGTGTCCCGGGGAGTTGAGCTCCGAGGTGTTATCGTCACAATTTTATCGTTGCAGTTCTGAAATACCTGAGTTTCGCCGACATCGAAATCTCTTTTATGCAGTTGTTGGTGAGATCACCTCGACGCCACCCAGTACTGGGGCGGGAGTTCGGGAGTATTGCCATAACTTGCATAACGGATGTTTTTCGAAGGTTGAGGTAAACGATTTCCGAAGGGTTCTTGGTTATGTGTTGACGGATGGATACAGCTGGATCTAGGGATTGCTAGTTTGGGTGATATATATTTGTGTCCCCTGTATCCCCTACACCAGATTGCATAACCAGAAAGTTTCGGGAGTTTATAAGTGGGAATTCAAGTAGCCTTAGGATTTCTTTTCGACAGATGCATGATATGAGATTGGGGTTCGACGTCTAGTGGTCCGCCTGTATACGGTTGATTTTACAGTGGTCTCGTTGTGTCTTAAAGAGTCCATGGCTTTGCCGACTCAGGGACGCTTCGTATGTCATGTGCACAGCCTTGTACATGATGGTGCTGTACGATTGAGCCCGTGTGGGCCCCACCACGAAAACTTCGGACGAAATTTCTATCATATGTTTGTTCCGGCTTATTCTGCAAGCCAATACTTTGTTTTATTTTGTGTTTTGGTATTCGAGTTGCTTCGAATTCAGATGCTCATTCCATATCTTTTTCAAGTGGCTTCTCTACTTATGGAAATGTGACGATTTACTACAGAACTCATTCGTTCATCTTCGTGCGAATGTTATTATGAAGACTATATGTTGCAATTTCTATCCGTTTGATTCTACTTATCTTTTGTCTATCAAGATGCTAACGGATGTCACCCTCTTCAGGATGGCTCCGCCAACGCGTCAGAATCCGGATCGAAATGAAGGGAGTCAAGCGATCCCTCCGCCACCACCTCCACCTCCGGAGGCATGGCAATCAATCATGGCAGCCACCAACGCTAATGCTCAGATGATTCTGCAACTCTTGCAAGAACGTACTCAAGGGCAAGGCAATCAAGGCAATCAAGGTCAAGGCAACAATCAGTTTCACTTTGCCACTCTCAACCAGTTTCTCGCAAATCAGCCCAAGTCTTTCAGCTACTGTGCCGAGGCCACGGATGCCGATAATTGGCTCGTGGACATCAACAAGCATTTTGAATGTAGCAATGTCAGGCCTGAGGACTTTGTCAAGTTCGCTTCTTTCCAGCTCAAGGACCAAGCTGCTGATTGGTTTCAACAATACAAAGATTCCAGAGGAGGTCGTGTGATCACTTGGACTGACTTCTGTCGGGACTTCAAAGCGCACCACATTCCACAAAGTGTTGTTGAGAGCAAGCGTGAGGAGTTCCGCAATCTCAAGCAAGGAAACATGTCTGTGTATCAATATAACATTCAGTTTCAGAAACTTGCTCGCTTCGCTAAACAAGACGTTCCTGATGAGAAGAGCATGATCTATCACTTCCGAGGTGGCCTTAAAGAGGATCTGCAGTTAGCTCTCGTTCTTGTTGAGCCTACTCAGTTTGATCAATTCTACAATATGGCACTGAAGCAAGAGGCTGCTCAGCTCAAGTGTGAGGCTTCTAAGAAGAGAGTCAGGGACGCAGTTCAGTCTTCTTCTTCCTCACTTGTGTCAGCTAAGCAACAGAAGTTCTGGTTGCCTCCTCCTCCTCCGTTTCGTCAGCCTTACCAGCAGAAGAACAAAGGTGGCCATGGTTCTTCAAACTCTTCCAACTCTGGCTATCAGAACAAGTCTCAGAATCAAGCTCCCAAGTCCAATGCTCCTTATCACCGTCCACTCTCAGAGGTGACTTGCAACAAATGTCAGCAGAAAGGTCACTATGCTAACAAGTGCTTCAACCAGAGGCGTCTTCCTCCTCCTCCTCCTGTCAGATCTTCCAGCAATGCAGTGGTCAAGCATAATCCAAAGTTTGCAAAGGTGAACATGATGAATGCAGCTCAAGCGGAGGAATCTACTGATGTGATAATGGGTAATCTTCCTGTTAATGATATTCCTGCAAAAGTTCTTTTTGATACTGGTGCATCGCTTTCTTTCATTTCAAGACCTTTTGCATCCAAGCATGAATTGCTTTTCCAAGGATTGCCTAGGCCGTTAGCAGTTGTCTCTCCGGGCAAATGCATGAACGCAAGTTCCATGGTTCCGAATGTTACCATCAAGTTGGGCGATTATGCATTCCAGTCTTCTCCAATTGTTCTTGGCGACTCGGATATTGATCTTATTCTCGGGATGGACTGGCTTTCTAAGCACAAGGCTCAACTTGATTGTGCTGCCAGAGAAATTCAACTGACACACTCGTCTGAGGATGTGATTGTTTTTGCCGCTCGTGATGAAACCATTCGGTTTTTCTCTCTCAATGAGAAGGGCGAATTGGATGCCATCTCTCAAATTCCAGTCGTTTGCGAATATCAAGATGTCTTTCCAGAAGAGCTTCCGGGTATGCCTCCGCACCGGCCAGTTGAGTTCGTTATCGAACTAGAGCCTGGTACTGTACCCGTTTGCAAGTGTCCATACAAGCTTGGACCAAACGAGCTGAAGGAATTGAAGAAGCAGCTCGATGAACAAGAACGTCTGGGTTTGATCAGACCGAGTTCTTCTCCATGGGGTTGTGGTGTTCTTTTTGTCAAGAAGAAGGATGGCACGGACCGACTTTGTGTCGACTACCGTCCATTGAACAAGAAGACAATCAAGAACAAGTACCCACTTCCCAACATCAATGAGCTATTTGAGCAACTCAAGGGCGCTAAAGTTTTCTCGAAGCTTGACCTTCGTATGGGTTATCATCAGATTCGCATTCGTGAAGAAGATATTCCCAAGACAGCATTCAGAACGAGTTTTGGTTCCTATGAATATACTGTCGTGTCTTTCGGCCTTGTCAATGCTCCTCCAGTGTTCTCGCGGATGATGAATTTCATCTTCAACCCCTATACCAATGAATTCGTTCTGGTGTATCTCGACGATATCTTGGTTTTCTCCAAGAACAAGCAGGATCATGCCAAACATTTGCGATTGGTGCTCGACAAGCTCAGAGAGTATCAATTCTATGCGAAGTTCTCCAAATGTGAGTTTTGGCTCGATGAAGTTCTTTTCCTTGGTCACATCATCTCTGCCAAAGGCATCGCTGTTAACCCCGAGAAGGTGTCCGCAGTTCTGGATTGGGAACCTCCTCAAAATGTCAAGCAGCTCCGCAGTTTTCTGGGTCTTGCAAGTTATTGCCGAAGATTCGTTGAGAATTTTTCCAAGATTGCAAAGCCTCTTTCCAACCTCCTACAGAAGCATGTGAAGTATGTCTGGTCTCCTGAGTGTGACGTTGCTTTCAACACTCTCAAACAGAAACTAGTCACAGCTCCTGTCTTGACTCCTCCTGATGAATCCAAGCCGTATGAAGTTTTCTGTGATGCTTCTCTCCAAGGTCTCGGTGCTGTGTTAATGCAAGAGAAGAAAGTTGTGGCCTATACCTCTCGACAGTTGAAGCCCAACGAGAAGAACTACCCCACTCACGATCTTGAGTTGGCGGCAGTTGTCCATGCATTGGTTACATGGAGACATCTCTTGTTGGGAAGACAAGTGGACATTTTCACTGATCACAAGAGTCTCAAGTATATCTTCACTCAGCCCAATCTCAACCTCAGGCAGACTCGATGGGTCGAAATGATTCAAGAGTACAATCCGAGTATCGAATATACTCCAGGCAAAGCAAATGTCATTGCAGATGCTTTAAGCAGGAAAGCTTATTGCAACAGCTTAATTCTCAAGCCGTTCCAACCGGAGCTTTGTGAAGCTTTCCGCAAGCTGAATCTCCAAGTTGTTCCTCAAGGCGTTCTTGCCAACCTCATTGTATCTCCTACTTTGGAAGATCAAATTCGTGAGGCACAACTCCTTGATGCCATGGTAAAGAAGGTGAAACGTGGTATCGACAAGGGTCTTTCCAAATACAAGTGCTATCGCATTGACGACAGAGACACTTTGTTCTTCGAGGACCGGATTGTGGTTCCGAAAGGTGATCTAAGGAAAGTCATAATGATCGAGGTGCACAATTCTCTCCTTTCCATTCATCCTGGAAGTACGAAGATGTATCATGACCTCAAGCAGTCGTATTGGTGGACTCGAATGAAGCGAGAAATTGCTCAATTCGTGAATGAATGTGATGTCTGCCGAAGAGGGAAAGCAGAACACCAACGACCAGCTGGTCTCCTCCAACCTCTTGCTATTCCGGAATGGAAGTTTGATCATATTGAAATGGACTTCGTGACTGGATTTCCCAAGTCCAAGCGCGGAAATGACGCTATCTTCGTTGTCATTGACAAGCTCTCTAAAGTGGCTCATTTCCTTCCTATCAAAGAATCCATCACAGCAGCTCAGCTGGCAGAGCTCTACACCTCCAGAATTGTCTCCTTGCACGGCATTCCACAATTGATTTCTTCTGATCGTGGAAGCATCTTCACCTCTAAGTTCTGGGACTCCTTCCAGAAGGCCATGGGCACTAACATTCGCTTCAGCACAGCTTTCCATCCCCAAACTAGTGGCCAAGTCGAGCGAGTCAATCAAATTCTTGAAGATATGCTCAGGGCTTGTGTCATTTCCTTTGGCATGAAATGGGAAGATTGTCTTCCATATGCTGAATTCTCCTACAACAACAGCTTCCAAGCGAGTTCGGGCAAAGCCCCATTCGAGATTCTATATGGCAGAAAGTGCCGTACTCCTCTCAATTGGTCAGAGACTGGTGAACGCCAACTTCTTGGCAATGACTTAATCACTGAAGCTGAAGAAATGTGTAAAGTCATCCGTGATAATCTCAAAGCCGCGCAATCGCGCCAGAAGAGTTACTATGATAGTAAGCATCGTGATTTGGCTTTCGAGATCGGAGACCATGTCTACCTCCGCGTCTCTCCAATGAAAGGCACTCGTCGCTTCGGTATCAAAGGGAAGCTTGCCCCTAGATACGTGGGTCCTTTCAAGATCATTGGCAAAAGAGGCGACCTCGCCTATAAACTTGAGCTTCCTTCCAACTTCGCGAACGTGCACGATGTGTTCCACGTGTCACAGCTCCGCAAGTGCTTCAAGACGCCTGAGCGCACTATCGACTTCGAAGAGATTGACCTCCAAGAAGATTTGTCTTATCATGAGCACCCCGTTGCTATTCTGGAAGAAACTGAGCGCAAGACTCGCAACAAGTCTATCAAATTCCTGAAAGTGAAGTGGTCGCACCATTCCGACCGGGAAGCCACCTGGGAACGTGAGGACCATCTCCATTCCGAATATCCGGAGTTCTTTCAGTCCTAGATCTCGGGACGAGATCCTCTCGTAGTGGTGGAGTGTTGTAACACCCCGCATGTAACTTGCCATATTTGTAACTCCGACTCTTGCCATTTCCGGCTATGTGATAGGTTTTTTCCCTCCGTTGTTGGGTTTTGTCTTTCGTTTTGTATTTTGTCATGTCATGCATTTTCATATCATATCATCATGTGCATTGCATTCGCATACGTGTTCGTCTCATGCATCCGAGCATTTTCCCCGTTGTCCGTTTTCCAATCCGGCGCTCCTATCTTCCCCGGTGCACCCTTCTAGTTTTCTTTCGTGTGCGTGTGTCAAACTTTCTCGGAATGGACCGAGGCTTGTCAAGTGGTCTTAATATACCACCCGGAGACTACCGGTCAAGTTTCGTTCCATTCGGAGGTCGTTTGGTACTCCAACGGTTAACCGGGCCTCCGCAATGTCCATTTGAGTGTCCAGCAAAAACCCCCTCCAAAACCAGCCCAAAGCCCACCAAACTCTCTTCCATGCTCTAGGTCGTTCGATCAAGATCGTGCGGGCGAAAACCGCATCTCATTTGGAGTCTCCTAGCTCCCTCTACCTATAAATGAGTGGGCATCCCGAAAAACGAAATCTCAGACGAAACCCTAACCCTCTCCCTCCGCGCCGCGCCGGACGCGTCCGCCCGCGCCGGACACGTCCGCCGCGCCGCCCGGCCAACCCGCGAGCGCCACGTGGCCGCCTCCGGCCTCGCCCCGCCGCCGGCCCGCGGGGCCCGACTCCGGCCCCCGCGGCCCACGCCCGCCGCCGCGCGCCTGCCCCGCCGCCGGGCGCCGCCTCCGCCGCCGCCGGCCATCGCCATCGCCACCGGTCGCCGCCGCCACGAGCTTCCCCGCCGGTCCCGCGCGCTCGCCGCCCGCCGCCGGCCACCTTCCCCGCCGGAGCAGCCCCGCCGGCCTCGTCCTCCCCCACCGGCGCCGCCGCTCCCTCTGCCTTCCTTCCTCCTCCCGCCGGCGACGAGCTCGGGATCGAGCAAGCCTCCTCGATCCGATCTGGTATAGCACTGTTCCCGTTGACTTTCCCCGAGCTCCGTTTTTTTCCTAAGTCTGTGAATTCCATCAGCAAGTGCTTGTGTTCCCGATGCGATAACTTTGTGCATGTAGCTCCGATTCGCGCGTATAATATGTCAAATTGTTCGTCTCGTGATGCTCTTCATTTTGTTCAATTGCATCATTTTCATTCGAGGTCAACTTGATGCCCAAATCTTCGTTGGAAGAGGGCTAGTTGCTGTTAATCTCTGGTTCTTAACAGAACTTGGAGATTTGTCATTTTTGTATCATTTATTCTGTGCACCTTTTGAGCATGAGCTCTACATGTGTTTTGAAGTATGCCATTCCATCTTTCCAGTGGTATAGTCCATGTATTTTTGTGATCTATGTGGTGACTAGCACAAGCATGCAAAGTAGGTCCCGTAATATTTCTGATTTCAGGGACTTAGTGATTTCTCTAAGTCCTAGTCTGCTGTAATTTTGTTTCCATGAAAACTTGATGCTACAGAGAGATCCATGCATATTTTGGAGATGTTAAGTAGGGATGTTTTGTAGCTATAGTTGTAATTGATCCATTCCTGCAATTGTTTGCAATTTTAGAGTACCATAGCATGACTCAATCTTGCTCTACTTTTTCTATAAAATATTTCTGACAGATTCTTAACATGACATGCATTTTTGTCAAGCTTATTGTAGTTGATCCATACATGCTATGCAATTGTTCTTGCCATGGATAGCTTCATAAACATGCCATCTTGCTGTAGGTATGATTGGGTTGTCATGCATTGCTCTGTAGTGAGTGCATCAAGCTCACAAAGAGTCCTACATATTAATATTTCTGCCATGCTCTGTTTTCTGCTAAGTCTGAAACCTGATAACGAAACTTGCTATGTTTACATGCTTGCCATCATATCTTCTGGCCCTTTTTGGCTTATCGTCAGTAAGGGACTTTTGTAATGTGCATTTAGTAGAACACTACCATGCCTTGTTTTGCTATGTTAAGTTCCTGTAGCATGTTGATTTCGTGCTCTGAACATTGCTACCTGATGCTGTTTTCTGCCATGTCCAGTTTTCCACTAAGTCTGTGAACCTGTAATCTTTTACACTTTTGCCATGCTTGTTTGAGCTTGATATGTTATGAACTAGCAGTAGCTCAGTGTTCATCTTTTGTCAAGCATCTCCTGTAGATTACTGCCATGTGCTTTGTTGCTATGTTGGGGTGCTGTAGCATTGTTACTTGTTGTATTTTAAGTGCTATCTTGCTGTTAATCGCAGATTAGTGTCATTCTTGTTTTGCTCGCCATTTGCAAACCGTGCATCCGATTCCGGTGATCTTTATATCGATTTCGACCGAAATCATCTCATCTTTCCAGTGGCATGCTTGGTTTGCCAAGTTACTGCCATGTTCATCATTTTCCTTCCGGAGCACGCATACGCATCGCATACCATATCTTGCATATCATACATGTCTTGCATCATGTTGCTTGTGCATTTCTCGTTGTTGATTGTGGTTCCGTTTGTTTGTGTTCTTGTCTTGGGTAGAGCCGGGAGACGAGTTCGTGAACGAGGAACCTGTCGAGTACGCTTACGAGGATCAAGCTTTCGACAACTCTGAGAATCTTGCAGGCAAGATGACCACCCCTCGAAATCACTTCTATCTTTGCTATGCTAGTTGTTCGCTCTATTGCCATGCTCGCTACCTATCACTTGCTATATCATGTCTCCTATTTCAGCCATGTCAGCCCCTAACCATCTTTTCCTAGCAAACCGTTGTTTGGCTATGTTACCGCTTTTGCTCAGCCCCTCTTATAGCGTTGCTAGTTGCAGGTGAAGTTGAAGTTTGTTCTATGTCGGAACATGGATATGTTGGGATATCACAATATCTATTATTTAATTAATGCATCTATATATTTGGTAAAGGGTGGAAGGCTCGGCCTTATGCCTGGTGTTTTGTTCCACTCTTGCCGCCCTAGTTACTGTTATACCGGGATTATGTTCCTTGAGTTTGCGTTCCTTACACGGTCGGGTGATTTATGGGACCCCCTTGAAAGTTCGCCTTGAATAAAACTCCTCCAGCAAGGCCCAACCTTGGTTTTACCATTTGCGACCTATACCTTTTTCCCCCGGGTTTTCTAGAGCCCGAGGGTCATCTTTATTTTAAACCCCCGGGCCAGTGCTCCTCTGAGTATTGGTCCAAACTGTCAGTCGCCGGTGGCCACCAGGGGCAACTCTGGTCTGGCCTATCGGAAGCTTGGACAATCCGGTGTGCCCTGAGAACGAGATATGTGCAGCTCCTATCGGGATTTGTCGGCACATTCGGGAGGCTTTGCTGGTCTTGTTTTACCATTGTCGAGATGTCTTGTAAACCGGGATTCCGAGACTGATCGGGTCTTTCCGGGAGAAGGTTTATCCTTCGTTGACCGTGAGAGCTTATGATGGGCTAAGTTGGGACACCCCTGCAGGGTATTAACTTTCGAAAGCCGTGCCCGCGGTTATGTGGCAGATGGGAATCTGTTAATGTCCGGTTGTAGATAACTTGTCACTTGACCCAATTTAAAATACACCAAGTGCGTGTGTAGCCGTGATGGTCTCTTCTCGGCGGAGTCCCGGGAAGTGAACACGGTCTGTGTTATGTATGACGTAAGTAGGTGTTCAGGACCTCTTCTTGGTCATTGCTAGATGACGTCCGCTCCATTGCTTCTCTTCTCGCTCTCATTTGCGCAAGTTAGCCACCATATATGCTTTTGTCGCTGCAGCTCCACCTCTTTGCACCACCTTTTCCTACAAGCTTAAATAGTCTTGATCTCGCGGGTGTGAGATTGCTGAGTCCCCGTGACTCACAGATACTTCCAACACCAGTTGCAGGTGCCGACGATGCCAGTGCAGACGATGGCGTCGATCTCAAGTGGGAGTTCGACGAGGAACGTGGTCGTTATTATGTGTCTTTTCCTGATGATCAGTAGTGGAGCCCAGTTGGGACGATCGGGGATCTAGCATTTGGGGTTGTCTTATTTTCATCTGGATTTTGACCGTACTCGGTCTATATGATTGTATTTTGGATGATGTATGAATGATATTTATGTATTGTGTGAAGTGGCGATTGTAAGCCAACTCTTTATCCCATTCTTGTTCATTACATGGGATTGTGTGAAGATGACCCTTCTTGCGACAAAACCACTATGCGGTTATGCCTCTAAGTCGTGCCTCGACACGTGGGAGATATAGCCGCATCGTGGGCGTTACAGTTCCGTGACCTCTACTCTTTTAACTTGGCAATGTTGTCCAAGCAATGTTGGAGGTTGATCAATGACCCGCATTCTTTGGTTGCGAGAGTTCTCAAGGCAAAATATTACCCAAATGGTTCCCTTATTGATGCTACACCAAAAAATGGATCGTCCTTCACATGGCAGAGTATTTTGAAGGGGTTGGAAACTTTCAAGAAAGGATACATTTGGAGGATTGGGACTGGTGAACATGTTAACATATGGACGGATCCGTGGATTCCCTCTAGTCCGGATAGAATGGTGATATCACCGAGGGGTCAAACGGTCCTA
The DNA here is from genome assembly GCF_002575655.3 of Aegilops tauschii subsp. strangulata. NCBI lineage: Eukaryota > Viridiplantae > Streptophyta > Magnoliopsida > Poales > Poaceae > Aegilops > Aegilops tauschii. The sequence continues at coordinate 118,772,890 of NC_053039.3, read as the reverse complement.
ACCAAAGTTTGTGAATTAATAGATATGGCTAATGGTACGTGGGATGAGGCGCTAATAATAAGTTTATTCAGTCCAGTGGATGCCCGCAGAATTATTCAGATTCCACTACACTTCCATGGTTTTGATGACTTTGTGGCATGGCACCCGAACAGGACAGGTATTTTCTCAGTAAAGAGTGCATATCATATGCAGTGGATGCATAGTTTTCGGGCGCATGCAAATACGATGGGACACCCTGGTGGCTCTACCACTCGGGCAGTGTGGAATACTCTCTGGAAACTTCAGATTCCACGTAAAGTACAGATTTTTTGTTGGCGAGCACTACGAGGAGTTATCCCACTAAAAGCTATACTTACTAACAGGCACATTGGTTCCAATGGTGCTTGTCCTATCTGTCATCAAGGGGCCGAGGATATCCGTCACTTAATGTTTTTATGCTCAAATGCACGACACTTGTGGACGAAGCTGGACATCACAAATATCATCGACCAAGCGATCCAGGTTGATAGATCGGGGTCTGCGATCTTGGAATTTATCTTATCATTGCCGGACCAGCAGCTTGAGATGCACCCAATAATTAACTTCAAACAAGTAATAGCCGTTGGGGGCTGGTACCTTTGGTGGATCCGTAAAAAAGTGACGCACAATGAATCAATTCCTCCCCCTTGGAGGTGGGCACTCTCTGTGTTATCAATCTCAAGCAACCATCAGAGGGCTACATCGCTGGTGAGAATTTCCCCTGAAGCAAAGTGGTGTAAGCCGGACCCTCGGTTCATTAAGTTAAATGTTGATGCGGCGTACTACTCGGACGAAGGGGTAGGTGCTACGGCGGCTATCCTGCGTGATGACAAAGGTAATTTCTTGGGAGCCCAATGCAAGTTTATACCTGTTGCGGTGGATGCAATAACAACAGAAGCGTTAGCCATGCGAGACGGACTGATTTTTGCTAACTCCTTTGGGTGTAACCAGGTAGAAGCTGAATCAAATTCTTTGCAAGTACTCAATTATTGTGATGGACAAACCATATGGTGGGACTCGGCGGCGGCAATATTCGCAGAATGTTTGGACACTAGTACTTCAATAGGGAAGGTCGTTTATAAGCATTGTTATAGATCTTGTAATCAAGTGGCTCATATGCTAGCTCATTTTAGTTACTGTAATAAGACTTCATTTAGTTGGTTGGACGAGCCCCTTGACAATAGCTCGTAGACGATGTAAACATTATTTAAGTTTTAATAAAGCTAGCCATGATGGCCTTTCCTAAAAAAAGGTTGATGACCATCGTCGTCGCCCCGACCTATAGAGCTTGTATTGCCGGCACTCTTTTTCGATGCGCTCCAGGTACACGCGGCGGAGCTCCGCCATGTATTCCTCGTCGGTGCACTCCGCCTCGAGGCACTCACGGGCCTCCAAATTTTCCCGCGGCTCGTGTGCGGAAGCCACACGGAGATGACGGGGGCCAAAGCCGACAAGCCATCCGGGAAGTTTAGATGGGTCGGGCGTTTGCGCCGAGGAGGCACGCGAACATGATGCCATACGCCCGCGATGCCTGCACCGCTGAGTGATAGGAACTGATCCAGTGGGTTTCACGGTTGGTGATTTCCGCCACGCACGTCCCCCAAGCACATTGCCGCACGCCGAGGTACCCCCTCCGTGGCGCCGACGGCGATGGCAGGTCAGGGAACCGGGACGCGCCACCACAGGAGGAGGTGCCGCCGGGGCCATAGGTTGGGGAGCATGGAGCGGCGCTTCTGATCGACATCGGGGAATAACGGCGGTTGGATCCGGCCATTTTGGGCGGCGGGGCGGCGGCGGAGTGGATACAGCTGCGTGTCGGCGATGAATAACGGTGACGTTGAAGCTTCTTGTTTTTCTCCCCACAATGTGTAAAATAGCAGGCAGCTAGCTCCCCATAACGGTGGTTGGATCCGGCCATTTTGGGCGGCGGGGGCAGGGCGGCGGAGTGGATACAGCGGTGCGCCGGCGGGGATGCAGGGAGCTTGGGCGGCAGCGGAACGGATAAGGTCGGGCGATGGGGGAGAGATGTGAGATTTTTACTCCAACAGTGGGCGGCCGAGTGTATTTAAGGGTCGGGGTAGGCCCAGATTAAAAATTATCCTCCTCTAACGGTTTTAGTTGATCGGTGAAGTGTTGTTTGGAGGAGTAAAACCAAAATTTCACTTCTCTAACGCTTATTAGGGGTTCGGTAAGAGATACTCTATGGTGGGATGTTTATGTTTGCTGGTCCAAGTGTATTGCCGCCATTTATGTGAATCTCTCTCAGCCCAATAGTATGGATAATCAAATTAAAGATATCCATAGCACGGGGACGTTGAAGCTTCTTGTTTTTCTCCCCACAATGTGTAAAATAGCAGGCAGCTAGCTCCATCTTTGAATTCCTCATGTGCGCCCCATAGACAAACAATAGGCCCCACTTAGTTTTTCTTTCACCACATCCCATAGAAGTAATTGCATGATAGTATATGCCATGCTCACTGGAGATAATCTCCAACCTCTCTTTTTCACACCACATAAAATCCCTCCAGCTTTTCCCACAGAAGGAATCACTTCCAACAAAATAACATAAGGATCCAATTTTCTAAAGAAACCAGCAGAAGATTTCTTTTTCATAGTTTCCTTAAGCACAAGGAAATCAAGGGAATGACCTTCTATTAAACAAGAGAGGCAGGAAGCCGGTCCCCCACCTCCCTTCTTTCAATTCTATAATCACATTCATTTTATCTCTATGAGGGTTTCCCACCCTGGTAGGCAGAGGATGGGCAGAACTAGCAGCATTATTAAGGGTTGGAGTACTGGTCACGGGTCTAGACACAACCACATTACTTTCTTCTTGGACATAACAACTGAAAAAGAATCCTCATTAATAGAGGCAATAAGCCTCTGGTCTATCTCAATGGGGGTGTCCACCCCTTTCTGATTAGTTATATATAAACTATAAAGTACTATTAACATTAGCATCAACAGCAACAGGAATATCAATATCATTATTCATCCTGGTTTTCTCAAGTTCCATAATAATTTCCACACAAGCAAAATCATCATCAGGAATAATCACAACCAACTTAGCAGCCCTAAGCATCAATTGTTTATTGGATAAGGCATCAAAAGAATTGGATTTAGGGTTAATAGGAGTACCATCCAGGTTCCTCTTTCTTGTCAATGCAGCAGCTCTAGTTCCCACGTTCTCCATGTTATTCTGCACACATCTCTTCAGGGAATAAAGGTAGAGCGGGAATCACCACTTCTCAGAAGAACTGCTAGGAGATTGGGGCATACATGCCGCATCAGATTGCAGTCCACTATCATCATTATCCTCCACCTCAAGCCTTCAACCACCTGGGGACAGTTGGTGACCACATCCACAAAAGATCCACTTCTCTAAATATTGCTGGGGACAGTTAGTGACCACAGCCAGGTCTTATGTATAGTACGTATCATTCTTTGTGAATTATTTTCTTCTGAAACAAAATCTAGTAGGCACTGGTTTACGATCGAAGTGTTAAAGAAACCAATTATATGTATATGCTTATGCCACCTTTGGTTTCTGTAATAACAGAATCATGCACATGATTGGTTTATTCAAGATTCCTCGTTTCTCTAAAAGATAAATAAAGAACAGGTTCAGGTCCAAACAAAGAATCCCATGAAATTAAAAAAAATGTATACTAAACCGTTGTAACAACATGGAGGATCCTGCATGTGAAGTAATGTGGTTCAGGAGATCACACATGATAGGAGACGTCTGACCAATTAAGCTTTATATATGCATCCTGGTCTGAAGTAACGAGTGTAGTTTCTAGAATCAATTCTAAATTGCAACTGTATATACAACTGCAACAATTGGTGTATATACAGCTGTAACAACTGGGTGCAGGAGGCCGCACATGTGAATCGGCGTTATTCATCTCCAGGTGTCAGTTCAACGCTCTAAGTAGCCTCAAGACCAGAATAACGCACCTCCTCACCATGAACAGGTCATGAATAAGAAGAGAAGCTAGCCCCCGTAAGGTTGAACAGAAGTTGAGCAGCGATGAGAATTCACATAACAAACTCCCCCATGACCGGTAGACACAGTCACCATGGAGCGCTGTTGGGGTGCAGTCTGAAACACCAGAAACTCAAGGAGGATTTGGAAGCAATCATCCTCCGCAGAATCGAGTTTGCATGATGTGAAATGTTTGTTTTCCAGGAGAACAGCATTTGCACACAAGCATAAGAATCCTTTTGGAAATCAGCAGCCCTGCAAAAAAAAAGGAGATAAATGAGAAATTCTTAACAAGTCTTCATCTTCAATGAGAAGTTGAGACAATTGCTGTGTTGCATTTTTTATTACCACTCCAAGGTCGCTGCTTAATATGCCAAGGCACAAATAACTTTTAGCAACACACATAATATGAAGCTACGGACTGCTCTTCTTGGGATACTTCTGCCATCCTAATTACAGAAAGCATCACAGTCTCCACGGCCAGATTTGTGTGTGAGCAGCTTTAAGACTCTAAAAGTACATAGAATTATAGGAATGTTGCACCCGATGTTACATGTTTACTGAGGACTACTAGAAATTTCTGAATACCCTTTGTTTCAAACTAAATTTCCTAATCCTCTTTAATTCAATTTTCATATACAACCCAAAATAAAATGAAACTAGTCCTAGAAGTACATGAAATTCACTTTATGTTAGCTTGCGGTCTTTCCTCTCCAGTATTCGCAAATTAAAAGCAGCTATAATATTTTGCATGAAGTTCATCCCTTTAAGTAGAGAATTCACCGAAACATGCAAAGAGCTAGAAGAAACATACTGACTTCTTCTGCAAAGATTTTCAGACAGAAATGTGCAAATCCATATCATTCCTGAAATGCACTACAAAGCAATGGGCGCTGAGAAGTTCCAGGTGATTCATCTGGAAATAAGATTTAACAGTTATACTTTACTCGATAAGAAAATGAGCAGGACAAATGAAATATCATCAAAACAGATTGCAAGGAGCGGTTATGGACAGTGGTGTTGGTCTACTGCACCTTAGCAAAGATGAGCCAGTTGTGAGCCTTCATTGCAGGAGGAGGGCAATCATTCATGTGCCAAATAGCATGTAGATACCAAATCACAACTCACACATTGACAACTCGGGCATGCATTGCAGGCTCTGTGGTACGATTAGAACCACAATCCAACTGAACATTTCTGATGTGACATTTGTTCATCAACTGTCCTGCCTCACTGAATCGACCCATTTTAGTAAGTGCAGAAACAATTGGCCAGTATGAGTGATGATGATCGGTCACAGTACAGCCACTAGACTCAGTTGCAGCTAGAATTTCTTTGGCATCATCAACTCTCTTTTCATCACAAAGAGCTTTAATCAGGATGTTGCATGTGTAACCGTCTGGAACAACACCTAATCTTAGCATGGCATTAAAAATACTACGAGCTTTATCTACTTTCTTCATTCTGCAAAAACTCAAAATGGGAGCATTGAAGGAATATGCATCGGGAGTAATGCCATCTATTTTCATTTTATTAAGAAGATCAATGGCCTTGTTAACGTGCCCGACTGAACAAAGCGCGCGCATTAGTACATTGTAAGTATGAGCATTTGGTCTAACACCCCACTCTGCCATCTCACTGAAGCAATCAAACGCATCATCCATCTGATGGGCATGGCATAGCCCGTCAATGAGGGAGGTAAAAGTAATGATATCTGGCATGAAACCATCTTCCATAAGCAACTTAAGAACAGCCTTTGCATTATGTACATCCCCTAACTTTGAGTAACCACTTATCAGTATATTAAAGGTAACAAGGTTTGGAAGGAAACCTTTCTCTCGCATTTGTTTTATAATCTCCACTGCCCTATCCACTGCACCTTCCTTGACAAAGCAATCTATCACCATGTTATAAGATGCCACACTAGACAAGAGCCCATCTAAAACCATGCGCTCTAAATAGTGGTTTGCCTTTGAAGAACTTTTGCAGTCCAGTAAGGATTTGATGATCATAATATAGACATGAAATCCAGGATTCCCGCCTTTCTTTACGAAATCATCAACCAACTCACACAAATCACTCAACTCCAGGCACTTCACAGCACAAGAGACCACAATGCCAAACATAGCATTGTCGAGGAGAAGACCCCTAGTTTTCATCTTCTTCACGACCTCAACTACCTCTTTGGCCATCTCGTTCTTTGATAAGCAATACAGCATAGTATGCCACGCACTTGGGTGCAGTGGAGGCTGACATCCTATCCACTCACTAAGCATCTCATACGCCTTGTGGCTCCCCAAGCACCGGAACGCACCATGAACCAAAGTCCTGTACGAGGCCTCATTCGGCGATACACCCTTATCCTTCATCGTATTGAACACATGAAGTGCGTCCTCTGGCCTGCCAGCATTGCAGAACCCATCAACCAGCATCGTGTAAGTGAACACATTCGGCTTGATCCCGACGCCCTCCATCTGCCTCACCAGCCGGAGCGCCTCATCGACGATCCCACTACGACAGACCCCGTGAACGAGTGTGTTGTAGGTGAAGCAGTCCGGCTGGCACCCATCCGCAGGCATCTGCTGGAACCTGAGGTATGCCGTGTCGACGGCGCCAGCCCTCACAGACGCGGCGATCAGGGCGTTGTACACCGCCGTGCTGGGCCTCAGCCCGAGACGCGGCATTTGCACGAACACCTCGTGCGCGTACTGCGCGAGGCCCAGCCTGCCCCAGCTGGCGATCATGGAGCAGAGCAGCTCCTCGGAGACCTCGCACCCGCAGCCCCTGACCTCCGCCACCAGCGCCGCGGACAGCACGAGCGGCCCGCGCCGCCACAGCGCGTCCTCCAGGGCCCGCCGCACCGAGGCGTCCCGCGCGAAGTGGGTCCCGAACCGCGACGCCCAGACGTAGAGGCGGACGCAGAGGCGTGGCTCGAGGGGCACGGCGGCGTGCAGCACGCGGACCACGAAGCGCGGGCCCAGGCGCGGCAGCGCGGCGGCGAACTCCGAGTTGAGCCGCGCGAACCAGTCCTTCTCGGCCAGGATCGACGCCGCGCGGGCCGGGTCGGCGGGTTCGGGCGGTCTCCTGCCGGACACGGTGGAAAGGTTGGATCTCAGCGGGCTACGGGCTGAGAGATTGGCGCGGCGGCGCAGGAGGAGATCGGGGCGCCTCCTGCCTGCCATCGCCATCCGCTTCGACTGGGAAGCCAAAGAAATTCAGACAAAATGTTTTGGGGGAGTGGCGCGGTGTCTCTCCTGTCTTGTGTTTAGTGGAGAGTGGCGCGGCGCAGGAGTATATTAAAAGAAGAAATTCAGAGGTTTGCAGGGTTTTAGTGGAGAGTTCTCAGCTAACCATTCTGAAATCACATCAAGAATGAAAATTCAACTTCAATTCAAGTTTTCAAATTTGGGCAGGTGAAGTTTAAAATCCGGGTCTATGATTTGTTTATGTTTTTTTTTGGATTTCGTTGCAAATCGAATGCCGGTTTTATGAGCATGGCAAATCCAACGCTCAGATAGTAAATTGTGTTGTCACGAGTATGGTATTTTCTTTTAGCAAGCATGACGAATTCATGTCATTTTCAAATTTTTGCTAGGAATGTCGTGCTTGCTAAAGAAAATTGTCATCCTCGCGATAACATACAGACTCCTTTGTTGTTAGGTTAGTTTATCTCAACCTCTCTTGAAGTTATCAATGCGTCTTAACCGCCATTTATGCATTAGCGTTTCTGGGGGCATGCATTGAAACACAAATCATCTTAGACAATGTTGGACAAGCATGAGGAATTCATGTCATTTTTAAATTTTTGCTAGGAATGTCGTGCTTGCTAAAGAAAATTGTCATCCTCGCGATAACATATAACAACACCAACAAAGTTTTTCATGTATCTCTTTACAGACTCCTTTGTTGTTAGGTTAGTCTATCTCAACCTCTCTTGACGTTATCAATGCGCCTTAACCGCCATTTATACACTAGCGTTTCTGGAGGCATGCATTGAAACACAAGCCATCTTAGACGATGTTGGACAAGCTTCTCTAATCGACGCCACTCAACTCTCTCACGTATATCATCATTCTGGGACCGATCTTTTCTTCTGTGGCCACATATCCATCTTAACATGCACATCTCTACTACACCTAGCTATTGGACATGTCGCCATTTAGTTGGGCAACATTCAACGCTATATAACATCGCAGGTCAAACACCGTCCTATAGAATCTGCTTTTTAGCTTTTGTGGAACTCTCTTATCACAAAAAATGCAAGAAGCTTGGCGCCAGCTCATCCATTCTGTTTTGGTTCGATGAGTCACATCCTCATCAATATCACCATCCTTCTGCAGCATCGACCTAGATACAGAAAGGTGTCCTTCTGAGGCACCACCTACCCATCAAAGCTAGCTTCCTTCTCGTCGCGCCTAGTAGTACTAAAAACACACCTCATGTACTCGGTCTCATTTCTACTAAGGTAAAACATTTCGATTCTAAAATTTGTCTCCATAGCTCCAATTCTATTAACCCCCATCCAACTATCATCGATTAGCACCACACCATCCGCAAAGAGCATACAACATGAGATATTTCCTTGTATATCCCCTATGACCTCATCCATCACCAAAGCAAAAAAGATACGTGCTCAAAGCTGACCCTTTATGTAGTCCTATTTTAATTGAGAAGTCATCAATGTGGCCATCACTTGTTCGAACACTTGTCACAATATTTACCGTACATGTCTTTGATGAGCGCAATGTACTTTGTTGCAAACATGGCCAAATGGGACAGTCTTAGTGTGTGGCCCGATAGCTCACGTGCCCGGTGTCCAGGTTAAATCCGTCAGATCTCGGGTAGGGGTCCCGAACTGGTGATCCTGGCTTGATGATAACAGGACGAACAAGAGACACGATGTTTACCCAGGTTCAGATCCTCTCGAAGAGGTAAAACCCCACGCGTGCTTTGGTTGTATTGATTGTGATGGGGTACAAGGTATATGATGGTCTATCTCGAGATCGTATGTGTATGAATGTAACTTAACCCTACGAGCTAAACCCCTTTGCTTATATAGGAACCGGGGGTACCTAGGATTACATATAGGTCGGTTACATCCAGGGATAAGCTTGCCGATGATTTGAACATGTCTTGAAGTGTGCACAGATCTTCAGACTATTCCATCTGAGCACGGCGGGGGTCATGGTAAATATGGCCCATTCTTCAGTCCGAGGTCGTTGGCCCGGCCCATGACTAACAGGCCGACGTGGCTAGCACCCCCGTCCATGGCACCGTCACCCAACCCATGGTGGGCCTGGCCCGACACATTTATAATCAGGTTATGTCAGCATGTGGCCTGCCTAGGGCCGTGCCTGGGACACGAGGTTGGGCACGAGTGCCAGCACGGCACGACCGATTTGTTTTATTTTTATACAGCCCAATAGGCTTAATATAGGTCCAAAACATCCCAATAGGCTAAATTCTACGTGGGTTGGCGTGCCGGCCAGTATAACATAGGGCTCGTGCCTGGGCCACGGAGCGTAGCATGCGTGCCGGCCCAGCATGACCTATGTACTTGTTGTGTCTGGACGAGCCATGCCGTGTCGGGCTTGTATAACCCAGGTCGAGCCGTATCGGGCCGGCCGATTTGGCCAAGTCTGTTATGTTGGGTGTGCTTCTCCACGGCCTACCACATGACATTTTGTGGTATTATATTGTGGGCCTTCTTTAGGTCAATTAACACCATATTAAACTAAAGTTTTATTCTGATCCCGAGCTCAAATACTCTCCGATGAATAGTAAAGTTGAAAAAATAGTAAACAATTCTAAATATTCTAAAAGAATTTGTGGTCGACTTTCACAAATGTTTTGTATGATTGTAAAATTTTAGAATGGAATGACATTCGTGGAAGGTGTGGCAAATAAATCAGGACTCCAAAATATTTTCAAAACTAGCATTTTTGAAACATTGATTTTTTTTGCCACGACTTCTACAAATATCATTTGGTGCTGAATTTTGTAAGCATACAAAACATTTGTTAAAGTTTACCAAAAAAATCAGGCTTTTTTGTTTTTTACTGTTTATTTTATTTTATTGTTCATCTAGGAGAATTTGATCTCGAGAGCAGATACTCCAGTTGCATATTGAAGTTCTTCTTTTCCTCTATCTTTTCATAAGTTATATGAAGTTCTTCTTTTCCTATCTTTTCATAAGTTGTTGTATTAGGCATAAAACCAAACTGAGCACGCTTGTCATTCTTCTTAAACGGTGCTCAATGTTTATTTTTCATAGCTTCTTTGTATGGCTCATCAGTTTAATTTTATGGTACTGATATACTCCGCCTTCATTCTTTGGGCATCTTATTTGGACGAAAAATAATGTTGGAAAACTGAGTTAGCCATACTATCACTATGTCTTCAAAACCTCCCCACACCTCAATGGGAATAGAGTCTAGGACCATCGCCTTCCCTCATTTTATCCTTGAGACAACATAATTTGTCATAAAAAAACCGATTTGCCATGCTTAAATTCTTTAGCATTTCCTTCTTTTGGTTGCAAGGTCAACTTTGGATTTTAAACGGGACAAAATTGGTTTATTGCAATTATTCTCAGCAGAATTAGAATTCATGAGCAAGTCCAAGAATAAAACCATCGAATATGGTAGAGTTTCAAAGATGCTGGCGAGTCAACCACGAGTAAAACGCAAGCAGAATATCTGCAAATTAGATACTACTGAACTGCAACTGTTCATTTGTAGGGGCCGAAAAAATAGATGACAACCCTCAAATTGACTGAATACTGATGAAAGGTGTGTCAGCGCACCAGCTGCTGGGGAGCACCAGCTTCAGAGAATAGCAAAAACACAAAGAACAGCAAATCTGGATGCACGAGGCTGCTATGACCATCATTCAGAATACCATGGAGCACCAGCAATGGAGTCCAAAGCATATCACCTTTTCGACATCACATTGTAATAACTCAACCAAAAAAATCTAGGACGGAGTCCCCAGACTTTGAACTACATCCATTACATCACATATGTACTGGCACCATGACCAGCTAGCTCCCTAACACTCTTGTGACAAGGTAAAACAGGATGATCACCATGACTAGTTATAACTCTTTTGTTTCTTTCACCACTCCCCCCTGCCTGACCTACTTGATATACTGCGACATCCACTTGAACCCTTCGCCATAGCCCATCTTGCGGACGATGCTGCACATGAAGACCTCCAGGGGGCGGACATTGGACTCGCTGAGGCTCACCTTGCCCTTGCCAGTCGTGAAGTTGCTAAGACCCATGTGGTAGCGGAGCTCTTCCTCTGAGGCGGCATAGGGGATGTCGATCTTGTTGCCCAGGATCAGGAAGGGGACGGTGGCCAGCGAATCGTCTGAGAGGAGGGCGTCGAGCTCCTTCTTGGATTCGGCAAACCTCTCTTTGTCATACGCGTCCACAAGGTACACCACTGCATCAACCTGACAGCAGGAAAATCAGAAGATAGCATCAAACAGATGAAATCCAGGAATTGTTGCCGCACCAGTACTCAGAATGACAGAAGTACACTACTACTCCCTCCGTTCCTAAATCTAAGACGTTTTGACAGTTCAATCTATACTGCCAAAACGTCTTTTATTTATGAACAGAGGTAGTAAGTCAGAACTACATCATCAGGAATAATAGAGCCCGCCATGCATGCAGACAACACAAGTATATATATGCATAATGCACCAAAATCGGTGATTGAGCAGTTAAGCCTTCTTGGCTGCATCATGCAATTCAAGAGCTCAGTGCTACAGTATCAAAAAGAGTACTATAAAAAAACAAGTTGATACGAGAATAAATAATTTGTTGAGGGCATTCCTAATGACATCCCAGCTAAAGTCTTGCCCAGTCAGGTTGATTGCTGAGTTTATCTGATATATATGTATACATTTTTCGAGAAAACGCAAATGGCTTTTGTGTATACATTTGCTGTTTCAACTATGAACTTATTCTACCCCAAGCCGTTATTAGCCCCCTCTTAGTAACTGCACCACTATCCAAGTGTCCATTGTAAAACCAATTTGACCCTTCTGGGTCTGGCCCCTTTGCCAGCACCAGATATATTCCTATGTCCCCCCTTGTTCGACCAAACTCCTGATAGGGAAATTTAGTTACACAGAATCTCAGAGACCGATTGTATCCTCGAACAGATCCTGCTGCACACTCTAAAGAATGAATGTAAATGTTTATGCTAACAAGTCATCATCTGGGGCTAGATCACTTAGGATATCAGAATTCGATTATGTCACCAAATTGATCCTGCTGCAACACTCTGATGAATATAACTGTTTCTCTAGAGTCATACACCGCTTAATCCAACAAGCCAAAATGACTAGCTATCTCGTAATATAGTACAAAACCATTTTGGGGTAGAACGAAAAGCTAAGGTAGATAAGAACAGAAATCACAACAGCATTTATGCTAATATACATTCAAAAGGGGTAAAAGGAAAACCACTGGTATTTCAAAAGATTATTGTGCACACAGATTAATATGAAAGCATATTCCCCACTTTACGTAAGCAACTAGATTGCCACATTGCACATATATCACTGGTGTTATATCATGGATCTTGATAGCTACACAATGGTGGGAGTGGGACGGCATATAGGAGTACTGGAGTTGGCTACTTGTGGTTCAAAATGCACCAACCCCACCAGCCAACAACTTGATAAATATTTCTCAACGCACAGCTGGTGTTACATGTGGGGACAGAAGTTAGGACACATATTCTAGTGCATCAGTGCCAACTACTACTAGCCACTGATAATGACATTTTAGTAGAACTTTTAGGGCCACTGTCATACTGTATCTATAATCTATATTTCATATGGAAAGAAAAACATAATAATAAACAACAGCACAATATTTCTAGAAACTACATCACAGAAGAAGAAATGCATTAAACAGATATAACAGCACCAAATAACTCATGTATAGAAAAGAGAGTAATAAGAGAGAAGAGGATGAGACCTTGGCATAGTAATCCTTCCACACACGGCGGGCAATCTGATGGCCTCCTAAATCAAATGCCTTGAACTTGATCTTTCCGATGCTCAGCTCTTCAGAAGTTGGATACTGTGTAGGCTGATGCTGAACCAACCTCTGCCAGAAGGAACACAAACCCAAGTAAGATGTTATTCAGCCAACAGGAGCAAAAACATGTGATTTGACATGCGCTTTCTGTGTTGAACTTAATTATGTACAGCTTCTGAGCATAATTGTAATGAAACTTAAAAGGCTGACTACCAAACCAAGTCGAATGGTAAAAAGATCATTCCTTTATCGATAAGTGTGCAAACTTACTGAATTTAAAATAAAATCTAAACTCTCTGAAGAAGCATTTGCAGCAGATCTAACTTGCATGCCCCTGAATTACATGTTAGCTAGTACCCAGGACGGCCGGTCCTTTTCTAAGAAAAAAAGCATGGTAGCATTGAAGAAATCAACATGGAATCTTTTTACGCACGGATTACTGGAAGAAGCAAAATTTGTAAGGTGCTATATGGGAGTTTTCCAGATCTGGCAAGCAATCCAGTGCTCAAAGAAAGAACGCAGCTCAGCTACCAAAATGAAATCTGTCCACTACTATCCTCGACAGGAAACAAAGACTCAGGGTGCTAATCCACCAACTACTCCCAAAATTGGGAACCCCTTTTACCACATACGATCGAAGCCACCCGAATCTAAAGAATATGGAATTTTTTTTGCAGCGCACCGTGAAAATTCCACGGCTCGTTTGAAAATGGTCTATAAAGAAAATCCCCAAGAACTCTCGCCGCTAAGATGAATATCTGCTGGCACAGATGTCTCCAAATCTAAAATCTGAATAGAATCAAAATACTTCAATTTAAAAATACAGATACTGTGCGTGAACATATATATTAGGGGAAGGATCAATCAATTATTCCTAAAACCAAACGGATCAGACCGATCCAAGAACCATCACAATTCCTCCAAACCTCATCAAACTACCAAACCTTATTGCGCGAAAAACGACTAATCCATCATATAAGGAACATAAGTAATACGGGTTTGCTATTTCACATCTAGATGTGAGATATTATCTCACATCTAACTCCCTCACCCTTAGGGACAAAACAAATCCATGAAGACTTTAAAAAAAGAAATCAAGGATGTGGAAATTAGATGTGAGAGGGAGTTAGATGTGAGATAATATCTCACATCTAGATGTGACATAGACGGACCCTAAGTAATAAGGAAAGGGCGGAAGTTTTTTCCCGACCTCGTCCTTGAGCATGTGGAGGAGCGTGGTCTTGCCGGCGTTGTCGAGGCCGAGGAAGAGGATCTTGGCCTCCTTCTGCCACAGTCCGAGCGACGCGAGCACCCCGTAGAACCAGTCCACAAGGAACATCTTCGGTCGCCGGCCGCCGTCGGTGGCCTCCCTCTCTGTCGCCGGAGCCGGAGGGGGGCGCCTGTTAACGGATCTCGACGCGCACCGGCAGAAGGAAGGGATCGACTGGTGACGTGGCGGCCACCGCGCCGCTGAGACGGGGATTAATAGGAGGAGATGCGTTAGAATGACACCTGGGACAGCGCGGTTTGGGGCCCGGGGCTCAGAGGAGTAGGTGGGAGTTGGGTGGTTTGGAGAAAGACCGTGGGCCAGCAACTCGCGGATTCCTTTTGTTTCTAGCAAGGAAAGCACTCAGGTTTTTCTTTTCGGATTTCATGTGAAAAATGTAACCCTTGGGTCAAAAGTTACACCATGTATTTTCTGAAGTTTCAATTGATTTTTCTTCAAAGATAATTGATATTTTAGTCATTTGTCCGTGCGTTGCAACGGATACAGATATTCTACTATTTTAGCCCATGATTTACCGGTTCATATTAATGTGATTGGGTAAATAAATGCTTACCAAATCCTGCCCATATTTTAGGATTTTATTTTGTAATCACTTATCGTCTTACCAAAGAAAACATAAGCTTATTTGGTAAGTCAATAAAGATCGGCAATTAAGACGGGTTTCAAGGAATGATATGCTTATAGTGAAAAAAAGGAAGTTGAATGAAGCACTTCGTCTGAACGAAAAAGGAACGCTATTCTTTTTTTAAGTAGTATATATAGAGGTAAGGAGTGAAATCTCTACTTAATTAAAAAGAGTAGTGTTCCTTTTACTACCACAGGACCACCTTCTGCCCGTCCTTCGCTCGCCCCCATCGCTATCCCTCCCGCATGATGAAAACAAACGCTCTCGTTCGACCTCCCGCATACCTGCACGATGAAAAATCAACCTTCATGCTTCCCCTTCTCTCGATCTCTCCTTAGATCCAGATTGCGGCCCCTTTCCCATCCTTCCATCACCTGACGGCGGCTGACGGTCTGCCGCCGCCACCGCCCCGCTCGCTCGCCGCCGCCGTCGCCATCAATCCCGGCCATGGTGTCGCCGCTGCCGTCGCCACCAATCCCGGCCATGGCGCCGCCGCTACCATCTTTCCCCTGCATAGCTATTCATCTTGCCTGGAGGTGCGTGCTGACAATTGTGGGGAAGGGAAGATGTACACTAGGTGCAGGGAGAAGACCGGAGTCTTTTGGGATGAGAAAATTTGAGAGGGGCGACGCTGCTGCTCCTGGTTGTTGCCGCCGATCTCTACGAAGGAGAGATTGGGAATGCGTTTTATCATATGCACATCCATGTACAACTACCGACGGACTGTTCTCTGATTTAATATTTTAATTTCTTCTTCAATGGGCCAATGAGTGTATGCTTCTTTGCACCAATTCGAGATAATAGTTGTGGCATGCAGCAATCAAGAGAACAAGGTCAAGCCATGCTTAGACTTGATGGTCCTTGCATCCTCCTCCGTGGTATCTAAGTTTTTAATGTGTGCATTTGAGTTCATAGGTATCGATGTTTCTATGAAGAGTGTCTTCAAATAAATTGACACTTTTGGCACATGGATTTTTTGGCCAAACACACTCTTCTCAACCATAAGTAGAACATGGACAATTGTGAGACAGACCTAATTTATACACCGTTTGCTACTTCTTGAGTTTGTGTTGATTTTTTCCTTGAAGAGGACAGGGTGATGCAGCAAAGTAGAGATAAGTATTTTTGTCAGTTAAGAACCAAGGTATCAATCCAGTAGGAGGCACAAGAGTGAGATCTAATAGAGATAGGTATATGTAAGTGCATCTAGTGCCCCTTAGTGATTTTGGTGTATTGAAGACTTATAGGTTAAGGGACTAATGTGTTTGTGAGTGTACATAGGTCTTATATGTCTCTGAGGAGTTTGATATATCCGAAGAAAGTCGACCTCTAAAAATGAATGTCTTCATCTGAAGACTTTGGTTTTCTTGAAGACTTTGAAAATGAGAAAATTGGTGTGACCTTGAAGATATTGATATTGATGCGAGGACTATGAAGCGTGAAGACTTTTGTTTTCGTAGTTTCATTTTTCTTTCTTGAGTCACAGGAAACACCGTACTGTTAAAGGGGGTCGAGATAATAACAAGGAAAATTTCCAAGTGATGCTCATCTCAAAGCCTACACATACCCAACCCTTTGAGTGAAGCCTTTGGAAATCTCTTGCAGTTCAGTCAATTTCTTCAGTGACAGAGACGAAGTTCTTCTGGTCTCTGAGGAATTTGTTCTGAGTGAGGAGTTAGGAATTCGCCAGTGCGAATTGCCTACAACGAGGAACATGATAGCCCTAAGGAATTTGAGAGCTCAAATTTCTGACCATTGCTGTGCTTCGCGCCAGCTGTCCCAAATATCTTATCCACATAACGGTCATATCATTAGGGGCATTTATGTCTTATCATGTCAGGCAATTCGCACTAAATGTAAGTCTTTTTAGAGATTCTACTAAGTGACTACATACGTAGCAAAATGAGTGAACCTATACTCCAAAATATGTCTATATACATCTGTATGTAGTCCTTTACTCGAATCTCTAAAAAGACTTATATTTAGGAACAGAGGGAGTATAAATAGCCGCCCCCTCACTAGCTGGTTGGCTACTCCGAGAGAAACTGACACTTGTCATTTAGAGCATCCATCCTCCGACGACTTTGAGAGAAAATCATCAGTGAGGAAAAATCCAAAACCCCAACACCTAAAACCCAAAGTGATTGAGCATCACTGAAGAGATTGTTTTTGTGGTGAACCGATGCTTGTTACCTTTGAAGATTGTGCATCTTACAGACGGTTAGGCGTCAAGGTCTAGAGCATCCATGAGGAATTGTGGATCGCTAAGTGACCAAGTCTGTGAAGGTTTGGAAGTCACATTGAAGACTTACCACGAGTGATTGGGCAAGGTCTGCGTGACCTTAGCTCAAGGAGAATACGGTAAGGACTGTGTGTCCTTTGGTTTAAATACCAAGCCGCTCAGCCAGACGTACAACTGTCACAACAGTTGGAACTGGTCTACCAAATCACTGTCTTCACCGAGCTACTGGTTCTATTTCCTCAACCCTTTCATTTCCTCGCTTATGTGTTGATGAAATTGATCGTTACTGTTTGAAGACTTTGAATAAAGACTTTCTCAATTTTCTCAATCCTATTTCTTCAGTCATCTTGTCTTCTGCCTGCTTATCCTGTTTACACGCTACCTGAGCTTTGTGTATGTTTCATTTCATCATGATGACTATGCTACTGTCTTGTTATGCATGCACCTGAGTACTTTATCCGCTGCTTGTATTTTGTCACTTAGCAAATTCCTCAAGTAGTATTAACTCAATGACGAATTTGTAAAAATCGCCTATTCACCCTCCTCTAGTCGATATAACGCACTTTCAGTATAAAAGATAAATAAAAGAGCAAACTAAAGTAAATATAAATATATTACAGCACGGTATTTTTGGGTTTTTTTGGTTTATAGATCTAAAGATATATGATGGAAAATAGACCCGAGGCCCTAGGTTTCACTAGAGGCTTCTCTCTTGAAGAAAACATACAGTAGGTAAACAAATTACTCTTGAGCAATTGATAGAAAAACGCATAATTATGACGATATCTAAGGCAATGATCATGAATATAGGCATCACGTCCGTGACAAGTAGACCGACTCCTACCTACATCTACTACTATTACTCCACACATCGACCGCTATCCAGCATGCATCTAGAGTATTAAGTTCATAAGAACGGAGTAACGCCTTAAGCAAGATGACATGATGTAGAGGGATAAACTCAATCAATATGATATAAACCCCATCTTTTTATCCTTGATGGCAACAATACAATATGTGCCTCGCTACCCCTTCTGTCACTGGGTGAGGACACCGCAAGATTGAACCCAAAACTAAGCACCTCTCCCATTGCAAGAAAAACCAATCTAGTTGGCCAAACCAAACCGATAATTCAAAGAGAAATACAAAGATATCTTAATCATGCATAAAAGAGTTCAGAGAAGACTCGAATAATATTCATAGATAATCTGATCATAAATCCACAATTCATCGGATCTCAACAAACGCACCGCAAAAGAAGATTACATCGAATAGAACTCCAAGAACATCGAGGAGAACATTGTATTGAAGATGAAAGAGAGAGAAGAAGCCATCCAGCTACTATCTATGGACCCTTAGGTCCGTGGTAAACTAGTCACGCTTCATTGGAAGGAAAGCAAGGTTGATGTAGAGGCCCTCCGTGATCGAATCCTCCTCCGGCAGAGTGCAGGAAAAGGCCCCAAGATGGGATCTCCCGGGAACAGAAGCTTGCGGTGGCTGTTGAGGATATAG
The DNA here is from genome assembly GCF_002575655.3 of Aegilops tauschii subsp. strangulata. NCBI lineage: Eukaryota > Viridiplantae > Streptophyta > Magnoliopsida > Poales > Poaceae > Aegilops > Aegilops tauschii. The sequence goes on along the minus strand of NC_053039.3, from coordinate 118,754,155 downwards.
ACCTTAGAGTCACCTGCCAGGAGGGGCCGGGTTACTCATATGGTCATTGCCAGAAGCCCGGCGCCAAGCTTGAAGACGGTGGGCCAAAGATGGGCTTAAGACCCGGATATGGCTTAAGGCCCATAGTTGCAATCATTATCATGGTAGAACTTGTAGTGTAAGGCAAGAATAGTTGAGAGTCCGAGCCGAACACTCTTATGAGCCGGCCGGGACTCTGAGAGCTGCAGGGCGTCAGCCTCCCTATATAAAGGGACGACCCGGCAGCGGTTTAGGGGCGAGAACAATCTCATCGAGAGCCGGGCATAGCAGTTTAGCTCCCTGGTGATCGTAACCTTAATCAATACCACCTCAAACTGGACGTAGGCTTTTACCTTCACCGTAAGGGGCCGAACCAGTATAAACCCTCGTGTTCCTTGTCCCGCATTAACCCCTTCAAGCTTCCTAGCTGCGATGGCTCCACGACTAAGTCCTAGCTCGAGGACATCTGCCGTGACAATTCCACGACAGTTGGCGCCCACCGTGGGGCCAGCGCACGGTGGATTTGAGTTCTTGAAGGGCGGCTTCGAAGGGCTCAAGGGATACGCTGTGGGCCGGATGACCAAGAGTCGTCGCGGCAAGCTCTACATCGACGATGCAAACTGGGGCCCCGACGCCGGCTCAATTGAGTACGGGTACCGGGTCCCCTTCGGCGGAATTCATGTTTTCATTGGCAAGATTGGTGAGCCGGGCCCTGAGCCGGGTCTCTGCGTCGATCTCGTCGAGACGGCTCAGCGTGCACGACCCGCCCGGGCCCGGCCTGCCTTAAGGCATGCTTTTGTGGGATGTATCCATGGAGGGCCCTCTGATCGATCTGGATCTGGTGATGAGGCGGCCGCCGGCTCTGACGGCGAGTCGTCCACCAACGAGTCAAACTCGTTGTATCAACTTCAAGATGGCAAGCTCATGGGTTGTTCCGATGGTGACAGTATTCCGGACCCGTTTGAGCCGCCAAGTCAGGTTGGGGTCTTTATGGCCGGTGCACAGTCTGTTCAGAACCCCGCTGCTGGAGCGGGAAACCCGGTGCCCTCGCCGGCTCAGGTACTAATGGATCTCACGGACAAGATGACGGCTCTGTTAACCGCCACGGTTGACCCGGCAGATCAAGCTCAGCATGATGCGGAGGTGGCGCAGTTAAAATTGGATCTAGTGAAAGCTAAGGAGGATCTGGCAGCAGAAGGGATCAGGATGGCTGCGGAAAGGGCGGCTCTCGACGCCCAAACCCAGTTGATTCAAGCGCAGTCCTTCCGGCTCACGATGGATCAAAACGCGTCCAATGAGGTCCTGAGAAGGAGGCATCAAAAGGCCCAATCCCGACTCCCTCCGGTTTACGATCCACGAAACCTCTTCAACACACCAGGTGCAGGATCTAGTAACCCGCCAGGGGTCATAGTGCCCGGGTCTGGGACCCCTATTCAGCCACAAGTGATGGGGCCTCCCCAGGTGCCCCCAGCCCCGCCTCAGTACGTGCCAATACCCCCGGGTCATTATAATAACCCGCTGGAGAACATGGTCGCCGCGGCGGCACGGCTGGCGGCTCTCCCGGTTTACGGCGACTCTCCGACAGCTATTGAAACCCGCCAGGTCAGGGAACTCCTTCAGACAGCACTGGCGCAGCAAGAGGCGTACTCCTATAGCCGGGACAGGATCCACTTGACCCCTCGCCCAGGCCGGAGCCCGAGTTACAGCAGGCACATGGTCTCAGCGACCAGCTCAAGTAACGTCCGACGCCATGACCCGCCCCCTGGCCATGGCCCGGCTCATAACGGAGCCTTTCACGCAGCAGACCAAGACAGAGCACGGCGAGAGGCGGAGCAGGTGCCCCAGCTGACGGCTTACCAGACCCCCCAGCTTATCCGACGGCTTCCGTCGACGTGGGTATCCCTACCAGGACTGGGGGTGTCCCTTGTTTAGTGCCAGCTATCCGCAACGAACGTCTACCCAAGGACTTCAAAGGCCCTAGGAAGGTGCCTAATTACACAGCAGACTTACAACCCGCAGCCTGGATCGAGAGTTACGAGATGGCTATGGAACTGCTGGAGGTCAGTGAGGCGGCCATGGCTAAGTACTTCACCATGATGTTAGATGGGACTGCCCGCACTTGGTTGAAAGGGCTACCACCGAATTCCATTGGGTCTTGGGCTGAGCTGAAGGCCCGGTTCATCCAAAACTTCAAGGATACCTGTAGGCAGTCTATGTCAATCGTGGATTTGACTAACTGCAAGCAGCAGGAGGGTGAGTCTACGACACATTGGGTTCGCCGGGTTAAGGAGATAATACATTCCTCGGATAAAATGGATGCCGGCTCTGTAGTCTTAATGTTGGAGCAGAATTGTCGTTTTGTGCCCCTGAAGATGAAACTCGGGCGGCTTAAGCGCGACTGCAATGATATGGGTACACTGATGGCGGCTCTTGTCAAGTACGCCGATTCTGATGGTACCAAGGACCCCGCTTCAGATGATGAAAGGACAGGGAAGGGAAAGAAGAACGGCAATGGCAAGGGTCCTCAGCATAACCCGGGAAACCAAGGAGGAGGCAAGCGCAAGGCCGATGGCAGCCTAGAGTTTGTAGCCAACGCCAGCTCGCAAGGTAGTAATCAGCGACGCAAGGGGAGGCCCCCTCCCCGAGGCGGCGGGTCCGGCCCGACGCTGGAACAACTGTTGAATGAGCCTTGTCCAAGGCATGGCTCTAGAGAGAAGCCAGCAACTCATCTATGGAAGGATTGTGCAATCATGAAGGCCTTTAAGAATTACAATGGCCCGGGCGGCGGCTCAGGCGCCGGCGGCTTTCATGGCCCGGGCGGCGGCTCAAATTCTAACCCTCAGAACGGTCAAGGGGGCTTTCATCAGCAGTCCGGCCAGGGTCATCAACAGCAGCAGGGAGGTTATCAGACCAATCCAAAGCAGCTTAGCGGTGGGCAGTATCATGTGTTTACCACCAGTCTGTGCAAGCGAGATCAGAAGCTTCATAAGAGGGCTGTGAACGCTGTTGAGCCGGTGGTTCCACGCTACTTGCGGTGGTCAGAGCAACCTATAGTGTGGAGTAGGGAGGATCACCCTCCCCGGGTGGATAATCCGGGTCACTTGGCCCTGGTGGTGGCTCCTCAGGTGGGAGGATATAAGTTCACTAAGGTACTCATGGATGGGGGCAGCAGCATCAACATCCTCTATTATGAGACATTTCGTCGTATGGGGTTGATTGATAAGAATCTCAGCCAGTCAAACACTATTTTCCACGGTGTGGTACCTGGCAAGTCGGCTTACCCAGTCGGCAAGATCGAGTTGGAAGTGGCCTTCGGAGATGAGAACAACTAAAGGGTGGAAAAATTGACCTTTGAGGTGGTCAAGATAAGAAGTCCGTACCATGCCATATTTGGGCGGCCGGCTTACGCCAAGTTCATGGCACGGCCGTGTTACGTATATTTACAGCTCAAGATGCCGGGTCATAATGGGACCATTACGGTTCACGGCAGCCGGAAGGTGGCCTTGGAATGTGAGGAAGGCGATGCAGCTTATGCAGAATCTGTTTGTGCAACAGAGGAGTTGAAGTTTTACAAAGACAACGTCAACCCAACAGATATGACCTCTCTGAAAAAGCCGACTACGGAGCATGAGCCGGCAATGAAATTTAAGTCGGCTGATGAGACTAAACTTGTTGATTTCGTTCCAGGAGATTCATCTCAGCAATTCAGCATCAGTGCCAATCTGGATCCAAAATTGGAAAGCGCGCTCATCGAGTTCATCCATGAGAATAAGGACATCTTCGCATGAAAACCTTCTGACATGCCAGGTGTACCTAGAGAACTCGCTGAGCACACTCTCAATGTTGATCCGAAATTTAAGCCGGTTAGACAGTTCCTTCGGCGGTTTAATGAAGAGAGGCGGAAAGCCATTGGCGAAGAGGTGGCCCGGCTCTTGGCGGCCGGGTTTATTGTTGAAGTCTTCCACCCAGAATGGTTAGCTAACCCGGTGCTCGTACTCAAGAAGAACGGCACTTGGCGGATGTGTGTGGACTACACGGACTTAAATAAAGCATGTCCGGCTGATCCTTTTGCCCTTCCCCGTATTGATCAAATTATTGATGCTACGGTCGGTTGTGCGCGCTTAAGTTTCCTGGACGCTTATTCTGGATATCATCAGATTAAAATGGCAGTTAAGGACCAGGAGAAGACGGCGTTCATCACTCCCTTTGGAGCCTTCTGCTATGTATCCATGCCCTTTGGACTCAAGTGTGCACAGGCGACTTATCAGCGTTGCGTGCAGAACTGTCTTCATAAACAGATTGGGCGCAATGTTCATGCTTATGTGGACGATATTGTGGTTAAATCCATAAAGGAGGAAACCCTGATAGATGATTTGAGAGAAACCTTTGATAATCTCCGGGTCTACAAGATGATGCTTAACCCGGCCAAGTGTGTCTTTGGTGTCCCTGCAGGCAAGCTCTTGGGTTTTTTGGTTTCTGACAGAGGCATTGAGGCTAACCCGGAGAAGATCAAGGCCATCACCTCCCTGGCTAAGTCGGCATGTATAAATGATGTTCAGCGTTTGGCGGGTCGCATCGCTGCTTTAAGCCGGTTTATAAGCCGTTTGGGTGAGAAGGCCATGCCATTATATCAGTTGATGAAGAAAACTGATAACTTTGTCTGGAATGATGCAGCTAATACCGCTTTTGAGGATTTGAAGAAGCAGCTGGCAGAGCCCCCAGTCCTTGCTGCTCCGGTTGATAAGGAGCCCTTATTACTGTATGTGGCGGCGAACACACGAGCCGTCAGTGTGGCTGTGGTGGTGGAACGCAAGGAAGAGGGTAAGGAGCATCCGGTTCAGCGGCCGGTTTATTATGTCAGTGAAGTGCTTATCGAGTCCAAACAGCGGTATCCACATTGGCAGAAGCTTGTTTATGGTGTGTTCATGGCAAGCCGGAAGCTTAAGCATTATTTCCAGGGTCATCCCATAACCGTGGTCAGTTCTGCCCCTCTTGGTGATATCATTCAAAACAGAGAGGCCACAGGGAGAGTGGCTAAGTGGGCTATCGAGCTCGGACCTCATGGTCTCAAATATGTGCCACGCACTGCTGTTAAATCTCAGGCCCTGGTGGATTTCAACAATGATTGGACAGAGTCACAAGTGCCCGAGCAAAAGCCGGATAACACATATTGGACTATTCACTTCGATGGGTCCAGGCAGTTGGAGGGCTCGGGGGCTGGAGTTGTATTGGCTTCCCCTAAAGGTGACAAGTTCCATTATGTGCTACAGTTGATGTTTCCTTGCACTAACAATGCGGCTGAGTACGAGGCCTTGCTCCACGGTCTTCGGATGGCTAAGGAGATGAGCTTGAGCCGGGTAAGGTGTTTCGGTGACTCAGACTTGGTGGCTCAACAAGTATCAGGCAAGTGGGACTCTAAGGACCCTCTCATGGCGGCTTATCGCCGCGAAGTTGATGCCATTGCTGGGCACTTCCAGGGCTACCAAGTAGAGCACATTGATCGCAGGAAGAACGAGGCCGCTGATGCTTTAAGCCGGCTAGGCTCTCAGCGAAAGCCGGTGCCGCCTAATACTTTCCTGGATGTCCTGTATAATCCTTCTGTTAAGTTGCCTATAGAGGAAAACTTGGCTGTCCCCGACCCGGAGGCACGACTGGTGGCGGCTCTCCATATCATACCAGACTGGACAATGCCCTATCTGGCTTACATGACCCGGGGCGAGTTGCCTGAGGATGAAACTTTGGCCAGGCAAATAACCCGGCGGGCTAAGTCAATGATTGTTATCAATGGTGAGTTGCACCACCGCAGTGTTACGGGAGCGTTTCAGCGTTGTGTCTCCCCTGAGGAAGGGCAAGAGATCTTGCGTGAGATCCATGAAGGGGATTGTGGCCATCACGCCGGCTCAAAGTCTCTTGTGGCCAAGGCTTTTCGTCATGGTTTTTATTGGTTGACGGCTCATGCTGATGCAGAGGACTTGGTCAGTAAGTGTGATGGTTGCCAAAGGTTCTCGCGACGGGCTCATGTACCGGCTCAAGAGCTGAGGATGATCCCAATTACTTGGCCCTTTGTGGTCTGGGGGCTGGATATGGTTGGGCCTTTCAAAAGATCCAAGGATAAGAAGACCCACCTTTTGGTGGCAGTTGACAAGTTTACCAAGTGGGTTGAAGCGGAGCCAGTTAGCAAGTGCGATGCAGCCACGGCGGTTCAGTTTATGAAAAAGGTGATCTTTCGCTTTGGTTTTCCACACAACATTATAACTGACAATGGCACCAATTTATCCAAAGGCGCCATGGAGGAGTTTTGTCAACGAGAGCATATCCGACTTGATGTTTCCTCGGTGGCTCATCCTCAATCCAATGGTCAGGCGGAGAGAGCTAATCAGGAGATTCTAAAGGGCATCAAGCCCCGGCTTTTGGTCCCTTTGCAACGGATGCCGGGTTGTTGGGTGGAGGAGTTGCCCTCCGTGTTATGGAGCATCAACACTACTCCTAACAGGTCTACAGGTTTTACGCCTTTCTTCATGGTTTATGGGGCAGAAGCAGTCCTCCCCAGTGACATCCGTCATGACTCACCTCGAGTGGCGGCTTACGTTGAGGCGGATAATGAACAGGCGCGCCAGGATGCTCTTGACTTGTTGGACGAACAGCGTGATGTGGCAGCAGCCCGTTCAGCGATTTACCAACAAGACCTGCGCCGTTATCATAGCCACCGGGTTAAATCCCGGGTCTTCCAGGAAGGTGATCTCGTGCTCCGGCTCATCCAGGATCAAACAGATGCGCACAAGCTATCCCCGCCTTGGGAAGGGCCCTTTGTGGCCAGCAAGAATTTGCACAACGGGTCATATTACCTCATTGACATTCGGGAGCACAAAGATTCACGTAAGTCGGAGGAAGAGACCCGACGGCCGTGGAACATAGCTCAGCTTCGGCCTTACTACACTTGAGCCACCGGCTCTCATGATGTACATACTTCTCTAAGCCATGTATATATTATGATAAGCAATAAAGCAGGACCTCTGTCCTTTTTTCTCCTCCAAATGTGCACGTGTTGTTTTCATCGCCAGATTACATGATAACTTGAAGGAGGATCCGGCTTATGATCGTATTCGAATCTAGCCGTAGGCGATAAGGTCACTTGGGGGCTTCCTGTTCAAACATAGGTCGTATTCGAACCAAAGAGAACACAGCTGTCGATACCCATTTGATTGGCAAAGTGCCGAGCTCATTGGGGAGTTTTCTTTGATCATATTTGAATCTTAGTTTAACCCCTTTGAGAACCGACGTGGATCGTATTCGAATCAGCGTCGTTAAACAATTCTTAAAGTCATTTGGGGGCTTCCTGTTCAAACATGGGTCGTATTCGATCCAAAGAGAACATAGCTGTCGATACCCTCTTGATTGGCATCGCCACACCCACTGGGGGCTATATGATCGTATTCGAATCCTAGCATAACCCCTTTGGGCCGGGTCTCTGGTCGTATCCGAACCGGAAGCCCCTAAGTTCCTCTACTTTATGGCAAGTTCCGTCTGTTTCTTTCCAAGTGTGTACAGCCTGGTCTCACTTGGCCAGCTTAACTTTGGTTTACAGTATTAGCTGAACACAATGGGTGTTATTAAGACAGGTAAACCGGAATTTCAGGTACCAACCTTCCTACCCGGGTTATCTAAACCGGAAGTATGCTTGCAGGCCGCTAAGTATGTTATTACGGCTGTATTCAGGATATTATTGAAGACCAGTCCTTTTTGATTCATATTCCGGGTTATCTAAAACCTATGATTCTCAGGGCGGTCAGCCTCCTCGAGGCTTGTGATTTGTCTTTCTCTGCAGGATAGTTACAGGCAACTATTTTGAGAGTAAGGAAAACAAATGATTAATTATGACCCGGAGAAACATAAAGGAGACACTTTCAACAGACTTCAGAATTCAAGGCGTGCACGATGGCACGACAAAGATAAAGTATTGGTCCTACTCTATTACAAGACTCATTGAGTCCAAAAGGGTGAGGCATTGTTTGCTAAGCCGCCAGCCAAGTTACGACGCTTGTTGAGTTGAAGTCTCCGGCTCGTTCCTGTCTTCTCCTCCGGCTGATCCCAAGACCTGGAAAGTTGATGACTTCTAGTCGATGCCGCTGAGAGCTTCGAATTGGGCTTCCTCGTCAATTAACCCGGCCGGGTCAATCTCCGGGGCGAAGGTGTGCTGACGAGCCGGCGGGATCAAGTTAAGGGCTTCATAGCGCGGAGTAGGGATCCTCTGATTTTCTGCATCGTAGCCCGGCTGATACTTAGTCAGATCTTTATCATTGCCAATCAGAGTGGCCACCGGGCGTACGGCCTTCACGCAAGCTGCGAAGTCCTTCTGATCGAAAGCGGATCCGTCTTCCTTCAGGCTTGGATAGCCAAGGGCGATGTCCGCCGGGTCTAACTCCGGCAGGAACGCCTTGGCCCGGCTCAGCGCGGCGATCGCTCCGGCTCTTGCAGAGGCCCGTCGCAGCTCTTGGATCCGTTGAGGCAGAACGGCGAGCCGGCGCAGGACTTCTGCCAGGTGAGTCGGCACCTCGTTGGATAGGGCCACCACAGCCAAGGCACGCTGTGACCCGGTGTAGAGCTGCTCCACCAGGGTATACACGGCCTTCAGCTTGGTTACCACGCTCTAGTTGAGATTGGCACTTCTGGGACCTGCTTAACAGAATCAGATAAGCCGCCGACAAGGATGAATTATGAGATATAAAAATTCTAAACTTGATGAAAGCCGGTGAGGCGACTTACCGAAGATTGCGGCCACCATCTGGGACACCTGGCGCTTTAGGTCGGAGAGCTCGGCGGTCTTCTCAGAGAGAACCTTCTCCGCCTGTTCAGCCCGGTTCACCAATGCGGCCTTCTCTTCGGCCCACGCCTTCCGCTCAGCGTCAAACTCCGTCTTCAGCTTCTCTTGAGCGGCGATGCTGGACACAAATTTGGCATTTGCCTTCCGGGTCTCCATCTCTTGCATCTTCAGCCGGTTCTTGAGATCGGCCATGTCAGCCTCAAGCTTCTTGCCAGCAGCCTGCATAAATTTCCGGGTTATGACAGGAACGGTTACTATACAAATTTAAAAGTCCCAAGCGTTTTCCAAGCAAAGACACTTGGCACTTGGGGGCTAATGCATATTGAACGTATCCATCTACAAACCGCCGGTTCAATTGAGTAAGCCGGAACCTAAGTCTACAACATATTCAATCATAAGTCGTCGACTTGGGGGCTAGCATGGTAACGGTAACTATGCAGTAAGTAAGAGGACAGCAGAATGATACCTCAGATTTCTGCTGGATCTGGTTCACCATGGCAACCTCTGCGTCCCGGCTCTTGTGCACTTGGCTGATGTAGCCAGAGACGAGCTCTCCAATGCTCAGGTTGGCGTAGTCGGAGAGGTCCAGGTTCACCCGGTGGGGCTGCAGCAACTCCCCCTTAGCGGAGCACTTGGCCAGTGCGGTAGGTCTCCCCGGCTCAACAAATTCCGTCCGGGTGATTACCACGTCCGGATCATTTGCTGGTTGAGCCGAGCCGGAGGCCTCCAGGTTAGCAGAAGCTTCGGCAGCTGCCTTGTTGTTTGGAGCGGCGGCTTCGGGAGCGGAGGCAGCTGGCGGTTCTTGATCTGCTGCCTCCGGCTCAGGCAACTCCGGCTCTTCGATTGGCTTGGCCTTCTTCGCCCTCTTGGTGAGTTTGGCTTGGGCACTGAAAGGACAGAAACGTTAAGCACAAAAGGGTAAGTAAATACAAGTATAGCATGAGATGGTTATCATTACCCGGGCGCGGTCTTGAAAGCCGGAAGACTCGACTGCATAGAGTCGCCCGAAGAGGGGGAGGTCTCCTGATAATTTGGGTCAGAAGAATTGAGTGGCTGACGGATAACACCCGCCAACGGATGAAAAGGGTACAAGTGGGAAATAACCTCAGTTCGGCGCTTCCTCGATGCGTCAGGTAACCCGGAGGAGAGGTCGGTGTCCTTGTTGGTCCGGGTGTGACGCCGGCTCTCATGAACCTGTCGCTTCAAAATAAATTGAGGATCTTGATAAGCTAAAGGATGTGAAAAGCTTACTTTCCGGGTTACCCTTCGGACTTTCAGCCTTGGCAAGGGCTCCGAGTCGGAGGAAAGTGACATTACCTCTTCAACCACCGGGTTACTGGCTCCGGTGTCATCCTGTTGATGAACAATTGTTGGTAAGGCGGACAGAAATAAACAGTAAAACATAACAAAGAGCTTACAGGTTTAGGGGTTACCTCTGACTCGGAGCTATCGCTTAGTTGCATCAGCTCCGAAGCAGTTGGCCTACTTCCCTTCTTACGGGGAGCGGCTTTTTTGGCGGCTTTCTTCGCCTTTCTGGCCTTCTTGGCCGCTTCATGGTCATATTTGACCCGCCAGAACTTGTCGTCAGCCTGAAAAATACAATGATGATTTCTTCAAACAATTCAGATGAAAGTTATATACAGAAGAAGATAGGATGTTCAGATTGGCGGCTTACCGCTGGGGCTGGGTTGGTCTTGCAGAAGGGGGCTAACCCGGTCCTTCCGCAGTCTGCCAGGCTCTCGTTTAAAAGAGCCTTGGTCATCTCCTCTGCAACGTCTTCAGGAAGATCATTGCGGCTGTGTCTCTGAGGGTCGTCCTTTCGGCCCGTGTACTCACACATTAAGCCGGGGCGGCGGCTCAATGGGATCACCCGCCACGAGATCCAGACCCGGACCAGATCGATTCCATTCAGACCATTGCCCAGGAGAGCCTTGATCTTGTTGATAGTGGGGAGCAGAGGTTGGCGCTCCGCTTGAGTTAGCTTGTCTGACAGTGGGTGGGTCGGCTCCAGACGTGAGGGGCGAAAGCCGGGCAACGGATTTTCATCAGCCGGCGACGTGTCTTGGCAGTAAAACCATGTCAGATTCCAGTCCTTGGGGTGGCTGGGCGGCTCTGCATAAGGGAAAAGGCAGTCCCTTCGCCGCTGAATGGAGATGCCACCTAGCTCTAGACTTGGCCCATTGGCGCACTCATTCTGACGGTTCAAGTAAAAAAGCTCTCTGAAGAGCAGCAGACTAGGTTCTTCTCCAAGGTAAACCTCGCAGAACACTTGGAAGTTGCAGATATTGGACACTGAGTTGGGTCCTATGTCCTGAGGCCGCAGATCGAAGAAATTCAGAACGTCTCTGAAAAACTTTGAACCGGGCGGTGCGAAGCCCCGGCTCATATGATCCACAAAAATCACTACCTCCCCGTCCTTTGGCTGTGGTCTCTCTTCTGATGGGTCAGGGGCACGGTAGGACATGATGTCCTTCTTGGGTAGATATCCAGACTTAACAAAATCCGCTAGGGTCTCATTGGTGACATTGGACCTCATCCAGTTGCAAGTAATGGAGGCTTTGGGAGCTTTGGGAGGCATGGTGAAAGTCGGCAGTCTATGATAAAAGGAAAAACGTCCGGGTTAATTATAAGCCGGAAGAAACCTACAGTTCAATATCAAGGTGGCGGCTTATGAAGGGGACTAATGGTATACACCTAAGTGCATCGGGCTATTTAAGCCGCCGAGGGATTGGGAGTAATTTGATTGTCTACAGGCCTTATCACAGCTAAGCCGGAAGGTTCTACGGCGCGTGGTTTCTTTAAACCGGAAATGTAAACCGCCGAGATTCAATGATTGCAGTTTTTTTACTAAGTGTGGTAAAACAGGTTTCACACATCGCAGTAAATATTTTGGATCAAAATGGTCGGGCAAAAGAAAAGTTTCTAGACCTAGAAACAGACGCGAGGAGGTTCTTGAGTTCGAATAAGGCTCTTATGCAGTAAAAAGAGGGCTATTTGCATGTGAAATGGGTGTTAAACATCTACCGCAGTAAGTCTATACAGAGCTAAGATCAAAAGGGGCAGTAAAATTCAAATCTACTGAGGGCCGCGATGAACTACGAAGAATAGAGGAAGAACTATGAAGCCCTAGTGCGGATCTGCCCTATGGAGTAGCGGGGACTCACCGGAGCTGAAGAGGAGCGGAGGTTGCCGCCGTTTGTCTGGACCGAGTCAGGGTGATGCAGCGGCCAAGGTTGACGAAGACCGGGGGCGCGACGGCGGTGGCAGTAGCAGAGCTCGGGCAGGGGAGCAGTGGCGCGAGGAAGAAGACGAAGGAGAGAGAAGTGGCTGAAAGCCCGTCGGGCCGGCCTATTTATAAGGCGAGCTCATAAGTGGGCGTGAGAATCAAGGAGACCACGGCGTGGTTATCTCCCCATGAAATGCCTCGATTTTCGGGATGACAGTAAAGGTAAAGATCCGTTGCGAATCTGGCGGAGTAAAAAATGGGCTTAATGGAAGATGACGTCACGGCGGATTACCCGAAGTCCAGAGGATGATGTCATGCCGGGTTATGGCCTTCACACAATTGTAAGCCGGAGGTTTTCTGTCGAAGGAATGGAAGATTGACATGAGCCGGCTCAAATCAATCTGGGGCCTAATGTTGAGGATATAGACCTTAGAGTCACCTGCCAGGAGGGGCCGGGTTACTCATATGGTCATTGCCAGAAGCCCGGCGCCAAGCTTGAAGACGGTGGGCCAAAGATGGGCTTAAGACCCGGATATGGCTTAAGGCCCGTAGTTGCAATCATTATCATGGTAGAACTTGTAGTGTAAGGAAAGAATAGTTGAGAGTCCGAGCCGGACACTCTTATGAGCCGGCCGGGACTCTGAGAGCTGCAGGGCGTCAGCCTCCCTATATAAAGGGACGACCCGGCAGCGGTTTAGGGGCGAGAACAATCTCATCGAGAGCCGGGCATAGCGGTTTAGCTCCCTGGTGATCGTAACCTTAATCAATACCACCTCAAACTGGACGTAGGCTTTTACCTTCAACGTAAGGGGCCGAACCAGTATAACCCTCGTGTTCCTTGTCCCGCATTAACCCCTTCAAGCTTCCTAGCTGCGATGGCTCCACGACTAAGTCCTAGCTCGAGGACATCTGCCGTGACAATTCCACGACAGTGGCGGAAAAGTATTTTTTGTGTGCCCTCTGGTATAGGGGGAATATTTGAGGATTTATAGTGCAGAGATTAGGTGAAGACTGTCCACGAGGGGGCCCACAAGCCAGGGGTGCCCCCCTGGGGCGCGCCCCCACGTCTTGTGGCCACCTCGTGGGTCTTCTGGCCTCCTCTCCAAGTCTCGTGGGTTTCTTCTGGACCAAGAAAATGAAGGAAATATGCCCTAGAGGCAATAATAAAGTTATTATTTATTTCCTTACTTCATGATAAATGTTTATTATTCATGCTAGAATTGTATTAACCGGAAACATAATACATGTGTGAGTACATAGACAAACAGAGTGTCACTAGTATGCCTCTACTTGACTAGCTCGTTGATCAAAGATGGTTATGTTTCCTAGCCATAGACATGAGTTGTCATTTGATTAACGAGGTCACATCATTAGGATAATGATGTGATTAACTTGACCCATTCCGTTAGCTTAGCACTCGATCGTTTAGTATGTTGCTATTGCTTTCTTCATGACTTATACATGTTCCTATGACTATGAGATTATGCAACTCCCGTTTACCGAAGGAACACTTTGTGTGCTACCAAACGTCACAACGTAACTGGGTGATTATAAAGGTGCTCTATAGGTGTCTCCAAAGGTACTTGTTGGGTTGGCGTATTTCAAGATTAGGATTTGTCACTCCGATTGTCGGAGAGGTATCTCTGGGCCCACTCAGTAATGCACATCACTATAAGCCTTGCAAGCATTGTAACTAATGAGTTAGTTGCGGGATGATGTATTACGGAACAAGTAAAGAGACTTGCCGGTAACGAGATTGAACTAGGTATTGAGATACTGACGATCGAATCTCGGGCAAGTAACATACCGATGACAAAGGGAACAACGTATGTTGTTATGCGGTTTGACCGATAAAGATCTTCGTAGAATATGTGGGAGCCAATATGAGCATCCAGGTTCCGCTATTGGTTATTGACCGGAGATGTGTCTCGGTCATGTCTACATTGTTCTCGAACCCGTAGGGTCCGCACGCTTAAAGTTCGATGACGGTTATATTATGAGTTTATGTGTTTTGATGTACCGAAGGTAGTTCGGAGTCCCGGATGAGATCGGGGACATGACGAGGAGTCTCGAATTGGTCGAGACATAAAGATCGATATATCGGACGACTATATTCGGACATCGGAAAGGTTCCGAGTGATTCGGGTATTTTTCGGAGTACCGGAGAGTTACGAGAATTCGCCGGGGAGTATATGGGCCTTATTGGGCTTTAGGGGAAAGAGAGAGGAGATGCTGGGCGCCCCCCAAGGCCTAGTCCGAATTGGACTAAGGGGAGGGGCTGCGCCCCCTCCTTCCTTCTCTTCTCTCTCCCCTTTCCTTGACTCCTACTCCTACTACTTGGAAGGGGGGAATCCTACTCCCGGTGGGAGTAGGACTCCTCCTAGGGCGCGCCATAGAGAGGTCCGGCCCTCCCCCTCCTCCACTCCTTTATATACGGGAAGGGGGGCACCCCTTGGAGACACAACAATTGATCGTTTGATCTTTTAGCCGTGTGCGGTGCCCCCCTCCATCATAGTGCACCTCGATAATACTGTAGCGGTGCTTAGGCGAAGCCCTGTGTCGGTAGAACATCATCATCGTCACCACGCCGTCGTGCTGACGGAACTCTCCCTCAAAGCTCGGCTGGATCGGAGTTCGAGGGACGTCATCGAGCTGAACGTGTGCTGAACTCGGAGGTGCCATACGTACGGTACTTGGATCGGTCGGATCGTGAAGACGTACTACTACATCAACCGCGTTGTGCTAACGCTTCCGCTTTCGGTCTACGAGGGTACGTGGACACACTCTCCCCTCTCGTTGCTATGCATCACCATGATCTTGCGTGTGCGTAGGATTTTTTTTGAAATTACTACGTTCCCCAACAGTGGTATCCGAGCCAGGTTTTATGCGTTGATGTTATATGCACGAGTAGAACACAAGTGAGTTGTGGGCGATACAAGTCATACTGCTTACCAGCATGTCACACTTTGGTTCGGCGGTATTGTTGGATGAAGCGGCCCGGACCGACATTACGCGTACGCTTACGCGAAACTGGTTTTACCGCCGTGCTTTGCACACAGGTGACTAGCGGGTGTCAGTTTCTCCAACTTTAGTTGAATCGAGTGTGGCTACGCTCGGTCCTTGTGAAGGTTAAAACAACACCAACTTGACAAACTATCGTTGTGGTTTTGATGCGTAGGTAAGAAAGGTTCTTGCTCAGCCAGTATGTAACGCCCACGATGCGGCTATATCTCCCACGTGTCGAGGCACGACTTAGAGGCATAACCGCATTGTGGTATTGTCGCAAGAAGGGTCATCTTCACACAATCCCATGTAATGAACAAGAATGGGATAATGAGAGTTGGCTTACAATCGCCACTTCACACAATACATAAATTAATTCATACATCATCCAAAATTCACACATAGACCGACTACGGTCAAAACCAAATGAAAAATAAGATAACCCCAAATGCTAGATCCCCGATCGTCCCAACTGGGCTCCACTACTGATCATCAGGAAAAGAAACATAATAACGACCATGTTCCTCGTTGAACTCCCACTTGAGCTCGGTTGCATCATCTGCACTGGTACCGTCGGCACCTGCAACTGTTTTGGTAGAATCTGTGAGTCACGGGGACTCAACAATCTCACACCCGCGAGATCAAGACTATTTAAGCTTGTAGGAAAGGACGGTGAAATGAGGTGGAGCTGCAGCAAGCACTAAGCATATATGGTGGCTAACATACGCAAATGAGAGCGAGAAGAGAAGCAACGCAACGGTCGCGAAGCTAGAAATGATCAAGAAGTGATCCTGAAACTACTTACGTTCATGCATAACTCAAACCGTGTTCACTTCCCGGACTCCGCCGAGAAGAGACCATCACGGCTACACACACGGTTGATGTATTTAATTGAAGTCAAGTGACAAGTTCTCTACAACTGGACATTAACAAATTCCCATCTGCCTCATAACCGCGGGCACGGCTTTCGAAAGATAATACCCTGCAGGGGTGTCCCAACTTAGCCCATTATAAGCTCTCACGGTCAACGAAGGATAAATCTTCTCCTGGGAAGACCCGATCAGTCTCGGAATCCTGGTTTACAAGACATTTCGACAATGGTAAAACAAGACCAGCAAAGCCGCCCGATGTGCCGACAAATCCCGATAGGAGCTGCACATATCTCGTTCTCAGGGCACAACGGATGAGACATCCTACGAGTAAAACCAGGCCTCAAGTTTCCCCGAGGTGGCCCTGCAGTCTACTCGGTTCGGACCAACACTCGAAGGAGCACTGGCCCCCGGGGGGGGGGGGGGGGTTAAAATAAAGATGACCCTCGGGCTCGCGAAAACCCAAGGGAAAAGGCTTAGGTGGCAAATGGTAAAACAAGGTTGGGCCTTGCTGGAGGAGTTTTATTCAAGGCGAACTGTCAAGGGGGTCCCATAAATCACCCAACCGCGTAAGGAACGCAAACTCAAGGAACATAGTACCGGTATGACGGAAACTAGGGCGGCAAGAGTGGAACAAAACACCAGGCATAAGGCCGAGCCTTCCACCCTTTACCAAATATATAGATGCATTAATTAAATAAGAGATATTGTGATATTCCAAAATATCCATGTTCCAACATGGAACCAACTTCAACTTCACCTGCAACTAGCAACACTATAAGAAGGGCTGAGCAAAAGCGGTAACTTAGCCAAACAACGGTTTGCTAGGAAAGGATGGTTAGAGGCTTGACATGGCAATATGGGAGGCATGATATAGCAAGTGGTAGGTAGCGCAGCATGGCAATAGAACGACCAACTAGCAAAGCAAAGATAGAAGTGATTTCGAGGGTATGGCCATCTTGCCCGCAAGGTTCTCAGAGTTGTCGAAAGCTTGATCCTCGTAAGCGTACTCAACAGGTTCCTCGTTCACGAACTCGTCTTCCGGATCTACCCACAGCAAGAACACAAGCAATGGAACCACAATCAATCACGGGAAATGCACAAGCAACATGATGCACTACATGCATGATATGCGAGATATGATATGCGATGCATATGCGTGCTCCGGAAGAAAAAAGGATGAACAAGGCAGTAACTTGGCAAACCAAGTATGCCACTGGAAAGATGAGATGATTTCGGTCGAAATCGATATAAAGATCACCGGAAACGGATGCACGGTTTGCAAATGGCAAGCAAAACAAAAACGACACGATTCTGCGATTAACAGCATGATAGCACTTAGAATATATCAAGTAACTATGCTACAGCACTCCAACATAGAAACAAAGCATATGCCAGTAATGTACAGGAGATTCTTGACAAAAGATGAACACTGAGCTACGGCTAGATCACACAATAACAGGTTCAAAAAAGCATGGCAATAGTGCAAAAGATATCAGGTTCACAGACTTGGTGAAATTACTGGACATGGCTGAAACAGTACCAGGTAGCAATGTTCAGAGCAAGCAAAACACATGCTACAGGAACTTATCATAGCAACACAAGGCACGTAATGAATCTAATAAATGCATACAACAAAAGTCCCTTATTGACCATGAGCCAAAAAGGACCATAAGATATGATGGCACCCATGTAAACATAGCAAGTTTCGCTAACAGGTTTCAGACTTGGCAGAAAACAGAGCATGGCAGTAACAGAAATTATGAGGGCATCTTGGTGAGCTTGATTCACTCATCACAAAGCAATGCATGACACAAAAAGCATACCTACAGCAAGATGGAATGTTTATGAAGCTAACCATGGCAAGAGCAAATACATAGCAGGTATGGATCAACTACAACAACCTTGGCAAAATTGAATATCATGTTAAGAATCTGCCAGGAATATTTTATAGCAAAAGTAGAGCAAGATTAAGACATGTTATGGCACTCCATAATTGCAAACAGGGGCATGGATGGCTAGAGCACAACTATATATAAAAAACATCCTTACTGAACATGCCCAAAAGAAGCATGGATCTCTCTGTAGACACATGGATACATGGTAACAAAATAACAGCAGTAACAGACGGCAAAAATCCCAAGTCCCTGAAAACAGAAACATCACGAAGCCTAGTTTGCATGCTTGTGCTAGTCACCACATAGATCACAAAAATACATGGCATACACCTATGTAAAGATGGCATGGCATATATCAAAACACATGTAGAGCTCATACTCATAAGATGCACACATCAGTTGCAACAAAAATAACAAATCACCAAGTTCTGATAAGTAACAACAGAAAACATCATATAGCATTCTTGCATCAGAGATTTGGGCATCAAGATGAACTCAAACTAGCATGGAACAATGGAACAAAATGAAGAGCATATCATAATGAACATTTCGATATATTGCATGCACGAAACGGAGCAGTATGCACGGAGTTATGACATGATGAAGTGAGCAATATTATGCAAGAATTTCCGTGACTTGGAGAATTCGAGGGGGGGGGGAAGTCAACCGGTTTGGATCTGGATCTGGAGCTCGTTGGCGCGCGAACCGAGGTTCGCCGGGCTTCCTTGCCGGAGAAGAGGCGGACGCCGGCCGGAGGGACGAGGGAGATGGCCGGCCGGAGCTCGGGGAGGCGCGGGAGGAGAGGAGGCGCGCTCGGGGGAGGCGGCGACGGGGCGCCGGGCGCGGGACGGCGGCCGGATCCGGGGCGGTCGGCGGCGCAGCCGGGAGGCGGCGCCCGGCGATGAGGCGGCGGAGGGCGGCGGCGCGGGGCGCGGAGCTCGGGCGCCCGCGGGGCGTCGGCGGCGGCGTTCCGGATCGCGGGGGCCGGGAGCGGGCTGAGCGGGCTTCGGCGGGGAACGGTGGCGCGGGGCCACGTGGCGGCGTCCAGTTGGTCGGGCGCGGTGGCGGCGAAGCGTCCGTCCGGACCGGACGTGTCCGGCGGCGTGAGGGGAGCGGTGGCTAGGGTTTCATCCGAGATTTGGAGGAGGTGTGCACATATTTATAGGTAGAGGGAGCTAGGAGGCTCCAAATGGAGTGCGGTTTTCGCCCACACGATCGTGATCGAATGACTGAGAGCATGGAAGGGGCTTAGAGGGTTTATTGGGCTGTTTGGAGGGGTGTTTTGCTGCAACACACAAAAGACCTTTGCGGTTACCCGGTTAACCGTTGGAGCACCAAACGACCTCCAAATGGAACGAAACTTGACAGGTGGTCTGCCGGTGGTATACCAAGGCCACTTGACAAACCTCGGTCCATTCCGAGAATGTTTAACACCCGCTCACGAAAAGAGACAAGAGGGGTGCGCCGGTGCATGTGGGAGTGTCGGATTGCAAAACGGACAACGGGGAAAATGCTCGGATGCATGAGACGAACACGTATGCAAATGAGATGCGCATGATGACATGATATGAGATGCATGACATGAACAAAATGCAAAACGAAAGACAAAAACCCAACCACGGAGGGAATATCATAACACATAGCCGAAAATGGCAAGAGTTGGAGTTACAAATATGGAAAGTTACGTCCGGGGTGTTACAACACTCCACCACTACAAGAGGATCTCGTCCCGAGATCTAGGACTGAAAGAACTCCGGATATTTGGAACGGAGGTGGTCCTCGCGTTCCTAGGTGGCTTCTCAGTCGGAATGGTGCGACCACTTCACTTTCAGGAATTTGATAGACTTGTTGCGAGTCTTGCGCTCAGTTTCTTCAAGAATAGCAACGGGGTGCTCATGATAAGAAAGATCTTCTTGGAGGTCAATCTCTTCGAAGTTGATGGTGCGCTCAGGAGTCTTGAAGCACTTGCGAAGCTGTGACACGTGGAACACATCGTGCACGTTCGCGAAGTTGGAGGGAAGCTCAAGTTGATAGGCGAGGTCGCCTCTTTTACCAATGATCTTGAAAGGACCCACGTATCTAGGGGCAAGCTTCCCTTTGATACCGAAGCGACGAGTGCCTTTCATTGGAGAGACGCGGAGGTAGACATGGTCTCCGATCTCGAAAGCCACATCACGGTGCTTGCTATCATAGTAACTCTTCTGGCGTGATTGCGCGGCTTTGAGATTTTCACGGATGACTTTACACATTTCTTCAGCCTCTGTGATTAAGTCATTGCCAATAAGTTGGCGTTCACCAGTCTCTGACCAATTGATAGGAGTACGACACTTTTTGCCATAGAGAATTTCGAATGGGGCCTTGCCCGAACTCGCTTGGAAGCTGTTGTTGTAGGAGAATTCGGCATATGGAAGACAATCTTCCCACT
This sequence comes from Aegilops tauschii subsp. strangulata, assembly GCF_002575655.3. Lineage (NCBI taxonomy): Eukaryota > Viridiplantae > Streptophyta > Magnoliopsida > Poales > Poaceae > Aegilops > Aegilops tauschii. The sequence continues at coordinate 118,733,895 of NC_053039.3, read as the reverse complement.
TCATGCCAAAGTAAATGACACAAGCCCTGAGCATATCTTCAAGGATTTGATTGACTCGCTCGACTTGGCCACTAGTTTGAGGATGGAAAGCTGTGCTGAAGCGAATGTTGGTGCCCATGGCCTTCTGGAAGGAGTCCCAGAACTTAGAAGTGAAGATGCTTCCACGATCTGAAGAAATCAATTGTGGAATGCCGTGCAAGGAGACAATCCTGGAGGTGTATAGCTCTACCAACTGCGCTGATGTGATAGATTCTTTGATTGGAAGGAAATGAGCCACTTTTGTGAGCTTGTCAATGACAACGAAGATAGCATCATTTCCGCGCTTGGACTTAGGAAATCCAGTCACGAAGTCCATTTTGATATGATCAAACTTCCACTCTGGAATAGCAAGAGGTTGGAGGAGACCAGCTGGTCGTTGGTGTTCTGCTTTCACCCTTCGACAGACATCACATTCATTCACGAATTGAGCGATTTCTCGCTTCATTCGAGTCCACCAATACGACTGCTTGAGGTCATGGTACATCTTCGTAGTTCTAGGATGAATGGAAAGAAGATAATTGTGCGCCTCGTTCATAATGACTTTCCTTAGATCACCTTTAGGAACCACAATCCGGTCCTCGAAGAATAAAGTGTCTCTGTCATCAATGCGATAGCACTTGTATTTGGAAAGACCCTTGTCGATACCATGTTTCACCTTCTTCACCATGGTATCCAGGAGTTGTGCCTCACGTATTTGATCTTCCAAAGTAGGAGAGACTATGAGGTTGGCAAGAAAGCCTTGAGGAACAACTTGGAGATTCAGCTTGCGGAAAGCTTCACAAAGGTCCGGTTGGAATGGCTTGAGAATTAAGCTGTTGCAATAAGCCTTCCTGCTCAAAGCATCTGCAATGACATTGGCCTTGCCTGGAGTATACTCAATACTCGGATTGTACTCTTGAATCATCTCGACCCATCGAGTTTGCCTGAGGTTGAGGTTGGGCTGAGTGAAGATGTACTTGAGACTCTTGTGATCGGTGAATATGTCCACTTTTCTTCCCAACAAGAGATGTCTCCATGTTATTAATGCATGGACAACTGCCGCCAACTCAAGATCGTGAGTGGGGTAGTTCTTTTCGTTGGGCTTCAACTGACGAGAGGTATAGGCCACAACTTTCTTCTCTTGCATTAACACAGCACCCAGACCTTGAAGAGAAGCATCACAGAAAACTTCGAATGGCTTGGATTCGTCAGGAGGAGTTAAGACAGGAGCTGTGACGAGTTTCTCTTTGAGAGTGTTGAAAGCAACGTCACACTCAGGAGTCCAGACATACTTCACATGCTTCTGGAGGAGGTTGGAAAGAGGCTTTGCAATCTTAGAGAAATTCTCAACGAATCGTCGGCAATAGCTTGCAAGACCAAGAAAACTGCAGAGCTGCTTGACATTCTGAGGAGGTTCCCAATTCACAATTGTAGACACCTTCTCGGGATTAACAGCGATGCCCTTGACAGAGATGATATGACCAAGGTAGAGAACTTCATCAAGCCAAAACTCACATTTGGAAAACTTCACATAGAATTGATACTCTCTGAGCTTGTCGAGCACCAATCGCAAATGTTTGGCATGATCCTTCTTATTCTTGGAGAAAACCAAGATATCATCAAGATACACCAGGACGAATTCATTGGTATAGGGGTTGAAGATGAAATTCATCATCCGTGAGAATGTTGGAGGAGCATTGACAAGGCCGAAAGACATGACAGTATATTCATAAGAACCAAAGCTTGTTCTGAATGCTGTCTTGGGAATATCTTCTTCACGAATGTGAATCTGATGATAATCCATACGAAGGTCAAGCTTGGAGAAGACTTTAGCACCTTTAAGTTGCTCGAATAACTCGTTGATGTTGGGAAGTGGATACTTGTTCTTGATTGTCTTCTTGTTCAATGGATGGTAGTCGACACAAAGTCGGCCCGTGCCATCCTTCTTCTGGACAAAAAGAACACCACAACCCCACGGAGATGAACTCGGTCTGATCAAACCCAGACGCTCTTGTTCATCGAGCTATTTCTTCAATTCCTTCAGCTCCTTGGGTCCAAACTTGTATGGACGCTTGCAAACGGGTTCCATGCCGGGCTCAAGATGGATAACGAACTCAACTGGCCGGTGAGGAGGCATACCCGAAAGCTCTTCTGGAAAGACATCTTGGTACTCACAAACGACTGGAATTTGAGAAATAGCATCCAATTCGCCCTTCTCATTGAGAGAAAATAACCGAATGGTCTCGTCACGAGCGGCATAGATAATCACATCCTTAGAAGAGTGTGTCAATTGAATTTCCCTGGCAGCACAATCAAGTTGAGCCTTGTGCTTAGAAAGCCAGTCCATCCCGAGAATTAGATCAATATCTGAGTCACCAAGAACAATTGGTTTGGCCAGAAATTTATAGTTTCCCATCTTGAAAGAAACATCGGGAGCAACCAAACTAGAAGTCGTAAGCTTTCCCGGAGAAACAACTTGCATAACTTTGGATAAAATCTCTGTGTCAACATTGTGCTTCGATGCAAATGGGTATGACATGAAAGAATGCGATGCACCAGTATCAAATAAAACTTTTGCAGGAATATCATTAACTGAGAGATTACCCATTATCACATCAGTAGATTCCTCCGCTTGAGCTGCATTCATCATGTTCACCTTTGCAGACTTGGGATTATGCTTGACCACTGCATTGCTGGAAGATCTCACAGGGGGAGGAGGCGGAAGGCGCCTTTGGTTGAAGCATTTGTTAGCATAGTGAACTTTCTGCTGACACTTGTTGCAAGTCACCTCTGAGAGTGGACGATGATAAGGAGCATTCGACTTTGGAGCTTGATTCTGAGACTTGTTCTGATAGCCAGGGTTGGATGAGTGGGAAGATCCATGGCCACCTTTGTTCTTCTGCTGGAAAGGCTGACGAAACGGAGGAGGAGGAGGCAACCAGAACTTCTGTTGCTTAGCAGCCACTAGTGAGGAAGAAGAAGACTGAACTGCGTCTCTGACTCTCTTCTTAGAAGCCTCACACTTGAGCTGAGCAGCCTCTTGCTTCAGTGCCATATTGTAGAAATCATCATACTTGGTCGGCTCAAAAAGCACGAGAGGTAATTGCAGATCTTCTCTGAGGCCACCTCTGAATTGATAGATCATGCTCTTTTCATCAGGAACGTCTTGCTTAGCGAAGCGAGCGAGTTTCTGAAACTGAGTATTGTATTGATACACAGACATGTTGCCTTGCTTGAGATTGCGGAACTCCTCACGCTTGCTCTCAACAACACTTTGTGGAATGTGGTGAGCTTTGAAGTCTCGGCGGAAATCATCCCGGGTAATCACACGACCTCCTCTGGACTCTTTGTATTGTTGATACCACTCGGCAGCCTCATCCTTGAGTTGAAAAGAAGCAAACTTGACAAAGTCCTCAGGCCTGACATTGCTACATTCAAAATGCTTGTTGATGTCCACGAGTCAATCATCGGCGTCTGTGGCCTCGACACAGTAGCTAAAAGACTTCGGCTGATTAGCGAGGAACTGGTTGAGGGTAGCGAAGTGAGGCTGATTGTTGCCTTGGCCTTGATTTCCTTGATTGCCTTACCCTTGGGTGCGTTCTTGCAAGAGTTGCAAAATCATCTGAGCATTGGCGTTGGTGGCTGCCATGATAGCTTGCCATGCCTCCGGAGGCGGAGGTGGTGGCGGAGGGTTCGCCTGACTCCCCTCATTGCGTTCCGGATTCTGACGCGTTGGCGGAGCCATCCTGAAGAGGGTGACATCCGTTAGCATCTTGATAGACAAATAGACAAGTTGAATCAACGGATAGAAATTGCAACATATAGTCTTCACAAAAAACATTCGAACGAGGATGAACGAATGAATTCCATAGTAAATCATCACACTTCCATTAAGATGAGAAGCCACTTGATAAAAGGATTGATGAATAAAATAAAAAGGTACTGTCGTGGAATTGTCACGGCAAATGTCCTCGAGCTAGGACTTAGTCGTGGAGCCATCGCAGCTAGGAAGCTTGAAGGGGTTAATGCGGGACAAGGAACACGAGGGTTTATACTGGTTTGGCCCCTTACGGTGAAGGTAAAAGCCTACGTCCAGTTTGAGGTGGTATTGATTAAGGTTACGATCACCAGGGAGCTAAACTGCTATGCCCGGCTCTCGATGAGATTGTTCTCGCCCCTAAACCGCTGCCGGGTCGTCCCTTTATATAGGGAGGCTGACACCCTACAGCTCTCAGAGTCCCGGCCGGCTCATAAGAGTGTCCGGCTCGGACTCTCAACTATTCTTGCCTTACACTACAAGTCCTACCATGATAATGATTGCAACTATGGGCCTTAAGCCATATCCGGGTCTTAAGCCCATCTTTGGCCCACCGTCTTCAAGCTTGGCGCCGGGTTTCTGGCAATGACCATATGAGTAACCCGGCCCCTCCTGGCAGGTGACTCTAAGGTCTATATCCTCAACATTAGGCCCCAGATTGATTTGAGCCGGCTCATGTCAATCTTCCATTCCTTCGACAGAAAACCTCCGGCTTACAATTGTGTGAAGGCCATAACCCGGCATGACATCATCCTCTGGACTCCGGGTAATCCGCCGTGACGTCATCTTCCATTAAGCCCATTTTTTACTCCGCCAGATTCGCAACGGATCTTTACCTTTACTGTCATCCCGAAAATCGAGGCGTTTCGTGGGGAGATAACCACGCCGTGGTCTCCTTGATTCTCGCGCCCACTTATGAGCTCGCCTTATAAATAGGCCGGCCCGACGGGCTTTCAACCACTTCTCTCTCCTTCGTCTTCTTCCTCGCGCCACTGCTCCCCTGCCCTAGCTCTGCTACTACCCCCGCCATCGCGCCCCCGGTCTTCGTCAACCTTGGCCGCTGCATCACCCTGACTCGGTCCAGACAAACGGCGGCAACCTCCGCTCCTCTTGAGCTCCGGTGAGTCCCCGCTACTCCATAGGGCAGATCCGCACTAGGGCTTCATAGTTCTTCCTCTGTTCTTCGTAGTTCATCGCGGCCCTCAGTAGATTTGAATTTTACTGCCCCTTTTTGATCTTAGCTCTGTATAGACTTACTGCGGTAGATGTTTAACACCCATTTCACATGCAAATAGCCCTCTTTTTACTGCATAAGAGCCTTGTTCGAACTCAAGAACCTCCTCGCGTCTGTTTCTAGGTCTAGAAACTTTTCTTTTGCCCGACCATTTTGATCCAAAATATTTACTGCGATGTGTGAAACCTGTTTTACCACACTTAGTAAAAAAACTGCAATCATTGAATCTCGGCGGTTTACATTTCCGGTTTAAAGAAACCACGCGCCGTAGAACCTTCCGGCTTAGCTGTGATAAGGCCTGTAGACAATCAAATTACTCCCAATCCCTCGGCGGCTTAAATAGCCCGATGCACTTAGGTGTATACCATTAGTCCCCTTCATAAGCCGCCACCTTGATATTGAACTGTAGGTTTCTTCCGGCTTATAATTAACCCGGACGTTTTTCCTTTTATCATAGACTGCCGACTTTCACCATGCCTCCCAAAGCTCCCAAAGCCTCCATTACTTGCAACTGGATGAGGTCCAATGTCACCAATGAGACCCTAGCGGATTTTGTTAAGTCTGGATATCTACCCAAGAAGGACATCATGTCCTACCGTGCCCCTGACCCATCAGAAGAGAGACCACAGCCAAAGGACGGGGAGGTAGTGATTTTTGCGGATCATATGAGCCGGGGCTTCGCACCGCCCGGTTCAAAGTTTTTCAGAGACGTTCTGAATTTCTTCGATCTGCGGCCTCAGGACATAGGACCCAACTCAGTGTCCAATATCTGCAACTTCCAAGTGTTCTGCGAGGTTTACCTTGGAGAAGAACCTAGTCTGCTGCTCTTCAGAGAGCTTTTTTACTTGAACCGTCAGAATGAGTGCGCCAATGGGCCAAGTCTAGAGCTAGGTGGCATCTCCATTCAGCGGCGAAGGGACTGCCTTTTCCCTTATGCAGAGCCGCCCAGCCACCCCAAGGACTGGAATCTGACGTGGTTTTACTGCCAAGACACGTCGCCGGCTGATGAAAATCCGTTGCCCGGCTTTCGCCCCTCACGTCTGGAGCCGACCCACCCACTGTCAGACAAGCTAACTCAAGCGGAGCGCCAACCTCTGCTCCCCACTATCAACAAGATCAAGGCTCTCCTGGGCAATGGTCTGAATGGAATCGATCTGGTCCGGGTCTGGATCTCGTGGCGGGTGATCCCATTGAGCCGCCGCCCCGGCTTAATGTGTGAGTACACGGGCCGAAAGGACGACCCTCAGAGACACAGCCGCAATGATCTTCCTGAAGACGTTGCAGAGGAGATGACCAAGGCTCTTTTAAACGAGAGCCTGGCAGACTGCGGAAGGACCGGGTTAGCCCCCTTCTGCAAGACCAACCCAGCCCCAGCGGTAAGCCGCCAATCTGAACATCCTATCTTCTTCTATATATAACTTTCATCTGAATTGTTTGAAGAAATCATCATTGTATTTTTCAGGCTGACGACAAGTTCTGGCGGGTCAAATATGACCATGAAGCGGCCAAGAAGGCCAGAAAGGCGAAGAAAGCCGCCAAAAAAGCCGCTCCCCGTAAGAAGGGAAGTAGGCCAACTTCTTCGGAGCTGATGCAACTAAGCGATAGCTCCGAGTCAGAGGTAACCCCTAAACCTGTAAGCTCTTTGTTATGTTTTACTGTTTATTTCTGTCCGCCTTACCAACACTTGTTCATCAACAAGATGACACCGGAGCCAGTAACCCGGTGGTTGAAGAGGTAATGTCACTTTCCTCCGACTCGGAGCCCTTGCCAAGGCTGAAAGTCCGAAGGGTAACCCGGAAAGTAAGCTTTTCACATCCTTTAGCTTATCAAGATCCTCAATTTATTTTGAAGCGATAGGTTCATGAGAGCCGGCGTCACACCCGGACCAACAAGGACACCGACCTCTCCTCCGGGTTACCTGACGCATCGAGGAAGCGCCGAACTGAGGTTATTTCCCACTTGTACCCTTTTCATCCGTTGGCGGGTGTTATCCGTCAGCCACTCAATTCTTCTGACCCAAATTATCAGGAGACCTCCCCCTCTTCGGGCGACTCTATGCAGTCGAGTCTTCCGGCTTTCAAGACCGTGCCCGGGTAATGATAACCATCTCATGCTATACTTGTATTTACTTACCCTTTTGTGCTTAACGTTTCTGTCCTTTCAGTGCCCAAGCCAAACTCACCAAGAGGGCGAAGAAGGCCAAGCCAATCGAAGAGACGGAGTTGCCTGAGCCGGAGGCAGCAGATCAAGAACCGCCAGCTGCCTCCGCTCCCGAAGCCGCCGCTCCAAACAACAAGGCAGCTGCCGAAGCTTCTGCTAACCTGGAGGCCTCCGGCTCGGCTCAACCAGCAAATGATCCGGACGTGGTAATCACCCGGACGGAATTTGTTGAGCCGGGGAGACCTACCGCACTGGCCAAGTGCTCCGCTAAGGGGGAGTTGCTGCAGCCCCACCGGGTGAACCTGGACCTCTCCGACTACGCCAACCTGAGCATTGGAGAGCTCATCTCTGGCTACATCAGCCAAGTGCACAAGAGCCGGGACGCAGAGGTTGCCATGGTGAACCAGATCCAGCAGAAATCTGAGGTATCATTCTGCTGTCCTCTTACTTACTGCATAGTTACCGTTACCATGCTAGCCCCCAAGTCGACGACTTATGATTGAATATGTTGTAGACTTAGGTTCCGGCTTACTCAATTGAACCGGCGGTTTGTAGATAGATACGTTCAATATGCATTAGCCCCCAAGTGCCAAGTGTCTTTGCTTGGAAAACGCTTGGGACTTTTAAATTTGTATAGTAACCGTTCCTGTCATAACCCGGAAATTTATGCAGGCTGCTGGCAAGAAGCTTGAGGCTGACATGGCCGATCTCAAGAACCGGCTGAAGATGCAAGAGATGGAGACCCGGAAGGCAAATGCCAAATTTGTGTCCAGCATCGCCGCTCAAGAGAAGCTGAAGACGGAGTTTGACGCTGAGCGGAAGGCGTGGGCCGAAGAGAAGGCCGCATTGGTGAACCGGGCTGAACAGGCGGAGAAGGTTCTCTCCGAGAAGACCACCGAGCTCTCCGGCCTAAAGCGCCAGGTGTCCCAGATGGTGGCCGCAATCTTCGGTAAGTCGCCTCACCGGCTTTCATCAAGTTTAGAATTTTTATATCTCATAATTCATCCTTGTCGGCGGCTTATCTGATTCTGTTAAACAGGTCCCAGAAGTGCCAATCTCAACCAGAGCGTGGTAACCAAGCTGAAGGCCGTGTATACCCTGGTGGAGCAGCTCTACACCGGGTCACAGCGTGCCTTGGCTGTGGTGGCCCTATCCAACGAGGTGCCGACTCACCTGGCAGAAGTCCTTCGCCGGCTCGCCGTTCTGCCTCAACGGATCCAAGAGCTGCGACGGGCCTCTGCAAGAGCCGGAGCGATCGCCGCGCTGAGCCGGGCCAAGGCGTTCCTGCCGGAGTTAGACCCGGCGGACATCGCCCTTGGCTATCCAAGCCTGAAGGAAGACGGCTCCGCTTTCGATCAGAAGGACTTCGCAGCTTGCGTGAAGGCCGTATGCCCGGTGGCCACTCTGATTGGCAATGATACAGATCTGACTAAGTATCAGCCGGGCTACGATGCAGAAAATCAGAGGATCCCTACTCCGCGCTATGAAGCCCTTAACTTGATCCCGCCGGCTCGTCAGCACACCTTCGCCCCGGAGATTGACCCGGCCGGGTTAATTGACGAGGAAGCCCAATTCGAAGCTCTCAGCGGCATCGACTGGAAGTCATCAACTTTCCAGGTCTTGGGATCAGCCGGAGGAGAAGACAGGAACGAGCCGGAGACTTCAACTCAACAAGCGTCGTATCTTGGCTGGCGGCTTAGCAAACAATGCCTCACCCTTTTGGACTCAATGAGTCTTGTAATAGAGTAGGACCAATACTTTATCTTTGTCGTGCCATCGTGCACGCCTTGAATTCTGAAGTCTGTTGAAAGTGTCTCCTTTATGTTTCTCCAGGTCATAATTAATCATTTGTTTTCCTTACTCTCAAAATAGTTGCCTGTAACTATCCTGCAGAGAAAGACAAATCACAAGCCTCGAGGAGGCTGACCGCCCTGAGAATCATAGGTTTTAGATAACCCGGAATATGAATCAAAAAGGACTGGTCTTCAATAATATCCTGAATACAGCCGTAATAACATACTTAGCGGCCTGCAAGCATACTTCCGGTTTAGATAACCCGGGTAGGAAGGTTGGTACCTGAAATTTCGGTTTACCTGTCTTAATAACACCCATTGTGTTCAGCTAATACCGTAAACCAAAGTTAAGCCAGCCAAGTGAGACCCGGCCATACACACTTGGAAAGAAACAGACGGAACTTGCCATAAAGCAGAGGAACTTATGGGCTTCCGGTTCGGATACGACCAGAGACCCGGCCCAAAGGGGTTATGCTAGGATTCGAATACGATCATATAGCCCCCAGTGGGTGTGGCGATGCAAATCAAGAGGGTATCGACAGCTATGTTCTCTTTGGTTCGAATACGACCCATGTTTGAACAGGAAGCCCCCAAATGACTTTAAGAAATGTTTAACGACGCTGATTCGAATACGATCCACGTCAGTTCTCAAAGGGGTTAAACTAAGATTCAAATATGATCAAAGAAAACTCCCCAATGAGCTCGGCACTTTGCCAATCAAATGGGTATCGACAGCTGTGTTCTCTTTGGTTCGAATACGACCTATGTTTGAACAGGAAGCCCCCAAGTGACCTTATCGCCTACGGCTAGATTCGAATACGATCATAAGCCGGATCCTCCTTCAAGTTATCATGTAATCTGGCGATGAAAACAACACGTGCACATTTGGAGGAGAAAAAAGGACAGAGGTCCTGCTTTATTGCTTATCATAATATATACATGGTTTAGAGAAGTATGTACATCATGAGAGCCGGTGGCTCAAGTGTAGTAAGGCCGAAGCTGAGCTATGTTCCACGGCCGTCGGGTCTCTTCCTCCGACTTACGTGAATCTTTGTGCTCCCGAATGTCAATGAGGTAATATGACCCATTGTGCAAATTCTTGCTGACCACAAAGGGCCCTTCCCAAGGCGGGGATAGCTTGTGCGCATCTGTTTGATCCTGGATGAGCCGGAGCACGAGATCACCTTCCTGGAAGACCCGGGATTTAACCCGGCGGCTATGATAACGGCGCAGGTCTTGTTGGTAAATCGCTGAACGGGCTGCTGCCACATCACGCTGTTCGTCCAACAAGTCAAGAGCATCCTGGCGCGCCTGTTCATTATCCGCCTCAACGTAAGCCGCCACTCGAGGTGAGTCATGACGGATGTCACTGGGGAGGACTGCTTCTTCCCCATAAACCATGAAGAAAGGCGTAAAACCTGTAGACCTGTTAGGAGTAGTGTTGATGCTCCATAACACGGAGGGCAACTCCTCCACCCAACAACCCGACGTCCGTTGCAAAGGGACCAAAAGCCGGGGCTTGATGCCCTTCAGAATCTCCTGATTAGCTCTCTCCGCCTGACCATTGGATTGAGGATGAGCCACCGAGGAAACATCAAGTCGGATATGCTCTCGTTGACAAAACTCCTCCATGGCGCCTTTGGATAAATTGGTGCCATTGTCAGTTATAATGCTGTGTGGAAAACCAAAGCGAAAGATCACCTTTTTCATAAACTGAACCGCCGTGGCTGCATCGCACTTGCTAACTGGCTCCGCTTCAACCCACTTGGTAAACTTGTCAACTGCCACCAAAAGGTGGGTCTTCTTATCCTTGGATCTTTTGAAAGGCCCAACCATATCCACCCCCCAGACCGCAAAGGGCCAAGTAATTGGGATCATCCTCAGCTCTTGAGCCGGTACATGAGCCCGTCGCGAGAACCTTTGGCAACCAGCACACTTACTGACCAAGTCCTCTGCATCAGCATGAGCCGTCAACCAATAAAAACCATGACGAAAAGCCTTGGCCACAAGAGACTTTGAGCCGGCGTGATGGCCACAATCCCCTTCATGGATCTCACGCAAGATCTCTTGCCCTTCCTCACGGGAGACACAACGCTGAAACGCTCCCGTAACACTGCGGTGGTGCAACTCACCATTGATAACAATCATTGACTTAGCCCGCCGGGTTATTTGCCTGGCCAAAGTTTCATCCTCAGGCAACTCGCCCCGGGTCATGTAAGCCAGATAGGGCATTGTCCAGTCTGGTATGATATGGAGAGCCGCCACCAGTCGTGCCTCCGGGTCGGGGACAGCCAAGTTTTCCTCTGTAGGCAACTTAACAGAAGGATTATACAGGACATCCAGGAAAGTATTAGGCGGCACCGGCTTTCGCTGAGAGCCTAGCCGGCTTAAAGCATCAGCCGCCTCGTTCTTCCTGCGATCAATGTGCTCTACTTGGTAGCCCTGAAAGTGCCCAGCAATGGCATCAACTTCGCGGCGATAAGCCGCCATGAGAGGGTCCTTAGAGTCCCACTTGCCTGATACTTGTTGAGCCACCAAGTCTGAGTCACCGAAACACCTTACCCGGCTCAAGCTCATCTCCTTAGCCATCCGAAGACCGTGGAGCAAGGCCTCGTACTCAGCCGCATTGTTAGTGCAAGGAAACATCAACTATAGCACATAATGGAACTTGTCACCTTTAGGGGAAGCCAATACAACTCCAGCCCCCGAGCCCTCCAACTGCCTGGACCCATCGAAGTGAATAGTCCAATATGTGTTATCCAGCTTTTGCTCGGGCACTTGTGACTCTGTCCAATCATTGATGAAATCCACCAGGGCCTGAGATTTAACAGCAGTGCGTGGCACATATTTGAGACCATGAGGTCCGAGCTCGATAGCCCACTTAGCCACTCTCCCTGTGGCCTCTCTGTTTTGAATGATATCACCAAGAGGGGCAGAACTGACCACGGTTATGGGATGACCCTGGAAATAATGCTTAAGCTTCCGGCTTGCCATGAACACACCATAAACAAGCTTCTGCCAATGTGGATACCGCTGTTTGGACTCGATAAGCACTTCACTGACATAATAAACCGGCCGCTGAACCGGATGCTCCTTACCCTCTTCCTTGCGTTCCACCACCACAGCCACACTGACGGCTCGTGTGTTCGCCGCCACATACAGTAATAAGGGCTCCTTATCAACCGGAGCAGCAAGGACTGGGGGCTCTGCCAGCTGCTTCTTCAAATCCTCAAAAGCGGTATTAGCTGCATCATTCCAGACAAAGTTATCAGTTTTCTTCATCAACTGATATAATGGCATGGCCTTCTCACCCAAACGGCTTATAAACCGGCTTAAAGCAGCGATGCGACCCGCCAAACGCTGAACGTCATTTATACATGCCGGCTTAGCCAGGGAGGTGATGGCCTTGATCTTCTCCGGGTTAGCCTCAATGCCTCTGTCAGAAACCAAAAAACCCAAGAGCTTGCCTGCAGGGACACCAAAGACACACTTGGCCGGGTTAAGCATCATCTTGTAGACCCGGAGATTATCAAAGGTTTCTCTCAAATCATCTATCAGGGTTTCCTCCTTTATGGATTTAACCACAATATCGTCCACATAAGCATGAACATTGCGCCCAATCTGTTTATGCCGACAGTTCTGCACGCAACGCTGATAAGTCGCCTGTGCACACTTGAGTCCAAAGGGCATGGATACATAGCAGAAGGCTCCAAAGGGAGTGATGAACGCCGTCTTCTCCTGGTCCTTAACTGCCATTTTAATCTGATGATATCCAGAATAAGCGTCCAGGAAACTTAAGCGCGCACAACCGGCCGTAGCATCAATAATTTGATCAATACGGGGAAGGGCAAAAGGATCAGCCGGACATGCTTTATTTAAGTCCGTGTAGTCCACACACATCCGCCAAGTGCCGTTCTTCTTGAGTACGAGCACCGGGTTAGCTAACCATTCTGGGTGGAAGACTTCAACAATAAACCCGGCCGCCAAGAGCCGGGCCACCTCTTCGCCAATGGCTTTCCGCCTCTCTTCATTAAACCGCCGAAGGAACTGTCTAACCGGCTTAAATTTCGGATCAACATTGAGAGTGTGCTCAGCGAGTTCTCTAGGTACACCTGGCATGTCAGAAGGTTTCCATGCGAAGATGTCCTTATTCTCACGGATGAACTCGATGAGCGCACTTTCCTATTTTGGATCCAGATTGGCACTGATGCTGAATTGCTGAGATGAATCTCCTGGAACGAAATCAACAAGTTTAGTCTCATCAGCCGACTTAAATTTCATTGCCGGCTCATGCTCCGTAGTCGGCTTTTTCAGAGAGGTCATATCTGTTGGGTCGACGTTGTCTTTGTAAAACTTCAACTCCTCTGTTGCACAAACAGATTCTGCATAAGCTGCATCACCTTCCTCACATTCCAAGGCCACCTTCCGGCTGCCGTGAACCGTAATGGTCCCATTATGACCCGGCATCTTGAGCTGTAAATATACGTAACACGGCCGTGCCATGAACTTGGCGTAAGCCGGCCGCCCAAATATGGCATGGTACGGACTTCTTATCTTGACCACCTCAAAGGTCAATTTTTCCACCCTTTTGTTGTTCTCATCTCCGAAGGCCACTTCCAACTCGATCTTGCCGACTGGGTAAGCCGACTTGCCAGGTACCACACCGTGGAAAATAGTGTTTGACTGGCTGAGATTCTTATCAATCAACCCCATACGACGAAATGTCTCATAATAGAGGATGTTGATGCTGCTGCCCCCATCCATGAGTACCTTAGTGAACTTATATCCTCCCACCTGAGGAGCCACCACCAGGGCCAAGTGACCCGGATTATCCACCCGGGGAGGGTGATCCTCCCTACTCCACACTATAGGTTGCTCTGACCACCGCAAGTAGCGTGGAACCACCGGCTCAACAGCGTTCACAGCCCTCTTATGAAGCTTCTGATCTCGCTTGCACAGACTGGTGGTAAACACATGATACTGCCCACCGCTAAGCTGCTTTGGATTGGTCTGATAACCTCCCTGCTGCTGTTGATGACCCTGGCCGGACTGCTGATGAAAGCCCCCTTGACCGTTCTGAGGGTTAGAATTTGAGCCGCCGCCCGGGCCATGAAAGCCGCCGGCGCCTGAGCCGCCGCCCGGGCCATTGTAATTCTTAAAGGCCTTCATGATTGCACAATCCTTCCATAGATGAGTTGCTGGCTTCTCTCTAGAGCCATGCCTTGGACAAGGCTCATTCAACAGTTGTTCCAGCGTCGGGCCGGACCCGCCGCCTCGGGGAGGGGGCCTCCCCTTGCGTCGCTGATTACTACCTTGCGAGCTGGCGTTGGCTACAAACTCTAGGCTGCCATCGGCCTTGCGCTTGCCTCCTCCTTGGTTTCCCGGGTTATGCTGAGGACCCTTGCCATTGCCGTTCTTCTTTCCCTTCCCTGTCCTTTCATCATCTGAAGCGGGGTCCTTGGTACCATCAGAATCGGCGTACTTGACAAGAGCCGCCATCAGTGTACCCATATCATTGCAGTCGCGCTTAAGCCGCCCGAGTTTCATCTTCAGGGGCACAAAACGACAATTCTGCTCCAACATTAAGACTGCAGAGCCGGCATCCATTTTATCCGAGGAATGTATTATCTCCTTAACCCGGCGAACCCAATGTGTCGTAGACTCACCCTCCTGCTGCTTGCAGTTAGTCAAATCCACGATTGACATAGACTGCCTACAGGTATCCTTGAAGTTTTGGATGAACCGGGCCTTCAGCTCAGCCCAAGACCCAATGGAATTCGGTGGTAGCCCTTTCAACCAAGTGCGGGCAGTCCCATCTAACATCATGGTGAAGTACTTAGCCATGGCCGCCTCACTGACCTCCAGCAGTTCCATAGCCATCTCGTAACTCTCGATCCAGGCTGCGGGTTGTAAGTCTGCTGTGTAATTAGGCACCTTCCTAGGGCCTTTGAAGTCCTTGGGTAGACGTTCGTTGCGGATAGCTGGCACTAAACATGGGACACCCCCAGTCCTGGTAGGGATACCCACGTCGACGGAAGCCGTCGGATAAGCTGGGGGGGTCTGGTAAGCCGTCAGCTGGGGCACCTGCTCCGCCTCTCGCCGTGCTCTGTCTTGGTCTGCTGCGTGAAAGGCTCCGTTATGAGCCGGGCCATGGCCAGGGGGCGGGTCATGGCGTCGGACGTTACTTGAGCCGGTCGCTGAGACCATGTGCCTGCTGTAACTCGGGCTCCGGCCTGGGCGAGGGGTCGAGTGGATCCTGTCCCGGCTATAGGAGTACGCCTCTTGCTGTGCCAGTGCTGTCTGAAGGAGTTCCCTCACCCGGCGGGTTTCAATAGCCGTCGGAGAGTCGCCGTCAACCGGGAGAGCCGCCAGCCGTGCCGCTGCGGCGACCATGTTCTCCAGCGGGTTATTATAATGACCCGGGGGTATTGGCACGTACTGAGGCGGGGCTGGGGGCACCTGGGGAGGCCCCATCACTTGTGGCTGAATAGGGGTCCCAGACCCGGGCACTATGACCCCTGGCGGGTTACTAGATCCTGCACCTGGTGTGTTGAAGAGGTTTCGTGGATCGTAAACCGGAGGGAGTCGGGATTGGGCCTTTTGATGCCTCCTTCTCAGGACCTCATTGGACGCGTTTTGATCCATCGTGAGTCGGAAGGACTGCGCTTGAATCAACTGGGTTTGGGCGTCGAGAGCCGCCCTTTCCGCAGCCATCCTGATCCCTTCTGCTGCCAGATCCTCCTTAGCTTTCACTAGATCCAATTTTAACTGCGCCACCTCCGCATCATGCTGAGCTTGATCTGCCGGGTCAAACGTGGCGGTTAACAGAGCCGTCATCTTGTCCGTGAGATCCATTAGTACCTGAGACGGCGAGGGCACCGGGTTTCCCGCTCCAGCAGCGGGGTTCTGAACAGACTGTGCACCGGTCATAAAGACCCCAACCTGACTTGGCGGCTCAAACGGGTCCGGAATACTGTCACCATCGGAACAACCCATGAGCCTGCCATCTTGAAGTTGATACAACGAGTTTGACTCGTCGGTGGACGACTTGCCGTCAGAGCCGGCGGCCGCCTCATCACCAGATCCAGATCGATCAGAGGGCCCTCCATGGATACATCCCACAAAAGCATGCCTTAAGGCAGGCCGGGCCCGGGCGGGTCGTGCACGCTGAGCCGTCTCGACGAGATCGGCGCAGAGACCCGGCTCAGGGCCCGGCTCACCAATCTTGCCAATGAAAACATGAATTCCGCCGAAGGGGACCCGGTACCCGTACTCAATTGAGCCGGCGTCGGGGCCCCAGTTTGCATCGTCGATGTAGAGCTTGCCGCGACGACTCTTGGTCATCCGGCCCACAGCGTATCCCTTGAGCCCTTCGAAGCCGCCCTTCAAGAACTCAAATCCACCGTGCGCTGGCCCCACGGTGGGCGCCAACTGTCGTGGAATTGTCACGGCAGATGTCCTCGAGCTAGGACTTAGTCGTGGAGCCATCGCAGCTAGGAAGCTTGAAGGGGTTAATGCGGGACAAGGAACACGAGGGTTTATACTGGTTCGGCCCCTTACGGTGAAGGTAAAAGCCTACGTCCAGTTTGAGGTGGTATTGATTAAGGTTACGATCACCAGGGAGCTAAACTGCTATGCCCGGCTCTCGATGAGATTGTTCTCGCCCCTAAACCGCTGCCGGGTCGTCCCTTTATATAGGGAGGCTGACGCCCTGCAACTCTCAGAGTCCCGGCCGGCTCATAAGAGTGTCCGGCTCGGACTCTCAACTATTCTTGCCTTACACTACAAGTTCTACCATGATAATGATTGCAACTATGGGCCTTAAGCCATATCCGGGTCTTAAGCCCATCTTTGGCCCACCGTCTTCAAGCTTGGCGCCGGGCTTCTGGCAATGACCATATGAGTAACCTGGCCCCTCCTGGCAGGTGACTCTAAGGTCTATATCCTCAACAGGTACGACTGGAACAAATAAGTGGTAAGGATTACCCAATCACAAACCAAATATCTGCGGGAAGAAATGCTAAGAGCTACTTGAATCCCACCTATAAACTCCCGAAACTTTCTGGTTATGCAATCTGGTGTAGGGGATACAGGGGACACAAAATATATCACCCAAACTAGCAATCCCTAGATCCAGCTGTATCCATCCGTCAACACATAACCAAGAAACCTTCGGAAATCGTGTACCTCAACCTTCGAAAAGCATCCGTTATACGAATTATGGCAATACTCCCGAACTCCCGCCCCAATACTGGGTGGCGTCGAGGTGATCTCACCAACAACTGCATAAAAGAGATTTTTGATGTCGGCGAAACTCAGGTATTCCAGAACTGCAACGATAAAATTGTGACGACAACACCTCGGAGCTCAACTCCCCGGGACACTGCCACAACCCCTAAATGTCAGGAGGCACCAAGAACAATGTTCTCGTCACAAAGCCATTGGAACGATTCTAAGATACCCGCGTGATCCTAATTTTTTTAGTGAAATTTGAGGAGAGAAGAGTCAAAACTTCTACGTCAGGAGACCTCACCAGAGCGACGAAGGGACTGAGGAGTAAAAAGAATCCTACTCTCCGATATATATAATCCTAAGACTCAAAACATTTTTGTTCTAGACTCAACAACACCAGCGATTCGATCAAGCAGGGGGCTCCTAAGTCAGGGATGGCTCTGATTACCAACTTGTAACGCCCACGATGCGGCTATATCTCCCACGTGTCGAGGCACGACTTAGAGGCATAACCGCATTGTGGTATTGTCGCAAGAAGGGTCATCTTCACACAATCCCATGTAATGAACAAGAATGGGATAACGAGAGTTGGCTTACAATCGCCACTTCACACAATACATAAATTAATTCATACATCATCCAAAATCCACACATAGACCGACTACGGTCAAAACCAAATGAAAAATAAGATAACCCCAAATGCTAGATCCCCGATCGTCCCAACTGGGCTCCACTACTGATCATCAGGAAAAGAAACATAATAACGACCACGTTCCTCGTTGAACTCCCACTTGAGCTCGGTTGCATCATCTGCACTGGTATCGTCGGCACCTGCAACTGTTTTGGTAGAATCTATGAGTCACGAGGACTCAGCAATCTCACACCCGCGAGATCAAGACTATTTAAGCTTGTAGGAAAGGATGGTGAAATGAGGTGGAGCTGCAGCAAGCACTAAGCATATATGGTGGCTAACATACGCAAATGAGAGCGAGAAGAGAAGCAACGCAACGATCGCGAAGCTAGAAATGATCAAGAAGTGATCCTGAAACTACTTACGTTCATGCATAACTCAAACCGTGTTCACTTCCCGGACTCCGCCGAGAAGAGACCATCATGGCTACACACACGGTTGATGTATTTTAATTAAAGTCAAGTGACAAGTTCTCTACAACCGGACATTAACAAATTCCCATCTGCCTCATAACCGCGGGCACGGCTTTCGAAAGATAATACCCTTTAGGGGTGTCCCAACTTAGCCCATTATAAGCTCTCACGGTCAACGAAGGATAAATCTTCTCCCGGGAAGACCCGATCAGTCTCGGAATCCCGGTTTACAAGACATTTCGACAATGGTAAAACAAGACCAGCAAAGCCGCCCGATGTGCCGACAAATCCCGATAGGAGCTGCACATATCTCGTTCTCAGGGCACAACGGATGAGACATCCTACGAGTAAAACCAGGCCTCAAGTTTCCCCGAGGTGGCCCCGTAGTCTACTCAGTTCGGACCAACACTCGAAGGAGCACTTGCCGGGGGGGGGGGGGGGTTAAAATAAAGATGACCCTCGGGCTCGCGAAAACCCAAGGGAAAAGGCTTAGGTGGCAAATGGTAAAACCAAGGTTGGGCCTTGCTGGAGGAGTTTTATTCAAGGTGAACTGTCAAGGGGGTCCCATAAATCACCCAACCGCGTAAGGAACGCAAACTCAAGGAACATAATACCGGTATGACGGAAACTAGGGCGGCAAGAGTGGAACAGAACACCAGGCATAAGGCCGAGCCTTCCACCATTTACCAAATATATAGATGCATTAATTAAATAAGAGGTATTGTGATATTCCAAAATATCCATGTCCCAACATGGAACCAACTTCAACTTCACCTGCAACTAGCAACGCTATAAGAAGGGCTGAGCAAAAGCGGTAACTTAGCCAAACAACAGTTGGCTAGGAAAGGATGGTTAGAGGCTTGACATGGCAATATGGGAGGCATGATATAGCAAGTGGTAGGTAGCGCAGCATGGCAATAGAACGACCAACTAGCAAAGCAAAGATAGAAGTGATTTCGAGGGTATGGTCATCTTGCCCGCAAGGTTCTCAGAGTTGTCGAAAGCTTGATCCTCGTAAGCGTACTCAACAGGTTCCTCGTTCACGAACTCGTCTTCCGGATCTACCCACAGCAAGAACACAAGCAATGGAACCACAATCAATCACGGGAAATGCACAAGCAACATGATGCACTACATGCATGATATGCGAGATATGATATGCGATGCATATGCGTGCTCCGGAAGAAAAAAAGGATGAACAAGGCAGTAACTTGGCAAACCAAGTATGCCACTGGAAAGATGAGATGATTTCGGTCGAAATCGATATAAAGATCACCGGAAACGGATGCACGGTTTGCAAATGGCAAGCAAAACAAAAACGACACGATTCTGCGATTAACAGCATGATAGCACTTAGAATATATCAAGTAACTATGCTACAGCACTCCAACATAGAAACAAAGCATATGGCAGTAATGTACAGGAGATTCTTGACAAAATATGAACACTGAGCTACGGCTAGATCACACAATAACAGGTTCAAAAAAGCATGGCAATAGTGCAAAAGATATCAGGTTCACAGACTTGGTGAAATTACTGGACATGGCTGAAACAGCACCAGGTAGCAATGTTCAGAGCAAGCAAAACACATGCTACAGGAACTTATCATAGCAACACAAGGCACGGAATGAATCTAATAAATGCATACAACAAAAGTCCCTTATTGACCATGAGCCAAAAAGGACCATAAGATATGATGGCACCCATGTAAACATAGCAAGTTTCGCTAACAGGTTTCAGACTTGGCAGAAAACAGAGCATGGCAGTAACAGAAATTATGAGGGCATCTTGGTGAGCTTGATTCACTCATCACAAAGCAATGCATGACACAAAAAGCATACCTACAGCAAGATGGCATGTTTATGAAGCTAACCATGGCAAGAGCAAATACATAGCATGTATGGATCAACTACAACAACCTTGGCAAAATTGAATATCATGTTAAGAATCTGCCAGGAATATTTTATAGCAAAAGTAGAGCAAGATTAAGACATGTTATGGCACTCCATAATTGCAAACAGGGGCATGGATGGCTAGAGCACAACTATATATAAAAAACATCCTTACTGAACATGCCCAAAAGAAGCATGGATCTCTCTGTAGACACATGGATACATGGTAACAAAATAACAGCAGTAACAGACGGCAAAAATCCCAAGTCCCTGAAAACAGAAACATCACGAAGCCTAGTTTGCATGCTTGTGCTAGTCACCACATAGATCACAAAAATACATGGCATACACCTATGTAAAGATGGCATGGCATATATCAAAACACATGTAGAGCTCATACTCATAAGATGCACACATCAGTTGCAACAAAAATAACAAATCACCAAGTTCTGATAAGTAACAGCAGAAAACATCATATAGCATTCTTGCATCAGAGATTTGGGCATCAAGATGAACTCAAACTAGCATGGCACAATGGAACAAAATGAAGAGCATCTCATAATGAACATTTCGATATATTGCATGCACGAAACGGAGCAGTATGCACGGAGTTATGACATGATGAAGTGAGCAATATTATGCAAGAATTTCCGGGACTTGGAGAATTCGAGGGGGGGAAGTCAACCGGTTTGGATCTGGATCTGGAGCTCGTCGGCGCGCGAACCGAGGTTCGCCGGGCTTCCTTGCCGGAGAAGAGGCGGACGCCGGCCGGAGGGACGAGGGAGATGGCCGGCCGGAGCTCGGGGAGGCGCGGAGGAGAGGAGGCGCGCTCGGGGGAGGCGGCGACGGGGCGCCGGGCGCGGGACGGCGGCCGGATCCGAGGCGGTCGGCGGCGCAGCCGGGAGGCGGCACCCGGCGACGAGGCGGCGATGGCGGCGGCGCGGGGCGCGGAGCTCGGGCGTCGTCGGCGGCGTTTCGGGCCGCGGGGGCCGGGAGCGGGCTTCGGCGGGGAACGGCGGCGCGGGGCCACGTGGCGGCGTCCCGTTAGTCGGGCGCGGCGGTGGCGAAGCGTCCGTCCGGACCGAACGTGTTCGGCGGCGCGAGGGGAGCGGTGGCTAGGGTTTCATCCGGGATTTGGAGGAGGTGTGCACATATTTATAGGTAGAGGGAGCTAGGAGGCTCCAAATGGAGTGCGGTTTTCGCCCACACGATCGTGATCGAATGACCGAGAGCATGGAAGGGGCTTAGAGGGTTTATTGGGCTGTTTGAAGGGGGGTTTTGGTGCAACACACAAAAGACCTTTGCGGTTACCCGGTTAACCGTTGGAGCACCAAATGACCTCCAAATGGAACGAAACTTGACAGGTGGTCTGCCGGTGGTATACCAAGGCCACTTGACAAACCTCGGTCCATTCCGAGAACGTTTAACACCCGCTCACGAAAAGAGACAAGAGGGGTGCGCCGGTGCATGTGGGAGTGTCGGATTGCAAAACGGACAACGGGGAAAATGCTCGGATGCATGAGACGAACACGTATGCAAATGAGATGCGCATGATGACATGATATGAGATGCATGACATGAACAAAATGCAAAACGAAAGACAAAAACCCAACCACGGAGGGAATATCATAACACATAGCCGAAAATGGCAAGAGTTGGAGTTACAAATATGGAAAGTTACATCCGGGGTGCTACACAGTAGCAGCCACGTCAAACTTGTAACAACAAAGTAGAGGACGTCTAACTTGTTTTTGCAGGGCATGTTGTGATGTGATATGGTCAAAGCATGATGCTAAATTTTGTTGTATGAGATGATCATGTTTTGTAACCGAGTTATCGGCAACTGGCAGGAGCCATATGGTTGTCGCTTTATTGTATGCAATGCAATCGCCAGGTAATGCTTTACTTTATCACTAAGCGGTAGCGATAGTCGTAGAAGCATAAGATTGGCGAGACGACAATGATGCTACGATGGAGATCAAGGTGTCACGCCGGTGACGATGGTGATCATGATGGTGCTTCGGAGATGGAGATCACAAGCACAAGATGATGATGGCCATATCATATCACTTATATTGATTGCATGTCATGTTTATCTTTTATGCATCTTATCTTGCTTTGATTGACGGTAGCATTATAAGATGATCTCTCACTAAATTTCAAGATAAAAGTGTTCTCCCTGAGTATGCACCGTTGCCAAAGTTCGTCGTGCCCAGACACCACGTGATGATCGGGTGTGAAAAGCTCTACGTCCATCTACAACGGGTGCAAGCCAGTTTTGCACACGCAGAATACTCAGGTTAAACTTGACGAGCCTAGCATATGCAGATATGGCCTCGGAACACTGAGATCGAAAGGTCGAGCGTGAATCATATAGTAGATATGATCAACATAATGATGTTCACCATTGAAAGCTACTCCATTTCACGTGATGATCGGTTATGGTTTAGTTGATATGGATCACGTGATCACTTAAAGGATTAGAGGGATGTCTATCTAAGTGGGAGTTCTTAAGTAATATGATTAAATTGAACTTAAATTTATCATGAACTTAGTCCTGGTGGGATTAGCATATCTATGTTGTAGATCAATAGCTCGCGTTGTTGCTTCCCTATGTTTATTTTGATATGTTCCTAGAGAAAAACTATGTTGAAAGATCTTAGTAGCAATGATGCGGATTGGATCCGTGATCTGAGGATTATCCTCATTGCTGCATAGAAGAATTATGTCCTTGATGCACCGCTAGGTGACAGACCTATTGCAGGAGCAAATGCAGACGTTATGAACGTTTGGCTGGCTCAATATGATGACTACTTGATAGTTTAGTGCACCATGCTTAACGGCTTAGAATCGGGACTTCAAAGACGTTTTGAACGCCATGGACCATATGAGATGTTCCAAGAGTTGAAGTTAATATTTCAAGCAAATACCCGAGTTGAGAGATATGAAGTCTCCAACAAGTTCTATAGCTAAAAGATGGAGGAGAATAGCTCAAGCAGTGAGCATGTGCTCAGATTGTCTGGGTACTACAATCGCTTGAATCAAGTGGGAGTTAATCTTCCAGATAAAATAGTGATTGACAGAATTCTCTAGTCACCATCACCAAGTTAGTAGAACTTCGTGATGAACTATAGTATGCAAGGGGTGATGAAAACAATTCCCAAGCTCTTCGCAATGCTAAAATCGGCGAAGGTAGAAATCAAGAAAAACATCAAGTGTTGATGTTTGACAAGACCACTAGTTTCAAGAAAAGGGGCAAAGGGAAGAAGGGGAACTTCAAGAAGAATGGAAAGCAAGTTGCTGCTCAAGTGAAGAAGCCCAAGTCTGGACCTAAGCCTGAGACTGAGTGTTTCTACTGCAAAGGAACTGGTCACTAGAAGCGGAACTGCCCCAAGTATTTGGCGGATAAGAAGGATGGCAAAGTGAACAAAGGTATATTTGATATACATGTTATTGATGTGTACTTTACTAGTGTTTATAGCAACCCCTCAGTATTTGATACTAGTACAGTTGCTAAGATTAGTAACTCGAAACGGGAGTTGCAGAATAAACAGAGACTAGTTAAGGGTGAAGTGACGATGTGTGTTGGAAGTGGTTCCAAGATATGATCATCATCGCATACTCCCTATACTTTCGGGATTAGTATTGAACCTAAATAAGTGTTATTTGGTGTTTGCGTTGAGCATGAATATGATTTGATCATGTTTATTGCAATACGGTTATTCATTTAAGTTAGAGAACAATTGTTGTTCTGTTTACATGAATAAAAACCTTCTATGGTCATACACACCAACGAAAATGGTTTGTTGGATCTCGATCGTAGTGATACACATATTCATAATATTGAAGCCAAAAGATGCAAAGTTAATAATGATAGTGCAACTTATTTGTGGCACTGCCGTTTAGGTCATATTGGTGTAAAGCGCATGAAGAAACTCCATGCTGATGGGATTTTGGAATCACTTGATTATGAATCATTTGATGCTTGCGAACCATGCCTTATGGGCAAGATGACTAAAACTCCGTTCTCCGGAACAATGGAGCAAGCAACTGGCTTATTGGAAATAATACATACTGATGTATGCGATCCGATGAGTGTTGAGGCTCGCGGCGGGTATCGTTAGTTTCTGACCTTCACAGATGATTTGAGTAGGGTATATCTACTTGATGAAACATAAGTCTGAAGCATTTGAAAAGTTCAAAGAATTTTAGAGTGAAGTGGAAAATCATCGTGACAAGAAAATAAAGTTTCTACGATCTGATCGCGGAGACAAATATTTGAGTTACGAGTTTGGTCTTCAATTAAAACAATGTGGAATAGTTTCACAAATTCGTGCCACCTGGAACACCACAGCATAATGGTGTGTCCGAACATCATAACCGTACTTTATCGGATATAGTGCAATCTATGATGTCTCTTACCGATTTACCACTATCGTTCTGGGGTTATGCATTAGAGACAGCTGCATTCACATTAAATAGGGCACCGTCTAATCCGTTGAGGCGACACCGTATGAACTATGGTTTAGCAAGAAACCTAAGCTGTCGTTTCTTAAAGTTTGGGGTTGCGATGCTTATGTGAAAAAGTTTCATCCTGATAAGCTCAAACCCAAATCGGAGAAATGTGTCTTCATAGGATACCCAAAGGAGACAGTTGGGTACACCTTCTATCACAGATCCGAAGGCAAGACATTCGTTGCTAAGAATGGATCCTTTCTAGAGAAGGAGTTTCTCTCGAAAGAAGTGAGTGGGAGGAAAGTAGAACTTGATGAGGTAACTGTACCTGCTCCCTTATTGGAAAGTAGTTTATCACAGAAATTTGTTCTTGTGACTCCTACACCAATTAGTGAGGAAGCTAATGATGATGATCATGTAACTTCAGATCAAGTTACTACCAAACCTCATAGGTCAACCAGAGTGAAATCCGCACCAGAGTGGTGCGGTAATCCTGTTCTGGAGGTCATGTTACTTGACCATGACGAACCTACGAACTATGAGGAAGCGATGATGAGCCCAGATTCCGCGAAATGGCTTGAGGCCATGAAATCTGAGATGGGATCATGTATGAGAACAAAGTGTGGACTTTGGTTGACTTGCCTGATGATCGGCAAGCCATAGAAAATAAATGGATCTTCAAGCGGAAGACAGATGCTGATAGTAGAGTTACTATCTACAAAGCTAGACTTGTCAAAAAGGTTTTTGACAAAGTTCAAGGTGTTGACTACGATGAGATTTTCTCACTCGTATCGATGCTTAAAGTCTGTCTGAATCATGTTAGCAATTGCCGCATTTTATGAAATCTGGCAAATGGATAACAAAACTACAATCCTTAATGGATTTATTAAAGAAGAGTTGTATATGATGCAACCAGAAGGTTTTGTCAATCCTAAAGGTGCTAACAAAATATGCAAGCTCCAGCGATCCATCTATGGACTGGTGCAAGCATCTCGGAGTTGGAATATACGCTTTGATAAGTTGATCAAAGCATATAGTTTTATACAGACTTCAGGTGAAGCCTGTATTTACAAGAAAGTGAGTGGGAGCACTACAGCATTTCTGATAAGTATACGTGAATGGCATATTGTTGATCGGAAATAATGTAGAATTATTCTGCAAAGCATAAAGGAGTGTTTGAAAGGAGTTTTTCAAAGAAAGATCTCGGTGAAGCTGCTTACATATTGAGCATCAAGATCTATAGAGATAGATCAAGACGCTTGATAAGTTTTTTCAATGAGTACATACCTTGACAAGATTTTGAAGTAGTTCAAAATGGAATAGTCAAAGAAAGAGTTCTTGCTTGTGTTACAAGGTGTGAAATTGAGTAAGACTCAAAAACCCGACCATGGCAGAAGATAGAAAGAGAATGAAAGTTATTCCCTATGCCTTGGCCATAGGTTCTATAAAGTATGCCATGCTGTGTACCAGATCTATTGTATACCCTACCACTGAGTTTGGCAAGGGAGTACAATAGTGATGTAGGATTAGATCATTGGACATCGGTCAAAATTATCCTTAGTGGAATAAGGATATGTTTCTTGATTATGGAGGTGACAAAAAGGTTCGCCGTAAAGGATTACGTCGATGCAAGTTTTGACATTGATCCAGATGACTCTAAGTCTCAATCTGGATACATATTGAAAGTGGGAGCAATTAGCTAGAGTAGCTCCAGGCAGAGCATTGTTGACATAGAAATTTGCAAAATACATACGGATCTGAATGTGGCAGACCCGTTGACTAAACTTCTCTCACAAGCAAAACATGATCACACCTTAGTACTCTTTGGGTGTTAATCACATAGCAATGTGAACTAGATTATTGACTCTAGTAAACCCTTTGGGTGTTGGTCACATGACGATGTGAACTATGGGTGTTAATCACATGGTGATGTGAACTATTGGTGTTAAATCACATGGCGATGTGAACTAGATTATTGACTCTAGTGCAAGTGGGAGACAGAAGGAAATATGCCCTAGAGGCAATAATAAAGTTATTATTTATTTCCTTATTTCATGATAAATGTTTATTATTCATGCTAGAATTGTATTAACCGGAAACATAATACATGTGTGAGTACATAGACAAACAGAGTGTCACTAGTATGCCTCTACTTGACTAGCTCGTTGATCAAAGATGGTTATGTTTCCTAGCCATAGAGATGAGTTGTCATTTGATTAACGAGGTCACATCATTAGGAGAATGATGTGATTGACTTGACCCATTCCGTTAGCTTACCACTCGATCGTTTAGTATGTTGCTATTGCTTTCTTCATGACTTATACATGTTCCTATGACTATGAGATTATGCAACTCCCATTTACCGGAGGAACACTTTGTGTGCTACCAAACGTCACAACGTAACTGGGTGATTATAAAGGTGCTCTACAGGTGCCTCCGAAGGTACTTGTTGGGTTGGCGTATTTCGAGATTAGGATTTGTCACTCCGATTGTCGGAGAGGTATCTCTGGGCCCACTCAGTAATGCACATCACTATAAGCCTTGCAAGCATTGTAACTAATGAGTTAGTTGCGGGATGATGTATTACAGAACAAGTAAAGAGACTTGCCGGTAACAAGATTGAACTAGGTATTGAGATACTGACGATCGAATCTCGGGCAAGTAACATACCGATGACAAAGGGAACAACGTATGTTGTTATGCGGTTTGACCGATAAAGATTTTCGTAGAATATGTGGGAGCCAATATGAGCATCCAGGTTCCGCTATTGGTTATTGACCGGAGATGTGTCTCGGTCATGTCTACATTGTTCTCGAACCCGTAGGGTCCGCACGCTTAAAGTTCGATGACGGTTATATTATGAGTTTATGTGTTTTGATGTACCGAAGGTAGTTCGGAGTCCCGGATGAGATAGGGGACATGACGAGGAGTCTCGAAATGGTCGAGACGTAAAGATCGATATATCGGACGACTATATTCGGACATCGGAAAGATTCCGAGTGATTCGGTTATTTTTCGGAGTACCGGAGAGTTACGGGAATTCGCCGGGGAGTATATGGGCCTTATTGGGCTTTAGGGGAAAGAGAGAGGAGATGCTGGGCGCCCCCCAAGGCCTAGTCCGAATTGGACTAAGGGGAGGGGCTGCGCCCCCTCCTTCCTTCTCTTCTCTCTCCCCTTTCCTTGACTCCTACTCCTACTACTTGGAAGGGGGGAATCCTACTCCCAGTGGGAGTAGGACTCCTCCTAGGATGCGCCATAGAGAGGGCCGGCCCTCCCCCTCCTCCACTCCTTTATATATGGGGAGGGGGGCACCCCTTGGAGACACAACAATTAATCGTTTGATCTTTTAGCCGTGTGCAGTGCCCCCCTCCACCATAGTCCACCTCGATAATACTGTAGCGGTGCTTAGGCGAAGCCCTGCGTCAGTAGAACATCATCATCGTCACCACGCCGTTGTGCTGACGGAACTCTCCCTCAAAGCTCGGCTGGATCGGAGTTCGAGGGACGTCATCGAGCTGAACGTGTGCTGAACTCGGAGGTGCCGTACGTTCGGTACTTGGATCGGTAGGATCGTGAAGACGTACTGCTACATCAACCGCGTTGTGCTAACGCTTCCGCTTTCGGTCTACGAGGGTACGTGGACACACTCTCCCCTCTCGTTGCTATGCATCACCATGATCTTGCGTGTGCGTAGGAATTTTTTTGAAATTACTGTGTTCCCCAACAGAAAAATCACCGTAAAGTTTTATTCCGTTTGATATTCCTTTTTTGTAAAAGTCAAAAACAAGGAAAAACAGAAACTGGCGCTGGGCTCTAGGTTAGTACGTTAGTCCAAAAAATAATATAAAATAGCATATTAATGCATATAAAACATCTAAAGCAGATAATATAATAGCACGGAACAATAAAAAATTATAGATACGTTGGAGACGTATCAAGCATCCCCAAGCTTAATTCCTGCTCGTCCTCGAGTAGGTAAATGATAAAAACAGAATTTTTTATGTGGAATCCTACCTAACATATTTATCAAGGCAATTATCTTTATTGTGGCACTGGTGCGCGTTGGTGCTATACAAACGGTTTTTAACCCCTTTCCGCGATGACATTTGGAACCGTCGCCAAGTGAGTGTGGGTGATAGGGGGGTCCTTCCCACGCGACCCAGAAACCGTCGGGGATAGGGACCCTACTGTACTCCTACTCGTTTGTGCTCGCATTGCCATCGCAGTCGGTATTATGTGGTGCTACGTTTACGATGCGCGGCCCATCAGAAACGGTTCACTATTATAGAACGTGTATGATGCGCGGCCCATCACAAATGGTTCACTGTTAAGAAGATTAGCTAATCGTCGTACGAGTGTCCGACAGGATTACGAAACGTTGGACCGTCGTAACATCGTCGTACACGACAACTATCGCACATGTTGTTCTGTGATGCAACATTTACGATGCATACTTCATCAGAAACAGTTCATGGTTGCAAATCGTGTATGATAAGGCAACTAACACAAACATTTAGTTTGCCCTCACCGTTTGTGATATTGTCTGACATCGCACACGCTTTGCAAACGGCAACTGTGTGCATGCTTGCACACGTTTCCTCTCTGTGAACCGTCTCGGATTATGGTGCATATCGAAAACGTTTGTGTTTTACCAACCGTGTGTGCCGTAACAACCTGGAGAGCGTAATTTCACCGTAATTTAATTGTTGCCTTTTCAAATTGTATCGGATTTGAATTTGAATTTGAATGTATGCTACATCTTTATTCATATCCATCAGGTTCAAACAACCAATGCATTATTCGATTCATAGGTACATATGTTCAAGAATTACATAAGAACCAAATAAAGAATGATGAACCACAGTTGTATACTTGTACTATTAAAGACGGTAAAGAAAGAGGCGAAATATATTCTGGTTGCTGAACAAGGTGAAGCGGAATGCCCATATTGTGCCCTCCTCCATGCAGAAGGCACGCACGACTCTAGTCCAACCCCTTGTGATGGCCGACCGCCCATCCTTCACGGTATTCATGAAAACATCTAGATAATCATCGTGTTCTGGTAGAAATACTTTAACCTTTGCATGCCCACCAATCGTGTAGTTTGAGAGGTAATCTTGAGTAAACTGCTCTGGCAACCACTTCAAAGGAAAAACATTCAGACATGGTAATCTAACACAACTCATTATGGGCAGTAAAAAGAAGGCTGCAGAGTTCTTACTTACCATCCTGCAGTTCGTTGTTGTCTTGGATAAAGTGTAAACAAATAGTTTAATTGCCATCTTTGGACCCATTTTACTAACAATCTTTATCAGCTTCCTCACTTGATGATGGTTCATTGATATCTCATTGCCCCATATGCAGAAAGGGTCGAAGCGCGGATCTTTACCAATGACATATGTACCTAAAAGCACCAAGTTAATATTAGAAGCTAAACATCAATTGCACAATGATGTAGTATAACACTCTTTTATAATATGTTTATATATATCCGTATGTGGTAGTCCATTTGAAATCTCTAAAAAGATAAATATTTAGGAACGGAGGGAGTATCTTATAACATCCAATATACTCACATATTAGATGAATTAACATCTTATATTATGGGCTGGAAGGAGTTTAGTGCATTCTTACAAATTATCGGCTGCTTAACTGCTGTTGTATCCATGGGTTACAGTTAGTTTGAGCTTGTCCAGGCTCAAATAGCCCTAAAGTATATCTAAACATGAGGGCTAGTTTGAGCAAGTTGCATCTATAACCCACCTAAAAAAACTATCCAACCCAAGAGGTGCTAATTGGAGCTAGTTCTCCTAGTGCATTTATTGTCAATCTAACCCTGCCATCCAAACAACTCTTTGGATGGAGTTAGTTTAGGGTTAGTCATGAGCTAGAAACTAACTCTAACCTCTAGCTAAGTTGAGTATCCAAAGAGGGTTGTGTTGTTGTTGTTGCTGCTGCTCTTCTACGTATATCTAGACATCATTAGAACATTAATGTAACACTCTTCCTTGTTGCTATGTAGCCTAGGATTGCATATTTAGACATTAAGTACAGTGCATGTTGCTATGTAGCCTCAGATATATTACATATGGCCCTAGTTAACCTAATGAAAAATGGGTTGCAGATATATTCAGTTAAAAGTCCGATTCACCGATTAGTCCCTTATCAGCCGCCGGCCCATATGGTACCAGCTACCGATATCCTGAACAGTGAGCAGATATAAGCCATGGGATGAAACTAACCTCAATGGAAAACATCGTTCGTTCCCAAAATCGTCCTGTGTAGATACATCGAGAAGCATGTTAAGCACAACAGGCTAAACATCAACCAAAATTATCCATGGCAGACAAAATAATCTCCAAAAGATAGCTTCAGTGTGCAGGTTTAAGCACGCTAGTAAAGCAAAACAAGTGAAAAGGTGTGCTAACTGCAATAGACCTAACATTTAACAACAAGCAAACATAGTCATTCAAACTGGTATTGTGTCGGTCTAAGTACTCTGGTTATTGTTAAATTAAAATGGAAAGGCGTGTTAACTACAAGATGCAAGAACCAAATATAGTCATTCATATTGGTATTTTTGAAACTGGTACTGATGAAATTGAACGCCACAGTTCATACTTGCACATATAGAACATCACGTTGTGAATAACTGGAATAAACAAGGCATACTATGAACAACCAAAGATAGCATTTGAAACTGGACATATGCTAACTACAAACAACCGAACAATAAAAAAACTTTAAAAGAGGCATATGCTAGCTATAACAGGCTTAACAACAAGCAAATATATGCATTGCTATCGGTATGTTTAAAACTGGATTGATGAAATGTACTACACAGTAAATAATTGCACATATAGAGCATCACATTGTGAACAACTGAAATAAACAAGGCATACTGCAAACAACCAGATATAGCAATTAAAACTGGACATATTCTCACTACACTACAAAAGGGACTCGACAAAACAAATCATGGGTCTCCCCCTATGAAGAGGCATGGCAAAACAAATCATGGGTTTCCTCACTTGTCACAAATGGGCTCGTTCCCGTGGGAAGAGCACGAACCCTGGATGCGCTCCATGTTGTCGCAGATGGGATCCTTCCCCTTGGAAGAGCACGGTTGTAGGGTGCCCTCCCTGATGTCGCAGACGGGCGCTTTCCCCTTGGAAGAGTAGATGGGCTCTTTCCCCTTGGAAGAGCTGGAGAGGGTGCCCTCCTCGTGGTCGCCGTCGATGAGGTCTAACTTGGAAGCTGTGGATCCCAAGCCAGCGTCACAGAACGTGTCCTTCAGAAATGAATAAAGGGGCTCGATGGCGATGTAGAATGGCAAATTGTTGACAACGAGCGAGAGGAGATCAGCGGCGGGGCCATGGATGAGATCGACGGCAGTTGAACCTGAGGGGTTGGGGGTGGGCCACTTAACCTGTGACATAGCCCGCCTCAGGCCGTCGCTGTCGATGACCTCAATGTCGTAGCCGGCGGCCGAGACATGCCCGCATACTCTAGCCCGCTGCTTGAGTGCTTGCCGCCAGTAATGGTCGTCAGCTTCCTCAGCGACGTCGGGCGAAGAGACCGCTATACACCTCTTTTGGGCCAGTCGCTCCTCGAGCTCCACGGGAAGCGTAGCCGGGCTTAGGCTGCGACGCTCTGGAGTGGGGGATGGGGATCTGTGGGAAAGGGGGTGTTTGGCAGGCGTCATCTAAGAAACTCAGGGCGGCCTGGGTATGGAGATCAGTGGGTAAGCTGCACGGGCAAACCGGCAGATGTTGACAATGGAGGCCTTGCGGCGGCGGCAGGGACCTTGCTAGGGTTTCGAGCAAGGGAGGGGGTGTGTTTGTGTGCGCGCATGCCCGAGGAGGTTTTGGTGTGTGTGGGTGTGTGTGGAGGGGGCGGGGTGTTTGAGGAAATGACGCGGGTACTGAAAATTTTACTACGCGGGAGTCAAACGCGGGAGTGAAATGCCGGGCTATTGAAAATTTTGATGATAGTGCATCGCACACGGTCCCGAGATAACAACCGTGTGTTATGAAACAGAAAACCCTCGAGGCGGGCAGGTATTTTCTAGGGATGCAGGCGGGATTGGGAACAAGAAACATCGCACACAGTCCGGAGATAACAACTGTGTGTTATGAAACAGAAAAACCCTCGAGGCAGGTAGATATTTTTCTAGGGATGCAGGCGGAATTGGGAACAAGAAACATCGCACACGGTCCGGAGATAACAACCGTGTGTTATGAAACAGAAAAACCCTCGAGGCGGGCAGATATTTTTGAGAGGGGAGCCTCGTGGAGCCCAATGTACTGTGCGGATGTGTGCGTGACAGGGGCACCGGTGTGGCACACGGTTAGTTTGAGTGAACCGTGTCTGTTGCGTCATCCGACTTGTCTAATGTTCATAAATTTGGCGAAAAATGATGCGGGAGAGGGTCAGAACACGAACACACTTGCATGTGGACCAAATTTATGTATCAAAAGGGTGGTTTGATTTTCAAATACCAAATGGAACTTCGATGTGGCACCTCTCTCGCAAAGCACACGGTATTGCTTGCCCCCACCCCCCTCATGTCGGCACGAAGGGAATCCTAAGCTATGAATGCATGCCCCCTCCCCCCCAACCGAGGTTCACCTAGCAAAGTGCGAAGTAGCTAGCAGCCCCCCTCCTCCCTCGTGTCGGCACGAAGGGAATCCTAAGCTATGAATGCATCCCCCCAACCGAGGTTCATTCACCTAGCAAAGTGCGAAGTAGCTAGCAGGCCCCCTCCCTCGTGTCGGCATGAAGGGAATCCTAAGCTATGAATGCATGCCCCCCAACCGAGATTCACCCTAGCAAAGTGCGAAGTAGCTAGCAGCCCTCCCTCCCTCGTGTCGACACGAAGGGAATCATAATCTATGAATGCATGCCCCCCTCCCCAACTGAGGTTCACCTAGTAAAGTGCAAAGTAGCTAGCAGCCCCCTCCCTCATGTCGGCACGAAGGGAATCCTAAGCTATGAATGCATGCCCCCAACTGAGGTTCACCTAGCAAAGTGCGAAGTAGCTAGCAGCCCCCCCTCGTGTCGGCACGAAGGGAAGCCTAAGATATGAATGCATGCCCCCTCCCCCCCTAACCGAGGTTCACCTAGCAAAGTGCGAAGTAGCTAGCAGCCCCCCACTCGTGTCGCCACGAAGGGAATCCTAAGCTATGAATGCATGCCCCCCCAACCGAGGTTCACCTAGCAAAGTGCGAAGTAGCACCCCCACACACTTTCAGTCGGCGGGCCAGAGAGGCATATCTCACCAAGATGGATCGTAAAACGGATCAAGAATAATCCACCTTGGTCGTACAACCTCTTTCTTGTTGTTGGTCAAAGTGATGGCCGTCCATGCGACCCCGGAGATGAGCTAGCTCGCCAATAATCACGCAAGTATCTAGTCCCCGAAGACAACCACTGCATGCGTGTGGCCCAAACATATGTATGGAGAGGTGTGTTTTTGAGTAACAATGGAACAACTTTGATGTGGCACCGTCGTTTCGAACTAGAAATCCACACACTGAGTGAGGGTTAGGTTGATGATGCATATGTATGTTACACCACACTTCAAGACAACGACGGGGATTCATGCATGCATGCATGCGTGCATAGTATATGTGCTCAAACTTAAGGTCTGAATCTCACCATGACCTATACTACGATAACACAAACCAAATGAAGAATCCGCCATGGTAACCTATCTTGTTGTTGGTCAAGGTGATCATGGATCTCCACGCGGGCCCATGAATATATAGGCTTGTCGCTGATAACCATGCGAGGGAGTGTACCATTCGAAGGCAACCACTACATGCATGTGTATGGAGGTGATGCGTGCATGCATGTTTGAATACACAACATTGATGTGGCGCGTGCGTCAAAAATTGTACACTAGCTCCCCACACAGAGCGAGATCGGTTCATGATGTGTCATTGTACTAGCCACTTCGACTCGATGGGAGGGATTCATGCATACACATGCATGTGTGTGTGCTCAAACCGTATCATGCATGTCATCCCAGAGCAAAAATAATAATCCCCTCCTAAGTCAAATTAACCTCTCTTGCTGTCAGGCAAAAAGTAGTGATGGACCAAGCGGGCCCACAGATGGAAAGCATCGATATTGTTGATAACTGCTTAAGTGAGTGCGAGAGGACAACCACCACTTCTTTGCATGTAGGCCAAGCATATATATGTTGAATACCCAAAATGCACAACTTTGATGTGCCACATGCCTCAAAAACCGTAAACCATGCACCCACACAGAGCGAGGTTCATGAAGCGTACTACATATGATGGCCCCCTTCCCCTCACCGCATACTATATGCTCCTGCCGTAATATATGTACAACCCAAAAGAATCATCATCGATGGTGAAATTAATTAAGCTCTCCCGATGTAGGTCAAAGTGATGCATGCATGCATGGACGATGGCCTCGTGGGCCCATGGATGGAAGCGTCACACGTGAGTGTCCTAGTTAGGATATGCATGTGGCCCAAAAAGGTGTTGTGTAATGTTTGAATAGCCAATTTCAAAATTTTGATGTGGCACGTGCCTCAGAAACCAAAAAGTCCCGACACTGAGTGAGGTGTACTTGTTCACGGACGCGTACGTATAGTATATATGCTAGTCCCCTACCACCTCTTTGACGCGTACTATATACCACCATAACACAAACAAAAAAGATTCTACCTTGCTGGTCAAATTAACCTCACTGCCGGCTGTTCGTCAAAGTGATGGATGACGACCTCGCGGGCCCACAAAAAGCGTCACACGCGAGTATCGAGTGTCGTGTAGGACAACCATCGACTGCATGTGGCCAAAACATGTATGTATGAAAGGGTTGTGTAATGTTTTAAATAATGATTTCACGACTCTAATGTGGAACCGGCCTGCCTAACAAAAGGGCCAATCCACACGGTGGCTCACAACTCGTAGTGTACTATGAGCCACTCGCCACTCGCCACCCCCAGACGCACACACCCACACACACACCGCGAATCCACCGCAACTATGATACATGTGAAATTAATTATCCCGCGGTGAACATATGTTACCAAAGGAGGGACGTTTTAATTTCAAAAAAATCACAGAGATCATTAAGACATTTTAGTACATTAATTGATTGATTTTCTACGGGTATAATGTGCAAAAATCAAATTTGAGCTACATGCACACGTGACAGTGCACCTAAATGGATTGCAAAAACACATGTGTCTCACTGGGTGCATGTTTACCCTCTGTGCAACAAATTTCAACATTGAGACTTGATTTTTAAATTCTAGTACATCCAAAACTTATTTGAAGTTCATGAAACTTATCGTGTTGTCATATGGACACCAATACAAAGTGCCATTGTACTTTTTTTGTCAAATTTGAGACCAGTTTTGATGTAATCTTTATCTAATTATAAAACGGGAGATTATTAATAATTGGGAACCAATATCCCAAATGGATTATTTATTCGAACCGTGAGCGTTAGACCAACAATGGATACGTGCCATGCTTCGATTAAGCAATAAAGCGGCAACATTAATTATCCAAATAGAAAAACAATATACGTGCCGCCACGCGACCCGTCTACCTCGCGAGCAGGCGTGAGTTGACGGGACGCATGCGAGCAGTCCGCCGCGCAGGCAGACGTGGAGGCGTGCATGCAAGTGTGTGAATTGACGAAGGCGTGCTCGCTGCACAGTGTCATCGGGAGGCATGCGAGTAGCTGTGTGAAACTTTGGTAGGCATGCCAGCAGTCCGGTGCGCAGGCTCACCGGGAGGCGAGCCATCGGTTTGACCACTGCCCGCCTTTCTCCCACAACTCCATATTAATGGTGCGCCCGAGCGGCCGCACCCCCACCCTCGCCACACACACAATCCTCTCTCTCCGGTTGCATCCTCGACGCCGCTCTCAGTCCTCAAAGCCGTCAGTGTATGAGGATGCCGCTGAAGCGCCCCATCGGAGGAGTGGCGACGCCGGGGCTGCTAAAGCACCGGAGCACGGCGTGGAGATGGAGACAAAGGTTGCCGTCACAGCCGACGAGTTATCGCTGCACCCTAACATCGTCAACGGTGTCGAGCTTCCACAGCCAGAGGCGGAGTTCCACACCGACTGCAACGACCACTCCGGCAATGACTCCGACGACGACGGACAGCTGGTTAGTCATCTATACCCATTTATGTGTCAAATAGATCATAGGGTTTCTCTGGTTACTCCTCCCTCCCCCTTTTTGGAATAGAAATCCTATGGTTATGTTCTCCCAATCCATGAAATCTGAGTAAGTTTCGTTAGATCCGTGTAGTGTATTGATTGTTTGAATGGTACAAGTGATAAGTGATTAGTTGTTTCATCTGTGCAAATGATTTCTTCTAGTAATCTGACTAGGGTTAGTGTTCGTGCTAATAATTCCTAGCCAGGACTTGACAATTGATTTTGAATGACTTACATATGTTTGTGCCATTATTTTCTTCAAGATTGGTATGTACATAGACGACTGTGCTTAAAATCGAACCATAATCTCTAGATATGTATAAATAAATAGCCATAAATTCCTAATCCTACTTCACGGCATGTAATCATTGATTTGATGCCAAATTTGTTTTACTATTTGTATAGGTGCTGTCTGACGATGTGGACAGCGAGGATGAAGATGGCCAGAGGAGGTACAAGAGGTAAATCCTGAGGGAGCTTTATGCGGGAATGCATAACAGGCGTATTAGGACCTGGAACGGCGGCTATGGATGCCCATTTTGCAACCAGAAGCTTCATGACACATATCTAAGTGTTCTGGCACATGCAAGAGGACGGGCCGTTGGCTCCTTCGAGTAGAAGTATTCTCACAGGGTGGCGCACGGCGCGTACGCCGAGTACCTGGAGAAGCTTCAGGATCATGCCGGCATGTGAGATGAGATGTGGGATGGATCGAACTATGTACACTTGAGTATGCTTAGTGACGGTTGAACTATGTACTTATGGTTGAACTATGCTTATGTAAGTGTACGCCTCTTATCTATGTCTGAGTATGTTAAATATTTGGTCAAAATTTGGTAAAAATTACAAAGGGGGACCAATAAACCAGGACGGAGGTAGTACGTCAATCACACACGGTTCCCAAAATTAGAACCGTGTGCAATGACTTTCATTTTGCCTGTTGCGTCAATCACACACGGTTCGCTCTAGCAAAATGCCGCCCCCAAAATTCTTTGTGGGACAGAAAACCCTCACCACCCAATTCAAAAAAGAAAAAAGAAAACCCTCACCATCCCCACATCACAAAAACCCTCACCCCGCCCGCCACCCCCTCCGGTACGTTCCCCATTCACACCTGCACAAGCTCCTTCGCGTCTATGCCATGGCACCGCCTATCGTGGCGGTAAACACTTAGCTCGACGCCTGCCGCCGCTGCCAGGCTGCCGGCAAAGCCTACCGCATTTCGCCACTTCTGCTTGCCGCCGCCTATTGCCATCGACGCTGCTCGCGGTCGACCCAGCTCCGCTCGGTTGGGGAATCTGCCGTACTGAGGGTTCTTTCTCATGGACGACAAGGTAACTAATTTAATGAGATATTATCTCATCTCTTATCCCAGTTCATCTTCCTCCTTTAATCACCCAGCGGAAATCACCGTGAATTCATCTTTATTCGAGCTGATTTGAGGGTTTTCTTTCATTCATAGAATGTACAGTGCGCCGACACTTCAGGACTTTGCGACCTCCGCCAGAGATTCCATCTCACCATACCAGATAACTTGAGGATGCGCGCGGTATGTTCAATCTCACGCTAAATCGGTTGGCATGGCCTACTTTCATGAACATATTCTAAATATTGCTACATTTGGATAAAAGGTGCCACATGCACCATATACGTCAAAGGGGATTTTCCCCCTCTTCTTTCTATATTAGGCAAATTAATGATGTATTGTTCTTTCGATTACTCTCATATTTCCATGACATCATGTTTACCCTATCTATTTAATTATAGATTTTTGTCCTTCGATTTCAACTGTTGTACAGTTCTTTCAATTTGGGCCCATATTTGCATGTTACCATATTTTCTTTAACAATCCTACCATTTTCTACAGCACATCCCTTGCTATGCAATAGATTATGTAGTGCACAATTTTCCCTTTACATAGATCAAGGCTCCACGGATGTCATACTGCACACAAACCATGGATTTACAATTGTTGCTACTGTAAGACTTGATGAACGTGGTGACTCCTATTTTGGCACTGGCTTTTGGAAAAAAATTCTAAGTTTTATGTACTGGAAGTTGGCACTAAAATTGCACTGCACATAAAAGGGCCTGGTCATGAGATATATGCTAACTTCCCCGACAAAATCATCCGTCCAGACTTTGTTTGAAGTAAGTTTTCTTTTCAACTATCTGCATGTTGACTTACCCAGCAATGTCAAATGAATTGTGTAGTATTTAAGCAACCAATTGTTATTCCCTTTTCTTACTATATTCCTACCTAATAACTTCTAGTTACCAATACACTTTTCTATTGCCCTGTTTTAACTAAATATTCCCTGTACTCCCATTTCTATCAGAAAGCGCCGCTGACAAGGAGACTCCAGAGGTGGAGAATGGGGCTGCCAACAAGCGGAGGCGGGGCGAGCTAGAACCGCAAGCGACTCCAGCAGGCCTAGACTTCATCAGTAGCCTCCCCGATGATATGTTGAGAGTCATCATCTCCCTCCCCCCAATCAAATATGGGGCGCGAACAACCGTCCTTTCCCGGCGGTGGCACCCCCTATGGAACTCCAGCCCTCTCGACCTCATCGACACCCACGAGCTCTGCCATGGCTATCGCAAAAGCTTGGATGCGTTCTCCAAGATCCTCGGCAGTCACCTTGGCCCAACCAAAGGCCTTAGAATGGGCAAGTTCCGTTCCAACGACAAGGACCGAGCCAAGCTTGACGACTGGTTCCGATCCCCCACCCTAGATCAGCTCGAGGAGCTCACTTTTGATGATGGGCATATGCGGTCGCTGTCAACGTCCGCACTCAGCCTCCCGCCCACGCTGCGTGTCGCCAAGTTCAGGAACTGCCATTTCCCTCCCTTAATGACGCATCTGCTCTTATTCTACCACGACTGAAGCACCTCGAGCTCGTTGTTGTCTTCCTCTCAAATGGTGACATGGAGCTCCTGCTCCGTGGCTGTACTGCACTCGAGTACCTTCGTCTTTAGGCGATGAATGGGTTGAGTACCTTCCACATCACCTCCATGACTCTCCGGACTATTTATGTGTGTTGCTGGTGCGGCAGGAAGACATCACAAGATGTGTACCATGGTATGGTCACTGAGGACACACCTGCACTTGAGAGATTACTTGTAGTTGATCAAGAAGGTCCAACAAGAATCAATGTAATTTCTGCGCCGAAATTGACAGTGGTGGGCTACTCGTCTCACAAATACTCCGAACTTGTTATTGGATCCACACCCGTTCAAGTACAACAGCCGCCTTCTACCTCTCCTTCTACAACTTAACATTATTTCTAATTTTGAAGATGTTTGTTCATCTGTCATTCAGAAGATGATCCCGACAAGCTTGACCCCGAAACTGCGCACAGTGAAGGTCTTGGCACTAGAATCTATCGGCCCCAACGTGGAGCAAGTTGTCAGTTTCCTGAGATGCTTTCTGTGCCTGGAGAAGCTATATATCGAGGTGATGTTCCTTTCCTGTTAAATGTTAACCATAAGGGAGTTCAATTTGTGACACCCTTTTCCAAGTTTACAATGACAATGTACTATGATTTCTGAAGGTTCTTTTGGAGGATTTCAGTACATACATGCTCCCCCCCATATTGGTTGCTTGATCCATATGGTTACAATCAATAAGCATTTCTCCTTTAGATTCATCTGTACTAGTTTTCTTAGGGAGCTTTTCATCCACTCCGACCTCTTCTGAAGAAGGCTACATTTTTCTAGAATGTAATCAAATGCCCATGTTAATCATGTCAGATCGAAGATGGCATGTTAGTGCATTTTACAAATCCTGCAAACCAAATAGGCCTATCATAATGTTCAAAACTGCATGTAGGCACTAACACGTTTTCTTCTTTTGCATATAAGATTAGGCCAAGTGGTGGATAATGTGATACAATATAATAATCACGTCGAATGCCTAGATCTGCATCTCTCAGAAATTACTTTGAACTCCTGCCGAGGGACCTTACCGGAGATTATATTCGCCAGGTTCTTTGTTCTCAGAGCAAGGGTGCTGAAGAAAATGAGGTTTGCCCTACATTTATTTCGCGAAAATGAATGGTTTGTTGATCAGCACCGGCGCCTGCGGCAGAATGGAGTAGGCTCCAAAAATGCTGAATTTCATTTTGGAACTTCAGATGACAGAGTAATCGGAAGTCATTGTGTCAACCCCATACATGACTTCTCAGTGGCTGACCCCTTTGCAAAAAATGTGAGGTTTCGAAACCAGACTTAGAAGCGGTGATATTAGTTTGAACCTCTCTGATATCCATATTCAGCGGATCAACGCGAGCGTTTGTAGCTGATGAGCTGAATTTCATTTCTAATATTAGTTTGAACCTTGTAATCTTCGAATTTGAGCCATATAACTCTGGAATTTGAACCTTGTAACATTT
Organism: Aegilops tauschii subsp. strangulata; assembly: GCF_002575655.3. NCBI lineage: Eukaryota > Viridiplantae > Streptophyta > Magnoliopsida > Poales > Poaceae > Aegilops > Aegilops tauschii. The sequence continues at coordinate 118,692,580 of NC_053039.3, read as the reverse complement.
CGAGCTTTTGTGGTACAATCGTTGAAATGGCATCGTATGAGACTTGTATATTGCTAGCACTATTTTGACCTTAATATGCAATGTTCTTAGATTTTATTAACCATTCTCGAATCTGTTTACCTTGTCGATCTCACAGCACATGATCTGTATAGCTAACTCGACTGCGATCTTCGACATTATTGCACACAGTTGGTTTCTTCCACCGTGTGCACTATAGAGCGCAGAATTAATTATCACACTTGAGTGTCCATCATCACCCTTCTGTGTAACTTTGACCTCATCACCCACGGGTAAACTTATGACCGAAGTCAATGCACACACTTCATTTTTACAAAGCTTTTTGCCAATAAACACCCACGATTTGTCCCTCTTCTAGCCGACGCGTGGCCAAACTAGCCGGGCGGGAAGCTTGCGTGGTAAACAGCGCGGCAGCGCGGGAACAGGCTCACCAATGATACATTTGGCGCCTCTTCGAGCCCACGCGTGTGGTGCGGTGTTGTCAACCGTGCACTGGAATCCTCCGCTATGAACGCCGTGGCAAGACGTGACGATTACAGGCCGGCCGGCCCCTATTTATTACAACGGCCATTTAACCCTTGTGTCTCTTCAACCTTTTGATCGCGCCCCACCGTTGCAAGAAGCACACCCACCACGAGAAATTCTTAGAGGGTATCCTGCGCGACTCCAATGGCACTCCGAGCGGCTGCCGACGACGAGCAGCAGTTTACCATGCATGCCGTGGTGGACACCCACAGAAGGTTCATGGACCTCTCGGTGGTGTACACCAACGACCCGGTCTGGGTGGAACACTCCATCCACATCATGGAGTTGTTGCTTGCTGAGGAGAAGTACAAGGTGGTCGGGTTCGACCTCGAGTACACCCGCGCTCGTGCCGGGTGATACGTCTCCAATGTATCTATAATTTTTTATTGTTCCATGCTATTATATTATCCATCTAGGATGTTTTATATGCATTTATATGCTATTTTATATGATTTTTGGGACTAACCTATTAACCTAGAGCCCAGTGCCAGTTTCTGTTTTTTCCTTGTTTTTGAGTATCACCGAAAAGGAAAACCAAACGGAGTCCAATTGACCTGAAAATTGACGGAGATTATTTTTGGACCAGAAGAAGCCCACGGAGTATCGGAGATGGGCTAGAAGAGTCCCAAGGCACCCACGAGGGTGGGGGGTGCACCCTACCCCCCTGGGCGCGCCCCCTACCTCGTGGCCGCCTCGGAGACCCCCCTGACTTGTTCCCGATGCCAAAAATCCTTATAAATATAGAAACCCCCGAAAAGAAACCTAGATCGGGAGTTCCGCCGCCGCAAGCCTCTGTAGCCACCAAAACCAATCAGGACCCTGTTCCGGCCCCCTGCCGAAGGAGGGATCCCTCACCGGTGGCCATCTTCATCATCCCGGCGTTCTCCATGACGAGGAGGGAGTAGTTCACCCTTGGGGCTGAGGGTATGTACTAGTAGCTATGTGTTTGATCTCTCTCTCTCTCTCTCTCGTGTTCTTGATTTGGCACGATCTTGATGTATCGCGAGCTTTGCTATTATAGTTGGATCTTATGATGTTTCTCCCCATCTACTCTCTTGTAATGGATTGATTTTTCCCTTTGAAGTTATCTTATCGGATTGAGTCTTCAAGGATTTGAGAACACTTGATGTATGTCTTGCATGTGCTTATCTGTGGTGACAATGGGATATTCACGTGATCTACATGATGTATGTTTTGGTGATCAACTTGCGGGTTCAGTGACCTTGTGAACTTATGCATAGGGGTTGGCACACGTTTTCGTCTTGACTCTCCGGTAGAAACTTTGGGGCACTCTTTGAAGTTCTTTGTGTTGGTTGAATAGATGAATCTGAGATTGTGTGATGCATATCATATAATCATACCCGCGGATACTTGAGGTGACATTGGAGTATCTAGGTGACATTAGGGTTTTGGTTGATTTGTATCTTAAGGTGTTATTCTAGTACGAACTCTAGGATAGATCGAACGGAAAGAATAGCCTCGTGTTATTTTACTATGGACTCTTGAATAGATCGATCAGAAAGGATAACTTTGAGGTGGTTTCATACCCTACAATAATCTCTTCGTTTTTCTCCGCTATTAGTGACTTTGGAGTGACTCTTTGTTGCATGTTGAGGGATAGTTATATGATCCAGTTATGTTATTATTGTTGAGAGAACTTGCACTAGTGAAAGTATGAACCCTAGGCCTTGTTTCCTAGCATTGCAATACCGTTTTTACTCACTTTTATTATTAGTTACCTTGCTGTTTTTATATTTTTTCAGATTACAAAAACCTATATCTACCATCCATATTGCACTTGTATCAACATCTCTTCACCGAACTAGTGCACCTATAGAATTTACCATTGTATTGGGTGTGTTGGGGACACAAGGGACTCTTTGTTATTTGGTTGCAGGGTTGTTTGAGAGAGACCATCTTCATCCCACGCCTCCCACGGATTGATAAACCTTATGTCATCCACTTGAGGGAAATTTGCTACTGTCCTACAAACCTCTGCACTTGGAGGCCCAAGAACGTCTACAAGAAGAAGGTTGTGTAGTAGACATCAAGCAGTTTCTGGCGCCGTTGCCGGGGAAGGTTAGCGCTTGAAGGTATATCTTTAGATCTTGCAATCGAATATTTTTGTTTCTTGTTTTATCACTAGTTTAGTCTATAAAAGAAAACTAGAAAAAATGGAATTGAGGGTGCCTCCATTGCTTCATCTTTTTAATGTCTTTCGTGAAAATGATGGGAAGGAAAATTGTGCTCAAGTACTAGAAGAAGAATTACATAGAATTCTTAGCATAAAATATGTGAATGATGAGCATGATTGCAATGTTGTTAGTATGAATTCTTTGAATACCCATGATGCTAATGATATGCAAAGCCACAAGCTTGGGGATGCTATGTTTGATGAAGATGATATGTTTAGTCCCCCAAGTTTTGATGAGCAAATTTATTATGATGAAAGCATGCCTCCTATTTAGATGATTATTGTGATGACACGTATGCTATAAAGAATAAAGATAACCATGAAACTTGTCATCATGATTTTAATTTTCAATTGGATTATGATTCACATGGTAGTTATTTTGTTGAGTTTGCTCCCACTACTATTCATGAGAACAAATTTGCTTTTGTGGAGAGTAATAAAATTTGTATGCTTGTAGATCATGAAAAGAATACTTTATGTTATAGTTATATTGTTGAATTCATTCATGATTCTACTGAAAATTATTATGAGGGAGGAACATATGCTTGTAGGAATTGCAATAATATCTAGTTTCCTCTCTATGTGCTTAAAGTTTTAAAGTTATGCTTGTTTTGCCTTCCTATGCTAGTTGATTAATGTTCCCATAAGTTGTTTGCTCACAAAATCCCTATGCATAGGAAGTGGGTTAGACTTAAATGTGCTAGTAATATTCTTCATGATGCTCTCTTTATGTTTCAATTCTAATCTTTTATGTGAGCATCATTGAAATCATCATGCCTAGCTAGGGGCGTTAAATGTTAGCGCTTGTTTGGAGGCAACCCAATTTTATTTTTGTTCTTTGCTTTTTGCTCCTGTTTAGTAATAAATAATTCATCTAGCCTCTGTTTAGATGTGGTTTTATGTTTTAATTAGTGTTTGTGCCAAGTAGAACCAATAGGATCTTCTTGGGTGATAGTTGTTTGATCTTGCTGAAAAAGACAGAAACTTTATGCTCACGGAAATAATTGTTAAAATTTACCAGAATGAGATAAAATGCTAATTCTTTTTGAAGAAGATCAATATACAAATTTCCAGGTTGTCCTAGTTTTTCAGAATTTTTGGAGTTCCATAAGTATTCGAACAAATCATATTACTACATACTGTTCTGTTTTTGACAGATTCTGTTTTCTATATGTTGTTTGCTTATTTTGATGAATCTATGAGTAGTATCGAAGGGTATGAACCATAGAGAAGTTGGAATACAGTAGATATTACACCAACATGAATTTAGAATGAGTTCACAACAGTACCTAAGTGGTGATTTATTTTCTTATACTAACGGAGCTTACGAGTTTTCTGTTGAGTTTTGTGTTGTGAAGTTTTCAAGTTTTGGGTAAAGATTTGATGGACTATGAAATAAGGAGTGGCAAGAGCCTAAGCTTGGGGATGCCCAAGGCTCCCCAAGGTAATATTCAAAGACAACCAAGAGCCTAAGCTTGGGGATGCCCCGGAAGGCATCCCCTCTTTCGTCTTCGTTCATCGGTAACTTTACTTGGAGCTATATTTTTATTCACCACATGATATGTGTTTTGCTTGGAGCATCATTTTATTTTCTTTTGTTTTGCTTGCTGTTTGAATAAAATACCAAGATCTGAAATTCTTAAATGTTAGAGAGTCTTCACATAGTTATATAATTATTCAACTACTCATTGATCTTCACTTATATTTTTCGGAGTAGTTTGCTCTAGTGCTTCACTTATATCTTTTTAGAGCACGGTGGTGGTTTTATTTTATGGAAATAGATGAACTCTCATGCTTCACTTATATTATTTTGAGAGTCTTTCTAGAACAGCATGGTAATTTTCTTTGGTTATAAAATTAGTCCTAATTTGATGGGCATCCAAGAGGGATATAATAAAAACTTCCATATAGAGTGCATTGAATACTATGGGAAGTTTGATACTTGATGATTGTTTTGAGATATGAAGATGGTAATATTAGAGTCGTGCTAGTTGAGTAATTGTGAATTTGAGAAATACTTATGTTGAAGTTTGCAAGTCCCGTAGCATGCACGTATGGGGACGAGCGATGGTCTTTTCCTACCAATCTATCCCCCCTAGGAGCATGCACGTAATGCTTGGTTTTTTATGACTTGTAGATTTTTGCAATAAGTATGTGAGTTCTTTATGACTAATGTTGAGTCCATGGATTATACGCACCCTCACCTTTCCATCATTGATAGCCTCTTCGGTACCGTGCATTACCCTTTCTCACCTTGAGATTTGGTGCAAACTTCACCAGTGCATCCAAACTCCGTGATATGGTACGCTCTATTACACATAAACCTCCTTATATCTTCCTCAAAACAACCACCATACCTACCTATTATGGCATTTCCATAGCCATTCCGAGATATATTGCCATGCAACTTTCCACCGTTTTGTTTATTATGACACGCTTCATCATTGTCATATTGCCTTGCATGATCATGTAGTTGACATCGTATTTTTGGCAAGGCCACCATGCATAATTTTTCATACATGTCACTCTTGATTCATTGCCCTTCCCGGTACACCGTCGGAGGCATTCATATAGAGTCATTTTTTGTTCTAGTATCGAGTTGTAAATAAATAGAAGTGTGATGCTCATCATTATTAGAGCATTGTCCCGTGAAAAAAAGGAAAGGCCAAATAAAAAAGAAAGGCCAAAAAAAAGAGAAAAGCCAAATAAAAAAGGAAGGCCCAAAAAAAAGAAGGGACAATGCTACTATCCTTTTTCCACACTTGTGCTTCAAAGTAGCACCATGATCTTTATGACAGAGAGTCTTTTATTTTGTCACTTCCATATACTAGTGGGAATTTTTCATTATGGAACTTGGCTTGTATATTCCAACAATGGGCTTCCTCAAATGCCCTAGGTCTTCGTGAGCAAGCAAGTTGGATGCACACCCACTTAGTTTCTTTTGTTGAGCTTTCATACATTTATAGCTCTAGTGCATCCGTTGCATGGCAATCCCTACTCCTCGCATTGACATCAATTGATGGGCATCTCCATAGCCCGTTGATTAGCCGCGTCGATGTGAGACTTTCTCCCTTTTTGTCTTCTCCACACAACCTCCATCATCATATTCTATTCCACCTATAGTGCTATGTCCATGGCTCGCGCTCATATATTGCGTGAAAGTTGAAAAAGTTTGAGAATACTAAAGTATGAAACAATTGCTTGGCTTGTCATCGGGGTTGTGCATGATGGGAGCATTTTGTGTGACAAAAATGAAGCATGGCCAAACTATATGATTTTGTAGGGATGAGCTTTCTTTGGCTATGTTATTTTGAGAAGACATAATTGCTTGGTTAGTATGCTTGAAGTATTATTATTTTTATGTCAATATTAAAATTTTGTCTTGAATCTTATGGATCTGAATATTCTTGCCACAATAAAGAAGATTACATTATTAAATATGTTAGGTAGCATTCCACATCAAAAATTATGTTTTTATCATTTACCTACTTGAGGACGAGTAGGAATTAAGCTTGGGGATGCTTGATACGTCTCCAACGTATCTATAATTTTTTATTGTTCCATGCTATTATATTATCCATCTAGGATGTTTTATATGCATTTATATGCTATTTTATATGATTTTTGGGACTAACCTATTAACCCAGAGCCTAGTGCCAGTTTCTGTTTTTCCTTGTTTTTGAGTACCGCAGAAAAGGAAAACCAAACGGAGTCCAATTGACCTGATAATTGACGGAGATTATTTTTGGACTAGAGCCCACGGAGTATCTAGGTGACATTAGGGTTTTGGTTGATTTGTATCTTAAGGTGTTATTCTAGTACGAACTCTAGGATAGATCAAACGGAAAGAATAGCCTCGTGTTATTTTACTACGGACTCTTGAATAGATCGATCAGAAAGAATAACTTTGAGGTGGTTTCGTACCCTACAATAATCTCTTCGTTTGTTCTCCGCTATTAGTGACTTTGGAGTGACTCTTTGTTGCATGTTGAGGGATAGTTATATGATCCAGTTATGTTATTATTTTTGAGAGAACTTGCACTAGTGAAAGTATGAACCCTAGGCCTTGTTTCAACGCATTGCAATACCGTTTGTGCTCACTTTTATCATTAGTTACCTTGCTGTTTTTATATTTTCAGATTACAAAAACCTATATCTACCATCCATATTGCACTTGTATCACCATCTCTTCGCTGAACTAGTGCACCTATACAATTTACCATTGTATTGGGTGTGTTGGGGACACAAGAGACTCTTTGCTATTTGGTTGCAGGGTTGTTTGAGAGAGACCATCTTCATCCTACGCCTCCCACGGATTGATAAACCTTAGGTCATCCACTTGAGGGAAATTTGCTACTGTCCTACAAATGTAGCGACCAGACCTCAAATGGTCTGTGCTGCGCTGCTGTGCACCAGTGTCATCCCTGGATCAGTAATGCTGACACGCATAGTACAAATGGAGGAGTTATAACAGAGTAGCAATCACACACTTATTACATCGAATATCTCCAAAGAGATTAAGTATGATAAATATGGCTTAAGGCCATCTAAAACGATAACAGCGGAAGACTTGGAAGATAAGTGAGTCCATCAACTCCAGCGGCATCACTGAGTATAAGACCACGACCTAAGGCACCTTACTCGTCGTCTGAAAAGTCTGCAACATGAAACGTTGCAGCCCGAAAACGGGTCAGCACATGGAATATGCTGGCAAAGTAACACATAGAGAATAATGAACAATAATAATGCTATACTACATGCATATATGGCTGGTGGAAAGCTCTATGGTTACTGTTTTGCGAAAAGCCAATTTTTCCCTACTTCAAAGGAATAAATTTATTTAACTATCATGGTGGTTGTTAAACATTGAGATGGTTGACAGCATCTCAATCCCAATTAAGAATCATCATTAACCCAGCAAAATTAATTAAAAGTAACATGGTGATGAGATTCAAATGATAATCCAGGTACTAGATACTCAAGTTGTCCATAACCGGGGACACGGCTAACCATGATTAGTTTGTACACTCTGCAGAGGTTTGTGCACTTTTCCCCACAAGACTCGATCGCCTCCGCTTGATTCTCGCACTACATGATGTTTGAGAAACGGATGACCGAGACACAGTCTTTCAGAAGTGTTTGCACCTTACGTATGGGTAGACAGTTACACCTACTTTCCCCTACATATGCTAGTCTACCACTGTAAGAGTTCACACAACTTAGTCAACTATGCTAGAGCCCATAATAGCTTGCGGCTGCACACGGAAGTTTCTAGCATGAATAATCTTATGATCCCTTTGAGCCTGGGTGGCGGTCCTTATACAAACAGACAACACTGGATTCTCCAGGTGCCTCAATCCACCCAGATGTGAGTTTTAGTTGCCACCTTAAGTAAACCATTATTAACAATCTCACACCCGTCATGAATATCACTCAAACCCAATCCACGTCTACGAGCATAGCATGGCAATATAATAGCAACGTAGAAGTAACTCCCAAGGGTTTTGACAAAAGAACAGGTAATAGGTACTACCTCAACTACTTCCCAATACCCACAATTTAATTAGATCCTAATCATGCAATGTTTGAGGAATAGATCTAATGCAATAAAAACTGGGATTGGAAAGGTATGATCAAAGTGTTACTTGCCTTGCTGATGATCCGCGAAACCTAGCGATTCGAAGTAACAAGCGGCACACTCCGGGTACTCTATCGCAAACAAACAAGCAAACAATAAGTACTCATCTAATGCACAGGTAAAACTCGAATGAAAGATCCAACCAGGAAGTTCAACTTAAGAACTCCGGTTTGCAAAAAGAATCAACTCGAACGAAGCAACGAAAGTCAAACTGCGAAAGAAACAGGCTTCGTTTACTAATCTGGATCTAGGTCAAATTTTACAGTAGCAAACACTTGTTTGAGTAGGTTAAACGGAAAGAGAATTTCGAGACGAAACTCTAGGCGCTTGAATCGCCTGATTCCGACAAACGAGCGAAAAGTTAAACAGAAACTAAGATTCGATCAGAAATCGAATCTGAGATAATCGCGGAAAAATCCGACGAAAAAGAAAAACGGACGAACGGTTAAAGAACGGACGTTCGTTAACAGAGAAAATCCGACGAACACGTTCGTTAAAACGAACGGGTCGGTGAACGTTCACAAAATAACAAAACCGAAAAAAACCGATCTAGGTTTTTTTAAAAACGAACGGTTTTTTTAAACAAAACCGGCAACCGAACGGCGGCGAGGTACCTCGTCGGGGGCGGGGCTCCGGCGGCTCCGGCGAGGGCGGCGGGGTGCGGCGGGGGTGCGGGGGTGCTCGGGGGTGCGAGGGGGCGGCGAGGGGCGGCGAACGGCGAGCGGCGGCGGCACGGGCTTCGGCTCCGGCAGCGGCGGGGTGCGGGGCAGGCGGCGGCGGGGTGAGAAGGAGGGGGGAGGGGGCGGCGGTATATATATGGGGGGGTGCTACTTGGAGGAGGGGGCAAGGCAGGGGAGCTCCCGTGCCCGAGGCGGACACGGCGGCGGCGGCGCTCCCGTACGCGGAGAGGACGACGGGGCGGGATGGGCCAGCGGCTCGGCTGGGCTTCGGCCCGGTCGGGCGCGGCGCAGTTTTTTTTTTAAAAACGTTCCGCGGAAAAATATTTGTAGGAAAATAAATAAAAGTCCAAAAAAGATAAAATAAATTTTCCCCGTCTAGTTAGAAAATCTAGAATAGGGTGAACATTTTTTGACACAAAATAATTTTTTTGAAAACATGCAATATTTTTAATGCAATTAAAATTGCAAATAAACTCCGAATAAAATCCAATAAATGATTTTAACACTTTTCCTCCGATATTTCAATTGTTTTGGAGAAGTCATATTTTCTCCTCTCGTTTATTTTTAAATGAAATATTTTTGGGAGAGAAAAATAATTAAAACCAAAATCCTCGTTTGATAATTTGATGAAAATCAAATATGAAAATTCGAGAAAATCCCCAACTCTCTCCGAGGGTCCTTGAGTTGCTTAGGATTTATCGAGGATTTGTCAAAATGCAATAAAATATGATATGCAATGATGATCTATGTATAACATACCAAATTGAAAATTTGGGATGTTACAACAAACCTCTACACTTGGAGGCCCAACAATGTCTACAAGAAGAAGGTTGCGTAGTAGACATCACCGGGTCTCGTCCCAAGGTCACAGTCGCCCAGATGTGCGTGCGCCACCATGTCCTCGTCTACCACTACTGCCTGGCCACAAGGCCTTGCGAGCGTTTCGCCAGGTTTGTCAACAGCCCCCACTACATGTTCGCTATGGTGGACATCACCATAGATGTAAAGACGCTCGAGAATTCGGGCATCGCCTGCCATAATCTTGTCGACATCCAGGGCCAATACAAGATCTGGGGCAGCAAGGAGCATGAGAAGGACTCACTGGTTCACCTCGCAGAGGCCATCATCGACCCCTACTATAGAGACATGAAGGATTCATGCAACAAGGACAAGTGTGCCGGGCACTCGGCCTGGATGGAGAAACTCGACAAAGCTCACGTCGTGTACGCGGCCAAGGAGGCGTACACGAGCTACGACATGTATAGGCGGATCGTTGACATGAGGAAGTGCCTCCTTCCCCAAAACGGCCAGGGATTCAGCCGGAAGGAGAGCAATGGCAAGCGTCGTCGCAACAATAAGTAGATGATTAGATCCTCGTTTCTCCTACTTTAGTATGCATATAATTTCTTACTTTGGTGTGTGGAAACATTATGTGTGTAGTCACTTGTGTAATTGTATGCTTAATTTGGTTATGCAATGCTGTCTTTTTAAGTATATATGTTGATGCTCTGTAGACAGAGCGTAGATGTTGTGCGGACAAAGAAAATCACATCGCACATGGACTAAACAATGCAACCCGTCGGTGATGTTTTCATCAATCACTCACAATTGTATACCAGCAATCATTTGCTCACAACACACACGACTTGTTAGCAATAATCGTATGTGTTGTTATCGGTCTTCTCACACGTTTCTGATTAAAGACCTGTTTGCCTCGTATCACACACATCTTGTTCATTTGAACCGTTTTTGTTCTCATGTCTCAACGCAAACAGTTCATCCGAGTGAACCGCATGCCGTATATCGCACACACCTTTGATCTGGCTAACCGTTTCTTTTGTGTTGCCTAATCACAAACAATTCATCCGAGTGAACCGTATGCTGTACATCGCACACACCTTCATCTGGCTGCCCATTTCTTTTGTTCCTCCTCATCGCAAACAGTTAATTGAGCTGAACCGTATGCCCTGCATCGAAAATGCAACTAAAATCTGAACCGTGTTCGATGCATCCTCCATCGCAAACGTTTTGCACCTTTTTTGATGGGTTTTTTATAGCATCGTTTGCGATTATGGCATCGCACACAGTTTCGTCGAAGGGTCTCTGATCGTAGTGTCTCGTGAGCAGCATCCTGCAGTAGTGTGGCAAGAATATTCAGATCCATAAGATTCAAAACAAAAGTTTAATATTGACATAAAAACAATAATACTTCAAGCATACTAATAAAGCAATCATGTCTTCTCAAATAACATGGCCAAAGAAAGTTATTCCTACAAAATCATATAGTATGGCTATGCTCCATCTTCATCACAGAAAGTATTTCATCATGCACAACCCCGATTACAAGCCAAGAAATTGTTTCATACTTTTAGTGTTCTCAAACTTTTTCAACTTTCACACAATACATGAGCGTGAGCCATGGATATAGCACTATAGGTGGAATAGAATACGGTGGTTGTGGAGAAGACAAAAAGGAAGGAGAAAAGCCTCACATCAACTTGGCAAATTAATGGGCTATGGAGATGCCCATCAATTGATATCGATGCAAGTGAGTAGGGATTGACATGCAACAAATGCACTAGAGCTATAAGTGTATGAAAGCTCAAAAAGAAACTAAGTGGGTGTGCATCCAACATGCTTGCTCATGAAGACCTAGGGCAATTTGAGGAAGCACATCGTTGGAATATACAAGCCATGTTCTATAATGAAAAATTCCCACTAGTATATGAAAGTGATAAAATAGGAGACTCTCTATCATGAAGACCATGGTGCTATTCCAAATCACAAGTGTGGAAAAGGATAGTAACATTGTCCCTTCTCTTTTTTTCTCTCATTTTTTTGTTTGGGCTTCTTTGGCCTCTTTTTTATTATTTGGGCTTCTTTGGCCTCTTTTATTTTCTTAAAGTACGGAGACTCATCTCAACTTGTGAGGGAATCATAGCTTCCATCATCCTTTCCTCACATGGGACAATGCTCTAATAATGATGATCATCACACTTTTATTTACTTACAACTCAAGAATTACAACTCGATACTAGAACAAAGATATGACTCTATATGAATGCCTCATGCATATGAGAACAATATGACAATGGTGGTATGTGTCATAATAAAATGGAACAGTGGAAGTTGCATCGCAATAGATCTCGGAATGGCTATGGAAATTCCGTAATAGGTAGGTATGGTGGCTGTTTTGAGGAACGGTATATGGTGGTTTTAATGCACCAGATAAAGTTGCGCGGTACTAGAGGCTAGCAATGGTGGAAGGGTGAGAGTGCGTATAATCCATGGACTCAACATTAGTCATAATGAACTCACATAATTATTGCAAAAGCTTATTAGCCATAAAAAAGTACTAATACGCATGCTCTTAGGGGGGGGTAGACTGGTAGGAAAATACCATCGCCCGTCCTCGACCACCACTCATAAGGAAGACAATAAAATAATAAGTCATGCTCTGACTTCATCACATAACGGTTCACCATACGTGCACGCTACGAGAATCACAAACTTTAACACAAGTATTTCTACCAATCCACAATTACTCACTAGCATGACTCTAATATCACCATCTTTATATCTCAAAACAAATGCAAGGAATCAAATTTCTCATATTATTCAATGCTCTTTATATGAAAGTTTTTATTATATCCCTCTTGGATGCCCATCATATCAGGACTAAATTCATAAAATAAGTAAATTACCATGCTGTTTAAGACTCTCAAAATAATATAAGTGAAGCATGAGAGTTCAACAATTTCCATAAAATAAAACCACCACCGTGCTCTAAAAAGATATAAGTGAAGCACTAGAGCAAACTGCATCGCTCAAAAGATATAAGTGAAGCACATAGAGTATTCTGATAAAGTCACGGTTAAAGTGTGTCCCTCTCAAAAAGTGTGTATAGCAAGGATGATTGTGGCAATCTAAAAAGCAAATACTCATATCATACAAGACGCTCCAAGCAAAACACATATCATGTGGTGAATAGAAATATAGCCTCAAGTTAATTTACCGATGGATTGAAGACGAAAGAGGGGACGCCATCCGGGGCATCCCCAAGCTTAGATGCTTGGTTGTCCTTGAATATTACCTTGGGGTGCCTTCGGCATCCACAAGCTTAGGCTCTTTCCACTACTTATTCCATAGTCCATCAAATATTTACCCAAAACTTGAAAACTTCACAACACAAAACTCAACAGAAAACTCATAAGATCCGTTAGTATAATAAAATAAATCACCACTTTAGGTACTGTTTCGAACTCATTCTAAATTTATATTGGTGTAATATCTAATGTATTCCAACTTCTCCATGGTTCATACCCCCCGATACTACCCCTAGATTCATCAAAATAAGCAAACAACACATAGAAAATAGAATCTGTCAGAAACATAATAGTCTGTAGTAATCTGGAAATTTTGTATACTTCTGTAACTCCAAAAATTCTGAAAAATTAGGACAATCTAGGAAATTTGTATATAAATAAAGTTGAAAAAATTCAGAATTTTACGTCCCTCCAGCAGGTTAGATCAATTATGTTACTAGGCGCAAAAGTTTCTGTTTTTCAGCAGAATCAAATCAACTATCACCATGAGCATCCCAAAGGTCTTACTTGGCACAAACACTAATTAAAACACCAAAACACAATTAATACAGAGGTAATAATGTGTAATTTCATAAAAAAATAAAATAAAAATATTGGGTTGTCTCCCAACAAGTGCTTTTCTTTAAAGCCTTTTAGCTAGGCGTTGATAATTTTAATGATGCTGACATGAAAAAAAAATTGAAGCACAAAGAGAGCATGATATAGCATGTGAAAAACAAGTTTAAGTCTAACATACTTCCTATGCATAGGCATTTTATAGGGAAAAGATTTATCGAGGCAAGCAAAAACTGGCATATGCAAGGAAGAAGAACTTAACAATAGCAATCTCAACATAACGAGAGGTAATTTAGTAATATGAAATTTCTACAACCATATTTTCCTCTCTCATAATAATTACATGTAGGATCATAATCAAATTCAAAAATATAAATATCACATAAAATATTCTCTTCATGATCCACATGCATGCAAAGTTGACACTCTTCCAAAATAGTGGGATTATCATCAAATAAAGTCATGACTTCTCCAAGCCCACTTTAACAAAAATTTCATAATATTGATCATACTCCAAAGTAGTGGGATCATTATTACCTAGAGTTGACACTCTTCCAAACCCACTTTCTATATTATTGCAAACATATTCATCATGAGGCTTAAATAAAATTTCAAGATCATAAGAAACATTATCACCCAATCATGATCATTGCAATAAGTAGTGGACATAGCAAAACTAGCATCCCCAAGCTTGGTGTTTTGCATATTATTAGCACAACTGACATTAATAGAATTTATAATAACATCATTTCAATCATGCTTTTCATTCAAAGGAGCTATCGTGAATCACTTTATAAATTTCATCATAATTTTCAGATTCATGAATTTCAAGCAAACCTTCATAAAGATAATCCAGTGCACTCAACTCACTAGCAATTGGTTCATCATAATTGGATCTCTTAGAAAGATTAGCAAATGGATGAGGATCCATAAACTTTTTGCTTCCTGATTTTCAATAAACACACAATTATACTAAGCGAACAAGCAAACAAACCAAGTAAGACATAAAGGCAAACGAAAAGACGAACGGAAAGAAGGCGAATAAAAAGGTAAATATTTTTGTGTTTTTATGAAAACATATTAGAAGTGGGGGAGAGGAAAATGATAGGTACTTGGTAGGCTTGATGTAGAACCTCCCCGGCAACGGCGCCAAAAATTCTTCCTGCTACTTCTTGAGCTTGCGTTGACTTTTCGATTGAAGAGGAAAGGGTGATGCAGTAAAGTAGAGATAAGTATTTCCCTTAGTTAAGAACCAAGGTATCAATCCAGTATGAGTCACAAGCAAGTCTCCAATATATGCACCTGCACAAACTAACAAACACTTGCACACAACGCGAAAAAGGGGTTGTCAATCCCTTCACGGTCACGAACAAGAGTGAGATCTAATAGAGATAGGTATAAAAGATAAATAAAAGAGCAAACTAAAGTAAATATAAATAAATTGCAGCAAGGTATTTTTGGGTTTTGTTGGTTTATAGATCTGAAGATATATGATGGAAAATAGACCTGGGGGCCATAGGTTTCACTAGAGGCTTCTCTCTTGAAGAAAACATACGGTGGGTACACAAATTACTGTTGAGCAATTGATAGAAAAGCGCGTGATTATGACGATATCTAAGGCAATGATCATGAATATAGGCATCACGTCCGTGACAAGTAGACCAACTCCTGCCTGCATCTACTACTATTAATCCACACATCGACCGCTATGCAGCATGCATCTAGAGTATTAAGTTCATAAGAACGGAGTACCAAGAAAGATGACATGATGTAGAGGGATAAACTCAATCAATATGATATAAACTCCATCTTTTTATCCTTGATGGCAACAATACAATACGTGCCTCGCTACCCCTTATGTCACTAGGTGAGGACACCGCAAGATTGAACCCAAAACTAAGCACATCTCCCGTTGCAAGAAAATCCAATCTAGTTGGCCAAACCAAACTGATAGTTCGAAGAGAAATACAAAGATATCTTAATCATGCATAAAAGAGTTCAGAGAAGACTCAAATAATATTCATAAATAATCTGATCATAAATCCACAATTCATCGGATCTCAACAAACGCACCGCAAAAGAACATTACATCAAATATAACTCCAAGAACATCGAGGAGAACATTGTATTGAAGATCAAAGAGAGAGAACAAGCCATCCAGCTACTAGCTATGGAACCTTAGGTCCATGGTATACTACTCATGCTTCATCGGAAGGGCAACAAGGTTGATGTAGAGGCCCTCCGTGATCTAATCCCCCTCCGGCGGAGTGCCAGAAAAGGCCCCAAGATTGGATCTCCCGAGTACAGAAGCTTCCGGCGGTGGAAAAGTATTTTTTGTGTGCCCTCTGGTATAGGGGGGATATTTGAGGATTTATAGTGCAAAGAATAGGTCAAGACGGTCCACGAGGGGGCCACAAGGCAGGGGCGCGCCCCCACGGCTTGTGGCCGCCTCGTGGGTCTTCTGGCCTCCTCTCCAAGTCTCGTGGGTTTCTTCTGGTCCAAGAAAAATCATCGTAAAGTTTTATTCTGTTTGGACTCTGTTTGATATTCCTTTTCTGTAGAAGTGAAAAACAAGGAAAAAACAAAAAGTGACACTAGGCTCTAGGTTAATAGGTTAGTCCCAAAAATAATATAAAATAGTGTATTAATGCATATAAAACATCCAAAACAGATAATATAATAGCGTGGAACAATGAAAAATTATAGATACATTGGAGACGTATCACCGTCTAAAACATGGACCTTTCGAAAATATATAACTGAATTGTTCTCTTTACTAATTATATTGACCTACTTACCTTTAATTTCTTTGCAACCTTGTTTTCTGGATTTCATGGACATCTCAATGGTTTAGGTTCATTGAGGGCGGTGAAGAGCATGTGATGGTGGTTTGCAAGGATGATGAGAAGGGTGGAGTCTGTTGTGGAAGGGGGGATACCTGAACATTGGGATGTCCCCGCTACTACAGCTTCAACGCAACTCCGGCTGCTTCAGCTTCACATTTGGTCTTCACATGTGCATCATTCCCGTATGTTTCGGCTTGGATAATTAACTGACCATTCCATTCTCATTTCTGATCACGAGGATGCCATCATTCTTATGTGGATATAGGATTTTTCTACTTTGGTATTTTCATTTGTGTGGAGTCCAATTGGCCTATTGAGAAATCTGTACGTGGTGTCATCATGGTGGGAGAGGAGACAACTCGGAACAGGATGCCAAGGAGATAAATCATATTTCCTTATACGTTAAGGTAATATGCATCTTGCATTCCCGCTATTGTTTTGTTGCACCACATTACCAGTGGTGGCAGGGGTCCGGCTGCCGCACCTATCAGTTGGGGAAACCGTACCTAGGGTCCTAGGAAGGATCCTCGAGTGGGGCGGTGCCCACTGCTGCCATGTCTCCGGTGCTGGCGCTGCATGCATCAGGTCGGATATAGATTGAGATTTGACTGTGTTTCTTTGTTTCCTAATAGAAAGGGCGCATGCCATGTGTCTAGATCACATATATTAAGGATTGTTCTTCTATTTTAAAAAGGGCATAATGTATATTTATTGTCTAAGTGGTGGCGATAGCTTGAGCACGAGGAATGGCTTTGGCAGTGAATAGTTAGGTCGAACTATATTTAAAGTTATTGATTAGCTTAAGAAAATTCCTCAGCGAGGAGTTAGACGCATAGTGAGGATATGGTAAAAATAACTATGCTTTTGACTGGACTATGTGAACGTAAGTTTTAGGCTAACTTCACTTTGAAGGTCTAGGAGACGCGTGGCGAGCGCACAAAGCGGCTGTCGTGAGCGTATCTACATCCGGATGAAATGAAGTGGTTTTCTTAAAATATGTATGCCCCCGTTGCAAGGCATGGGAAATTACCTAGTTCCACATAAAAGCCTTATGATTCACTAAATGTCTACATTGATGGCTTGCACACCGTTCACAAAAGCCTCGATAGCGATTTCATCGGTGATGTTGGTCAGTGTGTTCTTCTTCTTGAGACATCGTGCGACGTAGTCACAGACGAATTCCTTGTCCCCTTGTATGATGTTGTGGAGGTCGGTGTTGCTTCCTGGTCATTGGTATGTCCCTTTAAAGTTATCGAGGAACTCATACTCAAAATCATCCCAGGTGTCGATGGAGTTAGGTGGGAGGACGTCCAGCCAGGAGTGTGATACGTATCCAAAGTATCTATAATTTTTGATCGTTCCATGCTATTATATTATCACTCTTGGATGTTTTATATACATTTACAAGCAACTTTATATCATTTTTGGGACTAACCTATTAACTTAGTGCCAGTTGCCATTTTTACTTGTTTTTTACGTTGCAGAATATCAGTACCAAACGAAGTCCAAATGCAAAGAAACTTTTTGGAATTTTTTTATGGTGATAAGAGACCCTGGAAGCCTCAGGAGACCACGAGAAGATGAAAGTGGGGCCCACTAGGCACTAGGCCGTCAGTGGTGGGGCCCTGGTGGGTAGTGGGGCCCACGGGCATCGTTTTGGCGTACCACTGCCTCTATAAATACTCTAAAATCCCCAAACCCCCAGGGGAGTCCACGAAATACTTTTTCCACCACCGCAAGTTCCAGAACCACGAGATCCAATTTAGAGGCCTTTTCCGGCACTCTGTCGGAGGGGGAAACGATCACGGAGGGGTTCTTCATCATCCGTGCTCCCCCTCCGATGATGCGTGAGTAGTTTACCACATACCTACAGGTCCGTAGTTGGTAGCTAGATGGCTTATTCTCTCTTTTTGATCTTCAATACAATGTTCTCCTCGATGTTCTTGGAGATCTATTTGATGTAATGACTTTTTGAGGTGTGTTTGTTGGGATCCGATGAATTGTGAGTTTATGATCAGATCTATCCATGAATATTATTTGAGTTTTCTCTGAATTTTTTGATGCATGATTGTTATAGACTCGTATTTCTTCTCCAATTTATTGGTTTTGTTTGGCCAACTAGATTGATTTATCTTGCCATGGGAAGAGGCGCTTTGTGATGGGTTCGATCTTGCGGTGCTCAATATCAGTGATAAGACATGACACACAAATATAGTTGCTATTAAGGGTAACAAGATGGGGTTTATTCATACATGAGTTTATCTTGTCTACATCATGTCATCTTGCTTAAAGCATTACTCTGTTTTCCCATGAACTTAATACACTAGATGCATGCTGGATAGCGGTCGATGTGTGCAGTAATAATAGTAGATGCAAACAAGAGTCGGTCTACTAATCTTGGACGTGATGCCTATATACATGATCATTGCCTTGGATATTGTCATAATTATTTGCTTTTCTGTCAATTGTCCAACAGTAAATTTTTTACCCACCGTATGATGTTTTCTCGAGAGAAGCCTCTAGTGAAAACTATGGCGCCCGGCTCTATTCTCTATCATATATTAAAACCAAAAATACTTTCTGCAATTTTCTTTTACTTATTTTATTTTGTATTTTTTAGATCTCTTTATCAAACCCCATACAAGTTAATCTTTCTCAATACCATTGAGGGATTGACAACCCCACTACGTGTTGGGTTGCAAGTATTTGTTGTTTGTGTGCAGGTGCTGTTTACATAGTGTTGCTTGGTTCTCCTACTGGATTGATAACCTTGGTTTCATAACTAAGGGAAATACTTATCTCCACTGTACTGCATCATCCTCTCCTCTTCGGGTAAATCCCAACGCAGCTCACAAGTAGCAGGAAGAATTTCTGGCGCCGTTGCCGGGGAGACATCATCAATCTATCAAGTACCTATGCATAAACTTTCATCTCCTTGCATTTACTTTATTTTCCATTTTCCTCTCGTTTTCATCTCCCCCACTTCTAAAAATGTTTTATCGAAAAACACAAAAATGTTTTACTTTGTTGCTTTGCTTGTTTGTTCGGCATAATTGTATGTTTATTGGGAACCAGAAAAAAAAAGCTTATGGATCCTCATACACTTGCTAATCTTTCTAAAAGATCCAATTATGATGAACCAATCGCCAGTGAATTGAGTTCACTAGATTATCTTTATGAAGTTTTGCTTGAGATTCGTGAATCTGAAGATTGTGATGAAGTGTTAAAAGAAGAAATTTATAAAGTGATTCACAATAGCTCCTCGAATGAAAAGCATGATTGCAATGATGTTATTATAAATTCTATTAATGTCAATTGTGCTAATAATATGCAAAACCCCAAGCTTGGGGATGCTAATTTGCTATGTCCACTACTTATTGCAATGACCTTGATTGGGGTGATTCTTCTTGTGATCTTGAAATTTTATTTAAAACTCATGATGAATATGATGATAAACGTGAGCTTGGAGAGGTCCTGAATTTATTTGATGATAATCCCACTATTTTGGAAGAGTGTCAACTTTGCATGCACGTGGATCATGTAGAGAATTGATACGTCTCCAACGTATATATAATTTTTGATTGTTACATGCTATTATATTATCTGTTTTGGATGTTTTATATGCATTAGTATGCTATTTTATATAATTTTTGGGACTAACTTATTTAGCTAGAGCCTAGTGCCAGTTTCTGTTTTTCCTTGTTTTTGAGTTTAAAAGGAATATCAAACGGAGTCCAAATGGAATAAAACTTTCGCGATGATTTTTCTTGGACGAGAAGACACCCGTAGGACTTGGAGATGAAGTTAGAGGAGTCCCTAGGCAGCCACAAGCCTCAGGGGCACGCCCTGATGGCTTGTGGGCCCCTCGAAGCTCCTCTCACCCTAATTCTTGCCCTATAAATTCAAAAACATTCCCAAACGACCAGAAGCGTCCACCAAAATACTTTCCGCCGCCGCAACCTTCTGTACCCGTGAGATCCCATCTTGGGGCCTTTTCAGGCACCCTGCCGGAGGGGGATTTGATCACGGAGGGCTTCTACATCAAATCTATTGCCCTTCTGACGAAGCGTGAGTAGTTTACCACAGACCTACAGGTCCATAGCTAGTAACTAGATGGCTTATTCTCTCTCTTTGATCTTCAATACAATGTTCTCCTCGATGTTCTTGGAGATCTATCCGATGTAATATTCTTTTGCGGTGTGTTTGTCGAGATCCGATGAATTGTAGATTTATGATCAGATTATCTATGAATATTATTTGAATCTTCTCTGAATTCTTATATGCATGATTTGATATCTTTGTATCTCTCTTTTAATTATCGGTTTGGTTTGGCCAACTAGATTGGTTCTTCTTGCAATGAGAGAGGTGCTTAGTTTTGGGTTCAATCTTGCGGTGTCCTCACGCAGTTACAAAGTAGGGGTAGCGAGGCACGTATTGTATTGTTGCCATCAAGGGTAAAAAGATGGGGTTTTCATCATATTGCTTGAGTTTATCCCTGTACATCATGTCATCTTACTTAAGGCGTTTCTCCGTTCTTATGAACTTAATACTCTAGATGCATGCTGGATAGCGGTCGATGTGTGGAGTAATAGTAGTAGAAGTAGGCAGGAGTCGGTCCACTTGCAATGAGAGAGGTGCTTAGTTTATCCCTGTACATCATGTCATCTTACTTAAGGCGTTACTCCGTTCTTATGGTCTTGATCCTCTAGATGCATGCTGGATAGTGGTCAATGTGTGGTGTAATAGTAGTAGATGCAGGCAAGAGTCGGTCTACTTGATAGGGACGTGATGCCTATATTCATAATCATTGCCTTGGATATCATCATAACTTTGCGCTTTTCTATCAATTGCTCGACAGTAATTTGTTCACCCACCGTATTATTTTCCTTTAAGAGAGAAGCTTCTAGTGAAACCTATGGCCCCCGGGTCTATTTTCCATCATATATTTTCTGATCTATAAGCAAAAAAAAAACAAAAATACCTTGCTGCAATTTATTCGTTTTTACTTTGTTATACATTTTAGTAATATTTTATATCTATCTCTATCAGATATCATCCTTGCAAGTGACCGTGTCTTGTTGGGTGCAAGTGTTTGATTGCTTGTGTAGGTGGATAGATTGGAAACTTGCGTGTACCTCCTACTGGATTGATACATTGGTTCTCAAACCGAGGGAAATACTTATCTCTACTTTGCTACATCACCCTTTCCTCTTCAAGGGAAAAACTAACGCAAGCTCAAGAAGTAGCAGGAAGAATTTTGGCGTCGTTGCCGGGGAGGTTCTACATCAAGCCTACCAAGTACCCATCATAAAATCTCATCACTTGCATTACATTATTTGCCATTTTCCTCTCGTTTTCCTCTCCCCCACTTCTAATTTTTTTTAGAAAAACACTAAAATATTTGCCTTTTTATTTGCCCTTTTTGCCTCTATGTCTTACTTGGTTTGTTTGCTCGTTTGCTTGGTATAGTTGTGTGTTTATTGAAAATCAAAAGCAAAGTTTTATGGATCCTCATCCACTTGCTAATCTTTTTTAAGATATCCAACGATGATGAACCAATTGCTAGTGAGTTGAGTGCACTAGATTATCTTTATGAAGTTTTGCTTGTGTGAATTTGAAAGTTGTGATGAAGTGTTAAAAGAAGAAATTTATGAAGTGATTCATGATAGCTCCTTGAAAGAAAAGCATGATTGCAATGATGTTATAATAAATTCTATTAATGTCAATTGTGCTAATGATATGCAAAACCCTAAGTTTGGCGATGCTATTTTTGCTTTTCCACGACTTACTGCAATGATCATGATTGGGGTGATAATGCTTCTTATGATCTTGAAAATTTATTTAAGCCTCATGATAATAATGTCTGCAATAATATTGAAAGTGGGTTTGGAAGAGTGTCAACTTTAGGAAATAATGATCCCACTACTTTGGAGTTTGATCAATCTTATGAAATTTTCGATAAAAGTGGGCTTGGAGAAGTAATGACTTTATTCTATGTTAATCCCACTATTTTGGAAGAGTGTCAAGTTTGCATGCATGTGGATCATTTAGAGAATATTTTGTGTGATAGTTATATTGTTGAATTTTATTATGATCCCACATGCAATTATTATGAGAGAGGAAAATATGGTTGTAAAAATTTTCATGTTACTAAATTACCTCTCGTTATGTTGGGATTGTTATTGTTTCTTTCTTCTTCCTTGCATATGCTAGTTTTTTTGTCTTGATAATTTGTTTGCTTAAAAATGCCTATGCATTGGAAGTATGTTAGACTTAAACTTGTTTTTCACATGCTACATGATGCTCTCTTCGTGTTTCAATTATTATCTTTCATGTGAGCATCATTAAAATTATCAAGGCCTAGCTAAAAGGCTTTAAAGAAAAGTGATTGTTGGGAGACAAACCAATATTTTTACTTTCTGTTTATATGAAAATACACATTATTACCTCTGTAGTAATTGTATTTTGGTGTTTTAATTAGTTTTTGAGCCAAGTAAAGCCTTCGGGATACTTTGGTGTATCGTTGATTTGATCTTGCTGAAAAACAGAAACTTTTGCGCCCAGAAACATAATTGATCTGAGCTGCTGGAGCGTGATAAATTCTTGAATTTTATACACAATATTGATATATGAAATGCCTATTTTTTCCTAATTTTTTTAAAAAAATTGGAGTTATAGAAGTATACGAAGTTTACAGATTACTACAGACTATTCTCTTTTTGACTGATTCTTTTTTCTACGTGTTGTTTGCTTATTTTTGATGAATCTATGTGTAGTATCGGGGGGTATGAACCATGAAGAAGTTGGAATACAGTAATATTACACCTATATAAATAAAGAATGAGTTCACAATAGTACCAAAAAGTGGTGATTTATTTTCTTATATATACTAACAGATCTCATGAGTTTTCTGCTGAGTTTTGTGTTGTGAAGTTTTCAAGTCTTGGGTAAAGATTTGATGGACAACGGAATAAGGAGTGGCAAGAGCCTTCTTGGGGATGCCCAAGGCACCCCAAGGTAATATTCAAGGACAACCAGGCATCTTAGCTCCGGGGCATCCCCTCTTTCGTCTTCGTCCATCGATAAATTTACTTGAGGCTATATTTTTATTCACCACATGATATGTGTTTTGCTTGGAGCGTCTTGTATGATATGAGTCTTCGCTTTTTAGTTTCACACAATCATCCTTACTGTACACACCTTTTGAGAGGGACACGCATGAATCGTGATTTATTAGAATACTCTATGTGCTTCACCTATATTTTTTGAGCTAGGCAATTTGCTCTAATGCTTCACTTATATCTTTTTAGAGCACGGCGGTGGCTTTATTTTATAGAAATTGTTGAACTCTGATGCTTCACTTATATTATTTTGAGAGTCTCTAAACAGCATGGTAATTTGCTTGGGTTATGAATTTAGTCCTAATATGATGGGCATCCAAGAGGCATATAATAAAAACTTTCATATAAAGAGCGTTGAATACTATGAGAAGTTTGATTCCTTATGATTGTTCTGAGATATAAAGATGGTGATATTAGAGTCATGCTAGTGAGTAATTGTGGATTGGTAGAAGTACTTGCGTTAAAGTTTGTGATTCCCGTAGCATGCATGTATGGTGAACCGTTATGTGATGAAGGTGGAGCATGATTTATTTATTGATTGTCTTCCTTATGAGTGGCGGTCGGGGACGAGCGATGGTCTTTTCCTACCAATCTACCCCCCTAGGAGCATGCGTGTAGTACTTTGTTTCGATAGCTAATAGACTTTTGCAATAAGTATGTGAGTTCTTTATGACTAAGGATGAGTCCATGGATTATACGCACTCTCACCCTTCCACCATTGCTAGCCTTTCTAGTACCGCGCAACTTTCGCCGGTGCATTAAACCCACCATATACCTTCCTCAAAACAGCCACCATACCTCCCTATTATGGCATTTCCATAGCCATTCCGAGATATATTGCCATGCAACTTCCACCGTTCCGTTTATTATGACACGCACCATCATTGTCATATTGCTTTGCATGATCGTAAGATAGCTAGCATGATGTTCTTATGGCTTGTCCGTTTTTTGATGTCATTGCAACGCTAGATCATTGCACATCCCGGTACTCCGCCGGAGGCATTCATATAGAGTCATATTTTGTTCTAGTATTGAGTTGTAAGTAAATAAAAGTGTGATGATCATCATTATTAGAGCATTGTCCCATGTGAGGAAAGGATGATGAATGCTATGATTCCCTCACAAGTTGGGATGAGTCTCCGGACTTTATAAAAAAATAAAAGAGGCCAAAGAAGCCCAAATAAAAAAAGAGGCCAAAGAAGCCCACAAAAATGAGAGAAAAGAGAGAAGGTACAATGCTACTATCCTTTTACCACACTTGTGCTTCAAAGTAGCACCATGATCTTCAAGATAGAGAGTCTCCTATGTTGTCACTTTCATATACTAGTGGGAATTTTTCATTATAGAACTTGGCTTGTATATTCCAATGAAGGGCTTCCTCAAATTGCCCTAGGTCTTCATGAGCAAGCGAGTTGGATGCACACCCACTTAGTTTGTTTTTGAGCTTTCATAAACAGAGCTCTAGTGCATTTGTTGCATGGCAATCACTACTCACTCACATTGATATCTATTGATGGGCATCTCCATAGCTCGTTAATACGCCTAGTTGATGTGACACTTTCTCCTTCTTTTTGTCTTCTCCACAACCACCATATTCTATTCCACCTATAGTGCTATATCCATGGCTCACGCTCATGTATTGCGTGAAAATTGAAAAAGTTTGAGAACATCAAAAGTATGAACAATTGCTCGGCTTGTCATCGGGGTTGTAAATGATTTAATACTTTGTGTGATGAAGATGGAGCATAGCCAGACTATATGATTTTGTAGGGATAACTTTCTTTGGCCATGTTTTTTTGAGAAGACACGATTGCTTTATTAGTATGCTTGAAGTATTATTGTTCTTATGTCAATATTAAACTTTTGTTTTGAATCTTATGGATCTGAATATTCATGCCACAATAAATAAAATTACATGGATAAATATGTTAGGTAGCATTCCACATCAAAAATTATGTTTTTATCATTTACCTACTCGAGGATGAGTAGGAATTAAGCTTGGGGATGCTTGATACGTCTCCAACATATCTATAATTTTTATTGTTCCATGCTATTATATTATGTGTTTTGGATGTTTTATATGCATTAGTATGCTATTTTATATTATTTTTGGGACTAGCTTATTGACCTAGAGCCCAGTGCCAGTTTCCCTTTTTTCCCTTGTTTTTGAGTTTTACAGAAAAGGAATATCAAACGGAATAAAACTTTCACGATGATTTTTCTTGGACCAGAAGACACCCGTAGGACTTGGAGATGAAGTCAGAGGAATCCCAAGGCGGCCACAAGCCTCAGGGGCGCGCCCTGAGGTTTTGTGGGCCCCTCGGAGCTCCTCTAACCCTAATTCTTGGCCTGTAAATTTAGAAATATTCCCAAACGACTATAAACGTCCACCAAAATACTTTTCCGCCGCCGCAACCTTATGTACCCGTGAGATCCCATCTTGGGGCCTTTTCCGGCACCCTGCCGGAGGGGGATTCGATCACGGAGGGCTTCTACAACAACTCTATTGCCCCTTCGATGAAGTGTGAGTAGTTTACCACAGACCTACGGGTCCATAGCTAGTAGCTAGATGGCTTCTTCTCTCTCTTTGATATTCTATACAATGTTCTCCTCGATGTTCTTGGAGATCTATCCGATGTAATATTCTTTTGTGGTGTGTTTGTCGAGATCCGATGAATTTTGTATTTATGATCAGATTATCTATGAATATTATTTGAATCTTTTCTGAATTCTTGTATGCATGATTTGATATCTTTGTATCTCTCTTTGAATTATCGGTTTGGTTTGGCCAACTAGATTGGTTCTTCTTGCAATGGGAGAGGTGCTTAGTTTTGGGTTCAATCTTACGGTGTCCTCACTCAGCGACAAGGTAGGGGTAGCGAGGCACGTATTGTATTGTTGCCATCAAGGGTAAAAAGATGGGGTTTTCATCATATTGCTTGGGTTTATCCCTCTACATCATGTCATCTTACTTAAGGCGTTACTCAGTTCTTATGAACTTGATCCTCTAGATGCATGCTGGATAGTGGTCAATGTGTGGTGTAATAGTAGTAGATGCAGGCAAGAGCCGGTCTACTTGACACGGACGTGATGCCTATATTCATAATCATTGCCTTGGATATCATCATAACTTTGTGCTTTTCTATCAATTGCTCGACAGTAATTTGTTCACCCACCGTATTATTTGCCTTCTGGAGAGACGCCTCCAGTGAAACCTATGGCCCCCGGGTCTATTTTCCATCAGATATTTTCAGATCTATAAACCAAAAAACCCAAAAGTACCTTGTTTTAGTTTATTCGTTTTTACTTTGTTTTATGTTTTAGTAATCTTTTATATCTATCTCTATCAGATCTCATCCTTGCAAGTGACTGTGAAGGGATTGACAACCCCTTTATCGCGTTGGGTGCAAGTCTTTGATTGTTTGTGCAGGTGCATAGATTGGAGACTTGCGTGTACCTCCTACTGGATTGATACCTTGGTTCTCAAACTGAGGGAAATACTTATCTCTACTTTGCTCCATCACCCTTTCCTCTTCAAGGGAGAAACCAATACAAGATCAAGAAGTAGCAAGAATATGTTATGTGATAGCTATATTGTTGAATTTGAATGTGATCCCACATGTAATTATTATTAGAGAGGGAAATATGGTTGTACAAATTTTCATGTTACTAAATTACCTCTCTTCATGTTGAGATTGTTAATGTTTTATTCTTCTTCCTTGCATATGCTAGTTTTGGCTTGTTTTGATATTTTCTTTGCTTATAAAATGCCTATGTATAGGAAGTATGTTAGACTTAAATGTAATTTTAACATGCTATATGATGCTCTCTTTGTGCTTCCATTCTTGTCTTTCATGCGAGCATCATTAAAATTATCAATGCCTAACTAAGAGGCTTTAAAGAAAAGCGCTTGTTGGGAGATAACCCAGTATTTTTCTTTTCTGTTTCTTATGTTAATATAAAATTATGCTACTGTTATGATTGTGTTTTAGTGTTGTAATTAGTGTTTGTGCCAATTTAAGCCTTTGGGATGATTTGGGTGATATTTGACTTGATTATGTGCATTAACAAAAAGTTTTGCGTCCCGTAGCAGAATGTTCAAATTCGCTGGATGTCGGTGCGGAACGACACCTATGGGATCACAAGAATCCCTACTACGGTTGCCGGGGTGCAGGGTTGTGAGTAGAGCAGGATTAGTAATCAGCACAAGGGTCGTTTACCCAGGTTTGGGCCGCGAGGATGCGTAAAACCCTAGTCCTGCTTTGGTGGGTGTATTTCAGAGAGTTCTTGAGCTCTCGAACTAGCTATGGTGGGGTGCGCGGTCCCAAAGAGCTGAATCCTTCTCCAGTATGCCATGGGCCTCCTATTATAGTCGAAAAGGGGCTGCCACAGTGGCATACAGGAGGTGGAAAGGCGTACAGTATTGCGAGCTTATCGCTCGTATTACAGGACAAGACGCATTTAATGCGCCGCTGAGGTGTCCCCTAGCTTTATCGGGGACGGGGGCGAGGCCCGTCCCGTCCGTCGCCGCTCTTCCTCGCTTCGACACGCGCCCTGGCCAGCGATGTGTGCAGCGCCATGTAGGCAGGCAGGCAGCTGAGGTGGCGCGGTGGTGGAGCCTCTACGAAGATCTGCATGCCGCCACGCGGGCGCTTGATGAGTTGGCCTGGGAGCTGCATGTTGCCACGCAGGTGCCTGCTCAGCTGGTTGTGCTGGCAGCTGCATGCGAACGGCGGCGGAAACTTGGTTGGTGCGGGCCTGGCAGTGGCCCTGCTGGCGTCCTCGGTGAGGGCCTTGCCGGGTGGCCCGGCAAGGGTCTTGCCGTGGCGCGCTGTCGTCCCCGGCAAGGACCTTGCTGGGGGGGGGGTCTGGTGGCCTTCCTCGGCAAGGATCTTGCTGAGGGTCGTCGTCTTCTAATCCTCATCTGATCTTGAGTGTTCCTTGTCTTCACAAAGATCTGCATGCCACCACAGAGGTGCCTCCCGAGCCCTGGCCCAACGTGGTTGATGGAGTTGGGGGACGTGGGCACAAGGGTGACTCGCTCCATTGGTGTTTGGGCGTGCTGCCCCGGCAAGGGTCTTGCCGGGGGAAAACTGCTCCGCCCCTCTGCTTCTTTGCGTCCTTGGTCTTGGCGTTGCTCCGGATGCCTCGGGCTTCGGTTTTACCTTGGTTCACCTCCCCTGCTCTGCTTGGTGTGGCCGTGGGCGCGGCTCCGACTACCCGTGCACAGGTAAAGGGGTACAAAGGCGCGCCCCTTCTTTTGTACACCGACAGGAGCCCCCGGGCCTGGGCCAGACATAAGCGCGACACGTTGTTGGGCCAGGCCCAAAACGGTGCGCGGGCAGGCGGGGCGGTTTTTACCGCGGTGAAACTTTTCGCGCGCTGTGCTTCCCACGACCCGCGCGCGGCATGGCGCGGCGTGGAGGGGTGCGCGTGACGTGGGCGGCATGCGTGGGGCGGTTCCCGCACGCATGCGTCACATCGTAGTAAAGAGGCGGCTCGTGCCTTCCCCATGAAAAGAGGGAGGCATGGAGGCGTGGCTCATTTACTGCGCGGGGCTGGGTCGTGGTCTTTAGGCGTCCACACCCCACGATCATGGGGTGGGGAGATGTCGCTTCACCCGTCCCCTTGATTCTGCACGTCCGCCACGCGTCCTCCATGCGCTTGGGGTGGCAAGGGGTGGAGGCGGGAAACCGGACCGTCGCTGATTGGGGCAGCGGGTCGGTCTCGATTCCCTGTGCCTCTGGTAGCTGGATTGGACGAGCGGGGCGGCTGAGCCCTGACCCCGCCCCTTTATAAGGAGGGGGAAGGGGGATGGCATCCCGCACTCTCCTGCCATCTATCTCCTCCTGCTTCTTCTTCTTCCTTTCACTCGCCATGGAGAAAGGGAATCCCGGTCCCTCGACGGTGGCGGCGAGGGTAGCCGCTCGACAGCGCGTCCCTCCTCCTCCTGAGCCCGCGGTGGTGGAGCCGGCCGCGAGGGGAAGGGGGAGGGGGTGAGGCCGTGGGCGAGGCCGGGGCAGAGGTCGTGGTTCTCGGGGAAGAGGAGGACGGGGCGACGCGCCGGCTTCGCCCCCACCAATGATGCCTTTTCCGATGGAAGGCCATGTTGGAGACCAGTCCCGCGAGTTCTTCATCAGGCTGCGCCGGCCTCCGCGTCGCCGTCTTCGTCTTCCCGCCCCGTTTGCCCGGGAGATGGAGCGTGACCCACCCCAATCCCTCAGATTGCACATGAGGGGCTGTGGGAATGGGGGTATGCGGGTCGACGTCGACTTCCCGGCTCCTCGGGTCATGTACCTCCGTCGTGGATGGAAGACGTTCGCTCGCATCCATAGCCTGACGGCAGGGCTCGTCCTCTACTTCAAATTAATGGAGGACGACCTGCTCTCCGTCAAGGTCTTCGGAGACTTCGGGACTTGCCTGAAGTGCTGCGTGGAGAGCTGCTTTGACGGAGATTCTGACGATGGAAGCTCTTCCTCGAGCGAAAGTGATGAGGAGGACAGCGGGGTAGATGACTGGGACGAGTCCGACTAGGCGTCGGACGCCCCGCGCCTGGGCGGGTGCGGCAGCAGCAACATCTGCACCTGGCCATTCCCATGGCAGAGTTTTGCCGGGGGAGGGGCCAGCTCCTTGAACTTCTCGGGGCCGTCTCCTTGGGCGGCTGGTGTCGGGAGGCTGCGGAAGAGGAAGAGGGCGGGCGGCAAGGCCGTCAACTCGGAGTACGCGGGAACTGACGCCTTCATCGTGTATTGCCGGTCCTGCCACCTCGTCTTCCAGCTCCTTTCACGGCACCGTCATCACCGGCCCATCCGTGGGCGGCCACCGAGGTGTTCTCTTGGTGCTTTCTGCTGCTCGTAGCTCGCCTAGGCGCCCCTTTTGCATTTTCGCCTCCTTGACCTGCCTCCTGAGGAGAGGGACAAGAAAGGGATTACGAGCACCTCATCTCTTTTTTAATCTGTAAGCCTTCGGGCCTTGTTAAATTTAAAGCTTGTAATCCCCCTTGTTCATGTTTTTCATTTCGTATGAACTGTACCTGTACGGGATGTTTTTTAATGAAAAAGGGGTGTTTGCCGGGGGTTTCCGTTCGTGGATGGAACCCACGACAAGGAACGAATCCTTGTTACTATTCAAGATAAACGTCTTCCACCCAGCAACAGGCCTTGCCGTCCCCCCACTTCGCTCGACCATTCTCGCGCCCTTGGCGGAGGCAGGGATGAAGCGGGCTCAGGCTCCTTGTTCTATTTCCTTACCGCCGCGACTACAACCAAATCCGGGCCCTGGAGATAATCCTTGGGTATAGAGAAGGGGAGTATGGTGGCCTAGAAATAAAATGAGGCTTCACATATCCCAATTTCATAGCGAAATGCATGACAGAGGATAAAAGACTTATCTGGATCTGCAGCCCCCGGCAACCTCATCTTGCCGCGGTTGGATCCTTGTACTTGCAGCCCCCGGCAACTTTGGTTTGCCGGGATTAGGACGCCGGTCCGTGCCTCTTTTTCCAAGTGGCTCAGCAGAAGTGCTCATGTGCCCTGCGAACCAAAAGAGGACAGAAAAGAATAGAGAGACGCGCACTCGACCTCTAGGCTAGGGGTTAGTCGCCGCTAAGCACTATCAACCCTAACCAAGGAAGAGACTCGACCTAGCATGCATGCTATAACTTAGGGCGCTAGCGCTTCATTTATTTATGCTCAGGGTCTGCGCCTGGCTTTGTACAAAGGGTTACATGCCTTGCCGGCAAATCTCGTACAAAAGGTGGCTTGCCGGGAGGCCCGGCAAGCCGCGCCTTATGGGTAAAACTTGCGAAGATGCTCGATGTTCTAGGAGTTTCTCACTGGGACAGCATCTTCGGTCTCCAGGCGGACTGCGCCGGGCCTGGTGACTCGTATTACCCGATAAGGGCCTTCCCACTTTGGCGTCAACTTGTTGGAATTCTTGGCCGACTGAACGCGCCGAAGACCAAGGTCGCCTTCCTCAAAGCTTCGGGCATGAACCTTGCGGCTATGATAGCGGCGCAAGGCTTGCTGGTAGCATGCTGCTCTCATAGCCGCCCGAAGACGATCTTCCTCAAGGAGCATCGCGTCATCTTGCCACGACTGCTCTTGCTCAAGCTCATCATAAGCGAGCACTCGAGGTGACCCGTATATGAGTTCCGTGGGGAGAACTGCCTCCACCCCATATACTAGGGCGAAGGGTGTCTAGCCGGTGGCTCGATTTGGCGTCGTTCTGATCGACCAAAGAACCGCCGGCAATTCATCAATCCAGTGCCTTCCGCTCTTATGCAGCCTGTCAGAGGTCTTCGTTCTCAGGCCTCACAACCCTTTAGCATTCGCCCTCTCTGCTTGGCCGTTGCTCCGGGGGTGTGCCACGGAAGCAAAACAGACCTTGCTGCCGAGGTCTTGAATGTACTGCATGAAGGTGTGGCTTGTGAACTGCGTGCCGTTATCGGTGATGACTCTGTTTGGCACACCAAAATGGCAGACTAGGCCCTTGAAGAACTTGACGGCTGACTGTGCTGTCACGTTCCTCACCGGTTCTACCTCTGGCCACTTTGTGAACTTGTCGATTGCAACGTACAAGTACTCAAAGCCCCCGACAGCACGGGGGAAAGGGCCCAGTATGTCGAGCCCCCAGACCGAGAATGGCCAGGAGAGAGGGATCGTTTGAAGGGCTTGAGCTAGTTGATGAAGCTTCTTTGAATGGAACTGACACGCTTCACACTTGGTTACTAGTGTCGTCGCATCCTGGAGGGCGGTGGGCCAGAAGAAACCTTGCCGGAACGCCTTTCCGGCAAGGGCCCTCGACCCTATGTGGGAGCCACATATGCCTCCATGTATCTCTACCAACAGCTCCAGTCCTTCCTCCCGGGGGATGCACTTCAATTTCACGCCGTTCGGCCTTCTCCTGTACAGGACGTCATCGACGAACTGGTACAGGGCGGACCGGTGGGCTACTTTTTACGCTTCTTCCTGCTCCTCAGGAAGTTCCCGGTTTGGAGGAATCGGACAATATGCTGCGCCCATGCCGGAGCCCGAGGCTCGACGACAAGGACCAAAGGCATTTCCTCAGCCATGGGCGCGGCTGTCTCCACGGCCAGGGCTTGACGCCCTGCCAGAGCCAGTTGCCCTTTGGCAGGCTCAGCGTCCACGGCAGCACCCTTGCCGGCAGCCCCAGGGGGCTCGGTAGGAAAGTACTTGCCGGGACCTGACTTCCTCCGCTTGTTCTGCCCTGCTGATGGTTCGACGGATGCTTGAGTTAACCGGAGCAAGAGGGTACCTGGTTCCACAGGTAGCTTGAATGCAGCGCGCTTCGACAGGTAATCGGCGACGTCGTTCTCTGTCCGGGGGACGTGCTCTGCTTGGATACCGTCGAAGCGCTCCTCCAGTTTCCTCACCTCATCTACGTAAGCCTCCATCAATGGGCTCTAGTAATCCTTGTTGACATGTCTGACAACAAGCTGTGAGTCACCCCTGACGATGAGCTTCTTAACCCCGAGGTCTGCCGCGATCCCGAGACCGGCAAGCAGCCCCTCGTACTCCGCGATGTTGTTGGTGGACAACTCCCTGGGAAAGTGCATGTGGACCACATACTTGAGGTGCTCTCCGGTGGGTGCGACAAGCAGCACACCGGCACCGGCGCCTTGCAGCGACAAAGCCCCATCAAAGTACATGATCCAGTCGCGGTCTGCTCCTTTGCCGGGGAGAGCGGTCTCCTGGATTTCTTCATCGGGCGTTGAGGTCCATTCTGCAATGAACTCCGCCAAGACTCTACTCGGAATTGTCGAGTTACTTTCAAACTTCAAACCAAAACTTGACAACTCCAAGGCCCATTCCACAATCCTTCCGGTTGCATCTGGGTTATGCAGTATCCATTGCAATGGGAGGCGGGTGACAACAGTGATCTCGTGGGCTTGGAAGTAATGACGCAGCTTCCTTGAGGCCATAATGAGGCCGAAGAGCAATTTTTGCACACCGGAGTACCTCGACCTAGCCCCCTGCAAGAGGGAGCTGACAAAGTAGACCGGGCGCTGCACCATCTTCTTCTTCTGCACCACCCCACCCGACTGCGCAGGCACTGCCTTGGTGGCATCAGACTCTGCCGGGGGCCTTGCCTTGCCGGCATCAGGCCCTGCCGGGGGAATCTTTGGCATGCCATCCGCTGGTTCTGCCGTCGCCACTGCCTCTTCGTCGACCTCCCTCTGCCCCACCAGTGCGGCGCTGACCACTTGATTCGTCGCCGCTAGATATAGCAGCAACGGCTCTTGTGGTTTAGGCGCAACCAGTATTGGCGTGGTGGAAAGGTATTTCTTCAGATCCTGCAACTCCGCCTCGGCTTCTGGGGTCCATTCCATTGGGCCTACCTTCTTCAAGATTTTGAAGAAGGGAAGGGCACACTCGGCGGACTTGGAGATGAATCGGTTCATGGCGGCGACGCAGCCAGTGAGCCGACACACATCTTTAATCCGCTTGGGCGCCTCAATCTGCTCAATAGCTTTGATTTTGTCTGGGTTTGCCTCGATCCCACGCTGCGACACAAAGAATCCGAGAAGCTTGCCGGACGGAACGCCAAAGACACACTTCTCAGGGTTCAGCTTAAGGTTGATCTTGTGTAGGTTGGCAAATGTCTCTTCCAGATCTTGCACAAGAGTTGGCCCGTCCTTGGTTTTGACCACTATGTCATCCATGTATGCCTCCATATTTCTATGGAGCTGAGGTTCAAAACCAATTTGGACTGCCCTTGCAAACGTCGAGCCAGCACTCTTCAACCCGAAAGGCATCCGTAAAAAGCAATACGTACCACATGGGGTGATGAATGCTGTCTTCTCTTCATCCTCTTTTGTCATGAAGATTTGGTGGTAGCCTGAGTAGGCGTCGAGGAACACTACAAAAAAAATACACTTCCATGATGATACGTGTTTGTCACAGTAGGTCGCGTTTTTTGTCATGCATGTACATCCATGACGATTTTATGATAGAATCAAGATAGGCATACATGTGCTGTCGTAGAAGTGTTCCATGACATTACCAAAATTATCATCACGGAAGTGTCCACTTCCATGACGATAAATCGCGCGTCACAGAAGTGCTTTCGTCAAGGGTGACCGACACGTGGCATGCACCGTAACGGAACGCCGTTAAGCTATCGGGTCAGGTTTTGGATCCGATAACCCGTTAACAGCCCCGACCAATGGGAAATTTCCACGTGTAAAATTCTTATTGGCCGGACGAAACACGTGTCAGCTCGTCAGTGGGTCAGATAGGCGCCTATGATATGTCGACACGTGCCACGGCCCACCACTGGCCCATTTAGCTTACAAAGCCGGCCCTTTTGACTTGGTCAAAAGTTAACGGGATGGCCCATGAAAAGCCTGTTAACGGTCTCTTCGCAAATAGCCCATTTTACGGCCCGTTAACTCACGGCCCGTTAGGCCCTAAAGGAAATCGGCCCAACAACGTCATGTGGGCCGTCGAATATAACACCAGCCCATTTCACTTTCGGCCCATGTATGTCCCACGATGTCTTTCGGCCCATATGAGACCTTCGTATCTTTCGGCCCTTTACAGGCCCACGGTGACTCTAGCCCATAATGAACAGTAATTTTCTTCATACCCGTTAACGGCCCGTGATTTACATGGGCCGTTTCCAGCCCGTCTTAGCTTTCGGCCTATTGACGGCCCATACGTTCTTGGGCTCCTTTTCGGCCCTCGATTACTTCCGGCCCGTTACTGGCCTGTTCCCCTAATGGGCCAAATTCGCCCCATGGCAAGAGTCGGCCCGTTACTGGCCTGTTCCCCTAATGGGCCAAATTCGGCGCATGGCAAGAGTCGGCCCGTTACTGGCCTGTTACCCTAATGGGCCAAATTCGGCCCATGGCAAGAGTCGGCCCGTTTCTGGCCTGTTAACCCGTTGCGCCGTTTCCAGCCCGTCCTATATTCTGGCCCATTAACGACCCGTTATGCCTATGACAGAATTAAGCCTTTGCTGTCCTACGGCCTGTTAACGGCCTGTTACCGTGCTGGGCCGATACCAATTACGCCTGATTACGGCCCATGTAGACCCATTTATCCGACGGCCCGAGGCCCATCGATTACAGGCCCATTTATCGACGGCCCGTAGGAGACCCATGGATCCTACGGCCCATATATGGCCCATGGTAGTTGCGGCCACTAGCAAACCAGGGAAAAAGAAGACTAGGAAATAAATAAGGCCGAAACTAACGCTAGGCTATCAAGGCGATTGCACAGATTACATCCACTCGGCATCAAAGATCGCCACCAGTGCAAATATAGGGAACACCCTACACTATACAAAAATGGCTTGCTGTTTTCTTCAGCCGGTGGCTGCACGTTAAGAATAAATTTTGTATCGCACCAAAACAAATTACAACTATATAACAAAAGGAAGGTTGGCATAAAACTTAACAGTCTAGCAGATAAATGCACCACCAGAAGTTCAGAAGCTCAGTTCATTTGACCTGACTGTTACGTTTTCATGTTGTATTGTCCGATGGAGCACCATAACCCTCGCCTTCATTTCCCCTAGGCTCCTGAAGAACATAGCAAATGTCTGATAGTCTGGTTTCAAAACCATGCATATCTTGACGACATTGAGCAATGTTTCTCCTTGTTTCACAAAGGGTCTGTGTTAGGGAATGGACTTGTGTCTGGAGCGCAGATACAACATTGCTTTGAGCTTGCATATCTTGATCATGAGGCAGTTTGGACGATATTGCCTTAACAACCAACCCAGTATTATGCAGGAACGTGCTTTTGGCACTGTTAGTGGACTGGTACTGTCCCACTGCAGCAAGAGCTGACATTGCGGTTATAGTTGCCTCGCCACCTTCAGAAGGTGGCAGTTCCACCATTTTTTCCATAGCTCGCTGAAAAGTTGAGGTTTTACATTAGTAGTACCAGAACAGAAGATATTAAGGAGGCAGCAAAACCAAACAAAATAGCTTTGGTCTATATACAGAACTTATTCTGGTGAACCCATGTAAAATATTAGTTGTATTTTATTTCAAAGTACATAATAAAACCAGGTTCCAAACATATGACCATGTACCATCGCTAATGTATTGTCTATTTCTTCACATTGTATTGAGGGCTAAGGATAAAGAGACGAAGTTTATAATATGGTCAGCATAGTATGACATCATTCATATCACAAAACAACTGAGAACAGACAAACAGGCAATTGTAACGTTGTGTGGGCAAGTCCAGCACGGAACTAGATTATGGGTCAAGATCAAAGGAACATCACTCCTCTCTTTTAAACCTTGTAAGGTGCAATGATACGCTAAGACAATTGTGTATAAAATTGAAAAGAGTAATAGACATTGGCTGCAAACCATGCAGTTCAAGGCACAAGTCAGAGTAAGTAGTAGTTAAAAGGGATGAGGATTAAGGACTTACAACAGCGGCTTTGACTGGTGTAGTCATGCCCTTCTTCTTGCTGGTGTGACAATCCTTGAAGATTTCCGCAACATTTGGTTCAGGTACTTTTTGGTCCTTGCGGGCTTTCCTCTGCATTTCGAACAAGTCAATATAGATCTGATAATATGGTACAGCGAAAAGAGTGAAACAACAGCTAATTACAAGAGCCTCGCAGTGTGCAATATAGCTATGAGATCCTGTCGTCTGTTGGAATTTCACTTTCGTACAGTTGGCCTTGTTCTTTGAATAGTTCACCTACAAGAAGATAGATTTGTGTGGCACATGCGTAAATAGGACTTCAACATGTGATCTGATCACATATATATAATGTACCTGATACTTCGGATCAGACCAGTGTTTAACAAGGCCCCTCCAGTCTTCATCCGATATATTTTCCACTGGAGATGTTTGGGAAAGTTCACTGTTAGCCTTGCCTTCAAAGTGAGTTTTCCTCAAGTTATACCGATACTGTCACAGAGCAGACTTGAAAACATGGGTGCAAGCTTGTCTGGTTGCATCATCTTGGCTATCCAATTTGAACCTCATCTGTTGAAAATTATGGGAGTCTCATTATCAGCAACCTAGAAAGTATGGGACAGAGCAAGACGGTATTACTAGTTTCCATACATAACCATACTTACAGATAAATGGTCGAGGAAGGTGTTGAACTGGGTTTCGTCTTTGTCATTCCTGTACTGAATCCATGTTGGGAGGATACGTACATGACACCTAACGGCAACCGCTGCCTCTGATACTAACTTGGCTGACTCTGTAGCATCACGTGGCCTTTTTAAACCTGCCTCAAAACGGATCTCCATTCTTCCTCCTCTAGATTTAGTTAACCTATCGAGCATTATCCCTGATGTTTGTTTCCTCTTGCGCCTAGGTGCTAGTCCAACAACGAACATAGGAAGTGTTAGTGTACATCAAACTGTGAGACTACATATAAAGAAGCATGCAACTGTAACTTGACTCCAGCAACTACCTTCTTGATGTTGAAGCTCACAAGGTTCATCTGATATTGCCAACTCGTCTTGTGTCAAGAGTGCTTGGGAAGTTGTGTCAGGTGGCAAGGGAGCTTGGGAACGTGCTGCTAGCTCAGTTGACGCACGAGTAAGTCGTGCAGCTGGTAGTACTGTGGCAGGTGTTGCAAGAACTTGGGCTGTCTCTGCTTGTTTGGTGCCAGCTATTTGTTTCTGTTTGGCTTTTTTTGCAACTCGTGTAGCATGGGATGCCGTGTTTGTAGAATTTTCCACTGGACTTTGACCTTCTATTGCACTATCAGTACCAGCAGAATCTGCAGGATTCATCTGCTTCTCATTCCCTGCCATTCTGTGTTTCTTCCTCTTTCTCTGTGCCATGTTAAGTCAAGCCGACAAGAAAAACGAATAACAATTTAGTTCTTCAGAACAAATTGATGCGTGATGCAGACGAGTGATGTTAGACAACCACATGATAGGAGGATGTAATATGTATGAAAAACAGGACGGAAGAGATAATCAGAACTATGATGTGTAAACTAAGAAGAAGACATTTCACCAAATTAGAAGCAATGCAATGGAAGGTAGACACCATATGAAAGATGCTACAAATATCGCTCTGCCAAGTTAACAGTGTCTCATCATAAATGGCGTTTAAACAAAGGTGAAGCAGTACAAGAAATAAATCATATGCAAGATGCAAACAACATCACACTACCATGTTAGAGGTATCTCGTCATTAGTGCCATTGCATATTCACAGCATTGCATATTCACAGCTTATGATGTGTAAACTAAGGAGAAGGCATTTCAACAAATTAGAAGCAATGAAAGCTAGACACCATATGAAAGATGCAATGAATATCACTCTACCAAGTTAAAACTGTCTCGTCATAAGTGCCATTTCAACAAATTAGTAGTACAAGCTAGAAAAGAATGTGAGATGTAACCTACATCACACTCCGAAGTCAAACATATCTTATGATAAGTGATTGTTGCAGGTTACACAACAGTAGTAATTTGATGTAAGAACATGGTGTGATAGACAGATATTGTATGTTCTAGAAACATGAACACGTGTCTTATTCAAGTATAATGTGTAAAGTAAGTAGATGGAATTCAACAAAATTAGAAGCAATACAAGCTAGACATCACACATAACATGCAACCACATATAACAGTGCCAAGTTAGAGGGAGCACCGATGATGCTGCACTAGGGGAGACGTGCTCATCATAAACACAGTTTTGTTGAGTGTCTATGCATGTGTTGTCTTGGAAATCATCTTGGGGGTGTGGAGGAGTAGAAACTGTAGAGGCCCTCTGTTCGGAAGGAGCACCTTGATCCGCTGCCTTGATAACTTCCTTCCGCTTTATTGATTTTGAATTGTCAAGTAAAACCAACAAGAAAAAGCAATAAAATTCTCTCTTCAGAACTCATCCATGCATGATACTGACAATCACTACTTTGATGTAAGGCAAACACATGATACCAGGATGGAATATGTACGAAAAACAGGACGGCATGGCATGTTCACAACTGTTTGTGTAAACTAAGCAGAAACCATTCCAGCAAATAAGAAGCAATGCAAGCTAGACACCACATGAAAGATGCAACCAATATGACTCTGCCAAGTTAAAAGCGTCCCATCATAAATGGAATCTCAACAAATTAGAAGCAGCGCATGCTATAAATCATATGAAAGATGCAACTAATATCGCACTGCATATACTAAAGGTGTCTCGTCATGTTGATTGATACGGGATACAAAAAAACAATAGTTTTATGTAAGGACATGCTTAATAGACAGATGTACTATGTACTAAATACAGGAAGGCATGTCACATTAACAGGTATAATGTATAAGCTAAGCAGACTAGCACATGCAGTTTAACCAGATTGGAAGAATTACAATCTAGACACCATATGCAACATGCAACCACATATCACGCTGCCAAGTTAGAGCAAGCACCTGCGATGCTAGTGTAGGGGAAATGCTGTAATCAACTACAGAGCTACGTTCACTATCTTCATCTAGCATTTCTGTTTCTTGAGAATCATGTCGGGAGGCTGACGTTGGATTCTTTAAATGAGGAGTAGTCCCCTTGCCTGCCTGCCTCGTCATAAGTGATTGATGAGGGATACACAAGAACATTAGTTTGATGTAAGAACATGGTTAATACACAGATGTACTAGTATGTACCAAAAACAGAAAGGCATGTCATATTCAAAGGTATAATGTGTAAGCTAAGCAGATGCAATTTAACCAAATTGGAAGCAATACAAGCTAGACATCTGGCTGGAGTGGTGAGCATGATCATCTAGGACCTGAGAGCCTGGTGGGAGGCGGGCTGCTTCGCCACCATCGCAGCTTTTTAGTTGGCTTCCAGGTGATGCCTATCTTTGCTGGGCTTGTCACTGGCTCGGCCAGTGCCCTTACTAGCTATTTGTCTTCTGGTGCTCACGGGATGGTGGTTCATGTAAAAAATATCTTTCCTTATCTTCCCGACTTCGGCCTTTCGAATACAAGCTAGACACCATATGGAACATGCAACCACATATGACACCGCGAAGTTAAAGCAAGCACCTGGGATGGTGGTTCATTGCGAGCGAGGTCATCAACTCCAGAGCTATGTTTACCGTCTCCATCTGCTGACACTGCACCCTTTATAGCGCTGTAACGTGTCTTGCCTACCCGCATACGAAGCTGGAGCGACTTCTCTCTTTTCTTTTTGGCTTCTCTCCTGGCAGCAGAGTCTGAAATACCCTTGCATAAAAACACAATAGTGAGAGTAAGGGTGAAGTGTGTGCAGAACTAGTGCACTGTAAAAGTAGCAGATAGCAGGTGGCTTAAAAATAAATGACAGGAGACATATGATAGCTCTACAACATTGCATGGCAAACAAAATTAGATTCTACTCCGTATGATTTTGTAATATATGAGCACAGGAAATGCAGGTACTCCTCTAGCACACCACCACATGTGGTCATATCTAAGATAACAGTCGACTGAAAATAAATAGGTCAGTCGATTTTTTAATGAACCGTCCGATCTATAAGGAACGGGCAGATGGCCTTCGGCTACCTCCCGCCAGTCACTGTTGATGATCTTTCTCGAACCGCCAGCGACCACCGGCCCAGACCCCTGCCTCCGCCGCCCCGCCCTCCCATCGACCTCACACCACCGCCGTGCTTGGCAGCGCCCCCAGGCCATCCCTTTAATCCCGGCCGACCTCCAGATTGGGCGCCAGTAGCTCTAGGCCGCACACGCCCCTAAGATAAACACCAAGGCGCTGCTTCCCTGGTGTAATAGGCATACTAGCGCCTGTTACGCCGGGGAATGCTTTCGTTAATTGGGAATCAACTGGCCAGAAATTGAAATTCAGGGGGGCGACGGACCTCTAGCTAAGGTGAAATAGTATATGAGGAGAAACCTTGTGCATCGCGAGTTACTAGGAACATCTAGTATCAACAAGAAGCGGTCAACTAGTGTCTTCTGTGGGATGAATACCGTGAAAGCAGAGACGTAAGATTTGCACGAATAAGGGAAGAGGAGTACCTTTTTCGGTTGCCGGTGTGGTC
The DNA here is from genome assembly GCF_002575655.3 of Aegilops tauschii subsp. strangulata. NCBI lineage: Eukaryota > Viridiplantae > Streptophyta > Magnoliopsida > Poales > Poaceae > Aegilops > Aegilops tauschii. The sequence continues at coordinate 118,650,901 of NC_053039.3, read as the reverse complement.
ACCTCCACATGTCGCGCCGATCTTCTTCTTTTTACCGGGGAAACCGATGTTCTGGAGGGTGCAGGCTTGGACGAACCCATGGCCAAATTGTTGACTGTGTTGCCGTGGCCGTATGTCGGCGGAGGGGAAGCAGATCCGAGGCGGCGAAGGACGGCGTAGCAGGAACAACTCCGGTGCGGGTGAGGGTGGCGAAGTTGGAGCGGCAGCGGTGAGGCGCAGGACGGCGTGGTTGAACTGGCTCGGGTACGGACGGCTCGGCCTCGGCTTCAACTACTAGCCGTGGAGGGCGCTGCGGTTGAGGTTGCGGTGGACGACGACGTCGGGGTATCGGCTCCGGCGTGATGGAGGAGGGCGGCGGTTGATGGGTGGGATGGGGTGGCGGACGGAGGACGCCGGGGTTTCGCGGCTGGTGGAGAGGTAGTTTTGGCGCCCACGGAGTACGAATGGGGAATCGGACGAGTGGGGGGGACCATGTTTCGGTCTGGGACGCGCTTGTTTTTGGCTTTTTTGAACAGAAGATGGGACGCGCTTGTTTGAAATTTGGGGAAAGTACATACTTTGCCCCCTTCTTAAATTTCGGACCTACTACGGGTCGGGGGTAGGATGGTAATCCCAGGTGTCCCAAATAGTGGGCGGGAGCAATTTCGGCCGCGCGCATGTGTGCTTAGGCGGCCATTGTGTATGAATGTTTTTCGGATGCGGTTGCGTGGCGTCTAGATGAAGCTACAAACCTACCCCGGTTTAGACCTTTGGACGTCGGGCCGGTAGGTTTCATGGGTCGGAGTTATTAGAAAAGTAATTTCCTTGTACTACCAAACATTGGTCTCACGCGGTTTCGGGCAAGTAGAGGCTCTTTTGGCGCTTCGTTCGAAATTTTGAAATACAAGCAATCACGTTTAGAGTACTCTTGAACTATGAGGATTGACCTAAATAGACAACGTTATATTTGACCTTGTATGTTTGAAAACCTCATTAAATTATCCGCTTCTTTTTGAAATTTTGACACTTGAAAATCCTATAACTACGATTATTTTGGAATGGAGGAGCTAAATTTGAATCTATTTTGTACACGACTACATATGCTATTATGTACAAAATCAGAGCAAAGATTGGTGCCCCCATAATTTAGGTATGGTTTACAAATGCCATGATATAAAATTCAAATAATTGAATGGACTTCATGTTGAATTCGATTTTTTTAAACTACCTTAAGTTGAATTCAAATGTATGCTAGTTCATAGGTAGCTATTTATAATGTCCATTGTGTAACTTTCATATGTATAATGTGCTTTACACACACAACATGAACTATACTCACATTTATATTCGATTGCTAAAGCGATGCATTGTCTGGAGTTCAAAATACTAACTATGTGGATCAATTGTGTCGAATAATAACATAGAAATGCTCAAATTCGATAGAATCTAGATGTCTGATGGATCAATGACCGCTCCTTACGCAAATTTGCAAATATCATGATCCCATCCTAATATTTGGATACAATTTATATCTTTAATCAATGTGTAGAGCAGTCTTTTACGTGTAGTTTCACTCTCCATCGGTGGTCTCTCACACATGCTCACACACTCTCTCCCGAGGTGTCTTTCTCGCATACATGCTATAGATATAACCCTCCCTCCCTCTCGTAACCATTTACAACTGTTTTCACTAACCTTTATCACAAGCACTCTTCTTCTCGCAAACATACACACGCACAATCCTCATCGACCATTTCTATATACATGGACCTGCCTATGTGTCTCATGTACGCACATTATCTTTACGCCTGTCTCTCACGCATTGTCTCACACCTCTCTTCCTAATCGACGAGTATGATTCTAGCAGAGCATTCTGTAGGATGCCCCTTAAAGTTACGTTGGATGAATAGTAATATTAGAGATAAAGGGGTTACCTTAGTCCGAGAACCTAGGGTTACAAATCCTAGCCGGCTTTGTCAGTGGACACAGAGTCCTTCACAATTCTGCTATCTTTGTCTTGTACGACTAGTCATCCATGGGTCTTCCTAAATGCGTCACGGGCCGACCAATGTGGTGCAGGACGGAACCGAACGAAGGGCCTCACCTCAACCCACCGGACCTCACGCGGTGACACACCCTCTGCCCCCACGTCTCATTATCTTCTCACACCCACACATACCAACACAAACACCACACACAGAAAATTTCTCCTGGTGCCTCTATTCCCTCCCCCCTTGCATATACACACTCAAGGGAATGGAATCTCTTGTCGTGACGTCATATTCGTCTCTCTCTCTAGACCACTCTCATTTCTCGTGCTATCTCTCCCACGCCCCCCCGTCGGCCCCTCTATCCATGCCTCTCTCGAATACGTAATACACACACATACCTCTCTAGGCCCCGCCAAATGCATCAATTACACATTCACACATGTTACATCACGTACCCCATTGATCTAAAAAGCCCTCTCTTCACGTTTATTTCACATACAACATTCCTTTTGAATAAAGTGTGGCCAAAAAATTATTTTAGAGTTTCTACATATATACAACATTACAAAGTTATATGGAGGAGTACGAACGCTAATTTGCATTGCATGGTGCCCACAATGATATTTATTCCGCACTGTTAATTTGTATATTTTTATACTATATACAAAGTTAGTCATAATAAAGAGAAACAAAGAACATCTCTCTCTCCATCGCATACCCCCCTGTACGCCCCTTTCACGTATGCACACAAAACTATCTCCAGGTCCTCTAAAAGTAAGCCCCCAGAAAATTCACGCATATTTCATCTTTCTCTCGCGATATATGCAATGACGATCATTGTATTTGAAGCAAAAGCACGATACGTACATTGGACTTCAGAATCCACTCATTACGGTCACCATTTACGTTTAGTGGTTATTATACTGTCACGGGCTCACCGTACAACTCTGTATTTGCTCATGACATGACTAGTTGACCAGTTAAACGCTCCATGTGGCACCTCTAGCGTTGCATCACATTATCTCACTACCATCGTGCCCACCTGTCGACTTGTATCTACTCTACATCTACACTCTTATAAAATACATAAAATACACTCTTATAAAAACAGAGTTGGTGATGATGGTGTGCCTGCCATCCTGCAATATAGGCCGTCCGATTTATATCTGACGGATAGGAAAGAAACTATGGCAATTTTGCAAAAAGGTACCCACACACCTCTCCACATTTGCAAATAAGGCCTTCCCTCGTTCATCCTTTTCTCTCACAAGATAAACAAGTCATACAAATGCATCTTGATGTTACGTGCAACGCACGGGCATCTTGCTAGTAAGAATGAAAACAAACGACAAAAAAATATTTGGACGGTGGTTCGAACTCATGACCGCGGGCACAGCGGACAAGGTGGCCTTGTATTGGTATGCTGAGCCGTCTGTTTTAACACACAGGAGCTGGTGTGGTGATTATACACACACACACACACACGCACGCATGCACACGAACTGCATCCACGCAACACTCACACAAACACATGCACCCACGCACGCACGCAACACTCACACGTACACACGCAGCCACGCACGCACGCAACACTCACACGCACGCACGCAACACTCACACGCACACACGCACGCATGCATGCACACACCAGTACACCACACGACCAACACACACTCTCACGCTCAAGTGCTCAACCTACACGTGCATGCGCACACATCAGGCCCTGACAGACACATACACAACCAAGTGATTCCCGCGCACGGGTTGGAGCCTTGTCGCGCCTGCGTAAATTTGTGTTTATCTGACCTTTTGCCTATGCGAACTGACAGGTGGGACCCACAAGGAACGTGGTTAATTTAACTAGTCAACATGGCGCCACGCAGACTATTTGGCCGGTCAACAGAGTGCAATCCAATGCTAAACTATGAGCAAGTGACCGTATAATCACCACAAAACATATATAGTGACCGTAATCAGCTTATTCTGAAGTTCGGTGACCGTATTACGCTTTTCTCTCTGTAGGCCCTCCAAAACTACATATCTACACGTTCTCGCATGTTACATCTAACAACTATGCAATACAGCACTAGTACTACACTCTAACACAATAAATCATATGTGTTTTTAGTTTTACTAGATATCATATTGTTACTTATAATTATTCAGTTTGCATACATTAAAATTGCCTTTGAAATGTATGGCCAGTATCATCTACGGCGCGGGAAAAATCCCGCCCTTTCCTGTTTAATCGGGTTTGTATCGATGGATCGTGCGAAACAGCAAAACTATAGTACTATACAGTACTACAAGTGACAGTTCACTGGGCCGTCGTGTCGTCTACTCCTCCGTCGTAAGAGTGGAGCGCTCGCTTTCATAAATCTTCTAGTCCCTTTCGCCGACATGTGGGACATCAAGCTACCGGGTCCAAGTGCCATACCGGAATACAGTGCAGAGCAGCCGGGGTGAAGCACCCCAGTCATGGCGCCGGCGTAGTAATGAGCAATGAGGCGTCAAATCACAAAGCTGCACCTTTCCCGCAGTTAAGTTGGAGGGACGAAGCAACCATCATTTCACTCGTTGCTGAATCCGCTTCTCCCTCATCTTCTTCAACTTAACCACGTGTTGCTTCTGCCGTTGTTCTGCCTCATGTGGGACGCGGATCGGCTTGGTAAAGCACTGACACGTGGGACCGCATGTTAGCAAACCGCCAGGACAACGTCCTCCAAAAATAAGAAGCCTAATCCTAGACTTACAAAGGGCTACGTAGCTGCTACGTATACTTTCCATCTAATCTATATATGCCCCCCTGATTTTCAGGTGGGGTGGGCCTAATCCTCTCCTTTAATCCAATCAAATAGTCCCACATCACATCAGTTCGTAACTTTACGTAAACCATTACATGGATGTAGCATTGCTCAAATAAGAAACCTCCCCCGCCATCCGCGCGGCAAAATCACGTCCTTTTTACTAATCTTGATTCTATAATTTTTTAGATCAATATAATTGAGATTTGTATAGATAGCACACAGGAGCAAAACCAAGTGGTACGGTTAAGGGCATCCACGATGTGTAGCCAAATGTGAAAATAGCTTTTGGCATCGTGGGAACCATTGTGGACGGTGTTGCCAAAACCAAAAAGATGGAACTGAAGCTCCCTGATTGATTGATTGATTGAAGGAATAGAAAAATGCAACGTCTCTCCTCTTTCTCCCATGCTTGGACGCATGTAGTATAGTATAGAGCACAGAGTCTAATCCTCTGTCCCTTCTATCACAAATCACAAAGCAGTGAGGCGTCAAATCACAAAACCACGGATGAAGCAACCATCATTTCACTCTTCGCTGACCCCGCTTCTCCATCGTCTTCTTCGAGAAACCATCTCACCGCACTAGTACTCCTAGTAGTACTAGTAAAGGACTTCCTGGATGCAAATAAGACTTCCTGCCGCATTAGTTATCGACCTTTATTTTTTAACATACAATCTGAGTGGATAGCTCCTGTGGTCATCACACGTGAGCGGATATATAGGTGGGCTAGGTGGGCAGGCGGCAACAATCTAAGTGCTAAAAGAGTTGATCTGGAAAAAAGAGTTGATCCAATGCTTGGTTTTGTTTGGATTTTCCAACTATGACCATTGGAAGAGTGGATCAATGGCTTACGTTCAAAGTTATTCTCATTCTATAGAATGGTATAGGAACTTGGAGAGATTTGGTTGATTTTATATCGCTGAATAATATAAAATATTATGAGTGCACACGCTCCACCCCGAGATTTGTAGCTCCTTCTCGGCCGTCAGGAATCTATGTTCTTCCACTCTTTCGTTTAAGACATGAGCTTTGTTCATCCTGTTGCCGACACGCGGGACATCTATATGCCTCCATTTTACAAAATCATACTATATGCCTCCATGACACGCGGGACATCTAGCATCAAGGTGGCGTGTCATGCAAGAAAATGGAGATATGCAGTGCGTAAGTGAGTCGTGCACTTCGATGGCACCTAGTACGACGCAATATTTTTTCTCCTCGATGGCACGTGAATAGTGCACGTACTCAATGACAGAGCACGGGATGGTAGCCATGGACATGGTCGGCCCTTTTTGAAGAGAGTACTAATAAATAACTCTGATGTGTCCCGTCAACTCGCAGAACGACGAGAAGCTTGCTTACTACGCCTTCTCCCTCGCCAACACGTGCACGGTGGCTCGCAGCACGAGGAGAAACTTTTGCTTACAAGCGGTGGACGTGCATCAGTTCATTTGGTGTCAGATTGCCAAAAGTATTACTGTAGTACCATAATTATTGTTCGACTTCCGGAAGAGGAGAAGAGCCAAGCGCAAGGTCACCTACTAACCTAGTACAGTACTACTATAGCCAAAGCTGGTCCACCTTTTTAGAGCATGATTAATTAATATAGGCGGCTCTTGCAGTGGCACATCATTTAGAGCAAGTACTCTCTTCGTAGGAACAAAGGAAGTGAAACAAAAGTTGGAGTGGATGCTAGATTGCCAATTATAACATGATTACATAGGGAAAAAATCCTATAGCATTCTATCCTATGAATCAAACAACCAATGTAGGAAAATTATGGGGGGGTCTCTCCAACAGTGTTCCTTGGCTCGCACCTAGCATCACGGTGGTCGAACTTGGAGTCATTCATCTGGTACACGTGGCATCTCAGATCTGGACACAAGGTGACGCGAAGGAGGTACACTTGCGCACGGCTGTCGCGGTCGCACCGCACCCTCACACGGTCGCTCCTGCACGCCGCGGTCGCACCGCACCCTCACACAGTCGCTCCTGCATGCCGCAAACCCAACCAAGGGAACGCACCCTCTCTGACACGTGCTGTCGCATGTGAACAAACCAAACTCAGCCATCCTATCGATGACACATAATTTTTGTTCATAGAGTATGTTTATCCAACCGCATGTTGGGGAGTATCCGTGCGGTGGTCTGTTGGGGAAGAAGAAGAGGTGAGGAAGAAGGAAAGAAGGGTTAGGAGACGTAGGATATTCATCCAACCGCCTGAAATGGTAGACTGACCCAAGTCAGGCGACTTGCATAACAAATATATGTTTTTACACAGCAAAAGATCCATAAAAACAACAACATAAAGAAAAACTATCACTGCTCGCGGAAAGAGACGGCCTCGTCGTCTTTGGCTGCCGGCGCGAACCAGCCGTCGCTGCCGACGTGTGTCTCCGCACCGTGGTTGTCCTCGGCCTCCAGCTACTCGTTCAAGCGGAGCGTGCGAGCGCTCTGCACAGACGAGAGCACATCCCGGTTCAAGTCGAGGACGTCCGGTTCCGCCTGCAGGAGGGCCTCGATGGCAGCGGCATCCGCGCGCTCCACGTCGAGTCGAGCCTCCCCCGCCCGGTTCAAGTCCAGGACGTCCGGTTCCGCCTGCAGGAGGGCGTCGATGAGAGCGGCATCTGCACGCTCTGCGTCGAGTCGAGCCTCTGCCGCCCGGTTCAAGTCCAGGACGTCCGGTTCCGCCTGCAGGAGGGCCTCGATGGCAGCGGCATCTGCGCGCTCTGCCTCAAGTTGAGCCTCCGCCGCCCGATTCACATCCACGACATCCGGTTTCGCCTGCAGGAGAGCCTCGATGGCAGCGGCATGCGCGTGCTCCGCGTCGAGTTGAGCCTCTGCCTCCCGGTCCTCCTTTAGTATTGCCATGTTGAACCGCTGGTCCGCCTGCACCATGGGGGACTCGGACGCCGGCACGAAGTCGACGTCCATCGTCTCATACCCATCGGGGGACTTCTGTGCCGCGACCTCCGCCATGAACATTGCATCGGCTTCCTCCTCCTCGTAGCTTGGCTCCAGAGAACTCGGGGATTGGCCCGCCGCAAAGCGAGCTTGGGAACGGAGGTCTGTGGCGCCGACCGCGCCGCGATTTCTGTGCAGCGCTCCGGCGTCAGCATCTTGTAGTAAGTGATCTTGCGGTGCACCATGGCTTTCCGGTGAACTAGCGGACGCTTGATGCGGGCTAGGGGATCAAAAGGTGGGGGAATGGGCTGGAGATTTGGTGTGGTTTTAGGGCAGTGGCTGGCGTAGGCCGAGCAGCGAAGGTTCTGGTGTGAATAGTGGTTTCGGTGACGACCGGTCAATCGGTTTTGACTGTACATCGCTCTTGTCGCGTTCGCGTTGCAGCCCGGCACGCTGGACCCTCCACGTCGCTCACCGAATGGGACATGCTTCATCTTGCATTTTCGCTCGCTTGTGGGACCACAGTTGAGAGCAAACCGACGTCCCTCCCCCTCCCCCGCCCGCGTCATTTATTATACCACCACTCCCTCCATTTTATGCGGAGTAAAAAAACAGAGGGAGTATACTACGGATGAGGATCCCCTGACGTGGCCGAACCCATTGAGTAACTGACATGCGGGACCTAGCAAGCATGGGGTCCGCCAGTAAGTGACCGAAAGGGAGGGTAAGGCAGGGATACCTATGTCAGAGGATCCACTTCCACTATACTACTTTGACCAAATGTTAGAGTAATAATATATGACATGCAACATACACAAATGTTAGAGTAATAATATATGACATGCAACTTACACAAAGCATACAGGGTCTAATGCGTTTTTCGAGGCTAACTTTGACCAAATGTTAGAGTAATAATATATGACATGCAACTTACACAAAGCATACGGTCAAATCCTTGGTGGGACCTTCGAGTTCCTCTCGGATAGGGTCGCATATTGGGCGTGACAATTGTTTACCCGCAGGTCCACTTTGTGGGACTTGGAGTATTGGAAAGATTTGGATCTGCGGCATAATTTTGATGTGATGCACACCGAGAAAAATATATGTGACAGCATTATCGGCACACTTCTTAATATTGAAGGCAAGACAAATTATACCTTAAAATCTAGGATTGACTTGACACACCTCGGTATCAGAAAGGATTTGCAGGTGCAAGATGAAGGTAAACCACGAGATATGGCACCAGCTGTGTACGTCTTGGACAAGGTAAAAAGAAAATAATTCTGCGAGGTCCTGTCACGTGTGAGATTCCCACATGGATTTGCTTCCAACCCTGAAAGGAGAGTCAGTGCAGATGGAAACAAGGTACAAGGGTTGAAAACTCATGACTGCCACGTCCTACTTCAAAGGGTTTTACCTATTATCCTTAGAGGATTGGGCCACCCTGACTTATACAGAGCAGTTGCAGAGTTGGGACAATTCTTCAGGGAACTCTGCAGTAGGAATATCAGGATAGATGCTTTGGAGCGTCTTAGAGACAAGATACCAACTATCCTATGCGACCTTGAGAAGATATATCCTCCAGCCTTCTTTGATGTGATGGTGCATTTGGCTGTTCATCTACCTGATGAGGCACTACTTAGAGGTCCAGTATGGCTGGATGTACCCTATTGAAAGGCGGCTAGGCACTTTCAAGGGCTATGTTAGGAACAGAGATAGACCCGAGGGTTCCATTGCAGAGGCCTACATTGCTACAGAAGCGTTGACATTCTTCTCAAAATACATTGAAACAGCTGATCAGCTTAGCAAAGAGATGGGTGAAGACAATCCCGGGCTCAATGTTTTCGATTATTCTGTTTGAGTTACAGGGAAGAGTCGACAAGAGGACAAACCTAAAGATTTGGAAAAAATGGTTTGGTATGTGTTGAATAACTGTCCTGAGATACTACCTTATATCAAGTAAGTGCAGTACTGCAGCTTATACATCGTAATCTACTAAACTTGCAGCACATTCTTATATATTTAGATGTTTGACGCGATCACTATGTTGTGCAGCATCTACAAAGAGGAGTTACTGCCGCAAAATCTAAGAAACATTGACAAACTGGTTATGGCAGGATTTGCGAAATGGTTCAAGAACCATGTAAGCTTTTGAAGTGCACTGTCAGTTTTTTTAATATATTGAGTACATAAGATGATCAGCTTGTCTATTTTCTAACCATAGGTTAAGAAGATGCGGGAGGATGGGCAGGCAGTTGATGATGCCCTTTACTCACTAGCAATGGGTCCTGATACTCGGGTAAGACATTATGAATCTTGCGTTGTTGGAGATGTGCGCTACCACACCCTTGCACGAGACGAAGGCAGGAAGACACAAAACAGTGCCATCATGAGCACGGATACGTATGACAAAGAGACAACTGAAATGTATGCTAACATAACAGACATTGTTCAGTTGCAATATATCTCCAGTTTCGAGGATCATCGGTGTGTGGTTCTGTTGTGCTGTTGTTGGTATAACCTGTTTTCCAGGATCGCAAAACCCAGAGCTGATGATTATTTCAAATCCATCAATGTCAAGGCGGCGTACCAGACCAACGAGCCTTTTATTTTGGCAAGTCAAGCAACACAGATATTTTTCTTGGAAGACACATTTGCACGTAGCGATGACTGGAGAGTATTGCAAAGGTTTGAGCAGAGGATTTCGTTTAATGAAGTTGCACAACAAGATGATGCTTACACTGCTCCTGATGTACAAGATAACACAGATGTTCCTAATATCTTTGAGAACCATCACGTCAATGACGCCGGCGAAAAGATTGCCTGTCGTGCTGTGGACATACAAGAGTTGATCAAGAAGAAGCCAACATTCGAGGACGTTGAGGACGAAGAAGAAGATGACATCGTGGGGAATTACGATTCAGACTGATACACATGGCGAAGATGTTGACGCTGCTGCTGCGGATGATGATTACATTGCTTTTGTCGTATTTGCCTGTGAGAAGACGTTTTTTTATCTACTATGTGAAATTGTGTTTGCTATGACAACTGAAACCTGATGAACATGTTGTTTAGTATTTTGTTGTGAGAACATCACTTGTTATGTATGCTGATTTGTGTTTGGTGATTGTATGACAACTAAAACATGATGACATTGTTGTCTAGTTATACTCATATTTGGCTGTGAAACTTGAATTTGATGACATAGTTTGCTGTTGGACTACAATTTGCTCGACGTCTTTGAATGAGAACAAAGCTGACCCGACAGGGCCTCTGCTATTTATTTATTTATTTATATAAGCAAAAGGGGATACCCCTTATTTCCGTTAATAGAAATCATTAGATGTTCACAACACTACGCCCAGCCTGCTACACAGGTTTCATTCATTACTAGTTTCAGCAAAGTGCTCATGTCGTAGCCACTGAATACATCACGAGTGCTACATACACTGCAAATAAAGAGACAATCATCCTATAGAGCACATCGATTTTGCCCATTATCTTCACAAGCTCTTTCATCTCCTCATTGTTGTCAAGGCCGTTCAGCAGCTGTTGCTTGGCCATGATCAGAGGAACTGCCTCTTTAACCTTCTGCTCTGCATCTTCCTCTTCCGCCGTTCCTTCAGTTACTTGTCCAACACCCCAACCTGCTGGTATTGGGATTCCTCGGCTAACCAAATAATCAGCGTAGTTGCATTCCCCCACATCAGCAACTTCCCAGAAATACAAATCACACGAATCTTCCCTTTTCTCCACGAATCAAATTGGAAGATCATCAACCAAACTATTAACAAAAACAGCCACATCATTAACCTCGGCCACGTCGGCATTCGCCCGCAGGAAGGTGACGAGCGCGCCTTCCTATTTGTTGTTGAGGGTGGAGCCTATGGTGAAGGCCCCCCGTGCCATCCTCCACGGCGGACACCTTCTTGGTCTGCGGCGGCTCGGCTCTGAATTTCTTGCTCTTGCTGGTAGAGCTCTCTGGCACGTTCTCGATGGTAGCGCAACACTCCGAAGAGGTGTGCTTGCCGGAGTGGGTGCGAGAGGTCTTGCTGGGCTTCTTCTTCCCTCCCGGGCCTTCAGCGGCAGGAGCAGGTGCCTTGACGGCAGCTGCCGCAACTGCTTCCCGGTAGAGTTGGTCGGCGCAAATCAGCGCGTCCTTCTTGTCGGAGGGGACGGAGATGATGGTCAACGGCTCGGGCATCTTTAGCATGTTGTAGGCGTAGTGTGACGCCACCATGAACTTGGCTAGTGCCGGGCGACCGAGGATCCCGTTGTAGGGCAAGGGGATCTCGGCCACGTCGAAGATGATCCTCTCCGTCCTGTAGTTCAACTCTCCTCCAAACGTCACGGGCAGTGTGACCTTCCCCTTCGGCTGGCTCCTCCCCGGATTGACCCCTTGAAACGTGCCCGTTTCCTCAAGGTCTTCATCAGGAATTTGCAGCCTTTTGATCACGACAGGCGAGATCAAGTTCAGGCCGGCCCCGCCGTCAACTAGCATCTTGTTCACCTTGAGGTTGCGTATCATTAGCGAGACCAACAATGGCAAACACCTGACCACAGTTGTGCGGTCAGGGTGGTCCTCGGCGTCAAAGATGAGGGGCGTGCTGGACCACTTCAGCGGCTTCTGAGCGTCGAACGACGGCTCCGCCGCTGTAATCTCACGCGCCCACTATTTGAGCTGGCGGTGGGAAGTATGCAACAAGGCGCCACCATCGACGCACATGGCCTCCGTAGCATTCTGGAACTCTTGCCCACCGGACTCGTCGTCCTCGTCGTGATCATCGTCTTCTTGCTTCTTGTCACGGCCCCGGGCGGGCCTCTCTTGCTGGTTGTCCTTGCCAGGGTGGCTTCCTTGGCCGCCACGCTTCTTGCCGGATCCCTCGGCACCGTCCTGACCCTTCTCCTTGTCCCGCCTCTCATACTCAACCTTTTGCTTCTCAGCAAGTAGCTCGACTTGTCGGCAGTTTCGGAGGTCGTGGCCCTTGGTGCGGTGGATCTTGCAGTACTGCTTGACGGAGCCCCCTGGCTTGTCAGCGGCTGCTAAGGCCCGGCAGGCGGCGCACCCGGCAATCTCCTTGCCGGGGCCGTCTGCCTTGAGCTTCTTGGCAGCGCCGGTGTCGTCAGACCCCTCGACGGCAAGTACGGCCTTGCCCTTGCATTTCCTGTTACGACGCCGGCCCTTCTTCGTCGGGGTGGCAGTGTCTTCGTCAGTACAGTCGGTTTCCGCGTCGGCATCTTCGCCGGGGTACTTCCTTCCCTCTTCAGCCCGGGCGCATCTATCGGCCAGAACATAGAGCTCGGCCACATCATTAACCTTGGTCATCGCTTGGCCATGAGCTTGGTGGCCTCCCGTGAAGGCGCCAACGAACCCATGGCACAGATCCGACCAAGAAGAAATGGAATCCGCCGGCAAGTGCATCAGGCAAGACATAACATTGGGCTGCAGCGCCAGCGGGAAATAATTGGCAAGCACCTTGTCGTCGCGAGCTCCAGCCGCCTGCATCGCAATGGTGTAGAAGCTGAGGAACTCGGACGGATGGGTCTTGCCAGTGTACTTCTCACCGACGTCAGGCTTGAATGTGCGGTGGGACGGCCACTGGAACTGCCGCAGCTCACGGGTAAAGGCCGGGCAGCCCACCTCGTAAGGTAGGCCGCCGGAGCCCCCCGGTGCTGGGTGGTCCATAGCGGGTCCCGCCCGCTTGTCTGACTGGTGGCGTGTATCACGCCGGCGCTCAATAGTGGCCCGAGCATCTTCGTGAGCTCGTTCTCGAAGAACTTGGCGTTGGTCGCGGCGGGTCTGCGGATCGGACGACGCTATAGAGATGTATCACAAGCGTCGTCTCGACGGGCAGACGCCCGCGACGGCTGGCGACGGGGAGGAGAGTGCACCGTGGCCACAGCTCCCTCGGTCCTCCTAGCGCCAGCATGTGGTGGCTCGGTGGAGCGCCGACCCGAGGGCCCCGCCCGTCGCGTATCGTCTTTGTTGGCGGCGGCGACGAGGCTCCGGATGGTGGCCCTCCACTCGTCGAGCTTCTCTGCAGCGGGAGGGAAGTCGAGGAGCAGCTGCGCACGCGCCAAAGCTTCCGCTGGCGTGGGCGGCGGCGACAGCTGCGTGGATTGCGGCGCGCTTCGACTTCTAACCACGTTAGAAGGAGCTCCGTCACGACCCAGCAGTTGCGCGCCATTTTCACGAGCATTTCGGCGGGCAGGCTGAACTCCTTCATCTCGCGGATGACGCACTGGGCTCTTCCCACGGCGGTGTCCAGGGTCACCGGCGTGGGGACGCTGCTCCTCGCACACACCATGGGAAGAGCGCGCAGTGGTCGCCGGCGTGGGCGTCTTGGAGGTCGCTGCGCCGCCCGGGGGTGGCACAACGACACTCCTGGAGGGCCCCGCGCCGCCTGCGGGGGGCCCAGCTCCGTCTTTGGATCTGGCGATGTGCGGCCGGTTGTCTGGCGCGCGAACGACACCGCTCGCTAGGCTCTGACTGCCAGGGCGACACTGGTGCTCGCGGACCGCGGCCCGGGTCCTGTCCGCAACCGGTCCACTGCTCGTCCGCACCGGCACGGGCCGTTCGGCTCCCAACGAGCCGATCGCCGTGGCCGTCTTCTTCTTGGGAGCCATGGCGATGAAGAACTGCTAGGCTAACTACTAGACCAGATTCTCACAATTGCGCTCCCCTACCTGGCGCGCCAAAGATGTCGGTGCGGAACGACACCTATGGGATCACAAGAATCCCTACTACGGTTGCCGGGGCGCAGGGTTGCGAGAAGAGCAGGATTAGTAATCAGCACAAGGGTCGTTTACCCAGGTTCGGGCCACGAGGATGCGTAAAACCCTAGTCCTGCTTTGGTGGGTGTATTTCATAGAGTTCTTGAGCTCTCGAACTAGCTATGGTGGGGTGCGCGGTCCCAAAGAGCCGAATCCTTCTCCAGTATGCCATGGGCCTCCTTTTATAGCCGAAAAGGGGCTGCCACAGTGGCATACAGGAGGTGGAAAGGCATACAGTATTGCGAGCTTATCGCTCGTATTACAGGACAAGACGCATTTAATGCGCCGCTGAGGTGTCCCCTAGCTTTATCGGGGACGGGGGCGAGGCCCGTCCCGTCCATCGCCGCTCTTCCTCGCTTTGACACGCGCCCTGGCCAGCGATGCGTACGGCGCCATGTAGGCAGGCAGGCAGCTGAGGTGGCGCGGTGGTGGAGCCTCTACGAAGATCTGCATGCCGCCACGCGGGTGCTTGATGAGTTGGCCCGGGAGCTGCATGTTGCCACGCAGGTGCCTGCTCAGCTGGTTGAGCTGGCAGCTGCATGCGAACGGCGGCGGAAACTTGGTTGGTGCGGGCCTGGCAGTGGCCCTGCTGGCGTCCTCGGTGAGGGCCTTGCCGGGTGGACCGGCAAGGTTCTTTCCGTGGCGCGCTGTCGTCCCCGGCAAGGACCTTGCCGGGGGGGTCTGGTGGCCTTCCTCGGCAAGGATCTTGCCAAGGGTCGTCGTCTTCTAATCCTCATCTGATCTGGAGTGTTCCTTGTCTTCACAAAGATCTGCATGCCACCACAGAGGTGACTCCCGAGCCCTGGCCCAACGTGGTTGATGGTGTTGGGGGACGTGGGCTCAAGGGTGGCTCGCTCCGTTGGTGTTTGGGCGTGCTGCCCCGGCAAGGGTCTTGCCGGGGCTACTGAGGCTGCCCCCGGCAAGGGTCTTGCCGGGGGAAAACTACTCCGCTCCTCTGCTTCTTTGCGTCCTTGGTCTTGGCGTTGCTCCGGCTGCCTCGGGCTTTGGTTTTACCTTGGTTCACCTCCCCTGCTCTGCTTGGTGTGGCCGTGGGCGTGGCTCCGACTACCCGTGCACAGGTAAAGGGGTACAAAGGCGCGCCCCTTCTTTTGTACACCGACACTGGAGCGTGATAAAATTCTGATTTTTTACACATGATTGATATATAAATTGCCATGTTGCCCTAATTTTTCGTAATTTTTGGAGTTACAGAAGTATGGTCAAAGTTCAGATTACTACATACTGTTCTGTTTTTAACAAATTCTGTTTTCGTTGCATTGTGTGCCTATTTTGATGAATCTATGGATTGTATTGGGGGTACAAGTGAGGTCTACTACACAACTTCTTCTTTTAAACTCTTGTTGGGCCTCCAAGCGCGGAGTTTTATAGAACAGTAGCAATTTTCCCTCAAGTGGATGACCTAAGGTTTATCAATCCGTGGGAGGCGTAGGATGAAGATGGTCTCTCTCAAACAACCCTGCAACCAAATAACAAGGAGTCTCTTGTGTCCCCAACACACCAAATCCAATGGTAAATTGTATAGGTGCATTAGTTCGGCGAAAGATGGTGATACAAGTGTAATAATGGTAGTAGATATTGATTTTTGTAATAGGAACAATAAAAAACAGCAAGGTAGCAAGTAACAGAAGTGAGCACAAATGGTATTGCAATGCTTGAAAATGAGGCCTATACTTTCCCTAGTGCAATCTCTCAATAATGCTAATATAATTGGATCATATAACCATCCCTCAACGTGTGATGAAGAATCACTCCAAAGTTCTTATCTAGCGGAGAACATAAGACGAAATTGTTTGTAAGGTCCGAAACCACCTCAAAGTTATCCTTTTCGACCGATCTATCCAAGAGTTCATACTAAAATAACACCATATGATACACATCAACCAACTCTAATGTCACCTAGATACTCCAATGTCGCCACGAGTATCGTGAATTGATTATACGATATGCATCAAACAATTTCAGATTTATAATACCCAATCCAACACAAAGAACCTCAAAGAGTGCCCCAAGATTTCTACCGGAGAAACAAGGATGAAAACATGCATCAACCCCTATGCATAGATTACCCCAATGTTACCTCGGGAATCGGCGAGTTGAGTGCCAAAACATATATCAAGTGAATCAATATGATACCCCATTCTCACAACGGGTATTCATAGCAAGACATACATCAAGTTCTCTCAAATGCATAAAAGTATTCAATCCGATAATAACGAAAGCTCAAAAGGGAAAACTCAATTCATCACAACAAGATAGAGAGGGGATAACACCATATGATCCAACTATATTAACAAAGCTCCTGATACATCAAGATCGTGCCAAAATCAAGAAGACGAGAGAGAGAGAGAGATATATATTACCCACATAGCTATGGTTCAAACCCTCAGCCCTGAGGGTGGACTACTCCATCCTCATCATGGTGGCCGCCAGAATGATGAAGATGGCCACCGGTGATGATTTCCCCCTTCGGCAGGATGTCGGAACAGGGTCCAAATTGGTTTTTCGTGGCTACAGAGGCTTGCGGTGGCGGAACTTCTAATCTAGGGTTATTTCTGATGGTTTCTCTATTTATAGAATTTTTTGGGGTTGGAATCACGCGAAGATGGGCCTCAGGGGGCCCACCACCCACCAGGGCATGCTGGGGGGGGGTGGCGTCCCCTGGTTTCTTGTGGGCAGCAGGGGGCCCCTCTGGTGGTTCTTAGCTCCATTATTTCTCCTTTCTTCCAAAAAAATCGTCAAAAAGTTTCGTCCAATTCCAAGAACTTTTATTTCTGCACAAAGAACAACACTGCGGTAGTTCTGCTGAAAACAATGTCAGTCCGGGTTAGTTCCATTCAAATCATACCAAAACCATATAATTTTTTTGTAAACATGGCATGAATACTTCATAGATTATAGATACGTTGGATACGTATCAATAAGCCATAGTAAAGATAGAATATACTCCCTCCGTCCCATAATATAAGAGCGTTTTTACACTAGTGTAGTTTCAAAAACTCTCTTATATTATGAGACAGAGGGAGTAGTAGGTATAATGCAATAACAAAATATGAATGGGTTTGCAAGAGTACTTAAAGTGGTAATTTGATTTATTATACTAAGGGATCTCATGAAGGTTCTGTTAAGTTTTGCGTGATTGAAGCTTTCAAGTTTTGGGTGAGATTGCAATGGATGAAGGAATAAGGAGTGGCAAAAACCTAAGCTTGGGGATGCCAAAGGTGTTGGGGAATGCAGTAATTTAAAAAAAAAATCCTACGCACACGCAAGATCCATCTAGGTGATGCATGGCAACGAGAGGGGAGAGTGTTGTCTACGTACCCTCGTAGACCAAAAGCGGAAGCGTTATGACAACGCAGTTGATGTAGTCGTACGTCTTCACGATCCGACCGGTCCTAGTACCGAAAGTACGGCACCTCCGCGATCTGCACACGTTCAGCTCGGTAATGTCCCACGAACTCTCAATCCAGCTGAGTGTCGAGGGAGAGCTTCGTCAGCACGACGGCATGATGACGGTGATGATGAAGCTACCGGCGCAGGGCTTCGCCTAAGCACTACGACGATATGACCGAGATGGATTATGGTGGAGGGGGGCACCGCACATGGCTAAGACAATGATCAACTTGTGTGTCTATGGGGTGCCCCCTCCCCCGTATATAAAGGAGGGGAGGAGGAGGCCGGCCGGCCCTAGGTGGTGCGCCAAGGGAGGAGGAATCCTCCTCCTAGTAGGAGTAGGATTCCTCCTTTCCTGGTCCTACTAGGAGAGGGAAGGAAGGAGAGGGGGAGGGAGAGGGAAAGAGGGGCCGCGCCCCCCTCCCCTAGTCCAATTCGGCCTCCCTTGGGGGGGCGCCACCTCCTAGCTGCGGCCCTCTCTCTCCCCTAAAGCCCACTAATGGCCGAATAACTTCCCGGGGGGGGGGGGGGTTCCGATAAACCTCCAGCACTCCGATTTTATCCGAAACCTCCCGGAACACTTCCAGTGTCCGAACATAGCCGTACAATATATCAATCTTTATGTCTCGACCATTTCGAGACTCCTCGTCATGTCCGTGATCATATCCGGGACTCCGAACTACCTTCGGTACATCAAAACACATAAACTCATAATACTGATCGTCACCGAATGTTAAGCGTGCGGACCCTATGGGTTCGAGAACTATGTAGACATGAGCGAGACACGTCTCCGGTCAATAACCAATAGCGGAACCTGGATGCTCATATTGGCTCCCACATATTCTACGAAGATCTTTATCGGTCAAACCGCATAACTACATACATTGTTCCCTTTGTCATCGGTATGTTACTAGCCCGAGATTTGATCGTCGGTATCTCAATACCTAGTTCTATCTCGTTATCGGCAAGTCTCTTTACTCATTCTGTAATGCATCATCCCGCAACTAACTCATTAGTTACATTTCTTGCAAGGCTTATAGTGATGTGCATTACCGAGAGGGCCCAGAGATACCTCTCCGACAATCGGAGTGACAAATCCTAATCTCGATCTACGCCAACTCAACAAACACCATTGGAGACACCTGTAGAGCATCTTTATAATCACCCAGTTACGTTGTGACGTTTGATAGCACACAAAGTGTTCCTCCGGTATTCGGGAGTTGCATAATCTCATAGTCATAGGAACATGTATAAGTCATGAAGAAAGCAATAGCAACATACTAAACGGTCAAGTGCTAAGCTAACGGAATGGGTCAAGTCAATCACATCATTCTCTAATGATGTGATCCCGTTAATCAAATGACAACTCATGTCCATGGCTAGGAGACTTAACCATCTTTGATTAACGAGCTAGTCAAGTGGAGGCATACTAGTGACACCCAGTTTGTCTATGTATTCACACATGTACTAAGTTTCCGGTTAATACAATTCTAGCATGAATAATAGACATTTATCATGATATAAGGAAATATAATTAACGACTTTATTATTGCCTCTAGGGCATATTTCCTTCAGTCTCCCACTTGCACTAGAGTCAATAATCTAGATTACACAGTAATGATTCTAACACCCATGGAGTCTTGGTGTTGATCATGTTTTGCTAGTGAGAGAGGCTTAGTCAATGGGTCTGCAACATTCCGATCCGTATGTATCTTGCATATCTCTATGTCTCCCTCCTTGACTTGATCGCGGATGGAATTGAAGCGTCTCTTGATGTGCTTGGTTTTCTTGTGAAATCTAGATTCCTTTGCCAAGGCAATTGCACCAGTATTGTCAGAAAATATTTTCATTGGACCCTATGCAGTAGGTATGCCACCTAAATCAGATATGAACTCCTTCATCCAGACTCCTTCATTTGCTGCTTCCGAAGCAGCTATGTACTCCGCTTCACACGTAGTTCCCGCCACGACGCTTTGCTTAGAACTGCACCAACTGACAGCTCCACCGTTCAATATAAATACGTATCCAGTTTGTTACTTAGAGTCATCCGAATCAGTATCAAAGCTTGCATCGACGTAACCATTTACGACGAGCTCATTGTCACCTCCATAAATGAGAAACATATCCTTAGTCCTTTTCAGGTATTTCAGGATGTTCTTGACTACTATCTAGTGATCCACTCCTGGATTACTTTGGTACCTCCCTGCTAAACTAATAG
Organism: Aegilops tauschii subsp. strangulata; assembly: GCF_002575655.3. Taxonomy (NCBI): domain Eukaryota; kingdom Viridiplantae; phylum Streptophyta; class Magnoliopsida; order Poales; family Poaceae; genus Aegilops; species Aegilops tauschii. The sequence goes on along the minus strand of NC_053039.3, from coordinate 118,630,817 downwards.
CAAGGCACACATCAGGTCTGGTATCTTCTGCAGTGGTCGGGCATTGAGTCTGACTCAATTTCACACCTTGTAACACAGGCAAGAACCCGTTCTTTGCTTGATCCATTTTGAACTTCTTCAAAACTTTATCAAGGTATGTGCTTTGTGAAAGTCCAATTAGGTGTCTTGATCTATCTCTATAGATCTTGATGCCTAATATATAAGCAGCTTCACCGAGGTCTTTCATTAAAAAACTCTTATTCAAGTATCCTTTTATGCTATCCAGAAATTCTATATCATTTCCAATCAACAATATGTCATCCACATATAATATTAGAAATGCTACGGAGCTCCCACTCACTTTCTTGTAAATACAGGCTTCTCCAAAAGTCTGTATAAAACCATATGCTTTTATCACACTATCAAAACGTTTATTCCAACTCTGAGATGCTTGCACCAGTCCATAAATGGATCGCTGGAGCTTGCACACTTTGTTAGCATCCTTTGGATTGATAAAACCTTCAGGTTGCATCGTATACAACTCTTCTTCCAGAAATCCATTCAGGAATGCAGTCTTTACATCCATTTGCCAAATTTCATAATCATAAAATGCAGCAATTGCTAACATGATTGGGACGGACTTAAGCATCGCTACGGGTGAGAATGTGTCATCGTAGTCAACTCCTTGAACTTGTCGAAAACCTTTCGCAACAAGTCGAGCTTTCTAGACAGTAACATTACCGTCAGCGTCAGTCTTCTTCTTGAAGATCCATTTATTCTTGATGGCTTGCCGATTATCGGGCACAAAGTCGACACTTTGTTCTCATACATGGATCCCATCTCAGATTTCATGGCCTTAAGCCATTTCGCAGAATCTGGGCTCATCATCACTTCCTCATAGTTCGTAGGTTCGTCATTGTCAAGTAACATGACCTCCAGAATAGGATTACCGTACCACTCTGGTGCGGATCTTACTCTGGTTGACTTACGAGGTTCGGTAGTAACTTGATCAGAAGTTTCATGATTATCATCATTAGCTTCCTCACTTACTGGTGTAGGAATCACTGGAACTGATTTCTATGATGAACTTCTTTCCAATAAGGGAGAAGGTACAGTTAATCAAGTTCTACTTTCCTCCCACTCACTTCTTTCAAGAGAAACTCCTTCCCTAGAAAGCATCCATTCTTAGCAATGAATGTCTTGCCTTCGGATCTGTGATAGAAGGTGTACCCAACAGTTTCTTTTGGGTATCCTATGAAAACGCACTTCTCCGATTTGGGTTCAAGCTTATCAGGTTGAAGCTTTTTTACATAAGCATCACAACCCCAAACTTTGAGAAATGACAACTTGGGTTTCTTGCCAAACCACAGTTCATAAGGTGTCGTCTCAACGGATTTAGATGGTGCCCTATTTAACGTGAATGCAGCCGTCTCTAAAGCATAACCCCAAAACGATAGTGGTAAATCAGTAAGAGACATCATAGATCGCACCATATCTAGTAAAGTATGATTACGACGTTCGGACACACCATTACGTTGTGGTGTTGCGGGTGGCGTGAGCTGTGAAACTATTCCGCATTGTTTCAAATGAAGACAGAACTCGTAACTCAAATATTCCCCTCCATGATCAGATCGTAGAAACTTTATTTTCTTGTTACGATGATTTTCCACTTCATTCTGAAATTCTTTGAACTTTTCAAATGTTTCAGACTTATGTTTCATCAAGTAGATATACCCATATCTGCTCACATCATCTGTGAAGGTGGGAAAATAACGATACCCGCCGCGAGCCTCAATATTCATCAGACCACAAACATCAGTATGTATGATTTCCAACAAATCTATTGCTCGCTCCATTGTTCCGGAGAACAGCGTTTTAGTCATCTTGCCCATGAGGCATGGTTCGCAAGTACCAAGTGATTCATAATCAAGTGATCCCAAAAGTCCATTAGAATGGAGTTTCTTCATGCGCTTTACACCAATATGACCCAAACGGCAGTGCCACAAATAAGTTGCACTATCATTATGAACTATGCATCTTTTGGCTTCAATATTATGAATATGTGTGTCACTACTATCGAGATTCAACAAAAATAGACCACTCTTCAAGGGTGCATGACAATAAAAGATATTACTCATATAAATAGAACAACCATTATTCTCTGATTTAAATGAATAACCATCTCGCATCAAACAAGATCCAGATATAATGTTCATGCTTAACACTGGCACCAAATAACAATTATTCAGGTCTAAAACTAATCCCGAATGTAGATGTAGAGGTAGCGTGCCGACGACGATCACATCGACTTTGGAACCATTTCCCACGCGCATCGTCACCTCGTCCTTAGCCAATCTTCGCTTAATCCGTAGTCCATGTTTCGAGTTGCAAATATTAGCAACAGAACCAGTATCAAATACCCAGGCACTACTGCGAGCATTAGTAAGGTACACATCAATAACATGTATATCACATATACCTTTGTTCACCTTGCCATCCTTCTTATCCGCGAAATACTTGGGGCAGTTCCGCTTCCAGTGACCAGTCCCTTTGCAGTAGAAGCACTCAGTCTCAGGCTTAGGTCCAGACTTGGGCTTCTTCACTTGAGCAGCAACTTGCTTGACGTTCTTCTTGAAGTTCCCCTTCTTCCCTTTACCCTTTTTCTTGAAACTAGTGGTCTTGTTGACCATCAACACTTGATGCTCTTTCTTGATTTCTACCTCCGCGGCCTTTAGCACTGCAAAGAGCTCGGGAATTGTCTTATCCATCCCTTGCATATTATAGTTCATCACGAAGCTCTTGTAGCTTGGTGGCAGTGATTGAAGAATTCTGTCAATGACACTATCATCAGGAAGATTAACTCCCAGTTGAATCAAGTGATTGTTATACCCAGACATTTTGAGTATATGCTCACTGACAAAACTATTCTCCTCCATTTTGCAGCTATAGAACTTATTGGAGACTTCATATCTCTCAATTCGGGAATTTGCTTGAAATATTAACTTCAACTCCTGGAACATCTCATATGCTCCATGACGTTCAAAACATCGTTGAAGTCCCGGTTCTAAGCCGTAAAGCATGGCACACCGAACTATCGAGTAGTCATCAGCTTTGCACTGCCAGACGTTCATAACATCTGGCGTTGCTCCTGCAGCTGGTATGGCACCTAGCGGTGCTTCCAGGACGTAATTCTTCTGTGCATCAATGAGGATAATCCTCAAGTTACGGACCCAGTCCGTGTAGTTGCTACCATCATCTTTCAACTTTGCTTTCTCGAGGAACGCATTAAAATTCAACGGAACAACAACACGGGCTATCTATCTACAACAACATAGACATGCAAAATACTATCAGGTACTAAGTTCATGATAAATTAAAGTTCAATTAATCAAATTACTTAAGAACTCCCACTTAGATAGACATCTCTCTAATCATCTAAGTGATCACGTGATCCAAATCAACTAAACCATGTCCGGTCATCATGTGAGACGGAGTAGTTTTCAATGGTGAACATCACTATGTTGATCATATCTACTATATGATTCACGCTCGACCTTTCGGTCTCAGTGTTCCGAGGCCATATCTGCATATGCTAGGCTCGTCAAGTTTAACCCGAGTATTTTGCATGTGCAAAACTGGCTTGCACCCATTGTATGTGAACGTAGAGCTTACCACACCCGATCATCATGTGGTGTCTCGGCATGACGAACTTTCGCAACGGTGCATACTCAGGGAGAACACTTGTACCTTGAACTTTAGTGAGAGATCATCTTATAATGCTACCGCCGAACTAAGCAAAATAAGATGCATAAAGGATAAACATCAGATCCAATCAATATAAGTGATATGATATGGCCATCATCATCTTGTGCCTTTGATCTCCATCTCCAAAGCTCCGTCATGATCACCATCGTCACCGGCGCGACACCTTGATCTCCATCGTAGCATCGTTGTCGTCTCGCCAACTGTTGCTTCTACAACTATCGCTACCGCTTAGTGATAAAGTAAAGCAATTACATGGCGATTGCATTTCATACAATAAAGCGACAACCATATGGCTCCTGCCAGTTGCCGATAACTCTGTTACAAAACATGATCATCTCATACAATAAAATTTAGCATCATGTCTTGACCATATCACATCACAACATGCCCTGCAAAAACAAGTTAGACATCCTCTACTTTGTTGTTGCAAGTTTTACATGGCTGATACGGGCTGAGCAAGAATCGTTCTTACCTACGCATCAAAACCAGAACGATTTTTCGTCAAGTGTGCTGTTTTAACCTTCAACAAGGACCGGGCGTAGCCACACTCGATTCAACTAAAGTTGGAGAAACTGACACCCGCCAGCCACCTGTGTGCGAAGCACTTCGGTAGAACCAGTCTCGCGTAAGCGTACGCGTAATGTCGGTCCGGGCCGCCTCATCCAACAATACAGCCGAATCAAAGTATGACATGCTGGTAAGCAGTATGACTATTATCGCCCACAACTCTTTGAGTTCTACTCGTGCATATAACATCTACGCATAGACCTGGCTCGGATGCCACTATTGGGGAATGCAGTAATTTAAAAAAAAATCCTACGCACACGCAAGATCCATCTAGGTGATGCATAGCAACGAGAGGGGAGAGTGTTGTCTACATACCCGAAAGCAGAAGCGGAAGCGGAAGCGTTATGACAACGCGGTTGATGTAGTCATACGTCTTCACGATCCGACCGATCCTAGTATCGAAAGTACGGCACCTCCGCAATCTGCACACGTTCAGCTCGGTGACGTCCCACGAACTCTCTATCCAGCTGAGTGTCGAGGGAGAGCTTCGTCCGCACGACAGCGTGATGACGGTGATGATGAAGCTACCGGCGCAGGGCTTCGCCTAAGCACTACGACGATATGACCGAGGTGGATTATGGTGGAGGGGGGCACCGCACACAGCTAAGACAATGATCAACTCGTGTGTCTATGGGGTGCCCCCTCCCCCGTATATAAAGGAGGGGAGGAGGAGGCCGGCCGGCCCTAGGGGGCACGCCAAGGGAGGAGGAATCCTCCTCCTAGTAGGAGGAGGATTCCTCCTTTCCTAGTCCTACTAGGAGGGGGAAGGAAGGAGAGAGGGAGGGAGAGGGAAAGAGGGGCCGCCCCCCTCCCCTAGTCCAATTCAGACTCCCTTGGGGGGGGGCGCCACCTCCTGGCTGCTTCCCTCTCTCTCACCTAAAGCCCACTAAGGGCCCAATAACTTCCCGGGGGGGGGGGGGAGGGGTTCCGATAACCCTCTGACACTCCGGTTTTATCCGAAACCTCCCGGAACACTTCCAGTGTCCGAACATAGCCGTCCAATATATCAATCTTTATGTCTCGACCATTTCGAGACTCCTCGCCATGTCCGTGATCATATCCGGGACTCCGAACTACCTACGGTACATCAAAACACATAAACTCATAATACCGATCGTCACCGAACGTTAAGCGTGTGGACCCTACGGGTTCGAGAACTATGTAGACATGACCGAGACACGTCTCCGTTTAATAACCAATAGCGGAACCTGGATGCTCATATTGGCTCCCACATATTCTACGAAGATCTTTATCGGTCAAACCGCATAACAACATACGTTGTTCCCTTTGTCATCGGTATGTTACTAGCTCGAGATTCGATCGTCGGTATCTCAATACTGTGACACCCGAATAATTAGACTACAGTAATTCCCTGCTAATGTTGCCACATCACCTCTGTCACTATAGTTAATCTCGGGTTAGTTCAAAACCGATTCAAATTCAAAATTGAATTAAAGTCAAACAATAAAAGTTTTCAAACATTAAAACAAAAATGTTCGGTTAGTGCTAAATTTTACGTAGGTAATTGTTGTGAAGAAAACACATGTTTAGAAAATGCTTAAATATTTTAAATTGAATTAAAACAGAATAGGAAAGTAAATAAAAGAAAAATAAAAACAAAAACTAAAAGAAAATAAAAGAGAAAGCACCCCCCGGGCTCCGGCCCAGCAGGCCACTGACCCAATTGGACCACGACCCACTAACCGGCCCAACCGGCCACCCACCCACTCCCTTAACCCCCCTAGATCCCGAAACCCTAAACCGTCGCCCCCACTTTCCCCCACTCGCTCTCTCCCTCTCCCCCACCACTGTCGATCCCATCTGGATCGGGGTGGGGAACAACCGCCCGACGCCGTCGCTAGAGGCCACCTCGCCGGAACGCTCTGCCGTCGCCGGAGCCCCTCCTCGCCGGACTGCGTCCTCCACGCCGCTGTCGTCTCCATCTTCTCCCCGACCCCCACTGCCCCGTTCCCTACAGATGCACGGTGAGGCCCCAGGCCTCTTCGCTTCCCTATCCCCGTACGCACGAGCGCACACGCCCAACCGCCCACCGCCTCCCGCTTCTCGCGCGCCGCAGCCCTGCTCGCGCGCCTGTGCGCCTCATCGCGCTCACCGCGCCCGGAGCTCCGTCTCACCGCGCCTAGCCCGCTCCCCGCGATGGGGCCGCCTCGTGCTCGCCGTACCTCGCCCGTGCAGGTTCCCCTCTGCGGCTACCCGCACAGCAGGCCGCGCCCACAGCGGCCTCGCGCCCCTGGCCATCCTCTTTCCCGCGCTTCGCGCTCGTGTGCTGCTTGGCTCCGCCGTTGGCTGTTGCCGCTGCTGTCCCCAGCCGCCGTGCGCCCGCGCCCTCTCCCCCGCGCGCGCCGTCCTCCCCTGCCTGCTGCTCCCGCCTGCACGTCGCCACCCGGCGCCCGTATGCTGCTCCCGCCTTGCGCCGCTCGCGTCCACCCCCGCCGAACCTCCCCGCTCGGGCCCCCCTGCGTCCGCCCGCGCCTGCGCTGCCTTGCTGCTACCGCCCTGACACCCGCCGCCGACCCTGCCTCCACCGCCACTACCGCGCCTCGCCTCCGCCTTCTCCTCCTCCCGCGGCCGCGCCACCGCACCCGCCCGCGCGCCACTGGTTGCCGTGGCCTCGCTGTGCCGCTTCCTCGCCGCTCCGGCCACCTGGCCGGCGCCGCGGCCACCGGCCTGCCCTGCTCCGGCGCCCGGCCGGGTACACCCGCGGCGCCCGGTGCCCGTTTCGCCCGGCGCCCGCAACCTCCCCCTGGGCCACTTACACGCGGGCCCCCAGCGCCCTGGAATGTAAAAAAAGAAGAATTGAAAAAATAAATAAATAAATAAAATAATTAATTAATTATAGAATTAAGTAACTTAATTAATCTTGATTAGATTACCCTAATTAATTAACTAACCTAACTAATCTGCTAATTAAACTAATTGAAGTAGTTAATTAGTTAACAGAGTATGACATGTGGGACCCACCGTCAGTTTGACCTAGTCAACACCTCTATTGACTGCTGACATCATGCTAATGTCATGATGACGTTAGCAAGCTCTATTATGGATAATGTTGGATTAAAATAATTAAATAAATTCTAAAATGATTTAAATCTTTTAAAATTAATATAAAATAAACCGTAGCTCTGATGGAAAAACTTTGTACATGAAAGTTGGTCAGAATGACGAGACAGATCCGAATACACAGTCCGTTCGTTCACCACACATCCCTAGCATAGCGAACACGCAACTTTCCCCCTCTGGTTCGTCTGTTCGAGAACGCGAAACACTGGGAATACTTTCCCGGATGTTTCCCCCCTTCGCCGGTATCACCTATCCCTGCGTTAGGTCACCCTTGCACAACGTATTGCCGTGTGTTGCTTTGTGTTACATGTGATTGCTCTGTTATTTATTGTGTTCCCCCTCCGTTACTTCTTTCCAGTAGACTCCGAGACCGCTGCCGATGTCCGTGTGTTCGACTACATCGACGACGACCCCTTCTTGCCAGAGCAACCAGGCATGCCCCCCTTGATCACCATATATCGCCTATTCCTTCTCTCTACTTCTTGCATTAGAGTAGTGTAGCATGTTACTGCTTTCGGTTAATCCTATTCTGCTGCATAGCCTGTCATTGTTGCTACAGTTGTTACCCTTACCTGCAATCCTAAATGCTTAGTATAGGATGCTAGTATTCCATCAGTGGCCCTACACTCTTGTCCGTCTGCCATGCTATACTACTGGGCCGTGATCACTTCGGGAGGTGATCACGGGAATATGCTATATACTTTATACTGTTACATTACTTATGATACTGTTCGGAGATGGGGGCTGAAGGGGCAGGTGGCGCTATCCCGGTAGAGGTGGGCCTGGGTTCCCGACGGCCCCCGACTGTTACTTTGTGGCTGAGCGACAGGGCAGGTTGAGACCACCTAGGTGAGAGGTGGGCTTGGCCCTGGTCGACGTCCGCGATTGCTTCATAATAACATGCTTAACGAGATCTTGGTATTTTATCTGAGTTGGGTCGTTGACCTTATACGCACTAACCGCCACGTGGGACAAGATATGGGCAACCGGCGTCGTGGTATCAGCCGAAGCTCTTTTTGACGTCAGCGACTGAGCGGCGCGCGCCGCATTGGACCGTAAGCCCGCGCTTGTATTAAGGGGGCTAGGTCTACTTCTGTCCGCGTTCGCAACGTGCAGGTGTGCAATGGGCGATGGGCCCAGACCCCTGCGCGCATAGGATTTAGACCGGCGTGCTGACCTCTCTGTTGAGCCTAGGTAGGGCTGCGAAGTGTTGATCTCCCGAGGCCGGACATGACCCAGGAAAGTGTGCCCGACCAGAGAAATCGAGTGTGTCGGGTAATGTGGTGCACCCCTGCAGGGAAGTTGATCTATTCGAATAGCCGTGTCCACGGTAAAAGGCGACCCGGAGTTGTACCTTGACCTTATGACAACTAGAACCGGATACTTAATAAAGCACACCCTTCCAAGTGCCAGATACAACCCGGTGATCGCTCTCACACAGGGCGACGAGGGGAGGATCGCCGGTTAGGATTATGCTATGCGATGATACTTGGTGAACTTACCATCTACTCTCTTCTATATGCTGCAAGATGGAGGCTGCCAGAAGCGTAGTCCTCGACAGGACTAGCGATCCCCCTCTTATTCTGGCATTCTGCAGTTCAGTCCATCGATTTTGCCCCTTTACACAGATACCCATGCATATGTAGTGTAGATCCATGCTTGCGAGTACTTTGGATGAGTACTCACGGTTGCTTTTCTCCCTCTTTTCCCCTTTCCATTCTACCTGGTTGTCGCAACCAGATGCAGTAGCCCAGGAGCTTGACGCCACCGTCGACGACGACTCTTACTACACCGAAGGTGCCTACTACTACGTGCAGGCCGCTGACGACGACCAGGAATAGTTTAGGAGGATCCCAGGCAGGAGGCCTCCGCCTCTTTTGATCTGTATCCCAGTTTGTGCTAGCCATCTTATGGCAACTTGTTTATTTACGTCTGTACTCAGATATAGTCGCTTCTGCTGACTCGTCTATGATCGAGCACTTGTATTCGAGCCCTCGAGGCCCCTGGCTTGTATTATGATGCTTGTATGACTTATTTTATTTTAGAGTTGTGTTGTGATATCTTCCCATGAGTCCGTGATCTTGATCGTACACGTTTGCGTGTATGATTGAATCGGGGGCGTCACAAGTTGGTATCAGAGCCGGCTACCTGTAGGAATCCCCCTTCCATACTCCTTGGCCGAAGTCGAGTCTAGACATTGCAAAACTTTTACTAACATGGCTGTGTGGCTTACGGGCCCACGTCGCCGTCGGGTGGTATTAGGATCTTTTACTCCTCGTCTATACTCTGGGACTCTGATCTCTCTTCTATTCAGGTTAAATGATTTTTACTAACTCCGACTCTAGGTTCTCGTAACTACTTCCTCCCGGAGAGCCCCTCACTCTAGATGATTGCTTTGTACCCAGAAGATTTCAAAGATACTCTTCGATGTTCTCTCGAGGCCTTGTGCCTGTCATTTTTGCAATTCCCTTCCAACGATAAACCCCTATGGATGACGACGTACATTTTTCATTCATACAATCATCCCCCGATGATCATCTTATTACCAGATACCCTGAAATACTCTCTATTGTTCTGAGAGTACTTGGTGCCTACCGACTTGCAGTTCTTTGTCACGTGAATGCCCTGTCCGCTCATCCCCAGTTGTTCATGTATTTTACAAAAGTCTTAAAATACCATTCGATCTTCCGAAAATCCTCAGGGGCCTTTTGCTCTTGAAATTCTTGATTACTTGCATTATGGTTAATCCCATAAGTCTAGTAATCTTATTGACATCCTTTTGTCATTATCATTTTGAGTCCGTTGATTCAATATGTTGCGGTTGCTTGCAATCCTCAACCGAATCATAGAATTCACCCTTCCGGCTCAGACATCATTTTAAACATGAGCTGGATCTCGACCAATCAAATTGCCATCGATTGCACCCCTAGGCCTACTCAACTTATCCATCCTTAATTAGAGCGTTGCTCTTGATCCCTTCATTTGGAAATCATAATTCCTTTGCAATTGAGCTTTAAACTAGTCAGTTGTTTCTATAATCCAATGTCCTGGCATTGTTTTCTTCATCTGTTGTGTGCCGATACTCACATCAGCTCTATTATGGAACGTCAGATCCTTTGTTGAATTATCCTCTGACAGTGTCCTTTGTATACAAAAACCTCGAGAAGTTCTTTCCCTGATATATAATGCCGTTGGTAAATCCTATTCTCTGATTTGGCCAACCATGCTCTACTTTGAGCTGGCGATATTTACTCTTGAAGCTTGTGGTATATGTTTCTAAGATGCCCCGATGGGTTGAACCTATACCTTCCATAAAATCGCATGAACCTGAAAGCTTACACAAGTCATATCATTCTAGAGTTTTACCAAATAATTTTGTGCTCTACAACTTCTTCGAAGACGAGAAGTAAATGAAAGGTTAGGCATTGAAGAAGTGGGAGTCGACCCTGAACCTTTGTGTTCATGCCCATGGACCCAATGTGGAACTTATCATGGAAGCTTCTTGCAAAAGTGTTGAATCATTTGAATAATTCTTCCAGAGTCAGTATATTGGATCCCTTGCAGCTATGGTTCCGACCATGCTAGCTTTATTTAATATATTCCTGAAAGGAAACCATTCCAGTGCCTCGTCTATTTTGACAAGGTTAAAGTATCTGCTATCGTTACTCAACAATCCAGTTCAGTTTCTATCCTGATCTAATTTCGAGTATTACCCCCTGGTATCTTGAGGATACCAACCCATTGCACTTCATCTTATGAATTTCTGATGAAGTAATACCTTTCCCTATCATAGTCACTCCACGAGTTCTAGGTTGTCGTCAACCGAGAACACCAAATAGTGAATGAAGTTCACACTGCGATTCGACAACTCCTAGTAATCTTCATTTCTTACGAGTTTTGTACTCGATCATTTCATTCCCAACTGGTTGACTACATCATCATCGTCAGGATGACTGCTTGACCATTCTGCCTATGTCCTTCATCACCGGGACACAATCCCGACAGTGCTCTAAGCTTACATCGAACTTTCCACATCATATTGTTTGTCTTGAGAGACAACTCTGTATTATGAGATGGCATCTTATCTATGGTTATAGTAATCTTTTGCTTCATCATTCCCTTGGTGTGATGTCGTCTCTGATCGATTACATCTTCTTGAAACCTCTCGATAAATGTGTAGTGATCATCGTCAACATTTTAACTTCTTCCAAGACGTACATTGAGTTCCTGATTAGAAATTCCATGCTTGCCCCCTCGATGATTTGTGTTAACATCGACAACATTATTGATCTCCCTCCCAACGCAAAACTTGTTCTAGTTTTGCATGGTACCTTGAGTTCCTTGCTATCCAACTTATGTTATGTTCTACCTTGAAGTGTTACTGTCTTTTATGTCAAGGATGTTGTGAGGACTGCTCCACCTCTTAAGGAATTCTTGGTATTGTGATACTTCTCTCCCTCAAAATTCTTTCTTGGTCCCCGTGTTGATTTTAACCGGGATACCAACACGTGAACCGTGCTGCTTGGATTCTGTACTTCTAGCAACCCTATTGCTTTGAAGTTAATGGTCGATAGTTTCATTCTAAGTCTATTGCTTATTGAATCATCATTCAAACATTGATCGTGCTACCTAGTCCAGATTTCCGGGTGCCCCCTTCTATCATTGTTAAATTGTGTATGTTTTCCTCGAGCATATATCATTATATCATTTGATCTGACTAATGTTATCTCCTTCTTCGCATAACTGTGGAAATCCGTCTTTTTGGAAATCTCAATGAATTGTCGCTGAGTCAATCAGCCACCTCCTCACCTCTCCTTGGTTTAATGATGAACTCTTATTTTGGAACTCGCTTCCATAGTTCATTTCCCGAGAACCTTAAAATGTTGTCTCGTCAATTTGTGTCGCACCTTTTCTTCCCAGACATCCTGAGTCTGAGGTATCCTAACACCGATCAGATCTGAATCTCGGTCAGATATGATGGTTGGAACACTTTCCAAGAGTCACAACATTGGTCTTTATATGACCCGGTAAGGTGATGTCATGCCTAGCACACCTGGCCGGAGGACCTATTGTTATAGTTTCCATCTTAGCAAGGTTAATCATTCTTCCATGAGGAAATTGTGAGACTTATTCTATAAGTTGTTCCTGATGAATCCTTTGTATATACAAGTCCGACCTTTTCTCGAAGACCATGTCAATGCTATCTCAAAGCATGTCTGTGGTACTCCGATTTTCAACAAGAACATTTGAAGCCCAATGCTAAATGTTTCTTGCTCAATTATCCAAACACCGCTGTATGGGTAGTGTCATGAAGTTTCTCTCCCCTTACCTAATGGGTATTCTACATTATATCTTATCACAGATATCAGGCTCCGCTTGTCCTTGGGAAGGATATGCCCCTGAAATATGTGTTTAAACACACTTTTCTTTCCATTGTTCTGATTAAATCTGATAGACACTTTTCCCTTTCCATTGGTTTGTTTAAACCCTTATTGTGATCTATATGATATAGTAGTAATAATTCCCTGCTGGTGCAACCACCTCGGTGTACAACTCTGTTAGTACGACCCTGTTACTAATGTTGATGACATTCCGGTAGCCACCGATGGACGAGAACCTTTCCTAATGGTCTGCCTCGTTCCACGAGCAGGGAAATGGTTCTCTTCGTCCCTCGCCCTTGGTACCGATGTTGTTACCGGCATAACCGACAGGCCTTGCTTACGTGATCGTGCAAGACGTCAGCGCCCTTCCTACTTTTAACCCACATGGTGGGCCCATAACCCACAGGATCGAAACCTGACTCTCATGTACACCCCTGTTTCTAAAAGTTATTCCTCACGCTTGGCTCCATATGTAATTCATGAGCCACCTTCCGAGAGATCATCAATTTTGGTATTAGACACAACACTTATTCCCGTTGCTTTGAACCCCTTTCATGCCCTGTTTCAGGCATCGAACGATTGCCTGGCCGCTCGAAACTTCCCATAATACCTCCTCGCTTTGCTCTCGATAATGTCTTCAGTTTCAATTTGAGAGTTACTTTCCGCCGCCTTCCCTGATGTTATCTACTAGATAAGCAAACATTGTAGCGGTTCGTTCTTCCGTAATACCCCTTTATCCTTTCGTAAGTACGATGGAGTTCCTGAAGAAAGGACGACAACTTCATCATGATGCATTGGAATAAATAACTGAAGACATCAACGAAAGGGATTAACTTCTTCAAGAAGATTCGCTAGAATATCGTAACCAGAACTTTCCCCCTTACTCCCCTCTTAAATCTCGGGACGAGATTTCTTGTAGTGGAGGAGAATTGTGACGCCCGGATAACAAGACTAGAGTAATTCCCTGCTAATGTTGCCACGTCACCTCTGTCACTGTAGTTAATCTCGGGTTAGTTCAAAACCGATTCAAATTCAAAATTGAATTAAAGTCAAACAATAAAAGTTTTCAAACATTAAAACAAAAATGTTCGGTTAGTGCCAAATTTTACGTAGGTAATTGTTGTGAAGAAAACACATGTTTAGAAAATGCATTAATATTTTAAATTGAATTAAAACAGAATAGGAAAGTAAATAAAAGAAAAATAAAAACAAAAACTAAAAGAAAATAAAAGAGAAAGCAGCCCCGGGGCTCCGGCCCAACAGGCCACTGGCCCAACTAGGCCACGACCCACTAACCGGCCCAACCGGCCACCCACCCACTCCCTTAACTCCCCTGGATCCCGAAACCCTAAACCGTCGCCCCCACTTTCCCCCACTCGCTCTTTCCCTCTCCCCCACCACTCTCGATCCCATATGGATGGGGGTGGGGAACAACCGCCCGATGCCGTCGCCAGAGGCCACACCGCCGGACCGCTCCGCCATCGCCGGAGCCCCTCCTCGCCAGACTGCCTCCTCCATGTCGCCATCATCTCCATCTCCTCCCCGACCCCCACTGCCCCGTTCCCTACAGACGCACGGTGAGGCCCGGGGCCTCTTCGCTTCCCCTGTCCCCGTACGCACGAGCGCACACGCCCAACCGCCAACCGCCTCCCGCTTCTCGCTCGCCGCGGCCCTGCTCGCACGCCTGTGCGCCTCATCGCGCTCAACGCGCCCGGAGCTCCGTCTCACCGCGCCTAGCCCGCTCCCCGCGATGGCACCGCCTCGTGCTCGCGTACCTCGCCCGTGCAGGTCCCCCTCTGCGGCTACCCGCATAGCAGGCCGTGCCCACAGCGGCCTCGCGCCCCTGGCCATCCTCTTCCCCGCACTGCGCACTCGTGTGCTGCTTGGCTCCGCCGCTGGCTGTTGCCGCTGCAGTCCACTGCCGCCGAGCGCGCGCGCCCTCTCCCCCACGCGCGCCCTCCTCCCCTGCATGCTACTCCCGCCTGCACGTCGCCGCCCGGCGCCCGTATGCTGCTCCCGCCTTGCGCCGCTCGCGTCCACCCCGGCCGAACGTCCCCGCTCGCGCCCCCGGCCTGCGCCCGCCCGCGCCTGCGCTGCCTTGCTACTGCCGCCCTGACACCCCCGAGCTCCGCCTTCGCCGCTGCTGTCGGACGCGCGCCGCTACTCCCGTGCCGTCCGCCGCCGAGCCTGCCTCGCCTCCGCCCTCTCCTCCTCCCGAGGCCGCGCCACCGTGCCCACCCGCGCGCCACTGGTCGCCGTGGCCTCGCTGTGCCACTTCCTCGCCGCTCCGGCCACCTGGCCGGCGCCGCGGCCACCGGCCTGCCCTGCTCCGACGCCCGGCCGGGTACGCCCGCCCCTGGGCGTGCGCCCGCTCGGGTCACCCCCGCGGCGCCCGGTGCCCGTTTCGCCCAGCGCCCGCAACCTCCCCCTGGGCCACTTACACGCGGGCCCCCAGCGCCCTGGAACGTAAAAAAAGAAGAATTAAAAAACAATAAATAAATAAAATAATTAATTAATTAATTAAAGAATTAAGTAACTTAATTAATCTTGATTAGATTAGCCTAATTAATTAACTAACCTAACTAATCTGCTAATTAAACTAATTGAATTAGTTAATTAGTTAACAGAGTATGACATGTGGGGCCCACCGTCAGTTTGACCCAGGCAACACCTCTGTTGACTGCTGACGTCATGCTGACGTCATGATGACATCAGCAAGCACTATTATGGATAATGTTGGATTAAAATAATTAAATAAATGCTAAAATGATTTAAATATTTTAAAATCAATATAAAATAAACCGTAGCTCTGATGGAAAAACTTTGTACATCAAAGTTGCTCAGAATGACGAGACAGATCCGAATACACAGTCCGTTCGTTCACCACACATCCCTAGCATAGCGAACACGCAACTTTCCCCCTCTGGTTCGTTTGTCCGAGAACGCGAAACACCGGGAATACTTTCCCGGATGTTTCCCGCCTTCGCCGGTATCACCTATCCCTGCGTTAGGTCACCGATGCACAAAGTATTGCCGTGTCTTGCTTTCTGTTATATTTGATTGCTCTGTTATTTATTGTGTTCCCCCTCCGTTACTTCTTTCCGGTAGACTCCGAGACCGCTGCCGATGTCCGTGTGTTTGTCTACGTCGACGACGACCCCTTCTTGCTAGAGCAACCAGGCAAGCCCCCCCTTGATCACCAGATATCGCCTATTCCTTCTCTCTACTGCTTGCATTAGAGTAGTGTAGCATGTTACTGCTTTCGGTTAATCCTATTCTGCTGCATAGCCTGTCATTGTTGCTACAGTTGTTACCCTTACCTGCAATCCTAAATGCTTAGTATAGGATGCTAGTATTCCATCTGTGGCCCTACACTCTTGTCCGTCTGCCATGCTATACTACTGGGCCGTGATCACTTCGGGAGGTGATCACGGGCATATGCTATATACTTTATACTGTTACATTACTTATGATATTGTTCGGAGATGGGGGCTGAAGGGGCAGGTGGCTCCATCCCGGTAGAGGTGGGCCTGGGTTCCCGACGGCCCCCGACTGTTACTTTGTGGCGAAGCGACAGGGCAGGTTGAGACCACCTAGGTGAGAGGTGGGACTGGCCTTGGTCGACGTCCATGGTTGCTTCATAATAACACGCTTAACGAGATCTTGGTATTTGATCTGAGTTGGGTCGTTGACCTTATACGCACTAACCGCCACGTGGGACAAGATATGGGCAACCGGCGTCGTGGTATCAGCCGAAGTTCTTTTTGACGTCAGCGACTGAGCGGCGCGCGCCGCATTGGACCGTAAGCCCGCGCTTGTATTAAGGGGGCTAGGACTGCTTCCGGCCGCGTTCGCAACGTGCAGGTGTGCAATGGGCGATGGGCCCAGACCCCTGCGCGCATAGGATTTAGACCGGCGTGCTGACCTCTCTGTTGAGCCTAGGTAGGGCTGCGACGTGTTGATCTCCCGAGGCCGGACATGACCCAAGAAAGTGTGCTCGGCCAGAGGGATCGAGCGTGTCGGGTAATGTGGTGCACCCCTGCAGGGAGGTTGATCTATTCGAATAGCCGTGTCCACGGTAACAGGCGACCTGGAGTTGTACCTTGACCTTATGACAACTAGAACCGGATACTTAATAAAACACACCCTTCCAAGTGCCAGATACAACCCGGTGATTGCTCTCACACAGGGCGACGAGGGGAGGATCGCCGGGTAGGATTATGCTATGCGATGATACTTGGTGAACTTACCATCTACTCTCTTCTATATGCTGCAAGATGGAGGCTGCCAGAAGCGTAGTCTTCGACAGGACTAGCGATCCCCCTCTTATTCTGGCATTCTGCAGTTCAGTCCACCGATTTTGCCCCTTTACACAGATACCCATGCATATGTAGTGTAGATCCTTGCTTGCGAGTACTTTGGATGAGTACTCACGGTTGCTTTTCTCCCTCTTTTCCCCTTTCCATTATACCTGGTTGTCGCAACCAGATGCTGCAGCCCAGGAGCTTGACGCCACCATCGACGACGACTCTTACTACACAGGAGGTGCCTACTACTACGTGCAGGCCGCTGACGACGACCAGGAGTAGTTTAGGAGGATCCTAGGCAGGAGGCATGTACCTCTTTCGATCTGTATCCCAGTTTGTGCTAGCCATCTTATGGCAACTTGTTTATTTATGTGTGTACTCAGATATAGTTGCTTCCGCTGACTCGTCTATGCTCGAGCACTTGTATTCGAGCCCTCGAGGCCCCTGGCTTGTATTATGATGCTTGTATGACTTATTTTATTTTAGAGTTGTGTTCTGATATCTTCCCGTGAGTCCCTGATCTTGATCGTACACGTTTGCATGTATGATTAGTGTACGATTGAATCGGGGGCGTCACAAATACCTAGTTCAATCTCGTTACCGGCAAGTCTCTTTACTCGTTTCGTAATGCATCATCCTGCAACTAACTCATTAGTTACATTGCTTGCAAGGCTTATAGTGATGTGCATTACCGACAGGGCCCAGAATACCTCTCCGACAATCGGAGTGACAAATCCTAATCTCGATCTATGCCAACTCAATAAACACCATTAGAGACACCTGTAGAGCATCTTTATAATCACCCAGTTATGTTGTGACGTTTGATAGCACACAAAGTGTTCATCCGGCATTCGGGAGTTGCATAATCTCATAGTCATAGGAACATGTATAAGTCATGAAGAAAGCAATAGCAACATACTAAACGATCAAGTGCTAAGCTAACGGAATGGGTCAAGTCAATCACATCATTCTCTAATGATGTGATCCCGTTAATCAAATGACAACTCATGTCCATGGCTAGGAAACTTAACCATCTTTGATTAATGAGCTAGTCAAGTAGAGGCATACTATTGACACTCAGTTTGTCTATGTATTCACACATGTACTAAGTTTCCGGTTAATACAATTCTAGCATGAATAATAAACATTTATCATGATATAAGGAAATATAAATAACAACTGTATTATTGCCTCTAGGGCATATTTCCTTCAAAAGGCACCCCAAGGTAATATTTAAGGACTCCCAAGCAACTAAGCTTGGGGATCCCCCGGAAGGCATCCCCTCTTTCTTCTAATGACCATCAGTAATTTTACTTGGAGCTATATTTTTATTTGTCACACATCATGAGTTTTGCTTGGAGGTTGGAGCCTCTTGTATTATATGAGTCTTTGCTTTGTTTATTATTTAGTTTTTCACAATCATCCTTGCTGAACACACTTGTTTGAGAGAGCCACACGCATATCATGATTTGCTAGAATACTCTATGTGCTTCACTTAAATCTTTTGAGCTAGGCAGTTGCTCTAGTACTTCATTTATATCTTTTTGAGCACCGTGGTGGTTTCATTTTGAAGGAATAAACTCTCATGCTTCACTTATATTATTTTGAGAGTGGGAAATTTTAAAGAAATATGCTCTCACACTTCACTTATGATTTTGGGAGATGATTTTTTTTGAAGAAATATTTATGCTCTCGTGCTTCACTTAGATCTTTTTGAGAGTTAAGAATAGTAATGCTAATTTGCACGAGATATGAATTTGGTCCCAAAGTGATTGATATCCAAGGAGGATATAATAAAAACTTTCATGAAGATAATTGGATATTATATTGATTCCTTGCAATAGTTTTGCGATATGGAGATAGTGATATGTGAGTCATGTTGGTGAATAATTATTCTTTAGTAAGAATATTGGTGTTAATATTTGTGATTCCCTATGCATGCAGGTAAAGTCAATAGTTATGCAATGAAATTATATCCTACTTCTGGTGCATTATTCGGTGTTAATTATGTTCAATGCTCGTTTATGACCATTTTTGTTTTTTGGTTGGTTGCTTCTCAATCTATTTGCTAGCCTTTCCTTGTACTAAGAGGGAATACTGCTTGTGCATCCAACTCCTTAAACCCAAAGTTGTGCAAAATGAATCCACCATACCTACCTATATGCTGTATTTCCATGCCGTTCCAAGTAAATTTGTATGTGCCAACTCTAATTTTCAAAATGAAATTCCTTTTTGTGTGCCCGTACCGCTCATGAATCGGTAGGGGGTGGACAATATTTTCCATGCTAGGTGTTTTATTCTCACGATGAGTGTTTATTCATTTGTCATTACACGAGAGTGTGGCAGGTAATAGGGATGCCCATTCCCAAAATGAAAAAAATACTATGATAATAAATTCCTTGGAAAGTGTTGGTATGGAAGGCACCCGTGGATACAGCTGGCCATGGTTTGTGAAAGAATGATGGAAATGAAATAAACTTTACTTTTTGTTTGGGAACCGCCTATGATTTATCTTGCATGGAAAATATTTGGAATTCTCGGTCGTTTTTGTTGACAGGAAAAGCATGCCTCTCAAAACAATTTTATCTCTCAATTTAAGCTATGAGCTCTGGCACCTCTACAAATCTCTGCTTCCCTCTACGAAGGGTCTATCTATTTACTTTTATGCAATTTTTATTTTTATGTTGAGTTTCCATATTCTGTTATAAAGCGCCAACTAGGGAACACTACTGTCATACTTGTGCATTGGATGTAGTTATATTTGAGTGTGTTTCATGAATGGGTCAACGAGTGAGCATAGTTGAGCATAATGACCATTTTCATTTTTTTGGTTTGGTTGCTTGTTGATATGTTTGAGTACTAATGTCCTCGTGTCAATTATAGACTATTGCTTTGAATCATCTAAAGTCCAAATGTCCATGCCACAAAGAAAATAATATATGATGAATATGTTAGGTAGCATTCCACATCAAAAATTCTGTTTTTATCATTTACCTACTCGAGGACCAGCAAAAATTAAGCCTGGGGATGCTTGATACGTCTCCAGCGTATATCTAATTTTTGATTGTTCCATGCTATTATATTATCAATCTTGGATGTTTTATATACATTTGCAAGCAACTTTATATCATTTTTTGGGACTAAACTATTAACTTAGTGCCCAGTGTCAGCTGCTGCTTTTTGCTTGTTTTTTTACTTTGCAGAATATGAGTACCAAACGAAGTCCTAATGCAATGATACTTTTTGGAGATTTTTTCTGGTGATAAGAGACCCTAGATTTCCTCAAAAAAATATAAGAGACCCTAGAAGCCTCTAGAGGCCATGAGAAGATGAAAGTGGGGCCCACTAGGCACCAGGGCGCACCAGGGGCCTCTGGCGCACCCTGGTGGGTAGTGGGGCCCACGGGCATTGTTTTGACCTACCTCTGCCTCTATAAATACTCTAAAATCCCAAAACCCTCAGGAGATTCGATTAAATACTTTTTCCGCCACCGCAAGTTCCGGAACCACGAGATCCAATCCGGAGGCCTTTTTTGGCACTCTGCCGGAGGGGGAAACAATCACGGAGGGGTTCTTCATCATCCTTGCTGCCCCTCCGATGATGCGTGAGTAGTTTACCACAGACCTACGGGTCCGTAGTTAGTAGCTATATGGCTTCTTATCTCTTTTTGATCTTCAATACAATGTTCTCTTCGATGTTCTTGGAGATCTATTTGATGTAATGACTTTTTGCGGTGTGTTTGTTGGGATCCGATGAATTGTGAGTTTATGAGCAGATCTATCCATGAATATTATTTGACTTTTGTCTGAACTCTTTTATGAATTATTGTTATAGCCTTGTATTTCTTCTCCGATTTATTGGTTTGGTTTGTCCAACTAAATTGATTTATCTTGCCATGGGAAGAGGTGCTTTGTGATGGGTTTGATATTGCGGTGCTCAATCTGAGAGACAAAGGGAGACATGACACACATGTATCGTTCCTATTAAGGGTAACAAGAAGGGTTTATTCATACGTGAGTTTATCTTGTCTACATCATGTCATGTTTCTTAAAGCATTACTCCGTTTTTCCATGAACTTAATACACTAGATGCATGCTGGATAGCGGTCGATGTGTGGAGTAATAGTAGTAGATGCAGGCAGGAATTGGTCTACTAATCTTGGACGTGATGCCTATATACATGATCATTGCCTTGGATATCGTCATAATTATTTGCTTTTCTGTCAATTGTCTAACAGTAATTTGTTTACCCACCATATGCTATTTTCTCGAGAGAAGCCTCTAGTGAAAACTATGGCCCCTGGTCTATTCTCTATCATATATTGAAACCAAAAATACCTTGTTGCAATTTTCTTTTATTTATTTTATTTTGTATTTTTGTTAGATCTATTTATCAAAATCTATACAATTTAACCTTTCTCAATACCGTTAAGGGATTGACAACCCCTCTACGCGTTGGGTTGTGATACGTCTCCAACGTATCTATAATTTTTGATTGTTCCATGCTGTTATATTATCCTTCTTAGATGTTTTACAATCATTTTATATCATTTTTTGGTACTAACCTATTGACATAGTGCCAAGTGCCAGTTGTTGGTTTCTGCATGTTTTTTACATCACAGGAAATCAATACCAAATGGAGTCCAAATGCGGCAAAACTTTTTGTGGATTTTTTGGACCAGAAGACATCCAGTGGGCCAAAGAAGTACCAAAGATGGAGCCCGAGGTGAGCACAAGACACCAGGGCGCGCCTGGAGGCCCAAGCGCGCCCTGGTGTGTTGTGCCCACCTCGGTGGCCTCCCGAACCGCCTCTTTGTTCTATAAATACCCCAATATTCCAGAAACCCTAAAGGAGTCGACGAAAATCAATTCTAGTCGCCGCAAGTTCTAGAACCACCAGGTCCAATCTAGACACCATCACAGAAGGGTTCATCATGTCCATTGGTGCCTCTCCGATGATGCGTGAGTAGTTGTTTGTAGACCCACGGGTCCGTAGTTAGTAGCTAGATGGCTTCCTCTCTCTCTCTCCCTTTTGATTCTCAATACAATGGTCTCTTGGAGATCCACATGTTGTAACTCTTTTTGTGGTGTGTTTGTTGGGATCCGATGAACTTTGAGTTTATGATCAGATCTATCTTTTTATCCATGCAAGTTATTTGAGTCTTCTTTGATCTCTTATATGCATGATTGCTTATAGCCTCATATTTCTTCTCTGATATTTGGTTTTCTTGGCCAACTTGATATATTTATCTTGTAATGGGAAGAGGTGCTTTGTGATGGGTTCGATCTTACGGTGCTTGATCCGAGTGACAGAAGGGGAACCGACACGTATGTATTGTTGGTATTAAGGATAACAAGATGGGGTCTATTTCTACATAAATAGATCTTGTCTACATCATGTCATCGTTCTTATTGCATTACTCCGTTTCTCCATGAACTTAATACACTAGATGCATGCTGGATAGCGGTTGATGTGGAGTAATAGTAGTAGATGAAGGCAGGAGTCGGTTTACTAATCTTGGACGTGATGCCTATATAATTGTAGCGACCAGACCTCAAATGGCCTGTGCTGCTGTGCACCAGTGTCATCCCTGGATCAGTAATGCTGACACGCACAGTACAAATGGAGGATTTATGACAGAGTAGCAATCACACACTTATTACACCGAATATCTCCAAAGAGATTAAGTATGATAAACATGGCTTAAGGCCATCTAATAACGATAACAGCGGAAGACTTGGAAGATAAGTGAGTCCATCAACTCCAGCGGCATCACTGAGTATAAGACCACGACCTAAGGCACCTTACTCGTCGTCTGAAAAGTCTGCAACATGAAACGTTGCAGCCCGAAAACGGTTCAGCACATAGAATATGCTGGCAATGTAACACATAGAGAGCAATGAACAATGATAAGGCTATACTATATGCATATATGGCTGGTGGAAAGCTCTATGGTTACAATTTTTGCGAAAAGCCAATTTTATCCTACTACAAAGGAATAAATTTTATTTAACTATCATGGTGGTTGAAACATTGAGAAGGTACCTCCAACTCAATCCCAATTAAGTAACATCATTAACCCAACAAATTAATTATAAGTATCACGGTGATGAGATTCAAATGATAATCCAGGTACTAGATACTCAAGTTGTCCATAACCGGGGACACGGCTAATCATGATCAGTTTGTACACTCTGCAGAGGTTTGTGCACTTTTCCCACAAGACTCGATCGCCTCCGCTTGATTCTCGCACTACATGATGTTTGAGAAACGGATGACCGAGACACAGTCTTTCAGAAACAGTCACTCTCTACTCTGGATGGACCGGTACACCTACTTTCCCCTACATCTGCTAGTCCACCTCTTCAAGAGATCCTGTAACCTACTCAGCTATGCTAGAGCCCATAATAGCTTGCGGCTGCACACGGAAGTTTCTAGCATGAACAATCTTATGATCCCTTTGAGCCTGGGTGGC
Organism: Aegilops tauschii subsp. strangulata; assembly: GCF_002575655.3. Lineage (NCBI taxonomy): Eukaryota > Viridiplantae > Streptophyta > Magnoliopsida > Poales > Poaceae > Aegilops > Aegilops tauschii. The sequence goes on along the minus strand of NC_053039.3, from coordinate 118,607,262 downwards.
GGTCCTTATACAAACAGACAACACTGGGTTCTCCAGGTGCCTCAATCCACCCAGATGTGAGTTTTAGTTGCCACCTTAAGTTGAACCATTATTAAACACTCACATCTGTCATGAATATCTCTCAAACCCAATCCACGTCTACGAGCATAGCATGGCAATATAAAAGCAACGTAGAAGTAACTCCCAAGGGTTTGATAGGAAAACAGGTAATAGGCACTACCTCAACTACTTCCCAATACCCATAGTTTGATTAGATCCTAATCATGCATTGTGTTTGAGGAAATAGATCTAATGCAATAAAACTGGGTATGAACGGGGTATGATCAAAGTGTTACTTGCCTTGCTGATGATCCGCAAAACCTAGCGAGTCGAAGTAACAAGCGGCACACTCCGGGTACTCTATCGCAAACAAACAAGCATACAATCAGTACTCATCTAATGCACAGGTAAAACTCAAAAGAAAGATCCAACCAAAAAGTTCAACTTAAGAACTCCGGTTTGCAAAAAGAATCAACTCGAAAGAAGCAACGAAAATCAAACGGCGAAAGAAAGAAACTTCGTTTGCTAATCGGGATCTAGGTCAAATTTTACTGTAGCAAAAACTTGTTTGAGTAGGTTAAACGGAAAGAGAATTTCGAGACGAAACTCTAGGCGCTTGAATCACCTGATTCCGATAAACGAGCGAGAAGTTAAACAGATTCGAAATTTCGATCAGAAATCGAATCTGAGAAAATAACGAGAAAATCCGACGAAAAAGAAAAACGGACGAACGGTTAAATAACGGACGTTCGTTAACAGAGAAAAACCGACGAACGCGTTCGTTAAAACGAACGGTTCGGTGAACGCTCGTGAAATAAGAAAACGGAAAAAAAACCGATCTAGGGTTTTTTTTAAACAAAAGTTTTTTTCTTCAGAAAACCGGTCAACTCGAACGGCAGTACCTCGTCGGGGCTCGCTCCGGCGAGGGGCTCCGGTGGGCGGGGTCGGCGGCGGGGGTGCGGGGCTCGGGGCGGCGGCTCCGGCGGGCGAGGGGGCGGGGCTCCGGCGCTCCCGGCGGCGAGGGGCGAGGCAAACGGCGGGCGGCGGCGGTGGCTAGATGCGGCGGCGGCGGGCGGCTCCTCCGGCGATGGTGGCGGCGAAAACGGAGGGGGGGGGGGCTATATATAGCAAGGGGGGTGCTAGGAGGCTTGGGGAAGGGGTCGGGCTCGGGAGGCGTGCGGGCGGCGGACTCCGGCGGCGCGTCGGCGTGCGGGAGGAGGAAGGCGACGGGGCGGGCCGGCCTGGCTTCGGCCGGGCCTCGGCCCAGTCGGGCAAGCGCGTTTTTTTAAATGTTCCGCGGAAAATATTGCGTAGAAAACTAAATAAAAATCAGAAAAATATGAAATAAATTTTCCCCGTCTAGTTAGAAAATCTAGAATAGGGTGAACATTTTTAAAATTATTTTGAAAACATGCATATTTTTAAATGCAATAAAAATTGCAAATAAAATCCAATAAATTCCAAATAATGATTTTAACATTTTTCCTCCAGTATTTCAAATGTTTTGGAGAAGTCATATTTTCTCCTCTCGTTTATTTTTAAAATGAAATATTTTTCCGGAGAGAAAAATAATTAAAATCCCAATCCTCGTTTGAAAATCAAATAAGAAAATTTGAGAAAATCCCCAACTCTCTCCGAGGGTCCTTGAGTTGCTTAGGATTTATCGAGGATTTGTCAAAATGCAATAAAACATGATATGCAATGGTGATCTATGTATAACATTCCAAATTGAAAATTTGGGATGTTACAAACCTACCCCCCTTAAGATGAATCTCGCCCTCGAGATTCGGGTTGGCTAGAAAACAGGTGGGAGTGGTTTTTCCGTAGATCTTCCTCTCGCTCCCAGGTGGCCTCATCTTCTGTGTGGTGACTCCACTGAACTTTGCAAAACTTGATAACCTTGCTGCGGGTAACTCGGCTGGCATACTCGAGAATCTTAACTGGCTTCTCCTCATAGGTCAAATCACTTTCCAACTGAATCGCTTCCACTGGCACAGTATCTCTCAGCGGTATCTCAGCCATCTCTGCGTGGCACTTCTTCAACTGTGAAACGTGAAATACATCATGTACTTCAGACAATCCTTCGGGCAATTCCAGCTTGTAGGCAACTTCTCCCATACGTTCCAACACTCTGTATGGTCCGATAAAGCGGGGCGCTAACTTTCCTTTAACTCCAAAGCGCTTCACTCCTCGAAGTGGTGAAACTCGAAGATACACTCTGTCTCCGATTTCGTGAACGGTCTCCTTGCGTTTAGAATCAGCATAGCTCTTCTGCCTGGACTGGGCTACCTTGAGCCTATCGCGAATCAACTTCACTTTCTGTTCAGACTCCTTAATCAAATCTGGTCCAAACAACTGACGGTCTCCAACTTCGTCCCATAACAACGGCGTTCTACACCTCCTTCCGTACAAAGCTTCGAAAGGGGCCATCTTCAAACTGGTTTGATAACTGTTGTTATACGAAAACTCCGCATATGGCAAATTGTCGTCCCAACTTGATCCATAATCTAGCGCACAAGCTCTCAACATGTCCTCCAAAATCTGGTTGACTCTCTCGGTCTGTCCATCTGTGTGCGGGTGAAATGCTGTACTAAATTCCAGCCTGGTTCCCAATGTTTCATGTAGCTGCTTCCAAAACTTTCGAGGTAAATTGGGTTCCTCTGTCTGATACAATGGTCCTCGGAACTCCATGCAAACATACTATCCTGGTCATGTATATCTTTGCCAACTTAGCACTGGTGTAAGTGGTCTTCACTGGAATGAAATGAGCCACTTTCGTCAAACGGTCGACTACAACCCATATCGAGTCATAGCCTGAACGGGTCCTGGGTAATCCTGTGATAAAATCCATGCCTATTTTATCCCACTTCCATTCGGGTATCGGCAATGGTTGTAGCAATCCTGCTGGCTTCTGATGCTCTGCCTTCACTCTCTGACATACATCACAAACTGCTACAAACTCCGCAATATCCTTCTTCATTCTGGTCCACCAGAAAGTATTCTTCAAATCCAAATACATCTTGGTATTCCCTGGGTGAATCGAGTACAATGAATCATGGGCTTCTTGCAAAATCAACTTCCTGATCTCCGGATCATTTGGCACATATACGCGGTCCTCGAACCATAAGGTATCATGCTCGTCCTCACGAAATCCCTTGGCTTTTCCTTTGCTCATCTTCTCCTTTATCTCTTCAATCTCCTTGTCTGTTTTCTGAGATTCTCTAATCTTGTCCATCAAGGCAGACTAAATATTCAATGTCGCTAAATAGCCTCTAGGGACTATCTCCAAACATAGCTCGCGTAAGTCCTCGGCTAACTCCTGAGGTAACTCTCCTGTCTTGATGGTGCTGATATGACTCTTGCGGCTCAACGCGTCTGCTACTACGTTAGCCTTTCCAGGGTGATAATGCAATCTCATATCATAGTCTTTGATGAGCTCCAACCATCTCCTCTGTCTGAGGTTTAACTCCTTCTGCGTGAAAATGTACTTCAAACTCTTGTGATCCGTGTACACTTCACAGTGGTTTCCGATGAGGAAATGTCTCCATGTCTTCAATGCATGCACCACGGCTGCTAATTCCAAACCATGCGTAGCATAATTCTTCTCATGGGGTTTAAGTTGTCGCGAAGCATACGAAACAACTCTTCCTTCCTGCATAAGCACTGCTCCAAGTCCTCGACGAGAAGCGTCGCAATAAACTTCATAGTCCTTGCGTTGATCTGGCAGAATCAACACGGGTGAGGTAACCAATCGTTTCTTCAACTCCTGGAAACTAGCTTCACATTCCTCAGTCCAATTAAATTTGGTGTCCTTCTTCAATAGCTCAGTCATGGGCTTAGCAATCCTTGAGAAATTCTCGATAAATCTCCGGTAGTATCCTGCAAGTCCAAGAAAACTCCGAATTTCTCCAACTGTCGTGGGTGATTCCCAACTTGTCACTGTGTCAACCTTGGCAGGGTCTACTTCTATTCCTTCTCCAGAAATAACATGTCCAAGGAATCCAACTTCCTTCAACCAAAACTCACATTTGCTGAACTTGGCATATAACTGATGTTCTCTGAGCTTCTCAAGTACCAATCGTAAATGCTCCTCATGCTCTTCTTCATTCTTGGAAAAGATTAAAATATCATCAATGAACACCACGACGAACTTATCCAAAAACTCCATAAACACTTTGTTCATCAGGTTCATGAAATAGGCCGGTGCGTTAGTCAGTCCAAATGACATAACGGTATACTCATACAATCCATATCTTGTGGTAAAAGCTGTCTTGGGTATATCCTGCTCTCGAATCTTTAATTGATGGTATCCTAATCGTAGATCGATCTTGGAAAATACTTTAGCTCCTTGCAGGCGGTTAAACAAATCATTGATCATCGGCAGTGGGTACTTGTTTTTGATGGTCACTTCATTCAGTCCTCGGTAATCAACGACCATCCTTAGTGATCCATCTTTCTTCTCTACTAGAAGTACTGGTGATCCCCAAGGTGACGAACTTGGGCGAATATAGCCTTTATCCAGTAACTCTTTGATTTGTTTCTTAATTTCTTCCAAATCCTTTGCGGGCATCCTATACGGTCTCTTAGATATTGGCCCTGTGCCTGGCAAAAGTTCAATGAAGAATTCAATGTCTCTATCTGGTGGCATGCCTGGCAACTCTTCTGGAAATACATCCGGATAGTCCTTCACCACTGGTACTTCCTCCTGTACAACTCCTGATAAGGCATTCACTTGAGTCCTCTTCGGCATATGCCTGGATACATACTTGATCCTCTTTCCTTCTGGGGTGGTAAGCAAAATAGTCTTGCTGGCACAATCGATGTTTCCTCCATACAACGATGGCCAATCCATTCCCAAAATCACATCCAAACCTTGCGATTCCAAAACAATGAGGTCTGAGGGGAAAACAAATCCGGTGTCGCGTCTCGGAGGCATCTGATAGGTTTAGAAAAGATGGGAATTAAGAATAGAATGAGGTCTAGAGAGAAAACACTACCCATATGCTCATGAGACAAATTCAATCAATATCACTCAATCAATCCAAACAAGGCAAAACAATCGATCTAACTAGCGTTACAAAGTGCTTGAGCTATACTACTAAATGGGGGAAAACTACTACTGATATGGTAGTCTACTAAAAATTCTGATCTGTTGAAGACTCCATGATGTCTGCTCCAGCTTCATCAATCCATTCGCCTTCACTTGGTTCCGAGTCGGTGTCGTCGATGATGATGTAGTTATCCGGACAAGTGCATTCGTCGACTTCTGCTTTTGGCACTGGATTTCCCACGAATGATCCAATCTTATTCTCCAGGTCGTCAATCTTCCCGACTAGTGCGTTGATTTCCTCCAGATAATCTTCGCGTATAGTCTTGAGTTCTTCTTGGAGCTCCTTGATCTTCGTGAATTCCTTCTTCAGTTCTTCCTTGTCCGTGCATATCTGATTCTCCTGGCGTCGAATATGTTGGTTCTGCTCCGGGATGAAAGCTGCAATTGATCCATCCTTCTTGGTCTTGATCATCTCCCATTGCGCGTCTCGACGTCCACAAATTTGATAAATCGTATCCTTAAGCTCCTTGTGATAGACTTCTCCAATGCGTCCCATGGCGATATGTGCGGCCATGATCTTCCCTAAACTCCAAGTTGGTGCTTCGAAAACCAATCTCATGGCACTAAACATCCTTCCTGGAATGATAACTTGAATCTTCCAGCTCTCCTCTTCAGGTAATGTGGCATTGTAGGTTCCGGTGACGCTTGGTATTCCTATGTTCAAGTACTTGGTGACTTCCTTCAAATGTCGTCCAAACGGCGTGTCATCATCCGGTTGCATGAACTTGCTCCTTGCATTCGCCATTCCTAAAAGAGTAGAAAGTGGAGAGGAGTCAGAAATGAGAAGACGGAAGTTTTCTAGGGCTTAGGCTTAGTGGTCGTGTTCTATAGTCAGCGTGTGCTCTGATACCAACTTTGTAGCGACCAGACCTCAAATGGCCTGTGCTGCTGTGCACCAGTGTCATCCCTGGATCAGTAATGCTGACATGCACAGTACAAATGGAGGATTTATAACAGAGTAGCAATCACACACTTATTACACCGAATATCTCCAAAGAGATTAAGTATGATAAACGTGGCTTAAGGCCATCTAATAACGATAACAGCGGAAGACTTGGAAGATAAGTGAGTCCATCAACTCCAGCGGCATCACTGAGTATAAGACCACGACCTAAGGCACCTTACTCGTCATCTGAAAAGTCTGCAACATGAAACGTTGCAGCCCGAAAACGGGTCAGCACATAGAATATGCTGGCAATGTAACACATAGAGAGCAATGAACAATGATAAGGCTATACTATATGCATATATGGCTGGTGGAAAGCTCTATGGTTACAATTTTTGCGAAAAGCCAATTTTATCCTACTACAAAGGAATAAATTTTATTTAACTATCATGGTGGTTGAAACATTGAGAAGGTACCTCCAACTCAATCCCAATTAAGTAACATCATTAACCCAACAAATTAATTATAAGTATCACGGTGATGAGATTCAAATGATAATCCAGGTACTAGATACTCAAGTTGTCCATAACCGGGGACACGGCTAATCATGATCAGTTTGTACACTCTGCAGAGGTTTGTGCACTTTTCCCACAAGACTCGATCGCCTCCGCTTGATTCTCGCACTACATGATGTTTGAGAAACGGATGACCGAGACACACTCTTTCAGAAACAGTCACTCTCTACTCTGGATGGACCGGTACACCTACTTTCCCCTACATCTGCTAGTCCACCTCTTCAAGAGATCCTGTAACCTACTCAGCTATGCTAGAGCCCATAATAGCTTGCGGCTGCACACGGAAGTTTCTAGCATGAACAATCTTATGATCCCTTTGAGCCTGGGTGGCGGTCCTTATACAAACAGACAACACTGGGTTCTCCAGGTGCCTCAATCCACCCAAATGTGAGTTTTAGTTGCCACCTTAAGTTGAACCATTATTAAACACTCACATCTGTCATGAATATCTCTCAAACCCAATCCATGTCTACGAGCATAGCATGGCAATATAAAAGCAACGTAGAAGTAACTCCCAAGGGTTTGATAGGAAAACAGGTAATAGGCACTACCTCAACTACTTCCCAATACCCATAGTTTGCTTAGATCCTAATCATGCATTGTGTTTGAGGAAATAGATCTAATGCAATAAAACTGGGTATGAACGGGGTATGATCAAAGTGTTACTTGCCTTGCTGATGATCCGCAAAACCTAGCGAGTCGAAGTAACAAGCGGCACACTCCGGGTACTCTATCGCAAACAAACAAGCATACAATCAGTACTCATCTAATGCACAGGTAAAACTCAAAAGAAAGATCCAACCAGAAAGTTCAACTTAAGAACTCCGGTTTGCAAAAAGAATCAACTCGAAAGAAGCAACGAAAGTCAAACGGCGAAAGAAAGAAACTTCATTTGCTAATCGGGATCTAGGTCAAATTTTACTGTAGCAAAAACTTGTTTGAGTAGGTTAAACGGAAAGAGAATTTCGAGACGAAACTCTAGGCGCTTGAATCACCTGATTCCGATAAACGAGCGAGAAGTTAAACAGATTCGAAATTTCGATCAGAAATCGAATCTGAGAAAATAACGAGAAAATCCGACGAAAAAGAAAAACGGACGAACGGTTAAATAACGGACGTTCGTTAACAGAGAAAAACCGACGAACGCGTTCGTTAAAACGAACGGTTTGGTGAACGCTCGTGAAATAAGAAAACCAAAAAAAAACCGATCTAGGGTTTTTTTAAACAAAAGTTTTTTTTCTTCAGAAAACCGGTCAACTCGAACGGCAGTACCTCGTCGGGGCTCGCGCCGCCGAGGGGCTCCGGTGGGCGGGGTCGGCGGCGGGGGTGAGGAATTCGGGGCGGCGGCTCCGGCGGGCGAGGGGGCGGGGCTCCGGCGCTCCCGGCGGCGAGGGGCGAGGCAAACGGCGGGCGGCGGCGGTGGCTAGATGCGGCGGCGGCGGGCGGCTCCTCCGGCGATGGTGGCGGCGAAAACGGAGGGGGGGCTATATATAGCAAGGGAGGGTGCTAGGAGGCTTGGGGAAGGGGTCGGGCTCGGGAGGCGTGCGGGCGGCGGACTCCGGCGGCGCGTCGGCGTGCGGGAGGAGGAAGGCGACGGGGCGGGCCGGCCTGGCTTCGGCTGGGCCTCGGCCCAGTCAGGCAAGCGCGTTTTTTTTTAAATGTTCCGCGGAAAATATTGCGTAGAAAACTAAATAAAAATCAGAAAAATATGAAATAAATTTTCCCCGTCTAGTTGGAAAAGCTAGAATAGGGTGAACATTTTTAAAATCAAAAATAAATATTTTGAAAATATGCATATTTTTAAATGCAATAAAAATTGCAAATAAAATCCAATAAATTCCAAATAATGATTTTAACATTTTTCCTCCAGTATTTCAAATGTTTTGGAGAAGTCATACTTTCTCCTCTCGTTTATTTTTAAAATGAAATATTTTTCCGAAGAGAAAAATAATTAAAATCCCAATCCTCGTTTGAAAATCAAATAAGAAAATTTGAGAAAATCCCCAACTCTCTCCGAGGGTCCTTGAGTTGCTTAGGATTTATCGAGGATTTGTCAAAATGCAATAAAACATGATATGCAATGGTGATCTATGTATAACATTCCAAATTGAAAATTTGGGATGTTACAATAATGATCATTGCCTGGATATCGTCATGATTATTTGAAGTTTTATCAATTTCCCAAAAGTAATTCGTTTACCCACCGTTTGCTATTTTTTTCGAGAGAAGCCACTAGTGAAATCTACGGCCCACGGGTCTCTTCCTTAATATATTTGCCTTTGGGATCTATTTTTATTTGCTTTTATTTGTAGATCTATATTTCCAAAAACCCAAAAATACCTTACTACAATTTGATGTCTACTACGCAACCTTCTTCTTGTTGACTCGTGTTGGGACTCCAAGCGCAAAGTTTTGTAGGACAACAACAAATTTCCCTCAAGTGGATGACCTAAGGTTTATCAATCGGTGGGAGGCGTAGGATGAAGATGGTCTCTATCAAACAACCCGGCAACCAAATAACAAAGAGTCTCTTGTGTCCCCAACACACCCAATACAATAGTTAATTGTATAGGTGCACTAGTTCGGCGAAGAGATGGTGATACAAGTGCAATATGGATAGTAGATATAGGTTTCTGAAATATGAAAATATAAAAAACAGCAAGGTAGCAATTAACAAAAGTGAGCGAAAACGGTATTTCAATGCTTAGAAACAAGGCCTAGGGTTCATAGTTTCACTAGTGCAAGTTCTCTCAACAATGATAACATAATTAGATCATATAACAATCCCTCAATGTGCAAAAAGGAGTCACTCCAAAGTCACTAATAGCGGAGAACAAACGAAGAGATTATTGTAGGGTACGAAACCACCTCAAAGTTATTCTTTTTGACCGATCTATTGGGCTATTCCTATAAGTGTCACGAAAAGCCCTAGAGTTCGTACTAAAATAACACCTTAAGACACACATCAACCAAAACCCTAATGTCACCTAGATACTCCAATGTCACCACAAGTATCCGCGGGTTTGATTATACGATATGCATCGCACAATCTCAGATTCATCTATTCAAACCAACACAAAGAACTTCAAAGAGTGCCCCAAAGTTTCTACCGGAGAGTCAAGACGAAAACGTGTGCTAACCCCTATGCATAAGTTCACAAGGTCACAGAACCCGCAAGTTAATCACCAAAACATACATCAAGTGGATCACGTGAATATCCCATTGTCACCACAGATAAGCACATGCAAGACATACATCAAGTGTTCTCAAATCCTTAAAGACTCAATCCGATAAGATCACTTCAAGGGGAAAACTCAATCCATTACAAGAAGGTAGAGGGGGAGAAACATCATAAGATCCAACTATAATAGCAAAGCTCACGATACATCAAGATCGTGCCAAATCAAGAACATGAGAGAGAGAGAGAGATCAAACACATAGCTACTGGTACGTACCCTCAGCCCCGAGGGTGAACTACCCCCTCCTCGTCATGGAGAGCGCCGAGATGATGAAGATGGCCACCGGTGATGGTTTCCCCCTCCGGCAGGGTGCCGGAACAGGGTCCCAATTGGTTTTTGGTGGCTACAGAGGCTTGCAGTGGCGGCACTCCCGATCTAGGTTTATTTCTGGGGTTTTTGGTATTGATAGGAATTATTGGCGTCGAGAACAAGTCATAGGGGGGTCCGCGAGGAGCCCACAAGGTCGGAGGGCGCGCCCTAGGGGGGTTGGGGTGCCCTCCACGCTTGTGTAGGCCTCGTGGCTCTTCTGGCCCAACTATTTTGCTGCGGGGGCTTCTTCTGTTCCATAAAAAATCACCGTAAATTTTCGGGTCAATTGGACTCCGTTTGATATTCCTTTTGTGCAAAACTAAAAAACAAGAAAAAAACAGAAACTAGCACTGGGCTCTGGGTTAATAGGTTAGTCCCAAAAATCATATAAAATAGCATATAAATGCATATAAAACATCCAAGATGGATAATATAATAGCATGGAACAATCAAAAATTATAGATACGTTGGAGAAGTATCAAGCATCCCCAAGCCTAATTCCTGTTCGGCCTCGAGTAGGTAAATGATAAAAACAGATTTTTTGATGTGGAATGCTACCTAACATATTTATCCATGTGGTTTTATTTATTGTAGCATGAATGTTCATATCCATAAGATTCAAAACAAAAGTTTAATATTGTCATAAAAACAATAATACTTCAAGCATACTAACAAGGCAAATATGTCTTCTCAAAATAACATTGCCAAAGAAAGTTTATCCCTACAAATTCATATAGTCTGGTTATGCTCCATCTTCATCACACAAAATATTCAAATCATGCGCAACCTCGATGACAAGCCAAGCAATTGTTTCATACTTTTGATGTGCTCAAACTTTTTCAACTTTCACGCAATACATGAGCGTGAGCCATGGACATAGCACTATAGGTGGAATAAACGGTGGTTGTGGAGAAGACAAAAATAAGGAGATAGTCTCCCATCAACTAGGCGTATTAACGGGCTATGGAGATGCCCATCAATAGATATCAATGTGAGTGAGTAGGGATTGCCATGCAACAGATGCACTAGACCTATAAGTTTATGAAAGCTCAAAAGAAAACTAAGTGGGTGTGCATCCAACTAGCTTGCTCACGAAGACCTAGGGCAAATTGAGGAAGCCCATCATTGGAATATACAAGCCAAGTTCTATAAAGAAAAATTCCCACTAGCATATGAAAGTAACAATATAGGAGACTCTCTATCATGAAGATCATGGTGCTACTTTGAAGCACAAGTGTGGTAAAAGGATAGTAGCATTGCACTTCTCTCTTTTTCTCTCATTTTTTTGTTTTTGTTCTGTTTTTTATTTGGGCCTTCTCTCACTTTTTTTGGCCTCTTTTTTTGTTATTTTATTATTTTTCGTCCGGAGTCTCATCCCGACTTGTGGGGGAATCATAGTATCCATCATCCTTTCCTCACTAGGACAATGCTCTAATAATGATGATCATCACACTTTTATTTACTTACAACTCAAGAATTACAACTCGATACTAGAACAAATATATGACTCTATATGAATGCCTCCGGCGGTGTACCGGGATGTGCAATGAATCAAGAGTGACATGTATGAAAGAATTATGAACGGTGGCTTTGCCACAAATACGATGTCAACTACATGATCGTGCGAGGCAATATGACAATGATGGAACGTGTCATAATAAATGGAACGGTGGAAAGTTGTATGGCAATATATCTCGGAATGGCTATGGAAATGCCATAATAGCTAGGTATGGTGGCTGTTTTGAGGAAGGCATATGGTGGGTGTATGGTATCGACAAAATTTGCGCAGTACTAGAGAGGCTAGCAATGGTGGAACGGTGAGAGTGCCTATAATCCATGGACTCAACATTAGTCATAAAGAACTCACACACTTATTGCAAAAATCCATCAGTTATCGAAATGAAGTACTACACGCATGCTCCTAGGGGGATAGATTGGTAGGAAAAGACCATCGCTCATCCCCGACCTCCACTCATAAGGAAGACAATCAATAAATAGATCATGCTCCGACTTCGTCACATAATGGTTCACCAAATGTGCATGCTACGGGGATCACAAACTTCAACACAAGTATTTCTACAATCCACAATTACTCACTAGAATGACTCTAATATCACCATCTTCATATCTCAAAACGATCATAAGGAATCAAAGTTCTCATAGTATTCAACGCACTTTATATGAAAGTTTTTATTATATCCCTCTTGGATGCCCATCATATTAGGACTAAATTCATAAATAAAGCAAATTACCATGCTGTTTAGAGACTCTCAAAATGACATAAGTGAAGCATGGGAGTTAAAAAATTTCTTCAAAATAAAACTACCGCCGTGCTCTAAAAAGATATAAGTGAAGCACTAGAGCAAATGACAAACTACTCGGAAAGATATAAGTGAAGATCAATGAGTAGTCGAATAATTATGTAACTATGTGAAGACTCTCTAACATTTAAGAATTTCAGATCTTAAGTACTTTATTCAAACAGAAAGCAAAACAAAATAAAATGGCATTGCAAGGATAGCACATATCATGTGAAGAAGCAAAAACTTAGGCTAAACCAAAACTGACCGATAGTTTTGAAGAAGAAAGGTGGGATGCCAACCGGGGCATCCCCAAGCTTAGATCCTTGAGACTTCTTGTAATATTAATTAGGGATGCCTTGGGCATCTCCAAGCTTGAGCTTTTGTGTCTCCTTAATTCCTTTCATATCGCGGTTTCCCTAAATCTTAAAAACTTCATCCACAGAAAACTCAACAAGAACTCGTGTGATAAGTTAGTATAAATCAATGCATAAACCTTATCATTCTCTACTATAGCAAATCACTAAAATTATTATTTAACATTGCATACTAAATGCCTCTGCATATTTAATAGTCCTATCCTCAAATAGAATCATTAAATAAGCAAACATATGCAAACAATGCAAACAAAACAGCAATCTATCTAAAAAACAGTCTGTAAAGAATGCAAGAGGAATCAGACTTCCCTAACTCCAAAAATTCTGAAAAATTACCACACTGTAAAAAAAATTGTTGTTACTCATTGTGTAAAAATTTCAAGATTTTATCGCATTCTGACTTCCGAGAAGAACTCAAACAATGATAGAAAACTTTCTATTTTTAAAACAGCAACATATGGACTTGCAAAATAAGCATGGTAAAAGCTACACTTGACTTTTTTATTGAACTAAAAGATGCAAAACATTACTCTAAATAACAGCAAGCAAATCCTAACAGAAGAAAATGAGGGTCCAAGCAAAACACATATCATGTGGTGAATAAAAATATAGCCCCAAGTAAAGCTACCGATGAACGAAGACGAAAGAGGGGATGCCATCCGGGGCATCCCCAAGCTTAGGCTCTTGGTTGTCCTTGAATATTACCTTGGGGTGCCTTCGGCATCCCCAAGCTTAGGCTCTTGCCACTCTTTATTCCGTAGTCCATCAACACTTTACCCAAAACTTGAAAACTTCACAACACAAAACTTAACGGAACTTCGTGAGATGGGTTAGTATGATAAAGACAAATCATTCACTTTGGTACTGTCAAGACAAGATTCAAAATTGTTCTCACACAATGCCTACTGTACCATATCATTTCTACAATTTATATTGACCAATATAAGCCGTAGAAACTAGAGAAGAAGCAAACTATGCATTGAAAACAGAATCTGTCAAAAACAGAACAGTCTGTAATGATATGAACAACAACCATACTTCCGTTACTCCAAAAATCTTAAAACTTAGAAAACATGGGAAATTTCTATATCAATATACTGTAAAAAATTCAGAATTTTTCGACGCTCCAGTGATTTTTAACAATTCTTTGACTGGGCGCAAAAGTTTCTGTTTTTGGACAGAATTGAATCAACTATCATCCACACTATCCCAAAGGCTTTACTTGGCACTTTATTGGAACAAAAGCTATAAAACATGATTAAAACATTAGCTTAATCATCTGAACATGCCAAAACAGTAGGGGTAAATATAGGGTTGTCTTCCAACAAGCACTTTTCTTTAATGCCTTTCTAGCTAGGCATGATGATTTCAATGATGCTCACATAAAAGAAAGGAATTGAAACATAATGGGAGCATCATGAAGCATATGACAAGCGCATTTAAGTCTAACCCACTTCCTATGCATAGGGATTTTGTGAGCAAACAACTTATGGGAACAAGGATCAACTAGCATAGGAAGGTAAAACAAGCAAAACTTCAAGATTTTTTGCACATAGAGAGGAAACTTGATATTATTGCAATTCCTACAAGCATATACTCCTCCCTCATAATAATTTTCAGTAGCACCATGAATGAAATCAACAATATAACCATCACATAAAGCATTCTTTTCATGATCCGCAAGCATAGCAAATTTATTACTATCCACATAAGCAAATTTATTCTCATCAATAGTAGTGGGAGCAAATTCAACAAAATAACTATCATGTGAGGCATAATCCAGTTGAAAATTAAAATCATGATGACAAGTTTCATGGTTATCATTATTATTTATAGCATACATGTCATCACAATAATCATCATATATAGGAGGCATGCTTTCGTCATAATAAATTTGCACATCAAATCTTGGGGGAAAAATATCATCTTCATCAAACATAGCATCCCCAAGTTTATGGCTTTGCATATCATTAGCATCATGGATATTCAAAGAATTCATGCTAACAAAATTGCAATCATGCTCATCATTCAAATATTTAGTGCCAAACATTCTGTAGACTTCTTCTTCTAACACTTGAGCACAATTTTCCTTTCCATCATTTTCAAGAAAGACATTCAAAAGATGAAGCATATGAGGCAACCTCAATTCCATTTTTTTGTAGTTTTATTTTATATACTAAACTAGTGATCAAACAAGAAACTAAAAGATTCAATTGCAAGATCTAAAGATATACCTTCAAGCACTAACCTCTCCGGCAACGGCGTCAGTAAAGAGCTTAGTTGACGGGGTGTGAGTGCCGCTTACCTAGCCTCCCCGGCAACGGCGCCAGAAAAGAGCTTAGTTGACGGGGTGTGAGTGCCGCTTACCTAGCCTCCCCGACAACGGCGCCAGTACTACGCAACCTTCTTCTTTGTTGGGCCTCCAAGCGCAGATTTTTGTAGCACAGCAGCAGATTTCCCTCAAGTGGATGACCTAAGGTTTATCAATCCGTGGGAGCCGTAGGATGAAGATGGCCTCTCTCAAATAACCCTGAACCAAATAACAAAGAGTCTCTTGTGTCCCCAACACACCCAATACAATGGTAAATTGTATAAGTGCACTAGTTCGGCGAAGAGATGGTGATACAAGTGCAAGATGGATAGTAGATATAGGTTTTTGAAATCTGAAAATATAAAAACAGCAAGGTAGCAAGTAACAAAAGTGAGCGAAAATGGTATTGCAATGCTTAGAAACAAGGCCTAGGTTTCATACTTTCACTAGTGCAAGTTCTCTCAATAATGATAACATAATTAGATCATATAACAATCCCTCAACGTGCAACAAAGAGTCACTCCAAAGTCACTAATAGCGGAGAACAAACGAAGAGATTATTGTAGGATACGAAACCACCTCAAAGTTATTCTTTCTGGTCGATCTATTGGGCTATTCCTATAAGTGTCACAAACTGCCCTAGAATTCGTACTAAAATAACACCTTAAGACACACATCAACCAAAACCCTAATGTCACTGATACGTCTCCATCGTATCTACTTTTCCAAACACTTTTGCCCTTGTTTTGGACTCTAACTTGCATGATTTGAATGGAACTAACCCGGACTGCCACTGTTTTCAGCAGAATTGCCATGGTGTTATTTTTGTGCAGAAATAAATGTTCTCGGAATGACATGAAACTTCATGAAGAATATTTTTGGAATTAATAAAAAATACTGGTGAAAGAATCAAGGCCAGGGGGCCCACACCCTGTCCACGAGGGTGGGGGGCGCGCCTACCCCACTGGGCGCGCCCCCTGCCTTGTGGGCCCCCTGGTGCTCCACCGACCTCAACTCCAACTCTATATATTCATGTTCGGGGAGAAAAAAAATTAGAGAGAAGGATTCATCACGCTTTACGATACGAAGCCGCCGCCAAGCCCTAATCTCTCTCGGGAGGGCTGATCTGGAGTCCGTTCGGGGCTCTGGAGAGGGGAATCCGTCGCCATCGTCATCATCAACCTTCTTCCATCACCAATTTCATGATGCTCACTACCGTGCGTGAGTAATTCCATCGTAGGCTTGCTGGACGGTGATGGGTTGGATGAGATTTACCATGTAATCGAGTTAGTTTTGTTAGGGTTTGATCCCTAGTATCCACTATGTTCTGAGATTGATGTTGCTATGACTTTGCTATGCTTCATGCTTATCACTAGGGCCCGAGTGCCATGATTTCAGATCTGAACCTATTATGTTTCCATGAATATATGTGAGTTTTGATCCTGTCTTGCAAGTCTAGAGTCACCTACTATGTGTTATAATCCGGCAACCCCGAAGTGACAATAATCGGGACCACTCCCGGTGATGACCGTAGTTTGAGGAGTTCATTATTCACTAAGTGTTAATGCTTTGGTCCGGTACTCTATTAAAAGGAGGCCTTAATATCCCTTAGTTTCCAATAGGACCCCGCTGCCACGGGAGGGTAGGACAAAAGATGTCATGCAAGTTCTTTTCCAGAAGCACGTATGATTATATTCAGAATACATGCCTACATTACATTGATGAATTGGAGCTAGTTCTGTGTCACCCTAGGTTATAACTATTGCATGAGGAATCGCATCCGACATAATTCTCCATCACCGATCCAATGCCTACGAGCTTTCCACATATTGCTCTTTGCTTAGTTACTTTTCCGTTGCCACTGTTACAATTACTACAAAACTATCACTGTTACTTTTATCACCGTTACCGCTACTATCATACTACTTTGCTACTAAATACTTCGCTGCAGATATTAAGTTATCCAGGTGTGGTTGAATTGACAACCCAACTGCTAATACTTGAGAATATTCTTTGGCTCCCCTTGTGTCGAATCAATAAATTTGGGTTGAATACTCTACCCTCGAAAACTGTTGCGATCCCCTATACTTGTGGGTTATCAAGACTATTTTCTGGCGCCGTTGCCGGGGAGCATAGGTCTATTCTTTGAGTCACTTGGGATTTATATCTGCTGGTCACTATGAGGAACTTGAAAGACGAAAGAACTAAGATTTTTCCCTCAACTAGGAGGGGAGGTAAGGAACTACCATCTAGGTCTGCACTTGATTCACCTTCTGTTTTGAGTAAGCTTGCGACACCTAAACCTGCTTCTGCTATTAATTCTGATATGTCGCATGTTATTGATGATGCCACTTCTGCTATGCATGATACTTATGATGAAACTACTTCTATGCTTGATACTACTGTGCCACTAGGTGAATTTCTTGATGAACAACTTGCTAGGGCTAGAGAGAATGAAATTATTGAAACTGATAATATTGATGAAAGTGATGATGAAGATTCTCCCCCTAGATATGAATTGCCTGTTGTGCCTGAGGGTTATGTTATGTAGGGATGGCAATGGGGACAATCCCCTATGGGGATACCTACAACATCCCCATCCCCATCTACTCCCTATCATCCCATCCCCATTTACATGACTGGGGATGAAATTTCCCCATACCCATGCCCCACTGGGGAACAGGGCCCCATTAGGGTCCCCATCCCCATAAACAAATACTAATATACATAATATGACACCCTATAATCAACATACATAAATGGTGTTGTCCTTGTCCTGCTAATTCATATCTAGGTCGTACTGACTTTTTGGTCATGGTGGCAGCTGAGGTGAGGACGTGAGATAGGTTTAAGGTTTTTTCTAGAGCTTTTTTTGTTTTTGCAAGTTTGTTTGTGAATATTTTAAGGTTGACCGCAGTGTCACAGTTACTAACCGGGTCCCCGATGGGTATTGGGTCTGGGGAATAGGATATTGTCCCCATCCCCGTTGTACCCTATGGGGAATAAATTAGTTTGGTAACTATCCCCGTGGGGATGTTTTTCGCCCATCCCCACCCCCTAATAGATGAAATCCCCATGGGTTTGGGAGGTATGGGGCCCCGTTGCCATCCCTAATGTTATGGATGAAGAAACTGCTAGAGACTTTCTTGCTTGCAATGATAGGAATGATCTTAAGAATTTTTTAGCTAAGCTGAAAGAAAAGTCTTTGAATGCTAGAATGAAATATGACCCTGCTTTTGCTACTTCACCCATCTGCGTTACTGATAAGGATTATCATTTCTCTGTTGATCCTGAGATAATTACTTTGGTTGAATCTGATCCTTTTTGTGGCTATGAATCTGAAACTGTTGTGGCACATCTTACTAAATTAAATGATATAGCCACCCTTTTCACTAATGATGAGAAAACTCGCTACTACTATATCCTTAAGTTATTTCCATTCTCTTTAAAGGGTGATGCTAAAACATGGTTTAATTCTCTTGATCCTGGTTGTGTGCGTAGTCCCCAGGATATGATTTATTACTTCTCTGCTAAATATTTCCCCGCTTATAAGAAACAAGCTGCTTTAAGGGAAATATATAATTTTCTGCAAATTGAAGAAGAGAGTCTCCCACAAGCTTGGGGGAGGCTTCTCCAATTGCTTAATGCTTTGCCTGATCATCCTCTCAAGAAAAACGAAATACTTGATATCTTTTATAATGGACTAACCGATGCTTCCAGAGACCATCCAGATAGTTGTGCTGGTTGTGTTTTCAGGGAAAGAACAGTTGATCAAGCTGAATTGCTATTGAATAATATGTTGACTAATGAAAATAATTGGACACTTCCTGAACCAACTCCTAAGCCAACTCCAAAGAAAAGGGGTATTCTATTTCTCAGTCCTAAAGATATGCAAGAGGCAAAGAAATCTATGAAAGAAAAGGGTATTAAAGCTGATGATGTTAAGAATTTACCTCCTATTGAAGAAATACATGGTCTTAATTTGCCGCCTATTGAAGAAATACATGGTCTTGATAACCCGACACAGGTAGTAAAGGTAAATTCTCTCTATATATTTGATGAAGATGATATTCCTAGTTATAAGTCTGCTAGCCAATGCTTAGATGAGTTTGATAATTTTATTGCCAAACAAGGAAACTTCAATGCTTATGTTGATAGACAATTGAAACGAGATGCTTATATGATTGAACACTTGAGTGATTATATATCTAGAGTTAAAGGTGAACTTAAACTCATTAGTAAACATGCTTCTATAGTTACCACTCAAGTAGAACAAGTGCTTAAAGCTCAAAATGATTTGCTCAATGAATTAAATAATAAGAAGAATGATAATGCTGTTAGAGTTATGACTAGGGGGGGGGGTAAATGACTCAGGAACCTTTGTATCCTGAGGGCCACCCTAAGAGAATTGAGCAAGATTCTCAGAGAACTAATGTTGATGCACCTAGTCCTTCTAAAAAGAAGAAAAAGAAAAATGATAGGACTTTGCATGCTTCTAGTGAACCTGTTGTTGACACACCTGAGAATCCTAATGATATTTCTATTTCTGATGCTGAAACACAATCTAGTGATGAACATGAACCTAGTGATAATGTTAATGATGATGTTCATGTTGATGCTCAACCTAGTAATAACAATGATGTAGAAATTGAACCTACTGTTGATCTTGATAACCCACAATCAAAGAATCAATGTTATGATAAGAGAGACTTTGTTGCTAGGAAGCACGATAAAGAAAGAGAGCCATGGGTTCGGAAACCCATGCCTTTTCCTCCCAAACCATCCAAGAAAAAGGATGATGAGGATTTTGAGCACTTTGCTGAAATGATTAGACCTATCTTTTTGCGTATGCGTTTTACTGATATGCTTAAAATGAATCCTTATGCTAAGTATATGAAGGATATTGTTACAAATAAGAGAAAGATACCGGAATCTGAAATTTCCACCATGCTTGCTAATTATACTTTTAAAGGTGGAATACCAAAGAAACTTGGAGATCCAGGAGTACCAACTATACCATGCTCCATTAAAAGAAACTATGTTAAAACTGCTTTATGTGATCTTGGAGCCGGTGTTAGTGTTATGCCTCTCTCTTTATATCGTAGACTTGATTTGAATAAGTTGACACCTACTGAAATATCTTTGCAAATGGCTGATAAATCAATCGCTATACCTGTCGGTATTTGTGAGGATGTGCCTGTTGTGGTTGCAAATGTTACTATTTTAACGGACTTTGTTATTCTTGATATTCCCGAGGACGATAATATGTCGATTATTCTTGGTAGACCCTTTTTGAATACTACAGGGGCTGTTATTGATTGCAACAAAGGCAATGTCACTTTTCATGTTAATGGTAATGAGCATACGGTACACTTTCCGAGGAAACAACCTCAAGTCCACAGTATCGATTCTATTAGAAAAATTTCAACTATTACTATTGGAGGTTTTGAATTTCCTCTTCCTACTGTCAAGAAGAGATATGATATTCTTATTATTGGGGATGTACATATCCCCGTTGAGGTAACCTAGTGTTAGTCGAAATTTCTCCGGTTCCATGTTATTCGAAAAGAGTTTGTTAACAAGACTTGATCAACCTTGTTAGTGGATTCCTTTTGATGAGCATGAGATGGATGAAGTTAGAAAGCACAACCTTCTGTACCCTCGTTTTACTTTGTGTTATTTAGATTAAATAAAGCAAAAATAGTATATTCTGTCTGTTTTCTGAATTATCCATGCAATAAAAAATACCCCGAAAATAGAAGTTCTCCAAATGCCCTGAAAATGAAATATGATTTTTTTCTAGAATATTTGGGAATATCTGGCACTGAGAACACATCAGGGGGAGCAAGCACCTGGCCACGAGGGTCTAGGGTGCGCCCACCCCCTGGGCGCGCCCCCTACCTCGTGGGCCCCTGGTGGCCCCCCTCCACTTATTCCAGCCACCACACACTCCTTCTTCCTCCCAAAAAAACCACCAACCAGCTCAAGCACGAGTTCTAGCTCATCTTGCTGCGATTTTCGATCTCCTTGCTCAAAGCTCCACTCACAAAACTGCTTTAGGGGATTGTTCTTCGGTATGTGACTCCTCTAATGGTCCAATTAGTTTTTGTTCTAGTGCTTTATTCATTGCAAATTTTTGCTGCTTAGGTGACCCTATTCTTGAGCTTGCATGTCAAATTTATTTGGTCCCAAGTAGTTCTAATGCATGATATAGTCTCTAGGTACTTGTGGGAGTAGTTGCTATCAATATTGTTGAGTTTGGTTCACTTTTATTTTGAGTTACTAAAATTTTCAGAAATTTTTCAGAGGAAGAAATATGTTTAGGAAAATATACCAAGGCGGTTCTTCAAGGAAGCAAGGACCCAGGCCCGCAATGCGTGAGCAGGACCATGAACTACCAATAGAAGCTCAAGTGCGGCCTTGTGAATGGCCGTCAGAAGATTTCATGGTCTGAGCAGGAATTAAGGAGGAATTTGACGCATATGTGCATAATGCTGAACTCGAGGGCTTCATGCTAGATAAGTGCCCTCAGTATTATCACCTAACTGATTCCTTTGTGAGAAGGTTCAAATTTTCATCTTCACGCAATTCTAACACTGTCCTATTTGATCTCTATGGTAAATCTTATACTATGGACTTAGAAGATTTTAATACCGCTTGTAAACTTCCGCAATGGGGTAGTGCTAGTGAACCTCGCAAATCTGAGTTTAAAGATTTTCTTGCTAGTATCACTGTGGGGGAATCTAGGGAAATAACACAAGCTACCATAGGGAGCATTCATTTTCCTGCTATATATTATTTTGCTCTCTTTATAGGTAGATGCATAAACGGTAAGGATGAGGCATGTCACATGTGTGTTCCAGATCTTAGTGCTCTCAAGAGTGCTGTTTTAGGAGATAAACAATATAACTTGGGGGCCATTGTTGCACGAAGGTTGCATAATAATGGTTTAAGTGGAGACTTGTTTGGTGGGATTTACGCAACCCGTGTGGCTAATTTTCTTGAGATACCCATACATGAAAATGATATGGAATTGCCTCCCGCTTATCTAGATTATGATGCTATGGTTCGCCATCAGTTTATTGAGAGGAATGAACAGCCTCTCCAGTACCGACTAATGTTTGACAGGCGCCGCACTTTCCATGTTGCTCTCCCTGCTCCTACTTTCTTTGACTTTCAGGCAAAAGGGAGATATATTATAACCAAGGAGGAGGCGAACGAGTATAAGAGGATGACGGAGGCAGCTCACCTCCAAGCTGCAGCTCATGAGGCAATAGCTGCTGCTTCTCAGTATGACCCCAACTACAACTTTGATCCATTGGCATAAACCAACTTAGGCCAAAAGCCTAAGCTTGGGGGAATACGTATTTCTCACTGACATTACATTCATGTTCACACACTCATTCTAGTTGTCGGTGCTCATACTTTTTCATTTTACTATCCATGCTAGTATATTTCCTTTTTCTCGCTTTCTTCTTGTGTGTTTGAATAACCTTAATAAAAACCAAAAAAATTAGTTGTAGCTTCTAGCTAGTTTACTTTCCATGCTTGTAGTAGTAATCAAAAGAAAACCCAAAAATATTTCTTGTTCTTGTTTTGCTTGTTGGGAGCTTTCCCGTGTAAATAGTTTTATTTCTTTGGGGGTCGAGAGGAGAAGACCATGATGAAAATGTTGAGTGGCTCTTATATGCATTATTGTTGATTTAACAAAGAGCCCATATTATCTTGTCTTCTCCTATGTGTCAGATGCTTGCAGATTCCAGCTTAGTCCAATGCACGTGCACTATTATTATTATTCACACCGTTCGGTTGTGCAAGTGAAAGGCAATAATGACGATATATGATGGACTGATTGAGATGAGAAAAGCTGGTATGAACTCGACCTCTCTTGTTTTTGTAAATATGATTAGTTCATCGTTCCTGATTCAGCCTATTATGAATGAAACATGTTTGAAATGACAATTAGAGATTATAGTTGCTCATGCCATGCTTAATTTGCTAGGAGTTTATAATGCTTTACCTTGCGTGCCAACATGCTACTAAAATGGTTGTGATGTGGTATGATAGGGTGGTATCCTCCTTTGGATGATTCGAGTGACTTGACTTGGCACATGTTCACACATGTAGTTGAAACAAAATCAACATAGCCTCCACGATATTTATATTCATGGTGGATTATATCCTACTGTCGGTGTGGAACGACACCTATGGGATCACAAGAATCCCTACTACGGTTGCCGGGGCGCAGGGTTGCGAGAAGAGCAGGATTGGTAGTCAGCACAAGGATCGTTTACCCAGGTTCGGGACGCGAGGATGCGTAAAACCCTAGTCCTGCTTTGGTGGGTGTATTTAAGAGAGTTCTTGATCTCTCGAACTAGCTACGTGGGGTGCGTGGTCCCAAAGAGCCGAATCCTTCTACAGTATGCCATGGGCCTCCTTTTATAGTCGAACGGGGCTGCCACAGTGGCATACAGGAGGTGGAAGGCGTACAGTATTGCGAGCTTATCGCTCGTATTACAGGACAAGACACATTTAATGCGCCGGTGATGTGACCCCTAGCTTTATCGGGGACGGGGGCGAGGCCTGTCCCGTCCGTCGCCGCTCCTCCTCGCTTCGACACGTGCCCTGGCCAGTGATGCATGCGGTGCCATGTAGGCAGGCAGGCAGTTGAGGTGGCGCGGTGGTGGAGCCTCCACGAAGATCTGCATGCCGCCACACAGGCGCTTGATGAGTTGGCCCGGGAGCTGCATGTTGCCACGCGGGTGCCTGCTCAGCTGGTTGAGCTGGCAGCTGCATGCGAATGGCGGTGGAAACTTGGTTGGTGTGGGCCTGGCAGTGGCCCTACTGGCATCCTCGGTGAGAGCCTTGCTGGGTGGCCCGGCAAGGGTCTTGCCGTGGCGCGCTGCTGTCCCCGGCAAGGATCTTGCCGGGGGTCTTGTGGTTCTCCTCGGCAAGGATCTTGCCGAGGACCATTGTCTTTTAATCCTCGTCTGATCTTGAACATTCCTTGGTCTTGACAAAGATCTGCATGCCACCATAGAGGTGCCTCCTGAGCCCTAGTTCCAACGTGGTGGGCTGAGTTGGGAGCCGTGGGCTCAAGGGTGGCTCACTCCGCTGGCGTGGGCGAGCCGCCCCGACAAGGTTCTTGCCGGGGCCGCTGAGGCTGCCCCGACAAGGGTCTTGCCGGGGGAACCTGCTTCGTCCCTCTGCTTCTTTGCGTTCTTGGTCTTGGCGTTGCTCTGGCTGCCTCGGGCTTCGGTTTTACCTTGGTTCACCTCCCCTGCCCTGCTTGGTGTGGCCGTGGGCGCGGCTCTGACTGCCCGTGCACAGGTAAAGGGGTACAAAGGTGCGCCCCTTCGTTTGTACACTGACAGGAGCCCCCGGGCCTGGGCCATACATGAGCGCGACACGTTGTTGGGCCAGGCCCAAAACGGTGCGCGGGCAGGCGGGGCGGTTTTTACCATGGTAAAACTTTTCACGCGATGCGCTTCCCACGACCCGCGCGTGGCATGTCGCGGCGTGGAGGGGTGCGCGTGACATGGGCGGCATGCGTGGGGCAGTTTCCGCATGCATGCGTCACATCATGGTAAGGAGGCGGCTCGCGTCTTCCCCATAAAAAGAGGGAGGCGTGGAGGCGCGGGTCATTTACTGCGCGGGGCTGAGTTGCGGTCTTCAAGGCGTCCACACCCCACGATCACGGGGCGGGGAGAGGTCGCTTCACCCGTCCCCTTGATTCTGCACGTTCGCCACGTGTCCTTCATGCGCTTGGGGTGGCAAGCAGTGGAGGCGGGAAACCGGGCCGTCGCTGATTGGGGCAGCGGGTTGGTCTCGATTCCCTGCACCCCTGGTAGTTGGATTGGCCGAGCGTGGCAGCCGAGCTTCGACCCCGCCCCTCTATAAAGAGGGGGAAGGGGGATGAAATCCCACACTCTTCTGTCACCTATCTCCTCCTGCTTCTGCTTCTTCCTTTCACTCTTCATGGAGAAAGGGAATCCCGGTCCCTCGACGGTGGCGGCGAGGGTCGCTGCTCGACAGCGCGTCCCTCCTCCTCCTGAGCCCGCAGTGGTAGAGCCGGCCGCGAGGGGAAGGGGGAGGGGACGAGGCCGTGGGCGAGGCCGGGGCAGAGGTCGTGGTGCTTGGGGAAGAGGAGGACGGGGCGGCGCGCCGGCTTCGCCCCCGCCAACGATGCATTTTCTGATGGAAGGCCATGTCGGAGACCAGCCCCGCGAGTTCTTCATCAGGCTGCGCCGGCCTCCTTGTCGCCGTCTTCGTCTTCCTGCCCCGTTCGCTCGGGAGATGGAGCGTGACCTGCCCCAATCCCTCAGATTGCACATGCGGGGCTGCGGGAATGGGGGCACGCGGGTCGACGTCGACTTCCTGGCTCCTCGGGTCATGTACCTCCGTCGTGGATGGAAGACGTTCGCTCGCATCCACAGCCTGACGGCGGGGCTCGTCCTCTACTTCAAATTAATGGAGGACGGCCTGCTCTCCGTCAAGGTCTTCAGAGACTTCGGGACTCGCCTAAAGTGCTGCGTGGAGAGCTCCTACGACGGAGATTCCGACGGAAGCTCTTCCTCGAGCGAAAGCGATGAGGAGGACAGCGGGGCAGATGACGGGGACGAGTCCGACTAGGCGTCGGACGCCCCACGCCTGGGCGGGTGCGGCAGCAGCAGCATCTACACCTGGCCGCTCCTCCGGCAGAGTTTTGCCGGGGGAGGGGCCAGCTCCTTGAACTTCTCGAGGCCGTCTCCTTGGGCGGCTAGCGGCGGGAGGCTGCGGAAGAGGAAGAGGGCGGGCGGCAAGGCCGTCAACTCGGAGTACGCGGGCACCGACGCCTTCATCGTGTATTGCCGGTCCTGCCGCCTCGTCTTCTAGCTCCTTTCCCGGCACCGTCATCACCGGCCCATCCGTGGGCGGCCATCGAGGTGTTCACTTGGTGCTTTCTGCTGCTCGTAGCTCGCCTAGGCGCCCCTTTTGCCCTTTTGCCTCCTTGACCTACCTCCTGAGGAGAGGGACAAGAAAGGGATTACGGGCATCTTATCTCTTTTTTTAATCTGTAAGCCCTCGGGCATTGTTAAATTTTAAAGCTTGTAATCCCCCCTTGTTCATGTTTTTCATTTCGGATGAACTGTACCTGTACTGGATGTTTTTTTAATGAAAAAGGGGTGTTTGCCGGGGGTTTTCATTCGTGGATGGAGCCCACGACAAGGAGTGAATCCTTGTTACTATTCAAGATAAACGTTTTCCGCCCGGCAACAGGCCTTGCCATCCCCCCACTTCGCTCGACCATTCTCGCGGCCTTGGCGGAGGCAGGGATGAAGCGGGATAGGCTCTTCATTCTATTTCCTTGCCGCCGCGACTACAACCAAATCCGGGCCCAGGAGGTAATCCTCGGGTATAGGAAAGGGGAGGACGGTGGCCTAGAAATAAAACGAGGTTTCACATATCCCAGTTCATAACGAAATGCATGGCAGGGGATAGAAGACTTATCTGGATCGGCAGGCCCCGGCAACCTTATCTCGCCGCGGTTGGAGATTTGTACTTGCAGCCCCCGGCAACTTTGGTTTGCCGGGGTTGAAACGCCGGTCCGTTCCCTTTCTTCCAAGTAGCTCAGCAGAAGTGCTCATGTGCCCTTCGAACCAAAAGAGGACAGAAAAGAAACAGAGAGACACGCACTCGACCTCTAGGCTAGGGGTTAGTCGCCGCTAAGCACTATCAACCCTAACCAAGGAAGAGAATCGACCTAGCATGCATGCTATAACTTAGGGCGCCAGCGCTTCATTTATTTATGCTCAGGGTCTGCGCCTGGCTTTGTACAAAGGGTTACATGCCTTGCCGGCAAAGCTTGTACAAAAGGTGGCTTGCCGGGAGGCCCGGCGAGCCGCGCCTTATGGGTAAAACTTGCGAAGATGCTCGATGTTCCAGGAGTTGCTCACTAGGACAGCATCTTCGGTCTCTAGGCGGACTGCGCCGGGCCTGGTGACTCGTGTTACCCGATAAGGGCCTTCCCACTTTGGCATCAACTTGTTGGAATTCTTGGCCGACTGAACGCGCCGAAGAACAAGGTCGCCTTCCTTAAAGCTTCGGGCATGAACCTTGCGGCTATGATAGCGGCGCAAGGCTTGCTGGTAGCGTGCTGCTCTCACAGCCGCCCGAAGACGATTTTCCTCAAGGAGCGTCGCGTCATCTTGGCGCAACTGCTCTTGCTCAAGCTCATCATAAGCGAGCACTCGAGGTGCCCGTATATGAGTTCCGTGGGGAGAACTGCTTCTGCTCCGTATACCAGGGCAAAACATGTCTGGCTAGTGGCTCGATTTGGCGTCGTCCTGATCGACCAAAGAACCGCCAGCAATTCATCAATCCAGCGCCTTCTGCTCTTGCGCAGCTTGTCAAAAGTCTTTGTTCTTAGGCCTCACAACACTTCAGCATTTTCCCTCTCCGCTTGGCCGTTGCTCCGTGGGTGTGCCCCGGAAGCAAAACAAACCTTGCTGCCGAGGTCTTGAATGTATTGCATGAAGGTGTGGCTTGTGAACTGCGTGCCGTTGTCGGTGATGACTCTGTTTGGCACACCAAAACGGCAGACTAGTCCCTTGAAGAACTTGACAGCTGACTGAGCAGTCACCTTTCTCACTGCTTCCACTTTCGGCCACTTTGTGAACTTCTCGATTGCGACGTAGAAGTACTCAAAGCCCCCGACAGCACGGGGGAAGGGGCCCAGTATGTCGAGCCCCCAGACCGAGAAGGTCCAGGAGAGAGGGATTGTTTGAAGGGCTTGAGATGGTTGATGAAGTCTCTTTGAATGGAACTGACACGCTTCACACTTAGTTACTAGTGCCGTCGCATCCTGGAGGGCAGTGGGCCAGAAGAAACCTTGCCGGAATGCCTTCCCGGCAAGGGCCCTCGACCCTATGTGGGAGCCACATATGCCTCCATGTATCTCTGCCAACAGCTTCAGTCCTTCCTCCCAGGGGATGCATCTTAATTTCACGCCGTTCGGCCTTCTCCTGTACAGAACGTCGTCGATGAACTGGTACAGGGCGAACCAGTGGGCTACTTTTTTCGCTTCTGCCTGCTCCTCAGGAAGTTCCCTGGTTTGGAGGAATTGGATTGTATGCTGCGCCCATGCCGGAGCCTGAGGCTCGATGACAAGGGCCAAAGGCATTTCCTCAGCCATGGGCGCGACTGTCTCTACGGCCAAGGCTTGACGCCCCACCGGAGCTAGTTGCCCTTTGGCAGGCTCAGCGTCCACGGCAGCACCCTTGCCGGCAGCCCCAGGGGGCTCGGTAGGAAAGTACTTGCCGGGACCTGATTTCCTCCGCTTGTTCTGCCCCGTTGATGGTTCGACGGATGGTTGAGTTAACCGGAGCAAGAAGTTACCTGGTTCCACTGGTAGCTTGAATGCAGCACTCTATGACAGGTAATCGGTGATGTCGTTCTCCATTCGGGGGGCGTTCTCCGCTTGGATACCGTCAAAGCGCTCCTCCAGCTTCCTCACCTCATCTACGTAAGCCTCCATCAACGGGCTCTGGTAATCCTTGTTGACATGCCTGACAACAAACTGCGAGTCACCCCTGACGATGAGCTTCTTAACCCCGAGGTCCGTCGCAATCCTGAGACAGGCAAGCAGCCCCTCGTACTCCGTAGTGTTGTTGGTGGACATCTCCCTGGGAAAGTGCATCTGGACCACGTACTTGAGGTGCTCTCTGGTGGGTGCGACGAGCAGCACGCCGACACCGGCGCCTTGCAGCGAGAAAGCCCCATCAAAGTACATGATCCAGTCGCGATCTGCTTCCTTGCCGTAGAGAGCAGTCTCCTGGATCTCTTCGTCGGGCGTTGAGGTCCATTCTGCAATGAACTCCGCCAAGACTCTGATCTCGATTGTCGAGGTGCTTTCAAACTTCAAACCAAAACTTGACAACTCCAAGGCCCATTCCACAATCCTTCTGGTTGCATCTGGGTTATGCAGTACCCGCTGCAATGGGAGGCGAGTGATGACAGTGATCTCGTGGGCTTGGAAGTAATGACGCAGCTTCCTCGAGGCCATAAGGAGGCCGAAGAGCAAGTTTTGCACACCGGAGTACCTCGACCTGCCCCCCTGCAAGTGGGAGCTGACAAAGTAAACCGGGTGCTGCATCATCTTCTTCTTCTGCACCACCTCAATCGACTGCGTAGGCACTGCCTCGGTGGCTTCAGACTCTGTCGGGGGCTTGCTTTGCCAGCATCAGGCCCTGACGGGGGAATCTTTGGCTTGCCATCCGCTGGTTCTGCCATCGCCACTACCTCTTCATCGACCTCCCTCTGCGCCACCAGTGCGGCGCTGACCACTTGATTCGTCACCACTAGATACTGCAGCAATGGCTCTTGTGGTTTAGGCACAACCAGTATTGGCGTGGAGGAAAGGTATTTCTTCAGATCCTGCAACGCCGCCTCGGCTTCTGGGGTCCACTCCACTGGGCCTGCCTTCTTCAAGATTTTGAAGAAGGGAAGGGCACGCTCGGTGGTAGCCTGAGTAGGCGTCGAGGAACGACAACAGATCACACCCGGCCGTGGAGTCAACAATCTGGTCGATGCGGGGCAACGGGAAGGGGTCTTTAGGACAAGCCTTATTGATATCTGTGTAATCAATACACAGCCTCCACTTCCCATTTGCCTTGCGCACCACTACCGGATTGGCCAACCACGTCGGGTGGAGCACTCCTCTCACCAAACCTGCCGCTTCCAATTTCCTGATCTCCTCTGTGATGAATTCCTACCTCTCCAGAGCCTGCTTTCTGACCTTCTTCTTGACGGGCCGCGCATGAGGGCAGACAGCTAGGTGGTGCTCGATCACCTCCCTGGGAACACCGGGGATGTCGGACGCTTGCCATGCAAACACGACGACATTCGCGCGCAGGAAGGTGACGAGTGCGCCTTCCTATTTGCTGTCGAGGGTGCAGCCTATTGTGAAGGCCCCTCCCGTGCCTTCCTCCCTGGCGGACACCTTCTTGGTCTGCGGCGGCTCGGCTATGGATTTCTTGCTCTTGCCGGTAGAGCTCTCTGGCACATCCTTGACGGTAGCGCAACACTCCAAAGAGGTGTGCTTGCCGGAGTGGGTGCGAGAGGTCTTGCCGGGCTTCTTCTTCCCTCCCGGGCCTTCAGCGGCAGGAGCAGGTGCCTTGGCGGCAGCTGCCGCAACTGCTTCCCGGTAGAGTTGGTCGGCGCAAATCAGTGCGTCCTTCTTGTCGGAGGGGACGGAGATGATGGTCAACGGCCCGGGCATCTTTAGCATGTTGTAGGCATAGTGTGACGCCGCCATGAACTTGGCTAGTGCCGGTGTGACACCCAAAAAATTTTATTTGGCTTTTTCAAACTTTTATTTGATTTGAGGGAGGTTATTTAAAAATTTTCTTCTAAAGAACTCTCCCTCTCAAAAATTTTCTTTTATGACAAGTATTTTGTTTGGATTCACCCAAGACTTGATTTTTGGTCTTGGAGGTTTTTCCATCTTATGTGGACTCAACACAAATGTTTTTCATTTGGGGAAAGTTTTTGAAAATCTTTTAAAATAGCCTATGGCATTTGGAGTGATCCTTTTCCCTTTCAAAAACTCCTCTTGCCATGACATGAGTGGAAATCCCCTCCCAAAAGCCATCTCCCATCTTTGTGTCAAGATACACTTCAAATCCAGCAAGTTGAACACCCCCATGATTTTTGTTCCATTTATTTCTTATCAAAAATATTTTTCTGCCCTCTACTTTGGCTCTTGGAGATTTACAAAGGAACTGCCTTTTCTCCTTTGAGTTTTGCCTCCAAACCATCTTCCCTGGCTAGTCCTTAGAGCCCTCAACCAAGATCCATGATGATCCACTGGTCTCCAGTTCAAAATTTTCAAATTGTGCTTGCTGCAAGTTTGGACCATATTTGCCAAATTTGATGAAATTCAATTGTTTTCTCCTCCTAAAAATATGAGAAAATTCAGGCAGCCTCTGGATGCATTGAGAGGTCACCTCACCAAGTCCCAGCTCCAGAAATTTTTTTCTTCATGCCAAATCATTTCGTCGAACACCTGAAGGGCACTGTTACTGTCAAGTTCAGAAGTTCAGAGATACAGTTTCAGTGAGCCACTGTCGTTTTCTTCAGAGCCCCTTCTCGATCTCGCCAGTGGCCGCGGTGGCGCCGTGCGCCCTGTGCTTCCTTCTTATCCCTGCGCCGCACGATCGCCTGGAAGCTTGCGGGCATCGGCGACGAGCAGGAGGAGGTGCGCCACCCCGTGAGCGACGGCAGCAGCGCCCTTTGCGGCTGCCAGAGAGAGGCGCAGCGTTGGACGGCGCCGTCCAGCGCCGCCCAAGCCACCAGAGGCCACCGCGTGGCCATCCACTCACCCGTGCACGCTGTAGTCCGTCGTCGTGAACTGGTAGGCGCGGAGCGCGCTCCCTGCCGCCGCCGTGCCTGTACGGCCGTTCCGTCGAGGACCGGCGCATTACACCTAGCCCGACCGAGGTTTAGCGGAGGAACGGCACCAGTGATCCTCCCTGATGGTGCCTAGCCTCCTAAACCCCCCGCCCAACCTCTGCCTCACCGTAATTGCTCACCGGAGCTATCCCGTTCACGGCCACCCCCTCGGATCGCCTATAAAAGGAGGTCCCGAGCTCGAACTCGAACCCGCACCACCTCTACACACCACCAGTACCACGCCAAGCCACTGGAAGAGCCCCGAGGGAGTCTTCTTCCCCAACTCCGGCCGCCTCGACCCGCTTCGGGATCCAGCGCGATTCACTCCCGTGCGTGCACCCCCACCCCTCAACTCTTGCCAGTAGTCTCCTAATGCATCCACTCTTCTGACCCGCGCATCAATTTGAAGCTTGCAGCACCCACCGGAGCATTCCACCATCGCCCGAGCCACCGTCCGCCAGAGATAGTGTCGCCGTCGACGTGGTGCTCTCCGACGGCCAAGTCCACCACCCACCGACGCGGAAGAACACCCTGAACCTGTTGGTACCCTCCGATCTCTCTGCCTTGCCGTGGTTCAACGCCGGCGACCACCGCAGCCTCCGGGCGCCGGCGAGCTCCGTTGGGAGTTTTGAACCTGACGGGTGGGCCCCCCCGTCAGCCTCTCTCCTTTCTCCCTCGAACCGTTTTCTGAAAGCGCCTTCAGGCAAAATGTGTTTTCTCTTTGGGCTGGCGCATTTCATACCGAACCGTTTTCTATTTTCGCAAACAAGTCCCTGGATCTTTTCTGTTTCATCACAGATCAGTCCTTGGACTAAAACCCTTATATCTTTTTAATAAAAGATGCTTTTTGATTGATTCTTTTTCTGTCAGTCTTATATTTTTGTCTAGTTTTTTAAGTATTTATTTGGAAATTTTTTGGAACAATTATTATGCACGCAACGATGTTCACGTTAGTGTACGGTTTCGTTATACCATAGGTTCCGGAGGAGGTGACGGAGCCGCGAACTTCGCCGAGCTAGACTCCGAATTCTCCAAACCAGGAAAGCATGTTTGAACCTTTGATATGATAGGTGTTTTGCATGTTTGCTTGAATGGTTTGTGCATGGCATATGAGCATCGGTGAGTATTACGTTGCATGCAAGGCAACTAACCCAGTGTTTCGAAGTTACTGTGATCTTTGATGAGAGATGACCTGATCATGTGGTGACATGAAAGGTAGTAAGATGGTATTGTTGTAGCATGCCAGTCTTACGTCATCTGATAAACTCCGACGTTAACGTGGACTGAGTCATGTTACCGTTCTACCCCCTTTCGTGCTGCCACATGTTTCCTGCAAAGAATACGGTTTAGTAAGTTGTTAACCTCTTTCCTTGTACACACCAAATAGAGGGGCCGGGATGAGGGTTCCATGGCCCTGGATTAAAGCCAGTCATCCGGTCAGGGGGCATGGGTGTTTCTGGTTGGGACCGAGAGGGGGGCACCCCTTAGAGCGCGCGGTATAAATTTGATCCCATGCTACGCGAGGTTGTAGCCTCCCCGTCTCAAAGTTTTTCTTGAACGTTGCCGAGGGTGATTCCTGGCATCGGAATGCTGGATGGGTGTGTACTGGTTAGATGTGTTTCTCCTAAAACACCGTAAACGGAACTAGTCCCTTGTGACTACTAAAATCCGTTGGCTGTGGTTAAATAGTACAAACTCTGCAGAGTCAAATCCTTCCGAGTCATCATGTCCAAGGTCAAGGACCATGGCCAGTATATCCATATCCATGTCAGTCTCTATGTCAGTCTCCGTGGAAAATCCCCGGTGAACAAGCTTGAGTGGTAAACCCGGTTAAATTGTTATTCCTGTGGATGGACTAACCTTTTATTTATCTCGTACCTGTATATTCCCTTGAAATGATTTAAATTCATGAGCTACTGAAATATTAAGTTATGAAATATAAGCCCTTTATGTGATGTCGCTTAGACGTCCGACTGTGGCACTCTCGTTGTTTACTTTTGATATAAGCCCTTTATGTGATGTCGCTTAGACGTCCGACTGTGGCACTCTCGTTGTTTACTTTTGATATAAGCCCTTTATGTGATGTCGCTCAGACGTCCGACTGAGGCACGCTCGTTATTTACTTTTGATATAAGCCCTTTATGTGATGTCGCTCAGACGTCCGACTGTGGCACGCTCGTTATTTACTTTTGATATAAGCCCTTTACGTGATGTCGCTCAGACGTCCGACTGTGGCACGCACTGTCATTTATTTTCCATTATAAGCCCTTTATGTGGTGTCGCCTTGACGCCCGACTGCGGCATTGTTATTTCATTTGTATCCTTTCGAGGAGTCATTCAAACACTCGATTGGCCTTCAGTATTACATTGGGATTTCGGGAGGACTACCGCCCGACTTCCCTTTTATTTCCCATACATTGCTATCTCATTGTCTGAGTGCGCTCTATTAACCTGTTCATTTGCATCATGTTTACATCCGTTATATCTTATGTCCGAACTGTCTTGCGAGTACTTTCATAGTACTCCCCTGGCTTGTTGTTTTGGCCAGATGTTGACGAAGGCGATCTCATGGATGGAGAGTTTGATAGTGAGTCCGACGCCTAGAGGAATCCCAGTCAGTCCCGTGCGATCCTGGATTTGGTCACTTGTATTATATGCGCTTCCGCCACCCACAATAAGAATCATCGAGCCTCACTCCGACGTTCGAAGAGCTGTTAGATTCAGGAGTCATGTCACCCACTTCACTGTGACATATCCACCACCGCTTTTATTGGGAGTCAGTAGTTATGCCACCCTATCCGCCTTTATGTATTATCGGCGTGCTTGTAATAAATTGTTGAGCCGTCTCCGCTCAACCTTGTATTATATTTTAGTACTCCTGGTTTTTCTTCTGTGATCAAGAAATTGTCTACCAGTGAGGAGGATTCTTCTCTACTGGTCCGTAAAAGGGATCGGTTTCTCAATAAATATTTTTATTGGAAAACCGGTCGTGACAAGCTTGGTACGAGAGCCAGGCTGACTGTAGGAAGCCACTAGGTGCGATCGCTAATTGGTTATTAGCGTCTTTAGTGCTTTTTCAGCATTTTGCAAATGTAGCTATTTTCTGTTGGTCATCATAAATTTATGATTTGACTACTCAGAATTTTTGCCTACTTTTGTAGATGGCTGGCAGCGACTGCGAGACTCGGGTGTTCACGAATGTACCCGAGGGGTTTCTCAAACTCCTCGTCTCCATTACCAAGCTCACGATCGGGCCAGCGACTCGTCCGGAGTTCACGCTTTACCAGCACAAGCTCCGCGACGACGTGTCTATGCACCAGGCCGTGGTGCAATTCAAGGGAGGACGTTCTGCATCTCGCCACTTCCGTTTTGTGGGAAGGGCCATGCCTACGGAGAGGCATGCCATGCAGATGGCCGCCCGTGAGGCGATAGCTCGCCTTCGGGATATTCTTCCTTCGATGAAGACTCGTCGCTACCGCTACCTCCCATGCCATGTGCCATATACTTGTCACTATGCATTCGCCTGCCATAGGGGAGAGCGAGATGAAGCTATCGAGATGCTTGTTGAGTATCTCAAAGCTCTGGAGGAAGCTTTCGACAACCTCGTGGACGATCTTGTGGCTGCCTGCATGGACTTAGTTCGGGGCTGTTCTGCCAACAGGAGGGAGCTTCTCCACATGGCACCGCCACTGACTTTCGTCTCGTCCTCAGCATCCTATTCACCTGCCATTTTGGCCACTGCTCGCCGTCTGCCTACCACTAAGGAGTTCGACCAGGTCATTGCTCCTAGTCCAGTCAGAGCTGCACCGCCTGCCGCACCCACACTACCGCCTGTCGCACCCGCACCATCACCTTAGCGCAATGCTACGCGCCTGGAGCCTATTAGGGAGGAGGTGGAGGTTGAGTCTCCTGCACCGCTGGGTCTTACCCTCGACAAGGGGAAGGACATCTTCACCATCTCCGACTGAGTGCGCCTAGTCGCCGCGCGATGTGTCTGCATGTATGATATGTTTTATATGTACATAAGTTTGTAGTATTTGTGTGCGCATCATGTAGGATCCCGGAGAAGTGTGCTAGCCTTAATAACATGTCAGGAGTGTGTACGCACATCCTGAGTGATGTATCGTATGTTTGCGTATCGCGTGTAAGATGTGTGCTAAGCAGTCCTTCTCCGTGCGCAATCAATTATGTTCTTGAAAAATCTTGAGGTCTTTTAAAGTTTTCGTCTCTGCAAAATTTTCTTGTGCCACACAGTTCTTCTCATAAATTTTGCAAAATAATACCCCAGAGTGGAAAATGTCTCGTCCGTGGACTCGTTCCATGCCAAATCCACCAGAAGAAGTTTATGGAACACAGACAAGCAACAACTTCACTCAGGGGCAGTCTAGTCAACAGGACAGCGAGGCAGCCTTATCTCAAGTATGCCGCCTTTTCGAACAAAGCCAACAGCAACACCAAGAAATGATGAATCACGTCATCAATATGGGAAATCACCGTGAGCCATACCAACCACACTCCAAGTTGTCTGAACTACAGAAGACACACCCTCCAACGTTTGCTCACACTGATAGGCCGCTTGAAGCCGATGATTGGCTTCGAGACATCGAAAGAAAGTTGATTATTGCTCAATGTTCTGATCATGAGAAGGTGCTTTATGCACCTCACTACCTCACTGGAGCAGCTGCAGCATGGTGGGAGAACTTCCTACACATGCATCCCAGTGAACATAACATCACCTGGGAGGAGTTTAAGGAAGGTTTTCGTGGGGCACACATCCCCAGGAGCATCATAAAAATCAAGAAAAGAGAATTTGATGACCTCAAGCAGAGAGGCATGACAGTGACGGAATACAACAGTCAGTTTACCCAGCTATCTCGTTATGCCTACGATGAGCATATGACTGAGAACAAAAGGATGGAAAAATTCTTGGACGGCCTGGCGCCGACACTAAAATGCCAACTGGTCGTACACACTTTCCCAGATTTCAAAACTCTGGTTGACAAGGCCATTACTTTGGAGAATGAGCGCCGCAGTCTGGAGGATATTCGTAAGCGAAAAAGGGACAAGACGACTCTTGCTCGCAACAACCGAAGCAAGACTGATGTTCAGAGGAATGAAGCGAGAAAATCCACGACTACTGCTCTAAGGCCAACCAGACAGTTTCATTCAAGGGACAAGGACTTTACATACCGTCCAGGGGTCACTTGCTATGCTTGTGGAGAGGAAGGGCACTATGCCAAACAGTGCCCAAAACCAAGGAACTCGGCCCCCAAGCCGAACAACGGTGGGAACAATCCAGCCCCCAAGCGTAACAATTTCAATCCCAACAACAATCACAGGAAGGGTCACCTGAACCATGTGACCAAGGAAGAAGCACAGAATGCCCCAGACATCGTACTCGGTACGTTCCCTGTCAACACAATACCTGCCATGGTTTTGTTTGATTCTGGAGCTTGTCACTCGTTCATTTCAAAGAGTTTTGTTTTGCAACATGGTTTTCCGATACTTCCTTTGGAAAAATCTATGATCATCAAGTCCCCCGAGAATAAGCAGATCACTCAGAGTTACTGCCAAGGAGTGATTATTGAATTCGAAGGACTAAAGTTTCAGGCTAATCTCATCGTGTTGGAAAATAAAGGACTGGATGTTATCCTAGGACTGGACTGGTTGACCACCAACAAGGGATTTATTGACTATTTCAATCGGACTGTGATTCTAACTCATCATCACGGCAAGACAATAAAAGTTACAGCTCAAGAGAGACCACGGTCACGGCAACCAAAGCTGAACAAAGTGGACATTTCAGAACTGAGAAAAGTTCCAGTGGTGTGCAAATTTCCCGACGTATTTCCAGAAGAACTACCAGGCATGCCACCAGACCGAGAGATAGAGTTCAGCATCGAACTAGCACCTGGCACCACCCCCATCTACAAGAAACCTTATAGAATGGCACCATCCGAGTTGGTAGAATTGAAGAAGCAAATAAAGGAATTACTGGACAAAGGATTTATTCGAGCCAGCTCCTCACCATGGGGTTCACCAGTATTATTCGCCAAGAAAAAGGATGGGACACTGAGATTGTGTATAGACTATCGAGCTCTCAATATGGTCACCATCAAAAACAAATATCCGATGCCACGGATAAATGACCTATTTGACCAGCTCGCACAAGCCAAGGTGTTCTCAAAGATTGATTTAAGATCAGGATATCATCAATTAAAAGTACGGACAGAAGATATCCCTAAGACAGCATTCACCTCCAGATACGGATTATATGAGTTCACAGTAATTCCGTTTGGACTGACAAACGCCCCCACATATTTTGTCCACCTCATGAACAAAGTGTTTATGAAATTTATGGACAAATTTTTTGTGGTGTTCATTGATGATATTCTGGTATACTCAAGGACACCAGAAGAACATGCTGAACATCTCAGAACTGTATTGGGAGAATTAAGGAAACATCAATTATACGCCAAATTTAGCAAGTGTGAATTTTGGCTAAGACAAGTTGGTTTTCTAGGCCATATATTGACCCAAGAAGGCGTGGCCATAGACCCAGAAAAAGTCAAAGCCATACTTGACTGGAAACCGCCAGCCAACGTAACAGATGTACGGAGTTTCCTAGGAATGGCTGGATATTACCGAAGATTTATTGAAGGATTCTCCACTTTGGCAAAACCAATGACACAGTTGCTCAAGAAAGACAAGAAATTTGTATGGACTGAAGCGTGCGAGAAAAGCTTCCAAGAGCTCAAGAAGAAACTAACAACAACACCAGTTTTGATGGTGCCAGACATACACAAGAGTTTTGAAGTGTATTGTGACGCATCCCGGAAGGGCCTCGGGTGCGTATTGATGCAGGACGGCAAAGTTGTCGCGTATGCTTCCAGGCAACTACGGAAGCATGAGGAAAATTATCCTACTCATGACTTGGAGCTAGCAGCAGTCATCCATGCACTCAAAGAGTGGAGGCACTTTCTGTTGGGAAATCGTTGTGAAATATATACGGACCATAAGAGCCTTAAGTATATTTTCACACAACCAGAGCTAAATTTACGACAACGACGCTGGTTGGAATTGGTCAAGGACTATGATGTCGGCATTCACTACCATCCAGGGAAAGCAAATGTAGTGGCAGATGCTCTTAGTCGGAACCCCAGCCTGGGCAACGACAGTCCACAGAACTTGAGGCCTGAGTTTCAGCAGGAGTTCGCTAGACTCAACATGGTGTTAGTCTCTGAGGGCAACGTATCAAATCTGGAGATACATCCCACCCTAATGGAACAAATTAAGAAGGCTCAGCAGGGACATCCCAGCATCGAAGGTATAAAGAGAAAAATGAGCCTTGGCAAGGCTTCAGAGTTCGTCACAGACAATGAGGGAATATTATGGTACGGAGACAGACTTTGCGTACCAAACATTGAGGAACTCAAGCAACAAATCCTAACCGAAAGCCACACCGCCCCATATTCGATCCATGTGACACCCAAGTTTTTATTTGGATTTTTTTCAAAAAAAGATTTCTATTTTGACTTGAGGGGAGCAATTTAAATTTTTCTTTAAGAGAACTCTCCCTCTCATATATTTTTTTCTTATGCAAAATTTTTGTTTGGATTCACCCAAGATCTGCCTTTGGTCTTGGAAGTTCTTACTTTTCATTTGGACTCAAAACAAAATGTTTTTCATTTGGGAAAATAACTTCTGAAAATCTTTTTGAATTTGCACTATGGCTTTTGGAAAGTCTTTTACCACTTTCAACTTTCCCTTCTTACCATGACATTTGTGCAAATCCTCTCCCCAAATCCTTCCCTCACCTTTGGATCATGTTTTACACCTAATCCAGCAAGTTGAACCTCCCCATGTGATTATTCCCATTCAAATTTCATTCAAACAAATTTCTACCTTCTATTCTACCACTTGGAGATTTACAAAGGAACTCCATTTTCTGTTTGGACTTTTACCACCAAACTTCTTTCCCCTCCTAGTCCTTTGAACCCTCAACCTGGAACCATGAAGATCCACTAGTCTTCAGTTCAAAAATTTCAAACTACACCTGCTGCAAGTTTGGACCAGATTTGGCAAATTTGGTGAAATTCATTCAAAACCTTCTCCAAAAATTCCAAGTAAATTCAGGCAGCCCCTGGGTGCTTTGAGTGATCATCTCACCAAGTTACAGCTCCAGAAAAATTTATCTCATAGCCAAAACCTTCTGTCGAACACCTGCAGTGCACTGTCTTTGTCAAAGTTCAGAAAGTTCAGAGATTTAGTTCAGTGCTCACTGTCGTTTTCTTCAGAGATGGACATCGATCTCGCCAGTGCCACCGCGTCGCCTTGCTCCTCGTCCTCGCCCCCTTGTTCCTGCACCGCACGAGTGCCTGGCACCTTGCGGGCGTCGGCGACGAGCAGCAGAAGGTGCGCCACCCCGTGACCAACGCCGGCGGCGGCTTTGCGGGCGCCAGCGGGAGACACGGCGCCGACGACGCCACCCAGCGCCGCCCAAACCACCGGAGCTCGCCGCGTGGCCTTCCACTCCCCCGAACATGCTGCCGCTCTCGTCGTGAACCGCAGGGCGCGGAGCGCGCTCTCTGCCGCCGTTGAGCCCGTGCAGTCACCTCATCGTGGACCGACGCCATTACGCCAAGACCGACCCCGTTTAGCTGCAAATCGAGTCCAGTAACATCCACTGGTGCTGCCCGACCGCTCAAACCCCCTACCAACCCACTGCTCCGCCGTAATCGCTCGCCGGAGATTCACCGTTCACGGCCATCCCGTCGATCTGCCTATAAATAGGGGCCCCGAGCTTCAACTCGAGCACCCACCAGCCCTGCACTCCCCCTAGAGCACGCCTAGCCACTGGAAGAGCCCCGAGGAGGTCTCCTTCCTCGACTCCGGCCGCCGCGACCCGCCACGGGATCCAGCCCGATTCGCCCCCGTGTGTGCTCCTCCGCCTCCATTCTCTTGCCAGT
Organism: Aegilops tauschii subsp. strangulata; assembly: GCF_002575655.3. Taxonomy (NCBI): domain Eukaryota; kingdom Viridiplantae; phylum Streptophyta; class Magnoliopsida; order Poales; family Poaceae; genus Aegilops; species Aegilops tauschii. The sequence continues at coordinate 118,566,716 of NC_053039.3, read as the reverse complement.
AGCTTCACCATGCATCCCTCTTTCTGACCCGCACTTCAATTTGAAGCTTGCAGCCCTCCACCGGAGTTCCCCATCCTCACCCGAGCCGCCGTCCGCCGGAGAAAGTGTCGCCGTCGACGTGGTGCTCCCCGTTGGACGAGTCCACCACCCACTGACGCGGAAGAGGACGCTGAAGCTCTTGGTACCTTCTGTTTCTCCTAACTCGCCGTGGTACGACGCCGGCGTCCACCGCAGTCTTCGGGCGCCGGCGAGCTTTTCAAACCCGACATGTGGACCCCGCATGTCAGCCTCTGTTCTTTTATTCGTGAACCGTTTTCTGTTGGCGCCTTCGGGCAAAATACGTTTCCTCCCTTGCGCTTGCGCATTCCCAGCCGAAGTGTTTTCTGTTTTCTCAGTTAAAACCCTGGAACTTTTCTGTTTCATTACAGATAAGTCCCTGGACAGAAACCTTTATAACTTTTTAATAAAAAGGTATTTTTGAGTGATTCTTTTTCTGACAATCTTCAAATTTTGTCTAGTTTTTTATGGGATTTATTTGAAAAATAATTGCAAAAGTTTCTGTGTATGTGTTGGTTTTCACGTTAGTGCCCGTCTCGTGATTTGCCGTAGGTTCCGGGAGGGATGACGGAGCCGCGAACTTCGCCGAGCTAGACTCCGACTTCTCCGAACCAGGCAAGCATGTTTGGACATTTGATATGGCAGATGTTTTCCATGTTCATGTGAAAGTCTGTGTGTGGCATGTGAGTGTCGATAAATACCGCGTCGCTCGTAAGGCAACGACCCGGTTGTTCCGAAGTTGTGATGACCTCTGATGAGAGGTGGCCTAATCATGTGATGACATGAAGGGCATCAAGGTGGTACTGTTGTAGCATGCCAGCCTTGCGTCATCCGACTCTCTGCGACGTTAACGTGGTTGGAGCTACGTTGTCGTTCTTTTCCCGCATGTTCCGAAGTTGCGATGATCTCTGATGAGAGATGGCCTAATCATGTGATGACATGAAGGGCAGCAAGGTGGTACTGTTGTAGCATGCCAGCCTTGCGTCATCCGACTTTTCCGACGTTAACATGGTTGGAGCAGTGTTACCGTCCCTTCCCTTTTCCGTGCTACCACATGTTTCATTGCCAGGATGCGGTTTAGTAAGTTGGTAACCTCTTTCCGTGTACACACCAAATAGAGAGGCCGGGATGATGGTACCTTGGCCCAGGATTAAAGCCAGTCATTCGGTCAGGGGGCATGGGTGTTTCCGGTTGTGACCGAGAGGGGGGCACCCCCTTAGAGAGCGCGTATATAAATTTGATCCCATGCTACGCGAGGTTGTAGCCTCCCCGTCTCAAGGTTTTTCTTGAACATCGCCGAGGGTGATCCCTGGCTTCGGATGGTTGAATTGGGTGTGTACTGGTTAGACGTGTTTCCTCCAAAACACCGCAGACGGAACTAGTCCCCGTGACTACTGAAATCCGTTGGCTGTGGTTCAGTACAAACTCTGCAGAGTCAATTCTTTCCAAATCATCGTATCCATGATCAGTAGTGTAAACATTATATCCATATCTATCCGTGTGAAAAACTTGTCCCCGGTGAACAAGCTCAAGTGGTAAAATTTCAGATTTATTGTTATTCCAGTGGATGGACTAACTTTATTTTGTGTCTCATGCTTGTGATAATTTATGTCTCTGAACTGTTGTAATAATGAGATGTGATATAAGCCCTTTAGGTGACGTCGCGCAGACGTCCGACTGTGGCGTGTACTCGTTTCTCACTTTCGATATAAGCCCTTTATGTGATGTCGCTCAGACGTCCGACTGCGGCATGCACTGTCTTTACTTTCTGTTATAAGCCCTTTATGTGGTGTCGCCCCGACGCCCGACTGTGGCATTATTATTCTGCATTTACCTCTCGAGGAGTCTTTCAGACACTCGTTTGGCACCCGCATTATTATTCCGCATTTTCCGCTCGAGGAGTCTTTCAGACACTTGTTTGGCACCCGCATTATTATTCCGCATTTTCCGCTCGAGGAGTCTTTCAGACACTCGTTTGGCACCCGCATTATTATTTCGCATTTTCCGCTCGAGGAGTCTTTCAGACACTCGTTTGGCACCAGTATTACTATTCTGCAGTTTCCGCTCGAGGCGTCATTCAGACCCTCGCTTGTCACCCAGTATTTATTTATGTCTAATCGCACTGGTTAACTTATTCATGTGCTTCATGTTTACATTTGTTATACCTTATGTCCGAACTGTCTTGCGAGTACTTTCATAGTACTCACCTGGCTTGTTGTTTTGGCCAGATGTTGACGAAGGTGATCTCTTGGATGAAGAGTTTGATAGCGCGTCCGACGCCTAGAGGAGTCCCAGTCAGTCCCGTGCGATCCCGGATATTGGTCACTTGTATTGTATACGCTTCCGCCACCCGCAATAAGTCTTCTCGAGCCTCACGCTCGATGAGTTGTAGTATTCTGGAATCATATCACTCGCTTCGCGATGATATTTCCACCACCGTTATTATTGTGAGTTAGAAGTTTGCCACCCTATCCGCCGTATTGTTTTATCGGCGTGCCTGTAATAAATTATTGGGCAGTCTCTGCTCAACCTTGTGTTAGATTTAGTACTCCTGGTATTTTTCTTCTGTGACCAAGATTATTGTCTACCAGTGAGAAGGAATTCTTCTTCGCTGGTCCGTAAAAGGGATTGGTCTCTCAATAATTATTTTATTGAAAAACCGGTCGTGACAAGCTTGGTATCAGAGCCAGGCTGACTGTAGGAAGCCACTAGGTGCGATCGCTAATCGGTTATTAGCATCTTTGGTGCTTTTTCAGCATTTTTACAATTGTAGCTATTTTCTGTTGGTCATCATAAATTTATGACACGACTACTCAGAATTTTTGCCTACTTTTGTAGATGGCTGGCAGCAGCTGTGAGAATCGAGTGTTCACGAACGTGCCCGAGGGGTTTGTCAAGCTCCTCGTCTCCATCACCAAGCTCGCGATCGGGCCAGCAGCTCGCCCGGAATTCACACTCTATCAGCACAAGCTCAGTGACGACGTGTCTATGCACCAGGCTGTGGTGCAGTTCAAGGGAGGACGTTCAGCTGCACGCCACTTCCGTTTTACGGGAAGGGCCATGCCTACGGAGAGGCATGCCATGCAGATGGCTGCCCGTGAGGCGATAGCTCGCCTTCGGGACATCCTTCCTACGATGAAGACTCGTCGCTACCGCTACCTCCCATGCCATGTGCCTTACACCAGCCACTATGCGTTCGCCTGCCATCGGGGAGAGCGAGATGAAGCCATCGAGATGGTTGTGGAGTATCTCAAGGCGCTGGAGGAGTCTTTCGACAACCTCGTAGATGATCTTGTGGCTGCCCGCATGGACTTAGTCCGGGGCGGTCCTGCCAGCAGGAAGGAGCTTCTCCACACAGCGCCGCCTCTGACATTCGTCTCGTCTTCAGGCTCGTATGCACCGGCCATTTTGGCCACTGCTCACCGTCTGCCTACCACTGAGGAGTTCGACCGAGTCATCGCTCCTACTCCAGTCAGAGCCGCACCGCCTGCTGCACACACTCTACCACCAGTCGCCCCCGCACCATCACAGCCGCGCAGCGTCGCATGCCAGGAGCCAGCTAGAGAGGAGGAGGTTGATTCTCCTGGACCGCTGAGCCTTGCCATCAGCAAGGGGAAGGAGATCTTCACCATCTCGGACTGAGAGCACCGAGTAGCCGCGTGTTATGCCTGCTTGTATGATGTGTTGTTTTTATCTGTACGCTAGTTTGTGTTGGTGTGTCTGCCGCCTTCCGGAGTAGTACGCTAGTTTTTAATAACATGTCAGGATTGTGTACGCACAACCTGAGTGCTGTATCTTGTGTTTGCTTTCGCATGTAAGATTTGTGTTAAGCACTTCTTCTCCGTGAAAAAATCATTTGTGTTTCTTTGAAAACCTAGAAGCCTTTTTGATTATTACCCTTGCAAGAGTTTTCCTGCGCTACACAGTTTTTCTCATGGGTTTTGCAAATGATACCCCAGACTGGAAAAATGTCTCGCCCTTGGACTCGCTCTATGCCCAATCAGCCAGAAGAGGTTTACGGAACACAGACCAGCAACAATTTCACTCAGGGTCAGTCCAGCCAACAGGACAGCGAAGCGGCACTATCTCAAGTATGCCGTCTCTTCGAGCAAAGCCAGCAACAGCACCAGGAGATGATGAACCATGTCATCAATATGGGAAACCACCGTGAACCCTATCAACCACATTCCAAGTTATCTGAGTTACAGAAGACTCGCCCCTCAACTTTTGCTCACACCGACAGGCCACTGGAAGCCGATGATTGGCTTCGCGAGATTGAAAGGAAACTGATTATCGCTCAGTGCTCAGATCATGAGAAGGTGCTTTATGCACCACACTACCTTACTGGAGCAGCCGCAGCATGGTGGGAAAACTTCCTACACATGCACCCCAGGGAACACAACATCACCTGGGAAGAATTCAAGGAAGGCTTCCGTGGGGCACACATTCCCAGGAGCATCCTAAAGATCAAGAAGAGAGAGTTTGATGACCTGAAGCAAAGAGGCATGTCCGTCACAGAATACAACGGCCAGTTTACCCAACTGTCTCGCTATGCCTACGACGAGCACATGACAGAAAACAAGAAGATGGAAAAATTCCTGGACGGCCTGGCACCAGCACTGAGATGCCAACTGATTGTACACACCTTTCCGGATTTTAAGACGCTGGTGGACAAGGCCATCACCCTGGAGAATGAGCACTGTAGTCTGGAAGATATCCGCAAACGGAAGAGGGACAAGACGACTCTTGCCCGCAGCAACCGAGGCAAGACTGAGAGCCCAAGGACAAACGCAAGGAGATCCACGACTACTGAGCCAAGGCCCGTCGGACAGTTTCATGCCAGAGATAAGGAGTTCACATACCGTCCAGGGGTCACCTGCTATGCTTGTAGTCAACAAGGGCATTATGCTAAACAATGCCCGAAGCCAAGAGACACGGCACCCAAGCCGAACAATGGTGGGAACAATCCAGCCCCCAAGCGCAACAACTTTAACCCCAGCAGCAACCACAGGAAGGGTCACCTGAACCATGTGACCAGGGAAGAAGCGCAGAATGCCCCAGACATCGTGCTCGGTACGTTCCCTGTCAACACAGTACCTGCCACGGTTTTGTTTGACTCTGGAGCTTCCCATTCGTTTGTTTCGAAGAGTTTTGTTTCACAACACGGTTTTCCAATACTTCCCTTGGAAAAATCTATGATCATCAAGTCCCCCGGAAATAAGCAAATTGCTCAGGGTTACTGCCAAGGAGTGGTCATTGAGTTCGAAGGACTACCATTCCACGCGAATCTCATCGTGTTGGAAAGTCAAGGACTGGATGTCATTTTAGGAATGGACTGGTTAACCACCAACAAAGGATTCATCGACTGTTTCAATCGGACAGTGATTCTCACTCACCATCACGGCAAGACTATAAGAGTTTCCGCTCAAGAAAGGCCACGATCACAGAAACCAAAACTGAACAAGATGGACATCGCAGAATTAAGAAAAGTGCCAGTGGTATGCGAGTTCCCTGATGTGTTTCCGGAAGAACTACCAGGCATGCCACCAGACCGAGAGATCGAATTCAGCATCGAACTAGCACCTGGCACCGCTCCCATTTATAAGAAGCCGTATAGAATGGCACCCTCAGAATTGGTGGAGTTAAAGAAGCAGATAAAGGAATTGTTGGACAAAGGATTTATTCGAGCCAGCTCCTCACCATGGGGTTCGCCTGTGTTGTTCGCCAAAAAGAAGGATGGGACACTAAGGCTGTGCATAGACTATCGACCCCTCAATATGGTCACCATCAAAAACAAATATCCGATGCCACGAATAAATGATTTGTTTGACCAGCTCGCACAGGCCAAGGTATTCTCGAAAATTGATTTGAGATCGGGATATCACCAATTGAAGGTACGAACGGAAGATATTCCCAAGACAGCTTTCACTTCCAGATATGGGTTGTATGAGTTTACAGTGATGCCTTTTGGACTAACAAACGCCCCCGCATATTTCGTCCACCTCATGAACAAAGTGTTCATGAAATTCATGGACAAATTTGTGGTGGTATTCATTGACGACATTCTAGTTTACTCAAGGACACCAGAAGAACATGCTGAGCACCTCAGAATTGTTTTGGGAGAATTGAGGAAACACCAGTTGTACGCTAAATTTAGCAAATGCGAATTTTGGCTAAGACAAGTTGGTTTCTTGGGCCATATATTGGACCAAGAAGGCGTGGCCGTAGACCCAGAAAAAGTCAAGGCCATATTGGACTGGAAGCCACCCACGAATGTTACAGATGTGCGGAGTTTCCTAGGAATGGCCGGATATTACAGGAGATTTATTGAAGGATTCTCCACTGTGGCAAAACCTATAACACAGTTACTCAAGAAGGACAAGAAATTTGTATGGACAGAAGCATGCGAGCAGAGCTTCCAAGAACTCAAGAAGAAGCTAACAACCGCACCAGTCTTAACCGTACCAGACATACACAAGAGCTTTGAAGTGTATTGTGACGCGTCCCGAAAAGGTCTTGGATGTGTGCTAATGCAAGATGGCAAAGTTGTCGCATATGCCTCCAGGCAACTGCGAAAACATGAGGAAAATTACCCAACACATGACCTGGAGCTAGCAGCAGTTATACATGCACTCAAGGAGTGGAGGCACTTTCTGTTGGGAAATCGCTGTGAAATATATACAGACCATAAGAGCCTCAAATATATTTTCACACAGCCAGAGCTGAATTTACGCCAACGACGCTGGTTGGAACTGGTCAAGGACTATGACGTCGGTATTCACTACCACCCAGGGAAAGCAAATGTAGTGGCCGATGCCCTTAGTCGAAACCCCAGCCCGGACAGTGACGGTCAGCAAAGTTTGAGGCCTGAGTTTCAGCGAGAGTTCACTAGGCTCAACATGATGTTAGCCTCTGAGGGCACCGTATCGAACCTGGAGATACAACCCACCCTAGTGGAACAAATCAAGAAGGCTCAACAGGGACATCCAAGTATCGAAGGCATAAAGAAGAAAATGAACCGTAGTAAGACTTCAGAATTCGTCACGGACTGTGAAGGAACATTATGGTACCGGGACAGGCTTTGCGTACCTAACATTGAGGAACTCAAGCAACAGATCTTGACGGAGAGCCACACTGCTCCATACTCGATCCATCCTGGAGGAACCAAAATGTACAAGGACATTCAGGAAAGATTTTGGTGGCACGGTATGAAAAGAGATATAGCCACATTCATTGCTTGTTGCGATTCATGTCAGCGCATCAAGGCCGAGCACCAAAAGCCAGCAGGGCTACTCCAGCCTAACAGGATACCGGAGTGGAAATGGGATGAAATCGGAATGGACTTCATTGTCGGATTACCCCGATCACAGCGTGGAAATGACGCCATCTGGGTCATCACAGACCGACTAACCAAGGTTGCTCACTTCATTCCCGTGAAGACTACCTACTCCACACAAAGACTAGCAAAACTCTATCTCTCCCGTATAGTTTGCTTGCACGGAGTTCCAAAGACTATAATATCAGACCGAGGCACCCAATTCGTCTCCAAATTTTAGGATCACCTACAACAAGCTCTGGGCACGCAACTAGCTTTCAGTACAGCATACCACCCTCAGACTGATGGACAGACGGAACGTGTGAACCAGATCCTAGAGGATATGCTAAGAGCCTGCGTACTCACCTATGGATCCAGTTGGGAAGAGAGTTTGCCGTATGCCGAATTTGCTTACAACAACAGTTACCAAGCCAGCTTGAAAATGGCACCCTTTGAAGCGTTGTACGGGCGAAGGTGTCGTACCCCATTGAATTGGTCAGAAACCGGTGACAGCCGTATCTTCGGCCCAGACATGCTCAAAGAGGCCGAGGAGAAAGTTAAGCAAATCAGGGACAGACTCAAGACAGCACAGAGCCGCCAAAAGAGCTACTATGATCAGAAGCACCGTGAGGTCAGCTTTGAACCCGGTGATTCCGTATACCTCCGAGTATCTCCTATGAGGGGTCTGCAACGGTTCAAAATTAAGGGGAAGCTAGCCCCAAGGTTTATTGGACCATTTTGTGTAAAGGCACGAAGAGGCACGGTGGCCTACCAACTAGACCTCCCCAAGGAGCTGTCAGACGTCCATGACGTGTTCCACGTCTCACAGTTAAGAAAATGTGTGAGCAATCCAGAAAAACATGTACCTCATGAGGACATTGATATGCAACCAGATCTCACCTACAGAGAAAGGCCAGTAAAGGTTTTAGAAGAGTCTGAACGGAGGACCCGTCAGAGAACGACATGATTTTTCAGGGTTCAGTGGAGCAACCACACTGAGGATGAAACCACATGGGAGAGGGAAGATTTCCTCCGAGCAGAGTATCCATATCTATTTGAGGATCAGCCGAAATCTCGAGGACGAGATTTTCCTAAGGGGGTAGGTGTTGTGACACCCAAGTTTTTATTTGGATTTTTTTTCAAAAAAAGATTTCTATTTTGACTTGAGGGGAGCAATTTAAATTTTTCTTTAAGAGAACTCTCCCTCTCATATATTTTTTTCTTATGGCAAAAGTTTTGTTTGGATTAACCCAGGATCTGCCTTTGGTCTTGGAAGTTCTTAATTTTCATTTGGACTCAAAACAAAATGTTTTTCATTTGGGAAAATAACTTCTGAAAATCTTGTTGAATTTGCACTATGGCTTTTGAGAAGTCTTTTACCACTTCCAACTTTCCCTTCTTACCATGACATTTGTGCAAATCCTCTCCCCAAATCCTTCCCTCACCTTTGGATCATGTTTTACACCTAATCCAGCAAGTTGAACCTCCCCATGTGATTATTCCCATTCAAATTTCATTCAAACAAATTTCTGCCTTCTATTCTACTACTTGGAGATTTACAAAGGAACTCCATTTTCTGTTTGGACTTTTACCACCAAACTTCTTTCCCCTCCTAGTCCTTTGAACCCTCAACCTGGAACCATGAAGATCCACTAGTCTTCAGTTCAAAAATTTCAAACTACCCCTGCTGCAAGTTTGGACCAGATTTGGCAAATTTGGTGAAATTCATTCAAAACCTTCTCCAAAAATTCCAAGTAAATTCAGACAGCCCCTGGGTGCTTTGAGTGATCATATCACCAAGTTACAGCTCTAGAAAAATTTATCTCATAGCCAAAACCTTTTGTCGAACACCTGCAGTGCACTGTCTTTGTCAAAGTTCAGAAAGTTCAGAGATTTAGTTCAGTGCTCACTGTCGTTTTCTTCAGAGATGGACATCGATCTCGCCAGTGCCACCGCGTCGCCTTGCTCCTCGTCCTCGCCCCCTTGTTCCTGCACCGCACGAGTGCCTGGCACCTTGCGGGCGTCGGCGACGAGCAGCAGAAGGTGCGCCACCCCGTGACCAACGCAGGCGGCGGCTTTGCGGGCGCCAGCGGGAGACACGGCGCCGACGACGCCACCCAGCGCCGCCCAAACCACCGGAGCTCGCCGCGTGGCCTTCCACTCCCCCGAACGCGCTGCCGCTCTCGTCGTGAACCGCAGGGCGCGGAGCGCGCTCTCTGCCGCCGTTGAGCCCGTGCAGTCACCTCACCGTGGACCGATGCCATTACGCCAAGACCGACCCCGTTTAGCTGCAAATCGAGTCCAGTAACATCCACTGGTGCTGCCCGACCGCTCAAATCCCCTACCAACCCACTGCTCCGCCGTAATCGCTCGCCGGAGATTCACCGTTCACGGCCATCCCGTCGATCTGCCTATAAATAGGGGCCCCGAGCTTCAACTCGAGCACCCACCAGCCCTGCACTCCCCCTAGAGCACGCCTAGCCACTGGAAGAGCCCCGAGGAGGTCTCCTTCCTCGACTCCGGCCGCCGCGACCCGCCACGGGATCCAGCCCAATTCGCCCCCGTGTGTGCTCCTCCGCCTCCATTCTCTTGCCAGTAGCTTCACCATGCATCCCTCTTTCTGACCCGCACTTCAATTTGAAGCTTGCAGCCCTCCACCGGAGTTCCCCATCCTCACCCGAGCCGCCGTCCGCCGGAGAAAGTGTCGCCGTCGACGTGGTGCTCCCCGTTGGACGAGTCCACCACCCACCGACGCGGAAGAGGACGCTGAAGCTCTTGGTACCCTCCGTTTCTCCTAACTCGCCGTGGTTCGACGCCGGCGTCCACCGCAGTCTTCGGGCGCCGGCGAGCTTTTCAAACCCGACATGTGAACCCCGCATGTCAGCCTCTGTTCTTTTATTCGCGAACCGTTTTCTGTTGGCGCCTTCGGGCAAAATACGTTTCCTCCCTTGCGCTTGCGCATTCCCAGCCGAAGCGTTTTCTGTTTTCTCAGTTAAAACCCTGGAACTTTTTTGTTTCATTACAGATAAGTCCCTGGACAGAAACCTTTATAACTTTTTAATAAAAAGGTATTTTTGAGTGATTCTTTTTCTGACAATCTTCAAATTTTGTCTAGTTTTTTATGGGATTTATTTGAAAAATAATTGGAAAAGTTTCTGTGTATGTGTTGGTTTTCACGTTAGTGCCCGTCTCGTGATTTGCCGTAGGTTCCGGGAGGGGTGACGGAGCCGCGAACTTCGCCGAGCTAGACTCCGACTTCTCCGAACCAGGCAAGCATGTTTGGACATTTGATATGGCAGATGTTTTGCATGTTCATGTGAAAGTCTGTGCGTGGCATGTGAGTGTCGATAAATACCGCGTCGCTCGTAAGGCAACGACCCAGTTGTTCCGAAGTTGTGATGACCTCTGATGAGAGGTGGCCTAATCATGTGATGACATGAAGGGCATCAAGGTGGTACTGTTGTAGCATGCCAGCCTTGCGTCATCCGACTCTCTGCGACGTTAACGTGGTTGGAGCTACGTTGTCGTTCTTTTCCCGCATGTTCCGAAGTTGCGATGATCTCTGATGAGAGATGGCCTAATCATGTGATGACATGAAGGGCAGCAAGGTGGTACTGTTGTAGCATGCCAGCCTTGCGTCATCCGACTTTTTCGACGTTAACATGGTTGGAGCCGTGTTACCGTCCCTTCCCTTTTCCGTGCTACCACATGTCTCATTGCCAGGATGCGGTTTAGTAAGTTGGTAACCTCTTTCCGTGTACACACCAAACAGAGAGGCCGGGATGATGGTACCTTGGCCCAGGATTAAAGCCAGTCATTCGGTCAGGGGGCATGGGTGTTTCCGATTGGGACCGAGAGGGGGGCACCCCCTTAGAGCGCGCGTATATAAATTTGATCCCATGCTACGCGAGGTTGTAGCCTCCCCGTCTCAAGGTTTTTCTTGAACGTCGCCGAGGGTGATCCCTGGCTTCGGATGGTTGAATTGGGTGTGTACTGGTTAGACGTGTTTCCTCCAAAACACCGCAGACGGAACTAGTCCCCGTGACTACTGAAATCCGTTGGCTGTGGTTAAGTACAAACTCTCCAGAGTCAATTCTTTCCAAATCATCGTATCCATGATCAGTAGTGTAAACATTATATCCATATCTATCCGTGTGAAAAACTTGTCCCCGGTGAACAAGCTCAAGTGGTAAAATTTCAGATTTATTGTTATTCCAGTGGATGGACTAACTTTATTTTGTGTCTCATGCTTGTGATAATTTATGTCTCCGAACTGTTGTAATAATGAGATGTGATATAAGCCCTTTAGGTGACGTCGCGCAGACGTCCGACTGTGGCGTATACTCGTTTCTCACTTCCGATATAAGCCCTTTATGTGATGTCGCTCAGACGTCCGACTGCGGCATGCACTGTCTTTACTTTCTGTTATAAGCCCTTTATGTGGTGTCGCCCCGACGCCCGACTGTGGCATTATTATTCTGCATTTACCTCTCGAGGAGTCTTTCAGACACTCGTTTGGCACCCGCATTATTATTCCGCATTTTCCGCTCGAGGAGTCTTTCAGACACTCGTTTGGCACCCGCATTATTATTCCGCATTTTCCGCTCGAGGAGTCTTTCAGACACTCGTTTGGCACCCGCATTATTATTTCGCATTTTCCGCTCGAGGAGTCTTTCAGACACTCGTTTGGCACCAGTATTACTATTCTGCAGTTTCCGCTCGAGGCGTCATTCAGACCCTCGCTTGGCACCCAGTATTTATTTATGTCTAATCGCACTGGTTAACTTATTCATGTGCTTCATGTTTACATTTGTTATACCTTATGTCCGAACTGTCTTGCGAGTACTTTCATAGTACTCACCTGGCTTGTTGTTTTGGCCAGATGTTGACGAAGGTGATCTCTTGGATGAAGAGTTTGATAGCGCGTCCGACGCCTAGAGGAGTCCCAGTCAGTCCCGCGCGATCCCGGATATTGGTCACTTGTATTGTATACGCTTCCGCCACCCGCAATAAGTCTTCTCGAGCCTCACGCTCGATGAGTTGTAGTATTCTGGAATCATATCACTCGCTTCGTGATGATATTTCCACCACCGTTATTATCGTGAGTTAGAAGTTTGCCACCCTATCCGCCGTATTGTTTTATCGGCGTGCCTGTAATAAATTATTGGGCAGTCTCTGCTCAACCTTGTGTTAGATTTAGTACTCCTGGTATTTTTCTTCTGTGACCAAGATTATTGTCTACCAGTGAGAAGGAATTCTTCTTCGCTGGTCCGTAAAAGGGATTGGTCTCTCAATAATTATTTTATTGAAAAACCGGTCGTGACAATCCACCCTGGAGGAACCAAAATGTACAAAGACATACAGGAAAGATTTTGGTGGCACGGTATGAAAAGGGATATAGCCGCATTCATTGCTTGTTGCGATTCTTGTCAGCGCATAAAAGCCGAGCATCAAAAGCCAGCAGGGCTACTACAGCCAAACAGGATACCTGAGTGGAAATGGGATGAAATTGGAATGGACTTCATCGTCGGACTACCTCGATCGCAACGCGGAAATGATGCCATATGGGTCATCACAGATAGGCTAACCAAGGTAGCACATTTCATTCCCGTGAAGACGACCTACTCCACTCAAAGGCTAGCTAAGCTTTATCTCTCCCGTATAGTTTGTCTGCATGGAGTCCCAAAGAGTATAATATCTGACCGAGGCACTCAATTTGTCTCTAAATTCTGGGATCACTTACAACAAGCTCTGGGCACGCAACTAGCATCCAGTACAGCGTACCACCCTCAGACTGATGGACAAACGGAACGCGTGAACCAAATCCTAGAGGACATGCTGAGAGCCTGTGTGCTCACCTATGGATCCAGTTGGGAAGAAAGTTTGCCGTATGCCGAGTTTGCTTACAACAACAGTTACCAAGCCAGCCTACAAATGGCACCTTTTGAAGCATTGTACGGACGGAGGTGTCGTACTCCACTAAATTGGTCAGAAACAGGGGACAGTCGTATCTTCGGCCTAGACATGCTCAAGGAAGCCGAGGAGAAAGTTAAACAAATCAGGGACAGACTCAAGACAGCTCAAAGCCGACAAAAGAGCTATTACGATCGAAAACACCGTGAGGTCAGCTTTGAACCCGGTGATTACGTATACCTACGAGTGTCTCCTATGCGGGGCCTGCAACGGTTCAAAATTAAAGGGAAGCTAGCCCCGAGATTTATTGGACCCTTCTGTATAGTTGCACGAAGAGGCACAGTAGCCTACCAGCTAGACCTACCCAAAGAGCTGTCAGACGTCCACGACGTGTTCCACGTCTCACAGTTGAGGAAATGTGTGAGCAACCCGGAGAAGCATGTATCTCATGAAAACATTGATGTGCAACCAGACCTCACCTACAGAGAGCAGCCAGTAAAGATATTGGAAGAGTCTGAAAGGAGAACCCGCCAGAAAACAACAAAAAATTTCAAGGTTCAGTGGAGCAATCACACCGAGGATGAAGCAACATGGGAGAGAGAGGATTTTCTTCAGGCAGAGTACCCACATCTATTTGAGGATCAGCTGAAATCTCGGGGACGAGATTTTTCCTAAGGGGGTAGGTGTTGTGACACCCAAAAAAATTTATTTGGCTTTTTCAAACTTTTATTTGATTTGAGGGAGGTTATTTAAAAAATTTCTTCTAAAGAACTCTCCCTCTCAAAAAATTTCTTTTATGACAAGTATTTTGTTTGGATTCACCCAAGACTTGATTTTTGGTCTTGGAGGTTTTTCCATCTTATGTGGACTCAACACAAATGTTTTTCATTTGGGGAAAGTTTTTGAAAATCTTTTAAAATAGCCTATGGCATTTGGAGTGATCCTTTTCCCTTTCAAAAACTCCTCTTGCCATGACATGAGTGGAAATCCCCTCCCAAAAGCCATCTCCCATCTTTGTGTCAAGATACACTTCAAATCCAGCAAGTTGAACCCCCCCATGATTTTTCTTCCATTTATTTCTTATCAAAAATATTTTTCTGCCCTCTACTTTGGCTCTTGGAGATTTACAAAGGAACTGCCTTTTCTCCTTTGAGTTTTGCCTCCAAACCATCTTCCCTGGCTAGTCCTTAGAGCCCTCAACCAAGATCCATGATGATCCACTGGTCTCCAGTTCAAAAATTTCAAATTGTGCTTGCTGCAAGTTTGGACCATATTTGCCAAATTTGATGAAATTCAATTGTTTTCTCCTCCTAAAAATCTGAGAAAATTCAGGCAGCCTCTGGATGCATTGAGAGGTCACCTCACCAAGTCCCAGCTCCAGAATTTTTTTTCTTCATGCCAAATCATTTCGTCGAACACCTGAAGGGCACTGTTACTGTCAAGTTCAGAAGTTCAGAGATACAGTTTCAGTGAGCCACTGTCGTTTTCTTCAGAGCCCCTTCTCGATCTCGCCAGTGGCCGCGGTGGCGTCGTGCGCCTTGTGCTTCCTTCTTATCCCTGCGCCGCACGATCGCCTGGAAGCTTGCGGGCGTCGGCGACGAGCACGAGGAGGTGCGCCACCCCATGAGCGACGGCTGCAGCGCCCTTTGCGGCTGCCAGAGAGAGGCTCAATGTTGGACAGCGCCGTCCAGCGCCGCCCAAGCCACCAGAGGCCACCGCGTGGCCATCCACTCACCCGTGCACGCTGCAGTCTGTCGTCGTGAACTGGTAGGCGCGGAGCGCGCTCCCTGCCGCCGTCGTGCCCATACGGCCGTTCCGTCGAGGACCGGCGCATTACACCTAGCCCGACCGAGGTTTAGCGGAGGAACGGCACCAGTGATCCTCCCTGATGGTGCCTAGCCTCCTAAACCCCCCGCCCAACCTCTGCCTCACCGTAATTGCTCACCGGAGCTATCCCGTTCACGGCCACCCCCTCGGATCGCCTATAAAAGGAGGTCCCAAGCTCGAACTCGAACCCGCACCACCTCTACACACCACCAGTACCACGCCAAGCCACTGGAAGAGCCCCGAGGGAGTCTTCTTCCCCAACTCCGGCCGCCTCGACCCGCTTCGGGATCCAGCGCGATTCACTCCCGTGCGTGCACCCCCACCCCTCAACTCTTGCCAGTAGTCTCCTAATGCATCCACTCTTCTGACCCGCGCATCAATTTGAAGCTTGCAGCACCCACCGGAGCATTCCACCATCGCCCGAGCCACCGTCCGCCGGAGATAGTGTCGCCGTCGACGTGGTGCTCTCCGACGGCCAAGTCCACCACCCACCGACGCGGAAGAACACCCTGAACCTGCTGGTACCCTCCGATCTCTCTGCCTCGCCGTGGTTCAACGCCGGCGACCACCGCAGCCTTCGGGCGCCGGCGAGCTCCGTTGGGAGTTTTGAACCTGACGGGTGGGACCCCCCCGACAGCCTCTCCTTTCTCCCTCGAACCGTTTTCTGAAAGCGCCTTCGGGCAAAATGTGTTTTCTCTTTGGGCTGGCGCATTTCATACCGAACCGTTTTTTGTTTTCTCAAACAAGTCCCTGGATCTTTTCTGTTTCATCACAGATCAGTCCTTGGACTAAAACCCTTATATCTTTTTAATAAAAGATGCTTTTTGATTGATTCTTTTTCTGTCAGTCTTATATTTTTGTCTAGTTTTTTATAGTATTTATTTGGAAAAAATTTGGAACAATTATTATGCACGCAACGATGTTCACGTTAGTGTACGGTTTCGTTATACCGTAGGTTCCGGAGGAGGTGACGGAGCCGCGAACTTCGCCGAGCTAGACTCCGAATTCTCCAAACCAGGAAAGCATGTTTGAACCTTTGATATGATAGGTGTTTTGCATGTTTGCTTGAATGGTTTGTGCATGGCATATGAGCATCGGTGAGTATTACGTTGCATGCAAGGCAACTAACCCTGTGTTTCGAAATTACTGTGATCTTTGATGAGAGATGACCTGATCCTGTGGTGACATGAAAGGTAGTAAGATGGTATTGTTGTAGCATGCCAGTCTTATGTCATCCGATAAACTCCGACGTTAACGTGGATTGAGTCACGTTACCGTTCTACCCCCTTTCATGCCGCCACATGTTTTCTGCAAAGAATACGGTTTAGTAAGTTGTTAACCTCTTTCCTTGTACACACCAAATAGAGGGGCCGGGATGAGGGTTCCATGGCCCTGGATTAAAGCCAGTCATCCGATCAGGGAGCATGGGTGTTTCCGGTTGGGACCGAGAGGGGGGCACCCCTTAGAGCGCGCGGTATAAATTTGATCCCATGCTACGCGAGGTTGTAGCCTCCCCGTCTCAAAGTTTTTCTTGAACGTTGCCGAGGGTGATTCCTGGCATCGGAATGTTGGATGGGTGTGTACTGGTTAGATGTGTTTCTCCTAAAACACCGTAAACGGAACTAGTCCCTTGTGACTACTGAAATCCGTTGGCTGTGGTTAAATAGTACAAACTCTGCAGAGTCAAATCCTTCCGAGTCATCATGTCCAAGGTCAAGGACCATGGCCAGTATATCCATATCCATGTCAGTCTCTATGTCAGTCTCCGTGGAAAATCCCCGGTGAACAAGCTTGAGTGGTAAACCCGGTTAAATTGTTATTCCTGTGGATGGACTAACCTTTTATTTATCTCGTACCTGTATATTCCCTTGAAATGATTTAAATTCATGAGCTACTGAAATATTAAGTTATGAAATATAAGCCCTTTATGTGATGTCGCTTAGACGTCCGACTGTGGCACTCTCGTTGTTTACTTTTGATATAAGCCCTTTATGTGACGACTGTGGCACTCTCGTTGTTTACTTTTGATATAAGCCCTTTATGTGATGTCGCTCAGACGTCCGACTGAGGCACGCTCGTTATTTACTTTTGATATAAGCCCTTTATGTGATGTCGCTCAGACGTCCGACTGTGGCACGCTCGTTATTTACTTTTGATATAAGCCCTTCACGTGATGTCGCTCAGACGTCCGACTGTGGCACGCACTGTCATTTATTTTCCATTATAAGCCCTTTATTTGGTGTCGCCTTGACGCCCGACTGCGGCATTGTTATTTCATTTGTATCCTTTCGAGGAGTCATTCAGACACTCGATTGGCCTTCAGTATTACATTGGGATTTCGGGAGGACTACCGCCCGACTTCCCTTTTATTTCCCATACATTGCTATCTCATTGTCTGAGTGTGCTCTATTAACCTATTCATTTGCATCATGTTTACATCCGTTATATCTTATGTTCGAACTGTCTTGCGAGTACTTTCATAGTACTCCCCTAGCTTGTTGTTTTGGCTAGATGTTGACGAAGGCGATCTCATGGATGAAGAGTTTGATAGTGAGTCCGACGCCTAGAGGAATCCCAGTCAGTCCCGTGCGATCCTGGATTTTGGTCACTTGTATTATATGCGCTTCCGCCACCCACAATAAGAATAATCGAGCCTCACTCCGACGCTCGAAGAGCTGTTAGATTCAAGAGTCATGTCACCCACTTCACTGTGACATATCCACCACCGCTTTTATTGGGAGTCAGTAGTTATGCCACCCTATCCGTCTTTATGTATTATCGGCGTGCTTGTAATAAATTGTTGAGCCGTCTCCGCTCAACCTTGTATTATATTTTAGTACTCCTGGTTTTTCTTCTGTGATCAAGAAATTGTCTACCAGTGAGGAGGATTCTTCTCTACTGGTCCGTAAAAGGGATCGGTTTCTCAATAAATATTTTTATTGGAAAACTGGTCGTGACAGCCGGGCGGCCGAGGATCCCATTGCAGGGCAAAGGGATCTCGGCCACGTCGAAGATGATCCTCTCCGTCCTGTAGTTCAACTCTCCTCCAAACGTCATGGGCAGTGTGACCTTCCCCTTCGGCTGGCTCCTCCCCGGATTGACCCCTTGAAACGTGCCCGTTTCTTTGAGGTCTCCATCAGGAATTTGCAGCCTTTTGATCACGACAGGCGAGATCAAGTTCAGGCCGGCCCCGCCGTCAACCAACATCTTGTTCACCTTGAGGTTGCGTATCGTTGGCAAGACCAACAATGGAAAACACCCGACCATGGTTGTGCGGTCAGGGTGGTCCTTGGCGTCAAAGATGAGGGGCATGCTGGACCACTTCAGCGGCTTGTGAGCGTCAAACGACGGCTCCGCTGCTGTAATCTCACGCGCCCACTATTTGAGCTGGCGGTGAGAAGTATGCAACGAGGCGCCACCATCGACGCACATGGCCTCCATAGCCTTCTGGAACTCTTGCTCACCGGACTCGTCGTCCTCATCGTGATTATCGTCTTCTTGTTTCCTGTCACGGCCCCGGGCGGGCCTCTCTTGCTGGTTGTCTTTGCCGGGGCGGCTTCCTTAGCCACCACGCTTCTTGCCGGATCCCTCGGCACCGTCCTGACCTTTCTCCTTGTCCCACCTCTCGTACTCAGCTTTTTGCTTCTCAGCAAGCAGCTCGACTTGTCGGCAGTTCTAGAGGTCGTGGCCCTTGGTGCGGTGGATCTTGCAGTATTGCTTGCTGGAGCCCCCTGGCTTGTCGGCAGCTGCTAAGGCCCGGCAAGCGGCACACCCGGCAATCTCCTTGCCGGGGCCGTCTGCCTTGACCTTCTTGGCAGCGCCGGTGTCGTCAGACCCCTCGATGGCAAGCACGGCCTTGCCCTTGCGTTTCCTGTTGCGACGCCGGCCCTTCTTCGTCGGGGTGGCGGCGTCTTCGTTAGTAGAGTCGGTTTCCGCACCGGCGTCTTCGCCGGGGTACTTCCTTCCCTCTTCGGCTCGAGCGCACCTATCGGCCAGAACGTAGAGCTCGGCCACATCCTTAAC
Organism: Aegilops tauschii subsp. strangulata; assembly: GCF_002575655.3. Lineage (NCBI taxonomy): Eukaryota > Viridiplantae > Streptophyta > Magnoliopsida > Poales > Poaceae > Aegilops > Aegilops tauschii. The sequence continues at coordinate 118,547,581 of NC_053039.3, read as the reverse complement.
CTTGGTCATCGCCAGCTCTTCGCGCATCTTGCGGTTGCGCACGTTCTGATGGAACACGCCACATCGGCTGGATGAACGTCGGGGATGTTGTACTGCACCCGGCTGAATCTCTGGATGTACTTGCGCAGGGTTTCCCCTTCCTTCTGGGAATGATGTGCAGATCACTGGCCTGGCCATGAGCTTGGTGGCCTCCTGTGAAGGTGCCAACGAACTCACGGCAGAGATCCAACCAAGAAGAAATGGAATCCGCCGGCAAGTGCATCAACCAAGACATAACATTGGGCTTCAGTGCCAGCGGGAAATAATTGGCAAGCACCTTGTCGTCGCGAGCTCCAGCCGCCTGCATCGCGATGGTGTAGATGCTGAGGAATTCGGACGGATGGGTCTTGCCAGTGTACTTCTCGCCGATGTCAGGCTTGAACGTGCGGTGGGACGGCCACTAGAACTGACGCAGCTCACGGGTAAAGGCTGGGTAGCCCACCTCGTAAGGCAGGCCGCCGGAGCCCCCCGGTGCTGGGTGGTCCATAGCGGATCCCGCCCGCTTGTCTGACTAGTGGCGTGCATCACGTCGGCGCTCAATAGTGGTCCGAGCATCTTCGTGAGCTCGTTCTCGAAGAACTTGGCGCTGGTCGTGGCGAGTCCACGGGTCGGACGACGCTATAGAGATGTTATCGCAAGCATCGTCCCGACGGGCAGACGCCCGTGGCGGCTGGCGAGGAGGAGGAGAGTGCACCGTGGCCGCAGCTCCCTCGGTCCTCCCAGCGCCAGCATGTGGTGGCTCGGTGGAGCGCCGACCCGAGGGCCCCATCGGTCGCGGATCGTCTTTGTTGGCGACGGCGACGAGGCTCCTGATGGTGGGCCTCCACTCATCGAGCTTCTCTACAGCCGGAGGGAAGTCGAGGAGCAGCTGCGCACGCGCCAAAGCTTCTGCTGGCGTGGGCAGCGGCGACAACTGCGTGGATCGCGGCGCGCTTCGACTTCTAACCACGTTAGAAGGAGCTCCGTCACGACCCAGCGGCTGCGTGCCATTTTCGCCAGCATTTCGGCGGGCAGGCTGAACTCCTTCATCCCGCGGACGACGCACAGAGCTCTTCCCACGGTGGTGCCCAGGGTCACCGTCGTGGTGACACTGCTCGTCGCGCACACCATGGGAAGAGCGCGCAGTGGTCGCCGGCGTGGGCGTCTTGGAGGTCGCTGCGCCGCCCGAGGGTGGCACAACGACACTCCTGGAGGGCCCCGCGCCGCCTGCGGGGGCCCCAGCTCCGTCTTTGGATCTGGCAACGTGCGGCCGATCGTCCGGCGCACGGACGATGCTGCTCGCCAGGCTCTGACTGCTAGAGCGATGCTAGTGCTCGCGGACCGCGGCTCGGGCCCTGTCCGCGACCGGCCCACTGCTCGCCCGCACTGGCATGGGCCGTTCGGCTCCCAACGAGCCGACCGTCGCGGCCGTCTTCTTCTTGGGAGCCATGGCGATGAAGAACTGCTAAGCTAACTACTAGACCAGAGTCTCACAATTGCGCCCCTACCTGGCGCACCAAAGATGTCGGTGTGGAATGACACCTATGGGATCACAAGAATCCCTACTTCGGTTGCCGGGGCGCAGGGTTGCGAGAAGAGCAGGATTGGTTGTCAACACAAGGATCGTTTACCCAGGTTCGGGCCGCGAGGACGCGTAAAACCCTAGTCCTGCTTTGGTGGGTGTACTTCAGAGAGTTCTTGATCTCTCGAACTAGCTACGGTGGGGTGCGTGGTCCCAAAGAGCCGAATCCTTCTCCAGTATGCCATGGGCCTCCTTTTATAGTCGAAAGGGGCTGCCATAGTGGCATACATGAGGTGGAAAGGCGTACAGTATTGCGAGCTTATCGCTCGTATTACAGGACAAGACGCATTTAATGCGCCGCTGAGGTGTCCCCTAGCTTTATCGGGGACGGGGGCGAGGCCCGTCCCGTCCATCGCCGCTCCTCCTCGCTTCGACACGCGCCCTGGCCAGTGATGCATGCGGTGCCATGTAGGCAGGCAGGCAGCTGAGGTGGTGCGGTGGTGGAGCCTCCACGAAGATCTGCATGCCGCCACGCAGGTGCTTGACGAGTTGGCCCGGGAGCTGCATGTTGCCACGCAGGTGCCTGCTTAGCTGGTTGAGCTGGCAGCTGCATGCGAACGGTGGTGGAAACTTGGTTGGTGTGGGCCTGGCAGTGGCCCTGCTGGCGTTCTCGGTGAGAGCCTTACTGGGTGGCCCGGCAAGGGTCTTGCCGTGGCGCGCTATCTTGGGTGGGTTATACGTAGAAGAGCACCAGCAACAACTACAACAACAACTAGCTCAAATTAGCCCGAACTAGCTCAAACTAACTGTAACCCTTGGATACAACAGCAGTTAACCAGCCGATAATTTGTAAGAATGCACTAAACTCCTTCCGGCCCATAATATAAGATGTTAATTCATCTAATATGTGAGTATATTGGATGTTATAAGACACTCCCTCCATTCCTAAATATTTGCCTTTTTAGAGATTTCAAATGGACAACCACATACGGATGTATATAGACATATTATAAAAGAGTGTTGTACTACATCATTGTGCAATTGCTGCTTAGCTTCTAATATTAACTTGTTGCTTTTAGGTACATATGTCATTGGTAAAGATCCGCGCTTCGACCCTTTCTGCTTATGGGGAAATGAGATATCGATGAACCAGCATCAAGTGAGGAAGCTGATAAAGATTATTAGTAAAATGGGTCCAAAGATGGCAATTAAACTATTTGTCTACACTTTATCCAAGACAACAGCGAACTGCAGTATGGTAAGTAAGAACTTTGCAGCCTTCTTTTTACTGCCCATAATAAGTTGTGTTAGATGACAATGTCTGAATCTTTTTCCTTTGCAGTGGTTGCCAAAGCAGTTTACTCAAGATTACCTCTCAAACTACATGATTGGTGGGCATGCAAAGGTTAAAGTATTTCTACCATAACACGATGATTATCTAGATGTTTTCATGAAGACCGTGAAGGATGGGCGGTCGGCCATCACAAGGGGTTGGACTAGACTCGTGCGTGCCTTCTGCATGGAGGAGGGCACAATATGGGCATTCCGCTTCACCTTGTTCAGCAACCAGAATAAATTTCGCCTCTTTCTTTACCGTCTTTAATAGTACAAGTGTACAACTGTGGTTCATCATTCTTTATTTGGTTCTTATGTAATTCTTGAACATATGTACCTATGAATCGAATAATGCATTGGTTGTTTGAACCTGATGGATATGAATAAAGTTGTAGCATACATTCAAATTCAAATCCGGTACAATTTGAAAAAGCAGCAATTAAATTACGATGAAATTACGCTCTCCAGGTTGTTACGGCACACACGGTTGGTAAAACACAAACGTTTGCGATATGCACCATAATCCGAGACGGTTCACAGAGAGGAAACGTGTGCAAGCATGCACACAGTTGCCGTTTGCATAGCATGTGCGATGTCAGACAATATCACAAACGGTGCGGGCAAACTAAACGTTTGTGTTAGTTGCCTTATCGTACACGATTCACAACCATGAACTATTTCTGATGAAGTATGCATCGTAAACGTTGCAGCACAGAATAGCATGTGCGATAGTTGTCGTGTACGACGATGTTACGACGGTCCGACGTTTCGTAATCCTGTCCGACACTCGTACGACGATTAGCTAATCCTCTTAACAGTGAACTGTTTGTGATGGGCCGCGCATCATACACGTTCTATAATAGTGAACCATTTGTGATGGGCCGCGCATCATAAACGTAGCACCACAGAATACCGACTGCGATGACAATGCGAGCAGAAACTAGGAGTACTGTAGGGGCCCTATCCCCGACGGTTTCTGGGTCGTGTGGGCAGGACCCCCCTATCGCCCACACTCACTTGGCGACGGTTCCAAATGCCGTCCCGGAAAGGGGTTAAAAAACGTTTGTTTAGCACCGACGTGCACCAGTGCTAGCCTCCCCGGCAACGGTGCCAGAAAAGAGCTTAACTGACGGGGTGTGAGTGCCGCTTACCTAGCCTCCCCGGCAATGGCACCAGAAAAGAGCTTGTTGTCTACTACGCAACCTTCTTCTTGTAGACTCATGCTGGGCCTCCAAGCGCAGAGTTTTGTAGGATAACAACAAATTTCCCTCAAGTGGATGACCTAAGGTTTATCAATCCGTGGGGGGCGTAGGATGAATATGGTCTCTCTCAAACAGTCGTGCAACCAAATAACAAAGAGTCTCTTGTGTCCCCAACACACCCATGCAAGTTATTTGAGTCTTCTTTGATCTCTTATATGCATGATTGCATATAGCCTCATATTTCTTCTCCGATATTTGGGTTTTGTTTGGCCAACTTGATCTATTTATCTTGCAATGGGAAGAGGTGCTTTGTGATGGGTTCGATCTTACAGTGCTTGATTCGAGTGACAGAAGGGGAACCGACACATATGTATCGTTGCTATTAAGGATAACAAGATGGGGTCTATTTCTAAATAAATAGATCTTGTCTACATCTTGTCATCATTCTTATTGCATTACTCCGTTTCTCCATGAACTTAATACAATAGATGCATGCTGGATAGCGGTCAATGTGTGGAGTAATAGTAGTAGATGCAGGCAGGAGTCGGTCTACTAATCTTGGACGTGATGCCTATATAATGATCATTGCATGGATATCGTCATGATTATTGCAAGTTTTATCAATTCCCCAACAGTAATTCATTTACCCACCGTTTGCTATTTTTCTCGAGAGAAGCCACTAGTGAAATCCACGGCCCCCGGGTCTCTTCCTTATTATATTTGCCTTTGCGATATATTTTTATTTACTTTTCTTTTCAGATATATATTTCCAAAAAACCCCAAAAATTCCTTGCTGCACTTTGATGTCTACTACGCAACCTTCTTCTTGTAGACTCGTGTTGGGCCTCCAAGCGCAGAGTTTTGTAAGACAACAGCAAATTTCCCTGAAGTGGATGACCTAAGGTTTATCAATCTGTGGGAGGCATAGGATGAAGATGGTCTCTCTCAAACAACCCTACGAACAAATAACAAAGAGTCTCTTGTGTCCCCAACACACCCAATACAATGGTAAATTGTATAGGTGCACGAGTTCGGCGAAGAGATGGTGATACAAGTGCAATATGGATAGTAGATATAGGTTTTTGAAATCTGAAAATATAAAAACAGCAAGGTAGCAACTAACAAAAGTGAGCGAAAATGGTATTGCAATGCTTAGAAACAAGGCCTAGGTTTCATACTTTCACTAGTGCAAGTTCTCTCAACAATGATAACATAATTAGATCATATAGCAATCCCTCAACGTGCAACAAAGAGACACTCCAAAGTCACTAATAGCGGAGAACAAACAAAGAGATTATTGTAGGGTACGAAACCACCTCAAAGTTATTCTTTCTGATCGATCTATTGGGCTATTCCTATAAGTGTCAGGAAAAGCCCTAGAGTTCATACTAAAATAACACCTTAAGACATACATCAACCAAAACCCTAATGTCACCTAGATACTCCAATGTCACGACAAGTATCCGCGGGTCTGATTATACGATATGCATTACACAATCTCAGATTCATCTATTCAAACCAACACAAAGAACTTCAAAGAGTGCCCCAAAGTTTCTACCGAAGAGTCAAGAAGAAAATGTGTGCCAACCCCTATGCATAAGTTCACAAGGTCACAGAACCCGCAAGTTGATCACAAAAACATACGTCAAGTGGATCACGTGAATATCCCATTGTTACCACAGATAAGCACATCCAAGACATACATCAAGTGTTCTCAAATCCTTAAAGACTCAATCCGATAAGATCACTTCAAGGGGAAAACTCAATCCATTACAAGAAGGTAGAGGGGGAGAAACATCATAAGATCCAACTATATAGCAAAGCTCGCGGTGCATCAAGATCGTGCCAAATCAAGAACACGAGAGAAAGAGATCAAACACATAGCTACCAGTACATACCCTCATCCCCGAGGGTGAACTACTCCCTCCTCATCATGGAGAGCGCCGAGATGATGAAGATGGCCACCGGTGATGGTTTCCCCCTCCGGCAGGGTGCTGGAACATGGTCCCGATTGGTTTTTGGTGGCTACAGAGGCTTGCGGCGGCGGAACTCCCGATCTAGGTTTATTTCTGGGGGTTTTGGTATTTATAGGAATTATTGGCGTCGAGAACAAGTCAGGGGGTCAATGAGGAGCCCACAAGGTCGGAGGGCGCGCCCTAGGGGGCTGGGGGCGCCCTCCACCCTTGTGGAGGCCTCGTGGCTCTTCTGGCCCAACTCTTTTGCTTTGGGGGATTCTTCTAGTCCATAAAAAATCACTGTAAATTTTCAGGTCAATTAGACTCCGTTTGATATTCCTTTTCTGCAAAACTCAAAAACAATAAAAAACAGAAACTGAGGGTAGTGTTGCGTGATTCTCCTACTGGTTCGTTCACGTAGTGTTGCGTGATTCTCCTACTGGTTCGATAACCTTAGTCTCATCACTGAGGGAAATACCTACCGTTGTTGTGCTGCATTATCCCTTCCTCTTTGGGGAAATACCGACGTAGTTCTAGCAGATATCAAAAGGAATTTCTGGCGCCGTTGCCGGGGAGACATCATCAACATCTACCAGGTTCCTAATCACAAATATCATCTCCTTGCAATTTACATTATTTGCCATTTGCCTCTCGTTTTCCTCTCCCCCACCTCAGAAAAATTGTCGTTTTATTTGCCCTCTTTTTTGTTTGTCCTTTTCTTGCCGGATCTGTTTTTGAGTGCAATCTTGTTGTGTAGTCACCATGACTCAAGGGAACACCAAGTTGTGTGATTTCTCCAATACCAACAACAATGATTTATTGGCACTCCGATTGCTCCTCCCGCCACTAGTGCGGAGTCTTGTGATATTAATACTGCTTTGCTGAATCTTGTTATGAAAGATCAATTTTCCGGTACTCCTAATGAGGATGTCGCGTCCCATCTTAATACATTCGTGGAATTATGCGATATGCAAAATAAAAAGATGTGGACAATGATGTTGTGAAGATGAAATTATTTCCATTTTCTTTGCAAGATCATGCAAAAATTTGGTTTTTCTTCTTTGCCTCGCAATAGTATCGATTCTTGGAATAAGTGCAAAGATGCTTTCATTACTAAGTATTTTCCGCCCGCAAACATTATTTCCCTTAGAACCCAGATCATGAATTTCAAGCAACTTGAACATGAGCATGTTGCACAATCTTGGGAAAGGATGAAAATGATGCTAAGGAATTTCCCAACTCATGTGTTAAATCTTTGGATGATTATACAAAAAATTTATGCGGGGTTGAATTTTGTTTCTCGTAATCTTTTAGATTCCGCCGCGGGTGGTACTTTTATGGAAATTACTTTGGGTGAAGCCACCAAAATGCTTGATAATATCATGGCAAATTATTCACAATGGCATACCGAAAGAGCTCCTACATTATTAGAGCCTCGAACGAAAAAGGCCCCCGCTTCGCTCCGCCTGGGGCGACGTGGGCGGCGACGCAACCCTAGCCGCCAAGCCACCTCCCCCCGTCCCCCCACCTCGCCGCCGCCAGAGGGGTCGCCGGCGAAGTCCGCGCGTGATAACCCACAAGTATAGGGGATCACAACAGTTTTCAAGGGTAGAGTATTCAACCCAAATTTATATATTCGACACAAGGGGAGCTAAAGAATATTTGAAGGTATTAGCAGCTGAGTTGTCAATTCAACCACACCTAGAGATTAATTATCTGCAACAAGTAATCAGTAGCAAAGTAATATGATAGTTTTCATAATAGTAACAGTAGCAACGGTAAGGGTAATAGTGATAGCAATATTTTTGTAGCAAGTGTAACAGTAGTAACTTAGCAAGAACAATATAAGATAAATTCGTAGGCATTGGATCGGTGACTTGTTGGATGATATTCATCATGAGATAGTTATAACCTAGGGCGATACGGCACTAGCTCCAGTTCGTCAGTATAATGTAGGCATGTATTCCGTAAATAGTCATACGTGCTTATGGAAAGAACTTGCATGACATCTTTTGTCCTACCCTCCCGTGTCAGCGGGGTCCATATTGGAAACTAAGGGATATTAAGACCTCCTTTAAATAGAGAACCGGAACAAAGCATTAACACATAGTGAATACATGAACTCCTCAAACTACGGTTATCACCGGGAGTGGTCGCGACTATTGTCACTCCGGGTTGCCGGATCATAACACGTAGTAGACGACTATAACTTGCAAGATCGGATCTAAAACATGGATATAATTGTGATAACATAAATGGTTCAGATCCGAGTTCATGGCACCCGGGCCCAAAGTAACAAGCATTAAGCATGGCAAAGTCATAGAAACATCAATCTTAGAACATAGTGGATACTAGGGATCAAGCCCTAACAAAACTAACTCGATTACATGATGAATCTCATCCAAGTCCTCACTGACCAGCGAGCCTATGAAGGAATTACTCACTCTCGGTGGGGAGAATCATGGAATTGGCGATGGAGAAGGGTTGGTGATGACTAAGAATGAAGATCCCCCACTCCGGCGCCCCAAATGGACACCAGATCTGGCCTCTCGATGAAGAACAGGAGGTGACGGCTGCTCCGTCTCGTGGATCGTGATAATTCTTTTTTTTGAATTTTTCTGGAAAAATAGGATTTTATAGCGTCGGTTTCAAGGTCTGCGGGGCCACCAGGTGGGGACAACCCACCTGGGAGCGCTAGGAGAGGGGGACGCGCCCTGGTGGGTTGTGCCCACCCAAGTGCCCCTCTCCGGTAGGTCTTGGCTCCAGAAATTCTTATTTATTATACAAAAATTCCTCACAAAGTTTTGTTCCATTCCGAGAACTTTAATTTCTGCACAAAAACAACACCATGGTAGTTCTGCTGAAAACAGCATCAGTCCGGGGTTAGTTTCATTCAAATCATGCAAATTAGAGTCCAAAACAAGAGGAAAAGCATTAGGAAAAGTCGATATGTTGGAGACGTATCAGCGCGGCTGCCAAGGAAGGTGGCGGCGAGGCCGTGCTGCTCCGTCTCCGCGCGGAGGGCCCCTGTAGCCGAGGCGGCGGCCTCGGGTAGTGCGGCAGGGCCTGCTTCATGGCAAGTGGCGTTCGCTGGTGCTCCTCCTCCCCACTTGGCCGTGCGGGCGGCAAGTGGTGGAGGCGATGGGCGATGGTCGAGATGGGTGGCCTTGTGCCCCTGGCTGCACGTCAGATCTGGAGGTCTTCTTCCTCCCCCTTCCCATGCCTTTTCCCTGATGGATTTGGGTCGTGGCGGGCGTCGGTCGCCGAATCCGTTGAAGGTGGGGTTGCCGGAGTTGCGAGCTTGGACCGGGAGAAAATTTTGGCCGGTTGTTTCCGGTCACGGCGGCGGCGATGCCGGCTGGCGTCGTTCCCCTTCTCGTAGGCGCCGTCAAGGTTCGATCCCCTCTCCCTTCCCTCTCATTCCTGGGTGAAAACCTTTGCCAGTTGTGGTCTAGGCAGCAGCGGCGCGGCTTGCGTCGTCACCTTCCTAAAGGTGTCGTCTTGGGCGAGTTGAGGGTGTGCATTGGCATTTGGATGTGGTTCTCCGGCATACAGCGACATCACAGTTGGAGATAACAGTGGGATTTTTCGCAAGATTAGCTCCCTGTGGTTGTCCGTAGGCTCGTCGTTTGTGTGTTGCCATAGTGGGGGAGGGGATAGGGTTCCTCTCCCCTGTGTGCAGCAGCACGGCGTAGGAAATTCGTACATGGATCCTAATCTGAGCTATTCTTGTCTCAGCTTCACGTGTTTATCAACTCTTTGATTGTTTCTTCGTTGCCCTCGTCCTTCAACAGCTTCATTTCTCCGTGTATGGACCATTGAGCTATGGTTTGGCTCTTCTCCAGGTGATCTTGCATAGTGGGTTGGTCACGCTGAGAATCTCCCAAGGCGCTACAGCATTACCGCTCCTTGCTCTAGGGTGAGCTGCTTCAATTTGCGACGGTCCGGCGCCCTTCGATCCAGGGCGAGGGGCAGGGGTCCCCTTCGGAATTGAAGAAGGAAGGTTCGATGGTGGTGGTCTCCTTTTGGGTTAGATGAGGGCATGTTCAGTTCGCTACGCGCGATTCCCCATTGAATGCTTGTTGTCGTTGCTTTGGTGCTTCATTCACGTCAAAGAGCTCCATCAACATTTAGCTAGTCTTCCTGTAGAATATCCTTATGCTTTCTGTTGTGGTGCATGTAAGCTATTTTTGGAGCACCTTGTATCTGCCGTTTCCAGTTTCTAAGTTTTTTCTTTCCTGTTGTATGGATCGTTGTAATTCCTGGCCGGTTGATGGCTTTGTTAATTCAAAGTCGGGCTCTTCTTGAGCCTTTGTTCCAAAAAAAGAGCTCCTAGTAGTAAAAAAGTTAATTCAGTTGAAGAAATTTCTTCTTTGAGTGAAAAAGTTGATGTTCTTATGAAATTGGTTGCTAATAAAAGTGCTCCTATTGATTTCAATGATATGCCTTTGTCTAATTTGATTGAGCAAAATAGTGATGCCATAGATGTGAATTTTATCTCGCGAAACAATTTCAATAACAATGCTTATAGAGGTAATTTTAATCCTAGGCTGTGACAGCCTGGTTTTTGCCCTCTTTTCTTTGCCTGATTTTCAGTTGGTTTGAATTTGAAATTTGGAGTTTTGAATCTTTTCATATGGACTTAAACACTTGGGGTACCCCTTGGCTTTCACCCAAGTGTCCCATTTCCCTCTACAACAATCATTCCCTCTCTGGTTCACCTCAAAATAATATTTGGAATATTTTTCTTTAATGAAAAATATTCATTTCCCTTCCTGAGCAAAAATATTGCATAACTTTTTGGAATATTTTTGCTACAGAAAATATTTTCTGTTCTGGACAGAAATGGTGGTTTCTACAGCAACTACCATTTTGCTTGCTCCAATATGGCTGATTTTTCTTGTGCATCATCACCTTAGTAGATGATTGCTAGCCTCCAAAGCCCAGCCCTCAACTCCCAGCCGTTTGGCCATAGTAAGCTCTCAAAGTTACTGATCAGAAACTTACTAGGCTTGTGAAATCTCTTCTACTGCGTCTGGGTCCAGACCAAAGTGTGATAACCTTCAAAACTATCACGAACAACAAGCCGACATAAATTTTGGACTTGGGTCGGCCTAAGGGCAAAGTTCACGCGGTGACCACGTGTGTACACGATGCCAACCTGCTTGTCGGCGCGCTCTGAGTGCCGCCGAGCGCTCTGTTTCACGCGTGCTCGCTTCCCCGACTGCCTAAGCGTGCCAAACCTCGCCACAATCTTCGTCCTAGCTCACTTAACTCCCTCCTGGCGCTCGCCGACGCCGGAGCTCGCCGCAACAAGCACGGGCGTGTGGTCCGGCCAACGCAACAGTGCGCTCTGCACTGTGCTCGTCGCCTTCCCCTCGATCATGTGCTCGTCCCCGTTCGCCCACAGTCCCCGCATGAGCTGCGTCGCCTTCTCCCCCTCTCACTGACGCCGCTCGTCGCCGGGCGCCGTGTCCAGGTGTCCACCGGTGGAGCCCGAACCCCCCTCGATGCTCGCCTATAAATGGAGCCCTCCCTAGCCTCCTGGAGCACCATCCACCACTCCCACACTCTCCACGATCTTGTAGAAGCTATAGCCCAGCCGGGCAGGCCGCGGGCCGACGTCCCCGAGCTCGAGCTCGCCGGCGATCCCCTCGGGTCGTCTCCGTAGCTCCGGCCCCTCCCAGCCCTGGGCAACCCTTCCAGGGCCTCCGCCACTCTCTAGTGGTGCTGTTCCGCCTGGTTGGAGCCCCTGGAATCGCCTCTATTCGCCGTCGTCTTCGTCTCCGGCGACCCCCGCTCTCTGTCTCCGCTAGAGAGGTTGATTCCGACGCCGTTTGACCACCCCTAGCTACTCTACGGGTACGGGCAGGTGCGCCTCCGTCTCCTCTCCCGATTCCCCCCTCTCGTTTTGGGCAAGAAGCCCTCGTCGTCGGCGTGTGCTCCAGCGAAGCCGTGCCGTCCTCTGTTTCCTTCCCCCTCTCCCCCTCACCTGACTAGCGGGGCCTACTAGTTAGCCACTCAGTACGCGCGTGACGCGGTACGAGTGGTGGCGCCCTGAGGCTTTACGCCTTCGACGTCACCCCCCCCGGTCTGTTTTTCATTAAATTCAAATTCATATTTTTCCAGAGAGCTTCAAACAGCCAAAACTCTTCAACCATAAGTCCAAATGAATTGATTATTTTTGCATTGTGTTCTTTGGACAGAAATCTAGCAGCTCACCAAAAATGAGATTTTTCTATGTTTTCTAGATTTTCTGGTGAATTTCAGAAGGGTTCTTGATATTTTCTTATTGTGTTTAAAATTATTTTCAGAGGGTGAGGCTTGTCTTGAGGATCACCAGGAGGCTTCTGAACCTCATCTACACTAAGGCAAGCCACAACAACATTTTCATGGTGCCATTACAATATTTGTGATTTTGCCTATTTGAATGAATGATTTAATTGTAAGTGCATCTAGTGCCCCTTAGTGATTTTGGTGTATTGAAGACTTATAGGTTAAGGGACTAATGTGTTTATGAGTGTACACAGGTCTATAAGTCTATGAGGAGTTTGATATTTACAGAGAAAGTCGACTCCTAAAAATGAAGTTCTTCAACTGAAGACTTTGGATTTCTGAAGACTTTCTGAAGACTTTGAAAGTGAAGAAATTGGTGTGACCTTGAAGACTAGGTATCATTCGAGGAACATGAAGCGTGAAGACTTTTGTTTTCGTAGTTTCATTTTCTCTTTCTTGAGTCATAGGAAACACCGTACTGTTAAAGGGGGTCGAGGAAATACTAAGGATAATTTCCTGTGATGCTCAACTCAAAATCCTACACCTACCAATCCCTTCGAGTGAAGCCATTGGAAATCCCATACAGCTCAGTCAATTTCTTCAGTGACAGAGACGAAGTTCTTCTGGTCGCTGAGGAATTTGTTCTGACTGAGGAGTTACGAATTCGCCAGAGCGGATTGCCTACACAACTAGGAACATGATAGCCCTGAGGAATTTGAGCCTCAAATATCCGACCGTTGCTGTGCTACGCGCCAGCTGTCCCAAAATATCTACCCACCTAACGGTCATATCATTGAAGGGCATTTATGTCTTATCATGTCGGGCTGCTCCCTAGGGTATAAATAGCCGCCCCCTACAACCACTAGCTGGTTGGATGCTCTGAGAGAAACTGACACTTGTCATTTGAGAGCATCCCATCCTCCGAGGACTTTGAGCGAAAATCATCAAGTGAGGAAAACCCAAACCCAAACACCTACAAACCCAAAGTGATTGAGCATCACTGAAGAGATCGATCCTGCGTGGATCCGACGCTTGTTACCTTTGAAGACTGTGCTTCTTCCAGACGATTAGGCGTCATGGTCTAGAGCATCCAAGAGGAAATTGTGGATCACCGAGTGACCGAGTTTGTGAAGGTTTGGAAGTCACCTGAAGACTTACCACGAGTGATTGGGCGAGGTCTGTGTGACCCTAGCTCAAGGAGAATACGGTGAGGACTGTGTGTCCGGGACTGTGTGTCCTCAGGTTTAAATACCAAGCCGCTCCAACCAGACGTACAACTGAGACAGCAGTTGGAACTGGTCTACCAAATCATTGTCTTCACCAAGCTTCCTGGTTCTATTTCCTCAACTCTTTCATTTCCTCATAACTTTGTTGTGCACTTGTTCATCTGTGTTTGAAGACTTTGACTGAAGACTTTCTCAATTTCCTCAGTTCAATTTCTTCAGTCTGTTTGTCTTCATCCTGTGCTATCCTGTGTTTTCGCTTCCTGTACTCTGTGCTTGTCTTCATTACATCATGATGACCATGTTTGTGTTCTGTTATGCTTACTTCTGAGTACTTATTCCGCTGCAAGTAGTTCTTCGCTAAGGAATTTCCTCACCCACAAATTCCTCAGTGAAGAATTCATAAAAAATCGCCTATTCACCCCCCTCTAGTCGATATAACGCACTTTCAATTGGTCTCAGAGCAAGGTACTCCCTTGTTCTGTGTGATTTTTGTTTAACCACCTGGAGTTTTAGTTATGTCGACCGCAGGTATGATCAAGGTCTCTGCTGGGTGTCCTACCTTCGATGGGACGGACTATCCTTACTGGAAGAATAAGATGCGGATGCATCTTGAGGCAATTGATAATGATCTCTGGTATGTTGTGGAAAATGGTGCTCCCTCAGTCACACCTTCTCTGAACGCTACTGATGTGAAGAGATTCAAGCAACTCGATTCTCAAGCGAAGAACATCATATGCGGTCATCTGAGCAAAGGGCAGTATGGAAGAGTGAGTGCTTTGGAAACTTCTAAGCTTATCTGGGATAGGCTGTCCAAAGTCAATGAAGGAGTCTCAACACAGCGTGACTCTCGAGTTGACGTTCTTCGCAATCTCTTCAACCGCTTCAAAAGACTCGACAATGAAAATGTTCAGCAAACCTTCAATCGCCTCACTGACATCTCAAATGAGCTTCAAGCACTTGGTGCCACTGACATCACCGACCATGCATGAGGTGGTGAAGAAATTGCTGAGATCGCTTGATTCCCCATTTGATACTCTGGCACTGATGATACAAGAACGTGCTGATTATAAGTCACTAGATCCCGCTGATATCCTCGAGAGGCTAAACACTCATGAGTTTCAGCTTGCTGAGAAGAGAGACCTCTATGGTTCGAGCTATGGCAGATCACGTGCCCTGAAGGCAAAGGCTGTCTCTGAATCTGAAGGTGAAGATTCTGGCAGTAGCCTTGGTGATCCTGAAGAACTGAGCCAGGAGCTAGCACTGCTCGTGAAGAAATTCCAGAGGTTCTCAAGGCGTGGTCGCTTTGGAAAATCCTCAAGGAGCAATGATTCCTCATCCAGTGACTACAAGAAGAGGCTATGCCACAGATGCAAGAAACCTGGTCACTACATTCAAGATTGTCCTCAGTGGGAAAAGGAATCAAAGAAGAAGAAATACAAGGATTACAGTTCTGATGATGCGAAGAAGAAGAAGAAGAAATCTTCAAAGTCTTCATCATCAAAATCCTCCAAGTCTTCGTCACACAAGAAGAGCAGCTCCAAGAAGGCTCGGGCATTCATTGGCAAGGAAATGGACTCTGAGGCTGAATCTGAGGAAGAGGAGGCATCTGAGGAGTCCGAGTCTGGTGTGGCGAGTCTAGCTCTCGCTACTGCATTCGTCAGCAAGTCTATCTTCAACTCTGAAGAAAATGGCTTCACCAACAAGGCCGATGAAGGCAATGATGACTACGCTCCCACCTATTGCTTCATGGCAAAGGGTGCTAAGGTACTCAAATATATCTCCTCTGAATCAAGTGAGAATGAATCTGATGAAAACCTCAAGCCCAGCTACTCTAAACATGCTAAGATTGCTGTGAAACAACAAAAGGCTTTTGAAAAAGGTTCAAAACATGCTAGACAAAAGTGATGATATGTTGGGTGGAGAAAGGGATCGCACTAAAACCTTGACTGAAAATCTTCAGAGACTTCAGACTAGGATTGACAACCTTCAAGGTCATCATAACACTCTCTTATCTGATCATGAGAAGCTTTCTTATGAATTTCTTCAAAGAAAGCAAGATCTTGAAAAGCTAAGAGTGAGTTATGAAGATCTTCAGAAGGAGCGTGATTCATTACTTGCTCAACAAATCAGCGCTTCTCAGGAAGAATTTGTTCCTCCAAGTTTGAAATGCATTGAGCGTGAATCTGCTAATTCTTCACCTGAATGTTCAAATGCTTCTAATGCTACAAATTCTTCAACTGTCTCTGCTATCACTAATTCCTCATCTGAGGATATTGCTAGTATCACTAATGATGCAGGGCTGAAGGAATTGTACATGACAGGCATGTACAAAAGCCTCAAAGGGCATCAGACTCTTTGTGATGTGCTTAAAAAGCAGATTCTGAACAGGAACCCTAGGAAAGAGGGTATTGCCTTTGAGAGGAAACTCAATGCTGATGGTACTTATTGGAAGCCTGAGCAGTACCCCAAAACCTCATGGGTTGCTGCAAAGGGACCTCCAGTAGATCCGTCTAATCTATCTGGCTTTACATGTGAATCTCCTCATTCTTCTGATGAGTCATTTGACTCCAACTATAAACTGTTCAAAAATCAGAATGGTGAAGTATTTGCTAGATATGTTGGCACTAACTGCAGGAATGGTTCCCCTATGAAGAAAATATGGGTTCCCAAAAGATGCCTTCAAAGTCTTCAGGTGAATGTCCTCATGACACCACCTGTGAAGAATAGGAACCCCAGATCAAACTCTTCATATGGATCCAAGTCCTCATACGGACCAAATTCCTCACGTGGATCAAATTCCTCAAATGGATCAAAGTCCTCATATGATCATCATCAAGCTAACCCCTCTGTTTCGCAGGGAAGAGCTAAGGGCTATGAATATGAGCATTACTCTTCTAACCATTATGTTCATAAGTCCTCGAAGAATTTCTCTGCTTATTCATATGCTTACCCTAACTTCTCTTATGTGAAACGAAATGGATTGGCTTCTATGCCACCTTTCTCATATGGAGCTCGCAGAGTGATGAACTCTTTGCCACCCCTTCAGATGTGGGTGGTGAAGAAAAAGAACTAATTTCTTCTGCAGGGTCAGGTCTCCAGATGTGCTAAAACGTCTGAAGAATTTGCTGGAGACCTGAAAATGCCTGAAAGGACGCAGGCTAATCATGAAGAAATGAACTTTCATTTCTCACGTCCTCATACTGCTTTATCTGTTCTATTGCTTGATGAAATTGATCTGATGAATTGATGTCATATTCTTCACTGATGAAGTATATGAGTTCGTAAGTTGCACTAATTCATCTGCAGGATGATCAACCAAAAGCCAATGAGTAGGTCCTTGATAGTGGATGTACAAATCACATGACTGGTGACAAGAATATATTGATTGATGCTCCCTTATCTCCATCGCATCTTAAGCATATCATCTTCGCTGACAAAGGAAAAAGTCAGGTATTGGGTCTAGGTAAGGTTGCGATCTCAAAGGATCGACACATGGACAAAGTCATGCTTGTCGAGTCCTTAGGATACAACCTCATGTCTGTCTCAATGCTTTGTGATCTTGATATGGTTGTTGTCTTTGGCAAGTATCATTGTGTTGTGATCATGGAAGCTGACAATTCCAAAGTCTTCGAAGGCTTTAGGAGAGGAGACTTGTACATTGCTGATTTCTCTACAGGACCACAACCAGCCGTATGTCTACTTGCAAAAGCTTCAGAAGGCTGGCTATGGCATCGATGACTTGGTCATGCGGGCATCAGGAATTTGCACACGCTTGCGAAGAAGAAGCATGTTATTGGCATTGATAATGTCAAATTCCTCAAGGATCACTTATGCGGAGCCTGTGAAGCTGGAAAGGTGACCAAGGCCAAGCATCCAGCGAAGACTATCATGACCACTACGCGACAATTTGAATTGCTTCACATGGATCTTTTTGGTCCTAATCATTATTCTGCAGTTTCAAATGATGCATCTCAATATGGCTTTGTTATTGTTGATGATTACTCTCGTTACACATGGGTACACATTGTTACTTACAAACATGAAGTGCAGGAAGTCTTCAAACGATTTTCTTCGAGAGCTTCAACCAACTTTGGTGTGAAGATCAAGCACATCAGAAGTGACAAAGGAATTGAGTTCAAGAACTCTGGTCTTGATGACTATCTTGATGAACTTGGTATTACTCATGAGTTATCTGCTCCTTATACTCCTCAGCAGAATGGCGTCGTGGAGCGCAAGAACAAGACTCTTTCTGAGATGGCTCGCACTATGCTTGATGAATACAAGACGCCTCGTCGTTTCTGGATTGAGGCAATTGATACTGCGTGCCACATCATCAACAGAGTATATCTTCACAAATTCCTCAAGAAGACTGCATATGAACTCCTCACTGACAAGAAACCTAATGTGAGTTATTTCAAAGTCTTCGGTGCTAAATGTTGGATTAGAGATCCTCATCACAACTCTAAATTTGCACCGAAAGCACATGAAGGTTTCATGCTTGGTTACGGAAAGGACTCGCACACCTACAGAGTCTTCAACAACGTTCTTCACAAGGTTGTTGAAACTGTAGATGTGCGGTTCGATGAAACTAATGGCTCGCAAAGAGAGCACCTACCTTCTGTGATAGATGAACCAGCACCTGAGGAATCTATCAAGTTTAAGGCTACTGAGGATGTCATTCCTACCGAAGAATCTACTGAAGAATTCATTCCAGAATGTGAAGAACGTCGAGCTGATGCACCTGAAGAAAATGGTGCTGAGGAAAATGGTCCTGAAGAAAATGCTGATCAAATTCCTCGACGACAACCCGCTCATCCTCGCGTTGCAAACGAAGTGCAAATTGAGAGAATCATTGATGACATTGAAGCACCAGGTCCTCTCACACGCTCAAAAGCTTCCCATTTGTCTAACTTTTGTGGGCACTTTGCTTTTGTCTCTATTACAGAGCCCACTAAGGTAGATGAAGCATTTCTGGAGCCTGAGTGGATTCAAGCTATGCAAGAAGAATTACATCAGTTCGAGCTCAACAACGTATAGGAACTGGTCAAACGTCCAGATCCTCGCAAGCACAATATCATTGGCACAAAGTGGATCTACCGCAACAAGCAAGATGAAAATGGCCTTGTGGTGAGGAATAAGGCACAGCTTGTAGCTCAAGGCTACACACAAGTTGAAGGAATTGATTTCGATGAAACTTTTGCACCTGTTGCTAGACTTGAGGCTATTCGCATATCATTTGCTTATGCTAACCATCATGATATCACCTTATATCAAATGGATGTGAAAAGTGCATTCCTCAATGGTAAGCTTGAGGAAGAAGTATATGTTGCTCAACCCCCAGGTTTTGAAGATCCAAAGCATCCTGACAAAGTCTTCAGACTCAATAAGGCCCTCTATGGCCTCAAGCAGGCCCCTCGGGCGTGGTATGATACTTTGAAGGAATTCCTCATGAAGAAAGGCTTCAAACCCGGTTCACTTGACCCTACTCTTTTCACTAAATCTTATGACGGTGAATTGTTTGTGTGCCAAATATATGTTGATGATATTATCTTTGGCTGTACTGACCAACGTTACAGTGACGAATTTGCCTATATGATGAGTGAAGAATATCAAATGTCTATGATGGGAGAAATGAAATTCTTTTTTAGGTCTTCAAATTTGTCAACAGCGCAATGGCATATTCATATCTCAGGAGAAATACCTCAAGGATGTATTGAGGAAATTCGGCATGCAAGATTGCAAAGGCGTCAAAATCCCTATGCCCACAAATGGCCATCTATGCACTGATGAAAATGGTATTGACTTCGATCAAAAGGTATACTGCTCCATGATTGGTTCTCTATTGTATTTATATGCATCTAGACCAGATATTATGCTTAGTGTTTGCATGTGTGCCCGATTTCAAGCTACACCGAAGGAATCACACCATAAGGCTGTGAAGCATATTCTTCGATATCTAGCTCACACACCAACACTTGGACTATGGTACCCCAAGGGCTCGGCTTTTGATCTCATTGGATATTCAGACTCTGACTATGCTGGTGATCTTGTGGACCGCAAGTCAACATCTGGCACATGCCATTTCCTCGGACGATCTTTGGTCTGTTGGTCCTCGAAGAAACAGAACTGCGTATCACTGTCTACTGCTGAAGCTGAATACATTGCTGCAGGTTCTTGTTGTGCTCAATTGCTGTGGATGAAGCAAACTCTCAAGGACTACGGCGTCAACGTGAAGAATGTGCCTCTCTACTGTGACAATGAGAGTGCCATCAAGATTGCTCACAACCCAGTTCAGCACTCGAAGACCAAGCACATTCAGATTCGTCATCATTTTCTTCGTGATCATGTGTTGAAGGGCGACATTTCTATTGAGCATGTGAAGACTGAAGAACAGCTAGCCGATATCTTCACAAAGCCCTTGGATGAGAAGAGATTTAGCAAGTTGCGGTGTGAGCTAAATATCCTAGAATCTTCGAATGTTCTCTGAAACGGACACTCATCCTAACACTTATGCAAAATTGATGACTTAGATGTGCAACACATGAAGAAAAGTTTTTCTTCAATCAATGAAGACTAACAATCTAAGTGTGAAGAAATTAACGAAGAATTTGATTCTAAGAGCCCTACGACAATTGTACGCGGTGTCTGAAATCATCATTCTTATACGGTGGGTCACGCCACCACCAAAGTTGAAAATCTTCAATTTGAGTTATTCCTCAGTTTTGAAATTCCTTAGTTGTTCATGTTTTTCTTCTTTGCATTGTCTTCACTGTTTCCGTCGTTTTTCTTCATTGGTTATACATATATATGAGTTTATGTCCTCTACATGATTCACTTATTGCTAATTCTTCATGTTGCTTTTTCTTGCTAAGTGAATGTGATCGGACCCTTCCCCCTCTATGCTAAACTCAACCCAATCTATTCACAAATTCTCCATGTGCGTTCTATTTGAAACTCGTTCAAAATCTTCACTTTGTCCTTGTCAGCTGAAGAATTTGCGAACGGAACTTTTAACTTATCTTATCTAAATTTTCGGCTTTTGCCGCTCAAACCGTTCCGCATTCCACGAAACACTTATCTATTCACCCACGATCTCCACTTCTCAGTACGTGGGTGACACATGTCAAGCGAATGAGAAGGGTCAGGGGCACGTTCGTGAAATTTCTTCGGGCGAACAGTTTTTCACTGTGGCTATAAATACCCCTCCCCTTCCTCACTTCTCTTTTATTCCGCTTGACCTCACACTAGCTCGAGCTTCTAAACCCTAGCGCCGCTGCTACTTCATCATCGCCGGTGAGGAAGAGCTTCACTGCCTCGACCTCGTCGCCGTTGTACTCGCGCCGGCTGTGGATTTCTTCACTCCGCCGCCGCCGTAGCTGTCTTCCTCAGCCGAGTTAGGGCGTGGAAGATCTGAACTGACGAACTTCACATCTACACTTCCCAGTTCGTCGTGTTCTTCGTCCAGGGTAATTAAAAGTTACTTTTACTGCCCTCTTTGATTCGAATGATTTCTACAAAATCTTCAAAGGTGTTTTATTCTTCAAATCTTTACTCACTAAACACCTCACATGTCATCTGTTCTTGATCCGTTTCTCTAAGCAATATTTTTCTTCAAGATTCCTCAATTGTGTGGATTTCTGATCTGTACAACTCTGGAACCTAAGACAAAGAACGGTTAGTGAAATTCTTCAAGACTCATCTGGTCAAATTCCTCAAACTTGTTCTTTTCAAAAACCATCTGAGAACGCATATGACCTCTCCAAATTCCTCACAACTATACTCCGTTCACAGGTACACATGTCCGCTGCTGAATCACTAGGTTCTCATCAACTTAACTCATTTGCAGCGTTCCTCGAAGAAAAGTTGCATACATCTTCAGAGAATTCAATTGTCCAAATTCCTCAACTGAAGAAAATGGCTGATGGAAAGAAGCCGCAGAAAGGAGGAAAGAGCCCTGAGGTCAATACTGCTTTTGAGATCCCTGATGACATATACAAGGACTATTGCACTCCTGATGAGGCCAAGTTTCGCAAGGAGGACAAAAATCAGTGCAAGGTGCGCATCCAAAGAATAGAGAGGAGATGGGCAAGGGAGTGGAGGGAGTACAGGTATGTTACTCCCAAGTATATGAAGAAATTCGCTCTAAATCCTCCATGCCCAAGACCTCCATTGGCACCTGGCCAAGAAGCAGATCCCACCAGCCTCAAGCGCGGTGAGGACTATCCTGACGAATGGGCCAAGCGCCAGGCCAAATTGGCCAGACAAGCAAGAGAAGCAGTGAGGAAATTCAACAAAGACTCTGCTGCTGATGCTGCCACTGCTGAGGCCTCTGCTAGCAAGCCGAAGAAGGCCATGGCAAAGAAGCCTGCTCATAAACCAAGTGCTTCACCCTCAATGCCCTCAATGCCAGAATCTTCAAAGCCCTCACGGCCAACTCCTCATGCTGCTCCCGCTCCAAAGTCCTAAGCTCCTCCGCCAAAGTCCTCAGCTGCTCCGACCAAATCCTCTGCACCTGTGCACCTTGCCACGTGCCAAAGGACGACAGGCATCTCTATTGCCTCAGGAGCTTCTGCTAGTTCCTCAGCTGCACCAAATTCTTCAAGGAGACCCTCTCTGCTGAAGACAAAGGCCACTGCTGGACGTGGCTCTCACCCAAGTCCTCACAAGAAGCAGGTCACCTTCCAAGTGCCGTCTGATGAAGACGAAGCTGATGATGATGAACTTGCAGAAATCATCAGAGATAGGCAGGTCAAGGCCGCTAGAGCCAAAGGCACCAATGTGCCTCTTCTACTGGATCCAAAGCAGATCCTAGACTTCATTGATCTATGGCACAAGGATCCCAACACGCCTTTGCCGGAGATGAACCTCACTCCTGGTCAAAGTCATGTTTTGATTGCCTTCATTGAAGAAGAGAAATGGAAATTTGAACAAGGAAGAAGAGTGAAGAAAGCGCAGTACAAGAAACAACGTTTTATGAAGCAAAACATTCTGAAGCTTTCACCCGAAGAACTCATTGCCTTGCAAGCTGAGATCAAGCAACTGAGTGATGAATTTGATCGTTACTATGCTGACTGGCTTGGAGCCAAAGTCAGGTTTGTGAAATTGACTGAAAAGTTCACTTCCAATGTTGCAGCCCCAACGCAACAAGAAAATCCTGAGGCTGAAGCATCTGCTCAGCCGACTGAAGAAAATGCCAGCACTGCTGATGACAATCAGGCTGCTGGAGAAACTCAAAGCACCAAGGCTGATGATTGCATTCCAGCCGCTGAAGAAATTGCCAGGGCATCCACTAGTGGTTCGCTTGAAGAAAATGAAGAAGTCAGGGCAACTGCATCAGTTGTGCCTGAAGAAATTCAACCAAATTCCTCTGCTCCTCCTGCGCCTACACCAGCTCCAATCCTCCATCTGCATCAGATGTGAAGAAGACCAAGGCTGCGGAGCGTGCAGCTGTGAAGAAAAGGAAGGCATCAACTTCATCAGATTCTTCAGCTCCGAAGAAGATGAAGCCATTGACTAGCTCATTTGACAACCCAATTGATGTTGTTCCTATTTCAACCATGCCATCAAAGGACCTTGTTCCTTTTGATGAAGATTATGTGATTCCAAGTAAATCCGATGAAGAGAGTCCTTCTGCTGCTTCGTCAGAGCAGTTGGATGAAGAAATTGAAGTGGATGCAATCCCTTCAACACCAATTGTCTCCTCGCCTATGCCTCAGTTCACTGCTGAAGAGGCCGGTGTTGAAGAAATGGAAGAAGAAGATGTGGACATTGGAAGCACTACTCCGGTGATGAATGATGACTTTTGGGAAAGTCAGCACCCCAACTCTCCTTTGTTCACACCACTCCAACAAATTCCTCAGTCCCCTGTTGCTACTGAAGTACAAATGGGATCTGAAGAACCTCGTAAGACTACATCTGGCCATGAAAAAATTCCAGCCACTAGTGCTGATGAAAATGTAAATGAAGAATTGAAGACCCAGGCTGTCACTGAAGAAGAAGCTAAAATTCCTCAGCCTGTGGAACCTGAGATTGCGATTCCTGAGGTGATAATGCAATTGACTGACACGCCTCAGCCCAAGCCAAAGGATCCATTCTCAAAGAAGCAGAAATTCAAGGCTAATGACTTCTTCGGCGAGCACGTGTTCTTCACTGACTATAATTCCTATGATTCTGCTCGTCTTAGAAGACCGCTTTTGGACCGCCAGCCAGGCCGACTTCTATTCTTCACTGCTCTTCAACAAGGACAAAGTCTTCGACCACGAGCATATTCCTCATGTGGACATGGAATCACTGCCATGCTTCTCACCTGTCCTCAGTGTGCTTCATGACGCAGGCCTCCTCAACTTTTGCACAGACATAGTTGATTGGAACGAAGAGCTCATTCTTCAATTCTACACAACACTGCACATCACAGGAGATGCTGACGATGTGAACTCCTGGGTTTTAGACTGGATGACCGAAAACACTCACTATAAGGTACTGGCCTCTGAATTACTTCATGCCCTGCCCATTAGTCCTCCACCTGAAGGAGCTTGTTGCCTGTACCAAGAGCATGAACTGACTGCCCATTATATGCAAGTTCTTATGAAGCCTCTGAAACCTGGTCAAGCCCCAAGGACAAAATTCCTCGTGAGGGAATTGCTCTATGTGCCAAGAACAGTCTATCGACGAAGACTATGAGTCCAATCAAAGGCCACGACTCGAATGATGAAGAAGTCGTTGGCATCATGAAGAATCTGCTATTCAACATCATGCATGGCATCCCTGTCAACTACCATGATTTCTTCATGAGGACTCTGGCCAATGTCGCTCTCTCTCCGTTTGAGTTGAAGCCTTATGCTCCTTGGATTATGAGATTCCTCAGAACAAGGTCTTCACTCAACTACAAGGCTGATTTTCAGAATCACCTCAGCTACTTGCCCCCAATCGAAGTCCTCAAGCGGACCTATTCCTCAGCTGATGAAAAGGGCAAGGCACCAGCTATTATTGATGAAGGCATTCGTCCATTGGATGGTCAGTTTCGCAAAGCTGCATCTTATTCCACCAATGATGACTCTGCCACACATGATTATGCTGCCAATGCACCCAAGTCTACTCCTCAAGCCACAGCTCCAGGAGTGATGACTGACCGCGAGCTGCTTCTTAGTCTTCACCAGAAGGTGGATCGAAACCATAAATGGGTTAAGCGTCAGTTTGGTTCTATTCTTCACAACATGACTGCTACACATAATGCAGTGAAGAAAAACCATTACTACCTCCATGAAGTCTTCGGTCGCACCTGGGCTATTCTGTCACATGTATATGGTGAAGAAGATCTGAAGAAAATGGGTCTCAAAGAAGATTTTGACTGGTCTCCTCCTCCACCGAAGAAATACAAGAAGGTCAAGGTTCCTTCCTTGGTGGCCAGCTCATATTCTTCATTGCGCGAAACCGACGAGCATGAAGACTTGGACGACACTGCGGCAGGCCCTACAACGACAAACGACCCCAACAACGCTGGCGCTCCTCCATCAACTTGATATTCTTCAGGGGCGTTAGTCCTCATTTTCGATCCTTTTCGTCATTCGATGACAAAGGGGGAGAAATTTGAGTTAGTCTTCAAGCGGGTCTATTTATATGGGCGTTTTTTTGCTAAGTTACAACTCTCGTTCTTCTGATGACTTTGCTGGATCGAGTTGTAAACTTAAACTCTATGGTGGCCTGATACTTTTGTTGTGTTTTCTGCATGCTTATTCCTCATATATGTTAATGCACGCATGCTGAATTACATCAGTCACCATATTTCATCATGCAGTTCAAATTCTTCATATTATATGTCAAATGCGTGTATGAATTACAAGATATAGGGGGAGATCTCCATGATTCTACTCTTCAAGTGTGCATTGCTTCAAAAGCAAAATCCTCACTATGCACATCTTTAGGGGGAGTTCTTCTATATGTTGCAAACAAACTTCTCAATATCAGTATTTACACTTCATATGTTTATCCCCATTGAAAACTTAACCTATATTGTCATCAATCACAAAAAAGGGGGAGATTGTAAGTGCATCTAGTGCCCCTTAGTGATTTTGGTGTATTGAAGACTTATAGGTTAAGGGACTAATGTGTTTATGAGTGTACAGGTCTATAAGTCTATGAGGAGTTTGATATTTACAGAGAAAGTCGACCCCTAAAAATGAAGTTCTTCAACTGAAGACTTTGGATTTCTGAAGACTTTCTGAAGACTTTGAAAGTGAAGAAATTGGTGTGACCTTGAAGACTAGGTATCATTCGAGGAACATGAAGCGTGAAGACTTTTGTTTTCGTAGTTTCATTTTCTCTTTCTTGAGTCATAGAACACCGTACTGTTAAAGAGGGTCGCGGAAATACTAAGGAAAAATTTCCATGTGATGCTCAACTCAAAATCCTACACCTACCAATCCCTTCGACTGAAGCCATTGGAAATCTCATACAGTTCAGTCAATTTCTTCAGTGACAGAGACGAAGTTCTTCTGATCGCTGAGGAATTTGTTCTGATTGAGGAGTTAGGAATTCGCCAGTGCAGATTGCCTACACAGTGAGGAACATGATAGCCCTGAGGAATTTGAGCCTCAAATATCCGACCGTTGCTGTGCTACGCGCCAGCTGTCCCAAAATATCTACCCACCTAACGGTCATATCATTGAAGGGCATTTATGTCTTATCATGTCGGGCTGCTCCCTAGGGTATAAATAGCCGCCCCCTACAACCACTAGCTGGTTGGATTCTCCGAGAGAAACTGACACTTCTGAGGACTTTGAGCGAAAATCATCAAGTGAGGAAAACCCAAACACAAACACCTACAAACCCAAAGTGATTGAGCATCACTGAAGAGATTGATCCTGCGTGGATCCGACGCTTGTTACCTTTCAAGACTGTGCTTCTTCCAGACGGTTAGGCGTCATGGTCTAGAGCATCCAAGAGGAAATTGTGGATCGCCGAGTGACCGAGTTTGTGAAGGTTTGGAAGTCTCCTGAGGACTTACCACGAGTGATCGGGCGAGGTCTGTGTGACCCTAGCTCAAGGAGAATACGGTGAGGACTATGTGTCCGGGACTGTGTGTCCACAGGTTTAAATACCTAGCCGCTCCAACCAGACATACAACTGAGACAGTAGTTGGAACTGGTCTACCAATTCATTGTCTTCACCAAGCTTCCTGGTTCTATTTCCTCAACTCTTTCATTTCCTCATAACTGTGGTGTGCACTTGTTCATCTGTGTTTGAAGACTTTGACTGAGGACTTTCTCAATTTTCTCAGTTCAATTTCTTCAGTCTCTTTGTCTTCATCCTGGGCTATCCTGTGTTTTCGTTTCCTGTACTCTGTGCTTGTCTTCATTTCATCATGATGATCATGTTTGTGTTCGGTTATGCTTACTTCTGAGTACTTATTCCACTGCAAGTAGTTCTTCGCTAAGGAATTTCCTCACCCGCAAATTCCTCGGTGAAGAATTCATAAAAATCGCCTATTCACCCCCCTCTAGTCGATATAACGCACTTTCATTAATCCATGCGTTTAAATCACTATTATATTATTTATATTATGTTAGTTGCTTGTTTAAGTTAATATGCTTGATTTACAGAAAGTTTAAAGCTAACTAAGTTGGTAAAGAAACTAGAATTAATTTTTGTTATGAAAGAGTAATTTAGTTATGGATATAAATAATTAAATGGAGTTATTTTTCATGCATGAGAAATATGATAAATTAGCCAGATAAGATTCTGTTAAGAGTAAGCTTTAATCCTAACCAGAGGAGTGTCATGAGTTGTTGATGTTTATGCTTAGTGTGGATATAGTTGACTCCGTCATTTCAGTTGATATGGGATGCATATGTTCGTGTTGCATTTCATGGCATACTATGACACCGGTTATTTGCACTTTAAGTTGAACCTGATAATAACCCAACTTGAATATATTGTTGACCGGGTCATGGTGCCACTGAATCGAGTTTTTCCCAGTGCAACCACATTTGCCTTTATGGGAAGGCCTTTATTCGGTCCGTTGTCATGCCTCTGGTCGGTGCCTCCAACGAGGGAAGGTTATGGGCGTGCGGTACCCTGGCCCGGTAAGCAGACATAACCTTGTGTGCCCGTTGTTGAGATTTTGGTACCGTGTCCCCGTGTGGGACAGTTTATGTTTTGGCCACGACGGTGGTCATTGTGTCTTTGATAGACACGGGGCCACCCAGGACTAGCCCAGTGGGGCGTGAGTCGAAGTGGCCGGGAGAGTGCCATGGCAATGGAGGGGTTTCGTCGGAATGCCGTTGGTCAACCCGAATGGGAGTGCGAGGCCATGGGTTCCGTGTGTGGGTACAGTGCGCTACCTCTGCAGAGTGTATTAATCTATCGATAGCCGAGTCCACGGTTACGGACACGCTCGAAAGTAGGTCACACCATGGGTCAACATTTAATAAATCTTGCACGCTAAGTTATGAACTTTGCACTGTTAATGATGGCGGGAAGGTCATCTTGTTGTTTGAGGCCAAGTGTTGGTCGTGGTTGTGATCGCCGGAAGGATCACCGTTTGAGACCAAATATTGGTCATGGTTGTGATCGCCGTAAAGATCACGATTTCTTCCTAGTTAAGACCTTGAGGTCGATACGTTTGTGGTCCAAGAGCGATCACCGGCGGTAAGCCAGTCCGAGGGATTTTTCTCTCAGGAGCATGATCACAGCATGTTGGCTATCTTGTTGCATTATTAATAATTGGTTAATTATCATGATACTGTTTGTCATTATGTTTATGTTTGTTGTGAGATTGCAAGTACATTCCATGTACTGACCTGGCGTGTCATGCCAGATTTCAGGAAAGTCTCGTCGGAAAGGAGTGCTGTCCGAGTCTAGATCATGTCCACATCGGTGTCCCTGTGCTATGGAGTTCCGCTACGACGTTGTTCCGCTGCCGCGTAGTTGTTATGATCGAGGCCCCCTTTATGTTCACTAAATAATGTACATATTGTTCAGCCGCACCGTGTGTGCCGCTTGGCCTCGCTACCTGTTGTGACATAAACTATGATCCACTAGCATCAATAAAGCGGTCGATTTCTGTACCAAGATGTTGTGTGTTGCCAGAAGACATGGTCTCTGGGCTGGCAATGCATGGTAAACCGGTTGCTCTGAGCCGGGGTGCCACATAGGCCTTTTCCTAGTAATTACTCTAATAATTATGGTAATTCCTATGGTAATCCTTCTTATAATAATAATAGAAATACCTCTGATGTTGAGAATAATATTAAAGAATTTATCAACACTCAAGAAGTTTTCAATGCTACAATGGAAGAAAAGTTGAGTAAGATTGATGATTTGTCTAGAAGTGTTGATAGAATTTCTCATGATGTAGAAAATCTCAAGATGAAATTTTTTGTGCCTAAGGTTGAGTAATCAATTAAAGCTCTTTATGTTTCAATGGATGAAAGTAAGAAAAGAACCGCTATGCTTAGAGCTAGAAGAGAATTTTTAGAAAAAGCATTTTCTAGTGATTGCTTTCATAAAAGTGATGAAGATCCTAAAATGATTGGTGTATCTTCTATTGATTCCTTGTTTAGTAAAATTAAGATTGATAATAAAGGGACTGAAGAAGAGTCAACTTTAGCTAGAAGGCGCCCCCATAATTCAGAGGGTGAAAATTTTGTTGAGAAAATTGATAAAAGTGGGTTTGAAGAGGTCAAAACTTTAACTAGTGATGTGCCCACTCATTTGGATTACAAAGACTTTAATTATGATATTTGCTCTTTGATTGATTGTATTTATTTGTTGCAATCCATGATAAATTCACCCCATGCCTATGAACAAAATAAAGCTTTTACTAAACATATTGTTGATGCTATGATGAAAGCTTTGGAAGAAAAGTTGGAATTAGAAGTATCAATTCCTAGAAAATTACGTGATGAGTGGGAACCTACTATCAAAGTCAAAATTAAAAAATTATGAGTGTTTTTCTTTATGTGACTTGGGTGCTAGTGTTTCTACAATTCTGAAATCTTTATGTGATGTGCTTGGTCTTACCGATATTGAAGAATGCTCTTTAAATTTGCACTTGGCGGATTCTACTATTAAAAAGCCTTCGGGAAGAATTAATGATGTTCTTATTCTTGCAAATAGGAATTATGTGCCCATAGATTTTATTGTTCTTGATATTGATTGCAATCCGTCTTGTCCAATTATTCTTAGTAGACCGTTTTTACGCACTATTGGTGCCGTGACTGATATGAAAGAGGGCAATATTAAATTCCAATTTCCACTAAGGAAGGGTATGGAACACTTCCCTAGAACAAGAATTAGGACACCATATGAATCAATCATGAGGTCATCTTATGGATTTAGAAACAAAGATGACAATACTTAGATCCTTGCTTTATGCCTAGCTAGAGGCGTGAAACAATAGCGCTTGTTGGGAGGCAACCCAATGAATAAAATTTATTTTTGTATTTTGCTTTCTGTTCTTGAGTGTTTGCACAATTATGCTACTGTTATGATTGTGTTTTTTTGTATTTTAATTATTGTTTGTGCCAATCAAAGCCTTTAGGATCTTCTTTAGTGATAGTTGCTTTGATCTTGCTGAAAAACAGAAACTTTTGCGTCCAGAGTTACAATTTTTAAAAGTGGCAGAAGCGACGAAAAATTCTGATTTTTTATAGTAGATCGATATACAAATATCTTAGGTTGTCCTTATTTTTCAGAATTTTTGGAGTTACAGAAGTATTAAATATTCAGATTGCTAGAGACTGTTCTGTTTTTGGCAGATTCTGTCTTCTTTGTGTTGTGTGCTTGTTTTGATGATTCTATGGTTTTCTTTGAAGAGTTTTTGCCATAGAAAAGTTGGAATACAGTAGATATAATGCAAGAATAAAACATGAATGGGTTTTCAACAGTACTTATAGTAGTGATTTGCTTTCTTATACTAACGGATCTCATGAAGGTTTTGTTGAGTTTTGTGTGATTGAAGTTTTCAAGTTTTGGGTGATGTTACGATGGATGAAGGAATAAGGAGTAAGAAGAGCCTAATCTTGGGGTTGCCCATGGCATCCCAATCTATTATCCAAAGAGAAGCAAGCAACTAAGCTTGGGGATGCCCGAGTGGCATCCCCTCTTTCTTCTAATGACCATCGGTATTTTACACGAAGCTATATTTTTATTCGTCACATACTATGAGTTTTGCTTGGAGCGTCCTGTATGATATGTGTCTTTGCGTGTTTTGCTTTTTGTTTTAAGTCTTGAGTTGGACACACTGATTTGAGAGAGCCAAAATTATGTCATGACTTGTTAGAATTACTCTCTATGCTTCACTTAAATTTTTATGAGCTATGGAATTGCTCTAGTGCTTCACTTATATCCTTTTGAGCACGGTGTGCTTTACTATTTTTGAAGAAATGAGTTCTTGATTCACTTAGATTTATTTGAGAGTTAGTAAAATTTTGAAGAAATTCTCTCTTGCTTCACTTAAATTAATTTGAGAGAAAGAAATATTGCTCATGATCTTCACTTATATTTGTTTGAGCTTATCAAAAGCAACACATGAAAATTAGTCCCAAAGTGATAGACATCCAAGAAGGATATAATAACAACTTTTATGAAGATCATTGGACAAAATAAACTTCATTTCTTGTAATAGTGTCGGTGCACAAAAGGAGGGGTCCTATTTTGTACCCCTTTACTTGTGCGCGGGCAGTTGGAGCCGCGCCCACGGCCACACTTAGCGGGGCAGAGGAAGGAAGCAAAGCCACGAGACAACCAGAGCAACGCCAAGCCAGAAACACGAAGAGCAGAAGGGCGAGGTGAACTCCCCCGGCAAGGCCTTTGCCGGGGCGGCCTCCACAGCCCCGGCAAGAACCTTGCCGGGGCAACTTTCCCAACACCAGCAGAGCCGCCACCCTTGAGCCCAAGAGTTCCAACTCCATCAACCACATAGGAACCGAGGCTCGGGAGGCGCCTCCATGGTGGCATGCAGATCTTTGTGAAGACCAGAAGCATGCAAGATTAGATGAGAATCAGAAGACGACGATCCTTGGCAAGATCCTTGCCGAGGATACCCACGAGACCCCCGGCAAGATCCTTGCCGGGGACGACCACGATGCCATGGCAAGACCCTTGCCGGGGCCTCGGCAAGACTCTTGCCAGAGACATCCGCGGGGCTGCAGCCAGGCCCACATCTGCCAAGACTCCACCGCCATTCCCATGCAGCTGCCAGCCCACCAACTAGGCGAGCACCTGCGTGGCGACATGCGGCCTCTAGGCCAACTCAGCAAGCACCTACGTGGTGGCATGCAGATCTTCGTGAAGACTCTGCCACCGCACCAACTCAGCAGCCAGCCAGCCAGCGTGGCGCTACACGCCTCCTCAGCTCGGACGCACGTCGAAGCCAGGTGAGGCGGCGACAGCTGGGACGAGCTTCCTTGCCATCCCCAATAAAGCAAGAAGGGCACGTCGGCAGCGCATTAAATGTGTCGTGGTTTTGTCACGGCAGATGTCCTTAGTGTCAGGACTTAGTCGCGAGGCCAACGCATCTATGTGGTAGCTTGAGAGGGGTTGAGCGGAATCGAGAGACGCAACACGAGACAAGGATTTAGACAGCTTCGGGCCCTGGGAAACATCATCCGGTAACAACCCTACATGTTGTTTGAGGCTAGGTCTCATTATGATCACGAGGAAGTCGCCGGTAAACCGGCTCTTTGTGTCTAGCCCTAGAGATTGTTTCTTCTTGCTTGTCCGCTTGTCCCTCTTTGGGGAGCCCTGCCCCTCCTTATATATGTTGAAGGGGTGGGTTACATGTGGAGTCCTATTAGGATTAGGACTAGTCTACCTTCTAATACAAACCGGATACAAGTCCGGGTCTTAACTCCTTATAAGGTAAATATTCCTTATGCCTTTCCTTGTAAACCGGCCCACCATAGTATGAACCGGCCTTCATGAACCGCCCGTTGGGCCACCGGGTCTTGTCGCTTCTCTGACCCGCCTGCCGGATTACCAATGAATCGTAAACCGCCAGGTCCAAACGGGTCGCCAGTGAATCGTCAAGTCTTAGCCGGGTCTCAAGTAAACCGCCAAGTCCGGCCGGGTTATATTTCCAGCCGGTTTACGCCGCGGGGTATATCCTCGACATTAGCCCCCAGTTTAATTTGGATTTATCCATGTAAAACTGATCCTGCAACATAAACACAAGAACGAATTTGACAGGTTGCACTCCGGGTTAAATATTCTTGTAAACCAGCATCTGATAATCCTTAAGTCCTTGTTATTTCCTTCTTCTAGAAAATCCGGGTCATTAGATCAGTTTCATAATCAATTTGCTTGTAGAAAAAATATTGTAAATAAAGAATCCATTTGACTCCGCCTTCAATGCGCTGACTTGAAAAAAATATAGGTCTTCAAATATTCAACTGATATCCGCCGGTTTGAAAATGTAGAATTTGTCGGTTTATCATTGTCAAAATTGCCGGGTTATAAAAACTGATAATTCCAGGTCATGATTGTTTCCAACGCCGGTTCATGATTGTTGCCAACGCCGGTTCATAATTATTGATGACGCCGGGTTATGATTGTTGTAGACACCGGGTCATAATGATTGGTGATGCCGGGTCAATCTGGTTTGCTCAAATCTGAAAATTGGAAGATATTTCTCCCTTATATCCATATTACCTATAGCCCCCAAGTCTTGAACAGAACAAAGTGATGATTTGAGACTTGTTTCCATATAATTACTGCCACTTTGAAGAAATCCATGTTCATCTCAGTCACTAGTAAAAACTGAATACTCCATATATGTAGCCCCCAAGTGCCGGGTTGTCTTGCTTGCAGCAACCTGGGACTTGAAATTGCCTTATGCTCATAAAAACTTCAACCAGTGTAGCCCCCAAGGGCCGGGTCATTATGCAATAATGAGCAGGGACTTTGTAAATATAATCATGTAGATTTGAGCAGTGATGTGTAGCCCCCAAGGGCCGGCTCATTATGATGTGATGAGTCGGGTCTTTAATAAGATGAGCAAAAAATGACTTTGCATTAGCCCCCAAGTGTCATGGTGCATGCTTGCAGCGACATGAGACTTGCATATTTGATATAATCTCAATTTAAATAATGTAGCCCCCAAGTGCCGGGTCGTAAGCCTGCAGCGACTCGGGACAATTCCTTTAATTGTAGAATAAATCATATCCATCGATAATGTAATAGCCATTGCGCTAAAGCGACTTTGAAACCCTTAATCATAATACTGGTTATTGATAACCATAATAAAATCCAGCCATGTTGGTTGTTTGAAGATTTGAATAATATAATCCAATGATTTATAAGCGCATGATTCCAATAGCGCAATCCCAATATATACTGGCGACTTATAGTCCAAAGCCAGGCCGGGTTAATAAACACCGGATATTATCTTATCTCATACTGGCGACTTATAGTCCAAAGCCAGGCCGGGTTAATAAACGCCGGTGATTTATAATCATGCTTTATTCAACTTGTTTCTACATACAACAAATTTAAAGTGTCCTGGCGGTTTACCGCCGGACGGGTCATAATGCCCAACATATAACCCGGGTTTATAACCAAGGCTGCACTTTAAGAATAATCAAATATGAAATATATCATACCTGTGACATTGAATCACATTGTTGGTTTTATCATCTTTTTGTAGTAAGGGTGATAATCCCAGTCTTGAGTACTGATTGTTGGGGAACGTAGCAGAAATTCAAAATTTTCTACGCATCACCAAGATCAATCTATGGAGTAATCTAGCAACGAGGGGAAGGGGAGTGCATCTACATACCATTGTAGATTGCTAAGCGGAAGCGTTGCAAGAACGCGGATGATGGAGTCGTACTCGTAGCGATTTAGATCGCGGTTGATTCCGATCTAAGCGCCGAACCACGGCGCCTCCGCGTTCAACACACGTGCAGCCCGGTGACGTCTCCCACGCCTTGATCCAGCAAGGAGAGAGGGAGAGGTTGGGGAAGACTCCGTCCAGCAGCAGCACGACGGCGTGGTGGTGATGGAGGAGCGTGGCAATCCTGCAGGGCTTCGCCAAGCACCGCGGGAGAGGAGGAGGACATGGAAGAGGGGAAGGGCTGCACCAGAACTTGGGGTTGTTGCTGCCCTCCCACCCCCACATATATATAGGGGCAAGGGAGAGGGGGGGTCGGCCCCCTCAGATCCAATCTGAGGAGGGGGCGGCGGCCAGGGGGGTTGCCTTGCCCCCCAAGGCAAGGGGGGCGCCTCCCCTTAGGGTTCCCCCAAACCCCCAGGCGCATGGGCCCTGGGAGGGAAAGCGCCCAGCCCACTAAGGGGCTGGTCCCTCTCCACATACAGCCCATAGGACCCTCCGGGGCTGGTGGCCCCTCCCGGTGGACCACCGGAACCCTCCGGTGGTCCCGGTACATTACCGGTGATGCCCGAAACTCTTCCGGTGACCAAAACGGGACTTCCCATATATAAATCTTTACCTACGGACCATTCCGGAACTCCTCACGACGTCCGAGATCTCATCCAGGACTCCGAACAACATTCGGTAACCACGTATATCTATTCCCTATAACCCTAGCGTCATCGAACCTTAAGTGTGTAGACCCTACGGGATCGTGAACCATGCAGACATGACCGAGACGTTCTCCGACCAATAACCAACAGCGGGATCTGGATACCCATGTTGGCTCCCACATGTTCCCCGATGATCTCATCGGATGAACCACGATGTCGGGGATTCAATCAATCCTGTATTCAATTCCCTTTGTCCAGCGGTATAGTACTTGCCCAAGATTCGATCGTCGGTATCCCGATACCTTGTTCAATCTCGTTACCGGCAAGTCTCTTTACTCGTTCCATAACACATCATCCCGTGATCAACTCCTTGGTCACATTGTGCACATTATGATGATGTCCTACCGAGTGGGCCCAGAGATACCTCTCCGTTTACACGGAGTGACAAATCCCAGTCTCGATTCGTGCCAACCCAACAGACACTTTCGGAGATACCTGTAGTGCACCTTTATAGCCACCCAGTTACGTTGTGACGTTTGGTACACCCAAAGCATTCCTACGGTATCCGGGAGTTGCACAATCTCATGGTCTAAGGAAATGATACTTGACATTAGAAAAGCTCTTAGCAAACGAACTACACGATCTTGTGCTAGGCTTAGGATTGGGTCTTGTCCATCACATCATTCTCCTAATGATGTGATCCCGTTATCAACGACATCCAATGTCCATGGTCAGGAAACCGTAACCATCTATTGATCAACAAGCTAGTCAACTAGAGGCTTACTAGGGACATGGCGTTGTCTATGTATCCACACATGTATCTGAGGTTCCTATCAATACAATTCTAGCATGGATAATAAACGATTATCATGAACAAGGAAATATAATAATAACCAATTTATTATTGCCTCTAGGGCATATTTCTAAGAGTCTCCCACTTGCACTAGAGTCAATAATCTAGTTCACATCACCATGTGATTAACACTCACAGGTCACATCACCATGTGACCGACATCCAAAGAGTTTACTAGAGTCAACAATCTAGTTCACATCACTATGTGATTAGCACTCAATGAGTTCTGGTTTGATCATGTTATTCTTGTGAGAGAGGTTATTAGTCAACGGGTCTGAACCTTTCAGATCCGTGTGTGCTTTACGAATATCTATGTCATCTTGTGGATGCTACCACGCGCTTCTTGGAGCCATTTCAAATAACTGCTCTACTATACGAATCCGGTTTACTACTCAGAGTCATCCGAATTAGTGTCAAAGTTTGCATCGACGTAACCCTTTACGATGAACTCCTTTTTCACCTCCATAATTGAGAAAATTCCTTAGTCCACTAGATACTAAGGATAAGTTCGACCGCTGTCATGTGATCCATTCCCGGATCACTATTGTACCCCTTGACCAACTCATGGCAAGGCACACTTCATGTGTGGTACATAGCATACTGTAGAGCCTACGTCTAAAGCATAGGGGACGACCTTCGTCCTTTCTGTCTCTTCTGCTGTGGTCAGGTCTTGAGTCTTACTCAATACTCACACCTTGTAACACAGCCAAGAACTCCTTCTTTGCTGATCTATTTTGAACTCTTTCAAAATCATGTCAAGGTGTGCGTTCTTTGAAAGTATCATCAGGCGTCTTGATCTATCTCTATAGATCTTGATGCCCAATATGTAAGCAGCTTTATCCAGGTCTTCCTTTGAAAAACTCCTTTCAAACAATCCTTTATGCTTTCCAGAAATTTTACATCATTTCGGATCAACAATATGTCATTCACATATACTTATCAGAAATGTTGTAGCGCTCCCACTCACTTTATTGTAAATACAAGTTTCTAACAAACTTTGTATAAACCCGAAAACTTTGATCACTCCATCAAAGCGTATATTCTGACTCCGAGATGCTTGCTCTAGTCCATGGATGGATCGCTGGAGCTAGCATACCTTTTAGCATCCTTAGGATTGACAAAACCTTTCTGATTGTATCACATACAACCTTTCCTTACGAAAACTGGTAAGGAAACTTGTTTTGACATCCATCTGCCAGATTTCACAAATGCAGCTAATGCTAACATGATTCTGACAGACTTAAGCATCGCTACGGATGAGAAAATCTCATCGTAGTCAACTCCTTGAACTTGTGAAAATACTCGTTGCCACAAGTCGAGCTTCATAGACGGTAACATTACCGTCCACGTCCGTCTTCTTCTTAAAGATCCATTTATCTCAATGGCTTGCCGATCATCGGGCAAGCTCACCAAAGTCCATGCTTTGATCT
Source organism: Aegilops tauschii subsp. strangulata (assembly GCF_002575655.3). Classification (NCBI taxonomy): domain Eukaryota; kingdom Viridiplantae; phylum Streptophyta; class Magnoliopsida; order Poales; family Poaceae; genus Aegilops; species Aegilops tauschii. The sequence continues at coordinate 118,510,281 of NC_053039.3, read as the reverse complement.
GATACATGGGTCCTATCTCGGATTTCATGGCTTCTAACCATTTGTCGGAATATGGGCCCACCATCTCTTCTCCATAGCTCGTAGGTTCAGTATTGTCTAACAACATGATATCTAAGACAGGATTACCGTACCACTCAGGAGTAGTACATGTCCTTGTCGACCTACGAGGTTTGGTGGTGACTTGATCCGAAGTTTCATGATCACTATCATAAGCTTCCACTTCAATTGGTGTAGGTGCCACAGGAACAACTTCCTGTGCCCTGCTACACACTAGTTGAAGTGACGGTTCAATAACCTTATCAAGTCTCCACCATCCTCCCACTCAATTCTTTCGAGAGAAACTTTTCCTCGAGAAAGGAACTGTTTCTAGAAGCAATTACTTTTGCTTCCAGATCTAAAATAGGAGGTATACCCAACTGTTTTGGGTATTCTATGAAGATGCATTTATCCGCTTTGGGTTCGAGCTTATCAGCCTGAAACTTTTTCACATAAGCATCGCAGCCCCAAACTTTTAAGAAATGACAACTTAGGTTTCTCTAAATGCTGTCGTCTCAACGGAATTGCGTGGTGCCCTATTTAAAGTGAATGCGGTTGTCTCTAATGCCTAACCCATAAACGATAGTGGTAATTCGATAAGAGACATCATGGTATGCACCATATCCAATAGGGTGCAGTTATGATGTTCGGACACACCATCACACTGTGGTGTTCCAGGCGGTATTAGTCGTTAAACAATTTCCACAATGTCTTAATTGTGTGCCAAACTCGTAACTCAGATACTCATCTCTATGATCATATCACAGACATTTTATCCTCTTGTCACGACGATCTTCCACTTCACTCTGAAATTACTTGAACCTTTCAATAATTCAGACTTGTGTTTCATCAAGTAAATACACTCAGCATCTACTCAAATCATCTGTGAAGTAAGAACATAACAATATCCACTGCATGCCTCAGCACTCATTGGACTGCACACATCAAAATGTATTACTTCCAACAAGTTGCTCTCTTCTTCCATCTTACTGAAAACGAGGCCTTTCAGTCATCTTGCCCATGTGGTATGATTTGCATGTCTCAAGTGATTCAAAATCAAGTGAGTCCAAACGATCCATCTGCATGGAGTTTCTTCAAGCATATATACCAATAGACATGGTTCGCATGTCTCAATCTTTTCAAAAACGAGTGAGTCCAAAGATCCATCTACATGGAGCTTCTTCATGCGTTCTATACCAATATGACTCAAATGGCAGTGCCACAAGTATGTGGTACTATCATTACTATTTTATATCTTTTGGCACGAACATGTGTATCACTGCGATCGAGATTCATATTAGGTGCAAGACCATTGAAGGTATTATTCAAATAAACAGAGTAACCATTATTCTCCTTAAATGAATAACCGTATTGCGATAAACATAATCCAATCATGTTTATGCTCAATGCAAATACCAATCTCGATGGTAGAGGGAGCATGCGATGCTTGATCACATCAACCTTGGAAACACTTCCAACACATATCGTCATCTCACCTTTAGTTAGTCTCCGTTTATTCCGCAGCTTTTATTTCGAGTTACTAACACTTAGCAACCGAACCGGTATCTAATACCCTGGTGCTGCTAGGAGTACTAGTAAAGTACACATTCATATATGTATATACAATATACTTCTGTCGACCTTGCCTGCCTTCTCATCTACCAAGTATCTAGGGTAGTTCTGCTTCAGTGACCGTTCCCCTCATTACAGAAGCACTTAGTCTCGGGTTTGGTTCAACCTTGGGATTCTTCACTAGAGCAGCAAATGATTCGCTGTTTCATGAAGTATCCCTTTTGCCCTTGCCCTTCTAGAAACTAGTGGTTTTACTAACCATCAACAATTGATGCTCCTTCTTGATTTCTACTTTCGCGGTGTCAAACATCGCGAGTTGCTCAAGGATCATCATGTCTATCCCTGATATGTTATAGTTCATCACGAAGCTCTAATAGCTTGGTGGCAGTGACTATGGAGAACCATCACTATCTCATCTGGAAGATTAACTCCCACTCGATTCAAGTGATTGTGGTACTCAGACAATCTGAGCACATGCTCAACGATTGAGCTTTTCTCCCTTAGTCTGCAGGCTTAAGAAACTTGTCAGAGGTCTCATACCTCTTGACGTGGGCATTAGTCTGAAATCCCAATTTCAGTCTTTGGAACATCTCATATGTTCTGCGACGTTTCAAAAACGTCTTTGGTGCCACAATTCTAAACCATTAGCATTACGCACTGAACTATCACGTAGTCATCAAAACGTGTATGCCAGATGTTTCGCAACATCTACAGACGATGCCGAGGTTCAGCACACCGAGCGGTGCATTAAGGACATAAGCCTTCTGTGCAGCAATGAGGACAATCCTCAGTTTACGGACCCAGTCCGCATAATTGCTACTATTAACTTTCAACTAAATTTTCTCTAGGAACATATCTTAAAACAGTAGAACTAAAGCGTAAGCTATGACATAATTTGCAAAGACCTTTTGACTATGTTCATGATAATTAAGTTCATCTGATTATTTAATGAACTCCCACTCAGATAGACATCCCTCTAGTCATCTAAGTGATACATGATCCGAGTCAAACTAGGCCGTGTCCGATCATCACGTGAGACGGACTAGTCATCATTGGTGAACATCTCCATGTTGATCGCATCTACTATACGACTCATGTTCGACCTTTCGATCTCTTGTGTTCCGAGGCCATGTCTGTACATGCTAGGCTCGTCAAGTCAACCTAAGTGTTTCGCATGTGTTCCGAGGCCATGTCTGTACATGCTAGGCTCATCAACACCCGTTGTATTCGAACGTTAGAATCTATCACACCCGATCATCACGTGGTGCTTCGAAACAACGAACCTTCGCAACGGTGCACAGTTAGGGGGAACACGTCTCTTGAAATTTTAGTGAGGGATCATCTTATTTATGCTACCGTCGTTCTAAGCAAATAAGATGTAAACATGACAGTCATCACATGCAAATCATAAAGTGACGTGATATGGCCAATATCATCTTGCGCCTTAGATCTCCATCTTCGAGGCGCGGCATGATCACCTTCGTCACCGGCATGACACCATGATCTCCATCATCGTGTCTTCATGAAGTTGTCTCGCCAACTATTACTTCTACTACTATGGCTAACGGTTAGCAATAAAGTAAAGTAATTACATGGCGTTTTCATTGACACGCGGGTCATACAATAAATTAAGACAACTCCTATGGCTCCTGCCGGTTGTCATACTCATCGACATGCAAGTCGTGATTCCTATTACAAGAACATGATCAATCTCATACATCACATATATCATTCATCACATCCTTTTGGCCATATCACATCACATAGCATACCCTGCAAAAACAAGTTAGACGTCCTCTAATTGTTGTTGCATGTTTTACGTGGCTGCTATGGGTTTCTAGCAAGAACGTTTCTTACCTACGCAAAAGCCACAACGTGATATGCCAATTTCTATTTACCCTTCATAAGGACCCTTTTCATCGAATCCGATCCGACTAAAGTGGGAAAGACAAACACCCGCTAGCCACCTTATGCAACTAGTGCATGTCAGTTGGTGGAACCTGTCTCACGTAAGAGTACGTGTAAGGTCGGTCCGGGCCGCTTCATCCCATGATGCCGCCGAATCAAGATAAGACTAGTAACGGCAAGTAAATTGACAAAATCGACGCCCACAACTAATTTGTGTTCTACTCGTGCATAGAAAGTACGCATAAACCTGGCTCTGATACCACTGTTGGGGAACGTAGCAGAAATTCAAAATTTTCTACGCATCACCAAGATCAATCTATGGAGTAATCTAGCAACGAGGGGAAGGGGAGTGCATCTACATACCATTGTAGATCGCTAAGCGGAAGCGTTGCAAGAACGCGGATGATGGAGTCGTACTCGTAGCGATTTAGATCGCGGTTGATTCCAATCTAAGCGCCGAACCACGGCGCCTCCGCGTTCAACACACGTGCAGCTCGGTGACGTCTCCCACGCCTTGATCCAGCAAGGAGAGAGGGAGAGGTTGGGGAAGACTCCGTCCAGCAGCAGCACGACGGCGTGGTGGTGATGGAGGAGCGTGGCAATCCTGCAGGGCTTCGCCAAGCACCGCGGGAGAGGAGGAGGACATGGAAGAGGGGAAGGGCTGCGCCAGAACTTGGGGTTGTTGCTGCCCTCCCACCCCCACATATATATAGGGGCAAGGGAGAGGGGGGCCGGCCCCCTCAGATCCAATCTGAGGAGGGGGCGGCGGCCAGGGGGTTGCCTTGCCCCCCAAGGCAAGGGCGGCGCCTCCCCTTAGGGTTCCCCCAAACCCCCAGGCGCATGGGCCCTGGGAGGGAAGGCGCTCAGCCCACTAAGGGGCTGGTCCCTCTCCACATACAGCCCATAGGGCCCTCCGGGGCTGGTGGCCCCTCCCGGTGGACCCCCGGAACCCTTCGGTGGTCCCGGTACATTACCGGTGATGCCCGAAACTCTTCCAGTGACCAAAACAGGACTTCCCATATATAAATCTTTACCTCCGGACCATTCCGGAACTCCTCGTGACGTCCGGGACTCCGAACAACATACGGTAACCACGTATATCTATTCCCTATAACCCTAGCATCATCGAACCTTAAGTGTGTAGACCCTACGGGTTCAGGAACCATGCAGACATGACCGAGACGTTCTCCGGCCAATAACCAACAGCGGGATCTGGATACCCATGTTGGCTCCCACATGTTCCACGATGATCTCGTCGGATGAACCACGATGTCGGGGATTCAATCAATCCCGTATTCAATTCCCTTTGTCCAGCGGTATAGTACTTGCCCGAGATTCGATCGTCGGTATCCCGATACCTTGTTCAATCTCGTTACCAGCAAGTCTCTTTACTCGTTCCGTAACACATCATCCCGTGATCAACTCCTTGGTCACATTGTGCACATTATGATGATGTCCTACCGAGTGGGCCCAGAGATACCTCTCCGTTTACACGGAGTGACAAATCCCAGTCTCGATTCGTGCCAACCCAACAGACACTTTCAGAGATACCTGTAGTGCACCTTTATAGCCACCCAGTTACGTTGTGACGTTTGGTACACCCAAAGCATTCCTACGGTATCCGGGAGTTGCACAATCTCATGGTCTAAGGAAATGATACTTGACATTAGAAAAGCTCTTAGCAAACGAACTACACGATCTTGTGCTAGCCTGAGGATTGGGTCTTATCCATCACATCATTCTCCTAATGATGTGATCCCGTTATCAACGACATCCAATGTCCATGGTCAGGAAACCGTAACCATCTATTGATCAACGAGCTAGTCAACTAGAGGCTTACTAGGGACATGGCGTTGTCTATGTATCCACACATGTATCTGAGTTTCCTATCAATACAGTTCTAGCATGGATAATAAACGATTATCATGAACAAGGAAATATAATAATAACCAATTTATTATTGCCTCTAGGGCATATTTCTAACACTGATAACTCCTTCCATATTGTGCCGGTTTATGATAAAACCGTACCGGGTTGTGATAAACACCGGATTATCCATATTCAATGCTGGCGACTTGTAGTCGAAACCAGACCAGGTTAATAACACCAGATTATAATTGATCATGTATTTTCAACTTGTAATTGATAGCCAAGCCGGGTCAATGAACGCTGGTTTAACAGAAAACATCATAAGCTTTGTCAAAAGAGAGAAAATCTTAGCAAAAAGCAAATGAAAACTTGTAGTCGAGGCTTTTCACGGGCTGCCAGGGCCCAAATTCGAGGCTTTTCATGGGCTGCCAGGCCAATGAGTTAACCATTTCACAAAGCCTTTTAAGATGGTCCTCAATCCTTAACCAATCATCGTTTTAACTTGACAAGTTCAGGGTCCTTTTCTGGAGTAACTTGCCAAAGTTTGAAGGGTCATACCAGGTTTACCTGGGCGGAGTGACTTACTTAAATAGGCAGGCTAACCCGGGGTTTTAGGTGTATACACCAGGCTTCCAAGCCATGGCTTGATAGCCTGTTACAAGTGTAGATTCTTTGTTCATTTCGACAGCAAAGAATCCCCAAGTAACATTTTGAGCTGTGCTCAGTGGGTGCCTATGTTTGAGTTGTTGCTTTACAACACTCTCTTTGGCCCCGGATTGATTTGGCTTTGAGCCGATCAAGAGGTGTGACTATGGTTCGGATACGACCAAGCCCCCAAGTGATGTTGTGGCATTGCGCTGATCAAGAGGTGTAGCTATGGTTCGGATACGACCAAGGCCCCAAGTGATGTTATATAAAGCTTTGATAAGCTGAATCAAGGGGTAAACCGGACGCTGCTTTATGAAATAGAAGCCCCCATGTGATCAATAATATGATAGGCCAATAAGGCGGGATACCCATGTTTGAACCGCGCATCATGGCAGCAGGTCCTCTTCGGCAACTTTTAACTTTTTGCAAGAGATAAATTCTTCTTGAACCGGGATTTTGAACCGGATATTGAGAGCTTCAAAGCTTTGTGGGAGACATCTTTCCCTTGAACCGGATTTTAAACCGGAATCTTCATTTTCAGCCGAAAATTTTCTGACGGCCTTTAAACTCGAACTTGCGAGAAGTTAATTCCTTTTTGAACCGGACATTGTTAAACCGGATCTGAGCGCTTCAGAGCTTTGTGGGAGAATAGATTTCCCTTGAACCGGATTGTAAACCGGATTGAGAGCTTCAGTGAGACTGACTTCCCTTGAGCCGGATTTTAAACTGGAGTTATTTCTGATGACCCGGAACTTCTTCATTGAGCCGGGATTTTGTAACTGTCATATACTTTCTAAACCGGAAATTTTTTGACGGCCTTTAAATTTTCATCAATATAACAGTAGCCTCCGGGACCGGGTTATCTTTCCCTCCATCGTCCTGGGGTTCTTAAATTTGATGAAACTAGCAAGATTTGCTGAGTCATGTCATCGTAGCCCCCGAGTCTCAAAGGTGACTCGAGGAGTTGGCTTGAGACTCTCCATATTTGACCGTGATGTAAACCGGCATAACTTGTATATCATTGGTGTTGATAGCACGATGTGAATCCACAGAAGGTTGAGGTGAGTGCGGCGGGTTATAAATGATCCCGTATGAGCCGTGTCAGCAACTCGGCCAATGGTTCCTTCCAACTGGCTATTTGAAGTTAACCAAACTGTAGTGGTGGTGACGTGTGCGCCTGCCCTTTGAGCCATCCAGTGCAGACAGCGGTTGATGATAATTTGCCTCCAATTTGAAAGAAAATCGGGCTACCCAAGCTGTGACTTGCTTTATACTCAATAAACAGCTCACGCAGACAGGTGCGGCCCGATATGTTGATGTAGACCAGGCCGCGAGAGACGGACGACAAAGACGACCGCAGCATCAGAGGCGGCTCGGACAGATGAGTCGGCCGCAACATTGTAAGCCAGTGCAAACGGGCGAGTTAACCACATCATGTTGATAGCGGCTTGCAAATATATTCACCGAGCTTGATGGTGTGGCCAGATGCTACCACATTTATAATATGGCCATAGCTTTTGCTATGACCAATTGCTCCTGCATAAATAATATCGCAAGCCGGAGTAATTTGTTCTTTTAAAGAATAAAAAATGTATCAATAAAAATTGATTGGACAGATTTCACCTTGATATGTTAGGCCAGAAATTATCCACCGCGGAGTTGATGATCACCACGGGCGAGTCGGCCGCGGGAGCAGATGAATGAACCGGCCGCGGCGTTGTAAACCGGTGCGGACGGGCGAGTCAATCGCAGGCGCGGTAAGCCGCGCGGGCGGACGAGTCAATCGTGGGCGCGGTTTGGCGAGTTGATGTAGATTGGACCGCGGGGGCGGCGGTTCGTACACATGTCCATCGAATAGCGAGGCACAGACGAACGCCGGTGCAGAACGTTGTTGGCACGTGCTGCGTCCCGGCGATATAACACCAGCTTTGTAATAGATAATTTGCTCTGCATATAACAACACTGTATGGCAGAGTGGTTGTTTTCACAAAAATTTAACAAGTATTGATAAAAAAATAAACTGAAAGGATATCACCTGGTATTTTTGTCAGACAAAAAAGATAGCAGATGCTCAGTTGATCTGATGATGTGCATTCCCTTCAGTCCTTATTAGTCTGGGGACTTGATCCCTTTTGTTTTCTTTCCTCTCATGAGGAGACCGTACTAATAGTACTCAAGTTGTTTCATGCATGTTGACCTTTTCTTCTGGCCGGCTTGTCTGTACTGGAAAATTTGCATTGGCACTTCTGGTGTAACACTAGTTTCACCAGTAATTGTCTGACCGATTGAGTCTTCACGTGGAGGTGCAAGAGCACGTGGCCAAGGCGCCGGCTCAGTTCTCCATCATTTGGGGCGGCTCAGAAGCAACGACAGAGGTAGTCGGCGGGTTGTGCTGCGTGAGGCCCAGCGATTTGAGGCAGAAACGACAGAGGCAGACGGCAACTCTAGGCGGTTCAATAGTACTCGTGGCTGATTTGACCAAAAGAATAATCAAAAAACGAATCTGGACCTTGCTGTATAGTTTATCCTTTCCCAAAACCTGAGTCTTCACGTGGATCTTTGTGAGCTGACCGAACATAGCTTTAGCAATTGAGGAATAGTGAATTAGCCTAGTCCTTCGCGTATATCAAACGGATGAACTTTTAGGCAATAATTGGCCTGGGAACTTGTGCCCTTGTAGGTTTGCCTCTCCGTATAGCAAACGGATATTCTTAAAAAAGTGCAAATTGATTTGCATGACTCGGTCTTTGCGCCAGGGAGTCGTACTCGATCTAGTCTGATTGGACTATTCTGCCTTCACATAGAAAAATACCAACACCATACGCCTTGGATTTGCCTGCTACCACCGCTGTGAATTTCCTCCGGACTTGTGCGTATACACAGCCACACGTAGCAGATAATCTCGCGTGTGTGTTTATTCTGTTTCCGGGTCAAAGTACTACTCCTTGGATTTGACTCGGCCTTCACTTTTAGGAAAAGGTGTGACTGATTCCCTCGGGACTTGGAGCCACACGCAGCTGCAGCGAGTTTTTTCCATCGATCCGAAAAGTGAGACGCTTTCGATGGATTTCTGCAACGGTGCGAAAGGAATCTCCTGTTGGTTTCGGCGACCTTCGTAAGCAGCAGAACCCGTTCCAGATGGATCACCTGGTTACGTGCGGCCACGCGCGCAACCCTAAATTTCTCATCTCTGATCTCGCACTACCAGCTCCGAAGTTAATCATGACACTGTTCACAAAACAATGAATTTACCGGCTCTGTCCAAGGCTGTCTCACATCGGGTTATCCTGCACGCTTTTCTGTACAGGTGCTTTCTCATCTAACATATTGCAAGCTTCTCGATCCTGGAAGAAGATCCCTCCAAGAACTCAACACCACCGTGCGTGAGCCCCACGGTGGGCGCCAACTGTCGTGGTTTTGTCATGGCAGATGTCTTTAGTGTCAGGACTTAGTCACGAGGCCAACGCATCTATGTGGTAGCTTGAGAGGGGTTGAGCGGAATCGAGAGACGCAACACAAGACAAGGATTTAGACAGCTTCGGGCCCCGGGAAACATCATCCGGTAACAACCCTACATGTTGTTTGAGGCTAGGTCTCATTATGATCACGAGGGAGTCGCCGGTAAACCGACTCTTTGTGTCTAGCCCTAGAGATTGTTTCTTCTTGCTTGTCCGCTTGTCCCTCTTTGGGGAGCCCTGCCCCTCCTTATATATGTTGAAGGGGCGGGTTACATGTGAAGTCCTATTAGGATTAGGACTAGTCTACCTTCTAATACAAACCGGATACAAGTCCGGGTCTTAACTCCTTATAAGGTAAATATTCCTTATGCCTTTCCTTGTAAACCGGCCCACCATAGTATGAACCGGCCTTCATGAACCGCTCGTTGGGCCACCGGGTCTTGTCGCTCCTCTGACCCGCCTGCCAGATTACCAATGAATCGTAAACCGCCAGGTCCGAACGGGTCGCCAGTGAATCGTCAAGTCTTAGCCGGGTCTCAAGTAAACCGCCAAGTCCGGCCGGGTTATATTTCCGGCTGGTTTACGCCGCGGGGTATATCCTCGACAAAATGTGTTTGTCCTACGGTACCAGGAGATAGACTTGACTACTATACAACTTTCCACCTCCTGTGTGCCACTTTGGCAGCCCCTTTCGACTATAAAAGGAGGCCCGTGGCGTACTAAGGAAGGATTCGGACTTTTTGGACCCTGCACGCTTTGTAGGTAGTCCAAGAACACCAGATAAACATAAACCAGCAGGAGTAGGGTATTACGCATCATTGGCAGCCCGAACCTGGATAATCCCCCTGCGTTGATATCTTAATCCTGCTCTTTCCACAGCCCCGCGCCCGCCAACCGTAGCAAAAGGGATTCCTCGTGATCCCGTAGGTGTCGTTTCCCCGACATCTTTGGCGCGCCAGGTAGGGGGCGCAAGCTGTGAAAATCTGGTTCGAAGGTTAGCGCACCGACTTCATCATCACCATGGCCCCCAAGAAAAAGGGGATCACAGCGATCGGCTCGTCCAGGGCCGGCCCGTCCGCGCCAGTGGGAGCAGGCGGCCGGGTGCCCACGGATGTAGCCGGAGACGCGGCCCGCGAGCATTCACGACATTCTGGTGATCCGAGCTAGGCGAGAGGCGTCGTCCGGATCTAAGACAACGAGCCACGCGCCGCTGGGTCCGGGGGCGGGGCCGTGCGGCCCACGGGCGGCGCAGCTGCCTCTACGGCACCCTAGCTGGCGCCCGCGTCGTGCCCTTCCCAGGCCGCGCGCGATGAGCAACACCGCGATGCTAGAGCCCCTGGGCACCGCCGCGGAAAGAGCCATGTGCGCCACTCGCAGGATGAACCAGGCCGGCGTGCGTGCTCAGACGCCGGTGCAAGCGGTGTGTGACCGCGAGACCGCGACAGAGCCCCTTCTAACCCGGTTAGAAGTCGGTGCGCATCACGGTCTACGCAGATCTCGCCGCCGCCTACGCCAGCAGAAGTGCTGGCGCGCGTGCAGCTGCTCCTCGACTTCTCCCTGCTGCGGAGAAGCACGACGAGTGGAGAGCCACCATCCGAAGCCCTGTCAGCTTCGCCAACAAAGACGAGCTGCTCCCAACGGGACCCTCGAACTGGCGTCCTGACGAGCCGGTGCATGCCGGCGGAGGAGGGACCAGAGATGCTGCGACCACGGTGTACTCTCACGCCCCCCCCCCCCCGGCGGCCGCGACAACAGCCACCGGCCGGTCGACCCGACGTCGGTGACAACGTTTCCACAGCATCGTCCGACCCACGAACCCGCCGTGACCAACGTTAAGTCCTTCGGGAACGGGCCCAGGAAGACGCTCGAACTACCATTGAACGACGACGGGAGACGCGCCATCAGTCAGATCGGCGTGCAGGGCCTACCATGGACCACCCGGCACCGGGGGGCCCCGGCGACCTGCCTTACGAGGTGGGTTGTCCAGCCTTTACCCGAGAGTTGTGGCAGTTCTGTCAGCGTTCTGGGAACGGGGGTCCCCAGACTTGCCTGCCTGCGGCCCACAGCGTGGCTAAGCAGTAGGCCGTACGGCCCATCTTCACCAACAACGCACCCAAGACCCTCGCGAGGGTCCAAGCCTCGCGAGGAGGGCGACGCAAGGCCTCCTCTGGAGTGGCCTAGCCAGGCAGGCTCACGAGGAGCGGAGATATCAAGGCGAGGCAAACCTCACGAGGCTCTCGTGACGCGAGCCATGACGAACGGCACCAGGCGGGTGCCAGGCGGGCGCCAGTGCGCGCAGCGTCTCTATTTCCTCTTTGGTGCTAAGGCGGCCAGCCCTGGCGAAGAGTACCGAGGCATCAGGCAAAGGTTGCCATATTGGTGCAACGAGACCAAGACCGGAGGACGGCAAGGCGGAGGTCATCGTGGAGCCCAAGACGGCGTCACCCCAGAGCTTTTCGCAGGCGAAGACCGCTTTTGTCAGGATAGCTTGTACTAGCTGTCCCCCTTCGAATTTTCCCGCCATTGTTGGCTCCCTTCCCGCTCGACATTTGGGAAGAGGACCAAGGCCTATATAAGTAGAGCTAGCCACCACAGTAGAGATATCGAATCCTCATGCAACAAGTTCACAAGCACAAAAACACCTCAACCTCAGGAGGCTGTTCTTCCCTTGTACTGTTCATCATCAGCCCAGGAGGCAATCCACCACCACCACACTGGAGTAGGGTATTACACCACAACGGTGGCCCGAACCAGTATAAACCTCATGTCTTTTTGTGTTGCGAGTTCGTCGAGTTTGTCCGCAAGATCTTAGCAAGCTAGAGCATAGATTAGTAGGAGGGAAGACTTTGCGCGCACCCCAGTGTTCGAACCTTAAGGGATTGCCGGAACCCCACATCGGACATTTGGCACGCCAGGTAGGGGTGCGCTGGAGCTCCTCTCCACCAACCTGCGCCCCGTGCCGCCGCGCTTCGCTCCCATGGCAGGAGCGCCGCCACCCGCCTCTGCGACCGAGACCAGCAGCAGGGAGTCTGGGTACCGGGCCCTGGCCCCCGCCCTACGGCAGGTGCAGTAGCCAACCAAGTTCAAGCCGGAGATGCCGCCGCGTTACGACGGCGCAGCAGATCCGGCGCCGTTCCTGCTGGCATACGAGGAGGCCGTCCTTGAAGCCGGAGGCGACGACAAGATCATGGCCAACTGGTTCCCCATGGCCCTCGCCTGCGAGCCGCGCGCCTGGTTGCTCAACCTCCCGGGGTCCATGGTGGCGTCCTGGGAGGAACTCCGCAACCTCTTCACTGCGCGCTACGCGGTGCCGGCGCACCACGCAGTCGCGGCGCTGCTGGGTGGCTCTCAAGCGCCGCCTTCAGATCGCCACGTCAAGCCTTTCTTCCGTCAGATTGGGGCAGCCTCCAAGCGCCCGGGGACTCCACCGGGTTGGGCTGCGCCGGAGGCCGACCTCACCTTCGACTCGGAAGACCACCCAGCTCCACCGCCGGCTCTGGCATACTCCCAATGCTCTGCATGCCTACCATCTGCAACGTGGCCGTCACCAAGACCCTCATCGACGGTGGTGCCGGCCTCAACTTGCTCTCCGTAGAAGCCTTCAGCCTCCTCCACGTGCCGCCCGAGCGACTCAGCCTCAGCAAGCCTTTTTCGGGAGTGGGTGGTGGAGCTGCCCACTCTCTAGGGCAGATCCGCCTCCCTGTCACCTTCGGCACACGCGACAACTACCGCACTGAGCTGGTGGACTTCGACATCGCCCGCATCGGTCTCCCGTACAATGCCATACTTGGGTACCGGCTCTTGCTTAGTTCATGGCGGCGACTCACCCGGCCTACAACCTCATGAAGATGCCAGGGAGCAAGGGCGTCCTCACCATCAAGGGGGACACTAAGGAGGCAGTGACGGCGCTCAGGCTCGCCTTCAAGACTGCGGCAGCAGCGCAGCCAGCCGGCGCCAGTACGCCCGAGGCCAAGGAGACCGCGCCCGCCAAGAAAAAGCAGTTGTTCACCCAAGACAAGGCGGAGACCAAGCAGGTGCCGGTTGACGAGGACGGGTCTTCAGGAGCCACCTTTACCATAGGAACCAGCCTTGACCCGGGACAAGAAGAAGCTTTGGTGAGGTTTTTGCGCGCAAACAAGGAGATATTCGCGTGGGAGCCCAATCAGCTGGTAGGGGTCCCAAGAGAGGTTATCCAACATCATCTAAGGGTGTGCCCCAACATGCGCCCCGTGAAGCAGCGGGCAAGACGGCAGTCCACTGAGAAGCAGGCCTTCATCGTCCAAGAGACGCGCAAGCTGGAGGCAGCAGGTACCATCCGAGAGGTTTGATACCCCGAATGGCTGGCGAACCCTGTCGTGGTACCGAAGAAAGGTGGGAAGGAACGGATGTGCGTCGACTTCACCAACCTTAACAAAGCTTGCACCCAAGATCCGTTCCCCCTTCCGCGCATCGATAAAATCGTCGACTCCACCGCCGAGTGTGACTTGCTATGTTTCCTGGATGCGTTCTCTGGATACCATCAAATCAAGATGGCGGTGGAGGATGTGGAGAAGACGGCCTTCCTGACACCGTGTGGGGTGTACTACTACACCTGCATGCCCTTCAGCCTACGCAACACAGGCGCAACCTTTCAGCGGCTGATGCACATCGCCTTGGGGCGGCAGCTCGGCAGGAACACAGAGGCCTACGTTGATGACATAGTGGTCAAATCTCGCGAGGCGAGGACGTTGATTCAAGACTTGGAGGAGACCTTTGAGAGCTTGCGTCGGGTGAACTTGAGGCTTAACCCGGAGAAGTGCGTGTTTGGCGTCCCCTCCGGTAAGCTACTAGGGTTCCTCGTATCCCACAGAGGGATCGACGCGAACCCGGAGAAGATCAAGGCCATCGAAGACATGAGCCCACCACAGACCCTCAAGGAGATGCAAAAGCTAGTAGGGCGGGTGACCGCGTTAGGGCGTTTTATCTCCAAGCTAGGCGAGCGCGCCTTGCCCTTCTTTAAGCTCATGAAGAAGAAGGGCCCCTTCGAGTGGACCCCGGAGGCCGACCAAGCCTTCCAAGACCTCAAGAAATACCTCACCAGCCCCTCGGTGATGGTGGCACCATGGCCTCTCGAGCCTCTGGTACATTACCTTGCCACCACCCCGTACTCCACCAGCGCGGCGCTGGTGGTGGTTCGGGAGGAGCGCCAAGACAAGGGTGCGCCGCGCCAAGCCAGAGCTGATGCAGCGCAGGGTCAGGAAGGCGCGGCAGAGCCGTAAGCGGCGGAAGACCAAGCTCAGCAGGGCAACAACACAGAAGCTCCTGAGGACGGTCAGGACTCAGGAAACCCTCCACCTCAGGATATGCCACAGTCTCCGCAGGACCCGAGCCTCAATAGTGTGCCAGCCCTCATCGAGCACCCGGTGTACTTCGCCAGCACCGTACTGCGGGACGCGAGGGCACGCTACCCCATGCCGCAAAAGCTCCTGCTCGCACTCTTGGTGGCCTCGCGCAAGCTGCGACACTACTTCCAGGGCCACCCCATCAAGGTCGTCTCATCTTACCCACTGGAGAGGGTACTCAGGAGTCCGAACTCGGCCGGAAGGGTCGCTGAATGGAACATCGAGCTGCAAGCATTCCAGCTGGATTTCAACACTACCAGGGTCATCAAGGGAGCCGCGCTCGCCGATTTTGTGGCAGAATGGACCGATGCCCCGGCTCTTGAGGAAGGAGAAGACCGGTCCACCTCCCCAGGAAGTGAGGCACCGGATGGCTGGGTCATGTATTTCGATGGCACCTTCGCGCACCAGGGCGCGGGGGCTAGAGCAGTGCTCATCTTGCCCACTCAGGACAAGCTTTACTACGCCGTGCAACTCTGCTTCCAGCGCGGCGAGAAGGTCTCCAACAATATCGCAGAATACGAAGGCCTCATAGCTGGCCTGAAAGCCGCGGCGGCTCTGGGGGTGAGGCACCTTACCGTCAAGGGCGACTCGCAGCTCCTCGTTAACTTCTCCAACAAAGTGTATGAGCCAAAGTACGAGCACATGGAGGCCTACCTTGCGGAGGTGCTGTAACGCCCACGATGCGGCTATATCTCCCACGTGTCGAGGCACGACTTAGAGGCATAACCGCATTGTGGTTTTGTCGCAAGAAGGGTCATCTTCACACAATCCCATGTAATGAACAAGAATGGGATAAAGAGTTGGCTTACAATCGCCACTTCACACAATACATAATTAAATCATACATCATTCAAGATACACACATAGGTCCGACTACGGAACCAAAAGAAAAGAAGACAACCCAACTGCTAGATCCCTGATCGTCCCAACTGGGCTCCACTACTGATCAACAAGAAAAGAAACAACACAACGGAGGAGATCTTCATCGAGCTCCCACTTGAGCTCAGTTGCGTCACCTGCACTGGTCTCATCGGCACCTGCAACTGTTTGGAAGTATCTGTGAGTCACGAGGGCTCAGCAATCTCACACCCGCGAGATCAAGACTATTTAAGCTTATAGGAAAGGATGGTGTAGTGAGGTGGAGCTGCAGCAAGCACTAAGCAAGTATGGTGGCTAAACATACGCAAACAAGAGCGAGAAGAGAAGCAACGGATCGGTCGTGAAGCTAGCAATGATCAAGAAGTGATCCTGAACTCCTACTTACGTCAAACATAACCCAGAAACCGTGTTCACTTCCCGGACTCCGCCGAGAAGAGACCATCACGGCTACACACGCGGTTGATGCGTTCTAATTAAGGTCAAGTGTCAAGTTCTCTACAACCGGATATTAACAAATTCCCATCTGCCACATAACCGCGGGCACGGCTTTCGAAAGATAATACCCTGCAGGGGTGTCCGAACTTAGCCCATTGTAAGCTCTCACAGTCAACGAAGGATAAACCTTCTCCCGGGAAGACCCGATCAGTCTCGGAATCCCGGTTTACAAAACATTTCGACAATGGTAAAACAAGACCAGCAAAGCCGCCCGAATGTGCCGACAAATCCCGATAGGAACTGCACATATCTCGTTCTCAGGGCACACCGGATAAGTCAAGCTACGAGTAAAACCAGACCTCAAGTTTCCCCGAGGTGGCCCCGCAGGCTGCTCGGTTTGGACCAACACTCGAAGGAGCACTGGCCCGGGGGGGTTAAAATAAGATGACCCTTGAGTCTGCAGAACCCAAGGGAAAAGGGGATAGGTGGTAGCAAATGGTAAAACCAAGGTTGGGCCTTACTGGAGGAGTTTTATTCAAAGCGAACTGTCAAGGGGGTCCCATAAATCACCCAACCGCGTAAGGAACGCAAAATCAAGGAACATAACACCGGTATGACGGAAACTAGGGCGGCAAGAGTGGAACAAAACACCAGGCATAAGGCCGAGCCTTCCACCCTTTACCAAGTATATAGATGCATTAATTAAATAAGAGCTATTGTGATATCCCAACATAAACATAATCCAACATGAAGCAATCTTCATCTTCACCTGCAACTAGCAACACTATAAGAGGGGCTGAGCAAAAGCGGTAACATAGCCAAACAACGGTTTGCTAGGAAGGTGACAAAGGTTAGAGTTTCATGGCAACTTGGGAGGCTTGAAAAGCAAGTGGTAGGTAGCACGGCATGGCAATAGAACGAGCAACTAGCAAAGCAAAGATAGAAGTGATTTCGAGGGGTGGTCATCTTGCCTGAGATCCCGCAAGGAAGAAGAACGAGTCCATGAAGAAGACAAACGGACGTAGTCGAATGAATCCTCACAACTCCGAAAAGAAACCGAAGCTAACGAGAGAAGCAACCCGGAAAGAAACAAACAACATAGTAAACAACCACCACATACACATGGCATGATGCAAAAACAAATATGATGCATGTCCGGTTTAATGAAGCATGGCATGGCAAAGTGCAACATACAACACTACAAATTAAGTGGAGCTCAATATGCAACGAGTTGCATATTGACGAAACACCACATCAATTATTTAGTTCTCTCTCGTTTATGAACTCGACCACATTAAATGTTATTAACATGGCAAGAGGTGAAGCATAAGTAAACTAACTATCTAGGCAATTTAAATGAGGCCGGAACAACAAAACAATAATTCCAAAAAAACCTCATGTCCATATATTGGGATTGGTACTGTTCTGCCATAAACGCAATTTTAATGTTGTTAAACAGCAAAATGAAGTGCACCAGGTTAAACTAGGCACTTTTCTACCCCATTTACATATAAAGTTTATTTAAATCCGAGCTACGGTTATTTAGTTATGAAATAAAACATTTTAACATATTATTCGAGCAAAATTAATCAAACAACATTTTAAACAATTTTAACATGGGTGAAAGTGGCATATTATTAAACTACACAAATTTCTGAGCATTTTACATATATAAATTATTTACAAAAGATGCACGGTTAATTAATTATTAATGCATGAACATCAAGGGTTTTTCTGTAAAACTGCAATACTCTGGATAATATGAAATTCGCAGCACGCCAAAAAAAATAGCAATGGGCCGAATGCAACGCACTGTGCAAGCCCAGCAGCAGATCTGGCCCGAAGCAGAAGTGAGAGTGCAAAATAACAGGAAAACTAAGCAAAAAAATGGGGCGGCTGCGACTCGAACCCCAGACCCATCGAATGGATAGAGGCCGCGCTAGCCATTGGGCTAGCTGATATGCTTGCGGTGGAAACATAGTGGCAAACTTAAATAACCTCTACATGCCAGAATGGATCTAGGAAAGGATCGAAGCTTCGTTCATGGAGGAAGTTGCTCACAGCGGGAAAACAGAGGCCGGCGGCCATGGCGATGCTGGCCCTTGGTTGGCTGGGTGAGCGGAAGGAGCTGGGCGCCCCTAGCCTTGCGGCCCTTGCGCACATGCCGGCGTGGGAAGTCAACGGGCAGGGGCAGCTTCCTTTGTCTGCTCCCGACAGAAGGAGGCAGCGCGGCGCGGAGCAGCGCTTGGGCTGCGGTACGAAGGCGACGACAGCGACGCGCAAGGCGGGCAGGGATGGCCGGCGGTCGACGAAGATGGCCGGGACCAGACGGATCTGACTGGAGATGGTGGCCGGCGGGCTGGAGCTCCTTGCAGCTTCCATGGCATACTCCTGCGAAGAACAGAGAGGGCGGGAGATACTAGAGTGAGAAAGAGAAGAGGAACCAAGGGAGGAAGGGGACAGGAAGAGAAGGGAGGCGAGGCCGGCCTGGGGGAGCTGGTCGCCGGCGCCGTCGTCCGGTTGAGGGGGAGGCGGCGGGATCGAGGCGCGGGCGCAGAAGCTCATGTGCGTGCCCGCACACGAGCGCGAGGCTCTTTCCTCGGTTGGTTCCTGGGGGCAGCGCAAGGACGAGGTAGGGGATTGCGCGAGGTTGTTGCTGCTGCTGCTAGGGCGGCAGGGGCACGGGCACTCGTATTCGTGGAGGCAGGAGAGCTCTGGTTGGGTGGATCCATGGATTGGGGAAAGAGGAGATCCCGAGGTGGGAGACGACAAAGGTGGAGTGTGGCGGCGGGGATGGATGGGACATCTTCCCTAGATTTTAGGGTTGGACCTATATATATCTCATGGGATTAGATTAGAGAATATTTGGGCCCTCCGATTTAAATCGGACGATCGAGGAAAATAGGCTAGGAGAGTCCAACAAAGAAAACGGTGATGTTTTGTAGATGTTTGGGGATGATCCGAATCCAACGGTGACAACAACCCGGGTCGGGTTCGGGGAGGTTCCGGACGCGCGAGAGGGGTCTATGCACTGCGCAAGGAGGGGTTCGGTGGTTGTGCAGAGAGGGTCAAACGGTCAGACAAGAGAGAATCGAAAATCCGGTTAGACTCAGAATTGTCAACAAACGCAAGGGGGGACGCGGCAACTACGAGCGGATGCAAATTTTATGAAAACAAATGCGAATGATGCAATGATGAATGCAATAAAATAAATAAATCACACGGCGACAACGAAAAACATGGAAGCCGTCTGGAGCGTCGGTCTTGGGGCGTTACAGGTGCGCAAGATGGAAAAGCAGTTCTCGGGCCTGGAGCTGCAGCACGTGCCCCGGGGCACCAACAAGGAAGCCGACGACATCGCCAAGAGAGCATCCAAGCGGCAACCACAAGAGCCCGGCATCTTCGAAGAGCGGCTCTTCAAGCCATCGGCTACGCCACCTCTTTCGAGCACGACTCAGCCTCGGGAGGAGCTCCCACAACCCCCGGCCACGGGAGCCCCAGCCTGTGGCCCAACCATAGGAGCTCAGCTGCTCCTAGCGCTCGAGCCCCAGGAGGAGTGCTGGACCAAGGAATTCAAGGAGTACCTGATGCACGGGACGCTGCCGGAGAAGGAGGAAGACGCGGAGCGCGTGGCCCGATAGGCCACGGCATACTGCATTCAAGACGACGAGTTGTACAGGAAGCGACCGAACGATATCACGCTGCGCTGCATCTCCAGCGATCAAGGAAGGGAGTTGCTGATTGACATACACGGCGGTGATTGCGGACACCACTCGTCGTCACGGACCCTTGTTGGCAAGGTGTTCTGCAGTCGGTTCTATTGGCCTACAACACTCAACGACGCGGCCGAGCTGGACAAGTCTTGTGAAGCTTGCCAATTCCATGCCAAGCAGATCCATCAGCCTGCACAGGGCCTCCAAACCATTCCGCTCACGTGGCCGTTCGCGGTCTGGGGGCTGGACATCTTAGGCCCGTTCCCACGAGCGCCAGGGGGCTACCGCTATCTCTACGTCGCCATCGACAAGTTCACCAAGTGGGCGGAAGTGGAAGCCGTCCGTACCATTCCAGCCGGCTCTGCTGTCAAGTTCATCAAGGGCCTGGTGAGCCGCTTCGGGGTCCCCAACCGCTTCATCACAGATGACGGCTCGTAGTTTACTAGTAACCTCTTCAAAACCTACTGTGCTAACCTTGGAACGCAGATCTGCTACGCTTCGGTGGCCCACCCCAGGAGCAATGGTCAGGCCGAACGCGCCAACGCTGAGGTCCTGAGGGGTCTCAAGACCAGGACCTTTAAGAAGAAGCTGGAGGCCTGCGGCAGGGGTTGGCACGACGAACTCCAGTCCGTGCTGTGGTCCATCCGTACCACTGCCACCAAGCCAACGGGCGAGACTCCATTCTTCCTCGTCTATGGAGCTGAGGCAATCCTTCCTCACGAGGTCAAGCATCGCTCCGCGCGGGTCCTGGCGTTCGACGAAACGCAGCAGGACGCCACGCGGGGGATGGATCTCGTGCTGGGGGAGGAGCGCCGTTGCGAAGCCGCATTGAGGGCGGCAAGGTACCAACAAGCTCTGCGGCGGTACCACTGCCACAACATCCGCTCCAGGACGCTCGAGGTAGGCGACCTCGTCCTGAGGCGGGTCCTCTCCAGGGAAGGGCTGCACAAGCTTTCGCCCATGTGGGAGGGCCCGTTCAGGGTCGTTCATGTCTCCAGGCCGGGTGCAGCACGCCTGGAGACACAGGATGGGACACCCATCCAGAATGCCTAGAACATCCAGCACCCCCAGAAGTTCTATCCATGAAGCAAGGCCCAGAGCTTGGGAAGAAAGGCCCAGAGCCTGCGAAGAGGGCCCGGTGCCTGTGAAGAATCGCCGCCCGTGACACTCTCAAGTAATAATGAGTTGGGGCTCTACACGCCCCGAAGTCTCAGGAGCGCCGGCCTCAGGCCCTGGGGCTCCCTCCCACGCCTAGTGGACAGCACTTAGCTCCACGCTGGTGAGAAGACTTGAAGACTAGATTAGGTGCCGGAGGCGGCTTTTCATTTGCTTTCCGTAGTTGGCTCGCTTTTCCTTAATCAGAGTTGCTCTTGGTGTTCGTTGCTGATTTGGTTCCCCAGCCTTTTACCGCTTTTTTCGGCTCTAGTTTGCTCATGTTCTCTCTCTCTCTCGCATACCTCGCGAGGGGGCTAGGCAGGTGCCCTCGCGAGCATTTCTCTTCTCTTTGCCTTCTCGCGAGTCACCCTCGTTCGAGCCTGGAAGCTAGCACATCTCTCCTAAATCCGTGCCCCTTGGGTAACGCGATACAAGGCGCCAAGTCAAGGCTTGGGTGGACGGCAAATCCTTTGGTGCACCCCCTAACGAATTTTTTGCAGTTTCCGAGCAACGCGGACACCACGTGAGGGAAAGGGTTTCCCAAACACACCAAGTTAAGTTATCTTTGCGCAAAATAATAACACGGCATGGGAACGACTCGCACAATGCATTAACCAAAGAACCAAAGTTCGATACACACCCCTCTGGGCCCATACTAGTTTTGTTTTCCGATGTAGGAAAGAAAGAAAAAGCTAAGCAAGCAGTGTTGCAGCAATCCGCGGAGGCAGGCCCTTGGCGACACCCCGAGCCTAGCTAGACCCCTCCTCGCGCTTCACGGAGGCGCGACGATGAGATGACCTGCTGCCTCCTTCGAAGCGGGCGCGGCGACGCGGTGGCTGGTCGTAGCCACCGCTGCTGGAGCTGTCACCGGAGGAAGAGCCGCCGTAGCTGGAGGAGACGCGGTCGCCGCCGAGGGCAGGCTCGCCCTCATCCTCATCGCGACCATCACCAAGGCCGAGCACCTCCTCACCGTCGTTCGTCTCGGGGCAGCACCCGGCGCGGCGACCATCTTCCCCGAACACCCTCACATAGAGGGTCGATTCACCATCGTACCTGAAGTGGAGGGTGCACCGCCTGCCCAGGCCGCGCGCGCGGGCGATCGTCTGCCAGCTGCGGGCCAGGGCTATGTTGCCCGCGGCGGAAGTCTCAACGGCAACCCAAGAGGCCCTGCTGCAGCAGCCATCCGCCTGTAGCCAGAGCCCGCCCGGACCAGAGGCCGGCAGTTCGCCGGTGTAACATCCCAAATTTTCAATTTGGTATGTTATACATAGATCATCATTGCATATCATGTTTTATTGCATTTTGACAAATCCTCGATAAATCCTAAGCAACTCAAGGACCCTCGGAGAGAGTTGGGGATTTTCTCGAATTTTCATATTTGATTTTCATCAAATACTAAGACGAGGATTTTGGTTTTAATTATTTTCTCTCCGGAAAAATATTTCATTTTAAAAATAAACGAGAGGAGAAAATATGACTTCTCCAAAACAATTGAAATACTGGAGGAAAAATGTTAAAATCATTTATTGGAATTTATTTGGATTTTATTTGCAATTTTTATTGCATTAAAAATATTGCATGTTTTCAAAATATTTATTTTATGTTAAAAAAATGTTCACCCTATTCTAGATTTTTTAACTAGATGGGGAAAATTTATTTTACATTTTTTTGACTTTTATTTATTTTTCTAAGAATTTTTCCGCGAAACGTATTTTTAAAAAAAACGCGCGCGCCGCCGGGCCGAGCCCAGCCGCGCCAGGCCGCCGGCCCACCCCGCGCACGGGACGCCGCCGCGCCGCCGTGTCCGCCATGGACACGGGAGTCCGAGCCGCCGGAGCTTGCCCCCTCCTCCAAGTCTCGCGCCGCCCCCCCTTTATATACCCCGCAAACCCCCCCTCTCCTCTCATCTCGCCGCCGCCCGCCTTGCCCGCCGCCGCCGCCGCACTTGCCCGCCGCCGCCGCCCGCACGGGAGCCGCCGCCCCCCGAGCCCGCACCCCACGCCCCTCGCTGCCCCGAGCCCCGAGCCGCCGGAGCCCCCGCCCCGACGAGGTACTGCCCCGTTCGTTTTGCCGGTTTTCTAAAAAGAAACCATTCGTTTTAAAAAAAAAACCTAGTTCGGTTTTTTTCGGTTTTATTATTTTGCGAGCGTTCACCGAACCGTTCGTTTTAACGAACGCGTTCGTCGGTTTTTCTCTGTTAACGAACGTCCGTTCTTTAACCGTTCGTCCGTTTTTTTCTTTTCGTCGGATTTTTCTGCGATTATCTCAGATTCGATTTCTGATCGAATCTTCGTTTCTGTTTAACTTCTCGCTCGTTTATCGGAATCAGGCGATTCAAGCGCCTAGAGTTTCGTCTCGAAATTCTCTTTCCGTTTAACCTACTCAAACAAGTTTTTGCTACAGTAAAATTTGACCTAGATCCAGATTAGTAAACGAAGCTTCTTTCTTTCGCCGTTTGACTTTCGTTGCTTCTTTCGAGTTGATTCTTTTTGCAAACCGGAGTTCTTAAGTTGAAATTTCTGGTTGGATCTTTCATTCGAGTTTTACCTGTGCATTAGATGAGTACTGATTGTATGCTTGTTTGTTTGCGATAGAGTACCCGGAGTGTGCCGCTTGTTACTTCGAATCGCTAGGTTTTGCGGATCATCAGCAAGGCAAGTAACACTTTGATCATACTTTCCATACCCAGTTTTATTGCATTAGATCTATTCCTCAAACAATGGCATGATTAGGATCTGATTAAATTGTGGGAATTGGGAAGTAGTTGAGGTAGAACCTATTACCTGTTTTCTTATCAAACCCTGGGGAGTTACTTCTACGTTGCTATTATTATTGCCATGCTATGCTCGTAGACGTGGGTTGGGTTTGAGAGATATTCATGACAGATGTGAGATGTTTATTAATGGTTCGACTTAAGGTGGCAACTAAAACTCACATCTGGGTGGATTGAGGCACCTGGAGAACCCAGTGTTGTCTGATTTTATAAGGTCCGCCACCCAGGCTCAAAGGGATCATAAGATTGTTCATGCTAGAAACTTCCGTGTGCAGCCACAAGCTATTATGGGCTCTAGCATAGTTGAGTAGGTTACATGATCTCTTGAAGAGGTGGGCTAGAAGATGTAGGGGAAAGTAGGTGTACCGGTCCATCCAGAGTAAAGAGTGATTGTTCCTGAAAGACTGTGTCTCGGTCATCCGTTTCTCAAACATCATGCAGTGCGAGAATCAAGTGGAGGCAATCGAGTCTTGTGGGGAAAAGTGCGCAAACCTCTGCAGAGTGTACAAACTAATCATGGTTAGCCGTGTCCCCGGTTATGGACAACTTGAGTATCTAGTACCTGGATTATCATTTGAATCTCATCACCATGTTACTTTTAATTAATTTTGTTGGGTTAATGATGACACTTAATTGGGATTGAGTTGGCGGTACCTTCTCAATGTTTAACAACCACCATGATAGTTAAATAAAATTTATTCCTTTGAAGTAGGGTAAAATTGGCTTTTCGCAAAATTGTAACCATAGAGCTTTCCACCAGCCATATATGCATGTAGTATAGCATTATTACTGTTCATTACTCTCTATGTGTTACTTTGCCAGCATATTCTATGTGCTGACCCGTTTTCGGGCTGCAACGTTTCATGTTGCAGACTTTTCAGACGACGAGTAAGGTGCCTTAGGTCGTGGTCTTATACTCAGTGATGCCGCTGGAGTTGATGGACTCACTTATCTTCCAAGTCTTCCGCTGTTATCGTTATTAGATGGCCTTAAGCCATGTTTATCATACTTAATCTCTTTGGAGATATTCGATGTAATAAGTGTGTGATTGCTACTCTGTTATAAATCCTCCATTTGTACTGTGCGTGTCAGCATTACTGATCCAGGGATGACACTGGTGCACAGCAGTACAGACCATTTGAGGTCTGGTCGCTACAGCCGGCGAAGAAGCGCGGAAGTTGGAGCCAGTTGCCGGCCGGGCTCTCCGACCAGACAACGAACTCCGGCGACACCTCAGCCGAATGGAAGCGCGGGCGGGGAGGCCGCGCCACCATCGCGCGCCTCCCCTCATCGGCTGAACCACCATGGATGGGACGATCCCCACCGCGTACCGCGGCGCCACCTCGACGGTGGGCCACGGCGAGGGTCGCAGCGTGCTTGCGCGGACGGCCGAGGCCGCGCTTGGGCGCCGGGGCCGTCGCGAGGGGCCTTTCCTTTCACGGTGGCAGAGAACTTCTTTCGTGGCGCCATTGATGGCACTTCGAGCAATGGAGCAGAGAAGCAAGCAAGCAAGGAAGAGATGGGCAACGGGGGCTCCGCCCCCTCCCCATTTATAGCAAGAGAAGGCCAACCAGTGTCTCCCACGATCGCAGGTAATGATGGTTTTCCTTGCATGTTGCAGGGACTTGTCAAGTCGTGCAGTTGCCGAGGCAGCGCGGCGAAGCGGAGACGCCCACGTCCAATCAACCGCCACGCGTCGACCGAGGCCGCGGGCTTTTGGGGCCTGCGGTGCTCCGAACTTGACCCTTGGCTTCGCCGCGAAGCCAAGACCGAGCGCACCTTGGGCCCGGGGGCTACTATCGGCATTCTGGGAACGGGGGTCCTCAGACTAGCCTGCCTGCGGCCCACAGCGTGGCTAAGCAGTAGGCCATACGGCTCATCTTCGTCAACAAGGCACCCAAGACCCTCACGAGGGTCCAAGCCTCGCGAGGAGGACGACGCAAGGCCTCCTCTGGAGTGGCCTAGCCAGGCAGGCTCACGAGGAGTGGAGATATCAAGGCGAGGCAAACCTCACGAGGCTCTCATGATGTGAGCCATGACGGACGGCACCAGGCGGGCGCCAGTGCATGCAGCGTCTCTATTTCCTCTTTGGTGCTAAGGCGGCCAGCGCAGGCGAAGAGTACCGAGGCATCAGGCAAAGGTTGCCATGTTGGTGCATCGATACCAAGACCGGAGGACGGCAAGGCGGAGGTCATCGTGGAGCCCAAGATGGCGTCACCCCAGAGCTTTTCGCAGGCGAATACGCTTTTGTCAGTATAGCTTGTACTTGCTGTCCCCCTTCGAATTTTCCAGCCGTTGTTGGCTCCCTTCCCGCTCGATATTTGGGAAGAGGACCAGGGCCTATGTAATTAGAGCTAGCCACCACAGTAGAGATATCGAATCCTCACGCCACAAGTTCACAAGCACAAGAACACCTCAACCTCAGGAGGCTGTTCTTCCCTTGTACTGTTCATCATCAGCCCACGAGGCAATCCACCACCACCACACTAGAGTAGGGTATTACACCACAACGGTGGCCCGAACCAGTATAAACCTCGTGTCTTTCTGTGTTGCGAGTTCGTCGAGTTTGTCCGCAAGATCTTAGCGAGCTAGAGCGTAGATCGGTAGGAGGGAAGACTTTGCGCGCACCCCAGTGTTCGAACCTTAAGGGTTTGCCGGAACTCCACATCCGACAAGTTCCCGTGGCCCTCCCACCGCACGTTCAAGCCCGATGTTGGCGAGAAGTACAATGGCAAGACCCACCCGTCGGAGTTCCTCAGCATCTACACCATCGCGATGCAAGCTGCTGGAGCTCACGACGACAAGGTGCTTGCCAATTACTTCCCGTTGGGACTCAAACCCAACGTCATGTCGTGGTTGATGCACTTGCCAGCGGATTCCATTTCTTCTTGGTCGGATCTGTGTCATGAGTTTGTTGGCGCCTTCACTAGAGGCCACCAAGCTCATGGCCAGGCAAGCGATTTGCACATCATCCCCCAGAAAGAAGGTGAAAACCTGCGCAAGTACATATATAGGTTCAGCCAGGTGCAGTACAACATCCCAGATGTTCATCCCGCCGCCGTTATCAGCGCATTCCATCAGAATGTGCGCAACCGCAAGATGCGTGAAGAGTTGGCGATGAACAAGGTCAAGGACATGGTCGAACTTTATGTTCTGGCCGATAGATGTGCTCGAGCTGAAGAGGGGAGGAAGTACCCCGGCAAGGACGCCGGTGCGGAAACCAACTCCACAGACGAAGACACCACCGCCCCTACAAAGAAGGGTCGGCGCCGCAACAAGAAGCGCAAGGGCAAGACTATGCTTGCCGTTGAGGGATCCAGCAAGCTCGGCGCCACCAAAAAGGCCAAGGCTGACGACCCCGGCAAGGAGGTTGCCGGGTGTGCCGCCTGCTTGGCCCTGGTGGCTGCCGGCAAGCCAGGAGGCTCCGACAAGTAGTACTGCAAGATCCACCGCACCAAGGGCCATGACCTCCAGAACTGCCGACAGGTTGAGCTGCTTGCAGAAAAGCAGAAGGCTGAATATGAAAGGCAAGACAAGGAGAAGGGTCAGGATGGTGCTGAGGGATCCGGCAAGAAGCATAGCGGCCAGGGGGTGGCCACGGCAAAGATAACCAACAAGAGAGGCCCGCTCGGGACCGTGACAAGAAAGAGGAAGATGATGATCATGACGAGGATGACGAGTCCGGCGAGCACGAGTTCCAGAAGGCTACAAAGGCCATGTGCGTCGACGGTGGCGCCTCGTTGCACACCTCACACCGCCAGCTGAAGCAGAGCCATCATTCGATGCCCAGAGGCCCCTGAAGTGGTCCCGCACGCCCATCGTTTTTTACACCAAGGATCACCCTGATCGCACAACTGTGGTCGGGTGTTTGCCGTTGTTGGTTTCGCCAACAATACGCAGCCTCAAGGTGACCAAAGTGCTGGTTGACGGTGGGGCCGGTCTGAATTTGATCTCGCCCGCTGTGATCAAGAAGCTGCAGATTCCTGATGGAGATCTCAAGGAGACGGGCACGTTCCAAGGGGTCAACCCGGGAAGGAGTCAGCTGAAAGGTAAAGTCACGCTGCCCGTTACGTTCGGGGGCGAGCTGAACTATAGCACAGAGAAGATCGTTTTTTATGTTGCCGAGATCCCCTTGCCGTACAACGGGATCCTTGGCCGCCCAGCGCTGGCCAAGTTCATGGCGGCGTCACACTACTCCTACAACACATTGAAGATGCTAGGGCCGCCGACCATCATCACCATCCCCTCTGACAAGAAAGACACCCTCATCTGCGCCGACCAACTCTACCGAGAGGCAGTTGCAGCAGCTGTCATCAAGGCACTTGCTCCTGCCGCTGAAGCCCCGGGAAGGAAGAAGGCTGGCAAGACCTCTTGCACCCACTCCGTCAAGTGCACCTCTTCGGAGTGTTGTGCTCCCGTTGAGGACATGCCAGAGAGCTCCACCGGCAAGAGCAAGAAGTCCAAGGCTGCACCACCAGAAACCAAGAAGGTGTCCATCAAGGAGGACGACACGGGCGGGGCTTTCACTATAAGCTCCACCCTCGACAGCAAATAGGAAAGCGCGCTCGTCGCCTTCCTGCAGGGGAATGTCGATGTATTTGCATGGCAAGCATCTGACATCCCCGGCGTTCCCAGGGAGGTGATTGAGCACCATCTTGCTGTCTGTCCTCATGCGCGGCCCGTCAAGTAGAAGGTCAGGAAGCAAGCTTTGGAGCGACAAGAGTTCATCATTGAAGAGATCAGGAAGTTGGAGGCGGCAGGCCTGGTAAGAGGAGTACTCCACCCCACGTGGTTGGCCAATCCGGTGGTGATGCGTAAGGCAAATGGGAAGTGGAGGCTGTGTATCGACTACACAGACATCAATAAAGCCTGTCCAAAGGATCCTTTCCCTCTGCCACGCATCGACCAGATTGTAGACTCCACCGCCGGGTGTGACCTGCTGTCATTCCTCGATGCCTATTCAGGGTACCACCAGATCTTCATGATGAAGGAAGACGAAGAGAAGACCGCGTTCATCACCCCATGTGGTACGTACTATTTTGTACGAATGCCTTTCGGGTTGAAGACCGCTGGTTCGACATTTGCCCGAGCAGTCCAGATTGGCTTTGAGCCCCACCTACATAGAAATATGGAAGGTTATATGGATGACATAGTGGTCAAAACCAAGGACAGGGCCACGCTCGTGCAAGATTTAGAAGAAACATTCACAAATTTGCACAAGATCAACCTCAAGCTCAACCCAGAGAAGTGCGTGCTTGGCGTCCCCTCCGGCAAACTTCTCAAGTTCTTTGTTTTTCAACGCGGAATCGAAGCAAATCCCGACAAGATCAAGGCGATCGAGCAGATTGAGGCGCCAAAACGGGTCAAAGACGTCCGTAGGTTTGCGGGCTGCGTTGCTGCCCTGAGTAGGTTCATCTCCAAATCTACTGAGCGCGCCCTCCACTTTTTC
Organism: Aegilops tauschii subsp. strangulata; assembly: GCF_002575655.3. NCBI lineage: Eukaryota > Viridiplantae > Streptophyta > Magnoliopsida > Poales > Poaceae > Aegilops > Aegilops tauschii. The sequence goes on along the minus strand of NC_053039.3, from coordinate 118,481,005 downwards.
AAAGTTTTGAAAAAGGCGGGTCCAGTAAAATGGACTCTGGAGGCAGAGGCAGCACTGCAAGATTTGAAGAGGTACCTCTCCTCCACGCCAATACTAGTCGCGCCTAAACCACGGGAGCCGTTGCTGCTGTACTTAGCAGCAACGAATCAAGTGGTCAGCGCCGTGCTGGTGGCGCAGAGGGAACTTGAGGGAGAAGCAGCAGTTGCAGCAGAGCTGTCGGATGGCGGACCGGGGTCTTCCCCGACAGAGCCTGGCGCCGGTAAACCAGAACCCCCGGCAAGGCCCGGACCCGGCGAGGCAGAGCCTGAGCGGATGGGCGAAGTGGGACAGAAGAAGAAGATGGTGCAGGACCCAGTGTATTTTGTCAGTTCCCTCTTGCAGGGGGCTAGGTCAAGATTTTCTGGAATGCAGAAGCTACTTTTCGGACTTCTCATGGCCTCGAGAAAGTTGTGCCACTTTTTCCAAGCGCATGAGATCACCGTCGTCACCCGCCTCCCTTTGCAACGGATTTTGCACAACCCAGATGCGACAGGGATGATTGTGGAGTGGGCATTGGAGCTGTCGATCTTTGGCCTCAGGTTTGAAAGTACTTCAACAATCAAGAGCCGAGCTTTGGCAGAGTTCATAGCAGACTGGACCGCAACGCCCGACGAGGAGATTCAAGAGACCACCCTTCCCGGCAAGGAGATGAGCAGTGAGTGGATTATGTACTTTGACGGAGCTTTCTCACTCCAAGGTGCTGGTGCTGGCGTACTACTCGTCGCGCCCACCGGAGAGCACCTCAAGTACGTAATCCAGATGCACTTCCCCCGGGAAAAATCAACGAACAATACGGCGGAGTACGAGGGGTTGCTTGCCGGTCTCAGGATCGCGGCAGACCTCGGAATCAAGAAGCTCATCATTAGTGGTGATTCACAGCTCGTCGTCAAGCAAGTTAACAAAGATTACCAGAGCCCGTTGATGGAGGCCTATGTGAATGAAGTGAGGAAGTTGGAAGAACGTTTCGATGGCCTACAGGCAGAACATGTTCCCCGAGCGGAGAACATCATTGCCGACGACCTGTCGAAACGCGCTGCCCTCAAGTTGCCTGTGAAACCAGGCACCTTTGTACTTCAGTTAATACAACCATCCGTAGAGCCATCAACAGGGCAGAACAAGCGAAGGAAGATAAGCCCCGGCAAGTACCTTCCCGCCGAGCTCCCAGGAGTTGCCGACAAGGAGGTTGCCGGGTACCCCAAGCTTGCCGAGGGGCAACTACCTCCGACGGGGCCCCAGGCCCTGACCATAGAGGCAGCTGCCCCTACGGCCGAAGATGTGCCTTTGGTCCTTGCCGTCGAGCCCCAGGCTCCGGCATGGGCGCAGCCCACCGTCCGTTTCCTCCAAACAAGAGAGCTCCCCGAGGAGCAGGAAGAAGCAGAGAAAGTAGCCCGTCGGCCCAACATGTACCAATTTGTGGATGATACCCTGTACAAAAGGAGGCCAAACGGTGTGAGGATGAAGTGCATTCCTCAAGAGGACGGACTAGAGCTGTTGGCGGAGATACATGGAGGTGTATGTGGCTCCCACATAGGGTCAAGGGCCCTTGCCGGCAAGGCATTCCGGCAAGGTTTCTTCTGGCCCATAGCCCTCCAGGACGCAGCTGCGCTAGTAACCAAGTGTGAAGCGTGTCGGTTCCAGTCGAAGAAGCTTCATCAACTGGCTCAAGCCCTTCAAACAATCCCTCTCTCCTGGCCATTTTAGGTCTGGGGGCTCGACATACTGGGCCCCTTCCCCCATGCTGTCGGGGGCTTTGAGTACTTGTACGTCGCAATCGACAAGTTCACAAAGTGGCCCGAAGTGGAGGCAGTGAGGAAGGTGACAGCACAGTCAGCCGTCAAATTCTTCAGGGGGCTAATTTGCCACTTTGGTGTGCCGAATAGGGTCATCACCGACAACAGCACGCAGTTCACAAGCCGCACCTTCATGCACTACATCCAGGACCTCGATAGCAAGGTCTCTTTCGCTTTAGTGGCACACCCATGGAGCAACGGCCAGGCGGAGAGGGCAAATGCTGAAGTACTGCGAGGCCTAAGGACAAAGACTTTTGACAGGTTGCACAAGTGTGGAAGACGTTGGACTGATGAGTTGCCGACGGTTCTTTGGTCGATCAGAATGACGCCAAATCGAGCCATCGGCCAGACACCCTTTGCCCTGGTATACAGGGTAGAAGCAGTTCTCCCCACGGAACTCACATATGGGTCACCTCGAGTGCTCGCTTTATGACAAGCTTGAGCAAGAGCAGTTGCGCCAAGATGACGTGGCGCTCCTTGAGGAAGATCGTCTTCGGGCGGTTGTACGAGCTGCATGCTACCAGCAAGCCTTGCACGGCAGATGTCTACTACACAACCTTCTTCTTGTAGACGTTGTTGGGCCTCCAAGTGCAGAGGTTTGTAGGGCAGTAGCAAATTTCCCTCAAGTGGATGACCTAAGGTTTATCAATCCGTGGGAGGCGTAGGTTGAAGATGGTCTCTCTCAAGCAACCCTGCAACCAAATAACAAAGAGTCTCTTGTGTCCCCAACACACCCAATACAATGGTAAATTGTATAGGTGCACTAGTTCGGTGAAGAGATGGTGATACAAGTGCAATATGGATGGTAGATATAGGTTTTTGTAATCTGAAAATATAACAACCGCAAGGTAACTAATGATAAAAGTGAGCACAAATGGTATTGCAATGCGTTGAAACAAGACCTAGGGTTCATACTTTCACTAGTGCAAGTTCTCTCAACAATAATAACATAATTGGATCATATAACTATCCCTCAACATGCAACAAAGAGTCACTCCAAACTCACTAATAGCGGAGAACAAACGAAGAGATTATGGTAGGGTACGAAACCACCTCAAAGTTATCCTTTTTTATCGATCTATTCAAGAGTTCATAGTAAAATAACACGAAGCTATTCTTTATGTTCGATCTATCATAGAATTCGTACTAGAATAACACCTTAAGATACAAATCAACCAAAACCCTAATGTCACCTAGATACTCCAATGTCACCTCAAGTATCCGTGGGTATGATTATACGATATGCATCACACAATCTCAGATTTATCTATTCAAACCAACACAAAGTACTTCAAAGAGTGCCCCAAGTTTCTACCGGAGAGTCAAGACGAAAACGTGTGCCAACCCCTATGCATAAGTTCACAATGTTACGGAACCCGCAAGTTGATCACCAAAATATACATCAAGATCGTGCCGAATCAAGAACACGAGAGAGAGAGAAATCAAACACATAGCTACTGGTACATACCCTCAGCCCCGAGGGTGAACTACTCCCTCCTCATCATGGAGAGCGCCGGGATGATGAAGATGTCCACCGGAGAGGGATTCCCCCCTCCGGCATGGTGCCGGAACGGGTCTAGATTGGTTTTCGGTGGCTATAGAGGCTTGCGGTGGCGGAACTCCCGATCTAGGTTATGTTCTATGGGTTTCTGTATATATAAGAGGTTTTGGCGTCGAGAACTAGTCAGGGGGGTCTCCGGGCAGTCCACGAGGTAGGGAGGCGCGCCCGGGGGGGTGGGCGCGCCCCCCACCCTCGTGGGTAGCCCGAGACTCTTTTGGCCCAACTCTTTTACTCCATGGCCTTCTTCTGGTCCAAAAATAAGTTCTGTGATGTTTCAGGTCAATTGGACTCCGTTTGGTTTTCCTTTTCTGCGATACTCAAAAGCAAGGAAAAACATAAACTGGCACTGGGCTCTAGGTTAATAGGTTAGTCCAAAAATCATATAAAATAGCATATAAATGCATATAAAACATCCTAGAAGGATAATATAATAGCATGGAACAATAAAAAATTATAGATACGTTGGAGACGTATCAGCCGCTACCATAGCCACAAGGTTCATGCCCGAAGTCTTGAGGAAGGCGACCTTGTTCTTCGGCATGTTCAGTCGGCCAAGAATTCCGACAAGTTGACGCCGAAGTGGGAAGGCCCTTATCGGGTAATACGAGTCACCAGGCCTGGCGCCGTCCGCCTGGAGACCGAAGATGGTATCCCAGTGAGCAACTCCTGGAACATCGAATATCTTCATAAGTTTTACCCATGAGGCGCGGTTGCCGGGCCTCTCGGCAAACCACCTTTTGTACAAGCCTTGCCGATGAGGCATGTAACCCTTTGTACAGAGCCAGGCGCAGACCCTGAGCACAAATAAATGAAGCGCTGGTGCCCTAAGTTTTAGCATGCATGCTAGGTTAAGTCTCTCTTTGGTAGGGTTGATAGTGCCCGGCGGCAACTAACCCCTAGCATAGAGGTCGGGTGTGTGTCTTTCCATCCTTTCCAGTCTTTTCTTTGGTTCGCAGGCTGCACAGGCGTTTCTGCTAAGCCATTTAAGAGTAGGGAGACGGATCGACATCCCCAACCCTGGCAAGCCATTGTCGGGGGCTGCAGATTCAAGCACCCGACCACGGCAAGCCAAGGTTGACGGGGGCTGCAGATTCAGATAAGTGATTTATCCCCTGTTATGCATTTCCGTATGGAATTGGGACGTATGAAGCCTCGTTTATTCCCGAGCCACCGTGCTCCCCCTTTCCTGTGCCCAAGAACTATTCCCTGGGCCAGAACTTGGTTGTAGTTGCGGTGACAAGGAAGCAAACAAAGGGTCAAACCCTACTTCGCCCCTGCCTCCGCCAAGAGAGTGAGTATGGTCGTGAATGAAGTGGGGGAACGACAAGGCCTGTTGCCGGGCGACAATGTTTACCTTAAAAATAACAAGGATCCATTCCTTGGCATGGGCCTCGCTCACGCACAAAGAACCCGGCAAGCACCCTTTTTCATTAATAGGTTCCAAACAGGTACAGTTCGTACGGAATGTAAACATGAGCAAGGGGATTACAAGGTCTAAATCTAACAAGTGCACACAGGCTTAAAAACTAAAAAAGATAAGTGCCCCGTGATCCCTGTTCTTGCCCCTTTCCTCCCAGGTGCGGCAGGTGAAGGCAAAAAGGAGGCGACGGGGAACGCGCTGATGGAGAGCTTGACGAGGAAGACCCTCGGCAGGGCGCGTGGCCGAGGGAGGAGGGCGGCGCGGTCAGTCGGAGTCGGAGTCGGCGTCCTCCCGCTTGACGCCCTCGTCGTCGCTGTCGATGTCCTCCTCGTCACTCCCGTTTGAGGAGGAGTCTTCATCATCGGAGGAGCTCTCCACGCAACACCTTAGGCGAGTTCCCAAGTGCCCAAAGACCTTGACGGAGAGAAGGTCGTTCTCCATTAATTTGAAGTGGAGAATGAGCCCCTCCAACAAGTTGTGGGCACGAGCGAAGGTCTTCCATCCGCGACGAGGGTACATGACGTGAGGGGCGGGGAAGTCAACGTCGACCCGCATGCTACCATTCCCGCAACCCCTCATATGCAACCTCAGAGCCTGTGGCGAGTCGAGCTCCATATCCCGAGCGAATGGAGTAGGGAGACGAAGACGACGGCGCACTGGCCGGTGCAGCCTGATGACGAACTCGCGGGGCTGGTCTCCGACGGGGCCCTCCACTGGGGGAGGGGCCGCTGGCGGAGGTGAGTCCGGTGCGCCGCCCTGTCCTCCTCTTCCCCGATTGCCACGGCGGCCTCGGCCTCGCCCCCTCCCCCTTCCCCTCATGGCCGGCTCCGCCGCCACGAGCTCTTGGGAAGGAGGGGCGCGTTGTCGACCAGAGACCCTCGTTGCCGCCATCGGAGTGCCGGCGCGCCCCCTCGCCATAACAGGAGGAAGGAAGAAGCCAAGGTGGAAGGAGATGAATGATGAGAGATTGAGGGGTGCCCCCCTCCCCTTCTTATAAAGGGGCGGGGCCAGGGCTCGGCCGCCCCACTTAACCAATCCGGCCACCAGGGGCGTAGGGAATCGAGACCGACTCACTACTCCAACCAGCTGATAACCCACAAGTATAGGGGATCGCAACAGTTTTCGAGGGTAGAGTATTCAACCCAAATTTATTGATTCGACACAAGGGGAGCCAAAGAATATTCTCAAGTATTAGCATTTGAGTTGTCAATTCAACCACACCTGGATAACTTAATATCTGCAGCAAAGTATTTAGTAGAAAAGTAGTATGGAAGTAACGGTAACGGTGATAAAATTAACAGTAGTAGTTTTGTAGTAATTGTAACAGTGGCAACAGAAAAGTAACTAAGCAAAGATCAATATGTGAAAAGCTTGTAGGCATTGGATCGGTGATGGATAATTATGTCAGATGCGATTCCTCATGCAATAGTTACAACATAGGGTGACACAGAACTAGCTCCAGTTCATCAATGTAATGTAGGCATGTATTTCAAATATAGTCATACGTGCTTATGGAAAATAACTTGCATGACATATTTTGTCCTACCCTCCCGTGGCAGCGAGGTCCTATTGGAAACTAAGGGATATTAAGGCCTCCTTTTAATAGAGTACCGGACCAAAGCATTAACACTTAGTGAATACATGAACTCCTCAAACTACGGTCATCACTGGTAAGTATCCCGATTATTGTCACTTCGGGGCTAACGGGTCATAACACATAATAGGTGACTATAGACTTGCAAGATAGGATCAAGAACTCACATATATTCAAGAAAACATAATAGGTTCAGATCTGAAATCATGGCACTCGGGCCCTAGTGACAAGCATTAAGCATAGCAAAGTCATGGCAACATCAATCTCATAACATAGTGGATACTAGGGATCAAACCCTAACAAATCTAACTTGATTACATGGTAAATCTCATCCAACCCATCACCGTCCAGCAAGCCTACGATGGAATTACTCACGCACGGCGGTGAGCTTCATGAAATTGGTGATGTAGGAAGGTTGATGATGACAATGGCGACGGATTCCCCTCTCCGGAGCCCCGAACGGACTCCAGATCAGCCCTCCCGAGAGAGATTAGGGCTTGGCGGCAGCTCCGTATCGTAAAACACGATGAATCCTTCTCTCTGATTTTTTTCTCCCCGAACGTGAATACATAGAGTTGGAGTTGAGGTCGGTGGAGCTCCAGGGGGCCCAGGAGGCGGGTGGGCGCGCCCAGGGGGGTAGGCGCGCCCCCACCCTCGTTGACAGGGTGTGGGCCCCCTGGTCTTGATTATTTCGCCAGTATTTTTTATATATTCCAAAATATTCTCCGTGAAGTTTCAGGTCATTCCGAGAACTTTTATTTCTGCACAAAAATAACACCATGGCAATTCTGCTGAAAACAGCGTCAGTCCGGGTTAGTTCCATTCAAATCATGCAAGTTAGAGTCCAAAACAAGGGCAAACGTGTTTGGAAAAGTAGATACGATGCAGACGTATCAACTCCCCCATGCTTAAACCTTTGCTTGTCCTCATGTAATTCAGTTGATAAACTAAAAGTGATAAAGAAAAACTTTTACAAACTCTTTTTGCTCTTGTTGTTGTAAATATGTAAAGCCAACATTCAAGTTTTCAGCAAAGATTATGAACTAACCATATTCACAATAACATTTAGGTCTCATATTTACTCATATCAATGGCATAATCAACTAGCGAGCAATAATAATAAATCTCGGATGACAACACTTTCTCAAAACAATCATAATATGATATAACAAGATGGTATCTTGCTAGCCCTTTCTGAGACCGCAAAACATAAATGCAGAGCACCCCTGAAGATCAAGGACTGACTAAACATTGTAATTCATGGTAAAAGAGATCCAATCATAGTCATACTCAATATAAATTAATAGTAATTGATGCAAATGATAGCGGTGCTCTACAACTGGTGCTTTTTAATAAGAGGATGATGACTCAACATAAAAGTAAATAGATAGGCCCTTCGCAGAGGGAAGCAGGGATTTGTAGAGGTACCAGAGCTCGGTTTTGAAATAGAGATAAATAATATTTTGAGCGTTATACTTTCATTGTCAACATAACAACCGAGAGATCTCGATATCTTCCATGCTACACACATTATAGGCGGTTCCCAAACAGAATGGTAAAGTTTATACTCCCCCACCACCAACAAGCATCAATCCATGGCTGGCCCGAAACAACGGGTGCCTCCAACTAACAACAGTCCTGGGGGAGTTTTGTTTGCAATTATTTTGATTTGAGCATGGGACTGGGCATCCCGGTGACCAGCCATTTTCTCGTGAGTGAGGAGCGGAGTCCACTCCTCTTGAGAATAACCCGCCTAGCATGGAAGATATAGACAGCCCTAGTTGATACATGAGCTATTCGAGCATACAAAACAGAATTTCATTTGAAGGTTTAGAGTTTGGCACATACAAATTTACTTGGAACGATAGGTAGATACCGCATATAGGAAGGTATGGTGGACTCATATGGAATAACTTTGGAGTTTATGGAAGTGGATGCACAAGCAGTATTCCCGCTTAGTACAAGTGAAAGCTAGAAAAAGACTGGGAAGCGACCAACTAGAGAGCGACAACAGTCATGAACATGCATTAAAATTAATAAACATTGAGTGCAAGCATGAGTAGGATATAATCCCCCATGAACATAAATATCGTGGAGGCTATGTTGATTTTGTTTCAACTACATGTGTGAACATGTGCCAAGTCAAGTCACTCAAATCATTCAAAGGAGGATACCACCCTATCATACCACATCACAACCATTTTAATAGCATGTTGGCACGCAAGGTAAACCATTATAAACTCCTAGCTAATTAAGCATGGCATGAGCAACTATAATCTCTAATTGTCATTGCAAACATGTTTCATTCATAATAGCCTGAATCAGGAACGAAGAACTAATCATATTTACAAAAGCAAGAGAGGTCGAGTTCATACTAGCTTCTCTCATCTCAATCAGTCCATCATATATCGTAATTATTGCCTTTCACTTGCACGACCGAATGGTGTGGATAACAATAATAGTGCATGTGCATTGGACTAAGCTGGAATCTGCAAGCATTTAATTCAAGGGAGAAGACAAGGTAATATGGGCTCTTTGTTAAATCAACAATAATGCATATAAGAGCCACTTCAACATTTTCATTATGGTCTTCTCCTCTCGACCCCCAAAGAAAAGAAATAAAATAAAACTATTTACACGGGAAAGCTCCCAACAAGCAAAAGAAGAACAAGAAATATTTTTGGATTTTCTTTTAATTATTACTACTACAAGCATGGAAAGTAAACTAGCTAAAAGCTACAACTAATTTTTTTGGTTTTTCTTAGGGTTATTCAAACACACAAGAAGAAAGTGAGAAAAAAAGAAAATAAACTAGCATGGATATTACAATGAAAAAGTATGAGCACCAACAACTAGCATGAGTGTGTGAACATGAATGTAATGTCGGTGGGAAATACGTACTCCCCCAAGCTTAGGCTTTTGACCTAAGTTGGTCTATGCCCATGGATCAAAGTGGCCCTCTCCAGTGTACTGAGGAGGATCCTCGGGGTGCCACTGGTTGGCGAGCTCCTCCGGATCCCACTGATAAACCGACTGCCGATAAGGGTCAGGAGATGGCTTTGGCTCAGGATCTGGGGATCGTGTTCGCTCCCAATATGCATAAATGTCATCGGGCAGGATGATGTACCTGCCTGAATAAATGTTAAACAAAGAAGGTGCAGGCAGGGTAATAATCTGACAAGTCTTTTCACTGCATACCAGTTTATAAATGAGTCTCTTCTCCTTATCATCTCAAATAAAATCATGTGCTACCATACTTTTATAGTCTAAGAAAATAGGGGGCAGCAACTTTTCTTCTTTCTCATAGTGTCTAATAGGTATCTCAAAATATTTAGCAAGACGCGAAGCAAAGATACCTCCAAAAATGGGGCCCTTTGTATGGTTTAGACTCAACCGTTTAGCAATCACAGCACCTAAACCGAAAGTTTTGTCACGGAATAAAGCATGGCGCAAAATGGCGAGGTCAGGAGCACTGAGGCCCCCACTATTCCCGCGGCCAATCGAACATCTACTAGCAAATATTGCATAATAACATAGAACAGGGAAATGTATGCTAGTAGTTCTTGCTTCTGACACTTTTCTCGTTTCCGCTAAAGCAATCATATCAATAAATCCCGCCACATCCCTATGTGGTTCCTTGACGCTGCCCTCAAAAGGCAACTTGCAAACCTCACAAAAATCATAAAGGGACATCTCCCTATACTCATCATATAAATAAAAATCCACCGAAGGTGGTGACCTCCTAGCATGGAAATGAAAATTTTGCACAAAAATATTAGTGATTAGGAGATACTGATCGAGCTGGTCGTGGAGGAAGTCGGTGAGGCCTGCATTCTCAGCCAAATAATAACAATCATCATGAATCCCGGCTGCTTTCAAGAACTCATCACAAGGCCATTCACACGGCCGAACCTCCGCGGTGCGAGGGAGATTATATTTGGGCTTTTTATCCTCTTCACTTTGCTTATCCTTCGAGCTTCGGCTCAAAGAGCCCCTCAATAATCTCTTCATCATTTTCTGAAATTTTCTTAAATTTTTAGTAACTCAAAATAAAAGTGGATCAAACTCAACAAAATTGATAGCAACTACTCCCACAAGTGCCTAGAGACTATATCATGCATTAGAACTACTTGGGACCATATAAATTTGACATGCAAGCTCAAGAACAGGGTCACCTAAGCAGCAAAAATTTGCAATGAATAAAGCACTAGAACAAAAACTAATTGGACCATTGGAGGAGTCACATACCGAAGAACAATCCCCCAAAGCAGTTTTGTGAGTGGAGCTTTGAGCAAGGAGATCAAAAATGGCAGCAAGATGAGCTAGAACTCGTGCTTGAGCTAGTTGGTGATTTTTTTTGGAGGAAGAAGGAGTGTGTGGGTGCTGGAATAAGTGGAGGGGGGCACATGGGGCCCACGAGGCAGGGGCGCACCCAGGGGGTGGGCGCGCCCTGGACCCTCATGGCTAGGTGCTGGCTCCCCCTGATGTGTTCTCAGTGCCAAATATTCTTAAATATTCTAGAAAAAATCATATTCCATTTTCGGGGCATTTGGAAAACTTTTATTTTCGGGGTATTTTTTATTTCAAGGATAAATCAGAAAACAGACAGAAAATACTATTTTTTCTTTATTTAATCTAAATAACAGAAAGTAAAAGGAGGGTACAGAAGGTTGTGCTTTCTAACTTCATCCATCTCATGCTCATCAAAAGGAATCCACAAACAAGGTTGATCAAGTCTTGTTAACAAACTCTTTCCGAATCGCATGAAACCGGAGAATTTTTGAATAGCACTAGGTTACCTTAACGGGGATATGCACATCCCCAATAATAAGAATATCATATTTCTTCTTGACAGTAGGAAGAGGAAATTCAAAACCTCCAATAGTAATCGTTGGAATTCTTCCAATAGAATTGATACTGTGGACTTGAGGTTGTTTCCTTGGAAAGTGTACCGTATGCTCATTACCATTAACATGAAAAGTGACATTGCCTTTGTTGCAATCAATAACAGCCCTTGGAGTATTCAAAAAGGGTCTACCAAGAATAATAGACATACTATCGTCCTCAGGAGTATCGAGAATAACAAAGTCCGTTAAAATAGTAACGTTTGCAACCACAACAGGCACATCCTCGCAAATACCGACAGGTACAGTAGTTGATTTATCGGCCATTTGCAAAGATATTTCAGTAGGTGTCAACTTATTCAAATCAACTCTATGATATAAAGAGAGAGGCATAACACTAACACCGGCTCCAAGATCACATAAAGCAGTTTTAACATAGTTTCTTTTAATGGAGCATGGTATAGCTAGTACTCCCGGATCTCCTAGTTTCTTAGGTATTCCACCCTTAAAAGTATAATTAGCAAGCATGGTGGAAATTTTAGCTTTCAGTATCTTTCTTTTATTTGTAACAAGATCTTTCATATACTTAGCATAAGGATTCATTTTAAGCATATCAGTCAAACACATACGTAAAAAGATAGGTCTAATCATTTCAGCAAAGCGCTCAAAATCCTCATCATCCTTTTACTTGGATGGTTTGGAGGAAAAGGCATGGGTTTCTGAACCCATGGTTCTCTTTCCTTACCGTGCTTCCTAGCAACAAAGTCTCTCTTATCATAACGTTGATTCTTTGATTGTGGGTTATCAAGATCAACAACAGGTTCAATTTCTACATCATTGTTATTGCTAGGTTGAGCATCAAGATGAACATCATCATTAACATTATCACTAGGTTCATGTTCATTACCAGATTGTGTTTCAGCATCAGAAATAGAAATATCATTGGGATTCTCAGGTGTGTCAACAACAGGTTCACTAGAAGCATGCAAAGTCCTATCATTTTTCTTTTTCTTCTTTTTAGAAGGACTAGGTGCATCAACATTAGTTCTCTGAGAATCTTGCTCAATTCTCTTAGGGTGGCCCTCAGGATACAAAGGTTCCTGAGTCATTTTACCCCCTCTAGTCATAACTCTAACAACATTATCATTTTTCTTATTATTTAATTCATTGGGCAAATCATTTTGAGCTTTAAGCACTTATTCTACTTGAGTGGTAACCATAGAAGCATGTTTACTAATGAGTTTAAGTTCACCTTTAACTCTAGACATATAATCACTCAAGTGTTCAATCATATAAGCACTGCGTTCCAATTGTCTACCAACATAAGCATTGAAGTTTTCTTGTTTAACCATAAAGTCATCAAACTCATCCAAGCATTGGCTAGCAATCTTAGTAGACGGGATTTCAGCTTTATCATATCCATAGAGAGAATTTACCTTTACTACCTGTGTCGGGTTATCAAGACCATGTATTTCTTCAATAGGTGGTAAATTCTTAACATCTTCAGCTTTAATACCCTTTTCTTTCATAGATTTCTTTGCCTCTTGAATATCTTCAGGACTGAGAAATAGAATAACCCTTTTCTTCGGAGTTGGCTTAGGAGTTGGTTCAGAAAGTGTCCAATTATTTTCATTAGTCAACATATTATTCAATAGCAATTCAGCTTGATCAACAGTTCTTTCCCTGAAAACACAACCAGCACAACTATCCAGGTGGTCTCTGGAAGCATCAGTTAGTCCATTATAAAAGATATCAAGTATTTCATTTTTCTTGAGAGGATGATCACGCAAAGCATTAAGTAATTGGAGAAGCCTCCCCCAAGCTTGTGGGAGACTCTCTTCTTCAATTTGCACAAAATTATATATTTCCCTTAAAGCAGCTTGTTTCTTATGAGCAGGGAAATATTTAGCAGAGAAGTAGTAAATCATATCCTGGGGACTACGCACACAACTAGGATCAAGAGAATTAAACCATGTTTTAGCATCACCCTTTAATGAGAACGGAAATAATTTAAGGATATAGTTGAAGGAAATATGCCCTAGAGGCAATAATAAAGTTATTATTTATTTCCTTATTTCATGATAAATGTTTATTATTCATGCTAGAATTGTATTAACCGGAAACATAATACATGTGTGAATACATAGACAAACAAAGTGTCACTAGTATGCCTCTACTAGACTAGCTCGTTGATCAAAGATGGTTATGTTTCCTAACCATAGACATGAGTTGTCATTTTATAAACGGGGTCACATCATTAGGAGAATGATGTGATTGACTTGACCCATTCTGTTAGCTTAGCACTTGACCGTTTTAGTTTACTGCTATTGCTTTCTTCATGACTTATACATGTTCCTATAACTATGAGATTATGCAACTCCCGATTACCGGAGGAACACTTTGTGTGCTACCAAACGTCACAACGTAACTGGGTGATTATAAAGGTGCTCTACAGGTGTCTCCGATGGTGTTCGTTGAGTTGGCATAGATCAAGAATAGGATTTGTCACTCTGATTGTCAGAGATGGTATCTCTAGGCCCTCTCGGTAATGCACATCACTATAAGCCTTGCAAGCATTGTAACTAATGAGTTAGTTGTGGGATGATGCATTATGGAATGAGTAAAGAGACTTGCCGGTAACGAGATTGAGCTAGGTATTGAGATACCGACGATCGAATCTCGGGCAAGTAACATACCGATGACAAAGGGAACAACGTATGTTGTTATGCGTTTTGACCGATAAAGATCTTCGTAGAATGTGTAGGAACCAATACGAGCATACAGGTTCCACTATTGGTTATTGACCGGAGACGTGTCTCGGTCATGTCTACATAGTTCTCAAACCTGTAGGGTCCGCACGCTTAAAGTTCTGTGACGATCGGTATTATGAGTTTTGTGTTTTGATGTACCAAAGGTAGTTCGGAGTCCCGGATGTGATCACGGAAATGACGAGGAGTCTCGAAATGGTCGAGACATAAAGATTGATATATTGGACGACTATATTTAGATACCGGAAGTGTTCCGGGTGATTTCGGAGAAAACCGGAGTGCCGGAGGGTTACCGGAAACCCCCCGGGAGAAGTAATGGGCCACATGGGCCTTAGTGGAGAGAGAGAGGGCCGGCCAGGGCAGGCCGCGCGCCCCTCATCCTCTGGTCCGAATTGGATTAGGGAAGGGGGGCGGCGCCCCCCTTTTCTTCTCCCTCTCCTCCTTCCTTTCCCCCTCCTAGTAGGAGTAGGACAGGGGAGTCCTACTCCTACTAGGAGGAGGACTCCTCCTCCTGGCGCGCCCTGCAAGGGCCGGCCGGCCTCCCCCCTTGCTCCCTTATATACGGGGGCAGGGGGCACCCTATAACACACAAGTTGATCACTGATCTCTCTTAGCCGTGTGCGGTGCCCCCTCCACCATAATCCACCTCGGTCATATCGTAGAGGTGCTTAGGCGAAGCCCTGCGTCGGTAGCTTCATCAACACCATCACCACGCCGTCGTGCTGACGAAGCTCTTCCCCAAAGCTCTACTGGATCGTGAGTTCATGGGACGTCACCGAGCTGAACGTGTGCTGAACGCGGAGGTGCCGTACGTTCGGTACTGGGGATTGGTCGATCGTGAAGATGTACGACTACATCAACCGCGTTGTTATAACGCTTCCCCTTACGGTCTACGAGGGTACGTAGACGACACTCTCCCCTCTCGTTGCTATGCATCACCATGATCTTGCGTGTGCGTAGTAATTTTTTTGAAATTACTACGTTCCCCAACAGTGGCATCCGAGCCAGGTTTATGCGTAGATGTTATATGCACGAGTGGAACACAAGTGAGTTGTGGACGATACAAGTCATACTGCTTACCAGCATGTCATCCTTTGGTTCGGCAGTATTGTTGGATGAAGCGGCATGGACCGACATTACGCGTACGCTTACGCGAGACTGGTTCTACCAACGTGCTTCGCACACAGGTGGCTGGCGGGTGTCAGTTTCTCCAACTTTAGTTGAACCGAGTGTGACTACGCCCGGTCCTTGTTGAAGGTTAAAACAGCACTAACTTGACGAAATATCGTTGTGGTTTTGATGCGTAGGTAAGAACTATTCTTGCTCAGCCCGTAGCAGCCACGTAAAACTTGCAACAACAAAGTAGAGGACGTCTAACTTGTTTTTGCAGGGCATGTTGTGATGTGATATGGTCAAGACATGATGCTATATTTTATTGTATGAGATGATCATGTTTTGTAACAGAGTTATCGGCAACTGGCAGGAGCCATATGGTTGTCGCTTTATTGTATGAAATGCAATCGCCATGTAATTGCTTTATTTTATCACTAAGCGGCAGCGATAGTCGTAGAAGCAATAGTTGGCGAGACGACAATGATGCTATGATGGAGATCAAGGTGTCGCGCCCGTGATGATGGTGATCATGACGGTGCTTTGGAGATGGAGATCAAAGGCACAAGATGATGATGGCCATATCATATCACTTATATTGATTGCATGTGATGTTTATCCTTTATCATCTTATTCTGCTTTGATTGACGGTAGCATTATAAGATGATCTCTCACTAAAATTTCAAGGTACAAGTGTTCTCCCTGAGTATGCACCGTTGCCAAAGTTCGTCGTGCCGAGACACCACGTGATGATCGGGTGTGATAAGTTCAATGTTCTTGTACAACGGGTGCAAGCCAGTTTTGCACACGCAGAATACTCAGGTTAAACTTGACGAGCCTAGCATATGCAGATATGGCCTCGTAACACTGAGACCGAAAGGTCGAACGTGAATCATATAGTAGATATGATCAAAACATAATGATGTTCACCATTGAAAACTACTCCATTTCACGTGATGATCGGTTATGGTTTAGTTGATTTGGATCACATGATCACTTAGATGATAAGGGAGATGTCTATCTAAGTGGGAGTTCTTAAGTAATATGATTAATTGGACTTAAATTTATCATGAACTTAGTACCTAATAGTATTTTGCTTTTCTATGTTGTAGATAGATGGCCCGTGCTATTGTTCCGTTGAATTTTAATGCGTTCCTTGAGAAAGCAAAGTTAAAAGATGATGGTAGCAATTACATGGACTGGGTCCGTAACTTGAGGATTATCCTCATTACTGCACAGAATAATTACGTCCTGGAAGCACCACTAGGTGTACCACCTGCACCGGAAACTGCAGACATTGTGAATGCCTGGCAGTCGCGTGTTGATGACTACTCGATAGTTCAGTGTGCCATGCTTTATGGCTTAGAACCAAGACTTCAACGATGTTTTGAACGTCATGGAGCATATGAGATGTTCCAGGAGTTGAAGTTAATATTCCAAGCAAATGCCCGGATTGAGAGATACGAAGTCTCCAATAAGTTCTCCAATTGCAAAATGGAGGAGAATAGTTCTGTCAGTGAACATATACTCAGAATGTCTGGGTACTCCAATCACTTGATTCAACTGGGAGTTAATCTTCCAGATGATAGTGTCATTGATAGAATTCTTCAATCACTGCCACCAAGCTACAAGAGCTTCGTGATGAACTATAATATGCAAGGGATGGATAAGACAATTCCCGAGCTCTTCGCAATGCTAAAAGCTGCGGAGGTAGAAATCAAGAAGGAGCATTGTCGGTGTCAAAACCGGCGGATCTCGGGTTGGGGGTCCCGAACTGTGCGTCTAAGGAGGATGGTAACAGGAGGCGGGGGACATGATGTTTACCCAGGTTCGGGCCCTGTCGATGGAGGTAATACCCTACTTCCTACTTGATTGATCTTGATGATATGAGTATTACAAGAGTTGATCTACCACGAGATCATAGAGGCTAAACCCTAGAAGCTAGCCTATGGTATGATTGTTGTTGTCCTACGGACTAAACCCTCCGGTTTATATAGACACCGGAGGGGGCTAGGGTTACACAGAGTCGGTTACAAGGGAGGAGATCTACATATCCGTATTGCCAAGCTTGCCTTCCACGCCAAGGAGAGTCCCACCCGGACACGGGACGAAGTCTTCAATCTTCTATCTTCATAGTCCAACAGTCCGGCCAAAGGATATAGTCCGGCTGTCCGAGAACCCCCTAATCCAGGACTCCCTCGGTAGCCCCTGAACCAGGCTTCAATGACGATGAGTCCGGCGCGCAGACTGTCTTCAGCATTGCAAGGCGGGTTCCTCCTCCGAATACTCCATAGAAGATTTTGAACACAAGGATAGTGTCCGGCTCTGCAAAACAAATTCCACATACCACCGTAGAGAGAATAATATTTCCACAAATCTAATCTGCCGACAACCTTTCATAACGTGACGTACTGCCGTGGTCTGGTCATGACGAACCGTTTTTCCTGTGCCTGCCACTACACGTGTTGCGAGGCGGTTTTCTTGGCACGTCTTGTCGAAGCAGAGATCGTGTCCCCTTATCACGGGATTCCCATCAATACGGGTGTGGGTAACCCAACCGCGCCATCAATTACGGCGCTTGGGGAATAAGCGAGTTTACCAGGTAGGTGGGGAGGCGCATAGTTTCTTCTGCCCTTATAAAGGGACAAGGATTCAACTTTTTCACCCACGCCTTCTTCCTCCTTGCTCACCCATTCTTGCGCACTCGAGCTTCAGCACCCAAGTTCGCGTTTTTCTCCTCAAACCACTCCAAGCATGTCCGGAGCGGGAGGCAAGTGGATGGTCTCCTCCGTTACGGAGGAGGACATCACAAAGCTGCGGGGAGCCGGATACCTGGCCGCGGATATCGCGCACCGGCTGCCAGATGCGGGGCAGATCGTCCCTACTCCAGCACCTTATGAGAGGGTGGTATTTCTTACCCATTTCGTCCGCGGACTAGGATTTCCCCTCCACCCGTTTGTCCGCGATCTGGCTCCCAATTTCATCCTCAACATCTCGGCGTTTATCGTCGTGTGTGAGGCCTTCCTCCGCATCAAGCCCCACTTCGGCCTGTGGCTGAAGACCTTCAACATTAAACCGAAGGTGGTGGTCGGCCAGCAAGCGGAGTGCGGAGGCGCCATGGTGGGAAAGATGCCCAACGTCACCTGGCTCGAAGGCTACTATGTGGAGACCGTAATGGGGTGGCAATCGGGGTGGTTCTACATCACCGAGCCACGCGACACCAACTGGGTGGCAGCCCCCGAATTTCGATCCGGAATCCCCATGCGGCGCACCTCCTGGAAAGAGAAGGGCTTGTCCTGGGGTTCCTCGGTAGAGCTGACCGAACTCCAGACATGCGTTAAAAACATGATGAGCAAGAAAATCAAGCTCGTCAACGTGGTCCAAGTCATGCTCTTCCACCGGATCCTCCCGTGTCAAAGACGGGTATTCAATTTGTGGGAGTTCGACCCGGCCGAGCACCAGACGCTGCGAGAGCTCTTTGACACGACGCACAAGGATGTCTGGAAGGTGCTGTTCAAGGGCGCCGAGGTACCTCCTCCCCTTACCGAGGACCGTGGACTCAGCGCAAAGCGCCCTGCCAATCCGGTAAGTCTTTTACATCTCATAAGATGTTCTTTTCCCCAGAATAACCACGCGCGGGATCTAAGCCTCCACGCCATTTGACAGGACTGGGTAGCGACAGCGGAGCAGATCAATTGTCCGGCTCCCCTGCCCGAAGATCCAGCAGATGCTCTCCTAACGGAGATGCTAGTTCCGGCGCCTTATGAGGTGCCGGAGAAGAAGGCCAAGAAGAAGGCCACGGGGACCAGGAAGGGTCTCCGGCGCAAGGTTATATCGGACTCATCGTCCAAAAACACCGAGGCGCACTCATCCCACGAAAACGAGGAGGAGGAAGAGGAAAGTTCTCCCCCCCGGCCGGGGGGGGACAGGAAAAGGAAGGCCACCCCATCAGGGGAGGCCGAAGGGTCCAAGAAGGGAAGGACCCTCCTCCCGGACTGCTCCACGACGGCCGCTTTCAGCGACGAGGAGTGGTTACCTAGGGACAAGCCCCTGGCGAAGTCGTGAGTATCCGGATACCATAATAATTCTTGGTATGTCTTATTGTACTGTTTCTTATCACGCAACGCATGATTATGCAGTCCATCTCGAGCCCATATCGACATCTCTTCGTCGGATGATTCTTTGGGCCCGTCAGATATGAACAGCGATTCACTCCCGAACGCCTCCTCCCCTCGCCCTACGGACGACGCCGAGGTGTTGTCTCAATGGGAACTGAACCAAGGGGAGACAGTTCCGGAGGCGCCCCAAGGCGACATTCCAGGCGCTGGGCGCACGAGGCGCAAGACTCCTCTAGGCCCTAACGCCAGGGGCAGCATGTCTAGCCCCAAGCCGAATACAGCGCCGGAACCTCCAGTGGTTCTAGATTCTGTCAGGCAACCCCTCGCTAAGGGGGCAAGCCATCCTTGCCGATGGCCTCTGTCCATCCAGAGGCATCGGACAACTTGCTGGAAGTGCTTCGCGGCGCTTCCATTGACGAAGAGCACCGCACTATCATGAGTGCGGTAGTCAAGAAGGTTCAGTCCGCTAAGAGCGGACTGATTGAAGCCTGTGCCAGCCTCCTAACCGGCTTTGAGGTAAGTAACCAAATTGTAAGAAAATGTTACAGTATAGACAGTAGCCCCTGATGCTCTGTTTGGCGTTTGCGAAGAAAGGCCGAATAGAGGATCAAATAATAATCGCAGGAGTCTAATCAAAATGTATTTATGTGAATAAGCAGGCTTCACTGCTGGCCACTGCCTCTCGTACTGCTGAGGTCGCCGCACTGAAGCGGGACCTTGAGCTGTCCCAGGAAGAGCTCAGCCTTGCCAAGAGGCAGCTCGAAGAGAACAAAGGTAAGTGACACCCCATCTGAATATTGATAAAGAAAATTTTGGTTTTGGAATAATAGGATCGTCATGAATTTTGCTAGGGGCCACGACCGAAGTGGCGGCCCTGCAGAAGGCACTATCCGAGGCCGAAGACAAAGCGGCCAAGGAGCGCATCGAGCGAGAGAAACAAGAGGCCCGAGTAGGCGAGGTGCAGCAAGAGCTCCAGGCTCTCGTCAAGAAGCACGAGTCCTTGGAGCTTGACTTTAAGACACAAAGGTCCGACCTTGCGAAGGCCCTCGAAAGCGCACAACATGCCAAGGCCGAAGCCGAAAAGGCCCTCCAGGAAATTGAGGCGGTTAAGAAGATAGCGGCGGGTAAGGCATTCATTATGCAAAGCAAGCATGTGAAAGAAACTTTCTTTTTACTTACCTGAGTTCGGAGCTCTCCAGGAGCGTTCGCAGATCTACCCCGCAGTGTGTCAGATGCCGTGGAGTTCTACCGGGCCGAGGATGGGAGCTCGACGGAGAAGTTGTTCTGGTCTCAGTATACTGGGACCGAACACCCAATGCCCTTGAGCGACCAGTTGAAGCAACTGGTCGAGCTTCATAGGGCGGCCGAACAGGCCATGAGGGGTCTTATAGTCCGGATGTGGCCTGGTGAGCCCCTGCCTAGTAGCTACTTCGGTCTGGTGAGGCGGCTTGTGAATGCCTGCCCGCGGTTTGAAGTCATAAAGCGGTCCGTCTACATCGAGGGTGCGCACAGGGCTTTTGCCCGGGCGAAGGTGCACTGGGCGAAGCTGGACGCCGAAAAGCTGGTGAAGGAGGGGCCGCCGGAGGGCAAGGAGCATCGCCACCCCGAAAAGTATTATGAAAGTGTCCTGAAGGGTGCTCGCCTTGTGGCGGAGGAATGTGCTAAGGATGTAATATTTTAATAAATGTACTCATGTGATCCTGTAATGTGAAACGAGTTCATTTGCGCTTTGCAACGCTTGTGAATTTAAAATATTACCTTCTGTGCGGCCGTTTATAAAATCTGAGAGTTGGCCAGTCGTCGGCTTCTGCCCCCATGTACCTATTACTGAGGTGTTCGGGATAAACTTGAGCACTCTTTATCCCAATTTTGGGTCCTTCGAAGGAGGTGTTCAGCACAACGAACCAGGCAATCGGACTATAAGGCTTTATCACTCTCACTTAGCCATAGAAGTCTACAATTTTAAATTTTGTCGAAGCCCCTAGTATTCGGAAGGCCGAATTTGGGGCGCTATATACGCCTAAGTCGGGCAAGGCCGACTCCTCGCCCCGAAGCGGAAAAAGTCTTTAAGGACTTGAGACCTCTCGAACAGCGACTAGCTCTCGCCTTATCATGACAGTCAGTTTTCGGCTTTCTCTACTGAGGTGCTCATCCGGAAGAACCGGGACACAATCGCAATAGTTCTCCCAGTGCTACCTTAGCCGATATTGCAGAACGTGAGGTACCAAAACATGGGAGCCGGGCAAACCCAACTATTGAACCAAGACATGATTCGGAGCTGATGCATATAGTGTTATAAGTTTGGGGTACCGCACTGTCGAAAGTGTTAGGACTTCTCACGCCGTATTTATGGGGTATACTGAAGCCCCTGGCGTACTGGCCGTACCAGAATGTACGGGTGTAATTTGTCGTAAATAAGCAGACAAGGAGAAAAAAGGGTAATGCAATAATGGACTAACGCTATGCATTGTTATTAAATAATACGTCGAAGCGTACGGATACAAGTAGTGCAATAAGCAAAAAATGGGACTATTTGACATGTCCTATCCAAGGGCAAGCTGCGTATGGGTAATTAAAACAGGTATTTCGATCGTTATCAGAGACCACCTGGGGATTCCCTTGTACGTCTTAGCTTCTTGCCTCCTTGGTATTTCCTTCCTGTAATGCGTCTAGCAATCAGACTGCCGAAAAGGGCTTCCAGAGAATAAGGTCCTGAAAGAGAGAAAATGATAAAGGTGTATAGCCCCTGGGGCGGTTGAGCCGCATTGTGGGACGTGTCCTGGCCGTGCCCCCGCCTATGCCCGTGGTATTTTTAGTGCGTAATTATGTACGCGCGGCACAAATTTCGTCGCTTGTCTGGGACTAGGACGGAGGCCGAATTGCTAGGCGAGCTCTGAACGTTCCAAGCGATCTTGTTGCAGATTACTCCGGACTCGCTTGAAGGTGTCCGGGGGCTTTATCGCCGAATTGGCGGTTTGCCTTAAAAGGCTGCTTTGTGCTTCTGCTGCGAGGGCCGCAGTGTGCTCCTCCGTGCAAAGCGAGCGTTCTGTGTTTCCATTGACTGTTATAACCCCACGAGGTCCTGGCATTTTGAGCTTGAGGTATGCATAATGCGGCACCGCATTGAATCTGGCAAATGCGGTTCGTCCGAGCAGTGCATGATAGCCGCTGCGGAACGGGATGATATCGAAGATTAACTCCTCGCTTCGGAAGTTGTCCGGAGATCCGAAGACCACTTCCAGTGTGATTGAGCCCGTGCAACGGGCCTCTACACCTGGGATGGCACCTTTAAAGGTGGTTTTAGTGGGTTTGATCCTCGAGGGGTCTATACCCATTTTGCGCACTGTATCCTGATAAAGCAGGTTCAGGCTACTGCCGCCGTCCATAAGGACTCGGGTGAGGTGAAAGCCGTCAATGATGGGTCAAGGACCAATGTGGCAGAACCGCCATGACGGATACTAGTGGGGTGGTCCCTACGATCGAAAGTGATCGGACAAGAAGACCATGGGTTGAACTTTGGGGCGACTGGCTCCATCGCATAGACGTCCCTTAGTGCACGCTTCCGTTCCTTCTTGGAAATATGGGTTGCATATATCATGTTCACCGTTTTCACTTGAGGAGGAAATTTCTTCTGTCCTCCTGTGTTCGGCGGCCGGGATTCCTCCTCATCGTCTCTATGCCGCCCCTTTTCCTTGTTTTCGGTATTCAACTTGCCGACCTGCTTGAACACCCAGCATTCTCTGTTGGTGTGATTGGCTGGCTTATCGGGGGTCCCGTGAATTTGACACGAGCGATCGAGTATGCGGTCCAAACTGTACGGGCCCGGGTTGCTTCTTTTGAACGGCTTCTTCCGCTGACCGGATTTAGAGCCACTGAATCCGGCATTGACTGTCGTGTCTTCGGTGTTGTCACCGTTGTTGCGGCGCTTGTGTCTGTTGCGACATGGTCTGCCGTTACTATCTTTGGCATCTGAATTGCCATGACTTCTTGATGTGTTGTTGCTGCGAGCCAGCTAGCTATCCTCGCCTGCGCAAAAGCGGGTCATGAGTGTCATGAGGGCTGCCATAGACTTCGGCTTCTCCTGGCCGAGGTGCCGGGCGAGCCACTCGTCACGGATGTTATGCTTAAATGCCGCTAAGGCCTCTCCATCCGAACAGTCAACAATTTGGTTTTTCTTAGTTAGGAACCGGGTCTAGAATTTCCTGGCTGATTCCCCTGGCTGCTGAGTTATATGGCTCAAGTCATCAGCATCCGGTGGTCGCACATAAGTGCCCTGGAAGTTGTCGAGGAATGCATCTTCCAAATCCTCCCAACTACCAATGGAGTCTGCTGGCAAGCTATTCAGCCAATGCCGAGCTGGTCCTTTGAGTTTTAGTGGGAGGTACTTGATGGCATGTAGATCATCACCGTGAGCCATGTGGATGTGGAGGAGGAAATCCTCGATCCATACCGCGGGGTCTGTTGTACCATCATATGATTCAATGTTTACGGGTTTAAAACCCTCTGGGAATTCGTGATCCATTACTTCATCAGTGAAGCATAGGGGGTGTGCGGCGCCTCTGTGCTGGGCTATATCATGACGCAGTTCATACGAGTCTTGTCTGCTGTATTCAGCCCGGCCGGATTTGCTTTTAGTATATCCGGCGTGACGATCATCATCCCGTGTTGGGGCGCGCCCCCGTGATCCGTAGATCGATCTTGCATGTTTTGCTTTGTTTTCCAATACGTCTCGTAGGTCCTGCGTGTTGCTCCGGGCCTTGGTATTTTTGTTTGAACGGCGGCGGGGTGCGGGCTAGACTTCGGGCTGATATGCCTCTCTGTCTCGGCCACGAGGTGGCCGATCAGCCGCATCATACTCTAGTGATGTAGGTTTCAATGCTTCCTCCTCGACTTGGAGTAGCAACCTACGCTTTGGGTAACTCTTGGTTGGGCGCTCGAGTTCGTATTCCTCGGCCGCCAGGACTTCAGTCCATCTATCCGCTAGCACATCTTGATCAGCTCGAAGCTGTTGTTACTTTTTCTTTAGGCTATTTGTTGTGGCTATAAGCCGGCGCTTGAAGCGCTCCTGCTCGATGGGATCCTCAGGCATGATAATATCTTCATCGCTGAGGCTCACCTCGTCTTCGGAGAGAGGCATGTAATTGTCATCCTCAGATTCTCCGTTTGCTGCCTGTTCCGGAGGGCTAGCTTGTTCATCCTCCACTCGAGGTCTGGCTGGAGGGGATTGTCGTCATCTTCGGCACTATCCGGAGCGTTATTGTCTCTTGTGCCGGTATCGCTGCTTTTGCTATGGCGGGACTTAGAGCGGCGCCGCTGACGTCGGTGCTTGGATTGCTTCTTGGAGGGATTATCCTTCGTTGTCTTATCGCCATCGCCTTCATTGGGGGTGTCCACCATGTATATATCATATGATGAGGTGGCAGTCCAGTGCCCTGTGGGCGGTGGTTCCTGTTCATCTCCTGCATCGTCGTCCATACCGTCGATGTCTTCGGAGCCGAAATCGAGCATGCGGTTAAATCGTCGACAGTGGCTACTAAGTGGGTGGTAGGTGGGCAGCGAATTTCTTCGTCGTCCGCATCCCATTCTAGCCGGACATAGTTCGGCCAAGGGTCTCCTGACAAGGAGAGAGACCTCAATGAGTTTAGCACGTCGCCCAGTGGTGAGTGCTGAAAGATATCCGCGGGGGA
This sequence comes from Aegilops tauschii subsp. strangulata, assembly GCF_002575655.3. Lineage (NCBI taxonomy): Eukaryota > Viridiplantae > Streptophyta > Magnoliopsida > Poales > Poaceae > Aegilops > Aegilops tauschii. The sequence continues at coordinate 118,456,074 of NC_053039.3, read as the reverse complement.
AAACTCCATGATTGGTGCCCAATCAGATTCGATAGGCACGGACGCAGGCGGTTCGGAGCCCGTGGCCGGGGACGAATCCAAATGTCCGGCAACACGGGTCTCATAAGAGGTGAAGTCAGTATTCGGCTCTATCGCCGCTGAGTGTGCGGGGTCCATCCACCCGTCCTCGGACGGCGTAATCTACTCCGGATCGAGGGCCGGAGTAGCCGCAGGTGGGATCTCCCGAACACTGTCCGTCGGCAGAGCTAAGTCATGCCTGTCGAGACTGTGCGGCGCACCTGACATGGGCTTGAATCCGTCGAAGATCAAGTCTCCGCGGATGTCGGCAGTATAGTTCAAGCTTCCAAACCTGACCTGATGGCTAGGGGCATAGCTTTCGATCTGCTCCAGATGGCCCAGCGAGTTGGCCTGCAGTGCGAAGCTGCCGAATACGAAGATCTGTCCGGGGAGGAAAACCTCTCCCTGGATCGCATTGTTGACGATGATCGAAGGGGCCATCAAACCTTGTGGTGACGGCACAGTGGAACTCTCAATGAAAGCACCAATGTCGGTGTCAAAACCGGCGGATCTCGGGTAGGGGGTCCCGAACTGTGCGTCTAAGGCGGATGGTAACAGGAGGCGGGGGACACGATGTTTACCCAGGTTCAGGCCCTCTCGATGGAGGTAATACCCTACTTCCTGCTTGATTGATCTTGATGATATGAGTATTACAAGAGTTGATCTACCACGAGATCGTAGAGGCTAAACCCTAGAAGCTAGCCTATGGTATGATTGTTGTTGTCCTATGGACTAAACCCTCCGGTTTATATAGACACCGGAGGGGGCTAGGGTTACACAGAGTCGGTTACAAGGGAGGAGATCTACATATCCGTATTGCCAAGCTTGCCTTCCACGCCAAGGAGAGTCCCACCTGGACACGGGACAAAGTCTTCAATCTTGTATCTTCATAGTCCAACAGTCCGGCCAAAGGATATTGTCCGGCTGTCCGAGGACCCCCTAATCCAGGACTCCCTCAAGCATCAAGTGTTGATGGTCAACAAAACCACCAGTTTCAAGAAAAAGGGTAAAGGGAAGAAGAAGGGGAACTTCAAAAAGAACGGCAAACAAGTTGCTGCTCAGGAGAAGAAACCCAAGTCTGGACCTAAGCCTAAGACTTAGTGCTTCTACTGCAAACAGACTGGTCACTGGAAGCGGAACTGCCCCAAGTATTTGGCGGATAAGAGGATGGCAAGGTGAACAAAGGTATATGTGATATACATGTTATTGATGTGTACCTTACTAGAGCTCGCAGTAGCACCTAGGTATTTGATACTGGTTCTGTTGCTAATATTTGCAACTCGAAACAGGGACTACAGATTGAGCAAAGATTGGCTAAGGACGAGGTGACAATGCGCGTGGGAAATGGTTCCAAAGTCGATGTGATCGCCGTCGGCACGCTACCTCTACATCTACCTTCGGGATTAATTTTAGACCTGAATAATTGTTATTTGGTGCCAGCATTGAGCATGAACAATATATCTGGATCTTGTTTGATGCGAGACGGTTATTCATTTAGATCTGAGAATAATGGTTGTTCTATTTATATGAGTAATATCTTTTATGGTCAGGCACCCTTGAAGAGTGGTCTATTTGTGTTGAATCTCGATAGTAGTAATACACATATTCAGAATGTTGAAGCCAAAAGATGTAGAGTTGATAATGATAGTGCAACTTAGCTATGGCACTGCCGTTTGGGTCATATTGGTGTAAAGCGCATGAAGAAACTCCATACTGATGGACTTCGGGAATCACTTGGTACTTGCGAACCATGCCTCATGGGCAAGATGACTAAAATGCCGTTCTCTGGAACAATGGAGCGAGCAACAGATTTGTTGGAAATCATACATACTGATGTATGTCGTCCAATGAATATTGAAGCTCGTGGCGGGTATCATTATTTTCTCACCTTCACAGATGATTTGAGTAGATATGGGTATATCTACTTAATGAAACATAAGTCTGAAACATTTGAAAAGTACAAAGAATTTCAGAGTGAAGTGGAAAATCATCGTAACAAGAAAATAAAGTTTCTATGATCTGATCGTGGAGGATAATATTTGAGTTACGAGTTTGGTCTACATTTGAAACAATGCCGAATAGTTTCGCAACTCACGGCACCCGGAACACCACAGTGAAATGGTGTGTCCGAACATCGTAATCGTACTTTACTAGATATGGTGCGATCTATGATGTCTCTTACTGATTTACCGCTATCGTTTTGGGGTTGTGCTTTAGAGATGGCTGCATTCACTTTAAATAGGGCACCATCAAAATCCATTGAGATGACGCCTTATGAACTGTGGTTTGGCAAGAAACCAAAGTTGTTGTTTCTTAAAGTTTGGGGCTGCGATGCTTATGTGAAAAAGCTTCAACCTGATAAGCTCGAACCCAAATCGGAGAAATGTATCTTCATAGGATACCCAAAGGAAACTATTGGGTACACCTTCTATCACAGATCCGAAGGCAAGACATTTGTTGCTAAGAATGGATCCTTTCTAGAGAAGGAGTTTCTCTCGAAAGAAGTGAGTGGGAGGAAAGTAGAACTTGATGAGGTAACTGTACCTGCTCCCTTATTGGAAAGTAGTTCATCACAAAAACCGGTTTCTGTGACACCTACACCAATTAGTGAGGAAGCTAATGATATTGATCATGAATCTTCAGATCAAGTTACTACCGAACCTCGTAGGTCAACCAGAGTAAGATCCGCACCAGAGTGGTACGGTAATCCTGTTCTGTAGGTCATGTTACTTGACCATGACGAACCTACGAACTATGAGGAAGCAATCATGAGCCCAGATTCCACAAAATGGCTTGAGGCCATGAAATCTGAGATGGGATCCATGTATGAGAACAAAGTGTGGACTTTGGTTGACTTGCTTGATGATCGGCAAGCCATCGAGAATAAATGGATCTTCAAGAAGAAGACTGACGCTGACGGTAATATAATTTTCTACAAAGTTCGACTTGTTGCGAAAGGTTTTCGACAAGTTCAAGGGGTTGACTACGATGAGACTTTCTCACCCGTAGCGATGCTTAAGTCTGTCCGAATCATGTTAGCAATTGCCGCATTTTATGATTATGAAATTTGGCAAATGGATGTCAAAACTGCATTCCTGAATGGATTTCTGGAAGAAGAGTTGTATATGATGCAACCAGAAGGTTTTGTCGATTCAAAGGGTGCTAACAAGGTGTGCAAGCTCCAGCAATCCATTTATGGACTGGTGCAAGCCTCTCGAAGTTGGAATAAACATTTTGATAGTGTGATCAAAGCATATGGTTTTATACAGACTTTTGGAGAAGCCTGTATTTACAAGAAAGTGAGTGGGAGCTCTGTAGCATTTCTAATATTATATGTGGATGACATATTGTTGATTGGAAATGATATAGAATTTCTGGATAGCATAAAAGGATACTTGAATAAGAGTTTTTAATGAAAGACCTCGGTGAAGCTGCTTACATATTGGGCATCAAGATTTATAGAGATAGATCAAGACGCTTAATTGGACTTTCACAAAGCACATACCTTGGTAAAGTTTTGAAAAAGTTCAAAATGGATCAAGCAAAGAAAGGGTTCTTGCCTGTGTTACAAGGTGTGATGTTGAGTAAGACTCAATGCCCGACCACTGCAGAAGATAGAGAGAAAATGAAAAGTGTTCCCTATGCTTCAGCCATAGGATCTATCATGTATACAATGTTGTGTACCAGTCCTGATGTGTGCCTTGCTATTAGTTTAGCAGGGAGGTACCAAAGTAATCCAGGAGTGGATCACTGGACAGCGGTCAAGAACATCCTGAAATACCTGAAAAGGACTAAGGATATGTTTCTCGTTTATAGAGGTGACAAAGAGCCCGTCGTAAATGGTTTTATCGATGCAAGCTTTGACACTGATCCGGACGATTCTAAATCGCAAACCGGATACGTGTTTATATTGAACGGTGGAGCTGTCAGTTGGAGCAGTTCTAAACAAAGTGTCGTGGCGGGATCTACGTGTGAAGCAGAGTACATAGCTGCTTCAGAAGCACCAAATGAAGGAGTCTGGATGAAGGAGTTCATATCTGATCTAGGTGTCATACCTAGTGCATCGGGTCCAATGAAAATCTTTTGTGACAATACTGGTGCAATTGCCTTCGCAAAGGAATCCAGATTTCACAAAAGAACCAAACACATCAAGAGATGCTTCAATTCCATCCGCGATCAAGTCCAGGTGGGAGACATAGATATTTGCAATATACATACGGATCTGAATGTTGCAGACCTGTTGACTAAGCCTCTCTCACAAGCAAAACATGATCAGCACCAAGGCTCCATGGGTGTTAGAATCATTACTGTGTAATCTAGATTATTGACTCTAGTGTAAGTGGGAGACTGAAGGAAATATGCCCTAGAGGCAATAATAAAGTTATTATTTGTTTCCTTATTTCACGATAAATGATTATTATTCATGCTATAATTGTATTAACCGAAAACATAATACATGTGTGAATACATAGACAAACAAAGTGTCACTAGTATGCCTCTACTAGACTAGCTCGTTGATCAAAGATGGTTATGTTTCCTATCCATAGACATGAGTTGTCATTTGATAAACGGGATCACATCATTAGGAGAATGATGTGATTGACTTGACCCATTCCGTTAGCTTAGCACTTGATCGTTTTAGTTTACTGCTATTGCTTTCCTCATGACTTATACATGTTCCTATAACTATGAGATTATGCAACTCCCGATTACTGGAGGAACACTTTGTGTGCTACCAAACGTCACAATGTAACTGGGTGATTATAAAGGTGATCTACAGGTGTCTTTGATGGTGTTCGTTGAGTTGGCATAGATCAAGAATAGGATTTGTCACTTCGATTGTCGGAGAGGTATCTCTGGGCCCTCTCGGTAATGCACATCACTATAAGCCATGCAAGCATTGTAACTAATGAGTTATTTGTGGGATGACGCATTACAGAACGAGTAAAGAGACTTGCCGGTAACGAGATTGAGCTAGGTATTGAGATACCGACGATCAAATCTCGGGCAAGTAACATACCGATGACAAAGGGAACAACGTATGTTGTTATGCGGTTTGACCGATAAAGATCTTCGTAGAATGTGTAGGAACCAATATGAGCATCCAGGTTCCGCTATTGGTTATTGACCGGAGACGTGTCTCGGTCATGTCTACATACTTCTCGAACCCGTAGGGTCCGCACGCTTAAAGTTCTGTGACGATCGGTATTATGAGTTTTGTGTTTTGATGTACCGAAGGTAGTTTGGAGTCCCGAATGTGACCACGGACATGACAAGGAGTCTCGAAATGGTCGAGACATAAAGATTGATGTATTGGACGACTATATTCGGATACCGGAAGTGTTCTGGGTGATTTCGAAGAAAACCGGAGTGCCGGAGGGTTACCGGAAACCCCCCGGGAGAAGTAATGGGCCACATGGGCCTTAGTGGAGAGAGAGAGAGGGCTGGCCAGGGCAGGCCGCGTGCCCCTCCCCCTCTGGTCCGAATTGGACTAGGGAAGGGGGCGGCGCCCCCCTTTCCTTCTCCCTCTCCTCCTTCCTTTCCCCCTCCTAGTAGGAGTAGGAAAGGGGAGTCCTACTCCTACTAGGAGGAGGACTCCTCCTCCTGGCGTGCCTTGCAAGGGCTGGCCGGCCTCCCCCTTGCTCCTTTATATACGGGGGCAGGGGGCACCCTAGAACACACAAGTTGATCATTGATCTCTCTTAGCCGTGTGCGGTGCCCCCCTCCACAATAATCCACCTCGGTCATATCATAGCGGTGCTTAGGCGAAGCCCTGCGTCGGTAGCTTCATCAACACCGTCACCACGACATCGTGCTGATGAAGCTCTTCCCCAAAGCTCTACTAGATCGTGAGTTCGCGGGACGTCACCGAGCTAAACGTGTGCTAAACACGGAGGTGCCGTACATTCGGTACTGAGGGTCGGCCGATCGTGAAGACGTACGACTATCAACCGCGTTGTCATAACGCTTCCACTTACTGTCTACAAGGGTACATAGATGACACTCTCCCCTCACGTTGCTATGCATCACCATGATCTTGCGTGTGCGTAGGAATTTTTTTGAAATTACTACGTTCCCCAACAATAGTAGTAGCGAGTTTTCTCATCATTAGTGAATAGGGTGGCTATATCATTTAATTTAGTAAGATGTGCCACAACAGTTTCAGATTCATAGCCATAGAAAGGATCAGATTCAACCAAAGTAATTATCTCAGGATCGACAGAGAAATCATAATCCTTATCGGAAATACAGATAGGTGAAGTAGCAAAAGTAGGGTCATATTTAATTCTAGCATTCAAAGATTTTTCTTTCAGCTTAGCTAATAATTTCTTAAGATCATATCTATCACTGCAAGCAAGAAAATCTCTAGCAGTTTCTTCATCCATAACATAACCCTCAGGCACAACAGGCAATTCATATCTAGGGGGAGAATCTTCATCATCACTTTCATCAATATTATCAGTTTCAATAATTTCATTCTCTCTAGCCCTAGCAAGTTGTTCATCAAGAAATTCACCTAGTGGCACAGTAGTATCAAGCATAGAAGTAGTTTCATCATAAGTATCATGCAAAGCAGAAGTAGCATCATCAATAACATGCGACATATCAGAATTAATAGCAGAAGCAGGTTTAGGTGTCGCAAGTTTACTCAAAACAGAAGGTGTATCAAGTGCAGAGCTAGATGGCAGTTCCTTACCTCCCCTCGTAGTTGAGGGAAAAATCTTAGTTCTTTCGTCTTTCAAGTTCCTCATAGTAATCAGCAGATATAAATCCCAAGTGACTCAAAGAATAGAGCTATGCTCCCCGGTAACGGCACCAGAAAATAGTCTTGATAACCCACAAGTATAGGCGATCGCAACAGTTTTCCAGGGTAGAGTATTCAACCCAAAGTTATTGATTCGACACAAGGGGAGCCAAAGAATATTCTCAAGTATTAGCAGTTGAGTTGTCAATTCAACCACACCTGGATAACTTAATATCTGCAGCAAAGTATTTAGTAGCAAAGTAGTATGGAAGTAACGGTAACGGTGATAAAAGTAATAGTAGTAGTTTTGTAGTAATTGTAATAGTGGCAACGGAAAAGTAACTAAGCAAAGATCAATATGTGAAAAGCTCGTAGGCATTGGATCGGTGATGGATAATTATGTCGGATGTGATTCCTCATGCAATAGTTCTAACATAGGGTGACACAGAACTAGCTCCAGTTCATCAATGTAATGTAGGCATGTATTTCGAATATAGTCATACGTGCTTATGGAAAAGAACTTGCATGACATCTTTTGTCCTACCCTCCCGTGGCAGCGGGGTCCTATTGGAAACTAAGGGATATTAACGCCTCCTTTTAATAGAGTACCGGACCAAAGCATTAACACTTAGTGAATACATGAACTCCTCAAACTATGGTCATCACTAGTAAGTATCCCGATTATTGTCACTTCGGGGTTAACGGATCATAACACATAATAGGCGACTATAGACTTGCAAGATAGGATCAAGAACTCACATATATTCATGAAAACATAATAGGTTCAGATCTGAAATCATGGCACTCGGGCCCTAGTGACAAGCATTAAGCATAGCAAAGTCATAGCAACATCAATCTCAGAACATAGTGGATACTAGGGATCAAACCCTAACAAATCTAACTCGGTTACATGGTAAATCTCATCCAACCCATCACCGTCCAGCAAGCCTACGATGGAATTACTCACGCACGGCGGTGAGCATCATGAAATTGGTGATGGAGGAAGGTTGATGATGACGACGGCGACGGATTCCCCTCCCCGGAGCCCCGAACAGACTCCAGATCAGCCCTCCCGAGAGAGATTAGGGCTTGGCGGCGGCTCCGTATCATAAAACGCGATGAATCCTTCTCTCTGTTTTTTTTCTCCCCGAACGTGAATATATAGAGTTTGAGTTGAGGTCGGTGGAGCTCCAGGGGGCCCACGAGGCAGGGGGCGCGCCCAGGGGGTAGGCGCTCCCCCCACCCTCGTGGACAGAGTGTGGGCCCCCTAGTCTTGATTCTTTCGCCAATATTTTTTATATATTCCAAAAATATTCTCCGTGAAGTTTTAGGTCATTCCGAGAACTTTTATTTCTGCACAAAAATAACACCATGGCAATTCTGCTGAAAACAGCGTCAGTCCGGGTTAGTTCCATTCAAATCATGCAAGTTAGAGTCCAAAACAACAGAAAAGTGTTTGGAAAAGTAGATACGATGGAGACGTATCACCAGCGACGACCCGGTTTCCCGCCTCGTCATTTAAGGCCCGTGCCCCCCCCCCCCCCCCCGCGTCCGCCGCCTACCATCTTCGAGGCATGGGGGACACGTGGCGAGCAAGCCGAAATCGAGGAGACAAGTGAGGCGACTGTTTTCCACCCCGTGATCATGGGGGACGGGCGCCTTGAAGGCCGCGACTCGAGTCCACTTAGTAAATGAGCCACGCCCCTGCGTTTTCCTCTTTTTATGGGGAAGGCGCGAGCCGCCTCTTTACTACGATGTGACGCATGAGGGAAGCAACCGCCCCACACATGACCCCCACGTCACGCACGGCCCCCACATCGTGCATTCAACACGGGTCGTGGGGAAGCGCGACGAGCGAGGGAGTTACTGCAGTAAAAACTCGGCCCCGCATGCCCGCGCACCATTTTGGGCCTAGCCCAACAACGCATCGCGCTTATGTGTGGCCCAGGCCCAGGGGCGCCTATTTTGTACCCCTTTACTTGTGCGCGGGCAGTTGGAGCCGCGCCCACGGCCACACTTAGCGGAGCAGAGGAAGGAAGCAAAGCCACGAGACAACTAGAGCAACGCAAAGCCAGAAACACGAAGAGCAGAAGGGCGAGGTGAGCACCCCCAGCAAGGCCTTTGCCGGGGCGGCCTCCACAGCCCCGGCAAAAACCTTGCCGGGGCAACTTGCCCAACACCAGCAGAGCTTCCACCCTTGAGCCCAAGAGTTCCAACTCCATCAACCACATAGGAACTGAGGCTCGGGAGGCGCATCCATGGTGGCATGCAGATCTTTGTGAAGACCAAAAGCATGCAAGATTAGATGAGAATCAGAAGACAACGATCCTTGCCGAGGATACCCACGAGACCCCCGGAAACATCCTTGCCGGGGGTGACCACGATGCCACAGCAAGACCCTTGCCGGGGCCTCGGCAAGACTCTTGCCGGAGACATCCGCGGGGCCGTAGCCAGGCCCACATTTGCCAAGACTCCACCACCATTCCCATGCAGTTGCCAGCCCACCAACTAGGCGAGCACCTGCGTGGCGACGTGCGGCCTCTAGGCCAACTCAGCAAGCACCTGCGTGGTGGCATGCAGATCTTCGTGAAGACTCTGCCACTACACCAACTCAGCAGCCAGCCAGCCAGCCAGCGTGGCGCTACACGCCTCGTCAGCTCGGACGCGCGTCGAAGCCAGGCGAGGCGGCGACAGCTGGGACGAGCTTCCTTGCTGTCCCCGATAAAGCAAGAAGGGCACGTCGGCAGCGCATTAAATGTGTTTGTCCTACGGTGCCAGGAGATAGACTCGACTACTGTACAACTTTCCACCTCCTGTGTGCCACTGTTACAGCCCCTTTTGACTATAAAAGGAGGCCCGCGGTGTACTGAGGAAGGATTCGGACTTTTTGGACCCTGCATGCTTTGTAGCTAGTCCAAGAACACCAGATAAACATAAACCAGCAGGAGTAGGGTATTACGCATCACTAGCGGCCCGAACTTGGATAATCCCCCTGCGTTGATCTCTCAATCCCACTCTTTCCACAGCCCCGCGCCCGCCAACCATAGCAAAAGGGATTCCTCGTGATCCCGTAGGTGTTGTTTCCCCCGACAAATAGTTTTGAGATATGATGATGTGATATGTGAGTCATGTTGATGAGTAATTATGCTTTAGTAAGAATATTGGTGTTAAGGTTTGTGATTCCCTATGCAAGCACAAAAGTCAATAGTTATGCAATGAAATTACATCCTACTTGTGGTGCATTATTCGGTGTTAATTATGCTTAATGCTCGCTTATGAGATTTTTCGTTTCTTTGTTGGTCGCTTCTCAATCTTTTGCTAGCCTTCATTTTGCACTAGGTATGATCACTACTTGTGCATCCAAAATCCTTTAAACCAGTTTTGCCACATGAGTCCACTATACCTACCTATATGCGGTATTCTTTTGACGTTCTAAGCAAATTTGCATGTGCCATCTCTAATTTTCAAAATAAACTTCTCTTTTGTGTGCTCGTACCACTCATGAACCGGTAGGGGGTGGCTAATATATTTCCATGCTAGATATGTTATTCTCACGATGAGTGTTTATTCACTTGTCATTGCACGAGAGTAAGGAAAAGGTATTAGGGATGCCCTGTCCCGAAATGAAAAATGAATTTACTTTATGTTGTCAAATAATAAATTCCTTGGAAAGTGTTGGTATGGAAGGCACCCATAGATACGGCTAGCCATGGAAAGTGAAAGTATGGTTGAAAAAGGAATAAATTTTAATTTCTGTTTGGGAACCGCCTATGATATATCTAGCATGGAAAGTATTGGGAACTACTCGATCATTCTCGTTGACATGAAAAGCATGCCTCCCAAAATGTTTGTATCTCTATCTTTTCCGCTTTGAGCTCTCGCACCTCTACAAATCCCTACTTCCCTTTGCGAAGGGCCTTTCTTTTACTTTATGCAATTTTTATTTTTATTTCAGTCTCCATCTTCTCTTATAAAGCACCAACTAAGGGGCACTATGATCATACTTGAGCATTGGGTGTAGCTAATATGCGAGTGTGTTTCATGAATGGATTAATGATTGAGCATAATGGGCTAGGGAGAACTTATTTTAGGTTGATATTTTGAAAGACATGGTTGCTTGTTGGTATGCTTGAGTATTAATGTCCTCATGTCAAAACTATATTATTGCTTTGAACCATATAAAAGTCCAAATGTCCATGCTACAAAGAAAAGAATATGAGATGAGCATGTTAGGCAGCATTCCACATCAAAATTTCTGTTTTTATCATTTACCTACTCGAGGACGAGCAGGAATTAAGCTTGGGGATGCTGATACGTCTGCAACGTATCTATAAATTTTTATTGTTCCATGTTGTTATATTATCATTCTTGGATGTTTTACAATCATTTTATATCATTTTTTGGTACTAACCTATTGACATAGTGCCAAGTGCCAGTTGTTGTTTTCTGCATGTTTTTTACATCGCAGGAAATCAATACCAAACAGAGTCCAAACGCAGCGAAACTTTTTGTGGATTTTTTTGGACCAGAAGACATCCAGTGGGCCAAATAAGTACCGAAGAGGGAGCCCGAGGTGAGCACAAGACACTAGGGAGCGCCTGGAGGCCTAGGCGCGCCCTGGTGGGTTGTGCCCACCTCGGTGGCCTCCCGAACCGCCTCTTTGCTCTATAAATACCCCAATATTCTAGAAACCCTAAAGGAGTCGACGGAAATCAATTCCAGCCGCCGCAAGTTCCAAACCACCAAATCCAATCTAGACACCATCACAAAGGGGTTCATCATGTCCATTGGTGCCTCCCCGATGATGCGTGAGTAGTTCTTTGTAGACCTATGGGTCCGTAGTTAGTAGATAGATGGCTTCCTCCCTCTCTCTTTTGATTCTCAATACAATGGTCTCTTCGAGATCCATATGGTGTAACTCTTTTTGTGGTGTGTTTGTTGGGATCCGATGAAGTTTGAGTTTATGATCAGATCTATCTTTTTATCCATGAAAGTTATTTGAGTCTTGTTTGATCTCTTATATGCATAATTGCTTATAGCCTCGTATTTCTTCTCTGATATTTGGGTTTTGTTTGGCCAACTTGATCTATTTATCTTGCAATGGGAAGAGGTGCTTTGTGATGGGTTCGATCTTACGGTGCTTGATCCCAGTGATAGAAGGGGAACCAACACGTATGTATCGTTGATATTAAGGATACCAAGATGGGGTCTATTTCTACATAAATAGATCTTGTCTACATCATGTCATCGTTCTTATTGCATTACTCCGTTTCTCCATGAACTTAATACACTAGATGCATGCTGGATAGCGGTCGATGTGTGGAGTAATAGTAGTAGATGTAGGCAGGAGTCGGTCTACTAATCTTGGACGTGATGCCTATATAATGATCATTGCCTGGATATCGTCATGATTATTTGAAGTTTTATCAATTGCCCAACAGTAATTCATTTACCCACCGTTTGCTATTTTTCGAGAGAGAAGCCACTTGTGAAATCTACGGCCCCCGAGTCTCTTCCTTATTATATTTGCCTTTGCGGTCTATTTTTATTTGCATTTATTTTCAAATCTATCAAACCAAAAACCCAAAAATACCTTGCTGAACTTTATTTTATTTGGTGATCTATTTATCAATTATTACAACTTTCTCACGTCCACTTGCCAATTTCTGGCGTCGTTGCCCGAAAGGGATTGACAACCCCTTTAACACGCCGGGTTAAGAGTATTTGCTATTTGTGTGCAGGTGCCGTTCACGTAGTGTTGCATGATTCTCCGACTGGTTCGATAACCTTGGTGTCATCACTGAGGGAAATACCTGCCGTTGCTGAGCTGCATCATCCCTTCCTCTTTGGGGAAATACCGACGTAGTTCTAGCAGACATCAGATTGCAAGTATTTGTTGTTTGTGTGAAGGTGTTGTTTACGTAGTGTTGCTTGGTTCTCCTACTGGATTGATAACCCTGGTTTCATAACTGAGGGTAATAGTTATCTCTACTATACTGCATCATCCTCTCCTCTTCAGGGAAATCCCAACGCAACTCACAAGTAGCAGAGCGCACCGAGCCTGTAAGGCATAATGGCACGTGTCATACTGCGTTGTCAATGTCACCGCGGGCCATCTCAATCATCGTTAGGTAATCACTTAGCAAGTGGTTAGGCTTAGTGTCGCCGGAGTACTTCTCGACACCACGAACAATGAACGGTCGAGGGAACTGATGTGTGATCATTGCATACCGAAAGCATGGGGTTACTATGCCCGATGTGAGCCATGGCACTAGAGCCTTGTAGTCATGACCATAACGCTCCATTGCCCAAGCTAGCAGATGGCCCCAAAGGTTGGGTCCATGACCTAGACAGTACGTGACCGTCAAGCCCTTCGTCGCGGGCTGTGCTCGGTGTTGCACCATTATGGCCAACATGGGTTGGCGAAGATTCTCGGCTCATCAGTTGTGGCGATCTCTAGCTCCTACATGGAGCCCTGTCATTGATTGCGAGCTGGCTATACTGCTGCTGAGAGGACGCTGTGGGTGCCAGCTAATCTGGTTTGTGATTCAGCAGTGTTTTCCTAGAGCTCAACTATTCAATGGATGACTTGTGTTAGATTTTTCAGGAGGTATGGGTTTCCTGGTATGGCTTGCAGTCTGTCGACCAGTATTGCAGTTGTATGGAGGCCACGGGCCAGTGTTGTTGGATGTGCAGAATCCTTTTCACTCGATGAAGGTCACACTGAGCTCCTGCTCGCGGGGTGCAACGCCCTTGGCGGTGACTTGTGGCTAGCGACAGGGTCGGGGCTGGCGTTCATGCTCTGCGGTGTCCTGCTGGCGTGCGAAGGCCTCCAAAGTTTGTTGTAGGAGTCACACCTATGTGTTCAGCGTGGACACACGCTGGACTTATTGCTCGGGTCACCGGATCGTCACTCGGTATAGGTGTTGTGAGGATGCAGATGACTCTTGTGGTCATTATTAGAGGCCTTGTTGTTACGACGGCAAAGCATGACGCACCTGCTTGATACATCTTCAATGTATGTACAATTTTTTATTGTTCCATACTATTATATTATCAATATTTGATGCTTTATATGCATTTATATGCTATTTTATATTATTTTTTAAGACTAACCTATTAACCTACACTATAAAAAAACACTTTCGTGACGATACGTGTTTGTCACAGTAGGTCACGTTTTCTGTCATGCATGTACATCCGTGACAATTTATGACAGAATCAAGATAGTTGTGCCTGTGCTGTCGTAGAAGTGTTCCATGACAATACTCAAATTATCATCACAAAGGTGTCCACTTCCATGACGATAAATGATGTGTCATGGAAGTGCTTTTGTCAAGGGTAACCGACACGTGGCATCCACCATAGCGGGTCGACGTTAAGTTGTCGGGTTCCGGTTTGGATTCGATAACCTGTTAACAACCCGGACCAATGGGGATTTTCCACGCGTAAAATTGTCATTGGCCAGAGGAACCACATGTTAGCTCGACGTTGCAACAGATGTCATTCATCCCATGGACGAGACAGGCATCCCTATGATGCCACTTGCTGCCAAGGCGTCGATCCCGACCCCCGCTCATCCGGGCATGGGGTGTGTGCCGGAGGTGAGCAGGGTATGGCAGAAGGTGTTGCCCCGGCGTGGTCCGCATCGCCCGATGACACCAGCCCCAACAATGGCTCCTCGTCGCATCCCTACTTGGATGCACGGTAGATGCTGCAGATGCCTCACACCTGGGCATCGTGCGGCTAGCTGCAGAGATCTGCTTTGGTACTCCCATTTCTTGGAGAACGGTCATCTCGTGCACGAATGCCGCAAACCGTGGCGTCCTCTAAGATCTTTGACATGCCTTCTCATCCCGCCAATCCTCGGTATTGTTCATCGTCCTGCTCCATCTTCATGTGAAGGTCCGATATAATTTTCGCTCCCATCCAAGGCACTTTGCCATGGGTCTTGGGTGTCTGTCGTGTCTGCTACCGTTGGCTCGGCAACTTCGTCCAATGTGATTTTGTAGTCCTCTCTGGCTGATCAAAAAACCCTGCTGCAGGGTTGGCTGGCAAGGGTTCGGAGTTTTCTGGAGCGGGCGGAGGCTACTGTGAGCAGTCTCTCCCTTGCGTCGGCTATCTCGCAGACCACTCTGGCATCACGCCCTCCTAGTGTGGCCGATGTTAGCTCCACAAAGGAAGAGGGGAAATAGCTATATGGATGTTTCTCCCCTCGTGTTGGGGACAACCCATCATCATCATCAACGATGTCTCATGTGTTGCCTGCCACTGAGGGGGGGTCCATCGTCATGCTCAAGGCTCTAGTGCTGCAGGTCATGCCAGAGTTACGGGAGCTTTGTCTGAACCCTGCTTCACCTTTGTTTGTGGAGCATTTGGAGGTGAATGCACCGGTGACCTCATGTGAGGGACATGTTTCGCCTATGTCATGTGCGCACCTGAAGGTGTCTGAGTCCATCGGGTCGGTGGTTCATGTGGTCGATGATGTTGTGTCGGTGGTTCCCATGGTTGATGACGTCGTGTCGGTGGTTCCCCTAGTTGTGGATGTTGATGAAGCCTCTTGGTTGACGACGTCCACTCTTTGACATCAATTGGTGTCTGCTCAGAGTTAGTGCACGGCTTTTGTCGTTTGAGAGCAACCCACCTCCAAAGCCTTTGAGAGAGAGAGAGAGATCCTTGCGAGGACAAAGCCCAAAACACCCAGAGCCAAAGAGTGTTAGGCATCACTGAAGTCTTTCTGTCCGCGTGACCTGGAGACTTGTTACACTTGAGGACTGTGCATCCTCCAGCCGGTTAGGCGTCACGTTCTGAGCATCCAAGAGTCATTGTTGATCGCCAGTGAACGGAGTCTGTGAAGGTTTGGAAGTCTACCTTGAATACTTACCAGAGTGATTGGGCGAGGACTGGGTGTCCTTAGCTCAAGGGGAATAAGGTGAAGACACAGTCTTCTGAGTTCAATCTCAGCCTCCCTAATGAGACGTACAGTTGTCACAGCAACTGCAACTGGTCTACCAAACCCTTGTCTTCACCAAGCTACTGGTTCTATCCCCTACCTTCTTTACATTTCAGTTTGTCTTCGTGAAGTCATTGCTTGTTTGTCTGATCTGTTTGACTTCACTGTGCGAAGACTATTACCTGTTTGGCTTCATATTGTCTTCCATTTCGATCCGTACTACCTAGCTGCTATTAGTCTTCGTGCTTTCACCATATTTCTTACTTTACTATGGCTTGTCTAGTGTAGTTCATCTTCCGCCACATATCACATAGGTTCAATTACTTGTTTGTTTTCAAAGACCTCGTGCTTTGAAGACTTTCATAAAAATCGCCTATTCACGCCCTCTAGTCGATAACTAGCACTTTCAATTGGTATCAGATCAAGGTGCTCCCTTGTTCTGTGTGATTCGGTTTAACCACCTGGAGTTTTAGCTATGTCGACTGCAGGGATAATCAAGGTCTCTGCTGCGTGCCCAGTCTTCGATGGCACTGATTACCTCTACTGGAAGAATAAGATGCGTATGCATCTTGAAGCCATTAACATCGACCTCTGGTATGTCGTCAGGACAGGTGTTCCCAAGATCGGTGAAGGTGTCACTTCTGCTGATGTCAAGAGGTACATCATCTGTGGTCATATGACCAAAGGACAGTATGGCCGTGTGAGTGCTCTAGAAACTGCGAAGCTAGTCTGGGACTGGCTGTCCAAGGTCAACGAAGGCATATCAACTCAGAGAGACTCAAGGATTGATGTTCTTTGCAATCTCTTCAACCGCTTCAAGAGAAACGACAATGAGAATGTCCAGCTCACGTTTGATCGCCTAACAGATATCACCAATAAGCTTCGCACACTTGGCGCCACTGAGATCACCAAGCATGAAATCATGAAGAAGCTACTGAGATCACTTGACAACTCATTTGACACTTTGGCCCTAATGATTCAAGAACGCCCTGACTTCAAAGATCTTGATCCGTCTGACATACTTGAGAGGCTCAACACACATGAGTTCCAGCTATCTAAGAAGAGAGATATCTACGGCCCCAACTATGGTCGATCCCGTGCCTTGAAGGCAAAAGTTGTTTCCTCATCTGAAGAAGAATCTGACTGTAGTTCTGGTGATCCTGAAGACATTGGCAAAGAGCTATCAATGCTTGTGAGAAAGTTACAAAAGTTCTCCAAGAAGAATCGCTTCGGAAAGTCTTCAAGATCCAGCTCAAGAAATGATGAGGCTTCCTCTCGTGACTACAAGAAGAGAACATGCCACAAATGCAAGAAGCTAGACCACTACATATCTGAGTGTCCTCAATGGGGCAAGGAATATGATTCTGATGACAAGAAGAAGAAGAAATCTTCAAAGTCTTCTTCAAATTCTTTATCAAAATCTTTGTCTCATAAGAAGAGCTCATCTAGCAAGGCTCGTGCATTCATTGGCAAGGAGATGGATTCAGAGGAGGAGTCTACTTCTGTCACGCCCAATATGCGATACTATCCTAAAGAGACTCGAAGGTCCCACCAAGGATAGAACCGCATATTGACACGCTTTTGCAAGGTGGATATCATTACATCAACATTACATAATAGATGGGGATACATACAAGGCATACACATGCCGCAAGAATACATCAATACATCATACATAAGATCAACACCCGACTAGGGATGAAACACAAACAGAAGCTCAAACGACATCCACCCTGCTAGCCCAGGCTGCCGACCTGGAACCTATCCCCTGATAGAAGAAGAAGCAGAAGAAGAACTCCAAAACAAGAAACATCGCTCTCGCATCATGATCATCGCAAAACCTGTACCTGCAACTATTGTTGTAGTAAACTATGAGCCACGAGGACTCAGCAATCCCATTACCATGGGTGTCAAGACTAGCAAAGCTTAATGGGTAAGGAATGGGTAAAGTGGTGAGGTTGCAGCAGCGACTAAGCATGTATGGTGGCTAACATACGCAAAATAAGAGCGAGAAGAGAAGCAACGGAACGGTCGTCAACTAGTAATGATCAAGAAGTGATCCTAATCTCCTACTTACGTCAAACATACCCCAGAAACCGTGTTCACTTCCCGGACTCCACCGAGAAGAGACCATCACGGCTACACACGCGGTTGATGCATTTTACTTAAGTCAAGTGTCAAGTTCTCTACAACCGGACATTAACAAATTCCCATCTGCCACATAACCGCGGGCAGGGCTCTCGAAAGTTTATACCCTGCAGGGGTGTCCCAACTTAGCCCATTATAAGCTCTCACGGTCAACGAAGGATATTCCTTCTCCCGGGAAGACCCGATCAGTCTCGGAATCCCGGTTACAAGACATTTCGACAATGGTAAAACAAGACCAGCAAGACCGCCCGATGTGCCGACAATCCCGATTGGAGCTGCACATATCTCGTTCTCAGGGCAACACCGGATGAGATAGGCTACGAGTAAAACCAGACTTCGAGTTTCCCCGAGGTGGCCCCGCAGGCGGCTCGGTTCGTACCAACACTTAGAGAAGCACTGGCCCGGGGGGGCTAAATAAAGATGACCCTCGGGAGCGTGACTCCCTAGGGAAAAGAAATAGGTGGTAGGAAAATGGTAAGACCAAGGTTGGGACTTGCTGGAGGAGTTTTATTCAAAGCGAACTGTCAAGGGGGTCCCATAAATCACCCAACCGCGTAAGGGACGCAAAATCAAGGAACATAACATCGGTATGACGGAAACTAGGGCGGCAAGAGTGGAACAAAACACCAGGCATAAGGCCGAGCCTTCCACCCTTTACCAAGTATATAGATGCATTAATTAAATAAGAGATATTGTGATATCCCAACATAAACATAATCCAACAAGGAGCAATCTTCATCTTCACCTGCAACTAGCAACGCTATAAGAGGGGCTGAGCAAAGCGGTAACATAGCCAAACAACGGTTTGCTAGGAAGGGTGACAAAGGTTAGAGGTTCATGGCAATTTGGGAGGCTTGAAGAGCAAGTGATAGGTAGCGCAGCAAAGCGATAGAACGAAGCAGCTAGCATAGCAATGATAGTAGTGAGATCCAAGGTGACGGTCATCTTGCCTGAAATCCCGCTAGGAAGAAGACCGAGTCCATGAAGAATATGAAGCCACGAAGACGAACGAATCCTCACGATCGCAACGACACGGGAACTATCGAGAAGAAGCACACAACATGGTAAACACACCACACATGAACAAGGCATGATGCTCAACCAATTATGATGCATGACAAGGCTACATGAAGCTACTCATGTCCAGAGATGGTGCATACAAGAGCAACACATCAAAGCAAGTTTAAATGAGGCCGGAAACAACCTATAACAATTCTGGTAAGTCCTCATATGCAAATTTTAAAATCGGTCCAGATCTGAATAAACCTTATGTTCAAGTTGTTAAACAGCAATTTAAGATGCACCAAAACAATCTACACGAAATTCTAGTCAAGTTACATATAAAGTTCATTAGATTCGGAGCTACCGCCTAGAAGATATGAGCAAAACAAGTTAAACATGGCATTGATGCAAAATGCATACAAACATCAAGCAAACACCTCAAATCAAGGATGCAACAAGATAATATGGAACTACATGCAATTCTAAGCAAGTTACCTATAGAACATGCTCAAAACGGAGCAACGGTGCAACACATACACTCCAAACAAGACATAGCAACAATCTGTCCAAAACAGCAACTAGGCATATTGCAAGCATCATAAAAATATGCTACAGCATCTCAACATGAAAACAAAAGGCATGGACATGATTTACAGGTAAAGCATGACAAAACACGAACACTGAGCTATCTCCAGAAATCACAAGAACATGCTCAAAAGGACATGGCAAGATTGCAAATAATAACAGATTCACGGACTTGGCAGAATTCCAGGACATGACAGAAATAACATCAGGTTGCAATATTAGAGCTATCCAACCACATTCTACAGGAACAGATCGTAGCAAACAAAGGCATGGCATGAATCTACTAATTGCATAGAACAAAAGACCCTTACTGATCATGAGCCAAAAAGGCACAGAAGATATGATGGCACCCATGTAAACATAGCAAGTTTCATAAACAGATTCAGACTTAGAAGAAAAACAGAGCATGGCACAGAAGATATGGAGGCTACTTTGCATGCTTGTGCTATTCACCACATAAATCACAAAAATACAAGACAAGCACCACTGTAAAGATGGAATGATTTAGTTCAAAACACATGTAGATCTAATGCCCATAGGATGTACACACAAAATGCAATGAAAAAGACAAATCACCAAGTTATATCAAGTTTCAGCAGATAACATCATATAGCACTCTTGCAACGATGATTAGGGCATCAAGATGAACTCAAACAATCATGGCACAATGGAATGAAATGAAGAGCATCTCACAGTGAACATTTTGATATACTATATGCACAAATCGGAGCAACATGCATAGAGTTATGGCATGGCAAAGATGCCCACATAATATGAGGATTCAGGGACGACCATTTCCAGAAAAAAAACATATGAGCGTCATATAGTTAAAGTACGCACGGGCGAGATTTAGGAGGGGGGTGGCTCACCATCGGCTTCAGCCCACGTGAAGAGGAGGCCAGGCAAGCCGGATGGGGCGCTGGGCCGGACGGGATGCTAGGCCGGGGCGCCTGGGCTGGCCCTTGGCAGGGCCCACGCGCGCGAGCGGCTTGCGGGCGTCGCTCGGGCACCGGGGTGCCGGCGAGGAGACGGGGCGGCGGCGGCCATGAGCTTGGGCGGCAGAGGCCGGGGCAGAGACGAGCTCGATGGCGATCTCCGCAGGCGGCGGCGGAGGCGCGGACGGACGAGGCGGCGCGGGACGCGGGCAGCGGGGAGCCGCGCGGGGCGGCTCGGATCCGGCGCGGGCGGGCCGGCCGCGGGCCTCGCGGGCCGTGGCAGGGCGCGGGGATCCGGCGGGGTGAGGTGGCGCGTCGCTATTGGTTGGGGAGGCGGCGGTGATGACGTGGCGCGCCCTGATTCGTCGGGGTGACGCGTCCGGCGCGGGCGGACATGTCCGGCGGTGGAGTGGGAAGTTTGCTAGGGTTAGGGGTGGATTCAGAGCTCTCCGATCGCAATCGAACGGTTCCGGTCGGAGGGGGGTTTAGTGGGCTGGACTTGGGCTGTGTAGAAGGCCTCGGGCAATGGGGGAGAAGAGAAGGGTAGCCCGGCGACAGTTTCGGAGACCGAAACGTCCGACGATTAAACCGGCAACGGTGCCGCTACGGATGACGGTTGGGCTATCAAACGGACTCCGAATGCGATGAAATTTGGCAGGCGGCCTACCTACACTATAATAAGACCGCACGCCAATTTTCAACCCATTCCGAGAACATATAAATGCCACTCACGAAACGAGGTCTGAGAGGTGCAACGGGTGCGTGCGAGAGTGTCGGATCGCGAAACGGACAATGGGGAAAAGGACCAAATGCAAGTTTTGAAAAAAACATGATGATGCAATGTATATGATGACATGGCAAGATGCAACACGCAAGCAAATGATATGGCAACAACGACGAATAACTGGCAAACACCTGGCGCATCGGATCCGGGGCGTTACAGCTTCCGAGGAGGTGGAGGTGGAGTCTGAGGAGGAGTCTGATTCAAGCGTGGCAAGCCTAGCTCTAGCTTCGGCATTCGTCGCCAAGTCCATCTTCAACACTGAAGACAATGGTCACGTCACCGATGCTGAAGCCAATGATGAGGATGACTCTGCTCTGACCTACTGCTTCATGGCACAAGGTGCCAACGTAAACTCATGCGATGGTTACTTTCAAACCTCCAGTGAAGATGACTCTAAGTGTGAATCCAAACCTAGCTATTAAACTCTTGCTAAAATTGCAACTGAACAACAAACTGCTATGGAACACATTCAAAAGTTGCTAGACAAAAGCGATAACCTGTTGGACGCGGAAATGAATCGAACTCAGTCCTTAATCAAAGACATCAAAAATCTTTGTGTTAAGTACGAGGAACTTGAAAGTCATCATGAAACCCTCTCAGCCAATCATGAGAAGCTTTCCTACGATTATCTTCAAAGGAAGCAAGATCTTGAGAAACTGAGAGCATCTCATGAAGATCTTCAAAAGGAGAACGATTCACTACTCGCTCAACAGATCAGTTCCGCTCAGGAAGACTTTGTGCCACCATGTTTAAAATGTCGTGAGCCTGATAATGCTGCCTCTATTGCTGAATGTTCTACTACCTCTGATATTGCAATATCTTCAACTGCTGATGTGGTAACTAACCCCTCCACTGAGGATACCACTACTATTGCTAATGAGAATGCTAGGTTGAAGACATTGCTT
Source organism: Aegilops tauschii subsp. strangulata (assembly GCF_002575655.3). Classification (NCBI taxonomy): domain Eukaryota; kingdom Viridiplantae; phylum Streptophyta; class Magnoliopsida; order Poales; family Poaceae; genus Aegilops; species Aegilops tauschii. The sequence continues at coordinate 118,433,960 of NC_053039.3, read as the reverse complement.
GAAACAGGCATGTACAAAAGCCTCAAAGGGCATCAGACACTATGTGATGTCCTCAAGAAACAGATTCTGAACCAAAACCCTAGGAAAGAGGGTGTTCGGTTCGAGAGGAAAATGAATGTTGATGGTTCTTACCGAAAGCCTGAGCAGTACCCCAAAACCACATGGGTTGCTGCAAAGGGCCCTTTAGTGGACCTATCCACCTTATCTGGCTTCACTTGTGCTAACCCCATTATCATTAATGAATCCTTTGATGCTAATTATAAGCTCTTTAAGAATTATAATGGTGAAGTGTTTGCCAGGTTTATTGGTACTAACGGCAGGAATGGGCCCTTTGAAGAAGATCTGGGTGCCCAAAAGTTGTCTTGAGAAGCATCCCATGAATATCGTCATGAAACCACATGGGAAGAAGACAAACCCCAGACCAAAGGCTTCATATGGCCCAAAGGCTTCATATAGACAGAGGACCTCACAAGGTCACCCTAACGCCAACGTTTTGCCTCCTGCTATGTTCACAAATCAAAGAACTTTTCTGCATATTCTTATGAGTATTATTCACCTCCTGCAAAACTATTTGCTAGGGCTCCAAAGCCAAAGTTCTCAGATGCTGCACTTATACTAATTGCTTCTAAGCCACCCCTGAAGATCTGGGTGGTTAAGAAGAGTTAACTTCTCTTGCAGGGAAAGGTCTCCAGCTGGAAATCAAGGACTTCTAACGCCAATGCTGGGGACCTAAAACATCTTGTGGGACGCAAGATAAAGTTCTAGAATGGTCTTACCATTTACTCCGTCCTAGGGTTTCTTGACGAGCATCCTATCTTACCAAACAAGAATCTTAACTTCGATAGCATGCTTGTTCGCTATATGTTTGTGCTTCACAATACTCTTGGTGAAGCCTATCCCGCTAACTGCACTGTAGGGTACGACTCTGAAAGCTGCTGAGTGGATAATAGACAATGGATGCACTAACCACATGACTGGTGATCGAAGTCTTCTCATGGATTCAACCCTACATCCATATACTAAAAGCCACATCACATTCGCTGACACTGGTAAAAGCAAGGTATTGGGCCTAGGTAGAGTTGCTATCTCAAAGGATCAACACATGGATAAAGTGATGCTTGTTGAATCCCTTGGTTACAACTTAATGTCTGTCTCAATGCTTTGCGATCGGAACATGATTGTGATATTTGGAAAATATCGTTGCCTTGTGCTTATGGAAACTGACAAATCTCTAGTCTTTGAAGGTTATCGAAGAGGTGATCTGTATATGGTAGATTTCTCCGCGGGACCACAGCTTGTCATATGTCTTCTAGCAAAAGCCTCAGAGTGTTGGCTCTGGCATCGAAGGCTAGGACATGCGGGCATGATGAACTTGCACACTCTCATGAAGAAGAAGCATATCATTGGCATCGAGGGCATCAAATTCAAGAAAGATCATCTATGTCGTGCTTGTGAAGCCAGGAAGACGACTAGGGCCAAGCATCCCTCGAAGACAATCATGACTAAATCTCGCCCCTTCGAGCTGCTTCACATGGACTTATTTGGTCCCACTCACTACTCTACCCTTACTACCACTACACATCTCTATGGCTTTGTTATTGTTGATGATTATTCAAGATACACCTGGGTGCACATAATTCTCTATAAGACTGAAGTGCAGGATGTCTTCAGACGCTTCGCAAATCGTGCCATGACCAATTATGGCATCAAGATCAAGAACATCAGGAGTGACAATGGCACATAATTCAAGAACACTGGCCTCGACACTTATCTTAATACATTGGGCATCACACATGAGTTCTCTACTCCATACACACCTCAGCAGAATGGCATCATGGAGCGCAAGAACAGAACCCTCATTGAGATGGCACGCACAATGCTTGATGAGTACAAGACTCCAAGAAAGTTCTGGCCTGAAGCCATTGATATTGCTTGCCACATCATCAACAGAGTTTATCTTCATAAGTTCTTCAAGAAGCCATCCTATGAACTACTGACTGGTAAGAAGCCAAACATTAGCTATTTCAAAGTCTTTGGTGCCAGGTGTTGGATCAAGGATCCACATCACACGTCAAAATTTGCAACGAAAGCACATGAAGGTTTTATGCTTGGTTACGGAAAGGATTCACACACCTACAGAGTCTTCAACCGCTTTCACTATAAAGTGGTTGAAACTGTAGATGTGTGGTTTGATGAGACAAATGGCTCGCAAAGAGAGCACCTGCCAAATGTGCTAGATGAAGCTTCTCCTAGTGAATCTATCAAGCATATGGGTACTGGAGAAATCATACCCACTGAGGAACAGGCAGAAGAAGAAATCATCATTTCGGCACCTAATCAACATGAATACAATGCTCAGTCTGAAGACAAGGCTGAAGCTGAAGATGACAATAAACAAGAGCAAAGTCTTTGCCCAGCCCATCCTCAAATGGCCAATGAAGTACAAATTGAGAAGATCATCAATAGTATCAATGCACCTGGTCCTCTCACTCGTTCAAGAGCAACACAGCTAGCAAACTTCTGTGGGCATTTTGCATTTGTCTCTATATCTGAACCCAAGAAAGTTGATGAAGCCTTCATGGGACCTAAATGGATTCAATCTATGCAAGAAGAGCTTCAATAATTTGAGCTGAATAATGTCTGGGAGCTAGTCAAACGTCCTGATCCTTGCAAGCACAATATTATTGGCACCAAATGGATCTATCGCAACAAGCAAGATGAGCATGGTCAAGTTGTCAGAAACAAGGCTCGTCTCATTGCTCAAGGTTACACACAAGTGGAAGGAATTGACTTTGATGAAACCTTTGCTCCTGTGGCTAGACTTGAAGCCATTTGTATACCGCTATCCTATGCTAACCACAACAACATTCTTATGTACCAAATGGATGTGAAGAGTGCCTTCCTCAACGACAAAATTGAAGAAGAAGTATATGTTGCCCAACCTCCTGGTTTTGAAGATCCAAAGCGTCCTGATATGGTCTACAAACTCAACAAGGCACTGTATGGCCTCAAACAAGTACCTCGCGCTTGGTATGACACACTAAGACTTCCTGAAGAGCAAAGGCTTCAAACCTGGTTCGCTAGATCCCACTCTCTTCACGAAGACATATGATGGAGAACTGTTTGTTTGCCAAATCTATGTGATGACATTATCTTCGGCTGCACAAATAAAAGATACAGTGATGAGTTTGGGCATTAGATGCAAGAGCAATATCAGATGTCCATGATGGGAGAGCTAAAATTCTTTCTTGGTCTCCAAATCCGTCAACAAAGGAATGACATCTTCATATCACAAGAAAAATACCTCAAAGATTGCCTGAAGAAGTTTGGAATGCAAGACTGCAAAGGATACACGATGTCAATGCCAACCAAAGGCCAATTGGGCCCCGACGACAATGGTAAAGAGTTCGATCAAAAGGTATACCGCTCCATGATTGGTTCTTTATTGTACTTATGTGCATCTAGGCCAGATATAATGCTTAGCGTTTGCATGTGTGCCCGATTCCAAGTGGCACCAAAGGAATCGCATCACCTTGCGGTGAAGCGAATACTTTGATATTTGGCTCACACCCCAACGCCAGGATTATGGTATCCAAAGGGCTCAGAGTTTGATCTAGTCGGATTCTCAGATGTTGATTATGCTGGTGACAAGGTTCATCGCAAGTCCACATCGGTGACATGTCACTTTCTTGGACAATCTCTGGCCTGTTGGTCTTCAAAGAAGTAGAACTGTGTATCACTCTCTGCTGAATATGAATACATTGCTGCTGGATCTTGCTGCGCTCAGTTTCTCTGGATGAAGCCTCTCAAGGATTATGGCATCAACATGAAGCATGTGCCACTCTACTGCGACAATGAAAGTGCCATCAAGATTGCTAACAATCCAGTTCAGCACTCGAAGACAAAGCACATTCAGATCGGTCATCACTTTCTCAGAGATCATGTTCTGAAGGAAGACATTGGTATCATTCACGTCAACACTGAAGAGCAATTGGAAGATATCTTCACGAAGCCATTGGATGAGAAAAGGTTTTGCAAGCTGTGGTGTGAGCTAAATATCTTAGAATCCTCGAATGTCCTGTGAATGGACACACATTCTAACGCTTATGCATATTGATGACTTAGGTGCGCAACACACGTATATCTTCAATTCATGAAAACTTACCCTCTGAGTCTGAATACATTAATGTGGAATTTTACTTCAGAGCACCACGATAATTGTGCGTCGTGTCTGGGTCTAATATTTCCTATACGGTGGGTAATGCCACCACCAACCTTTCTTGAAGATTTCTCTTTGGCGTCATGATTGCATTATCTTCTTAATTGGTTTGTCTTCAACATTGGTTTGACTTCAAAGTTTATCTTCGCAATGTTGATTTGGTCTTCACACACACACACACACACACACACACACACACACACACACACACACACACATATATATATATATCTGTGTGTGTGTGTGTGTGTGTTCTGTCCTCTACAGCATTCACTTATAGCTATGTCTTCAAGTTGTCGTTTTTCTGCACTAAGTGAATGTGATCGGACCCTAACCCCTTCTGTGCTTATCTCTCAAATTCTCCTTGTCTCTTCATATGCATTCTGTTGACACATGTCGAATGTCTTCACTATGTCCTTGTCAGCTGAAGATACAGAGACACACATTTAAAATTGGTTTTAATGTTCTTATCCTTTTTGCCTGAATACCGGAGAAGTTGGAACGACCACCCAACAAACTAGGCGCACGTGGGGACATGGCTCAACCTTCAATAAGTTGCATGCCTGCCACATGTCCTTCAGATGTGAACCGCCAGGGGCACCTGCATAATTGCACTACGCCGCCCTCCTCCTTATAAATACTTCTCCCCTCGTGGTCATTATCTCTTCTCCCCCTCGCCGTCTCGCTCAAACCCTAGCACCACCGCTAGCATTAGTCGACGCTGGAGACGAAGTGCTTCGCTGCCGCAACCTCTCCGACGTTGTCTTCATGCCGGCCGCGGACATCGTCTTCTCCACCGCTGCCGTAGGTGTCTTCTGCCGCCAAGTTAGGGCGCGGGAGATTGGACTGCGCAGCCTCCTTCCGCCTCGTCTAGCGGTTCATTGAAGGAAATATGCCCTAGAGGCAATAATAAAGTTATTATTTATTTCCTTATTTCATGATAAATGTTTATTGTTCATGCTAGAATTGTATTAACCGGAAAATTGATACATGTGTGAATACATAGACAAACATAGTGTCACTAGTATGCCTCTACTTGACTAGCTCGTTAATCAAAGATGGTTGAGTTTTCTAGCCATTGACATGAGTTGTCATTTGATTAACGGGATCACATCATTAGGAGAATGATGTGATTGACTTGACTCATTCCGTTAGCTTAGCACACGATCGTTTAGTATGTTGCTAATGCTTGCTTCATGACTTATACATGTTCTATGACTATAAGATTATGCAACTCCTGTTTACCGGAGGAACACTTTGTGTACTACCAAACGTCACAACGTAACTGGGTGATTATAAAGATGCTCTACAGGTGTCTCCGAAGGTACTTGTTGGGTTGGCGTATTTCGAGATTAGGACTTGTCACTCCGATTGTCGGAGAGGTATCTCAGCGCCCACTTGGTAATGCACATCACTTAAAGCCTTGCAAGCATTGCAACTAATGAGTTAGTTGCGGGATGATGTATTACGGAACGAGTAAAGAGACTTGCCGGTAACGAGATTGAACTAGGTATTGAGATACCGACGATCGAATCTCGGGCAAGTAACATACCGATGACAAAGGGAACAACGTATGTTGTTATGCGGTTTGACCGATAAAGATCTTCGTAGAATATGTGGGAGCCAATATGAGCATCCAGGTTCCGCTATTGGTTATTGACCGGAGACGTGTCTCGGTCATGTCTACATAGTTCTCGAATCCGTAGGGTCCGCACGCTTAAAGTTAGATGACGGTTATATTATGAGTTTATGTGTTTTTATGTACGAAAGGAGTTCGGAGTCCCGGATGAGATCAAGTACATGACGAGGAGTCTCGAAATGGTCGAGACATAAAGATCGATATATTGGACGACTATATTCGGACATCGGAAAGGTTCCGAGTGATTCGGGTATTTTTCGGAGTACCGGAGAGTTACGGGAATTCGTATTGGGCCTTAATGGGCCATACGGGAAAGGATAGAAAGGCCCCAAAGGGTGGCCGCACCCCTCCCCATGGACTAGTCCGAATTGGACTAGGGAAGGGGGCTTCCCCTTCCGTCCTTCTCCTTCTCCCTTCCCTTCTCCTACTCCAACAAGGAAAGGAGGAGTCCTACTCCCGGTGGGAGTAGGACTCCCCCCTTGGCGCGCCTCTCCCTGGCCGGCCGCCTCCTCCCCTTGCTCCTTTATATACGGGGGCAGGGGGCACCCCATAGACACAACAATTGATCTCTTGATCTCTTAGCCGTGTGCGGTGCCCCCCTCCATCATAATCCACCTCGATAATATCGTAGCGGTGCTTAGGCGAAGCCCTGCGTCGGTAGAACATCATCATCGTCACCACGCCGTCGTGCTGACGGAACTCTCCCTCAAAGCTCGGCTGGATCGGAGTTCGAGGGACGTCATCGAGCTGAACGTGTGCTGAACTCAGAGGTGTCGTACGTTCGGTACTTGGATCGGTCGGATCGTGAAGACGTACGACTACATCAACCGCGTTGTGCTAAGGATTCCGCTTTCGGTCTACGAGGGTACGTGGACAACACTCTCCCCTCTCGTTGCTACACATCACCATGATCCTGTGTGTGCGTAGGAATTTTTTTGAAATTACTACGTTCCCCAACAGTGGCATCCGAGCCTGGTTTTATGCGTTGATGTTATATGCACGAGTAGAACACAAGTGAGTTGTGGGCGATATAAGTCATACTGTTTACCAGCATGTCATACTTTGGTTCGGCGGTATTGTTGGATGAAGCGGCCCGGACCGACATTACGCGTACGCTTACGCGAGACTGGTTCTACCGACATGTTTTGCACACAGGTGGCTGGCGGTTGTCAGTTTCGCCAACTTTAGTTGAACCGAGTGTGGCTACGCCCGGTCCTTGCGAAGGTTAAAACAGCACCAACTTGGCAAACTATCGTTGTGGTTTTGATGCGTATGTAAGAACGGTTCTTGCTCAGCCCATAGCAGCCACGTAAAACTTGCAACAACAAAGTAGAGGACTTCTAACTTGTTTTTGCAGGGCATGTTGTGATGTGATATGGTCAAGATATGATGCTAAATTTTATTGTATGAGATGATCATGTTTTGTAACCGAGTTATCAGCAACTGGCAGGAGCCATATGGTTGTCGCTTTATTGTATGCAATGCAATCGCCCTGTAATTGCTTTACTTTATCACTAAGCGGTAGCGATAGTCGTAGAAGCAATAGTTGGCGAGACGACAACGATACTACGATGGAGATCAAGGTGTCGCGCTGGTGACGATGGTGATCATGACGGTGCTTCGGAGATGGAGATCACAAGCACAAGATGATGATGGCCATATCATATCACTTATATTGATTGCATGTGATGTTTATCTTTTATGCATCTTATCTTGCTTTGATTGACGGTAGCATTATAAGATGATCCCTCACTAAATTATCAAAGTATAAGTGTTCTCCCTGAGTATGCACCGTTGCGAAAGTTCTTCGTGCTGAGACACCACGTGATGATCGGGTGTGATAGGCTCTACGTTCAAATACAACGGGTGCAAAACAGTTGCACACGCGGAATACTCAGGTTAAGCTTGACGAGCCTAGCATATAACAGATATGGCCTCGGAATACGGAGACCGAAAGGTCGAGCGTGAATCATATAGTAGATATGATCAACATAGTGATGTTCACCGTTGAAACTACTCCATCTCACGTGATGATCGGACATGGTTTAGTTGATCTGGATCACGTGATCACTTAGAGGATTAGAGGGATGTCTATCTAAGTGGGAGTTCTTAAGTAATATGATTAATTGAAATTAAATTTATCATGAACTTAGTCCTGATAGTATTTTGCAAATTATGTTGTAGATCAATAGCTCGCGGTGTTGCTTCCCTGTGTTTATTTTTTATATGTTCCTAGAGAAAAATTATGTTGAAAGATGTTAGTAGCAAAGATGTGGATTGGATCCGTGATCTGAGGATTATCCTCATTGTTGCACAGAAGAATTATGTCCTTGATGCACCGCTAGGTGACAGACCTATTGCAGGAGCAGATGCAGACGTTATGAACGTTTGGCTAGCTCAATATGATGACTACTTGATAGTTTAGTGCACCATGCTTAACGTCTTAGAATCGGGACTTCAAAGACGTTTTGAACGTCATGGACCATATGAGATGTTCCAGGAGTTGAAGTAAATATTTCAAGCAAATACCCGAGTGGAGAGATATGAAGTCTCCAACAAGTTCTATAGCTAAAAGATGGAGGAGAATAGCTCAAGCAGTGAGCATGTGCTCAGATTGTCTGGGTACTACAATCGCTTGAATCAAGTCGGAGTTAATCTTCCAGATAAAATAGTGATTGACAGAATTCTTAGTCACCATCACCAAGTTAGTAGAACTTCGTGATGAACTATAGTATGCAAGGGATGACGAAAGTAATTCCCGAGCTCTTCGCGATGCTGAAATCGACGAAGGTAGAAATCAAGAAAGAGCATCAAGTGTTGATGGTTAACAAGACCACTAGTTTCAAGAAAAGGGCAAAGGGATAGAAGGGGAACTTCAAGAAGAATGGCAAGCAAGTTCCTGCTCAAGTGAAGAAGCCCAAGTCTGGACCTAAGCCTGAGACTAAGTGCTTCTACTGCAAAGAGACTGGTCACTGGAAGCGGAACTGCCCCAAGTATTTGGTGGATAAGAAGGATGGCAAAAGTGAACAAAGGTATATTTGATATACAGATTATTGATGTGTATTTTACTAGTGTTCGTAGCAACCCCTCGGTATTTGATACTGGTTCAGTTGCTAAAGAGTAGTAACTCGAAACGGGAGTTGCATAATGAACAGAAACTAGTTAAGTGACGATGTTATTGGAAGTGGTTCCAAGATTGATATGATCATCATCGCACACTCCCTATACTTTCAGGATTAGTGTTGAACCTAAATAAGTGTTATTTGGTGTTTGCGTTGAGCATGAATATGATTTGATCATGTTTATTGCAATACGGTTATTCATTTAAGTTAGAGAATAATTGTTGTTCTGTTTACATGAATAAAACCTTATATGGTTACACACCCAATGAAAATGGTTCGTTGGATCTCGATCATAGTGATACACATATTCATAATATTGAAGCCAAAAGATGCAAAGTTAATAATGATAGTGCAACTTATTTGTGGCACTGCCATTTAGGTCATATTGGTGTAAAGCGCATGAAGAAACTCCATGCTGATGGGCTTTTGGAATCACTTGATTATGAATCACTTGATGCTTGCGAACCATGCCTTATGGGAAAGATGACTAAGACTCCGTTCTCCGGAACAATGGAGCGAGCAACTGACTTATTCGGAAATAATACATACTGATGTATGCGGTCCAATGAGTGTTAAGGCTCACGGCAAGTATCGTTATTTTCTGACCTTCACAGATGATTTGAGCAGATATGGGTATATCTACTTGATGAAACATAAGTCTAAAACATTTGAAAAGTTCAAAGAATTTCAGAGTGAAGTGGAGAATCATCGTAACAAGAAAATAAAAGTTTCTACGATATGATCACAGAGGTATAATATTTGAGTTACGAGTTTGGCCTTCAGTTAAAACAATGTGAAATAGTTTCACTACTCACGCCACCTGGAACACCACAGTGTAATGGTGTGTCCGAACGTCATAACCATACTGTATTAGATATGGTGCGATCTATGATGTCTCTTCCCGATCTACCACTATCGTTTTGGGGTTATGCATTAGGGACAGCTGCATTCACGTTAAACAGGGCACCATCTAAATCCGTAGAGACGACACCGTATGAACTATGGTTTGGCAAGAAACCAAAGTTGTCGTTTCTTAAAGTTTGGGATTGCAATGCTTATAAGAAAAAGTTTCATCCTGATAAGCTCAAACCCAAATCGGAGAAATGTGTCTTCATAGGACACCCAAAGGAGACGGTTGGGTACACCTTCTATCACAGATCCGAAGGCAAGATATTCGTTGCTAAATTTGGATCCTTTCTAGAGAAGGAGTTTCTCTCGAAAGAAGTGAGTGGGAGGAAAGTAGAACTTGATGAGGTAACTGTACCTGCTCCCTTATTGGAAAGTAGTTCATCACAGAAACCGGTTCCTGTGACTCCTACACCAATTAGTGAGGAAGCTAATGATGATGATCATGTAACTTCAGATCAAGTTACTACCGAACCTCGTAGGTCAACCAGAGTGAGATCCACACCAGAGTGGTACGGTAATCCAATTCTGGAGGTCATGTTACTTGACCATGACGAACCTACGAACTATGAGGAAGCGATGATGAGCCCAGATTCCGCGAAATGGTTTGAGGCCATGAAATCTGAGATGGGATCCATGTATGAGAACAAAGTATGGACTTTGATTGACTTGCCCAAATGATCAGCGAGCCATTGAGATTAAATGGATCTTCAAGAGGAAGACGGATGCTGATAGTAGTGTTACTATCTACAAAGCTAGAATTGTTGCAAAAGGTTTTCGACAAGTTCAAGGTGTTGACTACGATGAGAGTTTCTCACTCGTATCTATGCTTAAGTCTGTCCGAATCATGTTAGCAATTGCCGCATTTTATGAAATCTAGCAAATGGATAAACAAAACTGCATTCCTTCGTGGATTTATTAAAGAAGAGTTGTATATGATGCAACCAGAAGGTTTTGTCGATCCTAAAGGTGTTAACAAAATGTGCAAGCTCCATCGATCCATCTATGGACTGGTGCAAGCATCTCGGAGTTGGAATATACGCTTTGATGAGTTGATCAAAGCATATAGTTTTATACAGACTTGCGGTGAAGCCTATATTTACAAGAAAGTGAGTGGGAGCACTACAACATTTCTGATAAGTATATGTGAATGACATATTGTTGATCAGAGATAATGTAGAATTATTCTGCAAAGCATAAAGGAGTGTTTGAAAGGAGTTTTTTCAAAGAAAGACCTCGGTGAAGCTGCTTACATATTGGGCATCAAGATCTATAGAGATAGATCAAAACGCTTGATAAGGTTTTTCAATGAGTACATACCTTGACAAGATTTTGAAGTAGTTCAAAATGGAATAGTCAAAGAAAGAGTTCTTGCCTGTGTTACAAGGTGTGAAATTGAGTAAGACTCAAAGCCCGACCACGACAGAAGAAAGAAAGAGAATGAAAGTCATTTCCTATGCCTCAGCCATAGGTTCTATAAAGTATGTCATGTTGTGTACCAGATCTATTGTATAACCTACACTGTGATTTTCCAGGGAGTACAATAGTGATCTAGGAGTAGATCACTGGACAGCGGTTAACATTATCCTTAGTGGAATAAGGATATGTTTCTCGATTATGTAGGTGACAAAAGGTTTGTTGTAAAGGTTACGTCGATGCAAGTTTTGACACTGATCCAGATGACTCTAAGTCTCAATCTGGATAGATATTGAAAGTGGGAGCAATTAGCTAGAGTAGCTCCGTGCAGAGTATTGTAGACATAGAATATTTGCAAAATACATACGGCTCTGAATGTGGCAGACCCGTTGACTAAACTTTTCTCACAAGAAAAACATGATCACACCTTAGTACTCTTTGGGTGTTAATCACATAGCAATGTGAACTAGATTATTGACTCTAGTAAACCCTTTGGGTGTTGGTCACATGACGATGTGAACTATGGGTGTTAATCACATGGTGATGTGAACTATTGGTGTTAAATCACATGGCGATGTGAACTAGATTATTGACTCTAGTGCAAGTGGGAGACTGAAGGAAATATGCTCTAGAGGCAATAATAAAGTTATTATTTATTTCCTTATTTCATGATAAATGTTTATTGTTCATGCTAGAATTGTATTAACCGGAAACTTGATACATGTGTGAATACATAGATAGTGTCACTAGTATGCCTCTACTTGACTAGCTCGTTAATCAAAGATGGTTGAGTTTCCTAGCCATTGACATGAGTTGTCATTTGATTAACGGGATCACATCATTAGGAGAATGATGTGATTGACTTGACCCATTCCGTTAGCTTAGCACACGATCGTTTAGTATGTTGCTAATGCTTTCTTCATGACTTATACATGTTCTATGACTATGAGATTATGCAACTCCCGTTTACCGGAGGAACACTTTGTGTGCTACCAAACGTGACAACATAACTGGGTGATTATAAAGGTGCTCTACAGGTGTCTCCGAAGGTACTTGTTGGGTTGGCGTATTTCGAGATTAGGATTTGTCACTCCGATTGTCGGAGAGGTATCTCAGGGCCCACTTGGTAATGCACATCACTTAAAGCCTTGCAAGCATTGCAACTAATGAGTTAGTTGCGGGATGATGTATTACGGAACGAGTAAAGAGACTTGCCGGTAATGAGATTGAACTAGGTATTGAGATACCGACGATCGAATCTCGGGCAAGTAACATACCGATGACAAAGGGAACAACGTATGTTGTTATGCGGTTTGACCGATAAAGATCTTCGTAGAATATGTGGGAGCCAATATGAGCATCCAGGTTCCGCTATTGGTTATTGACCAGACACGTGTCTCGGTCATGTCTACATAGTTCTCGAACCCGTAGGGTCCGCACGCTTAAAGTTAGATGACGGTTATATTATAAGTTTATGTGTTTTGATGTACCGAAGGAGTTCGGAGTCCCGGATGAGATCAGGGACATGACGAGGAGTCTCGAAATGGTCGAGACATAAAGATCGATATATTGGACGACTATATTCGGACATCGGAAAGGTTCCGAGTGATTCAGGTATTTTTTGGAGTACCGGAGAGTTACGGGAATTCGTATTGGGCCTTAATGGGCCATACGGGAAAGGAGAGAAAGGCCCCAAAGGGTCGCCGCACCCCTCCCCATGGACTAGTCCGAATTGGACTAGGGAAGGGGGCGCCCCCTTCCTTCCTTCTCCTTCTCCCTTCCCTTCTCCTACTCCAACAAGGAAAGGAGGAGTCCTACTCCCGGTGGGAGTAGGACTCCCCCCTTGGCGCGCCTCTCCCTGGCCGGCCGCCTCCTCCCCTTGCTCCTTTATATACGGGGGCAGGGGGCACCCCATAGACACAACAATTGATCTCTTGATCTCTTAGCCGTGTGCGGTGCCCCCCTCCACCATAATCCACCTCGATAATATCGTAGCGGTGCTTAGGCGAAGCCCTGCGTCGGTAGAACACCATCATCGTCACCACGCCGTCGTGCTGACGGAACTCTCCCTCAAAGCTCGGCTGGATCGGAGTTCGAGGGACGTCATCGAGCTGAACGTGTGCTGAACTCAGAGGTGCCGTACGTTCGGTACATGGATCGGTCGGATCGTGAAGACGTACGACTACATCAACCGCGTTGTGCTAACGCTTCCGCTTTCGGTCTACGAGGGTACGTGGACAACACTCTCCCCTCTCGTTGCTATGCATCACCATGATCCTGTGTGTGCATAGGAATTTTTTTGAAATTACTACGTTCCCCAACATTCATCTTGCGGTAAATAAGACTCGCTTTTTACCGCTTATTTGATCCATTGATACTGTCCACATCTTCCAAAAGTTGTTTCTACACTTCCAAATCTATATCTTTCTATTTCTGCATCTCATAACTTGCAAGTATGTTCACTTATGTATCACAACTAGTTAGATTCCTCACTTGTACATATTCATGGATTCGTACAAATCTGGAACCAACTCACATCGATAAGTGAATGTCTTCGCACTATGAGGTCAATGTCTTCAAAACTGATTTATCTTCAAAATCTTCTGAGAATGCATATGACCTCTTCCCCTTCCCTCGCATCTCTAATGCTGTCACATGTACATGTCCGTGGGAGAATCCCTTGGTTCTCATAGTCTGCATTCATTTGTAGAGTTCTTACAGCATCACATTGAATCTCCTGAAGCCAGCTCTTGTCTGACAAGCAGATTGAAGCCAAACACTGTTGTGAAGCCTTTCAGTTTGAATCCAATGGCAACAAGCAAATCTACAAAGAAGGGTGGCAAACAGCGCCGTGACAATACTGCTTTGGACCTGCCCCCTGATCTCTATAAGCAATACAAGTCTGATCCAGATGAATCTTACACTCAGCAAAAATCTAGGGTCCAATGGATTCGCAGACACTGGGCAGAGGAATGGTTCAAATACTACTTTGTTACTCCTGAGTATGCTAAGAAAAACGATGTGAGGCCACCTTGGGCCGATATTGTATACAGGAAGCTTAGCCCTAAGATGAGGGCTGAAGCCATTGCACAGGGCTTCTATCCTTGCGTGGTCAGAGGACCACAGCCTGAGAATGCGACCCATCCAGTCTCTGATGGTGTCTGATACGTCTCCAACGTATCTATAATTTTTGATTGTTCCATGTTGTTATATTATCAATCTTAAATGTTTTATAATAATTTTATAGTCATTTTATATTATTTTTGGTACTAACCTATTGACATAGTGCCAAGTACCAGTTGTTATTTTCTGCATGTTTTTTACATCGCAGGAAATCAATATTAGACGGAGTCCAAACGCAACGAAACTCCACAGCGATTTTTTTGGACCAGAAGGAACATAATGGGCCCTGGCTGCGCCTGGCAGGTGCACCGAGGAGAGCACAACCCACCAGGGCGCTCCAGGAGGCCCAGGCGTGCCCTGGTGGGTTGTGCCCACCTCGGGTCCCCCCCGGACTGCCTCTTTGCTCTATAAATACCCCCCAAAACCCTAGGGAAGTCGACAAAATATTCATCCAGCTGCCGCAGAGTCTAGAACCACCAGATCCAATCTAGACACCATCTTGGATGGGGTTCACCACCTCCATTGGTGCCTCTCGGATGATGCGTGAGTAGTTCTTTGTAGACCTTCGGGTCCGTAGTTAGTAGATAGATGGCTTCCTCCCTCTCTCTTTTGATTCTCAATACAATGGTCTCTTCGAGATCCATATGTTGTAACTCTTTTTGTGGTGTGTTTGTTGGGATCCGATGAACTCTGAGTTTATGATCAGATCTATCTTTTTATCCATGAAAGTTATTTGAGTCTTCTTTGATCTCTTATATGTATGATTGCTTATAGCCTCGTATTTCTTCTCCGATATTTGGGTTTTGTTTTGCCAACTTGATCTATTTATCTTGCAATGGGAAGAGGTGCTTTGTGATGGGTTCGATCTTACGGTGCTTGATCCCAATGATAGAAGGGGAACCGACACGTATGTATCGTTGATGTTAAGGATAACAAGATGGGGTCTATTTCTACATAAATAGATCTTGTCTACATCATGTCATTGTTCTTATTGCATTACTCCGTTTCTCCATGAACTTAATACACTAGATGCATGCTGGATAGCGGTCGATGTGTGGAGTAATAGTAGTAGATGCAGGCAGGAGTCGGTATACTAATCTTGGACGTGATGCCTATGTAATGATCATTGCCTAGATATCCTCATGATTATTTGAAGTTCTATCGATTTCCTAATAGTAATTTGTTCACCCACCATTTGCTATTTTTCTCGAGAGAAGCCACTAGTGAAACCTACGGCCCTCGGGTCTCTTTCTCATATATTTGCCTTTGCGATCTACTTTTCCTTTGCATTTATTTTCAAATCTATTAAACCAAAAATACAAAAATACCTTGCTGTGTTTTATTTCTATTTATTTTATTTGGCGTTCAATCTATCAATCTACTACAAATTTATCTCACGTCTGTTTGCCAACTTGAGGCGCCGTACACGGAAGGGATTGACAACCCCTTTAACACGTCGGGTTGCGAGGATTTGTTATGTGTGTGCAGGTGCTGTTTACATTGTGTTGCTTGGTTCTCCTACTGGTTCGATAACCTTGGTTTCATATCTGAGGGAAATACCTACCGCCGCTGTGCTGCATCATCCCTTCCTCTTTGGGGAAATACCGACATAGCTTCAAGCGACATCAGTGTCGTGAAGATGAATTGTTTGAAGAAAATCTTCAGTTTGCAAGAGCTTCTGCACTGCAGAACAAGAAGGGCCTGGGGATTGACTTCAACCATGGTCCAACAGCTCCAAGGCCAGATGGCAATCGTGAAGCCAATCAGAATATCATTGGCCCCTTCAATAGCTTCGATGGGCTTCTCTCCCACATTGCTGCAAAAAGGGCCAGTATTGAAGAGGCTGCTGGCGAAGAGGAACATGAGGATGATCCTGAGCCTCCGAAGCCAAAGAAGAAGTCTAAGGCTTCAAAATCTTCTGCAGCTCCAAAAGCTTCAAGAGTGAAGCCATTGCAATCTGCACCTCCTGAATCTAGTGTGCAGTCTGAGGATCAATCCCGCATCTCCAAGAAGCCCAAGAAGCCCAAGAAGATTTCTAGACATGACCTCACTCTAGCTAGCATCTTGTGAAATGAAGAGAATACTATAGATCTCTCCAGTTATGAAGATCTTGTTGATGATGCTCTGGATATGCTTATCAAGAGCAAGCAAGAGGTCGAAATCTTCAAGGATTTGCCTCTCTTTGATGCAGATGTTCTCAACAATTTCATCGATGAATGGTTTGAAGATCCCACTCTCACCATTGATGATCTGCAGCTACCCATAGACATCAGTGTCACATTTCAGGGCTGCATAGCCAAGGAACTTGCCATAGCTCAGAAGATTGTTGAGCTGAAAAACAAAATTGACTATGAGAAGGCCCAGTTCAAGAAGCATATGGCAAAACTTAGTGTCGTTGATGTTCAGAACTTCAAACAAATGATGATTGACCTCAAGGCACAGTTCAAAATGAAACACAAGGAAGCCAAAGGCTCTCATTAGCGCATGAAGTACTATGCCGAGAAATGCGTCCAAGCTCGCAATGAGACTGTGAAGTGAAAGGCTCTTGGGTGTCCAGGCATTGACCCCAAGCTAGCTGCCAAGAAGAAGAAGAAGAAGAAGCCTGCTGAAGCTAAACCCAAAGCCCCAAGGCAGGAAAGACCAAGCATTATCTTCCCTACCAGTATGACTGGCTCGAAGCCAAAGGTCCCTGCAGTAGCTTCTAAGCAGAATAAGACTAAGCTGGCTGAGGCCGAAGCCAAAAAGAGGAAGCACCATGATACTTCTGATGCTGCTCCCTCCAAGACGAAGCTGAAGACAAAGTCTTCAAAGTCTTCTCACAAAGAACATGCTGCTCCCCAAGAACCATTGCTCGTTGAGCCTATCTCTGTTGCACTGCTAGCTTCCACCAACCGCGAGCGTCGTCTTGTTGTGCATGAGCCTGCTTCCACAGAGGCTCATGAGTCTGAAGATATTCCAGCTGTTGGCTCCACCGCAGGTGAAGACATTGGTCATGATGACAATGTTGAAGCTGATGAAGACATCGCCTACTCCTACAAGCAGTGAACTAATAAGCATTGGCGGTCCCACGACACCAATCACACAAGATGTATCCTGGGAAGAGCAACACCCCAACTCCCCGTTGCATGAAGTCATTACTCGCAGTCGACCTTCTCATGTCACCACTCCGGTGCTTGAGACCCCGCAAGCTACACCAGAAGACATGGAGAAGACCACTCCTTCACCACAGGCGTCGCCCTCTTTCCGAAGGCTTCGCAGAGGCCCTAGGCCCATGGTCTCCATGTCCAACATTCCTGAAGAGGATGTGCAAAACACAAGCTCAGTAGCACGTCAAGTGTTTCCTGAAGCCATCCCTTCAGTGACTGCTCAAGAATCTGATGCCAAAAGCGGCTGAAGATATTCCGGCTGCATCAGCCGATGAAGAAAAAGAAGAAGACCATGAAGTTATTCCCCTACCATCAATTCCGTTGTTCAAGAAGAAGAAGTGATTGTGCAAGACCCCCCAGTCCATGAAGCCACTGAAGTTGAGGCACATGCGGCTGCCACCACCACCACTGATGAAGCCAATGACGTTGTCATGGTTGAAAATAATGTGCAGCCCAAAGTCAATGATGTCACAGAAGACAATGCGCAGCCATCCACCTTGGATGTGGTTGTTCCTCCCCTGTGCCTCACACCATCGAACGTGCGTTCTATCGTGGTGAGCTTGTTACTGTTAAGTGGCCAATCTTGACACCTCCAACTGCTCCAGGTCCCCAATATGGCTATCATGTGGAGAAAAGGCCTCAAATGCAGAAGCCAAAGCCCAGGTTTCCAAGTGCTGTCACAACACAAGTCTCCTTCAGTGTGCTAAACTTCGGAGAGCACAACACTTTCTTCGACAAGGCCAAGAACCCCTTCAGGAAGCCAAAGATTTCACCTGACAGGTTCTGGAGCCACTAGCAAAGGAGCTACTATTCTTGCATTCTCTACAATCAAGACATGATTTTTCCTCACAAGCGTCTTGACTGTGATGCCATTGCTAGGCTGACATGCCTTGAAGAAGCCCTAGACTGCTTCCGTGAAGTTGGGTTGCTCCCATTTGTCACTAACAAGGAGCATTGGAATGAAGAGCTTCTTCTGTAGTTCTATGCCACTCTACACATATCAGGCTACAACAGGGATCCGAAGACATGGTTCCTTAAGTGGATGGCAGGCGATATCCATCATGAAGCCAAAGCTCAGATATCATCGAGCTAACTTCCCTGCCCACTCCTGGTGATCTGTATGAGCCAGGTTGTCAGCGTTATGAGCAAGAACTGTAGTGTATCTTTCACAAGTCTGAGCCCAACATGAGTCAAATGCTCAGTATGATGAAGCCTTTGCCCATTGATGCTGAATATCCGAAGGAGTTCTATGTCAAGGACCTCGAGTACCTGCCACACACTATTTATCACATTCTGAGGCGTACTCTGTGGCCTATCAAGGGACATTCTCCTGACGCTAAGCTTGAAGGCACCATGAAGATATTGGTCTTCTACATCATCAATGGCATCAGGTTCAACACTCAAGATTTTTTCATTCGACAGTTGACAGCTTTTGGCATTGATCTTTTTGGCCTCAAGTTTTATGCTCCATGGGTCATGCGGCTGATAAAGCTTCACTCAACCATCAACTATCAAGCGTCAGCACGCAACCATGTTTGTATTCTTGCCTGAAGTGGACATGTCTCATGAAGCTATTTATCCTGTGCTTGCCAAGGAGCCAATACGCGAAGACAATGCCGCCTTTCAAAGCTTCACTCAGCCTATTGAAGGTGTTCATGTGCCAAATCCTCCTGCTCCTGCTGGTCCTCTTGCTGGTCAAATTCGTCTGCCGCATCATGCAAACACTGATGCAACAGCCAGCACGGTAGCTCAAAGGTCTCAAAAGCATGCTCGCGTCCTGAATGACAGAGAGCTTCTTGTATCACTTCACCAGAAGCAGGATAGGCATCATGACTGGCTGAAGCGCCAGATGCAGAGTTTGCTCATAGACATCAATCGTATTCGCAACCTTGCAGCCAAGAATTCTCTTGTTGCACATGAAGCCTGTCGGCGGTCCTGGAAGAGCCTCACACTGCTCTGTTCTGAAGATGATTTTCAAGCAGATGGCTTCACCGAGCGCTTCAAGTTTGACTCCAGGCCTTCCCAATTAGCAAGTTGGAGTCCAACTCCTTCCCTTGAAGATTCTAGTATTCATCTTCGACTCCAACTGTGGTTGCTCGAGTCATAGATGAAGAGGACGACGCCACTTCACCAGCGACGACTTCACTGCATTACGATTCTGCATCAGGCCCCTCTGCACCGCCCAACTCCAACGTCGACCCTGTTGCCCCAACATCTTCACCGACTGGGAACGAGTAGACACTCTATGTCTTCAAACCTTTTTGGTCCTTACTGACAAAAGGGGGAGAAGCATATGAGTTGATAGTCTTCAAGCGAGTCCATATGGGTCGGGTGCTTATTTTTGCTAAGTTCTTACAACTCTCATTCTTGAAACTGTTGGCTTTTGAGTTGTAACACTTAAACTTGATGGTCGTCTGCTACTTTTTCTGATACCTTGTGATGCGATGATAAATCGTGCATGAAGTCATTCTACAGACGCCCATTTCTCATTATGCATTTCATTATCTTCATTACTTTTATGTATGCATAATGAATTGTTTTCATGTGTTGAAGAAGATCTCCACAAAGCAAAACATGCCATGTGCATTTGCATTCAATGGCAAACTACTTATATGCACATCTTTAGGGGAAGCCTCTTGCAACCTATGAAGACAATGCCCATGTACTTTAACTTTCACATATTTTTATCCCCGTTGAAAACTTCAACCATCTTGTCATCAATCACCAAAAAAGGGGGGAGATTGTAAGTGCATCTAGTGCCACCTGTAGTTGGTTTTGGAGTATTGATGACAAACATGGTTAAGGGACTAATGTGTTTGTGAGAATTGCAGGATAACACATGTAGTAGTCCCTCATTGATTCGGTTTACCTACCAGAGATGACCCCTAAAAAATATATGAAGACATTGAAGACAATGGTGGTTCGTGAAGACATTCACATTGAAGATAATGACGATGAAGACATTCACTTGAAGACTATGGAGTGCGAAGACATAGTTTCTTTCGTAGTTTCCTTTTCTTCTTTCTTGAGTCATAGGAACCACCGTACTGTTAAGTGGGGTCCAAGTGAACAAAGTCAGATGACTGAAGTGACGCTCAACCAAAATCCTATGTCTTCGAGCGAAGACAATGAGAGCAAATCTTATCCAGAGTTGGATGAGTCAGCTTTGCTTGTAGCCCAAGCCAAGCTGCCGCATGTGTTTGAAATCCAACCGTTGGACATGTGTTGGTTCCTTAGTGACCCAGGGTCATTTCGGACATATCATGTCGGGTTGCCTCCTGGCTATAAATAGCCCACCCCCTACATCATAAATTGGCGGCTGCTCAGAGTTAGTGCACGACTTTTGTTGTTTGAGAGCAACCCACCTCTGAAGCCTTTGAGAGAGATCCTTGCGAGGACAAAGCCCAAAACACCCAGAGCCAAAGAGTGTTAAGCACCACTGAAGTCTTTCTGTCTGCGTGACCTGAAGACTTGTTACACTTGAGGACTGTGCATCCTCCAGCCGGTTAGGCGTCACGTTCTGAGCATCCAAGAGTCATTGTGGATCGCTAGTGAACGGAGTCTGTGAAGGTTTTGAAGTCTACCTTGAAGACTTACCAGAGTGATTGGGCGAGGACTAGGTGTCCTTGGCTCAAGGGGGATAAGGTGAAGACACAGTCTTCTGAGTTCAATCTCAGCCTCCCTAACCTGACGTACAGTTGTCACAGCAACTGGAACTGGTCTACCAAATCCTTGTCTTCACCAAGCTACTGGTTCTATCCCCTACCTTCTTTACATTTCAGTTTGTCTTCGTGAAGTCATCGCTTGTTTGTCTGATCTGTTTGACTTCACTAGGCGAAGACTATTACCTGTTTGGCTTCATACTGTCTTCCATTCCGATCCGTACTACCTAGCTGCTATTAGTCTTCATGCTTTCACCATATTGCTTACTTGACTACGGCTTGTCTAGTGTAGTTCATCTTCCGCTGCATATCATATAGGTTCAATTACTTGTTTGTTTTCAAAGACCTCATGCTTTGAAGACTTTCATAAAAATCGCCTATTCACCCCCCTCTAGTCGATAACTAGCCCTTTCAGGAACAAAAGTGAAAAGAGTGGCAACATACGAAAGGTGTCCATGATTTCATGATCGAGGGTACCCAGTTTTTGCAGTTGTTTGGTGTGCTCGTCAGGAATTTCATTGCGTTGTGCAAATGTCGCGCGTTGCGGTTGTTGTTTTGTTTGAAGGGCCGTTTGAGTGGTGTTGATGTTTTGTAATTGTGAGTAGTCCGCGTGAGTTATCTGTAACGGTTTTCGTCCGATTTTCTGTAAATTAACTAGGCAACTTATTTCTTTTTAATTAATTGCCTCTGTTTCAATACATTTTAATAAGTAAATAACATTATGTATGGCCCCGTTCATGCACGGGCAACCACAGCCATCTCGTAAAAAGGAGAAGACTTTTCTTGAGGCGGTTGGTTAACTTGTTTCTGAAATTTCTAGAGGATTGACAAATCTTTGAGGAGCCGCCGTAGAAAGGTATCCACACCACCACACGCTTTGGTTTCAAACCTTGTGGATCCTTCCATTCCGTGTGCACGCAGGCGCACTGCCTCTCCTGGGCAGCCCGGACCCTTCCAGCTTGCTGGAAACGGAAATTCTTCTCCGTTTCCTCCAGGACCAGCTGGTACAGCTCTGGAAAGACCGAGCAAAGTTTTGGTTTCTTCACCTTTAGCCAGCTGCAGCAGGTGAACAAACCCAGCTAGGAGCCGTGCATTAAACCATCAAAATTCAGCCACGCATACAAAGTAGTGTGGTTTGTTGGAAAGTAGTGTGATCTTGGTAGCAAGCGACCAGCCAGGATCGCAAGGCATACTACATACATGTCCTAATCTGAAAATCCGACCACAAGAATAGCATCAAGAAGATCTCGCAGCACCGCATTATTCACATCAAAATAATGCACTCGAATAAGCACAAAGTTTCCAAAAACAAAACAAATTGGCCAGGAAGCGTACCGTTGGCTTTCTCTATCATCATGAAATCTCTGCCTCTCTACGTGTTGTGTGTGGTGTCCCCACAGACAGGCGGCATCGCAAAAGCATGAGAAACAAACGGCATCGGAAAAGGACATTCTCCCCCGGCACGCTGTGTTTGACTTCACTCCAGCTCCACCCCAGCCAGTCCCCGAAGAGTGAAAGGCGTCTTCGTCTCGACTTGCTTCCCCTCCGAGAGACCGACCTACCCATCCAATCCATACACTTTCCTGCAAAGGGTAGGGGATAGACAGGGATTCTAAGGCTCCGCTCCACACCAAGAGTAGCGAAGATCTCTGATTTGAGAGAGGGAAGCATCGAATCAGCCGACAGGAGGAGGTCTCAGTCACCAACCCAGCAGCAGCCATGAGTGCCATGAAGTTTTGCCGTGAATGGTAAGCCCAGGCTGCTTTCCTCGTTGTTCCCTTGTTTGGGCCATGGATTTGACCGGCAGATCCGTTCCATGCTCTCTTTTTTTGGGGGGCGCAGCAACAACATCTTGTATCCCAAGGAGGACCGGGACCAGAAGGTGCTCCTCTTCGCCTGCAGGAACTGCGACCACCAGGTTACAAACTTTTCTTCCCCACTCTGCCCATCCAAAGATTTCTTCACCTCATACCACCTCGTCCCTCAAAGTTACTGTACTGTACAAGATGAGAGGATCAGCAAAACTAGGTAAAGCTGAAAAAGAGAGAACAAACCTTTGAATTTTTTAACACCAAGGATGACCATTCCAGTAGGAAAAAAAAGGAAAGACTGAATTAATGTGGCATGTCAAAAAATAAGAAATTGTACGGTCTGTTGGTAGATTATAAGGACTGCTGTGCTGTTCTCAGTCTGAGGAAGAACTGAGCTTGAGCACACTGAGCTGAAAGACAAGTGTGCAGTGTAGGCTGTCAACTTGCGACAGAAGTAGAGCTTGTTCAGTGCATTGCCAATTGCTGCCAGGTTCTTGTTTTGACCTTGAAACGCTCTGAAACTGCAGGAGGTTGCAGACAACAACTGTGTCTACCGCAACGTGGTGCACCACAGCGCTGGAGAGTTCACCCAGGTGCTCCAGGACGTCGCCGGCGACCCAACACTTCCCCGCACCAAGGAAGTCCGGTGCGCCGTCTGTGGTCACGGCGAAGCTGTCTTCTTCCAGGTAAAATAGATTCAAGCCCAACACAAACAGTTGACATTATTCAGAGGTTTAGCTACAATCTTCCTTAACGAGAACCTCACCTTGATTCGGTTGTGTTCTATAAACACTTGACATTATTGCTACAATCTTCCTGAACAAGAACCTCACATTGATTCGGTTGTGTTCTATAAACAATTGACATTATTGTCACAATCTTCCTGAACAAGAACCTCACCTTGATTCTGTTGTGTTCTATAGGCCACCGCGAGAGGTGAGGAGGGGATGACGCTCTTCTTCGTCTGCTGCAACCCGAGCTGCGGTCATCGGTGGAGAGAATGATGTGTCCATCACCCAACCGATGACGGATTTCACCGATGCAACAGTCTGAGAGAGTTGTTTTTTCTTTCTTCCCAAGAGATATTTTCCCCAGTAGCATGAATTGGCTGTATGTTTCAGATGTATTGAGGCGGCATATCATTTTCATAACTCCATGAGGAAAAAACAACCGCGTCTACCGGGGTAAAAATATCCCTGTGGTCCATTGCATTAATCAAAGGATGCTACGAGGACATTTTTCTCTTGGTGGTTTGTTCCCTTGTGCACTTCTGTCGCAGTAGCTTGAGCAGTAAATTTCAAGAGAACATGTTTCTTTTTTTCAAATAAAAAAACGAAGAACGAACATGTTCTGAATATTTGCATTCATTCATGCCAGCAAACGATGAACTGAGGAACTTCAAATATATTTTATTTACACCAGCTGTTGTGTTTTAGTTCATCATGGCACTCTTATGTAAATAGTTTTCCAGTGATGACTGAATCAGCTATGTACTAGAACCAATGTTACACAACTATTATGAACAGACAGGAAGTGCAGATATCCACCAGAAAGGTGTTTGTGGAGCTGCAATCCACCAGAAAGGTTTTAACATCTCCAGGAAGAAAACAATTGAGTACACAAGAGTGAATATCCCTGTGTTCCACTACGTTTATCAGAGAGCGGGATGTGGACATTTGAACGGGTGACATGTTTCTTTCAGCAGTTTATCTACGAATGTATTTTCAGTAAAAAGACAAAAAATTCCCATGTATAGAAAAAATTGTTTGGATGGATCGTAGGTCATACTGTATTCTCTTCACCATGGATACATTTCTGAAACTTCACACGGGAGTAGATTGGGCACCCAAATTTGATCTCTCAAGATTCCAGATTTCTTAATATTCATATAGGGGGGTGGAGCACCCTGGAGCTCCTGTGTATTTCCCTCTACCCTAGTTCCTTTTCTACTATCTCCAGATCTGGATCCTAAAAGTTTGGTGTAAGTTACTCAGAATAGACTCTGTATATATTGTTCAAGAACTGAATATCCCATGGTACAATGTGCATGGTTACAACTGCAGTACTGAAAATACTGCTACAACAACCATCTTGATGCTACACAGCAAAAAGTTAAATTCATGGATACAGTTGCCATACCCCCAAAGTCAAAATCTGTGCTACAACAGTAATCCAGTACTTGTGATAACCTATTCAACAAGTACATATGTCCAAGATTCTTCACTAAGCCATTGTCGAGCTGCAAACAATTGTTAGAATTCTTCTTTTCATGGTTACCGACGAATGCTGCTCTCCTTGAGGACTTCCAAGAGGTGCTTCTGGCAGTTCAATGCTGGTCTTGCTTGAAAATTTCAGCAAAACCAACTGGAGGGCATGCATCACAATAAGGTCAAGGGAATTTCATCCCATTGTTGAAATAGTTTCATTTGCCCATGAAGGGAGAGGTGCTCGGAATGTGACAAGCAATCCAGTTACCGGATGCACAAATGATAAGCTCTCTGCATGCAACGCATGACCATCACAGTCCACACCGTTCCACTCGATCACTCCTCCGTACTTCACATCACCTCTGATAGGGAACCCAAGATATTGACAGTGCAGACGAATCTGGTGTGTTCGTCCACTTTGAGGATAGGCTCTAACAAAAATCATGTGGTTCTTCACATCAACATTTGAAATTTGGTCAGCTGCTTTCTCTTGTACTGTAATCGACTCTATATCATCAATGTCAACATTAGATGGTTCTCTGTACTGTCCTTCACCATCTGTCCCTAGCACTTCGAATTTTGTGCTCATGTCCCTTACAGAGGAACCCCCTGGTAGTGTTCGGCCAACGTCAGACATAGCGTACACACGCCAAGCGCCGTGTTTCGATCGCCCATGACCAGAACATATCTTAATCTTTTCCCACGCTGGTGGGTAACCTATGCAAAGAGCTAGATATGTTTTCTTCACTTTGTGCTCAGTAAAGGCCTTCACAAGCTTCGCTGCAACTTTGTTGCATTTGGTGATGACCATGAGACCACTGGTATCACGATCTAGCCTGTTCGCGAGGTGAAGGTTAGGTTTACTTGAAGGATCCCCTGCAGGTCATAGAAAGAATTTTCTTCAGTTACAAATAGGGGATAGCAAGTCAGTAATAATAGGAACTTTTTTTGAGCGAAAAACTGTAGGGGAGGCCCCAACAGTAACATTTTATCGAGACCAGAAGTATTTACAAGACGATATGTGCGTATGGTATATAAGGAGGAAGGCAGTAAAAATGGGGAGGGGCATAGCCCAGATCGTCAAGCCAGCATTTAAGGGGGGATTCACACACTCCTTCATTCTGTACAAAAGAAGGAAATGTCTTGAATATGCAAGACCAAACACCTAAACTATGATTACATCTTCAAAGATTTTAGAGTTTATCTGCTTCCAAATGTTCCAGGCAGTTACAACAAAGACCTCCATGAAGAAAGGCTTGTTGAAGGATGAACTGGCCATAATGAGCATGATTTCCACCGCAAGTTCCAGAAATCTCTGTTGAAGCAACAGTTCAATAAGAAGCGATCCGTGGTCTCAAGCTGGCCATTATTGCAGAGAATCCAGTTTACTTTGTTGTTAATCTGGATATTTCGTCTTTGAAGCATCTCTTTAGTATCGAGTCTACCATTCAGAAGTAGCCAAGCAAATGCTTTCAGATTAGAAGAACACTTAGAATTCCAGATCAAGTTTGAGGAAACTGGGACCTGAATATGGTCAAAGGAAAGCTTATATATTTAGGAAGCATTATTCATTGAAAGCTCCATGTTGGCTCCTGTATTATTTGGATGGTGAACTCAATACTCAGGTCACGATCTTAAATTGTGATTTGTGAAGGCTATTTTAACAGCACTGTAATATTATAAATTCTAACAATATATCAGAATTAAAATATAGAATGTTTGCTTGAAGTCAAAATATACACATCACAATAAGTAATGTCCATGTTACTCCTAACCTGGCTTAAGTTGCTATCAGAAGCTTGCTCAAAAGAAATATTGCTGTCAGGACTTGCTAACTTGTGGGGGGACAAATTCGATCATCTCACAATAATTTTTTGAAGATACCATGGTGTGACTACTATTTCGCAAGAATATTAGAAGGCGCAGTTACACATAAACTTTACAAAACATGGGAAAATGTGGTCCATCTATCCAGTGGCGGAGGCAGGGGGGTGCTGGCAGGGGCCAAGGCCCCCCCCCCCCCCCCCCCCTATGCTCTCAGAAATACAACTATATGTGCTCTTAATCCTCCATTTGTCAAACAAAATTAGTAAGATTTAGATGATTTGGCCCTGTCTAACATTATATAACATGTTTGGCCCCCTCTATATTGAGTTTCTGGCTCCGCCACTGCATCTATCCAATGTACATTTGGTAGAAAAATGGTAAATTTAATCCTACACATATTAGATTGTGCTGACTTTCTTACTTCACAATAGTTTATCGTCACATCCATAGTGCATTTCAGTCTCTGAAAGTAAAATGAGACATCAATTCCTACTTCCAAACTAAGTCCATCTGGGAATATCATGAGAAAAGACACTAACCAACAAAGTCCACTTACAGATAAGTTTACTCATCGGTATCCCGTATCTCTACAAATGTGATGAACCAGATCCTAATATCCGGAGATATGCTCTTAGGGTCGATAATTAAAGCAGACTTTCCGCTCTCACACTGTGAATTTCTAATCATGTTTGCTCCAATATCTGAACTAAATCACTTATGGCGTTTTTGGTAGCTTGCATTAGGTCCAACCAGGCCCGCACGATGCAGTTTTGGCCCGTTTGGTTGCCTGCCTTGCACCTAATCTCGGCCCGCACGTTGTTTAAAGCACCTCCGGGCCTGGCTGAGTAGGAACGCTCGAATCGGTCGTTTTTTCATGGCCATGCCCGAGCAACGCAACTCGAGGCACGTGGGCGTCGGAGGCTGCACACAAGAAGCCACGTTCAAGACGTCGCGTTGTTTCCTGATGCACCACCATAACTACCCTCATCCTTCTCTCACCACTCACTCTCCACTCTAACACAGGCGGCGGCGAGCGCAAGATCTGGACAGCGAGCAGCGGAGTGAAGAACTGGATGACGAGCACCGGCGTTGATCACCAGCTTCACGACCTCACTGGCAGACGCTCGGAAATGGCGGTAAGCCCTTTGTCCTTGATGTAATCGATCTATACCATGCCCGCATTCAATTTACGCATCGCGCACTAGGCATCCAATCTACCTATCGGGTTCGATTTGGTACTCGACCGAGGCATATCTGACTAAGGATTTGAGCAGTTCGAACGGGATTGAGTACGATTTTCACCAGAGAGGGGGGGGGGGGGGGGGGAGGTACGTTGAACTTACATCCTTTTGAAACCATCACAACAAGAAGTACATCCTACCCGCGGCGAGCCTGGGGGCGCTTGGAGTGCCAGTAGCCTCGAGGCTTGTAATCATCCACCTCCATGAGTAGTGTACGGTTGCCTGGCTCTGGCGCCCTGGCCAGGACCTCCACCGCTCCGTCATTGTCAGCGTCCTCAGGCTCGACCGTAGCATCCACCATTTTCTCCTCCTTGTCGTCCTCCAGAACGAGATGGTCGCCGATACAACCGCGACGACCGATTGGTCATGAGGAGCCCTGACAAGCTTGTACTTGGCCCATCTGGCTCTCTGACCATGAATTTGGCCTCATCCATCACCTACCACAGTATGTCCACTGACATAGCGCCTTTGGCTGGGCCAGGTATTAGCGTCTTCAACTCCTCCTTCGTCGCCTTGAACAACACAGTGTCTACCTCTTTATGCATGTCATCAATGCTCTTTAACTGAGAGCACACCTACATGGTCTTCATGAATTTGGTGCGTTCACCGAGCGAGAACCCAACGAGGAATGCCCTCCATGACTCCATCCAATGACGTTGGGGATGGGGTTCATGGTGGTAAAGTGGTGGTGGCGCGCGCGCACACACATACACACACACACACACGGAGAGAGAGAGAGAGAGAGAGAGAGAGAGAGAGAGATGTGGAAGAGGAGACATTAGAAGACAACGAGAGAGAGAGATGGTTGGAAGAGGTAGTGGAATGTGGTGGTAGATAAATACAGGCTTTGGAGTAGGTAGGTGGGATGAATGAGTGTTGATCTTTGGTCAGCAACTATGGTAATTGTGGTCAAACATTTCTGCATACCTCCATTGATCTTGCTCATGTGTGTGTTGCATTTTGCCCCTCCATTGACCTCCATTCATCATGTTCATAATGCAGATCGACCAGGCTGCTTCGGGGAACTCCAAGGGCAAGGAGGTGGTTGTGGCCGACAAGAAGGCCAAGGCGGTGGTGGAGCTCGACAGCGCCCCCAAGCGGTCGAAGAACTACGGCCATTTCCATGCGAATGTTAGCCCAACCCACTTCTACAAGGTCATCCTTGCACCCAAGCTGGAGTGTCTGCCGATGCCACCAGGGTTCACCAAGCACTTCACCGCCGTCCCAGAGGAATTCAAGCTGAAGACGAGCACCGGCTGCGCCTGGAGGGTGACAATCCGGATGATCAACGGCAGGCTCACCCTTGATAAGGATTGGCGCCCTTTGTTCACCAGATCAGGTTTGGGTACCTCGTCACCTTCAAGCTGGCGACTCCCAACACCCTAAAGGTGATCGTCTGCAACGACGACGGTGTCAAGGTGATTATCAAGTGCAAGAAGCTCGAGGAGGCCTTTGCCATGGATGCATAGAAGTTATCTCTGCACCTAAGACTTCTGCGTCGGATGTTTCAGACTATGCTGCGAGTGTTTATTAGCGGTTAACTGTGTGTTTAAGACTCGGGTTTAAGGGTATATGGTATGCCTATTTATCTATGTCACGCTTGTGAGTGTGCTGGTGACCTCACCACGAAAGAAGGTTACCAGACAACATGTGTTGCATCTAACCAAACACCACAAACTCTGCATCTGCCCAGAACAAACCTGCAACCAAACACCGAGCGTGTGTATCTTCGCAGCCAGGCTGGGGAGGATGCACGCTACCAACGATGTGCATAACATGGTTCTTGGCCTATATTCACTCGGCCAGACACAACTCGGTCACATATGCAAGGGGGCAAAAACCAAACACACCGTTAAAGAAGCAATCATTTGGCATTAATACTAAATATCTCAGACTGCCCATAGTGGGAGTAACTTCAGCAGTAACATAAGGTCCAACTCAGCAAATTTTCTTATGTGGCAAAGATTTAATAAGGAGAGAGATGATTTGAGTAACATAGCTATAGCTAGTTACTCACATTACAAGTAACATCTTACATACCAAGACAAGATGAGTCTACAAGTTAATAAATGAAGTGTTGCGTGACACCACACATATGTTATTCCCCACTATAGAGGTACTCCATCCGTTCACTTTTGTAAGTCGTTTCAGACAAGTGAAATTGAGCTGTTTTGCACAATGTCTGAAACATCTACAAAGCCTTATAAAAGTGAAACAGAGGGAGTACTAGTAACATAGACTAGTAACATGCATTACTAGTCTAAGTTAATCCCCGTTATGGGTAGTCTCATGGGTACAAAGCTGCAGTGGTACACAAAGCAGAAAGCAACCAAACCTGCGTTTCATCAGCATGAACAGCTCTTGAAATTACTAGGCCGCGAGCATCTGAGTATTTTGCTGTGTCCTTGCGAACTAATGGCGCGATCTGTCTAGAGCCTTTTCGAAGTACCTGAGGAGGCGGTGGAGCAAGGGAGGGCGGAGAGGAGGGCCTCGCAGTAGACGCCGGCGGGCTTGTCCACCACGGCGAGCCACTCGTCCTCGAACACGACGGCGGCGGAGGAGTAGGCACCGGAGCGGGCGGAGGCCGTCAAGGCGCGCCGTAGCTCCACGTCCTTGGAGACGGCCGGGTAGGGCGGGGACACCGGGCACGGGTACTCCCCGGTCGCGGCCGCCGACATCACTGCGTCCTGGACGCTTGCTCTCGCAGCGGCGACGGCGAGGCGGCGCGCGGGTGGCGGTGTGAGGGCTGGCGGCGGGGAGGCGGCGCGAGGCGAGAGCAGAGGGAGGAGGAGGGGCAGTCTCGTCATTTGGGTCCGCAGAGGAGACCGATTCCAATTAAAGACCCGATACTTGCCTTCTTCGCTTCCCCTCTGGCCCTCTCCCCCGCGGAAGAAACCCAACCCTAGCCTCCGAGGTCGCGTCTCCGGCGACCCTTCAGCAGCACCGCCGGGCGGCCTCGCGAGCTCTCCTGGAGCGGTTCCGCTGCAAATCTGAAGCGCGAGCGTTGAGGGGAAGGAGGTCGTGGTGGGTGATTTACTGATTTGGGGGGCGGAGGAGGATGGGGTCGTCGTCGAAGGTGGTGCGGCCGGAGGAGGTGCTGGAGTCGCTGAAGAACGACGGCACCGTCGACGCGCTCCGCATGAAGATCATCGCCCAGCTCAAGGCCGACGTATGCATCCAGCTCGCTTCTCCCCCACATCCTTCCTCTTTCCAATCCTCTTCTCCCTCCTGCTTGTGACTTTGCTCTCAGCGGCGAGGTCCCCTGTAGTTTGGTTGCTGATGGGAAAGTGACGGCTGGAGCAGAGAACAATAGAGTCGTCACCATGGCCATGGCTATGGATTATTTTTTCGTCTGAGCATTTTGTACTGCTGGTGTGCGTGAAAATAAAAGGAACAGAAGCTTTAGGTGTTAATTCTGCATTTTGCCACTGGCCACTGCCTAGCGCCTATCTTGCCATAGCGCGCTTTCTTTTCATTTGAAAAAATAAATAATCATTTCTCACTCGGAAGCATATAGATGGTTGCAATGTCTTTTTTCCCTGATCATTAGGGAATTTTACCGTGGCAGGATAAATTCTGAACAATGGAATTTTAGCTATGTTATAGACATGTGTTTCTCATCACAGTTTCTTTGCATTGCTTTTACCTAGATTGGCTTGATCAATGGAATGGTTTAGTTGGCTTATTGGGACTAAACCTTCTTATATCGGATTTCTATAGGAGGACATGAAGAAAAATACTATGATGATGGTGGAACAAAGCAAAGTTCTGAAGACTCCTGGAGCTGAGAAAAAGACCAAGAGGGAGCTGTTTGATGCTCTTAGACAAGAATTGGAGTAAGTACTATTGTTTTGTATATAATTTACTGACGCAATGTAGCATAGAGCAAACATGATATGCTCAATAATAAATTTACAACATATTGTTTGGTTTGAATTTGTTTTTTAGCATATACACAGCTTTCTATGTACAGTATTCCTTCTGGATGCTAAGTAGAAAGAAAGAGAGAACTATATGTGAATTTGACTTTGACTTTTTGAGCGCACACAATACTCCATGACGACACATTTCCTTATCATATTTTTGCTAACCACTGTTTGTTCTGAAAGTACTGCGGTCATCTAGCTCCCGATAATATGATGTAATAGTAGTGAAATAAGGTTCAGAAAGTGCTCGGTGTAAATTCCTAGTTTTATCATTGCCTAGTGCCTATATTGCCTATGCGTGCTGCCTACTTAATTGAGCGCATAGGGTCAAGGCTCCCAGTTCTGTCATCGCCTAGCACGTAGGCACACTTAAGCACACACTTGGTTTTCTTAACCTTGGGAATATACGGGTTAATATTTGGTATTCTGGCACTGCTGGAAGTTTAACTTGCACGTTGTGCATTTGGTTTGGACACAGTTGTAACTTTGCATCTCAGACGATTCGTGCCTTTGGTACTTTACTGCACTTTACCAGCGTTTTGAGTTTTTTTTAGAACTTGGATAGTTTTGTTTTATATCGTCGCCTGAAGCAGAAGAAATAATATATCTAACCTGTAAAGCAGTGCTAACTCATTTGTTCGAATGCAGAACTCCGGTTCTTGAGAAAGCCTCAAAGGCAGTTTGGGAGCTGATACTCGACAATGGTGGACTAGGGAAAGAGATCACCGAGACAGTTGAGAAAGTCTTCTGCCGGCTCAGCGGAATTGATGTGATGCCACCTCCAGCTTCAACATCCGGTGCTCCTCAAGAGAAACAGACAAACATGGCTGTAGAGGAGGGTCAGAAGGATATGGAAATGGATGCCTCTGAACCATCGTCTTCCTCAAGGAAGAGGCCTTTCAGTGACATCAGTGTGAAAGGAGCAGGTGCTATACCAAACGGTGGCGCTACATACCAGCATGACGATCATGAGGACGGGAACTAGGAGATCTGGTATCGTTCTTCCTTTGTTGTGTTTTTCAGTTATTGCAGGGTAAATTAGCTGTTGTGTTTTCATGGCCAAAAAAGTGTTGAGGTATTGGATATTGATATAGTTCCACAATCTAGGATTGTATGATTTATGCCCGTGGCTTCTTTGTTTATACTACTAGTGAAAAGTTATGTAAGTGGCTGCTATAGGGTGTTCCCACTTTAGAGCCTTAGAGGGGATCTAACTGTGTGTCCTGAATGTAGAACAAATTGGTTGACTACTTGAGAATAAACTTACTCTTGGGTACTTGACACTAAAATATTTGAATTTCATTCTTTGCTTCTTTTGAATTTCTAAGGCGACAGTAAAATATTAAATTGCTATTTACAATTTTGTGAGACCATTGAATTGCTATTAAGTACTCCGATCTAAATGCTCTTATATTTCTTTACGGTGGGAGTACAATTTTGTGAGACTGCTAAGAGCGGAGCCAGGGCTAGGCTGAGCGCCTATGATGGCCTTTCCTCAGAAAATAGTTGTTTTTCTTGTTTAATCTACATCTCTATACAAATATAGAAGTTCGAATTGTGATGAGATACTCTAGATCTAAACGATTTAGTTTCGTAACTTGGTCTCTTTGTTACTGCCTCTAGATAGAATTCCTGAGTTCATTTTGTATACCTTAAAGTTGTAGGTTTTCTTGCTTAAATAATCTGTAGACTTTACTATGTGTTTGTTCTTGGTGAAATAAAATCGTTCAGGTCATGACATGCATGTTATTTATTATCTGAAATGGTCAAACGATGTTATGAAGTTTCAAACAAGATTCAGTGATCTACGTACGGACTTGCAGATTCTTTGTGTTGCAATATGTTTGATTTACTAAATGGAGTACTGAAGTTCTTTAATAATAGCTTTTCCTTCCTAATTCACATGTCTACTACCAAGACAAATTAAGCGGAGAGTTGTTTCAAAGTAGAAAAAAAATACGCTTTAGCAAATAGAATTCTTGTATCATTTATTTCGGTTTTTTTTTTCGAGAAAACTTCCAATCTATTCATCTTCAATCATGGCAGTACAATGAACACCAGAAATAATAAAAATTAAATCCAAATCCGGAGATCACCTAGGGACGATTACAAGCACTGAAGCGAGCCGAAGGCGCGCCACCGTCATTGCCCCTTTGTCCCGGAGCCGGGCAAAACTTGTATAGTAGACAGTCGGGAAGTCATCGTGCTATACGCAACAGAACAGTAACCGCTGCCGATGAAGAGTAGCGTAGATCTTAAGGATCCAACCTGCAAACACATGAACATAGATGAACTATGACCAAATCCGAGCAAATCCATCAAGGATAGATCCATCGAAGACACACCTCTACATGCTCATCGATGATGCTAGACACACCATCGAGACGGGGCGCTAGACGGGGAGAATTATTGCATCTTCAGGGAGCCGCCGCCGTCTCGTCTTCCCGAGCAAGATACAAATCCTAACAAAACGCGAAGAAACAACTGAAAACAGAGCCCTCCCGCCGGCAAAGGTTGAGATCCACCGTGCCGCCATGACCTTAAGGCCACCGGAGGCGAGGTGGACTGACAGCGGCGCCGAGGGGAGGCAGGAAAACCCTAGACTTTTCTTTTTCGTGATCTATTTGTTTCGGTTGTTTCATCTTCATTATTGCCTGCAATGTGTCCCGAAACATGCTGGTCTTATCCTGTCAACGGTGGCTCTCGTCCTAGTGGCACGCTCAACTTTACAAGTCTGGGTGTATCCTCTAAGGGCACGTACAATGGTGTTATATTAGGAGTGCCATGTAGAATAAATGCTGAGGTGGGGACGAGAGAAATCATCAGAAAAAGCTTTCTTATTTAAGAGATGATCTTTTAGCATAATATGTCTCATCATATTTTTAAGAATAGTACGGAGTAGTTATTGAAGATAAGGCTAAGAGATAACCCTATTATAGACAATTTTTTTTGTCATCTCTAAATTACATGCAAGGCTTAAGATAAGATTGTCTTATCAACCATTGTACATGCCCTAACTCCGTCTAAATCGCGTGAAGAAAATCTCAACTTTGAAAGTCCGGGTGTATCCTCTAACTCAATGCAAATCACGTGAAGAAAATCAAATCTACTGTTCATGGATGAATAGGATAAAATGTGTGGTGCCTAGCTACACTAGAACAGAACCTACATTTCACATGGATATTTGGAGTGGTGATGTAGGAATTAGTCTAAATAAAGGTTGAGCTCGGATAGTCAACGTATATTATGAAAGGTACAGTAGGTGGTTGGTATCAAACACATTTGCGAAAGGTTTTATTGGGGATTCCAACCTACAACTTTTGATGGCATGAGAGTATAAGGAATGCACATGTATACACCTGACCAAAGGAAGCTTAACCACTCCATTAAGTTAGTCATGTCCAAGCACCTTAAACTTTCCAAAATATATAAGAAAAATAAATCACACACAAAGAATTATACTGTGCGGTGGCCGTCAGTAGGGGAGCGCGGGGGGGGGGGGGGGGGGGCGTCCACCTTCTGCAGCAAGTGGGAGGACTGCTCCCCAGCCTACTGCGCCGCGTCAAGCCCCTGCCGCCTGCAGCCATGCCTCCACCGACCACTCCGCCTGCTCCACCTGCGCCACCCACCCAGATCCTCGACGAGAGATACAAAGACATGGTATGTTTCACATGTGGGGGGCCTAGACATTATGTTGGTAACTGCATAGAGAAGAAAATCTGCTTTATTTGTGGTCTAGAGGGGCACAATGTCAACAACTGTTCAGCTTGGGCGCAGCCACACCCTGTTGCAACCTTTTTTGGCAGTTCTGCTCTTGGTTTAGGATTATATCATATTGATGCACCTGTGGGCCGTGAAGCGAATTGGCGGACTTTCAGGAACTGTGGTGAGGTCCATGTGTTTAAAGGAGAGATCAAGCAGGTAGATCTGATTAAAAATCTTTCTGAGATCTTCTGCAAGCTTAGACAGTGGCCATGGCAAGTCAGCACATTCTCAGAGAAAAAGTTCTTGGTTAGATTCCCTCCTTGGAAGAAGGTTGAAGAACTAACTGAATTCCCTGCCTTTGATCTGCCAATTACTGGTGTTTCAGTCTCTGTTGAGAAATGGACTGGTGCAATAGACCCTTTATCCGAGAAATGGACTGGTGCAATAGACCCTTCGATCTGCCAATTACTTGCTTGGGTTGTTGTTGAAGGCCTGTCGTCAAAATGGTGCATGTGGAAGGTATTCTCTCAGATTGCCTCATGCTTTGGGATCCTGGTAGATGTGGACTGGAATGGGCTGATGAAGAGCTTTTATGAGAAAGTCGGAATCAAGATTGCGTGTAGGAGTCTTGAGAAAATTCCTTTTGAACGGATTATGGAAATGAGGAAAAAGCTATACATTCTATCTTTCACTGTTGAAGGTTTTGAACAAGTGGGTGCTGATGATCCTAATGATGATAATGGACCTACTGATATAGATGTGGATGGCTTGGAAAATGATCTTGATGTGGGTGATACTGACAAGGATCGCTTGGAAGATGGTGAGGATGGTTTTGATGAACTGGATCTAGCTAATAGAGCTAGCACCTCTGAAAACCCACCTGCTAGTAAAGGTAAGGAGTGCACCACCTTTCATCCTCCTGCATTGGTGGAAGCTTGCTATACTCCTTGCAAAAAACCTGAGGACAATGTGGAGAAAGAAAGCTGTCAGACTGCTGTCATCCTCCCCTTTGCTGAAGTTATCAAACTTCTAGATGGGCCTGAGATGAACACACCTGATCCTCAAGCTGAAGCTGATTTTGCTGACACTATTGGCAGCCTTGTAGTTTCTGCCCAGAAAACATACTTCTCTGACCTACTGAGAGATTTTGATAGCTCTGGTTCGGATACTGCCACTGAAGCTGGAGATACTGATAGTGAAATGGAGACCTTAATTGAGCCAGTCGTGAACTGTCTGAAGATGCTGGAGTTCAGGAACAAGGTGAGAAATGATACTGCTGGTAACAATATCCCTCCCCCCTCCCTCCAAGAAGAACATCTCTGGTAAATGGGGCCCAATTCTCTCTCAAAGGCCTTCAACCCGAGTGCAGAGGAACCAGAATATAATGGAAACAACTGAAGCATACAAGATGAGGAAGAACCTGGAAATCCCTGCTACTTTCAAAAGTAAGTCCTTTAATAATGCTTCTGTTGATAATTTAGAGCCTTATGCCTCTACTGTTTGGTCACTCTGATCTAGAAAGGAAAAATATTATAAGTAACCTGGTGAAAGATGAAACTGCAAATGCCTTGAGTTTGCTTCTCAAAACCCTGAAATATCATTGCATGATGAGTTAAGTGATATTTGGTGTGAGGGGAGTGGAGTTTCTACTCCTGAAAAAGGCAGACCTGACTCCAACAACCCAGGGGGCACTGCTGGCTCTGTTGGTAGTCTGGTAACTGCTCCTAGACATGGGCTTTTTAGCCTTTCACACCCATTTAAAATTCCACGATAGGTCTCTTTTGGAACATTAGGGGTATGGGGCAAAAAGGAAAATTACAGTGCCTGTCTGATATAGTTAATAAATACAATCCGGACTTTGTTGGTTTCCAAGAAACTAAAAGAGAGAATATTTCTGAATCCTTCTTAAAGATACTAGCTGGGTCTACTGACTATATTTGGCATTCTTTGCCTGCTGCTGGTTCTGCCGGTGGGATCCTTGTAGGGGTCAACTCCTGCTCCTTTGAGTGTATTGGTGTTATGTACAAAAATATTGCTTGATTCTTACCTTGAAAAATAAGACTGATGGGTTTTGTTGGCATCTAGTAGTAGTATATGGTATAGCTTATGTTGTGGACAAGGTAGATTTTATATCTGAACTACATGAAGTATGTGATGGGTTGTCCTATCATGTCTTACTGGGGAGTGATTTTAACTTGGTCAGAGAAGCCAAGGAGAAATCATCTGGTAATATTAATAACTCTTGGGCCTTCCTGTTTAATGACTGGATTAATAAATGGGGTCTCATGGAAATCAAGCTGGCCAATAGGGTTTATACCTGGGGTAATAATCAAGACAATCCTATTTTTGCTACCATTGACAGAGTGTTTTCCTCTACTGAGTGGGATGGTCACTTCCCATTAACCACTCTTTGTGCCCTTCCTAGAGTGGGTAGTGACCATGCCCCCCTCCTTTGAGACACTGGAACTGGGGGAGTAAAATGAACAAACCTTTCAAATTTGAAAAATGGTGGCTGGGACAACCTGGGTTTTCTGACTTAGTCAAACAAGTTTGGGCTACTCATAAAACTGCCATTGAGACATGGCAATTTAAAACCAAACTGTTCAGACAAAAAGCTAAAGGGTGGAGCATTAACTTGGAGGCTGCTATGAAG
Source organism: Aegilops tauschii subsp. strangulata (assembly GCF_002575655.3). Lineage (NCBI taxonomy): Eukaryota > Viridiplantae > Streptophyta > Magnoliopsida > Poales > Poaceae > Aegilops > Aegilops tauschii. Next base: position 118,395,357 of record NC_053039.3, on the reverse strand, counting down.
AGAAAAAAAGAAAAACCTCCTGCAAGAATTTGATATCCTTGATGTTTTTGCTAATCAAAACGGAGTCTCTACTGAGGATATCCTCAGAATGAATGATATTAAAAAAGAGTTGGAGGAAATTTGGAAAAAAAGAAGAGACTGCTATGTGTCAGAGATCCAGAGACCGGAAAATACTAGAAGGTGCTAGAAACACTGCCTATTTTCATGCAGTGGCTAACCAGCGTAGACGGAAAAACCACTTGTCTGTACTAGAGGGCCCTGATGGCCCGGTCCACTCCACAAAAGATATGTTAGAGGTTGCTACTAACTTTTATAAGGATCTCTTTGGTTTTGAACCAAAACCTAATATCCACCTGGGTGATCATTTTTGGTCTGCAGAAGAACTTGTTACAGATGCTGAGAATGACATTCTTGAAAAACCCTTTACAGAGGATGAAATTAAAGAAGCTATTATGGGTTCCTATACCAATGGTGCCCCTGGCCCTGATGGCTTGTTCTTTCTTTTTTATCAAACCTTCTGGGAGGTGATAAAAAATGATTTCATGGCCCTGGTTAGGGATTTTGAATGTGGTACATTAGATATACAAAGACTTAATTACTCTACTGTTACTCTTATCCCAAAAGAACCAGATGCTAGACATATGAAAAAAAATTAGACCCATTTGCTTGAGCAATTGCTCGATCAAGATCTTCAGTAAAGCTTTGTGTAATAGAGTATCCCATAGGGGATAGACTACTATCTCTGTGTCAATCTGCTTTTGTTAGGAGCAGATTTATTTTGGAAAGTGTTGTTACTGCTCATGAGGCCATCCATGAACTTCATAGGTCAGATAAATCTGGGGTGGTCCTCAAGTTAGATTATGAGAAAGCGTACGATAGGGTAAATTGGGACTTTTTGATTGAGATGCTAACATCCAGGTGGTTTAGTCCTAAATGGATAAAATGGATTCTATCCATTACCCAGAATAGTTCTTTCTCTATTAAGATTAATGATGTGATTGGCCCATATTTTGTGGGTGGTAAAGGTTTGAAACAGGGAGATCCTAGCTCCCCCATACTCTTCATTTAGTTGCAAATGTCTTCTCCATAATTTTAGCCAAGGCTGTTAGGGGAGAAATTATCTCGAGGATTGTTCCCCACATTATTACCAATAGCTTGATTAGTTTACAATGCGCAGATGCCACTATTCTTTTTCTAGATCCTGACATTGATCATGCTAAAAACCTCAAATGGTTACTAGCTTGCTTTGAGAACCTTTCTGGGTTGAAAATTAATTATGACAAATGTGAGCTGGTTCCCATTAATGTTGATGAAGCTAGTGCAAAAATACTCTCACAAATCTTCTGTTGCAAAATTGGGACTTTCCCTCTTAAATACCTAGGGTTCCCATTACACTATCTAAAATTGAGAAGAGAGGACCTCCAACGCATTATTGACAAGATTATTAAAAGAATTGTGGGTGGAGAGGTAGACTGCTTAGCTATGAGGATAAGTTGGTGCTGTTACAAACTTGCATTGCTAGTCTTCCAATGTACCTTTATGTCTGTTATTAAATTCCCTAAATGGGCTATTAAGGCAATTACTTCACAAATGGCTCACTTCTTTTGGGGGAATGTGGGTGATGATCATAAATATCATCTAGCAAATTGGGGATTTGTATCCTAGAAAAAAGCCTTTGGTGGCTTAGGTGTGGTAAACCTACAAGAGTTCAATATGGCCTTGTTAGCCTCCTGGTCTAAACGATTCTTCTTGGGTGGTGACAAAGATTGGAAAACACTAGTTAAACATAAGTACAACACTAACAAGCCCAACCTGCTCTGGTCTAATTCTAATACTTGCTCCCCCTTCTGGAAAGGAATCACAAGGGCCCTGGCTGGAGGTAGACCTTTCTCTAAATGGAAACTTGGAAATGGCCAACGTATTAGCTTTTGGCATGATACTTGGGCTGGTGACTTGAGTCTGAAAACCCAATTTTGGGATCTATATAGTATCTGCCAACAATAAGAGAGTATTGTAGCTCAGATGTGGGATGGTGTGGTTCTCAAACTTACTTTTAAGTGATGTGTTGATGAACAGGTGGCATGAATTGCTTCAACTCCTATCTACTAATAAGCCTAGTGATGGAGAGGATCATCATGTCTGGATACTAGAAGCGTCTAGGATTTACTCTGTTAAATCCTTTTATAATATGATCAATTGGGGGGGGGGGGGGGGGGGGGGGGTTCTACCCCCATTTGGAAGAATTTTTGGAGAATTTTAGTACCAGATAGATACTTGGTCTTCATATGGCTAGCCTACCATAACAAGATTATTACTAGAGATAACCTAGCCAAGAGACGTCGTGTAGATGATAAAACCTGCTTGTTTTGCTGTGAAAACGAGTCTGTGAACCATTTGTTTTTCGAGTGTGTAGTTGCAAAAGAAACCTGGAAAAATGTTGCTGAATCCTTTAACTTCAAATATCCGCATTGCATGAAAACCCTGTCTGATCTGTGGGATGCTAATAACAAGAAGACTGTTGTTAACATTGCTTGTGTTGCTACCATTTGGAGCATTTGGACTATGCGTAACGATATGTGTTTTCAGGGCGTGTCGTGGACAGGCATTCGGGTGATCCTGGGGAGAGCGTGTGTTCTGTTGCATTAGTGAAAAATCTTATGCGTCTGGGATCAATCGGTGCTACTGCGGCGTTGTCTCCTCCTGCTGGACCGACGAAGAAGCGAGCTGCTGCGCATTGCATGGGAGGAGGGACCAAGGCTGGTGCAAATAAGGGACTAGATGGACTCATGCTCAAGGCGCACACTGGATGATCTGTCCCTCCTGCGTGAGGATGTCATTCTGTAATAGGATAGACCTTACTTAGATCCCTTGTTGCGCGCCGGATGTGTTGCCGAACCAATTGCTCTTAGTAGTTGTAGTTTGCATATAGTCTGGCCTGCTACTTTGGTGAGGCTCGAGTGCTACCATTATGTTTCGGTTTGCTGTTACCCCTTTTGTTCCAAAAAAATTATACAATGACAATCAATCGGATAGCATTCACAGATATTTGCACACCATGTGATTTGTGGAAATGTAAAAGAGAAGTTTTACTGAAAATATAAAATACAAAATATAGAATGCACATTTAAAAAGAGAAGATTGTACAATGTAAAAATGGATATAAGTCATTGCACAATAAAAAATGTTGAAACGGTTTAGTAAAAAGCAAGGTTAAGCGTCCCCCAACATAGATGGCCAAGGACTTGATTGGAAGAGAAGAGGTAGTGAAAGAATCTGTTTGTAAAGGTACAATTGCACAAAAGAAAAGCCTAGGGCATATCCGCAAGATACCAGGGAGCAGCCCACAATATATATATATATATCAAAAAATGGACGTCAAGAAAAAAGAACTAGTCGAAGGACCTACTTGTAAAGAAAAGCAACAATGAAAAAGCACAGCTGCCCAACATAGATGGCCAAGGACTTGATTGGAAGAGAAGAGGTAGTGAAAGAATCTGTTTCTAAAGGTACAACTGCACAAAAAAAAGCCTAGGGCACATCCGCAAGATACCAGGGAGCAGTCCACAATATATATCAAAAAATGGACTCCAGGGACTTGATTACAAGAAAAAAGAACTAGTCGAAAGACCTACTTGTAAAGAAAAGCAACAATGGAAAAGCACGGCGCTGCCCAAGTGGGAGGCGCCCGGGGCCTATCTGCAAGAAACCAGGGACCAGCGTGCAAAATCTCAAAAAATCAGACCATTTCTTGATTTATGCATGTCATCCTTGCGCAGGGGCCATGCTAATCTTCTTTATATCGTTCCAATTTTATCACTTGTGACAGCAATGTTGGAACGCTGAACCTTATAAACCGGTCGAAACGTCTCTCGCTAGGCGAGGTGGTACTAAACAAGGGGTGCTGTGCTGCGTTCCACATGCGCCAGGAACCGTGGAGTCGCACCAAACGGTAAGTGGGCCGCTGCGTGAAAGCTGGATCTTCAGCTTGTCAGCCCAATATCTTTTTTGCGAGGAGTCAGCCCAACTATACAAAGCGAGCTAGAAAGATACATACGGCAAGATCTAAAAAAAAAAGATAAATACGGCATGCTCCTGTACTTTTTTCTTTTCGATTCGAGGGTAATCTACTATCCTACTTTTTCTCCTAAAAAAATACTATCCTACTTTTTTTTGCGGGAACACTATCTTATTTATGTTCTTTTTTTCCTGGGAATCCTACATTTATGTTCCATGTCCACCCGAAAGAAAAAGGAACCGTTCCATGCAGACTGTTACTTTCTGATCCAGCATCATAAGAGTATCTTCAACAGACGACGTAAAATAGCCGACGTACCTAATAAAAACATCATTTAGGTCATTTAAGCAAAAAAAGGTCTTTGAGAGATGCTCTACGGTGCCAAAATAAATAAATAAATCACATCCAAAAGTTTACTATAAATGTTGTATGTTTACAACACCTTTAGTGGTTACCGCAAAAGAAAACATTGTCCGCATGAGTCCAACCGCTCCACTGAAACTTCTCCGCAGTCGCGGTCGTCGACACCAGACACCGTTTCCGGCCGATTTTCACCGCTGCGACTCCACTGGCCGCCCCCGGCCCAAGTGCCACCTCAATGCTCGTTCCCGCTGCTCGCGGCTTCGCCATGACCCCCACGACCGTCGATTCTCCCCGCGAGCTCTCGGCACTCGGTTGTCACGACACCGTAGGATTTGGCCATATCCCCGGCTCCCCTCCATCCCTGGAAGATCCATACGCCATTCCTTGCTGTCCGGCGATCGTCTCGGTCCCGGCAACCTCTGCCAACTAAAATCGAGCTCGGCGCCCAACAACTATCAGATTGCCGCCCTGTCTCTCCACCGTCGAATCATATGTTTCAATTGCTTTCCAAATTTGAAGGCACGATTTTTAGGGCATCTGGAAAAGTGAACACTTACTTGTGCCCCCAAAACCTTCAGTCTCCTTACCTAAATTAGTTTGGACGCGTCTAGGGAGCGGCCGGCTGCTCCCTACCGTTCCCGAGCGGCCTCCAGAAAAAGGAAAGATTCTATCCCCCCTTCCCAGAAAAAGGAAAGCCCTCCCCGGTAGCAACAAAGGCGCATCAACCCAACAAACCACGCATTGGACGTGGTCCCCAGGCCATCACATGCCCTTCCCTCCCCTCCTGAAGCTCTCACGCCCCTCTTGCCACCAACTTCTTTGTCCCCACGCCCCTACCTGCCCCCACCTTCTTACCCATGAAACAAAGGGGTTCCCAGGTCTGGATCTCCATTGCCAGAGCTGCCATGGCAGACGAATCGAAGTTAAATAACAGTGGATCTCGAACAACTTGGTGCAAGAAAAGAAGAGAGAGGGATGATAGATCAGAACGTACCAGGCAGCAAGCACCAGCAAGGGTGAAAAACGAGGTGATCCTTTTGTCCTCCTATTCAGGTCCTTCCTCCTTGCCTTTCCCTTTCCCCGTCACCAAATTTCTCTTTCCAAAAATAGCTTCTTCATAGTTGTTGAATATAGCATAAACAGAGGTCAAACGGGGAAATCTGGTACTTGTGATTTTTAACTAATTTTCGTGCAACAACATCATGGGACAAGCCAACTTTTATAGCATGTGTGCAACAAAACGCAGAAAATGTGCAAATATAGGAGAGAGCACATAGAGAGTCTTATTCACACATAATGCAGAAAGAACAGATGTCCATGTAGCAAAAGAAAGTGTTGTAGCTACTATGAAAAGATAACTACCTACTAGACAAGAATCTAGTTTGCAAGTGTTTTTTTCCTTTGAACTTTTCACACAGTAGTATATGTGATTTCGTAGCTAAGAATTGTGTGCACAAATCTACAACTCCTCCACACCCGTAACCTGTAAAACCTACACATGATGCAAAAATGAAGCCTTAGCAAAAATGAACCAGCTCTGGGTTGTATCTATGCAACTTAACCAACACAAGTGTGCAACTGACAACACTGTCATATCCATCTACTTGTGGGGTTTCAATTTCAGTAGTTGGCATCTTCAACTCATATAAAAGTTGAAGATGCCAACACATATAATTTCAGATTCATTTTGGTTTGGCTAAAATTCTGTATGCAAAATTCCAATAAAAAAAGCTCATACTGGCTGTTGTGCAACTACATCATCTATTTTGTGTGACTGCAAGTACTCCTGCATGATTGCATGTTTGTTCAACTATGTAATGAATTTTGAACTGATGAATTTAGCATGTCTAAACACAAGAAATGTAAAAAAATAGTCAATTCTAAAATATTACAATCTTCCAAATATGTAGTGCAACTACATTCAAGTGCATCTGCAAACCTACAAAATCAGATGCATGTGAATACATGAGGATGCCAACTACTGAATGGTTCTTGTGGAAGTAAACAAGTTGAAGATGCCTCCCTCAAAAAAAGTTGAAGATGCCAACTCATGTGGCATTATTGTGCAACTATTAAGAAAAGTTGGAGATGACATCTCCTATTTGGTTCTTGTGCAACTAAAATAGTTAAGGATGCCAACTCCGTGATATTATTGTGGGACTATTTAAAAAGCTGAGACTGCCAACTCCCAAATGGTTATGGTCAAACTACGAAAGTTGAGGATGCCAACTCGTATGATACCGTTGCGCAACTATTTGAAAAGTTGAGGATACCAACTCTTAATTAATTCTTGTGCAACTGTAAAAGTTCGGGATGCCAACACCTAGCTGGTTCTTGTGCAACTGTGTAAAACAATCACATCCCAGGCTTCTTTGTGTAGGAAAAAAGAAAAGAAAAATGACTAATGCCATTTCATGTTACCTCAACAGCTGCTGCAAACGTTGTGCCATCTTCATATACAACTCCCACCTGCGCAGTCGCCTTCCATTTCCACTGTTTCACAATGCGAAATTGGTCGCCAACCTAAAGGATGCATGGAAAAAGTTACTTGTGTGTGTATGCAAGAAAGGGGAATGCACCCACACTTCTTCCTCGATACCTACCTCGTCCTCCTCTTCATCCCCGTTGATATCAACACGACAAGGCTCCCGACCGGTGGGCCGTTTCAACTTCTGCCAAGAAGAAGGGTTTGCAAACCCCTGCATAGAACAAACAAAATTTAGAACATGGCCGGAAAACCCCAAAAAATAGTTATTATAATTGAAAACAAAACTGCTACAAGGATAAATGAAAACCGACCAAAAAGCGAACATGCCTCTCCTTTACTAGTAGCCGCATCTCCTTTTACAACCAATTTTGGTCTGTTAAAAAGAAAGCGAACAAACAAATTAGTAGCAACAACCAAATGTATAAAAGAAAAAAAGAGCAATAACAATTGATATAAAAAAAGTGCCATGAGGTAAGCAACTCGTGCTGATTTTCAAAGCACAAATACAAAACAAAACAAAAATGTGTGCAACTGGATGCACTGTATGGCCAACTCGGCACACATTAATGTGCAACAAAAAAATCAGCATACACACTGCTTGAAGATGATGTAGGCACTCGAGCCAAAACTAAACTAGATGTCAACCATGCAACTAGGTAGCCCTTCCGTGTGAAACTACATAAGTGTGGCAAAGCCAACTAGCATATGAACTGCTTAGATCTGCAAACTCCTCACGCATACCCTTGGAAACAGGGCACACATGGGTGTGCAACCAAAAAACCACACATGCAAACTGCTTGAACATGGTTTACGCAGTGTATCCATCTGAATATCATCGAATGTGCAACTGGTTAGCCCTCACTGTGCAACTTCGTAAGTTGGCTAGCCAACTAACATACGCATATGTGTGATCCAACTACATTTGCATTCATGTGCAACTGTTACAACAAACTAGCCAACTGGTTACTTATATGAACACAACTTAAGAGAAAACAGAGAAACCACACGGATGCATTTTGAGAGGGGTTGAGCAAAAGCATCTAAACTATCCTCTCAGTACTCTTAAGTACTTCCTTATATTCCAACTCAAATCGTTGCAAAAAGAAATCAATAAATCGCCACGCTGGGATCAGACAGTTTGTCCGCGGAGCACCACGCCGGAATCCCTCGCCGAATCTGCGTGATACCGAGGTGACTCGCTAATACGTCTCCGTCGTATCTATAATTTTTTATTGTTCCATGCCAATATTATACAACTTTCATATACTTTTGGCAACTTTTTATACCTTTTTTGGGACTAACATATTGATCCAGTGCCCAGTGCCAGTTCCTGTTTGTTGCATGTTTTATGTTTCCCAGAAACCCCATATCAAACGGAATCCAAACGGAATAAAAACGGATGGAGAATATTTTTGGAATATTTGGGAAATATGGGAGGAGGAATCAACGCGAGACGGTGCCCGAGGTGGCCACGAGGCAGGGGGCGCGCCCCTAAACCTCGTGGGCCCCTCGTAAGGCGGTTGCTGCTCTTCTTTGGCCGCAAGAAAGCTAATTTTCAGAAAAAAAAATCTTGGTGAAGGTTTCAATCCAATCGGAGTTACTGATCTCCGGATATATAAGAAACGGCGAAAGGGCAGAATACCAGAACGCAGAAACAGAGAGAGACAGAGAGACAGATCCAATCTCGGAGGGGCTCTCGCCCCTCCCATGCCATGGAGGCCAAGGACAAGAGGGGAAACCCTTCTCCCATCTAGGGAGGATGTCAAGGAAGAAGAAGAAGAAGGGGGCCCCTCTCCCTCTCTCTTCCGGTGGCGCTGGAACGCTGCCGTGGCCACCATCATCATCACTGCGATCTTCACCAACACCTCCGCCATCTTCACCAACATCTCCATCACCTTCCCCCCTCTATCTATAGCGGTCCACTCTCTCGCAACCTGCTGTACCCTCTACTTGAACATGGTGCTTTATGCTTCATATTATTATCCATGTTGGTAATCGTAGCATAATTTAAATTTTTCCTACGCTCACCAAGATGCATCTATGGAGTGTACTAGCAACGAGGGGAAGAGAGTGCATCTACATACCCTTGTAGATCGCGAGCGGAAGCGTTCCAATGAACGTGGATGACGGAGTCGTACTCGCCGTGATCCAAATCACCGATGACCGAGTGCCGAACGGACGGCACCTCCGCGTTCAACACACGTACGGTGCAGCGACGTCTCCTCCTTGATCCAGCAAGGGGGAAGGAGAGGTTGATGGAGATCCAACAGCACGACGGCGTGGTGGTGGATGTAGCGGGTCTCCGGCAGGGCTTCGCCGAGCTTCTGCGAGAGAGAGAGAGGTGTTGCAGGGGAGGAGGGAGGCGCCCAAGGCTGTAGGTTGCTGCCCTCCCTCCCCCCCTTTATATAGGCCCCCTGGGGGGGCGCCGGCCCTGGAGATGAGATCCAAAGGGGGGGGCGGCGGCCAAGTGGGGGGGAAGGGGTGCCTTGCCCCCCAAGGCAAGGGGGAAGCTCCCCCCTAGGGTTCCCAACCCTAGGCGCATGGGGGGAGGCCCAAGGGGGGCGCCCCAGCCCACTAAGGGCTGGTTCCCTTCCACTTTCAGCCCACGGGGTCCTCCGGGACAGGTGGCCCCACCCGATGGACCCCCGGGACCCTTCCGGTGGTCCCGGTACAATACCGGTAACCCCCAAAACTTTCCCGGTGGCCGAAACTTGACTTCCTATATATAATTCTTCACCTCCGGACCATTCCGGAACCTCTCGTGACATCCGGGATCTCATCCGGGACTCCGAACAACTTTCGGGTTTCCGCATACATATATCTCTACAACCCTAGCGTCACCGAACCTTAAGTGTGTAGACCCTACGGGTTCGGGAGACATGCAGACATGACCGAGACGCCTCTCCGGTCAATAACCAACAGCGGGATCTGGATACCCATGTTGGCTCCCACATGTTCCACGATGATCTCATCGGATGAACCACGGTGTCGAGGATTCAATCAATCCCGTATGCAATTCCCTTTGTCAATCGGTATGTTACTTGCCCGAGATTCGATCGTCGGTATCCCAATACCTAGTTCAATCTCGTTACCGGCAAGTCTCTTTACTCGTACCGCAATGCATGATCCCGTGACAAACCCCTTAGTCACATTGAGCTCATTATGATGATGCATTACCTAGTGGGCCCAGAGATACCTCTCCGTCACACGGAGTGACAAATCCCAGTCTCGATCCGTGCCAACCCAACAGACACTTTCGGAGATACCCGTAGTGCACCTTTATAGTTACCCAGTTACGTTGTGACGTTTGGCACACCCAAAGCACTCCTACGGTATCCGGGAGTTGCACGATCTCATGGTCTAAGGAAAAGATACTTGACATTGGAAAAGCTCTAGCAAACGAAACTACACGATCTTTTATGCTATGCTTAGGATTGGGTCTTGTCCATCACATCATTCTCCTAATGATGTGATCCCGTTATCAATGACATCCAATGTCCATAGTCAGGAAACCATGACTATCTGTTGATCAACGAGCTAGTCAACTAGAGGCTTACTAGGGACACGTTGTGGTCTATGCATTCACACATGTATTACGATTTCCGGACAATACAATTATAGCATGAATAATAGACGATTATCATGAACAAAGAAATATAATAATAACCATTTATTATTGCCTCTAGGGCATATTTCCAACAATCCAATGATGTGTTGCCATCCTATGATGTCTGAGTAGATTTTCGTTGTCCTATCGGTGGTTGATGAATTGCTATGATTGATTTAATTTGCTTGTGGTTATGTTGTTGTCCTTTGGTGCCCATCATATGAGCGCGCGCGTGGATCACACCATAGGGTTAGTTGTATGTTGATAGGACTATGTATTGGAGGGCAAGAGTGACAGAAGCTTCTACCTAGCATAGAAATTGATGCATACGGGGTTGAAGGGGGACCAATATATCTTAATGCTATGGTTGGGTTTTACCTTAATGAACGTTAGTAGTTGCGGACGCTTGCTAATAGTTCCAATCATAAGTGCATAGAATTCCAAGTCAGGGATGACATGCTAGCAGTGGCCTCTCCCACATAAAACTTGCTATCGGTCTAGTAAAGTAGTCAATTGCTTAGGGACAATTTCGCAATTCCTACCACCACTTTTCCACACTCGCTATACTAACTTTATTGTGTCTTTATCTAAACAGCCCCTACTTTTTATTTACGCGCTCTTTATTATCTTGCAAACCTATCCAACAACACCTACAAAGTACTTCTAGTTTCATACTTGTTCTAGGTAAAGCGAACGTTAAGCGTGCGTAGAGTTGTATTTTTGGTCAATAGAACTTGAGGGAATATTTGTTCTACCTTTAGCTCCTCGTTGGGTTCTACACTCTTACTTATCGAAAGAGGCTACAATTGATCCCTTATACTTGTGGGTTATCAAGACCTTTTTCTGGCGCCGTTGCCTGGGAGCAATAGCGTGGGGTGAATATTCTCGTGTGTCCTTGTTTGCTTTATCTCTAAGTACTTTTTATTTGCTGTTCTTAGTTGTTCTCTATCTTTAGCTATGGATATGGAACACGAAATACCAAAAAAATTAGGTGTACTTGCTACTCATGGAGATGGGGAACCTCCTAAAACCCTCGATGCTCGTTATGTGACAGATATTATGTACTACTTTGATAATCCTGAGAAAACCCCATTCAATCTAGTAATGGGAGACACATTGGATCAACATGAATACTTTAGGGATTATCGCTTGACTCAAAAAGGGAAACTATTATGGGATCAAATTTATATATTGAAGTGGTATGCTAGGCAACTATGCTTGAGATATGATTATACTTGTTGCTCTAGGATGAAGGCTCCACACCTTCCCTTTTCATGCAAATTTAATGATAATGTAACCTTGGCTTCTTATGCTAGAGGTATATATGATTACTATGATGTGAAATGAATAGAAGAATTTGTTGCTTTTAAGGGTGCATGTGAAATTGAATCTTTGTTTAAAGAGTTTGAAGATTTTGATGATTCAGTTTATAGACCTGGAAATTGAGCTATTCTTAAATATTGCTATGAGAATTATGAATACAATGTCGATATTGATGCGTTTATTGAGAAAGTCTCCGCTGTCCAAGAAGAGACTAATATTTTGCAGGAGCCTATGGAAGAAGAGATTAATGAAATTGTGAGCTCATTGGATGAAAAAATGAGGAGGAGAGCGAAGAACAAAAGGAGGAAGAGCGGATTGATCACCCGTGCCCACCTTCTACTGAGAGTAACTCTTCAACTCATACATTGTTTAATTTCCCTTCGTGCTTACCGAAGTATGAATGCTATGATAATTGTTATGATCCCGTTGATTCTTTTGAAATATCCCTTTTTGATGATGCTTGCTATGCTTGTGGCCAAGATGCCAATATGAATTATGCTTATAGAGATGAACTTGCTATAGTTCCTTATGTTAAACATGAAATTGTTGCTATTGCACCCACGCATGATAGTCCTATTATCTTTTTGAATTCTCCCGACTACACTATATCGGAGAAGTTTGCCCTTATCACTACAAAAAAATACACTTACGTGATGATACGTGTTTGTCACAGTAGGTCGCGTTTTTTGTCATGCATGTACATCCATGACGATTTTATGACAGAATCAAGATAGTCATACCTGTGCTGTCATAGAAGTGTTCCATGACATTACCAAAATTATCATCACGGAAGGTTCCACTTCCATGACGATAAATCGTGCGTCACAGAAGTGCTTTCGTCAAGGGTGACCGACACGTGGCATCCACCGTAACGGAACGCCGTTAAGCTATCGGGTCGGGTTTTGGATCCGATAACCCGTTAACAGCCCCGACCAATGGGAAATTTCCACGTGTAAAATTCTTATTGGCCGGACGAACCACGTGTCAGCTCGTCAGTGGGTCAGATAGGCGCCTATGATATGTCGACACGTGCCACGGCCCACCACTGGCCCATTTAGCTTACAAAGTCGTCCCGTTTGACTTGGTCAAAAGTTAACGGGCTGGCCCATGAAAAGCCTGTTAACGGTCTCTTCGCAAATAGCCCATTTTACGGCCCGTTAACTCACGGCCCGTTAGGCCCTAAAGGAAATCGGCCCAACAACGTCATGTGGGCCGTCGAATATAACACCAGCCCATTTCACTTTCGGCCCATGTATGGCCCACGACGTCTTTCGGCCCATATGAGGCCTTCGTATCTTTCGGCCCTTTACAGGCCCACGGTGACTCTAGCCCATAATGAACAGTAATTTTCTTTATACCCGTTAACGACCCGTGATTTACATGGGCCGTTTCCAACCCGTGTTAGCTTTCGGCCTATTGACGGCCCATACGTTCTTGGGCTCCTTTTCGGCCCTCGATTACTTCCGGCCCGTTACTAGCATGTTCCCCTAATGGGCCAAATTCGGCCCATGGCAAGAGTCGGCCCGTTGCTGGCCTGTTGCCCTAATGGGCCAAATTCGGCCCATGGCAAGAGTCGGCCCGTTACTGTCCTGTTACCCTAATGGGCCAAATTCGGCCCATGGCAAGAGTCGGCCCGTTTCTGGCCTGTTAACCCGTTGCGCCGTTTCCAGCCCGTCCTATATTCTGGCTGTAACATCCCAAATTTTGCAATGTTATATTAATTAAATAAGTTTTATTGTTGTGTGATTGATTGAGTGAAATTGGGTGGAATATGAAACTTTTTGAAAGTTGAATGAGAGGGAATAAAAGGACTTTCCCAAACTTTCTTCTTTGCATTTGATCTCCATGAATTCAAATCCATTTCATCACAAAACCCCTAGAGTGAAGATGATATGACTTCTTCCATTTAATTAAATGAAAAGGGATTTGAATTTCATTTGGAAATATTTCAAATTCAGAAACTTTATGCAACTCAATGATTTTCATGAGAGAAGATAAAATGACTTCTTCAAATTATAAGAAATATAGGTTGGAAGTTAAAAGAATCAAATTGAAAGTCATTTGGAAGTATTTTGAAACCCACCTTCAATTTAGGAGTTATTTGCCTTTTTTCAAATTATTTTTCTCCTAAAACTAAATAGACGGAAATAAGGGTAAAATGATTCCCTTCAATGGAAAATTTAGAGAATTGTTTTTTGAAATAATTTTGGTATTTTAAAAATGATTTTTATTGGGTTTTATTGCAATAGCAGCACTGTTTGACATTTGTGAATTTTTGTGGATTTAATTTGAACTTGGAAAATAGTTCATGTTGTGGAAAATATTTTTCTGAAAATTTTGACATATTATATGACTATATGTAATTTGTTTTTTATTTTGTTTCTTTCTTTTTGTTGTCTGTTCTTATAAAAAACCAGCGTAGGCCGGCGCTAGCCGCCAGGCCCAGCCGTCGCTCCCGAACCGCGGGCCACCTCCACTTGGGCCCCTCTCCAACGCCAAAGCACTATCGCTCGGACGACCGAACCCCTCTCGCTCTCGCTCGCCTCTCTCTCTCTCACTGACAGCGGGGCCCGCGTCGTCTTCTTCCTCCGCAAGCCCCGCCCGAGCCAGATCGCACCGGCCACGCCGCCGAATCCCGTGATCCTCGGGATCCTCTCCCCGACTCAACCCCTCCTCCAAGAATCGCCCCCCTATATATACTCTCCCCCTCGACCCGTTCCACTCTTTTCCCCGCACCAAGAACCTCCGCTGCCTCCCCGATTTCTCGCCGGATCCGAGCGCCACCGCCGCACCGTTGTTGCCTTACCTCACCATCCCGACCACCTAGCCGCCACTTGAGATCACCACCTTAACCCCCTCGCTCGTCCGCACCTCCCCGTGCGCTCGCGCGAGCCTGAAACCCACCGGAGCGCCACCACCGCCGACGCCCGAACGCCACCGCCGCCTCAACCTCGCCGGCGACCACCACCGTTGTAAGCTCCGACGACCCTCCCCGCCGTTAGATCTTCATTATACGACCTAGATTAGATGCAAACGAATAGGTAGGTTTTATGTATTAGATCGGTTTTTATGCGGTTTTATTTACGGTTTAGATTGGTTCAGATCGAACCGGGCCTCCTCCGGTTTTCTGCTTTAGCCGCACAGTCACGGTTTTGTTAAGTTACGACCGAGCGTTGTTTACTTTAGAGCGCCCACTGCTTAGGCCCAATTGCAGCCCGACGCGTAGCTCCTGCCCGTTTGTTTTTAGTTTATTTTAGTTTCTGTTTTAAAAACAGAAATAGTTTCTGTCTTAGATTGTTAATAACTTTTATGTTTTAGATCCAAATTGAGTGATTCTTTTTGCATTGTGTCACAAATTTGTTGAAGTTTCTGTTTGTGCCATTAGGCTTCAAATTTGAGTAGTTTAAAATTGAATCTGATGAAATTTGTTCAAATTAGTAATTTGGCCATAACTTGAGCTTTATAAAATATTTTTGATTGATTCTTTTTGCTCCTGGTCACTAGGACCTTTATCTATCCAGTAGTGTTGAGTATTTTATTTTTAGTTTATTTTAAAATTAGGTTTTTATCAAAACAGTATGGTTTTAGTTATAGTTTTGTTTTAGACTTTTCTTTATAGTTTAATATTTTTTTATTTTTTTCACTTTTGACAAACTCTTAGTTTTGTTTTGTTGGTCAACAAAACAAAAATTTATATTATTTTAAAATTTTATTTTATTTAGTTTTCGTATGAAAACTTGTTTAGGTCATAGTTAGTGTTTCATAAAAGCTTTTTATTTGTTTCCTTTTACAAATAAAATTTTATGAAAAATACTTTCTGTTAACTTAGTTGTTTTATTTTTTTTATTTTTGTTAACTTATTAGTTTAGTGTTTTATTTGTTGTTAAGTTTTACTTAGGACATCTATTTTGTGTTATGTCTTAGAGTTTTCTTTAGTAGTTTCGTGGTGTAGTTTTCCTTTGTTTTTATTTGGTGTCCCTTGTTGATTTGCATTTTATTTGTTGGTTTTATTATGAGTGTTAGAATTGCTTGCTAGTATGCTTGCTTATATGAATGTTATGTTTGACTATATAGATTTTCAACGGAGTGACGAATAGTTCTACCTGAGAGCGTTATTATCTTCATCAAGTATTACCAGGCAAGTTCACTTTGACCACGTTTTTCATACCTATGTTTTTATTGCATCTAGTGTCATCTTCGCAACAATCCCTCTAGTAGTGATATTGAATCCTTGTAGTTGAGTAGTATGCATGAGGTAGGAACCCATCACCCTGTTACCAAGCCCGGGACGTTATTTATTTTAATGCTACGCTATAGTGGACGGGGTTGGTATGAGTGCTCGGGAGTGGTGTGAGAATGGAGGACTCTACGTCAATGACGACAACTCCATGATGGCATCTGCAAGGACTGTATCTTCAAGGCCTCAAGACTTCAAGACTCGAGACAATAATTCAATACACACTACTGGGTGAAGGACGGTTGACGGGCACCCTGGAGAAACCGGTGGATGGCCGGGATGCATGGAGAAGCGCCATGACATCTTGCGGAAAGCTTCACCCAGACTCAAAGAGACGGAAGAATACTTCATGCCCGGAAGCTTACCTGTGCAACCGCAAGTCACTATGGGCTCTGGCTTGGTTGACCTTAGTTGTGACTCTGGCTAGGACGGTGCTAGCAGATGTAGAACTACGGTAGGATTGGATGAGCACCGGACAGTGGTCAGGGGAACTCTTCGGAAGACCATGTTTCGGTCGTCTTGTTCTCAAACACCCTGAAGTGCGAGAACGTAAAAGAGGGATCGAATCTTGCGGGTAAAGTGTACAAACCTCTGCAGAGGGTTAAAACCTAATCGATTAGCCGTGTCCCCGGTTACGGACAATTTGAGCCTCTGGACTTGGATCTATCTCGGAACTCTCAACAGCGGACTGATAATATAATTGTGGGCAACTTATGATGATTTGGGGCTATGAGACATCGGTTGGCGGAACCATGTCATGATAGAAAACTCCGTAGTACAGACTCCGGTTAATTCCTTTGATGTAGGGAAAATAAAACCAGCTTTTACGCAAACAAAACTCAGATATAGAGCCACAAAGCCATATTGCATATAGTATAGTTTTATCATCTGTTTTCTCATGTTGTGATCTTGCCGGTACATTCAATGTACTGACCTACACGGCTGCAACGTATCATGTTGCAGGATTTTCTTCGACGAGTAAGAGTTACGATACAGGGTTACGGTCTACACTCAACTTGCCGATGGCGTTGATGGGACTCCACCCCCGTTTCATTGTTTCTGCTGAGTATTATGAGGTATATATCAGTTTTACGTTATTTATACATGTGATTGCACTTTGATATATACATTGATGTACTGTGTGTGCCAGCATACTGATCCAGGGATGGCACAGATACACAGAGGCTTGACCGTGGTCGGGTCACTACACTGGCCCATTAACGACCCGTTATGCCTGTGACAGAATTAAGCCTTTGCTGTCCTACGGCCTGTTAATGGCCTGTTACCGTGCTGGGATGATACCAATTACGCCCGATTACGGCCCATGTAGACCCATTTATCCGATGGCCCGAGGCCCACCGATTACAGGCCCATTTATCGACGGCCCGTAGGAGACCCATGGATCCTACGGCCCGTATATGGCCCATGGTAGTTGCGGCCACTAGCAAACCAGGGAAAAACAAGACTAGGAAATAAATAAGGCTGAAACTAACGCTAGGCTATTAAGGCGATTGCATAGATTACATCCACTCAACATCAAAGATCGCCACCAGTGCAAATATAGGGAACACCCTACACTATACAAAAATGGCTTGCTGTTTTCTTCAGCCGGTGGCTGCACGTTAAGAATAAATTTTGTATCGCACCAAAACAAATTACAACTATATAACAAAAGGAAGGTTGGCATAAAACTTAACAGTCTAGTAGATAAATGCACCACCAGAAGTTCAGAAGCTCAGTTCATTTGACCTGACTGTTACGTTTTCGTGTTGTATTGTCCGATGGAGCACCATAACCCTCGCCTTCATTTCCCCTAGGCTCCTGAACAACATAGCAAATGTCTGATAGTCTGGTTTCAAAACCATGCATATCTTGACGACATTGAGCAATGTTTCTCCTTGTTTCACAAAGGGTCTGTGTTAGGGAATGGACTTGTGTCTGGAGCGCATATACAACATTGCTTTGAGCTTGCATATCTTGATCATGAGGCAGTTTGGACGATATTGCCTTAACAACCAACCCAGTATTACGCAGGAACGTGCTTTTGGCACTGTTAGTGGACAGGTACTGACCCACTGCAGCAAGAGCTGACATTGCGGTTATAGTTGCCTCACCACCTTCAGAAGGTGGCGGTTCAACCATTTTTTCCATAGCTCGCTGAAAAGTTGAGGTTTTACATTAGTAGTACCAGAATAGAAGATATTAAGGAGGCAACAAAACCAAACAAAATATCTTTGGTCTATATACAGAACTTATTCTGGTGAACCCATGTAAAATATTAGTTGTATTTTATTGCAAAGTACATAATAAAATCAGGTTCCAAGCATATGACCATGTACCATCTCTAATGTATTGTCTATTTCTTCACATTGTATTGAGGGCTAAGGATAAAGAGACGAAGTTTATAATACGGTATAGTATGACATCATTCATATCACAAAACAACTGAGAACAGACAAACAGGCAATTGTAATGTTGTGTGGGCAAGTCCAGCACGGAACTAGATTACGAGTCAAGATGAAAGGAACATCACTCCTCTCTTTTAAACCTTGTAAGGTGCAATGATACGCTAAGACAATTGTGTATAAAATTGAAAAGAGTAATAGACATTGGCTGCAAACCATGCAGTTCAAGGCACAAGTCAGAGTAAGTAGTAGTTAAAAGGCATGAGGATTAAGGACTTACAACAACGGCTTTGACTGGTGTAGTCATGCCCTTCTTCTTGCTGGTGTGACAGTCCTTGAAGATTTCGACAGCATTTGGTTCAGGTACTTTTTGGTCCTTGGGGGCTTTCCTCTGCATTTCGAACAAGTCAATATAGATCTGATAATATGGTACAGCGAAAAGAGTGAAACAGCAGCTAATTACAAGAGCCTCACAGTGTGCAATATAGGTACGAGATCCTGTCGTCTGTTGGAATTTCACTTTCGTACGGTTGGCCTTGTTCTTTGAACAGTTCACCTACAAGAAGATAGATTTGTGTGGCACATGCGTAAATAGGACTTCAACATGTGATCTGATCACATATATATAATGTACCTGATACTTCGGATCAGACCAGTGTTTAACAAGGCCCCTCCAGTCTTCATCCGATATATTTTCCACTGGAGATGTTTGGGAAAGTTCACTGTTAGCCTTGCCTTCAAAGTGAGTTTTCCTCAAGTTATACCGATACTGTCGCAGAGCAGACTTGAAAACATGGGTGCAAGCTTGTCTGGTTGCATCATCTTGGCTATCCAACTTGAACCTCATCTGTTGAAAATTATGGGAGTCTCATTATCAGCAACCTAGAAAGTATGGGACAGAGCAAGACGATATTACTAGTTTCCATACATAACCATACTTACAGATAAATGGTCGAGGAAGGTGTTGAACTGGGTTTCGTCTTTGTCATTCCTGTACTGAATCCATGTTGGGAGGATACGTACATGACACCTAACGACAACCGCTGCCTCTGATACTAACTTGGCTGACTCTGTAGCATCACGTGGCCTTTTTAAACCTGCCTCAAAACGGATCTCCATTCCTCCTCTAGATTTAGTTAACCTATCGAGCATTATCCCTGATGTTTGTTTCCTCTTGCGCCTAGGTGCTAGTCCAACAAAGAACATAGGAAGTGTTAGTGTACATCAAACTGTGAGACTACATATAAAGAAGCATGCAACTGTAACTTGACTCCAGCAACTACCTTCTTGCTGTTGAAGCTCACAAGGTTCATCTGATATTGCCAACTCGTCTTGTGTCAAGAGCTTGGGAAGTAGTGTCAGGTGGCAAGGGAGCTTGGGAACGTGCTGCTAGCTCAGTTGACGTACAAGTAAGTCGTGCAGCTGGTAGTACTGTGGTAGGTGTTGCAAGAACTAGGGTTGTCTCTGCTTGTTTGGTGGCAGCTATTTGTTTCTGTTTGGCTTTTTTTGCAACTCGTGTAGCATGGGATGCCGTGTTTGTAGAATTTTCTGCTGGACTTTGACCTTCTATTGCACCATCAGTACCAGCAGAATCTGCAGGATTCATCCGCTTCTCATTCCCTTCCATTCTGTGTTTCTTCCTCTTTCTCTGTGCCATGTTAAGTCAAGCTGACAAGAAAAACGAATAACAATTTAGTTCTTCAGAACAAATTGATGCGTGATGCAGACGAACTGCTTTGATGTTAGACAACCACATGATAGGAGGATGTAATATGTATGAAAAACAGGACGGAAGAGATAACCAGAACTATGATGTGTAAACTAAGAAGAAGACATTTCACCAAATTAGAAGCAATGCAATGGAAGGTAGACACCATATGAAAGATGCTACAAATATCGCTCTGCCAAGTTAACAGTGTCTCATCATAAATGGCGTTTAAACAAATGTGAAGCAGTACAAGAAATAAATCATATGCAAGATGCAAACAACATCACACTACCATGTTAGAGGTCTCTCATCATTAGTGCCATTGCATATTCACAGCTTATGATGTGTAAACTAAGGAGAAGGCATTTCAACAAATTAGAAGCAATGAAAGCTAGACAACATATGAAAGATGCAACAAATATCACTCTACCAAGTTAAAACTGTCTCGTCATAAGTGCCATTTCAACAAATTAGTAGTACAAGCTAGAGAAGAATGTGAGATGTAACCTATATCACACTCCGAAGTTAAACGTGTCTTATGATAAGTGATTGTTGCAGGTTACACAACAGTAGTAATTTGATGTAAGAACATGGTGTGATAGACAGATATTGTATGTTCTAGAAACAAGAACATGTGTCTTATTCAAGTATAATGTGTAAAGTAAGCAGATGGAATTCAACAAAATTAGAAGCAATACAAGCTAGACATCACACATAACATGCAACCACATATAACAGTGCCAAGTTAGAGGGAGCACCGGTGATGCTGCACTAGGGGAGACATGCTCATCATAAACACAACTTTGTTGAGTGTCTATGCATGTGTTGTCTTGGAAATCATCTTGGGGGTGTGGAGGAGTAGAAACTGTAGAGGCCCTCCGTTCGGAAGGAGCACCTTTATCCGCTGCCTTGCTAACTTCCTTCCGCTTTATTGATTTTGAATTGTCAAGTAAAACCGACAAGAAAAAGCAATGAAATTATCTCTTCAGAACTCATTCATGCATGATACTGACAATCACTACTTTGATGTAAGGGAAACACATGATACCAGGATGGAATATGTACGAAAAACAGGACGGCATGGCATGTTCACAATTGTTTGTGTAAACTAAGCAGAAACCATTCTAGCAAATAAGAAGCAATGCAAGCTAGACACCACATGAAAGATGCAACCAATATGACTCTGCCAAGTTAAAAGCATCCCATCATAAATGGAATTTCAACAAATTAGAAGCAGCGCATGCTATAAATCATATGAAAGATGCAACTAATATCACACTGCATATACTAAAGGTGTCTCGTCATGTTGATTGATGCGGGATACAAAAAAACAATAGTTTTATGTAAGGACATGCTTAATAGACAGATGTACTATGTACTAAATACAGGAAGGCATGTCACATTAACAGGTATAATGTATAAGCTAAGAAGACTAGCACATGTAGTTTAACTAGATTGGAAGAATTACAATCTAGACACCATATGCAACATGCAACCACATATCACGCTGCCAAGTTAGAGCAAGCACCTGCGATGCTAGTGTAGGGGAAATGCTATAATCAACTACAGAGCTACGTTCACTATCTTCATCTAGCATTTCTGTTTCTTGAGAATCATGTCGGGAGGCTGACGCTGCATTCTTTAAATGAGGAGTAGTCCCCTTGCCTGCCTGCCTCATCATAAGTGATTGATGAGGGATACACAAGAACATTAGTTTGATGTAAGAACATGGTTAATACACAGATGTACTAGTATGTACCAAAAACAGAAAGGCATGTCATATTCAAAGGTATAATGTGTAAGCTAAGCAGATGCAATTTAACCAAATTGGAAGCAATACAAGCTAGACATCTGGCTGGAGTGGTGAGCATGATCATCTAGGACCTGAGAGCCTGGTGGGAGGCGGGCTGCTTCGCCACCATCGCAACTTTTTAGTTGGCTTCCAGGTGATGCCTATCTTTGCTGGGCTTGTCACTGGCTCGGCCAGTGCCCTGACTAGCTATTTGTCTTCTGGTGCTCACGGGATGGTGGTTCATGTAAAAAATATCTTTCCTTATCTTACCGACTTTGGCCTTTCGAATACAAGCTAGACACCATATGGAACATGCAACCACATATGACACCGCGAAGTTAAAGCAAGCACCTGGGATGGTGGTTCATTGCGAGCGAGGTCATCAACTCCAGAGCTACGTTTACCGTCTCCATCTGCTGACACTGCACCCTTTATAGCGCTGTAACGTGTCTTGCCTACCCGCATACGAAGCTAGAGCGACTTCTCTCTTTTCTTTTTGGCTTCTCTCATGGCAGCAGAGTCTGAAATACCCTTGCATAAAAACACAATAGTGAGAGTAAGGGTGAAGTGTGTGCAGAACTAGTGCACTGTAAAAGTAGCAGATAGCAGGTGGCTGAAAAATAAATGACAGGAGACATATGATAGCTCTACAACATTGCATGGCAAACAAAATTAGATTCTACTCCGTATGATTTTGTAATATATGAGCACAGGAAATGCAGGTACTCCTCCAGCACACCACCACATGTGGTCATATCTAAGATAACAGTCGACTGAAAATAAATAGGTCAGTCGTTTTTTTAATGAACCATCCGATCTATAAGGAACGGGCAGATGGCCTTCGTCTACCTCCCGCCAGTCACTGTTGAAGATCTTTCTCGAACTGCCAGCGACCACCGGCCCAGACCCCTGCCTCCGCCGCCCCACCCTCCCGTCGACCTCACACCACCGCCGTGCTTGGCAGCGCCCCCAGGCCATCCCTTTAATCCCGGCCGACCTCCAGATCGGACGCCGGTAGCTCTAGGCTGCACACGCCCCTAAGATAAACACCAAGGCGCTGCTTCCCCGGCGTAATAGGCGTACTAGCGCCTGTTACGCCGGGGAATGCTTCCGTTAATTGGGAATCAACTGGCCAAAAATTGAAATTCAGGGGGGCGACAGACCTCTAGCTAAGGTGAAATAGTATATGAGGAGAAACCTTGTGCATCGCGAGTTACTAGGAACATCTAGTATCAAGAAGAAGCGGTCAACTAGTGTCTTCTGTGGGATGAATACCGTGCAAGCAGAGACGTAAGATTTGCATGAATAAGGGAAGAGGAGTACCTTTTTCGGTTGCCGGTGTGGTCACCTCCACATGTCGCGTCGATCTTCTTCTTTTTACTGAGGAAACCGATGTTCTGGAGGGTGCAGGCTTGGACGAACCCATGGCCAAATTGTTGACTGTGTTGCCGTGGTCGTATGTCGGCGGAGGGGAAGCAGATCCGAGGCGGCGAAGGACGGCGTAGCAGGAACAGCTCCGGTGCGGTGGAGGGTGGCGAAGTTGGAGCGGCAGCGGTGAGGCGCAGGACAGCGTGGTTGAACTGGCTCGGGTACGGACGGCTCGGCCTCGGCTTCAACTACTAGCCGTGGAGGGCGTTGCGGTTGAGGTTGCGGTGGACGACGACGTCGGGGTATCGGCTCCGGCGTGATGGAGGAGGGCGGCGGTTGATGGGTGGGATGGGGTGGCGGACGGAGGACGCCGGGGTTTCGCGGCTGGTGGAGAGGTAGTTTTGGCACCCACGGAGTACGAATGGGGAATTGGACGGGTGGGGGGAACCATGTTTCGGTCTGGGACGCGCTTGTTTTTGGCTTTTTTGAACAGAAGATGGGACGCGCTTGTTTGAAATTTGGGGAAAGTACTAACTTTGCCCCCCTCTTAAATTTCGGACCTACTGCGGGTCGGGGGTAGGATGGTAATCCCAGGTGTCCCAAATAGTGGGCGGGAGCGATTTCGGCGGCGCGCATGTGTGCTTAGGAGGCCATTGTGTATGAATGTTTTTCGGATGCGGTTGTGTGGCGTCTAGATGAAGCTACAAACCTACCCCGGTTTAGACCTGTGGACGTCGGGCCAGTAGGTTTCACGGGTCGGAGTTATTAGAAAAGTAATTTCCTTGTACTACCAAACATTGGTCTCACGCGGTTTCGGGCGAGTAGAGGCTCTTTTGGCGCTTCGTTCAAAATTTTGAAACACAAGCATTCACGTTTAGAGTACTCTTGAACTATGAGGATTGACCTAAATAGACAACGTTATATTTGACCTTGTATGTTTGAAAACCTCATTAAATTATCCGCTTCTTTTTGAAATTTTGACACTTGAAAATCCTATAACTACGATTATTTTGGAATGGAGGAGCTAAATTTGAATCTATTTTGTACACGACTACATATGCTATTATGTACAAAATCAGAGCAAAGATTGGTGCCCCCATAATTTAGGTATGGTTTACAAATGCCATGATATCAAATTCAAATAATTGAATGGACTTCATGTTGAATTCAATTTTTTTAAACCACCTTAAGTTGAATTCAAATGTATGCTAGTTCATAGGTAGCTATTTATAATGTCCATTGTGTAACTTTCGTATGTATAATGTGCTTTACACACACAACATGAACTATACTCACGTTTATATTCGATTGCTAAAGCGATGCATTGTCTGGAGTTCAAAATACTAACTATGTGGATCAATTGTGTCGAATAATAACATAGACATGCTCAAATTCGATAGAATCTAGATGTCTGATGGATCAATGGCCGCTCCTTACGCGAATTGCAAATATCATGATCCCATCCTAATATTTGGATACAATTTATATCTTTAACCAATGTATAGAGCAGTCTTTTACGTGTAGTTTCACTTTCCATCGGTGGTCTCTCACACATGCTCACACACTCTCTCCCGTGGTGTCTTTCTCGCACACATGCTCTAGATATAACCCTCCCTCCCTCTCGTAACCATTTACAACTGTTTTCACTAACCTTTATCACAAGCACTCTTCCTCTCGCAAACATACACACGCACAATCCTCATCGACCCTTTCTATATACATGGACCTGCCTACGTGTCTCATGTACGCACATTATCTTTACGCCTGTCTCTCACGCATTGTCTCACACCTCTCTTCCTAATCGACGAGTATGATTCTAGCAGAGAATTCTGTAGGATGCCCCTTAAAGTTAGGTTGGATGAATAGTAATATCAGAGATAAAGGGGTTACCTTAGTCCGAGAACCTAGGGTTACAAATCCTAGCCGGCTTTGTCAGTGGACACAAAGTCCTTCACAATTCTGCTATCTTTGTCTTGTACGACTAGTCATCCATGGGTCTTCCTAAATGCGTCACGGGCCGACCAATGTGGCGCAGGACGGACACCCTCTGCCCCCACGTCTCATTATCTTCTCACACCCACACATACCAACACAAACACCACACACACAGAAAATTTCTCCTGGTGCCTCTATTCCCTCCCCCCTTGCATATACACACTCAAGGGAATGGAATCTCTTGTCATGGTGTCATATTCGTCTCTCTCTCTAGACCACTCTCATTTCTCATGCTATCTCTCCCACGCCCCCCCGTCGGCCCCTCTATCCATGCCTCTCTCGAATACGTAATACACACACATACCTCTCTAGGCCCCGCCAAATGCATCAACTACACATTCACACATGTTACATCACGTACCCCATTGATCTAAAAAGCCCTCTCTTCACGTTTATTTCGCATACAACATTCCTTTTGAATAAAGTGTGGCCAAAAAATTATTTTAGAGTTTCTACATACATACAACATTACAAAGTTATATGGAGGAGTACGAACGCTAATTTGCATTGCATGGTGCCCACAATGATATTTATTCCGCACTGTGAATTTGTATATTTTTATACTATATACAAAGTTAGTCATAATAAAGAGAAACGAAGAGCATCTCTCTCTCCATCGCATACCCCCCTATACGCCCCTTTCACATATGCACACAAAACTATCTCTAGGTCATCTAAAAGTAAGCCCCCAGAAAATTCACGCATGTTTCATCTTTCTCTCGCGATATATGCAATGACGATCATTGTATTTGAAGCGAAAGCACGATACGTACATTGGACTTCAGAATCCACTCATTACGGTCACCATTTACGTTTAGTGGTTATTATACAGTCACGGGCTCACCGTACAACTCTATATTTGCTCATGACATGACTAGTTGACCAGTTAAACGCTCCACGTGGCACCTCTAGTGTTGCATCACATTATCTCACTACCATCGTGCCCACCTGTCGACTTGTATATACTCTACATCTACACTCTTATAAAATACATAAAATACACTCTTATAAAAAACAGAGTTGGTGATGATGGTGTGCCTGCCATCCTGCAATATAGGCCGTCCGATTTATATCTGACGGATAGGAAAGAAACTATGGCAATTTTGCAAAAAGGTACCCACACACCTCTCCACATTTGCAAATAAGGCCTTCCCTCGTTCATCCTTTTCTCCCACAAGATCTTGATCTTCCGTGCAACGCACGGGCATCTTGCTAGTACTCCTACAATATGTATATTATTGTGAAAGTTCATATACACCGGCCGAGATTAATGCAAACACGGCAGATTTTCATTACATTTCAAACTTTTATAGGACAGAAAAATAAAAGAAACCCGACCCTAAACCTATTCTACGGCAGTGACCGACGTCCTCCATCTGCGATCTCTATGTACGGGGGCGGGGTTCAAGACCCGTGAAGTGAAGGTGCGGTCTCCGGCGAGGAAGAGTAGAACACGGGATACGGACCGGCCAGTTGGCACACCATGCCCTACCACCTCCCATGCCCTACTCATCCTTGGAGGAGTCCCCGACCTCGGCGGTGCCGGACGTTGGACGGTGGCAAGTAGGACGTGTGAATAGTAGGCCGAGCAGCGAAGGTTCTGGTGTGAATAGTGGTTCCGGTGACGACCGGTCAATCGGTTTTGACTGTACATCGCTATTGTCGCGTTCGCGTTGCAGCCCGGCACGCTGGCCCTCCACGTCGCTCACCGAATGGAATGCGCTTCGTCTTGCGTTTTCGCTCGCTTGTGGGACTACAGTTGAGAGCAATCCGACGTCCCTCCCCCTCCCCCGCCCGCGTCATTTATTATACCACCACTCCCTCCGTTTTATGCGGAGTAAATAAAAACTGAGGGAGTATACTACGGATGAGGATCCCCTGACGTGGCCGAACCCATTGAGTAACTGACATGCGGGGCCTAGCAAGCATGGGGTCCGCCAGTAAGTGACCGAAAGGGAGGGTAAGGCAGGGATACCTACGTCAGAGGATCCACTTCCACTATACTACTTTGACCAAATGTTAGAGTAATAATATATGACATGCAACTTACACAAATGTTAGAGTAATAATATATGACATGCAACTTACACAAAGCATACAGGGTCTAATGCATTTTTTGAGGCTAACTTTGACCAAATGTTAGAGTAATAATATATGACATGCAACTTACACAAAGCATACGGTCAAATTCGTATGTGAAAGGAGTTTCCAATGATATAATTTTCACATTATACATCTCATGTACTATTAATCTTGTCAATAGTCAAATTCGAAACCATCTCGAGTACAAATCTAGGAGTACGTACGAATCTAACAATATTGATTGGGAGTTGTTGAATGTTGATACCTTTTTGATCAAAGTAGAGATACTTTGACTACACATAAAACTTATATGTAAACTAGAAAGGATAGGGGAGTATATTGTACGTTCAAAAACGAAACGAACATTGAATACCCTTTATATATGATTTGCGGATGCTATGATCACCGGTTCAAAATTTTGAATCTGCCTTAGGTATCACGTGCCCCCACTCGTTCCCTCTCGATTTCATCTCGGGGTCCGGAGATCTATTGAAAGAGGACTAGGGTGGGTACATGTGAATGATACTTGGCGGAATGTTCAAATGAGGCATGCGGGAGGATGGACTCGACTGGAGGGCGACATGATCGATGGAGAAGAGGGTTGGAGAGGAATGAGATATAAGCAAACGCCACATGATTATACTTGAACGGCTCAAATAAACAATAAGTTGTCTCGCTTGGCCTACATAGTGAAAGGCCTAATGCGCAACGCGGAGCACTGACGCTCGAATATGGCCGGGAAAACAGGGAAACCGACATGTGGGGCACACCCGTCGGGACGACGTAGCGCATACTAGTCCAATGGAGGAGCTGGCCCACGACCTCCTCGCCACCGACAACCGTTCATGTGGGTCGTTGGGGCCAACAACGGGGCGTAGCTCCAGCACCGCCTCTGGACACGGCGATCGCGGTGAGCGACACGCTCATATCGTCGCTAGACACGGTCAGTTTCAGTGTGCTGAGGGTGGCGTTAGTGCTGTGGCACGACCAACGGTATGTTTGGTTTGTGCCCAAGGTTGCCCCATCAAAGCATTGGGTAGCCAAAATTTTGGTTGAGGTATTGGTTGCCCATGATTTGGCCGACATTGGCAAGAAAAATGAACTAGAGTTGGCTAGAGTTCATTGGCATGCCAAAGAAATGGCAACCATCCAAACAAAGACCAATCTTTGGGTCATGACCAAAATTTTGGTTGAGGTATTGGTTGCCCATGATTTGGCCGACATTGGCAAGAAAAATGAACTAGAGTTCGCTAGAGTTCATTGGCATGCCAAAAAATGGCAACCATCCAAACAAAGACCAATCTTTGGGTCATGACCAAAATTTTGGTAAGGTGCACTTTGGCCACAATCCAAACACACCCCAACACCCGGCTCGTCGAGGATGCACGGGGCACCGTGACGCGTCCACGGAGTGGTGTAGCACGGCCAACTGCATCCTCTGGACCTGAGACCATGCCGGGTCGTCTTGCTTTTTCAATGACATGCGGGGATCGCATGTGAGTAAAGGGCATCTCCAACGTTGCCACGACCGCAGCTGACTACCCTGGCACACCAAAACCCTCGTCCCTCGCGCCGTCGCGCGGTGCGTTCCCAGCCGGCGCCAGCTGCCCGCATTCATGCCGTCCGTTCGTATGTCGTCGTTAAGAGGCTCGGTGCCCGAGGAACCAACTCTGGCGACTTAATGACGCACCCGGACGCTTGGCCTCACCGGAATGCGCTACTTAAAGCGGCAACGCCCAGCTAACCTCCACACCATAGCGCATCGTCCTCCTACCTGGCACCACATCCGCCATGACCGCAAGTGCGAACGCTCTGCGGGAGAGCTTGTCTTCGGGGATGAAGCTCGAGGTCGCCGCCCTCGCTCAAGTCGCCTCTCGCGATGCAATAGCGGTGTAGCCGGACGCGGACGCGACCGCACAAGCGGTGGCCACGCTGGCGGCCGACGACGGGAGCACCGTCAGCCATGCGTCCTACTTGCCGCTGTCCAACGTCCGGCACCGCCGAGGTCGGGGACTCCTCCAAGGATGAGTAGGGCATGGGAGGTGGCAGGGCATGGTGTGCCAACTGGCCGGTCCGTATCCCGTGTTCTACTCTTCCTCGTCGGAGACCGCACCTTCACTTCACGGGTCTTGAACCCCGCCCCCGTACATAGAGATCGCAGATGGAGGACGTCGGTCGCCGCCGTAGAATAGGTTTAGGGTCGGGTTTATTTTATTTTTCTGTCCTATAAAAGTTTGAAATGTAATGAAAATCTGCCGTGTTTGCATTAATCTCGGCCGGTGTATATGAACTTTCACAATAATATACATATTGTAGGAGTACTAGCAAGATGCCCGTGCGTTGCACGGAAGATCAAGATCTTGTGGGAGAAAAGGATGAACGAGGGAAAGCCCTGTCTGCAAATGTGGAGAGGAGTGCGGGTAAATTGTCATAGTTTCCTTCCTATCCATTAGATATAGATCGGACGGCCTATATTGCAGGATGACAGGCACACCATCATCACCAACTCTGCTTTTTATTGAACCGAGAAAAATCTAACATGCGAAGTAAAATAAACACATGGGGTCTATACATACACAAATTATCTTAGGCACTCCAATAGTACGTCCACTACACATTCACGCATTTCACATCTTTCTACATCTACGGGAACCTACGAAAGGGTTAACGTAAATTGCCTCTCTCTCTCCTCCCCTGATTTTCATGGTGGTGGGCCCCTCCCTCCCCCAATCTACAATCAACAGCTCACACGTTTCACATTACGTTAATTACGTAACTGGGATTACGTAGGTGTAGCATTACTCGTCCTAAAAAACCCAACTAAGCCAACCTCCAAGCATATCGCGCGGGAAAAGACCCGGCCGCGCCGTTTTAGTCGGGATTACCGGATTACTAGTAGTAGTATCGATGGATCGCGCGAAGCAACAAATTTTTTTTGAGGGGCGAAGCACCTA
Organism: Aegilops tauschii subsp. strangulata; assembly: GCF_002575655.3. Classification (NCBI taxonomy): domain Eukaryota; kingdom Viridiplantae; phylum Streptophyta; class Magnoliopsida; order Poales; family Poaceae; genus Aegilops; species Aegilops tauschii. The sequence goes on along the minus strand of NC_053039.3, from coordinate 118,365,020 downwards.
GTTTAAAAGGAAAAAAGGAGGTACACTCACAGCACTCCTGTCGCGGTCGCATTACACCCCACACACGTTCGGTCCTGCACATGGCTCACGCAAACAGAACGCGCTTCGGCTTGCCTCTTCACTGACACGTGGGACTGCACTTGGAGAAACCGACCATGCGCCAAACTCCCCCCGCCCACCGCGCGAAAATCCTCCCCCTGCCAAAGCCGCCCTCCCCGCCGCGCCGATACGTCGGCGCCGCGGTTCGGCGATCCTCTCGCTCCCACAGTACGCTCTCGTAGACTGTCGTCCTCTAGCCGCGCCGCCACCTCTGGCTACGTTCTTGTGGAGGCGCACGGCGGTCAGCGCCGCCACTGCTGGCGACGTTCCTGTGGAGACGCACGGCAGTCAGCTTCTCCCACGGTACGCGCATTCTAGACTGAGGCCTCGTTCATGTCGGTGTAGCTCTGAATGTTAGCTGATAGACGCTGTTAATCTCACTGTTTGCCGAAGTAGTTTACTGTCAATATGCTCTGCTTAAGAAGCTTCCTTGCCCTGTTCTGCACTCAATCTGCTTAGCTAAGATGGCATGCCAAGGCTGATTAATTGCTAAAATATCCTGCCATATATTTATTGTGACGTAGATTGCCATGGTCTAGTAGCCAATCTGTTAGGTGAAATAGCTCTACACCATTTTATACTCGATCTTTGTTGCTGCGATGGCCTTCGATAGTTCGATGGCTGTGTGCTCGGCCTCATTGACTGCTGAAACAGCCTGCCATAATTTGGCACTCAAATCTGTTTGCTGAATTAGCTTTACATATATTTCGTTACTTAGATCTGCTCGTCCAAATATCTTGCCATAGCTTTAGACATCGACCTAGGTATTTTTTTCTGGACTTCATAAAAAAGCATATATGTTTTCCTGTAATATCTAGTAGAAGAACTAATTTGTATGTCTAATAGATGGACATGACTTGGATAACTTATGCTCGAAGATTCTCCGCTGCATATGTCGAGGGGGTTGAAAACTTCATGAACTGTATCAGAGCTGAGTACGGTGGTCCGAAATCAGATGTGCTCTGCCCGTGTAGCAGTTGCATGAATTTAGTTACAAGACCCCAGTCAACTGTGCAAAATCATCTACACTTGTATGGGATGTCGGTCACATATACTAGGTGGGTTCATCATGGTGAAGCTGTGAACGTCAATTTTATTGACTACGTGGAAGCAGCAGATCACCATCTTGATCTGCCTGATGCTCAGGTGGAAGAGGAGGAGGAGGTGGTGGTGGCGGAGCCAGTGAGTTTGACCAACATTGAAACAATTCTACGAAATGCCCGTGCATTCCGTGAACTTTCACCTGCATAAGAAAAACGGTGGGCTCGCATGTTGGAACAATGCAACGTTGCTGTCACCCCAGGAAATAAGCTGTCAGTATTCTCAGCTATGGTCACCTTTCTTCAGGTGAAGACATCTGAGCGGATGCCCAACAAATCATTCGATGCGATGTTGGTTGCTTTTCGCAAATCTTTCCCAGATGCGTCTGAGCTGCCACACACCTACAGTAAAATGAAGAATTTCCTTCGTGCAGTTGGAATTGGATATGATATGATCCATGTTTGTAAGAATAATTGTGTTCTATTCCGGAAGGATTATGCCAACTTAAGTGAATGCCCGAAATGCAAATCATCAAGATGGAAAGATGGCGATGCTGTGAAGAGGATTCCTCATAATGTTCTGAGACATTTTCCAATTACACCAAGATTGCAGAGGTTGTTTCATGATGCTGAAACAAGAGAGGATGTACTGTGGCATTCTAGGAACCAGGAGTACAGAGATCAGAATGTAATGAGCCATCCATCTCATGGTAGTGAGTGGAAAAGCTTCAATGATAAACACAAAGAGTTTGCTGCTGACCCGAGAAACATTAGACTTGGCTTAGCTTCAGATGGATTTAACCCATTTGGCCACCAGAGCGCCACATATAGCATGTGGCCAGTGCTTGTTATCCCTTACAACATGCGTCCAAATGTCTGCACCAAAGAATCAAACTACATGATGGCCTTGCTCATCCCAGGTCCAAAAAGTCCTGGAAAGGATTTTGATTTGTTCATGGAGCCTCTTGTGGAGGAACTTCAACAGCTATGGAAGGGTGTTCTCACTCGAGAACTATATAGCAGCCCACCAGCTGATTTCTTTCTGCGTGCTGTTATAATTTGGTGCATCCATGATTATCCCGCTTTGGGCACTATGTCAGGGCGAACGACACATGGTTACAATGCATGTGTTCGCTGTCACAGGAATCCGCTGTCATACGCAATACTTAGCAAGATCTGTTACATTGGACACCGCCGTTTCCTTGCTAAGGACAAGCCGCATCCTAGAAAATACCGAAGACATGTGTTCAATGCAAAGCATGAAAACCGTGATGCGCCAAAGATGCTCACCGCCGATGAGTTGCAAGTGGAATTAGAGAAGGTCAGGCATATTACACCAGGAAACCATCCTGGTAATGGTAGCGGGAAAAGGAAGCGTGGCAGGGAAGAAGAGAGATTATTGTTTACCCGCAGGTCCACTTTGTGGGACTTGGAGTATTGGAAAGATTTGGATCTGCGGCATAATCTTGATGTGATGCACATCGAGAAAAATATATGTGACAGCATTATCGGCACACTTCTTATTATTGAAGGCAAGACGAAAGATACCTTAAAATCTAGGATTGATTTGACACACCTGGGTATCAGAAAGGATTTGCAGGTGCAAGATGAAGGTAAACCACGGGATATGGCACCAGCTGTGTATGTCTTGGACAAGGTAAAAAGAAAAGAATTCTGCGAGGTCCTGTCACGTGTGAGATTCCCACATGGATTTGCTTCGAACCCTGAAAGGAGAGTCAGTGCAGATGGAAACAAGGTACAAGGGTTGAAAACTCATGACTGCCACGTCCTACTTCAAAGGGTTTTACCTGTTATCCTTAGAGGATTGGGCCGCCCTGACTTATACAGAGCAGTTGCAGAGTTGGGACAATTCTTCAGGGAACTCTGCAGTAGGAATATCAGGATAGATGCTTTGGAGCGTCTTAGAGACAAGATACCAACTATCCTATGCGACCTTGAGAAGATATATCCTCCAGCCTTCTTTGATGTGATGGTGCATTTGGCTGTTGATCTACCTGATGAGGCACTACTTAGAGGTCCAGTACAGTATGGCTAGATGTACCCTACTGAAAGGCGGCTAGGCACTTTCAAGGGCTATGTTAGGAATAGAGCTAGACCCGAGGGTTCCATTGCAGAGGCCTACATTGCTACAGAAGCATTGACATTCTGCTCAAAATACATTGAAATAGCTGATCAGCTTAGCAAAGAGGTGGGTGAAGACAATCCCGGGCTCAATGTTTTCGATTATTCTGTTCAAGTTACAGGGAAGAGTCGACAAGAGGACAAACCTAAAGATTTGGACAAAATGGTTTGGTATGTGTTGAATAACTGTCCTGAGATACTACCTTATATCAAGTAAGTGCAGTACTGCAGCTTATACATCGTAATCTACTAAACTTGCAGCACATTCTCATATATTTAGATGTTTGACGCGATCACTATGTTGTGCAGCATCTACAAAGAGGAGTTACTGCCGCAAAATCCAAGAAACATTGACAAACTGGTTATGGCAGGATTTGCGAAATGGTTCAAGAACCATGTAAGCTTTTGAAGTGCACTGTCAGTTTTTTTAATATATTGAGTACATAAGATGATCAGGTGTCTATTTTCTAACCATAGGTTAAGAAGATGCGGGAGGATGGGCAGGCAGTTTATGAAGCCCTTTACTCACTAGCAATGGGTCCTGATACTCGGGTAAGACATTATGAATCTTGCGTTGTTGGAGATGTGCGCTACAACACCCTTGCACGAGACGAAGGCAGGAAGACACAAAACAGTGCCATCATGAGAACGGATATGTATGACAAAGAGACAACTAAAATGTATGCTAACATAACAGACATTGTTCAGTTGTAGTATATCTCCAGTTTCGAGGATCATCGTTGTGTGGTTCTGTTGTGATGTCGTTGGTATAACCTGTTTTCCAGGATCGCAAAACCCAGAGCTGATGATTATTTTAAATCCATCAATGTCAAGGCGGCGTACCAGACCAAACGAGCCTTTTATTTTGGCAAATCAAGCAACACAGATATTTTTCTTGGAAGACACATTTGCACGTAGAGATGACCGGAGAGTATTGCAAAAGTTTGAGCAGAGGAATTCATTTAATGAAGTTGCACAACAAGATGATGCTTACACTGCTCCTGATGTACAAGATAACACAGATGTTCCTAATATCTTTGAGAACCATCACGTCAATGACGCCGGCGAAAAGATTGCCTGTCGTGCTGTGGACATACAAGAGTTGATCAAGAAGAAGCCAACGTTCGAGGACGTTGAGGACGAAGGAGAAGATGACACCATGGGGAATTACGATTCAGACTGATACACATGGCGAAGATGTTGACGCTGCTGCTGTGGATGATGATTACATTGCTTTTGTCGTATTTGCCTGTCGCAAGACGTTTTTTTATCTACTATGTGAAATTGTGTTTGCTATGACAACTGAAACCTGATGAACATGTTGTTTAGTATTTTGATGTGAGAACATCACTTGTTATGTATGCTGATTTGTGTTTGGTGATTGTATGACAACTAAAACATGATGACATTGTTGTTTAGTTGTACTCATATTTGGCTGTGAAACTTGAATTTGATGACATAGTTTGCTGTTGGACTGCAATTTGCTCGACGTCTTCGAATGAGAACAAAGCTGACCCGACAGGGCCTCTGCTATTTATTTATTTATATGAGCAAAAGGGGATACCCCCTGATTTCCGTTAATAGAAATCATTAGATGTTCACAACACTACGCCCAGCCTGCTACACAGGTTTCATCCATTACTAGTTCCAGCAAAGTGCTCATGTTGTAGCCACTGTATACATCACGAGTGCTACATACACTGCAAATAAAGAGACAATCATCCTACAGAGCACATCGATTTTGCCCATTATCTTCACAAGCTCTTTCATCTCCTCATTGCTGTCAAGGCCGTTCAGCAGCTGTTGCTTGGCCATGATCAGAGGAACTGCATCTTTAACCTTCTGCTCTGCATCTTCCTCTTCTGCCGTTCCTTCAGTTACTTGTCCAACACCCCAACCTGCTGGTATTGGGATTCATCGGCTAACCAAATAATCAGCATAGTTGCATTCCCCCACATCAGCAACTTCCCAGAAATACAAATCACACGAATCTTCCCTTTTCTGCACGAATCAAATTGGAAGATCATCAACCAAACTATTAAAAAAATCATCAACTGAAAGCAGCAGAACAACACTTAAACATATTATTACCCCATGATTCGGGCATTTGTAGAAGACTCGGCCAGGGTTGCGGATTGTGGTTGAGACGCGACGGATGACTCTGCGTGATTTGCAGCAGTGGCACCACACCAACGGCAGCGGGTTGCGATGAGCAATCGGCTGCGGTGCGCGTGCCGGCGAGGGTGTGATGAGACCCACAGGCGATGGTATGGGTGGCGACTTGGCGCATATCTGGTTGTTGCCTACTAAAGAGCAGGTGGACGAGCAGCCAGCGGACATGGTTGTTGCGGCCAGAGCTTCTGATTCTAGGCAGAGTAAGTAGAGAAGAGGAGAAGCAAACGTTGGATATGTCAGTTTCATTACTTGCAGAGTAGCATAGCACCATATATAGTCATAGTCTAGGTTTGGATTCGAACCAGCTACAGGAGCACGTCTTTCTTTTTTCTAAAACTCGGCAACGTCTCTTTACTAGTACACTAGCTTGTTCTGTACGCCTTCCCAAGTCTTTGATTTTCTTTCCCTTTTTTTGCGAGGAAGGAAGGAGGACAAAATTGACAGTTCCTGGGACTCGAACCCAAGACCTCTCGGTTGAAAACCAAGGGTGCTAGTCACTTATGTGGCGAACGTTCCCTGTGAGGAGGACGGCAGACGAACGCATTTTCCTCGCAGTTTTCTTCCTATATATAAAAAAGTATGCTACTTGGTGTCCGCTTAGTCAACAAACGATTGTGCCAACCTTGACCGTTGGATTGACATTCAACGTCTGTCGCGTTTCTTCAGTCTCTTCTTCCTCGAGCCGCCAAAGCCAAACCAGCGCCGGCGGGACCGCCTGCTCCCGCCTCCCACGGCTGGCTGTGATCTTCCCCGGCTCATGTTCGTTCCCGTCCGAGGCCTCACCATCTTCCTCCGCCTTTGTTCACTCGCCGCGGCGCCGCCCTCCGGTGTTGTCAACATGGTCAACAACCGAGAGGAATAAGGAGATGACTGTACATGGTGAGGATGACAGTAGGGACCCAGCAGCGCGCACAGTAATTTTGTTTTTTTGGGACGGAGAAGGGTATCAACTGGGTTGTGAGGGACCCGTGGCCTGTCTAGCCCAGGCTTTTATTTCATATGTTTAGCACATGACCATCCCAGTTTGTTTTTTTCCTTTCTGAAAATGGCTAGCCAGCTATTTTGTTTTTTGCAGAATAACCAACGTAGGCCTACTTGCTTTTCTACGCCCTGCTGGGCCAGAAATCTTTCTAGACGAGGAGGGATGCATTTTGCCCAGAAAATGGGCTACAAGTAATAAGAAATGGGCTATAAGTAATAATAAATGGGCTGTAAAATGAAAAAATACAGCAAACAGGCAATTATTTCCAAAATACTGTTTTCTTTCAGATTTTGATATTTTAAATTTCATTATTTTTGTGCGGGTAAAATTTCATTGAATTTAAATTAAGGTATATTTAGATTTAAAATTAATTTGAATCTGGCTAGAAATTTCGGGCTGTATGCTGTTTGGGACATATTTGGTGGCTGACTTGTGGGTCTACTAGGTTGACGTGTACTTTGGCTTTGTCAACTTAGTCCACAAACGATTCTCGCAGCAGTGACCGTTGGATGTTAATCCAACGGCCGTGCTGCTTCTTCAATATCTGATCTTCTTGTTCCAGCCGCCCAAACCAGCTCCGGTGGGACTGCCTGCTCCCGCCTCCCGTGGCCGGCTGTGCTGCCGCACAGGCCGCACCGCCCCACCCTACTTCATTGCTGGCCAGGCCATTCCTCTACTCACCCACACCTCCCGTTATTTTCCGGCGACGGCAGCCGGACCAGTAAACCCTCGTACTCCCCACCGCGTGGGCAACCATTGCCGAGTCTTCCCCGGCTCCGTGTCGTTCCCTTCCTAGGCCTCGCCGTCGTCCACCGCCATGGTGCTCTCGGCGCGGCCTGGTCAACATGGTCAACGAACGACATCCATCGGCCGTGGACTGTACGCGCAAAATAACGATTCCTCCACCTGACAGTTGGGACCCACCGGAAGGGCCTCTGTATTTCGCAAAAAAAATGTTCCCCCCGCTGACATGTCAGACCCACCAGCTATATCTTCGCACGCAAGGAAGTGTCTCCTTATTACGCACAAAAAAAATGAATACCCCCTGCTAGCTGGGACCCACCATAGTGGGAGGATGACTTGTGGGCCAACTAAGTTGACGGGGATGGAGGGCTTTGTCAACTTAGTCAATATGAACGATTCTAGCTCCAGTGACCGTACGATGTCCATCCAACGACCGTAGTGCTTCTTCAACCTCTGGTCTTCTTGCTCCAGCCGCCCAAAGCAGCGCCGGTCGTGCCGCATGCTCCTGCCTCCCGTGGCCGGCTGTGCTGCACCGGAGGCCTCACCGCCCCCTACTATTCCCACCGCTGGCCAGGCCCTGCGGCGACGGCAGCCTCACACCGCAGCCGAACCAGTGAACCCTCGTACTCCTCTCCGCGCGGGCTTCCACTGCCGCGTCTTCCCCGGCTCCATGTCGTCCCCTTCCTAGGCCTCGCCGTCGTCCACCGCCGTGGTGCTCTCGGCGCAGCCTGGTCAACGTGGTCAAGGAACGACTTCCATCGGACGTGGACTGTACGTGGAGAGGCTGACAGCTGGGTCCACGGCCGCAGCAAGGAAGTGCCTCCTTATTACGCGGAAAATAATGATTCCTCCACCTGACAGCTAGGACCCACCGGACAGGCCACTGTATTTTGCGGAAAAAACATTTCCCCCTAACTGCTGGGACCCACCAGCTTCATCTTCACATGCAAGGAAGTGCGTCCGGGCAAAAAAAAGATTCGCCCCTGACTGCTGGGACCCACCAGCTACACCTTCGCACGCAAGGAAGTGCGTCCGGGCAAAAAATGATTCGCCCCCTGACTGCTGGGACCCACCGGCTACATCTTCGCACGCAAGGAAGTGCGTCCGGCCAAAAAAAAATGATTCGCCCCCTGACTGCTGGGACCCACCAGCTACATCTTCGCAGGCAAGGAAGTGCCTGACAGTCGGGACCCACCTGGTCGAAGCGTACGTAGCGTTGTCATTCTGGTCGCGAACATGTACGTACATACTGGTCGATGTCGAGGCGCACACGTGTCGTAGTAGAGGCGCGCACGTGTCGTAGTAGAGGCGCGCATGTAGCATGTACACGTACGTACAGCAGCCAGGGTGCAAGAAAGAAAATACGGCCACGTATGTGTACATATGGGCGGGGTCTCGAACGCCTACTCGCGCATACGTACGGCCAGGGCTCATGTACATGGCGGGGTCGGAACGGAGAAACAGCGCCGTCGTCGTGTTCATGGGGAGGCAACGGAATGCGTCGTGTTCATGGGGAGGCAACGGAATGCGTCGTGTTCATGGGGAGGCAACGGAATGCGTCGTGTTCATCGGGAGGCAACGGAACGCGTGGAAGCCAACCGGCTAGGTCGGAACAGAATGCGTGGTCGTGTTCATCGGGAGGGCTTGGACGGAACAGGCGATGGAAACGAGGCCTGGCGTACTGCAAAACGGAGGAAACGGACCTCCTACGTTCGGAACGGGGTCCTGTTGATCGGGAGGGGTGTGGCGTACCACAAAACGGAGGAAGCGGACCTCCTACGGTCGAAACAGGGGTCCTGTTGATCGGGAGGGGTGTGGCGTACTGCAAAACGGACGAAACGGACCTCCTACGGTCGAAACGGGGGTCCTGTTGATCGGGAGGGGTGTGGCGTACCGCAAAACGAACGAAACGGACCTCCTACGGTTGAAACGGGGGTCTTGTTCATCGGGAGGGGTGTGGCGTACCGCAAAATGGGACTCCACGGGATACTGTTCATCTCCACCGTCAACCTCCTCCAGCCTCCACGGGCTACCGTCGACCTCCTCCAGCCTCCATGGGCTCCTGTTCATCCAGCCTCCACCGCGCGCTACTCCACCGGCTACTGTTCAACCACCCCTCCACGGGCACCCCTCCACCATCTACTGTTCATCCAGCCCTCCACACCACGGGGTCCTGTTCAACCACCCCTCCACGGGCACCCCTCCATCGTCTACTGTTCATCCAGCCCTCCACCACACCACGAGGTCCTGTTCATCCAGAGGCAACACCACCGGTCACTGTTCATCCAAACCCCCCCGCAACGCTCACTGTTCATCCCAGAGGCAGCATCGATCGACTTCAGTTAGCAGCAGTAGCGAAGGAATCGCTCGATCGATCGGGTTCAGTTAACAGCCATCGATCGATCGCTCGGGTTCAGTAACGTGTAGCCTGCAGTGCAATCGCTCGGGTTCAGTTAGAGCCCAACGCCTCGCTTTGGTTCAGTTAGAGCCAACGCCTCGCACACATGCGCGTACGTGTACGAGGGAAACACGCATCGCTCGGCCCCCGACCTCCCACCGTAACCGGGAACTCCCCGAAATTTTCCTCCCCCTCGCTTCTACCACGTTTTTTCTGTCATGGACGGCCCAAAGAATGTCATGCAGCTGCGTCTCCGGCCCGCCCAGGACGAAAAGCCCATTTTCTGTCATGATTTTTTGTCATAGAAGTAGGAGCCCACCACGTCTATGATGATACCGGGTTTTGTCACAATTATCGTCATAGAAGTGTCATATGTATGACAGAAAATTTTTCGTTCGGCCCAAAATGTCACGGATGTGTCTTTTTTTTGTAGTGTATTAAGGATTATATTGATGGGTTGCATTTTACTACTACACATGATGATTTTGATAGATATAATATGCATGTGCTTGCTGCTCCTACTTGTAATTATTATGAGAGAGGAACTACATCTCCACCACTCTATGTTTACAACACGAAAAAATTGCAAGAAACTGTTTATACCATGCATTAGCCTTTACTATGTGTGCATGAATTGTTCTTTTATGACATGCCGATGCATAGGAAGAGAGTTAGACTTCGTTGTTGCATGATATATGTTACTTTGTGCTCACTACTAAATTACAAATCATTGTTAATTAAAATTGGCTTTGATATACCTTGGGATCCGGGTGGATTCATTACTTGAGCACTATATGCCTATCTTAATGGCTTTAAAGAAAGCGCTGCCAGGGAGACAACCCGGGAGTTTTAGAGAGTCATTTATTTCTGTTGAGTGCTTTCATGTAGTTTAAAAAAAATAAAAAAATAAAGAGGGGAACCTAAAACCTTTCAAAAAGGAAAGTGAAAGTGAGAAAGACAAGCATTGTTGAAGTGGGAGAGCTCCTTGAACTTTGTTCATGCTCACGGAAACTTTGTGAATCTTGATTACAGAAACTTTTCAACAAAAATAATTATCCCCTTGTACAATTCCACTGTATTATAAAAATAATGTGCCAAGGTTTGCCTTTAGGATGTTTACAATGCTTGTTGGTTTGTACGGTGCAGGACAGAAACTTTGCCTGTAGTGCGCGTTTTTTAGTTTTTTCCTGGAACGTCAAACAGTTCTGATTCTTATTGCGTTGTCTTTATATACAAATTTTTTATTTTTCCTAATTTTTCAAGAATTTTTGAAGTACCAGAAGTATGGTTAATGATCAGATTATTACAGACTGTTCTGTTTTAGACAGATTCTGTTTTTGATGCATAGTTTGCTTGTTTTGATGAAACTATCAATTTTTATCAGTGGATTAAGCCATGGAAAAGTTATGTTACAGTAGCTACAATGCAAAAAAATATGAATTGGTTTGCAACAGTACTTAGAGTAGTGATTTGCTTTATTGTACTAACGGATCTTACCGAGTTTTCTGTTGAAGTTTTGTGTGGATGAAGTGTTCGAGGATCGAGGAGGTCTCGATGTGAGAAGAAGGAAGAGAGGCAAGAGCTCAAGCTTGGGAATGCCCAAGGCACCCCAAGTAAATATTCAAGGAGACTCAAGTGTCTAAGCTTGGGGATGCCCCGGAAGGCATCCCCTCTTTCTTCAACAAGTATCGGTATGTTTTCGGATTCGTTTCATTCATGTGATATGTGCAAATGTTGGAGCGTCTTTTGCACTTAGTTTTCACTTTTCTTTTATGCACCATGCTGGTATGAGATAGTACTTGGTTGATTTATAGAATGCTCATTGCACTTCACTTATATCTTTTGAGTATGGCTTTATAGAATGCTTCATGTGCTTCACTTATATCATTTGAAGTTTGGATTGCCTGTTTCTCTTCACATAGAAAACCGCCATTTGTAGAATGCTCTTTTGCTTCACTTATATTTGTCAGAGCGTGGGCATATCTTTTGTAGAAAGAATTAAACTCTCTTGCTTCACTTATATCTATTTAGAGAGATGACAGGAACTGGTCATTTACATGGTTAGTCATAAAATCCTACATAAAACTTGTAGATCACTGAATATGATATGTTTGATTCCTTGCAATAGTTTTGCGATATAAAGGTGGTGATATTAGAGTCGTGCTAGTTGAGTAATTGTGAAATTGAGAAATACTTGTGTTGAGGTTTGCAAGTCCCGTAGCATGCACGTATGGTGAACCGTTATGTAACGAAGTTGGAGCATGAGGTATTTATTGATTGTCTTCCTTATGAGTGGCGGTCGGGGACGAGCGATGGTCTTTTCCTACCAATCTATCGCCCTAGGGGCATGCGTAGTAGTACTTTGCTTCGAGGGCTAATAAACTTTTGCAATAAGTATATGAGTTCTTTATGACTAATATGAGTCCATGGATTATACGCACTCTCACCCTTCCATCATTGCTAGCCTCTTCGGTACCGTGCATTGCCCTTTCTCACCTCGAGAGTTGGTGCAAACTTCGCCGGTGCATCCAAACCCCGTGATAGGATACGCTCTATCACACATAAGCCTCCTTATATCTTCCTCAAAACAGCCACCATACCTACCTATCATGGCATTTCCATAGCCATTCCGGGATATATTGCCATGCAACTTCCATCATCATCATATACATGACTTGAGCATTTATTGTCATATTGCTTTGCATGATCGTAAGATAGCTAGCATGATGTTTTCATGGCTTGTCCGTTTTTTGATGTCATTGCTATGCTAGATCATTGCACATCCCGGTACACCGCCGGAGGCATTCATATAGATTCATATCTTTGTTCTAGACATCAAGTTGTAATATTGAGTTGTAAGTAAATAAAAGTGTGATGATCATCATTATTAGAACATTGTACCATGTGAGGTTATCAAAATAAAAGAGGCCAAAGAAGCCCAAATAAAAAAAAAGGCCAAAGAAGCCCACAAAAAAAAGAAAAAAATGAGAAAACAAAAAAATGAGAGAAAAAGAGAGAAGGGGCAATGTTACTATCCTTTTACCACACTTGTGCTTCAAATTAGCACCATGTTCTTCATATAGAGAGTTTCTTGAGTTATCACTTTCATATACTAGTGGGAATTTTCATTATAGAACTTGGCTTGTATATTCCGATGATGGGCTTCCTCAAATGCCCGAGGTCTTCATGAGCAAGCAAGTTGGATGCACACACACTTAGTTTCCAGTTTGAGCTTTCATACACTTATAGCTCTTAGTGCATCCGTTGCATGGCAATCCCTACTCCTCACATTGACATCAATTGATGGGCATCTCCATAGCCCGTCGATTAGCCGCGTCGATGTGAGACTTTCTCCTTTTTTGTATTCTCACACAAACCTCCATCATCATATGCTATTCCACGTATAGTGCTATGTCCATGGCTTGTGCTCATGTATTGCATGAGGGTTGAAAAGGCTGAAGCGCGTTAAAAAGTATGAACCAATTGCTCGGCTTGTCATCGGGGTTGTGCATGATTTGAATGCTTTGTGTGGTGAAGATGGAGCATAGCCAGACTATATGATTTTGTAGGGATGAGATTTCTTTGGCTATGTTATTTCGATAAGACATAATTGCTTGGTTGGTATGCTTGAAGTATTATTGTCTTAATGTCAAATGATATACTATTGCTTTGAATCACTCGTGTCTTAATATTCATGCCATGATTAGATATGTGATCAAGATTATGCTAGGTAGCATTCCACATCAAAAATTATCTTTTTTATCATTTACCTACTCGAGGACGAGCAGGAATTAAGCTTGGGGATGCTGATACGTCTCCGTCGTATCTATAATTTTTTATTGTTCCATGCCAATATTATACAACTTTCATATACTTTTGGCAACTTTTTATACTATTTTTGGGACTAACATATTGATCCACTGCCCAGTGCCAGTTCCTGTTTGTTGCATGTTTTATGTTTCGCAGAAACCCCATATCAAACGGAATCCGAACGGAATAAAAACGGACGGAGAATATTTTTGGAATATTTGGGAAATATGGGAGGAGGAATCAATGCGAGACAGTGCCCGAGGTGGCCACCAGGCAGGGGGGCGCGCCCCTGGCCCTCGTAAGGCCGTTGCTGCTCTTCTTTGGCCGCAAGAAAGCTAATTTTCGGAAAAAAAATCTTGGCGAAGGTTTCAATCCAATCGGAGTTACGGATATCCGGATATATAAGAAACAGCGAAAGGGCAGAATACCAGAACGCAGAAACAGAGAGAGACAGAGAGACAGATCCAATCTCGGAGGGGCTCTCGCCCCTCCCATGCCATGGAGGCCAATGACCAGAGGGGAAACCCTTCTCCCATCTAGGGAGGAGGTCAAGGAAGAAGAAGAAGAAGGGGGCCCCTCTCCCCCTCTCTTCCGGTGGTGCCGGAACGCTGTCGTGGCCACCATCATCATCACCGCGATCTTCACCAACACCTCCGCCATCTTCACCAACATCTCCATCACCTTCCCCCTCTATCTACAGCGGTCCACTCTCCCGCAACCCGCTGTACCCTCTAATTGAACATGGTGCTTTATGCTTCATATTATTATCCAATGATGTGTTGCCATCCTATGATGTCTGAGTAGATTTTCGTTGTCCTATCGGTGGTTGATGAATTGCTATGATTGATTTAATTTGCTTGTGGTTGTGTTGCTGTCCTTTGGTGCCCATCATATGAGCGCGCGCGTGGATCACACCATAGAGTTAGTTTTATGTTGATAGGACTATGTATTGGAGGGCAAGAGTGACAGAAGCTTCTACCTAGCATAGACATTGATGCATACGGGGTTGAAGGGGGACCAATATATCTTAATGCTATGGTTGGGTTTTACCTTAATGAACGTTAGTAGTTGCGGACGCTTGCTAATAGTTCCAATCATAAGTGCATAGAATTCCAAGTCAGGGATGACATGCTAGCAGTGGCCTCTCCCACATAAAACTTGCTATCGGTCTAGTAAAGTAGTCAATTGCTTAGGGACAATTTCACAATTCCTACCACCACTTTTCCACACTCGCTATACTAACTTTATTGTGTCTTTATCTAAACAGCCCCTACTTTTTATTTACGCGCTCTTTATTATCTTGCAAACCTATCCAACAACACCTACAAAGTACGTCTAGTTTCATACTTGTTCTAGGTAAAGCGAACGTTAAGCGTGCGTAGAGTTGTAACGGTGGTCGATAGAACTTGAGGGAATATTTGTTCTACCTTTAGCTCCTCGTTGGGTTCGACACTCTTACTTATCGAAAGAGGCTACAATTGATCCCCTATACTTGTGGGTTATCATTCGCCATGAAACTCGTATCCCACTAGAACACGCACTCGACTCCCGCTGACTAAATAGGGACTCCCAAAATAAAAAATGAACAAAATGTCCTGCCAACTAAATGATCTAGAGTGTGCAGGATGCAGCCAATTGACGTATGAGCGTGTGCAACTGGAAAATGAAATTGAAAATCACACTCCTAATCGTCCTTCATGCCGTAATCCAACTATGTTGGCATCCCTGTGCAACTTTTACAACTAGCTAGCCAACTATTCTTGCTTCGTTTGCAACTTATACTAGAAAAATTCAATAAAAAAGACGGAGGAACCCAGATGCAAAAGAGATGTACGACAACCTAGGCTATCCCATTATCTACTCATTCTGGTTGAAACTCAAACCTCGCTGAATCCCCACGCCTCCCTAGTTCGGAAGCAGCATGAGAGCTTTGCTCATGATGCCAATGCCACCATGGCCATAACTGTGTAAAGTGGATGCGGTTAACCACCGCTATGGGCTGCCCAGCAAACTCGTCCCCATCGTCATGACCTCTCCACGTTGAGTACCGCCCCCACTCCGAATAAATACGAGAAATACGAGCCGCTCCGAGGCGGGACCTATGCCAGGGAAGCCATGGGTAGGAGTAGGACCTTACCTGCGCTGGCGACGAGCAGTGAATCCCCCCGCAGGCTAATGCCTTCGGCTTCCTCTGCCCAACTTCGGCTACGGTGGCATATGATCCACTTCCCAATGTTCGTCGCCCATCTTTGGCTGCGGTTGCGGCGCCGGCTACCTTTGCCTCCTCCGGTGGTTACCGCTGGATCTGGCCCGATTTGGGAGGAGGAAAATGGGGAACGAGGAAAGGACTGAGAGAGGAGGGTCGTGGAATAAAGCCATTTCACCCAAGCATGCTCTACCTCCGCCAGTGACAAGTGGACCCAGCCTGTGGGTGAAGGAAACATGCCCTAGAGGCAATAATAAATTTGCTATTTATATTTCCTTATATCGTGATAAATGTTTATTATTCATGCTAGAATTGTATTAACCGGAAACTTAGTACATGTGTGAATACATAGACAAACAGAATGTCCCTAGTGTGCCTCTTCTAGACTAGCTCGTTAATCAAATATGGTTACGTTTCCTGACCATAGACATGTCTTGTCATTTGATCAACGGGATCACATCATTAGAGAATGATGATATGGACAAGACCCATCCGTTAGCTTAGCATAATGATCGTTAAGTTTTATTGCTATTGCTTTCTTCATGACTTATACATATTCCTCTCACTATGAGATTATGCTACTCCCGAATACCGAAGTAACACTTTGTGTGCTATCAAACGTCACAATGTAACTGGGTGATTATAAAGATGCTCTACAAGTGTCTCCGATGGTGTTTGTTGAGTTGGCATATATCGAGATTAGGATTTGTCACTCCGAGTGTCGGAGAGGTATCTCTGGGCCCTCTCAGTAATGCACATCACTATAAGCCTTGCAAGCAATGTGACTAATGAGTTAGTTGCGGGATCATGCATACAGAACGAGTAAAGAGACTTGCCGGTAATGAGATTGAACTAGGTATGATGATACCGACGATCGAATCTCGGGCAAGTAACATACCGATGACAAAGGGAATAACGTATGTTGTTATGCGGTTTGACCGATAAAAATCATCGTAGAATATGTAGGAGCCAATATGAGCATCCAGGTTCCGCTATTGGTTATTGACCGTAGATGTGTCTCGGTCATGTCTACATAGTTCTCGAACCCGTACGGTCCGCACGCTTAACATTCAATGAAGATTTGTATTATGAGTTATGTGTTTTGGTGATGAAGGTTGTTTGGAGTCCCGGATGAGATCACGGACATGACGAGGAGTCTCGAAATGGTCGAGAGGTAAAGATTGATATATTGGAAGGTTATATACGGACATCGGAATGGTTCCGATAAGGTTCCGGGATTTATCTGAGTACCGGGAGGCTATCGGAACCCCCCGGGAAAGTTAATGGGCCTATTGGGCCTTAGTGGAGGAGAGGAGGCAGTCCACGGGAGGAGGCGCGCGCCCCCTTGCCACAGTCTGAATTGGACAAGGTGAGGGGGTGCGGCCCCCCTCTTTCCTTCTCCCTCTCTCTCCCTTCCCCTTTCCCCCTCTCCATTGGAAGGAAGGGGGCGCGAATCCTACTAGGAACGGAGTCCTAGTAGGACTCCCCCATGGCGTGCCCCCCTTGGGTCGGCCTCCTCCTCCCCCCTCCTTTATATATGTGGGCAAGGGGCACCCAAAAGGCACAATAGTTGTTTCTTAGCCGTGTGCGGTGCCCCCCTCCACAGTTTACGAACTCGGTCATATTGTCGTAGTGCTTAGGCGAAGCCCTGTGCAGATCACATCACCAACACCGGAGCCACGCCGTCGTGCTGACAGAACTCTCCCTCGACCCTCTTCTGGATCAAGAGCTCGAGGGACGTCATCGTGCTGAACGTGTGCTGAACACGGAGGTGACGTACGTTCGGTACTTGGATCGGTTGGATCGTGAATATGTTCGACTACATCAACCGCGTTATTAAATGCTTCCGCTTTCGGTCTACGAGGGTACATGGACACACTCTCCCGTCTCGTTGCTATGCATCTCCTAGATAAATCTTGCGTGATCGTAGGAATTTTTTTGAAATACTGCGTTCCCCAACAGTGGTATCACAGCCAGGTCTATTCGTAGATGTTATATGCACAAGTAGAACACAAAGAGTTGTGGGCGATAATAGTCATACTGCTTACCACCAACGTCTTATTTTGATTCAGCGGTATTGTTGGATGAAGCGGCCCGGACCGACATTACATGACCGCGTCCATGAGACTGGTTCTACCAACGTGCTTCGCACACAGGTGGCTAGCGGGTGTTTGTTTCCCCAACTTTAGTTGAATCGAGTTTGACTACGGCCGATCCTTGTTGAAGGTTAAAAAAGCACACTTGACGAAAAATCTTTGTGGTTTTGATGCGTAGGTAAGAACGGTTCTTGCTAGAAGCCCGTAGCAGCCATGTAAAACTTGCAACAACAAAGTAGAGGACATCTAACTTGTTTTTGCAGGGCATGTTGTGATGTGATATGGTCAAGACGTGATGAGATATAAATTGTTGTATGAGATGATCATGTTTTGTGAAAGTTATCGGCAACTGGCAGGAGCCTTATGGTTCTCGCTTTATTGTATGAAATGCAATCACCATATAGTTGCTTTACTTTATCACTAAGCGGTAGCAATAGTCGTAGAAGCAATAGTTGGCGAGACAACAACGATGCTACGATGGAGATCAAAGTGTAAAGCCGGTGACGATGGAGATCATGATGGTGCTTTGGAGATGGAGATCAAAGGCACAAGATGATGATGGCCATATCATGTCACATATTTTGATTGCACGTGATGTTTATCCTTTATGCATATTATTTTGCTTAGTATGGCGGTAGCATTATAGGATGACCCCTCACTAAATTTCAACGTATAAGTGTTCTCCCTGAGTATGCACCGTTGCTACAGTTCGTCGTGCCGAGACACCACGTGATGATCGGGTGTGATAAGCTATACATTCACATACAACGGGTGCAAGCCAGTTTTGCAGATGCAGAATACTCGGGTTAAACTTGACGAGCCTAGCATATGCAGATATGGCCTCGGAACACTGAGACCGAAAGGTCGAACATGAATCATATAGTAGACATGATCAACATAGTGATGTTCACCTTTGAAAACTACTCCATCTCACGTGATGATCGGACATGGTTTAGTTCATATGGATCACGTGATCATTTAGATGACTAGAGGGATGTCTATCTAAGTGGGAGTTCTTAAGTAATATGATTAATTGAACTTTAATTTATCATGAACTTAGTACCTGATGGTTTTTGCATATCTATGTTGTTGTAGATCAATGGCCCGTGCTACCGTTCCCTTGAATTTTAATGTGTTCCTAGAGAAAGCTAAGTTGAAAGATGATGGTAGCAACTACACGGACTGGGTTTGTAACTTGAGGATTATCCTCATTGATGTACAGAAGAATTACGTCCTGGAAGCACCGCTAGGTCCAAGACCCACTGCAGGAGCAACTCCGGACATTATGAACGTCTGGCAGAGGAAAGATGATGACTACTCGATAGTTCAGTGTGCCATGCTTTACGGCTTAGAATCGGGACTTCAAAGACGTTTTGAACATCATGGAGGAGATGAGATGTTCCAGGAGTTGAAGTTAATATTTCAAGCAAATGCCCGAGTTGAGAGATATGAAGTCTCCAACAAGTTCTATAGCTGCAAAATGGAGGAGAATAGTTCTGTCAGTGAACACAAACTCAGAATGTCTGGGTACCACAACCTCTTGACTCAGCTGGGAGTTAATCTCCCTGATGATAGTGTCATTGACATAGTTCTTCAATCACTGCCACCAAGCTATAAAGGCTTCGTGATGAACTATAATATGCAAGGGATGGAAAAGACAATTCCCAAGCTCTTCGCGATGCTAAAGGCTGCGGAGGTAGAAATCAAGAAGGAGCATCAAGCGTTGATGGTTAACAAGA
Source organism: Aegilops tauschii subsp. strangulata (assembly GCF_002575655.3). Classification (NCBI taxonomy): domain Eukaryota; kingdom Viridiplantae; phylum Streptophyta; class Magnoliopsida; order Poales; family Poaceae; genus Aegilops; species Aegilops tauschii. The sequence goes on along the minus strand of NC_053039.3, from coordinate 118,345,589 downwards.
CCACTAGTTTCAAGAAAAAAGTCAAAGGGAAGAAGGGGAACTTCAAGAAGAACGACAAAAAAGTTGTTGCTCAAATGAAGAAACCCAAGTCTGGACCTAATGTCACAGCCTGATTTTTGGCCCTTTCTTTTTCATTTGATATTCTGAGGTTTTTGCTTGAGTTTTCTTTTTCCGTGGCTTTGTGGTCTGGAAACTGAAGAAGATGATCTCTTCTTTATTTCCAGAGTGGCTTGTCATCCTCAAATCCTTCCCTAGATCATATCATTTCCATCCTAGCCCAATCCCAAAATTCTTTTGCTAGGGAATATTCCTTTTTCTATTAAAGGAATAACCCTGTCTGCCCTAGGTTGTGAAGCAACCTATATTTCCATCACTCCTAAAATTCCCAAATAATTCTCGTAAATTGTTTGGGTCCTATCTTCATCAAATATGGCAAAACGTTTCATTGCCATGTTCACAAATATTCCTCCAATAATTCTTTCCCATTCTGTCCTAAATGGCACTTTGTGAAACAAGTGCTATTTACCTTTGCTCAATTGACCTGAAACTCCTTGGACATCTTTTCCTGTCCATATCATTGCCACATGCCAAAATTCAACCTCATTTGCCTAGTAGTTATTTAATTATGATTTTCCAAAGTTTCTGTTCAGAAAGAAACTTTGTGAAGGAGGTACAAGCTAGGCTAGGCATATCCAAATGAGTTGTAATTTTGCATGGACCTCAATATCATCATATCATGGCCCTCCGCCAAAGTTGAGCTCATGTAATGCCTCCATGTGAGCTCATCTTCAATTCTTTGATTCTGTCCAAAATTTCAGTTTGTGAAGCAAGTATATTTTGTCTTGCTCCATTATGGCTGCCAATTTTTCTAGGCCTTCTCCTATCCATATAACCTATCTCCACCAAATTTGGGCATATTTTGTTTAGCCACTTTCCCTTAGGAATTTTCTCAAGTTTCTGTCCAGAGAGGACCATTATGAAGGAAGTACCACTTTGGCTTTTCCAAATGGTATGAAATTTATATGGCACTCTCATATGCCCAAATCATCTTGCCTTGCCCATTTTCAGCTCAAGTGGCTTCATCATTTGAGTGCTTTTTCCTGATCAAGTTTCTGGACCAGATTATGCAGTTGCAAAGCAACTATATTAATTCTTGGTCCATGTAACGCCCACGATGCGGCTATATCTCCCACGTGTCAAGGCACGACTTAGAGGCATAACCGCATAGTGGTTTCGTCGCAAGAAGGGTCATCTTCACACAATCCCATGTAATGAACAAGAATGGGATAAAGAGTTGGCTTACAATCGCCACTTCACACAATACATAAATATAAATCATACATCATCCAAAATACAAACATATAGACCGACTACGGTCGAAATCCAGATGAAAATAAGACAACCCCAAATGCTAGATCCCCGATCGTCCCAACTGGGCTCCACTACTGATCATCAGGAAAAGACACATAGTAACGACCGCGTTCCTCGTCGAACTCCCACTTGAGATCGACCCCATCATCTGCACTGGCATCATCGGCACCTGCAACTGTTTTGGTAGAATCTGTGAGTCACGAGGACTCAGCAATCTCACACCCGCGAGATCAAGACTATTTAAACTTGTAGGAAAGGAAGGTGTAATAAGGTGGAGCTGCAGCAGTAATAAGCATATATGGTGGCTAACATACGCAAAAGAGAGCGAGAAGAGAAGCAACGGAACGGTCATCATCTAGCAATGACCAAGAAGTGATCCTGAACTCCTACTTACGTCAAAAAAAACTCAGACCGTGTTCACTTCCCGGACTCCGCCGAGAAGAGACCATCACGGCTACACACGCAGTTGATGTATTTTAAACTGGGTCAAGTGAAAAGTTCTCTATAACCGGACATTAACAAATTCCCATCTGCCTCATAACCGCGGGCACGGCTTTCGAAAGATAATACCCTGCAGGGGTGTCCCAACTTAGCCCATCATAAGCTCTCATGGTCAATGAAGGATAAACCTTCTCCCGGAAAGACCCGACCAGTCTCGGAATCCCGGTTTACAAGACATTTCGACAATGGTAAAACAAGACCAGCAAAACCGCCCGATGCGCTGACAAATCCCGATAGGAGCTGCACATATCTCGTTCTCAGGGCACACCGGATGAGACATCCTACGAGTAAAACTAGACCTCGAGTTTCCAGGAGGGGGCCCCGCAGTCTACTCAGTTCGTACCAACACTCGAAGGAGCACTAGCCCGGGGGGGTTAAAATAAAGATGACCCTCGGGCTTGCGAAAACCCGGGGGAAAAGGCTTAGGCGGCAAATGGTAAAACCAAAGTTGGGCCTTGCTGGAGGAGTTTTATTCAAGGCGAACTGTCAAGGGGGTCCCATAAATCACCCGACCGCGTAAGGAACGCAAACTCAAGGAACATAATACCTGTATAACAGTAACTAGGGCGGCAAGAGTGGAATAAAACACCAGGCATAAGGCCGAGCCTTCCACCCTTTACCAAGTATATATAGATGCATTAATTAAATAAGAGATATTTTGATATCCCGACATATCCATGTTCCAACATGGAACAAACTTCAACTTCACCTGCAACTAGCAACGCTATAAGAGGGGCTGAGCAAAAGCGGTAACATAGCCAAACAATGGTTTGCTAGGAAAGGATGGTTAGAGGCTGACATGGCAATATGGGAGGCATGATATAGCAAGTGATAGGTAGCGCAACATGGCAATAGAGCGAACAACTAGCAAAGCAAAGATAGAAGTGATTTCGAGGGGTGGTCATCTTGCCTGCAAGGTTCTCAGAGTTGTCGAAAGCTTGATCCTCGTAAGCGTACTCAATAGGTTCCTCGTTCACGAACTCGTCTCCCGGCTCTACCCAAGACAAGAACACAAACAAACGGAACCACAATCAACCACGAGAAATGCACAAGCAACATGATGCAAAACATGTATGATATGCAAGATATGATATGCGATGCATATGCGTGCTCCGGAAGGAAAATGATGAACAAGGCAGTAACTTGGCAAACCAAGCATGCCACTGGAAAGGTGAGATGATTTCGGTCGAAATCGATATAAAGTTCACCGGAAACGGATGCACGGTTTGCAAATGGCAAGCAAAACAAGAATGACATGAATCTGCGATAAACAACATGATAGCACTTACAATGCAACAAGCAACAATGCTACAGCACCCCAACATAGCAACAAAGCATATGACAGTAATCTACAGGAGATGCTTGACAAAAGATGACACTGACCTACGGCTAGATCACAACATATCAAGCTCAAACAAGCATGGCAAAAGTGCAAAAGTTAACAGGATCACAGACTTGGTGAAAAACTGGACATGGCAGAAAACAGCATCAGGTAGCAATGTTCAGAGCACGAAATCAACATACTACAGGAACTTAACATAGCAAAATAAGGCATGGCAGTATTCTACTAAATGCATACGACAAAAGTCCCTTACTGACCATAAGCCAAAAAGGAACAGAAGATATGATGGTAAGCATGTAAACATAGCAAGTTTCGTTAACAGGTTTCAGACTTAGCAGAAAACAGAGCATGACAGAAATAATAATATGAAGGCCTCTTTGTGAGCTTGATGCACTCACTACAGAGCAACTCATGACAAAACAAGCACACCTACATCAAGATGGAATGTTTATGAAGCTATCCATGGGAAGAACACAAGCATAGCTTGTATGGATCAAGTACAATAAGCTTGGCAAAATTGCATATCATGTTAAGAATCTGCCAGAAATATTTTATAGCAAAAGTAGAGCAAGATTGAGTCATGCTATGGTTCTCCATAATTGCAAAAAAGGGCAGGAATGGATCAATTACAACAATAGCTACAAAACATTCTTACTGAACATCTCCAAAATATTCATGTATCTCTCTGTAGCATCAAGTTAACATGGCAACAAAATAATAGCAGACAAGGACGAGAAATCACTAAGTCCCTGAAATCAGAAACATTACGGAGCCTAATTTGCATGCTTGTGCTAGTCACCACAGAGATCACAAAAATACATATCATACACCCTTGGAAAGATGGCATGGCATACAACAAAACACATGTAGAGCTCATGCCCATAAGATGCACAGATTAAATGATACAAAAAAGACAAATCTCCAAGTTCTGATAAGAACCAGAGGATAACAACAACTAGCCCTCTTGCAACAGAGATTTGGGCACCAAGATGACCTCTAATGATCATGGTGCAATTGAACAAAATGTAGAGCATCATGAGGCGAACAATTTGACATATTACACGCGCGAAACGGATCTACATGCAAGGAGTTATGAAGCTATGAACAGATGCACTTGCTGAGAAAATACAAAGACTTAGGAAATTTGAGCGGGCTCGGGTCAACCTGCTACAGTACAGATCTGGATCGAGGCCTGCTCGAGAGCTCAGGCTCGGCCTCGCCGGCGACGGCCGGAGGAGAGGGAGGCCGCGGCCGGAGGAGAGGAGGCGAGGTGGCCGGCAGGCGCGGCGGCGGAGGAGGCGGCGGTCGGTGGCGAGCGCGGCGGGTGGCCGGCGGGTCGCCGGTGGCGGGACGCGGCGGTGGGGCCGGCCGGCGGGAGGCGCGCGCGGCGGACGGCGCAGGCTCGGGCCGCGGGGGCCGGGGACGGGCTCCGGCGGGCCGCGCGGTGGAGGAGAGAGAGAGGGTGACGTGTCGGCTTCTGATTCATCGGGGCGCGGCGGTGGACGCGTCCGGTCCGGTCCGGACGTGTCCGGCGGCGGGGAGGGAACGGAGCTAAGGTTCGTCTGCGTTTCGTATCTCGGGGAAGATGCATATATATAGGTAGAGGGAGCTAGGAGAGTCCAAATGAGGTGCGGTTTTCGCCCACACGATCGTGATCGAACGACCTAGAGCATGGAAGAGAGTTTGGTGGGTTTTGGGCTGGTTTTTGAGGGGTTTTTGCTGCAACACACAAATGGACTTTACGGATGCCCGGTTAACCGTTGGAGTACCAAACGACCTCCAAATGGAACGAAACTTGACTGGTGGTCTCCGGGTGGTATACTAAGGCCACTTGACAAGCCTCGGTCCATTCCGAGAATGTTTGACACCCGCACACGAAAGAAAACAAGAGGGGTGCACCGGAGGAGATAGGAGCGTCGGATTGCAAAACGGACAACGGGAAAAATGCTCGGATGCATGAGACGAACACGTATGCAAATGCAATGCACATGATGACATGATATGGAATGCATGACATGAACAAAATGCAAAACGAAAAACAAAACCCGACCACGAAGGGAATATCATAACACATAGCCGAAAATGGCAAGAGTCGGAGTTACAAATATGGAAAGTTACATGCTGGGTGTTACAGTCCAAATCACCTCCAAATCTTCAGGATCATAGTTCTTTCGTAGCTAATCACACCAGACAACCCATTTGGCTCCAAGCTCCTTCCCGTTGATCAGCAGTACTCATCCAAAATTGATACAACAATCTTCAGAGGAGTAATCCCATCGATCCAGAGCTCATTTATTTGATCCATCACTTCCCTCAGCCCCTCTCATGGAAGGACAAAATGCTAGACAACATTTCCCTGCCTCTCGCGTCCCCTCCTTGCCGGTCACAGTGGTGACCGCGTCGTTTGCACGCGCTCTAGATGCAGGAAACGCGCTCTGGCTCCACCTTGGCGCTGTGCTCGTCCGTTCTCCCCTTGTCTCGACCCGCAGCCTTGTCCAGTAGCTTCCTCGTGATCAACTGCGTCGCCCCGAGCCCTTGCCCCCTCCGTCTTCTTCTCCGGTGAGCCGTCCCCCTCGCCGCACAGTGCGCGCGCTGTAGCCGACCGTCGTCTTCTCCTCTGTTGGCTTCTTCCTCTCTTGTCCCCGAGCCCCTCTCGTCTCCGTGACCCTCGTCCACTCCCCCCGTGTCGTCGTTCGAGCTTGGCCGCGAGCACACGCGTCCGCGGCACCGGACACGCGTCCGCGGTGGCAACTGAGCGCGAACCGCCTTGCCCCGGCTATATATAGCCACTCCCCTCACCTCCCGAGCACTCCATCGCCCTCACCACACTCCACTACCCCTCCCTGGCTACTTGCCCGAGCACCAGAGCCCCTCTCTGCCTTCCATGGCCGCCATGCCCGCCGTTCGGCACCGGCTAAATTCCAGCGAGCCAGCACCCCTCACTCCTCCTCTTCTCCACCGGAGCCTCTACCCACCTCTAGGAAGCCACCCCGAAGCCCTTCTCCTCCTTCCCTCACTGCAGCCGCGAGTCCACCGGAGCCCGATGCCACCCTCCGCCACAGCCCCGTCTCCTCCTTCCCCTGGGCTCCTCGATGCCCGTGCTCTGCACCGGCGAGCGGGCCTCGTTTCCCCGAGCACGCCAGTGGTCGGAGCTCGACGAACGGTGGCCAGAGCTGGCCAGGCGAGCGCCGGGGCCGGCGGCCGTCTCTGTTCTGCGTGCGGTGTCGAGAGGAGAGGAAGCAGGAGATGGGAGGAGAGAGAGAGGTGCGCGGGCCCCACCAGTCAGCCACACCGGAGCCGGCCCCGCGTTGACCCCGCCTGCCCACGTGGATAAGTGACGGGCCCCAGCCCCGTGGGACCCGCACGTCAGCATCACACGCCCCGGTCCCGCCTCGGCTGACTGGATCAAGTGGAGGCGTACTCAGTCGAGTACGTTTTCATCTACGGGAAATCGCATTTTCCCTCTGCTTCAGCTTAAAGTACGCTTTCTTTTACTGAAAGCGTATTTCCTCTCTGTTTCAGCCCAGAATGCGTTTTCTTAATCAGAAAGCGTATTTCTAATTTTGCGCCTCTGTTTTATCCACTCAGGGACTTGTTTGTGATGATACTTTTGCAGAAAAGTCCCTGAACTTCAACCGTTCACAACTTTTCAACCGTCGCTCCGATCGAGGTGAAACCAACGCTCACGTCTTCGTCTCGTCGAGCCCGAACTTTTGGTACCATTTTCACTATGTTTCAACATTCTGAAAATGACCATTTTGCCCTTTCCCCTAATCAGTCCCCTCCGAGAGAGTATCCTTTCCGGCGATTCCTTCCGCGATCTTTCTGCACTTCTCCCCGGAGCTTTCTTCATCCCCAGGCAAGCCACAACCACCATTTGCATGATAGCCATGCAGAAGCATTGGTTTCCAACTTGAATCTTTCATAACTGTTTGATTGTTTTGCTACAGCTGTCGGTATTTCGGTTACGCTTATGGATCGGTGTTTACCGTCATGCTATGTTTTCTTGCACTCTATTATTATGTTCTTCATGCTAGTATTACTTTAATATTGGCAATGTTTGGTAGTAGTACATGTTGGTGATGGTCTTCGGTGCATGACTATCGTCTGTTCCGAGTACCGTTGTTATGCATGTTATTTTGCACCGAGTTGGTTAAATATTTGCATGGTAGTTTTATCGTTTGCATGATATTTATTATTGATGCTAGTGTTCATGTCATGCTATGAGTAGTGTTCTAGTTGTGATATTCATGCTCGTTAGTATGCCATGCTCATCTGGTTAAATGATTAAATGTTGTTATTATGCTCGTTGATTATGTTGCACCCCCATGCTCATGTTGATATCATGTTCATGCATTGTAGTTGCATCATGTTATTTTTATCATGGCTCAGCATATTGCATTCAAGTTTAACCGGATTAAATTGAACTTGAACAACTGTTGCCTGAGTCATGGTGCCACCAGATCGAGCTGACTAGTGCAACCACATTTGCCTTGTGTATGGGAAAGGCCCTAACGGGTCTATTGTCATGCCTCTCGCCGGTGCCTCCAACGTAGGGAAGGTTATGCGCGGGCGCTACCTTGGCCAGGTAGGACGGCATAAGCCTTGTGAGCTCAAGTTGTTTGCGCGCTTTGTCCCCGTTTGGGACCGTTTTTGCCACGACGGTGGTCGTAAGACATTTGGTAGGCATGGGCCACCCAGGATTGAACCCAAAAGGGGTGTTGGTCGGAGTGGCCGGGAAAGTGCATTGGCAATAGATCAGATTTGTCGGAACGCCGTTAGTCCACCCGAATGGGAGTGCGAGGCCATGGGTTTCGTGGTGTGGGTACAGTGTGCTAACCTCTGCAGAGTGTGTGCGTGTTAAATCTATCGATAGCCGCGCCAGCGGATATGGGCCCAGTTCGTGTCGGTCACACCGCAGGTCAATAGTAATAATAATGTGCTTAACAACAACCCTGGTTCCATGATGAAAGAAGTTGGTTGATATTTATGTGATCGTGAGAGGATCACTGTAGTATCAGGAATACCAACTTATTGGATATTTAGGATGTTATGCGAGAGTCAAGCTCCTTGTGGTCATAAATGATTACTACGGTATTGTTAATACCAAGCTTGATTGAATCCTGAGAAGATCGTGTGATGCCCGTGATGGTAAGTGATGCAGGTGATGGTTACGATGTAACCCGAGCAGAGTAAGTTGGTGCATGATAGTTTCATCATGTTGCATGCTAGTCTCATCATGTTCATATGTTTATGCCATGCTCATATTGTTCTAGTTGTATCATCTTGCTCATGCTATGATTGATCTGATAATATCATGTTAATCCTTGTTAACCTATAATTGCCATGCTATTGTTTGTCTTGATTGCTTTGGTTGCTGTGAGCTTGCAAGTACATTCAATGTACCGACCTGGCGTGTCATGCCAGTTTGCAGGTCAAGCTGGATATGATTGCTTGTTTGCCGTAGATCCCTTGTCTGCGCGCTAGGATAAGCGTTCCAGCCAGAGTCCCTGCGGAGTGGAGTTCACCATCGTCGTTGCTTTTCCACTACCAGTAGTCATTCCGCTGCATCGTGTTGTTCTGCTGCTTGCATGGAGCAACCGTGGCAGGCGTAGCGTCGCCGTGCCGATGTAATCCCCTTGTACCCCAATAGATTGCAATAAAGAGCTGATTTGTTCTATGCTAAGCAGTGTCGTATTCCAGAAGACTTCTCCTTGATCTCTGGGCTGGAATACGGGGCGTTCCGGTTTTCTCTAAGCCAGGGTGCCACACCTAAGCCTGAGACTGAGTGCTTCTACTGCAAAGGGACTGGTCATTGGAAGCGGAACTACCCCAAGTATTTGGCGGATAAGAAGGATGGCAAAGTGAAAGGTATATTTGATATACATGTTATTGATGTGTACCTTACTAATGGTTGTAGTAGTGCCTGGGTATTTGATACTGGTTCTGTTGCTCATATTTGCAACTCGAAATAGGGGCTACAGATTAAACAAAGATTGGCTAAGGACGAGGTGACGATGCGCATGGGAAATGGTTCCAAGGTTGATGTCATCGCCGTCGGAATGCTACCTCTACATCTACCATCGGGATTAGTTTTAGACATGAATAATTGTTATTTGGTGCCAGCGTTGAACATGAACATTATATCTAGATCTTGTTTGATGCGAGACGGTTATTCATTTAAATCAGAGAATAATAGTCGTTCTATTTATATGAGTAATATCTTTTATGGTCATGCACCCTTGATGAGTGGTTTATTTTTGTTGAATCTCGATTATAGTGATACACATATTCATAATATTGAAGCCAAAAGATGCAAAGTTAATAATGATAGTGCAAATTATTTGTGTCACTGCCGTTTAGGTCATATTGGTGTAAAGCGCATGAAGAAACTCCATGCTGATGGGCTTTTGGAATCACTTGATGCTTGCGAATCATGCCTCATGGGCAAGATGACTAAAACTCCGTTCTCCGGAACAATGGAGCGAGCAACCGACTTATTGGAAATAATACATACTGATGTATGCGGTCCGATGAGTGTTGAGGCACGCGGCGGGTATCGTTATTTTCTGACCTTCACAGATGATTTGAGCAGATATGGGTATATCCACTTGATGAAGCATAAGTCTGAAACATTTGAAAAGTTCAAAGAATTTCAGAGTAAGTGGAAAATCATCATAACAAGAAAATAAAGTTTCTACGATCTGATCGTGGAGGTGAATATTTGAGTTATGAGTTTGGTCTTCATTTGAAACAATGTGGAATAGTTTCGCAACTCACGCCACCTGGAACACCACAGCGTAATGGTGTGTCCGAACATCGTAACTGTACTTTATTAGATATGGTGTGATCTATGATGTCTCTTACTGATTTACCGCTATCGTTTTGGGGTTATGCTTTAGAGACGGCTGCATTCACGTTAAATAGGCCACCATCTAAATTGGTTGAGACGACACCATATGAACTGTGGTTTGGCAAGAAACCTAAGCTGTCATTTCTTAAAGTTTGGGGCTGCGATGCTTATGTGAAAAAGCTTCAACCTGATAAGCTCGAACCCAAATCGGATAAATGTGTCTTCATAGGATACCCAAAGGAGACTGCTGGGTACACCTTCTATCACAGATCCGAAGGTAAGATATTCGTTGCTAAGAATGGATCCTTTCTAGAGAAGGAGTTTCTCTTGAAAGAAGTGAGTGGGAGGAAAGTAGAACTTGATGAGGTAATTGTACCTTCTCCCGAATTGGAAAGTAGTACATCACAGAAATTAGTTCCAGTTATTCCTACACCAGTCAGTGAGGAAGCTAATGATAATGATCATGAAACTTCAGATCAAGTTACTACTGAACCTCGTAGGTCAACCAGAGTACGGTCCGCACCAGAGTGGTACGGTAACGCTGTTCTGGAGGTCATGTTACTTGACCATGACGAACCTACGAACTATGAGGAAGCGATGATGAGCCCAGATTCCGCGAAATGGCTTGATGCCATGAAATCTGAGATGGGATCCATGTATGAGAACAAAGTGTGGACTTTGGTTGACTTGCCCAATGATCGGCAAGCCATAGAGAATAAATGGATTTTCAAGAAGACTGACGCTGACGGTAATGTTACTGTCAACAAAGCTCGACTTATTGCGAAAGGTTTTCGAAAAGTTCAAGGAGTTAACTATGATGAAACCTTCTCACCTGTAGCGATGCTTAAGTATGTCCGAATCATGTTAGCTGTTGCCGCATTTTATGATTATGAAATTTGGCAAATGGATGTCAAAACTGCATTCCTTAATGGATATCTTAAAGAAGTGTTGTATATGATGCAACCAGAAGGTTTTGTCGATCCTAAAGGTGCTAACAAAGTGTGCAAGCTCCAGCGATCCATTTATGGACTGGTGCAAGCCTCTCGGAGTTGGAATATATGCTTTGATAGTGTGATTAAAGCATATGGTTTTATACAGACTTTTGGAGAAGCCTGTATTTACAAAAAAAGTGAGTCGGAGCTCTGTAGCATTTCTGATATTATATGTGGATGACATATTATTGATTGAAAATAATACAAAATGTCTGGATAACATAAAAGGATACTTGAATAAGAATTTTTCAATGAAAGACCTCGGTGAAGCTGCTTATATATTGGGCATCAAGATCTATAGAGATAGATCAGGACGCTTAATTGGACTTTCACAAAGCACATACCTGGATAAAGTTTTGAAGAAGTTCAAAATGGATCAGTCAAAGAAAGGGTTCTTGCATGCGTTACAAGGTGTGAAGTTGAGTCAGACTCAATGCCTGACCACTACAGAAGACAGAGAGAAAATGAAGGTCATTCCCTATGCCTCAGCCATAGGTTCTATCATGTATGCAATGCTGTGTACCAGACCTAATGTGTGCCTTACTATAAGTTTAGCAGGGAGGTACCAAAGTAATCCAGGAGTGGATCACCGGACAGCGGTCAAGAACATCCTGAAATGCCTGAAAAGGACTAAGGATATGTTTCTCGTTTATGGAGGTGACAAAAAGCTCGTCGTAAACGGTTACGTCGATGCAAGCTTTGACACTGATCCGGGTGACTCTAAGTCACAAACCGGATACATATTTATATTGAATGGTGGAGCTGTTAGTTTGTGCAATTCCAAACAGAGCATCATGGCGGGATCTACGTGTGAAGCGGAATACATAGCTGCTTCGGAAGCAGCAAATGAAGGAGTCTGGATGAAGGAGTTCATATCTGATCTAGGTGTCATACCTAGTGCATCGGGTCCAATGAAAATATTTTGTGACAATACTGGTGCAATTGCCTTGGCAAAGGAATCCAGATTTCACAAGAGAACCAAGCAAATCAAGAGACGCTTCAATTCCATGCACGATCAAGTCAGGGAGGGAGACATAGAGATTTGCAAGATACATACGGATCTGAATGTTGTAGACCCGTTGACTAAGCCTCTCTCACGAGCAAAACATGATCAACACCAAGACTCCATGGGTGTTAGAATCATTACTATGTAATCTAGATTATTGACTCTAGTGCAAGTGGGAGACTGAAGGAAATATACCCTAGAGGCAATAATAAAGTTGTTATTTATATTTCCTTATATCATGATAAATGTTCATTATTCATGCTAGAATTGTATTAACCGGAAACTTAGTACATGTGTGGATACATAGACAAACAAAGTGTCCCTAATATTCGTCTACTTGACTAGCTCATTAATCAAAGATGGTTAAGTTTCCTAGCCATAGACATGTGTTGTCATTTGATGAAAAGGATCACATCATTAGATAATGATGTGATGGACAAGACCCATCCGTATACGGACATCAGAATGGTTCCGATAAGGTTCGGGGATTTATCGGAGTACCGAGAGGCTATCGGAACCCCCCGGGAGAGTTAATGGGCCTATTGGGCCTTAGTGGAGGAGAGGAGGCAGGCCACATGAGGAGACGCGCGCCCCCTTTGCCCCAGTCTGAATTGGACAAGGGGAGGGCCCCCCCCCTCTTTCCTTCTCCCTCTCTCTCCCTTCCCCTTTCCCCCTCTCCATTGGAAGGAAAGGGGGGCCGAATCCTACTAGGAACGGAGTCCTAGTAGGACTCCCCCCCATGGCGCGCCCCCCTTGGGCCGGCCTCCTCCTCCCCCCTCCTTTATATACATGGGCAAGGGGGCACCCCAAAGGCACAACAGTTATTTCTTAGCCGTGTGCGGTGCCCCCCTCCACAGTTTACCACCTCGGGCATATTGTCGTAGTGCTTAGGCGAAGCCCTGCGCAGATCACATCACCAACACCGGCGCCACGCCGTCGTGCTGAAGGAACTCTCCCTCGACCCTCTTCTGGATCAAGAGCTCAAGGGATGTCATCGTGCTGAACGTGTGCTGAACACGGAGGTGCCGTACGTTCGGTACTTGGATCGGTTGGATCGTGAAGACGTTTGACTACATCAACCGCGTTACTAAATGCTTCCGCTTTCGGTCTACGAGGGTACGTGGACACACTCTCCCATCTCGTTGCTATGCATCTCCCAGATAGATCATGCGTGATCGTAGGAATTTTTTTGAAATACTGCGTTCCCCAACAATGGGAACACGACGCAGCGCGCATGGACCACGTGAGTGGCGCTGCGACGGGGCCAGCCACGTGCGCAAAGCGGCCTCACTCCCGACCAGGTAGAGCCTAGAAATTGTGGCCGCGCAATCTTGTTTGATCGAGCGGTCCCCGTTCAGCCGCTCGTTTCCACCATATAGTGCGCGCGCACTTTCAGGAATTTGGGAATTAGTTTGGACGCGTCTAGGGAGCGGTCGGCTGCTCCCTACTGTTCCCGAGCGGCCTCCAGAAAAAGGAAAGATTCTGTCCCCCCTTCCCAGAAAAGGAAAGCCCTCCCTGGTAGCAACAAAGTAGCATCAACCCAACAAACCACGCATTGGACCTGGTCCCCAGGCCATCACATGCCCGTCCCTCCCCTCCTGAAGCTCTCACGCCCCTCTGGCCACCAACTTCTTTGTCCCCACGCCCCTACCTGCCCCCACCTTCTTACCCATGAAACAAAGGGGTTCCCAGGTGTGGTTCTCCATTGCCAGAGTTGCCATGGCAGACGAATCAAAGTTAAATAACAGTGGATCTGGAACAATTTGGTGCAAGAAAAGAAGAGAGAGGGATGATAGATCAAAACGTACCAGGCAGCAGGCACCAGCAAGGGTGAAAAAGAGGTGATCCTTTTCTCCTCCTATTTAGGTCCTTCCTCCTTGCCTTTCCCTTTCCCCTTCACCAAATTTCTCTTTCCAAAAATAGCTTCTTCATAGTTGTTGAAGATAGCATAAACAGAGATCAAACGGGGAAATCTTGTACTTGTGCTTTTGTAACTAATTTTCATGCAACAACATCATGGGATAAGCCAACTTTTATAGAATGTGTGCAACAAAATGCAGAAATGTGCAAAAAATATAGGAGAGAGCACATAGAGAGTCTTATTCACACATAATGCAAAAAGAACAGATGTCCATGTAGCAAAAAAAAGTGTTGTAGCTACTATGAAAAGATAACTACCTACTAGACAAGAATCTGGTTTGCAAGAGTTTTTTTCCTTTGATCTTTCCACACAGTAATATATGTGACTTCGTAGCTAAGAATTGTGTGCACAAATCTACAGCAGCTCCTCCACACCCGTAACCTATAAAACCTACACATGATGCAAAAATGAAGCCTTAGAAAAAAGGAACCAGCTCTGGGTTGTATCTATGCAACTTAACCAACACAAGTGTGCAACTGACAACACTGTCATATCCATCTACTTGTGGGGTTTCAATTTCAATAGTTGGCATCTTCTACTCATATAAAAGTTGAAGATGCCGACTCATATAATTTCGGATTCATTTTGGTTTGGCTAAAATTCTGTATGCAAAATTCCAATAAGAAAAGCTTATACTGGCTGTTGTGCAACTACATCATCTATTTTGTGTGACTGCAAGTACTCCTGCATGATTGCATGTTTGTTCAACTATGTAATGAATTTTGAACTGATGAATTTAGCATGTCTAAACACAAGAAATGTAAAAAATAGTCAATTCTAAAATATTACAATCTTCCAAATATGTAGTGCAACTACATTCAAGTGCATCTGCAAACCTAGAAAATCAGATGCATGTGAATACATGAGGATGCAACTACTTAATGGTTCTTGTAGAAGTAAACAAGTTGAAGATGCCTCCCTCAAAAAAAGTTGAAGATGCCAACTCATGTGGCATTGTTGTGCAACTATTAAGAAAAGTTGGGGATGCCATCTCCTGATTGGTTCTTGTGCAACTAAAATAGTTAAGGATGCCAACTCGGTGATATTATTGTGGGACTACTTAAAAAGCCGAGACTGCCAACTCCCTAATGGTTATGGCCAAACTACGAAAGTTGAGGATGCCAACTCATATGATACCGTTGCGCAAATATTTGAAAAGTTGAGGATACCAACTCTTAATTAATTCTTGTGCAACTATAAAAGTTCGTGATGCCAACACATAGTTGGTTCTTGTGCAATTGTGTAAAAAAATCACATCCCAGGCTTCTTTGTGTAGAAAAAAAGAAAAGAAAAATGACTAATGCCATTTCATGTTACCTCAATAGCTGCTGCAAACGATGTGCCATCTCCATATACAACTCCCACCTACGCATTCGCCTTCCATTTCCACTGTTTCACAATGCGGAATTGGTCACCAACCTAAAGGATGCATGGAAAAAGTTACTTCTGTGTATGGAAGAAAGGGGAATGCACCCACACTGCTTCCTCGATACCTACCTCGTCCTCCTATTCATCCCCGTTGATCTTAGCACGACAAGGCTCCTAATCGATGGGCCGTTTCAAATTCTACCGAGAAGAAGGGTTTGCAAACCCCTGCATAGAACATACAAAATTTAGAACATGGTCGGAAAACCCCAAAAAATAGTTATTATAATTGAAAACAAAACTGCTACAAGGATAAATGAAAACCGACGAAAAAGCAAACATGCCTCTCCTTTCACAACCAATTTTGGTCTGTTAAAAAGAAAGTGAACAAACAAATTAGTAGCAGCAACCAAATGTATAAAAGAAAAAAATGAGCAAAACAGTTGATATAAAAAAAAGTGCCATGAGGTACCTGTGTTGATTTTTCAAAGCACAAATACAAAACAAAACAAAATGTGTGCAACTTGATGCACTATATGGCCAACTCAGCACACAATAGTGTGCAACAAAAAAATCAGCATACACACTGCTTTAAGATGATGTAGGCAGTCGAGCCAAAACTAAACTAGATGTCAACCATGCAACTAGGTAGCCCTTCCATGTGAAACTGCATAAGTGTGGCAAAGCCAACTAGCATATGAACTGCAAAGACCTGCATCCCAAAATTCTAAATTTTGGAATGTTATATTAAATAAATAGTTTTGATTGCTTGTTTGATTGTGGTGTGGTTGCTTGTGTGAAATTGAGTGAAATTTGAAACTTTTTGAAAGATAAATGAGAGGGCATAATAGGACTTTCCCAAACTTTCATCTTGCATTTATAATCCCCATGAATTCAAATTCAATTCATCACAAAACCCTGGAGTGAAGATCATATGACTTCTTCCATTTAAATAAATGAAAAGGGTTTTGAAAAGATTTGAATTCAATTTGGAAATATTACAAACTCAGAAACTTTATGCAACTCAATGATTTTCATGAGAAGCTAAAATGACTCCTTCAAATCGTATGAAATATGAGTTGGAAGTTTCAAGGAATCAAATTTAAAGCCCCTTTGAATTTATTTTCAATTTGGAGTTATTTGGTTTTTATTCAAATTATTTTTCTCCAATACAGTAGAAAATTGGAGAGAAATAAATTTGAAATCATTTTGGTATTTTTAAAATGATTTTTGTTGGGTTTTATTGCACTAGTAGCACTGTTGGATTTATTTAAATTTTTGAGGATTTTATTTGACGCTAGAAAAATGTTCATGTTATAGAAAAAATTCTGAAATTTTTGATATATAATATGCTATATATCATTTTAAATATTTGTCGTTTTATTTTATTTTAGTTGTCTGATTTTTTTTAAAGAGAAAACTCTCCATAGCCAAACTGGGCAGCCCAGCCGAGCCAGGCCAGGCCCAGCCGCGCTGCCGCCGCCTTCCCCGAGTCCGGCCAGGACACGGGAGGAGCCGCCGCCGCCCGGGACTCCGCCTCCCGAGGCCGAGCCCCTCCCTTTATAAGCTGCACCCGGGGCCCCCTTGGACCCCGTCCGCGCCGTTCATTGCCGCTTTGTGTCGCCGCGCCGCATCTCGCCACCGCTTCTCGCCGCCGCCGTCGCCGCCGCAACCGCGCGCAGCTCCTGCCGCCGCGTCGCTAATCGTCGCCGTCTTCCGCGCCGCGCCTAGCCGCCGTCCTGCCTCGCCGGAGTCGTCACCGCCGCCGCCCTGTCTCGCCGGAATCCCGATCCGCCGTCGCCACCGATCCGCTAACTGCCGCCGCCGGTTTTCTCGCCAAAACCATCGAACCACCGACAAGTATAAAACCGAACCCCAATCCAGTTTTTTTGGTTTTTCTTTTAGATCGGTTTATCATTTTAGTTAGTTTATTTAGCGGACGTTTGTCCGTTAGCTTCGGTAGCGAACGATTTTCGTTGTTAGGTTTCTGTAGCGAACGTCGTTCGTTAGATTTTTCTTTTTCTGTTTATTTTCGGCCAGGGACCTATTCATAATTATTTTCATCGCAGATTAGTCCCTGATCTTTAAACCCTCACAACTTTTTGCTCGTTTATCCAAATCCAACCAAACCAACGCCCACTTCTTCGTTATGATCCCCTCTACCCAGATAACGAACTTAAACATGTTTTTCAAAGTTTAAAACTTGGTTTCAAACAGATTAGAATTTAAACTGCTGTTGATCATAACTTGAGTTTTATAACTCCGATTTAGTTGATTCTTTTTGCTAATTGAAGCTCTTGACCTAAACTTTCTGATAAGACCAAATCCACCCAATTTTGGTACTGTTAGAAATTGTTTTCTGTTGCAAGAGTTAATTGCTTGTTTTCAAAGTTTTCCGATATCTTTTCTTCGATTCTTTTGCTTGAGTGCTTATGTATGCAATTGCTTGCTTACGATAGATTGACTGGAGTGTGCCGAGTAGATCTATCATGAGTTATGAGTGCGATGAATCTTCATCATTAGTACAAGGCAAGTTCACACTTTGATCATATTTTTCATACCTAGTTTTTTATGCATTAGTTTCAACCCTCAAACATTGAATGAGTAGGATTTGGTAACATGTGGGTGTGGGAAGTAGTTGTTGAGGTAGGAACCTATTGTATTTTATCAAACCCCGGGTATTATACGTTATGCTTTTATTTCTTTGCTATGCTCGTAGACATGGATTGGTATGTGAGATTTGCTACCTCTTGAGCTTGTGTTGGTTTTTCCCTTGAAGAGGAAAGGGTGATGTAGCAAAGTAGCATAAGTATTTCCCTCATATTTTGAGAACCAAGGTATCATTCCAGTAGGAGACTACACACAAGTCGCCTCGTACCTACACAAACAAATAAGAACCTTGCAACCAACGCGATAAAGGGGTTGTCAATCCCTTCACAGCCACTTGCAAAAGTGAGATCTGATAGAGATAATAAGATAAATATTTTTGGAATTTTTATGATATAGATTGAAAGTAAAGATTGCAAAATAAACGGCGACAGTAATAGCACGTTGGCGGGAGATTAATATAATGGAAAATAGACCCGGGGACCATAGGTTTCACTAGTGGCTTCTCTCAAGATAGCATAAGTATTACGGTGGTGAACAAATTACTGTCGAGCAATTGATATAAAAGTGCATAATTATGAGAATATGTAGGCATGATCATGTATATAGGCATCACGTCCGCGACAAGTAGACCGAAACAATTCTGCATCTACTACTATTACTCCACACATCGACCGCTATCCAACATGCATCTAGAGTATTAAGTTCATAAGAACAGAGTAACGCATTAGGCAAGATGACATGATGTAGAGGGATAAAATCAAGCAATATAATATAAACCCCATCTTTTTATCCTCGATGGCAACAGTACAATACGTGCCTTGCTGCCCCTGCGGTCACTGGGAAAGGACACCGCAAGATTGAACCCAAAGCTAAGCACTTCTCCCATTGCAAGAAAGATCAATCTAGTAGGCCAAACCAAACTGATAATTCAAAGAGACTTGCAAAGATGACAAATCATACATAAAAGAATTCAGAGGAGATTCAAATATTGTTCATAGATAATCTTGATCATAAACCCACAATTCATCAGATCTCGACAAACACACCACAAAAAAGAATTACATCGAATAGATCTCTAGGAAGATCGAGGAGAACTTTGTATTGAGATCCAAAGAGAGAGAAGAAGCCATCTAGCTAATAACTATGGACCCGAAGGTCTGTGGTAAACTACTCACACATCATCGGAGAGGCTATGGTGTTGATGTAGAAGCCCTCCATGATCGATTCCCCCTCCGGCGGAGCGCTGAAAAAGGCCCCAAGATGGGATCTCACGGGTACAGAAGGTTGCGGCGGTGGAAATAGGGTTTCGTGGTGCTCCTGGATGTTTTCGGGGTATATGGGTATATATAGGAGGAAGTGAAGGAAATATGCCCTAGAGGCAATAATAAAGTTATTATTTATTTCCTTATTTCATGATAAATGTTTATTATTCATGCTAGAATTGCATTAACCAGAAACTTGATACATGTGTGAATACATAGACAAACAGAGTGTCACTAGTATGCCTCTACTTGACTAGCTCGTTGAATCAAACATGGTTAAGTTTCCTAGCCATAGACATGAGTTGTCATTTGATTAACGGGATCACATCATTAGAGAATGATGTGATTGACTTGACCCATTTCGTTAGCTTTGCATTTGATCGTTTAGTATATTGCTATTGCTTTCTTCATGACTTATACATGTTCCTATGACTATGAGATTATGCAACTCCCGAATACCGGAGGAACACTTTGTGTGCTACCAAACTTCACAACATAACTGGGTGATTATAAAGGTGCTCTACAGGTGTCTCCGAAGGTACTTGTTGGGTTGGCATAGATCGAGACTAGGATTTGTCACTCCGATTGTCGGAGAGGTATCTTTGGGCCCTCTCGATAATACACATCACTATAAGCCTTGCAAGCAATGCAACTAATGAGTTAGTTGCGGGATGATGTATTACGGAACGAGTGAAGAGACTTGCCGGTAACGAGATTGAACTAGGTATTGAGATATCGACGATCGAATCTCGGGCAAGTAACATACCGATGACAAAGGGAACAACGTATGTTGTTATGTGGTTTGACCGATAAAGATCTTCGTAGAATATGTAGGAGCCAATATGAACATCCAGGTTCCACTATTGGTTACTGACCAGAGATGTGTCTCGGTCATGTCTACATAGTTCTCGAACCCGTAGGGTCCACACGCTTAACGTTCGGTGACGATTGGTATTATGAGTTTTCGTGTTTTGATGTACTGAAGGTAGTTCAGAGTCCCGGCTATGATCACGGACATGACGAGGAGTCTCGAAATGGTCGAGAGCATAAAGATCTATATATTGGATGACTATGTTCGGACACCGGAAGTGTTTCGGGAGGTTTCGGACATATACCAGAGTACCGAGGGGTTACCGGAACCCCCCGGGGAGTATATAGGGCCTAATGGGCCTTAGTGGGAGAAGAGGAGGGGCGGCCAGGGTAGCCGCGCGCCCCCTCCTGATACGTCTCCAACGTATCTATAATTTATGAAGTATTCATGCTATTATATTATCCATCTTGGATGTTTAATGGGCTTTACTATGCACTTTTATATTATTTTTGGGACTAACCTATTAACCCAGAGCCCAGTGCGAGTTTCTGTTTTCTCCTTGTTTCAGTGTTTCGCAGAAAAGGAATATCAAACGGAGTCCAAACGGAATAAAACCTTCGGGAGAGTTATTTTTGGAACGGAAGCAATCTAGAAGACTTGGAGTCTACGTAAGGGAAGCAACGACGAAGGCACGAGGCAGGGGGGCGCACCCACCCCCTGGGCGCGCCCTCCACCCTCGTGGGCCCCTCGTGGCTCCCCTGACCGACTTCTTTCGCCTATATATATCCATATACCCTAAAAACTTCGGGGAACAGAATAGATAGGGAGTTCCGCCGCCGCAAGCCTTTGTAGTCACCAAAAACCAATCGGGACCCTGTTTCGGCACCCTGCCGGAGGGGGGATCCCTCACCGGTGGCCATCTTCATCATCCCGGCGCTCTCCATGACGAGGAGGGAGTAGTTCACCCTCGGGGCTGAGGGTATGTACCAGTAGCTATGTGTTTGATCTCTCTCTCTCTCGTGTTCTTGAGGTGGTACGATCTTGATGTATCGCAAGCTTTGCTATTATAGTTGGATCTTATGATGTTTCTCCCCCTCTACTCTCTTGTAATGGATTGAGTTTTCCCTTTGAAGTTATCTTATCGGATTGAGTCTTTAAGGATTTGAGAACACTTGATGTATGTCTTGCATGTGCTTATCTGTGGTGACAATGGGATATCACGTGATCTACTTGATGTATGTTTTGGTGATCAACTTGCGGGTTTAGTGACCTTGTGAACTTATGCATAGGGGTTGGCACACGTTTTCGTCTTGACTCTCCGGTAGAAACTTTGGGGCACTCTTTGAAGTTCTTTGTGTTGGTTTGAATAGATGAATCTGAGATTGTGTGATGCATATCGTATAATCATGCCCGCGGATACTTGAGGTGACATTGGAGTATCTAGGTGACATTAGGGTTTTGGTTGATTTGTATCTTAAGGTGTTATTCTAGTATGAACTCTATGATAGATCGAATGGAAAGAATAGCTTCGTGTTATTTTACTACGGACTCTTGAATAGATCGATTAGAAAGGATAACTTTGAGGTGGTTTTGTACCCTACAATAATCTCTTTGTTTGTTCTCCGCTATTAGTGACTTTGGAGTGACTCTTTGTTGCACGTTGAGGGATAGTTATATGATCCAGTTATGTTATTATTGTTGAGAGAACTTGCACTAGTGAAAGTATGAACCCTAGGCCTTCTTTCAACGCATTGCAATACCGTTTGTGCTCACTTTTACCACTTGTTACCTTGCTGTTTTTATAGTTTCAGATTACAAAAACCTATATCTACCATCCATATTGCACTTGTATCACCATCTCTTCGCCGAACTAGTGCACCTATACAATTTACCATTGTATTGGGTGTGTTGGGGACACAGGAGACTCTTTGTTATTTGGTTGCAGGGTTGCTTGAGAGAGACCATCTTCATCCTACGCCTCCCACGGATTGATAAACCTTAGGTCATCCAATTGAGGGAAATTTGCTACTGTCCTACAAACCTCTACACTTGGAGGCCCAACAACGTCTACAAGAAGAAAGTTGTGTAGTAGACATCAAGCTCTTTTCTGGCGCCGTTGCCGGGGAGGTGAGTGCTTGAAGGTATATCTTTAGATCTTGCAATCGAATCTTTTAGTTTCTTGATTTATCACTAGTTTAGTCTATAAAAGAAAACTACAAAAGAATGGAATTGAGAGTGCCTCATATGCTTCATCTTTTAATGTCTTTCGTGAAAATAAGGATTCCGATAATTGTGCTCAAGTACTAGAAGAAGAATTACATAGAATGCTTGGCATAAAATATGTGAATGATGAGCATGATTGCAATGTTGTTAGTATGAATTCTTTGAATACCCATGATGATAATGATATGCAAGGCCACAAGCTTGGGGATGCTATGTTTGATGAAGATGATATGTTTCGTCCCCCAAGTTTTGATGAGCAAATTTATTATGATGAAAGCATGCCTCCTATTTATGATGATTATTGTGATGACACGTATGCTATAAAAGAATAAGGATAACCATGAAACTTGTCATCATGATTTTAATTTTCAATTGGATTATGCTTCACATGATAGTTATTTTGTTGAGTTTGCTCCCACTACTATTGATAAGAATAAATTTGCTTATGTGGAGAGTAGTAAAAAAATTATGCAAGTAGATCATGAAAAAAATGCTTTATGTGATGGTTATATGGTTGAATTCATTCATGATGCTACTGAAAATTATTATGAGAGAGGATCATATGCTTCTACATACTGCAATACCGTTTGTGCTCACTTTTACCACTTGTTACCTTGCTGTTTTTATATTTTCATATTACAAAAACCTATATCGACCATCCATATTGCACATGTATCACCATCTCTTCGCCGAACTAGTGCACCTATACAATTTACCATTGTATTGGGTGTGTTGGGGACACAAGAGACTCTTTGTTATTTGGTTGCAGGGTTGCTTGAGAGAGACCATCTTCATCCTACGCCTCCCACGGATTGATAAACCTTTGGTCATCCACTTGAGGGAAATTTGCTACTGTCCTACAAACCTCTGCACTTGGAGGCCCAACAATGTCTACAAGAAGAAGGTTATGTAGTAGACATCACCTCCCCCTCTAGTCCGAATTGGACAAGGAGGGGGGCGGCGGCGCCCCCCTTTCCTTCTCTCCCTCTCTCCCTTCCTTCCCCTCTCCTACTCTTACTTGGAAGGGGGAGTCCTACTCCCGGTGGGAGTAGGACTCCTCATGGGGCGCGCCATAGGAGGCCGGCCCCTCCCCCTCCTCCACTCCTTTATATACGGGGAGGGGGCACCCCTTGGAGACACAACAATTGATCATTGATCTTTTAGCCATGTGCGGTGCCCCCCTCCACCATAATCCACCTCGGTCATATCGTAGCGGTGCTTAGGCGAAGCCCTGCGTCGGTAGCATCATCATCACCGTCATCACGCCGTCGTGCTGATGGAACTCTCCCTCGAAGCTCTGATGGATCGGAGTTCATGGGACGTCACCGAGCTGAACGTGTGTTGAACTCGGAGGTGCCTTGCGTTCGGTACTTGGATCGGTCTGATCGTGAAGACGTATGACTACATCAACCGCATTCTCATAACGCTTCCGCTTACGGTCTACGAGGGTACGTGGACGACACTCTCCCCTCTCGTTGCTATGCATCACCATGATCTTGCATGTGCGTAGTAAATTTTTTGAAATTACTACGTTCCCCAACAGTGGCATCCGAGCCAGGTTTATGCGTAGATGTTATATGCACGAGTAGAACACAAGTGAGTTGTGGGCGATACTAGTCATACTGCTTACCAGCATGTCACACTTTGATTCGGCGGTATTGTTGGATGAAGCGGCGTGGACCGACAGTACGCGTACGCGTACGCGAGACTGGTTCTACCGACGTGCTTCGCACACAGGTGGCTGGCGGGTGTCAGTTTCTCCAATTTTAGTTGAATCGAGTGTGGCTACGCCCGGTCCTTGTGAAGTTTAAAACATCACATACTTGACAAAATATCGTTGTGGTTTTGATGCGTAGGTAAGAACGGTTCTTGCTAAGCCCGTAGCAGCCACGTAAAACTTGCAACAACAAAGTAGAGGACGTCTAACTTGTTTTTGCAGGGCATGCTGTGATGTGATATGGTCAAGACATGATGCTAAATTTTATTGTATGAGATGATCATGTTTTGTAACAGAGTTATCGTCAACTGGCAGGATCCATATGGTTGTCGCTTTATTGTATGAAATGCAATCACAATGTAATTGCTTTACTTTATCACTAAGCGCTAGCGATAGTCGTAGAAGCAATAGTTGGCGAGACGACAACGATGCCACGATGGAGATCAAGGTGTCGCGCCGGTGACGATGGTGATCATGACGGTGCTTTGGAGATGGAGATCAAAGGCACAAGATGATGATGGCCATATCATATCACTTATATTGATTTCATGTGATGTTTATCCTTTATGCATCTTATTTTGCTTAGTTCGACGGTAGCATTATAAGATGATCTCTCACTAAATTTTAAGGTACAAGTGTTCTCCCTGAGTATGCACCGTTGCGATAGTTCTTCGTGCTGAGACACCACGTGATGATCGGGTGTGATAAGTTCTACGTTCACATACAATGGGTTCAAGCCAGTTTTGCACACGTAGAATACTCGGGTTAAACTTGACGAGCCTAGCATATGCAGATATGGCCTCGGAACACTGGAGACCGAAAGGTCGAGCGTGAATCATATAGAAGATATGATCAACATAGTGATGTTCACCATTCAAAACTACTCCATCTCACGTGATGATCGGACATGGTTTAGTTGATATGGATCACGTGATCACTCAGATGATTAGAGGGATGTCTATCTAAGTGGGAGTTCTTAAGTAATATGATTAACTGAACTTTAATTTATCATGAACTTAGTCCTGGTACTATTAGCATATCTATGTTGTAGATCAATAGCTCGCGTTTAGCTCCCCTGTTTTATTTTTGATATGTTCCGAGAGAAAACTAAGTTGAAAGATGTTAGTAGCAATGATGCAGATTGGATCCGTGATCTGAGGATTATCCTCATTGCTGCACAGAAGAATTATGTCCTTAATGCACCGTTAGGTGACAGACGGATTGCAGGAGCAAATGAAGACGTTATGAACGTTTGGCAAGCTTGATATGATGACTACTTGATAGTTTAGTGCACCATACTTTACGGCTTAGAATCGGGGCTTCAAAGACGTTTTTTAAACGCCACGGAGCATATGAGATGTTCCAAAGAGTTGAAATTAGTATTTCAGACTCATGCCCATGTCGAAAGGTATGAGACCTTTGACAAGTACTTTGTCTACAAGATGGAGGAGAATAGCTCAGCTAGTGAGCATGTGCTCAGAATGTCTGAGTACTACAATCACTTCAATCAAGTGGGAGTTAATCTTCCAGATAAGATAGTGATTGACATAGTTCTCTAGTCACTATCACCAAGTTACTAGAACTTCGTGATAAACTATAATATGCAAGGGATAACGGAAACGATTCCCAAGCTCTTCGTGATGCTGAAATCGACGAAGGTAGAAATCAAGAAAAGCATCAAGTGTTGATGGTTGACAAGACCACTAGTTTCAAGAAAAGGGCAAAGGGAAGAAGGGGAACTTCAAAAAGAACAGCAAGCAAGTTGCTGCTCCCGTGAAGAAGCCCAAAGCTAGACCCAAGCCTGAAAATGAGTGCTTCTACTGCAAAGGAAATGGTCACTGGAAGTGGAACTACCCTAGATCTTTGGCGGATAAGAAGGATGGCAAAGTGAACAAAGGTATATTGGATATACATGTTACTGATGTGTACTTTACTAGTGTTTATAGCAACCCCTCGACATTTGATACTGGTTCAGTTGCTAAGAATACTAACTCGAAATGGGAGTTGCAGAATAAACAGAAACTAGTTAAGGGCGAGGTGACGATGTGTGTTGGAAGTAGTTCCAAGATTGATATGATCATCATCGCACACTCCCTACACTTTCGGGATTAGTGTTGAACCTAAATAAAGTGTTATTTAGTGTTTGCGTTGAGCATGAATATGATTTGATCATGTTTATTGCAATACGGTTATTCATTTAAGTTAGAGAATAATTGTTGTTCTGTTTACATGAATAAAACCTTCTATGGTCATACACCCAATGAAAATGGTTTGTTGGATCTCGATCGTAGTGATACACATATTCGTAATATTGAATCCAAAAGATGCAAAGTTAATAATGATAGTGCAACTTATTTGTGGCACTGCCGTTTAGGTCATATTGGTGTAAAGCGCATAAAGAAACTCCATGCTGATGGGATTTTGCAATCACTTGATGCTTGCGAACCATGCCTTATGGGAAAGATGACTAAGACTCCGTTCTCCGGAACAATGGAGTGAACAACTGACTTATTGGAAATAATACATACTGATGTATGCGATCCGATGAGTGTTGAGGCTCGCGGCGGGTATCATTATTTTCTGACCTTCACAGATGATTTGAGAAGATATGGGTATATCTACTTGATGAAACATAAGTCTGAAACATTTGAAGAGTTCATATAATTTCAGAGTGAAGTGGAAAATCAACGTAACAAGAAAATAAAGTTTCTATGATCTGATCGTGGAGGAGAATATTTGAGTTATGAGTTTGGTCGTCATATGAAACAATGCGGAATAGTTTCGCAACTCACACCACCTGGAAAACCACAGCGTAATGGTGTGTCCGAACATCGTAACCGTACTTTATTGGATATGGTGCAATCTATGATGTCTCTTACCGATTTACCACTATCGTTTTGGGTTATGCATTAGAGACAGCTGCATTCACGTTAAATAGGGCACCATCTAAATCCATTGAGACGACACCATATGAACTCTGGTTTGGCAAGAAACCAAAGTTGTCGTTTCTTAAAGTTTGGGGTTGCGATGCTTATGTGAAAAAGTTTCATCCTGATAAGCCCAAACCCAAATCAGAGAAATGTGTCTTCATAGGATACCCAAAAGAGACAGTTGGGTACACCTTCTATCACAGATCCGAAGGCAAGACATTTGTTTCTAAGAATGGATCCTTTCTAGAGAAGGAGTTTCTCGCGAAAGAAGTGAGTGGGAGGAAAGTAGAACTTGATGAGGTAACTGTACCTGCTCCCTTATTGGAAAGTAGTTCATCACAGAAATCTGTTCTTGTGACTCCTACACCAATTAGTGAGGAAGCTAATGATGAAGATCATGTAACTTCAGATCAAGTTACTACCGAACCTCGTAGGTCAACCAGAATGACATCCACACAAGAATGGTACGGTAATCCTGTTCTGGAGGTCATGTTACTTGACCATGACGAACCTACGAACTATGAGGAAGTGATGATGAGCCCAGATTCCGCGAAATGGCTTGAGGTCATGAAATCTGAGATGGGATCCATGTATGAGAACAAAGTGTGGACTTTGATTGACTTGCCCGATGATCGGCGAGCCATTGAGATTAAATGGATCTTTAAGAGGAAGACGGACGCTGATAGTAGTGTTACTATCTACAAAGCTAGAATTGTCGCAAAAGGTTGTCGAAAAGTTCAAGGTGTTGACTACGATGAGAGTTTCTCACTCGTATCAATGCTTAAAGTCTGTCCGAATCATGTTAGCAATTGCCGCATTTTATGAAATTTGGCAAATGGATGTCAAAACTACATTCCTTAATGGATTTCTTAAAGAAAAGTTGTATATGATGCAACCAGAAGGTTTTGTCAATCCAAAAGATGCTAACAAAGTGTGTAAGCACCAGCGATCCATCTATGGACTGATGCAAGCATCTCGGAGTTGGAATAAACATTTTGATAGTGTGATCAAAGCATATAGTTTTATACAGACTTGCGGTGAAGCCTATATTTACAAGAAAGTGAGTGGGAGCACTACAACATTTCTGATAAGTATATGTGAATGACATATTGTTGATCGGAAATAATGTAGAATTTTCTGGAAAGCATAAAGGAGTTTTTGAAAGGAGTTTTTCAAAGAAAGACCTCGGTAAAGCTGCTTACATATCGAGCATCAAGATCTATAGAGATAGATCAAGACGCTTGATAAGTTTTTTCAATGAGTACATACCTTGACAAGATTTTGAAGTAGTTCAAAATGGAACAGTCAAAGGAGTTCTTGCCTGTGTTGCAAGGTGTGAAGTTGAGTAAGACTCAAAGCCCGACCACGACAGAAGATAGAGAGAGAATGAAAGTCATTCCCTATGCCTCAGCCATAGGTTCTATAAAGTATGCCATGCTGTGTACCAGACCTATTGTATACCCTACACTGAGTTTGGCAAGGGAGTACAATAGTGATCTAGGAGTAGATCACTGGACAGTGGTCAAAATTATCCTTAGTGGAATATGGATATGTTTCTCGATTATGGAGGTGACAAAAGGTTCGTCGTAAAGGGTTACGTCGATGCAAGTTTTGACACTGATCCAGATGACTCTAAGTCTCAATCTGGATACATATTGAAAGTGGGAGCAATTAGCTAGAGTAGCTCCGTGCAGAGCATTGTTGACATAGAAATTTGCAAAATACATACGGATCTGAATATGGTAGACCCGTTGACTAAACTTCTCTCACAAGAAAAACATGATCACACCTTAGTACCCTTGGAGTGTTGGTCACATGACGATGTGAACTATGGGTGTTAATCACATGGTGATGTGAACTATTGGTGTTGAATCACATGGCAATGTGAACTAGATTACTGACTCTAGTGCAAGTGGGAGACTGAAGGAAATATGCCCTAGAGGCAATAATAAAGTTATTATTTATTTCCTTATTTCATGATAAATGTTTATTATTCATGCTAGAATTGTATTAACCGGAAACTTGATACATGTGTGAATACATAGACAAACAGAGTGTCACTAGTATGCCTCTACTTGACTAGCTCGTTGAATCAAAGATGGTTAAGTTTCCTAGCCATAGACATGAGTTGTCATTTTATTAACGGGATCACATCATTAGAGAATGATGTGATTGACTTGACCCATTCCGTTAGCTTAGCATTTGATCGTTTAGTATATTGCTATTGCTTTCTTCATGACTTATACATGTTCCTATGACTATGATATTATGCAACTCCCGAATACCGGAGGAACACTTTGTGTGCTACCAAACGTCACAACGTAACTGGGTGATTATAAAGGTGCTCTACAGGTGTCTCCGAAGGTACTAGTTGGGTTGGCATAGATCGAGATTAGGATTTGTCACTCCAATTGTCGGAGAGGTATCTCTGGGCCCTCTCGGTAATACACATCACTATAAGCCTTGCAAGCAATGCAACTAATGAGTTAGTACCGGGATGATGTATTACGGAACGAGTAAAGAGACTTGCCGGTAACGAGATTGAACTAGGTATTGAGATACCGACGATCGAATCTCGGGCAAGTAACATACCGATGACAAAGGGAACAACGTATGTTGTTATGCGGTTTGACCGATAAAGATCTTCGTAGAATATGTAGGAGCCAATATGAACATCCAAGTTCCGCTATTGGTTATTGACCGGAGACGTGTCTCGGTCATGTCTACATAGTTCTCGAACCCATAGGGTCCGCACGCTCAACGTTCGGTGACGATCGGTATTATGAGTTTTTGTGTTTTGATGTACCGAAGGTAGTTCGGAGTCCCGGATATGATCACGGACATGATGAGGAGTCTCGAAATGGTCGAGACGTAAAGATCGATATATTGGACGACTATGTTCGGACACCGGAAGTGTTTCGGGAGGTTTCGGACATATACCGGAGTACCGGGGGCTTACCGGAACCCCCCGGGGAGTATATTGGGCCTAATGGGCCTTAGTGGGAGAAGAGGAGGGGCGGCCAGGGCAGCTGCGCGCCCCTCCCCCTCTAGTCCGAATTGGACAAGGAGGGGGCGGCGGCACCCCCCTTTCCTTCTCTCCCTCTCTCCCTTCCTTCCCCTCTCCTACTCCTACTTGGAAGGGGGGAGTCCTACTCCCGGTGGGAGTAGGACTCCTCATGGGGCGCGCCATAGGAGGCCGGCCCCCTCCCCCTCCTCCACTCCTTTATATACCGGGAGGGGGGCACCCCTTGGAGACACACAAATTGATCATTGATATTTTAGCCGTGTGCGGTGCCCCCCTCCACCATAATCCACCTCGGTCATATCGTAGCGGTGCTTAGGCGAAGCCCTGCGTCGGTAGCATCATCATCACCGTCATCATGCCATTGTGCTGACGGAACTCTCCCTCGAAGCTCTGCTGAATCGGAGTTCGTGGGACGTCACCGAGCTGAACGTGTGCTGAACTCGGAGGTGCCGTGCGTTCGGTACTTAGATCGGTCCGATCGTGAAGACGTACAACTGCATCAACCGCGTTCTCATAACGCTTCCGCTTACGGTCTACGAGGGTACGTGGACAACACTCTCCCCTCTCGTTGCTATGCATCACCATGATCCTGCGTGTGTGTAGGATTTTTTTAAAAATTACTACGTTCCCCAACAGGAAGAAGTAGGTCGGTGGAGCTGCGACGGGCCCACGAGGGTGGGGGGCAGGTGCGCCTCCCTGCCTCGTGGCCTCCTTGCTTCTTTCTTGACGTCCACTCCAAGTATTCTGAATCACGTTTATTCCAAAAAAATCACTCTCCCGAAGGTTTCATTCCGTTTGGATTCCTTTTGATATTCCTTTTCTGCGAAACACTGAAATAGGTAAAAAAAACAGCAATTTGCACTGGGCCTTCGGTTAATAGGTTAGTCCCAAAAATAATATGAAAGTGTATAATAAAGCCCATTAAACATCCAAAACAGATAATATAATAGCATGGAACAATCAAAAATTATAGATACGTTGGAGACGTATCAAGCATCCCCAAGCTAAATTCCTGCTCGTCCTCGAGTAGGTAAATGATAAAAACAGAATTTTTGATGTGGAATGCTACCTAGCATAATTTTCTAGGTAATTATCTTTATTTTGGCATGAATGTTCAGATCCGAGAGATTCAAGATAAAAGTTTAATATTGACATAAAAATAATAATACTTCAAGCATACTAACTAAGCAATTATGTCTTCTCAAAATAACATGGCTAAAGAAAGTTCATCCCTACAAAATCATATAGTTTGGTCATGCTCCATTTTCATCACACAAGAATGCTCTCATCATGCACAACCCCGATGACAAGCCAAGCAATTGTTTCATACTTTAGTAATCTCAAACTTTTTTCAACTTTCACGCAATACATGAGCGTGAGCCATGGATATAGCACTATAGGTGGAATAGAGTATGATGATGGGGGTTGTGTGGAGAAGACAAAAAAAGAGAAAGTCTCACATTGACGCGGCTAATCAATGGGCTAGAGAGATGCCCATCAATTGATGTCAATGCAAGGAGTAGGGGTTGCCATGCAACGGATGCACTAGAGCTATAAATGAATGAAAGCTCAACAAAAGAAACTAAGTGGGTGTGCATCCAACTTGCTTGCTCACGAAGACCTAGGGCATTTGAGGAAGCCCATTGTTGGAATATACAAGTCAAGTTCTATAATGAAAAATTCCCACTAGTATATGAAAGTGACGAAACAAGAGCCTCTCTATCATAAAGATCATGGTGCTACTTTGAAGCACAAGTCTGAAAAAAGAGATAGTAGCATTGTCTCCTTTTTATTTCTCTTTTTTTGGGCCTTTCTTTTTTTCTATTTGGCCTTTCCCTTTTTTTGGACAATGCTCTATTAATGATGATCATCACACTTCTATTTATTTACAACTCAATGATTACAACTCGATACTAGAACAAATTATGACTCTATCTAAATGTCTCCGGCGGTGTACCGGGATGGGCAATGAATCAAGAGTGACATGTATGATAAATTATGCATGGTGGCTTTGCCACAAATACGATGTTAACTACATGATCATGCAAGGCAATATGACAATGATGATGCGCGTCATAATAAATGGAACGGTGGAAAGTTGCATGGCAATATATCTCGGAATGGGTATGGAAAGGCCATAATAGTTAGGTATGGTTGCTGTTTTGATGTAACATCCCAAATTTTCAATTTGGAATGTTTTACAATTATTAGTTAAGCATCTATGCATATTGTTTGAATTGAGTGACATTTGAATTATTTCAGAGGCTTTTGAGTTTGTTGGAATTTGGATTCAAATTGGCAGTTGAATTTATTTCAAACAATGCCTGACAAATACTTGAGCAAAAGTATGAGAGGAGTAAACATGACACTCCAAAAATTTCAGAAGAAAAATATTGCCAAAAAGTTTGAATTCAAATTTGAATTTTATTTGGGATTTCCAGAAAATGTTTTTCTTAGTTTGAGTTTTACCCCTGGAAAAATGTCCACGTTGTAGGATAATTTCCCCTGAGAATTTTGATATATATATGTCCTATATAAAAATAATATATATTTTTCTATGTTTTCTCTTCTCTCTAATTCAAAAAGAAAAGAGGCAAAGCCCCAGGTGCCAGCCAGGCCAACCGGCCCAGCCAGCGGGGCAGGCGCCAGCCCGCCAGCGCCCGAGCCGCCGCAGCCCAGTGCGCCACGCCCAAATCCCCTACGCCTCGGTCGCCCGCTCGCCCCTCCCCTCTCTCTCTCGCTGACGCCACGGGCCCGCCATCATCCCCAACCCCTCGCTCACGAAACCGAACCAGAGCACGTCTAGAGCGCGCCTCGGTTCCGATCTTCCTGGGATCGTGATCCCGAGTCGACCCCTCGCCCACGCTTATGCCCTATATAAACCCCTCGGCCTCCTCTCTCGATCCCCCCAGAACCCTAAGCTCAACTCCACCCGTAGCTCGCGCCCTCGCCGAACGCATCTCACCGCCGCCGCCTCGGTTCGCCGCCACTACCGACGCCGGTGAGCACCCTCTGCCCCTCCAAGCATCTTCACCCGAACCTCAACTTCTTGACGCACCTCCTTGACATCATCCCCCTGTCCAGGAGCCCCCCGAAGCCGTCGCCCCTGAGCTCGTTCGCCGCCCGCCGGAGCTGCAAAGCACCGGGCTCTGCACCGCCTCGTCCCCGCCGCTCCAGTCGCCCCCGAGCTCCACCAAGACCACCCCGACGACGCCCTCGCTCCGCCGCACCGCCCCGGCCACTCCTCCTTCCTCCCCGATCGCCGGAGCTGCCGCGCCGTCGTCTCCCGAGTCGCCGTCGCCGTCGAACTCTCTGTAAGTTGCCGGAGTTACCCGCAGCCGTCCGATCTCAAACCGACGCGTTAGATTAGATTAGATCGAAGAGTTTGGTTTTTCTTAGTGGATCGGTTTAGATTGGTTTATTTTAAGTTGCAGTTTAGTTGGACCGGCCGAATGGTCTATTTCTGTTAGCCCGTAGACGTATAAGTTATTTAACGCTTAGGCGCTGTTTAGCTTAGCACGCACACTGTTTCAGCCCAGTAGCGCTAGATTAGTTTTTTTTCTTTTTAGTTTTCTTTTCTGTTTTAGCAGAATGGTTCTGTTTTTTTTTTGCTATTTCTTTTAGTTGGTTTATTGTTTTTAGTTGATTGTTTTTTGTTAGTTTTCAAATTTGTTGTAGTTTCTGTAGAAAATATGTTTAGCCATGTTTAAATTATTAAAAATAGTTTTATATTAGATTTAGACAGATTAGTGTTTCTGCCATAAATTGAGTTAGGATTATTATTTTTTTGTGATTCTTTTTGATAGAGCTTAGTTTAGTCCATGCCTAGCAATAGGAACTTGTTTGGGTATTTTAGATTTAATAAAAAAATAGTTTTAGTTGAAATCAAGTTTTGCTTGTTTATTTAGCTAGCTACTGTTTTCCTACTGTTCTAGTTAGTAAGTTATTTTTTTTACTATGTTATAGTTTATTTTAGATTAGTTTCTGTAGCTACACAGGATGAACTTTTATTTACAATAGAATAAAAAATTTATTTTATTTTCTTTGCTAGGATTGTTTTAGGCATAATAGGAGTTCTATAATAGCTTTTGATGTGATTCTTTTTGCTCCTAGTTTGTATGATGTTTTCCCTTCTGTTAGTTAGCAAAACCAATGCTTAGGTTCTTTTAATAAAAGTTTTAGTTGTGTAAAACTATTTCTTAGTTGTTGCTTGATATGATGAAAACCTTGATTTGCTTTCTCCGAGTTTTTCTTTGGTTTTGGTTTGAGTGCTTGAGTGTTTTACTTGAACTTGCTGTTATGTTATATTGTGCTATACTTATTTGTGCTACTGTTTGACTCGGTAGAATTCCAAGAGTGCGAAGCCTGCTATTACGAGTCGCTAGCTTTCGAAGACCGTCAGCCAGGCAAGTCATCTGATCATGTTTTACAATAACTATGATTTTGTTGCATTAGAATTATTCCTCCCCACCATGCATGTAGTAGCAGAATTTTAAGTTATGTTCTTGAGTAGTATCATGAGGTAGGATGAACCCAATTCCCCTTGTTACCATTGCCCGGGATGATGTAGTTCATTTTGCTATGCTCGTAGACGGGGTTGGTTGGGAGATTCATAAGGGAGATGTGAGAGTCAATATGATGACAACCCCATGACTTCAAACTCAAGATGGACTTCAAATTCACTACTGGGTGGAGGACGGTTGACGGGCACCCTGGAGAAACCAGCGGATGGCCGGGATGCATGGAGAAGCGCCATGACATCTTGCGGAAAGCTTCACCCAGCCACGAAGAGACGGATGGATACACCTTGACCGAAAGCCTACCTATGTAGCCGCAAGCCATTATGGGCTCTGGCTGGGTTGACCTTAGGCGTGACTCTGGACGAACGATGCCAGCAGATGTAGAAGAACGGTAGGACATGGATGGGCACCGGCAGTGCCCAGAGAAACACTACGGAAGACCATGTTTCGTTCGTCCCGTCTTCAAACAACAGGCAGTGTGAGGACATAAGGGAGGGAACGAATCTTGCGGGTAAAGTGCACAAGACTCTGCAGAGTAAAAACCTAATCGATTAGCCGTGTCCCCGGTTATGGACAAATGAGCCTCTGGAATTGGAGTATTTCGGATATCTCAACACTGAACTTAATAAATTAATTGAGGGGGTTATTTAATAATTAGGAATGAGACATTGGTTGGCGGAACCATCTCAATAACTACCAACATTTTGTAGTAATTGCAAACAAGTCCTTGTTGTAGGGAAAAACCTGCTTTTTCACAAAAAAATGAAACTTAGAGCTCCACAGCCAAATTGCATGTAGTATTAGTAATTTTATTGTTGTTCTCTCTTCATGACTTGCTGGCATATTCAAAATGCTGACCTACACGGCTGCAACGTCTTATGTTGCAGAGGAGTTTTCCGATCAGGAGTGAGGCTACGATCCACGCTTGGCGATTGCCCTATGGAGTCGGATGGACTCGCTATTCGTCTACGCTTCCGCAGCTTTATTTAGTTTATTTCTCATGAGTTGGCCTTCGGCCGAATTTATTATCTTGTAATAAAGACTCGATATGAGAATCGTGTAATAAATTCAGGTGTGATTGAACTTTGAATCTTTGCATCAATGTACTGTGTGTGCCAGCATGATCTTGGGATGGTACAGCTACACACAGACTTGACCGATTTCGGGTCGGGTCGCTACAGAGATGGTATCAGAGCACACGCTGACCGTAGGACGTAACCCCTAGGATCGGAAAGCCATAGGAAGAGACTATTTTAATTTATGTCCTTATCATTCCGTAATTCTCCCCTGTTCATTTCTGACTTCTCATCCGATTTTCAACATTCTAGATGGCCGCCGAGTTCACCCCAGTTCTGCTACCGGAGTTTTGCCAGCCAGATGAGACGATGCTTCTCGGCAAGAAGCTGGTTCAGATCGTGAAGAAGCTGAAGATTGCTCTGCCCTCAATCACCGGGAAGCCTACCAATGCACTTCCGACGGATACCCGCTACAGGATTAAGGTGCACATTCCAGGGAGGACCTTCGGAGGACATTCAGAGCCCATTGACTTTGAGTTTACCGATTTCACTTGGATCCTCGAAAGAGACATGGCGATTTATCATACACTTGGACATCTCCGAGAAGAGTACAGGGCCGAGCTCGACCCATCAGACCTCGCCATGATTTCTCACAGAGCTAGGAATGGAGATATCATCCGTACCGTAGAGGACGACTCCATTCTTTCATATGTCCAAGACTTGGAGAGTCTCATCAGGAACCGGGAAATCGAGACGCGCCGAAAATCGAAGGTACACAGGAGGATGTTGTTCTGTGAACTGGAACTGGAGGAGAAGGCACGCGCGGACTTCCTTGAACATGAAGAAGAAGTCAAGGATTTTATGGATAGAATCGAGGACCGGGATAAATATATTGCCACACTGGGGGAGAAAATGGACCTGGGAGAAGACCTTTTTCCGAGTGGAGATGATGGACCCCTCGTGAGCAATGACCGGGATTATGAAGAGAGCTCCACCGAAGGAAGCCGCAAGAGGAGGCGCCGCACCGGAGGACGCCGCACCGGAGGACGCAAGGATAATTGATGAAGACATTTAGTCGACCGCCATGTTATATATTTTTTTCGTCGATCAGTTAGGCCGTTATTTTTCGATTAGTCGCGAGATTTTGTAATCCGAGGTGGAACCTTGTTTGAGATGAATGAATAAATGATTGGTGTGATTATGATTGTGCATTCATATGGGTAGTGCTATTTTCTCATTAGACCCTTGTTCTATTCTAATTTCTCATCCACTCCAAAACACCAGATGCCTCCGAGACGTGACCCCGCTTTCAACTTTCCGCCAGAGCTCACCCAGCTGATCCAGCAGCAGAATGCCCTGATGCAGATGCTCATCCAGAACCAGAACAACAACAACAATCCACCGCCACCACCCCCTGTTGACAACTTGACCCGCTTCCTAAGGCTGAATCCGCCAGTGTTCTCTAGCAGCACTGAGCCGATTGTGGCCGATGATTGGCTCCACAAGGTCGGAAGGGAGTTAGCCACTGTTGGATGCACAGATGCAGAGAAGGTGCGCTTTGCCGCACATCAGCTTGATGGACCTGCAGCCTCTTGGTGGGATAACTACACCACCACTTATCCGGTCGCCACCATGACATGGGATCAGTTCCAGCAGACTTTCCGCACCGCTCATGTCTCAGCTGGAGCCATGAGTCTGAAGAAGCGTGAGTTCCGCAACTTATGCCAGGGGAACCGTACTGTGGGGCAGTACGTGGATGAGTTCAGGGAGTTATCTCGCTATGCCCCAGATGATGTGGCCACAGATGCCGCAAAGCAGGAGAAGTTTCTCGAGGGACTCAATGATGAGCTGGGAATGCAGCTAATGGTGGCTACCTTCAACAACTACCAAGAGCTGGTAGACAAGGCCACCATACTTGAAGGCAAGCAGCAGCAGATTGATAGCCGCAAGCGGAAGTATGGCCAGGGGAAGTACAACTCCGGAGCTCAGCAGAAGCTCCGTTATGCCCCATACTCGGGAGGGCATACCCATCACACTCATGTAGGACATAACCATGGAGGGAATGGGAACAACCGCAACCACGACAATAACTCCAAGTCAGGCAATGGCAACCAGCATCGTCCTGCCCCGGCTCAGAAGGATCTGAGTCATATCACCTGTTTCAAGTGCCAGAAGACAGGACACTATGCCACCGATTGTTCAGAGGCCAAGCAGAGGAATGGAAATGGCAATGGCAATGGAAGCTCAGCAAAGAAGCCCAACCCTTTTCCTCATGCTCAGGTGAATCACCTTGACGTGGAGGACGTCTATGATCAGCCAGACACTGTGGTTGGTAAGTTTTTATTCAATTCACATCCAGTATTGGTACTCTTTGATTCCGGTGCAACGCATTCATTCATATCAAGGGTAGTTGTGGAAAAGTACGGGTTGCCCACTAGAACCCTTAGAACCCCGCTTCAGGTCACTTCCCCAGGAGGAGAGATGACGGCAGGCTTAGGCTGTCATTCGACCCTCAGCATTGGAAATCATGATTTTCCCGCAGACCTCATAGTATTGGAATCCCAGGGATTGGACGTAATCCTAGGCATGGATTGGTTGACCAAGTTTGAAGGAAACATCGACTGTGCCCGCAAGACGATTTTTCTCACCACCCCGGAGCAGAAGAGGATCAAGTATGTATCCAGACGCACACCGATGAAGAATCGGGTGAATTCCCTCACGGGTGTTGTT
Organism: Aegilops tauschii subsp. strangulata; assembly: GCF_002575655.3. Taxonomy (NCBI): domain Eukaryota; kingdom Viridiplantae; phylum Streptophyta; class Magnoliopsida; order Poales; family Poaceae; genus Aegilops; species Aegilops tauschii. Next base: position 118,307,394 of record NC_053039.3, on the reverse strand, counting down.
CAGGAGGAAGTGCCCGTAGTGCAAGATTTTCCCGATGTGTTTCCAGAGGAATTACCAGGAATGCCACCGGACAGAGACATTGAGTTTTTGATTGAGTTATTGCCCGGCACAGCCCCAATATCCAAGAGACCCTATCGGATGCCCCCGAATGATTTGGAAGAGATCAAGAAGCAAATTAAGGAGCTATTGGAGAAGGAATATATTCGGCCAAGCTCGTCACCTTGGGGAGCCCCAGTTCTTTTGGTAGAGAAGAAGGATGGAACCCTGAGAATGGTTGTGGATTATCGTTCATTGAACGATGTGACCATCAAGAACAAGTACCCTCTGCCGATGATTAATGGTTTATTTGATCAGCTAGTTGGAGCCAAGGTATTCTCCAAGATCGATCTTCGATCAGGGTATCATCAGTTGAAGATTCGTGAACAGGATATACCCAAAACAGCTTTCACCACGAGGTATGGTTTATATGAGTATACCGTCATGTCATTCGGATTGACTAATGCCCCTGCGTATTTCATGAGCATGATGAACAAGGTATTTATGGAATATCTGGACAAGTTTGTCGTGGTGTTCATCAATGACATATTGGTTTTCTCCAAGAGCGAGGAAGAGCATAAGGAACATTTGCGTCTAGTTCTGGAGAAACTCCGAGAACATCAGTTATATGCCAAGTTCAGCAAATGTGAATTTTGGCTGAAGGAAGTCGGATTCCTCGGACATGTTATTTCAGGAGAAGGAATAGCAGTCGACCCCACCAAGGTCGAATCGGTCACCAACTGGCAGTCACCCACCTCAGTCAAGGAGATCCGCAGTTTTCTCGGACTCGCAGGATATTATCGAAGGTTTATTGAGAATTTCTCGAAGATTGCCAAGCCCATGACTGAGCTGTTGAAGAAGGACGCCAAGTACATTTGGACCGAGGATTGTGAAGCCAGTTTCCAGGAATTGAAGAAACGTTTGGTTACAGCCCCAGTGCTGATTTTGCCGGACATACACAAGGATTACCAGGTATATTGTGACGCTTCTCGCCAGGGACTCGGAGGAGTACTCATGCAGGAAGGAAAAGTTGTAGCTTATACCTCCAGACAGCTACGACCTCGCGAGATGAATTATGCTACACACGATTTGGAGTTAGCAGCCGTAGTGCACGCACTCAAGACCTGGAGACATTTCCTTGTCGGAAATAGTTGTGATGTTTACACGGATCATAAGAGCTTGAAGTATATTTTCACGCAGAAGGAGTTGAACCTCAGGCAGAGGAGATGGCTAGAGTTAATCAAGGGCTATGACATGAGATTGCATTACCACCCAGGGAAGGCTAATGTTGTAGCAGATGCCTTGAGCCGTAAAAGTTATGTGAACACCCTCATAGCTGGAGGATTACCTCAGGAATTAGCCGACGATCTCAGAGAGCTCCGACTGGAGATAGTACCGAGAGGATTTGTCGCCACCTTGGATATACAGTCCACTCTGACCGAAAGAATCCGTGAAGCCCAGAAGGCAGACAAGGAAATTGCAGAGATAAAGGAAAAGATGAGTAACGGAAAGGCTAAAGGTTTTCGTGAAGATGAGCACGGAACTTTATGGTTTGAGGATCATATCTATGTGCCTAATGACCCAGAGGTCAGGAAGTTAATTCTTCAGGAGGCCCATGATTCACCGTACTCGATTCACCCAGGCAACACCAAGATGTATCTGGATTTGAAGGAAAGTTTCTGGTGGACAGGTATGAAGAAGGATATTGCCGAGTACGTAGCAGTATGCGATGTTTGTCAGCGAGTAAAGGCGGAACATCAGAAGCCGGCAGGGTTACTTCAACCTTTGCCGATACCCGAGTGGAAATGGGAAAAACTTGGAATGGATTTTATCACAGGATTACCGAGGACCCGTTCAGGTTATGATTCTATCTGGGTAGTGGTTGATCGCTTGACCAAGGTAGCTCATTTCATTCCCGTGAAGACCACATATACCAGCGCTAAGTTAGCCAAGATATACATGACCAAGATCGTATGTCTGCATGGAGTTCCGAGGAGTATCGTGTCAGATAGAGGAACGCAATTTACCTGAAAGTTTTGGAATCAGTTGCATGAAACTTTGGGTACGAGGCTGGAGTTCAGTACAGCTTTTCATCCGCAGACAGATGGACAGACCGAGAGAGTCAACCAGATTCTGGAGGACATGTTGAGAGCTTGCGCGGTAGACTATGGATCTAGCTGGGATGACAATCTGCCATACGCAGAGTTCTCGTACAACAGCAGCTATCAGACCAGTCTGAAGATGGCCCCTTTCGAAGCTCTATACGGAAGGAGGTGTAGAACACCATTGCTGTGGGATGGTGTTGGAGACCGAAAACTTTTTGGTCCCGATCTTATCAGAGACTCCGAAGAGAAGGTCAAGCTGATTCGAGATAGACTCAAGATAGCCCAGTCGAGACAGAAGAGTTATGCTGACAGTAAACGCAAGGAGATAACGTATGAAGTTGGAGACCGAGCATATCTCCGTGTGTCCCCACTTCGAGGAATCAAGAGGTTCGGTGTTAAAGGAAAGTTAGCACCCCGGTTTATAGGCCCCTACAAAATCCTCGAACGCAGAGGAGAAGTTGCATACAAGCTGGAATTGCCTGAAGGATTGTCAGGAGTTCACGATGTCTTCCATGTTTCCCAGCTGAAGAAATGCCATGCTGAGATGGCCGATATTCCTTTGAGAGACACAGTGCCCCTAGAAGCCATACAGCTTGACAGTGATCTGACTTACGAGGAGAAACCTGACAGAATTCTTGAGACTGCGAACAGAGTTACCCACAGCAAGATCATCAAGTTTTGCAAGGTTCTGTGGAGTCATCATTCCGAGGAGGAAGCCACCTGGGAGCGAGAAGAAGATCTCCGCCGAGACCACCCGCACCTATTTGCTAGCCAACCCGAATCTCGAGGGCGAGATTCATCTTAAGGTGGGTAGGTTTGTAACATCCCAAATTTTCAATTTGGAATGTTTTACAATTATTAGTTAAGCATCTATGCATATTGTTTGAATTGAGTGACATTTGAATTATTTCAGAGGCTTTTGAGTTTGTTGGAATTTGGATTCAAATTGGCAGTTGAATTTATTTCAAACAATGCCTGACAAATACTTGAGCAAAAGTATGAGAGGAGTAAACATGACACTCCAAAAATGTCAGAAGAAACATATTGCCAAAAAGTTTGAATTCAAATTTGAATTTTATTTGGGATTTCCAGAAAATGTTTTTCTTAGTTTGAGTTTTGCCCCTGGAAAAATGTCCACGTTGTAGGATAATTTCCCCTGAGAATTTTGATATATATATATATATATGTCCTATATAAAAATAATATATATTTTTCTATGTTTTCTCTTCTCTCTAATTCAAAAAGAAAAGAGGCAAAGCCCCAGGTGCCAGCCAGGCCAACCGGCCCAGCCAGCGGGGCAGGCGCCAGCCCGCCAGCGCCCGAGCCGCCACAGCCCAGCGCGCCACGCCCAAATCCCCTCCGCGTCGGTCGCCCGCTCGCCCCTCCCCTCTCTTTCGCTGACGCCCCAGGCCCACCCTCATCCCCAACCCCTCGCTCACGAAACCGAACCAGAGCACGTCCAGAGCGCGCCGCGGTTCCGATCTTCCTGGGATCGTGATCCCGAGTCGACCCCTCGCCCATGCTTATGCCCTATATAAACCCCTCGGCTTCCTCTCTCGATCCCCCCAGAACCCTAAGCTCAACTCCACCCGTAGCTCGCGCCCTCGCCGAACGCATCTCACCGCTGCCGCCTCGGTTCGCCGCCACTCCCAACGCTGGTGAGCACCCTCTGCCCCTCCAAGCATCTTCACCCGAACCTCAACGTCTTGACGCACCTCCTTGACATCATCTCCCTGTCCAGGAGCCCCCGAAGCCATCGCCCCTGAGCTCATTCGCCGCCCGCCGGAGCTGCAGAGCACCGGGCTTTGCACCGCCTCGTCCCCGCCGCTCCAGTCGCCCCCGAGCTCCACCAAGACCACCCCGACGACGCCCTCGCTCCGTCGCACCGCCCCGGCCACTCCTCCTTCCTCCCCGATCGCCGGAGCCGCCGCGACGTCGTCTCCTGAGTCGCCGTCGCCGTCGAACTCTCTGTAAGTTGCCGGAGTTACCCGCAGCCGTCCGATCTCAAACCGACGCGTTAGATTAGATTAGATCGAAGAGTTTGGTTTTTCTTTAGTCGATCGGTTTAGATTGGTTTATTTTAAGTTGCGGTTTAGTTGGACCAGCCGAATGGTTTATTTCTATTAGCCCGTAGACGCATAAGTTATTTAACGCTTAGGCGCTGTTTAGCTTAGCACGCACACTGTTTCGGCCCAGTAGCGCTAGATTAGTTTTTTTTAGTTTTCTTTTCTGTTTTAGCAGAATGGTTCTGTTTTTTTTTGCTATTTCTTTTAGTTGGTTTATTGTTTTTAGTTGAATCTTTTTTGTTAGTTTTCAAATTTGTTGTAGTTTCTGTAGAAAATATGTTTAGCCATGTTTAAATTATTCAAAATAGATTTATATTAGATTTGACAGATTAGTGTTTCTGCCATAAATTGAGTTAGGATTATTTTTTTTAGTGATTCTTTTTGATACAGCTTAGTTTAGTCCATGCCTAGCAGTAGGAACTTGTTTGGGTACTTTAGATTTAATAAAAAAATAGTTTTAGTCGAAATCAAGTTTTTCTTGTTTATTTAGCTAGCTACTGTTTTCCTACTGTTCTAGTTAGTAAGTTATTTTTTTTACTATGTTATAGTTTATTTTAGATTAGTTTCTGTAGCTACACAGGATGAACTTTTATTTACAATAGAATAAAAAATTTATTTTATTTTCTTTGCTAGGATTGTTTTAGGCATAATAGGAGTTCTATAATAGCTTTTGATGTGATTCTTTTTGCTCCTAGTTTGTATGATGTTTTCCCTTCTGTTAGTTAGCAAAACCAATGCTTAGGTTCTTTTAATAAAAGTTTTAGTTGTGTAAAACTATTTCTTAGTTGTTGCTTGATATGATGAAAACCTTGATTTGCTTTCTCCGAGTTTTTCTTTGGTTTTGGTTTGAGTGCTTGAGTGTTTTACTTCAACTTGCTATTATGTTATATTGTGCTATACTTATTTGTGCTACTGTTTGACTCGGTAGAATTCCAGGAGTGCGAAGCCTGCTATTACGAGTCGCTCGCTTTCGAAGATCGTCAGCCAGGCAAGTCATCTGATCATGTTTTACAATAACTACGATTTTGTTGCATTAGAATTATTCCTCCCCACCATGCATGTAGTAGAAGAATTTTAAGTTATGTTCTTGAGTAGTATCATGAGGTAGGATGAACCCAATTCCCCTTGTTACCATTGCCCGGGATGATGTAGTTCATTTTGCTATGCTCGTAGACGGGGTTGGTTGGGAGATTCATAAGGGAGATGTGAGAGTCAAGATGATGACAACCCCATGACTTCAAACTCAAGATGGACTTCAAATTCACTACTGGGTGGAGGACGGTTGACGGGCACCCTGGAGAAACCAGCGGATGGCCGGGATGCATGGAGAAGCGCCATGACATCTTGCGGAAAGCTTCACCCAGCCACGAAGCGACGGATGGATACACCTTGAACGAAAGCTTACCTATGCAGCCGCAAGCCATTATGGGCTCTGGCTGGGTTGACCTTAGGCGTGACTCTGGACGGATGGTGCCAGCAGATGTAGAAGGACGGTAGGACATGGATGGGCACCGGCAGTGCCCAGAGAAACACTACGGAAGACCCTGTTTCGTTCGTCCCGTCTTCAAACAACAGGCAGTGCGAGGACATAAGGGAGGGAACGAATCTTGCGGGTAAAGTGCACAAGACTCTGTAGAGTAAAAACCTAATCGATTAGCCGTGTCCCCGGTTACGGACAAATGAGCCTCTGGAATTGGAGTATTTCGGATATCTCAACATTGAACTTAATAAATTAATTGAGGGGGTTATTTAATAATTGGGAATGAGACATTGGTTGGCGGAACCATCTCAATAACTACCAACATTTTGTAGTAATTGCAAACAAGTCCTTGTTGTAGGGAAAAACCGGCTTTTTCGCAAAACAATGAAACTTAGAGCCCCACAGCCAAATTGCATATAGTATTAGTAATTTTATTGTTGTTCTCTCTTCATGACTTGCCGGCATATTCAAAATGCTGACCTACACGGCTGCAACGTCTTATGTTGCAGAGGAGTTTTCCGATCAGGAGTGAGGCTACGATCCACGCTTGGCGATTGCCCTATGGAGTCAGATGGACTCGCTATTCGTCTACGCTTCCGCAGCTTTATTTAGTTTATTTCTCATGAGTTGGCCTTCTGCCGAATTTATTATCTTGTAATAAAGACTCGATATGAGAATCGTGTAATAAATTCAGGTGTGATTGAACTTTGAATCTTTGCATCAATGTACTGTGTGTGCCAGCATGATCTTGGGATGGTACAGCTACACAGAGACTTGACCGATTACGGGTCGGGTCACTACATTTGAGGAAGTTATAAGGAGGTTTATGTGTGATAGAGCGTATCGTATCACGGGGTTTGGATGCACCGGCGAAGTTTGCACCAACTCTCAAGGTGAGAAAGGGCAATGCACGGTATCGAAGAGGCTAGCAATGATGGAAAGGTGAGAGTGCGTATAATCCATGGACTCAACATTATTCATAAAGAACTCACATACTTATTGCAAAAATCTACAATTCATCAAAAACCAAGCATTACACGCATGCTCCTAGGGGGATAGATTGGTAGGAAAAGACCATCGCTCGTCCCCGACCGCCACTCATAAGGAAGACAATCAATGAACACCTCATGTTTCAAATTTGTTACACAACGTTTACCATACGTGCATGCTACGGGACTTGCAAACTTCAACACAAGTATTTCTCAAATTCACAACTACTCAACTAGCACGACTCTAATATTACCATCTTCATATCTCAAAACAATCATCAAGTATCAAACTTCTCATAGTATTCAATGCACTTTTTATGAAAGTTTTTATTATACCTATCTTGGATGTCTATCATATTAGGACTAATTTTATAGCCAAAGAAAACTACCATGCTGTTCTAAAAGACTCTCAAAATAATATAAGTGAAGCATGAGAGATCAATAATTTCTATAAAATAAAACCATCACCGTGCTCTAAAAAGATATAAGTGAAGCACTAGAGCAAAATTATCTAGCTCAAAAGATATAAGTGAAGCACATAGAGTATTTTAATAAGTTCCGATTCATGTGTGTCTCTCCCAAAAGTTGTGTACAGCAAGGATGATTGTGGTAAACTAAAAGCAAAGACTCAAATCATACAAGACGCTCCAAGCAAAACATATATCATGTGATGAATAAAAATATAGCCTCAAGTAAAGTTACCGATAGACGAAGACGAAAGAAGGGATGCCTTCCGGGGCATCCCCAAGCTTAGGATTTTGGTTGTCCTTGAATTTTACCTTGGGGTGCCTTGGGCATCCCCAATCTTAGGCTCTTGCCACTCCTTATTCCATAATCCATCAAATCTTTACCCAAAACTTGAAAACTTCACAACACAAAACTCAACAGAAAATCTCATGAGCTCCGTTAGCGAAAGAAAACAAACCACCACTTCAAGGTACTGTAATGAACTCATTCTTTATTTATATTGGTGTTAAACCTACTGTATTACAACTTCTCTATGGTTCATACCCTCCGATACTAGTCATAGATTCATCAAAATAAGCAAACAACACACGAAAAACAGAATCTGTCAAAAACAAAACAGTCTGTAGTAATCTGTATCAAACGTATATTTATGGAACTCCAAAAATTCGTAAATAAATTTCTGGACGTGAGGAATTTATCTATTAATCATCTGCAAAAAGAATCAACCTAAAATCACTCTCCAGTAAAAAATGGCAACTAATCTCGTGAGTGCTAAAGTTTCTGTTTTTTACAGCAAGATCAAAAAGACTTCACCCAAGTCTTCCCAAAGGTTCTACTTGGCACAAGCACTAATTAAAACATAAAACCACATATAAACAGAATCTAGATGAATTATTTATTACTAAACAGAACCAAAATTCAAGAAACAAAAATAAAATTGGGTTGCCTCCCAACAAGCGCTATCGTTTAACGCCCCTAGCTACGCACAAAAGCAAGAATAGATCTAGGTGTTAGCATCTTTGGTAGGCAATTCTTCAATAGAACACTTATAACCCTTAGGAGTTTCCTTCTTTTTATTAATGGTTAAACTCCTAGGAAAGAAATCTAGAAAATCATTTGTAGCAAAAGATTCCTTAAGGATAGCGAGAAAGTTGGGGTGAACACTTATGGATTTGAGATCCGCATTTTCCTTACTAGAAGTTTCACCCTTATTTTTAGGAACATACATTAGTTTGGCTATTTTAGCATTAGGAGGTTTTGGATTCTTTTTCACAGAAGAAAAGGCAGACCCTAAGTTGGTAATAATATCTTCAATTTTATCAATTCTTGTGGAATCTTGATCTATCTTTTCGTTAACTATGGGTTCCTTTTCTTTAAAAAAAATCAGAGTAACTCCTACCTTAGATCCATATTGGGTAATTTGGTTGTGGATCTTTTTATCCAAATTTTCAATCAACTCTACAGTGGCAACTTTATTTTCAATAATTTCAAGCCTTTGCATCACATGCTCCAATGTTAAAATAGTTCCATTAACCAAAAGAGGTGGTGGGCCAAACAAATCTATCATAGAATTATAAGAATCAAAAGTATGGCTACCAAGAAATTCCCTCCGGTAATGGTATCAAGAATATATCTGTTCCAAGGAGTGATGCCTACATAAAAATTGCGAAGAAGAACGGAAGTAGATTGCTTCCTAGTAGATCTATTCTGAGCATTGCAAATTCTATGCCAAGCATCTTTTAGATTTTCTCCCTCCCTTTGTTTAAAATTAAGAACTTCATGATCGGGAGTACTAACAATGATAGAAGGACTAGCCATGACGACACACGGCGACACAAGAAGCAAGCGAAAAGAGACGAACGGAAAAGGAGGGCGAATAAAACGGCAAAGGTGAAGTGGGGGAGAGGAAAATGAGAGGCAAATGGCAAATAATGTAATGCGAGGGATAAGAGTTGTGATGGGTACTTGGTATGTCTTGACTTGGCATAGATCTCCTCGGCAACTGCACCAGAAATCCTTCTTGCTACCTCTTGAGCTTGCGTTGGTTTTTCCCTTGAAGAGGAAATGGTGATGCAGCAAAGTAGCGTAAGTATTTCCCTCAGTTTTTTAGAACCAAGGTATCAATCCAGTAGGAGACTACACACAAGTCGCCTCGTACCTACACAAACAAATAAGAACCTTACAACCAACGCGATAAAGGGGTTGTCAATCCCTTCACGGCCACTTGCAAAAGTGAGATCTGATAGAGATAATAAGATAAATATTTTTGGTATTTTTATGATATAGATTGAAAGTAAAGATTGCAAAATAAACGGCGACAGAAATAGCATGTTGGCGGGGGATTAATATAATGGAAAATAGACCCGGGGGCCATAGGTTTCACTAGTGGCTTCTCTCAAGATATCACAAGTATTACGATGGGTGAACAAATTGCTGTCGAGCAATTGATAGAAAAGTGCATAGTTATGAGAATATCTAGGCATGATCATGTATATAGGCATCACGTCCGTGACAAGTAGACCGAAACGATTCTGCATCTACTACTATTACTCCACACATCGACCGCTATCCAGCATGCATCTAGAGTATTAAGTTCATAAGAACAGAGTAACGCATTAGGCAAGATGACATGATGTAGAGGGATAAACTCAAGCAATATGATATAAACCCCATATTTTTATCCTCGATGGCAACAATACAATACGTGCCTTGCTGCCCCTGCTGTCACTGGGAAAGGACACCGCAAGATTGATGTGACGCCCCCGATTTGACCGTACACTAATCATACACGCAAATGTGTACGCTCAAGATCAAGGACTCACGGGGAGATATCACAACACAACTCTAGAAATAAAATAAGTCATACAAGCATCATATTACAAGCCAGGGGCCTCGAAGGCTTGAATACATAAGCTCGAATACACAAGAGTCAGCGGAAGCAATAATATCTGAGTACAGACATAAGTTAAACAAGATTGCCTTAAGAAGGCTAGCACAAACTGGGATACAGATCGAAAGAGGCGCATGCCTCTTGCCTGGGATCCTCCTAAACTACTCCTGGTCGTCGTCAGCGGCCTGCACGTAGTAGTAGGCACCTCCGGTGTAGTAGGAGTCGTCGTCAACGGTGGCGTCTGGCTCCTGGGTTCCAGCATCTGGTTGCGACAACCAGGTAGAAAGGAAAGGGGAAAGAGGGAGAAAAGCAACCGTGAGTACTCATTCAAAGTACTCGCAAGCAAGGATCTACACTACATATGCATGGGTATGTGTAAGGGGGCAATATCGGTGGACTGAACTGCAGAATGCCAGAATAAGAGGGGGATAGCTAGTCCTGTCGAAGACTACGCTTCTGGTAGCCTCCATCTTGCAGCATGTAGAAGAGGGTAGATGGTAAGTTCACCAAGTAGCATCGCATAGCATAATCCTACCCGGCGATCCCTTCCTCGTCGCCCTGTTAGAGAGCGATCACCGGGTTATATCTGGCACTTGGAACGGTGTGTTTTATTAAGTATCCGGTTCTAGTTGTCATAAGGTCAAGGTACAACTCCGGGTCGTCCTTTTACCGAGAGACACGACTATTCGAATAGATAAACTTCCCTGCAGGGGTGCACCACATAACCCAACACGCTCGATCCCATTTGGTCGGACACACTTTCCTGGGTCATGCCCGGCTTCGGGAGATCAACACGTCGCAACCCCACCTAGGCACAACAGAGAGGTCAGCACGCCGGTCTAAATCCTATGGCGCAGGGGTCTGGGCCCATCGCCCATTGCACACCTGCACATTGCAAGGGCGGCCGGAAGCAGACCTAGCCTAGCAGGCGTTCCAGTCCAATCCGGCGAGCACCGCTCAGTTGCTGACGTCACGAAGGCTTCGGCTGATACCACGACGTCGAGTGCCCATAACTGTTCCCGCGTAGTTGGTTAGTGCGTATAGACCAAATGGCCAGACTCAGATCAAATACCAAGAACTAGTTAAGCGTGTTATTTTTAAGTATCCGCGGACGCCGACCAGGGCCAGGCCCACCTCTCTCCTAGGTGGTCTCAACCTGCCCTGTCGCTCCGCCACAAAGTAACAGTCGGGGGCCGTCAGGAACCCAGGCCCACCTCTACCAGGATGGAGCCACCTGTCCTTTCAGCTCCCTCATCAGAATCACTTGCGGGTACTCAACGAGCTGACCCGACTTTAGTCACCACATGTGTCATGTATATAAACTATATAGTATATACCCGTGATCACCTCCCTAGTGATCACGGCCCGATAGTATAGCATGGCAGACGGACAAGAGTGTAGGGCCACTGATGGAACACTAGCATCCTATACTAAGCAGTAGGATAGCAGGTAAGGGTAACAACTGTAGCAACAACGACATGCTATGCAGCAGAATAGGATTAACCGAAAGCAGTAACATGCTACACTCTTGTAATGCAAGCAGTATAGAGAAGAATAGGCGATATCTGGTGATCAAGGGGGGCTTGCCTGGAAGCTCAGCCGAGAAGGAGGGGTCGTCAACACCGTAGTCGTACTGGGTAGCAGCGGTGTCGGTCTCGGTGTCTAGTGGGAGAAGAGGGGGAAGAAATAATGAATACAGAGCAAACAAAGCATCACAAAATATAACAAGGCAATACGCGTTGCTAGGGGTGACCTAACGCGGTAGGAGGTGATACCGGCGAAGGGAGGAAAACATCCGGGAAAGTATCCCCGGTGTTTCGCGTTTTCGGACAGATGAACCGGAGAGGGAAAGTTGCGTGTTTGCTATGCTAGGGACATGTGGCTGACGAACGAGCTGCGTATTCGGATTTGTCTCATCGTTCTGAGCAACTTTCATGTACAAAGTTTTTTCATCCGAGTTACGGATTATTTTATATTAATTTTTAAAGTTTTAAATCATTTTCTAATTTGTTTTAAATCGAAAATTAAATGTTAAATTGCTATGGGTACACAGAAGTGTACCCACAGAAGGGCTTGTGTGGCTGACCAGTAGGCCCAGTTGACTTGGTCAACTGCCCAGTCAGCAGAGACTGACTGGTGGGGCCAGTTGTTTAGTCGGCGGTCAACAGCGGTTGTTGACTAGTCAAAGGACCAGTCGGTCCCACATGGCATTGTCTCATATATACTTTTTTTCAATAGAGATTATTGACTGACTTTAATCAGGTTTAATTAGGGGTGGGGCCTACTGTCATACGTACATGGGTAGTTAATAGGTGCCGTTAATTAAAACAAAAGGCATGGGGGTTTAGTGCAAAGGGGGATTAGCCCCCTAATCCACAAGGGGCCGGCCTCCATTACAGAGGGCCTCGCAAGGCACGCACGCCTGCGTGCGCACCGGCGCTCGGCGGTTGCAGCCAGGAGCAGCAGGACGGGGCCCTGGGGAGGCGCGAAGGTGGCGACAGCGGGCGGAGGCGAGGCTCCGGCGGCGAGCGGCGCGTGGGGAAGCACCGGCGGTCGCGGCGGTTGCAGTAGGCGGAATCGGCAGCAGCGGGCAGGAGCGGGGGCGGTCGGCCGGAGCAGGCACGGCCTGGCGCGGTTGTCTGCGGCGGCCCTGACAAGCGTGAGGAGCATCGGGCATATGCCGACGACTGGCAGGCAGCGGCGGCGCGCGGGACTGCGCGGGCGGGCGCCGGAGCGAGGTGAGCGGGGCGAGGCAGAGCATGGCCGCGGGCGAGGGGAGCAACGGACTCGGGCGGGCGAGCGCGTGTTGCGAAGCAACAACAGCGCAGTAGGCAAGAGTAGGGGAGGAGCGGCCCCAGGCGCGGCCGGAGCAAGACGAAGAGGACGGCAGGACTACGGCTCTACTTAGCTACAGTCCGAAACTGAGCTTAATGACAGGGGGAATTGCAGTGGCGCTCATAGCGAGGGAGACGATGGAGAGCTCGTGTGAACACGGGGAGGACCGGAGCGGGGCTAATTGCCGGCAAGGGCGACGACCGCCATGGGTGACGAGGAGGCCGAAGGCGACAAAGCAGCCACATCCCGTCCGATCTGCGGACGTAGTCGACGTAGGGGGTCGACGCCGCTGCTCTTGGCATCCTATGGCGCCGTGGGGAAGCTCCGGTGCGCGCGGTCGACGACGGTCGCAGTAATGGCGAGGCGGCGGCGGCGGCTCAGCCACGTGTGCGGGAGAGGATAGCAACGGAAGGAAATGAAGGTGGGGAACTAGGGTTCGTCCACGAGGTCGGGGCGGTCTTATACTCCTCCTGCGCCCCTGTAGTGTCGCGGTGGCGAGCATCAGCCAGCGGCATCGCGCACGGACGGCCAGGGTGCGCACACGGCCACTGGTGAACAGGAGGAAGGAGCATGGAGTTTAGGTGGGCTGGCCTGGTTGGCCAGCTGGGCCGAGGCCCAACGGGGGAGGGGGGATTTCTTTTGCTTTTACTTTAGTTTTCTGTCTTTGTTTTTCTTTTTATTTATTTTTCCCTATTGTTTTCTCTTAATTCCAATATACTTTATTGTTAGTAAAATATCAAAGTTGTACCTAATTTAGTATATGTAATTATGCCACAACCACATTTAACTTGGCACATAAAGTAAAATAGTTTGTGATGGTTTATTATTATAAAAGCTTTTAAATAATTGTTTTTGCTGCTGTTTTATTCATCTTATAGTATTTAAATATTTTATAAAGGTGTGATTTCTCCACCATAATTACCTATGCAATATTTGGTTCACTCCGAACATTTTAGTTTTAAAATTTGAAAACTTTTATTGTTTGATTTGATTTTGAATTTGAATTTGAATCGGTTTCGAACTAACGCGAGATTAGCAACAGTAACCGTGGTGATGTGGCACCATTAGCAGAGAGTTACTGTAGCGTAATTATCCGGGCGTCACAATTCTCCTCCACTACAAGAAATCTCGTCCCGAGATTTAAGAGGGGGAGTAAGGGGGAAGGGATTTGGTTACGAAATTCTAACGAGTCTTCTCGGTCTTGGTTGCCCTTCTCAAAGAGGTCGATCCATAACGTTGATATCTTCATACCTCGGCTTCAGGTCATCATGATGAAGTCGTGATCCTTTCTTTGGAGTTTTCATTGTACATATGAAGGACAAGGGGTAACTTCGGAAAAAATTGACCTCTGAAAGGTTAACTATCTGGTTGATAACATCGGGGATGGTGGCGGAAGGTAACTCCCAAATGGAAACTTAAGACAATATCGAGAGCAAAGTTAGTAGGTACCATGAGAAGTTTCGAGCGGGTAGGCAATCGTTCGATGCCTGCTACAGGGCGTGAAAGGGGTTCAAAGCAACGGGGATAAGCATTGTGTCTGATACCAGAACTGATGATCTCTCGGAAGGTGGCTCATGAATTACATACGAGGCCACGCGCGAGGAACAACCTTGGGAACAGGGGGTGTACAGGAGAGTCAGGTTTCGATCCTGTGGAACTGTGGGTTATGGGCCCACCATGTGTGTTAAAGTAGGAAGGGCGGTGATGTCTTGCATGATCATGTACGCAAGGCATGTCAGAGGGTAGCCAGTCAGTTATGTCGGCAACAACATCGGTACCAAGGGCGAGGGACGAAGAGAACCATTCTCCTGCTCGTTGAACGAGGCGGCCCAATAGGCAAAGTTCTCGTCCATCGGTAGTTACCGGAATGTCATCAACAATAGTAACAGGGTCTTACCGACACGATTGTACACCTAGGGGTTTACATAAGCAGAAGAATATTACTGCTTAGATCATATAGATCACCAGAAAGGTTAATCAAAACAATGGAAAGGAAAATGTGATTATTATGTTAATCAGACCAATGGGAAGGAAAGGTGTTTATACTCAAGTATTAGAGTATATCCTTCCAAAGGTCAAGTAGAGATTGATATTCACAACAAGATAACAAGTAGAAACCATTTGGGTAGAGGAGCGACGAAACTCGTGATGTTACCCATACAATGGTGTTTGGATAATTGGTCAATAAACATTTAGCATTATGCTTCCAATGTTATTGTTGAAGATCGGAGTAACACAGACATGCTTCGAGATAGCATTGACAAGGTCTTCAAGCAAAGGCCAGACCTTGGATACACGAAGGATTCATCAGGAACAACTTGTAGAATAAGTCTTACAATTTCCTCATGGAAGAATAGCTAACCTTGCTAAAAAGGAAACTTATAACAATAGGTCCTCCGGCCAGGTGTATTAGGCATGACATCACCTTACCGGGTCATATATAGACCAATGTTATAACTCTTGGAAATATGTTCCAACCATCATATCTGACCGAGATTCAGATCTGATTGGTGTCAGGATAACTCAGACTCAGGATGCCTGAGAAGAAAGGTGCAACACAAATTGTCGAGACGACATCGAAGATTCTCGGGAGATGAACTATGGAAGCGAGTTCCGAACAAGGGTTCATCATTAATTCAAGGAGAGGTGAGGAGGTGATTGATTGACTCAGCGACAATCCATTGAGATTTCCAAAAGATGGATTTCCACAACTATGTGAACAAGGAGATAACATTAGCTAGATCGAATGACTTAATGATGTATGCTCGAGAAAAACATACACAGTTAAACATTGGTTGAAATGTGCACCCGAAATATGGGCTAGGTAGCACGATCAATGTTCGAATGATGATTCAATAAGCCATAGACGTAGAATGAAACTATAGACCAATAACTTCAAAGCAATAGGGTTGCTAGAAGTTTAGAATTTACACATCACAGACCATTTGTCGGTATTTCGGTTAGAAACAACACGGGGACCAAGAAAGAATGGTGATGGTGAGAAGTATCACTGTACCAAGAATTCTTAAGAGGTGGAGTAATCCTCACACATTCTTGACATAAAAGATGGTAATACTCCAAGGTAGAACATATCATAAGCTAGATAGCAAGGAAATCAAGACACAACACAAAATATGAACAAGTTTGTGTTGGGGGGAGGCAAGAATGTTGTCGATGATAACACAATTCATCAAGGGGCAAGGATGGTATTTCTCATCCTGAATTTCGAGACACAACTTGGAAGAAATCAAATTGTTGACAATGATCACGACAAATTTGTCGAGAGGTTTTCAAGAAGATGTAATTGATCGACGATGACATCAAGTCAAAGGAATGATGAAATCGAAAGGTTATTGGAACCACGGGTAGGACACAAACTCGAAATCAAGTTTGCTGTTCAAGGAGAAGTGATATGACGAGGAAGATCGACACAAGATTAGCTCACTGTCGAAATTTGTGCGCTGGGAAGGACCAGGTAGCACAGTTAAAATCGGCACGATAATGACATAGCCGAGCAGGCTAGGAATGACTTGAAGGATTATTAAACTCGTAAGCAACAAAAATTACTTAGAGTTATTGAATCGGAGTGCGGAATTGACTCACTTATCGGTGTCCTTGAGGGGTTCTAACAACTCAGAACCCGTTGGAAAAATGGAATCGGCAAGAATATTAGTTGGTGAAGAACTCATCAGAAGTTATGTAGTTCCTTGGCATTCTCGAGATACCAGGGGGGTAATACTCGACGACAGACCAAAGTAGAGGTTGGACGGGGTATTGCTTTGCAGAGGACAAGTGCTTAAACTTGCACGAGAAATGGTATTTAAAGGAGAACATGGTCAGAACCACGATTGCAAAAGGCCAGATCCCAGATATAAGAACTTATACCAAGGGAATAATTAATTTAAGAGAAGCTTTAATGATAAGATCTACATCGTGTCCATGGGCATGAACACAAAGTTCAAGGTCGACTCCCACTTCTCCAATGCATAACCTTTCATTCACTTCTCGCGTTCGATGAAGTTGTATGGTAGAAAATTATCTGGTAAAATACCAGAAGGGTATGACTTGTGAAAACCTTCGGGTTCATACGGTTTTTAGGGAAGGTATAGGTTCAATCCATCGGGGCATCTTAGAAACATATACCTCAAACTTCAAGAGTAAAATCACCAGCTCAAAAATAGAGTGTGGTTATCAAGCAGAGGATACAAATTACCAAAGGCATTATATATCAATGGAAATGATCACAAGGTTATTGAATATGAAGGACACTGTCGGATAATAACCCAACAAGGGGTCTTGTGGTCTACAACGGAGCTGATGCGAGTATCGGTACTCTATCAGAGGAAGAAGGAAGGAAAGGGCATCGGACTATAAAAACAACTGAGTAATTCAAAGCTCAAATGCAAAGGAATTATCATTTCCAAATCAAGGGATTAGAAGCCAATGGTCTGATTAAGAATGGATAAGTTGAATAGACTTAGGGGTACAATCGACGGCAATTTGATTGGTCGATAACCAGTTCACGTTTCAAATGACGTCCGAGCCGGAAGGATGAATTCTAGGCTCTGATTGAGGATTGCGAGCATTTGCAACAAATTGAATCAACAGACTCAAAATGATAATGACAAGAGATGCCAATAAGATTGCGAGACTTAAGATTAATCATAATGCAAGTAAGCAAGAATTTCAAGAGCAAAAAGGCTCATGAGGATTTTCGGAAGATCGAATGGTATTTTGAACACTTTTGTGAAATACTTGAATCAATACTCGGTAAGTGCGAGAATTATCCGTAGGGGTATTCAGGTGACAAAGAACGGCAAGGCAGTAAGCTCAAAGGATTCTCGGAACAACAGAGAGAATTTCGGGGTATCTTGTAATAACAAGATCAACTGGGAAACATTGTATGAATGGCGAGTATACGTGGTTATCCATAGGAGTTTATCGATGGAAGGGAATTGCAAAAGCGATGAACACAAGTTCTCGGGTTAACAGCGGAGAGTGTCTTCAGGGTCCTCACGTGCAGCAGACGATCATCAGTAATAAGGGGCTCTCCAGGTGAAAGTGATAACGAGATCCTAATGTTAGAATTAGCAAAATTCATTTAACCCGAATAGGAGAGAGATCAGAGTCCCAGAGTAAAGGTCAAGGGGTAAAAGATCCTAGTACCACCCAATGGCGACGTGGGCCCGTAAGACACACAGTCATGTTAGTAAAAGTTTTTCAATGACTAGACTCGACTTCGGCCAAGGAGTGTGGAAGGGGGATTCCTATAGGCAGTCGGCTCTGATACCAACTTGTGACGCCCCCGATTTGACCGTACACTAATTATACACGCAAATGTGTACGATCAAGATCAAGGTCTCACGGGAAGATATCACAACACAACTCTAGAAATAAAATAAGTCATACAAGCATCATATTACAAGCCAGGGGCCTTGAAGGATCGAATACATAAGCTCGAATACACAAGAGTCAGCCGAAGCAATAATATCCGAGTACAGACATAAGTTAAACAAGATTGCCTTAAGAAGGCTAGCACAAACTGGGATACAGATCGAAAGAGGCGCATGCCTCCTGCCTGGGATCCTCCTAAACTACTCCTGGTCGTCGTCAGCGGCCTGCACGTAGTAGTAGGCACCTCCGGTGTAGTAGGAGTCGTCGTCAACGGTGGCGTCTGGCTCCTGGGCTCCAGCATCTGGTTGCGACAACCAGGTAGAAAGGAAAGGCGAAAGAGGGAAAAAGCAACTGTGAGTACTCATCCAAAGTACTCGCAAGCAAGGATCTACACTACATATGCATGGGTATGTGTAAGGGGGCAATATCGGTGGACTGAACTGCAGAATGCCAGAATAAGAGGGGGATAGCTAGTCCTGTCGAAGACTACGCTTCTGGCAGCCTCCATCTTGCAGCATGTAGAAGAGGGTAGATGGTAAGTTCACCAAGTAGCATCGCATAGCATAATCCTACCCGGCGATCCCCTCATCGCCCTGTTAGAGAGCGATCACCGGGTTATATCTGGCACTTGGAAGGGTGTGTTTTATTAAGTATCCGGTTCTAGTTGTCATAAGGTCAAGGTACAACTCCGGGTCGTCCTTTTACCGAGGGACACGGCTATTCGAATAGATAAACTTCACTGCAGGGGTGCACCACATAACCCAACACGCTCGATCCCATTTGGCCAGACACACTTTCCTGGGTCATGCCCGGCCTCGAGAGATCAACACGTCGCAGCCCCACCTAGGCACAACAGAGAGGTCAGCACGCCGGTCTAAATCCTATGGCGCAGGGGTCTGGGCCCATCGCCCATTGCACACCTGCACGTTGCGAGGGCGGCCGGAAGCAGACCTAGCCTAGCAGGTGTTCCAGTCCAATCCGGCGCGCACCGCTCAGTCATGTGGCTAACGAACGAGCTTCGTATTCGGATTTGTCTCGTCGTTCTGAGCAACTTTCATGTACAAAGTTTTTTCATCCGAGTTACGGATTATTTTATATTAATTTTTAAAGTTGTAAATCATTTTCTAATTTGTTTTAAATCAAAAATTAAATGTTAAATTGCTATGGGTACATAGAAGTGTACCCACAGAAGGGCCTGTGTGGCTGACCAGTAGGCCCAGTTGACTTGGTCAACTGCCCAGTCAGCAGAGACTGACTGGTGGGGCCAGTTGTTTAGTCGGCGGTCAACAGCGGTTGTTGACTAGTCAAAGGACTAGTCGGTCCCACATGGCATTGTCTCATATATACTTTTTTTTAGCAGAGATTATTGACTGACTTTAATCAGGTTTAATTAGGGGTGGGGCCTACTGTCATACGTACATGGGTAGTTAATAGGTGCCGTTAATTAAAACAAAAGGCATGGGGGTTTAGTGCAAAGGGGGATTAGCCCCCTAATCCACAAGGGGCCGGCCTCCATTACACAGGGCCTCGCAAGGCACGCACGCCTGCGTGCGCACCGGCGCTCGGCGGTTGCGGCCAGGCGCAGCAGGCCGGGCCCCTGGGGAGGCGCGAAGGTGGCGACGGCAGGCGGAGGTGGGGCTCCGGCGGCGAGCGGCGCGTGGGGAAGCACCGGCGGTCGCGGCGGTTGCATTAGGCGGAATCGGCAGCAGCGGGCAGGAGCGGGGGCGGTCGGCCGGAGCAGGCACGGCCTGGCGCGGTTGTCTGCGGCGGCCCTGACGAGCGCGAGGAGCATCGGGCGTATGCCGGCGACTGGCAGGCAGCGGCGGCGCGCGGGACTGCGCGGGCGGGCGCCGGAGCGGGGTGAGCGGGGCGAGGCAGAGCATGGCCGCTGGCGAGGGGAGCGACAGACTTGGGTGGGCGAGCGCGTGTTGCGAAGCAACAACAGGGCAGTAGGCAGGAGCAGGGGAGGAGCGGCCCCAGGCGCGGCCGGAGCAAGACGAAGAGGACGGCAGGACTACGGCTCAACCTAGCTACAGTCCGAAACTGAGCTTAATGACAGGGGGAATTGCAGTGGCGCTCATAGAGAGGGAGACGATGGAGAGCTCGCGTGGACGCGGGGAGGACCGGAGTGGGGCTAATCGCCGGCAAGGGCGACGACCGCCATGGGTGACGAGGAGGCCGAAGGCGACGAAGCAACCACATCTCGTCCGATCTACGGACGTAGTCGACGTAGGGGTCGACGCCGCTGCTCTTGGCATCCTATGGCGCCGTGGGGAAGCTCTGGTGCGCGCGGTCGACCACGTTGCAGTAATGGCGAGGCGGCGGCGGCGGCTCAGCCACGTGTGCGGGAGAGGATAGCAACGGAAGGAAATGAAGGTGGGGAACTAGGGTTCGTCCACGAGGTCGGGGCGGTCTTATACTCCTCCTGCGCCCCTGTAGTGTCGCGGTGGCGAGCATCAGCCGGCGAGCATCAGCCGGCGGCATCGCGCACGGACGGCCAGGGTGTGCACACGGCCACTGGTGAACCGGAGGAAGGAGCAAGGAGTTTAGGTGGGCTGGCATGATTGGCCTGGTGGCCAGCTGGGCCGAGGCCCAACGGGGGAGGGGGGATTTCTTTTGCTTTTACTTTAGTTTTTTGTCTTTGTTTTTCTTTTTACTTATTTTTCCCTATTGTTTTCTCTTAATTCCAATATACTTTATTGTTAGTAAAATATCAAAGTTGTACCTAATTTAGTATATGTAATTATGCCACCACATTTAACTTGGCACATAAAGTAAAATAGTTTGTGATGGTTTATTATTATCAAAGCTTTTAAATAATTGTTTTTACTGCTGTTTTATTCATCTTATAGTATTTAAATATTTTATAAAGGTGTGATTTCTCCATCATAATTACCTATGCAATATTTGGTTGACTCCGAACATTTTAGTTTTAAAATTTAAAAACTTTTATTATTTGATTTGATTTTAAATTTGAATCGGTTTCGAACTAACGCGAGATTAGCAACAGTAACTGTGGTGACGTGGCACCATTAGCAGAGAATTACTGTAGCGTAATTATCCGGGCGTCACAATTGAACCAAAGCTAAGCACTTCTCCCATTGCAAGAAAGATCAATCTAGTAGGCCAAACCAAACTGATAATTCGAAGAGACTTGCAAAGATAACAAATCATACGTAAAAGAATTCAGAGGAGATTCAAATATTGTTCATAGATAATCTTGATCATAAACCCACAATTCATCGGATCTCAACAAACACAGCGCAAAAAAGAATTACATCGAGTAGATCTCCAAGAAGATCGAGGAAAACTTTCTATTGAGATCCAAAGAGAGACAAGAAGCTATCTAGCTAATAACTATGGACCCGAAGGTCTGTGGTAAACTACTCACACATCATCGAAGAGGCTATGGTATTGATGTAGAAGCCCTCCGTGATCGATTCCCCCTTCAGCGGAGCGCCGGAAAAAGCCCCAAGATGGGATCTCACTGGTACAGAAGGTTGTGGTGGTGGAAATAGGGTTTCGTGGTGCTCCTGGATGTTTTCGGGGTATATGGGTATATATAGGAGGAAGTAGGTCGGTGGAGCTGCGAGGGGCCTCCTCGATTCTTTCTTGACGTCCACTCCAAGTCCTCTGGATCACGTTTGTTCCAAAAATCACTTTCCCGAAGGTTTCATTCCGTTTGATATTTCTTTTCTACGAAACACTGAAATAGGCAAAAAAAAAGCAATTTGCACTAGGCCTTCGGTTAATAGGTTAGTCCCAAAAATAATATAAAAGTGTATAATAAATCCCATTAAACATCCAAAATAGATAATATAATAGCATGAAACAATCAAAAATTATAGATACGTTGGAGACGTATCAAGATTCATGAAAGATGTGAGAGTTATATTTAACTAAGGAAACTTTAAGGTGGCTACTTTAATACACATATGGGTGGAATGGTTGGGGCACCCTGGGGATATACCAGTGGCTTGCCCGGGAACCTGGGGATATACCAATGTTGTCCTAGGAGATCCCGAGGTATCTGTGTGATTATCCTATTGGAATGCCACCCAGGCTCAAAGGGATCATAAGATTATTCATGCTAGAAACTTCCGTGTGCAGCCACAAGCCATTATGGGCTCTGGCATAGTTGAGTAAATTGTGGAAATCCTTTTTCATGATGGGCTAGGAGATGTAGGGGATTGTAGGTGTACCGGCCTATCTATCGATTAAGTGGACCTCTTCGGAAAGACTGTGTCTCGGTCATCCGTTTCTCAAACATCATGCAGTGCGAGAAATACAACGGACGAGATCGAGTCTTGTGGGGAAAAGGGCGCAAACCTTTACAAAGTGTACAAACTAATCATGATTAGTCGTGTCCCCGGTTATGGACATCTTGAGTATCTGGTACTTGAATTATTTGATTGATCTCCTCACTCTATTTAATGAAATTGTTGGGTTATTAATGATTTGGTAATTTTGGGATTGAGTTGGGGTTACCTTCTCAATATGGGTAATTTAACTTGGTAGTTAAATAAAATCTATTCCTTTATTGTAGAAAAAATTGGCTTTATGCAAATATTAAACTAAGAGCCTCCATCAGCCAAATATGCATGTAGTGATAGCCATTTACTCAGCATTGCTCTACAGTGTGAAATTGCCAGTACATTCAATGTACTGACCTACATGGCTGCAATGTCTCATGTTGCAGGATTCTTACGACACGGGAGGAGTCGACGCCGCGCGGGACTCCGCCTGGGTCCTGAGTAAATGTCCCAGGCGCGCCGACGTCGCCTTCCCCGAGTCCAGCCAGGACACGGGAGGAGCCGCCGACGCCCGGGACTCCGCCTCCCGAGGCCGAGCCCCCCTTTATACGCTGCACCGGGGGCCCCTCTTGGACCCCGTCTGCGCCGCTCGCTGCCGCTTTACGTCGCCGCGCCGCATCTCGTCACCGCTGCCACCACTTCTCGCTGCCGCCGCAACCACGCGCAGCTCCCGCCGCCGCGCCGCTAGTCGTCGCCGTCTTCCGCGCCGCGCCTAGCCGCCGTCCCGCCTCGCCGGAGTCGTCGTCGCCGCCGCCCCATCTCGCCGGAATCCCGATCCATCGTCGTCGCCTATCCGCTAACCGCCGCCACCGGTTTTCTCGCCAAAACCGTCGAACCACCGACCGGTATAGAACTGATCCCCTATCCGGTTTTTTTCGGTTTTTCTTTTAGATCGGTTTATTATTTTAGTTAGTTTATTTAGCGGACGTTCATCCGTTAGTTTCGGTAGCGAACGATTTTCGTTCGTTAGGTTTCTGTAGCGAATGTTCGTTCGTAGATTTTTCTTTTTCTGTTAATTTTCAGCCAGGGACCTATTCATAAATGTTTTCATCACGGATTAGTCCCTGATTTTTAAACCCTCATAACTTTTTGCTCGTTTATCCAAATCCAACGAAAACAACGCCCACTTCTTCGTTATGATCCCCTCTACCCAGATAACCAACTTAAACATGTTTTTGACAGTTTAAAACTTGGTTTCAAACAGATTTGAATTTAAACTTCTATTGATCATAACTTGAGTTTTATAATTCCGATTTAGTTGATTCTTTTTGCTATTGAAGCTCTTGACCTAAACTTTCTGATAAGACCAAATACACCCAATTTTGGTACTGTTAGAAATTGTTTTCTGTTGCAAGAGTTAATTGCTTGTTTTCAAAGTTTTTTGAGATCTTTTCTTTGATTCTTTTGCATGAGTGCTTATGTATGCAATTGCTTACTTACAATAGATTGATCGGAGTGTGACGAGTAGATCTATCACGAGTTATGAGTGCGACGAATCTTCATCAACGGTACAAGGCAAGTTCACACTTTGATCATATTTTTCATACCCAGTTTTTTTATACATTAGTTTCAACCCTCAAACATTGCATGAGTAGGATTTGGTAACATGTGGGCGTGGGAAGTAGTTGTTGAGGTAGGAGCTTATTGTCTTTTATCAAACCCCGGGTATTATACGTTATGCTTATATTGCTTTGCTATGCTCGTAGACATGGATTGGTATGTGAGATTCATGAAAGATGTGAGAGTTATATTTAACTAAGGGAACTTTAAGGTGGCTACTTTAATACACATCTGGGTGAAATGGTTGGTGCACCCTGGGGATATACCAGTGGCTTGCCCGGGCACCTGGGGATATACCAGTGTTCCTAGGAGATCCCGGGTATCCGTGTGATCATCCTATTGGAATGCCACCCAGGCTCAAAGGGATCGAAAGATTATTCATGCTGGAAACTTCCGTGTGCTCTGGCATAGTTGAGTAAGTTGTGGGAATCCTTTTCATGATGGGCTAGCAGATGTAGGGGATTGTAGGTGTACCGGCCTATCTATCGGTTAAGGGGACCTCTTCGAAAAGACTGTGTCTCGGTCATCCGTTTCTCAAACATCATGCAGTGTAAGAAATACAACGGAGGAGATCGAGTTGTGGGGAAAAGTGCGCAAATCTCTGCAGAGTGTACAAACTAATCATGATTAGCCGTGTCCCCGGTTATGGACATCTTCAGTATCTGATACTTATTAATTTGATTGATCTCATCACTCTATTTAAAAAGATTGTTGGGTTATTAATGATTTGGTGATTTTGGGATTGAGTTGGGTTTACCTTCTCTATATGGGCAATTTAACTTGGTAGTTAGATAAAATCTATTTCTTTGTTGTAGGGAAAAATTAGTTTTATGCAAATATTAAACTTAGAGCCTCCACCAACCAAATATGCATGTAGTGATAGCCATTTACTCAGCATTGCTCTACAGTGTGAAATTGCCAGTACATTCAATGTACTGACCTACATGGCTGCAATGTCTCAGAGCATCTTCTGCCGTTGAGCCCCCTAGGAGGCATTTTTTCGCCGCCTGGG
Organism: Aegilops tauschii subsp. strangulata; assembly: GCF_002575655.3. Lineage (NCBI taxonomy): Eukaryota > Viridiplantae > Streptophyta > Magnoliopsida > Poales > Poaceae > Aegilops > Aegilops tauschii. The sequence continues at coordinate 118,282,246 of NC_053039.3, read as the reverse complement.
GGGCTACCGGCGAAGATTTTGGCCTGGGGATGAAAATCTTCCCAGCCGTGTCCACCCCCAAGCCGCCCCGTCCTTCCAGCAGCACGTCCTCGCCGCCTCCGCTGGCCGCTGCTGCCCCCGCCCACTATGGACGCCGCTGCTCGTGCCCGTGGCCACGCCGCCCGCTCGCGCCCGTGGCCGCGCCGCCGACGGGACAAGGACGACGTTCTACGACGGCGCTGGTTCCGGCTTCTTGCGGGAGGAGGTGGAGGAGATCTTGGGCGTGGCCGGGCGACCGCTTCCTCCCTCGACGCCAGTGGCCGGGGATGTCGTCTGTGCGGCGTCGACGAGGACTGGAGGCGCCGCGGCGGCCGACGGGGCGAGCTGGAGAGGAGGCACGCACGCGACGGGAGGAGGAAAGGGTGGGGAGAGAGAGACGAAAAGGTGGGGAGAGAGAGACGAAAAGGTGGGGGAGAGGAGATATGTCACTGCATGTGGGGGCGCGCCTGCAAAAGGCAAAATTAGCCCCCCAGGTGCCCCCCGGGTTCCTGGGTTTGGGTTGGGGCTGCCGGCGCCGATTTTTGCTTCATCCGGCAAAAAAGGAGACTTTGGGGGCACGAGTGGGAAGATTTTTATCCACCGGCGCGCAAAAACGTGCTTGGGAGGGCTTCCTGGGGGGCGGCTGGAGATGCTCTCATGGATTCTTACGACGAGTAAGTGATATGTTAGGGTTACGATGTCTACACTTAACTTTGCCATTGGTGTTGATGGGAATACACAACCTTATTGTTACTTCCGCTATATGGATTGAGGTAATAGTATTTTCGTTACTTTATACATGTAATTACCTCTGTTATAAATCCTCGAGTACTGTGTGTGTCAGCATACCGATCTAGGGATGACACTTAAGCACAGAGACTTGATCCATTCGGATCGGGTCGCTACAAAACTCCTCACGCATACCCTTGGAAATAGGGCACACATGGATGTGCAACCAAGAAACCACACACACAAACTGCTTGAACATGGTTTACGCAGTGTATCCGTGTATCCATCTGAATATCATCGAATGTGCAACTGGTTAGCCCTTATTGTGCAACTTCATAAGTTGGCTAGCCAACTAACATACGTATATGTGTGATCCAACTACATTTGCATCCCTGTGCAACTGTTACAATAAACTAGCCAACTGGTTACTTATATGAACACAACTTAAGAGAAAACAGAGAAACCACACAGATGCATTTTGAGAGGGTTGAGCAAAACCATCTAAACTATCCTCTTAGTACTCTTATGTACTTCCTTCCTTCTATTTCAGCTCAAATCACTGTAAAAAGAAATCAATAAATCGTCATGCTGGGATCAGACAATTTGGCCGGGGAGCACCACGCCGGAATCCCTCGCCGAATCTGCGTGATACGGAGGTGACTCGCCATGAAACTCGTATCCCACTAGAACACGCACTCTCGGCTCCCCCTGACTAAATAGGAACTCCCAAAATAAAAATGAACAAAATGTCCTGCCAACTAAATGATCTAGAGTGTGCGGGATGCAACCAATTGACGTATGAGCGTGTGCAACTGGAAAATGAAATTGAAAAACACACTCCTAATCGTCCTTCATGCTGTAATCCAACTATGTTGGCATCCGTGTGCAACTTTTACAACTAGCTAGCCAACTATTCTTGCTCCGTTTACAACTTATACTAGAAAAATTCAATAAAAAACACGGAGGAACCCAGATGCAAAAGAGATGTACGACAACCTATGATATCCCATTATCTACTCGTTCTGGTTGAAACTCAAACCTCGCTGAATCCCCATGCCTCCCTAGTTCGAAAGCAGCACGAGAGCTTTGCTCATGACACCAACGCCACCATGGCCGTAACTGTGTAAAGTGAACGCGGTTAACCACCGCTATGGGCTGCCCGGCAAACTCGTCCCCCGCCGTCGTGACCTCTCCATGTTGAGTACCGCCCCCTCTCCGAACAAATACGAGCAATACGAGCTGCTCCGAGGCGGGACCTATGCCAGGGAAGCCATGGGTAGGAGTAGGACCTTACCTGCACTGGCGACGAGCAGCGAACCCCCCCGCGGGCTAACGTCTTCAGCTTCCTCCGCCCAACTTCAGCTACGGTGGCAGTTGATCCACTTCCCAATGTTCGCCGCCCATCTTTGGCTGCGGTTGTGGCGCCGGTTACCTTTGCCTCCTCCGGTGGTTACCGCTGGATCTGGCCTGATTTGGGAGGAGGAAAATGGGGAACGAGGACAGGACTGAGAGAGGAGGGCCGTGGAATAAAAGCCGTTTCACCCAAGCGTGCTCTACCTCCGCCAGTAACAAGTGGACCCCGCCTGTGGGAACACGTTGCGACGCGCGCGGACCAGGTGAGCGGCGCTGCGATGGGCGCAGCCACGTGCGCAAAGCGGCCTCACTTCCGACCAGGTAGAGCCTGGAAATTGTGGCCGTGCGATCTTGTTTGATCCAGCGGTGCCCGTTCACAGGGCCGTCCCACAGATACATGGGGCCCCGGGGCAAGAAAAGAATAAGGGGTCCTTCTTGAGACATAAAAGCTCAGTTTTTTTTCAAAAGTAATATAATATAGATATCCAGCATATAGTATAGATGGGTGATCTTTCGACTCTAAGACTGGCAGTACCACTATTTATCGATCAAGAGAAATGCATCGGGATAGTAATGAAATAATATAGCTCCACAAAATATCGATTTCCTAATTGTCAATAGAGACATCAATTTTTTGGCACAACAAATGATCTTGTAAAAACTGGTTGCTACTTAATCATTTGTGTTACCATGAGATATAAAATTAATGCATCGACTTACATTTGTTCTGGATCCTCCCCCAATCTGGCTGACACCACGAAGTGGATAAAATTCCTCCCTTTTCCTAGACTACTGCCTGAGCCCTCTCACATTTGGATCCAATGAAGAGCGGAAGAAGATCCACGGAGATTAGCAGATGTGCGACGTTTGAATCATGCACAGAGCTATTTATCAACGAATCTTTGAATTGAAGAACGACATTACAGGAAAGAAGAACATGTACTTTCCTGGTCTCTCCAAAGTCTAGGAAACGGCCAGAGCATTGAGAAAGGAAGGAGAGCTGATTGGGGAATGATTTGCGCCGTAGATATCCATTAATGACTGGCCACGACTTTGGAATCGGAGCGGGGACGCCGAGACTGGGATTTGGCGAAGTAGAGGAATCGCGGGTCTGGGGTCCAGTGCAGATTGATTATCGATCAATTCCTTCGTGAGGTTTGCCTAATGGGCTTTCCTTGCACGGTTCCTGGGACATTGTTTTTTTTTCGTGTATTTTCTTTGGGCTCCATGAAGGTATACTATCTGGGCCGGGGCCCCTGCCTCCTCGGGGCCCAGGGCGGGCGCCCCGTTTGCCCGGCCTATGGGCCGGGCCTGCCCGTTCAGCCGCTCATTTCCACCATATAGTGCGCGTGCACTTTCAAGAATTTGAGAATTAGTTTTGGGGTATCAATTTTTTTTGTCATCCATTGGAGATGCTCTAGCAAGCTGGTTTTCCAAACGGTGGATCACTGGGACGAGCATCTCCCATGCATCAATGGTTAAAATCAAGGAGAAGCCAGTCAAAATCTGTCACCTCCCCATCCTCGAACATCACCTGTATTTTCTCTCTCACCGATGCAGTATCAGCGGCCTTGATAATCTCAGTCCAGTTGCTTTTTTAGCTTTTGCGGCCAGTGGTTTTGATCGTGACGGTGAACCTCCAAGTGTATTATGCGATGCACGTTGCTTGGATATCATGCACAATTGGTCGGGATTCCAACCTACAACTCCCGATGGCATCAATTTGAAAACTCCATTAAGCAGCAGATGTTATTGGCATCAACACAAGTACGTACAGTCATAGAGCCTGAGATTGAAAAATGAAGCAAACTCAGATGCTTATAGTTTTATTTATGTTACCGTGATTATCTTCTTAGTAGACATTGCTCCTGTATAGCGAAGTACGTACATGCAGCTCGGCAGCACACCATGGCTCCGATGGCGAGCTCGAGCAAATCGCCACTGGGGATGGAGCGAGCAAGGCAGGGCTTGCCGGCGGTGGGCGTCCTGGCTCCGCCGGTCCGCGCACTGATGGAGTACCCGGCAGATCTAGGGCCGGCCGGCGCGGCGGCACGACTGCACAAATCAGAGTGATTTTGGCGGTGTTTGATACTCCCTCTGTTTTTATATAGGATGTATAGTTTTTGGCATGGAAATTAAAAACCGCATTTAAAGAAAAAATTTCATAAGTTTTGGACGAGATTACACCTAATTAATTGAGATGAGAAAATAGAGGAGCTTGCCTGATATAAGGAAATGTAATCAAATCTCTTAAAAAATTATCCAAACGAGGGATGCAACGCAATGCACCTTATATTTCAGACTTTTTCTCGAAAATATATACACCTTATATCAAGAAACAATGGGAGTAAATAAAAGTACAAAACGAACTCCATAGATGAGATGCCATGCCTCATTTTTGTCAAACAAATTTGTACGTATCAAGTGCCATGCATATACTCCTTCTGTTTGGAATTACTTGTCGCAGTGGATATATCTAGACGTATTTTAGTTCTAAATACATCTATTTTCGAGACAAATAATTTCGAACGGAGGGAGTATTAGTTATCGAACTAGAAGGCTGCGGCGAAGTCTGCTCACATTCGCTTTCAAAGAAAAAATCTTTTGGCATTAAGTTGTGGCCACTAATAATTGGCTACAAGTATATAGCGGAGAGTCCATTCCTTTTACCAAAGTGGTCGTGCCGGAGTGGTTATCGGGCATGACTAGAAATCATGTGGGCTTTGCCCGCGCAGGTTCGAATCCTGCCGACCACGTTATATTTTTTGTTTTATTGTAAAGTTTTGGATCTCGCTGCAACGAACTTCATTAGCAACACTATCTTATTATCACTAGTTTGTTGTCAAAATTTTAAATCTTCCTACAACGAATTTCACTAGCACACTATCTTATAATCTCTAGTCTGTTGGCCTCACGTTATACCTTTTGTTTTATTGTAAAATTTTGGATCTTGCTCCAACGAATTTCATTAGCAACACTATCCTACAACGAATTTCACTAGCACACTATCTTATAATCTCTAGTCTGTTGGCCTCACGTTATACCTTTTGTTTTATTGTAAAATTTTGGATCTTGCTCCAACGAATTTCATTAGCAACACTATCTTATTATCACTGGTTTGTTGGTTTCACAAGCAACATTACCAAGTTTCTATTTGTTGTATTCGCAAAAAAAGGTTTCTATTTGTTGTAATTTTGAATCTTACTTTTGTTGTTAAAATTTCGAATCTTCCTCCAACGAATTTCACTAGCACACTTATCTTATTATCTCTAGTCTGTTGGCTTCACCAGCAACATTATCAAATAAATCATCAATAACAAGAAATCCCTTACAAGTAAACAACAAAAATTAACTCATGTACAAGTAAACAACAAAAATCAACTCATGTAGTTGCATATACACAATCTCAATCGCATTATACTTTTTCTTACATTTTTCTATGGATTCCGTCCTTGCGACATATCTCAATCTCAACCTAATAAAAAAATTCCATATTGAACCACTGGAACAAAATTGTCCCGTTGCACCCATGGGTATTTAGCACCAACGACCACGTTATATTTTTTGTTTTATTGTAAAGTTTTGGATCTCGCTGCAACGAACTTCATTAGCAACACTATCTTATTATCACTAGTTTGTTGTCAAAATTTTAAATCTTCCTACAACGAATTTCACTAGCACACTATCTTATAATCTCTAGTCTGTTGGCCTCACGTTATACCTTTTGTTTTATTGTAAAATTTTGGATCTTGCTCCAACGAATTTCATTAGCAACACTATCTTATTATCACTAGTTTGTTGGTTTCACTAGCAACATTACCAAGTTTCTATTTGTTGTATTCGCAAAAAAAGGTTTCTATTTGTTGTAATTTTGAATCTTACTTTTGTTGTTAAAATTTCGAATCTTCCTCCAACGAATTTCACTAGCACACTTATCTTATTATCTCTAGTCTGTTGGCTTCACCAGCAACATTATCAAATAAATCATCAATAACAAGAAATCCCTTACAAGTAAACAACAAAAATTAACTCATGTACAAGTAAACAACAAAAATCAACTCATGTAGTTGCATATACACAATCTCAATCGCATTATACTTTTTCTTACATTTTTCTATGGATTCCGTCCTTGCGACATATCTCAATCTCAACCTAATAAAAAAATTCCATGTTGAACCACTGGAACAAAATTGTCCCGTTGCACCCATGGGTATTTAGCACCAATGAGCCGAGCCGAGCCGGCTTGCCAAAACATGGCTAGGACCAAACTCGGCTCTCGTCATAATTGCATGACCATACATCGCGTCACTCACACAGCTCATCAAAATCTTGAATAATAATCCTAAATATTCTATTGGATCTTGTAAATTTTATGTGTCTACCTAATTTTATCTACAAAATCTCCTGCCACATTAATTTCATGCGATGTGACATGGAACACAATATTCCCATGTAAACCTAGTTAACATTTTTTTTGCAGCGATCCGTTAGCTAACCCTTCTAGTCTAGTATAAATTACATCCAAATAGAAGAAGAGCCTACGGAGAAATTATACGGGTCACCTGCATAAGAACACAGAGTCTCTCGTGCATGGAGGCGGAAATGGAGACAGACTGGTCGAAGCTAGCCCAGGACGCGCTCTGTCTGGTCTTCGTCAAGCTCGGCGCCGTGGAGGTCCTCATGGGTGCCGGCCTCGTGTGCCGCTCGTGGCTCCAGGCGGCCAAGCTGCCTGACCCCCTCTGGCAGTCTCTGGACATGGAGCGCCTCCACAGCAAGTTGTCCCTGAAGAACAAACCAACCCTGCGCGCGATGGCGAAGGAGGCTGTGGACCGCGCCAGCGGGCGGCTCGAGGCGTTCACAGCCGAGTGGTTCGTCGACGATGAGCTGCTCGGCTACATCGCGTCGAGGTGCTCCACTCTTATCCTCTCGACATGTGTTAACCAAATGTTCTCTAACCAGATCCATCCCACTAGCTAGGTTTCTTCCTGCTTACAGAGCGAGTTTGATTAGGTTGTTCTGAACTTGGATGCATGCAGGTCGCCGTCTCTGAGGAGCCTCAAGCTGGTCGACTGCAGCATCACCAATGGTGTATTGATGGATCTCCTCGACTGCTGCCCCTACCTGGAGGTTCTTTACGTCAGCGACTGCTGCAATATCATCATAGATGGCGCCCTGCTAGCCAAGTGTGGCCGGATCAGCGCATTGACGCTCATCCCCTTTTATTATGAGTGTTGTCGATTAGCATGGTGACATCGTATTTGTTCGGTTAGATCTGTCACCGTATGCTATCTGTTTACTTGTTAAAGATGTCAATGTTAGCAAGTTAACTAGAGGTGGTCGATACTCGTAAAAAAAACTAGAGGTGGCCGAATATTCTCCTCAGAGTTGCCTTAGAAGGGGAGGAGAACACTAAATATTTTCACATTTGTGCGTCTCAACGTTACCGAAAATCAAATCTCTCACGAAATAGGCTTTCGGCCCTTTTTATAGATAAAACGTCGAAATCAAATCTGAAGCACAATGTGTTGGGAATCGTAGCATAATTTTAAAATTTTCCTACGCTCACCAAGATGCATCTATGGAGTATACTAGCAACGAGGGGAAAGGAGTGCATCTACATACCCTTGTAGATCGCGAGCGGAAGCGTTCCAATGAACGTGGATGACGGAGTCGTACTCGCCGTGATCCAAATCACCGATGACCGAGTGCCGAACGGACGGCACCTCCGCGTTCAACACACGTACGGTGCAGCGACGTCTCCTCCTTCTTGATCCAGCAAGGGGGAAGGAGAGGTTGATGGAGATCCAGCAGCACGACGGCTTGGTGGTGGATGTAGCGGGTCTCGGCAGGGCTTCGCCGAGCTTCTGCGAGACGGAGAGGTGTAGCAGGGGAGGAGGGAGGCGCCCAAAGGTGTCAGGTTTCTGCCCTCCCTCCCCCCCTTTATATAGGCCCCCTTGGGGGGGGTGCCGGCCCTGGAGATGGGATCTCAAGGGGGGGCGGCGTCCAAAGGGGGGAAGGGGGTGCCTTGCCCCCCAAGGCAAGTGGGAAGCCCCCCCACCCTAGGGTTCCCAACCCTAGGCGCATGGGGAAAGGCCCATGGGGGGCGCCCAGCCCACTAGGGGCTGGTTCCCTTCCCACTTCAGCCCATGGGGCCCTCCGGGATAGGTGGCCCCACCCGCTGGACCCCCGGGACCCTTCCGGTGGTCCCGGTACAATACCGGTAACCCCCGAAACTTTCCCGGTGGCCGAAACTTGACTTCCTATATATAATTCTTTACCTCCGGACCATTCCGGAACTCCTCGTGACGTCCGGGATCTCATCCGGGACTCCAAACAACTTTCGGGTTTCCGCATACACATATCTCTACAACCCTAGCGTCACCGAACCTTAAGTGTGTAGACCCTACGGGTTCGGGAGACATGCAGACATGACCGAGACGCCTCTCCGGTCAATAACCAACAGCGGGATCTGGATACCCATGTTGGCTCCCACATGTTCCACGATGATCTCATCGGATGAACCACGGTGTCGAGGATTCAATCAATCCCGTATGCAATTCCCTTTGTCAATCGGTATGTTACTTGCCCGAGATTCGATCGTCGGTATCCCAATACCTTGTTCAATCTCGTTACCGGCAAGTCTCTTTACTCGTACCGCAATGCATGATCCCGTGACTAACGCCTTAGTCACATTGAGCTCATTATGATGATGCATTACCGAGTGGGCCCAGAGATACCTCTCCGTCATACGGAGTGACAAATCCCAGTCTCGATCCGTGCCAACCCAACAGACACTTTCGGAGACACCCGTAGTGCACCTTTATAGTCACCCAGTTACGTTGTGACGTTTGGCACACCCAAAGAACTCCTACGGTATCCGGGAGTTGCACGATCTCATGGTCTAAGGAAAAGATACTTGACATTGGAAAAGCTTCTAGCAAACGAAACTACACGATCTTTTATGCTATGCTTAGGATTGGGTCTTGTCCATCACATCATTCTCCTAATGATGTGATCCCGTTATCAATGACATCCAATGTCCATAGTCAGGAAACCATGACTATCTGTTGATCAACGAGCTAGTCTACTAGAGGCTTACTAGGGACACGTTGTGGTCTATGTATTCACACATGTATTACGATTTCCGGACAATACAATTATAGCATGAACAATAGACAATTACCATGAACAAAGAAATATAATAATAACCATTTATTATTGCCTCTAGGGCATATTTCCAACAGTCTCCCACTTGCACTAGAGTCAATAATCTAGTTACATTGTGATGAATCGAACACCCATTGCGTCCTGGTGTTGATCATGTTTTGCTCTAGGGAGAGGTTTAGTCAACGGATCTGCTACATTCAGGTCTGTATGTACTTTACAAATATCTATGTCTCCATTTTGAACACTTTCACGAATGGAGTTGAAGCGACGCTTGATATGCCTAGTCTTCCTGTGAAACCTGGGCTCCTTCGCAAGTGCAATAGCTCCAGTGTTGTCACAGAAGAGAGTCATTGGGCCCGACGCATTGGGAATCACCCCTAGGTCGGTAATGAACTCCTTCATCCAGACTGCTTCCTGTGCTGCCTCCGAGGCTGCCATGTACTCCGCTTCACATGTAGATCCCGCCACGACGCTTTGCTTGCAACTGCACCAGCTTACTGCTCCTCCATTCAAAATATACACGTATCCGGTCTGTGACTTCGAGTCATCCAGATCTGTGTCGAAGCTAGCGTCGACGTAACCCTTTACGACGAGCTCTTCGTCACCTCCATAAACGAGAAACATATCCTTAGTCCTTTTCAGGTACTTTAGGATATTCTTGACCGATGTCCAGTGTTCCATGCCGGGATTACTTTGGTACCTTCCTACCAAACTTACGGCAAGGTTTACATCAGGTCTGGTACACAGCATGGCATACATAATAGACCCTATGGCCGAGGCATAGGGGATGACACTCATCTTTTCTATATCTTCTGCCGTGGTCGGGCATTGAGCCGTGCTCAATTGCACACCTTGCAATACAGGCAAGAACCCCTTCTTGGACTGATCCATATTGAACTTCTTCAATATCTTGTCAAGGTATGTACTTTGTGAAAGACCAATGAGGCGTCTTGATCTATCTCTATAGATCTTGATGCCTAATATATAAGCGGCTTCTCCAAGGTCCTTCATTGAAAAACACTTATTCAAATAGGCCTTTATACTTTCGAAGAATTCTATATCATTTCCCATCAATAGTATGTCATCCACATATAATATGAGAAATGCTACAGAGCTCCCACTCACTTTCTTGTAAACACAGGCTTCTCCATAAGTCTGTGTAAACCCAAACGCTTTGATCATCTCATCAAAGCGAATGTTCCAACTCCGAGATGCTTGCACCAGCCCATAGATTGAGCGCTGGAGCTTGCATACTTTTTTAGCATTCTTAGGATCGACAAAACCTTCCGGCTGCATCATATACAACTCTTCCTTAAGGAAGCCATTAAGGAATGCCATTTTGACGTCCATCTGCCATATCTCATAATCATAGTATGCGGCAATTGCTAATATGATTCGGACGGACTTCAGCTTCGCTACGGGTGAGAAAGTCTCATCGTAGTCAACCCCTTGAACTTGTCGATAACCCTTAGCGACAAGTCGAGCTTTGTAGATGGTCACATTACCATCTGCGTCCGTCTTCTTCTTAAAGATCCATTTGTTTTCTATGGCTCGCCGCTCATCGGGCAAGTCAGTCAAAGTCCATACTTTGTTTTCATACATGGATTCTATCTCGGATTTCATGGCTTCTAGCCATTTGTCGGAATCCGGGCCCGCCATCGCTTCTTCATAGTTCGAAGGTTCACCGTTGTCTAACAACATGATTTCCAGGACAGGGTTACCGTACCACTCTGGTGCGGAACGCGTCCTTGTGGACCTACGAAGTTCGGTAACTTGATCCGAAGCTTCATGATCATCATCATTAACTTCCTCCCCAGTCGGTGTAGGCACCACAGGAACATTTTCCCGCGCTGCGCTACTTTCCGGTTCGGAAGGGGTGACTATCACCTCATCAAGTCCACTTTCCTCCCACTCAATTCTTTCGAGAGAAACTCCTTCTCCAGAAAGGACCCGTTCTTGGCAATGAAGATCTTGCCTTCGGATCTAAGGTAGAAGGTATACCCAATAGTTTCCTTAGGGTATCCTATGAAGACGCATTTCTCCGACTTGGGTTCGAGCTTTTCAGGTTGAAGTTTCTTGACATAAGCATCGCATCCCCAAACTTTTAGAAACGACAGCTTAGGTTTCTTCCCAAACCATAATTCATACGGTGTCGTCTCAACGGATTTCGACGGAGCCCTATTTAAAGTGAATGCGGCAGTCTCTAAAGCATAGCCCCAAAATGAGAGCGGTAAATCGGTAAGAGACATCATAGATTGCACCATATCCAATAGAGTGCGATTACGACGTTCGGACACACCATTTCTCTGAGGTGTTCCAGGCGGCGTGAGTTGTGAAACTATTCCACATTTCCTTAAGTGTGCACCAAACTCGTGACTTAAATATTCTCCACCACGATCTGATCGTAAGAATTTTATTTTTCTGTCACGTTGATTCTCAACCTCACTCTGAAATTCCTTGAACCTTTTAAAGGTTTCAGACTTGTGTTTCATTAGGTAGACATACCCATATCTACTTAAGTCATCAGTAAGAGTGAGAACATAACGATATCCTCCGCGAGCCTCAACACTCATTGGACCGCACACATCGGTATGTATGATTTCCAATAAGTTGGTTGCTCGCTCCATTGTTCCGGAGAACGGAGTCTTGGTCATCTTACCCATGAGGCATGGTTCGCACGTGTCAAATGATTCGTAATCAAGAGACTCCAAAAGTCCATCTGTATGGAGCTTCTTCATGCGCTTGACACCAATGTGACCAAGGCGGCAGTGCCACAAGTATGTGGGACTATCGTTATCAACTTTACATCTTTTGGTATTCACACTATGAACATGTGTAACATCACGTTCGAGATTCATCAAAAATAAACCATTGACCAGCGGGGCATGACCATAAAACATATCTCTCAAATAAATAGAACAACCATTATTCTCGGATTTAAATGAGTAGCCATCTCGAATTAAACGAGATCCAGATATAATGTTCATGCTCAAAGCTGGCACTAAATAACAATTATTGAGGTTTAAAACTAATCCCGTGGGTAGATGCAGAGGTAGCGTGCCGACGGCGATCACATCGACCTTGGAACCATTCCCGATGCGCATCGTCACCTCGTCCTTCGCCAGTCTCCGTTTATTCCGTAGTTCCTGTTTTGAGTTACAAATATGAGCAACCGCACCGGTATCAAATACCCAGGAGCTACTACGAGTACTGGTAAGGTACACATCAATTACATGTATATCACATATACCTTTGGTGTTGCCGGCCTTCTTCTTGTCTGCTAAGTATTTGGGGCAGTTCCGCTTCCAGTGACCATTTCCCTTGCAATAAAAGCACTCAGTCTCGGGCTTGGGTCCATTCTTTGACTTCTTCCCAGTAACTGGTTTACCGGGCGCGGCAACTCCCTTGCCGTCCTTCTTGAAGTTCTTCTTACCCTTGCCCTTCTTGAACTTAGTGGTTTTATTCACCATCAACACTTGATGTTCTTTTCTGATCTCCCCTTCCGCTGATTTCAGCATTGAATATATACCTCAGGAATGGTCTTTTCCATCCCCTGCATATTGTAGTTCATCACAAAGCTCTTGTAGCTTGGTGGAAGCGACTGGAGGATTCTGTCAATGACCGCGTCATCCGGGAGATTAACTCCCAGCTGAGACAAGCGGTTGTGCAACCCAGACATTCTGAGTATGTGCTCACTAACAGAACTGTTCTCCTCCATTTTACAGCTGAAGAACTTGTCGGAGACATCATATCTCTCGACCCGGGCATGAGCTTGGAAAACTAATTTCAGCTCCTCGAACATCTCATACGCTCCATGTTTCTCAAAACGCTTTTGGAGACCCGGTTCTAAGCTGTAAAGCATGCCGCACTGAACGAGGGAGTAATCATCAGCACGTTGCTGCCAAGCGTTCATAACGTCTTGGTTCTCTGGGATTGGTGCATCACCTAGCGGTGCTTCTAAGACATAATCTTTCTTGGCTACTATGAGGATGATCCTCAGGTTCCGGACCCAGTCCGTATAGTTGCTGCCATCATCTTTCAGCTTGGTTTTCTCTAGGAACACATTGAAATTGAGGACAACGTTGGCCATTTGATCTACAAGACATAGTGTAAAGATTTTAGACTAAGTTCATGATAATTAAGTTCATCTAATCAAATTACTTAATGAACTCCCACTCAGATAGACATCCCTCTAGTCATCTAAGTGAAACATGATCCGAGTTAACTAGGCCGTGTCCGATCATCACGTGAGACGGACTAGTCAAGATCGGTGAACATCTCCATGTTGATCGTATCTTCTATACGACTCATGCTCGACCTTTCGGTCCTCCGTGTTCCGAGGCCATGTCTGTACATGCTAGGCTCGTCAAGTCAACCTAAGTGTATTGCGTGTGTTCCGAGGCCATGTCTGTACATGCTAGGCTCGTCAACACCCGTTGTATGCGAACGTTAGAATCTATCACACCCGATCATCACGTGGTGCTTCGAAACAACGAACCTTCGCAACGGTGCACAGTTAGGGTGAACACTTTCTTGAAATTATCATAAGGGATCATCTTACTTACCACCGTCGTTCTAAGCAAATAAGATGCAAAAACATGATAAACATCACATGCAATCAAATAGTGACATGATATGGCCAATATCATTATGCTCCTTTGATCTCCATCTTCGGGGCACCATGATCATCTTCGTCACCGGCATGACACCATGATCTCCATCATCATGATCTCCATCATCGTGTCTTCATGAAGTCGTCACGCCAACGATTACTTCTACTTCTATGGCTAACGCGTTTAGCAACAAAGTAAAGTAATTTACATGGCGTTATTCAATGACACGCAGGTCATGCAAAATAATAAAGACAACTCCTATGGCTCCTGCCGGTTGTCATACTCATCGACATGCAAGTCGTGATTCCTATTACAAGAATATGATCAATCTCATACATCACATATATCATTCATCACATCTTCTGGCCATATCACATCACATAACACATGCTGCAAAAACAAGTTAGACGTCCTCTAATTGTTGTTGCAAGTTTTTACGTGGTTTGTAGGTTTCTAGCAAGAACGTTTCTTAACTACGTATGACCACAACGTGATTTGCCAATTTCTATTTACCCTTCATAAGGACCCTTTTCATCGAATCCGTTCCGACTAAAGTAGGAGAGACAGACACCCGCTAGCCACCTTATGCAACTAGTGCATGTCAGTCGGTGGAACCTGTCTCACGTAAGCGTACGTGTAAGGTCGGTCTGGGCCGCTTCATCCTACAATGCCGCCGAAACAAGAGATGACTAGTAGCGGCAAGAAGAATTGGCAACATCAACGCCCACAACTTCTTTGTGTTCTACTCGTGCATAGTAACTATGCATAGGCCTGGCTCATGATGCCACTGTTGGGAATCGTAGCATAATTTTAAAATTTTCCTACGCTCACCAAGATGCATCTATGGAGTATACTAGCAACGAGGGGAAAGGAGTGCATCTACATACCCTTGTAGATCACGAGCGGAAGCGTTCCAATGAACGTGGATGACGGAGTCGTACTCGCCGTGATCCAAATCACCGATGACCGAGTGCCGAACGGACGGCACCTCCGCGTTCAACACACGTACGGTGCAGCGACGTCTCCTCCTTCTTGATCCAGCAAGGGGGAAGGAGAGGTTGATGGAGATCCAGCAGCACGACGGCTTGGTGGTGGATGTAGCGGGTCTCGGCAGGGCTTCGCCGAGCTTCTGCGAGACGGAGAGGTGTAGCAGGGGAGGAGGGAGGCGCCCAAAGGTGTCAGGTTTCTGCCCTCCCTCCCCCCCTTTATATAGGCCCCTGGGGGGGGCGCCGGCCCTGGAGATGGGATCTCAAGGGGGGGGGGGCGGCCAAAGGGGGGAAGGGGGTGCCTTGCCCTCCAAGGCAAGTGGGAAGCCCCCCCACCCTAGGGTTCCCAACCCTAGGCGCATGGGGAAAGGCCCATGGGGGCGCCCAGCCCACTAGGGGCTGGTTCCCTTCCCACTTCAGCCCATGGGGCCCTCCGGGATAGGTGGCCCCACCCGGTGGACCCCCGGGACCCTTCCGGTGGTCCCGGTACAATACCGGTAACCCCCGAAACTTTCCCGGTGGCCGAAACTTGACTTCCTATATATAATTCTTTACCTCCGGACCATTCTGGAACTCCTCGTGACGTCCGGGATCTCATCCGGGACTCCGAACAACTTTCGGGTTTCCGCATACACATATCTCTACAACCCTAGCGTCAATTAAGAAAAACTAACTAAATAAATGGAAAATGAAAATTAATAGAATTCTTTTTTATTTATTTTTTCTTCAAATCCAAAAAATTTCTCTTTTTTATACATAGGTCGTCGATTCGGCATTGGTTAAAAAAGGGCAGGGTGCCCGAACCTTAAGTGTGTAGACCCTACGGGTTCGGGAGACATGCAGACATGACCGAGACGCCTCTCCGGTCAATAACCAACAGCGGGATCTGGATACCCATGTTGGCTCCCACATGTTCCACGATGATCTCATCGGATGAACCACGGTGTCGAGGATTCAATCAACCCCGTATGCAATTCCCTTTGTCAATCGGTATGTTACTTGCCCGAGATTCGATCGTCGGTATCCCAATACCTTGTTCAATCTCGTTACCGGCAAGTCTCTTTACTCGTACCGCAATGCATGATCCCGTGACTAACGCCTTAGTCACATTGAGCTCATTATGATGATGCATTACCGAGTGGGCCCAGAGATACCTCTCCGTCATACGGAGTGACAAATCCCAGTCTCGATCCGTGCCAACCCAACAGACACTTTCGGAGACACCCGTAGTGCACCTTTATAGTCACCCAGTTACGTTGTGACGTTTGGCACACCCAAAGAACTCCTACGGTATCCGGGAGTTGCACGATCTCATGGTCTAAGGAAATGATACTTGACATTAGAAAAGCTTCTAGCAAACGAAACTACACGATCTTTTATGCTATGCTTAGGATTGGGTCTTGTCCATCACATCATTCTCCTAATGATGTGATCCCGTTATCAATGACATCCAATGTCCATAGTCAGGAAACCATGACTATCTGTTAATCAACGAGCTAGTCTACTAGAGGCTTACTAGGGACACGTTGTGGTCTATGTATTCACACATGTATTACGATTTCCGGACAATACAATTATAGCATGAACAATAGACAATTACCATGAACAAAGAAATATAATAATAACCATTTATTATTGCCTCTAGGGCATATTTCCAAAACAATGGTGTGGACTTCTTCTCCCACGACCCAAAAGATTTGATCATCAGAGACTTCTACCACAATCTCCTCGAATCTGCAAAATGTAATGCTTGGTGATTTGACCTTT
Organism: Aegilops tauschii subsp. strangulata; assembly: GCF_002575655.3. Taxonomy (NCBI): domain Eukaryota; kingdom Viridiplantae; phylum Streptophyta; class Magnoliopsida; order Poales; family Poaceae; genus Aegilops; species Aegilops tauschii. Next base: position 118,265,613 of record NC_053039.3, on the reverse strand, counting down.
TCAGCTTCTATCCAGACCAAATCCCTCCTTCTCGACGAACCCTTCTAATTCCAAGATCAAAGACGCCTTTCTGCTCATGAACCCCTCCGCGAGCCCAGGGACTGATGGCTTCTATAAACGGGAAGAGGTATCATGGAATCACCACACTAATTTGGGCGTTCGACTCATGTATGTTTATAGCACATGTACGGGGTGTCTTGCAAGGCAAGAATACATTCAATCATACAAACCAAATATTGATAGGATCGGTTGAAAGACTCACTAAGAAACTATACATGGTATTGATACGTCTCCAACGTATCTATAATTTTTGTTTGTTCCATGTTGTTATATTATCAATCTTGGATATTTTATAATCATTTTATATCATTTTTTGGTACTAACCTATTGACATAGTGCCAAGTGCCAGTTGTTGTTTTCTGCATGTTTTTTACACCGCAGGAAATCAATACCAGACGGAGTCCAAATGAAACGAAACTTTACGGAGATTTTTTTTGGACCAGAAGGAAGGTAATGGGCCCTGGCTGCGCCTGGGGGTGCCTCGAGGGAGGCACAACCCACCAGGGCGCGCCAGGAGGCCCAGGCACGCCCTGGTGGGTTGTGCCCACCTCGGGTGCCCCCCGGACCGCCTCTTTGCTCTATAAATACCCCAAGATTTCCAGAACCCTAGAGGAGTCGACGAAATATTCATCCAGCCGCCGCAGAGTCCAGAACCACCAGATCCAACCTAGACACCATCTCGGATGGGGTTCACCACCTCCATTGGTGCCTCTCGGATGATGCGTGAGTAGTTCTTTGTAGACCTTCGGGTCCGTAGTTAGTAGCTAGATGGCTTCATCTCTCTCTCTCTCTGAATTCTCAAGACAATGGTCTCTTGGAGATCCATATGATGTAAATCTTTTGCGGTGTGTTTGTTGGGATCGATGAACTTTGAGTTTATGATCAGATCTATCTTTTTATATCCATGAAAGTATTTGAGTTTCTTTGATCTCTTTTATGCATGACCTCTTATAGCCTCGTATTTCTTCTCCGATATTTGGGTTTTGTTTGGCCAACTTGATCTATTTATCTTGCAATGGGAAGAGGTGCTTTGTAGTGGGTTTGATCTTATGGTGCTTGATCCCAGTGACAGAAAGGGAACCGACACGTATATATCGTTGCTACTAAGGATAAAACGATGGGGTCTATCTGTACATAGATAGATCTTGTCTACATCATGTCATTGTTCTTATTGCATTACTCCATTTTTCCATGAACTTAATACACTAGATGCATGTTGGATAGCGGTCGATGTGTGGAGTAATAGTAGTAGATGCAGGCAGGAGTCGGTCTACTAATCTTGGACATGATGCCTATATAATGATCATTGCCTGGATATCGTCATGAGTATTTGAGGTTTCATCAATTGCCCAACAGTAATTGTTCACCCACCGTTTGCTATTTTTCTCGAGAGAAGCCACTAGTGAAACCTACGGCCCCGGGTCTCTTTCTCATATATTTGCCTTTGTGATCTACCTTTTCCTTGCATTTATTTTCAGATCTATTAAATCAAAAATACAAAAATACCTTGCTGCAATTTATTCTTATTTATTTTATTTGGCGTTTGATCTATCAATTTACTACAAATTTATCTCATGTCCGTTTGCCTATCTTGAGGCGCCGTACCCCGGAAGGGATTGACAACCCTTTAACACGTCGGGTTGCGAGGATTTGCTATTTGTGTGCAGGGGCTGTTTACCTTGTGTTGCTTGGTTCTCCTACTGGTTCGATAACCTTGGTTTGATATCTGAGGAAAATACCTACCGCCGCTGTGCTGCATCATCCCTTCCTCTTTGGGGAAATACCGACGTAGCTTCAAGCGACATCAAAAGGAATTTCTGGCACCGTTGCTGGGGAGGATCTTCAACATATACCAGGTTCCTAATCACAAATCTCATCTCCTTGCAATTTACATTATTTGCCATTTGCCTCTAGTTTTCCTCTCCCCCACCACAAAAATTTGCCGTTTTATTTGCCCCTCTTTTTTGTTCGCCGTTCTCTTGCTTTCGAGTCTTGATGGCTAGCGTTCCTACTCCTCCTTTGTCACCAGATTTTGAAGTTCTTTACTTCAAGCAAAGACAAGGAGAAAATTTGAAAGATGCCTGGTATAGGCTTATGGAATTGTATCGTATTTCCAATTTAAAGGGGGACGCTAATGTTTTGCTCCATAACTTTTACATAGGATTGGCTTTGCATCATAGACAACTTCTAGAATTTGCTGCTAAAGGAAATTTCATTGAGCTTGATGCCAATGCTGCCTATGAAATTTTAGAAGGAATTTTGGGAATTCCACCTCAAAAGAAGGGGTTTCCTTTTACCCCTGAGGGAGCTCAAATGTTGGACAAACTTGGTGATTTGCATAAACATATGGTTGAAATACATAAATATAACAAACCCCTCAAACACCTCAATGGTAATAGCAATCGCATGAATACCCTGATTACTCTTTGCAATAAGCGATTGGATATTTTGGATCTTAAGATGGTTTCTTTCCCGAAGAATTTAGGGAAGCGTAAAGAGCCTCCCGGGTTTGAGAAAATCCTTACAAAAGTTGCCAAAACTTCAGAAGACAAAACTTAGATCCTTGCTTTATGCCTAGCTAAGGGCGTAAAACTATAGCGCTTGTTGGGAGGCAACCCAATGAATAATTTTTTTTTGCTTTCTGTTCTTGAGAGTTAGCACAATTATGCTACTGTTATGATTGTGTTTTTTGTGTTTTAATTAGTGTTTGTGCCAAGTAAAGCCTTTAGGATCTTCTTGGGTGATAGTTGTTTGATCTTGCTGAAAAACAGAAACTTTTGCACTCACGAAAACAATTCTCATTTTTTACTAGAGCATGATAAAATACCAATTCTTTTTGCAGAAGATTAATATACAAATTGCTCAGGTCGTCCTAATTGTTCAGAATTTTTGGAGTTCCAGAAGTTTTCGAAATAGTCAGATTGCTACAGACTGTTCTGTTTTGACAAATTCTGTTTTCTTTGCGTTGTGTGCTTATTTTGATGGCTCTATGGTTTTCTTTGATGAGTTTTTGCCATAGAAAAGTTGGAATACAGTAGATATAATGCAAAAACAAAATATGAATTGGTTTGGTACAGTACTTATAGTAGTGATTTGCTTTCTTTTACTAACGGATCTCACGAAGGTTTTGTTGAGTTTTGTGTGATTGAAGTTTTCAAGTTTTGGGTTATCTTACGATGGATGAAGGAATAAAGGATAGAAGAGCCTAAGCTTGGGGATGCCCCGGCATCCCAAGCTATTATCCAAAAATAAGCAACCAACTAAGCTTGGGGATGCCCCCGAGTGGCATCCCCTCTTTCTTCTAATGACCATCGGTATTTTACTCGAAGCTATATTTTTATTCGTCACATAATACGTGTTTTGCTTGGAGCGTCTTGTATGATATGAGTTTTTGCTTGTTTTATTTTGTGTTTTAAGTCTTGATCCCTTGCTGGACACACCTATTTGAGAGAGCCAAAATTATGTCATGACTTGTTAGAATTGCTTTCTATGCTTCACTTAAATTTTTATGAGCTATGTGCTTGCTCTAGTGCTTCACTTATATCTTTTTGAGCACGGTGTGCTTTAGTATTTTTTAAGAAATTCTCTCTTGCTCACTTAGATTTATTTGAGGGTTAGTAAATTTTCAAGAAATTCTCTCTTGCTTCATTTAAATTAATTTGAGAGAAAGAAAAAATATTATGCTCATGATCTTCACTTATATTTGTTTGAGCTTATGAAAAGCAACACATGAAAATTAGTCCCAAAGTGATAGATATCCAAGAAGGATATAATAAAAACTTTCATGAAGATCATTGGACAAAATAAACTTGATTCTTAGTAATAGTTTTGAGATATGATGATGTGATATGTGAGTTATGTTGATGAGTAATTATGATTTAGTAAGAATATTGGTGTTAAGGTTTGTGATTCCCTATGCAAGTACGAAAGTCAAAGTCATGCAATGAAATTATGTCCTACTTATGGTGCATTATTCGGTGTTATTTATGCTTAATGCTTGCTTATGAGATTATTCGTTTCGTGGTTGGTCGCTTCTCAATCTTTTGCTAGCCTTCATTTTGCACTAAGTATGATCTCTACTTGTGCATCCAAAAACCTTTAAACCAGTTTTGCCACATGAGTCCACTATATCTACCTATATGCGGTATTCTTTTGTTGTTCTAAGAAAATTTGCATGTGCCATCTCTAATTTTCAAAATAAACTTCTCTTTTGTGTGTTTGTTTCGCTTGCGGAGCGGTGAGGGGTGGCTAATATTTTCCATGCTAGATGTGTTATTCTCAAGATGAGTGTTTATTCACTTGTCATTGCATGAGAGTAAGGCAAAGGTATTAGGGATGCCCAGTCCTGAAATGGAAAATGAATTTACTTTATGTTGTCAAATAATAAATTCCTTGTAAAGTGTTGGTATGGAGGGCAATCGTGGATACGACTAGCCATGGAAAGTGAAAGTATGGTTGAAAAAGGAATAAACTTTATTTTCTGTTTGGGAACAACCTATGATATATCTAGCATGGAAAGTGTTGGGAACTCTAAGTCGTTTTCGTTGGTGGGATGGATACACCTCCCAAAATGTTTTTATCTCTAAGTTTTTCGCTTTGAGCTCTCGCACCTCTACAAATCCGTACTTCCCTCCGCGAAGGGCCTTTTTTACTTTATGCAATTTTTATTTTTGAATTTGAGTTTCCATCTTCTCTTACAAAAGCACCAACTAGGAGGCAATATGATCGTACTTAAGTATTGGGTGTAACTAATATGCGAGTGTGTTTCATGAATGGATCAATGATTGAGCATGATGGGCTAGAGATAACTTATTTTAGTGTTGATATTTTGAAGGACATGGTTGCTTGTTGATATGCTTGAGTATTTAAATTATCATGTCAAAACTAGACTATTGCTCTGAACAATATAAAAGTCCAAATGTCCATGCTATAAAGAAAAGAATATGATATGACATGATAGGCAGCATTCCACATCAAAAATTCTGTTTTTATCACTCCCCTACTCGAGGACGAGTAGGAGTTAAGCTTGCGGATGCTGATACGTCTCCAACGTATCTATAATTTTTGCTTGTTCCATGCTGTTATATTATCAATGTTGGATGTTTTATAATCATTTTATAGTTATTTTATAACATTTTTTGGTACTAACCTATTGAAATAGTGCCAAGTGCCAGTTGTTGTTTTCTGCATGTTTTTTACATCGCATGGAATCAATATCAGACGGAGTCCAAACACAACGAAACTTTACGGAGATTTTTTTGGACCATAAGGAACGTAATGGGCCCTGGTTGCACCTGGGGGTGCCTCGAGGGAGGCAAAACCCACCAGGGCGCGCCAGGAGGCCCAGGCGTGCCCTGGTAGGTTGTGCCCACCTCGGGTGCCCCCCGGACCGCCTCTTTGCTCTATAAATACCACAATATTTCCAGAACCCTAGAGGAGTCGACAAAATATTTATCCAGCCACCGCAGAGTCTAGAACCACCAGATCCAATCTAGACACCATCACGGATGGGTTTCGCCACCTCCATTGGTGCCTCTCCGATGATGCGTGAGTATTTCTTTGTAGACCTTCGGGTCCGTAGTTAGTAGCTAGATGGCTTCATCTCTCTCTCTGAATTCTCAAGACAATGGTCTCTTGGAGATCCATATGATGTAACTCTTTTGCGGTGTGTTTGTTGGGATCGATGAACTTTGGGTTTATGATCAGATCTATCTTTTTATATCCATGAAAGTATTTGAGTTTCTTTGATCTCTTTTATGCATGACCTCTTATAGACTCGTATTTCTTCTCCGATATTTGGGTTTTGTTTGGCCAACTTGATCTATTTATCTTGCAATGGGAAGAGGTGCTTTTTAGTGGGTTTGATCTTACAGTGCTTGATCCCAGTGACAGAAAGGGAACCGACACGTATGTATCGTTGCTACTAAGGATAAAACGATGGGGTCTATCTCTACATAGATAGATCTTGTCTACATCATGTCATCGTTCTTATTGCATTACTCCGTTTTTCCATGAACTTAATACACTAGATGCATGCTGGATAGCGGTCGATGTGTGGAGTAATAGTAGTAGATGCAGGCAGGAGTCGGTCTACTAATCTTGGACGTGATGCCTATATAATGATCATTGCCTGGATATCGTCATGAGTATTTGAGGTTCTATCAATTGCCCAACAGTAATTTGTTCACCCACCATTTGCTATTTTTCTCGAGAGAAGCCACTAGTGAAACCTACGGCCCCGGGTCTCTTTCTCATATATTTGCCTTTGTGATCTACTTTTTCCTTGCATTTATTTTCAGATCTATTAAACCAAAAATACAAAAATACCTTTCTGCAATTTATTCTTATTTATTCTGTTTGGCGTTTGATCTATCAATTTACTACAAATTTATCTGACGTCTGTTTGCCTATCTTGAGGCGCCGTACCCCGGAAGGGATTGACAACCCCTTTAACACATCAGGTTGCAAGGATTTGTTATCTGTATGCAGGGGTTGTTTATGTTGTGTTGCTTGGTTCTCCTACTGGTTCGATAACCTTGGTTTCATATCTGAGGGAAATACCTACCTCCACTGTGCTGCATCATTCCTTCCTGTTTGGGGAAATACCGACGTAGCTTCAAGCGACATCAGGTATATACTTTAGCATCCTCCCTCAGTCTGTACAATGTTCGGAGGACAAACACACAGATTGTATTGAAAGTCCATGACAATCGTGATGATAATCCCTTGGTCATGATGTCGGTGAACTGTTGAGCAGATAACACATGGAGAACTCGTACCTGACCGAGGGATACCTTATCATGCACAAACTGGATGTCGATCTTGATATGATTGGCGGGACGATGTTGCGCCGGATTTGAGGCCATCTACACAACACTAAAATTATTGCGAAAGATGATGGCTGCAGAGCGAAGGAGCGATGGAGCTGGTGAAGTAGTTGGTGTAGCCAATAACACTCATCGACGACATGGACAATAACATGATACTCAGCTTCCGCACCGGAGAAAGATACAATAGCTTAGCGCTTAGAATACCATAAGACGAGGTTGTCACCGAGGTACACGCAATAGGTGGATGTGGAGCGCCGAGTGTCCGATCAGCTAGCCCAGTCAACATCTAAGTATGCCATGATTGAGAGAACGGATGTTGCATGAAGTTGAAGACCAAGATCAAGGGCCCATTTGATATACCGAAGGATCCTTTTCACAAGGTTGGGTTGAGGCTCACGCGGAGCATGCATGTAGAGGCCCGCCTGCTGAATGACACGGGCAATGTTGGGGTGCATCTGTGTAAGGTATTGAAGTGCACCGGCGAAACAACGATACTTTGTGGGGTTGGAGAGGAGGGAACCCTCCTTGGTGGAGAGCTTACAGCGTAAGTCGATGGGTGTTGCACATGGGTTGCAGTCAAGCATACCGGCACACTGCAGAATATCGAATGCATACTGGCACTATGAGAGGAACATCCCAGAGGCCGACTGAGTGACAAACATCCAAAGGAAGTAAGACAAATTCCCGAGATCTGTCATGGAGTACTCGTCATGGAGGAGGTCAGTGATGTGTTGGAGTAGCCGTGATGAAAAGGTGGTGAGGATGATCTCGTCAACGTACAAGCTCATTCCTGCATCAAAAACAAGGAGGCCTCCGAGAGAGATGAGACGAAGCCAAGCCGATGAGCATAGTGGGTGAAACGCTGGCACCATGCCCGAGGAGCCTGCTTGAGGCTGTACCAGGACTTCTAAAGGAGGAAAATATGGCAAGGGCGAGATGGGTCGACGAAGCCTGGGGGTTGCTTGCAGTACACCTCCTCGTCAAGCATTCCATGGAGGAAGGCATTCTTGAGGTCAAGTTGGTGCACCGGCCTAGCATGCAAGATGGCAATGTTGAGAACCACATGAATGGTGGACGTCTTGAAAACTGGGTTAAGGGTCTCGTCAAATTCAATGCTCGATTAGTGAGAAAAGCCGCATACAACCCATCGTGCCTTGTAGCGAGCAAGGCTGCCATCCGCCACAAACTTGTGCTTGAAGATCCATTTACCTGGAAAACATTAGCGCCAATCAGATAAGGAACAAGAGTCCATGTGTGGTTCTGGATTAGAGCATTTTACTCGTCAGGCATGGTAGTGTGTCAGATTGGATCATGGGGGGCAGCCCAGTACGTTTTAGGGATAGGAGAAATAGATGAATGAATAACAAAGAGATTAAGACGGTCGACGGGTTTGACAATGCCCCTCTTTGAATGAGTGAGCAGTTGTGTGTGTGTGTGTGTGTTAATGGTTGGAGTGGCACGAGGCGAAGCACAAGAGTATGCAGTGGTAGCGGCATAGGCGAAGGCGGAGTTAGGGACGGTCTTGGTGAGTTGACTGGTGGAGATGATACATCGGAGGAGCCGGGCGTGGAGTGCTCGGTGGAGGGTGCAGTAGGCGTGTGCACATGTGGGGAAGAGCATGGATTGATTGTTGCTTGTTTAGAGGAGGCTGGTGTAACTCATGTGGCTACAGGAACATGCATGTTGGGTTGGCCTGGATGAGGTAGATGCAAGACGGGTTGTAGTATAGCCGGATCAAATAGGAATCAAGTGGGCCATTGGTGGGAGTAGGGTTGCTGTTAGCGAAGGAAACCTACACTCATAAAAAACAATGTGACATGAGATAATGAAGTGGCGGGTAGAGTGGCCCATGCAACGATGGCCTCGATGAGGCGACGGGTAGCCAAGAAAAACACATGCACTGGAGGGTGGTCCATAGGCATGCCGATACTATCTAAAGGGGATTAGGATGTTGTTGGGGAACGCAGTATTTCAATTTTTTTACCTGCGATCACGCACGATCTATCTAGGAGATGCATAGCAACGAGACGAGAGAGTGTGTCCACGTACCCTCGTAGACCGAAAGCGGAAGCGTTTAGTGACGCGGTTGATGTAGTCGAACGTCTTCATGATCCAACCGATCCAAGTACCAAACATATGGCACCTCCGTGTTCAGCACACGTTTAGCACGATGACGTCCCTCGAGCTCTTGATCCAGTTGAGGTCGAGGGAGAGTTCCTTCAGCACGACGGCGTGGTGACGGTGATGATGAAGTTACCAGTGCAGGGCTTCACCTAAGCACTACAACGATATGACCGAGGTGTTGAACAGTGGAGGGGGGCACCGCACACGACTAAGAGATTGTCTGTTGTACTATTGGGGTGCCCCTGGCCACGTATACAAAGGGCGGAGGGAGAGAGGCCGGCGGCCAGGAGGGGCGCGCCAGGGGGGAGTCCTACTTGGACTCCTAGTCGAAGTAGGATTTGCCCCCCCTTTCCTTTCTTCCACTGAAGGGAAAGGAAGGAGGAGAGAAGGAGAAGGAAGGAGGGGGCCGCGCCCCCACACCTTGTCCAATTCGGTTTGGGCAGGGGGGAGGCACGCGCCACCTCGTGGCCCTTCTTCCCTCTCTCCACTAAAGCCCACTAAGGCCCATTAACTTCCCCGGGGGTTCCGGTAACCCCTCGGTACTCCGGAAAAATACCCGGATCACTTGGAACCATTCCGACGTTCGAATATAACCTTCCAATATATGAATCTTTAGCTCTCGACCATTTCGAGACTACTCGTCCTGTTCGTGATCTCATCCGGGACTCCGAACAAACTTCGGTCATCAAATCACATAACTCATAATACAAATCGTCATCGAACGTTAAGCGTGCGGACCCTACGGGTTAGAGAACTATGTAGACATGACCGAGACACATCTCTGGTCAATAACCAATAGCGGAACCTGGATGCTCATATTGGCTCCTACATATTCTACGAAGATCTTTATCGGTCAAACCGCATAACAACATACGTCATTCCCTTTGTCATCAGTATGTTACTTGCCTGACATTCGATCGTCGGTATCATCATACCTAGTTCAATCTCGTTACCGGCAAGTCTCTTTACTCATTCCATAATGCACCATCCCACAACTAACTCATTAGTCACATTGCTTGCAAGGCTTATAGTGATGTGCATTATCGAGAGGGCCCAGAGATACCTCTCCGATACACGGAGTGAAAAATCCTAATCTTGATCTATGCCAACTCAAGAAACACCATCGGAGACACCTGTAGAGCATCTTTATAATCACCCAGTTACGTTGTGACTTTTGATAGCACACAAAGTGTTCTTTCGGTATTCGGGAGTTGCATAATCTCATAGTCAGAGGAATATGTAGAAGTCATGAAGAAAGCAATAGCAATGAAACTAAATGATCATTATCCTAAGCTAACGGATGGGTCTTGTCCATCACATCATTCTCTAATGATGTGACCCCGTTCATCAAATGACAACACATGTCTATGGTTAGGAAACTTAACCATCTTTGATCAACGAGCTAGTCAAGTAGAGGCATACTAGAGACACTCTGTTTTGTCTATGTATTCACACATGTACTAAGTTTCCGGTTAATACAATTCTAGCATGAATAATAAACATTTATCACGATATAAGGAAATATAAATAACAACTTTATTATTGCCTCTAGGGCATATTTCCTTCAGTCTCCCACTTGCACTAGAGTCAATAATCTAGTTCACATCGCCATGTGATTTAACACTAATAGTTCACATCTTTATGTGATTAACACCCATAGTTCACATTGCCATGTGATCAACACCCAAAGGGTTTACTAGAGTCAATAATCTAGTTCACATCGCTATGTGATTAACACCCAAAGAGTACTAAGGTGTGCTCATGTTTTTGCTTGTGAGAGAAGTTTTGGTTAACGGGTCTGCCACATTCAGAACCGAATGTATTTTGCAAATTTCTATGTCTACAATGCTCTGCACATAGCTACTCTAGCTAATTGCTCCCACTTTCAATATGTATCCAGATTGAGAATCAGAGTCATCCAGATTGGTGTCAAAGCTTGCATCGACGTAAATCTTTACGACGAAACCTTTATCACCTCCATAACCGAGAAATATCTCCTTAGTCTTCTAAGGATAATTTTGACCGTTGTCCAGTGATCTATTCCTCGATCACTATTGTACCCCTTTGCCAAACTCATGGCAAGGTACACAATAGGTCTGGTATACAGCATGACATACTTTATAGAACCTATGGCTGAGGCATAGGGAATGACTTTCATTCTCTCTCTATCTTCTATCGTGGTCGGGTTTTGAGTCTTACTCAACTTCACCTTACAACTCAGGCAACAACTCCTTCTTTGACTGATCCATTTTGAACTCCTTCAAAATCTTATCAAGGTATGTACTCATCGAAAGTCTTATTAAACATCTTAATCTATCTCTTTAGATCTTGATGCCCAATATGTAAGCAGCTTCACCGAGGTCTTTCTTTGAAAAACTCCTTTCAAACACTCCTTTATGCTTTCCATAAAATTTTACATCATTTCCGATCAACAATATGTCATTCACATATACTTATCAGAAAGGTTGTAGTGCTCCCACTCACTTTCTTGTAAATACTGGCTTCACCACAATTCTGTATAAAACCATATGCTTTGATCACCTTATCAAAGAGTATATTCCAACTCCGAGATGCTTGCAACAGTCCATAGATGGATCGTTGTAGTTTGCACACTTTGTTAGCACCTTTAGGATCGACAAAACCTTCTGGTTGCATCATATACAACTATTCTTAATAAATCCACTAAGGAATGCAGTTTTGGTATCTATTTGCCAGATTTCATAAAATATGGCAATTGCTAACATGATTCTGACAGACTTAAGCATCGCTACGAGTGAGAAAATCTCATTGTAGTCAACATTTTGAACTTGTCGAAAACCTTTTGCGACAATTCGAACTTTGTAGATAGTAACACTACTATCAGTGTCTATTTTCCTCTTGAGGATCCATTTATTCTCAATGGCTTCCCGATCATCGGCCAGGTCAATCAAAGTCCACACTTTGTTCTCATAAATGGATCCAATCTCAGATTTCATGGCCTCAAGCCATTTATCGGAATCTGGACTCATCATCGCTTCCTCATAGTTCGTAGGTTCGTCATGGTCTAGTAACATGACTTCCAGAACAGGATTACCGTACCACTCTGGTGCGGACCGTATTCTGGTTGACGTACGAGGTTTGGTAGTAACTTGATCTGAAGTTTCATGATCATCATTATTAACTTCCTCACCAACTGGTGTAGGCGTCACTGGAACTGATTTCTGTGATGAACCATTTTCCAATTCGAGAGAAGGTACAACTACCCCATCAAGTTGTAACATCCCAAAATTTTCCAAATTTTGGAATGTTAATAATAAAATATCATTGAGTGAATTTCTATGATTTTTAAGGGAAATTAAAACTTTTTGAGTCCTTGTTTAAACTTTTTCAAACCATGTAAAAACGGTTGGATAACATTTTGTCCAATAAACTATGGTTGGTGAAGTTTATTCAAGAATTCAAAGGGCATTCAATTCTTCCGGAATATTTTGAATCCACATTCAAATATACGAGTGAGGATAAAATGACTTTCTCAAATGTAGTGGATGAATATTTCATTTGGAGTTCTTTGAATTTATGAGTTTCATTGAAATTGGATCTTATATGGAATTTTAATGCCATTTAAATATTTCCAAAGTATTCAAATTAAAATTAATGAGAGGAGATAATGTGACTTCTCCAAAAAAAATCGAAATATTTAATACGGTAAAATTATCCTTTTATGAATTTTCAAAACTCAACATCGATTTGTTTGAGTAAATTCAATTATGTCCATAGAGTATTAATAGTAGTTTGTACACAAAATGTATAATGTTAAATGCCGAAACTAATTTTCCTGGAATCTAAATAATATTTAGATTAATGTAAACAATTTTAATTTCTAATATAACTAAACGTTTTGTCCAGTTATTAGTTAATTAAATAAATTCTAATCTAAAGTCTAACATGGGCTAGGCCCATCACGTGAGCAGCCCAACTCCTCACCGTCATCTTCTTACTCACGACAACCTACAGAACCTACAGAAACTGACGGGCAGCAGAGTTGCCTCTGCGTCTCGACTCCTCCCCTCCCCCCGGCACCCATTAACCCCAGAATCGGTTCCCCTCACCTCCTTCGACCGTTCCCACCCCCTAGTGCGCCTCGTAGACAGCCATAATGGCCACCACGAACGCTTGAAACTGCAGCCATTAAACACATTAATCCCGGCGACGCCCCGCTCAACTCCGGCTCTCCCCTGCCCTATAAACGGTACCCCGGCAGACGCCTTCTCACCCTCCTTCTTCACGTCTAGAAATCCCTCTGCCTATTCCCTTGTACATAGAGTAATCTCTCGCCGAAGTTCATCACTGCAGCCACGAATTGAGGAAGGTAGCATCGCCGTACGTGGAACTCAGACCCTAATTTCCGCGCTTTTCTTATTATCTATCATACACTAGCCTCTCTGACCCTTCAGACCTCTCGATTCCACAGCGAGAGCACTCGCCCGACGGGGTCGAGTTCCACCGCCGCCCGGAAGGATTCCAGCGAGCCCGTGGCATATGTACAGAACAAGTTCGTCGCCATATCCTACTCCATCGTCTTCAGAGAGACCCCCTCTCCACCGTCCGACACTCCTAATTCACCGGAGCACGCCCGAGCCACCATCTTCCTCATCGCCGACGACCAACTCCGGTGAGGTCTCTGTAATTCTCGTAATACATTTTCAGAAAAATATCCAACCAGATCTCACATAACTGCCTCCCGGGTCGCTTAGGGCGACTCCGGAGGCGCCGCCGCCGGGACCTTAGAAGGCCCGTCCCCAGCTCCCCGTTCACCACGCCGCCGCCGGAGGACGCCGTACCACGGCGGACGGCGGCGGCGGGGCATGTCCGCTCGTCTTTTTTCTTTCTCTAGTCTGATGGTCTTCCGATCTGGCCGTCGTCGTTCTATATCCCAGGCCTACCGATCTGGCTGCGACTGTCCTACTTGGGCGGCATCGCGATCTGGTCGCCAATAGCCTCCCGATCTGGCAGGACGCCGGCCTTTGGATCTGCAATCGTCTCCATGGATCGGCTACTTCGAGCAAGATGTGTTCGGCAAGATCTCTCAAGTCCACGCCTCGTGCATGCCAAGCAACCAACGCATCTGCCAATATTGGGCTGGATGTATGTCGTTCCACTACCAGGGTCATGCACATGCGCATGCATGTTGTGCCTGGGCTGAGCACAAGAGCGTGGAGAAGATGAGCGACCGGCTAGCCTGCCGGCGCATCACACCTCGGTGCTGACACCGTGCACTGCAGGGTGTGCTATTGGTGATCCTCTTTCGTGGTTCGGCACCTCCCGATCGACGTACAAACTAGTCTCGGGTGTGGTGCCACCGCTTGGGAGTACTACAGGCCGAGGTGACATGATTTCTCCGATCTTCCATGTCAGATATTTATACGGATTGGCGTATGTCGCCCCTTGATACCTACATCGGAAAGACTCGGGTCGCGCGCGCTCACATTATCAGCCAACACGGTTTCAAGAGGGCGTGCCGCGAAGCTTCGTTTTCTTATCGGAGTCATGGGACATGTCTAAGTTAAGATTCCCAAGGCATCGATGGAGATGGAGGAAGTCGTGGCGGATGCGATTGGAGATCTTGAAGCGTTGACGGCAAGGTGTATCAGATGCGATGAACGATTTTCTATGGATCCACGACATCGGGGGTCATCAAAGTGAATTCGGGAGTTTTTATATCTTGATCCGGTGAATGACTTAAGGTGGTGAGGTACAAATTATGGACAATGACATGACGCAAAGGAATGTTGTTGGAGTGGCAGCGGTTAAATTGCAGTTGCTTGGATTGTGGAAAAGCGGCGGCGACAACACATGTGTGACTTTGATGGTGGTGCTGCGAGCACCCGGTCTCGAGCTCCGGGGCGAAAGCCTAGGTCAGACCCGAGTGGTCATCCCTGGCAATGGCGATGTTTTTTTTACATCGTGACCTTGTTGGAGGCATTGCTCGGATACGTCCGGACTGTTTCTTCAGGGTGAAAACTTTGATTCTAGCCTTTTTGGTTGGATCCGGCGACGGCGGCGCTTGAGTGTCGCTTCCTTTTTGAAGGCGTTGTTGTTGAAGATCCTCGTCGTCAATGTGGTGTCAATGGTTGGTGCGGATATGGTCGCAGTTCTAGTTTGTCGTTCGCTGATCTGATCGCTTTGGGGCTTTTTTATTTCTTTTTTCCTTTTCGCACCTATTCATAGCTTTTGGTCTTATGACTTTGCTAGTCGTTGGTGTGTTTTAGCGTTTGTGTTGGGTTGGCTGTGTGCATCCTAGTTATGCAGAGGCCGGGTGTATCCTCATTATATTGTATCCTCTTGATGTTTCTTTTGAGCCAATAAAATTCACCCTTTGTCGAAAATATCCAAACATCGGAAATTCGTATCTCCCAAACCGTACGTCCGATTTCAACAAATAAGATATCCCCGGATTCTTTGGAACTTCTAGTTTATTGTAAAGATTTAAAATTTCACTTTTGAGCAAATTAAAATTTAGTTCTGATTTAAATAGGAATGAATAATTTGCTATATCTTTTAATCTGGAAATCACATGGAACTGTTCCAATTACCAAAGCTGGTCCCTAGAACCATACCTTTCTGTTAGGACCCATACCTTAATTTTTCAACCATGCTTAGTTCATGTTTTAGCCTCTACACCATAAAATCACTTTCCTTACTCATAATTTAACATCTTCGACCAATTATATTTTATGCTTAGATAAATCTCTTAGATTGATCCCTACAAATCTCTGTGGTCATATGTTACTACCACACAAATTTGGAGTTAGTCAATTATTAGTTCCAATTCCCTAAACTCGTAACTTTCAATTCTCATAGTCGACCACAAGTCTAATATTCTAAATAGTTTCTTTATGAAAATTTGGTTATCAAAACTTGTCTCTCAATCACTCTATATATTGACACCATGATCTTCCCTTGAACCAACTTGACCCACCCTAGAATAAAATCTATGACACATTCCCATCCAAAGAAACTTCTTATCTCAACCATAGCCACGACATGATAATTATCCTAAGAATGTGTTTGTATTGTTAATTTGAATCTTTATTTGGATCTTTATTTGAATTGTTGTGTGTTGAAGTATTTTCTTTCGTTGTTAGATATATCGTAAAG
The DNA here is from genome assembly GCF_002575655.3 of Aegilops tauschii subsp. strangulata. Classification (NCBI taxonomy): domain Eukaryota; kingdom Viridiplantae; phylum Streptophyta; class Magnoliopsida; order Poales; family Poaceae; genus Aegilops; species Aegilops tauschii. The sequence goes on along the minus strand of NC_053039.3, from coordinate 118,249,462 downwards.
TAAAGGAGTGACGATAACAAGTAGGGAATCAACTTCAAGACTCACGCAAGTTGCAAATTGATCATGCTTTGACCTATATTTTCATATTATGCATATCTCTTTAAATTTTAATACTATGCATATTTTATAAAAGTTTTGCAAAGTATTACTTTTAGCTAGAGCCATAAGGACTAACTACCATGCTTGGCCATGCTTGCACAAATGGGTGGGGTGAAAATCAAACAAGTTTTAAACAAATAAACTTGCCCTCTTTTGGGGCAATGTTTTGTGAAAACTTTTAAAAACCAAAACTATATACTATTTTACTTCTACTCCCTGGGCGGAATGGTATTGACAGGAGCGTCTACAAGTGATTGCGCCCATCGGGGTCTTGCAGTGAATGCGCCCGACTGGGGTCTTGCACACAGGTTTTTGGTGGGGATTACCGTCTAGGGGAATGAGATCTTCCAAGTACAGTTTGATGTAGCTTCCAGTACAGCCACATGCTACTATGGGCTCTGGCTTAGCTTAGTACTAACTAGAAACCCTTACCTCAGGACCGCCATCGGAGAGGGGCTTTCATTGCCTAAGTTGCGGGCGGCTTGGTCAGGTATAGGGGGCTGTTACGGAAAGGCTTCGTCGCAATCTCCTCCTAGTCGTACACCCAAATGTGTAACGATAAACGGGGTTGGTTGTGTCATGTGGGGAATGTGTACGACCTTTGCAGAGGGTTTAACCTAATCGATTAGCCGTGCCCCCGGTTACGGGCAATTTTGAGCAACTGAAGACTTGGACTGAAGAAGAATCCCCCCTTTCTTTTCTAAAAGTCTATTTTTTAAAGGTTAAGTTGAGGAATGAGCACAATGAATGTGTTTCACTTCAACCTTATATATGTTTTAAAAACTATTTTGGAGAATGAGCACTGGTGCGTATATCCAGGTGTCTCACTCCTATCTTTTATACTAAAAAAACTATTTTTATTTCAAACAAAGTTTACAAAATTTAGTATAGTAGAAAATTAGCTTTATGCAAAGGAACCCTCCACCAATATTTACCCTGCATATATAATCTGTTATACTCTCGTTTGCAACTTGCGAGTACATTCCACGTACTCATCTGCACCTGTCATGTGCAGATCTCGATAGATTAGTGGCGTTGATGGAGCCTAACTTAACGACTACGTATAATTCCGCTGTATTATCTGCCAGCTTGAGCTGTGCCTAAGGTATGATATATACATATATATATCTGGATCTACCGTTGTAGTAGAATGATGTATGTCTTACTGATATTCATTTTTGTTACTGTGTGTGCTAGCTATGATCCAGGGATTGTTGGAAATATGCCCTAGAGGCAATAATAAATGGTTATTATTATATTTCTTTGTTCATGATAATCGTCTATTATTCATGCTATAATTGTATTGTCCGGAAATCGTAATACATGTGTGAATACATAGACCACAACCTGTCCCTAGTAAGCCTCTAGTTGACTAGCTCGTTGATCAACAGATAGTCATGGTTTCCTGACTATGGACATTGGATGTCATTGATAACGGGATCACATCATTAGGAGAATGATGTGATGGACAAGACCCAATCCTAAGCATGGCATAAAAGATCGTGTAGTTTCGTTTGCTAGAGCTTTTCCAATGTCAAGTATCTTTTCCTTAGACCATGAGATCGTGCAACTCCCGGATACCGTAGGAGTGCTTTGGGTGTGCCAAACGTCACAACGTAACTGGGTGACTATAAAGGTGCATTACGGGTATCTCCGAAAGTGTCTGTTGGGTTGGCACGGATCGAGACTGGGATTTGTCGCTCCGTGTGACGGAGAGGTATCTCTGGGCCCACTCGGTAATGCATCATCATAATGAGCTCAATGTGACTAAGGCGTTAGTCACGGGATCATGCATTGTGGTACGAGTAAAGAGACTTGCCGGTAACGAGATTGAACAAGGTATTGGGATACCGACGATCGAATCTCGGGCAAGTAACATACCGTTTGACAAAGGGAATTGCATACGGATTGATTGAATCCTCGACACCGTGGTTCATCCGATGAGATCATCGTGGAGCATGTGGGAGCCAACATGGGTATCCAGATCCCGCTGTTGGTTATTGACCGGAGAGGCGTCTCGGTATGTCTGCATGTCTCCCGAACCCGTAGGGTCTACACACTTAAGGTTCGGTGACGCTAGGGTTGTAGAGATATATGTATGCGGAAACCCGAAAGTTGTTCGGAGTCCCGGATGAGATCCCGGACGTCACGAGAGGTTCCGGAATGGTCCGGAGGTGAAGAATTATATATAGGAAGTCAAGTTTCGGCCACCGGGAAAGTTTCGGGGGTTGCCAGTATTGTACCGGGACCACCGGAAGGGTTCTGGGGGTCTACCGGGTGGGGCCACCTATCCCGGAGGGCCCCGTGGGCTGAAAGTGGAAGGGAACCAGCCCTTAGTGGGCTGGGGCGCCCCCCTTGGGCCTCCCCCCATGCGCCTAGGGTTGGGAACCCTGGGGGGGGGGGGAGCTTCCCCCTTGCCTTGGGGGGCAAGGCACCCCTTCCCCCCCTTTGGCCGCCGCCCCCCCTTGGAGATCCAATCTCCCAGGGCCGGCGCCCCCCAGGGGCCTATATAAAAGGGGGGAGGGAGGGCAGCAACCTACAGCCTTGGGCGCCTCCCTCCTCCCCTGCAACACCTCTCTCTCTCTCGCAGAAGCTCGGCGAAGCCCTGCCGGAGACCCGCTACATCCACCACCATGCCGTCGTGCTGCCGGATCTCCATCAACCTCTCCTTCCCCCTTGCTGGATCAAGAAGGAGGAGACGTCGCTGCACCGTACGTGTGTTGAACGCGGAGGTGCTGTCCGTTCGGCACTCAGTCATCGGTGATTTGGATCACGGCGAGTACGACTCCGTCATCCACGTTCATTGGAACGCTTCCGCTCGCGATCTACAAGGGTATGTAGATGCACTCCTTTCCCCTCGTTGCTAGTATACTCCATAGATGCATCTTGGTGAGCGTAGGAAAATTTTAAATTATGCTACGATTCCCAACAGTGGCATCATGAGCCAGGCCTATGCGTAATTACTATGCACGAGTAGAACACAAAGTAGTTGTGGGCGTTGAGTTTGCCAATTCTTCTTGCTCCTACTAGTCTTTTCTTGTTTCGGCGGCATTGTAGGATGAAGCGGCCCGGACCGACCTTACACGTACACTTACGTGAGACAGGTTCCACCGATTGACATGCACACGTTGCATAAGGTGGCTAGCGGGTGTGTGTCTCTCCTACTTTAGTCGGAACGGATTCGATGAAAAGGGTCCTTATGAAGGGTAAATAGAAATTGGCAAATCACGTTGTGGTCATACGTAGGTAAGAAACGTTCTTGCTAGAAACCTACAAACCACGTAAAAAAACTAGCAACAACAATTAGAGGACGTCTAACTTGTTTTTGCAGCAAGTGTGATGTGATGTGATATGGCCAGAAGATGTGATGTATGAGATTGATCATATTCTTGTAATAGGAATCACGACTTGCATGTCGATGAGTATGACAACCGGCAGGAGCCATAGGAGTTGTCTTTATTATTTTGCATGACCTGCGTGTCATTGAATAACGCCATGTAAATTACTTTACTTTGTTGCTAAACGCGTTAGCCATAGAAGTAGAAGTAATCGTTGGCGTGACGACTTCATGAAGACACAATGATGGAGATCATGGTGTCATGCCGGTGACGAAGATGATCATGGTGCCCCGAAGATGGAGATCAAAGGAGCATAATGATATTGGCCATATCATGTCACTATTTGATTGCATGTGATGTTTATCATGTTTTTGCATCTTATTTTCTTAGAACGACGGTAGTAAGTAAGATGATCCCTTATAATAATTTCAAGAAAGTGTTCACCCTAACTGTGCACCGTTGCGAAGGTTCGTCGTTTCGAAGCACCACGTGATGATCGGGTGTGATAGATTCTAACGTTCGAATACAACGGGTGTTGACGAGCCTAGCATGTACAGACATGGCCTCGGAACACACGCAATACACTTAGGTTGACTTGACGAGCCTAGCATGTACAGACATGGCCTCGGAACACGGAGGCGAAAGGTCGAGCATGAGTCGTATAGAAGATACGATCAACATGGAGATGTTCACCGATCTTGACTAGTCCGTCTCACGTGATGATCGGACACGGCCTAGTTAAACTCGGATCATGTTTCACTTAGATGACTAGAGGGATGTCTATCTGAGTGGGAGTTCATTAAATAATTTGATTAGATGAACTAAATTATCATGAACTTAGTCTGAAATCTTTACACTATGTATTGTAGATCAAATGGCCAACGTTGTCCTCAATTTCAACGCGTTCCTAGAGAAAACCAAGCTGAAAGATGATGGCAGCAACTATACGGACTGGGTCCGGAACCTGAGGCTCATCCTCATAGTAGCCAAGAAAGATTATGTCTTAGAAGCACCGCTAGGTGATGCACCAATCCCACAGAACCAAGACGTTATGAACGCTTGGCAATCACGTGCTGATGATTACTCCCTCGTTCAGTGCGGCATGCTTTACAGCCTAGAACCGGGTCTCCAAAAGCGTTTTGAGAAACATGGAGCATATGAGATGTTCGAGGAGCTGAAACTGGTTTTTCAAGCTCATGCCCGGGTCGAGAGATATGATGTCTCCGACAAGTTCTTCAGCTGTAAAATGGAGGAGAACAGTTCTGTTAGTGAGCACATACTCAGAATGTCTGGGTTGCACAACCGCTTGTCTCAGCTGGGAGTTAATCTCCCGGATGACGCGGTCATTGACAGAATCCTCCAGTCGCTTCCACCAAGCTACAAGAGCTTTGTGACGAACTACAATATGCAGGGGATGGAAAAGACCATTCCTGAGGTATATTCAATGCTGAAATCAGCGGAAGGGGAGATCAAAAAAGAACATCAAGTGTTGATGGTGAATAAAACCACTAAGTTCAAGAAGGGCAAGGGTAAGAAGAACTTCAAGAAGGACGGCAAGGGAGTTGTCGCGCCTGGTAAACCAGTTACCGGGAAGAAGTCGAAGAATGGACCCAAGCCTGAAACTGAGTGCTTTTATTGCAAGGGAAGTGGTCACTGGAAGCGGAACTGCCCCAAATACTTAGCGGACAAGAAGAAGGCCGGCAACACCAAAGGTATATGTGATATACATGTAATTGATGTGTACCTTACCAGTACTCGTAGTAGCTCCTGGGTATTTGATACCGGTGCGGTTGCTCATATTTGTAACTCAAAACAGGAACTACGGAATAAACGGAGACTGGCGAAGGACGAGGTGACGATGCGCGTCGGGAATGGTTCCAAGGTCGATGTGATCGCCGTCGGCACACTACCTCTGCATCTACCCACGGGATTAGTTTTAAACCTTAATAATTGTTATTTAGTGCCAGCTTTGAGCATGAACATTGTATCTGGATCTCGTTTAATTCGAGATGGCTACTCATTTAAATCCGAGAATAATGGTTGTTCTATTTATTTGAGAGATATGTTTCATGGTCATGCCCCGCTGGTCAATGGTTTATTTTTGATGAATCTCGAACCTGATGGTACACATGTTCATAGTGTGAATACCAAAAGATGTAAAGTTGATAACGATAGTCCCACATACTTTTGGCACTGCCGCCTTGGTCACATTGGTGTCAAGCGCATGAAGAAGCTCCATGCAGATGGACTTTTGGAGTCTCTTGATTACAAATCATTTGACACGTGCGAACCATGCCTCATGGGTAAGATGACCAAGACTCAGTTCTCCGGAACAATGGAGCGAGCAACCAACTTATTGGAAATCATACATACCGATGTGTGCGGTCCAATGAGTGTTGAGGCTCGCGGAGGATATCGTTATGTTCTCACCCTCACTGATGACTTAAGTAGATATGGGTATGTCTACCTAATGAAACACAAGTCGGAAACCTTTGAAAAGTTCAAGGAATTTCAGAGTGAAGTTGAGAATCAACGTGACAGGAGAATAAAATTCTTACGATCAGATCGTGGTGGAGAATATTTAAGTCACGAGTTTGGTGCACACTTAAGGAAATGTGGTATAGTTTCACAACTCACGCCGCCTGGAACACCTCAGAGAAATGGTGTGTCCGAACGTCGTAATCGCACTCTATTGGATATGGTGCGATCTATGATGTCTCTTACCGATTTACCGCTCTCATTTTGGGGCTATGCTTTAGAGACTGCCGCATTCACTTTAAATAGGGCTCCGTCTAAATCTGTTGAGACGACACCGTATGAATTATGGTTTGGGAAGAAACCTAAGCTGTCATTTCTAAAAGTTTGGGGATGCGATGCTTATGTCAAGAAACTTCAACATGAAAAGCTCGAACCCAAGTCAGAAAAATGCGTCTTCATAGGATACCCTAAGGAAACTGTTGGGTATACCTTCTACCTCAGATCCGAAGGCAAGATCTTCATTGCCAAGAACGGGTCCTTTCTGGAGAAGGAGTTTCTCTCGAAAGAATTGAGTGGGAGGAAAGTGGAACTTGATGAGGTGATGGTCACCCCTTCCGAACCGGAGAGTAGCGCAGCGCGGGAAAATGTTCCTGTGGTGCCTACACCGACTGGGGAGGAAGTTAATGATGATGATCATGAAGCTTCGGATCAAGTTACTTAACTTCGTAGGTCCACAAGGACACGTTCCGCACCAGATCATATCCGTGATCTCATCCGGGACTCCGAACAAACTTTGGTCATCAAATCACATAACTCATAATACAAATCGTCATCAAACATTAAGCGTGCGGACCCTACGGGTTCGAGAACTATGTAGACATGACCGAGACACATCTCTGGTCAATAACCAATAGCGGAACCTGGATGCTCATATTGGCTCCTACATATTCTACGAAGATCTTTTTCGGTCAAACCGCATAACAACGTACGTCATTCCCTTTGTCATCGGTATGTTACTTGCCCGAGATTCGATCGTCGGTATCATCATACCTAGTTCAATCTCGTTACCGGCAAGTCTCTTTACTCGTTCTGTAATGCACCATCCCGCAACTAACTCATTAGTCACATTGCTTGCAAGGCTTATAGTGATGTGCATTACCGAGAGGGCCCAGAGATACCTCTCCGATACACGGACTGACAAATCCTAATCTTGATCTATGCCAACTCAACAAACACCATCGGAGACACCTGTAGAGCATCTTTATAATCACCCAGTTACATTGTGATGTTTAATAGCACACAAAGTGTTCCTTTGGTATTCGAGATTTGCATAATCTCATTGTCGGTGTACAAAAGTAGGGGCCTTTCTGTACCCCTTTTACTTGTGCACGGGCGGTCATAGCCACACCTGCGGCCATGCTTGGCGAGGCAGAAGAAGCAAAGGTACGAGATTGCCAAGGCAACACTCAAGCCAGAGGCATGAAGAGCAAAGGGGCAAGATGGGCTTCCCCCGGCAACACCCTTGCCGGGGCGGCCTACATAGCCCCGGCAAGAGCCTTGCCCGGGCGACTTGCCCCACACTAGCGAGGCCGCCACTCTTGAGCCTGAGAGCTCTGAAGCCATCAACAACGTCGAGACCAAGACTCAGGGGCGCCCGCATGGTGGCATGCAGATCTTTGTGAGGACCAAAGGCCTGCGAGTCTAGATAAGAACCAGAAGACGAAGACCCCCGGCAAGATCCTTGCCGGGGACGGTCGAAGACCCCCAGCAAGACCCTTGCCAGGGACGATCGCGAGACCCCGGCAAGACCCTTGCCGGGGGCATCTACGGGGCCACGACTAGGCCCGCACCCACCAACGTTTCGCTGCCCCGCGGCCGTTCCGACGCGGCAACCAGCCCACCAACTAGGCAAGCGCCTGTGTGGCAGCACGCAGCTTCTAGGCCAACTAGTCAAAGCACCTACGTGATGGCATGCAGATCTTCGTGAAGACCCTGTCACCGCACCAGCGCAGCAGCTAGCCAGCCAGCATGGCGCTGCATGCCTCGTCAGCTTGGACGCGCGTCGAATCAAGGCGAGGCGGCGATGGATAGGACGAGCTTTGTTGCCGCCCCTGATAAAGCGAGAGAGAACATAGGCGGCGCATTAAATGCGTTTGTCCTACGGTGTCAGGCGATAAACTTGTACACTGTAGATACTTTCCACCTCCTGTGTGCCACTGTGGCGACCCCTTCGACATATAAAAGGAGGCCCGAGGCATATTGTGGAAGGATTTAGACTTTTTGGACTGGGCACACATAGTAGCTAGTCCAAGAACGGAAGAACACCAAATAAACACAGACAAGCAGGACTAGGGTTTTACGCATCATTTGCGGCCCGAACGTGGATAAAAATCCCCTCGCGCTGATCGGTAGACCTGCTCTTTGTGCAGCTCCACGCCTCGCCAACCGTAGAAGGGATTCCCCGGGATCCCATAGGTGTCATTTTCCCTGACATCTTTGGCGCTCCAGGTAGGGGGCGCTAAGGCTATGAAAATCTGGTCTAAAAGTTAGCGCATCGACTTCATCATCACCATGGCCCCCAAGAAGAAGGGATCACAGCGATCGGATCGTCTGGAGCCGGACCGCCCGTACCAGCGCGGGCAGGCGACGGGGCGGCCGCGGATGGTGGCGGAGGCGTGGCCCATGAGCATCCATGACACTCTGGCAATCGGAGCCAGGCGAGCAGCGTCGTTCGTGTCCAAGACGACGAGCCACACGCCGCTGGGTCCAGGGGCGGGGCAGTGCTGCCCACGGTCGGCGCGGCGACCTCCAGGACGCCCCAGCCTGTGCTCGCGCCATGGTCTTCCTAGGCCGCGCATGGCGAGCAATGCCGTCATGTCGGTGCCCCCGGGCGCCGCCACGAGAAGAGCCCTTTGCGTCACTCCCGAGATGCACCGGGCCAGCATGCACGCCCGGACGCTGGCGGAAACGGCGTGCGACCGCGAGACCGTGATAGAGCTCCTTCTAACGTGGTTAGAAGTCGGAGCGCGTCACGGTCCACTCAACTTTCACCGCCACCCATGCCAGCGGAAGCATTGGCACGCGTGCAACTGCTCCTCGACTTCCCTCCTGCCGCGGAGAAGCTCGACGAGTGGAGAGCCACCATTCGGAGCCTCATCAGCTTTGCCAATAAAGATGAACCGCGACCAACGGGACCCTCGTGCCGGCGCTCTGTCGAGCCGGTGCACGCCGCTGGTGGAAGGACCAGAGACGCTGCGAGCACGGTGCACTCTCCTCCCCCACACCAGCAACAGCAGCCGCCGGCTCGTCGGGCCGACGCCCGCGACAACGTTTCCACAGCGTTGTGTGACCCGTGTGCCCGCTGCGACCAACGTCAAGTTCTTCAAGAGCGAGCTCAGGAAGACGCTCGGACCACTATCGAGCGGCAGCGGGAAGCGCGCCATCAGTCAGATAGGCGTGCAGGGCCCACTATGGACCGCCCAGTGCCGGGGGTTTCCGGTGACCTACCTTACGAGGTGGGTTGTCCAACCTTTACCCGTGAGCTGCGGCAGTTCCAGTGGCCCACCCACCGCACATTCAAGCCTGAGGTCGGAGAAACCACTACAAAAAAAGACACATTCGTGACATTTAGGGCCGAATGAGTTTTTTTTTCTGTCATACTTATGACACTTCTATGACGATAATTGTGACAAAACCCGGTATCATCATAGATGTGGTGGGCTCCTACTTCTATGACAAAAAATCATGACAGAAAATGGGCTTTTCGTCCTGGGCGGGTCGGAGACGCAGCTGCATGACATTCTTTGGGCCGTCCATGATGGAAAAAACCATGGTAGAAGCGAGGGCGAGGAAAATATCGAGGAGTTCCCGATTACGGTGGGTGGTCGGGGGCCGAGCGATGCACGTTTCTCTCGTACGTACGCGCATGTGTGCGAGGCGTTGGGCTCTAACTGAACCCGAGCGAGGCGTTGGGCTCTAACTGAACCCGAGCGATTGCACCGCAGGCTACGCGTTACTGAACCCAAGAGATCGATCGATCCCTTGCTGTTAACTGAACCCGAGTGATTCCTTTGCTACTGCTGCTAACTGAAGCCGATTGAACACTGCTGCCTCCTTCCCTTGATGAACAGTGAGCGTTGTTGGGGGGTTTGGATGAACAGTTCCTGGTGGGGGTTGGATGAACAGGACCCCGTGGTAGTAGAGGCCGTTGTCGCTGGATGAACAGTACCCCGATCGATCGAGCCGGTGGATGAACAGGATCCCGTGGAGGGCTGGATGAACATGACCCCATGGAGGGCTAGTTGAGCAGTAGCCGGTGGAGGGCTGGTCGAATAGTAGCCGGTGGAGGGCTGGATGAACAGTAGCCCATGGAGGGGTGGTTGAACAGGACCCCCATGGAGAGGGCTGGATGAATAGTAGTCGGTGGAGGAGCGAGCGGTGGAGGCTGGATGAACAGGAGCCCGTGGATGAACAGTCGCAGGTGGAGGCTGGAGGAGGTCGACGGTGGATGAACAGGAGCCCGTGGAGGCTGGAGGAGGTCGACGGTTGAGCCGATTCACCCCCGTTGTTGTTCACAGAGCCGGAGCGGCTCCAACTTTGGACCCGTCCAGAGCCCCGACGTTGCTTCCCCGTAGCCGTCGACCATCACGACATCTCTACTTCCCTGCCGCCGGTAGCCACTGCAACCGCGCCGGCCTCACTGACTAGGCAGCTGGAGCTACCTACTTCACCGGGCCGCCAGATAGGTCGCACCCTCATCTCAAATCACTTTATTTAGGCCTCAGTTGTCTGAATTTTTATTCTGGGCCAATCGATTCCCAATGGGAAGCAGCACCCCTCGAGCCGGCGGAGCTCCTAGGCTGCCGGTTGGCTGGTGTCTAACGTAAGGGTGCGGGGGTGCAAGTACGCTGCGGAAGCAGCGCTTAGATGGCTATCTTAGGGTTGTGTGGGTTGAAGGTACTGCTGCCGGCGGATCTGGATGCCGCCGAGTCTTTGTGGATTGGCCCGGGGGCGGCGCAACCACGGCAGTGCGGTGGGGCGGGGAGCGGGGTTTTGGTCGGGGCCACGGACGGCGGAGGCAGGCTGCTCTGCCGGTGGTCGCTGGCTCTTCGGGGAAGATTCCGAACAGTGTCAGCCGGGAGGCACAAGACGGCCATCAAGCCATCCGGCATAGATCGGACAGTACCAAAATAAAATAAAATCGTGCGACCCCGATTTAATCTCCAGTCAACAGACATGTGACCACTCTCTTACCTTGTTGCTGATCTCTTAGGGTATTTCTTCATATCAGAGAGATTTGTCGTTCTTAACATTATGTGTTTTCTGCATCTTCAGCCACACCGTCTTCCGACTCACCGCAGCTGCTCCAACAAGGGAAGCATGCACCAGAAGGGAGCTATAGTCCCCACTCAACAGTTCCCTGCATCGAATGCGCGTGCCCGACATGGACAGCCACAACAACTGCATGGCCATCGACAAGTCAGCACATGATGCTCACTCCTATGGATGGCGGCCAGATAGGTTGTACCCTCATCTTACTTGTGTGCAACATTTATGGCTTTGTTATTCATCTAAGCATTGAAAATAGATTATCACATTTCACTGTATATTCATGCTGATCTCTTACGCGTCTTATTCAGGAGTTAACTCTGTTCCATAGTTCAGCTAAGAGACTTGTTCTTTAGGTAACGTTGTTCCATAGTTATCATCCATCAGCCAATGCTATCCCACAGGCTGGTGATTATAGTATTATACCACTTCTAGTATAACCTATGTTGTTCCTTAATACTTTTGTGTGCCATCTAGTTAATCTCGAGTACAAACGATACATATTCTGTAGCTTTCATCTGTGTTCTCCCTTTAGTTTTTGAGACCTGTTGCTGCTAGTTAACCCCAGTCCTACTATTTATGTCGTCTCCTACAGGCACTCATTACATAAATCTAACTACTAGTTGTCTTCCATGCATGTCAGATATAATTGCACACACTGATTTATCCACAAGAACCTCACGAAGCAATGTAACGACCAACAAACTTGATGTCAATGATACCCAATATGATGGAACATGTAAAGGCAGTTCTTCACAAGACTTGCAGAAAGATGATGAATCCTATTCACCCCATAAGGTCCTTGCTCTAACTTGGCCCTTGATATGGGTACAACATGCATATAATGTCCTGGAGTGCATCTACACTGTTGCAATGCCTTATGCTTCGCCTGCTGATCATGCATGTAAATATGGCATGCTTTCCTGTTTTTCAGTACCTATTCCATTAATGATAACATGTTTTCAAATTCAAGTACTGTCATTCTACTCTATCTCAATACCATCTGCTTAGTTTGGACATCATGCTTCTCAATATCTTATGCATTGTTATTAATCAATATGTACTTCATCTGTCTACCATACCATGTTCCTTTTTTTACATTGAAGTGTTGTTCTAGTGGTCTCTTGCAATGCCATCTTAGTTTCCCAATCATACACACATATGTTGCCTTAGTGTTTTTCTGTAATGTATTCCACTAGCATACAATTTTACATTCAAGTAGTGTTTTTTACACTGTTGTCCTGTCGTATCCCTAGCTCTTACATCATACTCCCTCCGTCCGGATTACATGTCGCAGAAATGGATAAAACTGGATGTATCTAGAACTGAAATATGCCTAGACCCATCCATTTATTTCCGGATGGAGGGAATACATGTCAATATGTCATGCCTTTCTATTCTTCAGTACCTATTCCATCTTTTCTGTAGCATGTTTTATAATTGAAGCACCATTCTTCTATATAAGGCATGCAAGGGGAAGACGACTATGTTAGAATCTGAAGGGTTACAAACCAGGTCTTTGCAAAAGATCCAAATGCCAGGAGATAATAAACCAACTCCAGTTTTCATAGATACTGCTCCAGCACAGAGAAACCCAACTCCCACTGATAATAAGCAGATTCCAGACGCCAAAGAACTAGTCCGCTCCTTCCCTCCATTGGGATCGTATTCGAGGAAAGTATCTTGCGGGAATTCTCTGTGCTCCAATGCTGATGTAAGTACCTGCTGTATATCACTATATTTTTACATCAGCATGTATTTTGTTAATTGGTGTGAATCCAACCTTTATCTGATCTAAATTTAGTTGTAGCAAAGTGTTAAAGGCGACAATGTTGATTTTTGTATACTGGTAGTTTTGCATACTGAGCTGCATGAGCTTACTATCTCATATCATGCACATTACTGAATTGTAGTGCTGCTCTGGTTGCCTATTCATTCATTGTGTCAATGTTGCTTTCGTATTACCTTACCTGGCTGATGATAGATGCGCCATATTGTGTTAATTTGGTGTAGGCTGGTGTGGTCTGGTTGCCCAAACGTTTGTTGTGTCAATGTTGCTTTCCTATTATCTGACTTGGCCAATGATAGCAATGCTAGTGTGTTAATTTGGTGTAGGCTGCTGAAGATAAGAAGACAAACTCTGAAAACAGCAAGGCAACCCCATTGTTTCTTTCCAATAAATCTAGGCCAGGTAATATGGCAATAACTCATTATTAATCTGTTCGGTTCCCCTCCTAATTTATGTTATGATGCAGTGGTCGAGACACTCTCCACTATCAATAATACAAGCCTGCCAAAATCGCCATCTGAATCTGTTCAATTTCCTCTCTCGAATGCAATGGAAAAATGTATGTTTGTGAACCAATTAATGGTTGAAGCAATGATGGAAATGGTGGAGGAATCAGAGGTGCACATTCGTGCACAACAACAACTGGTCAATGTTTTCAGAGACAGTGTAGCAAAGCAACAAGAACTTGCCCACATGCTTATGGGCGTCATCCGCGCTGAGGTTGCAGATTGTGATGTTGTAGATCGTTAGGGTCCCCAGTGGATGTAATTTCCTGTAATATATGCTGGATGTGCAACGTTTTTCCCTGTATGCCGTACCTTTGCTTGATCGGTTTTGGTCCTGTGCATAATTGCTCGTCGTAATGGGCTCAAATTATCTAATTGGGCCTAAAGACATGTACGAACTTTAGTGGGCCCATTAAGTTAATGGGCCGTTACATGGCCAAAAGTTAATGGTCGGCCCTCTCACCTCCCGGGTCGTTAACAGACCGATATCGAAGCGGGCAACAGGTGGGCCCATTTGATTTCACCGGCCGTTAACAGGCCGTTACTAAGGTCGGCCTACATATGGCCCAACTATACTGTGGGCCTTTAGCAGGCCGAAAGAGACAGCGGGCTCGTACTGGACCATGAAGAGCATGGGCCGCTAAGAGGCCGAAAGTCAGTTCGTACTGTAAATGGCCCAACTGTGTTGTGGGCCTTTAGCAGGCCGAAAGAGAAACCGGGATGGTATTGGACCATGAAGAGCATGGGCCGTTAAAAGGCCAAAACTCAGGTCCGACTACAAATGGTCCAAATCATTTATGGGTCGTCAACAGGCTGAAAGACACACCGGGCCGGGAATTGGCACAACACTTAAATGGGTCGCTAAAAGGCCAAAACTATAGGTCCGACTACAAATGGCCCAACTCATTTATGGGTTGTCAACAGGCTGAAAGACACACTGGGCCAGAATTTGGCCCAACACTTAAATGGTCGCTAAAAGGCCGGAAGATGTACATCCTGAAAATTGGCCCATCCCTTGAATGGGCCGTTAACAGGCCGAAATCACATCGGGCCGATATCGAGCCCAAATATATAGCGGGCTGCTAACGGGCTCGAACTGACGATGGGCTGCAATGGTGTCAAATCTTTAACGGGCCGTTGACGGGCCGAATTGGCACATCTCGTATGGGCCGTGGGCTTAAATGGACCTGACACAAGTAGGCCTTATATGGGCCGGCCTACTAATTTTTACTGGGCCGACCTTTTTCACCGGAATGGGCCACTGTTGGGCCGTGCCATGTGTCGACCTATCATAGGCGCCTCCTTTCCAATGAATGGATGACATCTGTCCCAACGGTGAACCAACACGTGTTTCCTCCGGCCAATGAGAATTTTACACATGGAAAATCCTCATTGGTCCGGGCTGTTAGCAGGTTATCGGATCCAAAACTGGACCCGATAGCTTAACGACGTTCCGTTACGGTGGATGCCACGTGTCGGTCACCCTTGATGAAAGCACTTCCATGACGCGTGATTTATCGTCATGGAAGTGGACACTTCCATGATGATAATTTTGGTAATGTCATGGAACACTTCTATGACAGCACAGGTATGACTATCTTGATTCTGTCATAAAATCGTCATGGATGTACATGCATGACAAAAAATGTGACCTACTGTGACAAACACGTATCATCACGGAAGTGTATTTTTTTGTAGTGAAAGTACAACAACAAGACTCACCCGTCGGAGTTCCTCAGCATCTACACTATCGCGATGCAAGCTGCTGGGGCTCACGACGAGAAGGTGCTTGCCAACTACTTCCCGTTGGCACTTATGCCCAATGTCATGTCATGGTTGATGCACCTGCCAGTGGGTTCCATTTCTTCTTGGTCGGATCTATGCCATGAGTTTGTTGGCGCCTTTACCAGAGGCCACCAAGCTCTTGGCCAGGCAAGCGATTTGCATGCCATCCCCTAGAAGGACGACGAAACCCTGCGCAAATACATACAAATGTTGAGCCGTGTGCAGTACAACATCCCAGATGTTCATCCCGCCGCCCTCATCGGTGCATTCCATCAGAATGTGCGCAACCGCAAGATGCGTGAGGAGCTGGCGATGAACAAGGTTAAGGATGTAGCCGAGCTTTATGTTCTAGCCGATAGATGTGCTCGGGCTGAAGAAGGGAGGAAGTACCCAGGCGAAGATGCCGGCGCGGAAACCGACTCCACAGACAAAGACGCCGTCCCCCCGGCAAAGAAAGGCTGACGCCGCAATAGGAAGCATAAGGGCAAGACCGTGCTTGCCATCGAGGGATCCGGCGACCCTGGCACTGCCAAGAAGGCCAAGGCTGACGACCCTGGCATGGAAGTTGCCGGGTGCGCTGCCTGCCGGGCCATGGCGGCTGCCGACAAGCCAGGAGGCTCCGACAAGCAGTAATGCAAGATCCATCGCACCAAGGGCCATGACCTCCAGAATTGCTGGCAGGTTGAGCTGCTTGCAGAGAAGCAGAAAGCTGAGTATGAGAGGCGCGATAAGGAGAAGGGCCCGGATGGTGATGAGGCATCCAGTAAGAAGCGTGGCGGTCGAGAAGGTCACCGGAACAAAGATAATCAACCAGAGAGGCCCGCTCGGGGCCGCGACAAGGAGGGAGACGATGATCATGATGAGGACGGCGAGTCCGGCGAGCACGAGTTCCAGAAAGCTACGAAGGCCATGTGCGTCGATGGTGGCGCCTCGTTGCACACCTCTCACCGCCAACTAAAGCACTGGGCGCGTGAAGTCACAGCGGCGGAGCCATCGTTCGATGCCCAGAGGCCACTGAAGTGGTCCAGCACGCCTATCATTTTTGACACCGAGGATCACCCTGATTGCACAACTGCGGTCGGGTGTTTGTCGTTGTTGGTTTCACCAACAATACGCAACCTCAAGGTGACGAAAGTGCTAGTTGACGGTGGGGCCGGTCTGAACTAGATCTTGCCCGCCGTGATCGGGAGGCTGCAGATCCCCGATGGAGATCTCGAGGAGACGGGCACGTTTCAAGGGGTCAACCCAGGGAGGAGTCAGCCGAAGGGTAAGATCACATTGCCCATTACATTTGGGGGCGAGCTGAACCATAGGACGGACAAGTTTTTTTTTTATGTTGCTAATCTTCACTTTATCCAATTCACAATTCAAATTCAAATCCAATATGAAGTCAAAAATTCATATTTGTCAGACATGAAAACTAAAATGTTCATCATGTGGCAAATAATCATTTGTTAATATTGGTGGTAAACCAACATTTTTGCAAGGTGTTTAAATGGCCTAAACCAATTAAAGCAGTGGCTAAAACAATAGATTAAATGCCTTTTTAATTTATAAAAATTGCAAACTATTTCAAAAGCCTCACAATCTTTTTTGTGGCAGTGCCAACTATTGCAATGTAATTATGTGGCCAAGTCCCACATTTTCCAAAATCCTTTTGGCAGCTCAAATATTACCAAGCTTTTTTCTGTAAAAAGAAAAGAGCAAAAGTAAAAGAAAAAGAAGAGGTGAGAGAGAGAGCACCCCCCTTGCCTCCCCTGGGCCTCGGCCCACCCAAGACGGCCCAACACTTGCCTCCCCCAGTCGCCTTCTCCCTCTCCTGTACAACCGACTGGGGCACGGTTGAGTGTGCGCAGCCACACCAGCTCGCCGGCGTCGAGGGGATAAGGCCGCCCTGAACGCCTCGAGTTCCCCCCTCACCTACCGCCACTCCCACTCCCCCACTCGCCTGCCCTCCTCCCAGATCCATCCCCCGCTCACTTCCTCTCCCCCTCGTTCCCCATCGACGACCGAGCGTGGCCGCCGCCACATCTCCGTTGACCCCGCGGCCACCGAGCCCCTCCGACCCCGCCGATCTGTCTGGGAGCCCCAGCGCCGTCGACCCCTTCGTCAGGTGCCGTTGGATCAAGTCGGGGAGTAGCACAGCAATGCCAGCGACCCAATCCCCTTCTCCGGCCGTTGCGACGCCGTTGCCGCGATTCCTTGCCATCTGCGTTCCTAAGCTGTCGACGAGCCACCCGTGCGCTCCTCGGTGAGCACCACACGTCCTCTCCCTCTCCCCTGCTCCTTTTCGTCCCCGTAGCCCAGCTAGCCACCGTGGCCATAGGACGTCTCCGCCGCGCCATTCGTCACCGACGTTTCGGTCGACATTGAGCTCGACCGAGTTCTCGGCCGTGCTCCTCGACGCCGTAGGGACCTGTAGCGCCCTCCAGTTCATGCACCTGCCCTCTCTAGCGTCGTTTCCGCCGTTGCCCGGAAGCCGCCGCCGCTGCAGCTCATCGCCGGCGCCCTTTCCGGCCTTCCCAGCTGCTGCCGCTGCCGCCACTCGACGTGGCTCGTTCACCGCGTCCGAACGGTGCCTCTCGCGCGTCAAATAACCCCGAACAGCTGTTTCCGAACCTCGCCGGTGATGCGCCGCCGCGAAACGGCCCGCTGGAGTTACTCCGGTCACCAGCGCCGGCGTGGGCTGACGAGGACGCATGGGCCGCCCCCTGAGGCACTGACCGCGGGCCCGTGGGGCCCTGTTGACTGAGTTGACTCAGTCAACTCTGCTGACTGGGCACCCCTTGTTAATGACAGGCGGGCCCCACCCACTAATTAACTTTGGTGTAAATCAAAATGATTAATTAACCTAAGCAGCCATTGACACCCGGGGCCCACCCCCTTAATTAACTCTGTTTAAATAAAATGAACTATGTTAGCTCTCTGTATATGACATGTGGGTCCCACTGGACCCACGGGTCAATTTTGACCTGGTCAGCGCGTCTGTTGACTGCTAACATCATCCCTACGCAATGCTGGCGTCATATTCCTTTTCTGTTATTTCTGTTAACTTAAATAATTTTAGGAAATGTTTAATACTTTGAAAATTCATAGAAAATAAACCGTAGCTCGGATCGAAAAACTTTATACATGAAAGTTGCTTAGAAAAATCCAACGAATCCGAATACGCGGTCCGTTCATCTATCACATGCCCCTAGCATGCTGAACATGGAATCGTCCCCTCTCTTTTCATCGGTCCGGAAAACGTCAGACAACGGGAAAACCCCTCCGGATGTTTTGCCTCTCTGCCTGCAACGTCTAGCACTGCGTTAGTTCACCCCTAACACCGCGTATTACCATGTTATGCTTTGTGATGCTTTGTTTGCTGTATATTTATTGTTTCTTCCCCCTCTTCTCTCCGGTAGACCCCGAGACCGATGCTGCCCCTGTGATCGACTACGTCTCCGATGACCCTTCTTCCTTTTCAGCAGAGCTTCCAGGAAAGGCCCCCTTTGATCATCCCGATATCGGCCATTCCGTTCTCTCATGCTTGCATTAGATTTTGCTACTGTTATTGTTTGCTCCTATTCTGATGCATAGCTTGCTTTTGTAACCTTCTCATTGTACCTTACATGCTTATCCTAAACTTCTTAGTATAGGTTGGTTAGTGATCCATTAGTGACCCCCACCTTGTCCCAGTTGCCCCGCTTTAGGTTCGATGACTCGATCAACGTGATCGACGTCCAGGCCCCGACACCGCACATCACCCCCCTAGTTGTACGACTCTACAGAGTTACTATCGAGTGCCGAGGGTGACACCTCATACATCACTCATGATGAGATCTCTGTAGTGTAGCTATACGGTCGTGGTCATCGAGGGTGATTTCCTCCTTAACCACTTCCGATACGACTCTGTCGTGCAACCCCTCAAGTGTGAACCTCGAGGGTGGTTCCTCTTACGTTCACCTTGATGATTACATCGAGTGGAATCCACCGAGGGTGGTTCCTCAGGGTTCCCCTTGGTGTTAGACACACAGTTACTATGGTTACTATAACTTTACACTGAACCATGTTACTAAAGATGAGTCGGCCCTGAGGGGTACCCGCGCGAGCTTAATTGCGAGTGATGTGGAGTCGGGTTGACCCAGAAGGTGCCCGCGAGATACTTACGAGGCGTGGCCGGGCATTCTTAGCCCTTGCCGCAAGTCCTCGAGACAGGGCGACGGGGTCACATCGATCGTGAGTCTCTGCTCATTACCGCCTACTCCTAATCCACTACGATTTGGATATTCGATCTGAGGGGCCTCTAGCTTGATAGAATTAACCATCACGTGGGCATAGTATGGGTGTTCTGCGTCGTATGCATCAGCCGAAGCTTAATAGACGTCAGCGACTGAGCGGCGCGCGCCGGGTTGGACTGCGTAAGCACCTGCCTTGTTAAAGGAGGTAGCTAGGTCTGCTCACCGGCCGCGTACGCAATGTGCAGGAGTTCTCGGGGCGATGGCCCATGATCCCTGGGGGCATAGGTTTAGTCCGGCATTCTAACCTCTCTATTAAGCCTCGGTTGGGTTGCGGCGTATCGTTTGGCCGAGGCCGGGCATGACCCGGGAAAGTGTGTCCGGCCGGAGTTAATCGAGCGTGGTGGGTAAGTTGGTGCACCCCTGCAGGGAAGAAAACATCTATCGATAGCATGTCCTACGATAACAGACACTTGGAGTTGTATCCCGATCGATACAACTAGAACTGGATACTTGAGGTGATAACTGGATAGTATGGCTTTGGGATTGCTTTCTCGCAGGGAGTCGAGAAAGGATCTCTGGCCGAGGTTGACAACACTACTACTACTTTACTTTATGCTACTCTTATCTCTTCTGATGCTGCAAGATGCTTGGAGCTGCTTGAAGATGCTAGTCTTCGATAGGCTGGGCTTTCCCCTTCTCTTCTGGCATTCTGCAGTTCAGTCCACATATACTACCCATTTCATTGACACCGATGCATATGTAGTGTAGATCCTTGCTTCCGAGTACTTTGGATGAGTACTCATGGTTGCTTTGCTCCCCCCTTTTCCATTCTTCTCGCATGTCGCAACCAGATGGTGGAGCTCAGGAGCCAGACACCACTGTCGACGACTACTACTACACCGAGGGTGCCTACTACTACGTGGAGGCCGCCGACGACCAGGAGTATTTAGGAGGCTCCCAGGCAGGAGGTCTTGCCTCTTCGATCGTGTTGCTTTTGTGCTAGCCTTCTTAAGGCATCCCTGTTCAACTTATGTCTCTACTCAGATATTGTTGCTTCCGCTGACTCTTGTGTTTTTGAGCTTATGTATTCGAGCCCTCGAGGCCCATGGCTTGTAATATAAAGCTTGTATTATTTTATTTGTGTCTAGAGTTGTGTTGTGACATCTTCCCGTGAGTCCCTGATCTTGATC
Organism: Aegilops tauschii subsp. strangulata; assembly: GCF_002575655.3. Taxonomy (NCBI): domain Eukaryota; kingdom Viridiplantae; phylum Streptophyta; class Magnoliopsida; order Poales; family Poaceae; genus Aegilops; species Aegilops tauschii. The sequence continues at coordinate 118,228,726 of NC_053039.3, read as the reverse complement.
GTACACATTTGCGTGTATGATTGAATCGGGGCATCACATTGCCAAGATCCCCTTGCCCTATAATGGGATCCTTGGCCGCCCAACGCTGGCCAAGTTTATGGCGGCATCACATTACGCCTATGATACGTCTCCAACGTATCTACTTTTCCAAACACTTTTGCCCTTGTTTTGGACTCTAACTTGCATGATTTGAATGGAACTAACCCGGACTGACGCTGTTTTCAGCAGAACTGCCATGGTGTTATTTTTGTGCAGAAATAAAAGTTCTCGGAATGACCTGAAAATCCATGGAGACACGTTTTGGAATTAATAAAAAATACTGGCGAAAGAATCAGCATCAGGGGGCCCACACCCTGTCCACGAGGGTGCAGGGCGCGCCCCCTGCCTCGTGGGCCCCCTGGGACTCCACCGACCTCAACCCCAACTCTATATATTTACTTTCGGGGAGAAAAAAAATCATAGAGAAGGATTCATCGCGTTTTACGATATTGAGCCGCCAAGCCCTAATCTTCCTCAGGAGGGTTGATCTGGAGTCCGTGCGGGGCTCCGGAGAGGGGAATCCGTCGCCATCGTCATCATCAACCATCCTCCATCACCAATTTCATGATGCTCACCGCCGTGCGTGAGTAATTCCATCGTAGGCTTGCTGGACGGTGATGGGTTGGATGAGATTTACCATGTAATCGAGTTAGTTTTGTTAGGGTTTGATCCCTAGTATCCATTATGTTCTAAGATTGATGTTGCTATGACTTTGCTATGCACAATGCTTGTCACTAGGGCCCGAGTGCCATGATTTCATCTGAAGCTATTATGTTTTCATGAATATATCTGAGTTCTTGATCCTATCTTGCAAGTCAATAGTCACCTACTATGTGTTATGATCCGGCAACCCCGAAGTGACAATAATCGGAACCACTCCCGGTGATGACCGTAGTTTGAGGAGTTCATGTATTCTCTAAGTATTAATGCTTTGGTCCGGTACTCTATTAAAAGGAGGCATTAATATCCCTTAGTTTCCAATAGGACCCCGCTGCCACGGGAGGGTAGGACAAAAGATGTCATGCAAGTTCTTTTCCATGAGCACGTATGACTATATTCGGAATACATGCCTACATTACATTGATGAACTGGAGCTAGTTCTGTGTCACCCTATGTTCTAACTGTTGCATGAGGAATCGCATCCGACATAATTATCCATCATTGATCCATTGCCTAAGAGCTTTCCACATATTGATCTTTGCTTAGTTACCTTTCCGTTGCCACTGTTATGATTGCTACAAAAACTACTACTGTTACTTTTGCCACTGATACTGTTACTTCCATACTACTTTGCTACTAAATATTTTGTTGCAGATATTAAGTCTTTCAGGTGTGGTTGAATTGACAACTCAACTGCTAATACTTGAGAATATTCTTTGGCTCCCCTTGTGTCGAATCAATAAATTTGGGTTGAATACTCTACCCTCGAAAACTGTTGCAATCCCCTATACTTGTGGGTTATCAAGACTATTTTTTGGCACTGTTGCCGGGGAGCATAGCTCTATTCTTTGAGTCACTTGGGATTTATATCTGTTGATCACTATGAGGAACTTGAAAGATGAAAGAACCAAGATTTTTCCCTCAACTACGAGGGGAGGTAAGGAACTGCCATCTAGCTCTGCACTTGATTCACCTTCTATTATGAGTAAATTTGCGACACCTACACCTGTTATTGATTCTGATATGTCGCATGTTATTGATGATGCCACTTCTGCTATGCATGATGCTTATGATGAAACTACTTCTATGCTTGATAATACTGTGCCATTACGTGAATTTCTTGATGAACAACTTGCTAGGGTTAGAGAGAATGAAATTATTGAAATAGATAATATTGATGAAAGTGATGATGAAGATTCTCCCCCTAGATATGAATTGCCTGATGTGCCTGAGGGTTATGTTATGGATGAAGAAACTGCTAGAGACCTTTTTTCTTGCAAAGATAGATATGATCTTAAGAAACTGTTAGCTAAGCTGGAAGAGAAGTCTTTGAATGCTAGAATGAAATATGACCCTGCTTTTGCTACTTCACCTATTTGTATTTCCGATAAGGATTATGATTTCTCTGTTGATCCTGAGTTAGTTACTTTGGTTGAATCCGATCCTTTTTATGGCTATGAATCTGAAACTGTTGTGGCACATCTTACTAAATTGAATGATATAGCCACCCTATTCACTCATGAGGAAAAAATTCATTACTACTATATCCTTAAGTTATTTTCGTTCTCATTAAAGGGTGATGCTAAAACCTGGTTTAATTCTCTTGCCCCTGGTTGTGTGCGTAGTCCCCAGGATATGATTTATTACTTCTCTGCTAAATATTTCCCCGCTCATAAGAAACAAGCTGCCTTAAGGGAAATATATAATTTTGTGCAAATTGAAGAAGAGAGTCTCCCACAAGCTTGGGGGAGGCTTCTCCGATTACTTAATGCTTTGCCTGATCATCCTCTCAAGAAAATTGAAATACTTGATATCTTTTATAATGGACTAACCGATGCTTCCAGAGACCACCTGGATAGTTGTGCTGGTTGTGTTTTCAAGGAAAGAACTATTGAGCAAGCTAAATTGCTATTGAATAATATGTTGAGTAATGATAATGATTGGACACTTCCTGAACCAACTCCTAAGCCAACTCCGAAGAAAAGGGGTATTCTATTTCTCAGTCGTGAAGATATGCAAGAGGCAAAGAAATCAATGAAAGAAAAGGGTATTAAAGCTGAAGATGTTAAGAATTTACCACCTATTGAAGAAATACATGGTCTTAATAACCCGACACAGGTAGTAAAGGTAAATTCTCTCTATAGATTTGATGAAGGTGATATTCCTCATAATATGTCTGCTAGCCAATGCTTGGATGAGTTTGATAATTTTATTGTTAAACAAGAAAACTCCAAATGCTTATGTTGGTAGACAATTGAAACATAATGCTTATATGATTGAACACTTGAGTGATTATATGTCTAGAGTTAAAGGTGACCTTAAACTTATTAGTAAAGATGCTTCTATGGTTACCACTCAGGTAGAACAAGTGCTTAAAGCACAAGATGATTTGCTCAATGAACTAAATAATAGGAAAAATGATAATGCTGTTAGAGTTATGACTAGAGGGGGTAGAATGACTCAGGAACCTTTTTATCCTGAGGGCCACCCTAAGAGAGTTGAGCAAGATTCTCAGAGAACTAATGTTGATACACCCAGTCCTTCTAAGAAGAAGAAAAAAAATGATAGGACTTTGCATGCTTCTAGTGAACCTGTTGTTGACACACCTGAGAATCCCAATGATATTTCTATTTCTGATGCTGAAACACAATCTGGTAATGAACATGAACCTAGTGATAATGTTAATGATGATGTTCATGCTGATGCTCAACCTAGCAATAATCATGATGTAGAGATTGAACCTGCTGTTGATCTTGATAACCCACAATCAAAGTATCAACGTTATGATAAGAGAGACTTCGTTGCTAGGAAGCACGATAAAGAAAGAGAACCATGGGTTCAGAAACCCATGCCTTTTCCTCCTAAACCATCCAAGAAAAAGGATGATGAGGATTTTGAGCGCTTTGCTGAAATGATTAGACCTATCTTTTTTGCGTATGCGTTTCACTGATATGCTTAAAATGAATCCCTATGCTAAGTATATGAAAGATATTGTTACAAATAAAAGAAAGATACTGGAGCTGAAATTTCCACCAGGCTTGCTGATTATACTTTTAAAGGTGTAATACCAAAGAAACTAGGAGATCCAGGAGTACCAACTATACCATGCTCCATTAAAAAAACTATGTTAAAACTGCTTTATGTGATCTTGGAGCCGGTGTTAGTGTTATGCCTCTCTCTTTATATCATAGACTTGATTTGAATAAGCTGACACCTACTGAAATATCTTTGCAAATGGCCGATAAATCAACTGCTATACCTGTCTATATTTGTGAGGATGTGCCTGTTGTGGTTGCAAACGTTACTATTTTAACGGATTTTGTTATTCTTGATATTCCCGAGGACGATAGTATGTCGATTATCCTTGGTAGACCCTTTTTGAATACTGCAGGGGCTGTTATTGATTGCAACAAAGGCAATGTCACTTTTCATGTTAATGGTAATGAGCATACGGTACACTTTCCGAGGAAACAACCTCAAGTCCACAGAATTTCAACGATTACCATTGGAGGTTTTGAATTCCATCTTCCTACTATCAAAAGGAAATATGATATTCTTATTATTGAGGACATGCATATCCCCGTTGAGGTAACCTAGTGTTATTCGGAAATTCTCCGGTTTCATGTTATTCAGAAAGAGTTTGTTAACAAGACTTGATCAACCTTGTTAGTGGATTCCTTTTGATGAGCATGAGATGGATAAAGTTAGGAAGCACAACTCTTTGTACCCTCCTTTTACTTTCTGTTGTTTAGATTAAATAAAGCAAAAATAGTATTTTTTGTTTGTTTTCTGAATTATCCTTGCAATAAAAATACCCTGAAAATAAAAGTTCTCCAAATGTCCTGAAAATGAAATATGATTTTTTGTAGAATATTTAAGAATTTCTGGCAGTGAGAACACACAAGGGGGACCTCCCATCTAGCCACGAGGGCACAGGGCGCGCCCCCTGCCTCGTGGGCCCCATGTGGACCCCTCCACTTATTCCAGCACCCACTCACTTTGTCTTCCTCCAGAAAAAATCCTCCCATAGCTCAAACCCGTGTTCTAGCTCATCTTGCTGCCATTTTCGATCTTCTTGCTCAAAGCTCCATTCACAAAAATGTTTTGGGAGATTGTTCTTCGGTATGTGACTCCTCCAATGGTCCAATTAGTTTTTGTTCTAGTGCTTTATTTATTGCAAATTTTTGCTGCCAAGGTGACCCTGTTCTTGAGCTTGCATGTCAAATTTATATGGTCAAAAGTAGTTTTAATGCATGATATAGCCTCTAGGCACTCGTGGGAGTAGTTGCTATCAATCTTGTTGAGTTTGGTTCAGTTTTATTTTGAGTCACTAAAAATTTCAGAATTTTTTCACAGAAAGAAAAAATGCATAGGAAAATGTACCAAGGTGGTTCCTCAAGGAAGCAAGGACCAAGGCTCGCGATACGTGAGCCAGACGATGAAACACCGAGGGAAGCTCAAGTGCGGCCTTGTGAATGGCCGTCAGAGGAGTTTATGGTCCAAGCAAGTATCAAGGATGAATTTGACGTGTATGTGCGTAATGCTGATCTTGAGGACTTCGTGTCAGATAAGTGCTTACAATACCACTACCTAACTGATTCCTTTGTGAGGAGGTTTAAATTTACATCCTCGTGCAATTCTCACACCGTTTTATTTGATCTTTATGATAAATCATATACCATGGACCTAGAAGATTTTAATACTGCTTGTAAACACCCGCAGTGGGGCAATGTTAGTGAACCTCGCAAATCTGAATATAAAGACTTTCTTGCTAGTATCAATGTGGGGAAATCTAGGGAAATCACACAAGCTACCATAGGGAGCATTCATTTCCCTTCCATACATTATTTTTCTCTCTTTATAGGTAGATGCATTAACGGTAAAGATGAGGCTTGTCACATGTGCGTTCCAGATCTTTGTGTCCTCAAGAGTGTGGTATTAGGTGATAAACAATATAACTTGGGGGCCATTGTTGCGCGAAGGTTGCATCTTAACGGTGCAAGTGGAGATTTGTTTGGTGGAATTTATGCAACTCGTGTAGCTAATTATCTTGGTGTACCCATACATGAAAATGATATGAAGTTGCCTCCTGCTTATCTAGATTATAGTGCTATGGTGCGCCATCAGTTTCTTGAGAGGAATGAACAGTTCCTCCAGTACCGACTAATCTTTGACAGACGGAGCATTGTCCACGTTTCCCTCCCTGCTCCTACTTTCTTTAACTTTCAGGCAAAAAGGAGATATGTTATAACCAGCGATGAGGCGAACGAGTATGAGATGATGACGGAGGCAGCTCACCTCCAAGCTGCAGCTCTACAGGCAGTAGCTGCTGCATCTCAGTACGACCCCAGCTACAACTTTGGATATCCGCCAGGCCAGTAGTGGCCATAGACCAACTTAGGCCAAAAGCCTAAGCTTGGGGGAGTACGTATTTCTCACCGACATTACATTCATGCTCACACACTCATTCTAGTTGTCGGTGCTCATACTTTTTCATTGTACTATCCATGCTAGTTTATTTTCTTTTCTAAGCCTTCATCTTGTGTGTTTGAAAACCCTTAAGAAAAACAAAAAAAAAATAGTTGTAGCTTTTAGCTAGTTTACTTTCCATGCCTATAGCAGTAGTAATTAAAAGAAAACCCAAAAAGATTTCTCGTTCTTCTTTTGCTTGTTGGGAGCTTTCCCGTGTAAATAGTTTTATTTCTTTTCTTATTCTTTGGGGGTCGAGAGGAGAAGACCATGATGAAAATGTTGAGTGGCTCTCATATGCATTATTGTTGATTTAACACAGAGCCCATATTACCTCGTCTTCTCCCTTGTATTGAATGCTTGCAGATTCCAGCTTAGTCCAATGCACGTGCACTATTATTATTATCCACACCGTTCGGTCGTGCGAGTGAAAGGCAATAATGACGATATATGATGGACCTTTTTGAGATGAGAGAAGCTGGTATGAACTCGACCTATCTTGTTTTTGTAAATATGATTAGTTCATCGTTCCTGATTCAACCTATTATGAATGAAACATGTTTGCAATGACAAGTAGAGATTATAGTTGCTCATGCCATGCTTAATTTGCTAGGAGTTTATAATGGTTTAGCTTGTGTGCCAACATGCTATTAAGATGGTTGTGATGTGGTATGATAGGGTGGTATCCTCCTTTGAACGATTCGAGTGGCTTGACTTGGCACATGTTCACGCATGTAGTTGAAACAAAATCAACATAGCCTCCACGATATTTATGTTCATGGTGATTTATATCCTACTCATGCTTGCACTCATTGTTGATTAATCTTAGTGCATGTTCATGACTGTTGTCGCTCTCTAGTTGGTCGCTTCCCGGTCTCTTTCTAGCCTTCACTTGTACTAAACGGGAATACTGCTTGTGCATCCACTTCCATAAACCCCAAAGTTATTCCATATGAGTCCACCCTACCTTCCTATATGCGGTATTTACCTGACTTTCCAAGTAAATTTGTATGTGCCAACCTCTAAAACTTCAAATGAAATTCTGTTTGTATGCTCAAATAGCTCATGTATCAACTACGGCTGTCTATATCTTCGATACTAGGTGGGTTATTCTCACGATGAGTGGACTCCGCTCATCATTCACGAGAAAATGGCCGGTAACCGGGATGCCCAGTCCCATGATCAAATTAAATCAAAATAATTGTTGTTAGTTGGAGGCACCCGTTGTTTTGGAGAAGCCATGGATTGATGTTTGTTGGTGGTGGGGGAGTATAAACTTTACCATTCTGTTTGGGAACCACCTATAATGTGTATAGCATGAAAGATATCGAGATCTCTTGGTTGTTATGTTGACAATGAAAGTATGCCACTCAAAATATTATTTATCTCTGTTTCAAAACTCGAGCTCTGGCACCTCTGCAAATCCCTGCTTCCCTCTGCGAAGGGCCTATCTATTTACTTTTATGTTGAGTCATCATCCTCTTATTAAAAAGCACCAGTTGGAGAGCACCGCTATCATTCGCATGCATTGCTATTAATTTACATTGAGTATGACTGTGACTGGATCTCTTTTACCATGAATTACAATGTCTAGTCAGTCCTTGATCTTTAGGGGTGCTCTGCATTTATGTTTTGCGGTCTCAGAAAGGGCTAGCGAGATACCATCTTGTTATATCATGTTATGATTGTTTTGAGTAAGTGTTGTCATCCGAGATTTATTATTATTGCTCGCTAGTTGATTATGCCATTGATATGAGTAAATATGAGACCTAAATGTTATTGTGAATATGGTTAGTTCATAATCTTTGCTGAAGAACTTGAATGCTGGCTTTACATATTTGCAACAACAAGATCAAACAGAGTTTGTAAAAGTTTTTCTTTATCACTTTCAGTTTGTCAACTGAATTGCTTGAGGACAAGCAAAGGTTTAAGCTTGGGGGAGTTGATACGTCTCCAACGTAGCGACTTTTCCAAACACTTTTTCCCTTGTTTTGGACTCTAACTTGCGTGATTTGAATGGAAATAACCCGGACTGATGCTGTTTTCAGCAGAACTGCCATGGTGTTATTTTTGTGCAGAAATAAAAGTTCTCGGAATGACCTGAAAATCCACGGAGACATGTTTTGGAATTAATAAAAAATACTGGCGAAAGAATCAGCATCAGGGGCCCCACAACCTGTCCACGAGGGTGCACGGCGCCCCCTGCCTCGTGGGCCCCCTGGGACTCCACCGACCTCAACCCCAACTCTATGTATTCACTTTCGGGGAGAAAAAATTTAGAGAGGATTCATCGTGTTTTACGATACGGAGCCGCCGCCAAGCCCTAATCTTCCTCGGGAGGGCTGATCTGGAGTCCGTTCGGGGCTCCGGAGAGGGGAATCCGTTGCCATCGTCATCGTCAACCATCCTCCATCACCAATTTCATGATGCTCACCGCCGTGCATGAGTAATTCCATCGTAGGCTTGCTGGATGGTGATGGGTTGGATTAGATTTACCATGTAATCGAGTTAGTTTTGTTAGGGTTTGATCCCTAGTATCCATTATGTTCTAAGATTGATGTTGCTATGACTTTGCTATGCTTAATGCTTGTCACTAGGGCCCGAGTGCCATGATTTCATATCTGAACCTATTATGTTTTCATGAATATATGTGAGTTCTTGATCCTATATTGCAAGTCAATAGTCACCTACTATGTGTTATGATCCGGCAACCCCGAAGTGACAATAATTGGGACCACTCCCGGTGATGGCGGTAGTTTGAGGAGTTCATGTATTCACTAAGTGTTAATGCTTTGGTCCGGTACTCTATTAAAAGGAGGCATTAATATCCCTTAGTTTCCAATAGGACCCCGCTGCCACGGGAGGGTAGGACAAAAGATGTCATGCAAGTTCTTTTCCATAAGCACGTATGACTATATTCGGAATACATGCCTACATTACACTGATGAACTGGAGCTAGTTCTGTGTCACCCTATGTTCTAACTGTTGCATGAGGAATCGCATCCGACATAATTATCCATCATTGAACCATTTCCTACAAGCTTTTCACATATTGATCTTTCCTTTGTTACTTTTCCGTTGCCACTGTTACGATTGCTACAAAAACTACTACTCTTACTTTTGCCACCGTTACCGTTACTTCCATGCTACTTTGCTACTAAATATTTTGCTGTAGATATTAAGTCTTTCAGGTGTGGTTGAATTGACAACTCAACTGCTAATACTTGAGAATATTCTTTGGCTCCCCTTGTGTCGAATCAATAAATTTGGGTTGAATACTCTACCCTCGAAAACGGTTGCGATCCCCTATACTTGTGGGTTATCAGCCTACAACACGTTGAAGATGCCCGGGCCAATGAGTATCATCACTGTCCCCTCCGATAGGAAAGCTGCGCTCATCTGCGCCGACCAGCTTTACCGGGAGGCGATTGCAGCGGCTGCCGCCAAGGCACTTGTTCCCGCCGCTGAGACCCCAGGAGGGAAGAAAACTGGCAAGGCCTCTGCCCCTACCGGCAAGTCCCCTTCTGGCAAGACTTCTGACCACAGCAAGGAATCCCGCACCCCCTCCGGCAAACATGCCTCTTCGGAGCGCCGCGTTCCCGTTGGGGATGTGCCAGAGAGCTCCGCCAGTGGGAGCAAGAGGTCCAAGGCGGCCCCACCAGAAACCAAGAAGGTCCCCGTCAGGGAAGATGGCACGGGTGGAGCTTTTACCATAAGCTCCACCCTTGATAGCAAATAGGAAAGCACGCTTGTCGCCTTCCTGCGGGCGAATGTCGACATGTTTGCATGGCAAGCATCCGACATCCCGGCGTTCCCAGGGAGGTGATTGAGCACCACCTTGCTATCTGTCCCCATGCGCGGCCCGTCAAACAGAAGGTCAAGAAGCAAGCTTTGGAGCGACAAGAGTTCATCATCGAGGAGATCAGGAAGTTGGAGGCGACAGGCTTGGTCAGAGGAGTGCTCCACCCCACGTGGTTGGCCAATCCAGTGGTGGTGTGTAAGGCAAAAGGGAAATGGAGGCTGTGTATTGACTATACAAATATCAATAAAGCATGTCCAAAGGATCCTTTCCCTCTGCCACACATTGACCAGATAGTGGACTCCACCGCCGGGTGTGACCTGCTATCGTTCGACGCCCTACTCAAGATACCACCATATCTTCATGATGAAAGAAGACGAAGAAAAGACTGCGTTCATCACCCCATGTGGTACGTACTGTTTTGTGTGGATGCCTTTCGGGTTGAAAAGCGCTGGTTCGACATTTGCCCAAGCAGTCCAAATTGCTTTCGAGCCCCAGCTGCATAGAAATATGGAAGCTTATATGGATGATATAGTGGTCAAAACCAAGGACAAGGCCACGCTCGTGCAGGATCTGGAAGAAACATTTGCAAATCTGCGCAAGATCAACCTCAAGCTCAACCCAGAGAAGTGAATGTTTGGTGTCCCATCCGGCAAACTTCTTGGGTTCTTTGCGTATCAACGCGGAATCGAAGCAAATCCTGACAAGATCAAGGTGATTGAGCAGATTGAGGTGCCAAGACGGGTCAAAGACGTCCATAGGCTCGCCGGCTGTGTTGCCGCTCTAAGTAGGTTCATCTCCAAATCTGCTGAGCGCGCCTCCCCTTTTTCAAAGTTTTGAAAAAGGCGGGTCCAACGAAATGGACTCCGGAGGCAGAGCAGTGCTGCAAGATTTGAAGAGGTACCTCTCCTCCACGCCAATACTAGTCGCACCTAAACCGTAGGAGTCGTTGCAGCTATATCTGGCGGCAACGAATCAAGTGGTCAGTGTTGCGCTGGTGGCGCAGAGAGGATTTGAGGAAGAAGCAGCGGTAGCGGCGGAGCCGTCGGGTGTTGGGCCGGAGCTCTCCCCGGCAGGGCCTGATACCGACAGGGCGGAACCCCCTAGAAAGTCTGGTCCCGGCAAGACGGAGTCTGCGCAAGTGGGCGAAGTCGAACAGAAGAAGAAGGTGCTGCAGCACCCAGTTTATTTTTTCAGTTCCCTCTTGCAGGGGGCTAGGTCAAGTTATTCTGGTATACATAAGCTACTTTTCGGCCTCCTCATGGCCTCGAGAAAGCTGTGTCACTATTTCCAAGCACATGAGGTCACCGTTGTCACCCGCCTCCCTTTGCAACGAATCTTGCACAACTCGGATGCAACCGGGAGGATTGTGGAGTGGGCGTTGGAGCTGTCAAGCTTTGGCCTCAAGTTTGAACGTACTTCAACAATCAAGAGTCAAGCCTTGGTAGAATTCATAGCAGAATGGACCTCAACGCACGACGAAGAGATTCACGAGACCACCCTTCCTGGCAAGGAGACAAGCCGTGATTGGATTATGTACTTTGATGGGGCTTTCTTACTGCAAGGTGCCGGTGCCGGCGTACTCCTCGTCGCACCCACCGGAGAGCGCCTCAAGTACGTAGTCCAGATGCACTTTCCCCAAGAAAAATCAATGAACAACACTGCAGAGTATGAGGGATTGCTTGCTGGTCTCAGGATCACGGCAGACCTCGAAATCAGGAAGCTCGTCATCAGGGGTGATTCGCAGCTTGTCGTAAAGCAAGTTAACAAGGATTACCAAAGCATGTTGATGGAGGCCTATGTGGATGAAGTAAGGAAGTTGGAGGAGCGTTTTGACGGTCTACGGGCAGAGCATGTTCCCCGAGCAGAGAACAGCATTGCCGACAGCTTGTCGAAACGCGCTGCCCTCGAGTTGCCTGTGGAACCAGGTACCTTTATGCTTCAGTTAACCCAGCCATCGATTGAGCCATCGGCAGGACAGAACAAGTGAAGGAAGGCAGGCCCCGGCAAGTACTTTCCCGTTGAGCCCCCAGGAGCCGCCGGCAAGGAAGTTGCCGGGTACCCCAAGCTTGCCAGGGAGCAGCAACCTCCGGCGGGGTTCCAAACCCTGGCCGTAGAGGCAGCTGCCCCTACAGCCGAAGATGAGCCTTTAGTCCTTGCCGTCGAGCCCCAGGCTCCGGCATGGGCGCAGCGCACCGTCCGTTTCCTCCAAATAGAGGAACTCCCTGAGGAACAGGAGGAAGCAGAGAAAGTAGCCCGTCGGTCCAGCATGTACCAGTTTGTGGATGATGCCCTATATAGAAGGAGACCGAATGGCGTGAAATTGAAGTACATTCCTCAGGAGGACGGACTGGAGCTGTTGGCAGAGATACATGGAGGCATGTGTGGCTCCCACATAGGGTCAAGAGCCCTTGCCGGCAAAGCGCTCCGGCAAGGTTTCTTCTGGCCCACCGCTCTCCAAGATGCAACTGCACTAGTAACCAAGTGTGAAGCGTGCCAGTTCCATTCAAAGAAGCTTCATCAACCAGGCCAAGCTCTTCAGACAATTCCTCTTTCCTGGCCGTTTTCGGTCTGGGGGCTCGATATACTGGGCCCCTTTCCCCGTGTTGTCGGGGGCTTTGAGTACTTGTACGTCTGTCGGTGTACAAAAGTATGGGCTCTACTTTTTTACCCCTCTACTTGTGCACGGGCAGTCAGAGCCACGCCTGCGGCCAGACTTAGCAGGGCAAGGGGAAGGAGCAGAAGTGCAAGAACACCAGAAAGCGCTCCGGCCAAAGGCACGAGACGGGCAAAGCAACGCCAAGACCAAGAAACACAAAAGAGCGAGATGGCGAGGTGGACCCCCCAGAAAGACCCTTGCCGGGGCAACTTGCCCGACGCCAGCGGGGCGCGCCACTCTTGAGCCCAAGGGTTCCAACACCACCAACAACCACACTGGAACCCAAGGCTCGGGAGGCACCTCCATGGTGGCATGCAGATCTTTGTGAAGATCATAAGCACTCAAGATCAGATGAGGACCAGAAGACGACGATCCTTGGCAAGATCCTTGCCAAGGAAATCCACGAGACCCCCGGCAAGATCCTTGCTGGGGACGACTGCGATGCCACGGCAAGACCCTTGCCGGGGGCACCTGCGAGGCCATAACCAGGCCCGCATCTGCCAATACTCCACCGCCGTTCCCGATATAGCTGCCAGCCCAACCAGCTGGGCAGACACCTGCGTGGCAACGTGCGGCTTCCAGGCCAGCTCAGCAAGCACCTGCGTGGTGACATGCAGATCTTCGTGAAGACCCTACCACCATGCCATCCCAGCAGCCTGCCAGCCTACATGGCGCTGCATGCATCGTTGGCCTGGACGCGTGTCGGAGCAAGGCGGGGCGGCGATGGACGGGACGGGCCTCGTTGCCGTCCCCAATAAAGCAACGAGACACCTAAGGGGGCGCATTTAATTATTCTTGTCCCGTAATGACAGGCGATAAGCGTGCGCATTGTACGCCTTTCCACCTCCTGTGTGCCATTGTGGTGACCCCTTTTGTTTATAAAAGGAGGCCCGAGGCGTCCAGGAGAAGGATTCGGATCTTTTGGGCTATACATGCACCGTAGCTAGATCAAAAACTCAAGAACACTCAAATACATACACCAAAGCAGGACTAGGGTATTACACATCTTCGCGGCCCGAACCTGGGTAAACGATCCTTGTGCTGACCGCCAGACCCGCTCTTTGCACAACCCCGCACCCGCCAACCATAGAAGGGATCCCAGTGATCCCATAGGTGTCGTTCCCACCGACATCTTTGGCGCGCCAGTTAGGGGGCGTAGTTGTGAAAATCCGGTCTGGTTGAAGCAGCGATTTCGTCATGGTCGTCACTCCAAGGAAGAAGACGACCAAACGGGCGTCGTCGTCTACGGATGCGGTGGACACCCGCGCAACGACAGAAAAGCTAAGTCATGCAAAACTTTGGGAAATTCCTTTTTATATATAAGGTTATCGTCTTCGACGATCTTGCCCTGTGTATGGAAAACCTGCACGCAATGGGGCCCTGCCACTATTGGCAACGCCCTCGTTCTGTTTTGAGTCCGCTCAACAGTTCGAGCGGCTGCGTCGAGAACGGCAGGGTGACCCTCTGCTATTGGTAACGGTTTCGTTCTGTCTCGAGTCCGCTCGACAGCTCGAGCGGCCGCATTAAGAGAAGAGAGGTGGTTTGCCTGGCAGCAAGCACACCCGGCAGGCTATTGGGGATCCATCCTCAAGGCGCCGCGGCCTGGGTTTACGCACCGGCAAGCCTACCCGACTAACGTAGGGTGGACATACAAAGGGAGATCAAACGGGAAAATAACATGCATCATTTCAAAAGCACTGCAGAGTTATATTACATCAATTGTTGATGCGGTTCTAACTAAAAAAATTGTCTTGGTCGTGAGCCTGCAGCGGCGATAAGAAACGGGGTGCCTAGTCCCAGCGCTGGCCTTCTATCCTCCGAACTCCATCGATGCGGCTGATGACGGGCTTGATATGCTCCTCGAGCTTCGCAAGGTCCACGTCCTCCGGCAAGCTCTCCAGCGCAGCGTCGAAGTCGAGGTCGGGGTTCCAGTACGCCACCTTGGTGAGGACCTTGGTCATGGCACCCCGGCAAAGCCTTCGGGCCTCATCGGCCAGAGAGGCCGCCCTGTTGGAGCGGAACTGCTCCAGGGCCCCGAGAACACCCTCGAAGAACAGGGTCAGCTTGGCATTGGGACTCACGCTCGGCTCCGGGACGTACCTCACGTTTGGCATCCCCATGGTAGCCAGCTGCGTGGTGATCCTGCCGGCGAGGCGGCTGATCCAGAGGTTCTCGCCCTTCACAAAATCCTCATGGTTGGCGGTTTCGTTCTTCCGCAGCTGCCTCTCCTTCTCCAGATTCTTGGTCAGGGTCTCCTCCCGGGCCCTGACCTCCGACAGCGTCCCCTCAAGACCCTCCAGCTTCAGCTTCAGGTCTTTGACGGAGTCATTGGCCTTGGAGAGCCGCTCAGCCTTGCCGAGGACTGCGCCCTGCGCCTCCACCAAAGCACCGTTGAGCATGTCCTTCTCCTTTGCCAACTTCAGGGCCTGATCCTTCAGCCCGTCCTGCTCCACCTCCAGCTCCTTCACCTTGCCCGCATGGATCGAGGCTTGGGCATCGAGCGCCTCCCTGTGCCTCTGCTCCAGCTCCTGGGTCCGCTGCACGACAAGCTTCTCGACCTCCTCGTCCTTGCCACGAAGTGTCGCAGCGAGCTTCTCCTCGCGAGCGGCAAGGTCCTCCTCCTGGGAGTTCAGCACGGGCTGGTGCTGGTGCTGAGCGGCCTCGTCCTGGGCGCTTGCTGCTTCGCCGCCTCCTGGGCCTTCTCGATGTCGGCCTGCTTCATGACAAGCTCCAGCTTGCGCTCAGCCAGCACATCCTGGGCGGCCTTCAGTTCCTCGTGGTCCCGGCGGAACCAAGCCTGCGCCTCGGCGACTCGCTCCTCGAGGTCCGCCTCCGCCTTGTCCACCACCGCCATCCTGGACTTGACCTTGTCCAGACGGGCACGGTGAAGCGCCTGGAGCTTCTGGAAATTGGCTCTCATGGCCTGGAGGAGCCGCTCTTCCTGGGAACCACCACCACCGGCGCTCGGTTCATCGACAACCTTGAGCCCGGCGGTGGTGAGCACCTCGTCATCAAAAACCTACCCCTCGGTGGGTGCCCCAGTGCTCCCCATCCCTGGGAGGTGGACGAACAGGTCGTCGCTCACCTTCAGGTACCGGCCCGAGCCAGAGGCAGCGGAGGAGGAAGGTTGGTCGTTGACCGCCCCCTCCTCGGCAGCGGCCTTTCCGGCCTCCCCGGCAGGCCCCTTGCCGGCCTCCTCGGCAGCGGCCTTGCCGGTCTCCCCGGCCGGCTCCTTGGAGGCGTCCTCAGCAGCAGCCTTGGCGGCGATCTTGGCGGCCTCGGCCTCGGCGTCCCTGGTGACCTCCTCGATGACAGTATCGATGTTCTCCTGGTCTGCCGAGGGAGCACCTGGATGCCAAGAGAAGGATGAGGCAAAGCCAAGACTAAAGCTCGAAAGAAGAATGAAGAGGGACAGAAGGCAAATAACTCACCCGTGTCAGGCTGGGAAGGAGTGGCCCCCTCCCCACCAACATTCAGTGCTGGGACGGAGCCGCCGGCGCCCGGGTTCGCCTCCTCCTCCTCCGTGCGCATAGGCTCGGTGCTTGGTGCCCGTGCCGGGGACGCCCCTCGGGTTGGCGTGGTTGATGGGGGCGGCGTGTTGGGGGTAGCCCTCAGTGGCTCCCCTGCTTCCGTCCTCCTCTTGCAACCACGGCAAGGTCAGCGCCAAGAGATCGTACCCCAATGCACATCAATAGGAAGCGAGTGGTGAACGCACGCTGGGGCTGCGCCGGGGGCTGCTGTCCGGGCTGCTCTCCACCACCAGCGGCGTGCTCGAGGTGCCCGCCGGGGGCTGGCTGCCCGTCGAGGCCCTGGCCCTCTTCGCCACCCTCTGGGCCAGCGTCTCGACATCCCTGCAAAGATGAAAACAAGTCAAAACAAGCGGCACGGTTTGAGGGGACGGAAGGGACAAAAGTCAAGATACTTACTCATCCTCCACCTCCCCTTCCGCTGCTTTCCTCTTCCTCCTTGGGCTAAGGGACCCAAAGTCAAAGACGACCTCCGTGTCGTCATCTGCGGGAGGAGGGGGAGGAGATGGAGTCCGGCGATGCTTGGACGAAGAAGAGGCAGTCGCCTTCTTCTTCGCCGCCGGGACCTGCACCGCCTTCCTCGCTGCCGTGGCCCTCGTCTGGCGCGCGGATTGCTCCTGGACTTGTTGCCGTTGCACGGTCTTGTTGGGCCGGACCGGCTCGCCGGAGCTGGCCCGGCACAGGACGCGTCTTTTCCCCACGGCCGGAGGATCGACGAGCTCGGCCTCTTCCTCGGTCGACTCCTCGTCCACATCCTCAACCAGGGGGCCTCGGTGTTGGCCCCGCTAGCCTCCCCGACAGCCTTCGCCCACTGGGAGAGCTCCTTCTCCTCTGCGGCCGAGTCGGCCTCGTCCTCCTCATGGACAGCGTTACCGGCCTCCCGGGCGAGCGCCGCCTCCGCCGCCCTGGCGGCGATGTAATTCAGCTCCTCTTTGGTGGTGTCCTGAACGAGCAGCGGCTCTTGACGGACATACTTTTCCGACAGACTGTCGAAGAACTCCTGCACCCGCTCCGCCTCTGGCTCGGCCCAACTTGGTTCCAGGACATGCGTGTTGAAGTCCGGCATCATGGCGATGATGTCGGTTTGGCGAGAATTGTTGCTCAGCGGAACCACCCCCGCTGGCAACCCGAACAGAGGCCCCTTGGCGGTCTTGCCGGCCTTTGCAGCCCTGCCGCTCCTCTCCGCCCTGCCGTCGCTATTCACGTCAAGCTGAAAAAGCCTCTGGCAGAAATGGGTGTGCCCCATCACCATGAAATTATGCTTCAGGCCGGGGCGAAGCCTCATGATGTCAGCCGCATTCGTGAAGAGCTAGGCCGGCCTCCCCTTGTTGTGCAGAGGAGCGATTCAGCGTCGGATGAAATCCACCCCAATCATCTCAAGGGTGGGCCCGGCCTCGGCAAGGCGGAGGATCCTGGTGGTGGCAATCGTGAGCTTCCCGTCGTTGGCATCAACGCCGCTCCAATCCTTATGGCGGACCGGCGGACTCTGGCGAACTTGGCAGAACTCCTGGGGATCTTTCTCCTCGATCCATAACCACCGGCTCCGCCACTCCTCCCACCTCTCCTTCTGGGCGCCCTCCAGATACGTCCCTTTTTCCTGGGTCCGTGGGATCCAGGTCACGCAGCCAGAGATGGCTCGCCCCGCCTGAATGCGGGGATAGAAGTAGTGGCGGAAGAGCGCCGTGCTAGGGAGCACGCCGACGAAGCCCTCGCAGAGATGAGCAAAGAAAGCCATGCACGCCACCGTGTTTGGCGTGAAATCAAGGAGATGGAAGCCATAGGTGTGCATGACATCGTTGAAGAAATCGGAAAAAGGGGGGCAGAGCCCACAGGAGAAGTAGTCAACGAAGAAGGGGTACCGATTCGGGCCAGGCTTGGCGAAATCAGCAGGGATGATGTGCGTGGCCGGGTGGCCCGACGTCTTCCTCCCCCACAAGGGCCTGAAGTAATCCCGGAGGTGGACTGCATCAACCGTCGGAGGGAAGTAGGCAAGCTGCGTCCGGAGCACCGCCAGCTCGCTCTCCGGCATCCCCCTCTCTCCGACGTCCTCCGCCACTCCCTTGCCTCTGCTGGACTTAGGCGCCATGACGACCAGGGAAGAGGTGAGGTTGAGGGCGATGAAGGCGCGGCGACGGCGAGCAGAAGCAAGAGCTTGAGAAGGAAGGGGCGGAGGGTCCGAGATTGGAGAAGGCGCAGAGGGTAAATGGGCGTCGCGCATGCGGTTTCTCCTTTTTTATGGGGAAGGCGCGGGCCATCTCGCCACCATTTACCACAATGTGACGCATGAGGGCAGGAACCGCCCCACGCACGACCCCCACGTCACGCACGGCCCTCCACGTCGCGCATTCAACGCGGGTCGTGGGGAAGCGCAGCGAGCGAAGGAATTACTGCGGTAAAAATCCGCCCCGCCTGCCCGCGCACCGTTCTGGGGCTGGCCCAACAACGCGTTGCGCTTACGTGTGGCCCAGGCCCGGGGGCTCTTGTCGGTGTACAAAAGTAGGGGCTCCCCTTTTTTACCCCTCTACTTGTGCACGGGCAATCAGAGCCACACCTGCGGCCACACTTAGCAGGGCAAGGGGAAGGAGCAGAAGCGCAAGAACACCAGAAAGCGCTCCGGCCAAAGGCACGAGACGGGCAAAGCAACGCCAAGACCAAGAAACACAAAAGAGCGAGAGGGCGAGGTGGACCCCCCGGCAAAACCCTTGCCGGGGCGGCCTCTGCAGCCCCGGCAAAGAGCCTTGCCGGGGCAACTTGCCCGACGCCAGCGGGGCGCGCCACCCTTGAGCCCAAGGGTTCCAACACCACCAATAACCACACTGGAACCCAAGGCTCGGGAGGCACCTCCATGGTGGCATGTAGATCTTTGTGAAGATCATAAGCACTCAAGATCAGATGAGGACCAGAAGACGACGATCCTCGGCAAGATCCTTGCCAAGGAAATCCACAAGACCCCCGACAAGATCCTTGCCGGGGACGACTGCGATGCCGCGGCAAGACCCTTGCCGGGGCCCCGGCAAGACCCTTGTCGGGGGCACCTGCGAGGCCACAACCAGGCCCGCGTCTGCCAAGACTCCACCGCCGTTCCCTATACAGCTGCCAGCCCAACCAGCTGGGCAGGCACCTGCGTGGCAACGTGCGGCTTCCAGGCTAGCTCAGCAAGCACCTACGTGGTGGCATGCACATCTTCATGAAGACCCTACCACCACGCCATCCCAGCAGCCTGCCAACCTACATGGCGCTGCATGCATCGTTGGCCTGGATGCGTGTTGGAGCAAGGTGGGGCGGCGACGGATGGGACGGGCCTTGTTGCCATCCCCAATAAAGCAACGAGACACCTAAGGGGGCTCATTTAATGCGTCTTGTCCTGTAATGACAGGCGATAAGCATGCGCACTGTACGCCTTTCCACCTCCTGTGTGCTGCTGTGGCGACCCCTTTTGTCTATAAAAGGAGGTCCGAGGCGTCCAGGAGAAGGATTCGGATCTTTTGGGATACACACGCACCGTAGCTAGCTCAAGAACTCAAGAACACTCAAATACATACACCAAAGCAGGACTAGGGTATTACGCATCTTCGCGGCCCGAACCTGGGTAAACGATCCTTGTGCTGACCGCCAGACCCGCTCTTTGCACAACCCCACGCCCGCCAACCGTAGAAGGGATCCCAGTGATCCCATAGGTGTCGTTCCCACCGACAACGTTGCAATCGACAAGTTCACAAAGTGGCCGGAAGTAGAACCGGTGAGAAAGGTGAAAGCACAATCAGCCGTCAAGTTCTTCAAGGGACTAGTCTGCCCTTTTGGTGTGCCGAATAGAGTCATCACCGACAACGGCACGCAGTTCATGAGGCGCACCTTCATGTAGTATATCCAAGACCTCAGCGGCAGGGTTTCCTTTGGTTCTGTTGCCCATCCCAGAAGTAATGTCCAGGTTGAGAGGGCCTTATCGGGTAATACGAGTCACCAGGCCTGGCGCAGTCCGCCTGGAGACCGAAGATGGCATTCGGGTGAGCAATTCCTGGAATATTGAACATCTTCGCAAGTTTTACCCCTAAGGCGCGGTTGCCGGGAGCCCCGGCACCCCCCCCCCTTGTACTAGCCTTGCCGGTAAGGCATGTAACCCTATGTACAAAGCCAGGCGCAGACCCTATGCGCAGTAAAAAAAACTTTGTATGTACAGTTTCCCGTTGATTTCCATGTTTATGTGTATATGTATATACATTCTTGTCCAGGATATCGTATTGCTTTTTTATTCCAACAAATGTTAATGGACCGCCAAGGTTCCATGCTCCTGCCCTCTCTTCTTTCCAGCCGCGGCATGGACGCTCGATCCCGCCTAGGACCCAGCTCCGGCAAGCAGTTGAGAAGACTGCCCGGCACGGCGATCCCCGGAAACCAAACAGATAAAGTTTACCTCTTGCCCTTTCATGTTCGTAACCTGTGACTTGTGCATTAGAAAACCTTGCCACTCTCTTTTAAAGTCGGGTGCTCCCATCCCTAGCCCGAACGCTGCTTCGGTCGGAATGGTCGTAGTAGCCCTTGCTAAAAGGAGATTGACGAGGGGCTGGACCCTTTGTCTGTAACCCGGCAGATGTGATTCTCCGGCAAGCACAGAGGGCACCGGCAGGACAAATTGCCGGGAGGACTCGTTTATTTCCATTAAGGAGGCATTTCGCCTTGGCATGGACGTATACATGCATGGGTTCCCGGCAAGGCTGGTCTTTTTCATTGACATGCTGATACAAGTACGAATGTTACGGGACACAGGCATGGGCTCGAGAGATTATATTATTTAGAAATTAAGATTTGGCAAGTGCCTACAAGCTAAAAGAAAGATAAGTGCCTCGGCATCTCCGTTCTTGCCCCTTTCCTCCCAGGTGCGGCAGGTGAAGGCAAAGAAGGGGCGACGGGGAACGCGCCGATGGAGAGCATGGCGGGGATAACCCTCGGCAAGGCGCGTCGCCGAGGGAGGAGGGCGATGCAGATGATGGTGCTGCCGCCGATGGTCAGCCGGAGTCGGAATCGGCGTCCTCCCGCCCGCTACCCTCGTCATCATTGTCGTTGTCCTCCTCGTCACTGTCGCCCGAGGAGGAAGTTTCATTGTCGGTGGAGCTCTACGCGCAGCACCCTAAGCGGGTTCCCAAGTGCCCTAAGACCTTGACGGAGAGCAGGCCATTCTCCATTAATTTGAACTGGAGAACGTGCCCCTCCGACAGGCTATGGGCACGGGCAAAGGTCTTCCACCCACGGCGTAGATACATGACGTGAGGGGCGGGGAAGTCGACGTCGACCCGCATGCTGCCGTTCCCGCAACCCTTCATGTGCAGCCTCAAGGCCTGTGGCGGGTCGAGCTCCATTTCCCGAGCGAACGGGGTGGGGAGGCAGAGGTGACCGCACACTGGCTTGTACAGCCTGATGAAGAACTCGCGGCGCTGGTCTCCGACGTGGCCCTCCATTAGGGGGAGCCGCTGGCGGGAGCGCGGCCGGTGCGCTGCCCTGTCCTCCTCTCCCCCGAGCACCACGGTGGCCTCGGCTTCGCCCTCCCTCTTCCTCTCACAGCAGGCTCCGCCGCCATGAGCTCCGGAGGAGGTGGGACACACTGTCGAGAAGAAGCCCTCGTCGCCGCCATTGGAGCGCCGGCGCGCCCTCTCACCATGGCGAGTGGCAGAAAGGGGCCAAGCAGGAAGCATATGAATGCAGGAGGATGCCGTCCCTCTTCCCTTTTTATAGAGGGGAAGGGCCGGGGCTCGCCCCCCCCCCCCAACCTAAGGGCGGCCGCCCCACTCGACCAATCCGGCCGCCAGAGGCGCAGGGAATCAGGACCGACCCGCTGCTCCAATCAGCAACGCCCAACTTCCTGCCTCAGCGTTAAGGTCCATGCCCTCCGAATCCGCCACCTACCCTCCCTGAGGCATGGGGGGACACGTGGCAGGTGGGCTGGAATTAAGAAGACAAGTGGGACGACCGTTTTCCACCCCGTGACCATGGGGCGCAGGCGCCATGAAGGCCACGACCCGAGTCCACTTTGTAAATGAGCCGCGCCCCTGCGGCTTCCTCTTTTTTATGGGAAGACGCGGGCCGCCTCTTTACTATTCACTGCAGGATGATGCAAGCGTGCTGTGACCGTTCCACGCACGACCCCCACGTCACGCGCTCAATGCGGGTCATGGGGAAGCGCAACTGGCGATTGAGGAGGATAAAACTCTGCCACGCGTACCCGCGCACCGTTCTGGGCCTGGCCCAACAACGCTTCGTGCTTATGTGTGGCCCAGGCCCGGGGCTCCTGTCGGTGTACAAAAGTAGGGGCCTTTCTGTACCCCTTTTACATGTGCACGGGCGGTCATAGCCACACCTGCGGCCATGCTTGGCGAGGCAGAAGAAGCAAAGGTATGAGACTGCCAAGGCAGCACTCAAGCCAGAGGCATGAAGAGTGAAGGGGCAAGATGGGCTTCCCCTGACAACACCCTTGCCGGGGCGGCCTACATAGCCCCGGCAAGAGCCTTGCCAGGGTGACTTGCCCCACACCAGTGAGGCTGCCACCCTTGAGCCTGAGAGCTCTGACGCCATCGACAACGTCGAGACCAAGACTCAGGGGCGCCCGCGTGGCGGCATGCAGATCTTTGTGAGGACCAAAGGCCTGCGAGTCTAGATAAGAACTAAAAGACGAAGACCCCCGGCAAGATCCTTACCGGGGACGACCGAAGACCCAACAAGACCCTTGCCGGGGACGCTCGCGAGACCCCTGCAAGACCCTTGCCGGGGGCATCTGCGGGGCCACGGCTAGGCCCGCACCCGCCAACCTTTCCATGCCCCGCGGCCGTTCCGACGCGGCAACCAGACGGCCAACTAGGCAAGCGCCTACGTGGCAGCATGCAGATCTTCGTGAAGACCCTGTCACCGCACCAGCGCAGTAGCCAGCCAGCCAGCATGGCGCTGCATGCCTCATCAGCTTGGACGCGCATCCAAGCAAGGCGAGGCGGCGACGGACAGGACGAGCTTTGTTGCCGCCCCCGATAAAGCAAGAGAGCACGTAGGCGGCGCATTAAATGTGTTTGTCCTACGGTGTGAGGGGATAAACTTCTACACTGTAGATACTTTCCACCTCCTGTGTGACACTTTGGCGACCATTTGACATATAAAAGGAGGCCCGAGGCGTACTGTGGAAGGATTCGGACTTTTTGGACTGGGCACGCATAGTAGCTAGTCCAAGAAAAGAACACCAAATAAACACAGACAAGCAGGACTAGGGTTTTACGCATCGTTTGCGGCCCGAACCTGGGTAAAAATCCCCTCGCGCTGATCGGTAGACCTACTCTTTGCGCAGCTCCACGCCCCGCCAACTGTAGAAGGGATTCCCATAGGTGTCGTTTTCCCCGATACTCATAGTCAGAGGAATATGTATAAGTCATGAAGAAAGCAATAGCAATAAAACTAAACGATCATTATGTTAAGCTAATGGATGGGTCTTGTCCATCATATCATTCTCTAATGATGTGATCCCGTTCATCAAATGACAACACATGTCTATGGTTAGGAAACTTAACCATCTTTGATCAACGAGCTAGTCAAGTAGAGGCATACTAGGGACACTCTGTTTTATCTATGTATTCACACATGTACTAAGTTTCCGGTTAATACGATTCTAGCATGAATAATAAACATTTATCATGGTATAAGGAAATAGAAATAACAACTTTATTATTGCCTCTAGGGCATATTTCCTTCAGATGTGATAATGAGCCTCTTGCTCCATGTGCTTAAATATCTATCTCCAAAACTCCTCAAATTCCTTCAAAGATTCAACTATATCTACCTAGTTTCATCCACCTCGGAGCTGCTGAAGCTCTTCTAGTCGAACCCATCGAGTCATTCCAGATATAGCCATTGTACAAACGTTAGTCTCGTCAGAGACTCCAGATATTCCATTTGGAACCACTAAATCACTTGGTAAACCTTCTGTAACCATGTCGAAAATTCCGAGCAAAACCAATCGGAACTTCTGAAGTGATAATAGAGAGTGTGCCACTACGAAGTGTTCATCTCGGATCGACTGATTGATTTCAATTAAACCGACCAATGCTTTTGAAAGTTGCTACCTTTGTTCACATCAAATCCACCGAGAAAACCAGTCAGAGCCTCCGAGATGTGCAATAAAGTTGGTAATGGTTAGATTAATGGTCTAGCCTATATATACCCCCACCTATCTCACCCGTATCTTTTGAAGCAAACTCCACTCCCATCATATTTTCTGAGGCAGAACTCATCCTCCTTGTGCTAATTTCAAAGGGCTTTCCACTTGAACCATCCAATCAAATCCTTTGTGATCTAGGCCCTCTTACTTTCCACTCCTACTTCTCCAAATCCAAAGCCAAATCTTGAGTGAGTTTGAGTTCTTAGGAGATTATATTTTGGAGCACAAGAGTAAGGAGTTCATTATCAAGCAACCTCTATCTTGTTGCTTTTGGAGGGTGTGCGCCTCCTAGCTCGGCTGATGCTTGTATGTCTTGACAGTTTGTGAAGAACCCAAGAAGTTTGTAAGGGCTTGGAGACCACCTACTTAATGAAGATCTACCTTAGCGAGGCTAGTCCTTCATGTGCGTATTCCATGGTGTTATATGTGTGGTTGCTCCTTCGTGGGTGATTCCTTCGTGCGCGTATTCCATGGTCAAATATGTGTGGTTGCTCCTTCGTGGGTGAGTCCTTTGTGGACCTTACTCCTTCATGGAATTTTACAACCGAGATCTTTGCAATTTTAGATCCTTCATGGATCGAAGTCTCCATCAACTTGGATGTAAGATATAATAGCGCCAACTATCCAAACAACGTGAAAAATCTTTACCGAACCAATTGTATTT
Source organism: Aegilops tauschii subsp. strangulata (assembly GCF_002575655.3). NCBI lineage: Eukaryota > Viridiplantae > Streptophyta > Magnoliopsida > Poales > Poaceae > Aegilops > Aegilops tauschii. Next base: position 118,203,721 of record NC_053039.3, on the reverse strand, counting down.
GTGATTCTACCAACTCTACCTTCTTTACTTTGCACTTGCATGTCTTTACTTTCAACAGCCTATACTCAAGAATTGCATGTGTAGGGTGCTCATTAGTACTGAAGGAAATATGCCCTAGAGGCGATAATAAAGTTGTTATTTTATATTTCCTTATTCATGATAAATGTTTACTATTCATGCTAGAATTGTATTGATCAGAAACCTAAATACATGTGTGAATACACAGACAAACATTGTGTCCCTAATGAGCCTCCACTTGACTAGCTCGCTGATCAAAGATGGTTAAGGTTTCCTAACCATGGACAAGAGTTGTCATTTGATAACGGGATCACATCATTAGGAGAATGATGTGATAGACAAGACCCATCCGTTAGCTTAGCATATTGATCGTTCAGTTTTATTGCTATTGCTTTCTTCATGTCAAATACATATCCCTTCGACTATGAGATTATGCAACTCCCGGATACCGGAGGAATGCCTTGTGTGCTATCAAATGTCACAACATAACTGGGAGATTATAAAGATACTCTACAGGTATCTCCGAAGGTGTTTGTTGAGTTGGCATAGATCGAGATTAGGATTTGTCACTCCGAGTATCGGAGAGGTATCTCTGGGCCCTCTCGGTAATACACATCATAAGAAGCCTTACAAGCAAAGTGACTAATGAGTTAGTTGCAGGATGATGTTTGATGTCTACTACGCAACTTTATTCTTGTATACACGTGTTGGGCCTCCAAGTGTAGAGTTTTCTAGGACAGTAGCAATTTTCCCTCAAGTGGATGACCTGAGGTTTATCAATCCGTGAGACGTGTAGGATGAAGATGGTCTCTCTCAAACGACCCTGCAACCAAATACAAGAAATCTCTTGTGTCCCCAACACACCCAATAGAATGGCAAATTGTATAGGTGCACTAGTTCGGCGAAGAGATGGTGATAAAAGTGTAATATGGATGGTAGGAATATACTTTTATAATATGAATAAATAAAAACAGCAAGGTAGCAAATAGTAAACGGCCACAAAAACAGTGTTGCAATGCTGGAAAATGAGGCCTAGGGTCCGTACTTTCACTAGTGCAACCTGTCAACAATGCTAACATAGTTGGATCATATGATTATCCCTCAAAGTTCAGTAGAGAATCACTCCCGAGTTCCTATAAGCGGAGAACAAAAGATAGAAATTGTTTGTAGGGTACGAAACTACCTCAAAGCTATTCTTTCCGCTCGATCTATCCTAGAGTTCGTACTAAAATAACGCAAGCTATTCTTTCCGACCGATCTAATCAAGAGTTCGTACTAAAATAACAACAAAGCAAATTCATATTCATAATACTCAATCCACACAAAGAACTACAAGGATACCCCAAAGTTTCTATTTGAGAAAAGATAATAAAAATGTGCATCAACCCCTATGCATAGATTACCCCAATATCACCATGGGAATCCGCAAGTTGAGTGCCATAACGTATATCAAGTGAACCAATATGATGCCCCATTGTCACCTCAAGTATTCGTACCGCAAGACATACATCATGTGTTCTCAAATCTGAATATTCAATCCGACATGACAAAACTTCAAAGGGTAAAGATTCAACTCATCACCACAAGAGTATAGAGGGGAGAAACATCATATGATCCATCTATATTAACAAAGCCCATTATATAGATCACAAGAGAGAGAGAGAGAGAGAGAGAGAGAGAGAGAGAGAGATTAAACACATAGCTAGGTACAAACCCTCAGCCCCGAGGGTGGACTACTCCCTCCTCATCGTGGTGGCCGCCGGGATGATGAAGATGGCCACCGGAGATGATTCCCCCCTCCAGCAGGGTGCCGGAACAGGCTCCCGATAGGTTTTCGGTGGCTACAGAGCCTTGCGGCAGCGGAACTTCTGATCTAGGTTAACCCCAAAGGGTTTCGGAATATTTGGGAATTTATAGTGCAAAGAGGGGGTGCGGGAGGCCACCGAGGTGGGCACAACCCACCTGGGCGCGCCCTGGTGGGTTGTGCCCCCCTTGGGGCACCCCCAGGTGCAGCTCTGGCCCATTGGGTTCCTTCTGGTCCAAAAAAAATCTCCAAAAAGTTTCGTGGTGTTTGGAGTCCGTTTAATATTGATTTCCTGCGATGTAGAAAACAAGCAAAAAACAGCAATTGGCACTGGGTCAATAGGTTAGTCCCAAAAAATGATATAAAGTTGCTATAAAATGATTGTAAAACACCCAAGAATGATAAAATAATAGCATGAATACTTTATAAATTATAGATACATTGGAGACGTATCAGCATCCCCAAGCTTAATTCCTACTCGTCCTCGAGTAGGTAAATGATAAAAGAAATAATTTATGAAGTGTGAATGCTAGCAAAGTGCATAAGTTTGATCAGTGATAATTTCAATCACTTTTCCTAGCATCATAACAACAATTCTTTCTTATAAAACCTCTCATGTTATAGTAGCAACCAATTCACAAGTTAAGGTTCAAATAATGAACTCTCTTGAAACTCAACAACCTATGTTCTTAGTCACCAAGCAATTGCAATTAAACTTAATCAACGGAGTTTAAGTAAGAGCTCCACATACTCAACCATCTTATAGTCTTCTATGATTGCTAACACTCACCACATACATATGACCAAAACGTTTCAACCAAACACATAGAAAGATAGGGGCTTATTGTTTTGCCTCCCAATGTATTCACCTCGAGGGTGATGTCAACAATAATAACTCATGCTACCCATATTGAACTGAACATATGTGCCTAGATCTTTCCTCAGCACATGATGCTTGCCAAAGGAGAAAAATAAAAAGGAATAGAGAGAAAAACTTTGACTCTTTGCATAAAAAGTAAATACTGAAAACTAAAAGATAGGCCCTTCGCAGAGGGAAGCAGAGGTTGCCATGCGCTTATTTGTTTGTATGCTCAACCCCTTAGTGCAAAAGAACGTCACGTTATATTGCCCCTTATGATAGCAACCTTTATTATGAAGTCTATCGCTTTTATTCTTTGCCATCACAAGTTCGTACAACGCTCAATTTTCTCTTACACTAAATGATCTAACACTTTTAGAAGCAATTTTTATTGCCTTTTTGCACCGATGACAACTTACTTGAAGGATCTTGCTCAATCCATAGGTAGGTATGGTGGACACTTGAAAATAAGATTTGGGTTTAAGGGTTTTTTGATGCACAAGTAGTATCTCTACTTAGTGCGGAATTTTTGGCTAGCAAAGATAGGGGGCAAGCACCACATGTTGAAGGATCTATGACAATATAACTTCTATGTGAATATGAACAAACATAAATCATTACGTTGTCTTCCTTGTCCAACGTCAACAATTCTGGCATATAATATTTTGATGGGGGCTCACAATCACAAAAGATTTCCAAGATAGTCTATTTGCATGTGAAAGTTCTCTTCCTTATACTAATTATTCATGAATTGCTTGTATGACCAATATTGTGATTGTCAAGCCTCAAAAGATTCACTTTCTAAACCCAATGTGAAGCTACCACTAGGCATGATATGATCTCAACTTCATGACATTCAATTTATTCAGCAATTTACTCATAGGATATAAGTGAAGCACAAGAGTAATTCCATAGAAAAGAGCTTTGTTGACGCGAAGTGAGTGCCGCTTACTTAGCCCTCCTGGCAACTATTTGTGGACTCTATTTTATTTAAAACTTTCAGATCTAAGTATTTTATTAAAAAAGCAAGCAAAAATAAAATGACATTTCAAGGATAGCACCACTCATGTGAAGAAGCAAAAACATAGGCTCAACCAATACTAACCGATAATTGCTGATGAAGAAAGGTGGGATGCCTACCGGGGCATCCCCAAGCTTAGATGCTTGAGACTTCTTCAAAAATTATTTTGGGATGCCTTGGGAATCCCCAAGCTTTAGCTTTTATGTCTCCTTAATTCTTCTCATATCACGGTTTTCCTAAATGTCAAAAGCTTCATCCACACAAAACTCAACAAGAACTCGTGAGATAAGTTAGTATAAACCAATGCAAAAACCTTATCATTCTCTACTGTACAAAATCACTAAAATTATTATTCAACATTTCATACTAAATGCCTCTGCATATTTAATACTCCTATCCTCAAATAGAATCATTAAACAAGCAAACATATGCAAACAGTGCAAACATAACAGCAATCTGCCAAAAACAGTATAGTCTGTAAAGAATGCAAGAGTATCAATATTTATTCAAATCCAAAAATTATGAAACAATTACCACACTGTAGATAATTTATCATAGCTCATTATGCAAAAAGTTTCAACATTTTATCAAAATCTTACTTTTCTAGGGAATTTTTGCAACAGCGGTGAACTTTCTGTATTCAAACAGCAACATGTAGACTTGTAGAATAAGCATAGTAAAGGCTATCCTTGACATTTTTATTTAAATAAAGGATGCAAAACATTATTCTAAATAACAGCAAGCAAATCATAACAAAATAAATTGACGCTCCGAGAAAAACACATATCATGTGACGAATGAAAACATAGCTCTAAGTAAGGTTACCGATATTGTTGGAGACGAAAGAGTGGATGCCTTTCGGGGCATTCCCAAGCTTAGTTGCTTGGATCTTCCTTGGATATTACCTTGGGGGTGCCTTGGGTATCCCCAAGATTAGGGTATTGTCACTCCTTATTCTCCTCATATCGACATCTCACCCAAAACTTGAAAACTTCAATCACACAAGACTTAACGGAACTTTGTGAGATAAGTTAGTATGATAAAGAGCAAATCATTCCACTTTTGGTACTGTCAAAGACAAGATTCATAATTGTTCTCACACAATGCCTACTGTAGCATATAATTTCTACAATTTATATTGACCAATATAAGCCATAGAAACTAGAAGACAAGCAAACTATGCATTGAATACAGAATCTATCAAAAACAGAACAGTCTGTAATGATCTGTACTCAAACCATACTTCTGCTACTCCAAAAATTCTGAAAATTTAGGACCACGTGAGCACTTTGTATATTAATCTTCTGCAAGAAGAATCAACTCAAAATTCCCCTTCTATTAAAAATGAGAATTATTTTCGTGAGCGTAAAAGTTTCTGTTTTTCAGCTAGATCAAAGCAACTATCACCCAACATGATCCTAAAGGCTTTTTTGGCACTTTATTAAAAAAACAATAAAACATGGTTACTACAGTAGCTTAATCATGTGAACACACAAAAACAGTAGGTGAATGTGTTGGGTTGTCTCCCAACAAGCGCTTTTCTTTAATGCCTTTTAGCTAGGCATGATGATTTCAATAATGCTCGCATAAAAGCAAAGAATTGAAACATGAAAAAGAGCATCATGAAGCATATCACCAGCCCATTTAAGCCTAACCCACTTCCTATGCATCGGGACTTTGTGAGCAAACAACTTATGGGAACAAGAATCAACTAGCATAGGAAGGCAAAGCAAGCATAACTTCAAAACTTTCAACACATAGAGAGGAAACTTAATATTATTGAGATATGTAGAAGCACATGTTCCACTCTCATAATAATTTTCAGTAGCATAATGAATGAATTCAACCATATAACTATCACATAAAGCATCATTTTCATGATCCCCAAGCATAGAAATTTTATTACTCTCCACATAAGCAAATTTATTCTCATGAATAGTAGTGGGAGCAAACTCACCAAAATAACTATCATGGGATTGAAAATTAAAATCGTGATGACAAGTTTCATGGTTATCATTATTCTTTATAGCATACATGTCATCACCATAATCATCATAGATAGCAACTTTGTTATCATAGTCAATTGAAGCCTCATCCAAAATGGTGGATTGATCATTAAATAAGGTCATGACCACTCTGAATCCACTTTCATCATTATAATAATCATAAATAGGAGGCATGCACTCATTATAACAAACTAGGAAATATGCCCATGCATTGCAACGGGAAAAGCAAATCCTTGCATGCTACAAGTGACCCATTCATATTGTCACTCTCTCTGCTATCGCCGCCGATGGTTCTCAAGGCGCCGGTCTTGGTCATAATACTTTTAACACATCACCTTTGGCAAGCCCCTCCCTCCACCAACTTAGTGCATGCACCATCCCACACTCTTGCCCTCTAGTCCAAGACCCATTTGTGTAGCCGCTCTTTCGAGGCAGGAACGATCTCTCGCTACACATGGTCATAATTACTTGTAATGATGGCGGACATCACCATCATCTCATCTCATCTGCATCTGGTGCATGTGTCATCCCCTGAAAAAATGATTACTAAAGAGTAATGTGGAACACATTAATATCATGAAGATACCAATTACACTCAGCCTCTGCACCAACAAAATGCCAACATCTAGTTGTCTATATGCAACCCTATGATTGAAATATTCAACCGATTTTGAAATTCAAACAGTTTGACCGCTGGTCATATCAACTAAAAGATCCACACAAAGATCTTCACAGAAAGACAAATCGCTATCAAAACTTAATCTGACAGGGAAAATCTCTGAAAAGAAAAGACCTTAAATAGGACAACACAGGCAGGATTACGAAATAAAATAATAAGCTCCATCAGATAATATACCTGATCATATCACCTGACAATGAACAACCCTCCGTCATGCGCCATTGGTATAATTTAGTAGACCATTACACAAGGATGAAACACTATGTAGGTTAGAGGATAGATTCTTGGGAGGTCAAACTATAGGCGGTCAACATCAATTGATGCATACCTGCATTCGTACATGTGTGATTCCTTGCTAGTATACTTGTACGCATCAGGTGATCCAGCGGAGCTTTTGCTTGCTTGCATCCTGCATAGATGGTGATACACATGAGGCTGCAGCCATGGCGAGCGCCGTTGCGGCCACTCTAGGTCGTCTGCCCCTCTATCTCCTGCTCCCTCTGCTTTATCTCCATAGGCATGGTGCCGGCGACGTCTGCCTTGCCGCAAAAGGCAATGTGCACTCAACATCCGTTAGTGCCGACCACACGGTGGCGAGGTCAGACTTTAGCTAGGCAATATGCCCAAGTGATTTGAGCGTGATGCTCGTTATGTTGTCCTTATTGCCTTGCTCCTCCTCCATCCCCCATCTCCCTTCTTCTTCCTCTCCGTCCTGCACCTTCCCGCCACGGTGCTCTCCCTCTCCTGCTCCTTGCCGTCGACTTCACCATGATCCACTGCCAGTCACCTCGCCCTCGCCTCCAAGCAATGCCTGGTTTTCCTGCTCGTAGATCTCGAGGGCTGAGGATGATGACAAGGGCCTACTTATTTCCTCGACTACGTCCAGGACGTGTGCGCTGCCGCGGCAAAGGACACCTCGGGGAGGGTGACTCCAGGTGAGGCGAGGTAAGACCGACCAGACGGCGGAGGTCAGGCCGCTGGCGATGGGTGGCGGTAAGGCGGGAAAGTAGTCCATCCCGACAGTCGCCGCTGTCGGAGCCCATGATTTGGGAGGCCTTGTTGAGAAGAGTGCCAACAGCGATTGGACTATCACAACACACTCGTCCATGCTGGTAAAATTTCTTGCAATACATGGTATATATGGAAACGAACACCAATCTGGAGGCATCGATCTGATTTGGAGATGGCGTGGGTTTTATTTCCTAAGCATTACTTTCTAGATTTCTTTTATGTGCCCACGTACAGGTAGATATATGTTGTAAAAAAATGGTAGACATAGATTACATGTGTGTAGATCTCTTTTTAGATCTCAGCCATCAATCTTTGAGGTTTACACAAAATTAACGGATATAAAAAGATGACTTATGGAGAACTATGAAAGGCTCCATCCTTTAATATTTATATAACAAATTTGCACATCAAATCTTGGGGGACTAAAAATATCATCTTCATCAAACATAGCATCCCCAAGCTTATGGCTTTTCATATCATTAGCATCATGGATATTCAAAGAATTCATACTAACAACATTCCAATCATGCTCAGCATTCAAATATTTTGTGCCAAACATTTTATTAACTTCTTCTAACAATTGAGCACAACTTTCCGATCCATCATTTTCAAGAAAGATATTATTAAGATGATCAATAATATGATGCAACCTCAATTCCATTTTTTGTAGTTTTTTTATAAACCAAACTAGTGATAAAACAAGAAACTAAAAGATTCAATTGCAAGATCTAAAGATATACCTTCATGCACTCACCTCTCCGGCAACGGCGCCAGAAAAGAGATTGATATCTACTATGCAACTTTATTTTTGTAGACACGTGTTGGGCCTCCAAGCGCAGAGTTTTGTAGGACAGTAGCAATTTTCCCTCAAGTGGATGACCTAAGGTTTATCAAACTGTCAGAGGTGTATGATGAAGATGGTCTCTCTCAAACGACCCTGCAACCAAATACAAGAAATCTCTTGTGTCCCCAACACACCCAATACAATGGCAAATTGTATAGGTGCACTAGTTCGGCGAAGAGATGGTGATAAAAGTGTAATATGGATGGTAGAATTATATTTTTATAATCTGAATAAATAAAAACAGCAAGGTAGCAAATAGTAGACGGGCACAAAACGGTGTTGCAATGCTTGAAAATGAGGCCTAGGGCACGTACTTTCACTAGTGCAACCTCTCAACAATGCTAACATAGTTGGATCATATGATTATCCCTCAAAGTGCAATAAAGAATCACTCCCGAGTTCCTATTAGCGGAGAACAAAAGATAGAAATTGTTTGTACGGTACGAAACCACCTCAAAGCTATTCTTTCCGTTTGATCTATCCTAGAGTTCGTACTAAAATAATGCAAGCTATTCTTTCCGATCGATCTAATCAAGAGTTCGTACTAAAATAACAACAAAGCAAATTCATATTCATAATACTCAATCCACACAAAGAACTACAAGGAGACCCTAAACTTTCTATCAGAGAAAAGATAATAAAAACATGCATCAACCCCTACGCATAGATTACCCCAATATCACCGCGGGAATCCGCAAGTTGAGTGCCATAACGTATATCAAGTGAATCAATATGATGCCCCATTGTCACCTCAAGTATTCATACCGCAAGACATACATCATGTGTTCTCAAATCTGAATATTCAATCCGACATGACAAAACTTCAAAGGGTAAAGATTCAATTCATCACCATAAGAGTATAGAGGGGAGAAACATCATATGATCCATCTATATTAACAAAGCCCATGATATAGATCACGAGAGAGAGAGAGTGAGAGAGATTAAACACATAACTACTGGTACAAACCCTCAGCCCCGAGGGTGACTACTCCCTCCTCATCGTGGTGGCCGCCGGGATGATGAAGATGGCCACCGGAGATGATTCCCCCTCCGGAAGGGTGCCGGAACGGGCTCCCGATTGGTTTTCGGTGGCTACAGAGCCTTGCAGCGGTGGAACTTCTGATCTAGGTTAACCCCGAAGGGTTTCGGAATATTTGGGAATTTATAGTGCAAAGAGGGGGTGCGGGAGGCCACCGAGGTGGGCACAACACACCTGGGTGCGCTAGGGGGCCCTGGCGCGCCCTGGTGGGTTGTGCCCCCCTCGGGGCAGCCCCCAGGTGCAGCTCTGGCCCATTGGGTTCCTTCTGGTCCAAAATGTTTCGTGGTGTTTGGACTCCGTTTGATATTGATTTCTTGCGATGTAAAAAAACAAGCAAAAAATAGCAACTGGCACTGGGCACTAGGTCAATAGGTTAGTCCCAAAAAAATGATATAAAGTTGCTATAAAATGATTGTAAAACACCCAAGAATGATAAAATAACCGCATGAATACTTCATAAATTATAGATACATTAGAGACGTATCAATGTATTACGGAACGAGTAAAGAGACTTGCTGGTAACGAGATTGAACTAGGTATAAAGATACCGACGATCGGATCTCGGGAAAGTAACATACCGATGGACAAATGGAATAACGTATGTTGTCATAACGGTTCGACCAATAAAGATCTTCATAGAATATGTAGGAGCCAATATGAGCATCCAGGTTCCGCTATTGGTTATTGACCGGAGAGGTGTCTCTATCATGTCTACATAGTTCTCGAACCCGTAGGGTCCGCACGCTTAACGTTCGATGACGATATAGTATTATATGAGTTATGTGAATTGGTGGCCGAATATTGTTCGTAGTCCAGGATGAGATCATGGACATGACGAGGAGTCCCGAAATGGTCGAGAGGTAAAGATTCATATAATGGGTGATGGTATTCAGACACCAGAAGTGTTTCGGAGGGTACCGGGTTATCGGGTCACCGGAAAGGAGTTTCGGGCACCCCCGGCAAAGATATGGGCCTTATGGGCCAGAAGAGGGAACACACCAGCCCACAAGGGGCTGGTGTGCCCCCTATAGAGGCCAACCTATGAGGAGGAGAAGGAAGAGGGGAGTGAAACGAAAGTGTGGAGTAGGACTCCCCCTTCCTTCCCTCTCCCCCCCTCTTTCCTTCCCCCTTGTTCATATAAGGAAAGGGGAGGCGCAGGGCAAGGAAACAACCCGAGGGCTGCCGCCGGGTCTCTTGGGGCTCCCTAGGGGCTGCTTCCTCCCCTCCCACCTATATATATGTGGGGAGGGGGCGCCACACAAGGACACAACATTGTCTTAGCCGTGTGCGGCGCCCCCGTCCACCGTTTACTCCCTCGGTCATATCTTCTTAGTGCTTAGGCGAAGCCCTGCGGAGATCGCATCACCATCACCGTCACCACGCCGTCGTGCTGCCGGAACTCATCTACTACTTCGCTTGTCTTGCTGGATCAAGAAGGCAAGGACGTGTGTAGAACTCGGAGGTGTCGTACGTTCGGTACTCGATCGGTGGAGCGCGAAGAAAGTTCGACTACATCAACCGTGTTGTGAAATGCTTCCGCTTTCGATCTACGGGGGTACATAGACATACTCTCCCCCTCGTTGCTATGCATCTCCATGGATAGATCATTGCGTGTGCGTAGAAATGTTTTTGTTTTCCATGCAACGTTTCCCAACAATGGTATCTGAGCCAGGTTTATGCGTAGATGATATGCACGAGTAGAACACAAAGAGTTGTGGGCGGTGATAGTCATACTGCTTACCACCAATGTCTTATTTTTATTCGGCGGTATTGTGGGATGAAGCGGCCCGGACCAACCTTACATGTCCACGCACATGAGACCGGTTCCACCGACAGACATGCAACTATTTTTGCATAAAGGTGGCTGGCGGGTGTCTGTTTCTCCATGGATAGATCATTGCGTGTGCGTAGAAATGTTTTTGTTTTCCATGCAACGTTTCCCAACAATGGTATCTGAGCCAGGTTTATGCGTAGATGATATGCACGAGTAGAACACAAAGAGTTGTGGGCGGTGATAGTCATACTGCTTACCACCAATGTCTTATTTTTATTCGGCGGTATTGTGGGATGAAGCGGCCCGGACCAACCTTACATGTCCACGCACATGAGACCGGTTCCACCGACAGACATGCAACTATTTTTGCATAAAGGTGGCTGGCGGGCGTCTGTTTCTCCTACTTTAGTTGAATTGAATTTGAATGCGGCCGGTCCTTGAAGAAGGTTAAAACAGCAAACTTGACGAAACACCGTTGTAGTTTTGATGCGTAGGTAAGAATGGTTCTTGCTAGAAGCCCGTAGCAGCCACGTAAAACTTGCAACAACAAAGTAGAGGACGTCTAACTTGTTTTTGCAGGGCATGTTGTGATGTGATATGGTCAAGACATGATGTGATATACATTTTTGTATGAGATGATCATGTTCTGTAAAAGTTATCGGCAACCGGCAGGAGCCTTATGGTTGTCTCTTTATTGTATGAAATGCAAACGCCATGTAATTGCTTTACTTTATCACTATGCATTAGCGATAGTTGTAGAAGCAATAGTTGGCGAGACGACCACGATGCAATGATGGAGATCAAGGTGTCGAGCTGGTGACGATGGAGATCATGACGATGCTTTGGAGATGGAGATCAAAAGCACAAGATGATGATGGCCATATCATGTCACATATTTTGATTGCATGTGATGCTATCTTTTATGCATCTTGTTTTTCTTAGTACGACAATAGCATTATAAGATGATCCCTTAACTAAAATTTCAAGGTATACATGTTCTCCTTGAGTATGCATCGTTGCGACAGTTCGTCATGTTGAGACACCATGTGATGATCGGGTGTGATAGACTCTACGTTCACATACAACGGGTGCAAGACATTTTTGCACATGCGGAATACTCGAGTTAAACTTGATGAGCCTAACATGTACAGACATGGCCTCAGAACATTGGAGACCGAAAGGTCTAGTGTGAATCATATAGTAGATATGATCAACATAGAGATGTTCACCATTGATGACTACTCCATCTCACGTGATGATCGGACATGGTTTAGTTGATTTGGATCACGTATCACTTAGATGAATTGAGGGATGTCTATTTAAGTGGAAGTTCTTAAGTAATTTTGATTAATTGAACTTAATTTATCATGAACTTAGTCCTAATAGTATTTGCAAATTATGTTGTATATCAATAGCTCGCGATGTAGCTCCCCGTTTATTTGTGATATGTTCCTAGAGACAAATAAGTTGAAAGATGATAGTAGCAATGATACGGACTGGGTCTTTGATCTGAGGATTATCCTCATTGCTGCACAGAAGAATTATGTCCTTAATGCACTGCTAGGTGACAGACCTATTGCAGGAGTAGATGCATACATTATGAACGTTTGGCAAGCTTGATATGATGACTACCTAATAGTTTAGTGCACCATGCTTTACGGCTTAGAAAATGGACTTAAAAATGTTTTGAATGCCACAGAGCATATGAGATGTTCCAAGAGCTGAAATTGGTATTTCAGACTCATGCCCGTGTCGAGAGGTATGAGACCTCTGACAAGTACTTTGCCTACAAGATGAAGGAGAATAGCTCAGCCAATGAGCATGTGCTCAGAATGTCTGGGTACTACAATTGCTTGAATCAAGTGGGAGTTAATCTTCCAGATAAGATAGTGATTGACAAAGTTCTCTAGTCACTATCACCAAGCTACTAGAACTTCATGATGAACTATAATATGCAAGGTATTATGAAAATGATTCCCGAGCTCTTCGCGATGCTAAAATCGGTGAATGTAGAAATCAAGAAAGAGCATCAAGTGTTGATGGTTAACAAGATCACTGGTCTCAAGAAAAAGGGCAAAGGGAAAGAAAGGGAACTTCAAGAAGAATGGTAAGCAAGTTGCCATTCCCTAGGTCTCTAGAAGCGGAACTATCCCGAATATTTGACGGATACGAGAATGGCAAAGTGAACAAATGTATATTTGATATACATATTATTGATGTGTACTTTACTAGTATTTGTACTAGCCCCTGGGTATTTGATACTGGTTTTGCTGCTAAACGATTAATAACTCAAAACAGGAGTTGCAGAATATACAGAGACTAGTTAAGGGCAAGGTGACGATGTGTGTTGGAAGTGATTCCAAGGTTGATACGATCACCATCGCACACTCGCTTTACCTTCTGGATTAGTGTTGAACCTAAATAAATGTTATTTGGTGTTTGCGTTGAGCATGAATTCGATTGGATCATGTTTACTGCAATACGGTTATTCATCTAAGTCAGAGAAGAGTTGTTGTTCTATTTACATGAATAAAACCTTTTATGGTCATACACCAATGTAAATGGTTTATTGAATCTCGATCGTAGTGATACACATATTTATAATATTGATGCCAAAAGATGCAAAGTTAATAATGATAGTGCAATATACTTGTGGCATTGCCGTTTAGGTCATATTGGTGTAAAGCGCATGAAGAAACTCCATGCAGATGGACTTTCGGAATCACTTGATTATGAATCATTTGATACTTGTGAACCATGCCTCATGGGCAAGATGACTAAAAACTCTGTTTCTCCGGAAGGACGGAGCAAGCTAATGACTTATTGGAAATAATACATACCGATGTATGCGGTCCGATGAGTGTTGAAGTACGCGGCGGGTATCATTATTTTCTCACCTTCACAGATGATTTGAGTAGGTATGGGTACATCTACTTGATGAAACACATGTCTGGAACATTTGAAAAGTTCAAAGAATTTCAGAGTGAAGTGGAGAATCATCGTAACAAGAAAATAAAGTTTCTACGACCTGATCGTGGAGGCGAATATTTGAGTTACAAGTTTGGCCTTCATTTAAAACAATGTGGAATAGTTTCACAACTCACGCCAGCTGGAACACCACAGCGTAATGGTGTGTCCGAACATCGTAACCGTACTTTATTAGATATGGTGCGTTCTACGATGTCTCTTATCGACTTACCACTATCGTTTTCGGGTTATGCATTAGAGAGAACTACATTCACGTTAAATAGGGCACCGTCTAAATCTGTTGAGACGACACCGTATGAATTGTGGTTTGGCAAGAAACCTAAGCTGTCATTTCTTAAAGTTTGGGGTTGTGACACTTATGTAAAAAGGCTTCAGCCTGATAAGCTCAAACCCAAATTGGAGAAGTGTGTCTTCATAGGATACCCTAAGGAAACAATTGGGTACATGATACGTCTCCAACGTATCTATAATTTTTTTATTGTTCCATGTTGTTATATTATCAATCTTGGAAGTTTTATAATCATTTTATATTATTTTTTGGTACTAACCTATTGACACAGTGCCAAGTGCCAGCTGCTATTTTCTGCATCTTTTTTACATCGCAGGAAATCAATACCAAACGGAGTCCAAATGCAACGAAACTTTACAGAGATTTTTTTGGGACCAGAAGACACCTAATGGGCCCTAGCTGCGCCTAGGGGTGCTCCGAGGAGAGCACAACCGACCAGGGCACGCCAGGAGGCCCAGGCGCGCCCTGGTTGGTTGTGCCCACCTCGGGTGCCCCCCGGGACCGCCTCTTTGCTCTATAAATACCCCAATATTCCAGAAACCCTAGGGGAGTCGACGAAATATTGATCCAGCCGCCATAGAGTCCAGAACCACCAGATCCAATCTAGACACCATCTCTGATGGGGTTCACCACCTCCATTGGTGCCTCTCCGATGATGCGTGAGTAGTTCTTTGTAGACCTTCGGGTCCGTAGTTAGTAGTTAGATGGCTTCCTCTCTCTCGCTGAATTCTCAATACAATGGTCTCTTGGAGATCCATATGATGTAACTCTTTTTGCGGTGTGTTTGTTGGGATCGATGAACTTTGAGTTTATGATCAGATCTATCGTTTTATATCCATGAAAGTACTTGAGTTCCTTTGATCTCTTTTATGCATGATTACTTATAGCCTCGTATTTCTTCTCCGATATTTGGGTTTTGTTTGGCCAACTTGATCTATTTATCTTGCAACGGGAAGAGGTGCTTTGTAGTGGGTTCGATCTTATGGTACTTGCTCCCAGTGACAGAAAGGGAACCGACACGTATGTATCATTGCTACTAAGGATAAAATGATGGGGTGTATCTCTACATAGATAGATCTTGTCTACATCATGTCATCATTCTTATTGCATTACTCCGTTTCTCCATGAACTTAATACACTAGATGCATGCTGGATAGCGGTCGATGTGTGGAGTAATAGTAGTAGATGCAGGCAGGAGTCGGTCCACTAATCTTGGACGTGATGCCTATGTAATGATCATTGCCTGGATATCATCATGATTATTTGAAGTTCTATCAATTGCCTGATACATCTCCAACGTATCTATAATTTTTGCTTGTTCCATGCTGATATATTATCAATCTTGGATGCTTCATAATCATTTTATAGTCATTTTATATCTTTTTGGTACTAGCCTATTGACATAGTGCCAAGTGCCATTTGTTGTTTTCTGCATGTTTTTACATCGCAGGAAATCAATATCAGACGGAGTCCAAACGCAACGAAACTTTACGGGGATTTTTTGGGACCAAAAGGAACGTAATGGGCCCTGGTTGCGCCTGGGGGGCGCCCCGAGGGAGGCACAACCCACCAGGGCACGCCAGGAGGCCCAGGCGCGCCCTGGTGGGTTGTGCTCACCTAGGGTGCCCCCCCGGACCGCCTCTTTTCTCTATAAATACCCCAATATTTCCAGAACCCTAGAGGAGTCGACGAAATAGTCATCCAGTCATCGTAGAGTCCAGAACCAGCAGATCCAATCTAGACACCATCTCGGATGGGGTTCACCACCTCCATTGGTGCCTCTCCGATGATGCGTGAGTAGTTTGTTGTAGACCTTCGGGTCCGTAGTTAGTAGCTAGATGGCTTCATCTCTCTCTCTTAATTCTCAATACAATGGTCTCTTGGAGATCCATATGATGTAACTCTTTTGCGGTGTGTTTGTTGGGATCAATGAACTTTGAGTTTATGATCAGATCTATCTTTTTATATCCATGAAAGTATTTGAGTTTCTTTGATCTCTTTTATGCATGATCTCTTATAGCCCCGTATTTATTCACCGATATTTGGGTTTTGTTTGGCCAACTTGATCTATTTATCTTGCAATGGGAAGAGGTGCTTTGTAGTGGGTTCGATCTTACAGTGCTTGATCCCAGTGATAGAAACGGAACCGACACGTATGTATCGTTTCTAGTAAGGATAAAACGATGGGGTCTATCTCTACATAGATAGATCTTGTCTACATCATGTCATCGTTCTTATTGCATTACTCTATTTTCCATGAACTTAATACACTAGATGCATGCTAGATAGCGGTCGATGTGTGGAGTAATAGTAGTAGATGCAGGCAGGAGTCGGTCCACTAATCTTGGACGTGATGGCTATATAATGATCATTGCCTACATATCGTCATGAGTATTTGAGGTTCTATCAATTTCCCAACAGTAATTTGTTCACCCACCGTTTGCTATTTTTCTCGAGAGAAGCCACTAGTGAAACCTACGGCCCCCGGGTCTCTTTCTCATATATTTGCCTTTGCGATCTACTTTTTCCTTGCATTTATTTTTAGATCTATTAAACCAAAAATATGAAAATACCTTGCTCCAATTTATTCTTATTTATTTTATTTGGTGTTCGATCTATCAATTTACTACAAATTTATCTCACGTCCGTTTTCCCATCTGGGGCACCGCTACCCGAAAGGGATTGACAACCCCTTTAACACGTCGGGTTGCGAGGATTTGTTATTTGTGTGCACGGGCTGTTTACGTTGTGTTGCTTGGTTCTCCTACTGGTTCGATAACCTTGGTTTCATATCTGAGGGAAATACCTACCGCCGATGTGCTGCATCATCCCTTCCTCTTTGGGGAAATACCGACGTAGCTTCAAGCGACATCAAAAAGAATTTCTGGCGCCGTTGCCAGGGAGGATCTTCAACATATACCAGGTTCCTAATCACAAATCTCATCTCCTTGCAATTTACATTATTTGCCATTTGCCTCTCGTTTTCCTCTCCCCCACTTCACAAAAATTTGTCATTTTATTTGCTCCTGTTTTTCGTTCGCTGTTTTCTTATCACATCTTTCCTTTGCTTGCAATCATGAGTGATTTCGGTATGGCACCAACAGATGATGGCCTAACTCCTAAGATTGGACGTATGGGCAATCTGGATGCTGAAACTTTTATATTGGGGTAGGGGAACTTTATGGGAAAAGAACGTATCCAAGAATTTTTCAATTGTGTTGGGAATCTATGTCTTGATGATGCTCCTATACTTAAAACTACTAGATCTTATGCAGATGCTATTTCAGCACTAGTTCTGAAACTTGAAAGTAAATTTATTCGTATCCATCCTACTTTGCAAAGATTGTTTTTTGAGCTTCCCGTTATAAAGAATCCTAGGGCTAAAAAGTTGGCCACTCTCGTTCTTATGAATGAGATTGACTATATAATACGGGAAGCTAGGGAAATCTTTGATTTTTATGGTATGAATCGTGAAAAACTTGTGATACCTGAAATTCTTTACAATAGTGACTGTGCTTTAAGACATTTGCTTGGGGATAAAAAAATCTTTGATGAAATCTCGAAAAGGAAGTCCCCGTTTTTGATATAATCCAACAAGTTTTCAATAATGTCAATCAGCATTACTCTTGGATTGTTGCGTTGAATCAAAAAGGTTATGATGAACACCAACTTAGGAACGCTAAGGTTTCCATGGATAATATGTTTTATATTGTGTTAACAAAACCCCATGATGAAAATACCTCTAAGAAAATTAAGAAGAAAGATGACAAAACTTAGATCCTTGCTTTATGCCTAGCTAAGGGTGTAAAACTATAGCGCTTGTTGGGAGGCAACCCAATGAATAAAATTTATTTTTGCTTTTTGCTTTCTGTTCTTGAGTGTTAGCACAATTATGCTACTGTTATGATTGTGTTTTTTGTGTTTCAATTAGTGTTTGTGCGAAGTAAAGCCTTTAGGATCTTCTTGGGTGATAGTTGTTTGATCTTGCTGAAAAACAGAAAATTTTGCGCTCACGAAAACAATTCTATTTTTTACCAGAGCATGCTAAAATGCCAATTACTTTTGCAAAAGATTAATATGCAAATTTCTCAGGTCGTCCTAATTTTTCAGAATTTTTGGAGTTCCAGAAGTTTTCGAAATAGTCAAATTGCTACAGAGTGTTCTGTTTTGACAGATTCTGTTTTCTTTGCGTTGTGTGCTTATTTTGATGGCTCTATGGTTTTCTTTGATGAGTTTTTGCCATAGAAAAGTTGGAATACAGTAGATATAATTAAAAAACAAAATATGAATGGGTTTGGTACAGTACTTATAGTAGTGATTTGCTTTCTTTTACTAACAGATCTCACAAAGGTTTTGTTGAGTTTATGTGATTGAAGTTTTCAAGCTTTGGGTTATCTTACGATGGATGAAGGAATAAGGAGTAAGAAGAGCCTAAGCATAGGGATGCCCCGGCATCCCAAGCTATTATCCAAAAGAGAGCAAGCAACTAAGCTTGGGGATTCCCCGAGTGGCATCCCCTCTTTCTTCTAACGACCATCGGTATTTTACTCGAAGCTATATTTATATTCATCACATACTATGTGTTTTGCTTGGAGCGTATTGTATGATATGAGTCTTTGCTTGTTTTATTTAGTGTTTTAAGTCTTGATTCCTTGCTGGACACACCTGTTTGAGAGAGGCAAAATTATGCCATGACTTGTTAGAATAGCTCTCTATGCTTCCCTTAAATTTTTATGAGCTATGGACTTGCTCTAGTGCTTCACTTATATATTTGTGAGCACAGTGTGCTTTAGTATTTTTGCAGAAACGCTCTCTTGCTTCACTTAGATTTATTTGAGAGTTAGTAAATTTTCAAGAAATTCTCTCTTGCTTCACTTAAATTAATTTGAGAGAAAGAAAAATATTGTGCTCATGATCTTCACTTATATTTGTTTGAGCTTATGAAAAGCAATACATGAAAATTAGTCCCAAAGTGATAGATATCCAAGAAGGATATAATAAAAACTTTCATGAAGATCATTGGACAAAATAACTTGATTCTTAGTAATAGTTTTGAGATATGATGATGTGATATGTGAGTTATGTTGATGAGTGATTATGCTTTAGTAAGAATATTGGTGTTAAGGTTTGTGATTCCCTATGCAAGTATGGAAGTCAATAGTCATGCAATGAAATTATGTCCTACCTGTGGTGCATTATTCGGTGTTATTTATGCTTAATGCTTGCTTATGAGATTATTCGTTTCTTGGTTTCTCGCTTCTTAATCTTTTTCTAGCCTTCATTTTTCACTAAGTATGATCTCTACTTGTGCATCCAAAAACCTTTAAACCAGTTTTGCCACATGAGTCCACTATATCTACCTATATGCAGTATTCTTTTGCCATTCTAAGCAAATTTGCATGTGCCATCTCTAATTTTCAAAATAAACTTCTCTTTTGTGTGTTTGTTTCGCTCGCGGAGCGGTGAGGGGTGGCTAATATTTTCCATGCTAGATGTGTTATTCTCAAGATGAGTGTTTATTCACTTGTCATTGCACAAGAGTGAGGCAAAGGTATTAGGGATGCCCAGTCCCGAAATGAAAAATGAATTTAGTTTATGTTGTCAAATAATAAATTCCTTGGAAAGTGTTGGTATGGAGGGAAACCGTGGATACGGCTAGCCATGGAAAGTGGAAGTATGGTTGAAAAAGGAATAAACTTTATTTTCTGTTTGGGAACCGCCTATGATATATCTAGCATGAAAAGTGTTGGGAACTCTAAGTCGTTTTCGTTGGTGGGATGGATACACCTCCCAAAATGTTTTTATCTCTTAGTTTTTCGCTTTGAGCTCTGGCACCTCTACAAATCTCTACTTCCCTCCGTGAAGGACCTTTCTTTTACTTTATGCTATTTTTATTTTCGAATTTGAGTCTCCATCTTCTCTTGCAAAAGCACCAACTAGGAGGCAGTATGATCGTACTTAAGTATTGGGTGTAACTAATATGTGAGTGTGTTTCATGAATGGATCAATGATTGAGCATGATGGGCTAGGGATAACTTATTTTAGCGTTGATATTCTGAAAGACATGGTTGCTTGTTGATATGCTTGAGTATTTAAATTATCATGTCAAAACTAGACTATTGCTCTGAACAATATAAAAGTCCAAATGTCCATGCTATAAAGAAAAGAATATGATAAGACATGATAGGCAGCATTCCACATCAAAAATTCTGTTTTTATCACTTCCCTACTCAAGGACGAGTAGGAGTTAAGCTTGGGGATGCTGATACGTCTCCAATGTATCTATAATTTTTGCTTGTCCCATGTTGTTATATTATCAATCTTGGATGTTTTATAATCATTTTATATCATTTTTTGGTACTAACCTATTGACATAGTGCCAAGTGCAAGTTGTTGTTTTCTGCATGTTTTTACATCGCAGGAAATCAATATCAGACGGAGTCCAAACGCAACGAAACTTTACGGAGATTTTTTTGGACCAGAAAGACCGTAATGGGCTCTGGCTGCGCCTGGGGGTGCCCTGAGGAAGGCACAACCCACCAGGGCGCGCCAGGAGGAACAGCGCGCCCTGGTTGGTTGGGCCCACCTCGGGTGCCCCCCGGACCGCCTCTTTGCTCTATAAACACCCCAATATTTCCATAACCCTAGAGGAGTTGACGAAATATTCATGCAGCCGCCTCAGAGTCCAGAACCACCAGATCCAATCTAGACACCATCTCGGATGGGGTTTACCACCTCTATTGGTGCCTCTGCGATGATGCGTGAGTAGTTCTTTGTAGACCTTCAGGTCCGTAGTTAGTAGCTAGATGGCTTCATCTCTCTCTCTGGATTCTCAATACATTGGTCTCTTGCAGATCCATATGATGTAACTATTTTGCGGTGTGTTTATTGGGATCGATGAACTTTGAGTTTATGATCAGATGTATCTTTTTTTATCCATGAAAGTATTTGAGTTTCTTTGATCTCTTTTATGCATGATCTCTTGTAGCCTCATATTTCTTCTCTGATATCTGGGTTTTGTTTGGCCAACTTGATCTATTTATCTTGCAACGGGAAGAGGTGCTTTGTAGTGGGTTCGATCTTACGGTGCTTGATCCCAGTGACAGAAAGGGAACCGACACGTATGTATTGTTGCTACTAAGGATAAAACGATGGGGACTATCTCTACATAGATAGATCTTGTCTACATCATGTCATCGTTCTTATGGCAGTACTCCATTTTTCCATGAACTTAATACACTAGATGCATGCTGGATAGCGGTCGATGTGTGGAGTAATAGTAGTAGATGCAGGCAGGAGTCGGTCTACTAGTCTTTGGCGTGATGCCTATATAATGATCATTGCCTGGATATCGTCATGAGTATTCGAGGTTCTATCAATTGCCCAACAGTAATTTGTTCACCCACCGTTTGCTATTTTTTACGAGAGCAGCCACTAGTGAAACCTACGACCCCTGGGTCTCTTTCTCATATATTTGCCTTTGCGATCTACTTTTTCCTTGCATTTATCTTCAGATCTGTTAAACCAAAAATACAAAAATACCTTGCTGCAATTTATTCTTATTTTTTTGGCGTTCGATCTATCTATTTACTACAAATTTATCTCACGTCAGTTTGCCTATCTTGAGGCGCCGAACCCCGGAAGGGATTGACAACCCCTTTAACACGTCGGGTTGCGAGGATTTGTTATCTGTGTCCAGGGGCTGTTTACGTTGTGTTTCTTGGTTCTCCTACAGGTTCAATAACCTTGGTTTCATATCTGAGGGAAATACCTACCGCCACTGTGCTGCATCATCCCTTCCTCTTTGGGGAAATATTGATGTAGCTTCAAGCGACATCTTTGCCCAACAGTAATTTGTTCACCCACCATTTGCTATTTTTTCTCGAGAGAAGCCACTAGTGAAACCTACGGCCCCCGGGTCTCTTTCTCATATTATTTGCCTTTGCGATATATTTTCCTTTGCTTTTATTTTTTGACCTAGTAAACTAAAAATACAAAAATACCTTGCTGCAACTTATTCTTATTTATTTTATTTGGTGTTTGATCTATCAATCTACTACAATTTTATCTCACGTCCGTTTGCCCATCTGGGGCACCGCTACCCGAAAGGGATTGACAACCCCTTTTACACGTCGGGTTGCGAGAAGTTGTCATTTGTGTGCAGGTGCTTTTTATGTTGTGTTGCTTGGTTCTCCTACTGGTTCGATAACATTGGTTTCACATCTAAGGGAAATACTTACCGCTGCTGTGCTGCATCATCCCTTCCTCTTTGGGGAAATATCAACGTAGCTTCAAGCCGCATCAAAAGGAATTTCTGGCGCCGTTGTCGAGGAGGATCTTCAACATATACCAGGTTCCAAATCAAAAATCTCATCTCCTCGCAATTTACATTATTTGCCATTTGCCTCTCGTTTTCCTCTCCCCCATGATACGTCTCCAACATATCTATAATTTTTTATTGTTCCATGCTATTATATTATCTGTTTTGGATGATTAATGGGACTAACCTATTAACCGGAGGCGCAGTGCCAGTTTCTGTTTTTTTGCCTATCTTAGTGTTTCGCAGAAAAGGAATATCAAACGGAATCCAAATGGAATGAAACCTTCGCGATGATCTTTCTTGGACCGAAAGCAAACCAAAAGACCTGGAGTTGAAGTCTGGAACGCCACAAGGCGGCCACGAGGCAGGAGGGCACGCCCAGGGGGGGTAGGCGCGCCCCCACCCTCATGGGCCCCTCGTAGCTCCACCGATGTACTTCCTTCGCCTATATATACTCTTATACCCTAAAAACATCGGGGGAGCCAAGAAACCACTTTTCCACCGCCGCGACCTTCTGTACCCGTGAGATCCCATCTTGGGGCCTTTTTCGGTGATCTGCCGGTGGGGGAATCAATCACGGAGGCTTCTACATCAACATCATAGCCTGTCCGATGAAGCGTGAGTAGTTTACCACAGACCTTCGGGTCCATAGTTATTAGCTAGATGGCTTCTTCTCTCTCTTTGATCTTCAATACAAAGTTCTCCACGATGTTCTTGGAGATCTATTCGATGTAATACTCTTTTGCGGTGTGTTTGCCGAGATCTGATGAATTGTGGATTTATGAACTTGATCATCTATGAATATTATTTGGTTCTTCTCTGAATTCTTATATGCATGATTTGATATATTTGCAAGTCTCTTCGAATTATCGGTTTAGTTTGGCCTACAAGATTGATCTTTCTTGCAATGGGAGAAGTGCTTAGCTTTGAGTTCAATCTTGCGGTGTCCTTTCCCAGTGACAGTAGGGGCAGCAAGGCACGTATTGTATTGTTGTCATCGAGGATAAAAAGATGGGGTTTATATCATATTGTTTGTGCTTATCCCTCTACATCATGTCATCTTGCCTAATGCGTTACTCTGTTCTTATGAACTTAATACTCTAGATGCATGCTGGATAGTGGTCGATGTATGGAGTAATAGTAGTAGATGCAGAATCATTTCGGTCTACTTGACACAGACGTGATGCCTATATTCATGATCATTGCCTTAGATGTCTTCATAATTATGCACTTTTCTATCAATTGCTCGGCAATAATTTGTTCACCCACCGTAATACATGCTATCTTGAGAGAAGCCACTAGTGAAACCTATGGCCCCCGGGTCTCTTTCTTATTATATTGCATCTCTTTTATTTACATCGCGTCTCGTTTACTATTTTGCAATCTTTACTTTCCTATCTATACAACAAAAATACCAAAAATATTTACTTTACTATCTTTATCAGATCTCACTTTTGCAAGTGGCCGTGAAGGGATTGACAACCCCTTTATCGCGTTGGTTGCAAGGTTCTTGATTGTTTGTGCAGGTACTAGGTGACTTGTGCATTGTCTCCTACTGGATCGATACCTTGGTTCTCAAAAACTGAGGGAAATACTTACGCTACTTTGCTGCATCACCCTTTCCTCGTCAAGGGAAAACCAACGCATGCTCAAGAGGTAGCAAGAAGGATTTCTGGCGCCGTTGCCGGGGACCAAGTACCCATCATAAACTCTTCTCCCTCGCATTACATTATTTTCCATTCGCCTCTCGTTTTCCTCTCCCCCACTTCTAAAATGATTCTCGAAAACCTTTGCCTTTTCTTCGCCCCTTTTCCGTTCGTCTCTTTTCGCTTGCTTCTTGTGTTAGATCGTTTGTTGCGCCATCATGGCTAGCCTTCCTTTGTCTCCCGATTTTGAAGTTCTTCACTTCAAACAAAGACGAGGAGAAAACCTAAAAGATGCTTGGTACAGGATGATAGAATCCTATCGTAATTGCACTATGGAGGGAGATTTCAAGATTTTACTTCGTAATTTTTATGTTGGGCTAACCATGTCCCATAGACAACTCTTGGATTTTGCCACTAAAGGGAGTTTTATTGGAATTGATCTCAGTATTGCGTATGCGATTATAGAGGGAATAGTAGGAGTACTACCCCCACAAAAGGGACTTCATCATACTCAAGAGGGAACCCAAGTTTTTGAGAAAATATGCGAAGTAACTAAAATTTCTCAAAAATCTCTTGAACCTCTCAAAAATGTTAGTGGGAACCTTCACCGCATGAATATGTTGATCACACTTTGCAATAAGCGGTTGGATGCTCTAGATCTAAAGATCTCCGAGTATGAAGGGAAACGTAAGGAACCTCCCAGATCCGAGCATAACCCCATTAAAAAGGTAAATGCCAAAGATGGCAATACCTAGATCTCTTGCTTTTATGCCTAGCTAGGGGCGTTAAACGATAGCGCTTGTTGGGAGGCAACCTAATTTTATTTTTGTTCTTTACGTCTTGTTCCTGTTTAGTAATAAATAATTCATCATGCTACTGTTATTATTGTGTTTTTATGTTTTAATTAGTGTTTGTGCCAAGTAAAGCCTTTAGGATCTTCTTGGGTGATAGTTGTTTGATCTTGCTGAAAAAGACAGAAACTTTGTGCTCACGAAAATAATTTTAATAAATCACAGAAAAGAGCTTTTACCCTAATTCATTTTGCAGTAGATTAATATACAAATTTCCCTGGTCTTCCTAATTTGGTAGAATTTTTGGAGTTCCATAAGTATTCGATTTAGTCAGATTGCAAACAGATTGTTCTGTTTTGACAGATTCTATTTTTTGTGTGTTGTTTGCTTATTTTGATGAACCTATGAGTAGTATCGGGGGGTATGAACCATAGAGAAGTTGGAATACAGTAGGTTTAACACCAATATAAATAAAGAATGAGTTCATTACAGTACATTAAAGTGGTGGTTTATTTTCTTATACTAACGGAGCTCATGAGATTTTCTGTTGAGTTTTGTGTTGTGAAGTTTTCAAGTTTTTGGGTAAAGATTTGATGGATTATGGAATAAGGAGTGGCAAGAGCCTAAGCTTGGGGATGCCCAAGGCACCCCAAGGTAAAATTCAAGGACAACCAAAAGCCTAAGCTTGGGAATGCCCCGGAAGGCATCCCCTCTTTCGTCTTCGTCTATCGGTAACTTTACTTGAGGCTATATTTTTATTCACCACATGATATGTGTTTTGCTTGGAGCGTCTTGTATGATTTGATTCTTTGCTTTTTAGTTTACCACGATCATCCTTGCTGTACACACCTTTTGGGAGAGACACGCATGAATCGGAATTTATTAGAATACTCTATGTGCTTCACTTATATCTTTTGAGCTAGATAATTTTGCTCTAGTGCTTCACTTATATCTTTTTAGAGCACGGTGGTGGTTTTATTTTATAGAAATTATTGATCTCTCATTCTTCACTTATATTATTTTGAGAGCCTTTTAGAACAGCATGGTAATTTGCTTTGGTTATAAAACTAGTCCTAATATGATGGGCATCCAAGATGGGTATAATAAAAAAATCATATAAAGTGCGTAGAATGCTATGAGAAGTTTGATACTTGATGATTTTTTGAGACATGATGATGGTGATATTAGAGTCATGCTAGTGAATTTTTTTGACCATAAAACAGTAAGGCAAAAGCTTTACTGTGTGTCATTTTCATTTAAAGAAACACAATGTAACATAGTCTTTACAATGGTTGATGGGGGGACAGCCAAAGAGTTAAATTGAAAAATAAAAAGCGAGAATGGAAACAAAAATAATATATCATCAATCCAAGATGGCATGCCCTCCTTGAGACTGGGTTTAGCTCTCAGCATGGTTAATTTGAAAGATCTGATAAAGTCATATCTGCATTCATTGATTGAGCATGGGATTCCATCAAATATCAGTCCATTTCTTTGATTCCACATGCTCCAGCAACCCACTATCATAATTTCCATGAAGTGATGGAGGTGATATCTTTGTTGTGCTTCAATTATCATATCATGAATATTCAGATCTGTGTTCCATTCAGAACCAATGTTCCACCAAAATCCCTGGCTAAATGGGCAGGAAAATAGTAGATGCATTCTATCTTCCATTTCTTCTGCATTACATAAGACACATTGAGTGGAATCAAGATGCATATTCTTCCTGGTCAGGAGTTCACATGTGTTTATTCTGTCATGAAGCAGTAGCCAGCAAAATAATTTATGCTTTGGTAGGCAGCAAGATTTCCATATCCATTTGAAGGTCACTGCAGCATCCTCAAAGCCACCATTTGAAGCTCATGCTAGTGAATTTGAGAAATACTTGTGTTGAGGTTTGCAAGTCCCGTAGCATGCACGTATGGTAACCGTTGTGTAACAAATTTCAAGCATGAGGTGTTTCTTTGATTGTCTTCCTTATGAGTGGCGGCCGGGGACGAGCGATGGTCTTTTCCTACCAATCTATCCCCCTAGGAGCATGCGTCTAGTGCTTGGTTTTTGATGCCTTGTAGATTTTTGAAATAAGTATGTGAGTTCTTTATGACTAATGTTGAGTGCATGGATTATACGCACTCTACACTTCCACCATTGCTAGCCTCTCTAGTACCGCGCAACTTTCGTCGGTACCATAAACCCACCATTTACCTTCCTCAAAACAGCCACCATACCTACCTATTATGGCATTTCCATAGCCATTCCGAGATATATTGCCATGCAACTTTCCACCGTTCCGTTTATTATGACATGCTCCATCATTGTCATATTTCCTTGCATGATCATGTAGTTGACATCGTATTTGTGGCAAAGCCACCATTCTTAATTTTTTCATACATGTCACTCTTGATTCATTTCGCATCCCGGTACACCGCCGGAGGCACGCATATAGAGTCATATTTTGTTCTAGTATCGAGTTGTAATTTTTGAGTTGTAAGTAAATAGAAGTGTGATGATCTTCATTATTAGAGCATTGTCCCATGTGAGGAAATAAAAAAAGAGAGAGAAAGGCCAAATAAAAAAAGAGAAGGCCCAAAAAATGAGAGAAAAAGAGAGAGGGGACAATGCTACTATCCTTTTTTCCCACACTTGTGCTTCAAAGTAGCACCATGATCTTCATGATAGAGAGTCTCTTATTATGTCACTTTCATTTACTAGTGGGAATTTTTCATTATAGAACTTGGCTTGTATATTCCAACGATGGGCTTCCTCAAAATGCCCTAGGTCTTCGTGAGCAAGCAAGTTGGATGCACACCCACTTAGTTTCTTTTGTTGAGCTTTCTTATATTTATAGCTCTAGTGCATCCGTTGCATGGCAATCCCTACTCACTCACATTGATATCTATTGATGGGCATCTCCATAGCCCATTAATACGCCTAGTTGATGTGAGACCATCTTCCTCCTTTTTTTGTCTTCTCCACAACCACCATTCTATTCCACCTATAGTGCTATGTCCATGGCTTGCGCTCATGTATTGCGTGAAAGATGAAAAAGTTTGAGAATACTAAAGTATGAAACAATTGCTTGGCTTGTCAACGGGGTTGTGCATGATTTGAGCATTTTGTGTGACGAAGATGGAGCATAGCCAAACTATATGATTTTGTAGGGATGAACTTTCTTTGGCCATGTTATTTTGAGAAGACATAATTACTTTGTTAGTATGCTTGAAGTATTATTATTTTTATGTCAATATTAAACTTTTGTCTTGAATCTTTCGGTTCTGAACATTCATGCCACAATAAAGAAAATTACATTGATAATTATGTTAGGTAGCATTCCACATCAAAAATTCTGTTTTTATCATTTACCTACTCGAGGACGAGCAGGAATTAAGCTTGGGGATGCTTGATACGTCTCCAACGTATCTATAATTTTTGATTGTTCCATGCTATTATATTATCTGTTTTGGATATTTAATGGGCTTTAATATGCACTTTTATATTATTTTTGGGACTAACCTATTAACCGGAGGCCCAGTGCCAGTTTTTGTTTTTTTGCCTATTTTAGTGTTTCGCAAAAAAGGAATATCAAACGGAATCCAAACGGAATGAAACCTTTGCGATGATCTTTCTTGGACCGAAAGCAAACCAGAAGACTTGGAGTTAAAGTCTAGAACACCACATGGCGGCCACGAGGCAGGAGGGCGCGCCCAGGGGGGTAGGCGTGCCCCCCACCCTCGTGGACCCCTCGTAGCTCCACCGATGTATTTCCTTCGCCTATATATACTCTTATACCCTAAAAACATCGGGGGGAGGCACGAAATCACTTTTCCACCACCGCGACCTTCTGTACCCGTGAGATCCCATCTTGGGGCCTTTTTCGGCTATCTGCCGGAGGGGGAATCGAGCATGGAGGGCTTCTACATCAACACCATAGCCTGTCCGATGAAGCGTGAGTAGTTTACCATAGACCTTCGGGTCCATAGTTATTAGCTAGATTGCTTCTTCTCCCTCTTTGACCTTCAATACAAAGTTCTCCTCGATGCTCTTGGAGATCTATTCGATGTAATACTCTTTTGCAGTGTGTTTGCCGAGATCCGATGAATTGTGGATTTATGAACTTGATCATCTATGAATATTATTTGGTTCTTCTCTGAATTCTTATATGCATGATTTGATATCTTTGCAAGTCTCTTCGAATTATCGGTTTAGTTTGGCCTACTAGATTGATCTTTCTTGCAATGGGAGAAGTGCTTAGCTTTGGGGTCAATCTTGCGGTGTCCTTTCCCAGTGACAGTAGGGGCAGCAAGGCACGTATTGTATTGTTGCCATCGAGGATAAAAAGATGGGGTTTATATCATATTGTTTGAGTTTATCCCTCTACATCATGTCATCTTGCCTAATGCGTTACTCTGTTCTTATGAACTTAATACTCTAGATGCATGCTGGATAGCGGTCGATGTGTGTAGTAATAGTAGTAGATGCATAATCGTTTCGGTCTACTTGACACGGGCGTGATGCCTATATTCATGATCATTGCCTTAGATGTCTTCATAATTATGCACTTTTCTATCAATTGCTCGGCAGTAATTTGTTCACCCACCGTAATACATGCTATCTTGAGAGAAGCCACTAGTGAAACCTATGGCCACCGGGTCTCTTTCTTATTATATTGCATCTCTTTTATTTACATCGCATCTCATTTACTATTTTGCAATCTTTACTTTCCAATCTATACAACAAAAATACCAAAAATATTTACTTTACTATCTCAGATCTCACTTTTGCGAGTGGCCGTGAAGGGATTGACAACCCTTTATCGCGTTGGTTGAAAGGTTCTTGATTATATGTGCAGGTACTAGGTGACTTGCGCGTTGTCTCCTACTGGATTGATACCTTGGTTCTCAAAAACTGAGGGAAATACTTACGCTACTTTGCTGCATCACCCTTTCCTCTTCAAGGGAAAACCAAAGCATGCTCAAGAGGTAGCACCCCACTTCACAAAAATTTGCCGTTTTATTTGCCTCTCTTTTTCGTTCGCCGTTTTCTTTGCTAGATTTGTTTTTGCGTGCGTTCTTGTTGGCATACTCATGATGCCTCAAAGAAAATATTATGATGTTCCTTACCCCCAATATTTTGCTTGAAATTGAGAAAAGTACTAAGGAATATATGACTACACAATTTGAGCATAACAAGTATTTTACCGAAGAACTTAAGGAACACTCTGTTGTGCTTGATGTTATAACAAAACAACTTGATGATATTAGTAGAGAAGTTTGCTATCTCCAATCTAAGTATGCTTTTGCCGAAAGTTTACTAGGAAAAATATCCGATGCACAAGCTACTCTAGTATATCAAATGGCCGCTAAACCAATCTCACTAGAGGATAAAAATGAAGATCTTAAAATGATTGGTGTTTCTTCTATTGATTCCTTGTTTAGTAAAGTTAATATTGATGAAAAAGGGACTGGAGAAGAGTCAACTTTAGGTAGAAGGCGTCCCAATATTTCGGAGGGTGAAAATCTTGTTGAGAAAATTGATGAAAGTGGGTTTGAAGAGGTCAAAACTTTAACTAGTGATTGTGCCCACTCTTTTGGATTACAAAGACTTTAATTATGATAGTTGCTCTTTGATTGATTGTATTTGTTTGTTGCAATCCATGATAAATTCACCCCATGCTTATGAACAAAATAAAGCTTTTACTAAACATATTGTTGATGCTATGATGAAAGCTTTTGAAGAAAAATTGGAATTAGAAGTCTCAATTCCTAGAAAATTGCATGATGAATGGGGACCTACTATCAAAGTCAAGATTAAAAATTATGAGTGTTTTGCTTTGTGTGACTTGGGTGCTAGTGTTTCTACAATTCCAAAATCTTTGTGTGATGTGCTTGGTCTTACCGATCTTGAAGAATGTTCTTTAAATTTGCACTTGGCGGATTCCACTATTAAAAAGCCTATGGGAAGAATAATGATGTTATTATTCTTTCAAATATGAATTATGTGCCCATAGATTTTATTATTCTTGATATTGATTGCAATCCGTCTTGTCCAATTATTCTTGGTAGACCATTTTTACGCACTATCGATGCCGTGATTGATATGAAAGAAGGCAATATTAAGTTCCAATTTCCTTTGTGGAAGGGTATGGAACACTTTCCTAGAACAAGAACTAGGCCACCATATGAATCAATCATGAGGGCATCTTCTGGATTTCGAAACAAAGATGACAAAACTTAGATCCTTGCTTTATGCCTAGCTAAGGGCGTAAAACTATAACGCTTGTTGGGAGG
Source organism: Aegilops tauschii subsp. strangulata (assembly GCF_002575655.3). Taxonomy (NCBI): domain Eukaryota; kingdom Viridiplantae; phylum Streptophyta; class Magnoliopsida; order Poales; family Poaceae; genus Aegilops; species Aegilops tauschii. The sequence goes on along the minus strand of NC_053039.3, from coordinate 118,172,342 downwards.
CAACCCAATGAATAAAATTTATTTTTGCTTTTTGCTTTCTATTCTTGAGTGTTAGCACAATTATGCTACTGTTATGATTGTGTTTTTGCGTTTTAGTTAGTGTTTGTGCCAAGTAAAGCCTTTAGGATCTTCTTGGGTGATAGTCGTTTGATCTTGCTGAAAACAGAAAATTTTGCACTCACGAAAACAATTGTAATTTTTTACCAGAGCATGCTAAAATGCCAATTATTTTTGCAAAAGATTAATATACAAATTTCTCAGGTTGTCCTAATTTTTCAGAATTTTTGGAGTTCCAGAAGTTTTCGAAATAGTCAGATTGCTACAGAGTGTTCTATTTTGACAGATTTTGTTTTCTTTGTGTTGTGTGCTTATTTTGATGGCTCTATGGTTTTCTTTGATGAGTTTTTGCCATAGAAAAGTTGGAATATAGTAGATATAATTAAAAAACAAAATATGAATTGGTTTGGTACAGTACTTATAGTAGTGATTTGTGTTCTTTTACTAACGGATCTCACGAAGGTTTTGTTGAGTTTTGTGTGATTGAAGTTTTCAAGTTTTGGGTTATCTTACGATGGATGGAGGAATAAGGAGTAAGAAGAGCCTAAGCATAGGGATGCCCCGGCATCCCAAGCTATTATCCAAAAGAGAGCAAGCAACTAAGCTTGGGGATTCCCCGAGTGGCATCCCCTCTTTCTTCTAACGACCATCGGTATTTTACTCGAAGCTATATTTATATTCATCACATACTATGTATTTTGCTTGGAGCGTATTGTATGATATGAGTGTTTGCTTGTTTTATTTTGTGTTTTAAGTCTTGATTCCTTGCTGGACACACCTTTTGAGAGAGGCAAAATTATGCCATGACTTGTTAGAATAGCTCTCTATGCTTCACTGAAATTTTTGTGAGCTATGGACTTGCTCTAGTGCTTCACTTATATCTTTTTGAGCACGGTGTGCTTTAGTATTTTTTTGAAGAAATGCTCTCGTGCTTCACTTAGATTTATTTGAGAGTTAGTAAAATTTTCAAGAAATTCTCTCTTGCTTCACTTAAATTAATTTGAGAGAAAAAAATTATTATGCTCATGATCTTCACTTATATTGGTTTGAGCTTATCAAAACCAACACATGAAAATTAGTTCCAAAGTGATAGATATCCAAGAAGTATATAATAAAAACTTTCATGAAGATCATTGGACAAAATAAACTTGATTCTTAGTAATAGATTTGAGATATAATGATGTGATATGTGAGTTATGTTGATGAGTAATTATGCTTTAGTAAGAATATTGGTGTTAAGGTTTGTGATTCCCTATGCAAGCACAAAAGTCAACAATTATGCAATGAAATTATATCTTACTTGTAGTGCGTTATTCGGTGTTAATTATGCTTAATGCTCGCTTATGAGATTATCCGTTTCTTGGTTGGTCGCTTCTCAATCATTTGCTAGCCTTCATTTTGTACTAAGTGTGATCTCTACTTGTGCATCCAAAAACCATTAAACCAGTTTTGCCACATGAGTCCACTATATCTACCTATATGCGGTATTCTTTTGCCCTTCTAAGCAAATTTGTATGTGCCATCTCTAATTTTCAAAATAAACTTCTCTTTTGTGTGTTTGTTTCGCTCGCGGAGCATTGAGGGGTGGCTAATATTTTCCATGCTAGATGTGTTATTCTCACGATGAGTGTTTATTCGCTTGTCATTGCACGAGAGTAAGGCAAAGGTATTAGGGATGCCCAGCCCTGAAATGAAAAATGAATTTACTTTATGTTTTCAAATAATAAATTACATGGAAAGTGTTGGTATGGAGGGCAACTGTGGATACGGCTAGCCATGGAAAGTGAAAGTATGGTTGAAAAGGGAATAAACTTTATTTTTTGTTTGGGAACCACCTATGATATATCTAGCATGGAAAGTGTTGGGAACTCTAAGTCATTTTCGTTGGTGGGAAGGATACACCTCCCAAAATGTTTTCATCTCTAAGTTTTTCGCTTTGAGCTCTGGCACCTCTACAAATCCCTACTTCCCTCTACGAAGGGCCTTTCTTTTACTTTATGCAATTTTATTTTGAATTTGAGTCTCCATCTTCTCTTATAAAAGCACCAACTAGGAGGCAATATTATCGAACTTGAGTATTGGGTGTAGCTAATATGCGAGTGTGTTTCATGAATGGATCAATGGTTGAGCATGATGGGCTAGGGATAGCTTATTTTAGCGTTGATATTTTGAAAGACATGGTTGCTTGTTGATATGCTTGAGTATTTAAATTATCATGTCAAAACTAGACAATTGGTTTGAACAATATAAAAGTCCAAATGTCCATGCTACAAAGAAAAGAAATATGATATGACATGATAGGCAGCATTCCACATCAAATATTCTGTTTTTATCACTTACCTACTCGAGGACGAGTAGGAGTTAAGCTTGGGGATGCTGATACGTCTCCAACGTATCTATAATTTTTGATTGTTCCATGCTATTATATTATCAATCTTGGATGTTTTATAATCATTTTATAGTCATTTTATATCATTTTTTGGTACTAACCTATTGACATAGTGCCAAGTGCTAGTTGTTGTTTTCTGCATGTTTTTTACATCGCAGGAAATCAATACCAAACAAAGTCCAAACGCAACGAAACTTTACGGAGATTTTTTTGGACCAGAAGACACCTAATGGGCCCTGGCTGCACCTGGAGGGTGCTTTGAGGAGAGCACAGCCCACCAGGGTGCGCCAGGAGGCCCAGGCGCGCCCTGGTGGGTTGTGCCCACCTCGGGTGCCCCACGGACCGCCTCTTTGCTCTATAAATACCCCAATATTACAGAAACCCTAGGGAAGTCGATGAAATATTGATCCAGCCGCCGCAGAGTCCAGAACCACCAGATCCAATCTAGACACCATCTCGGATGAGGTTCACCACCTCCATTGGTGCCTCTCCGATGATGCGTGAGTAGTTCTTTGTAGACCTTCGGGTCCATAGTTAGTAGCTAGATGGCTTCCTCTCTCTCGCTGAATTCTCAATACAATGGTCTCTTGGAGATCCATAAGATGTAACTCTTTTTGCGGTGTGTTTGTTGGGATCGATGAACTTTGAGTTTATGATCAGATCTGTCTTTTTATATCCTTGAAAGTACTTGAGTTCCTTTGATCTCTTTTATGCATGATTACTTATAGCCTCGTATTTCTTCTCTGATATTTGGGTTTTGTTGGCCAACTTGATCTATTTATCTTGCAATGGGAAGAGGTGCTTTGTAGTGGGTTCGATCTTACGGTGCTTGATCCCAGTGACAAAAAGGGAACCGACACGTATGTATCGTTGCTACTAAGGATAAAACAATGGGGTCTATCTCTACATAGATATATCTTGTCTACATCATGTCATCGTTCTTATTGCATTACTCTGTTTCTCCATGAACTTAATACACTAGATGCATGCTGGATAGCAGTCAATGTGTGGAGTAATAGTAGTAGATGCAGGCAGGAGTCGGTCTACTAATCTTGGACATGATGCCTATATAATGATCATTGCCTGGATATCATCATGAGTATTTGAGGTTCTATCAATTGCCCAACAGTAATTTGTTCACCCACCATTTGCCAAGAATTGATCCTTTTTAGAGGAGTTTCTCTCGAAAGAAGTGAGTGGGAGGAAAGTAGAACTTGAGTAGGTAATCGTATCTTCTCTCAATTTGGAAAGTAGCACATCAGAGAAATCCGTTCCCGTGATGCCTACAGCAACTAGAGAGGAAGCTAATGATGATGATCATGAAACTTCAGATCAAGTTACTACTGGACCTCGTAGGTCGAACAGAGCACGTTCCGCACCAGAGAGTGGTACGGTAATCCTGTCCTGGAAGTCATGTTACTAGACCATGACAAACCTACGAACTATGAATAAGCAATGATGAGCCCAGATTCCGACAGATGGCTTGAGGCCATGAAATCTAAGATAGGATCCATGTATGAGAACAAAGTGTTGGAAACGTAGCATGCAATTTCAAAAAAATTCCTATGCTCATGCAAGATCTATCTAGGAGATGCATAGCAATGAGAGGGGGAGAGTGTGTCTACGTACCCTCATAGACCGAAAGCGAAAGCATTTGGCAACGCGGTTGATGTAGTCGAACTTCTTCTCGTTCCGACTGATCAAGCACCGAACGTACGGCACCTTCGGGTTCTGCACACATTTAGCTCGATGACGTCCCTCGAACTCTTGATCCAGCAAAGTGTCGAGGCAGAGTTCCGTCAGCATCACGGTATGGTGACGATGATGGTGAAGTGATCCGCGCAGGGCTTCGCCTAAGCACTAAGAAGATATGACCGGAGGTGTAATCTGTGGAGGGAGGCACCGCACACGGCTAACAGATGTTGTTGTGTGCTTGTGAGGCACCCCTCCCCACATATATATATATAGGTGGGAGGGGAGGAGAGGCAGCCAGGGGCGCCCTAGGGTTGGCCGCCGCCCCCTAGGGGCCCTGCCTTGCCCTGCGTCCCCCCCCCTTACATGTATGCATGAAGGGGAAGGAAACAGGGGTGAGGGAAGGAAGTGGGAATCCTAATCCACACTTTCCTTGCCCTTCCCCCTTTCCTTCTCCTCCTCCTATAGCCTTATAGGGCGGACCAGCCCCTTGTGGGCTGGTGTGTTCCTTCACAAGGCCCATAGGATTGCCGGGGGTACCCGAAACACCTTCCGGTGCCCCGATACGTACCCGATGCCCTCTGGAACACTTCCGGTGTCCGAATACCATCGTCCTATATATCAATATTTACCTCTCGACCATTTCAATACTCGCTCATCATGTCTGTGATCTCATCCGGGACTCCGAACAACATTCGGTCACCAAATCACATAACTCATATAGTACTAATTAAATTGTCATCGAACGTTAAGCGTGCGGACCCTACGGGTTCGAGAACTATGTAGACATGACCAAGACACCTCTCTAGTCAATAACCAACAGCAGAACCTGGATGCTCATATTGGTTCCAACATATTCTACGAAGATCTTTATCGGTCGAACCATTATGACAACATACGTTATTCCCTTTGTCATCGGTATTTTACTTGCCCGAGATTCGATCGTCGATATCTTCATACCTAGTTCAATCTCATTACCGGCAAGTCTCTTTACTCATTGCGTAATACATCATCCCGCAACTAACTCATTAGTCACTTTGCTTGCCAGGCTTCTTATGATATGTATTACCGAGAGGGCCCAGATATACCTCTCCGATACTCGGAGTGACAAATCCTAATCTCGATCTATGCCAACCCAACAAACACCTTTGGAGATACCTGTAGAGCATCTTTATAATCACCCAATTACGTTGTGACATTTGATAGCACACAATGTATTCCTCCGGTGTCCGGGAGTTGCATAATCTCATAGTCGAAGGAATATATATTTGACATGAAGAAAGCAATAGCAATAAAACTGAACAATCATTATGCTAAGCTAACGGATGGGTCTTGTCCATCACATAATTCTCCTAATGATGTGATCCTATTCATCAAATTGCAACACATGTCTATGGTTAGGAAACTTAACCATCTTTGATTAACGAGCTAATCTAGTAGAGGCTTACTAGGGACACTGTGTTTTGTCTATTTATCCACACATGTATCAATTTTCCAGTTAATACAATTCTAGCTTGAATAATAAACATTTATCATGATATAAAGAAATATAAAATAACAACTTTATTATTGCCTCTAGGGCATATTTCCTTCACAAAGTGTGGGCTTTGGTGGACTTGCCCGATGATCAACGAGCCATAGAGAATAAATGGATCTTCAAGAAGAAGACTGACATTGATGGTAATGTTATTGTCTACAAAGCTTGACTTGTCGTGAAAGGTTTTTGACAAAGTTTAAGGAGTTGACTACGATGAGAATTTCTCAGCCGTAGCGATGCTTAAGTCTGTCCGAATCATGTTAGCAATTGCCGCATTTTATGATTATGAAATCTGGCAAATGGACATCAAAACTGCATTCCTTAATGGATTTCTTAAAGAAGAGTTGTATATGATAAACCAGAAGGTTTTGTCGATCCTAAAGGTGTTAACAAAGTGTGCAAGCTCCATCGATCCATCTATGGACTGGTGCAAGCATCTCAGAGTTGGAATATACACTTTGATGAGGTGATCAAACCATATGGTTTTATACATACTTATGATGAAGCCTGTACTTACAAGAAAGTGAGTGGGAGCTCTATAGAATTTCTGACAGTATATGTGGATGACATATTATTGATTGGAAATGATGTAGAATTTCTGGATAGCATAAAAGGATACTTGAATAAGAATTTTTCAATGAAAGACCTCAGTGAAGCTGCTTACATATTGGACATCAAGATCTATAGAGATAGATCAAGACGCTTGATAAGATTTTCAATGAGTACATACCTTGACAAGATTTTGAAGGAGTTCAAAAATGGATCAGTCAAAGAAGGAGTTCTAGCTTGTATTCTAAGGTGTGAAGTTGAGTAAGACTCAAAGCCCGACCACGGCAGAAGATAGAGAAAGAATGGAAGTCATTCCCTATGCCTCAGCTATAGGTACTATAAAGTATGCCATGCTGTGTACCTTGCCATGAGTTCGGCAAGGGGTACAATAGTGATCCAGGAGTAGATCACCAGACAACGGTCAAAATTATCCTTAGAGGACAAAGGAAATATTTCTCTGTTATGGAGGTGATAAAGAGTTCGCCGTAAAGAGTTACGTCGATGCAAGATTTTACACCGATCCAGACGACTCTAAGTCTTGATCTGGATACATATTGAAAGTGGGAGCAATTAGCTAGAGTAGCTCCATGCAGAGCATTATAAACATAGAAATTTGCGAAATACAAAGGGATCTGAATGTGGTAGACCTATTGACTAAACTTCTCTCACAAGCAAAATATGATCACACCTTAGTACTCTTTGGGTGCTAATTACATGGCGATGTGAACTAGATTATTGACTCTAGTAAACCCTTTGGGTGTTGGTCACATGGCGATGTGAACTATGGGTGTTAATCACATGACGATGTGAACTATTGGTTTTAAATCACATGGCAATGTGAACTAGACTATTGACTCTAGTGCAAGTGGCAGAGTGAAGGAAATATGCCCTAGAGGCAATAATAAAGTTTTTATTTTATATTTCCTTATTCATATGATAAATGTTTATTATTCACGCTAGAATTGTATTGATCGGAAACCTAAATACATGTGTGAATACATAGACAAACACTGTGTCCCTAGTGAGCTCTACTTGACTAGCTTGTTGATCAAAGATGGTTAAGGTTTCCTAACCATGGACATGAGTTGTCATTTGATAATGGGATCACATCATTAGGAGAATGATGTGATGGACAAGGCCCATCCGTTAGCTTAGCATATTGATCGTTCAGTTCTATTGTTATTTCTTTCTTCATGTCAAATACATATTCCTTCGAATTATGCAACTCTCGGATACCGGAGGAATGCCTTGTGTGCTATCAAACGTCACAACGTAACTGGGTGATTATAAAGATACTCTACGGGTATCTCCGAAGGTGTTTGTTGAGTTGGCATAGATGGAGATTAGGATTTGTCACTCCGAGTATCGGAGAGGTATCTCCGGCCCCTCTCGGTAATACACATCATAAGAAGCCTTGCAAGAAAAGTGACTAATGAGTTAGTCGAAGGATGATGTATTACGGAACGAGTAAAGAGACTTGCCGGTAACGAGATTGAACTAGGTATTAAGATACCGACGATCGAATCTCGGGCTAGTAACATACCGATGGACAAAGGGAATAACGTATGTTGTCATAACGATTCGACCGTTAAAGATCTTCGTAGAATATGTAGGAGCCAATATGAGCATCTAGGTTCTGCTATTGGTTATTGACCGGAGAGGTGTCTCGGTCATGTTTACATAGTTCTCGAACCCGTAGGGTCCGCACGCTTAACGTTCGATGACGATATACTACTATATGAGTTATGTGATTTGGTGACCGAATGTTGTTTGGAGTCCCGGATGAGATCACAGACATGATGAGGAGTCTTGAAATGGTCGAGAGGTAAACATTCATATATAGGACGATGGTATTCGTACACCGGAAGTGTTTCGAAGGGTACCGGGTACTTATCGGGTCACTAGAAAGGAGTTTCGGGCACCCCCGGCAAAGATATGGGCCTTATGGGCTAGAAGAGGGAACACACCAGCCCCTTGTGGGCTGGTGTGGCCCCTATAGAGGCCGACCTATGAGGAGGAGAAGGAAAGAGGGGAGGGAAACGAAAGTGTGGAGTAGGATCATCCTTATAAAAAGGTGTCGCCCACACGCCACCCTTAGTCTTCATGACGTGATCCAGCTCCCTCACGAACTTCTTCTCTAATTCGGCCATCTCAAACTTATCCCGTTCCTCTACAGTAGCGCGTCTAAAAGAGAGTGAATTCTCTCTTTCGCCTCCACCTTCTTCTCCCATGTATTCGGGAAACTCCTGCCGAAGGTGGGGGTCGAATTTTATAACATAGTCCACGATGTACTTCCAATCAGCTGCCAAATTATCTTACCTACTATAGATCCCCTACTACCCTCTTAGACTTTAAAAGGCGATATACCACCCAAAGAAAGGACTCCCCCTTCCACTACTGCAGGATGGTCCAAATGCGACACTACGATCAGAGACCCTTCGACGAAACTGTGTGCGATGCCATAATCGCAAACGTGGTGTAAAAAACCATCAAAAAAGGTGCAAAACGTTTGCGATGACAGATGCATCAAACACGGTTCAGAATTTAGTTGTGTGTGCGATGCAGGGCATACGGTTCAGCTCAATGAACTGTTTGTGATGAGGAGGCACAAAAGAAACGGGCAGCCAGATGAAGGCGTGTGCGATATACAACATACGGTTCACTAGGATGAACTGTGTGTGATTAGACAACACAATGGAAACGGTTCAACTGAACAAGATGTGTGTGATACGTGGCAAACAGGTCCGTAATCTGAAATGTGTGCGAAGACCAATAATAACATAGACGATTGCTGCTAATAAGCCGTGTGAATTGCTCTCTCTACAGTAGAATAACATGTATATATATAACTGAAATAAACATCCAATTACATAAGTGACTATACAGATCATTCGCACACACCTCAATAAACAATTGCATGCATTCTAAAGTAGGAGAAACGATCGTCTAGTCATCTACTTCTTGTGACGCTCCCGCCACTGCTATGTGGCTCGATCCCTCGTCTGGGTCAGGAAGAAGATAGTTCCTCATGTCAACGATCCGCCTGTACATCTCGTAGATTGTGTACGCATCCATGGCCGCGTACTTGACATGTTGTTCATCCAGTCTCTTATGCCACACACTGTGCCAGGCGTTCTTGTCCTTATTGCTCTCTTGCTTCATCTTCGCGTAGTAGGGGTCGATGATGGCCGAGGCGAGGTCAACCAAGGAGTTCTATTTGCTTTTGTCGGTGCCCCAGACCTTGTAGTGGTGCTGGATGTTGACAAGATTCGGGCATTTCAAGTCCGAAACCTTGAGCGCTTTTAGATCGTTCGTGGTGTCCACCGTAGCGAAACTGTAGTCGGAGCTCTTGATAAACCTAGAGAAACGCTCGCAAGGCCTTATGGCAAGGTGGAAGTGGTAGACGAGGACGTCATGTCGCACGCACAACTGGGCGACGGCAACCTTCTGATCGTGCCCGGCACAACCGATGGTGTACTCGAGGTCGAAGCCGACCACTCGGTACATGTCCTCAGCAAGGAGCTGCTCCATAGTTTGGATGGAGCTCTCCACCGAGACCGGATCGTTCATGTACACCACCGAGAGTGCCTTCCCCCTCACGTGGATGTCCACTACTTGATGCGTGGTGAACTGCCCGCCGTTGTCATCGTCGGCCGCTGGGAGCGCCATTGGAGCCACGGGAAGCGCCATTTGAACCACTGGATGTCCTCTCTGTATGTGTCCTCATGGGTGTGCTTATTGTGACGTGTGAGACGGGAGATGAAGGTAAATGGCCGCAGGAATAAAAGGGGGCCGGGCGGCGTGGATTCTCGGCGCGTCCGCATGGCAGTTTTTGCAGCAGGTAACTGCATCGTCGCGCCGCGCCCTGCGCAACCGCTTGCACACGAACGTGCGTGATTGTGCACCGTCCCAAAACACTGGCAGCGCGCGTGGAGGGACGAGGGCAGAGCACCCGGAGGGACGCAAGAGCAGAGCGCGCGCGGCGGGACGCAAGCAGAGCACGCCGCGGCCGCCTGAACCGCAAGCAACCACACGCATGGAGCAATTGAACACGCAACAAATGGTCGTCTACAAGCTGGCCGACAGTTGCCTCGCTGCGTAGAGAGCGAACGTGTGGTACCACCTCCGTCTAGTCTATAGTCCCCTTTATACTCCGTGCCATACTTTGCCCTCAAATTTAACCAACAAAATGTTAATGCATGTTTTAAAAATTATATAATTGGAAACTATGTTCTAATACAAATCCAACTATATAATCTTTGGCAACATGCATTCATATTTTATTAGTTAAATCATACTTATAAACCAGGACGGTGGTATAGTAGGTAATTAAATCACAAATGTTTTTTTATTAACCGTATGTGTACGTGGCCTTTCGTCCTCCTCTCGCACGTCTTGTCACCCCGCTGCCGCAGACGGCTTACAGCGCAAGCTTGCGCAGCGCACGGGGGCGTTCTTTTTTCCAAACGGTGGCGCCAATGAATCGTCGGCGAGCCCGTTCCCGCGCAACCTCGCAGGTTCCCGCGCAAGCTTCCCGCTCGACTCGGTGAAATCCCCCAAAATCCCAATGCTTACCGGCCTGCTATAAAAACCCTCACGGCCGGCGAGTCCTGCGTCGCATTTTCCCCTCCATCCCTGTAGCTTATCTCGTCTGCTTCTTCGCCAATGGCACCGGTCCGTCATCGTCGCTCAGCCACTCCACCGTCATCAGAAGACAACTCCAGCTGGGAGGCTACACCGCAGCGGCGGCGCAGTCCCCGGCGTAGTGTAGTGCGTGTGGCGTCCCTGTTGGGTGTGCGTGGAACACCCACCACACGCTCCGCCATCGGTGCCCGTCGGCAGCTGTTGCCGGCCGCCGTTGCCGCCACATGACCATCGAAACCAGGGCCATCGGCCGCTCCGCCGCCGCGGCCCGAAGGCGGGAGATGGCCGTCGTGGCCACCACCCCACTACCGGCCACTGTGGCCATCACCCGCTCCGCCACCGCGGCCCGAAGGCGGGAGGTGATGGTCGTGGCCGCCACCCCGTCGTCGGCCGCCGTGGCCGCCAGCCCACCGTCGACCGCCGGGATCATCACCCACTCCGCCACCGCCGCCCGAAGGCGGGAGGCGGAGGTGGATGCCCGCACGTGCAACAGCGACCTTGCGCGCTACACCGAGTTCCTGCGGGAGGAGGAGGAGCGCCTCGTCGAGCATGCAAAGAGCCTTACCGCCGCAGTGGCAGCGGCACACGCCGCCTCAGAGGCGAGGAATCAGGAGATCTACGAGGAGAACCACTGCTTCGAGAGGGGTCGTCAGGAGTGGCAGAGGGTGTTCGAGGCGAGCGTCGCTAAAGCTGCATTAGCGGAAGGCACCGCATTGCGGTTGCCCAGCTCGTCGGTAGGCTCCTCCTCCTCCGCCTCTTACTGAGCACGCTCGGCAGAGGAGAGGCAGCCGGAAGTAGTACAAAGCCCCTCCGCAGTAGTAGTAGTAGTAGTAGTAGTATTTAGGGGCTATTTTGTTCAGTTCATCTGACTATAGATGTGGTGGAACTGTACAACGTACTTAAAATTAGCTAGTATATATAGTTGAACTAGCTATTTCAGTACGTGGTTGGCAACAATTGGGGAAAAGTTTGGTCGGTTCAGCTGTCGAATTAAACTGTTTGTATAAATTAAGAATGACTACTTAATCTATGAATGAAATATATGCTTAATTACTGAATTTTAGTTGCAAAAATTAGATACTGCTAGTGATTTTTAGCTTCATATTTTGACAAATCGTAGTGTTACAAGGATTGACAAATCTTACCAAATTGTTGGTACATGGTTCCCACGGGTCATCCAAAACAACCGTTTGCGTTGAAGGGATGCACAAATCCTGCGCTGCTCTCACTTAGCATACGAGTGTTCTATCTAAAACGTTTGCGATCAAGAGCTGCAGAAATCCTGCTCGGCACATTTTCTCTTGGCTTCCTGGGGAAGCTGTCGGTTTGCATACGGGTGTTCTAACTAAAACATTTGCAATGAGTGTTTTATATTTAAAAAGCGAATTAAACTGCGGCTTGGGCACCATTAATGGAGAGGATGCGAGCAAGGCGGGCGGCCATGGAAATCAAAGGGCTCGCTTCCTAGTGAGCCTGCGCAGCGTATAGCTCGCACGCTTCCCGGTGAGCCTGCGCACTCAAGGATAACTTGCACGCCTCTCGGTCAGCCTACGCACCGGACGGCGCTCGCACGCCTCCCGTTCAGTCAACGTCAAGCAGATGTCCGCATGGCACCTCCTACAGTCATTAAAACCAAGACACGTGGCATCACGTGAATGGTTAACAGAAATTTGGATTTACTAGAATTTAAAAACCAGGCATCTCAATGTTTTGCCAGCAATCAACGGTGCCCTGGTGTTTGAAATTCATTCCCATTTCTTGCATGGGAACTAACCATGCACCCAAGGACACATATTTGATTTTTCAACCAATTTATATGCACTAGAGCATGTGCATGTAGTTCAAATTTGAATTATGCACATAAATGCATTGAAAACTCAGTTAATGCATAAAAATGTCCAAACGAACCCCGAAAAATCCCAAAAACTCACACAACACTCCTGTTGTTCTATGTTGACACGAGAAAAAAAATTGAAAGCAATAAGACGCAATGGATATCGTTTCATCCACAAAGGTGGGACGTTCCCTACCGAAAACCATCATGCTTGTTCTGAGAAACTCCGGTTTGTGAGAAGCATATACCCAAACCTGCCCCAAATGGGACAAAATTTGTACCACGGCATGTTGATGCCGCTCCATGATAGCATGCCAAGTTTCATGAATTTCAGACGAGTTTTGGATTTACTAGAATTTAAAAACAAGGCATCTCAATGTTTCGCCGGCAATCAACGGTGCCCGGTGTTTGAAATTCATTCCCATTTCTTGCATGGGACCTAAGCATGCACCCAAGGACACGTATTAGATTTTTCAACCGATTTATATGCACTAGAGCATGTGCATGTAGTTCAAATTTGAATTATGCACATAAAATGCATTGAAAACTCAGTTAATGCATAAAAGTTTCCGAACGAACCCTGAAAAATCACAAAAAATCACACAACACTCCTGTTGTTCTGTGTTGACACGAGAAAAAAATTTGAAAGCAATAAGAGGCAATGGATATTGTTTCGTCCACAAAGATGGGACGTTCCCTACCGAAAACCATCATGCTTGTTGTGAGAAGCTCCGGTTTGTGAGAAGCATATACCCAAACCTGCCCCAAATGGGACAAAATTTGTACCATGGCATGTTGATGCCGCTCCATGATAGCATGCCAAGTTTCATGAATTTCAGACGAGTTTTGGATTTACTAGAATTTAAAAAACAAGCATCTCAATGTTTTGCCGGCAATCAATGGTGCCCTGGTGTTTGAGATTCATTCCCATTTCTTGCATGTCACCTAAGCATGCACCCAAGGACACAGATTTGATTTTTCAACCAATTTATATTCACTAGAGCATGTGCATGTAGTTCAAATTTGAATTATGCACATAAAATGCATTGAAAACTCAGTTAATGCATAAAAATGTCCAAACAAACCCCGAAAAATCACAAAAAATCACACAACACTCCTGTTGTTCTATGTTGACACGAGAAAAAAGATTGAAAGCAATAAGAGGCAATGGATATCGTTTCGTCCCCAAAGGTGGGACGTTCCCTACTAAAAACCATCATGCTTGTTGTGAGAAGCTCCAGTTTGTGAGAAGCATATACCCAAACCTGCCCCAAATGGGACAAAATTTGTACCACGGCATGTTGATGCCGCTCCATGATAGCATGCCAAGATTCATGAATTTCAGACGAGTTTTGGATTTAGTAGAATTTAAAAACCAGGCATCTCAATGTTTTGCCGGCAATCAACGGTGCCCCGGTGTTTGAAATTCATTCCCATTTCTTGCATGGGACCTAAGCATGCACCCAAGGACAATTTGATTTTTCAACCAATTTATATGCACTGGAGCATGTGCATGTAGTTCAAATTTGAATTGTTCACCTGAAATGGCTAGAAACCCAATTTAATGTATAAAATGTTCAAACGAACCCTGAATAATTCCAATTCTTTTACGACACACATATAGCTGCATGTTCACTCCAGATAAAAGGTCTATCAATTCAAACACCGTCCACTGCCGCTGTGACCCCATTATGTAATTCAAATCAAGATGAAAAATCAAGTAGATCGCACACAGTTTATTATCAGCAACCGTGTGAGATGTAGTACAAAATATCTTGGAGCACCGTCGGTGTATAGTACGCCTACGGCTTACGCGAGAAGGTGCGTCAGCTACAGTCCACAGCCGGCGTCTCAAACACACTAGCTCGCTCCCCAAATATCATTTCACTGTTCAATCGTCGCCGGTGAAAGATGGGCACGTGGACCCGCGTCGTGAGGGCAACTTCAGTGGCCCACTCCGGCGAGAGCGCGGCCGCAGCCGCCATGCGCCTGCTAACAAGATGCATGAGCGCGGCCGCAATTTGCGACCGGGCAGCAAAGTCAGCCCAGACGGCCGTTGTTGCGTCTTAGGTGGCGGCAGCAACATACGCCTCGGGGATAGCAACCGGCGAGAGCGGCACAGCAGCTGTCCGTTCTGCAACGGCGGCCTTAGCCCTGATGGAGGCCTCCCACGACCATGTCAAGGCCGCCCACGCCCAGCTCCTGGCGGTCACCGCACAAATCGAACGAAGATTCTCCGACAATGGTTGGCAACCCACGACTGAAGAGCTGGCAATCGCTGAGAGCATTCGAGCAGCCGTCCGTTCCTCCGCCGCATACCTTGCAACGACGGAGCCCGTCCAAGCCCAGATCGCGTCCGCCCACGCCCAGCTCGTGGCGGCCTTTTCCAAAGAGATGGCGGACGTGGATGGCGAGATGCTTGCCGAGTATGGTGCGATGGATGCCATGGAGCCCCTTCCCCGGGAGACCGTCGGGCGCGAGCTGGACATGGAGGCGGCAGCGGAGATCGACGAGCACCATCCATAGTAGTACTCTATGTTTTGTTTAATTAAGAGCTCCGGTCTTTAATTTGTTAGAGTAATATTTAGGCCAGCTAGCTCTGTTTAATTGTTGAACTTGCTCGATTAAGAAGTGTGGGTGTGTTGTAGTCTCCTTTTTGTACCCAAATTATGCAATGACGTGGATGACCACTGTAACCATGGAAATTCGAACCAAAACTTTTGACGTTCAAACTCATCACACACGGGTTAAGCTATCTGAATCGTTTGTGATGTCCACATATCGTACACAGTTCTGAATAAGGGACCTTGTCTGATGACACTTTGCGCGCCAGTTTTTTGGCTGAGGCGATTCCAAATTTTCGGTTTCCGCGGAAATATCTACCTCCCCGCCCCCTCCCCCTTACCAAAAGCCATATTTCCCCTCCTTCCGCCTACCTTTCCAAGTTGAAACCATCACTCCTTGCTTGCAGCGTCGTCGCCTCCTCGTCGGCGACCCTCCTTCACGCTGCTCGGCCTCCTCTATCTAGGCAGGAAATCCACACCCGACCCCCATCCTACTCCTCCTTCCACATCCCACATGCCCCGACCGCCGGTGCGAGCGCGGCACCTTCCACCCAAATCACCAACCCCTCCATCAAATAAGCGCCGGCCTAAGCCATGGTGCACGCACTATAGCCAGGACCTCAAGGAGCATTTGGTAGCGGAGAAGCAAATTGCGGCCGCACGCGCGGATGAGGTCGCGATGGCTGCCATTCGTGCCGACCCCCAGATTTTAGAGGAGCACCGTGCCAATTGCTAGCTACGCCGGTTAAGCATGCTCGGTTTACCCGTTGCGTGTGCTGCTCCTGCCTTTCCTTCACAAAATCTAGTGAATTGTGCTATCTAATTTCACCATGCAATCTGTTGCTCTAGTGTATATGTTCTATATGTCGTGAAGTGTGGTGCTCACTTATTAACTGTTTTGTTAATTAGTTGTCGTCTTCAGTTAACTGTTTGGTTCAATTCTGCAAATGTGATGTTCAATTCTTCAGGCTGCAATTTAGTATTGTCTTCCATGTGAGAAATAAATTGAATTTATCTTTACAAATTGCGGGTGCATTCTGTTATTGTATACCATGTGAGGAATAAATGGAATTTGGCTATAAATACATGAGAAAAAATACAATTGCTACAATTGGCTGTAGTTAACTGTTTGGTTAACTCTCTGATCTTCTATTAGGAGTATGTTATATTGTGCAATGTGGTGCTCAGTTAATGTTTGGTTCATTGTTGTGGTGTTTAGTTAACTGCTTGGTTCAATGTTATATTATGCAATGTGGTGCTCAGTTAATATTTGGTTCATTTGTTGTGGTGTTTAGTTAACTGCTTGGTTCAATTCTGCAATGTGATGTCCAATTTTCGTGGGTAGAATTTTGTATTGTTGTGCATGTGAGGAATAAATCGAATTTGGCTGCACTTAATACATGAGAAACATATACAAGTGCTATATTTCCTAGTTCTAATCATGCTTGGTTTGGGTAAATGGGTTTTCCGTGTGGCTTCAATTAATCAGATGAATCTGCAATGTGCTTATTTTTATCAACATATTTTACTGGTAGCATGTGAACCCTTACTTAACCTGATGACTAACTACCTTATATGTGTTGCAGGGAAACAATGGGAAGCACTGAGATTTACAATCAAGGTTAGCACATGCATGGTCCATTGTCTAATAGCACATTATTGTGCAATTGCAGGAACCATTCTAATATTTTGGTTTTTATCAATTTGGTCTTGCACATGTAGGTCCTGTTGTCAGAAGTTTTGACCCACTGTTCGACCCTTTTTGCATATGGGGAAATGAGTTGTCCATGAATATCAATCAAATCAAGAAACTCAGAAAGATTGTTAGAATAAAGAAATTAGCGACAAAAAACAACAAGATCTTTGTCTGCACAATGAAGAAGACATCAGTTCACTACAAGAGGGTACTAACTATTATACCTTGCCTTTTTATATTCCTTTGCCCCATTTCCAATATAGAGAAGATATTTATGCACATCCTTGTTTTCAGGCCTTTCCAAAGCAGTTCACTGATGATTACCTCTCAAACCACCTCTATGGTCAGGAGGCGAGGAAGGTTTTGATACAACACCGACGGTCCAATATTGAAGTGTTCCTGAAGAGGTCAAAGGACGGACGGTCAATCATCCACAGGCACTGGCCTAAAGTTGCAAAGACCTTCAACATGAATGAAGGCTCAATATTCGCCTTCCGCTTCAGCAGTTTTCCAGATGAGATGCATCTGTCTATATACCGTCTATGATGCTAATTTCAAAAGGTTCTACATGTTGCATGTGGAACTTGCTGCTGGTGCAGTTATGTAATGGGGTAGCTGAGTGCTGAAGCTATATCATGTTGTACTCTGATGTATTTCAATTATGAAATTCTGCTTCCTTAATATGGAAATGAAATATATTGTGTGCTTAATATGAATGTCAATTAGATTAATAAATGGATTATTAATACTAGGGCAATTAGCCTGCTAATTGGGTTTCGATATTGCAAACGGTTGTTGAAAAAATTCTGTGGGCGATCACCTCAGGCAACGCACACAGTTTCTAGGAATAAACCGTGTTGGATCAATGAACAATCACACACGACTTTCTCTTGAAAACTGTTTGCGTTAGGCCACCTTGCGCAAACGTTTACCACATAAAAACTGTGTGTCATGGACAGCCTATGCCACACAGTTTCTTCTATGGAAAGTGTGTGCTATATTCAATAACGCAAACGATTTAACGGAAAAAATTGTGTGTGATGTACCTGTGAACGGAAACATTTTCCTTCGAGCGACTGTGTGGGATGTGCATACGAATGGAAACGTTTAGCGGGGACTGACTGTGTGGGATGTACTTGCGACCGGAAACAATTTCGTCATATAATTATATTTTTTTATCTGTACTATACGTATTTCCGTATTTGAGCGCTCGCCGGTCGCACACGACCTCATTTTGCCGAATGTGTGTGCCAGGAGGGCATATCCCCGACGGTTTCTGGGTCGTGTGGGAAGGACCCCCCTATCCCCCACACTCACTTGGAGACGTTCCAGATGCCGTCGTGGAAAGGGGTTTTAAACCGTTTGTTTAGGACCGAAGCGCACCAGTGTTCCTTCCCTCTCCCCCCCCCCCTCTTTCCTCCCCCTTCTTCATATAAGAAAAGGAGAGTCGCAGGGCAAGGAAACAACCCTAGGGCTGCCGCCAGGTCTCTTGGGGCGCCCTAGGGGCTGCCTCCTCCCCTCCCACCTATATATATGTGGGGAGGGGGTGCCACACAAGGACACAACATTGTCTTAGTCGTGTGCGGCACCCCCGTCCACCGTTTACTCCCTCGGTCATATCTTCGTAGTGCTTAGGCGAAGCCCTGCGGAGATCGCATCACCATCACCGTCACCACGCTGTCGTGCTGCCGGAACTCATCTACTACTTCGCCCGTCTTGCTGGATCAAGAAGGCGAGGACGTCACCGAGCTGAACGTGCAGAACTCGGAGGTGACGTACGTTCGGTACTCGATCAGTGGAGCGCGAAGAAAGTTCGACTACATCAACCGTGTTGTGAAACGCTTCCACTTTTAGTCTATGAGGGTTCGTAGACATACTCTCTCCCTCGTTGCTATGCATCTCCATGGATAGATCATTGCGTGTGCGTAGAATATTTTTTTGTTTTCCATGCAACGTTTCCCAACAAGTACTACTTTAGAAAAGCATAAAATCTGCCAAAAAATTAGAACTTAGGAAAACAGTCCTTTTGTGCCAAGTAGTCTATTCATCACCCCCTCTAGACATAATTATTGATCCTACATATGAACAATACGTAATTTAACATGTTTGTAGTAAAATAAGAAAAACAGTTTAAAAAGACATAAGTAGGACAATAACATTTCGAATTGAAGAACTTTTTTAAGGATGGAAGTTTTCCTCTGACAATGTGCTTGTGGAAGAGTTGCGACCAATTTCAAATCTTTTGTCTACTTGAAAAGTCAAACTAATGGCAGCATCCATTATTAAAGGTCAAAAATCTAAGAAAATCAAACTTGTAAAAATCTAATGTATCATCTACTGTAGTTGTACCTGAAATTAAAATGTAGCAAGACACGAAGATTTCTCTTTAGTTGTTACTATTGTGAAGCATAATCATGCCAAGATATAGGATATGGGAAGAAAGCACAACAAGCTGTATTAGATCATGCAATACATAATATGGGAAGAAATCTCACCAAGCTATTTTAGATCCTCAAATCTGACATATTATGGGATAAAATCTCACCATAACCAGAATGACATAAAGCAAATAAATGAAATAACAATTAGGATATCTTGAGAGTTAATTAGACAAATGTGCAAAAAGAATCTTGGGAAAACAAAACCACCTATGATATTCCTTTGTATCCCCAAATCCATGGTCCAAGTGCAGATTAGAGGAACTTCTTGGCATTAAAGAAAAGTGATAATTTCTTTGTTAGCTCCATACAAAAAAAAATTCTACATATAATTGCTCACATCTCTAAATGTCTCCATTTCTTGTGCTTTTCCTAGCTGAAATTCCTTGTGATTTTTTTTCTTGTGCTTTACGGCTAGCTGAAATTGTTAGTACATCTTTCTAGAACAAGGAACAAATCATCAACATCATGAATGGTAAGGGGAATTGAACCCATAGGTGCAAATTTATCTAGGGAAACTATTTCATAGCAACAAAATTATTTGCACAGACCACAATACATTTATTCTTGACATCAATGATGTTCAGACAATCAAAGATAGTACATGAGGCTAAAGAAAACAAAAATGTCTTGTTGCTACAAATCGTCAATGTATCATCTTGGCTCGTCCTTTGTCTTTACAAAGCTACTCCTACTATCCGTTGGAGGAAAGTAGTAGTATGACCTTGACGATGGGGCGACAAAGGCCATGTTTCTCCTATTGAGTGCCTCGGAGGATGGAGAGGTACATGAGAACAACAATGTAAGGGGAGTAGATACCAACGTTTTTGACAAGGGCTCCTCCATCCAAGCAGGTGGTGCAAAAGAGAAGACCCATGGGCATGTCGATTCTAAGGATCGGCTTTACACATGAGAGAAGGGGATGCTCTTCGGAGGAGAAGCTAACCAACAGGGTGGAGGAGCAATGGACGATGGTCGTGACATTCTCGCAGATGCCATGTGCTCTTCCCAGTGCTAGCATGGTGGGGGAGGAGGTAGCCGGTGGGATGGAGGAGGCGTGGACGACAAAAGTGGCATTCCCCTTGTTTTCAGGGTGGAGGAGGATGGAGCCAGTGGGATGGAGTAGGCGCGAATGGCAGAGGCAACTGCAACACCGTTCTTGTAGACCTATGCTCCTAGATGTGTGGATTTTCCATACTCCCATGTAGCTACACCTTCTATCTAGGCGATCATGTTTGCATCAAGATCCATGATATCTTTGTGTAGAAATTTCTCTTTTTTATTTCTTCCAAGCAAGAGAACATTTGACCTTGAAACTTTGCAGGTCAAGTATGCACAAGTGCCACTCTGTGCGTAAAATGTTTTCGATTCTTTGATGAAACATAAAAATTTCAAATTACACATTTTGGATAAGTTGCTTCACTTTAAAATATTTTTGTTGCAAAAAAAATTCTAAAAGCATTTCCACACATGATAGTACTTGTGTGATGCTGAACTGCAAAGTTTGGAATTCAAATGTTCTTTTATTTGGGAGAAACAAAAAACAGAAGTTTCCCCGCATGAACTTCGATGCAAAATGGACGGTGAGGATAGAAAGTGTAGTTGTATGGTAGTGAAATCACAACTTCCCCCTCCTAGACGTAGGCCGCAACAACCCCGAACAAATCACACACGTAAGCCTGATACACATGCCACAACACGCAAAAACATTGTCTTGTCCATGAGGTGTGGAGCCCACAACGAGGCCAGACCTCAGAGCGCTCACAACTGCCTATTCCCAGGGACCTAAGCTTAGGGCATCTCTAACGTTGTGCGTGAAACCACCCATAAACATTCGGACCACGCATTCCGTACACTTTATACCCTCAAACACTGTCCATCAAACGTCCACAGACAGGTTCATGTGTCCAAATTCTCGCAAGCAAAAGACAAACCTGGAGAAGGTTTGTGTGCGTCTGGACCTCCGCCACATCGGCGTCTGACACCCCGGATCCACACAAAACCATCCCTCTCTTCCTATTTCAACCGATGTTGTGCTCTCTGTGCCGCATACATAGGTTCAGGGTGGACATGACCAGGCACATGTCTGCCGGACAGTGCGGTATTCACACCGGTGCCTGCACCATCCTGCCGTTGCACTGCGTGTGCTCGCTCTCTGGGATGCGTTAATACCAGCTCAGAGCAACAAGACCGGATGGGGTGATGGGATGGATTCCTACCGCATTGAAGCTGGCTGCCCATTCATTTGCCTGCATGGAATTGAACAGGCACCAAACACACTCTGGTCGCCCGCTTTCAAGCCAACGCTTGGCCCGGTCGGCCGATATATAAGCACGGCCATGCACAGGAAAAACCGCACCACCTCTATTTCCCTTACTCCCCCTTTCATGACCACCGGTGCACCTACACTTCTATTTGCCTTTTGCCACAATAACCATCGATGTAATGACCGTGAGTGGCATATCATGGTGTAAGCACATCTCATTGTGGCGCCGACACAAGATCACGAGCATTGCCCACAACTGGCAGGTCCGGTGCACGGAACGCATAGAGGCAGGTTTGCCTTCGAGCTCAGTGGAGGAGAGCTTGGACGACGATGGTCATACAATGAAGGAGGCATCCGACAACAAGCCTGTGCCCACACCCATGCCTGCACCAATCGTGGGCGCGGGCGTACATTGATGCGGTCATGGCGGAGGAGGCTCACCAGGAGCATGAGACGTCGCTGGTCTCCGCGTTCTTGATGCTGCGGGAGGAAGAATGATACAATCCGTAACTCCTCAAGCAGCACCAGCTTGTGGAGGTTGTTGCTACCTTGGTCATGGAGGATCCGGGCTTCGTCAATGAGCAGTGGGCGCTCTATGAGTCGATGCACAGCCCCCGCACCATCTGTTGCGAGCATTGGTAGACAGAGCGCGACCTCTTATTCGAGCAGATTGCGACGGAGGCACAAACGAAGGCGACACATGCAATCAGGAACAGAACACCGCCAACGCCGGCAGCTCCACATCGTCGAGCCGGGCCACCAATGACCATGAGGCCGGACCATTCACATAGACGTCGATCTCACCTCCACCAGCGACGTCCGCGGCGAGAGGGCGGAGTCCGGCGAGGAGTAAAACATAGGGGAAGGACGTGACCACCTTCGATGGAGAGCAAGATACGGGACACAGATGTGCCCACGACCGTCGAATAGTAGAATAAGGTTGATGACTTTAACTATGTATAAAATAATCCTACATTGATGAAAAAAACATGTACGCTTTTTGATGTGTCCGGTTGGATGACCGGCTCGGCTAGTGTTGTCTATGAACACGTCCGAACATGCCTGTAAACGTTTTGTGTGTCTGTTTTGATGGATGACGGTTTAGCGAGGATGATGTCATATTGACTTCCTTTTTCACATGGAAAAGCTCTTCCATTAAACAGCATGCCGAACAATGTCATCAGCAACCAGGTCCTGGGCAAAGGTAGGAGCACCGCGATTCCCGACCTGGTCAGTTTCCTGCTTCCGAACCCCTAGTTAGAAGGTAAACGTTTCCAATTGGCACGCCGGCCGAATGTTCGGCCGGACGCGCGCTACGCGTAGATCCTACGGAACGAGAGGGCCCATGCACCGCTTTTTTCACCTGACCTTATCCTCTCCTCCTCCACTCGTTTTCTTTCCTATCTCTTCTTCGTTCTCCTCCGGTCGGTCTTCTTTCCTCTCCCCTCGCCATGAACGCCACACCACCATGGATTTGGCCTTCAAGCACCTCCGTCCCCTCCGTCCCCTCTCTACCTCCCTGCCGACATGCGTCCTCACCACCACCTCCCGCAAAGCACGCGTTGAGGCGACGACGAGCTGCTCTGCGCTCCCCCCCCCCTCCCCTTTGATCTTGAGGCGACGGCGCTCGCACACCGGTGGCACCATTTTTTTGCAAGACGTCGTGCGGCTATGGCTTTGTTTTTTATTTTTAGCCAGTTGCAACTTTTTGATTTATCGGTTCCAGCTCTTTATTTCGCCGGTTGTAGCAATTTTCATCCACGAGCACCAATCTTTGATTCGTTGGTTCCAACATTTTTTCCCGTCGGTAGTAGCTTTTCGCATCGCTGGTTCCAACTTTTGATTTCGCGGTCGCAACAATCCCACTTTCGACAGTAGCAACTTTTTGATTCATAGGTTGTAGCATTTTTTTCGTGCGGTAGTAGCTTTTTGCTGGAGGAAGGGGATCGATGAAGTTTTTTTTGCTACAACCATGTAGCACAGAAGCTTCAACCATGCGTGCCAGAGCTGCAAGCCGTGGTACACCAGAGCTACAACCGGAGACGCCCATCGCCGGCAAGGCTGCAACCGGCACGAGGCAGTGCTACAACCGGTGTCCAGCGAGCTGCAAGCGACACAACGGCAAGCTTCAAACCTGCTGGGTCACCATGCTGGTGATGGCGACCATGCCTGCGAGGGGAGCTGCAACCATGGTGAGTTGCTGGAACCGTCTTTTATTTTTGCTACGGCCGGCCAAAAATTTTGCTACGTTCCGGCGACGAAGGTCCATGGTTTTGCTGGAACCTACAATTTTTTTTGCTGGAACCGGCTAAAATTTTGCTTCAACTGACTTTTTTCATTTTCTTAGTTGCGGCGAGTGGTGGCGAGCTGCGGTGACGGACGTGGGGGGGCAGTGACCACGCCGGCGGTGGGCAGCACCGGCGAGGGACGGTGTTGCAGTTGACGCTGCGGAGCTACCACGGATGCAACACGGAGGCAAGAGAAAAGGCCGCTACGGTCAACGACCTTTTTGTTGAGAGCGACGACGGCGAGCATCGGCGGTGAACGTGTGCAGCGAGGCAAATGGGCATGGTTCGGCAAGCGCGGGTCATTGGCGGCTGAGGACCATCGGGGGCGCTGGTCTCTTTCCCCTTTTTTCCTCCTTTTATCCTCTGCTTTTTTTTTTCATCAGCGTTTTCTCTAAGGCTGCGTACGGTTTATAAAAGCTATATCATGTGGCCCATGTGGGATCGGCTGAAATTTTCGACCGGCGCGCCGGCGTAGAGTAGCGCCCTAGTTAGAATTAGAATAGAATTAGACAGTAAAAGAAGACAAAGACGGGTACGGCCGGTATCTACTTACGTCTCCAGCAAGTATATCCCTATAGCATTAATAATCAATCAATCAAACCCCTTTGCCCGTGTAACACTAGCAGTTCAGTGCGCCTCTGCAACGACAGACCAGGAGGAGTCGATACATCCGAGCGACAGGAAAAGAGCGAAGCAAACCAAGGAGGAAGGAGCTCGAGGAAAGCAGATGGCCGACGACGAGAACGCTATCCTCGACGGCCTCCTCGCCGTCGCGGAGCCTGACGAGTCTAGCCGGAACAAGTTCATATGCTTGGTGGGTCTCTCCTCTTGGCGTCTTTCATCGCCTGCGTGTTGCTGCTGCTCTTTTACGGCGGCTTCTCGAGCTATTTCAGCACCGCGCTCTCCATCGTCGCGCTCGTCGTGGGCCTTGTGCTCTTAGTGGCATCAACCGCACTTTTCGCCCTTCACGAGAATCTTTGCTTGCAACGGAGGCATGGTAACCCAGATGGACAAAGGCTCGTAGGAGAGTAGATAGGTTCATCCAGTTCGATGTATCCTTTTGGGATTGCGTCGGTTGGCATGACGTATTTGATGGCAATAATAATCCAAACTTGCATCAGCACCATCCACAACAACTCGTGTTTGTCATCATTGGAGGTTAATTAGCAAAGCGTTCTGGTTGTACTAGGTAACCAAGTCATATTCTCTGTTTGCATGTATCTGGATGGAGACTTATACAATACTAGTCTGGTAGGTTAGCAATTACCCTTGAGTTCTAGCTAAGGTTCGTGTCGGTGTGAACTGCCCACGAGTAGTCTATGTCTGAGTTGGGCGTGGGGTCCAATAGTCGGTCCATATATTTGATGGACACGGTGTAATAGTTTATTAATGTAAGACGTTTTTGCAAGCAAGTAGCATAGTTAGAAAAGTGAAAAAGATAAAAGCAGGATCTTAGACTTGATTGCACATTTCGGGCGTCTTATATCCCTTGTGTGTATGCTTTTTTCCCGGCCATAACGGGGTATTACTCTGCCTTTTTTTTTGGCAAGAAAATAGGGATTATTCCATAGTGACAGGTTTACAACCGTCTATTACAAGATCACGAATAAAAGGGGCTGCGTGCTCCAACCAACAGGCGGTGATGCGCTCCTTTCTAACAAATTAACAAGACAGTGTGAAATCATATTTTATGATCTTGATGTTTTCATCGGAACAAACTCCCAAACTACCATCAGCGCTTTGATTTCTTTCATCAGGTGTTGAATAACAGGGTGGCTATAAGGGATAGGATTTAGGTGCAAATATATGGTGGGCTCTTGGGTTTAGAATAGAGATATTATAAATTAGAAATATTTGTTATTATAAATAGCTAAAGGTCTCACGTATTTAATGGTTCGAGTATCAAACAAACTCCGAATACGACAAATTTGAAAGGCAGTCTACCTATAATATAACAAGGCCACACGCAATGTTTCAACCCATTCTGACTTCTTCAAACGCCTGTTATGAAAATAGCTCACTTTCAATACGAAAAGGGGTTTTACATTCGAATGTTATTTAGGTTTGTGCAAACATAATGAAATAATTTGGGTAACTCCCAAATGTCACAATGAGATCGTGTCAGATGGATTGTGGTTAAGTCTCGATCTGAAACGCGGGAGAGCGAAGGGTTTATATATTCACCATTTGCAAAATGGCAAAAATAATCCAAGGTAATTGTTAATTAATGAAATCAAATTTTAATTGGGGAAAAGTTCCGGGGCCTTACACTAGCCTCTCACATACTCTGGCGAGCATATCATATGGATTGTACACTAAAAGAATTTCTACACTAAGATAACTGACTTTAAATAACATATGCAATTATCAAAAAAGCATACACAAGTTCAATTCGCATCTGCGTTCAATTAAAAAATTACTAGCTATTGGGGGCAACAAAGCAATCAAGCATACAGAAAAGCAATTCTCCCATGCACGGGATGTCCGGTGCATGGGGGAGCCGTTTATTTAGTTTGGAGATCTGATGCCATGCAATGCATTGATAGCGTGATACTGCTAGTAGTTGGTTTACATCTCTCTGACCACATGGAAGCACACTGTTCCTGGCTAGGCTCCACCCCCCCATACATTTATTTCCAAGTTAAAATCTATCTTATCTTTTGAATCAAAAGTACAATTTATGACCTGTTTGCATATTTGTGTTTATGATAACGAGAACTTTAATACAAGACCATTTTTGAATATATTTCAACAATTCTAAAATTCAAGCTCTGAAACATGGTGAAATAGTGTAAAATTAATAAGAATCAGTTTGATACACATTGGCACACAATGTAAAATTATAATACGCAACAGAACTCGGTGAGCCATAGTGAAACTGTAAGATTTTCTTTACGAAATAGAATGAAATATTTTTTAAATTTTTTTGCATGGAATTAAAAAAATTGTACGAATCAAGTTTGAAGCATGATGATTTAGTTGTCTATTCTAAAAATATATTCAATATTAGTCTTGTTTTTAAAAATCTTGTCAGAAAAAAATACAATTGTGCTAACAGAATGTAAATCAAACTTTTACTTCAACCTACATTAGGTGTCTATTTATTTGAATGAAACTTAGTGTGCAGACAAAACAGTGATGATGTTAATGGTCCCACACAGCAATAAATGAGGGATGCATGCACGGGAGGTCCCGTGCATGGTAGAAAATCCTCTCTCATCAAGCATACCACTATATATACACTAACATATACAAAATTATCAATCCATACAAAGCATATCAATCAGATTACTAATACTTTAAAAATTACACTAAGCATATCAATAGGATACTTCACTAAAATAATTAGACATTAACTGATTTTAAGTAACATAGCATGACATGGCCAACAAGATTGGTCCTTATCAGACAGCTCACGAATGGCATCCTAATGTAGTCCTCACATGACGGAAGTCTGTCGAAGAGGTGGTCGGTCTCATCATCGTTGATCCTCGTTCTTTGGGAGAAGACGGCATTGTCAAATGGGTCGTCATCATTGTCATCAGTGTTGACAAAGATCATAGAAATCCTGGGTCTTTGTCCTCTCAAGGAGAAAGACATCATTTCACCCCAGTGAGATGATTGTGGGTGATGAAACGATCACATCCTTCTCCTCCCATGTGGGTCATAGTTGGTCCTTTCTTGAGCTCAATAGTGTAGGGCCCCAGGACTCGAAGATCATGCTATTTTCTGTAAGCTAGTTGGATTCCAACCTTACGTTGCATGGGGTGATCTGTGTGACAACAAAACACCATAAATTAATGATAAAAGCACTAAAAGAAAAAAGAATAAATGACATAACTTGTTAGAGAAGAATCTTTGTTACCACTGAACGTACAAAACCCTGTCTGAAATAGACATAGAACAATGAGCCAGTTGTAAAGCTGGTGGCGCAACTTGACTTGCAAACTTGACATGCCATTTTCCTATTACAGAAGAAAGTACAATGGCGTCAAGTTGTTTGTTTACACACATCCATGCATCGCAAGATTAATTTCTAGACTAAAAGTAGCTTGAAGGATTCACTACTCCTAACAAGCTCTAAGTATCAATCCACACTTTTCTACACTAAACATACCAATCAGATTTTACACTAAGCATTTCAATCCACACAAAGCAAATCATCCATGGTGGCAACTATATCAATCAATCATTACATACTAAAAAAATTGTACACAAAAAATTTCTACATAATCAATCGATGGTGGCATATCATCCATGGTGGCAAATCATCCGCGGTAGCAAATCGTATTCTACCACACTAAAAATTCCATGGATTCTACACTAAAAAAATCCATCGGATTCTACACTAAAAATTGAATTCATTCCTATAACATACCCAAAAAAAGTTTTTCCTAGACTATATAAATCAGATTCTACACTAAAAAAATCGGCCTAGACTATATACATAGGATTCTACACTAAATATGTCTTCCTCGGATTCTAGACAAGGGTGGCGCGGGGGCGAGGAAAGGGGCTTTCGTCGAACCTTTCGCGGCGACGAGCGAATAGATCTGACGACGGCGACGCGCGGGGCGAGCTCCGGCGATGGTGACGCGGGGCGAGCTCCGGCGGCGGCGGGTCTACGGGGAGGGAGAGGGGTGAGTGAAGATAGAGTGAGTAGTGTGAGGCTAAGCCTGTCGAGGTACCAGCATGCGAAAGGCAACCCACGCCATAGATATTCGGCCCATGATTATTTTATTTTTATTTTTATTTTTTATTTATGTTTATTTTAAAGTTAGGTTAATTTATGTTTACGTTTATTTATTTTTATTTCCAATTTATTTTATTTTTATACACTAAAATATGACACCATCTAAAAAATTAATGATTTTACACTAAGCATTTCAATGATTATTTTTATATTTCATTTATTTTTATTTCCAATTTATTTTATGGTGGCAATTTATTTCCAATTTATTTTATTTTTATATTTAATTTATGTTTTATTTTAAATTCAGGTTTTGTTTATGTTTCCTTTTATTTTATATTTTATATTTTATTTATGTTCATTCTAAATTTATTTAATATTTTATTTATGTTAATTTTTATTTATGACATGTATATAATTCACACACCACCACTAGTCTAATTACATAAGGTGTGCATATAAGTCACAGGCCACCACTAACTTATGCCTAGTTAGTACTGTTGGTCCCACAAACTTGTGGCGTGTTACAAAAAAAATGTCACCACTAACACTATAAACGTGGTGTACAAATATGCCAACGCCATTCTATTTGGAAAATATAGTGGTTGCGTTGATTAGAACTGACGCATCACCAATTGAAGTTGTGGCTGACCATTTCTCTACTTGTAAAGGAATAGGTTGGATTTAGCTTCGACACAGCGGCTCGAGCTACTCCGCCATCGTGGCCATCGGCCGGGTCGACTACGCTGTCGAGCTAAGTTGAAGGCCACATTTGTCGCCAGCGCCTCTGGATCCTCACTCGTCGAGTCAGAGCCTATCGTCTTGTCCGTTGGTGATGAGGAGAGCATGGGCTCTTCTTAGGGAAGGGGCTCATCATCATCTCCATTACTAGTAGCTTTTAGCAAATCAAATCCTAGTATTCTAGAAAATCAAGTCGTACTTTTAGCTAATTAAGCTCTCATTCTATGAACTCTTTTGCTGATTATGTAATTTGATGTTTAACTATTTGGTCTCTTTTGTCCAGTCATGCACAATATGTGTTCAATTTGGCTGATATATTAACAGTATGCAATTAATGTCTGGTTTAGATGTTCAATATATATAAGGCAATGTATTATAATCCCTCCATTCCACAATGCAGTGTGCATGGTTTTTTCTTAAAGTCAAACATCACAAAGTTTGACCAAGTTTAGTGAGAAAAATATCAACAACAATAATACAAAATAAATATAGTATGAAAGTATATATTGTGTTTTATGTGGTGTATGAATTTTGTATATTATATAGATACTTTTTTTAGAAACTTGGTCAAAAATTTGATGAAGTTTGACTTTCTAGAAAATCTATGGGCACTACATTATGGAACGGAGGGAGTATTTGGAGTCCGCTTATAAGCATGTTGAAGTGTAAAAGGCTTTCCATATTGAACTCTTGCTATATTAGTGTCCTAAATCTTATAATGAGGGTATTATTGATAGTGTGTTAATTATGGTTTACCTCGTCATGTGTGTACATATTGCTGGTCACAATGGGAGGTGCTACTTTTTACCAATTACCATCGAGGTTAGCTTGATATTCCTAGGGCTAGCTTAATGTATAGTATTGTGTAATTTTCAAGCAACTTTGTCATATTGATAATCTCTTGCATGTAGATACAGATGGGTACAGATCCACGCTTTGACCCTTTTTTGAACCAAAGACCGTCGAACAATTGTTCTACGGTAGTTTCATTAATAAAATATTTACATACACATTACAAGCATCACACCCCTCTAACCAATTGTTGCTCTAGGAAAATTCATGGCAAAATTAAGTGGTGAGTCTCAATCCACTCCTTGAAAGCTTCCATGTGTCTTATTTTTGTTCTCGTGAGAATCAAATTAAGATCATTCCTGAGAAAGGTCCTCCAGGACTGGGGAGAGGGATCTTGAGCTTTGAACAATTTTGAGTTTCTCTGCATCCAGATGTGCCAGCATCCTGCTGTCTGCTAGAACTACGTCGGTATTTCCCCAAAGAGGAAGGGATGATGCAGCACAGCAGTGGTAGGTATTTTCCTCAGTGATGAAACCAAGGTTATCGAACCAGTAGGAGAACCAAGCAACACAACGTAAACACCACCTGCACACAAATAGCAAATACTCGCAACCCGACGTGTAAAAGGGGTTGTCAATCCCTTTCGGGTAGCGGCACCAGAAATTGGCAAACGGGCGTGAGAGAGTTGTAAATATTGATAGATCGAACGCCAAATAAAATAAATTGCATCAAGGTATTTTTGTATTTTTGGTTTAATAGATCTGAAAATAAAAGGCAAATAAAATAGATCACAAAGACAAATAATATGAGAAAGAGACCCGGGGGCCGTAGGTTTCACTAGTGGCTTCTCTCGAGAAAATAGCAAACAGTGGGTAAACAAATTACTGTTGGGCAATTAATAGAACTTCAAATAATCATGACAATATCCAGGCAATGATCATTATATAGGCATCACGTCCAAGATTAGTAGACCGACTCCTGCCTGCATCTACTACTATTACTCCACACATCGACCGTTATCCAGCATGCATCTAGTGTATTAAGTTCATGAAGAACCGGAGTAATGCAATAAGAACGATGACATGATATAGAGAAGATATATCTATGTAGAGATAGACCCCATCGTTTTATCCTTAGTAGCAATGATACATATGTGTCGGTTCCCCTTCTATCACTGGGATCAAGCACTGTAAGATCGAACCCACTACAAAGCATCTCTTCCCATTGCAAGATAAATAGATCAAGTTGGCCAAACAAAACCCAAATATCGGAGAAGAAATACGAGGTAATAAGCAATCATGCATATAAGAGATCAAAGAAACTCAAATAACTTTCATGGAAATAAAAAGATAGATCTGATCATAAACTCAAAGTTCATCGGATCCCAACAAACACACCGCAAAAAGAGTTACATCATATGGATCTCCAAGAGACCATTGTATTGAGAATCCAGCGAGAGAGAGGAAGCCATCTAGCTACTAACTACGGACCCGAAGGTCTACAAAGAAATACTCACGCGTCATCGGAGAGGCACCAATGGAAGTGGTGAACCCCTCCGTGATGGTGTCTAGATTGGATCTGGTGGTTCTGGACTCTGCGGCGGCTGGAATTGATTTTCGTCGACTCCCCTAGGGTTTCTGGAATATTGGGGTATTTATAGAACAAAGAGGCGGTCCGGGGGCACCCGAGGTGGGCACAACCCACCAGGGCGTGCGTGGGCCTCCTGGCGCGCCCTGGTGGGTTGTAGTCCCCTCGGAGCACCCCCCAGGTGCAGCCTTGGCCCATTAGGTGCCTTATGGTCCAAAAAAATTCTCCGTGATCTTTCGTTGCATTTGGACTCCGTTTGGTATTGATTTCCTGCGATGTAAAAAACATGCAGAAAACAGCAACTGGCACTTGGCACTATGTCGATAGGTTAGTACCAAAAAATGATATAAAACGACTATAAAATGATTATAAAACATCCAAGATTGATAATATAATAGCATGGAACAATCAATAATTATAGATATGTTGGAGACGTATCAGCACCCACAAGCTTAACTCCTACTCGTCCTCGAGTAGGTAAGTGATAAAAACAGAATTTTTGATGTGGAATGCTACCTAATATGTCATATCATATTCTTTTCTTTATAGCATGAACATTTGGACTTTTAAGTGATTCAAAACAATAGTCTAGTTTTGACATGATAATTTAAATACTCAAGCATATCAACAAGCAACCACGTCTTTCAAAATATCAACGCTAATATAAGCTATCCCTAGCCCATCATGCTCAATCATTGATCCATTCATCAAACACACTCGCATATTAACTACACTCAATACTCAAGTACAATCATATTGCCTCCTAGTTGGTGCTTTTATAAGAGAAGATGGAGACTCAAATTCAAAATAAAAATTGCATAAAGTAAAAGAAAGGCCCTTCGCAGAGGGAAGTAGGGATTTGTAGAGGTGCCAGAGCTCAAAGCGAAAATTGAGAGATAAAAATATTTTGGGAGGTGTGTCTTTCCCACCAACGAAAATGACTTAGAGTTCCCAACACTTTTCATGCTAGATATATCATAGGCGGTCCCCAAATAGAAAATAAAGTTTATTCCTTTTTCCACCATACTTTCACTTTCCATGGCTAGCCGTATCCACGGTTGCCTTCCATACCAACACTTTCCATGGAATTTATTATTTGAAAACATAAAGTAAATTCATTTTTCATTTCGGGACTGGGCATCCCTAATACCTTTGCCTTACTCTCGTGCAATGACAAGTGAATAAAAACTCATCGTGAGAATAACACATCTAGCATGGAAAATATTAGCCACCCCTCACCGCTCCGCGAGTAGTATAAACACACAAAAGAGAAGTTTATTTTGAAAATTAGAGATGGCACATACAAATTTGCTTAGAACGGCAAAAGAATACCGCATATAGGTAGATATAGTGGACTCATGTGGCAAAACTAGTTTAAAGGTTTTTGGATGCACAAGTAGTGATCATACTTAGTGCAAAATGAAGGCTAGGATTGAGAAGCGACCGACCAAGAAACAAATAATCTCATAAGCGAGCATTAAGCATAATTAACACCGAATAATGCACCACAAGTAGGATATAATTTCATTGCATAATTATTGACTTTCATGCTTGCATAGGGAGTCACAAACCTTAACACCAATATTCTTACTAAATCAAAATTACTCATCAACATAACTCACATATCACATCATCATATCTCAAAACTATTACTAAGAATCAAGTTTATTTTGTCCAATGATCTTCATGAAAGTTTTTATTATATCCTTCTTGGATATCCATCACTTTGGGACTAACTTTCATATGTTGCTTTTCATAAGCTCAAACAAATATAAGTGAAGATCATGAGCATAATATTTCTTTCTCTCAAATTAATTTAAGTGAAGCAAGAGAGAATTTCTTGAAAATTTTACTAACTCTCAAATAAATCTAAGTGAAGCAAGAGAGCATTTCTTCAAAAATACTAAAGCACACTGTGCTCAAAAAGATATAAGTGAAGCACTAGAGCAAGTCCATAGCTCATTAAAAAAATTAAGTGAAGCATAGAGAGCAATTCTAACAAGTCATGACATAATTTTGGCTCTCTCAAATAGGTGTGTCCAGCAAGGGATCAAGACTAAAAACACAAAATAAAACAAGCAAAGACTCATATCATACAAGACGCTCCAAGCAAAACTCATAGTATGTGACAAATAAAAATATAGCTTCGAGTAAAATACCGATGGTCGTTAGAAGAAAGAGGGGATGCCACTCGGGGCATCCCCGAGCTTAGTTGCTTGCTTATTTTGGATAATATCTTGGGATGCCGGGGCATCCTCAAGCTTAGGCTCTTCTTACTCCTTATTCCTTCATCCATCGTAAGATAACCCAAAACTTGAAAACTTCAATCACACAAAACTCAACAAAACCTTCGTGAGATCCGTTAGTATAAGAAAATAAATCACTACTATAAGTACTGTTGGAAACCAATTCATATTTTGTTTTTGCATTATATCTACTGTATTCCAACTTTTCTATGGCAAAAACTCGTCAAAGAAAACCATAGAGCCATCAAAACAAGCACACAACGCAAATAAAACAGAATCTGTCAAAAACAGAACAGTCTGTAGCAATCTGGATATTTTGAATACTTTTAAAACTCCAAAAATTATGAAAACTTAGGAAAACCTGAGAAATTTGTATATTAATCTTATGCAAAAAGAATCAGGGCAAAAGAACATTTCTTTGATTTATTAAAATTATTTTCGTGAGTGCATAAGTTTCTGTTTTTCAGTAAGATCAAACAACTATTACCCAAGAAGATCCTAAAGGCTTTACTTGGCACAAATACTAATTAAAACACAAAAAACACAATCATAACAGTAGCATAATTGTGCCAACACTCAAGAACAGAAAGCAAAAAGCAAAAATAAATTTTATTCATTGGGTTGCCTCCCAACAAGCGCTATAGTTTTACGCCCTTAGCTAGGCATAAAGCAAGGGTCTAAGTTTTGTCATCTTTGTTTCGAGATCCATAAGATGCCATCATGATTGATTCATATGGTGGCCTAATTCTTGTTCTAGGGAAGTGTTCCATACCTTTACTCAAAGGAAATTGGAACTTAATATTGCCTTCTTTCATATCAATCACGGCACCAATAGTGCGTAAAAATGGTCTACCGAGAATAACTGGACAAGACGGATTGCAATCAATATCAAGAACAATGAAATCTATGGGCACCTAATTCCTATTTGCAAAAATAAGAACATCATTAATTCTTCCCATAGGCTTTTTAATAGTAGAATCCGCCAAGTGCAAATTTAAAGAGCATTCTTCAAGATCGGTAAGACCAAGCACATCACATAAAGATTTCGGAATTGTGGAAACACTAGCACCCAAGTCACACAAAGCAAAACACTCATAATTTTTAATCTTGACTTTGATGGTAGGTTCCCATTCGTCATGCAATTTTCTAGGAATTGATACTTCTAATTCCAATTTTTCTTCTAAAGCTTTCATTATAGCATCAACAATGTGTTTAGTAAAAGCTTTATTTTGCTCATAAGCATGGGGTGAATTTATCATGGATTGCAAAAAAGAAATACAATCAATCAAAGAGCAACTATCATGATTAAAGTCTTTGTAATCCAAAAGAGTGGGCACATCACTAGTTAAAGTCTTGACCTCTAACCCACTTCTATCGATTTTCTCAACAAGATTTTCACCCTCCAAATTATCGGGACGCCTTCTAGCTAAAGTTGACTCTTCTCCAATCCCTTTTTCATCAATCTTGACTTTACTAAACAAGGAATCAATAGAAGAAACACCAATCATTTTAAGATCTTCATCACTTTTGCGAAAGTAATCACTAGAAAACGCTTTTTCTAAAAATTCTGTTTTAGCTCTAAGCATAGCGGTTCTTTTCTTACTTTCATCCATAGAAACATAAAGAGCTTTAATTGATTCATCAACCTTAGGCACAAAAAATTTCATCTTGAGATTTTCCACCTCATGAGAAATTCTATCA
Source organism: Aegilops tauschii subsp. strangulata (assembly GCF_002575655.3). Taxonomy (NCBI): domain Eukaryota; kingdom Viridiplantae; phylum Streptophyta; class Magnoliopsida; order Poales; family Poaceae; genus Aegilops; species Aegilops tauschii. The sequence continues at coordinate 118,136,631 of NC_053039.3, read as the reverse complement.
ACACTTCTAGACAAATCATCAATCTTATTCAACTTTTCTTCTATGGTAGTGTTGAAAAAAAAATCTATTGATAAATTCTTTAATATTATTCTCAAGATCAGAGGTGTTCCTATTATTATTATAAGATTGATTTCCATAGGGATTACCATAATTATTAGAGGAATTACTAGGAAAAGGCCAATCATTAAAATTACCTCTATAAGCATTGTTATTGAAATTATTTCGAGAGATAAAATTCACATCTACAGCATCACTATTTTGCTCAATCAAATTAGACAAAGGCATATAATTAAAATCAATAGGAGCACTTTTACTAGCAACCAATTTCATAAGAGCATCAACTTTTTCACTCAAAGAAGAAATTTCTTCAACCGAATTAACCTTTTTACTAGTAGGAGCTCTTTCGGTATGCCATTGAGAATAATTTGCCATAATATTATCAAGCAATTTAGTGGCTTCATCCAAAGTAATTTCCATAAAAGTACCACCCGCGGCGGAATCTAAAAGATTACGAGAAACAAATTCAGTCCCGCATAAAAAATTGTATGGTCATCCAAAGATTTAACCCATGAGTTGGGCAATTCTTTAGCATCATTTTCATCCTTTCCCAATGCAACATGCTCATGTTCAAGTTGCTTGAAATTCATGATATGGGTTCTAAGGGAAATAATTTTTGCGGGCGGAAAATACTTAGTGATAAAAGCATCTTTGCACTTATTCCAAGAATCGATACTATTGCGAGGCAAAGAAGAGAACCAAATTTTTGCAGAATCACGCAAAGGAAACGGAAATAATTTCATCTTCACAACATCATTGTCCACATCTTTTTTCTTTTGAATATCTCATATTCCACGAAGGTATTAAGATGTGACGCGGCATCCTCGTTAGGATTACCGGAAAATTGATCTTTCATAACAAGATTCAGCAAAGCAGTATTAATATCACAAGACTCCGCACTAGTGGCGGGAGGAGCAATCGGAGTGCCAATAAAATCATTATTGTTGGTATTTGAGAAATCACATAACTTGGTGTTCTCTTGAGTCATGATGACTACACAACAAGATTTAATTCAAAAACAGATCCGGCAAGAAAACGGCGAACGAAAAAGAGGGGTGAATAAAATGGCAAATTTTTGTGAAGTGGGGAGAGGAAAACGAGAGGCAAATGGCAAATAATGTATATTGCGAGGAGATAAGATTTGTGATTAGGAACCTGGTATATGTTGAAGATCCTCCCTGGCAACGGCGCCAGAAAGTTCCTTTTGATGTCTCCTAGAACTACGTCGGTATTTCCCCAAAGAGGCAGGGCTGATGCAGCACAGCAGTGGTAGGTATTTCCCTCAGTGATGAAACCAAGGTTATCGAACTAGTAGGAGAACTAAGCAACACAACGTAAACAGCACCTACACACAAATAACAAATACAATCAACCTGACGTGTAAAAGGGGTTATCAATCCCTTTCGGTAGCGGCGCCAGAAATTGGCAAACGACGTGAGAGAGTTGTAAATATTAATAGACCGAACGCCAAATAAAATAAATTGCAGCAAGGTATTTTTGTATTTTTGGTTTAATAGATCTGAAAATAAAAGTCAAATAAAATAGACCGCAAAGACAAATAATATGAGAAAGAGACCCGGGGGCCGTAGGTTTCACTAGTGGCTTCTCTCGAGAAAATAGCAAATGGTGGGTAAACAAATTACTGTTGGGCAATTGATAGAACTTCAAATAATCATGACGATATCCAGGCAATGATCATTATATAGGCATCACGTCCAAGATTAGTAGACCGACTCCTGCCTGCATCTACTACTATTACTCCACACATCGACCGATGTCCAACATGCGGTGTCTAGTGTATTAAGTTCATGAAGAAACGGAGTAATGCAATAAGAACAATGACATGATGTAGACAAGATCTATCTATGTAGAGATAGACCCCATCGTTTTATCCTTAGTAGCAACGATACATACGAGTCGGTTCCCCTTCTGTCACTGGGATCAAACATCGTAAGATCGAACCCACTACAAAGCACCTCTTCCCATTGCAAGATAAATAGATCAAGTTGGCCAAACAAAACCGAAATATCAGAGAAGAAATACAAGGCTATAAGCAATCATGCATATAAGAGATCAAAGAAACTCAAATAACTTTCATGGATATAAAAAGATAGATCTGATCATAAACTCAAAGTTCATCGGATCCCAACAAACACACCGCAAAAAGAGTTACATCATATGGATCTCCAAGAGACCATTGTATTGAGAATCCAGCGAGGGAGAGGAAGCCATCTAGCTACTAACTACGGACCCAAAGGTCTACAAAGAACTACTCACGCATCATCAGAGAGGCACCAATGGAAGTGGTGAACCCCTCTGTGATGGTGTCTAGATTGGATCTGGTGGTTCTGGACTCTGCGGCAGCTGGAATTGATTTTCGTCGACTCCCCTTGGGTTTCTGGAATATTGGGGTATTTATAGAGCAAAGAGGCGCTCCGGGGGACACCCGAGGTGGGCACCTCCCACCAAGGCGCACGTGGGCCTCCTGGCGCGCCCTGGTGGGTTGTGCTCCCCTCGGAGCACCCCCCAGGCGTAGCCTTGGCCCATTAGGTGTCTTCTGGTCCAAAAAAATTCTTTGTGAAGTTTCGTTGCATTTGGACTCCGTTTGGTATTGATTTCCTGCGATGTAAAAAACATGCAGAAAACAGCAACTGGCACTTGGCACTATGTCAATAAGTTAGAACCAAAAAATGATATAAAATGATTATAAAACATCCAAGATTGATAATATAACAGCATGGAACAATAAAAAATTATAGATACGTTAGAGATGTATCACATCCCATGATGACAATGTTCATTGAAAATTGGGATGGATAAGAGTCTTCCATTGTAACATCCCAAATTTTCAATTTGGTATGTTATACATAGATCATCATTGCATATCATATTTTATTGCATTTTGACAAATCCTCGATAAATCCTAAGCAACTCAAGGACCCTCGGAGAGAGTTGGGGATTTTCTCGAATTTTCATATTTGATTTTCATCAAATTATAAAACGAGGATTTTGGTTTTAGTTATTTTCTCTCTGGAAAAATATTTCATTTTAAAAATAAACGAGAGGAGAAAATATGACTTCTCCAAAACAATTGAAATACTGGAGGAAAAGTGTTAAAATCATTTATTGGAATTTAATTGGATTTTATTTGCAATTTTAATTGCATTAAAAATATTGCATGTTTTCAAAAAATTATTTTTGTGTCAAAAAAATGTTCACCCTATTCTAGATTTTCTAACTAGATGGGAAAATTTATTTTATCTTTTTGGACTTTTATTTATTTTTCTACGAATTTTTTTCCGCGGAACGTATTTAAAAAAAAACTGCGCGCCGCCCGACCGGGCCAAAGCCCAGCCGAGGCCCAGCCGCCCGCGCCCCGTCTCCTCCCCCAGCACGACGCCGCCGCCGCCCGAGTCCGTGGCCAGCACGGGAGCCGCCGGCCGCCCCCTTCCCCAAGCCACCTCCACCCCCCATATATATACCCCCCCCTCTTCTCACCCCGCCGCCGCCCGCACTTGCCCCGCCCCGAGCCGCCGGAGCCGGAGCCCGACGCCCGAAGGCCGCCGCCGTTCGCCGCCGCACGCCGCCCCCTCGCCCTCCCCCGAGCCCGCCGAGCCCCGCCGCCCCTCGCCGGAGCCGCCCCGACGAGGTATACCTCGCCACCGTTCGTTGCCGGTTTTGTTTTAAAAAAACCGTTCGTTTTAAAAAAAAACCCTAGATCGGTTTTTTTTCGGTTTTGTTATTTTTGCGAGCGTTCACCGACTCGTTCGTTTTAACGAACGCGTTCGTCGGATTTTCTCTGTTAACGAACGTCCGTTCTTTAACCGTTCGTCCGTTTTTCTTTTTCGTCGGATTTTTTCGCGATTATTTCAGATTCGATTTCTGATCGAATCTTCGTTTCTGTTTAACTTTTCACTTGTTTATCGGAATCAGGCGATTCAAGCGCCTAGAGTTTCGTCTCGAAATTCTCTTTCCGTTTAACCTACTCAAACAAGTTTTTGCTACTGAAAAATTTGACCTAGATCCAGATTAGTAAACGAAGCGTGTTTCTTTCGCCGTTTGACTTTCGTTGCTTCGTTCGAGTTGATTCTTTTTACAAACCGGAGTTCTTAAGTTGAACTTTCTGGTTGGATCTTTCATTCGAGTTTTACCTGTGCATTAGATGAGTACTTATTGTTTTCTTGTTTGTTTGCGATAGAGTACCCGGAGTGTGCCGCTTGTTACTTCGAATCGCTAGGTTTCGCGGATCATCAGCAAGGCAAGTAACACTTTGATCATACCTTTCCAATCCCAGTTTTTATTGCATTAGATCTATTCCTCAAACATTGCATGATTAGGATCTAATTAAATTGTGGGTATTGGGAAGTAGTTGAGGTAGTACCTATTACCTGTTCTTTTGTCAAACCCTTGGGAGTTACTTCTACGTTGCTATTATATTGCCATGCTATGCTCGTAGACGTGGATTGGGTTTGAGTGATATTCATGACAGATGTGAGATTGTTAATAATGGTTTACTTAAGGTGGCAACTAAAACTCACATCTGGGTGGATTGAGGCACCTGGAGAATCCAGTGTTGTCTGTTTGTATAAGGACCGCCACCCAGGCTCAAAGGGATCATAAGATTATTCATGCTAGAAACTTCCGTGTGCAGCCACAAGCTATTATGGGCTCTAGCATAGTTGAGTAGGTTACATGATCTCTTGAAGAGGTGGGCTAGCAGATGTAGGGGAAAGTAGGTATACCGGTCCACCCGGAGTAAAGAGTGATTGTTCCTGAAAGACTGTGTCTCGGTCATCCGTTTCTCAAACATCATGCAGTGCGAGAATCAAGCGGAGGCGATCGAGTCTTGTGGGGAAAAGTGCGCAAACCTCTGCAGAGTGTACAAACTAATCATGGTTAGCCGTGTCCCCGGTTATGGACAACTTGAGTATCTAGTACCTGGATTATCATTTGAATCTCATCACCATGTTACTTTTAATTAATTTTGTTGGGTTAATGATGATGCTTAATTGGGATTGAGATGCTGTCAACCATCTCAATGTTTAACAACCACCATGATAGTTAAATAAATTTATTCCTTTGAAATAGGGAAAAATTGGCTTTTCGCAAAACAGTAACCATAGAGCTTTCCACCAGCCATATATGCATGTAGTATAGCATTATTGTTGTTCATTATTCTCTATGTGTTACTTTGCCAGCATATTCCATGTGCTGACCCGTTTCCGGGCTGCAACGTTTCATGTTGCAGACTTTTCAGACGACGAGTAAGGTGCCTTAGGTCGTGGTCTTATACTCAGTGATGCCGCTGGAGTTGATGGACTCACTTATCTTCCAAGTCTTCCGATGTTATCGTTTTAGATTGCCTTAAGCCATATTTATCATACTTAATCTCTTTGGAGATATTCGATGTAATAAGTGTGTGATTGCTACTCTGTTATAAATCCTCCATTTGTACTGTGCGTGTCAGCATTACTGATCCAGGGATGACACTGGTGCACAGCAGCACAGACCATTTGAGGTCTGGTCGCTACATCCATGATCACTGTCTCATCTAGAACATTGATTCCCCTCTTCCTGTCATGAATGAGTGAGTCCCTGCATCTGAGGGAGAAAGAACAATCCCAGAAAAGATCAAGAGTTGTTTCCTCAGAAGAGCTACTGCACAGTTCACACTTATAGCTGGGTAGAAAGAAATTTTTCATTTGAAGAAGATTCCTGGCATTCACTCTGTCATGAAGCATAAACCATATGAAAATTTTGTATCTCGGCATTGTAGCACTTTTCCAAATCGTTCTAAAAACTGAAGGGGCATTCTCTTGTTTTTGTAAATGGTGACACATCCTTTTTGAGGAATAATTTGTATTCTACCAGGGGTAGCCCCATCTGTCTGAATAATGGTGATCAACTGCTAATATTGCTCGTAAGCTTCAACAGACAGTGGAGTGTGAAAGTGCTCAATTAGGTCATTAGTCATAGCGAGATCTTTGACAGATATAAGTTCATTCATACGGAAAGAGTATAGTTGAGTGCCATTAAACCAGTTATCTTGCCAAAACATGACTATATCACCAGAGCCAACTTTAGGCATAGCAACTTCTTTGAACTCGGGTATCAACTTAATAATACTTCTCCACCAGAAAGAGCCCTATGGTGTGGTATTAATAACTTTATTCGGAATAAGATTCCCAAATGAGCTTGACACAAGGAACATCATGTTGATTGAGAAACTTGTGAAGATATTTCATGAGTAGGCATTTGTTATGAGTTGAAATATCAAGTACACCTAAGCCTCCTCTGTCTTTGGGTTGACATACTTTATCCCAGGCTATAAGGGCAGTTCCCTTGTCTTTGATACGTTCATTTTGTATCATGTTTTTCCACTATTATTTATAATGTTTTTAACCAATATAACACTTTGTGGAGCAATTCTGATGCCTTTTCTCTCTTAATTTGCAAGATTTACATGAAGAGGGAGATTGTCGGCAGCTGGAATTCTGGAGCTGAAAAAGCTATGTCAAAGATACCCACATCTTCAAATGAGCTGATCGCGGAGATTTATTTTGGAATAAATAAAAATACTAGAAGAAAGAAATACCATAGGGGGCTACCCAGGTGCCCACGAGGCACGAGGGTGCGCCCAGGGGTGGCTCATGGGGCCCCTGGCCAGCCTCCAGTGCCCATCTTCTGGTATATAAGCCAATTTTCCCTAGAAAAAATAAAGAGAGGACTTTCAGGACGAAGCGTCGTCATCTCGAGGCGGAACTTGGGCAGGAACACTTTTTCTCTCCGACGAAGTGATACCACCGGGGACACTTCCCTCTGGGAGGGGGAAATCAAAGCCATTGTCATCACCAACAACCCTCTCACCGTGGGAGGATCAATCTTCATCAACATCTTCACCATCACCATCTCATCTCAAACCCTAGTTCATCTCTTGTATTCAATCTTTGTACCAAAACCTCATATTGGTACCTGTGGGTTGGTAGTAGTGTTGATTACATCTCGTAGGTGATGCTAGTTGGTTTATTTGGTGGAAGATTATATGTTCAGATCCATTATGCTATTCAATACCCCTCTGATCTTGAACATGAATATGATTTGTGAGTAGTTACTTTTGTTCATAAGGACATGGGAGAAGTCTTGTCATAAGTAATCATGTGAATTTGGTATTCGTTTGATATTTTGATGATATGTATATTGTTGTTTCCCTTAGTGGTGTTATGTGAACATCGACTACATGACACTTCACCATATTTGGGCCTAAGGGAATGCATTGTGGAGTAGTTATTAGATGATGGGTTGCTAGAGTGACAGAACACTACTAGGGAAAAGCCTAGCAGTAGCGCGGGTATTTAGTGTATCAGTAGCGCGGGTATTTAGTGTATCAGTAGCGCGGGTACCCGCACTACTGATACGGCGCTATAGCTAATGTTTAACAGTAGTGCATTTTGACACGCGCTACTGCTATTCCAACTTAGCAGTAGCGCTTTCAATACCAGTGCTACTGCTAAGTGCTTTAGCAGTAGTGTTTTCGTGTCCAGCGCTAAAGAGCGCTACTACTATATTTTCTCATATATATTTTTTGCTGCATATTTGCGATGTTTTTGTATAGGTTTTATACAGTATGCTAATCATATCATAAACATGCAATATGCTCATCATATCATATACATAATAGTCTCATAATATCATTAAACACAAATCATGTCGTCACATCATAATCACGATATAGCTATACAAGTTACATGACATGTCTCATCATACATAATGTAGTACTTCTTGAGGCGTCGGTTCGTATCCCTCTCTCTCACTAGCATGAACCTAAACTAACTACTGGATGTCGCTCGGAAACCGGTACACCTGGGCCTGACACTCTGGCCACTCGTCGTACACTCCTGGCGTAGCACTTTTTCGTCATCGATGATCTATGCACCTGCATCGTCACATGAGTCGATGATATGCAACATATATAGTTGAGCAACAGAAGGAGACAGACTTGGAAAAAATAGAAGCAACATATCATAAGCATAAATAACACAAAGTTCATCGTACCCAAAATGCCCTATCTAGAGAGATCTTCGCTAGTTGAGGAGGACGGTTTAATTACATCACAAATAAAGTTTCATCATGCATGATACGTCTCCAACGTATCTATAATTTTTTATTGTTCCATGCTATTATATTATCTGTTTTGGATGTTTAATGGGCTTTATTATACACTTTTATATTATTTTTGGGACTAACCTACTAACCGGAGGCCCAGTACAAATTGTTGTTTTTTTGCCTATTTCAGTGTTTCGCAGAAAAGGAATATCCAACGGAATGAAACCTTCGGGAGAGTTATTTTTGGAACAAACGCAATCCAGGAGACTTGGAGTGGACGTCAAGGAAGTGACGAGGTGGCCACGAGGCAGGGAGGCGCATCCCCCACCCTCGTGGGCCCCTTGTGGCTCCCCCAACCGACTTCTTTCGCCTATATATACTCATATACCCCGAAAACATCCGAGAGCACCACGAAACCCTATTTCCACCGCCGCAACCTTCTGTACCCGTGAGATCCCATCTTGGGGCCTTTTCCGGCGCTCCGCCGGAGGGGGAATTGCTCACGGAGGGCTTCTACATCAACACCATAGCCTCTCCGATGATGTGTAAGTAGTTTACCTCAGACCTTTGGGTCCATAGTTATTAGCTGGATGGCTTCTTCTCTCTCTTTGGATCTCAATACAAAGTTCTCCTCGATCTTCTTGGAGATCTATTCGATGTAATTCTTTTTGCGGTGTGTTTGTCGAGATCCGATGAATTGTGGGTTTGTGATCAAGATTATCTATGAACAATATTTGAATCTCCTCTGAATTCTTTTATGTATGATTTGTTATCTTTGCAAGTCTCTTCGAATTATCAGTTTGGTTTGGCCTACTAGATTGATCTTTCTTGCAATGGGAGAAGTGCTTAGCTTTGTGTTCAATCTTGCGGTGTCCTTTCCCAGTGACAGCAGGGGCAGCAAGGCACGTATTGTATTGTTGCCATCGAGGATAAAAAGATGGGGTTTATATCATATTGCTTGAGTTTATCCCTCTACATCATGTCATCTTGCCTAATGCGTTACTCTGTTCTTATGAACTTAATACTCTAGATGCATGCTGGATAGCGGTCGATGTGTGGAGTAATAGTAGTAGATGCAGAATCGTTTCGGTCTACTTGTCGCGGATGTGATGTCTATGTACATGATCATGCCTAGATATTCTCATAATTATGCACTTTTCTATCAATTGCTCGACAGTAATTTGTTCACCCACCGTAATGTTTATGCTATCTTGAGAGAAGCCACTAGTGAAACCTATGGCCCCCGGGTCTATTTTCCATTATATTAATCTCCCACCAACTCGCCAATTTCTGTCGCCGTTTATTTTGCAATCTTTACTTTCCAATCTATATAACAAAAATACCAAAAATATTTATCTTATTATATCTATCAGATCTCACTTTTGCAAGTGGTCGTGAAGGGATTGACAACCCTTTTATCGCGTTGGTTGCAAGGTTCTTATTTGTTTGTGCAGGTACGAGGGATTTGCGTGTAGCCTCCTACTGGATTGATACCTTGGTTCTCAAAAACTGAGGGAAAAATACTTACGCTACTTTGCTGCATCACCCTTTCCTCTTCAAGGGAAAACCAACGCATGCTCAATAGGTAGAAAGAAGGATTTCTGGCGCCGTTGCCGCGGAGGTCTACGCACAAGTCAAGACATACCAAGTACCCATCACAAACTCTTATCCCTCGCATTGCATTATTTGCCATTTGCCTCTCATTTTCCTCTCCCCCACTTCACCCTTGCCGTTTTATTTGCCCTCTTTTCCATTCACCTCTTCTCAGCTTGCTTCTTGTTGCCTGTTTGCCCTTATGGCCCTGCCTAAAAATGGTGTTCCTCACCTTAAAAGATTGGCAGAAATTGAAAACAACGTCAGAAGCTTTATGACTTTGCAATTTGAGCATAATAATTTCTTTAGAAATGAGTTTAAAGAACAAAAAGGCTTTATGGAGTGCATGAATAAAGAGCTTGATGATATGTCCAAGGAATTTTATGGTTTGAAATCTCATTTTGCTCATCTTGAAAAATTAATAGCCCAAATTTCAGATAAGCAGGCCACCTTAGTTAATAAGATGGCCGCTAAACCGGAAGATCTAGAAGGTAATAAGGATGAAGATCTAAAAGTGATTGATGTGTCTCCTATTAAATCTTTTTTTTACAATATGAATCTTGATAATGATGGGACTGGAGATGAGTCAACTTTAGTTACAAGGCGTCCCAATAATTCAGAGTTTTAAGATCTTGATGCAAAAATTGGTAAAAGTGGGATTGAAGAAGTCAAAACTTTACATAGCAATGAACCCACTATTTTGGATTTCAAGGAATTTAATTATGATAATTGTTCTTTAATAGATTGTATTTCCTTGTTGCAATCCGTGTTAAATTCTTCGCATGCTTATAGTCAAAATAAAGCTTTTACCAAACATATCGTTGATGCTTTAATGCAATCTTATGAAGAAAAACTTGAATTAGAAGTTTCTATCCCTAGAAAACTTTATGATGAGTGGGAACCTACTATTAAAATTAAGATTAAAGATCATGAATGCTATGATTTATGTGATTTGGGTGCTAGTGTTTCCACGATTCCAAAAACTTTATGTGATGAGGTTTCCGTGAATTTGATGATTGTTCTTTAAACTTGCACCTTGCGGATTCCACCATTAAGAAACCTATGGGAAGGATTAATGAAGTTCTTATTTTTGCAAATAGGAATTATGTGCCCATAGATTTTATTGTTCTTGATATAGATTGCAATCCTACATGTCCTATTATTCTTGGTAGACCTTTCCTTAGAACGATTGGGGCAGTTATTGATATGAAAGAAGGGAATATTAGATTCCAATTTCCATTAAGGAAAGGCATGGAACACTTCCCTAGGAATAAAATTAAATTACCTTATGAATCTATTATGAGAGCCACTTATGGATTGCATACAAAAGATGATGATACTTAGATCTATTCTTGTTTTTATGCCTAGCTAGGGGCGTTAAACGATAGCGCTTGTTGGGAGGCAACCCAATTTTATTTTTATTCCTTCCTTTTTGTTCCTGTTTAGTAATAAATAATTCATCTAGCCTCTGGTTAGATGTGGTTTTCTGTTTTAATTAGTGTTTGTGCCAAGTAAAATGATACGTCTCCAACGTATCTATAATTTATGAAGTATTCATGCTATTATATTATCTGTTTTGGATGTTTATGGGCTTTATTATGCACTTTTATATTATTTTTGGGACTAACCTATTAACCGGAGGCCCAGCCCAAATTGCTGTTTTTTGCCTATTTCAGTGTTTCGCAGAAAAGGAATATCAAACGGAGTCCAAACGGAATGAAACCTTCGGGAGAGTTATTTTTGGAACGGAAGCAATCAAGGAGACTTGGAGTAGACGTCAGGGAAGCTTCGAGGTGGCCATGAGGCAGGGAGGCGCGCCTGCCCCCCTGGGTGCGCCCCCCACCCTCGTGGGCCCCTCGTGGCTCCCCTGACTGACTTCTTTCGCCTATATATCCATATACCCTAAAAACATCGGGGAACACAATAGATCGGGAGTTCCGCCGCCGTAAGCCTCTGGCCACCAAAAACCAATCGGGACCCTGTTACGGCACCCTGCCGGAGGGGGGATCCCTCACCGGTGGCCATCTTCACCATCCCGGCGCTCTCCATGACGAGGAGGGAGTAGTTCACCCTCTGGGCTGAGGGTATGTACCAGTAGCTATGTGTTTGATCTCTCTCTCTCTCGTGTTCTTGAGGTGGTACGATCTTGATGTATCGCGAGCTTTGCTATTATAGTTGGATCTTATGATGTTTCTTCCCCCCTCTACTCTCTTGTGATGGATTGAGTTTTCCCTTTGAAATTATCTTATTGGATTGAGTCTTTAAGGATTTGAGAACACTTGATGTATGTCTTGCATGTGCGTATATGTGGTGACAATGGGATATCACGTGATTCACTTGATGTATGTTTTGGTGATCAACTTGCGGGTTCCGTGACCTCGTGAAGTTATGCATAGGGGTTGGCACACGTTTTCGTCTTGACTCTCCGGTAGAAACTTTGGCGCACTCTTTGAAGTACTTTGTGTTGGTTGAATAGATGAATCTGAGATTGTGTGATGCATATCGTATGATCATACCCACGGATACTTGCGGTGACATTGGAGTATCTAGGTGACATTAGGGTTTTGGTTGATTTGTATCTTAAGGTGTTATTCTAGTACGAACTCTTGAATAGATCGATCCGAAAGAATAACTTTGAGGTGGTTTCGTACCCTACAATAATCTCTTCGTTTGTTCTCCGCTATTAGTGACTTTGGAGTGACTCTTTGTTGCATGTTGAGGGATAGTTATATGATCCAATTATGTTATTATTGTTGAGATAACTTGCACTAGTGAAAGTATGAACCCTAGGCCTTGTTTCAAAGCATTGCAATACCGTTTACGCTCACTTTTACCACTTGCTACCTTGCTGTTTTTATATTTTCATATTACAAAAACCTATATCTACCATCCATATTGCACTTGTATCACCATCTCTTCGCCGAACTAGTGCACCTATACAATTTACCATTGTATTGGCTGTGTTGGGGACACAAGAGACTCTTTATTATTTGGTTGCAAGGTTGTTTGAGAGAGACCATCTTCAACCTACGCCTCCCACGGATTGATAAACCTTAGGTCATCCACTTGAGGGAAATTTGCTACTGTCCTACAAACCTCTGCACTTGGAGGCCCAACAATGTCTACAAGAATAAGGTTGCGTAGTACACATCAAGCTCTTTTCTGGCGCCGTTGCCGGGGAGGTGAGTGCTTGAAGGTATATCTTTAGATCTTGCAATCGAATCTTTTAGTTTCTTGTTTTATCACTAGTTTAGTTTATAAAAGAAAACTACAAAAAAATGGAATTAAGGTTGCCTCATATGCTTCATCTTTTTAATGTCTTTCGTGAAAATGATGGGAAGGAAAATTTTGCTCAAGTACTAGAAGAGGAATTACATAGAATGCTTGGCATAAAATATGTGAATGATGAGCATGATTACAATGTTGTTAGTACGAACTCTTTGAATATCCATAGTACTAATGATGATTGCACTAGTCATGATGAGAATGTCTCTTATAAGCATGTAAATTTTTGTGGAGTGCATAGAGCTGGCAAATACACACCAATTAGGGAAAATAGATTTTGCAAGAGGCATAAGTATTTGGAAACTAAATGGTTGCAAGAAAGGCTAGATGTTTGTGCGGAAAATTTAAAATTTCTTCACCATACTTGTGAACTTTGCAATGAACATGGTCATTTAAATATCAAATGAATTGTTTCATGATCGAATCGTGTCCAAAAATTGTGATGACTTGATTTCCCTTGCACATCATAATGAACTTAGTTTGCTTTTGGGTTATGAAGAAATGAAACATAAAACTAAGCATATTCCAGAATATAACCTTGAGAAATTCCTCGATGTTGATCTAGAAGAAATTTATATGTATTGTGTGGTGAATTGCATTGAAAATCCTTATATTGCCAATTACATAAAGAAAAGAAAACAAATAGAAGATGAAGAGAATACTAACGAAAGGGAAGAGACTTCCCAATATTTTCCTATTATTTCTTATGATGAATCAGGTAACGAGGAGGAGCCTTCTATTCAACCAATCTCATTAATAAGGAGCTCCAAAAAGAGGATTGAACCCACACATGATGTGAAGAAGAAAAAGAAAAGACGGAGAAGCAAAGTTAGAAAGGTATCTCTCCCAAATGATGTTGCTCCTATTACTCATTGTGATGATGATAGTTGCTATACTATTGGTGCTATCCATACTATTAATGATGAGAGTGATTATGCTTATGATATGAAAAGGCCCAAGCTTGGGGATGCTATGTTTGATGAAGATGATGTTTTTGAGAATATATTTGCTGCAATTAATGTTTTTCCTAATCTTGGGGATGCTACGTTTAATGAAGATGATATTTTTAGTCTCCCAAGTTTTGATATGCAAATTTATAATGATGATAGCATGCCTCCTACTTATGATGATTATATTGATGAAAGTGGGTTTGGAAGAGTGTTAACTTTAGGAAGTAATGATCCCACTATTTTGGAGGATGTTGAATCTTATTGTGATAATTATAAAAAATGTATTTGGAGAGGTCATGACTTTATTTAGTGATGAATCCACTATTTCGGAAGAGGTTTCAATTGATTATGATGAGAACAAAGTTGCTACCTATGATGATTATTGTGATGACACTTATGCTGTAAAAAGTAGTGATGATTATATTTATAAAACTTGTCATGATTATGATTACCCTTTTTCTGAACATTACTCTTTTAATGTGGAAACAATTTATAGTATTCGAGTTTCTTATGATACTCCCACTATTCCGATTGAGAAGAATTTTGCTTATGTAGAAAGTAGTAAAATTTCTATGCAAGTAGATCATGAAAAGAATGATTTATGTGCTGGTTATGTGGTTTAATTAATTCATGATGCTACTGAAAATTATTATGAGGGAGGAATATATGCTTGTAGGAATTGCAATAATATCAAGTTTCCTCTCTATGTGCTTAAAGTTTTGAAGTTATGCTTGTTTTGCCTTCCTATGCTAGTTGATTTTTGTTCCCATAAGTTGTTTGCTCACAAAATCCCTATGCATAGGAAGTGGGTTAGACTTAAATGTGCTACTCATATTCTTCATGATGCTCTCTTTATGTTTCAATTCTTATGTCTTATGTGAGCATCATTGAAATCATCATGCCTAGCTAGGGGCGTTAAACGATAGCGCTTATTGGGAGGCAACCCAATTTTATTTTAGTTTCTTGCTTTTTGGTTCTTTTTAGGAATAAATAATTAATCTAGCCTCTGTTTAGATGTGGTTTTATGTTTTAATTAGTGTTTGTGCCAAGTAGAACCTTTGGGAAGACTTGGGTGAAGTCTTTATGATCTTGCTGTAAAAAACAGAAACTTTAGCACTCACGAGATTAGCTAAAACTTTTTACTGGAGAGTGATATTTAGTTGATTCTTTTTGCAGATGATTACTAGACAAATTCCTCAGGTCCACCAATTTATTTCAGAATTTTTCGAGTTACAGAAGTATTCGAATGATACAGATTACTACAGACTGTTCTGTTTTTGACAGATTCAGTTTTCTATGTGATGTTTGCTTATTTTGATGAATCTATGAGTAGTATCGGAGGGTATGAACCATAGATAAGTTTAAATACAGTAGATATTACACCAATATGAATTTATAATGAGTTCACAACAGTACCTAAGTGGTGATTTATTTTCTTATACTAACGGAGCTTACGAGTTTTCTGTTGAGTTTTGTGTTGTGAAGTTTTCAAGTTTTGGGTAAAGATTCAATGGACTATGGAATAAGGAGTGGCAAGAGCCTAAGCTTGGGGATTCCCAAGGCACCAGAAGGTAATATTCAAGGACAACCAAGAGCCTAAGCTTGGGGATGCCCCGGATGGCATCCCCTCTTTTGTCTTTGTTCATCGGTAACTTTACTTGGAGCTATATTTTTATTCACCACATGATATGTGTTTTGCTTGGAGCGTCATTTTATTTTGTTAGTATTTTCTTAATGTTATTTAGAATAATGTTTTGCATCTTTATTTTCAATAAAAATGTCAAGGATAGCCTTTACCATGCTTATTTTGCAAGTATACATGTTGCTGTTTCAAAACAGAAAGTTTACCGCTGTTGCAAAAATTCCCTAGAAAAGTCAGAATGTGATAAAATGTTGAGACCTTTTGCATATTAAGCTCTGATAAATTTACTACAGTGTTAATTTTCTTTCATAATTTTTGGAGCTAGGGAAGTATGGATCTTGCTGCATTCTTCACAGATTGTCCTGCTTAGGCTGATTGCTGTTATGTTTGCATTGTTTGCTTATGTTTGCTTGTTTAATGATTCTATTAGAGGATAGGAATATTAAATATGCAGAGGCATTTAGTATGCAATGTTGAATAATAATTTTAATGATTTGTTACAGTAGAGAATGATAAGGTTTTTGCATTGGTTTATACTAACTTATCTCACGAGTTCTTGTTGAGTTTGGTGTGGATGAAGCTTTCGAGATTTAGGAAACCGTGATATAAAAGGAATTAAGGAGACACAAAAGTTCAAGATTGGGGATGCCCAATGCACCGCAAGATAATATTTCAAGAAGTCTCAAGCATCTAAGCTTGGGGATGCCCCGGTAGGCATCCCACCTTTCTTCTTCAACAATTATCGGTTAGTATCGGTTGAGCCTAAGTTTTTGCTTCTTCACATGATGAGTGCTATCCTTGAAATGTCGTTTTATTTTGTTTTGCTTGCTGTTTGAATAAAATACCAAGATCTGAAATTCTAAATGAGAGAGAGTCTTCACATAGCTACATAATTATTTAACTACTCATTGATCTTCACTTATATCTTTTTGGAGTAGTTTGTCATTTACTCGTGTGCTTCACTTATATCCTATGAGTAAATGGTTGAATGATTTGAATGTCATAAATCTGAAATTATACATGTTTCATATGCTTATCCCATGGGGAGTAATGACTTTACATATAAGAAGTAGAGGTGGTAAATTTATTGAAGGTTAGCAAACATTGTATTGGTCACTTGAACAATTCATGAAAGAATATTGAAGGAAGAGAGATTTCACATATAAATATACTATCTTGGACATCTTTTGTAATTGTGAGCACTCATTAAAATATGACAAGCTAAAAGGTTGATGTTGGACAAGGAAGACAACGTAATGGGTTATGTTTTCTTATATCCGAAATAAAGTATATTGTCATGGATCGCCCAACACGTTGAGCTTGCCTTTCCCCCTCATGCTAGCCAAATTCTTTGCACCAAGTAGAGATACTACTTGTGCTTCCAAACATCCCTTAAACCAGTATTGCCATGAGAGTCCACCATACCTACCTATGGATTGAGTAAGATCCTTCAAGTAAGTTGTCATCGATGCATGCAATAAAAATTGCTCTCTAAATATGTATGATCTTTTAGTGTGGAGAAAATAAGCTTTATACGATCTTGTGATATGGAAGCAATAAAAGCGACGGACTGCATAATAAAGGTCCCTATCACAAGTGGCAATATAAAGTGACGTTCCCTCGCATTAAGATTTTGTGCATCCAACTATAAAAGCGCATGACAACCTCTGCTTCCCTCTGCGAAGGGCCTATCTTTTATTCTTGTCTTTTACCTTATGCAAGAGTCATGGTGATCTTCACCTTTCCTTTTTACATTTTATCCTTTGGCAAGCACATTGTGTTGGAAAGATTCTGATATATATATATCCAATTCGATGTAAAGCATCATGATCTATTATTGTTGACATTACCCTTGAGGTAAAAGGTTGGGAGGCGAATCTATAAGCCCCTATCTTTCTTTGTGTCTGATTAAAACTTTGAACCCATAAATATCGCGTGAGTGTTATCAATTGTGAAAGACTAAATGATAGTTGAGTATGTGGAGTTTGCTAAATCAAAGCTCTGACATAGACTCTTCCTGAAAATAAGATGAATTGTAATTGTTTGATGACTAATAACACGGTTTGTTAGTTTTCAAGAAGGTTTATGATCTATACTTTAACATGTGAATAGCTTGTTACTTGATTATGAGAAGCTTTATGAGATGAGCTACTGTTATGATATATAATGATGCTAGAAAAGGTGATTGAAATTATCATTGATGAAACTTGTGCACCTGCTAGCATTCACACTTCATAAATTATTTATTTTATCATTTACCTACGCGAGGACGAGCAGGAATTAAGCTTGGGGATGCTGATACGTCTCCAACGTATCTATAATTTATGAAGTATTCATGCTATTATATTATATGTTTTGGATGTTTATGGGCTTTATTATGCACTTTTATATTATTTTTGGGACTAACCTATTAACCGGAGGCCCGGCCCAAATTGCTGTTTTTTGCCTATTTCAGTGTTTCACAGAAAAGGAATATCAAACGGAGTCCAAACGGAATGAAACCTTCGGGAGAGTTATTTTTGGAACGGAAGCAATCCAGGAGACTTGGAGTAGACGTCAGGGAAGCTTCGAGGTGGCCATGAGGCAGGGAGGCGCGCCTACCCCCTGGGCCCGCCCCCACCCTCGTGGGCCCCTTGTGGCTCCCCTGACCGACTTCTTTCGCCTATATATATCCATATACCCCTAAAAACATCGGGGAACACAATAGATTGGGAGTTCCGCCGCCGTAAGCCTCTGTAGCCACCAAAAAACCAATCGGGGCCTTGTTACGGCACCCTGCCGGAGGAGGGATCCCTCACCGGTGTTGGTTGAATAGATGAATCTGAGATTGTGTGATGCATATCGTATAATCATACCCACGGATACTTGAGGTGACATTGGAGTATCTAGGTGACATTAGGGTTTTGGTTGATTTGTATCTTAAGGTGTTATTCTAGTACGACCTCTTGAATAGTTGATCCGAAAGAATAACTTTGAGGTGGTTTTGTACCCTACAATAATCTCTTCGTTTGTTCTCCGCTATTAGTGACTTTGGAGTGACTCTTTGTTGCATGTTTAGGGATAGTTATATGATCCAATTATGTTATTATTGTTGAGAGAACTTGCACTAGTGAAAGTATGAACCCTAGGCCTTGTTTCAAAGCATTACAATACCGTTTACGCTCACTTTTACCACTAGCTACCTTGTTGTTTTTATATTTTCAGATTACAAAAACCTATATCTACCATCCATATTGCACTTGTATCACCATCTCTTCGCCGAACTAGTGCACCTATACAATTTACCATTGTATTGGGTGTGTTGGGGACACAAGAGACTCTTTGTTATTTGGTTGCAGGGTTGTTTGAGAGAGACCATCTTCAACCTACGCCTCCCACGGATTGATAAACCTTAGGTCATCCACTTGAGGGAAATTTGCTACTGTCCTACAAACCTCTGCACTTGGAGGCCCAACAACGTCTACAAGAAGAAGGTTGCGTAGTAGACATCATAAAACCTTTAGGATAACCTACGGTGATAGTTAATTTGATCTTGCTGAAAAACAGAAACTTCTGCACGCACGAGATTAGTTTTCATAAATCACAGAAACGTGATTTTCAGTTGATTCTTTTTGAATAAGATTAATAAATAAATTATCTAGGACTTCCTAATTGATCAGAATTTTTTAAGTTCCAGAAGTTTGCGTTTGTTACAGATTGCTACAGACTGTTCTGTTTTTGACAGATTCTGTTTTTCGTGTGTTGTTTGCTTATTTTGATGAGTCTATGGCTAGTATCGGGGGGTATAAACCATAGAGAAGTTGGAATACAGTAGGTTTAACACCAATATAAATAAAGAATGAGTTCATTACAGTACCTTAAAGTGGTGGTTTGTTTTATTTCGCTAACGGAGCTCATGAGATTTTCTATTGAGTTTTGTGTTGTGAAGTTTTCAAGTTTTGGGTAAAGATTTGATGGATTATGGAATAAGGAGTGGCAAGAGCATAAGCTTGGGGATGCCCAAGGCACCCCAAGGTAAAATTAAAGGACAACCAAAAGCCTAAGCTTGGGATGCCCCGGAAGGCATCCCCTCTTTCGTCTTCGTCTATCGGTAACTTTACTTGAGGCTATATTTTTATTCACCACATGATATGTGTTTTGCTTGGAGCATCTTGTATGATTTGAGTCTTTGCTTTTTAGTTTACCACAATCATCCTTTCTGTACACACCTTTTGGGAGAGACACACATGAATCGGAAGTTATTAGAATACTCTATGTGCTTCACTTATATCTTTTGAGCTAGATAATTTTTCTCTGGTGCTTCGCTTATATCTTTTTAGAGCACGGTGGTGGTTTTATTTTATAGAAATTATTGATCTCGCATGCTTCACTTAAATTATTGTGAGAGTCTTTTAGAACAGCATGGTAATTTGCTTTGGTTAAAATTTTAGTCATATAAAGTGCATTGAATACTATGAGAAGTTTGATGCTTGATGATTGTTTTGAGATATGAGGATGGTGATATTAGAGTCATGCTAGTTGAGTAGTTGTGAATTTGAGAAATACTTGTGTTGAAGTTTGTGATTCCCGTAGCATGCACGTATGGTGAACCGTTATGTGATGAAATCGGACCATGATTTATTTCTTGATTGTCTTCCTTATGTGTGGAGGTCGGGATCACGCGATGGTTAACTCCTACCAACCCTTCCCCTAGGAGCATGCGTGTAGTACTTTGTTTTGATGACTTGTAGATTTTTGCAATAAGTATGTGAGTTCTTTATGACTAATGTTGAGTCCGAGTGATTATACGCACTCTCACCCTTCCACCATTGCTAGCCTTTCTAATACCGCGCACCTTTTGCCGGTATCATACACCCACCATATACCTTCCTCAAAACATCCACCATACCTACCTATTATGGCCTTTCCATAGCCATTCGGAGATATATTGCCATGCAACTTTCCACCGTTCCGTTTATTATGACACGCTCCATCATTGTCATATTTCTTTGCATGATCGTATAGTTGACATCATATTTGTGGCAAAGCCACCATTCATAATTCTTTCATACATGTCACTCTTGATTCATTGCATATCCCGGTACACCACCGGAGGCATACACATAGAGTCATATTTTGTTCTAAGTATCGAGTTGTAATTCTTGAGTTGTAAGTAAATAGAAGTGTGATGATCATCATTATTAGAGCATTGTCCCAAGTGAGGAAAGGATGATGGAGACTATGATTCCCCCACAAGTCGGGATGAGACTCCTGACGAAAAAAGAGAGAAAAAAAGAGTCCATAAAAAAGAGAAAGAAAGGCCCAAATAAAAATTGAGAGAAAAAGAGAGAAGGGACAATGTTACTATCCTTTTTATCACACTTGTGCTTCAAAGTAGCACCATGATCTTCATGATAGGGAGTCTCTTATTTTGTCACTTTCATATACTAGTGGGAATTTTTCATTATAGAATTTGGCTTGTATATTCCAATTATGGGCTTCCTCAAATCGCCCTAGGTCTTCGTGAGCAAGCAAGTTGGATGCACACCCACTTAGTTTCTTTTGTTGAGCTTTCATACACTTATAGCTCTAGTGCATCCGTTGCATGGCAATCCCTACTCACTCACATTGATATCTATTGATGGGCATCTCCATAGCCCGTTGATACGCCTAGTTGATGTGAGACTATCTTCTCCTTTTTGTCTTCTCCACAACCACCATATTCTATTCCACCTATAGTGCTATGTTCATGGCTCACGCTCATGTATTGCGTGAAAACTGAAAAAGTTTGAGAATACTAAAGTATGCAACAATTGCTTGACTGAAACCGGGGTTGTGCATGATTTAAATATTTTGTGTGATGAAGATAGAGCATAGCGAGACTATATGATTTTGTAGGGATAACTTTCTTTGGCCATGTTATTTTGAGAAGACATGATTGCTTTGTTAGTATGATTGAAGTATTATTATTTTTACATCAATATTAAACTTTTATCTTGAATCTTTCGGATCTGAATATTCATGCCACAATAAAGAAAATTACATTGAGAAATATGCTAGGTAGCATTCCACATCAAAAATTCGGTTTTTATCATTTACCTACTCGAGGACGAGTAGGAATTAAGCTTGGGGATGCTTGATACGTCTCCAACGTATCTATAATTTTTTATTGTTCCATGCTATTATATTATCTGTTTTGGATGTTTAATGGGCTTTATTATACACTTTTATATTATTTTTTAGACTAACCTACTAACCGGAGGCCCAGTCCAAATTGATGTTTTTTTGCCTTTCTCAGTGTTTCGCAAAAAAAGGAATATCAAACGGAATCCAAACGGAATGAAACCTTCGGGAGAGTTATTTTTGGAACAAACGCAATCCAGGAGACTTGGAGTAGACGTCAAGGAAGCGACGAGGTGGCCACGAGGCAGGGAGGCGCGCCCAGGGGGGTAGGCGCGCCCCCCACCCTCGTGGGCCCCTCGTGGCTCCCCCAACCGACTTCTTTCGCCTATATATACTCATGTACCCCGAAAACATTCGAGAGCACCACGAAACCCTATTTCCACCGCCGCAACCTTCTGTACCCGTGAGATCCCATCTTGGGGCCTTTTCCGGCGCTCCGCCGGAGGGGGAATCGATCACGGAGGGCTTCTACATCAACACCATAGCCTCTCCGATGATGTGTGAGTAGTTTACCTCAGACCTTCGGGTCCATAGTTGTTAGCTAGATGGCTTCTTCTCTCTCTTTGGATCTCAATACAAAGTTCTCCTCGATCTTCTTGGAGATATATTCGATGTAATTCTTTTTGCGGTGTGTTTGTCGAGATCCGATGAATTGTGGGTTTATGATCAAGATTATCTATGAACAATATTTGAATCTCCTCTGAATTCTTTTATGTATGATTTGTTATCTTTGCAAGTCTCTTCGAATTATCAGTTTGGTTTGGCCTACTAGATTGATCTTTCTTGCAATGGGAGAAGTGCTTAGCTTTGGGTTCAATCTTGCGGTGTCCTTTCCCAGTGACAGCAGGGGCAGCAAGGCACGTATTGTATTGTTGCCATCGAGGATAAAAAGATGGGGTTTATATCATATTGCTTGAGTTTATCCATCTACATCATGTCATCTTGCCTAATGCGTTACTCTGTTCTTATGAACTTAATACTCTAGATGCATGCTGGATAGCAGTCGATGTGTGGAGTAATAGTAGTAGATGCAGAATCGTTTCAGTCTACTTATCGCGGATGTGATGCCTATATACATGATCATGCCTAGATATTCTCATAATTATGCACTTTTCTATCAATTGCTCGACAGTAATTTGTTCACCCACTGTAATGTTTATGCTATCTTGAGAGAAGCCACTAGTGAAACCTATGGCCCCCGGGTCTATTTTCCATTATATTAATCTCCCATCAACTCACCAATTTCTGTCGCCGTTTATTTTGCAATCTTTACTTTCCAATCTATATAACAAAAATACCAAAAATATTTATCTTATTATCTCTATCAGATCTCACTTTCGCAAGTGGCCGTGAAGGGATTGACAACCCCTTTATCGCGTTGGTTGCAAGGTTCTTATTTGTTTGTGCAGGTACGAGGGATTTGCATGTAGCCTCCTACTGGATTGATACCTTGGTTCTCAAAAACTGAGGGAAATACTTACGCTACTTTGCTGCATCACCCTTTCCTCTTCAAGGGAAAACCAATGCATGCTCAAGAGGTAGCAGTGCATAACTCAAAGTTTCTTCATACAGAAAGTATGGACTAAACGGACACATTGTCATATATCGACAATCACTCCAACATTTCGTGCCATCCATCCAAGTCAGGGAGATAGTCCCCGAGCTTAGTGAAAGGCTTCAGATCGAGACGCTGAGTGGCTACACGTGTTCGGACGTCTTCCCGCGATATTTGCCCTTCCTCGTAGAACATCCCTGTTTTTTCGAGGACCTCCTTCATGATGATTTGGGCAAGTTCACGATGGATGTGATAGAACTCAGCTCGAAGTCGATGATCCGGGATATCTCCTACGTTCTTTGCCCATTGCAAAATATGGGCATCGCCGGATGTAGGTGACATGCGAAGGTTCTGCTGATCCCGTCTGTACTCCAGCATGTGGTGTAGGACATAGAATCCATCACTAAGAGTATCACTCGGTTGATGGATGCAGCAGAAGTCGGTCTTATGGCCAAAGGCGGGCCTGCTGTTCCTTGTCTTCCTGGTCTTGATCTCTCCACCCCGTACATCGTAGAAAAAGATAGCACTGTCGAGAATAGACTTGATGTGGGTGTAGTCCTTTTTGTTCATGTTCTTCGACGTGTCCAAGTAAAGAGCATGGGAGAATCGGGGGTAAAGGATGATGAGGACGATGCGCCCGTGGCTGCGCAAAATAAGTACACCTCAAATTAATTAGCCTCCACCGTGCAAATGAATGATTGAAATCGAAGGAAGGATATCTGCGCTGATGACTTACATGGGATGATAAGGCACGAGAATCGTCTCCTTGTCCTTATTGGCGACCATGAAATTGACGATGTAGTCCCTCGCGTATTCACGGTGCTCTGGGCAGACTGCCAAGAAGCCCTCGTGCATGAAGTACGGGTCAGCGACACAGATATAAGGTATCTGCTCAATCCTGATGATGTAGTTCATGTACAAGGCAAAAAGGCAGACAAACGTAAAATCCAGCATTTTCAAGTGAAACATGTCAAAGATGTAATCGAATCGAAGGAAGAACTTCTCCGCAGGGAATTGTCGACGTACAACAACCTTTGCTGCGGCACGTTAACCACGTAGACTAGGTATCCTGGATTTTCCGAGGCTATTAGGATTTTCTCTCTCCGCAGCACATCGTCATGAAGTCTCCTTAGATCGTCGTATATGGCCTCTACCGCTGCCTTAGGTAGGATTGGTTCGCCGGGGATATGGTCAAGGAAATATGCCCTAGAGGCAATAATAAAGTTGTTATTTATATTTCCTTATATAATGATAAATGTTTATTATTCATGCTAGAATTGTATTAACCGGAAACTTAGTACATGTGTGAATACATAGACAAAACATAGTGTCCCTAGTATGCCTCTGCTTGACTAGCTCATTCATCAAAGATGGTTATGTTTCCTGACCATAGACATGTATTGTCATTTGCTAAACGGGGTCACATCATTAGAGAATGATGTGATGGTAAAGACCCATCTGTTAGCTTAGCATAATGATCGTTTAGTTTTATTGCTATTGCTTTCTTCATGACTTATACATGTTCCTCTCACTATGAGATTATGCAACTCCCGAATACCGGAGGAACACCTTGTGTCCTATCAAACGTCATAACGTAAAACGGTGATTATAAAGATGCTCTACAGGTGTCTCCGAAGGTGTTTGTTGGGTTGGCATAGATCAATATTAGGATTTGTCACACCATGTATCGGAGAGGTATCTCTGGGCCCTCTCGGTAATGCACATCACTATAAGCCTTGCAAGCAATGTGACTAATGAGTTAGTTGCGGGATGATGCATTACGGAATGAGTAAAGAGACTTTCCGGTAACGAGATTGAACTAGGTATGATGATACCGACGATCGAATCTCGGGCAAGTAACATACCGATGACAAAGGGAACAACGTATGTTGTTATGCGGTTTGACCGATAAAGATCTTCGTAGAATATGTAGGAGACAATATGAGCATCCAGGTTCCGCTATTGGTTATTGACCGGAGATGTGTCTCGGTCATGTCTACATAGTTCTCGAACCCGTAGGGTCTGCACGCTTAACGCTCGATGATGATTTGTATTATGAGTTATGTGTTTTGGTGACCGAAGTTTGTTCGGAGTCCCGGATGAGATCACGGACATGATGAGGAGTCTCGAAATGGTCGAGAGGTAAAGATTCATATACTGGAAGGTTGTATTCGGACATCGGAATGGATCCGAGTGATTCGGGTATTTTTCTGGAGTACCGGGAGGTTACCGGAACCCCCCGGGGAAGTGTTGGGCCAACATGGGCCTAAAGGGAGAGAGAGGGAAGCCCGCCGGGGGTGGCCGCGCGCCCCCCTCCTAGGGAGTCCGAATAGGACAAGGAGGAGGGGGCGGCGCACCCCTTCCCTTTTCCTCTCCCTCTCCTTCCTATTCCCTCCGGTGGATAAAGGAAAGGGGGGGCGAATCCTACTTAGACTAGGAGTCCAAGTAGGACTCCCCCCTTGGCGCGCCCCTCCTGGCCGCCGGCCTCCTCCCCCCTCCTTTATATATGGGGGTGGGGGCACCCCAAAGGCACACCAATATTTCTCTTAGCCGTGTGCGGTGCCCCCCTCCACAGTTTACGCCTCCGGTCATAGCATCGTAGTGCTTAGGCGAAGCCCTGCGCGGATCACATCACCAACACCGTCGCCACGTCGTCGTGCTGACGGAACTCTCCCTCAACCCTCTACTAGATCAATAGTTTGAGGGACGTCATCGAGTTGAACGTGTGCTGAACACGGAGGTGTCGTACGTTCGATACTTCGATCGGTTGGATCGTGAAGACGTTCGACTACATCAACCGCGTTAACATAACGCTTCCGCTTTCGGTCTACGAGGTACGTGGACACACTCTCCCCCTCTCGTTGATATGCATCTCCTAGATAGATCTTGCGTGATCATAGGAAACTTTTTGAAATTGCATGCTATGTTCCCCTTCAATAGCATCCGAGCCAGGTCTATGCGTAGATGATATGCATGAGTAGAACACAAAGAGTTGTGGGCGATAATAGTCATACTGCTTACCACCAACGTCTTACTTTGATTCGGCGGTATTGTTGGATGAAGCGGCTCGGACCGACATTACATGACCGTGCTCATGAGACTGGTTCTACCGACGTGCTTTGCACACAGGTGGCTGGCGGGTGTCTGTTGCTCCAACTTTAGTTGAATCGAGTTTGACTACGGCCGGTCCTTGTTGAAGGTTAAAACAGCACACTTGACGAAAAATCGTTGTGGTTTTGATGCGTCTGTAAGAACAGTTCTTGCTAGAAGCCCGTAGCAGCCACGTAAAACTTGCAGCAACAAAGTAGAGGACGTCTAACTTGTTTTTGCAGGGCATGTTCTGATGTGATATGGTCAAGACATGATGAGATATAAATTGTTGTATGAGATGATCATGTTTTGTAAAAGTTATCGGCAACTAGTAGGAGCCTTATGGTCGTCACTTTATTGTATGAAATGAAATCGCCATGTAATTGCTTTACTTTATCACTAAGCGGTAACGATAGTCGTAGAAGCAATAGTTGGCGAGACGACAATGATGCTACGATGGAGATCAAGGTGTCGCGCCGGTGACGATGGTGATCATGACGGTGCTTTGGAGATGGAGATCAAAGGCACAAGATGATGATGGCCATATCATATCACTTATATTGATTGCATGTGATGTTTATCCTTTATGCATCTTATTTTGCTTAGTTCGACGGTAGCATTATAAGATGATCTCTCACTAAATTTAAAGGTACAAGTGTTCTCCCTGAGTATGCACCGTTGCGATAGTTCTTCGTGTTGGAAATATGCCCTAGAGGCAATAATAAAATGGTTATTATTGTATTTCCTTGTTCATGATAATTGTCTGTTGTTCATGCTATAATTGTATTAACTGGAAACTGTAATACATGTGTGAATACATAGACCACAACATGTCCCTAGTAAACCTCTAGTTGACTAGCTCGTTGATCAATAGATGGTTATGGTTTCCTGACCATGGACATTAGATGTCATTGATAACGGGATCACATCATTAGGGGAATGATGTGATGGACAAGACCCAATCCTAAGCATAGCACAAGATCGTGTAGTTCGTTTGCTAGAGCTTTTCTAATGTCAAGTATCATTTCCTTAGACCATGAGATTGTGCAACTCCCGGATACCGTAGGAATGCTTTGGGTGTACCAAACGTCACAACGTAACTGGGTGGCTATAAAGGTGCACTACAGGTATCTCTGAAAGTGTCTGTTGGGTTGGCACGAATCGAGACTGGGATTTGTCACTCCGTATGACGGAGAGGTATCTCTGGGCCCACTCGGTAATGCATCATCATAATGAGCTCAATGTGACCAAGTGTTTGGTCACGGGATCATGCATTACGGTACGAGTGAAGTGACTTGCCGGTAACGAGATTGAACAAGGTATTGGGATACCGACGATCGAATCTCGGGCAAGTAACGTACCGATTGACAAAGGGAATTGTATACGGGATTGATTGAATCCTCGACATCGTGGTTCATCCGATGAGATCATCGTGGAACATGTGGGAGCCAACATGGGTATCCAGATCCCGCTGTTGGTTATTGACTGGAGAGTCGTCTCGGTCATGTCTGCATGTCTCCCGAACCCGTAGGGTCTACACACTTAAGGTTCGGTGACGCTAGGGTTGTAGAGATATTAGTATGCGGAAATCCGAAAGTCGTTCGGAGTCCCGCATGAGATCCGGATGTCACGAGGAGTTCTGGAATGGTCCGGAGGTAAAGATTTATATATGGGAAGTCCTATTTTGGCCACCGGAAAATGTTCGGGATTTTTCGGTATTGTACCGGAAGGTTCTAGAAGGTTCCGAAGTGGGGCCCACCTGCATGGGGGGACCCACATGAACGTGGGTAGTGGGGGCAAGCCCCCACACCCCTGGTCAAGGCGCACCAAGATCCCACCTTAGAAGGAATAAGATCATATCCCGAAGGGATAAGATCAAGATCCCTAAAAAGGGGGATAACAATCGGTGGGGAAGGGAAATGATGGGATTTATTTCCCCCATCTTTGCCAACGCCCAAATGGACTTGGAGGGCAAGAAACCAGCCCCCTCCACCCCTATATATAGTGGGGAGGCGCATGGGAGCAGCACCCCAAGCCCTGGCGCCTCCCTCCCTCCCGTGACACCTCTTCCTCCCCGCTTGCGCTTGGCGAAGCCCTGCCGGGATCCCGCTACTTCCACCACCACGCCGTCGTGCTGCTGGATCTCCATCAACTTCTCCTCCCCCCCCCCCCCCCTTGCTGGATCAAGAAGGAGGAGACGTCCCCGCTCCGTACGTGTGTTGAACACGGAGGTGCCGTCCGTTCGGCGCTAGGATCATCGGTGATTTGGATCACGACGAGTACGACTCCATCAACCCCGTTCTCTTGAACGCTTCCTCTTGCGATCTACAAGGGTATGTAGATGCACTCCTCCCCTCTCGTTGCTAGCATCTCCTAGATTGATCTTGGTGACACGTAGGAAAATTTTGAATTTCTGCTACGTTCCCCAACAGTGGCATCATGAGCCAGGTCTATGCGTAGATTCTATGCATGAGTAGAACACAAAGTAGTTGTGGGCGATGATTTGTTCAATTTGCTTGCCGTTACTAGTCTTATCTTGATTCGGCGGCGTTGTGGGATGAAGCGGCCCGGACCGACCTTACACGTACTCTTACGTGAGACAGGTTCCACCGACTGACATGCACTTGATGCATAAGGTGGCTAGCGGGTGTCTGTCTCTCCCACTTTAGTTGGATCAGATTCGATGAAAAGGGTCCTTATGAAGGGCAAATAGCAATTGGCATATCACCGTTGTGGCTTTTGCGTAGGTAAGAAACGTTCTTGCTAGAAACCCATAGCAGCCACGTAAAACATGCAACAACAATTAGAAGACGTCTAACTTGTTTTTGCAGGGTATGCTATGTGATGTGATATGGCCAAAAGGATGTGATGAATTATATATGTGATGTATGAGATTGATCATGTTCTTGTAATAGGAATCACGACTTGCATGTCGATGAGTATGACAACCGGCAGGAGCCATAGGAGTTGTCTTAATTTATTGTATGACCTGCGTGTCAATGAAAACGCTATGTAATTACTTTACTTTATTGCTAACCGTTAGCCATAGTAGTAGAAGTAATAGTTGGCGAGACAACTTCATGAAGACACGATGATGGAGATCATGATGATGGAGATCATGGTTTCATGTCGGTGACGAAGGTGATCATGCCGCGCCTCGATGATGGAGATCATGGTGTCATGTCGGTGACGAAGGTGATCATGCCGCGCCTCGAAGATGGAGATCAAAGGCGCAAGATGATATTGGCCATATCATGTCACTTTATGATTTGCATGTGATGTTTGTCATGTTTACATCTTATTTTCTTAGAACGACGGTAGCATAAATAAGATGATCCCTCACTAAAATTTCAAGAGATGTGTTCCCCCTAACTGTGCACCGTTGCGAAGGTTCGTTGTTTCGAATCACCACGTGAAGATCGGGTGTGATAGATTCTAACGTTCGCATACAACGGGTGTTGACGAGCCTAGCATGTACAGACATGGCCTCGGAACACAAGCAAAACACTTAGGTTGACTTGACGAGCCTAGCATGTACAGACATGGCCTCGGAACACAAGAGACCGAAAGGTCGAACATGAGTCGTATAGTAGATACGATCAACATGGAGATGTTCACCGATGATGACTAGTCCGTCTCACGTGATGATCGGACACGGCCTAGTCGATTCGGATCATGTATCACTTAGATGACTAGAGGGATGTCTATCTAAGTGGGAGTTCATTAAATAATCAGATGAACTTAATTATCATGAACATAGTCAAAAGGTCTTTGCAAATAATGTCGTAGCTTACGCTTTAGTTCTACTAAGATATGTTCCTAGAGAAAATTTAGTTGAAAGTTGATAGTAGCAATTATGCGGACTGGGTCCGTAAACTGAGGATTGTCCTCACTACTGCACAGAAGGCTTATGTTCTTAATGCACCGCTCGGTGTGCTGAACCTCGAGCGTCGTTTGTGGATGTTGCGACCATCTGACATATACGTTTTGATGACTACGTGATAGTTCAGTGCGTAATGTTGAATGGTTTAAAATTGTGGCACCAAAGACGGTTTTGAAACATCGCAGAACATATGCGATGTTCCAAAGAGTGAAATTGGGATTTCAGACTAGTGCCCACGTCAAGAGGTATGAGACCTCTGACAAGTTTCTTAAGCCTGCAAACTAAGGGAGAAAAGCTCAATCGTTGAGCATGTGCTCAGATTGTCTGAGTACTACAATCACTTGAATCGAGTGGGAGTTAATCTTCCAGATGAGATAGTGATGGTTCTCCATAGTCACTGCCACCAAGCTATTAGAGCTTCGTGATGAACTATAACATATCAGGGATAGACATGATGATCCTTGAGCAACTCGCGATGTTTGACACCGTGAAAGTAGAAATCAAGTAGGAGCATCAATTGTTGATGGTTAGTAAAACCAGTAGTTTCTAGAAGTGCAAGGGCAAGAAGGGATACTTCATGAAACGGCAAATCAGTTGCTGCTCTAGTGAAGTAACCCAAGGTTGAACCCAAACCCGAGACTAAGTGCTTCTGAAATGAGGGGAACGGTCACTGAAGCAGAACTACCCTAGATACTTCGTAGATGAGAAGGCTGGCAAGGTCGATGGTAGTATATTGGATATACATTATATTAATGTGCACTTTACTAGTACTCCTAGTAGCACCAGGGTATTAGATACCGGTTCGGTTGCTAAGTGTTAGTAACTCGAAATAAAAGCTGCGGAATAAACGGAGACTAGCTAAAGGTGAGATGACGATATGTGTTGGAAGTGTTTCCAAGGTTGATGTGATCAAGCATCGCATGCTCCCTCTACCATCGAGATTGGGGTTAAACCTGAATAATTGTTATTTGGTGTTTGCGTTGAGCATAGACATGATTGGATTATGTTTATCGCAATACGGTTATTCATTAAAGGAGAATAATGGTTACTCTGTCTATTTGAATAATACCTTCAATGGTCTTGCACCTAAAATGAATGGTTTATTGAATCTCGATCGTAGTGATACACATGTTCATGCCAAAAGATATAAGATAGTAATGATAGTACCACATACTTGTGGCACTGCCACTTGAGTCATATTGGTATAAAACGCATGAAGAAGCTCCATGTTGATGGATCTTTGGACTCACTCGTTTTTGAAAAGATTGAGACATGCGAACCATGTCTATTAGTATATATGCATGAAGAAAGTCCATACAGATGGATCATTTGGAATCACTTGATTTTGAATCACTTGAGACATGCAAATCATACCACATGGGCAAGATGACTGAAAGGCCTCGTTTTTAGTAAGATGGAACAAGAGAGCAACTTGTTGGAAGTAATACATTTGATGTGTGCAGTCCAATGAGTGCTGAGGCACGCAGTGGATATCGTTATGTTCTTACTTCACAGATGATTTGAGTAGATTCTGAGAATATTTACTTGATGAAACACAAGTCTGAATTATTGAAAGGTTCAAGTAATTTCAGAGTGAAGTTGAAGATCGTCGTGACAAGAGGATAAAATGTCTGTGATATGATCATAGAGATGAATATCTGAGTTACGAGTTTGGCACACAATTAAGAAATTGTGGAAATTGTTTCACAACTAATACCGCCTGGAACACCATATTGTGATGGTGTGTCCGAACATCATAACTGCACCCTATTGGATATGGTGCATACCATGATGTCTCTTATCGAATTACAACTATCGTTTATGGGTTAGGCATTAGAGACAACTGCATTCACTTTAAATAGGGCACCACGCAATTCCGTTGAGACGACACCGTATGAACTATGGTTTAGAGAAACCTAAGTTGTCGTCTCTTAAAAGTTTGGGGCTGCGACGCTTATGTGAAAAAGTTTCAGGCTGATAAGCTCGAACCCAAAGCAAATAAATGCATCTTCATAGAATACCCAAAACAGTTGGGTATACCTCCTATTTCAGATCTGGAAGCAAAAGTGATTGTTTCTAGAAACAGGTCCTTTCTCGAGGAAAAGTTTCTCTCAAAATAATTGAGTGGGAGGATGGTGGAGGCTTGATGAGGTCATTGAACCGTCACTTCAACTAATGTGTAGCAGGGCACTGGAAGTTGTTCCTGTGGCACCTACACCAATTGAAGTGGAAGCTTATGATAGTGATCATGAAACTTCAGATCAAGTCACTACCAAACCTCATAGGACGACAAGGATGCGTACTACTTCAGAGTGGTACATAATCCTGTCTTGGAAGTCATGTTGCTAGACAACAATGAACCTACGAGCTATGGAGAAGCGATGGTGGGCCTGGATTCCGACGAATGGCTTGAGGCCATAAAATCCGAGAGGATCCATGTATGAAAACAAAGTATAGACTTTAAAAGAACTACTTGATGGTCGTAAGGCTGTAGGGTACAGATGGATTTTAAAGGGAAGACAGACAATGATGGTAAGTGTCACCATTAAGAAAGCTCGACTTGTCGTTAAGATGTTTTCCGGCAAGTTCAAGGAGTTGACTGCGATGAGACTTTCTCACTCGTAGGGATGCTAAGAGTCTGTTAGAATTATATTAGCAGTTACTGCATTATTTATGAAATCTTGTAGGTAGGATGTCAAAACATTGTTTCCTCGACGATTTTCTTGAGGAAAGGTTGTATGTGATACAACCAGAAGGTTTTGTCAATCCTGAAAGATGCTAACAAGTATGCAAAGCTCCAGCAATCCTTCTAAGGATTGGAGTAAGCATCTCGGAGTTGGAATGAACGCTTTGATGAGATGATCAAAGATTTTGGGTTTATACAAGGTTCATGAGAAACTTGTATTTCCAAAGAAGTGAGTGGGAGCACTATAGAATTTTTGATGAGTATATGTTGTTAACATATTGTTGATCAGAAATGATGTAGAATTTCTGGAAAGCATCCAGAGTTATTTGAAAAGTGTTTTTAATGGAAAACCTGGATTAAGCTACTTGAACATTGAGCATGAAGATCTATAAGGATAGATCAAAAACGCTTAATAGTACTTTCAAATGAATACATACCGTGACAAGATTTTGAAGGAGTTCAAAATAGATCAGCAAAGAAGGAGTTCTTGGCTGTGTTACAAGGTGTGAGTATTGAGTAAGACTCAAGACCTGACCACGGCAGAAGAGAGAGAAAGGACGAAGGTCGTCCCCTATGCTTTAGACGTAGGCTCTACAGTATGCTATGCTGTGTACCGCACCTAAAGTGTGCCTTGCCATGAGTTAGTCAAGGGGTACAATAGTGATCCGGGAAT
This sequence comes from Aegilops tauschii subsp. strangulata, assembly GCF_002575655.3. NCBI lineage: Eukaryota > Viridiplantae > Streptophyta > Magnoliopsida > Poales > Poaceae > Aegilops > Aegilops tauschii. The sequence continues at coordinate 118,102,952 of NC_053039.3, read as the reverse complement.
GGATCACATGACAGCGGTCGAACTTATCCTTAGTATCTAGTGGACTAAGGAATTTTCTCGATTATGGAGGTGGTAAAACAGTTCGTCGTAAAGGGTTACGTCGATGCAAACTTTGACACTAATCCAGATGACTCTGAGTAGTAAACCGGATTCGTATAGTAGAGCAGTTATTTGGAATAGCTCCAAGTAGCGCGTGGTAGCTACATCTACAAGATGACATAGAGATTTGTAAAGCACACACGGATCTGAATGTTGCAGACCCATTGACTAAAACCTCTCTCGTAAGCATAACATGATCAAACCCTAGAACTCATTGAGTGTTAATCACATGGTGATGTGGACTAGATTATTGACTCTAGTGAACTTTGAGTGTTAATCACATGGTGATGTGAACTAGATTATTGACTCTAGTGCAAGTGGTAGACTGTTGGAAATATGCCCTAGAGGCAATAATAAAATGGTTATTATTGTATTTCCTTGTTCATGATAATTGTCTGTTGTTCATGCTATAATTGTATTAACTGGAAACCGTAATACATGTGTGAATACATAGACCACAACATGTCCCTAGTAAGCCTCTAGTTGACTAGCTCGTTGATCAATAGATGGTTGTGGTTTCCTGACCATGGACATTGGATGTCATTGATAACGGGATCACATCATTAGGAGAATGATGTGACGGACAAGACCCAATCCTAAGCATAGCACAAGATCGTGTAGTTCGTTGGCTAGAGCTTTTCTAATGTCAAGTATCATTTCCTTAGACCATGAGATTGTGCAACTCCCGGATACCGTAGGAATGCTTTGGGTGTACCAAACATCACAACGTAACTGGGTGGCTATAAAGGTGCACTACAGGTATCTCCGAAAGTGTGTTGGGTTGGCACGAATCGAGACTGGGATTTGTCACTCCGTATGACGGAGAGGTATCTCTGGGCCCACTCGGTAATGCATCATCATAATGAGCTCAATGTGACCAAGTGTTTGTTCACGGGATCATGCATTACGGTACGAGTAAAGTGACTTGCCGGTAACGAGATTGAACAAGGTATTGGGATACCGACGATCGAATCTCGGGCAAGTAACGTACCGATTGACAAAGGGAATTGTATACGGGATTGATTGAATCCTGGACATCGTGGTTCATCCGATGAGATCATCGTGGAACATGTGGGAGCCAACATGGGTATCCAGATCCCGCTGTTGGTTATTGACCGGAGAGTCGTCTCGGTCATGTCTGCATGTCTCCCGAACCCATAGGGTCTACACACTTAAGGTTCGGTGATGCTAGGGTTGTAGAGATATTAGTATGCGGAAATCTGAAAGTCGTTCGGAGTCCCGGATGAGATCCCGGACGTCATGAGGAGTTCCGAAATGGTCCGGAGGTAAAGATTTATATATGGGAAGTCCTATTTTGGCCACTGGAAAATGTTCGGGATTTTTCGGTATTGTACCGGGAAGGTTCTAGAAGATTCTGAAGTGGGGCCCACCTGCATGGGGGGACCCACATGAACGTGGGTAGTGGGGGCAAGGCCCCACACCCCTGGTCAAGGCGCACCAAGATCCCACCTTAGAAGGAATAAGATCATATCCCGAAGGGATAAGATCAAGATCCCTAAAAAGGGGGATAACAATCGGTGGGGAAGGGAAATGATGGGATTTCTTCCCCCCACCTTTGCCAACGCCCCAATGGACTTGGAGGGCAAGAAACCAGCCCCCTCCACCCCTATATATAGTGGGGAGGCGCATGGGAGCAGCACCCCAAGCCCTGGCGCCTCCCTCCCTCCCGTGACCCCTCTTCCTCCCCGCTTGCGCTTGGCGAAGCCCTGCCGGGATCCCGCTACTTCCACCACCACGCCGTCGTGCTGCTGGATCTCCATCAACTTCTCCTCCCCCCTTGCTGGATCAAGAAGGAGGAGACATCCCCGCTCCATACGTGTGTTGAACGCGGAGGTGCCGTCCGTTCGGCGCTAGGATCATCGGTGATTTGGATCACGACGAGTACGACTCCATCAACCCCGTTCTCTTGAACGCTTCCGCTTGCGATATACAAGAGTATGTAGATGCACTCCTCCCCTCTCGTTTCTAGCATCTCCTAGATTGATCTTGGTGACACGTAGGAAAATTTTGAATTTCTGCTACGTTCCCCAACACTTCGTGCTGAGACACCACGTGATGATCGGGTGTGATAAGCTCTACGTTCACATACAACGGGTGCAAGCCAGTTTTGCACACGTAGAATACTCGGGTTAAACTTGACGAGCCTAGCATATGCAGATATGGCCTCGGAACACTGGAGACCGAAAGGTCGAGCGTGAATCATATAGAAGATATGATCAACATAGTGATGTTCACCATTGAAAACTACTCCATCCCATGTGATGATCGGACATGGTTTAGTTGATATGGATCACGTGATCACTCAGATGATTAGAGGGATGTCTATCTAAGAGGGAGTTCTTAATTAATATGATTAATTGAACTTTAATTTATCATGAACTTAGTACCTAATAGCTTTTTTGCATATCTTCCTAGAGAAAGCTAACTTGAAAGATGATGGTAGCAATTACACGGACTGGGTCCGTAACTTGAGGATTATCCTCATTGCTGCACAGAAGAATTACGTCCTGGAAGCACCGCTAGGTGCAAGACCCGCTGCAGGAGCAACTCCGGACGTTATGAACGTCTGGCAGAGCAAAGCTGATGACTACTCGATAGTTCAGTGTGCCATGCTTTATGGCTTAGAATCGGCACTTCAAAGACGTTTTGAATGTCATGGAGCATATGAGATGTTCCAGGAGTTGAAGTTAATATTTCAGGCAAATGCCCGAGTTGAGAGATATGAAGTCTCCAACAAGTTCTATAGCTGTAAGATGGAGGAGAATAGTTCTGTCAGTGAACACATACTCAGAATGTCTGGGTACCATAACCACTTGACTCAGCTGGGAATTAATCTTCCTAATGATAGTGTCATTGACAGAGTTCTTCAATCACTGCCACCAAGCTATAAAGGCTTCGTGATGAACTATAATATGCAAGGGATGGAAAAGACAATTCTCGAGCTCTTCGTGATGCTAAAGGCTGCGGAGGTAGAAATCAAGAAGGAGCATCAAGTGTTGATGGTTAACAAGACCACTAGTTTCAAGAAAAAGGGCAAAGGGAAGAAGGGGAACTTCAAGAAGAATAGCAAGAAAGTTGCTGCTCCCGGGAAGAAGCCCAAGTCTGGACCTAATCCTGAAACTGAGTGCTTCTACTGCAAAGGGACTGGTCACTGGAAGTGGAACTACCCCAGGTATTTGACGGATAAGAAGGATGGCAAAGTGAAAGGTATATTTGATATACATGTTATTGATGTGTACCTTACTAATGCTCGTAGTAGTGCATGGGTATTTGATACTGGTTCTGTTGCTCATATTTGCAACTCGAAACATGGGCTACGGATTAAAAAAAGATTGGCTAAGGACATGGTGACGATGCGCGTGGGAAGTGGTTCCAAGGTCGATGTGATCACCGTCGGCACGCTACCTCTACATCTACCGTCGGGATTAGTTTTAGACCTGAATAATTGTTATTTGGTTCCAACGTTGAGCATGAACATTATATCTGGATCTTGTTTAATGCGAGACGGTTATTCATTTAAATCAGAGATAATGGTTGTTCTATTTATATGAGTAATATGTTTTATGGTCATGCACCCTTGAGAGTGGTATATTTTTATTGAATCTCGATTGTAGTGATACACATATTCATAATATTGAAGGCAAAAGATGCAAAGTTAATAATGATAGTGCAACTTATTTGTGGCACTGCCGTTTAGGTCATATTGGTGTAAAGCGCATGAAGAAACTCCATGCTGATGGGATTTTGGAATCACTTGATGCTTGCGAACCATGCCTCATGGGCAAGATGCCTAAGACTCTGTTCTCCGGAACAATGGAGTGAGCAACTGACTTATTGAAAATAATACATACTCATGTATGCGATCCGATGAGTGTTGAGGCTCGCGGTGGGTATCATTATTTTCTGACCTTCACAGATGATTTGAGCAGATATGGGTATATCTACTTAATGAAACATAAGTCTAAAACATTTGAAAAGTTCAAAGATTTTCAAAGTGAAGTGGAAAATCATCGTAACAAGAAAATAAAGTTTATACGATCTGATCGTGGAGGTGAATATTTGAGTTATGAGTTTGGTCTTCATTTGAAACAATGTGGAGTAATTTCGCAACTCATGCCACCTGGAACACCACAGCGTAATGGTGTGTCCGAACGTCGTAACCGTACTTTATTAGATATGGTGCGATCTATGATGTCTCTTACCGACTTACCACTATCGTTTTGGGGTTATGCTTTAGAGACGGCTGCATTCACGTTAAATAGGGCACCATCTAAATCCGTTGAGACGACCATATGAACTGTGGTTTGGCAAGAAACCTAAGCTGTCGTTTCTTAAAGTTTGGGGCTGCGGTGCTTATGAGAAAAAGCTTCAACCTGATAAGCTCGAACCCAAATCGGAGAAATGTGTCTTCATAGGATACCCAAAGGAGACTGTTGGGTACACCTTCTATCACAGATCCGAAGGCAAGATTTTCGTTGCTAAGAATGGATCCTTTCTAGAGATGGAGTTTCTCTCGAAACTGAGTGGAAGGAAAGTAGAACTTGATGAGGTAATTGTACCTTCTCCCGAATTGGAGAGTAGTTCATCACAGAAATCAGTTCCAGTGATGCCTACACCAATTAGTGAGGAAGTTAATGATGATGATCATGAAACTTTGGATCAAGTTACTACCGAACCTCGTAGGTCAACCAGAGTACGTTCCGCACCAGAGTGGTACGGTAATCCTGTTCTGGAAGTCATGTTACTAGACCATGACGAACCTATGAACTATGAGGAAGCGATGATGAGCCCAGATTCCACGGAATGGCTTGAGGCCATGAAATCTGAGATGGGATCCATGTATGAGAACAAAGTGTGGACTTTGGTTAACTTGCCCGATGATCGGCAAGCCATAGAAAATAAATGGATCTTCAAGAAGAAGACTAACGTTGATGGTAATGTTACTGTCTACAAAGCTCGACTTGTTGCGAAAGGTTTTCGACAAGTTCAAGGAGTTGACTACGATGAGACCTTCTCACCCGTAGCAATGCTTAAGTCTGTTCGAATCATGTTAGCAATTGCCGCATTTTATGATTATGAAATCTGGCAAATGGACGTCAAAACTGCATTCCTTAATGGATTTCTTAAAGAAGAGTTGTATATGATGCAACCAGAAGGTTTTTTCAATCCTAAAGGTGCTAACAAAGTGTGCAAGCTCCAGCGATCCATTTATGGACTGGTGCAAGCATCTCGGAGTTGGAATATACGCTTTGATGAGGTGAACAAAGCATATGGTTTTATACAGACTTTTGGAGAAGCATGTATTTACAAGAAAGTGAGTGGGAGCTCCATAGCATTTCTAATATTATATGTGGATGACATATTGTTGATTGGAAATGATATAGAATTTCTGGATAGCATAAAAGGATACTTGAATAAAAGTTTTTCAATGAAAGACCTCGGTGAAGCTCCTTATATATTGGGCATCAAGATCTATAGAGATAGATCAAGACGCTTAATTGGACTTTCACAAAGCACATACCTTGATAAAGTTTTGAAGAAGTTCAAAATGGATCGGTCAAAGAAAGGGTTCTTGCCTGTGTTACAAGGTGTGAAGTAGAGTCAGACTCAATGCCCGACCACTGCAGAAGATAGAGAGAAAATGAAAGCCATTCCCTATGCCTCAGCCATAGATTCTATCATGTATGCAATGTTGTGTACCGGACCTAATGTGTGCCTTGCTATAAGTTTAGCAGGGAGGTACCAAAGTAATCCAGGAGTGGATCACTGGACAGCGGTCAAGAACATCCTGAAATACCTGAAAAGGACTAAGGATATGTTTCTCATTTATGGAGGTGACAAAGAGCTTGTCATAAATGGTTACGTCGATGCAAGCTTTGACACTGATCCGAATGACTCTAAGTCACAAACCGAATACGTATTTATATTGAATGGTGGAGCTGTCAGTTGGTGCATGATACGTCTCCAACGTATCTATATTTTTTTATTATTCCATGCTATTATATTATCTGTTTTGGATGTTTAATGGGCGTTATTATACACTTTTATATTATTTTTTGGACTAACCTACTAACCGGAGGCCCAGTCCAAATTGCTGTTTTTTTGCCTATTTCAGTGTTTCGTAGAAAAGGAATATCAAACGGAATCCAAACGAAATGAAACCTTCGGGAGAGTTATTTTTTGGAACAAACGCAATCCAGGAGACTTGGAGTGGACGTCAAGGAAGCTACGAGGTGGCCACGAGGCAGGGAGGTGCGCCCAGGGGCGTAGGCGCGCCCCACACCCTCGTGGGCCCCTCGTAGCTCCCCCAACCGACTTCTTTTGCCTATATATACTCATATACCCCAAAAACATCCGAGAGCACCACAAAACCCTATTTCCACTGCCGCAACCTTCTGTACCCGTGAGATCCCATCTTGGGGCCTTTTTTGGCGCTCCGCCGGAGGGCGAATCGATCACGGAGGGCTTCTACATCAACATCATAGCCTCTCCGATGATGTGTGAGTAGTTTACCTCAGACCTTCGGGTCCATAGTTATTAGCTAGATGGCTTCTTCTCTCTCTTTGGATCTCAATACAAAGTTCTCCTCGATCTTCTTGGAGATCTATTCGATGTAATTCTTTTTGCGGTGTGTTTGTCGAGATCCGATGAATTGTGGGTTTATGATCATGATTATCTATGAACAATATTTGAATCTCCTCTGAATTCTTTTATGTATGATTTGTTATCTTTGCAAGTCTCTTCGAATTATCAGTTTGGTTTGGCCTACTAGATTGATCTTTCTTGCAATGGGAGAAGTGCTTAGCTTTGGGTTCAATCTTGCGGTGTCCTTTCCCAGTGACAGCAGGGGCAGCAAGGCACGTATTGTATTGTTTCCATCGAAGATAAAAAGATGGGGTTTATATCATATTGCTTGAGTTTATCCCTCTACATCATGTCATCTTGCCTAATGCGTTACTCTGTTCTTATGACTTAATACTCTAGATGCAGCTGGATAGTGGTCGATGTGTGGAGTAATAGTAGTAGATGTAGAATCGTTTCGGTCTACTTGTCGCGGACGTGATGCCTATATACATGATCATGCCTAGATATTCTCATAACTATGCACTTTTCTATCAATTGCTCGACAGTAATTTGTTCACCCACCGTAAAGATATGCTATCTTGAGAGAAGCCACTAGTGAAACCTATGGCCCCCGGGTCTCTTTTCTATCATACTACATCTCGTTTACTATTTTGCAATCTTTACTTTCCAATCTATACAACAAAAATACCAAAAATATTTATCTTATTATCTCTATCAGATCTCACTTTTGCAAGTGGTCGTGAAGGGATTGACAACCCCTTTATCGCGTTGGTTGCAAGGTTCTTATTTGTTTGTGTAGGTACGAGGGATTTGTGTGTAGCCTCCTACTGGATTGATACCTTGGTTCTCAAAAACTGATGGAAATACTTATGCTACTTTGTTGCATCACCCTTTCCTCTTCAAGGAAAAACCAACGCATGCTCAAGAGGTAGCAAGAAGGATTTCTGGCGCCGTTGCCGGGGAGTCTATGCACAAGTCAAGACATACCAAGTACCCATCACAAACTCTTATCCCTCGCATTACATTATTTGTCATTTGCATCTCGTTTTCCTCTCCCCCACTTCACCCTTGCCGTTTTATTCGCCCTCTTTTCCGTTCGCCTCTTCCTCGCTTGCTCCTTGCGGTTTTTGCTACCATTATGTCTGAAATTGGGGAGGTTCTCCTTGATAAGGACAATAGTAATAGCATGGGAAACTTTGATGCTTTTGATGATCCTCCTGAAGAACCCACTATCTTACATACTAAAAAGTTTTGAATCGGTAGTGGTAATATTATTGGAAAAGGAGTTATTCAAGATTTCTTTACTTGTGCCGGTACTTTGCCCATTATGGGTGGATCTATTCTTCATAAAACTAGTAGCCTTGCGGATGCTATATCTTTGCTCGTAGTTGAACTTGAAAGACAGTTTATTCACATGCATCCTTGCATACAAAGGATTTTTCTAGAATTTTCCAATATTGAGCACTCTTCTGTTAAGCGGGCAGCTACTATCTTTTTGGCACATGAGTTTAGATTTATAATAAAAGAAGCCAATGAAATTTTCGCGCATTATAGGGTGGACGTTGGTCGTCCTCCCATAGAATCTATCCTTTTTAATCAAGAAGACTTAATGCGTTTACGATCTTTAGATCATGTCGCTTACAATGAAAACCTTAGAAAAGAGGTTCCTACCGATGTTCTAGTTGATAGAATTTCTGAACTCAATGATGATTTTGCTATTCAGAATAACGGGTTAGGTTTTCCTCTTGAACAAAGGCTCATGAGTTTTTGCCAAAAGAATGCTTATAATGATGAATTGGCTGTGCAATATAAGGGGCCAAAGGAGGAACCCATACCTCCCAAGCTTGATCTTGGGGACTTTTGTCCCATTAAATTTAGCCTTTTGATTATTTTTGCTTACCGCAAAGAAAACTTGCTGCTGAACATAGGGAATACGAGAGGAGTTTTCGCGATTTGCCTTACCATTATTATGGTAATACTTAGATCTATTCTCGTTTTTATGCCTAGCTAGGGGCGTTAAACGATAGCGCTTGTTGGGAGGCAACCCAATTTTATTTTTATTCCTTGCTTTTTGTTCCTGTTTAGTACTAAATAATTCATCTAGCCTCTTGTTAGATGTGGTTTTGTGTTTTAATTAGTGTTTTTGCCAAGTAAAACCTTTAGGATAACCTACAGTGATAGTTAATTTGATCTTGCTGAAAAACAGAAACTTTTGCGCGCACGAGATTAGTTTTCATAATTCACAGAAACGTGCTTTTCAATTGATTCTTTTTGCAGAAGTTTAATAAAAAAATATCTAGGACTTCCTAATCGATCAGAATTTTTTAAGTTCCAGAAGTTTGCGCTTGTTACAGATTGCTACAGATTGTTCTGTTTTTGACAGATTCTGTTTTTCGTGTGTTGTTTGCTTATTTTGATGAGTCTATGGCTAGTATGGGGGGTATGAACCATAGATAAGTTGGAATACAGTAGGTTTAACACCAATATAAATAAAGAATGAGTTCATTACAGTACCTTAAAGTGGTGGTTTGTTTTATTTCGCTAACGGAGCTCATGAGATTTTCTGTTGAGTTTTGTGTTGTGAAGTTTTCAAGTTTTGGGTAAAGATTTGATGGATTATGGAATATGGAGTGGCAAGAGCCTAAGCTTGGGGATGCCCAAGGCACCCCAAGGTAAAATTCAAGGACAACCAAAAGCCTAAGCTTGGGGATGCCCCGGAAGGCATGCCCTCTTTCGTCTTCGTCTATCGGTAACTTTACTTGATGCTATATTTTTATTCACCACATGATATGTGTTTTGCTTGGAGCGTCTTGTATGATTTGAGTCTTTGATTTTTAGTTTACCACAATCATCCTTGCTGTACACACCTTTTGGGAGAGAGACACATGAATCAAAATTTATTAGAATACTCTATGTGCTTCACTTATATCTTTTGAGCTAGATAATTTTGCTCTAGTGCTTCACTTATATCTTTTTAGAGCACGGTGGTGGTTTTATTTTATAGAAATTACTGATCTCTCATACTTCACTTAAACTATTTTGAGAGTCCTTTAGAACAGCATGGTAATTTGCTTTGGTTAAAATTTTAGTCCTAAAGTGACGAGCATCCAAGATAGGTATAATAAAAACTATCATATAAAGTGCATTGAATACTATGAGAACTTTGATACTTGATGATTGTTTTGAGATATGAAGGTGGTGATATTAAAGTTGTGCTAGTTGATTAATTGTGAATTTGAGAAATACTTGTGTTGAAGTTTGCAAGTCCCGTAGCATGCACGTATGGTAACCGTTGTGTAACAAATTTGAAACATGAGGTGTTCTTTGATTGTCATCCTTTGTGTGGAGGTCGGGATCGCGCGATGGTTAACTCCTACCAACCCTTCCCCTAGGAGCATGTGTGTAGTGCTTGGTTTTGATGACTTGTAGATTTTTTCAATAAGTATGTGAGTTCTTTATGACTAATGTTGAGTCCATGGATTATACGCACTCTCACCTTTCCATCATTGCTAGCCTCTTCGGTACCGTGCATTGCCCTTTCTCACCTTGAGAGTTGGTGCAAACTTCGCCGGTGCATCCAAACCCCGTGATATGATACACTCTATCACACATAAACCTCCTTATATCTTCCTCAAAACAGCCACCATACCTACCTATTATGGCATTTCCATAGCCATTCCGAGATATATTGTCATGCAACTTTCCACCGTTTCATTTATTATGACACGCTTCATCATTGTCATATTGCCTTGCATGATCATGTAGTTGACATCGTATTTGTGGCAAAGCCACCATGCATAAATTATCATACATGTCACTCTTGATTCATTGCCCATCCCGGTACACCGCCGGAGGCATTCATATAGAGTCATATTTTGTTCTAGCATTGAGTTGTAATCATTGAGTTGTAAATAAATAGAAGTGTGACGATCAACATTCATAGAGCATTGTCCAAAAAAAGAGAAAGGCCAAATAAAAAAAGGAGGCCCAAAAAAAGAAGAAATAAAAGAGAAATAAAAAGGGGCAATGCTACTATCCTTTTTTCCACACTTGTGCTTCAAAGTAGCACCATGATCTTTATGATAGAGAGTCTCTTACTTTGTCACTTTCATATACTAGTTGGAATTTTTCATTATAGAACTTGGCTTGTATATTCCAACAATGGGCTTCCTCAAATGCCCTAGGTCTTTGTGAGCAAGCAAGTTGGATGCATGCCTACTTAGTTTCTTTTGTTGAGCTTTCATACATTTATAGCTCTAGTGCATCCGTTGCATGGCAATCCCTACTCCTTGCATTGACATCAATTGATGGGCATCTCCCTAGCCCGTTTATTAGCCGCGTCAATGTGAGACTTTATCCCTTTTTGTCTTCTCCACATAACCCCCATCATATTCTATTCCACCCATAGTGCTATGTCCATGGCTCACACTCATATATTGCGTGAAAGTTGAAAAAGTTTGAAAATTCTAAAGTATGAAACAATTGCTTGGCTAAAACCGGGGTTGTGCATGATTTGAATATTTTGTGTGACGAAGATGGAACATAGCCAAACTATATGATTTTGTATGGATAAACTTTCTTTGACCATGTTATTTTGAGAAGACATAATTGCTTAGTTAGTATGCTTGAAGTATTATTATTTTTATGTCAATATTAAACTTTTATCTTGAATCTTTCGGATCTGAATATTCATGCCACAATAAAGAAAATAACATTAGGAAAGATCCTAGGTAGCATTCCACATCAAAAATTCTGTTTTTATCATTTACCTACTCGAGGACGAGCAGGAATTAAGCTTGGGGATGCTTGATACGTCTCCAACGTATCTATAGTTTTTGATTGTTCCATGCTATTATATTATCTGTTTTGGATGTTTAATGGGCTTTATTATACACTTTTATATTATTTTGGGACTAACCTACTAACCGGAGGCCCAGTCCAAATTGCTGTTTTTTGCCTATTTTAGTGTTTCGCAGAAAAGGAATATCAAACGGAATCCAAACGGAATGAAACCTTCGGGAGAGTTATTTTTGGAACAAACGCAATCCAGGAGACTTGGAGTGGACGTCAAGGAAGCGACGAGGTGGCCACGAGGCAGGGAGGCGCGCCCGGGGGGTAGGCACGCCCCCCACCCTCGTGGGCCCCTCGTAGCTCCCCAACTGACTTCTTTCCCCTATATATACCCATATACCCCGAAAACATTCGAGAGCACCACGAAACCCTATTTCCACCGCCGCAACCTTCTGTACCCGTGAGATCCCATCTTGGGGCCTTTTCCGGCGCTCCGCCGGAGGGGCAATCGATCACGGAGCGCTTCTACATCAACACCATAGCCTCTCCGATGATGTGTGAGTAGTTTACCTCAGACCTTCGGGTCCATAGTTATTAGCTAGATGGCTTCTTCTCTCTCTTTGGATCTCAATACAAAGTTCTCCTCGATCTTCTTGGAGATCTATTCGATGTAATTCTTTTTGCGGTGTGTTTGTCGAGATCCGATGAATTGTGGGTTTATGATCATGATTATCTATGAACAATATTTGAATCTCCTCTGAATTCTTTTATGTATGATTTGTTATCTTAGCAAGTCTCTTCGAATTATCAGTTTGGTTTGGCCTACTAGATTGATCTTTCTTGCAATGGGAGAAGTGCTTAGCTTTGGGTTCAATCTTGCGGTGTCCTTTCCCAGTGACAGCAGGGGCAGCAAGGCATGTATTGTATTGTTGCCATCGAGGATAAAAAGATGGGGTTTATATCATATTGCTTGGGTTTATCCCTCTACATCATGTCATCTTGCCTAATGCGTTACTCTGTTCTTATGAACTTAATACTCTAGATGCATGCTGGATAGCCGTCGATGTGCGGAGTAATAGTAGTAGATGCAGAATCGTTTCGGTCTACTTGTCGCGGACGTGATGCCTATATACATGATCATGCCTAGATATTCTCATAACTATGCACTTTTCTATCAATTGCTCGACAGTAATTTGTTCACCCACCGTAAAGATATGCTATCTTGAGAGAAGCCACTAGTGAAACCTATGGCCCCCGGGTCTCTTTTCTATCATACTACATCTTGTTTACTATTTTGCAATCTTTACTTTCCAATCTATACAACAAAAATACCAAAAATATTTATCTTATTATCTCTATCAGATCTCACTTTTGCAAGTGGCCGTGAAGGGATTGACAACCCCTTTATCACGTTGGTCGCAAGGTTCTTATTTGTTTGTGCAGGTACGAGAGATTTGCGTGTAGCCTCCTACTGGATTGATACCGTGGTTCTCAAAAACTGAAGGAAATACTTACGCTACTTTGTTGCATCACCCTTTCCTCTTCAAGGGAAAACCAACGCATGCTCCAGAGGTAGCAGTGCATTTCCAAGCAGAGCGTCATGGGGGGATCTACGTGTGAAGCAGAGTACATAGCTGCTTCGGAAGCAGCAAATGAAGGAGTCTGGATGAAGGAGTTCATATCCGATCTAGGTGTAATACCTAGTGCATCGGGTCCAATGAAAATCTTTTGTGACAATACTGGAGCAATTGCCTTGGCCAAGGAATCCAGATTTCACAAGAGAACCGAACACATCAAGAGACGCTTCAATTCCATCCATGATCAAGTCAAGGAGGGATACATAGAGATTTGCAAAATACATACGGATCTGAATGTTGCAGACCCGTTGACTAAGCCTCTTCCACGAGCAAAACATGATCAACACCAAGACTCCATGGGTGTTAGAATCATTACTATGTAATCTAGATTATTGATTCTAGTGCAAGTGGGAAACTAAAGGAAATATGCCCTAGAGGCTATAATAAAGTTGTTATTTATATTTCCTTATATCATGATAAATGTTTATTATTCATGCTAGAATTGCATTAACCGGAAACTTAGTACATGTGTGTATACATAGACAAAACAGAGTGTCCCTAGTATACCTCTGCTTGACTAGCACGTTCATCAAAGATGGTTATGTTTCCTGACCATAGACATGTGTTGTCATTTGATGAATAGGATCACATCATTAAAGAATGATGTGATGCACAAGACCCATCCGTTAGCTTAGCATAATGATCGTTTAGTTTTATTGCTATTGCTTTCTTCATGACTTATACATGTTCCTCTCACTATGAGATTATGCAACTCCTGAATACCGGAGGAACACCTTGTGTGCTATCAAACGTCACAACATAACTGGGTGATTATAAAGATGCTCTACAGGTGTCTCCGAAGGTGTTTGTTGGGTTGGCATAGATCAAGATTAGGATTTGTCACTCCGTGTATCGGAGAGGTATCTCTGGGCCCTCTCGGTAATGCACATCACTATAAGCCTTGCAACCAATGTGACTAATGAGTTAGTTGCGGGATGATGCATTACGGAACGAGTAAAGAGACTTGCCGATAACGAGATTGAACTAGGTATGATGATATCGGCGATCGAATCTCAGGCAAGTAACATACCGATGACAAAGGGAACAACGTATGTTGTTATGCGGTTTGACCAATAAAGATCTTCGTAGAATATGTAGGAGCCAATATGAGCATCCATTCCACTATTGGTTATTGACCGGAGATGTGTCTCAGTCATGTCTACGTAGTTCTCGAACCCGTAGGGTCCGCACGCTTAACGTTCGATGATGATTTGTATTATGAGTTATGTGTTTTGGTGACCGAAGTTTGTTCGGAGTCCCGGATGAGATCACGGACATGACGAGGAGTCTCGAAATGGTCGAGAGTTAAAGATTAATATATTGGAAGGTTGTATTCGTACAACGGAATGGTTCCAAGTGATTCGGGTATTTTTCCGGAGTACCGGGAGGTTACCGGAACCCCCCGGGGAAGTGTTGGGCCAACATGGGCCTAAAGGGAGATAGAGGGAAGCCCGCGGGGGGTGGTCGCGCGCCCCCCTCCTAGGGAGTCCAAATAGGACAAGGAGGAGGGGGGCGCCCCCCTTCCCTTTCCCTCTCCCTCTCCTTCCTATTCCCTCCGGTGGAGAAAGGAAAAGGGGGGCCAATCCTACTTGGACTAGGAGTCCAAGTAGGACTCCCCCCTTAGCGCGCCCCTCCTAGCCGCCGGCCTCCTCCCCCCCCCCCCCCCCCGTCCTTTATATACGGGGCTGGGGGCACCCCAAAGGCACACCAAGATTTCTCTTAGCCGTGTGTGGTGCCCCCTCCACAGTTTACGCCTCCGGTCATAGTGTCGTAGTGCTTAGGCGAAGCCCTGCGCAGATCACATCACCAGCATCGTCGCCACGCCGTCGTGCTGACGGAACTCTCCCTCGACCCTCTACTGGATCAAGAGTTCGAGGGACATCATGGAGCTGAGCGTCTGCTGAACACGGAGGTGCCGTACGTTCGGTACTTGGATTTGTTGGATCGTGAAGATGTTCAACTACATTAACCGCGTTAACATAATGCTTCCGCTTTCGGTCTACGAGGGTACGTGGACACACTCTCCCCCTCTCGTTGCTATGCATCTCCTAGATAGATCTTGCGTGATCGTAGGAATTTTTTTTAAATTGCATGATGCGTTCCCCTTCGTATGGTATTTTGTCGCACCGGGGATAGCTATACGGTCTTGAACCCGAGGTTGCTGAGGCGGCTGGATCATAGAAGCAGCTTTATTGTTGCCTTTCCTCGCTCTCTTCCTATGCTTCTTTGGTACTGGAAGGTCATCTATAATACGTTCAGCCACCGGCAATTCAGGCACCGACTCATGACGCTCAACCCCTGAGTACTCATACTGCTAAGCCATCAATCCTCCATCGTCATAGGCGCCGGTATTGAGATACTGTAGAGTGTCATCCTCATCCTCATCTATGGCATCGATATCATGCATTGCTTCTTCTATGGCGTCGACGTCATTAGCGACTAACGGAGCCTCTTCCTCACCCCGTCCGCTATCACCAGGCATGACAGGCGATGCTAATTGGGTAGGTGGGGTGTTGATGTTCATACCTTGCTGAGGCTGCGTGGTCGTGGGTGTGCTCCCGGCCGCCTCCAGACGAAGCAGACTCTTTGGCCACAACAGGACCCACCTCTTGCAATCGCCAAGCCGCCGCGGGGTCTCGTCGTCATCTCCCCCTAGTAGTACCGGAGGAGCCAAATTCTCGTGGCCCGGTTTGACACTGGCCACGGAAACCTTGAAGACGTCAGGGGGGATCGGCTGGTTGTGGAACAATTGTTCCTTCGGCTTCATTATTGTCGCCTTCCCCACGTCCACCTTATGGCCGCTGATGGTGTACAATATGATGCACGGGGTTACGTCGGCCTGCAAACATGTCTGCGACGTGAGACATCTGAAAGGCAACGGAAACGGGAGATTATACATTTATTGAAGAGGGCCGGTGTGACAGGTACCGTGAGAGCGTCGAGCTCAGCCAAAGACGAAGCACCGCCGAGCACGTCCGAGACGGAGGATGGGCTGCTATGAGCAGGTGCGGGAGCCGGTGCAGGAGCTGGTGCGGGAGCCGGTGGAGGAGCTGGTGCGGGAGCCGGTGCAGGAGCAGGTGCAGGAGCAAGTGCTGGTGCAACGCTAGTCGAGCTGCTCCCGAAGAAGTTGGCAAGGGGAAAGTCCGCTGCATCTTTATTTGGATTTTCCCTCCTCCAATTGACGATAGCCGGAAGCAACACACCATACGAAGCTGAAATCTCCTGTTTTGCGGCAGCTACCGCTGCTGCGACTATCTCGGTTGATTTCTTATCAAGCGTAATCGCAACCTTCTTGTCGATGTTTTCTTCAGTTAACCTTCGTCTTTCCTTTCTCTCCTCCATGGTCTCACGGTAGTACTTCATCCACGTGGCACCGTCTCCGACGTCGTGCACACGTCCATACGACGGCCGAGTGTCCACCGGGAGTCGTTTCAATATGTTCAAGGCCCGGTTGAATGGGGTGTCCCACTTGGGCCTCGCCAACAGCTCAGACGGCGGGTCGCTTTCGGCCGCAATCCTGTGCTACTCTCTCTGCAAAAGGAACAAGGATCGTCTACAAATATGACTAATCATGCAGTCGAATTGATCAGAAGCTAAAATTACCAACAGTCTAATGAATTCCGTCATGACCGCGTCCATCTCGAAAACCTTCTTCACTGGGTCCCAATGGTACCGGGCCTGAGGACGCCACGCTCCTGCGGGACGGTGAACTCCGCCAAGGAGTCTGGGATGCATAGACTTCCGCGTTCCGCGTCCTCCTTGGCCTATAAGGACCTCTTCCCCGCGTAACCACGGCTTCCAAGGTGGTGGCACCCCATGTTCCTCTCTTGAAGCCCCTTCATGTACTTGGAATTTTCTTTGGCAGCTTCGGCATCCCAAGCCGCCTTGAATATTTCAAACTGCTCTTCCGTAATTATCGGATTATCCTTTACAATCTCGGTGTAGGGTTCCTTTTTGTCGATGATCCTTGCTTTTACCCTTACTTTCCAGGCGGCCAACGCGTCGCTAAACTTGCTCATGGCGCGTTTGTTTATCTTCTTCATTGCCAGGTCTTTATCTGGATCAATATATTTCTTTCCATCTCGGCCCGGGAATAAGAATACCTGGTGCGGCTTCGTTAGGAGGGAGGGCCTCATATTTTCTATCTTCTTTGGTTTTTCATCATTGATGGTGGCGGTTGTCTGTACGATGCATCCTATTTGATTGTCGTAGCACGCTCGCGCTTCCGCAGGCTCTTTTGGCTCAAAATTGCCGTCGTCCACCTTCGTGACCACCACTCTAGTAGTGATGAGCTGGTTTGGGCGTCGACGTCTCCTCTTCGGTTTTGGTTCTATACCGGATTCCCTAGTCTCGGTGCCGGTCTCGGTGACGGTCTGGGTCTCAACGCCAGTCTCAGCGCCGGTCTCGATGTCGGTCTCGGATGTGACAGGTGGGCCGAGCAACAACCACCGTTGATCGTCGACAAGGTTCAAAAATTCGTCTGCCGCCAGGTAGACGTCGTCGTAATCACCAGAACCCTGTCCTTCGTCATTGCTAGCCATGTTTCCTACGATTAAATCTAGTCAATTAATTCTAGACCTAATAAAATGAATAATGACATAAAAAGGCATATGTTTTGCAGGAACGTTGATTCCTTCTCGGTGCGGCAAATCCCGGGCACTCGATATGTCCTAGTTTGTAGCACAAGTCATGCCGAAATTCACGGAAAATTTCGGCATGACCTTTGCTAAAAAGTGGATAACTCGAGCACCTGAAATTTGCCAGAACGGAAATGAATCAACATTCCGGCAAAACATAGGCCACTCGGCTTCATTCACTGGAAACAACAAAAGGCCACTTGGGCACAATCGAACCACTTCAATGTTGCATATAACAGGACCACTTAAGAACATGTACATGAGCAACTTAAGCATCTACAACTACTTAAGCACCCATTGATGAACCCTAGGAATTATACAACTACTTAAGCATACATTGGGTGCAGAACAACTATATAAGTACTTAAGCAACTATATATACAACCCTATGATATATTTAGTTAACTACTTAGCATATACTCCCTCCGTTCCTAAATATTTGTCTTTCTATATATTTCAACAAGTGACTACATACATAGCAAAATGAGTGAACCTACACTCTAAAATATGTATACATACATCCGTATGTGGTAGTCCATTTGAAATGTTTAGAAAGACAAATATTTAGGAACGGAGGGAGTACAAGTTTGTCCTAAAAATAATATTTAGTTAAGTACTTGAGCATATACAAATTTGTCCTATAAAAATTCAGTTAACTACTAATTTCATTCATTTAGGTCATTCATTTAACTTCACCTAATTAACCTAGTAAAACCCTACTTCCCTAACTAAAAAGATCTAATTAACATCTACTAGTACCACTGCTGCCCTAACCTAATTAACCTAAGTTAATTCCTAGGGTCCTGTTATATGCTGCTGCCCTACTGCCCTAACCTAATTAACCTAAGTTAATCTAATTAACATCTACTAGTACCACTACTGCTAATTCCTAGGGTTCATAACTAAATTCACCTAAGTTAAATTAACCTAGAGAGGAGGGGTGGGGCTTACAGAAAGGAGAGCGTTGAGGGTGGCTCGGGGGAACGGTTGCGGGGAGGCAGGGGCGTCGAGGGAGGCTGGGGCGGCGAGGAGCGGACGAGGGTGGCTCCGAGGGCGCGCGGCTCCGGTGGCGGCGATGGCGCGCGGCTCCGGTGACGGCGACGGAGGCAGGGCGACGAGGGAGCGGGGGCGGCGAGGAGCGAATGAGGATGGCTGCGGGGGCGCGTAGCAGCGATGGCGCGCGGCTCCGGTGACGCCGACGGAGGCAGGGCGACGAGGAGCAGGGACGGCGAGGGAGAGGTTGGGTAGACACGACAAGAATGGGGAATTGGGAGAAATAGGGACGCCCGCGCAGGGGCAAGTCAAACTTATTAGTAGCGATTTTAGCCAAAACGCGCTATAGCTAAGTAGCTATAGCGCTTTTCAGAAAAACGCGCTACGGCTATAGAGAAATTAGCTACAGCGCTTGTTTGCTAAAACGCGCTATAGCTAAAGTAGCTATAGCGCTTTCGTCAAAACGCGTTGCGGCTATTGCTTTCCTTTTTTCTTTTTTTTAAATTTTCCTTTTCTTTTTTCCTTTCCTTTTTTTCTTTTCTTTTCCTTTTGTTAGTTGCAGAACTGTCGCCTTAAAACGAGCTGCTACTAGTAATAACTTCATAGTTAGCAATGTAGTTGAGTTTTAGAAGAATTTATGCAAAAGATGCATGAATGTCGTAATAGTGAAAAATCTTATCATCACATCTCCATGGATATTACCATAGTTCAACACGTGCACTAGTGGCACGTATTGACCATAATGTGCAGGAGTTTCATAATAGATATTGGAATTCTCAAGATCATTAATAAATGAGATCAGATGATTTTTCTCCTGATAAGTTAATTCTGAGCCATCGGTGTAGTAGGTTCTGTGTACCATCTTCCGCACATTCTTTCAAGAATGAAAATAAGCTATCAATCAAAATAAGTTGTCAACTATTTTGAAATAAACAATAAACATAGTAGTCTAAGCATGTAAAAACAAACATAAAAAACATTGGTCATCAATGATCTTTTTGTGTACAATCTGAATTGTCAATATGAGTCCTCACCGATTTAGTAACCGGAGAAGACTTTGCGGCCACAAATCCTACATAAAGAGTTCAATGAAGACCAAGTGGTTGTGATTGTTTGAGAAGTAACATATTTAAGATGGTAAACACCCTATTTGTGGAGGGAGGTGAGACTAAACTTAGTTGCAAGGAGTGGACTAAACTTAGCAGTACGAGCTTTGAAGAAAAGCCCTACTGCTAAGCTCAACAGCAGCAGCGCGTTTACTAAACAGGCGCTACTGCTATACCTAGTTTGGCGACAAGGTCGTGTCAATTATAGTAGTAGCGCTCTTTTGTCCTAGGGCGCTACTGCTAAGTTTATATCAGTAGTGTGTTTTATTGTCACGCACTTCTTATAAGTAGCAGTAGCGCCTTATTTTAAACTGCGTTGTTTGTAAGATTCTGTGTATAGGGTTTTCCCTAGTAGTGGAAGCTTAAACCCTAGTTTATGTGTTATTCCGTAAGGGGCTGATTTGGATCCATATGTTTAATGCTATGGTTAGATTTATTTTAGTTCTTCTTTCGTAGTTGTGGATGCTTGCGAGAGAGGTTAATCATAAGTGGGAGGCTTGTTCAAGTAAGAACAGCACCCAAGCACCGGTCCACCCACATATCAAATTATCAAAGTAACGAACGTGAATCAAACAAATGATGAAAGTGACTAGATGAAATTCCCGTGTATCCTCAAGAACGCTTTGCTTATTATAAGAGACCTTCCGGCATGTGCTTTGCTACAAAAAGGATTGGGCTACCTTGCTGCACCTTTGTTACTATTGCTACTTATTGCTTGTTACAAATTATCTTGCTATCAAACTACTCGTTACTGATAATTTCAGTGCTTGCAGAAAACACCTTGCTGAAAACCACTTGTCATTCCCTTCTACTCCTCATTGGGTTTGACACTCTTACTTATCGAAAGGACTACGATTGATCCCCTATACTTGTCGGTCATCATTCTTTCATCCCATATTTTCTCCAAAAGAAGTGCCTAAGAAATTTCTTGATTTGTTCCATAACCCCAACTGGCAGGGTCAGAGTGCACATGAAAAATGTAAGTAGGTTATAGAAGACAGATCTAACCAATACTATCTTGTCTCCATAAGACAACAAAGATGAACAACCTGCTAGCCTTCTTTCAATTCTCTTCATGATTGGCATGAAATCTTCAATTTTTGGCTTTGAAAAACAAAGTGGCAAACCCATATATTTGAATGGAAAAGAGCCAACCTTGCACCCCCATAATTTGAGCCAAATGCATCATTTTATCTTGGTCAATGATAATAGGCACAATGACATACTTCTCATAATTAACTCTCAAGCCAGTATAAGTAGTGAAATGCATCAACAGATTTTTGAGTTGGTTGAGCTGAGCAGAGCTTACATGCATTACCAGATCATCTGCATATCTTATAATTGGGAAGTCTTTGCAAGTCCCAAGGGAGATAGGAGCTAGAATTAATTCATTTGACATGGATTCATTAAGAATTGATTGAAGCAAATCGGCTACCAATACAAAGAGCACGGGGAAAGATGATCTCCTTGCCTAACTCCCTTCTTGCAGAAAAATTGTTTTTCAGGCACCCCATTTAACAAAATAGAGGACAATCCAGAAGAGAAGATCATATCCATCCACATGATCCATCTGGGCCCAAAACCCCTAGCAATAAGCAGCTCTCTAATAGCATTGTGCTCAATCATGTCAAATGCCTTTTCAAAGTCGAGTTTTAGAATAATGAGATATTTCCCTGAGTGGTGACATTGATGAATAAATTAATAAGACCACGCAAAGCGGTCTTGAATGGACCTATTTTTGAGAAAACATACTGGTTCTTGTGGACAAGTTGCAAAATAACTGTCTGCAATATGTGTGCCAGTAACTTCAGTCTCTTTTGCATATTGGGCAATGAAATATTCCTGAAACTTGGCCAAGTAAAGAAACTCAAAAGGATTGTTAGAAACAAGACTATGATCAAAATCAAACTCTTTGTTTATGCATTATCCAAACAATAGTGAATGTTAGGATGGTAAGACTCTATATGTGGCTGTGATTTTCCCATTCACAGTGTATGTTTACACCACAATATCTGAATATAGTTTTGTTTTCAGTTTCAAACGAATTTTACTGATGATTACCTCTCAAACTACATGATTCCTGGCAGGGCAAGAAGAGTTAAAGTATTTCACCAAGACTATCATGATGAACTTGATGTCTTCATCAAGATGGTGAAGGATGAGCGGGCAGTCATCATAAGGGGCTAGACTAAGATTGTTAAAGCCTTCCACATGGAGAAGGGCATAATATGTGTGTTCGCTTCACCTTCGACAACAACTCATATATCTTTCGTCTCTCTCCTTACCGTCGCTAAAAATGCACTGTTGCATAGTGTGTAATGTAAAATGGGTGTTATATTGTATTATTTTTTTATTTGATGCTTGAACATATGTTTGTCTGTATGTTTGATTATACAAAAAAATCCAATTATGTCTGCATTCAAATTGGAATGAAAAATCTGATGAATCAGCTATTGTAATAATTAATAGATTATATAAAATTGAATGCCCGGGCATAACATTGCACATGGTTCATGAAGAAAACTTTGTGAGCCTTAAACCGAACAATGCACACATGTCGTTTAAAACAATCAAGTGTGATAGACAACATCATCGCACATATTCTTGCACAAATAATTGTGTGCGATTATTAGACACATTACTCACAGTTCATCCATGCGAACCGTTGGAAACATAAATCCATCGAACAAGATTTCTAAGGATGTTATCGTCTGGAAAGGATACTCATCACAAACGAGTTTTTTATGCATGTGCAATAATTTCACGATTCGCACACGATTTGATTATTGTGGCCATTTGGGAACACCATACCCATCGCACACAATTTTCCATGGTGTGCGATGGTATCCCTATTGCCAAGCCACTCGAGCACACGGTTCTCAAGATTGTGTGTGATGGGGGTTAGAACCATGGGTGTAGGACCCAACTGTACTGGTGTCTGAGTCGACCATCCGGAGTTGCCAGACTCATATCTCCTGCCTGTCATGCCAGAGAGATATGGTAATCTCCAGAGAGGAGCTAGAGGGTGAAGCAGAGTAGACTGGAAAAAATGGAGTGGCTAGGTTTTGATCCAGGGTGCGGATAGGGACACATGTTTGTGGGGTTGGGGTGGGTCGGTCGAAAAACATGGCAGACGCGTCCGGGTCTGTGCCTAGTTTGAGGGTTGCCGGACAGCTCGAACGTATATAGAAAGGTTTTGATGTGTCTGGTTAGAGCATCTACAATCGGACTTGCCAAATCAGTCACCCTATACATCTGCGAGCGCGCCCGAGCGCGTCTGCGAACAGTGATTGGGCAATCCTCAAATCGGCTCGTCCACAGTCATGGACCTCATATCATGTACCCTATATCCATACTAAAGCATGCAATATGAAACTAAACTATGTAGATCATCAAACTGGCATAGAAATGCGACAACAAACGAACATAGAAATGCACATAATTCGTGTTGGGAATCGTAGCATAATTTTAAAATTTTCCTATGCTCACCAAGATGCATCTATGGAGTCTACTAGCAACAAGGGGAAAGGAGTGCATCTACATACCCTTGTAGATCGCGAGCGGAAGCGTTCCAATGAACGTGGATGACGGAGTCGTACTCGCCGTGATCCAAATCACCGATGACCGAGTGCCGAACGGACGGCACCTCCGCGTTCAACACACGTACGATGCAGCGACGTCTCCTCCTTCTTGATCCAGCAAGGGGGAAGGAGAGGTTGATGGAGATCCAGCAGCACGACGGCGTGGTGGTGGATGTAGCGGGTCTCGGCAGGGCTTCACTAAGCTTCTGCGAGAGAGAGAGAGGTGTTGCAGGGGAGGAGGGAGGCGCCCAAGGCTGTTGTGTGCTGCCCTCCCTCCCCCCCCCCTTTATATAGGCCCCTGGGGGGGCGCCGGCCCCAAGAGATGGGATCTCAAGGGGGGGCGGCGGCCACAAGGGGGGAAGGGGTTGCCTTGCCCCCCAAGGCAAGGGGGAACTCCCCCCCCCCCTAGGGTTTCCAACCCTAGGCGCATGGGGGGAGGCCCAAGGGGGGCGCCCCAGCCCACTATGGGCTGGTTCCCTTCCACTTTCAGCCCACGGGGCCCTCCGGGATAGGTGGCCCACCTGGTGGACCCCCGGGACCCTTCCGGTGGTCCCGGTACAATACCGGTAACCCCCGAAACTTTCCCGGTGGCCGAAACTTGACTTCCTATATATAATTCTTCACCTCCGGACCATTCCGGAACCTCTCGTGACGTCCGGATCTCATCCGGGACTCCGAACAACTTTCGGGTTTCCGCATACATATATCTCTACAACCCTAGCGTCACCGAACCTAAGTGTGTAGACCCTACGGGTTCGGGAGACATGCAGACATGACCGAGACGCCTCTCCGGTCAATAACCAACAGCGGGATCTGGATACCCATGTTGGCTCCCACATGTTCCACGATGATCTCATCGGATGAACCACGGTGTCGAGGATTCAATCAATCCCGTATACAATTCCCTTTGTCAATCGGTATGTTACTTGCCCGAGATTCGATCGTCGGTATCCCAATACCTTGTTCAATCTCGTTACCGGCAAGTCTCTTTACTCGTACCGCAATGCATGATCCCGTGACTAATGCCTTAGTCACATTGAGCTCATTATGATGATGCATTACCGAGTGGGCCCAGAGATACCTCTCCGTCACACGGAGTGACAAATCCCAGTCTCGATCCGTGCCAACCCAACAGACACTTTCGGAGATACCCATAGTGCACCTTTATAGTCACCCAGTTACGTTGTGACGTTTGGCACACCCAAAGCACTCCTACGGTATCCGGGAGTTGCACGATCTCATGGTCTAAGGAAAAGATACTTGACATTGGAAAAGCTCTAGCAAACGAAACTACACGATCTTTTATGCTATGCTTAGGATTGGGTCTTGTCCATCACATCATTCTCCTAATGATGTGATCCCGTTATCAATGACATCCAATGTCCATAGTCAGGAAACCATGACTATCTGTTGATCAACGAGCTAGTCAACTAGAGGCTTACTAGGAACACGTTGTGGTCTATGTATTCACACATGTATTACGATTTCCGGACAATACAATTATAGCATGAATAATAGACAATTACCATGAACAAAGAAATATAATAATAACCATTTATTATTGCCTCTAGGGCATATTTCGAACAGTCTCCCACTTGCACTAGAGTCAATAATCTAGTTACATTGTGATGAATCGAACACCCATTGCGCCCTGGTGTTGATCATGTTTTGCCCTAGGGAGAGGTTTAGTCAACGGATCTGCTACATTCAGGTCCGTGTGTACTTTACAAATATCTATGTCTCCATTTTGAACACTTTCACGAATGGAGTTGAAGCGACGCTTGATATGCCTGGTCTTCCTGTGAAACCTGGGCTCCTTCGCAAGGGCAATAGCTCCAGTGTTGTCACAGAAGAGAGTCATCGGGCCCGACGCATTGGGAATCACCCCTAGGTCGGTAATGAACTCCTTCATCCAGACTGCTTCCTGTGCTGCCTCCGAGGCTGCCATGTACTCCGCTTCACATGTAGATCCCGCCACGACGCTTTGCTTGCAACTACACCAGCTTACTGCTCCTCCATTCAAAATATACACGTATCCGGTCTGTGACTTCGAGTCATCCAGATCTGTGTCGAAGCTAGCGTTGACGTAACCCTTTACGACGAGCTCTTCGTCACCTCCATAAACGAGAAACATATCCTTAGTCCTCTTCAGGTACTTCAGGATATTCTTGACCGCTGTCCAGTGTTCCTTGCCGGGATTACTTTGGTACCTTCCTACCAAACTTACGGCAAGGTTTACATCAGGTCTGGTACACAGCATGGCATACATAATAGACCCTATGGCCGAGGCATAGGGGATGACACTCATCTCTTCTATATCTTCTGCCGTGGTCGGGCATTGAGCCGTGCTCAATTGCACACCTTGCAATACAGGCAAGAACCCCTTCTTGGACTGATCCATATTGAACTTCTTCAATATCTTGTCAAGGTATGTACTCTGTGAAAGACCAATGAGGCGTCTTGATCTATCTCTATAGATCTTGATGCCTAATATATAAGCAGCTTCTCCAAGGTCCTTCATTGAAAAACACTTATTCAAATAGGCCTTTATACTTTCGAAGAATTCTATATCATTTCCCATCAACAGTATGTCATCCACATATAATATGAGAAATGCTACAGAGCTCCCACTCACTTTCTTGTAAACACAGGCTTCTCCATAAGTCTGTGTGAACCCAAACGCTTTGATCATCTCATCAAAGCGAATGTTCCAACTCCGAGATGCTTGCACCAGCCCATAGATTGAGCGTTGGAGCTTGCATACTTTGTTAGCATTCTTAGGATCGACAAAACCTTCCGGCTGCATCATATACAACTCTTCCTTAAGGAAGCCGTTAAGGAATGCCGTTTTGACGTCCATCTGCCATATCTCATAATCATAGTATGCGGCAATTGCTAACATGATTCGGACGGACTTCAGCTTCGCTACGGGTGAGAAAGTCTCATCGTAGTCAACCCCTTGAACTTGTCGATAACCCTTAGCGACAAGTCGAGCTTTGTAGATGGTCACATTACCATCTGCGTCCGTCTTCTTCTTAAAGATCCATTTGTTTTCTATGGCTCGCCGCTCATCGGGCAAGTCAGTCAAAGTCCATACTTTGTTTTCATACATGGATTCTATCTCGGATTTCATGGCTTCTAGCCATTTGTCGGAATCTGGGCCCGCCATCGCTTCTTCATAGTTCGAAGGTTCACCGTTGTCTAACAACATGATTTCCAGGACAGGGTTGTCGTACCACTCTGGTGCGGAACGTGTCCTTGTGGACCTACGAAGTTCAGTAACTTGATCTGAAGTTTCATGATCATCATCATTAACTTCTTCCCCAGTTGGTGTAGGCACCACAGGAACATTTTCCCGCGTTGCGCTACTTTCCGGTTCGGAAGGGGTGACTATCACCTCATCAAGTTCCACTTTCCTCCCACTCAATTCTTTCGAGAGAAACTCCTTCTCTAGAAAGGACCTGTTCTTGGCAACGAAGATCTTGCCTTCGGATCTGAGGTAGAATGTGTACCCAATAGTTTCCTTAGGGTATCCTATGAAGACGCATTTTTCCGATTTGGGTTCGAGCTTTTCAGGTTGAAGTTTCTTGACATAAGCATCGCATCCCCAAACTTTTAGAAACGACAGCTTAGGTTTCTTCCCAAACCATAATTCATACGGTGTCGTCTCAACGGATTTCGACGGAGCCCTATTTAAAGTGAATGCGGCAGTCTCTAAAGCATAGCCCCAAAATGAGAGCGGTAAATCGGTAAGAGACATCATAGATCGCACCATATCCAATAGAGTGCGATTACGACGTTCGGACACACCATTTCTCTGAGGTGTTCCAGGCGGCGTGAGTTGTGAAACTATTCCACATTTCCTTAAGTGTGTACCAAATTCGTGACTTAAATATTCTCCACCACGATCTGATCGTAAGAATTTTATTTTCCTGTCATGTTGATTCTCAACCTCACTCTGAAATTCCTTGAACTTTTCAAAGGTTTCAGACTTGTGTTTCATTAGGTAGATATACCCATATCTACTTAAATCATCAGTGAGAGTGAGAACATAACGATATCCTCCGCGAGCCTCAACACTCATTGGACCGCACACATCGGTATGTATGATTTCCAATAAGTTGGTTGCTCGCTCCATTGTTCCGGAGAACGGAGTCTTGGTCATCTTACCCATGAGGCATGGTTCGCATGTGTCAAATGATTCGTAATCAAGAGACTCCAAAAGTCCATCTGCATGGAGCTTCTTCATGCGCTTGACACCAATGTGACCAAGGCGGCAGTGCCACAAGTATGTGGGACTATCGTTATCAACTTTACATCTTTTGGTATTCACACTATGAACATGTGTAACATCACGTTCGAGATTCATCAAAAATAAACCATTGACCAGCGGGGCATGACCATAAAACATATCTCTCAAATAAATAGAACAACCATTATTCTCGGATTTAAATGAGTAGCCATCTCGAATTAAACGAGATCCAGATACAATGTTCATGCTCAAAGCTGGCACTAAATAACAATTATTGAGGTTTAAAACTAATCCCGTAGGGAGATGCAGAGGTAGCGTGCCGACGGCGATCACATCGACCTTGGAACCATTCCCGACGCGCATCGTCACCTCGTCCTTTGCCAGTCTCCGTTTATTCCGTAGTTCCTGTTTTGAGTTACAAATATGAGCAACCGCACCGGTATCAAATACCCAGGAGCTACTACGAGTACTGGTAAGGTACACATCAATTACTTGTATATCACATATACCTTGGGTGTTGCCGGCCTTCTTCTTGTCCGCTAAATATTTGGGGCAGTTCCGCTTCCAGTGACCACTTCCCTTGCAATAAAAGCACTCAGTCTCGGGCTTGGGTCCATTCTTTGACTTCTTCCCGGTAACTGGTTTACCGGGCGCGGCAACTCCCTTGCCGTCCTTCTTGAAGTTCTTCTTACCCTTGCCCTTCTTGAACTTAGTGGTTTTATTCACCATCAACACTTGATGTTCTTTTCTGATCTCCCCTTCCGCTGATTTCAGCATTGAATATACCTCGGGAATGGTCTTTTCCATCCCCTGCATATTGTAGTTCATCACAAAGCTCTTGTAGCTTGGTGGAAGCGACTGGAGGATTCTGTCAATGACCGCGTCATCCGGGAGATTAACTCCCAGCTGAGACAAGCGGTTGTGCAACCCAGACATTCTGAGTATGTGCTCACTAACAGAACTGTTCTCCTCCATTTTACAGCTGAAGAACTTGTCGGAGACATCATATCTCTCGACCCGGGCATGAGCTTGAAAAACCAGTTTCAGCTCCTCGAACATCTCGTATGCTCCATGTTTCTCAAAACGCTTTTGGAGACCCGGTTCTAAGCTGTAAAGCATGCCGCACTGAACGAGGGAGTAATCATCAGCACGTGATTGCCAAGCGTTCATAACGTCTTGGTTTTCTGGGATTGGTGCTTCACCTAGCGGTGCTTCTAAGACATAATCTTTCTTGGCTACTATGAGGATGAGCCTCAGGTTCCGGACCCAGTCCGTATAGTTGCTGCCATCATCTTTCAGCTTGGTTTTCTCTAGGAACGCGTTGAAATTGAGGACAATGTTGGCCATTTGATCTACAATACATAGTGTAAAGATTTTAGACTAAGTTCATGATAATTGAGTTCATCTAATCAAATTATTTAATGAACTCCCACTCAGATAGACATCCCTCTAGTCATCTAAGTGAAACATGATCCGAATTCAACTAGACCGTGTCCGATCATCACGTGAGACAGACTAGTCAAGATCGGTGAACATCTCCATGTTGATCGTATCTTCTATACGACTCATGCTCGACCTTTCGGTCCTCCGTGTTCCGAGGCCATGTCTGTACATGCTAGGCTCGTCAAGTCAACCTAAGTGTATTGCGTGTGTTCCGAGGCCATGTCTGTACATGCTAGGCTCGTCAACACCCGTTGTATTCGAACGTTAGAATCTATCACACCCGATCATCACGTGGTGCTTCGAAACAACGAACCTTCGCAACGGTGCACAGTTAGGGTGAACACTTTCTTGAAATTATTATAAGGGATCATCTTACTTACTACCGTCGTTCTAAGCAAATAAGATGCAAAAACATGATAAACATCACATGCAATCAAATAGTGACATGATATGGCCAATATCATCATGCTCCTTTGATCTCCATCTTCGGGGCACCATGATCATCTTCGTCACCGGCATGACACCATGATCTCCATCATCATGATCTCCATCATTGTGTCTTCATGAAGTCATCACGCCAACGATTACTTCTACTTGTATGGCTAACGCGTTTAGCAACAAAGTAAAGTAAATTACATGGCGTTATTCAATGACACGCAGGTCATGCAAAATAATAAAGACAACTCCTATGGCTCCTGCCGGTTGTCATACTCATCGACATGCAAGTCGTGATTCCTATTACAAGAATATGATCAATCTCATACATCACATATATCATTCATCACATCTTCTGGCCATATCACATCACATAGCACTTGCTGCAAAAACAAGTTAGACGTCCTCTAATTGTTGTTGCAAGTTTTTACGTGGTTTGTAGGTTTCTAGCAAGAACGTTTTCTTACCTACGTATGACCACAACGTGATTTGCCAATTTCTATTTACCCTTCATAAGGACCCTTTTCATCGAATCCGTTCCGACTAAAGTAGGAGAGACAGACACCCGCTAGCCACCTTATGCAACTAGTGCATGTCAGTCGGTGGAACCTGTCTCACGTAAGTGTACGTGTAAGGTCGGTCCGGGCCGCTTCATCCTACAATGCCGCCGAAACAAGAAACGACTAGTAGCGGCAAGAAGAATTGGCAAACTCAACGCCCACAACTGCTTTGTGTTCTACTCGTGCATAGTAACTACGCATAGGCCTGGCTCATGATGCCACTATTGGGAATCGTAGCATAATTTTAAAATTTTCCTACGCTCACCAAGATGCATCTATGGAGTCTACTAGCAACGAGGGGAAAGGAGTGCATCTACATACCCTTGTAGATCGCGAGCGGAAGCGTTCCAATGAACGTGGATGACGGAGTCGTACTCGCCGTGATCCAAATCACCGATGACCGAGTGCCGAACGGACGGCACCTCCGCGTTCAACACACGTACGGTGCAGCGACGTCTCCTCCTTCTTGATCCAGCAAGGGGGAAGGAGAGGTTGATGGAGATCCAGCAACACGACGGTGTGGTGGTGGATGTAGCGGGTCTCGGCAGGGCTTCACTAAGCTTCTGCGAGAGAGAGAGAGGTGTTGCAGGGGAGGAGGGAGGCGCCCAAGGCTGTTGTGTGCTGCCCTCCCTCCCCCCCCTTTATATAGGCCCCTGGGGGGGCGCCGGCCCCAAGAGATGGGATCTCAAGGGGGGGCGGCGGCCACAAGGGGGGAAGGGGTTGCCTTGCCCCCCAAGGCAAGGGGGAACTCCCCCCCCCTAGGGTTTCCAACCCTAGGGGCATGGGGGGAGGCCCAAGGGGGGCGCCCCAGCCCACTATGGGCTGGTTCCCTTCCACTTTCAGCCCACGGGGCCCTCCGGGATAGGTGGCCCCACCCGGTGGACCCCCGGGACCCTTCCGGTGGTCCCGGTACAATACCGGTAACCCCCGAAACTTTCCCGATGGCCGAAACTTGACTTCCTATATATAATTCTTCACCTCCGGACCATTCCGGAACCTCTCGTGACGTCCGGAATCTCATCCGGGACTCCGAACAACTTTCGGGTTTCCGCATACATATATCTCTACAACCCTAGCGTCACCGAACCTTAAGTGTGTAGACCCTACGGGTTCGGGAGACACGCAGACATGACCGAGACGCCTCTCCGGTCAATAACCAACAGCGGGATCTGGATACCCATGTTGGCTCCCACATGTTTCACGATGATCTCATCGGATGAACCACGGTGTCGAGGATTCAATCAATCCCGTATACAATTCCCTTTGTCAATCGGTATGTTACTTGCCCGAGATTCGATCGTCGGTATCCCAATACCTTGTTCAATCTCGTTACCGGAAAGTCTCTTTACTCGTACCGCAATGCATGATCCCGTGACTGATGCCTTAGTCACATTGAGCTCATTATGATGATGCATTACCGAGTGGGCCCGGAGATACCTCTCCGTCACACGGAGTGACAAATCCCAGTCTCGATCCGTGCCAACCCAACAGACACTTTCGGAGATACCCATAGTGCACCTTTATAGTCACCCAGTTACGTTGTGACGTTTGGCACACCCAAAGCACTCCTACGGTATCCGGGAGTTGCACGATCTCATGGTCTAAGGAAAAGATACTTGACATGAAAAGCTCTAGCAAACGAAACTACACGATCTTTTATGCTATGCTTAGGATTGGGTCTTGTCCATCACATCATTCTCCTAATGATGTGATCCCGTTATCAATGACATCCAATGTCCATAGTCAGGAAACCATGACTATCTGTTGATCAACGAGCTAGTCAACTAGAGGCTTACTAGGGACACGTTGTGGTCTATGTATTCACACATGTATTAGATTTCCGGACAATACAATTATAGCATGAATAATAGACAATTACCATGAACAAAGAAATATAATAATAACCATTTATTATTGCCTCTAGGGCATATTTCCAACAATTCGCATAACCGATCACCAAAGATCACCACAGTTCAGCCCAGGGACAAGTTCTGAACTAAGATTACTAATAACGGAAATAAACATGGAGAACTTCACCCCTTCCTCGCCGGCCCTTTGCCCTTCCGGTCGCCGGAGCTGCTGTAGGCGTCCGAGTAGGCGTCGGCGGCAAGAGCTAGGTCATCAGAGTCGTCGGTGATGTCGGAGGAGGAGGAGTCGATGAAGCCCGATATCCTCCAGACGGCGCGGTCATGATGCCTCTTCAGCTTTGCCGCTCTCGCCTCTGCTGCCTTGCACAGACTGCTCAAGCCCTAGCCTGAGCGCCTTCGCGTTTTCCCGACGGAGCCGACGGACGTACATCTTTGCCGTTGTAAGCGAGCGGCGGTAGACCCATGCGAGGAGCCACTCCTCCTCATCGGGGCACCGCTGGTAGCCCGTAGTGGCGATGAGAGGATTGTGCGACTGCATCTGATGCTGTCGCCCTCTCCCTAGCCCGCTGCCTCTTGCGGCGGGCGGCATGCGGCTCGGATTTGGGCATGTGCATCCGCGGCGCCGGTGAAGCGGGCACTAACACCCACCGCTGCCCTTGAGGAGCATTGGACGGAGGGTTAGGAGGGCGGCGGCGGGCCAACGGGGCGGAGCGAGTGCACCGCATAGAGCTCTGCCCGATGCGGGATGGGCCCGCCCCGGCATCGGTGCTGCGGCTGCGGATGACAAGGATGGAGCAGAGCGGAGCTGCCGCCGTCCACCCGCGAGTGCTGCAGCGCGATGTGGAGGGTCAGTTCCTCCTCATAGCCTGGCGCATCGCGGAGGAAGGTGTCTCAAACATCGTCGGATCCGTCGCCTCCGCTGCTGCCGGAGTTGGACATGGAGGACAGAGAGGAGGAGGTGATCGGATTGGGGAAAGAGAGGAGAAGAGACGGAGAGCGGAGCGAAGTGAAGTGAGTTAGGATTTGCTTCGAGTAAGGTTTATGGAGACGGAGTGGACCGTGGTGGGCTAGCATGGGTCGGGCTGGCGTGGTGGACACGCCTGGGTGCACCCAGGCTCTTAAATGTCAATTTTGTGACTATCGGCCGGACTAGGGGATTTGAGTGGTCCTATGTATTATACTTCCTCCGTTCATAAATATAAGTCTTTCTTTCTTTCTTTTTTTTCAGAAAATATAAGTTTTTTTATAGATTTCAATATGGACGTATTTATATTTAGGAACGGAGGGAGTATAAATCTAGAAAATCTCAAAATCTAAAATTCAAATCAAAAGAAGAAAAAACTCGAGAGCGTCTTGTCGTCTTCTGGCAACATGGCTACTCGCAACATGGTTCCGGCGGCCGAGGCAGGTATCACGACGGTAGCCGCCACCGACCAATGCGAGTATGCGACGGCTGCGGCGAAGCAACCACATTGCAGCGAACGGCGTACGGCGGAATGGCGAACTGAGGACACTCGTCGCTTGAGGAATGAGACCCCACTGGAGGTTACCTGTCAGGCTACCATGGGGGCGCGAGCCGGACCTTTGGATACGGGACAGCTGGCGACCAAAGCAAATCTGACGGTGCAAAACGAACCCGGGAGAGGGAAAGGAGGCCCTTGGCGTCGCCTACCTGGGTTTGTTGCAAAGCCTCTGCAAAGTGAAACGGCTTGGGCTTCTCCGCGAGGGAGGGAGGAGGAGGAAGAAAGGTCTCTACATTTTGTTCTTCACTTTTTCTTTCCGTTCTGATTCGGGTGCTCCAGAGATGATGCGCGTGTGAAGTTCTTTTGGTGATTGATCTATTCCTCCGTGCTCGACCAACGATTCGGGTGGCTCCGCTGCGTATTTTCTTCTTGTCTGGATGAAGCAGAGCTCTCCGTGCGCACCTTCTTGATTTTGGAGAGCTCTTTTCTTGGTGAGGTTCTTCCGCACTTTGATCGGTCGATTTCGTGTTCTTGCCTTCTGCGCGTGCTTGCCCCTGCAGTCCCGCTGTGTCTTTGCCTTTGCTGTTGGTCTGCGTGCTTGGTTTTTTCCAAAGAAAAGGAGGAGGAGAGAGACCAACGAACACCAAGGCTCTGTCAGATAATCACCTGCACCAACAAGTTCAGAAAGTTTCAGTTAGTTCAGTTAGTTAGCTGAATAAAGTTCAGTCTGTCAGCGTGTGTGTGTGCACGTACAGATGCAGTAGTTCTTCAGTTAAGTAGTTAGCGACTTTGTAGCTCGCCCGATGCAGCACCATGGGATGGCATGGATCACGCAGGTCGTGGCGAGCTTGTAGGGTTCAAGCACGACGAGCATCGTGGGATGGCGCGATCTGTAGGCTTGTTCGTGGGCGACCATTTCCTCCTCTTTTCCAGCAGCTCGCATCAGAGTTTGCTCAATAACAGAAACCCCGAAAAGCTGCAGTGGCAGTTCGCAGCGCAAGTCTCTGTCCTCCATCTCTCTCTCTCTGACTCTCCTACGTGATCGCCGGTAATCTGCAACGACAAGTGGCATCAGAGCCTCGGTGGTGTTCGATCCATCCTGGGCGCCGACGGTGTTTGATCTGTCGGAGAGATGGCCGGAAGCGATGAGGAGAAGGCGCGGAAGAAGCTAGAGGAGGAAAAGGCCAAGGCGGAGGCCTCGGAGCTTGGGAAGTCCCTAGCTCGTCTCTCCACCGAGGAGGGCTCGGGGGTGCGCGTCGTTGAGCGCGTCGTGCACAACAGCGGCGGCGGCGGGCCCCCGATGATGCTCACGCGCACCAACTACTCCGACTGGGCTATGATCACGAAACTGCAGCTGCAGGCGGACGAGCTCTGGCGTGTGGTGGACACGGGACAAGGCTCGGATCGCGACGACCGGCGCGCCATGATCGCCCTCCTCAAGGGGGTGCCGCCGGAGCTCATGCGGATCCTGGGCGCCAAGGCCACGGCCAAGCAGGCGTGGGACACCCTGAAGACCATGCGCGTTGGTGTCGAGCGCGTGCGCGAAGCCAAGGCACAGACCCGCCGCTCGGAGTATGAGTCACTCCGGTACAAGGACGGCGAGGGGATCGAGTCGTATGTAATGCGGCTCAGGACGATCATCGACGAGCTGCAGGCGCTCGGCGACCCGGTGGACGAACACAAGGCTGTCCTCAAGGTGCTCCGGACGGTGCCACGCCCATACCGCGAGATGGCCGTGGCGATCGAGTCGCTCGTCGACACCAAGCAGCTCTCCCTCGAGGAACTCTGCGGCCGGCTCCTTGTCGTCGAGGAGCGCGAGCGCGAGGAGACACCGGCGCCCGGCGCACAGTTGCTGTACACGATCGATCAGTGGCGAGCGCATGAGAAGCTGTTCGACCAGAGCAATGCGCCCTCGGGCTCTGGAGCAGGGCGCGGGCGCGGAAACGGGAAGCCAAAGAACTTCCACGGCGGGGGCGGTTGTGTCCAGAGCACTGGGCGTGGAAACGGCGGGCCGGCGACACCCAAGCGGAAGGGAAACTGCCGCTACTGTGGCATCCCAGGACACTGGGCGAAAGAGTGCCGCAAGAAGGAGCGGGACCAGCGCGAGCAGCAAGATCAGCAGGCGAACGTCGCCCAGGTCGAGGTTGAGCAGCCTGGCTTGCTCCTCGCCACCTGCACGGGGGTGAACGCGGCGAGCATGGTGGGCGGCATACGAGAGCATACCACAGACATCTTCCTCAACGAAGCTTGCGTGGTGCCGGTCGCCACAAACGACGACCGCTGGTATTTGGATATTGGTGCTAGCAATCACATGACAGGGCGGCGTGACATGTTGTCGCAGGTGGACGAGTCCGTTCGCGGCTCGGTGCGGTTCGGCGACGGCTCCGTCGTGCAGATCTGCGGACGCGGCGTGGTGACGTTCTCCTGTAAGAACGGCGAGCATCACGCGCTATCGGATGTCTACTACATCCCCCAACTACGGACGAGCATCGTGAGCCTCGGGCAGCTCGACGAGCACGGATGCAAGTCCGTGATCGAGGACGGCATGCTCTGTCTCTATGACAGGCAGCGCGTGCTCTTGGCACGGGTGCAGCGGACGAGCAACCGGCTCTACGCCGTGGCTCTGAACTTGGCTGCGCCCGTGTGCCTCCTGGCGCACGGCGGCGACGAAGAATGGCGCTGGCATGGACGTTTCGGCCACCTCCACTTCAGGGTGCTGCACGATCTTGGCGCGAAGGGGATGGTGCGAGGCATGCCAGCGATTCAGCATGTCGAACAGTTCTGCGAGGGCTGCACGCTCGGGAAAATGCACCGCACGCCGTTCCCGCGCGCGTCAGCGTACCGCGCGGAGCAGGGGCTCGAGCTCGTCCACGGCGACCTCTGCGGGCCCATCACGCCGGCGACCACGTCCGGTAACAAGTACTTTCTGCTCATCGTTGATGATCACAGTAGATACATGTGGTTGGAAGTACTCAGGAGCAAGGACGAGGCGTTCAAATTCTTCAGAAAGATCAAGGCGGCCGCGGAGACGCAGTGTGGCGCAAAGCTCAGAGCGTTCCGCACCGACCGCGGCGGGGAGTTCAACTCGAACGAGTTCACCGCGTACTGCGAGGAGCTCGGCATTCTAAGGAACACGACGACTCCGTACTCTCCACAACAGAATGGGGTCGTCGAGCGCCGCAACCAATCCGTGGTCGAGATGGCTCGCAGCCTAATGAAAAGCATGGGCGTGCCGAGCACGTTCTGGGGCGAGGCGGTGCGCACGGCGGTGCACATTCTCAACCGCTCGCCGACAAGGAGCCTGCAGGGCATGACACCCTATGAGGCCTGGCGCAAGAAGAAGCCGACCGTCGACTACTTCCGCACTTTCGGGTGCGTTGCGCACGTCAAGCTCGTCGGCCCCGGCGTGACCAAGCTGGCGGACAGATCGCGGCCAGGCATATTCCTGGGCTACGAGGCGGGCACCAAGGGCTATCGGGTATACGACCCGATCGGCAAGCGCCTGTACATCACGCGCGATGTGCGCTTCGAAGAAGACCGGCGCTGGGACTGGAGCAAGGACGGTGGCGACTTGGAGCGCGCCCACGAGTTCACGGTCGTGTACTCCGACGCGGGCGTGCCCTCAACCACGACCTACTCTGTATCGCCGGACCCGGCGACGCCTCCTGGCACCCCGACCACACCAGCTGCGCCAGGATTACCGTCTACTCCAGGCACGCCGCGGACGCCCTCGTCTGGTGGATCCGCTGCGGACACGCAGAGCGCGTCGAACACTTCAGCCTCGGCGAGCTCAAGCCCGTCCACACCAGCTACCCTCTACGACTCAGACGACGGGTGGGTGACGCCGCCCACCGGCGAGGATTTCGACAGCGAGGGGGTGCCCGTCCACTTCAAGTCGATGGAATACATCATCGACCACGCACCGGCAAGCACTCTGGAGTACAGCGGGCTCTGTCTCTCAGCAGCAGAGGAGCCCGCGTCTGTCCAGGAGGCACTCGACGAACCTGCCTGGCGGAGCGCAATGGAGGCTGAGATGGAGTCGATTCGCTCCAACAACACCTGGGTCCCGGCCATGCTGCCTGCCGGCCACCGCGCCATTGGATTGAAGTGGGTTTTCAAGGTCAAGCGTGATCCGGACGGCAAGATCATAAAACACAAGGCCCGTTTGGTCGCGAAGGGATATGCACAGCGGCAGGGAGTGGATTTTGATGAGGTCTTTGCACCTGTCGCTCGCCTGGAGACGGTGCGGCTACTGATGGCCGTGGCGGCTCACCGGAGCTGGGGTGTACATCACATGGATGTGCGCTCCGCGTTTCTCAATGGAGATCTCCAGGAAGAGGTGTATGTTCACCAGCCCGCAGGTTTTGTCGACAGCAACAACACACACTGCGTGCTCAAGCTTTAGAAAGCTCGGTATGGTCTTCGTCAGGCCCCTTGCGCATGGAATGCAAAGCTGGACACCACACTTCATGCACTTGGTTTCAAGCGCTGCCAGCTCGATCATGCGTTGTACAGGCGGGAGGACAAAGATGGATTTTTGCTGGTTGGAGTGTATGTGGATGATCTGATAATCACTGGAACAGAGACAGAAGCCATTGAACACTTCAAGAAACAGATGCAAGAGCTTTTTCAGATGACTGATCTGGGCCTCCTCAGCTATTACCTGGGAATTGAGGTGAAGCAAGAGAATGATGGGATCATGGTGTGTTAGTCAAGCTACGCGGCAAAGATCCTGGAGGATGCAGGTATGAGCGACTGCAACTCGAGCAGCACGCCGATGGAAAATCGTCTGAAACTGAAGAAAAACACTGGTCCGACAGTAGACTCGACAGAGTATCGCAGTTTGATTGGGAGCCTGAGATATCTGGTAAACACCAGGCCTGACATATCATATGCGGTAGGGATTCTCAGCAGGTTCATGGAATCACCTGGGAAGGAACACTGGATTGCTGTGAAGCAACTTCTGCGTTACATAAAAGGTACACCTGGCTTCGGTTGTTTCTTCAGGAAAGGGGAGAAGGATGTGTTGACAGGTTACAGTGACGGTGACCATGCTGGTGATCTCAACGATCGCAAGAGCACCACTGGAGTTGTTTTCTTCCTTGGATCGGGAGTGATCACTTGGACATCTCAGAAACAAAAGATTGTGGCACTGTCATCTTGTGAGGCAGAATACATAGCAGGAGCAACAGCAGCTACACAGGCTGTGTGGTTGAGCAGACTGCTTGCGGAGATGCTCGGCGAAGGAGTTCAGAAAGTTAAGCTGAAGATCGACAACAAGTCAGCTATTGAGCTCAGCAAAAACCCAGTCCATCATGAGCGAAGTAAACACATTAATCTCAGGTATCACTATATTCGAGAGTGTGTTGAGCTGGGCAGAGTGGATGTTGAGCATGTGAGAACAGGTGATCAAATCGCTGATATTCTCACCAAGTCACTGGGCAGGACTCAGTTCAGTGAGCTACGAAGCAGGCTTGGGATCATGCAGGTGCAGCAGATTAGGGGGTGATTTGTCAGATAATCAGCTGCACCAACAAGTTCAGAAAGTTTCAGTTAGTTCAGTTAGTTAGCTGAATAAAGTTCAGTCTGTCAGCGTGTGTGTGTGCACGTACAGATGCAGTAGTTCTTCAGTTAAGTAGTTAGCGACTTTATAGCTCGCCCGATGCAGCACCATGGGATGGCATGGATCACGCAGGTCGTGGCGAGCTTGTAGGGTTCAAGCACGACGAGCATCGTGGGATGGCGCGATCTGTAGGCTCGTTCGTGGGCGACCATTTCCTCCTCTTTTCCAGCAGCTCGCATCAGAGTTTGCTCAATAACAGAAACCCCGAAAAGCTGCAGTGGCAGTTCGCAGCGCAAGTCTCTGTCCTCCATCTCTCTCTGACTCTCCTACGTGATCGCCGGTAATCTGCAACGACAGGCTCTGATGTTCTTCCTCCGTTTCTTTTGTTTTTCACCCTCTCTTCCTGTTTTGATTCGGGTGTTCCAGAGATGATGCGCATCCGAAGTTCTTTGGGTGATCGTGCTATCCTGCCATTGGTGGCACCGTTGAATGCTCTTGTTGTTTGGATGGAGCAGAGCTGTTCGTGTGCAAGTTCTTGAATTTGCAGAGCTGTTCGTGTACAAGTTCTTGATTTTGCAGAGCTCGGTTCTTGGGCACTTGAATCTGTTTCGTGTTCTTGCGTTCTGAGCTCTTTTCTCGATCGATCGCTTGCGGTTTTGTTCAAGCAAATGTAGCTCGCGTTATTGCGTCATGGGCTCATGGTGATCTCTGTTATGTTCTTGTTTGGAAGATAGCGCCCCTTTTAGTTTAGCCCGCCCCATTCCCATGCTTGATTCACTTGATGATCTGCGTAATTTTTTGGCAATTGATGGTGGTTTCGTTGGTTACCCAAAGCGCAGACAGAAATCGCAATTTTTTTCATAGAAAAAAGCTAGGTAGCATATCAATCTCTACAAAAGAAGAGAATTGCTAGTAGAGAAGTAGCAGTAGAGGGAACAGCTAGCACTTAACCCTTGTATCTTTGTCTCCATTAATAGTCCTTGCATTTGGTCGCATCGAGTCACAGCCTACTCCTGTTGATAATCATCCACTCCGTCTTCATGTTCATCGTCCCACTGATCCTGCTAAGCAAAATTAAACAGCAAGAAGAGCGCATGCAATCCAGGGAAGGCAGTGCGTTCAGTTCAGGACCTGAAACATACATACCTGACTAACTTATGTCCTTCAAGTTTAGGACAAGGATACACACACGGTTGGCCAACATGCAGTAGAGGATCATTCTCTCTCAGTTTTCTGCTTCAGATACACTACCTGAACTACTGCTATGTTGGCCTACACACGGTAGAGGATCATTCTCTCTCAGTTTTCTACTTCAGATACACTGCCTGAACTACTGCTATGTTGGCCTACACGCAGTAGAGGATCATTCTCTCTCGGTTTTCTACTTATGATACACTGCCTGAACTACTGACCATATTGGCCTACACGTCTTCAGGTACTGAACTTATGATACACAGCAGTTGAGGATACATATCTTCATGTGTAGTGTATCACAGTGTAACAGCAGTAGAGGATTCATACAACACTGTGTAACAGTTCAGTTTACCGTTTAATTTTGGCCAATAACAGCAGTAGAGGATACATATCTTCATGTGTGTCACACACAGTTGGCATAATATAGTGTTCAGTTCAGGACACACACACAGTTGACCAATATGGTTTCTGAATCACCGGTTCTTACTCAAGCGATGTTTTATCTGTGCTGCATTGGGCTTCTTTCCCAGCTCATCTGTTTCGCCATCTTCCTGTACTGCTACTCAAACGAGGAACTAGCAGTGGCCTTTTCTTACATGGCATCAGCCTTTTTCATCTACATTTCTCTCTTTGCACTTTACGTCGCCGATCTATTGAGTCAGGAGTTTCTTGGGATTGTCTGTTCTACCTTCGTTGGTCTGACGGCTTTATCACCACTCGCCGGTTTGGTAAGTAAAAATTGTGGTTCAAACTATGCCTCGTTGAGCCATCTGTGACTTATGTCTCCATTACAAATGCAGCCATATGTGATGGAGGAGGGGATGGAGAGGATGCCAGCCATGCGATTCTTAAGTTTTGCAATGGGAAACTACATGGTGTGGATTTGGTTTGGTTGGCTCGGGGATGATCCTTTGGTGATGGTAGGATCGTATTGCTTTGTTTTCCACTTGTGCATATGTACGGCAATGCGTACCAATGAGTGTCTGATGATTGGTTTTGCAGTGGCCTAATGTTGCCGGTTTTATCGTGTCAATCGTCTTGCTGATCCTACATGTGGTGATATCTGGGTGGGCGATGGAGTACATGGCGCTTCCGCACAACGACTAAATGTGATGGTAGGAAAGAGCATGCAACCCACAATCGCGTAACTCTGTATTTACTCATTTACTAGCACCGGTAGTAGTTGATTCTATGTTTCTTGCTAGCTAGCCAACCAGTTAGGCATGATTATACTTGGAATATTGGTGAAAACAGATATATCAAGTTTTAGTTTGATAAATCGATTGAGTGTCCGTGTTCTTCATTTTTGTAGGGATCTGGAGGCGGACTGATGATGATCGTGCAGGTCTTCAATTCTCAAATCAGTGGGAAAACAATTAGGTCTCATGTTTGTTGCTGCAATGAATTTTCTTCGGGGGACAATCTGAACTTGTTCTGTCTTGCTAGTCTTTACTATTTTGCTATGTTCTGAGACTTCATTAGCCTAAAGCTATTTTGCATGGTCCAAAACAGAAGTTGTAGTAGTTTTGCTCAGATTTAGGATGGAAGCCTAGAGCTATTGCTATGTTCTGAGATTTGTTAAGCCTGCATTAATGCTTGTCTGGACGTATGACGCACGGATAGTATGGTTTAGCCTTTCGCAACAACAAAAAATGGATAGTATGGTTTAGCTGGATATACAGCATGCTTGTTTGCGTTAATACTTATCTATCAAACACTTAAATGAACACAGTGAATACTTGTCTCAAGTATCTTTTCATTCTCGGCTTCACGTTCCTCACATGGAGATCTTCAAAAGTCTGATGTTTGGCAATTCCCTGTTGTTTCAAAAGTCTTCACGGTGGCAAATGCTTACCAAATTCTGCTTGGTCAAGCCAACCCAATTCCTGCCATCTCCTGGCTTTGGAAAACTTGCACACAGCTCAAGCATAAGATCTTCTTTTGGCTTCTCATTCATAATCGTTTCAACATGAGAACTCCTCCTGAGGAAGATCTTTTTCATTGAAGATTATACATGTGTGTTGTGTGATCAATATGTGGTTGAAAGAAGGGACAATTTGTTTTCTCAATGCGACTTTACAAAGGTTTGATGGAGATATATTTGCCATCATTGGTCACCTTTATTTGGGAACATTCAGGAGAGGCTGCAGTCCCTCAAAGATGTGATTCATCTTCCTTTTGCTATGGATATAATTACCCTCATCTCATGGGTGATATGGAACACAAGGAATGATTCATTTTCAGGGGGGGGTCACTCCTAGTCTTCATGCGTGCTGAAGAAAATTCAAGGAAGAAATGCAATGGCTAGTGCACAGAGTCAAGCGAAAATCATATGAAACACTTTCAGATTGGGTTTTGGCTTTTAGATAGTTCACAGTTCAGAGGCTCTCCCTTTGTTCATTAGCTTCTTCCTCTTTCTTACATTCTTTTTTATTCTTTCTTGTACATAACTCATTATTCTGGAAATTTATAAAAATCACTGTGGGATGAAATTCCTGCAGTTTGGGGTCAAACACATGAAGATCTTCAATATTCACAAACAGAAGTCCATTTGCACACCGTGCTTTTTGAAACAAAAACAAAAAAACTGTACACATGGTGCTCACCGGCATGTTGGATTGAATTCCAGTAGCCTTAACGGTTCTTGTGCCGCATATGTCTCAAAGCTCAGGTTTCAGGTAACATGTGTGAGCACTCATCTCTTTCTACCAAATATATGTCTCAAAGCTGAGCTTTCAGGTCTCTTTGTCTCTGGTGCTGCTGAGACCGGGGCAGTTCTCCTAAGCCTTCGAGATGAAAATCATGAGATGGACAAGGCACATTGGACGGAATGCAGCCCGGAGACAAGATGCATCCCCCAACGTTCAGCACTGTCTAAGAATTTCATTTTCTATATATATATCTGCACAAACTGTTCGTCTATGTATTATTTTTAAGTAAATTCCACGAACAATTTTGTCCTGAGCAAGTCCCTTTTTTAGGGCGGCTAAAAGTTACTCCCTCGGTTCCATAATTCTTGTCGCGGTTTTAGTTTTAAACTAAAACCACAACAAGAATTATGGAAAGGAGTAATTACTAGGACAGGCATCCTCATTTCTTAGAAAAAGAAGCATGTAACTTTTCTAAACCCAACTTATAACATACTATACATATATTCAGCTCCAAAAACAAAATTCCTACCAGAAATGCCAACCAAGCTTTCATCCTCCAAGCAATTCCATGAGAATCAGCTTAAATAGTCTTTAGCACCAATAGAGCAGCACAAATTCATCATTGTCGGAAAGCGTACAACTAATGGGTAAACAAACATAACAGAGTTACATTTACTACACTCCAGTGTCAACCAATGAAATTGCTGAAGGAGAAAGGCTCCTGCATGGTTCACAGGAACAAATAGCAACAGCTCTACTAGACTAGTACATTTCACGCTAC
Organism: Aegilops tauschii subsp. strangulata; assembly: GCF_002575655.3. Lineage (NCBI taxonomy): Eukaryota > Viridiplantae > Streptophyta > Magnoliopsida > Poales > Poaceae > Aegilops > Aegilops tauschii. The sequence goes on along the minus strand of NC_053039.3, from coordinate 118,059,292 downwards.
CACTGAAGTCTTTCAATCTTGTTATATCCCAGACAAGGGCATCAGACACCCTAGTCGCGCATCACAATCATCTGATTATGATGGAATGTTCACTTCCCAGATCAGGCGTCGATGAAGTGGATGTCGAAGGTGCTTGGGTGGATCTGCCACACGTTCAAGGATGCATACTCCTCCAGGCACTCCTTCAGCTGAGCCTCACTGTATCCCTGTTTTTACAAACATTCAAGCAGGAGAGAATCTCTGTTAGCAATCATGGCCCAGCAATGGTGGTACCAGTTAATGTAGGCGTAGGCAGAGATTGTACCTTTCTGGAGATCAGGTTAAGAGCATGACCATATTTCACATCCATGCTGCTGGTCCTTGCTGCTTCATCTCTCAGGATGGAGTATATGTCAGAGATCGCATCCAGGCCAGACCGCTGGCGGTCATCAGAGTAGAGCGAGTACTTTGACATCTGCATCAGGCGTAGTGCTTCATCAACATCGCTCTGGGCAACAGTTTCTGAAAATCGAAGTCTTGCCAAGGCCTGAAACAAACCAAGATCATGTTTAAAAAAATACAGATTTTCATAACCTGGTGATCACAGTACAGAAAAGCAGGGTATTAAGTTCACTTACAATAGAAATCCGGACTATGCTCAGAAGTGTCCTAATGGTTGTGTAAGAATGAGGCGCATTTGACTTGGCTTCCTCTTGGCGAATGCTTGAATAGGCAGTTGCAATGTATTCCTCAAGATCTCGAGGAACAGAAGGAGTGACTCTTCTTGCAGCAGATATGTATGCCCTGCAGTCAGGCCAAGACTATTCTTAAACCATGAACAGCAAGAAGGCAAAGATAGTAAAACACTACATAAGCTTTTATTTCAGCTTGCTAGATATTATTTAATTATCCTTAGTATATATACTACACTGATTTCAAGATTCAACAAGATAAAAACTTAATGTAACATGCTTGAAGACTGCTTGCCTAAGAACAGATGGTTCAAGTGCTGTGAACCCAAGTGCTGGCGATTCAAGATTTTGGTGTACATGAACAACATGTCTTGCCATTTCAAGATCATTTTCCATGTCCGCACGATCCAGGATCAACCAAAGGAGGTCGAAACGTGAGAGAAGTGCTGGAGGGAGATTTATGTTCTCAGCTGGGGTCCTCCTCATATCATACCTTCCCCTGAATAGTTGAAAACAATTGCCTTTGTTACCATCACCATATTTTCCAAGCCATTTTCTAGAAGTAAATGTTCAGATCAACTCTTACCATGCTGGATTTGCAGCAGCAAGAACTGCAGTTCTTGCATTAAGAGAGGTGGTGATGCCAGCCTTGGCAATGCTAACTGTTTGCTGCTCCATCACCTCATGAATTGCTGTCCTGTCAGACTCTTCCATTTTGTCAAACTCATCTATTGCACAGATACCCATATCCGCCAGTACCTGAAACCCAAAAGTGCAATATGAGAATTATTATTATTTGAAATGCTGTTATGCGTCAAATGAAGTGTTTTCTGCATGAATGCAATTCCATATGATTGGAGTGGAATGTTTTTACCAACAAAGCAGAAATCTTTTCTGCTGTCAATGAAACTGTTATTCAACAGGTTTTTAAACAGCTCAAATCAGAAACTAAAACAGGCAGCCTTGATTACAACTGAACCGACGCTAAGAGAATACAGTGCAAATGTCATCACCATAAGATCTAAATCTTACCAGTGCCCCTCCCTCAAGGACAAACTCATTTGTAACTGGATCTTTCTGGACAGCAGCAGTAAGACCAACACCACTGCTCCCACGCCCTGTGGTATACACTCCTCTTGGAGCAACATTGATAATATGCTTTAGAAGTTGACTCTTTGCAACACCAGGATCTCCCATCAGGCATATGTGCAGATCTCCTCTGATCTGCAAGTACACAGTTAATTTTGAGTAGTCAGAAAGGAAAAAAAATATTCGGTGCAAGACATTCAAACTACCAATAGGAGGCATACCTTCATGCCATCTCCAAGCTTCCGGTGAGGTGCACCAACGAGTAGCAGCAACAATGCCTTTTTCACGTCTTCATGCCCAAATATTTCAGGTGCCAATGATTTTGATAGCTTACTGTAGATATCACCATCCTCAGCCAATCGGTCAATTTGTTCCTGCTCATCACCCTTAAGTTCGTACCTGCAATAGTTTATAGCAATTTCTAACATCAAATGGTGCCACAGGCAAGGTAAATAGGGCTAGGGTCCATGGAAATAAGATCATAGGCTTTACTCTTCATATTTCTTCTTGAAATGGGTAATAGACATTGCTTCCAAATAGGTATCAGCAACCAATCCTGCTCGCATGGCCCGGAACCCAAAGTAAGGCATGGGGAGGAAAACACCAGACATCTCAACCACGTCTCCAGGTGCCACCTGATAATGGCAACGTTTAGTACTTATTAATGATCATAGGATTTCAACAAATAGCATTTCGGAAGATTACTGAATATCACTCTTCATTCATGAGCTTTTAATATCATTTCTGAGCTTAGAAGTTACTGGAAACTGAATAACAGAAATCCCACTTTGTATGGAAACACATGGATGTAATGGAACATATAAAAATGCATTGATGTAAGCACAAGAGCAGATATGGTGATTTATATGGCCTTACGCAAAAGAGAGTTACTCAAAGCAAAAAAAATAGTGGTCATTTGATTTACCTTTCTTGTCAGCTCTCCTCTGAGATGAGCAGTTAGAGAACGTGGGATGTGGCCCTTTGGTACATGCTCTGCAAGTTCTTGGAGCTTCACCTGCAAGAAAAGGTTACAGTTTTGCAGTTAAGAGGGGAGTATGAATATGATTTCGTTTTGACAAGTTTTTCACCATTAAATAGAGTTAGGTTTGTCCACTGGACTGTGGAGAAGCAATATTACCTCCTGAAACTTAAGGAATTTTGATGCTCGCAGTTGAAGGATCAAATTCCCCTTTGCTTTGTTCAGCTTGCATCGTTGGGATGGACACTCAAAGAGAGGCATAAAGACTCTAGCAGTCACTTCCTGTCACATTCATAGCAACAAATAGAACTTCAGCACTAGTTGTACAGCTTGGTACTCACAAATATTGCATTTCACTATATGTACTGGGATAAATAATATGCAAAATTCTCCTGGCTAATACAATCCAAACTAATATAGGGAGGTCTGTTACAAGGGTTTGACAAATAGGCATATCAGAAACAAGAACCTAAATCAAGATGCAGTACCTGGTATATCTCAAAACCGCACTCTTCACATGTATAAACCGCCACCTGCATCAAGGGCTTCACATCCGAGCAGCGAGTGACAATTCCAGATATTTTCACAAGCTGCCCAATGTGGGATGCCTTCACTTGCCTAAGGGTGAGTGGTGTCACCTTCGAGAATGCCTTGATGTATACCTCACTAGAATGTGAAAAACATTTCATGTTAGACAAAATATAGCAGAAACAAACAACTGGATATACCAGAAGAACATTGTACAGTTGTTCCAATGGATCATTTCTACTGAATTAGGTATCTACAAGCATCGATGAGATCAACAAAACAAGTCTTCGCAAGAATGCGAGATGGCAAATGTTAGAACATATTTAAATATCTTGTCATCTGACAAAATCCATGAAAGCGGATATTGTTTCTGAACAATTTTGCATTAATCACACCAGTCAGTTGGTGGAGCACATTCTACCAAAGCCAGCTAATACCTAAAGTATCATGCCAATACCTAAAGTATCTCCCTTCAAGTTTCAGTTGTTTAAGTAGTTTCAGTTATGCGATATCAGCAAATAATTAGCCAGCTACTGAACTACTACATATCATGCCAATCATAGCCACCAGCCAAATTGGTTAAGAAGAATGAACGGAAACCTAGTTGCGCAAGAAACTTCTAGGGGCAGTACACAGATACTCACAAGAACCGCTTGATTTCCGGCGGCATCCTCTGTAGAGGGTCCGTGCCGTCAGCACCTCCATCAGCCCCTTCATCGACGCGCTGCGTCATCAAGATGTCCCTATCCTCGTCGACAGCGAACGCCTCCGTGGGCTCTGGCATGAGCTCGTCCACGGCCTCGGCGAATATGCCGATGTAGCGCTTGGTGTTCTCGGTGACCCTCTGCAGGAACTCCTCGTCCACATCCTTGTACTGCGCACGCAAAGCAACCGATATCAGATACTGAACCCGCAACCATACCTCTGGAAAAGAAATTAGATCTCGTGGAGGTGGGGAATTCGTACGTGGAACAGGTCGTCCAGCTCGATCTGGGCGGCGCGGATCTTCCGGTTCGCGATGTCTTGCTGGAATTGGAGAGAACGGGGGTCAAATACTTGGATTAACAACAAATCGGTGTGAAATAACTAAGAAATCTCGGATCTCCAGGGCCCTGAAACACGGGGTAAGAGGTGATTACCAGGATGTTCTGGTACTTGGGCTCGCCGTGCGGGCCGGCGAAGTTGGTGAGGAAGTCCTTGGCGAGCGCTGCAGGGGAGAGAAACGAACACCAATAAGCAACACGGCCGTGTGAACCCTTTCTAGAAGCTTCCGAGAACGGGAGGGAAGAGCTCGCGAGAGACGGTTCCAGAGGCTTCCGGTCCGGAGGGACATGCGGGGGTGAGAGAACGTACCTCTTTCCGCCGCGTAGTCGACGGTCTTCGTCCCGGCGGCCATGGCGGCGGCGGCGGCGGCGGGTCGAGGAGGAAAGACGCGGGTCAGAGAAGGGAGGGAAATGAGAGGGTTTGGGGGGAATGGCGGGAAGAGGGGGATAAGAGGAGGGTTTTTGGCGGGAAGGGCGGGGGGCGGCGTGGCGGGAAGACTAAGTGGCTCTTAGTGGGCCCAGATTAAGTGGGCCGGTTGACTGAGCATGGGTCGAACAGCCCATTACGCTAATTAGGTATACCTGGAGTGCCTCCCGGTGTTTCTGGGCGCGACTATGCCAATGGTGCGGCCCAACGCGCGCCGCCTTAAGCGCCGTTAAGTGCTCGTTTTTTCTTTCGTTTTTTCAAAAACAAAATGTTTTTGCATTCTTTTTTCAAAAAAATTATATTTGGAAATAGTCAAACTATATATTACGAAAATCACATTACATAAAAAATTCACAAAATGGTAAACATGCATTTGGGAAATACTATTCAACATGTACAGGAAAATGTTTCAAAGAAAAGTAGATATCAAAACATAAATATGAAAAAATGTTAATCATCTATAAAAATGATCCTTATTTGTACAAAAAAAGTAGAAGGTGTACAAAAGATGTCGTTGGATATATGCCTGCAGCGCCTCCCCGATGTTTCTGGGCGCGACTATGCAAATGGGCCGGCCCAGTGCACGGGGCCTTAAGCGCTCATTTTTTGCCTTTTTGTTTTGGAATTTTGCTTTTTTACATTTATTTATATTTGAAAATATTCAAACTATATATATTAGAAAATCGCTTTACATAGAAACATGAAAATTAATCATGCATTTAAAAAATATTAAACTTGTACAGAACGAAAATTGAAGAAAAAGATATATCAAAACATAAACATGAAAAAATGTTAATCATGTATTTTAAAATGTTAAATATATATTAAAAAATCTGATGTGTAAAAAAATGTAGAAGATGTGTACATAAGATATTATACATCAATAGAATACTTCAAGAAAATATTAATCATATATTTAAAATGTTAATTGTGTTTATAAAAAAATGTTCTTGGTGCATAGGAAAATATATAATATGCATGAAAGAAAATAAGCAACAAAACAAATATTTGAAAAATGTTAATCCTGTATTTAAACGAGATTTACACCTCATACAGAGCTTCGGTCAATTCTTTTGAAAGGATCTTTTCCTAGCTCGAAAGTGTCCGCCCTTTTTCCACTCCGTCCCAAAGACTAATTCAGACTATTAAACGTGTATCAAAAAATATACCTGGCATATAAAAAAATGTAAACTTGTGTCCAAAAAGGCCTGAAGAAAATGGAGAAAGAAACAAAAGAAAAACTGGAAAAAATAAAACTTAAGGAAAAAAACAATGCGTGAAGCAAAGTAAACAAAAAGACAGAGCAAACCATTTAAGAAACAAAAAACGAAGTATAACAAAGAAAAAATAATACTAGAGGAAACAGGTACATAAATTAAAACAGATGGAAAAGTAAAACAAAAGAAAAACTGAAACAAGCACAGCGACCAGGATGATCAAACAAACGCACGGCTGCAAAAACATGCTACTGGGTCGACCCATTCATGTGAAGGCTAGGGGAGCTACCGGTATAAGCGACCTATAGCTCCCGCGGGTGTTTCTGTTTGACGCACTTTGCGTCAAACTTTCGAGGAAACGCACAGCAATGACAATGAGCGGGGCAACTGGGCCGGGCCATTTGTAAGTAGCAAGTGTACAACTCAGGAACCAGTTTTGGGAACCTTTTAGAAGGTTCTTGTTTGGTATCTTCTATATCTAAATAGCTAGCCCCCACTAACATATTTCTCTCAACAAGCAGGCCACCTCATCATTTACATGCATAGGAAAGGCCGACCTCAACATGCAACTATGTATATTAAAAATCCACCACAACAAGCATGCATGTAAAATTCCATTCTATTATGGTATTAAATTTAATTCTTATATAATTTTAAAAACTATTATTTCAAATATTCATGTTCCATATAGCCAAAATCTCACTAAAATACTGCAAAAAAATCTCGCAACAACGTGCGGGGCATCATCTAGTTTTACATGTTTTAGCAGCCTAGGTTCCGGTCTGGTTTGGTCTTTTTATGTTTGTTCTTTTCCGGTTTTTCTCTTCTTTTTTAAAAAATTTGAACAATAATTGGCAATTTAAAATTTTGACATGTTTTTTGAAAACAAGCAATTTTTTGAAATTTCAAAGAAATGCCTTCTAATAAATTATAATTACAAAACTTGTAAGAATTTTCCAAAAAAAAGCTCGGATTTAAAAGCATAATTAAAATCTTTTACCATGTGTTCAAAATGTTCTCAAATGATTTTAGTACTTTTTAATATATTTTTTCATACTTTGTCAAAAAACTGAACGAAGATAAAGAAACCGATGCAGTACGAAAACTGCTAACCCAGAAACCAGAAAATGTGTATGCCGGGTACGTGACCGTCCCGGTCGGGGCCGCCCTGTGTGTCTGGCCACCTATTTGACGAAATACACATCAAGTAGGGGCTCCCCACCTCCCCGGCGCTTTAGGCGCCTCAAAGCGTCCCTGGCGCTTGCGCACCATAGGTTGGTCGCGTCCAATTTGATTGCTTGCCTTCATTCTTTTCGGTCGGCTTTTAATATCATAGTTCTAATGTCTCACAAAAAAGACCAGCTCCGTTTTTTGCGTTAAATATAAAACGGTTTGCGGATTTGTAAAAAGTTAAATGAGTTCAAAAATGTGTGTGAGTTTGAAAATATGTTCGTAAATTTTTAGAGTAAAAATGTTCATGGGTTTGAAAAGTATTCATAAATTTAATAAGTTCATGAACTCAAAAAATATTCATGAAATTCAAACATACTCACAAATTCAATCAATGTCATGGATTTGAAAAACGCTCGTGAGTTTTAAAAGTTCAAGAATTTTAAAATTTTAGGAAATTTGAAAATACTAATTTCATAAAAATGAAAAACAAACAAAGCCGAGTGAAAAAAAAGGGAAAACAAAAAAGAAAAATGAATAAATGAATAAAAAGGTAGAAAAAGAAAAAAAAAGGTTCGACCCTACGGTCATCCCATGAATACTACACCAACACCACAAGCGCCAAATTGGACCAATGTCTACAACTATTGAAACCGAGTTTATCTCTCTTCTCTTTGAGCAACTCATACGTCTCCATCATATCTATAATTTTTTATTATTTCATGCTATTATATTATCTGTTTTGGATGTTTTATATGCATTAATATGCTATTTAATATGATTTCTGGGACTAACCTATTAACCTAGAGCTCAGTGTCAGTTCCTGTTTTTTTCTTGTTTTAGAGTTTCGCAGAAAATGAATACCAAACGGAGTCCAAACGGAATAAAACTTTCGCGATGATTTTTCTTGGACCAGAATACACCCAGGAGACTTGGAGTGCAAGTCAGAAGAGCCACGAGGCGGCCACAAGGGTGGAGGGCGCGCCCAGGGGGTAGGGCGCGCCCCCCGACCTTATGGGCCCCTCGGTGACCCCCTGACCTAGATCTTCCTCCCATATATTCTCAAATATCCCAAAAACTTCCAGGGGAGCCATGAAACCACTTTTCCACCGCTGCAACCTTCTGTACCCGTGAGATCCCATCTAGGGGCCTTTTCCGGCATCCTGCTAGAGGGGGATTCGATCACGGATGGCTTCTATATCAACACCATTGCCTCTCCGATGAAGCGTGAATAGTTTACCATAGACCTACGGGGCCATAGCTAGTAGCTAGATGGCTTCTTCTCTCTCTCTCTTTGATTCTCAATACAAAGTTCTCCTCGATGTTCTTGGAGATCTATTCGATGTAATACCTTTTTGCGGTGTGTTTGCCGAGATCCGATGAATTGTGGATTTATGATCAGCTTATCTATGAATATCATTTGAATCTCCTCTGGATTCTTTTATGCATGATTTGATATCTTTGCAAGTCTCTTCGAACTATCAATTTGGTTTGGCCAACTAGATTGGTTTTCTTGCAATGGGAGAAGTGATTAGCTTTGGGTTCAATCTTACGGTGTCCTTTCCGAGTGACAGTAGGGGCAGCAAGGCACATAGTGTATTGTTGCCATCGAGGATAAAAAGATGGGGTTTTCATCATATTGCTTGAGTTAATTCCTCTACATCATGTCATCTTTCTTAATGCGTTACTCCGTTCTTTATGAACTTAATACTCTAGATGCATGCTGGATAGTGGTCGATGTGTGGAGTAATAGTAGTAGATGCAGAATCGTTTCGGTCTACTTGACACGGACGTGATGCCTATATTCATGATCATTGCCTTAGATATCGTCATAAATTTGCGCTTTTTTATCAATTGCTCGGCAGTAATTTGTTCACCCACCGTAATAATTTCTATCTTAAGAGAAGCCTCTAGTGAAACATATGGCCCCCGGGTCTATTTGCCATCATATAAGTTTCCGATCTACAATTCTAGTTTCCTAATTTCTTTGCAATCTTTTACTTTCCGTTCCATAAACCAAAAATACCAAAAATATTACTTTGTCGTTTATCCATCTATATTAGATCTCACTTTGCAAATAACCGTGAAGGGATTGACAACCCCTTTATCGCGTTGGGTGCAAGTTGGTGTTTGTTTGTGTAGGTATTCGGTGGCTTGTTGCGTTGTCTCCTACTGGATTGATACCTTGGTTCTCAAAAGCTGAGGGAAATATTTACTCTACTTTGCTGCATCACCCTTTCCTCTTCAAGGAAAAAATCAATGCAAGCTCAAGAGGTAGCAGCAACCTATGTATCCGAATGAGATATGACTACTACCTCAAGCGAAAAATCCTTTGCATACTTATATACCAAGGAGACACCCATGGATAAGTAATTGATCATGGCCAAGCTAGGATGGGAGCGAAGCAAGGAGTGGAGGAGAAAAAGCAGCTCCTTCACTTGGTCGGGCATCCGGACACCAACCCGTACGATCCAGGCAACGACCGAACCCCAGTCCGGATGTCCGGGAAGGCAACAAAAGGTTTATAGCAAACCTGGGCCATCCGGGTTCCGATCCGGATAATCCGGCCAATGCCCGAACGTCCGGATAACAACCCTGACGATCATGCCCTTCCCGCATGCAGTTCGGCCTGAGTGGCCAGGTATCCCTCTCTCTCTCTCTCTCCCCTAAGCTGACTCAGACTATAAATAGACGCCCCCTCCTCACTCCTAAGGTAAGCAAATCATTTTAGACTAAACTCAGAGAACTTTGCTCATCTACCCATCTACATTGGAGACCAAGGCCTCCTTTGGAGAAGAATCCCTAGGGATATCCAAGACCTCCCTTCCTCTTGTGGGTTGGACAAGACTATCTACCCTAAGACCTCATATCCTCTGGGCACATGCCTTATTGCATTAACGTCAACGCTCGTCGCTTTCTTTTCTCCGAGTCTGAATCGCCACAGCCCGTTCGGTCGGGGACGCTGGGCGTGGAACAGCTTGGTGCCCACTCTTTGTTCATTGGTATGTCTCGGTGGGGCGAGCTTGTGTACGAAAATATAGACATAGAGATGATGGAGATGATCCACGGCGGAGGGGGCGAAGGTTGTTTTGAGGATGGCCAGCTGGATGACTCGGAGTCGGAGGTACATGCCCAGCAGCCGGGAACATACGCACAATTCGGCTTGTACACGCAGTCGAGCACGCAGTCAGGCACGTGCACTGGCTAGTCAGATTCGTACACTGGTCGGCAGGAGCGGGACGACGACAACGAGCTTGATAATTTGCAGCCGATCTAGAGAAGAAAGGTAGAGGAGAACGCTTCAACACGTGAGAGAACGAGTTATTGTACGATGCGTGGTTGGCCACTAGCATCGATCCTATCCATGACACGGGTCAAAAGTGTGCAACACTTTGGGCCAACATTCATATTTGATTCCATGAGCACAAGCATTTCAAGCCCTACCATGACGAACTCATCCGCAACCGTAGGACAAAGTTGCTCAATCATCGATGCTACACCATCTAAGAGGTTGCGTGTGTTGGGGAACGTAGTAATAATTCAAAAAAATTCCTACGTGTCACCAAGATCAATCTAGGAGAGGCTATCAACGAGAGAGAGAGAGATAGAGGGAGTGCATCTTCATACCCTTGAAGATCGCTAAGCGGAAGTGTTACAAGAACGCGGTTGATGGAGTCATACTCGCAACGATTCAAATCGTGGAAGATCCGATCCAAGTGCCGAACGGACGGCACCTCTGCGTTCAACACACGTACAGCCCGGGGAAGTCTCCTCCTTCTTGATCCAGCAAGGGGAGAGGAGAAGTTGAGGGAGAGCTCCGGCAGCACGACGGCGTGGTGGTGGAGCTTGCAATTCTCCGACAGGGCTTCGCCAAGCACTACGGAGGAGGAGGAGGTGTTGGAAAGGGGGAGGGATGCACCAGGGGAAGGGTGCGGATGCCCTCCCACCCCCCTCTATTTATAGGGTGAAGGGAGAGGGGACCGCCCCCATAGATGTATCTAGAGGGGGGCGGCGGCCAAGGGGGGACTTGCCCCCCAAGTTTGGTGGGAGGCGCCCCCACCCCCTAGGGTTTCTATCCCTAGGCACCTTGGGCCCTTAGGGGGCACACCAGCCCACTAGGGGGCTGGTTCCCACCCTTGTTCAGCCCATTAAGTCCCCCAAGGCAGGTGGCCCCACCCGGTGGACCCCCGGACACCTTTCGGTGGTCCCGGTACAATACCGATAACCCCCGAAACCATTTCGGTGACTGAAACTAGACTTTCCATATATAGGTCTTTACCTCCGGACCATTCCGGAACTCCTCGTGACATCCGGGACTCCGAACAACCTTCGGTAACCACATACAATTTCCCATAACAACTCTAGCGTCATCGAACCTTAAGTGTGTAGACCCTACGGGTTCGGGAACCATGCAGACATGACCGAGACATCTCTCCGGCCAATAACCAACAGCGGGATCTGGATACCCATGTTGGCTCCCACATCTTCCACGATGATCTCATCGGATGAACCACGATGTCGGGGATTCAATCAATCCCGTATACAATTCCCTTTGTCCATCGGTATGTTACTTGCCCGAGATTCGATCGTCGGTATCCCCATACCTCGTTCGTTACCGGCAAGTCTCTTTACTCGTTCTGTAACGCATGATCCCGTGACCAACTCCTTAGTCACATTGAGCTCATTATGATGATGCATTACCGAGTGGGCCCAGAGACACCTCTCCGTCATACGGAGTGACAAATCCCAGTCTCGATTCGTGCCAACCCAACAGACACTTTTGGAGATACCTTTAGTGTACCTTTATAGCCACCCAGTTACGTTGTGACGTTTGGTACACCCAAAGCATTCCTACGGTATCCGGGAGTTGCACAATCTCATAGTCTAAGGAAACGATACTTGACATTAGAAAAGCTCTAGCAAAATGAACTACACGATCTTGTGCTATGCTTAGGATTGGGTGTTGTCCATCGCATCATTCTCCTAATGATGTGATCCTGTTATCAACGACATCCAATGTCCATGGTCAGGAAACCATGACCATCTATTGATCAACGAGCTAGTCAACTAGAGGCTTACTAGGGACATATTATGCTCTATGTATTCACACATGTATTACTGTTTCCGGTTAATACAATTATAGCATGAAGAATAGACAATTATCATGAACAAGGAAATATAATAATAACCAATTTATTATTGCCTCGAGGGCATATTTCCAACAGTCTCCCACTTGCACTAGAGTCAATAATCTAGTTACATTTTGATGAATCGAACACCCATAGAGTTCTGGTGTTGATCATGTTTTCCTCGTGGAAGAGGTTTAGTCAACGGATCCGCGACATTCAGATCTGTATGCACTTTACAAATATCTATATCTCCATCTTGAATATATTCATGAATGGAGTTGAAGCGACGCTTGATATGCCTGGTCTTCTTGTGAAACCTGGGCTCCTTGGCAAGGGCAATAGCTCCGGTGTTGTCACAGAAGAGAGTCATCGGGCCCGACACATTGGGAATAACTCCTAGGTCAGTGACTGCCCCACCATTCAAAATGTACACGTATCCGGTTTGTGACTTGGAGTCATCCAGATCTGTGTCGAAGCTAGCATCGACGTAACCCTTTACGACGAGCTCTTCGTCACCTCCATAAATGAGAAACATATCCTTAGTCCTTTTCAGGTACTTTAGGATATTCTTGACCGCTGTCCAGTGTTCCATGCCGGGATTACTTTGGTACCTCCCTACCAAACTTACGACAAGGTTCACATCAGGTCTGGTACACAGCATGTCATACATAATAGACCCTATGGCTGAGGCATAGGGGGTGACACTCATCTTTTCTCTATCTTCTGCCGAGGTCGAGCATTGAGCCGTGCTCAATCTCACACCTTGCAATACAGGCAAGAACCCCTTCTTGGACTGATCCATATTGAACTTCTTCAATATCTTGTCAAGGTATGTGCTTTGCGAAAGACCAATGAGGCATCTCGATCTATCTCTATAGATCTTGATGCCTAATATGTAAGTAGCTTCTCCAAGGTCCTTCATTGAAAAACACTTATTCAAGTAGGCCTTTATGCTTTCCAAAAGTTCTATATCATTTCCCATCAATAGTATGTCATCCACATATAATATGAGAAATGCTATAGAGCTCCCACTCACTTTCTTGTAAACACAAGCTTCTCCATAAGTCTGCGTAAACCCAAACGCTTTGATCATCTCATCAAAGCGAATGTTCCAACTCCGAGATGCTTGCACCAGCCCATAGATGGAGCGCGGGAGCTTGCATACCTTGTCAGCATTCTTAGCATCGACAAAACCTTCTGGCTGCATCATATACAATTCTTCCTCAAGAAAACCATTAAGGAATGTCGTTTTGACGTCCATTTGCCATATCTCATAATCGTAGAATGCGGCAATTGCTAACATGATTCGGACAGACTTCAGCTTCGCTACGGATGAGAAGGTCTCATCGTAGTCAACCCCTTGAACTTGTTGATAACCCTTAGCGATAAGCCGAGCCTTATAGATGGTCACATTACCATCCGCGTCAGTCTTCTTCTTAAAGATCCATTTATTCTCTATGGTTTGCTGATCATCAGGCAAGTCTGTCAAAGTCCATACTTCGTTTTCATACATGGAGCCTATCTCGGATTTCATGGCCTCAAGCCATTTGTTGGGATCCGGGCCCGCCATCGCTTCTTCATAGTTCAAAGGTTCATCGTTGTCTAAGAACATGATTTCTAGGACAGAGTTGCCGTACCACTCTGGTGCGGAACGTGTCCTCATGGACCTACGAAGTTCAGTAACTTGATCCAAAGTTTCATGATCATTATCATTAACTTCCTCTCTAGTCGGTGCAGGCACCACAGAAACATCTTCCTGAGTTGCGCTACTCTCCGGTTCAAGAGGGAGTACCTCATCAAGTTCTACTTTCCTCCCACTTACTTCTTTCGAGAGAAACTCTTTCTCCAGAAAGGACCCATTCTTGGCAACAAAGATCTTGCCTTCAGATCTGAGGTAGAAGGTATACCCAACAGTTTCCTTAGGGTATCCTATGAAGACGCAATTTTCCGACTTGGGTTCGAGCTTTTCAGGTTGAAGTTTCTTGACATAAGCATCGCATCCCCAAACTTTCAGAAATGATAGCTTAGGTTTCTTCCCAAACCATAATTCATATGGTGTCATCTCAAAGGATTTCGACGGGGCCCTATTTAAAGTGAATGCGGCAGTCTCTAAAGCATAACCCCAAAATGATAGTGGTAGATCGGTAAGAGACATCATAGATCGCACCATATCCAATAGAATGCAATTACGACATTCGGACACACCATTACACTGAGGTGTTCCAGCCGGCATGAGTTGTGAAACAATTCCACATTTCCTTAGGTGCGTACCAAACTCATGACTCAAATATTCTCCTCCACGATCTGATCGTAAGAACTTTATTTTCCTGTCACGTTGATTCTCTACCTCACTATGAAATTCCTTGAACTTTTAAAAGGTCTCAGACTTGTGTTTCATTAAGTAGACATACCCATATCTACTTAAGTCATTAGTGAGGGTGAGAACATAACGATAGCCACCGCGAGCCTCAACGCTCATTGGACCGCATACATCAGTATGTATTATTTCCAACAAGCTGGTTGCTCGCTCCATTGTTCCGGAGAACGGAGTCTTGGTCATTTTGCCCATGAGGCATGGTTCGCACGTGTCAAATGATTCATACTCAAGAGACTCCAAAAGTCCATCTGCATGGAGTTTCTTCATGTGTTTGACAATGTGACCAAGGTGGCAGTGCCACAAGTATGTGGGACTATCATTATCAACCTTACATCTTTTGGTATTCACACTATGAATATGTGTAACATCACGTTTGAGATTCAATAAAAATAAACCATTGACTAGCGGGGCATGACCATAAAACATATCTCTCATATAAATAGAAAAACCATTATTCTCGGATTTAAATGAGTAGCCATCTCGCATTAAATGAGATCCAGATACATTGTTCATGCTCAAAGCTAGCACTAAATAACAATTATTGAGGTTCAAAACTAATCCCGTAGGTAAATGCAGAGGTAGCGTGTCGACGGCGATCACATCGACCTTGGAACCATTCCCGATGCGCATGGTCACCTCGTCCTTCGCCAAACTCCGCTTATTCCGCAACTCCTGTTTTGAGTTACAAATATGAGCAACCGCACCGGTATCAAATACCCAGGAGCTACTATGAGTGCTGGTAAGGTACACATCAATAACATGTATATCATATATACCTTTGGTGTTGCCGGCCTTCTTATCCGCTAAGTACTTGGGGCAGTTCCGCTTCCAGTGACCATTTCCCTTGCAATAAAAGCACCGAGTCTCGGGCTTGGGTCCATTCTTTGGCTTCTTCCCGGCAACTGATTTACCGGGCGCGGCAACCCCCTTGCCGTCCTTCTTGAAGTTCTTGTTATCCTTGCCTTTCTTGAAACTAGTGGTCTTATTCACCATCAACACTTGATGTTCCTTTTTGATCTCCACCTCTGCTGATTTCAGCATTGAATATAACTCAGGAATGGTCTTTTCCATCCCTTGCATATTGTAGTTCATCACGAAGCTCTTGTAGCTAGGTGGAAGTGACTGGAGGATTTTGTCAGTGACCGAGTCATCTGGAAGATTAACTCCCAGTTGAGACAAGCGGTTGTGCAACCCAGACATCTTGAGTATATGCTCACTGACAGAACTGTTTTCCTCCATCTTACAACTGTAGAACTTGTCAGAGACTTCATATCTCTCGACCCGGGCATGAGCTTGGAAAACCATTTTCAGCTCTTGGAACATCTCATATGATCCGTGCAGCTCAAAACGCTTTTGGAGCCCCGGTTCTAAGCTGTAAAGCATGTCGCACTAAACCAGGGAGTAATCATCACTACGCGACTACCAGGCGTTCATAACATCTTGAGTTGCTGGGAAAATGGGTGCTTCACCTAGCGGTGCTTCAAGGACATATGCTTTCTTGGCAGCTATGAGGATGATCCTCAAGTTACGGACCTGATACGTCCATTTTGCATCATGCTTTTATATCGATATTTATTGCATTACGGGCTGTTATTACACGTTATGTCACAATACTTATGCCTATTCTCTCTTATTTTACAAGGTTTACATGAAGAGGGAGAATGCCGACAGCTGGAATTCTGGGCTAGAAAAGGAGCAAATATTAGAGACCTATTCTGCACAACTCCAAAAGTCCTGAAACTTCACCGAAGTCATTTTTGGAATTAATAAAAAATACTAAGCGAAGAAAATACCAGAGGGGGCCCACACCCTGTCCACGAGGGTGGGGGGCGCGCCCTACCCCCCTGGGCACACCCTCCTGCCTCGTGGACCCCTGGCAGGCCCCCGGTGCCCATCTTCTGCTATATGAAGTCTTTTACCCTGGAAAAAATCATAAGCAAGCTTTCGGGAAGAAACTCCGCCGCCACGAGGCGGAACAAATCTAGGGCTCCGGCACAGCTGTTCTGTCGGGGAAACTTCCCTTCGGGAGGGGGAAATCATCGCCATCGTCATCACCAACAATCCTCTCATCGGGAGGGGGTCAATATCCATCAACATCTTCACCAACACCATCTCCTCTCAAACCCTAGTTCATCTCTTGTATCCAATCTTTGTCCCAAAGCCTGAGATTGTTACCTGTGGGTTGCTAGTAGTGTTGATTACTCCTTATAGTTGATGCTAGTTGGTTTATTTGGTGGAAGATCATATGTTCAGATCCATTATGCATATTATTACCCCTCTGATTATGAACATGAATATGATTTGTGAGTAGTTACGTTTGTTCCTGAGGACATGGGAGAAGCCTTGCTATAAGTAGTCATGTGAATTTGGTATTCGTTCAACATTTTGATGAGATGTATGTTGTCTCTCCTCTAGTGGTGTTATGTGAACGTCGACTACATGACACTTCACCATTATTTGGGCCTAGAGGAAGGCATTGGGAAGTAATAAGTAGATGATGGGTTGCTAGAGTGACAGAAGCTTAAACCCTAGTTTATGCGTTGCTTCATAAGGGGTTGATTTGGATCCATATGTTTCATGCTATGGTTAGGTTTACCTTAATACTTCTTTTGTAGTTGCGGATGCTTGCAATAGGGGTTAATCATAAGTGGGATGCTTGTCCAAGTAAGTACAGCACCCAAGCACCGGTCCACCCACATACCAAATTATCAAAGTAACGAACGCGAATCATATGAGCGTGATGAAAACTAGCTTGACGACAATTCCCATGTGTCCTCGGGAGCACTTTTCTCTATATAAGAGTTTATCCAGGCTTGTCCTTTGCTACAAAAAGGATTGGGCCATCTTGCTGCACCTTGTTTACTTTCATTACTTGTTACCCGTTACAAATTACCTTATCACAAAACTATCTGTTACCGATAACTTCAGTGCTTGCAGATACCTTGCTGAAAACCGCTTATCATTTCCTTCTGCTCCTCGTTGGGTTCAACACTCTTACTTATCGAAAGGACTACGACAGATCCCCTATACTTGTGGGTCATCAAGACTCTTTTCTGGCGCCGTTGCCGGGGAGTGAAGCGCCTTTGGTAGGTGGAATTTGGTAAGGAAAAGTTTATATAGTGTGCTAAAATTTACTGTCACTTGTTACTATGGAAAGTAATCCTCTAAGGGGCTTGTTCGGGGTATCTTCACCCCGACCAGTAGAGCAAAGAGTTGCTCCTCAACCTACTGAATCTACTGAAAATGTTTACTTTGAAATTCCTTCGGGTATGATAGAGAAACTGCTAGCTAATCCTTTTGCAGGAGATGGAACATTGCATCCCGATTTACACCTAATCTATGTGGATGAAGTTTGTGGATTATTTAAGCTTGCAGGTATGCCCGATGATGTTATCAATAAGAAGGTCTTCCCTTTATCTTTGAAGGGAGAGGCATTGACATGGTATAGGCTATGTGATGATATGGGATTATGGAACTACAAACGATTGAAATTGGAATTTCATCAGAAGTTTTATCCTATGCATCTTGTTCATCGTGATCGTAATTATATATATAATTTTTGGCCTCGCGAAGGAGAAAGCATCGCTCAAGCTTGGGGGAGGCTTAAGTCAATGTTATATTCATGCCCCAATCATGAGCTCTCAAGAGAAATGATTATTCAAAAAATTTATGCTCGGCTTTCTCTCAGTAATCGCTCCATGCTCGATACTTCTTGTACTGGATCTTTTATGATGAAGACTATTGAATTCAAATGGGATTTATTGGAAAGAATTAAACGCAACTCTGAAGATTAGGATCTTGACGAAGGTAAGGAGTCAGGTATAACACCTAAGTTTGATTATGTTAAATCTTTTATGGATACCGATGTTTTCCGTGAATTTAGCACTAAATATGGAATTGACTCTGAGATGGTAGCTTCTTTCTGTGAATCCTTTGCTACTCATGTTGATCTCCCTAAGGAGAAGTGGTTTAAATATAATCCTCCCATTGAAGTAAAAGTAGTTGCACCTATTAAAGTTGAAGAAAAGACTATCACTTATAATGATCCTGTCGTTCCTACTGCTTATATTGAGAAACCACCTTTCCCTGTTAGAATAAAGGATCATGCTAAAGCTTCAACTGTAGTCAACAAAAGTAATATTAGGACACACAAACCCCCTGAGCAAGTTAAAGTTGAACCTAAAATTGCTATGGTTCAAGATCTCTTGGCTGATAATATCGATGGGCATGTTATTTACTTCTGTGATGAGACTGCTAGAATTGCTGAACCTGGTACTAAAGATAAACATAGACCTGTGGTAGGCATGCCTGTTATTTCTGTTAAAATAGGAGATCATTGTTATCATGGCTTGTGTGATATGGGTGCTAGTGCTAGTGAAATACCTCATTCTTTATACGAAGAAATTATGCATGATATTGCACCTGCTAAGATAGAAGATATCGATGTTACCATTAAGCTTGCCAATAGAGATACTATTTCACCAATTGGGATTGTTAGAGATGTTGATGTCTTGTGTGGGAAGGTTAAATATCCTGCTGCTTTTCTTGTTCTTGGTTCCCCACAAGATAGCTTTTGTCCCATCATGTTTGGTAGACCCTTCTTGAATACTGTTAATGCTAGGATAGACTGCGAAAAGGATGTTGTTACTATTGGTCTGGGAGATATGTCTCATGAGTTTAACTTTGCTAAATTCCGTAGACAACCCCGTGATGAGGAATTGCCTAGTAAAGATGAAATTATTGGTCTGGCTTCTAGTAAAGATTAAATATGCTTATCTTGATGAAAAGAAGATATATCCTGTTATTATTAGTGCTAACCTTTCATAGCATGAAGAAGAGAAATTATTGAAAACTCTGAAGAAGCACCGTGCTGCTATTGGATATACTCTTGATGATCTTAAGGGCATTAGTCCCACTCTATGTCAACACCAAATAAATTTGGAGAAAGATGCCAAACCAGTTATTGATCACCAACGAGGGCTAAATCCTAAGATGAAAGAAGTGGTAAGAAAGGAAATATTAAAGCTCCTTGAAGCAGGTATAATTTATCCCGTTGCTGATAGTCAGTGGGTAAGTCCTGTCCATTGTGTCCCTAAGAAGGGAGGTATTACTGTCGTTCCTAATGATAAAGATGAATTGATTCCGCAAAGAATTATTACATGTTATAGGATGGTAATTGATTTCCGCAAATTAAATAAAGCTCCTAAAAAGATCATTACCCTTTGCCTTTCATTGATCAAATGCTAGAAAGATTATCCAAACATACACATTTTTGCTTTCTAGATGGTTACTCTGGTTTCTCTCAAATACCTGTGACAAGACCACTTTTACTTGCCCTTTCGGTACCTTTGCTTATAGACGTATGCCTTTTGGTTTATGTAATGCACCTGCTACCTTTCAAAGATGCATCATGGCTATATTCTCTGACTTTTGTGAAAAGATTTGTGAGGTTTTCATGGATGATTTCTCTGTTTATGGATCCTCTTTTGATGATTGCTTGAGCAACCTTGATCGAGTTTTGCAGAGATGTGAAGAAACTAATCTTGTCTTGAATTGGGAGAAATGCCACTTTATGGTTAATGAAGGCATTGTCTTAGGGCATAAAATTTCGGAAAGAGGTATTGAAGTTGATAAAGCTAAAGTTGATGCCATTGAAAAGATGTCGTGTCCCAAGGACATCAAAGGTATAAGAAGTTTCCTTGGTCATGCCGGTTTTTATAGGAGGTTCATTAAGGACTTCTCTAAAATCTCCAGGCCTCTGACTAATCTCTTACAAAAAGATATTCCTTTTGTCTTTGATGATGATTGTGTAGAAGCATTTGAAATACTTAAGAAAGCATTAATTTCTGCACCTATTGTTCAGCCACCTGATTGGAATTTACCCTTTGAAATCACGTGTGATGCTAGTGATTATGCTGTAGGTGTTGTTTTAGGACAAAGAGTTGATAAGAAATTAAATGTTATCCAATATGCTAGTAAAACTCTAGACAATGCCCAGACAAATTATGCTACTACTGAAAAAGAATTCTTAGCAGTTCTATTTGCTTGTGATAAGTTCAGACCTTATATTGTTGATTCTAAAGTAACTATTCACACTGATCACGCTGCTATTAAATATCTTATGGAAAAGAAAGATGCTAAACCTAGACTTATTAGATGGGTTCTCTTGCTACAAGAATTTGATTTGCATATTATTGATAGAAAGGGAGCTGAGAACCCGATTGCAGACAACTTGTCTAGGTTAGAGAATGTTCTTGATGACCCACTACCTATTGATGATAGCTTTCCTGATGAACAATTAGATGTCATAAATGCTTCTCGCACTGCTCCATGGTATGCTGATTATGCTAATTACATTGTTGCTAAATTTATACCACCTAGTTTCACATACCAGCAAAAGAAAAAGTTTTTCTATGATTTGAGACATTACTTCTGGGATGACCCACATCTTTATAAAGAAGGAGTAGATGGTGTTATTAGGCGTTGTATACCTGAGCATGAACAGGAATAGATCCTACGCAAGTGTCACTCCGAAGCTTATGGAGGACACCATGCTGGAGATAGAACTGCACATAAGGTATTGCAATCCGGTTTTTATTGGCCTACTCTCTTCAAGGATGCCCGTAAGTTTGTCTTATCTTGTGATGAATGTCAAAGAATTGGTAATATTAGTAGACGTCAAGAAATGCCTATGAATTATTCACTCATTGTCGAACCATTTGATGTTTGGAGCTTTGATTATATGGGACCGTTTCCTTCCTCTAATGGGTATACACATATTTTAGTTGATGTTGATTACGTCACTAAGTGGGTAGAATCTATTCCAACTAGTAGTGCTGATCATAACACCTCTATTAAGATGCTTAAAGAAGTTATTTTTCTGAGGTTTGGAGTCCCTAGATATTTAATGACTGATGGTGGTTCACATTTTATTCATGGTGCCTTTCGTAAAATGCTTGCTAAGTATGATGTTAATCATAGAATTGCATCTCCGTATCACCCGCAGTCTAGTGGTCAAGTAGAATTGAGTAATAGAGAACTCAAATTAATTTTGCAAAAGACTGTTAATAGGTCTAGAAAGAATTGGTCCAAGAAACTTGATGATGCATTATGGGCCTATAGAACTGCATATAAAAATCCTATGGGTATGTCTCCGTATAAAATGGTTTATGGAAAAGCATGTCACTTACCTCTCGAACTAGAACATAAGGCATATTTGGCCATTAAAGAGCTCAGTTATGATTTCAAGCTTGACGGTGAGAAGAGGCTTTTTGACATCAGCTCACTTGATGAATGGAGAACTCACGCCTACGGGAATGCCAAACTGTTTAAAGAAAAAGTTAAAAGATGGCATGACAAAAGGATACAAAAGCGTGAGTTTAATGTAGGTGATTATGTGTTGTTGTTCAACTCTCGTTTAAGATTTTTTGCAGGAAAACTTCTCTCTAAGTGGGAAGGTCCTTACGTTATTGAGGAGGTCTATCGTTCCGGTGCCATAAAAATCAACAACTTCGAAGGCACAAATCCGAAGGTGGTGAACGGTCAAAGAATCAAACATTATATCTCAGGTAATCCCATAAATGTTGAAACTAATATTATTGAAACCGTAACCCCGGAGGAATACATAAGGGACACTTTCCAAAACGTTTCAGACTCCGAAAAGGAATAGGTATGAGGTACGGTAAGTAAACCGACTCCAAAACAGTTCTAATGGCAATTTTTCTCCGTTTTGGAATATTTAAGAAAAGAGGAAAATAAGAAGTAGTCCGAGAAGGACATGAGGCTTCCACGAGGGTAGAGGGCGCGCCCTACCCCTGGGCGCGCCCCCTGCCTCGTGGGCACCTCGTGTGCCCTCCGGACTCCGTTTTCTTGCACGATACTTCTTTTGGTCAGTAAAAAATCATTATATAATCCCCCGAAGGTTTTGACCACCGTACCACGCAATTATCCTCTGTTCTTATTTCGAGCTGTTTTTCTAACAGATCCAGGTCACCATGATGTTTCCAAGTGCCCCCAAGGACAAGTTCTTCGAGAAGGTCATCAACCCCTACCTCGCAGAAGTGTTGCAACATCCTCAAACCATTGAGATGCGCAAGGGGTTGCTGCACATCCGCGATGTTGAGGGACCAAGGAGGACCGGAAGCATGGAGACAAGGCTTGAGGCAATGGAGCAACAAGTTTTCAAGTGTTAGGAGATGGTGGAGCGCGGACTTGACTCCAATCACATAATGATCACGGAGTTCACCAACAACCACAAGCTAGATGCCAAGGACATTGGGGAGGCCATCTTCAAGCTTCACGAGAAAATCGAGCACCTCCAAGCCCAGATCTATGACCTGCAAAACCAAAACTGTGAGTATGAATATAGATTCAAGAGGATGAGTTTGGCTGCAGATTTAAGGATCCCGGAGACTCGATCATCCTTCTATGATGGTGAGCCTATGCCTTGGAAGATGGACGACAAGCCTACTTCATCAACAACCCCATCACCACCACTTCCGAGGAAGGAGACATAATCACATGGGTATGGGCACTCCCCTTGGCAACTGCCAAGCTTGGGGGAGGTGCCCCGGTATCGTATCAGCATCACACTCCTATCCTTACCGTTTTTCTTAGTTTGATCCTTTTGGTAATATCTTGTTCTAGTAGAATAAAGTTTTAGTATGATTTAGTTTTGAGTTTTGCCTTATGATCCTTCTATGTAATCGAGTCCGTGAGCTATATATAATAAAGATTAGTGTTGAGTCAAGGGCTTGATTACTATGCTTTGATCTTGAGGGAATAAAAAGAAAAAGAAAGAATAAAAATAAATAAAAGAGATCATATTGATCTATGAAGAGTAATGACTTCACATATAAAGAGTATGATGAATAAAAGTTGTTGAGAGTTGACAAACATAGTTTTGGTCATCGTTGCAATTAATAGGAAATAATAAAGAAAGAGAGGTTCTCACATATAAATATACTATCTTGGACATCTTTTATGATTGTGAGCACTCATTAAAATATGACATGCGAAAGAGTTGATGTTGGACCAGGAAGACAACGTAATGGGTTATGTTTTCTTATATCCGAAATAAAGTATATTGTCATGGATCACCCAACATGTTGAGCTTGCCTTTATCCCTCATGCTAGCCAAATTCCTTGCACCAAGTAGAGATACAACTTGAGCTTCCAAATACCCTTAAAACCAGTTTTGTCATGAGAGTCCATCATATCTACCTATGGATTGAGTAAGATCCTTCAAGTAAGTTGTCATTGTTGCATGCAATAAAAATTGCTCTCTAAATATGTATGACTTATTAGTGTGGAGAAAATAAGCTTTATACGATCTTGTGATGTGGAAGAAATAAAAGCGACGGACTGCGTAATAAAGGTCCACATCACAAGTGGCAATATAAAGTGACGTTCTTTTGCATTAAGATTTCGTGCATCCAACCAAAAGCACATGACAACCTCTGCTTCCCTCTGCGAAGGGCCTATCTTTTACTTTTGTCTTATTCCTTATGCAAGAGTCATGGTGATCTTCACCTTTCCTTTTTACACTTTATCCTTTGGCAAGCACATTGTGTTGGGAAGATCCTGATATATATATCCAATTGGATGTAAGTTAGCATGAATTATTATTGTTGACATTAACCTTGAGGTAAACGGTTGGGAGGCAACACTATAAGCCCATATCTTTCTCTGTGTCTGATTAAAACTCCATATCCATAAGTATTGCGTGAGTGTTAGCAATTGTGAAAGACTAAATGATAGTTGAGTATGTGGACTTGCTGAAAAGCTCTTACATAGACTCTTTCCGATGTTATGATAAATTGCAATTGCTTCAATGACTGAGATTATAGTTTGTTGGTTCTCAATGAAGTTTCTGATTCATACTTGGCATTGTGAATAGATTATTACTTGAGCATAAGAAATCATATGACAATATATATATATATGTTGCTGTTATAAGAATGATCATGATGCCCTCATGTCCGTATTTTATTTTATCGACACCTCTATCTCTAAACATGTGGACATATTTATCATTATCGGCTTCCGCTTGAGGACAAGCGAGGTCTAAGCTTGGGGGAGTTGATACGTCCATTTTGCATCATGCTTTTATATCAATATTTATTGCATTATGGGCTGTTATTACACGTTATGTCACAATACTTATGCCTACTCTCTCTTATTTTACAAGGTTTACATGAAGAGGGAGAATGCCAGCAGCTGGAATTCTGGGCTGGAAAAGGAGCAAATATTAGAGACCTATTCTGCACAGCTCCAAAAGTCCTGAAACTTCACGGAAGTCATTTTTGGAATTAATAAAAAATATTGAGCAAAGAAAATACCAGAGGGGGCCCACACCCTGTCCACGAGGGTGGGGGCGCGCCCTACCCCCTGGGCGCGCCCCCTGCCTCGTGGGCCCCCTGGCAGGCCCCCGGTGCCCATCTTCTGCTATATGAAGTCTTTTACCCTGGAAAAAATCATAAGCAAGCTTTCGGGAAGAAACTCCGCCGCCACGAGGCGGAACCTTGAATGAGCCAATCTAGGGCTCCGGCAGAGCTGTTATGCCGGGGAAACTTCCCTCCGGGAGGGGGAAATCATCGCCATCGTCATCACCAACAATCCTCTCATCGAGAGGGGGTCAATCTCCATCAATATCTTCACCAGCACCATCTCCTCTCAAATCCTAGTTCGTCTCTTGTATCCAATCTTTGTCCCAAAGCCTCAGATTGGCGCCTGTGGGTTGCTAGTAGTGTTGATTACTCCTTGTAGTTGATGCTAGTTGGTTTATTTGGTGGAAGATCATATGTTCAGATCCATTATGCATATTATTACCCCTCTGATTATGAACATGAATATGATTTGTGAGTAGTTACGTTTGTTCCTGAGGACATGGGAGAAGTCTTGCTATAAGTAGTCATGTGAATTTGGTATTCGTTTGATATTTTGATGAGATGTATGTTGTCTCTCCTCTAGTGGTGTTATGTGAGCGTCGACTACATGACACTTCACCATTATTTGGGCCTAGAGGAAGGCATTGGGAAGTAATAAGTAGATGATGGGTTGCTAGAGTGACAGAAGCTTAAACCCTAGTTTATGCGTTGCTTCGTAAGAGGCTGATTTGGATCCATATGTTTCATGCTATGGTTAGGTTTACCTTAATACTTCTTTTGTAGTTGCGGATGCTTGCAATAGGGGTTAATCATAAGTGGGATGCTTGTCCAAGTAAGGACAGCACCCAAGCACCGGTCCACCCACATACCAAATTATCAAAGTACTGAACGCGAATCATATAAGCGTGATGAAAACTAGCTTGACAATAATTCCCATGTGTCCTCGGGAGCGCTTTTCTCTATATAAGAGTTTGTCCAGGCTTGTCCTTTGCTACAAAAAGGATTGGGCCATCTTTCTGCACCTTGTTTACTTTCATTACTTGTTACACGTTACAAATTACCTTATCACAAAACTATCGGATACCGATAACTTCAGTGCTTGCAGAGAATACATTGCTGAAAACCGCTTATCATTTCCTTCTGCTCCTCGTAGGGTTCGACACTCTTACTTATCAAAAGGACTACGATAGATCCCCTATACTTGTGGGTCATCATGGACCCAGTCCGTATAGTTTCTACCATCGTCTTTCAACTTGGTTTTCTCTAGGAACGCGTTGAAGTTGAGGGCAACATTAGCGTGGGCCATTTGATCTACAAGACATATTGTAAAGATATTTAAACTATGTTCATGAAAATTAAGTTCATCTAATCAAATTATTTAATGAACTCCCACTCAGATAGACATCCCTCTTGTCATCTAAGTGATACATGATCCGAATCGACTAGGCCGTGTCCGATCATCATGTGAGACGGACTAGTCATCAACGGTGAACATCTCCATGTTGATCGTATTTGCTTTATGACTCATGTTCGACCTTTCGGTCTCTCGTGTTCCGAGGCCATGTCTGTACATGCTAGGCTCGTCAAGTCAACCTAAGTGTTTTGCATGTGTAAATCTGGCTTACACCCATTGTATGCGAATGTTAGAATCTATCACACCCGATCATCACGTGGTGCTTCGAAACAACGAACCTTCGCAATAGTGCACAGTTAGGGGGAACACATCTCTTGAAATTTTAGTGAGGGATCATATTATTTATGCTACCATCGTTCTAAGAAAATAAGATGTAAACAAGACAAACATCACATGCAAATCATAAAGTGACATGATATGGCCAATATCATCTTGCGCCTTTTGATCTCCATCTTCGAGGCGCGGCATGATCACCTTCGTCACCGGCATGACACCATGATCACCATCATCGTGTCTTCATGAAGTTTCCTCGCCAACTATTACTTCTACTACTATGGCTAACGGTTAGCAATAAGGTAAAGTAATTACATGGCGTTTTCAATGACACGCAGGTCATACAATAAATTAAGACAACTCCTATGGCTCCTGCCGGTTGTCATCCTCATCAACATGCAAGTCGTGATTCCTATTACAAGAACATGATCAATCTCATACATCACATATATCATTCATCACATCCTTTTGGCCATATCACATCACATAGCATACCCTGCAAAAACAAGTTAGACGTCCTCTAATTGTTGTTGCACGTTTTACGTGGCTGTGATGGGTTTCTAGCAAGAATGTTTCTTACCTATGTAAAAGCCATAACGGTGATATTCCAATTGCTATTTACCCTTCATAAGGACCCTTTTCATCGAATCCGATCCGACTAAAGTGGGAGAGACAGACACCCGCTAGCCACCTTATGCATCAAGTGCATATCAGTCGGTGGAACCACTCTCACGTAAGCGTACATGTAAGGTCGGTCCGGGCCGCTTCATCCCACAATGCCGCCGAATCAAGATAAGACTAGTAACGGTAAGCAAATTGAACAAATCATCGCCCACAACTACTTGTGTTCTACTCGTGCATAGAATCTACGCATAGACCTAGCTCTGATACCACTATTGGGGAACGTAGTAATAATTCAAAAAAAATCCTATGTGTCACCAAGATCAATCTAGGAGATGCTAGCAGCGAGAGAGAGAGGGAGTGCATCTTCATACCCTTGAAGATCGCTAAGCGGAAGCGTTACAAGAACGCGGTTGATGGAGTCGTACTCGCGGCGATTCAAATCGCGGAAGATCCGATCCAAGTGCCGAACGGACGGCACCTCCGCGTTCAACACACGTACATCCCGGGGATGTCTCCTCCTTCTTGATCCAGCAAGGGGAGAGGAGAAGTTGAGGGAGAGCTTCGGCAGCACGACGATGTGGTGGCGGAGCTTACAGTTCTCCGACAGGGCTTCGCCAAGCACTACGGAGGAGGAGGTGTTGGAGAGGGGGAGGGTTGCGCCAGGGGAAGGGTGCGGCTGCCCTCCCTATTGGGGAACGCAGTATTTCAAAAAAATCCTACGATCATGCAAGATCTATCTAGGAGATGCATAGCAACGAGTGGGGAGAGTGTGTCCATGTACCCTCGTAGACCGAAAGTGGAAGCGTTAAGTAACGCGGTTCATGTAGTCGAACGTCTTCGCGATCCGACCGATCAAGTACCGAACGCACGGCACCTCTGTCGGTGTCAAAACCGGCGGATCTTGGGCAGGGGGTCCTGAACTGTGCGTCTAAGGCGGATGGTAACAGGAGGCGGAGGACACGATGTTTACCCAGGTTCGGGCCCTCTCGATGGAGGTAATACCCTACTTCCTGCTTGATTGATCTTGATGATATGAGTATTACAAGAGTTGATCTACCACGAGATCGTAGAGGCTAAACCCTCGAAGCTAGCCTATGGTATGATTGTTGTTGTTCTACGGACTAAACCCTCCGGTTTATATAGACACCGGAGGGGGCTAGGGTTACACATAGTCGGTTACAAGGGAGGATATCTACATATCCGTATTGCCAAGCTTGCCTTCCACGCCAAGGAGAGTCCCATCCGGACACGGGACGAAGTCTTCAATCTTGTATCTTCATAGTCCAACAGTCCGGCCAAAGGATATAGTCCGGCTGTCCGAGGACCCCCTAATCCAGGACTCCCTTAGTAGCCCCTGAACCAGGCTTCAATGACGATGAGTCCGGTGCGCAGATTGTCTTCGGCATTGCAAGGCGGGTTCCTCCTCCGAATACTCCATAGAAGATTTTGAACACAAGGATAGTGTCCGGCTCTACAAAACAAATTCCACATACCACCGTAGAGAGATAATATTTCCACAAATCTAATCTGCTGACAGCTTTTCATAACGTGACGCACTGCCGTGCTCTGGTCATGACGAACCGTTTTTCCAAGCCTGCCACTGCACGTGTTGCGAGGCGGTTTTATTGGCACGTCCTGTCGAAGCAGAGATCGTGTCTCTTTTTTCACGGGATTCTCATCAATACGGGCGTGGGTAACCCCATCGTGCCTGCTGGTATGACTCCTTGATTTTAGGCAAGTTCCAAACGGCCACGCGGAGGACGCTTGATATTCACCCTCTTTATAAAGGGGCCAAGGCCTGTCCTTTTCTTCTCGCGCTCGATCCTTCCCTTCCCTCCACCTTGAATTCCAACACTCAAGGCTCAGGCTAAGCGCTTCGGACCTTCAATCATGTCTGGATCCAACCTTCAAGGCCGGTGGATGGCCTCCTCTGTCACAGAGGAGGACATCAAGAAGCTAAGAGAAGCCAGGTATCTGACCGCCGAAATCTCGCACAGGCTGCCTGCTCAAGGGCAGGTCACCCCCACTCCCGAACCCAACGAGAGTGTCGTATTTATCTCCCACTTCCTCCAAGGGCTAGGCTTTAGTCTTGATCCCTTTGTCAGAGGGCTTATGTTCTACTACGGGCTCGATTTCCATGATCTGGCTCCGGATTCCATCCTTCACATCTCGTCGTTCATCGTCGTGTGTGAAGCCTTCCTCCGCATCACCCCACACTTCGGCTTATGGCTCAAGACCTTCAATGTGAAGCCAAAGATGATTGGGGGGCGACACGCAGAGTGCAGAGGCACCATAATAAACAAAGGCGCCGATCCTCCATGGCCAAAGGGTTCCTTCCCGGAGACATCCAAGTCATGGCAGCGGGAGTGGTTTTACATCACCGCTCCCCGAAGCGCTAAGTGGGTAGCTGCCCCCGCCTTCCGTTCGCCCCCCCCCCGCCACAATTGGCGTCATGGGTCAACAAAGGGCTGGACTGGGGGCTAGCTAATGATGTGCCGACATTGCAGAGCCGCATCCGAGATCTCTTCAAGGGAGATGTCAGCCTTGTCAAGGTAATGCAAGTCATGCTAGTTCATCGGGTCCTGCCATGCCGACGTCGACCTCTCCGTATGTGGGAGTTCAACCCGGAAGGACCGCGAACTATTCAGCAATTCTTCGGTGCGACGCTCGAAGAGATGTATGGATTGTTCTTCAGATCACGAATAAAGTGTCCGGGCACCACCGAGGATGCGGGTCTAAACTGCAATCGTCCAGACACCCAAGTAAGTAATTCCGCCGCTGAACACGTTGTCTTTTAATTTACCACAACATCATTCTGAAAAGTCGCCTTTTGACCAGGGCTGGATAAAAAAGGCGAAGATGATCAGGTGTTCGGCACCCCTTCCCGAGGGCTCACCGGATCCTGTACTAGCCAAGATGCTTGACCTTGCGCCTTATCAAGCGCCATCAGGGGAAGATAAAGGGAGGAACAAAGAAGCCGAAAGCGAGCCTCACTCATTATTCATCCAAACCGGGGGAATTAGTGCCTCCGTGAAGGAGGATAACCGGGGAGAAGAATCTAAAATTCCCTCTCCCCAAGGAAGGAAGAGGGCCGCCTCTGAAGACTTGGAAACAATGGTTTTCAAACGAGGGAAGAAACCTTTGTCAGAGGGCCCTACCCCGGAGGGCATCCTTACCGCATAGTACCCGCAAGGGGACCAGCCCTCCACCGAGCTGTAAGTAAACAAAAGTACTTTATAGTAAATATACCCTGCTTTATTTCTGAGAACAATAACCGAAACGTATGTCTTGTAGTTCAGATCGCAGCCCTTCTCGACAGAGTTCATCTTCGGGGGATCTTCTTCCGGAGATGATGGGGAGCGAAACACCTCCCCGTGCCTCCCCGCCTCATGACGCGGATGACCCCGAGGTGTCGTCACGGAGGATTTCTCCTGATCCGCCAAGGCCAGAGGGTAACCCTTCGGCCACCTGAAGTCCGGAGTATTCAGCTCCTAAGGAGAGCAACAGAAAGAGCCCGGGACTGTCCGGTGCGCGACCAGACATACTGATGAATCTTCTGGAGCAAGCGGCTATCTCAGAAGCGCATCGTACGCTAATGGGTACGGTGGTTGAGAGGATTTCATCCGCCGAAAGCGGGTTGCATGAAGCTTTTATGAGCCTGCTGAGAGGCTTTGAGGTACGCAAAGTAATATATATTTTTTGACGGTACCGCACACGCTAGGTGAGCCCTATGCAGATAGTAGCCCCTGAGACTCTGGTTGCTGTCAAAAAAGATGGCAAATAGAGGATCATAGTCCCAGGTAATAACCGTGCTGCTTTCATGTGTAGGCGGCTGAGGGTCTGGTGGCTAGCCGGACTGGTGAGTTTGCCGAACTGAAGCGGCAACTTGATGCGGCAGATGCCGACATCGTGCTTGTAAACAAAGCGGCTTGACAAGGCACATGGTATGTATTCTCCTATGATTAACACATATTAAGAGGAGCATGATGCTAGTATCTGTAATATGCTATGACTGCAGATGGAGCTGTCGCCGTGGAGACCCTTCGGGCGGAACTTGCCCGAGCCAAGGAACAAGCCAGGAAGAGTGATGCGGCCGCCCTAAAGGCGGTCGAAGAGCTAAGAGCCGAACAGGCTGCGCATTGCCAGAGCAAAGAGAAAATAGCCAAGATGGCTGTTGAGCTGAAAGATGCCGCCGACCGTTATGAGCTTCTTGAAAAGGAAAGCCAAACGAAGACGGCGGACCTGGAGAAAGCCACGGTAGCAGCCAAGGAAGCCCGCTCTAAAATCAGAGCGGCGAAGGAGGAGCTACGTCAAGCCAGAGATATCATGGCTGGGAAGCCCTTTTTGTTGCGGACGAAGTTTGGAGATCCTAAGTATGCCCTTCTGGGTCAATTATGGAGTTCTGCGGACGCGTACCTGGATTTGGCAGCAAGTGCTGCTGATGCGACCAAGTTTTTCGAAGATCAAAAAGATCACGAAGTGGAAAAGTTGTTCTGGTCGCAGTTCAATGCTCCGGCGCGTCCGCGGCTGTTAAATGAGCAAATGGCCGAGTGGGCCGAGCTCCATAGGTTGTCCGGGCTTGCCATGAGGTCTGTTGTGGATCATCTTTGGCCGGAAGGACCAAGGCCGAATAGTTATTTTGGCTTAGTGCAACGATTCCTTGGTGCTGTGCCACATATCGACGTTGTGACGAGGTCGGCGTGCATAGTGGGTGCGCGGATGGCTCTTTCCCGTGTCAAGACATACTGGGCAGAGATGGAGGCCACCGCTATTGCAACCCAGAGTTCGGCCGTAGGCCGGATATCGGCTGAGCACTATTTTGAAGAAGTCTTAGAAGGCGCTCGTTTAATAGAGGCTCAGTGCTCAAAGAGTATCATGTTCTAGTGACATGTGTCCCAATTGTAAGAACAATGTTATTTGAATTATAAAGGCTGTGTTTATACTTTTGCCTGAAAGTATTATTATGCCTCATGTGCGGTCGTTTATGTATGTATATATATATATCCTGAAAGTTTGCAGTCGTCGGCTTCAGCCCCCACGCATATAATGAGGGGGTGTTCGCAAAAGCGCGTCTTCACACTTGATCCAACGTCTTGGTCCATTAAGGAGGTGGTAGCGCGGCGAACGAGGCAATTGGACTATATTGCTTTAACACTTTCATTTAACCATAGGAGTTTGACAGTGGGGCTACTATATAGCCCCTGGTATTTCCGCGGCTATCCGAATACGGTGCGCGTACGTACATGACCAGGAAAACTGGTCCTTCGTTAATGCGGAGGAATCCCGAAGATTCCGCTAAGTCATCGAGTCACTACAAAAAAAATACACTTCCGTGATGATACGTGTTTGTCACAGTAGGTCGTGTTTTTTGTCATGCATGTACATCCATGACAAATTTATGACAGAATCAAGATATTCATACCTGTGCTGTCGTAGAAGTGTTCCATGACATTACCAAAATTATCATCACGGAAGTGTACACTTCCATGACGATAAATCGCGCGTCACAAAAGTGCTTTCGTCAAGGGTGACCGACACGTGGCATCCACCGTAACGGAACGCCGTTAAGCTATCGGGTCGGGTTTTGGATCCGATAACCCGTTAACAGCCCCGACCAATGGGGATTTTCCACGTGTAAAATCATCATTGGCTGGAGGAGACACGTGTCAGGTCCGCGTTGGCACAGGTGTCACTCATCCAATGGGCGAGACGCGCCTATGATATGTTGACACGTGGACCGGCCCATCAAGTTTAAATGGGCCGGCCCAACTAAAGGCCCACAAGATTTTGCGGACCATAATGGGCCGTCCCAACTAAAGGCCCACGAGATTTTGCGGACCATAATGGGCTGGCCCAGCTAAAGGCCCACAAGATTTTGCGGGCCATAATGGGCCGGCCCAGGTAAAGGCCCACAAGATTTTTGTGTGCCATAATGGGCCGGCCTAGGTAAAGGCCCACAAGATTCTTGCGGATCATAATGGACCGGCCCAGCTAAAGGCCCACGAGATGTCGCCGACATTAATGGGCCGGCCCAGCTGTATGCCCACAAGATTTTGAGGACCCTAGTAGGCCGACCCATTAACTGGCTGCCATGTTTTGGGCCAAATGCCGGCCCATATTTGATCCGGTCCATTAATGGCCTGCCACGCTCCGGGCCTAATAGTGGCCCATATGAGATCCGGCCCGTTAAAAGCCTACCATGTTCTGGGCCAAATTACGGCCCAGATCAGGTCCGGCCTTTTAAGAGGCTTTGGGCTCAATTATCGCCCATATCAGATTCGGCCCGTCAACTGGACACTATGCTTTTGGGCCCACTTGCTAAAGGCCCACTTAGTAATTCGGCCTGATATTAGTTTTGGCCTGTTAAAGGCCCGTTTAACATTTCGGCCCTATATTAATTTCGGCCTGTTAAAAGCCCGTCATATAGTTGGGCCTAACTACGGCCCGGTTTGCATCCGGCCTGCTCGCAGCCGATATCTGATTGGGCCAAACAAGGACCGAGACAATTTTGGCCTGTTAAAAGCCCGTGATTTGATTCGCACAATCATGGGCCGGGGTTCATTTCGGGCTGCTATCGGCCCGTGAGCTGTTCGGCACGTTTCAGGCCCAACCTACATCGTGATTGCATGACGGCCTGATTATGTACCGTAATTTTACGGTTTGGCCGGTTTACTGCGAAGACAGGATATATATACAGTAAAATAACTACAGCATCGTGAATAAGAAAAAACCTAGACTATACAATAAAGAAATTACGGCATATTACATCCACTGGGCATCAAAGTTCGCCACTATGATAATAAAGCACAAGCAGACAGCCGATTACATACACTGGGCATCAAAGATCGCCACCAGTGCAAATAAACACGCTGACAAAATAATATACAAAACCGACAACACTTCAATAGAGTTCAAGAAAGGTTAGCCCTGCTGGGGAGCTGCAGCGCAAGCAGCTGAGCAAGATGATGAGACTGCGCTTGTTCAACACTTATATCTTCCTCACTCTGAAAGATAAACAAGCAGACAGATGACAGGTTTTGCACATAAAAGTATCAGTGCTGACAATTCATCACATT
Organism: Aegilops tauschii subsp. strangulata; assembly: GCF_002575655.3. NCBI lineage: Eukaryota > Viridiplantae > Streptophyta > Magnoliopsida > Poales > Poaceae > Aegilops > Aegilops tauschii. The sequence continues at coordinate 118,024,887 of NC_053039.3, read as the reverse complement.
TCTTACTGACGAATAAAGTGACACAGTTTAAAATTGCATTAACACAATATGGTATTGTTCAGGTCAAGACATGGCAGGAAATGACATTGTGAAGGAGTTGGCAGCTTCACGACACCACTGGATTACAGATCAAGAACTCATAAGTATCAATGGTTAGTGTGCTTTCAATTTATACCATTTCAATTTGGCAAATAAAGAGACAGTTTAAATAATAGTAGAATGATATGACATTGTTCATAGTTAAGACATTGCAGAATATGACATTGTGCTGTAGTGGGTAGGTTCACCACACCACTGGATTACGGATGAAGAACAGAAGCATACATGCAGTGCAAAAGAAGATCACTTGCTCTGTATAGTTTAATTTACATGGTATGAAGAAGGAACTTGGTTGTACAACTGAAAACTTAAATTGAGAAAGGACAAACTTTTGTTTATGAACTACATAATAAACTTTAAACAAGCAATTTGATGCAAACACCAAAAATAAACAGCTGTTGCAGTCATGCCTAACCAAATATATACAACAAAGTTTGAAGGCTTGAGATGGACAAACTTACATTATTGGTGAAGACAGGCTCTATAAAGGCCTTGTCCATGCTGATGAGGGGGCAATTCAAGAAGTTTACCACATAATCTTCTTCAAAAGCATTGCCTTTATTCTACATTTTGTTAAGAGTAAATATAGATGTGATAATATACGAAAAAATGGAGAATATTTAAGATAAGATGAAGAGTGATGCCACATAACCAAGTAGCTATAAATGTAAGTGCAGCGATACAGGCAAAAGGTACAGCCAAGAGCAATGCACAGCTAAACTTCTTCAGTACCAACCTTATGGTAAGAGTAAATATAGATCTGATGTGTAGAAAATGGAGGGCAAAGGAAAATAAGCTGCAGAGTGATGGTACATGAACAACTACCTGTCATTATAAGTACACTGATAAAGGACAGCATGTACTTACAAGAACAATGCAGAGCTAAAAAAAACATTGGCATTGGATATATTCTACGCTAATGTAACCATTCATACAGATCAGATAATTTGGAGCGAACAATTGATAAGCAAGCTATCATGCATACTGCTGTCACATAATGAACCAAGTATGTATGCAAGTATAGTGATACAGGACAACAGGTACTAACAAGAGCAAAGCAGCGGGCAGCATATTTGCGATATCCTGTCGTTCTTGTCAAACCGGAATTCTTCTTCGAGCAGATTTCCTGCAAAAAAGATCCGTAAGGCACATGCGAAAAAGTAGAAGTTCAAATTGTCATGTGATTTCATAGACAGTACCTCATCCTGGGAACGAGACCAGTGCATAGCAAGGTTTTTCCATTCAATGTCTTCTAAATTTAGCACAAGAGACTTCACCGGAAATTCGTTTATAGACTTGCCATCAAAGTGAAGGTGCGGTACTGTTAATATCAGTGTAACTCTCAAAGGCGACACAGCTCCCCACATTTCCTTGCTATTCTTATAGGATTCAAGTGGGCAGGCCACTACAAATCCTATTCCTATGTTTACAAGATCCTACGAATCAAAGAGGCTCAAAGTGTCCATCACAACCGACCGTATAGACCTCTACACTGCAAATGTCCTTGCTCATCTTCAGTACAAGGAACATACTGTACTACTATCATACTCCCTCCGTTCAAAAATATAAGTCTTGGTAGAGATTTCCACTATGGATCACATACAGATGTATCCAGATACATTTTAGAGTGTAGATTCACTCATTTTGCTCCATATGTAGTCCATGGTGGAATCTATACAAAGACTTGTATTTAGGAACGGAGAGAGTACATATTAAAGAAGAACGGAAGAGGAACATGGTAAAGAAGAGCAAGCAGATTTTGGATAATAAAATGTTGGTTGCGCAGTGCCCACACATGATGAACAAGAGCGCATTAAGAATGCAACTCCCAGCTATCTCTCGACCAGTTCAGGCGGTTGGATGAAGATCCTACGTCTCCTAACCCTTCTTCTTCCTCGTCTCTGATTCTTCCCATACAGAACACCGCACGGGCCGCCGGCCGGACCACCGGCCCCCACCGCCTGTGTTCCTCCGCCACCCCCACCCCCACCCCCGCCCCAACCCCCACCCGCGTCGAGTTTTCTTCGTTCGGCGAGGCCCCACAACCACCCGAGCCCCTTCGATCGCACCGGCGAACTCCGGCGAGCTCTGAAAAATCGACTGACCCAATTTTGAAATTTAGTCTACTGTGATTTAACTAGTGTGGAATATAAAAGGGGAAAACCATCAGCATTGGGAGTATAGTGTTGAACGTGCCATGGCGGATCTGAAGGTGCAAACCGGACAAAGGCAACTTCGCAACCAAGACAAGAAATCAGAGTAAAGCAGTGGCGATCTATTTTCTTGCTGCGATAAATAAGTTGAGCAGATACGAAAGAGTACCGCCTCTGGTGCGGCGCCGTGTACGCATCTGCTGAGAATTTGACGGTGCTGCGGTAGCAATGGCTGTCGGCGGTGTGGAAGCAGATCTAGGAGGGTAGACGGTGGCCGCGGGGCGCGGTGGACGAGACGGTCGTAGGAGCGGCGCCGGCAAGGTGGACGACGGCGGGGATGAAGCGAGAGGACGGAATGCAAGGATCCCGGTCCGAAGCCGTGGATGAGAGAGGTCGATCTCTTGTAATGGACGGCGGCGTCGGGGTATCAGCTCCGGCATGGTGGAGGAGGACGGCGGTGGATGGGGTGGCGGACGGAGGAGGGTGGGGTGGAGAGGGTGTTTTAGCGCCCACGGAGTACGAATGGGGAAAAGGGAGGTAGAGAGGAAGGGGGGAACCATGTATTCAGGGCGCGCTTGTCTCAAATGCGAGGAAATTTACAAACTTAGCCCCCATTTCAAATTTCTACTACATCACAGCAACATTAGTCGGTTGGGGATAGGACGGTAATCTCGCATACACCGAATATTTGCCGACGAGAGTTTGTTTTTGGCGCCCACCGTGTATGAATATGAATCGGGGAGGGAGTCGATTTTGGCCGAGGACACACTGTGTTTTGGCGCCCACCGTGTATGAATCCGGGTGAGAGGCGGTTACGTCACATTTGGGTGAAATTACAAACCTACCCCTATCGAAACCTATAGAAATCCAGCAGATAGGCTGTGCGTGGCAGGGATAGGCAGTAGTGATTTCCATCTCGCAGATTTTGGGTTTGGGCGGTTACTGCGACTTTCCCCGCTTCGTTCAAATTTTGCAGAGTGCACGTTTACCGTGCCAACTCAATTCGAATCCCGTTTGTATTCTATTTTTTTCCGGGCGGGATCCATTTTCAATTGGAATTACATTCTATATACATCATTTTTTATATATACTTTCAAAAGCACAACACCATTTATACATAAATATGGTTTACAAATGGCATGATCTCAGATTCATAAGGTTGTATCCATCAATTTGGATTTTCAAATATTTGAAACCACTTTATGTTGAAATCCAATGTATGCATTCCTCGCTAACTGTCTCCAGTTAATGTGTGTTTCATGCGGTTTTTTTTACTTCTCAAACATGTATAATGTGTTTCACACACGCAACATATAGTGTAATCCCGTTTAGACATTAATTGCATATAAACCATGCATTGTTTGTAATTGAAGAATCTATGGATCACCAATATTGATAAACTATATAACATTACACGTGTGCCCAAATTCAAATGAATATGCATGTTTGATACACCAATTTGCGTTATGATATTATCGATGTCGTGATCTCCAGTTTAAATATTTGAATCCCCTTTAATCCAGATATTCGTCTCATATAGCTATCACTCATGCTTATATAGGACTATCTCTCTGGACCTATACGCGTTCATCGTCTCTCAGGTATCTCTCGTGCTACCTGTATGTCGACAATGATCTTTTATCTTCGTAACACACTGACAGTACTCTCTCCCTCGACCTTCATCACTCTATCTCTCTCTAAGTATATCTCGCTCCCTGCTATGTGTCTCTAACTATGATTCTCCATGTGGAATCTCTTTCTCTCACACAAACACAAAACTTTGTCTCCCGGGGTCTCATTTCTCTCTACTATTCCCATGTGTGCCACTCGCACACCCCTCATACAGAGATGTCTTTCGCTCCTTAGATATGAGAACCTACGACTCTTCCTCTTCAATATCTCTTTCTCACACACAAACACAAACTCTGTCTCCCAGGGTCTCATATTTCTCCATTGTTCTCTTGTATGTCGCTCACACACACCCTCTCTCCCTAGAGATATCTTGCGTTCCCTCGTATGTCTCTCTAGCTATCACTCTCATTGTGAAATATCTTTCTCTCTCGCAGACACAAAACTCTGTCTCTATGGATCTCATTTCTCTCTGATATCTGTTTGTATGTGACTCGCATGCACCCTCTCTCTATCTCTCTCACACCCACACACATAACCCAGCCTTCTGATCCACTCGACTCCTATCTCTAACGCACACTAGCTAGCATCTTTATCTTTCTATTTATCTGTTTCTCCATCAACCTTCTTTCTCTCCCTCACTCTTGATTCCTATCACGCACACCACATATGTTTCTCTCTACATGCAGTCAAGTGCCCTCTCACACACATATATAACTTCACCCTTTGAACCACCCGACGGTCATCTCCAACACCCAAACTAGCGGATGTCCCTCTAGCTAGCATCTCCATCTCTGTATCTATCTGTAGTTTCTCCGTCAACATTTCTTTCTTGCATGGAGTCTTGCTTCCTATCACCCACACTATATATGTCTCTCCATACATATGCATTTATAGGTTGGTCTCTTTTGCACAATCGTTGCGCCTCACTCCCTCTCCTCGCCATAGATGCATGCTCCAGCCGACGCCACTATCTCTTAAAGACAAAAACACATGCTCAATTGTCGGGCCTTCTTCCCTGCATTCTCACATGCATGCATATTGTCATACCGATCCGTCTCTCCCATGTCGTTGATCTTATGACTTATGTCTTCTTTCTTTTATCTCGATCATGCGCGCGCGCACACACACACATCCCACGTATACATGTATACCTCTCACACATGCACGTTCAAGGTCTCTATGTCTCCGTATGTAGTTAATTACCCTCAATCCTAACGCCACATCGAATCCTTCTCCTCTTTTGTGCACATAACTTCCGCCTGGATGGGTAAAACACACACTCACACTTAACAATCTCCTTCTAGCTACCCCCCGCCTCTCACTCTTCCCCTATATCCCCGAAACCAATAAGACCATCCCTTTGTTTAATTCCCGCCTACATGCACCATCGATATATAGTAGTCTTCCTTGGTGTCTCTTGAACAAACACGTTCTCTCGATGTCGACTCCTCTCACGCGCACACACCTTCTCTTCCCTCTCTACGGGCATTTTCTCTCTCGCACCCCATCGTTGGTGGCCTCTGCCATACACATCACCTCTCTATGATGAAGCCATGCACACTTAAATTACATCCGCCACAGAGGACCCCGCGACACACACACACACACACACGCACGCACGCACCCCCCCACACACACTAAGACTCCATCTCTTTCTCTCTCTCTCTCTCTCACACACACACACAAACACAAACACACACACACGCACGCACGCACACCCCCCCCCCACACACTAAGATTCCATCTCTCTCTCTCTCACACACACACACACAAACTAAGACTCCATCTCTCTCTCTCCTCTCTCTCTCTCTCTCTCTCACACACCCCCCCCACACACACTAAGACTCCATCTCACACACACATGCTCTAGGCGGAGCATTTGTTCCTACCACCCTTTATCCAACCTTACCCGTATGATAAACAATCACCTTTATTTACTTGCATAACATGGAAAAATTCCACTTTACTTTAGTAGTTAGCAAACTTATCATCTGTACCCTTATAAAAAAACGAGTTGGCGGTGATGGTGTGCCTGCCATCTTGTAATACAGACCGTATGGTCTATATCTGAGGATAGAAAGCAAACTATGATAATTTTACAAAAGATACCCGCACCTCTCTCCACATCATTATCTCCCGCAACCTCATTGCTCAGTAATTAAAAAAGGAATAAGTCTCTGGAACAATCTAGCATGCATGGTGGCCGCTGCCGCCTGCCGGCGCCGTCCATCCCCATGCCTCCGCCCATTCCGACCACCAGTCACCACCACGCTCCACTCCTCCTCGCCTTATCTCTCATCTTTCATTTTTTTCGATGACATTCTCGAGATACCAGTTTTCCGATAAAATTCTCGAGATATCATTAGTTTTTACACATGGGATTACTCCTGCATGGGTCAATCGCAATAGGTGTTCTGTAAAAAATGCATATTGATGTTCCGTGCAATGCATGAGAATCTTGCTTGTAATTATATAACGCAAATCACGAGCAGGAAGTGACATTTTTTTGACACAACCACGTTAACATGGCCACGTAAATCACTAGCTAAAGTAAATACCATTATACTTATATCCCGATGCAAAAGGTTGAGTGCATGTCCGAAGAGTAGAGTCGCACACACGCACTCTGTCTCTCAGAATCTCTCTCTCACACACACCAGTTACGTGACGCCCACTTAAGCAGACACGTATGTTACAATTTGTGCACCCGCGGGTACACGTGATGCTGCGCATTTATTTAAGCCGGAAGGCGAACCCAAACAGTAGCTGCATTCATTCCCCTCCCGCCGCCTCTTCTCTGGGTCGCCGTCGCCCGGTAGCCATGGGTCGGCCGAAGGTAACAACATACGCCATACTCCCGCCGGAGCGGCGCTTTAATATGGAAATTTTAGTGGTCATGCATGCATCTTTTTGTGCTAGCACTCCTATATAAGGGTTGACCGGTCGCTTCCCGTGGACGTGCGCGGGCGGTGGAAGAGGAAGGAGAAGGGAAGCGGGCTGTGGAGTAATGTTTTTTACCACAATTTCTTAGGAAACTGAGTGCAATAATTGAGTAGTTTTGCAAACTACCAGTACTACACCTGAAACGGTTCAAAACCTATACTCCCTCGCCAGCGCGCGCTTCCCGCATGAAACGGTCAGCGTCGCCCTGGAGCGTCAGTGCCGCATTAATGCCCGGCCAGAGCGGAGGCGACCTCTCACTAGCGCCGGCTTTGAAGTGGCGCGACGGCCGAGAGAGCGCCGCTTCCCGGTGCACGCGACTGCTCCGCGTCGAGACTGGCCATAGGCCCTGTTTGGATCCATGGGTTAGAGTTAGTTTGAGCTAGTTGGGGCTCAAATAGCCCTAAAGTATCCAAGCATGAGGGTTTAAATTGGAGCAAGTTGCACCGAACCCACCAAAAAAATATCCCACCCAAGAGGTGCTAACTGGAGATAGTTCTCATTGGGACCACTGAAAAATCACTTTTCTCTCTCCATGAAGTGCATTTATTGTCAACCTAACCCTGTCACCCAAACACCTCTTTGGCTACAGTTAGTTCAGGGTTAGTCATGAGTTAGTCTAACCTCTAGCTAAGTTAGAGTATCAAGCAGGAGCAGTATAGGACATGCAAGTTGCTCAAAGCATACAGGCAAATTCGTACGTGAAAGGATTTTTTTCTTTTTGAAAACGGAACGTGAAAGGAATTTTTTTTATAATGCTCTTGGCATGTCGCTAACATGTGATAGTTAACCGACCTCAATAGACGGCAGAAACGCCAGCCCGCCGCACTTTGATAGAGACGAGGAGGGAGAAGCGATACAAGCTGCTGGATTACTAGAGATAGGTGTCGCACGGAAGCCAAGAAATATGGTGATAGCGTGGGTTAGCCATGTACTAGTATGATGTAACTACACTGGGCTGCCGTGTTTCGTACTCTTCCAGTCCACTGTGGAGATGATTGGTTAATTTTATATCGCTGAATAATATTAATTATTATGAGTGCAGACGCTCCACCACGAGGTTCCTTGCTCCTTCTCGGTCATCCGGAATCTATGTTCTTCCACTCTATTTTTTTTACGTGAGCTTTGTTCATCCTTTTGCCAACACGCGAGACATCTAGCATCAAGGTGCACGTGTTATGCAAGGATCGTTCCATCTATATGAAGAACACGTGGGACTGGAACTACGAGACGGACATGTACCCAGGAGTGGACGTACGAACCTGAGTAATGTAGCGCAGTAAGTGAAGTAGAAAGGCACAAATGGTATGAACATGCGTGGCATATAGGGTGTGTTGCACCCAGGTAAATAAGGAACAAGATGAATACAGAAGTTAAACGAGCATCCCACACCCGAAAGGTACCCCACATAGGCCTTACTTCGTCTTTCCCTTAATAAGTCATCAAATTTGGTGCTTTTCGATCCCCAGTTGCTATGGGGAACAAAGGCAACAAACGAAATGCAAGAACTGTCACGCAGAAGTCACACAGTATGCTGATCGTTCTGAAATGATAAAAAGTATGGGATTTCATAAGAGCGGGAATTTAGCTCCAAACCAAAGACGACTTGCTTTGCTGCATTTCTTGGGCCGGGGCTTTACTTGATTTTGGCGAAACCCTTCTTTTTAGAGGCTCAAAGACGAGTTCTTTGAAGGAAGCAAAAGAACCCATGTGTCTCGGATGAAGTACTTCTGCGTGACAGTTCTTGCATTTCGTTTGTTGCTTTGCATGAACATTTAGATATTGGAAAGCGAACTGTTTGCTTTCAGCTGAACATGTTATAACTACAAATGAGGTGAGGCTTGATTAGGTGGCTCTACCTTCTTTTCTGTTCTGCGCTGTCTTCGCGGGAACAACAAAAACCACCATATCGCTCTTTCCTAGGGACGCGAGAGAAATTCCTCGAAGGTAGTATTAAAGGGATGGGGCATTACCGGTGTTAGCGACGCTCTTATCCAATTTCCTTATCCTTTCAGGGCAAGGTCGGAGTAGTAGGAAAATACCAGGGTATGTGTGTAGGCCTTTTCAAGGACATTCGAAACAACATGTCCCTTTGGGACCAGGATCTGACGAGGAAGTGAGAGAGGGGACACCAAACATAGGTGCGTACCATTGCGCTTCTCCTTGTTCCTGCTCCTAACTCCTCCTCGGGTAGTTCCCAATGTTTGGCACTTTCAGGAAGAGCGCACCAAAAAAATAATCCAGAAAAAACTCCGCAACTTACGCTCTCATTGCAGCGGCACCTGTTAAAGTGGCGGCAAGAAAGAAAAGACCAAAAAGAAGGTTTTTTTAATACCTCTGACGAACCGAACCAAGCAGTCTGATCATCCTTGTGTTCCTCAAAGCCTACCCGGCCTGACAGCTTTAGTTGAATGATCTGATCCCGAAGCAAGCTTTGGCACGAGATGAAAAAGAGAGAGCTTCGTCTATCGATGAACAGCAGATTGACGGAGCTCTTGGCTTCCGGTTAGCTTCAGTTAGTGTTAGTTAAATAGAACGGACTCACTCGAAGTTTCGTTGGTCATTTATTGTTTTTTAGCCTCTTTGACAAAGTTAGTAAGAAGAAAAACCTCGATCTTCAGTACACTTCACACAGTCCTTTATTTCCCCCTTTAGACCAACTACAACAAGCTATATATATATTATTGGTTGCTTTTGTTTATGTCCAATTGGAAAAGTTGATCTTCTAAATTCATATGTTTAGCCTAAAGTACATAACTTGTGTTCCTCCCTAGTTCTTGCAAAGCCCAGACATTTCCTCTAAACAGTAGAGAAGGAATTAGAATCCAGTAATAGACTCCATGTCATTATGCAAAAAAGCAAAGTATCAGAAGCATATTGCAAATGACGGGCTTCTATCAAAAGATACCGCCACGCTCATATCCCTTCTCACCTCTGGGAGGGGGAAACTAGCACTTTCGCCAACTATTTCACTTTTCATACGCATTTATTGACGGACCGGTAAACTAGACCCGAAAAACTGCATTCTCAGATTACTTGACTTGCTGCTAGCTTAGAGGAGAGAAAAAAAATCCCGCCCATGAGTTTTTTAATCCATCCTTTAGCATCGCCTGACTCGGACAAGGTGTTTCCTTCCTTCGCAATACCCGGCCAGGGGTCTCGAGTACGACTATAGTACCAAAGCTTGGTGCTTCTACCAGTCAAGCAATTACCACAGGTGGCTTCAAAGAGGAGATTCCATCATAATCTCTGGAAGCTGGTGTCAAGGAAGCCGTTAGCCGTCACCTTAACTGAAAGTTGGTGAAGAAGGTGTATATGCCTTTTCCAAGAGTATTGTATTGACCTGATTCCCCAGGAAAGAGTTGATGGCATCTCAACACAAGCCACAAAAGAAAGCGTACTACTTTTCAATAAGGTCCGACTTCAGAGAGGGATGATTTGACGATATCGCAGTATCAAGCTAGAACGGTTTCAATTTGTAGGACGGGAAAGAAACCTCATCCTTTGGCTTGATTGAGTCAATCAGGGATAGAAATTCGGATCAACTATGAGGAGTAGGGCTGCTGGGCAAGTGAATGAACTCTGTCTCGCCCTCGAGCCCTGGGCGAGTCGGCCGGGTCTTTCCCTCTTGTTCTGTTTCCGCCACGATAAAGACGCACGGAAGAACTATGGTATGCCCAGCGCTGAAGTTAGCTGGAGTGTGGGGCGAGTGCGTGGTAGATGGAACTCCTATTTACCGCGACCAAGGATTGCCATGCATTTGGCACTGACTTTCCACCTCCCTTTTTCGAACAAAGCTTGCACTGTCTTTTCGCACTTAGGCGCACGGCGTGCCGTTGGTAATGATTCTACTACGGTGCTGCAAATTCGGCTCAGTATCAACATACCACCTGCCCATCTTATCAATGACAATCATGCGTTCTCGTCTCAGCATAGTTGTTCCCTCTTCATGCATGCTCAACTCAACACCCCTCTTCATGCATGCTTCTAGTGTATTTGTGCTAAACTAGTGTGGACTCATGCACCCTCCATACACTCTACCAAACACGCAAAAGTAGGTCGAGAAGGGAACTCTTGGGCGGCATTTGTCTCTTACTACGTACTATCACTAAATGTTGTACGTGCAATGCACGGTGATGTTATGGAGTACGTGCCTAAGTACTCTACTACTACTATATTAGTTGGAGGCACATATTAACTTTTATATTTGTTTACGTGTATACCCCGAGACCTTCCAACTAGACGTGTCTTTCTCTCCAGGTCGCACTTTGTATCGTTCATACCACTAAGTACTACTACGTGTGGTCTCCGACCCAGAAGTGGAAGAAGTGGAGACGCTCTACCAAGCTGTTTTTTTTACGCTGGGCTCTACCACGCTGTTCATGTCCCACTCCTTTCGCTGACGTGTGGGACATCCAGCACGTGCCGTGTTTGGCACCCTTCGTCGTAAGAGTTGAAACGCTAACATTCATCAGAAATAAAAAATAATTATAAATCGGCAGTGATACTATTTTTTGCGAACCAATCAGCAGTGATACTATACCACGCGGTTTCCTTGCTCCTCGATATCGGAAAGAATACTTCCGTTCGCCAACATGTGGGAAGTCGACCATCCTGGTCCACTTGCCATGCACGCAGAACTCCAAGGGAGAGTCACCCAGGTCGTCGCGCCGCAGTAACAATGACTAATGAGCCGTCAAATCACAGGCCCACTTCCCACTTTGAAGTTGCTCGGACGAAGGAACCATCATGACTTCGTTGAATTCCGCTTCTTGAAGAAAACTACTGTACCAGCAGTACTGCTAGCTATAGTAGTTACTCCAACAGAGGCCTCCTTTCGTTCATATCATAGGAATATGAAAATCATAGGAAGTGAGATGACATGCATCTCAATTCCTATAGAGAAAGAGATGCCATTTGATGCTTAGGATAGGAATTTTTCCATTTAGTCTAGGCTAATGTACTGGTAATTTGCTCTAAAAACTACAGTAGTAACTAGTAGTATTGGTACATGCTCGTACTCAGACACAGACACTAACTACTAGTACTACTACTTCTCACATGCTGGCCAGACGCCGTCGTTCTCCTTCCCGGCTTTGTCGGCGACACCCCACCGTGCTTGGATCTCCGCCGACCTCTGCGCAGCAGCGCGTGCGTCCTTTTCTTTCTTGCGGCGGCGGGCCTCTCTTTTCTTGAGTGCTTTCTGACTTTTCCGCTCCCTCTGTGCGGCTTTGGCCGCCTCTTGCTCTACCGCCCATTCGGCCTTGGCATCTTCAAATTCCTCCCACAGTTGTGAGGTCGCGAGCGGCGATGAACTCAGCACGGTGGGATGCCATCGCTTCCCTACCATTTTGTGTGCGGTCATGGGCGGCGAGGAACTCGGCGCGGCGGGATGCCATCGATGCCTTACCGGTTAGTGTGCGGCGCGGTGGCATGAACGACGCTTGGTGAGAGCTCTGGGGTGGAGTGGCCGGACAACCGTATAGTGCATTGGTTTGTCAAGAGCTCAAGGACAGAAGACGAAGCAAATTTGGATTCCCCTTCAATCCTGGTCATTTATTACTGAGTAAAATGCATTGGCGGTCATCGAACTTGTCTTGATAGCTCACTTTGATCATTGTATACGAGATATGGTGATTATACGGTCACTGGCTCAGCGTATAGCTCCGTATTTGTCTGGTTGACCAGTGAAACAGTCCGCATGCGCCTCATCAGCTCGTGTTCTTTATCTATCTACGCGGGCCTACCTGTCAATGGAGAAAGAAATATTGTAAAAAACAAAATTATGCGTATGTGGGGAATCAAACCACGGACTCGTCGCTGCAACGCACCCTCGTCAGCCAAATGAAAATGAAATACTTCGCGTCAGACACTCACGCTCACGCTATCAAAGCATGCTAATGCATGCACGTCGCCCTCTAAATCAAAGTCCTGCTCATGGCGCAACGCAAACGGCGAGCCCATCACCTGCGCGCCCTGGCGGTGCCTGACATTACTGTTTAGAAGTTTGATGGAGGCCTACGTGAACGCCGAGCATGTATTCACCTGGCTCAATACCAACGGTCATACTCGGACCGCCTTGCTCATGTATATCGTCCATCACAACGACAATCTATAAAACAACCTAAGCTAAAGAGGGTACTATGGTAGTATGGTATGGAGTATGTACTATCGTGAGCGACCGATCTTAGTGCCACTGCACACCGAAACCCCTTCCATCGCTAGCGCACGCTTCCCGCCTGAAACGGTCACCGTCTCTCCAGAATGTCAATGCCGCATTCACCGGACTTAACTGCAGGTGCAATTGGTGTGTCACTGACATGCGGGCCAGATGCGCGTTGGGCCCACATGTCAGTAACCCAAACGCATCTGCAGTTAAGTCACTGAAGCAGCATCCGCATTCACGCCCGACGAACCTACTCCGGCGCCAGTTGTCCATCCGTCTGCCGCGGCTCATTGCCATTCGCCCGCTATATTAACTTGAGCCCCAGCTCCCAGCCATAGCCAAAGACCCACACTTATTCTCCTCCGGTCCCTTCCTTCTATCGGCACCACTTCAACCATGGCCTCCTGGCGCTCCGAAGCTCTCTTGGACGTACTGTCACAGGAGCAGACGAGGGACATCGGCGGCTCCGCTCTGGGCGCGCTCCAAAGCTCTCTTTGACGTACTGTCGCAGGAGCAAACGAAGGAGATCGCCGGCACGACCACGAAGCCGGCGCGCGTGCGCGGGCGCAGCCGGCAGCGAGGAAGAGTAGTACATGGTAGGTCGCCGCCGCTCTGGAGGAGGAGGTTATCGAGGCGGATGAGGAGGAGGCAAAGGCAATGGCCGGCTTTCTCGGGTTCATGGCCCGACATGGTGGTCGGGCGCCGGCGATCGTTTAGATTAGGTTTACAGTAGGTTTTAGTACGGTTTGTGCGAAATATGTAATGAATTTCGTCCAGTTTGTAGGAAAAGTTTTTGAAATGTAATGAATTTCATCCGGTTAATTTGAAATTTACTTTGTTTGCACGAATTTCGTCCGGTTAGTTCATATAGTTGTCGAAAGGTATGCGGGCAGCATCGGATGGCATCCATCAGTGTCCTCGGACAGATGCCGGTGTAAATTTGTGGGCCAGCGCTGGAGATGCCCTAACTATCATGCTATAATCGCTAACAATCCTCCATTATTTGGCAGGGAACAGTTATCCCTCGATCAAAATCAGATCCGCGGTGTTTCGCACTCCTCCCGCGTAAGAGTGTAAACTCTTGCTTACATAAAAATGGAGCAAGTGGACGGCACTGTAGCACGTCATATCACTCGAACTAGCCCGCCTAACGAGCGGGAAAGCACCGCCCTCGTCATTTTGTTCTGGATTTCTATCGATCGATCCCGCGAAAATGTTACGCTTCGCAAGTTCTAAAGGAAAAGGCGGCACACTTACGACTCGTACGCGTCGCAACCCCGATAGTCCGGCTCGCACGCCGCTCACCAGAGGGGACACGCGTTGTCTTGCAATTTCACTGACTGTGGGACCGTAATTGAATAAACCGTCGATAGCTGAAATCTAATCGCTCGGCGGGCGTCGGCTGAGAAGAGAGAAACGGGGGAGGGAGAAGAGATCGCCCGCCCACCGCGCACAGACTCCAAGAAATATATGGTGATAATGTGAGGTGGGCCATGCTGGAGTCCGGACCGCTTCCGGAGCCCGCTCTCACCGCCCTGGCCCCTCAAGACGCCAGCTGCCCGCCGCATGCATGCATAGCAAGTAGTACTCCTTATGTGGAGGAGAGAGAGGCATTGACAAAGTCAAGGAGTGGGCTCTGCAAGAGCCCGTCTCTACACGTGCTCCTAGGTATAAAAAAATAATTCTAAAAAAAGGCATAAAAACAATTGTGTCTTAAAAAAAGAAAGGTAAAAAACATTTGAGAGGAAATAGATAGAGAGAAAGTGAGAAAAAGCTGTAACCTGGGCATTACATGAGGAAGGAGGGAGTGGTGCACATGCCAAGTTCACTGGGCTGCCGTGTTTCACACTCCTCCGTCGTAACAGTGGAGACAATAGCTTTCATCAAAAATAAACAATGAATACTCGTTGCTCGTCCTCTATATCGAAAAGAATACTTTCATTCGCCGACATGTGGGACGTCGACCATCCTGGTCCACCTGCCATGCACAAAATTATCCTGGTCTACCCCGGTCGTATCGCAGGCCCAACCTTTCCCACTGTAAGTTGTTCGGACGAAGGAACCATCATGACTTCGTTGAATTCCGCTTCTTCAAGAAAACTTAATATACCCGCAATACTGCTACCACACGCGAAGACTGGACGGCACTGTACCACGTCATATCACTGAAACCCACTAGGCCAAACTAGCCCGCCTAGGTCATCTACTATTTTGGAACGGAGGGAGTACGTCTCTGCACCGCTATGATTTTGTGTTGCACATTCTTTGTACTTTTGCTACGGTTTTCCTACCCTATGAACCAAATGAGGCCTGAATGTATGTCGACTATTGTCTGATCGATCGCTAAGCCTACAATTTTAGGAGCTAGGGCTATTGGTCGATCGATGAGGGATAAGTATAAGGGTACCACGAGCTCATCAGCCCCAACATTTCTCTTTGGTGAGTGTTTTGCAAGTACTATAGCTCGCACAGTAGCTAGCCTACTAACACCAAGAATCATCAAACAAGCCCTGCTGATATGATAAACAGTTCAAACTTACATCTAAGCATGCCATATATTACATCAAAAGCTGGTGAGGATACATCTGTTTCCATAACTCGGTGCATTAACTTCTACCTTGTTTCTTGTTTCTTGACATATCAACCAATAAGAGATGAGAGGTGTGCATGCTTTTAATGACTTGCAATGGCTAGTTCATTGCATGCAATGCTATTAATTAGCAAATAAACATTGGTGACCCCAGGAGGAAACGGTGCTAAGCGCGTGGACCTATGTAGAATGAGTATCAACCAATGAATAATGGAGTTTAATTGTTAAACAATAGCAATTTTGTCTCATGCAAGAGCCTGGCTAGTACTCCAAGGAACCGCACCATGCGAGCGTTCGCAACTGCCATGTTCGGGTTGCGCTTGGCTCTTCACCTCTTCGAGAAGACGAACAATGATGTTACTCCTACTTCTACAGTATCGAATCCACTGCTGCATGTCCGTCCACCTCGTGCGGGAGGGATAGCGTGTAGCGAAAGCCTCTACTTACTGGTCCTGCCTTTGCGTCTATGACAGGTGGGCCCAACAGGTGGTTGGCCCTCCTGTCATGCAGCCAAAGGCAGGTGCAGTTAAGGCACCGGAGCTCAGTCCGCGAGGGAGAGGGCGTTGTAGTAATCAAATTTCCCGTTCTTGTACGAGTTGACGCGACACATCAAAGCACTGCACTCGATATAAGACTTTTTACACTTTTCAAATGGGCTACTTCGTATGTAGGAGTAGACATATTCTGCTTCGTATGTAGTCACTTGTTGCAATCTCTAAAAAGACTTATATTTGGAAACGGAGGGAGTACAATGCATGCATGCATGCCGTGACTTTCCTCTTGATACTTGCATGTGTTGATTTGGTGCACCTTGCCAAATTTTGACTATAAATTTAACTAACCAAATTTTCATGCATGTCACAAAAAATTACGAGGCTGTTTGGATTGTGACTATGTTTGTCTTACGTTGCCACATTATTTTTCCCACACTTGCCACACTTGCCTAACCTGAGTTGCTCAAATTGTTAGACACACTTTGGCTTGCCTAAGGGAATCTTGCCACAATTTTTGTGTCTCTGACATGTGGGGTTCACTGCTAATAAAAAAATTCTTGTCTTAGGTGTGGCTAATAAAAAAGACTTATATTTAGGAACGGAGGGAGTAGAAAATATAAATAATAATGCATGTTGGGGCAACCCACGTTTCCGCTAATTTTAGCTGTGGGCTTGTTCACAATTTTTACGAGGGGGTGGTTGTTCATTTAATGGAGGGGCTTGTAGTACCAGACTTGAACGATACAAAGTGCGACCTGGCACACCGTAACACCACTTGGAACAAGCGGGTAGCTATCTCAAAAAACAATCAACAACTAAAAAAACCCGCGACCTGGCATGTAGTAGTACACAATTTTAAACGATTGTTTTGATGGAGTGAAAAAGGAAGACTACCCCACTACGTATATATAGGCCGGAGCCTCCGCGCTTGCTTGCTAGGGTTGCTCTATTCACACACTCTCATCCTCTCCAGATCTAAACAAGATAGGGGTAGTAACACTGTCTTTCTCCCTTCAAAAAACACTGGCTTTCTATCCTCACCGCTGGTTACAGATCCGGATGTATCCCCCTCCGCCGGTGAAGAGGAGGAGGGGCAACGTTTAGGCCGTCGTCGACAGCGAGGGAGGAGACCCACTGCCGGCCGCACCGTTATCTCTGGACGAGCGCCGGCGCGGGAGGTCCTCCGATCCCTTCGTCGTTGCCTGTGGGCGGATCCGGCCTCCCGCCCCCCACCTATCCACATCCCGACGACCTTCAGGTATATCTTCGTTCGAAACCGCCTTAGCTCTACTTCCCCAGCTCACTACATCGCTGCATGTGCATCATTTTCTACCTCTCAGCCCCTCTCGATCGGATGGTCCAACGTCACATATTTTTCTTCTTCTATTGTTAGAGGTAAAGCTACTTCATGGAGTCGAATCTTGTACTCCCTCCGTCTGAAAATACTTGTCATTGAAATGGATGTATCTAGATGTATTTTAGTTCTAGACACATCCATTTTGATGACAAGTAATTCCGGACGGAGGGAGTACTTGGTTCAAACAAGAAATAAAGTGGGGGTGGGGGAATTTAGTATGTACATCGGACTTGGTACAAACATGAAGGAAAGGGGGTGAAAGTAGTACAGACTGGTCATCCAACCGGTCTCTTGGTCGAAAAGGGAAATATAGGGGTAACACTGTACACGGTGGTATGACCAGGACTAGATTTGCTATCCACACATAGGAGTAGGTGGCTAGAGTGAACAAAAATGGGACCAACCCGTATATGTTTCTTGGATGTTTGTTTCTCGGGGCAACAAACTATGAATCACCACTTTATGCCCTTGTTTACGTACATGGTGCTGGACTGCTAGTGCACCCACTGTCCCATGCCCTTATACCAAATATTTAGGCTCCGTTCGAAATAAAGGGGCAGAAAACATAGGTCTTGATGAAAATAGAGGAATAGGAAAGGAATGTAGGTATACAACTATGGAACAGCGAACCGGAGGAAACTCTCAAGAGAATGTGTTCGGATGGACTACGAAATGTACAGATTTGTTTTTTTAGAGTAGCATGCTTGGCAGTATGAGATGCTATTTGTTTATTCAGCTGCACAGTGACTACTCTTGTCCTCACCTCACGTACCACACATAGGTTGATTTTTTATTCCGGCAACACAGCACAGCAACCTGTCTAACGCATGGCAGCGAGCGCCTGCCTCGGGCTTCCACCCAAAAAATGAGCAGCGCATGGATGTTTCTAATCCTATGGAATCAGTACTACCAGACCAGCTTTCCTATGAAACACTATTCACCTTTCCCGTGTTTCGAACGGTTGGAAGGGAAAGAATACCGTAGGAATTGTGTTCCTACGAAAATCCTGCACCAAACCTGTGAACCGAACGCAGCCTTAGCTGTTCTTAATCTAATGTCCCTGGTAAAAATGAAGCCATGCCACTGTTATAAGCCATGACAAGTTTAGCCAAATGTTTTTGCCTGTAATTGTTTGAGACTCTGACCGTTTCCTCTGTGCCTTTTTGTGCAAATAGGGATATCCAATTCACCTGGTTTCTGTTGTGACCTTTTGGTGCACTGCACAAAACTCTTCTTAAAAGAAGTGACTTTTGTGTTGTTTAACTGGAATGTCAGAATGGAACAGTTGGTTCATTTTGGTGGAACTGCACAAAGGGAGATCTGTGTTCCAATCCTCATCATCCATATTGGCGCCATAACATTCCTTTAGGTAAGAATGATATTTAATGCATGTGTTCATCTCTATTTTCCGACTGCCATGAGAAAATAATGCTGTTTTTTACTAGTACACTTGTACTCCCTCACTGACAAAACCAATTCTGAATTAGAAGGCCAATCATGTACTTGGTTCCACCAACTGGTGAGGAGAAAGAGAAACATCGCATGAAGAGGAAGAAGAAGAAGAATAAACAGTGCCAAGGCGATCTTGCTGAAGCCAGAGGCCTCAGTCGAGGCCATTCAAGGGCTCCGGCAATGACTATCTTACATGTGAGACGATCCTCCAGGGAGCCCTTCCACTTCTGCTGTCTCACTTAATTAATTAGGAGTACTTAAGTACCACTAATTTATTACTGCCTAATTTTCCTGTTGGAGTTAAACAAATCTTTAGTAGGACCCTATGCTGAATCATGTACGTGTGTATGTTTGTCTATGGAGGTGAATCATGTGGTGGAGCAGGGAGGGAATATTATTAGTGTCATGACATAATAGTGCTATTGTTTTGCATGTCAATTTATTGCCATTGGTTCAATGAGGCAATGTTTTGCATATTGTCCATCATGAATTTGATGCTACTGTTTGAGTAATATGCTAATGTCTTCCTATCCTTTCTCACTAAGCTAATGAAGGTTTCACCTTGTTCCTACTTATGCAAACAGGGATCATGTTGTGCCAATCATACATTTTAGTGGAACTACACAAGACAATACAATGAAATGTATCCCAGCCAATGCTTTAACTCTGTTGGAAGTTCTTGATAATCTTTCGATATAATCTTAGCACTGGTAAACAAGAGTGATTTCAACCATACATTTGAAGTGCACAAAAATATATACTATTGTGTGATTCCAGTGAGTGTTTTATCATCTCTTATGGGACTACATGAATAAGCTTTTTTTCTCAGGTTGGTACGGGCCTAAGGCCTTCATCCATATTAGTTTGTTGTCATCTCTATTTGTATCATGCTACTGTCATGAGAAACTCCTTTATCTTTGCACGTTAAAGTTTTGCAACCTATGATAAATGGCAATGCTTTGAGTGTTGAGTTGAGCTAATTGGCACTGATTAAATAAACTAATACCTCTCTTTAAGCAAGACTACTATGTTGCTAACTTTACCCATTAAGATAATGAGGGTGCTTCTATTTGTTAGTGTATGTTTCATCAGCTAGTCCCACTATTACAGTAATCTCACTCTCTCAATATATGTGCCAACAGGGATGCTCAATTTTGGTGGAACTGCACAAAAACTTTGGGTGCTTCATTGCCTCGACAGCTTCCGTACTTTCCCGTCAGTCGCTAATCTCCGCTTGCTTTCTTCCTTTGCTGTCAGTCGCTTGGCTTATCTCGGCTTCCAGTCAAAGGAAATAGTAATTGATATGCTACCTCACACAGGTTGGTACTGGTCTTTATCCTGATTATTGTGCCTGTCATATGTATTGGTAATTTGGTATTGTGCTACTGTTTGCCGATTTCATAAAGAAGTAATTTAGAGCCTGAACTCGCAGGCAAATCATTACATCGGGTGATTTCAGTAGAACTGCACAAAATGATCAGATGGACAGGTACTTATGCTGCTGCTATGTACTCCAAAGTTCACTCAGACAAGCATCGATGTTGACAAGAAGTGCCTATATTCATTCGAGTATCAACCGGTGTCAACCAATTGTCAAACTCCAAGTATTAGGAGAGTGAACGCCAAAAATATTGCTTGGTGCATAGCCCAGAAAAACGCAGTCCAGTCTTTGGTCCCAACTTGTGCCTTTTGGTTATCGACACATATGGTAGCGAACTATATGGCATGGAGTCTAAAGATTCCAGACAAGTTGGTTGACGCATATATTCATCTGGCACTTAATTAGTCTGCATGCCAAGGATGCTCCATTTCAGTTGAACTGCACAAAAAATTTGGGTGGTTCATTTTCTCAACTGCCTCCTTTCTCGTCTGCAATGTAGAATTTTGGCGAGATACAGGACCAAGATGAGCCAGTAAACTAGTTGGATGAAAGTAGTGGCCAAGTTGCTCAAACCTCCCTCGGCACGAGGCCACTATTTGAGGATAAACCTACAAGCAAAGTTCAGATTGTCTGTGCTGCCTCTTATGTACTCGAAAGTTTACTCGTACAAGAACTAATTTTAGCAAGAAGTACCTCCGATTGAACACCATTTACCAGTCTGTACCCTTGGTAATTAAAGTTCGTCCATGGATCATATTGGCTGTGATCTCAATCATTTGGATGCATAAACATACTTAACATGTGTATATCTGAATCTTTTTGTGAATTATGTATGAATATTGTCGTGTGATCTATCAATCATTTGGATGCATAGATATGCTGAGCTTGTGTATATATGAATCTTTTGAGTTGTTGATAGTGAATGTTGGCTATGAATATGAACGTGTCCTGTGAACCTGAGTTTGATATGAATGTTTACCTTTTCTGTTGTATTTGTGTGTGAACTTGTTAGTATGCCTACTGTGGGGTATAAAACGCAGGTCTCTTATAAAAGTAATGTTGTGTCCAATTTATGTTTTCCCTTCTAACCACATTATATATATTTATATTATTACTATTATCGTATATTTTATAGAGACTTATGTATACATTATAAAAACATCCCACGTGTTATTAACTTATAAAAGTAAATGTTTAATGGAACTTGGCAAGGAAAATCCTGGTTGTTTTTGACTCACAGGCAAGGAAAATCCTGGTGATTGCGTACAAAAGCTTGCGAAGATTTTAAGGACCAATTTAATAATAACACGCTCATTTTTATTTTGAGCAATAACTCGCTAATTTCTTAATTATATATATATATATATAATGTGCCTCTCCGGTTTATCCTTTGATATTAATTGCTCCTTCTAACATAACATTATATATATAACGAGCCCACCTAATACGTGTATTTCAAGGAAGTGCAAATGGGCTGGGATTTCTTAGAAAATATAAATGGGCCTGATTGACGCGAAATTATTTGTTCACCCAGCCCAGCAAATGGACTGTACGTTCTAGAAAACATGGGTTAAATATATGCCACATTTTTGCAGGCTGACATGTGGGCCAATAGGTCGAAGCCTACGTAGGGCGTTGTCAACTTGGTCAACAAATGATTGTGTCATCCACAGCCATTGGATTTATATCCAACGGCCGGCATGCACCTTCAATCTCTCGTCTTCTTCCTCCAGCGTCGCCGGGACCGCCTGGTCTGGCCTCCGGCGGCTAGCGGCTCTGCTTAGCACGCATCGCTGCGAAGCGCTACCCCACCGCCAGCCAGGCTATCCCTCCACCCCTCGACACCTCCTGTTATTCTCCACAGACTATAGCCCCACGCCGCAACAGAACCAGTTATAACCCTTCTCCTCCTCTCAATCTGCGACTCCACTGCCGCGTTTTCCCATCTCCGAGTCGTTCCCGTCCGGGGCCTCGCCGTCGTCCACCGCCTCGCTGCGTTCGGTGTGGCGTGGTCAACAAACGAGAGTCATCGGAAGAGGACTGTACGTGGAGAGCCTGACGGCTGGGACCCACGAGGTCCATGGTCGCACGCAAGGAAAGTTCCTCCTTATTAAGCTGAAAAAATGTTTCCTCCACCTGACAGCTGGGACCCACCGGCTGTATCTTCGCACGGAAGGAAGTGCCTCCTTGTTTTGCGAAAAAATTATTCATCCCGTTGACAGCTGGGACCCGTCAGATTTGGTGACTGACTTGTGGGCCTACTAAGCGGACGTGTACGCACGGCTTTGTCAACTTAATCAACAAATGATTCTAGCAGCTGGACCATTGGATGTTAATCCAACAGCCGTGCTCCTTCTTCAACCTCTGTTCTTGCTCCTGTCTCCCGTGGGCGGCACCGCGGCTGTGCTGCCGCGCACCCGAGCCAGTGAAGTTTCCCACTCCTCTCCATCTGCGACTCCACTGCCCCGTCTTCCCCATCTCCGGGTCGTTCCAGTCTGGGTGCGCTCGGCACGGTGTGGTCAACGTGGTCAACAACCGAGAGTCATCGGAAGATGACTGTACGTGAGAGGCTAACAGTGGGGACGCACCATGCCCATGGACGCATGCATGCAACGGAACGCGGCGAGGTCAACATGGTCAAGGAACGACTTCCATCGGAAGTATACTGTACGTGGAGAGTCTCAGCTAGGTCCACGGCCGCAGCAAGTAAGTGCCTCCTTATTACGCGGAAGATAATGATTCCTCCAACTGACAGCAGGGACCCACTGGACGGGCCACCGTATTTTACGAAAAAAACGTTTGCCCCCTGACTGCTGGGACCCACCTGACAAGTCCGAGGCGAGGCGGAGGACGCCGGTGCCGGCGTTTAGTGTGTACCACAGATGGCGACCGGCATCATCTAGTTAGCTAAGAGTAAGTCAGTACTTGTACGCTACTAGAGTATTAGTGGAAGTAGATAGTTAACTTGGCTATGATGGTTGTCAACGTGGAAGTTCAGTACTCTATATGTGGATCAGACCTGTTACTTTGCTCTGAATGTTGAACTTTCCGTTTGAACATATGGAATGGGCTGTTATTTTTTTAAATGGGTTGTATTTGTCCTCCACGGGTTTAGAGGCTGACTTGTGGGCCTATCAAGTTGACGCGTACACAACCAGGAGATGATTGTACATGGAGAGGATGACAGCAGGGACCCGCCAAGGTCATGGCAGTACGCAAGCAAAGTGCCTCCTTATTTCAATCCAAAAAAAATGGCTCCTCGTAATGGATTTCTGACATCTGGGTCCCATGCCATTGTCAACGTAGTCAATAAACGAGAGAGTTGCACAACGAGCGGCTGACATCAGGGACCCAGCAACTCGCCCAGTTATTTTTGTTTTGGGTTAATTTGATAAATGCCACTCCAAATCTGGTGTTTCTAAGAAATGCCATTGCAATTTCCAAACTTTGAAAAATGCCATTTCATGCCATCCCCAGTGGCATTTTTCGAAGTCTGGAGTGGCGTTTTTCAAAGTTTGCAAATTGCAGTGGCGTTTTCCAAAGTTTGCAAAAATTGCAGTGGCATTTTTCAAAGTTTGGAAATTGCAGTGGCATTTTTATGAATCGCCAGATTTGTTGTGGCATTTATCTAATTTGTTTTTGAGACGGAAGCAGGTTGTCAACTGGGCTGTGCGGGGCACTCTGGCATGTCTAGACAACCTTCTCTTTTATGTTTACCACAGACCAGCCCAGTAGTTTTTTTTCTTTCTGAAAATGGCTATCCCAGTTTTTTTGTGATTTGCCAAGTAAGTCGCTTTGTGAGGCCTATTGGGCTGCAAATCTTTCAAGACGAGGAGAGCTTCATTCGACTGGACGAGAAAATGGCCTATCAGTAATGAGAAATGGGCTGTACATTTTTAAAACACATCAAACCGGCAATTACTTTCAAATTTCTTTTTTCATTTCAAGATTTGAAATTGCATTAATTTTTATGCGTGGACAGTTTGTTGGATTTTATATTGATATACATTTATTTTTAAAATCAGTTTGATTGTGACTCGAAATTTCAAGATTAAAAACAGTTCGGACCGCACCGAAATATGCAACATTTCGTATAATTTTTTAACCGTGGCCACAATATGGGCTATAATGCTAACAAAAAGAATATGGGCTCCAAAAAAACCTTCAGAATTAGAAAATGGGCTGTAAATTATTAGAAATAATGGCAGATGGTTGTATGCTATTTTCCACAGATTTGAGGCTTTCCTAAAAAAAAGGTTGACGCACAAGCAGTGATTGTTGGATGTCCATCCAACGGCCGTCGTGCTTCTTCAATCTCTGCTCTTCCTGCTCCAGCCGCTCAAACAAGCGCCGGCGGGACAGCCTGCTCCCTCCTTCCCGCGGCCGGCTGTGCTGCCGTGCAGGCTTCACCGCCCCACCGTACTCCCATCGCTGGCCTAGCCATCCCTCTATTCACCCACACCTGTTGTTATTCTCCGGCGACGGCAGACGAACCAGTAAACCCTCGTATAGTTGTACTCCCCTCCGCGTGGGAAACAACTGCCGAGTCTTCCCTGCCTCCATGTCGTTCCCTTCCTAGGCCTCGCCGTCGTCCACCGCCCTGGTGCTCCCGGCGCGGTCTGGTCAACGTGGTCAACGACCGACATGCATCTGAAGTGGACTGTACGTGGAGAGGCTAATAGCTGGGTCCACGGCCGCACGCAAGGAAATGCCTCCTTATTACGCGCAAAATAATGATTCCTCCACCAGACATCTGGGATCGTATGATGTCAACTTAGTCAATATGCACGATTCTAGCTCCAGTGACCGTATGATGTCCATCCAACGGCCGTAGTGCTTCTTCAACCTCTGGTCTTGTTGCTCCAGCCGCCCAAAGCAGCGCCAGTCGTGCCGCATGCTCCTGCCTCCCGTGGCCGGCTGTGCTACCGCGGAGAACTCACCACCCCTACTATTCCCACCGCTGGCCAGGCCCTGCGGCGACGGCAGCCTCACACCGCAGCCGAACCAGTGAACCCTCGTACTCCTCTCCGCGCGGGCTTCCACTGCCGCGTCTTCCCCGGCTCCGCGTCATCCCCTTCCTAGGCCTCGCCGTCGTCCACCGCCCTGGTGCTCTCGGCGCGGCGTGGTCAACGTGGTCAAGGAACGGCTTCCATCGGACGTGGACTGTACATGGAGAGGCTGATAGCTGGGTCCACAGCCGCAGCAAGGAAGTGCCTCCTTATTACACGCAAAATAATTATTCCTCCACCTGACAGCGGGGACCCACCAGACGGGCCACCGTATTTCACAAAAAAATGTTTCCCCCTGACTGCAGGGACCCACCAGCTACATCTTCGCACGCAAGGAAGTGCGTCCGGGCAAAAAAAAAAAACGATTCGCCCCCCTGACTGCTGGGACCCACCAGCTACATCTTCGCACGCAAGGAAGTGCCTCACAGTCGGGACCCACCTGGTCGAAGCGTATGTAGCATTGTCATTCTGGTCGCGAACGTGTATGTACATACTGGTCGATGTAGAGGCGCGCATGTGTCGTAGTAGAGGCGCACACGTAGCATGTACACGTACGTACAGCGGCCAGTGTGCAAGAAAGAAAATACGACCACGTACGTACATACGGGCAGGGTCTCGAACGCCTACTCGCGCATACGTACGGCCAGGGCTCGTGTACATGGCTGGGTCGGAATGGAGAAACAACGTCATCGTCGTGTTCATGGGGAGCTAACCGGCTGGGTCGGAACGGAATGCGTCGTCGTGTTCATCGGGAGGGCTTGGACGGAACAGCCGATGGAAACGAGGCCTGGCGTACCGCAGAACGGAGGAAACGGCCTTGTGTTCGACCGGCCATGTTTGAAACGGGATCCTGTTCATCGGGAGGGGTCTGGCGTACCGCAAAATAGAGGAAACGGACCTCCTACGGTCGAAACGGGGGTCCTGTTGATCGGGAGGGGTGTGGCGTACCGCAAAACGGAGGAAACGGACTTGTGTTGGAGCGCTACGGTCGAAACGGGGGTCCTGTTCATCGGGAGGGGTGTGGCGTACCGCAAAACGGGACTCCACGGGATACTGTTCATCTCCACCGTCGACCCCCTCCAGCCTCCACGGGCTACTATTCATCCACCGTCGACCTCCTCCAGCCTCCACCTGCGACTGTTCATCCACGGGCTCCTGTTCATCCAGCCTCCACCACGCGCTACTCCACCGGCTACTGTTCAACCAGCCCTCTCCACGGGCTCCTGTTCAACCACCCCTCCACGGGCTACTGTTCATCCAGCCCTCCACCGTCTACTGTTCATTCTGCCCTCCACGGGGTGGTCCTGTTCATCCTGCCCTCCACGGGGTCCTGTTCATCCAGCCCCAACCGGCTCGATCGATCGGGGTCCTGTTCATCCAGAGGCAACACCACAGGGTCCTGTTCATCCACCCCCACCGGGAACTGTTCATCCAAACCCTCCCAGCAACACTCACTATTCATCCAGAGGCAGCATCGATCGGCTTCAGTTAGCAGCAGTAGCGAAGGAATCGCTCGATCGGGTTCAGTTAACAGCCATCGATCGATCGCTCGGGTTCAGTAACGCGTAGCCTGCAGTGCAATCGCTCGGGTTCAGTTAGAGCCCAACGCCTCGCTCGGGTTCAGTTAGAGCCAACGCCTCGCACACACGCGCGTACGTGTACGAGAGAAACGCGCATCGCTCGGCCCCTGACCTCCCACCGTAACCGGGAACTCCCCGAAATTTTCCTCGCCCTCGCTTCTACCACGGTTTTTTCCGTCATGGACGGCCCAAAGAATGTCATGCAGCTGCGTCTCCGGCCCGCCCAGGACGAAAAGCCCATTTTCTGTCATGTTTTTTTGTCATAGAAGTAGGAGCCCACCACATCCATGATGATACCGGGTTTTTTCACAATTATCATCATAGAAGTGTCATATGTATGACAGAAAAAAAATTCGTTCGGCCCAAAATGTCACGGATGTGTCTTTTTTTTGTAGTGAGTGGTTGACCAGTCTCGCGCTTTATCATGACAGTCAGTTTTTGGCTTTCTCTACTGAGGTGCTCATCCGGATGAACCAGGGCACAATCGCAGTAGTTCTCCCGGTGCCTAGCCGATAGAGCGGAATGTAAGGTAGCAAAACGCGGGAGCCGGGCAAACCCAACATTTGACCAAAGACATGATTCGGAGCTGATGCATATAAGGCCAAACTCGCGACGCCGAACACTCCCTAAGGTATTCGGTCTTTACAACATATACCGGGCTGAGTAACGCCCTTTATAATGAACCCCGAGTGTCCACGTACGTGCATTATTCCGACATGGCGAAATGCCAATAACGTCAGCATCCCTCTCGGTTATACTGAGTATCCGGAGGATGTGAAGCAACAAGAGACAGTAAAAAAGGTTTACACAGGGTCTTAATCTAAAAAGAAACCTTTGAGCGGGGCCCTGCTGCACGTCTGCGCCTGTGTCTCTGTTGTGCCGTATCTTGGAAGGGTGTAGCACGATTATCATCTGCAAAAGAGAAGAACTTAGGTGAAAGTTATCGTGCGAAAAATTGGTTATTCTTAATAAACCATTAAAATTCAAGATAAGTAAGGTCGAGCCGAACTGTAGTCCTTTGTACATGCGGGAAGCCCCTGGTACCGCCTATGGGGGTATATCCATCAAACCAATCTCAGGTTTATCTAAGCTGTTACAGCTAGTGATGCGCCGGACTCGTCTAGCTGTGTCCGCGGTCTTGACGACCGATCGTTTATTCTGGTTGGAGGGGCCATTTTAGTGTTCGGCTGCTAAAGCCGCCACACGTTCCTCCGCGCGTAAGGAATGCTCAACATTTCCGCTAACTGTGATGATGCCACGTGGACCGAACATCTTAAGCTTAAGAGAAGCGTAATGCGGTACTGCATTAAAACGAGCGAAAGTTGTTCTTCCGAGCAGTGCTTGATAGCCGCTTCGGAATGGAGCGATGTCGAAGGTTAACTTTTCACTTCGGAAGTTGTCGGGAGAACCGAATACAACCTATAGTACTAGAGAGCCCGTACAGCGGGCCTCTGGGCCTGGTATTACTCCTTTAAAGGTAGTATTGCTGTGGCTGATTCTTGTCGGGTCTATCCCCATTTTGCGGACTGTGTCTTGATATATCAGATTAAGACTACTGCCGCCGTCCATGAGGACTTGGGTGAGATGATATCCGTCGATAATTGGGTCTAGCACCAAGGCAGCCAATCCTCCGTGCCGGATACATGTCAAGTGATCCCTGCGATCAAAAGTGATCGGGCAGGCCAACCAAGGGTTGGACTTAGGGGTGACGGGCTCTACGGCGCGTATGTCTCGGAGTGCATGTTTGCTTCTTATTTTTGTTACGTGAATTATGTTCACTGTTTTGACCTCTGGTGGGAATTTTTTCTGTCCCCCAGTGCTTTGCTGGCGAGGCTCATCCTCGTCTTCACTTGGTGTGTCCCTCCCCTTGTGTTCGGTGTTTAACTTGCCAGCCTGCTTGAAGACCCAGCATTCTCTGTGTGTGTGATTGCAGGTTTACCAGAGGTGCCATGAATCTGACATAATTTGTCTAGAATCTTGTTTAGGCTGGACGGTCCATCTCTGTTGCCTTTGAAAGGCTTTTTCCGCTGACCGGGTCGAGAGCCCCTAAATCCGGCGTTTACCGCCGTGTTGTCTGGGCTGTCTTCGTTATTTTGACGCTTGCTTTTACTGCGTCATGGTTTTCCATTACCATCCCTGACTTCAGATGTGCCTGGGTCGCTGGTGCTACTACGTGCCAGCCAGCTATCTTCGCCCGCGCAAAAGCGGGTCATGAGGCTTGTTAGGGCTGCCATTGTTCTTGGCTTTTCTTGGCCGAGGTGTCTGGCGAGCCATTCGTCTCGGACGCCGTGTTTGAAAGCTGCTAAGGCTTCAGCGTCCGGGCAGTCGACGATTTGATTCTTCTTAGTGAGACATCTGTTCCAAAGCTTTCGGGCTGACTCTCCGGGCTGTTGAATTATATGACTTAAATCGTCTGCATCCGGAGGTCGGACATAGGTCCCTTGAAAGTTAGCCCTAAAAGCATCCTCAAGCTCCTCCCAACTTCCAATTGAATTTTCGGGGAGGCTCTTCAGCCAGTGCCGAGCTGGTCCTTTCAACTTGAGGGGCAAGTATTTGATGGCGTGGAGATCGTCTCCGCGAGCCATATGGATATGGAGGATGAAGTCCTCAATCCAGACCCCAGGGTCTGTCGTTCCGTCGTACGCCTCTATGTTCACAGGTTTGAATCCCTCTGGAAATTCGTGATCCAGCACCTCATCGGTGAAACAAAGGGGGTGCACGGCACCCCTGTATTTGGATGTGTCATTGCGTTCTGACGGTTGTAGTGTTCGGTTTTGATTATGCACTGGAGCGCGCTTCCTAGATCCATAGATGGATCTGGTCACGCCGGCCTTTTGATGCAAGTCCTCGCCTAGACCGTGTGCTGACTTATGTGCGGCCTCGTTAGCCGCCCTATCGCGGCCACGAGGTGGTCGATCCGACCGGTCGACCGTTTTCTTTTTCGGTTGTGTGGGCTCTAAGGCCTCATCATCGAATTCAGGCAACAGCTTGCGCTTTGGATAGCTCTTTGTGTGGCGACTGCCACCATACTTTTCTTCAGTGTCGAGCACTTTGTTCCATCTACTATTGAGCGTATTCTGCACGGCCTTAAGCCTTTGCTTCTGCTTCTTCAGACTCCTCGCGGTGGCAATAAGCCTTCTACGGAGGTTCTCTTGTTCCAAGTGCCTTTCCGGGATGATGTGTGCATCATCGTCCTGACTGTTTTCCTCTCCGGAGAGAGGTTGATGAGCTTTATCCTCGACGTCGCCGTGATCGGACAGCGGCTCCGTACTATGTTCGTCGTCCGCTGGTTCATCTTGTTCTGTCGCTGGGTCAATGTGGTCGTCGTTTCCTCTGGAGTCGACCGGGGTGTTATTTTTTCTTGTGCTGTTATCACTGTTCTTACCGAGGCGGGATTTGGAGCGGCGCCTACGCCGTCACTTTGGTTGCTTCTCGAGGGAGCTATCCTTCACTGCATCCTTCCATTCCTCGTCATTGTTTTCTTTGGGTGTATCCACCATATATATATATATCGTGTGATGAAGTGGCAGTCTAGTGCCCTGTGGGCGGTGGTTCCTGTTCGTCTCCTGCATCGTCGTCCAAACCGTCGATGTCTTCGGAGCCGAAATCGAGCATGTCGGTTAAATCGTCGACAGTGGTTACTAAGTGGGTGGTGGGTGGGCAGCGAATTTCTTCGTCGTCCGTATCCCATTCTAGCCGGACATAGTTCGGCCAAGAGTCTCCTGACAAGGAGAGAGACCTCAATGAGTTTAGCACGTCGCCCAGTGGTGAGTGCTGAAAGATATCCGCGGAGGAAAATTCCATGATCGGTGCCCAATCAGATTCGATAGGCACGGACGCAGGCGGTTCGGAGCCCGTGGCCGGGGACGAATCCAAATGTCCGGCAACACGGGTCTCATAAGAGGTGAAGTCAGTATTCGGCTCTATCGCCGCTGAGCGTGCGGCCTCCGTGGCGGGGTCCATCCACCTGTCCTTGGACGGCGTAACCTGCTCCGGATCGAGGGCCGGAGTAGCTGCAGGTGGGATCTCCCGAACACTGTCCGTCGGCAGAGCTAAGTCATGCCTGTCGTGACAGTACGGCGCACCTGACATGGGCTCGAATCCGTCGAAGATCAAGTCTCCGCGGATGTCGGCAGTATAGTTCAAGCTTCCAAACCTGACCTGATGGCCGGGGGCTTAGCTTTCGATCTGCTCCAGATGGCCAAGCGAGTTGGCCCGCAGTGCGAAGCCGCCGAATACGAAGATCTGTCCGGGGAGAAAAACCTCACCCTGGATCGCATTGTTGTCGATGGTCGAAGGGGCCATCAAACCTTGTGGTGACGGCACAGTGGAACTCTCAATGAAAGCACCAATGTCGGTGTCAAAACCGGCGGATCTCGGGTAGGGGGTCCCGAACTGTGCGTCTAAGGCGGATGGTAACAGGAGGCGGGGGACACGATGTTTACCCAGGTTCGGGCCCTCTCGATGGAGGTAATACCCTACTTCCTGCTTGATTGATCTTGATGATATGAGTATTACAAGAGTTGATCTACCACGAGATCGTAGTAGCCTATGGTATGATTGTTGTTGTCCTACGGACTAAACCCTCCGGTTTATATAGACACCGGAGGGGGCTAGGGTTACACAGAGTCGGTTACAAGGGAGGAGATCTACATATCCGTATTGCCAAGCTTGCCTTCCACGCCAAGGAGAGTCCCATCCGGACACGGGACGAAGTCTTCAATCTTGTATCTTCATAGTCCAATAGTCCGACCAAAGGATATAGTCCGGCTGTCCGAGGACCCCCTAATCCAGGACTCCCTCAACCTCCGCGATCTGCACACGTTCAACTCGGTGCGTCCCTTGAACTTTTAGATCCAGCTGAGGTCGAGGGAGAGTTTCGTCAGCACGACGGCGTGTTGATGGTGACGATGAAGTTACCGACGCAGGGCTTCGCCTAAGCACTGCGACAATATGACCGAGGTGGAAATATGTGGAGGGGGGCACCGCACATGGCTAAGAATCAACTTGTGTGTCTATGGGGTGCCCCCTCCCCCGTATATAAAGGAGGGGGCCGGCCGGCCTCATGGTGCGCCCCCAAGGGGGATTCCTACTCCTACTAGGAGTAGGTTTCCCCCTTTCCTAGTCCAACTAGGAGGGAGAAGGAAGGGGAAGAGGGGAAGAAGGAAAGGGGGGCCGGCTCCCCTCCCCAATTCGGGTTGGGCTTGGGGGGGCGCCCCACCTCTTGGCCGCCTCCTCTCTCTTCCACTAAGGCCCATGTAGGCCCATTAAGCCCCCGGGGGGTTCCGGTAACCCCCCGGTACTCCGATAAATGCCCGAACTCATTCGAAACCATTCCGGTGTCCAAACATAACCTTCCAATATATCAATATTCATGTCTCGACCATTTCGAGACTCCTCGTCATGTCCGTGATCACATCCGGGACTCTGAACTACCTTCGGTACATCAAAACACATAAACTCATAATACCGATCATCATCGAACGTTAAGCGTGCGGACCCTACGGGTTCGAGAACTATGTAGACATGACCGAGACTCATCGCCGGTCAATAACCAATAGCGGAACCTGGATGCTCATATTGGTTCCTACATATTCTACAAAGATCTTTATCGGTCAAACCGCATAACAACATACGCTGTTCCCTTTGTCATCGGTATGTTACTTGCCCGAGATTCGATCGTCGGTATCATCATACCAAGTTCAATCTCGTTACCGGCAAGTCTCTTTACTCGTTCCATAATGCATCATCCCATAACTAACTCATTAGTCACATCGCTTGCAAGGCTTATAGTGATGTGCATTACCGAGAGGGCCCAGAGATACCTCTCCGACAATCGGAGTGACAAATCCTAATCTTGATCTATGCCAACTCAACAAACACCATCGGAGACACCTGTAGAGCATCTTTATAATCACCCAGTTACGTTGTGATGTTTGATAGCACACTAAGTGTTCCTCCGGTATTCGTGAGTTGCATAAATCATAGTCATAGGAATATGTATAAGTTATGAAGAAAGCAATAGCAATAAACAAAACGATCATAGTGCTAAGCTAACGGATGGATCAAGTCAATCACATCATTCTCTAATGATGTGATCCTATTCATCAAATGACAACTCATGTTTATGGTTGGGAAACTTAAACATCTTTGATTAACGAGCTAGTCAAGTAGAGGCATACTAGTGACACTCAGTTTGTCTATGTATTCACACATGTACTAAGTTTCCGGTTAATACAATTCTAGCATGAATAATAAATATTTATCATGATATAAGGAAATATAAATAACAACTTTATTATTGCCTCTAGGGCATATTTCCTTCAGTCTCCCACTTGCACTAGAGTCAATAATCTAGATTACACAGTAATGATTCTAACACCCATGGAGTCTTAGTGCTGATCATGTTTTGCTCGTGAGAGAGACTTAGTCAATGGGTCTGCAACTTTTAGATCCGTATGTATCTTGCAAATCTCTATGTCTCCCTCCTTGACTTGATCGCGGATGGAATTGAAGTCTCTCTTGATGGGCTTGGTTCTCTTATGAAATTTGGATTCCTTTGCCAAGGCAATTGCACCAGTATTGTCACAAAAGATTTTCATTGGACCCGATGCACTAGGTATGACACCTAGATCGGATATGAACTCCTTCATCCAGACTCCTTCATTTGCTACTTCCGAAGCAGCTATGTACTCTGCTTCACACATAGATCCCGCCATAATGCTCTGCGTGGAACTGCACCAACTGACAGCTCCACCATTTAATAAAAATACGTATCCGGTTTGTGACTTAGAGTCATCCGGATCAGTGTCAAAGCTTGCATCGACGTAACCGTTTACGACGAGCTCTTTGTCACCTCCATAAACGAGAAACATGTCCTTAGTCCTTTTCAGGTATTTCAGGATGTTCTTGACCGCTGTCCAGTGATCCACTCCTGGATTACTTTGGTACCTCCCTGCTAAACTGATAGCAAGGCACACATCAGGTCTGGTACATAGCATTGCATACATGATAGAACCTATGGCTGAAGCATAGGGAATGACTTTCATTTTCTCTCTATCTTCTGCAGTGGTCGGGTATTGAGTCTGACTCAACTTCACACCTTGTAACACAGGCAAGAACCCTTTCTTTGCTTGATCCATTTTGAACTTCTTCAAAACTTTATCAAGGTATGTGCTTTGTGAAAGTCCAATTAAGCGTCTTCATCTATCTCTATAGATCTTGATGCCTAATATATAAGCAGCTTCACCGAGGTATTTCATTGAAAAATTCTTATTCGAGTATCCTTTTATGCTATTCAGAAATTCAGTATCATTTTTGATCAACAATATGCCATCCACATATAATATCAGAAATGCTACCGAGCTCCCACTCACTTTCTTGTAAATACAGGCTTATCCAAAAGTCTGTATAAAACCATATGCATTGATCACACTATCAAAGTGTATATTCCAACTCCGAGAGGCTTGCACCAGTCCATAAATGGATCGCTGGAGCTTGCACACTTTTTAGCACCTTTTGGATCGACAAAACCTTCCGGTTGCATCATATACAACTCTTCTTTAAGATATCCATTAAGGAATGCAGTTTTGACATCCATTTGCCAAATTTCATAATCATAAAATGCGGTAATTGCTAACATGATTCGGACGGACTTAAGCATCGCTACGGGTGAGAAGGTCTCATCGTAGTCAACTCCTTGAACTTGTCGAAAAACTTTCACAACAAGTCGAGCTTTGTAGACAGTAATATTACTGTTAGCGTCAGTCTTCTTCTTGAAGATCCATTTATTCTCTATGGCTTGCCGATCATCGGGCAAGTCAACCAAAGTCCATACTTTGTTCTCATACATGGATCCCATCTCAGATTTCATGGCCTCAAGCCATTTCGCGGAATCTGGGCTCATCATCGCTTCCTCATAGTTCGTAGGTTCGTCATGGTCAAGTAACATGACCTCCAGAACTGGATCACCATACCACTCTGGTGCGGATCTTACTCTGGTTGACCTACGAGGTTCGGTAGTAACTTGATCAGAAGTTTCATGATCATCACCATTAGCTTCCTCACTTACTGGTGTAGGAATCATTGGAACTGATTTCTATGATGAACTACTTTCCAATAAGGGAGCAGGTACAGTTACCTCATCAAGTTCTACTTTCCTCCCACTCACTTCTTTCGAGAGAAAATCCTTCTCTAGAAAGGATCCATTCTTAGCAACGAATATCTTGCCTTCGGATCTGTGATAGAAGGTGTACCCAACAGTCTCCTTTGGGTATCCTATGAAGACACATTTCTCCGATTTGGGTTCGATCATATCAGGTTGAAGCTTTTTCACATAAGCATCGCAGCCCCAAACTTTAAGGAACGACAACTTGGGTTTCTTGCCAAACCACAGTTCATATGGTGTCGTCTCAACGGATTTAGATGGTGCCCTATTTAACGTGAATGCAGCCGTCTCTAAAGCATAACCCCAAAACGATAGCGGTAAATCAGTAAGAGACATCATAGATCGCACCATATCTAATAAAGTACGATTACGACGTTCGGACACACCATTATGTTGTGGTGTTCCGGATGGCGTGAGTTGCGAAACTATTCTGCATTGTTTCAAATGAAGACCAAACTCGTAACTCAAATATTCTCCTCCACAATCAGATCGTATAAATTTTATTTTCTTGTTACGATGATTTTCCACTTCACTCTGAAATTCTTTGAACTTTTCAAATGTTTCAGACTTATGTTTCATCAAGTAGATATACCCATATCTGCTCAAATCATCTGTGAAGGTCATAAAATAACGATACCCGCCGCGAGCATCAACACTCATTGGACTGCATACATCAGTATGTATTATTTCCAACGAGTCTGTTGCTCGCTCCATTGTTCCGGAGAACGGGGTCTTAGTTATCTTGCCCATGAGGCATGGTTCGCAAGCATCAAGTGATTCATAATCAAGTGATTCCAAAAGCCCATCAGCATGGAGTTTCTTCATGCGCTTTACACCAATATGACCTAAACGGCAGTGCCACAAATAAGTTGCACTATCATTATTAAACTTATATCTTTTGGCTTCAATACTATGAATATGTGTATCACTACTATCAAGATTTAATAAAAATAGACCACTCATCAAGGGTGCATGACCATAAAATATATTACTCATATAAATAGAACAACCATTATTCTCTGATTTAAATGAATAACCGTCTCACATCAAACAAGATCCAGATATAATGTTCATGCTTAACGCTGGCACTAAATAACAACTATTCAGGTCTAAAACTAACCCCGAAGGTAGATGTAGAGGTAGCATGCTGACGGCGATCACATCGACTTTGGAACCATTTCCCACGGGCATCGTCACCTCGTCCTTAGCCAATCTTCGCTTAATCCGTAGCCCCTGTTTCGACTTGCAAATATTAGCAACAGAACCAGTATCAAATACCCAGGCGCTACTGCGAGCATTAGTAAGGTACACATCAATAACATGTATATCAAATATACCTTTCACTTTGCCATCCTTCTCCACCAAATACTTGGGGCAGTTCTGCTTCCAGTGACCAGTTCCTTTGCAGTAGAAGCACTCAGTCTCAGGCTTAGGTCCAGACTTGGGCTTCTTCATTTGAGCAGCAACTTGTTTGCCATTCTTCTTGAAGTTCCCCTTCTTCCCTTTGCCCTTCTTCTTGAAACTAGTGGTCTTATTGACCATCAACACTTGATGCTCCTTCTTGATTTCTACCTCCGCAGCCTTTAGCATTGCGAAGAGCTCGGGAATCGTCTTATCCATCCCTTGCATATTATAATTCATCACGAAGCTCTTGTAGCTTGGTGGCAGTGATTGAAGAACTCTGTCAATGACACTATCAACTGGAAGATTAACTCCCAGCTGAGTCAAGTGATTGTGGTACCCAGACATTCTGAGTATATGCTCACTGACAGAACTATTCTCCTCCATTTTGCAACTATAGAACTTATTGGAGACTTCATATCTCTCAATCCGGGCATTTGCTTGAAATATTAACTTCAACTCTTGGAACATCTCATATGCTCCATGACGTTCAAAATGTTGTTGAAGTCCCGGTTCTAAGCCGTAAAGCATGGCACACTGAACTATCGAGTAGTCATCAGCTTTGCTCTGCCAGACGTTCATAACATCTGGCGTTGCTCCTGCAGCGGGTTTGGCACCTAGCGGCGCTTCCAGGACGTAATTCTTCTGTGCAACAATGAGGATAATCCTCAAGTTACGAACCCAGTCCGTGTAATTGCTACCATCATCTTTCAACTTAGTTTTCTCTAGGAACGCATTAAAATTCAACGGAACAACAACACGGGCCATTTATCTAAAACAACATAGACATGCAAAATACTATCAGGTACTAAGTTCATGATAAATTAAAGTTCAATTAATCATATTACTTAAGAACTCCCACTTAGATAGACATACCTCTAATCATCTAAGTGATCACATGATCCACATCAACTAAACCATGTCCGATCATCACGTGAGATGGAGTAGTTTTCAATGGTGAACATCACTATGTTGATCATATCTGCTATATGATTCACGCTCGACCTTTCGGTCTCAGTGTTCCGAGGCCATATCTGCATATGCTAGGCTCGTCAAGTTTAACCCGAGTATTCTGCATGTGCAAAAATGGCTTGCACCCGTTGTATGTGAATGTAGAGCTTATCACACCCGATCATCACATGGTGTCTCGGCACGACGAACTGTCACTACTGCAGGATGCTGCTAACGCGACACTACGATTAGAGACCCTTTGAGAAACTGTGAGCGATGCAATAATCGCAAACGGTGCTGTATGAAAACCGTCAGAAATGTATAAAACGTTTGCGATGGCGGAGCCATCAAACACGGTTCATATTTTAGTTGCATGTGCGATGCAGGGCATACAGTTCAGTTCAATTAACCATTTGCGATGAGGAGGAACAAAAGAAATGGGCAGCCAGATGAAGGCGTGTGCGATATACAACATACAGTTCACTCGGATGAACTATTTGTGATTAGGCAACACAAAAGAAACGGTCAGCCAGATGAAGGTGTGTGCGATATATGGCATGCGGTTCACTCGGATGAACTGTTTGCGCTGAGACATGAGAACAGAAACGGTTCAACTTAACAAGATGTGTGTGATACGCAGCAAACAGGTCTGTAATCAGAGATGTGTGTCAAGATCGATAATAACACAGACGGTTGCTGCTAATAAGACGTGTGTATTGTGCGATGGGATTGCATATAGAACAACAACATATATATATACACACACACACTTATAAGGACATGCATTCGTATTTTATTAGTTAAATCCTACTTATAAACCATGACAGGGGTATAGGAGGTAATGAAATCACAAACATTTTTTTGTATTAACCGTATGTGTACGTGTCCTTTCGTCCTCCTCTCACACGTCTTGTCACCCCGCTGCTGCAGACGACTTACATCGCAAGCTTGCGCCGCGCACGGGGATGTTAAACGGTGGCGCCAATTAATTGTTCGTGAGCCCGTTCCCGCGCAACCTCGCAGGTTCCCGCGCAAGCTTCCCACCCGACTCGGTGAAATCCCCCAAAATCCCAATGCTTACCGGCCTGCTATAAAAACCCTCATGGCCGGCGAGTCTTGCGTCGCATTTTCCCCTCCCTCCCTGTAGCTTATCTCGTCTGCTTCTCCCACAATTGCCAATGGCACCGGTCCGTCGTCGTCGCTCAGCCACTCCGCTGTCATCAGAGGACAGCTCCAGCTGGGAGGCTACACCGCGGCGGCGTAGTCCCTGACGTAGTGTAGTGTGCGTGGCGTCCCTGTTGGGTGTGCGCGGAACACCCACCACACACTCCGCCGCCACTGCCCGTCGGCAGCTGTTGCCGGCCACCGTTGCCGCCACACCACCGTCGAAAGCCAGGGCCATCTCCCGCTCCGTCGCTGCAGCCCGAAGGCGGGAGGTGGCCATCATGGACTCCACCCCACTGCCGGCCACCATGGCCATCACCCGCTCCGCCATCGCGGCTCAAAGGCGGGAGGTGGTGGTCGTGGCCGCCACCCCATCGTCGGTCGCCGTGGCCGCCAGCCAACCGCCTACCGCCGGGATCATCACCCGCTCCGCCACCGCCACCCGAAGGACGGAGGCGGAGGTGGAGGCCCGCACGTGCGTCAGCGACCTTGCGCGCTGCATCGATTTCCTGCGGGACGAGGAGGAGCGCCTCGTCGAGCACGCAAAGAGCCTTACCGCAGCCGTGGCCGCAGCACACGCCAACGCAGAGGCGAGAAATTAGGAGATCTACGAGCAGTCTGGCCGCTTCGAGAGGGATCGTCTGGAGCGGCAGTGGGCGTTCAAGTTGGCGAGCGTCGCTGAACGTGCAAAAGCGGCAGGCACCATATTGCATTTCTTCGGCTCGTCGGTAGGCTCCTCCTCCTCCTCTGCCTCTCACTGAGCGCGCTCGGCAGAGGAAGGCTAGCGGAAGTAGCACAAAGCCCCTCCGTGGTAGTAGTAGTATTTAGGGGCTACTTTGTTCAGTTCATCTGACTATAGATGTGTGGTCGAACTGTACAATGTACTTGAAATTAGCTAGTATATATAGTTGAACTAGCTATTTCAGTACGTGGTTGGCAACAATTGGGGAAAAGTTTGGTCATTTCAGTTGTCGAGTTGAACTGTTTGTATAAATTAAGAACGACTGGTTAATCTATGAATGAAATCTATACTTAATTACTGAATTTTAGTTGCAAAAATTAGATAGTGCTAATGATTTCTAGTTGCATATTTTGACAAATCGCAGTGTTACAAGGATTGACAAATGGCAACGTTACTACATCAACAAATGTACATCTTTCCAGTTTGATAAATGGCAACATACCCAATATGACAGATGCAAATCTTACCAAATTGTTTGTACGTGGTTGCACATGGGTCATCCAAACAACCGTTTGTGTTGAAGGGATGCACAAATCCTGCGCTGCTCTCACCTTGCATACGGGTGTTCTATCTAAAACGTTTGCGATCAAGAGCTACACAAATCCTGCTCGACACATTTTCCTTTGGCTTCCTGGCGAAGCTGTCGGTTTGCATACGGGTGTTCTAACTAAAACGTTTGCGATGAGTGTTTTATATTTAAAAACCGAATTAAACTGCAGCTTGGGCACCATTCATGGAGAGGATGTGAGCAAGGCGGGCGGCCATGGAAGTCAAAGGGCTCGCTTCCCGGTGAGCCTGCGCGGCGTACAGCTCGCACGCTTCCCGTTGAGCCTCCGCATTGGAGTACAGCTCGCACGCCTTCCGTTTAGTCAAGCACTCAAGCACCTGTCCGCACGTCACCTCCTAGCCATTAAAAGAGTGAGGCGTGGCGTCACATGAATGGTTAACAGAACACGCACAATTTAAATTATACAAAACGTTTGAGATGTTACAGTGGCAGCTATTTGTTTCAAAATGCCTTTGTTGGCTGTTATTCGAGTGCGCCTTCTCTCAAAATGGACACGAAAAATACCACAGCATGTCGGGTGCCATTCCATTATAGCATGCCAAGTTTCAAGAATTTCAAATGAGTTTTGGATTTACTAGAATTTAAAAACAAAGTATCTCAATGTTTTGCCGGCAATCAACAGTGCCCTGGTGTTTGGAATTCATTCCCATTTCTTGCATGGGACCTAAGCATGCCCCGAAGGACACAAATTTGATTTTTTTAACCAATTTATATGAACTGGAGGTTGTGCATGTAGTTCAAATTTGAATTATGCACATGAAATGCCTAGAAAACCCAGTTAATGTATAAAAATGTCCAAACGAACCCCGAAAAATTCCAAAAGTAAACACAACACTCCTGTTGTTCTATGTTGACACTAGAAATTTTTTGAAAGCAATAAGAGGCAACATATATCGTTTCGTCCCGAAAGGTGGCAGGTTCCCTACCGAAACCATCATGCTTGTTGTGAGAAGCTAAGGTTTGTGAGAAGCTTATACCCAAACCTGCCCCAAATGGGACAAAAAATTTACCACGACATGTTGATGCTGCTCCATATAGCATGCCAAGTTTCATGAATTTCAGACTAGTTTTGGATTTACTAGAATTTAAAAGCCATGTATCTCCATGTTTGCGGCCGAGTGACGGTGGCAGGGTGTTTGAAATTCATTCCCATTTCTTGCATGGGACCTAAGCATGCAACCAAGGACACATATTTGATTTTTCAACCAGTTTATATGCAATGCAGAATGTGCATGTAGTTCAAATTTGAATTATGCGCATAAAATGCCTGGAAAACCAAGTTAATGTATAAAAATGTCCAAACGAACCCTGAAAAATTCCAAAATTGGACACAACACTCCTATTGTTCTATGTTGACACTCGAATTTTTTTGAAAGCAATAAGAGGCAACGAATATCGTTTCGTCCCCAAAGGTGGCACGTTCCCTACCGAAACCATCACGCTTGTTATGAGATGCTCTGGTTTGTGAGAAGCTTATACCCAAACCTGCCCCAAATGGGACAAATTTTTTACCACGGCATGTTGATGCCGCTCCATGGTAGCATGCCAAGTTTCATGAATTTCAGACGAGTTTTGGATTTACTAGAATTTAAAAACCAGGTATCGCAATGTTTGCGGACGAATAAAGGTGGCAAGGTGTTTGGAATTCATTCCCACTTCTTGCATGGGACCTAAGCATGCAACCAAGGACACATATTTGATTTTTCAACCAGTTTATATGCACTGGAGAATGTGCATGTAGTTCAAATTTGAATTATGCGCATAAAATGCCCGGGAAACCCAGTTAATGTATAAAATGTCCAAACGAACCGCGAAAAATTCCAAAATTGAACACAACACTCCTGTTGTTCTATGTTGACACTCAAATTTTTTTGAAAGCAATCAGAGGCAACGGATATCGTTTCGTCCCCAAAGGTGGCACATTCCCTACCGAAACCATCACACTTGTTGTGAGAAGCTCTGGTTTGTGAGAAGCTTATACCCAAACCTGCCCCAAATGGGACAAAAATTTTACCACGGCATGTTGATGCCGCTCCATGATAGCATGCCAAGTTTCATGAATTTCAGACGAGTTTTGGATTTACAAGAATTTAAAAGACATGTATCTCAATGTTTGCGGCCTAGTGACGGTGGCAGGGTGTTTGAAATTCATTCCCATTTCTTGCATGGGACCTAAGCATGCACCGAAAGACACATATTTGATTTTTCAACCAATTTATATGCACTTGAGCATGTGCATGTAGTTCAAATTTGAATTATGCACATAAATGCACTGAAAATTCACTCAATGCATAAAAATGTCCAAAACCCTGAAAAATCACAAAAAATAACACAACACTCCTGTTGTTCTATGTTGACACGAGATTTTTTTTGGAAGCAATAAGAGGCAACAGATATCGTTTCGTCCCCAAAGGTGGGGCATTCCCTACCGAAACCATCATGCTTGTTGTGAGAAGCTCTGGTTTGTTAGAAGCTTATACCCAAACCTGCCCCAAATGGGACAAAATTTTTACCACGGCATGTTGATGCCGCTCCATGATAACATGCCAAGTTTCATTAATTTCAGACGAGTTTTGGATTTACTAGACTTTAAAAACCAAGTATCTCAATGTTTGCGGCCGAGTGTTTGACATTCATTCCCATTTCTTGCATGGGACCTAAGCATGCAACCAAGGACACAGATTTGATTTTTCAACCAGTTTATATGCACTGAAGCACGTGCATGTAGTTCAAATTTGAATTATGCACCTGAAATGCCTAGAAAACCAAGTTAATGTATAAAAACACCACAAAAAAATACACTTCCGTGATGATACGTGTTTGTCACAGTAGGTCACGTTTTCTGCCATGCATGTACATCCATGACAAATTTATGAGAGAATCAAGATAGTCATACCTGTGCTGTCGTAGAAGTGTTCCATGACATTACCAAAATTATCATCACGGAAGTGTCCACTTCCATGACGATAAATCGCGCGTCACAAAAGTGTTTTCGTCAAGGGTGACCGACACGTGGCATCCACCGTAACGGAATGCCGTTAAGCTATCGGGTCCGGTTTTGGATCCGATAACCCGTTAACAGCCCCGACCAATGGGGATTTTCCACGTGTAAAATCATCATTGGCTGGAGGAAACATGTGTCGGCTCACCGTTGGGACAGATGTCATCCACTCATTGGACCCAAAAGCGCCTATGATACGTCGACACGTGTCACGGCCCAATAGAGGCCCATGTAGGTTAAAAAGGCCGGCCCAGTCAAAGGCCCGTAGTACTTACTCAGGTACTAGTGGGCCAACCCAATAACGGCCTGCTTAATAAAGGCCCATTTACGGCCCGAAGCCAGATCTGGCCTGTTAATTTTTCACCGAATATTTGGGCCCATTTACGGCCCGAAGCCAGATCTGGCCCGTTAATTGTTCGCTGAATATCTGGGCCCAGTTACAGCCTAGTGACTTTCGGCCTGTTAGAGGCCCGATGTAGACATGGGCCCATTTCAGCCCGGTGTGACTTTTGGCCTGGGAATGGCCCGTGCTGCCCATGGGCCATATATGGTCCGACGGGACATCGGGCCCACTAACAGCCTGAGATAAAGGTGGCAACAGTTAAGCCCAACGTGACTTTGGGCCTGTTAAAGGCCTGTCGCATAATTTGGCCCGTTGATGTCTGTACTAAGCTTTCGGCCTCTTAAAGGCCCATGATATCAGTGGGCCAACTAAGGCCCGAGATATGTTTCGGCCTGGTAACTGCCCGTGATATAACTGGGCCCAAAAAGGCCCGGTCTACATTTCAGCATGCTGAAGGCCCGTCGACGACTAGTGAAAATTGAGGCCCAATATGCATTTCGGCTGGCTAAAGGCCCATGGTTTCATCTGGGCCGTAACAGGCCTGTACAATATTCAGCCTGTTAATGGCCCAACGCTACCTGGGCCAAACTAAGCACTGGGTCCACAAAAGGCCCAACTAAAATATAGGCCGGTGTAAGTTGTGGGCCTCGCGCAAAGTGTGAAGGCCCCAATGCTTCGGGCCCAAGAAAGATGCAGGCCGACCCAATTATGGCCCGCTAAATACCAGGCCCGTTAGAGGCGAATGTTTCGGCCCGGTCGACTACATCTGAATTTTTTTTCAGATAGCGAATAATGGCAGTAACTAGTAGGAATTAAGAACAAACCTACTCTATACAATAAAGAAATTACGGCATAGTAACTAAGAATAAACCTACACTATACAATAAAGGATTTATGGTATATTACATCCAGTGGGCATCGAAGTTCGCCACCAGCGCGCAACGAAGAAGCAGATTACAAAAACTGGGCACCATTGCAATGTAACAAAATAATACTGAATCGAGACTACTTCCAAGACAGTTCAAGAAAGGTTAGCCTTGCGCGGGAACTGCTGAGCAAGGCTATGAGACCGGCCTAGCATGTCGGTCATAGCTTCCAGGTGTAGCTGTTTAGCGATGAGGTTCTCATTGGTGTTCTCCGCAATCTTTCTTAGAGATAGGACTTCAAGTCGAAGTTGAGTTGCAGAATGCCTTTCTGCTAGAACTTGGGACTGAAGAAGTCGAACTGATTCAGACAACGAATTTTGTGAGCTTGTCTGACTGCTAGTCTCAAGTAACTTGAACACTGCATCAAGACAAGACTTTGGG
The DNA here is from genome assembly GCF_002575655.3 of Aegilops tauschii subsp. strangulata. NCBI lineage: Eukaryota > Viridiplantae > Streptophyta > Magnoliopsida > Poales > Poaceae > Aegilops > Aegilops tauschii. The sequence continues at coordinate 117,980,390 of NC_053039.3, read as the reverse complement.
GTTGTCTCGCTATCTTCAAGATGTTTTGCCTTCTTTGCTGCAATATATGTTGGGTTTGTCTCACAGCCTTCAGCAGACTTGTGCATGCCATCAGGCATATCACCCTGAAACAAAGCAGAGAGATGACAGGTTTTGCACGTGTATAAACAAAGATGATAACTGTGCTGTCAATTCCATCCAATTTCAAATTAGAAAATAAAGAGTAACTTCAAAATATCAATAGCATAATTTGGCATTGTTCATAATGCGGGGAGCTTCACCACACTACTGGATTACCATGTCAACATAACAAGCATAGATGAAGGGCAAATAAAATCATTGTATCTATTTTGGTTAATGTGCATGGCATGTTGTTCATATCATCAGCCACATCAGTAAGATAAAACAGGAGATGACAAGGTGCAAACGTGGGCTGCTTCACCACACACTAGATTATAGATCCACAAAAAACAAGCATACATACAGGGAGTATTGAGTAATGTGCATGGTATGAATAAGGAATTTGGTTTTATAAGTAAAACTTAGAACTTACGGTTCTTGCGAACATGCATTTTGGTAGAAACAACAAACTAAACAGCAGTAAACGATAGGGAGTATGAGCAAATTAAACAACAGTTGAGGATAAAGGCTTTAGAAGGACTGACTTACATTAACATTTAACACGGGCTTTATAATGCCCTTCTCCATGTCAAGGGAAGGATAACTCAAGAATTTCAGCACATAATTTTCTTCATAAGCATTGCCTGTACTCTACATTTTGTAGAGAGTAATTATAGATATGATAATACTAGAAGGGATAGATGATAATGAAGATAAGATGCATATTGATGCTACATAATCAACTACCAATCCCTGGAAGTACAAGCATTACAGGACAAAATGTACTGACAAGAGCAATGGGCTACACTTCTGCACTGGCATTGTCTGTGTATTCTACTTTTTGGTAAGATTAAATATAGATCTGTTTTTTTAGTAAATGGTGGGCGAGGGAGATAAGATGCAGAATGCTACACAATGAACCAATCCCTCTTCCCATAATACAAGAGTGTTTTGAACACTGGTGTACTGTACAAAACGTTCTTATATTATGGGACGGAGGGAGTAGCTGTTAATGTAAGTACAGTGATAGACGACGTTCAGTCCTTACAAGAGGACTGCAGAGCTAAACCTCTTCAAAAGCATTGGGTTGATTCTAAATTTATGTAAGAGTCCATACGGATCTTATAATGTCCACCAAATGGACGATAACGAGGCTAACATGTGCAGTGATGCTACATAATCAAACAGCTATGAAAGTAAGTATGGTCATACAGGGCAAGAGGTACTCACAAGAGCAATGCAGTGTGCAGTATAGTTGCGAGATTCTGTCGTCCCTTGAGAATGAATGTTCTTCTGCTAACAGTTTTCGTACAAGTGAGACGTTAAGGCAAATGCAGAAATGTAGTTCAAATTGTGATGTGATATCATAGATAGTACCTTACGCTGCAGCCGAGACCAACGTGTAACAAGATTATTCCAGTCACCGACGGATAAATGTAGCACCGGAGACTTTACAGAAATTTCGTTTAGAGGCTTGCCATCGAAGTGCGCTTGCCTCGGGTAGGAACGATACTTCATCAACGAGTGCTTGAAAAGCGCAACCAACCCTTGCTCGTCTTCACAATCCAGTTTGGTCCTCGCCTATTTAAAAGAATGAAATCTTCTGTCTTCTGTCAGCACAAACATATGCAGTAATGACCATGAATAACATTAGTACATTACTTACACGTAAGTTGCGTAGGAAGACTGGAAATTGTTCTGTGTCTGCGGTATAATCTTTCCATGAAGGAAAGATGCGCACAAAGTTCCTGACAACAATATAAGCTTTGTCTTCTAAACTGGGAAGAAATGGAACAGGGGTCCTATTTGCTGCAATTGGGGCTCTCTCTGGTTCGAAAAGGGATTTGGCAACTGGATTTGGTGTACTCTTTGCTGGAATGGGGGTTTTGCGTCATAGAGCTGGTGCTATGTCAACTGGCATAATCATAATGTTTGCTGCAGTTGGGGTCTGCTGAGTTGGGGCATCAGAAATGACCAGTGTAGTAGGGCTAGAGTCTGCTAGAGTTGGGGTGTTTTGTGGGTCAGGTGATATTGCAACTACACCTAATGGGCTATTTGATTTATCAGGTGCCACTACCTTTTCCAAATACTTTGCTTGTGCTCCTCCATGATCAGCAATCGACCTCTTCCTTTTGAACGTCTGATACACAAGAACAACATTTGAATGGATAAATATGGTATGATGACAGATGGAATATGTACTGAAAATGGATAGGCAGGGCGTATTCACATACACGATGTGTAAACTAAGCTAATGGCAGTTCAACAAAGTAGAAGCAATGCAAAGCATCAGTTGCAAGATATGCGACAAATATAACCTTGGAAAGTTAGAACAAGCACCTTGATGGGTGAATAAGATAGGGCATCTTCCTCCGACTCCTCCACTAGGGAGCTACATTGACTTAGGTCTCCCTCTAGCTCAGAATCACTGTTAGGATCATATTCTGAGCATGAATCTGTAGGTGGAGAGCGTTTGCATTGCATTGCATCCAGACTTGATTTCAGTCCCTTAATGCCAAGTTTGACAGCCATGGCATTGTTCTGCTTTATTCTTTTCATGCGCGCAAGCTCATAATCATTATGATGCTGTTCAGAATCTGAGATTCATGAAAACATAAAAAGTAGTCAGATTATCTATGGAATGAATTGCGGATTCAACTCGAAGAGTGTCTCCCTATAAACCCCTGCATATGCAAAGTTCACCCCCAACCGTGCTGACCAGACCACACACAAAAATACAAACCCCTTATGTCTCTATAACAGGCAGACACACATTTCAAAACTGAAGTAGGAACATTAGAATCATATGAAATTCATATTTGAACAAATAAACTAAGGAATTATGAGTGGCATAATGTTTAGCTTCAAGGGTGGAGTGTTGGTAGTGCGACACAAAGCAAGTAGGTAGATTGTATTCCATGTAAAAGATCGAAGCCTATGTAAAAGTTGGAAATGACACTTTCTTTCTATACAATGCAGTGTTCGTTGCCCACACATGATGGAAGAGATCACATAGAGAAATACTATTCACTCATGTCTACGGTTGCAGTATTTAGAAACAGGGTGGTCCACCCTAAAAGAATATTGACAACAAATATGACAAGGCAAGCATAGATGTAGTGAATCAATCATTTACTTGTGAGCTTACTAGGACAAGTATGCAGAATTGTAACTGCAGTAAGAGACCGTCCAAAATATGAATCAAGAAGTTTGTCTAGCACTTATTGTTTGCAACTAATCGACGTGAATAATTGGATATTATATCGAATGAGTAAGAAAGACAAGTAAAATTGTCAACAAACCTGGCTTGCAGTAGTAATCTGGGTCAATGTCACTACGACCAACAATCCAAAATGACTAGTGTCTGTTCCTAGCGCTGGAATTTTGAAAACCCTGTGAACTTTACAGGTACTAAAGATTACCGAAATACATCTGAACCATTAAGTGTAGGTAGCACTGAGCACACAACAAACCCTAATGACAGTCCCGCCTAATGAGTAATGAATCAATTAGAAAATGGGTGATGAGGAGTGGCTGCTGAGTGTTGAGGACTTATCTCAGGATAAATCGGGTTGGCTTAGTGGGTGTTGCACGCCTGAGCCCTGAACGGACTGGGAAGGTAGGCACGGCGGTGCGCCAGGGCAGCGGTGACGTTGTTGGGCGAGCGGCTCCTGACCTCCTGTTAGTCCGGCGTCTCCTCCTAGAGTCATGTCGTCCGGGGACGGCAAGTCGCTGGCGAGGCAGGCGGCTGGGGGGCGAGTAGAGATCGGAAGCGCGCAGCAGAACAGAGGAGAATCGGGGCCTGGGACGACCCAAAATCCCAGGGTGGGCCGGCCCACCGTGGGCACCCTGTAGAGATACACACCCGAGCGGCGAACATGCATTTTCGAAACTAATTTAGGAACATTTAGCTGACTAATTAAACGAATCTGTTTTTAATAATATCAGATTCGTATTTGAACAACTAAGCTTGTTTAGCTTGATGGGTCGAGCAGTGCTATTATGACACGAAGCACGTATTCTGATCGTATAGTGATCATAAAAGGGGGAAACCGGAGAAATGATTTTTAGCAGCCATTGTTTGCTTCAAACTAAGAATTAAATTCTAAGAGCTGAAAAGAAAGTAGAGTAACCAAGTTAAGATCTATTTTCTGGTTGAGATCAAAAAGTTGAGGAGATATGAAGTACCACCTCTCTTGCGGCGCCGTGTAGGCATCGGGGGTGCGATGGCTGTCGGTGGCGTTGAAGCAGATCTGCGACGGTAGACGGGTGCATCGGGAGATAAGTCCCGTTGCGGTGGAAGAGAAGGTCGTGTGAGCAGCCCCGGCAAAGAGGACGGCGGCGCCGATGAAGCGAGAGGACGTGATGCAAGGCTCTTGGTCCGTTGCCATGGATGAGAAACGTCCATCTCTAGCAGTGGACGACGCGGTATTGGTAGGCGCTCCGGCATGGTGGAGGACGGTGGCGATGGATGTGGTGGAGGACGGCGGTGATGGATGTGGTGGAGGACGGCGGCGATGGATGGGGTGGCGGACGGAGGCTGTTGTGGGGGTGGTGTTCTAGCGCGGACGGTGTATGAATGGGAAAATGGAGGGAGAGGTATGGGGAACCATGTTTTTGGGACGCGCCTGTCTGAAATATGGGAAAGTTACGAACTTAGCCCCCGTTTAAAATTTGGACGTCTCATCGGTTAGGGATACGACGGTAATCTCGCATCTCGCCAATATTTGCCCAGAGCGATTTCGGGCGAGGAGAGGGTGGTTGGCGCCCACGGTGTATGAACGGGGCTGACAGGTAGGGCGGTTGTGTCACGTCTGAGTGAAGTTACAAACCTTCCCCTATTGAAAATATTTGCCTACATCGATTTCGGCCGAGTCGAGTTTGTTTTGCTGCCCACCGTGTATGAATGGGGAAATGGAGGGAGAAACAGAGGTCTTTCGGACGAGCTTGAATCAAATGTGTTTTGCCGCCCATGTTTGGCGCCCACCGTGTCGGAATGGGCTCAGAGGCAGTCGTGTCACGTCTAATTGAAGTTACTATCCTACCCCTATTTAGAGCAGTGGAAATCGGGCCGATTGATTGTCCGTGTAATGGGTAGACAGTAATTTCCATCTCCCAAACACTTGGCTTTGGGCAGCCGACGTGGGAGTGGACATTTTGCCACTTCTTTCAAATTTTGGGACAATAAGCATCCACGTTTACCCTAGCAACTAAATTCGAATCCATTTTGTATTCCTATACGAATCTTTATAAATCATTCTATGTGTTTTTATATATCTTCAAAAGGATGACAAAGATGTATTCCACTGTCATATATGAATATGGTTTACAAATGCCGATACTCAAATTCAGAAGCTAGAATCCAGTTTAAGGTGAATTCGAATATTTGGAACACTTCATGTCCAACTCAAATGTCACACGCAGCATAGTGTGTACTCCCATTTAGATATGTACACAAGCGATGTATCAAGATTCAAATACCGAGTCAATCAACCAAGAATGTACAGAACTAACAAAAATATAAACACTTATAGAGTATGTGGATCAATAATATCAACTAACATACATAAGCCAGGCCGGTGTACTTTTCTTTGCTACAACAACATCCTTTTTTTAGCGAAGCTACTACAACATCTTGGCCCTTTCTGATGCGTCCCACTTATGGTCCATCTATACTACTATTATTGCTGAATGCACATTCAGCCCGATTGGCATATTTGTAGGTCTGGCACAACAATCAAAATGAAATGACTCCGAGTCTTATCAATTAATACAGACTTGTGGTCAAATAAAATTACAAACCAAAAAACAAAAAACAAAAAACAAAAAAAATTATTACATGATCTCTAAAACAAATGGTTTGATTGATTACATGAACAAACAACACAAAGGTTATTCAATGATGGAAAGAACATTTCACCTATGATTTACCAAGTGGGAATTTAATTTCCTTTTTTCCTTCAGGACCTTAACAATGTGGTCAGTCTCAGCTTGCTTCGTTTTGAAATCCACCAAATATTTAATGGTTGTCTTGAGTACTGCTACTGATTATGCTGTTTGCTTCCTCAACATGTCAACTTCATCTCTAAGTGCAGAAGCAGAATCTCTTTCTACCACTAGTTTAGCCTCTAGAGCATCAGCAGTTGGCAATTCATAATGCACGATTGGGCTGATGCCACTGCTGTGGGATGATACAACTTCCACGGGGACCTCGCTCTTTGATCTTGGGCTAACCTGTTTTGCCATTAAAGTTCTGATTGGATTCAGAAAAGTTGAAGTTAGCAAAACATCTCAATTGGGAGTTATAACAGCAAACCAGTTAAACAAACAAGGAATTAAAGAGTTTCAATTCGATGCTGAAAAGTAGTTATTAACATCACTGTAACCCGTTGTTAAAGCAGCAAAGTAGTTAAACAAACAAGTAGCTATTTAAGTTCAGGCAAACAGGTAATTCTTAACAGTAAGTATCAAACACATAGATAGGCGCGGTCTATAATAGGATTAAAAGGCTGTGGCATTATGTAATGAGTAGCAAACTAAATTAAGCCAAGCAACGTAATTGAACAATTTTGCAATAAGTGGCTAACTAAAATTCCGAGAAGTAGGTAACTGAACTTACGCTAGTTCTTTGTACAGGCACACTGCAACTTCTTTTTCGCTTACAAGGTTGTACGAAGGAGTCCATGGCATCAATTGCTTGGATACACAGTCCCAATACTTCTTTCTTCCCACACTACATTGGTAAGTCGAATGGTTAATCTGGTAAGATGGTGCGTCCTTGATATGTTATATGAGGACGTGTAGTCAGACTAGTTGTAGCCACACACATCACACTGGCTTTTACTGTATATTTCATGCGATTACTTTTGGCATATCGAGATCTAAGCAATCTACAATAGGATGAAAAGACTGGCATCCTTCACATTATTGGCGAACTCAGTTCATAGAAACAAGCAATTCAACCATTCTGTGGGTAAATGAAAAGCGCCACTGGAATATTTTTCACTACCCCTATCATACACGCAAAAAGGGGCGATGCCACCATAGGGGCTGGTATGGGCGGCCGCCTCGAGTGGCTCGAAAGTGCGCACCTAGTTTGAGTCATCCAGGTTGGCCCAGGCTAGTTTTGTTCGTCCCAACGCACGAGCAGGCAATGTAAAAAATGAAGAAAAATGTTTCAATTTGGATAGGCCAATAACATAAGTGCAAGGCAGGCCCTATAGCAGGCTCGCGGCCCAAACGAGCGCCTCCCATATCGATCGACAGCAGGAAAAATCCCAATTCATCCGCTCCAGCCTCCAGTCTGGTTCGCTCCTAACCTAGCTGCCACTGGACAGACCGACACAACACTTCCTCGCGCCCTCGTTGGAGGGCGGTCGCCGGGCTTCAAGCGAACGGAAGGACAAGAAGATGAAGATCCAACCCTGGGTGCAGCCTGCGTGGGAGGCAGCGGCGGCATCACGGGCATGGCATCGAGCTCGCGCAAACGGACAGTCGCAGCTTGCAAGAGTAGCATGTGCAACGAGCAGGTACATCACATCCCTGATTATATCTAATTCAACTCTTGAATTTCTGGCCAATAGTTAAACCTGACGGTGTTGTAAAACTGCTTGTACGTAGGGAATCTATGAGAAAATGAAACCAATTTCTACTTATTTTATAACTCCCCCAATCAATACTGAACTGGCTGAATTTGATGTATCTAATCAAGTTTCCGGTGCAAACATCCAAGCTCATGTTGTTCTTGAGCCTGAAGTGTCTAATGAACAAACTGCTAATGAAGGATTTGATGCAAACATTTTACATGCTCCTGGTGATGAACATATAGTGTCTAATGAGGCATCTAATGCAAGCATTTTGCAAGCTCCCATTGAAGGATTTAGTGTCTAATGATGATCTTCTATGTTGAGAGAGACATAGAGATTTGCAGGCATTGATGACAAGCAAATTATAGTGCATTTTCATGGCTTGAGGAAACGTCGAGGCCATCTACCAGAAAGTCCCCGTATCATGACAACGTAACATAAATACTTTTCTAATTTGTTGTTTGAAACTATTGGCATACTTGTGCAGGATAGATATATTGATATGCAGTTTGCGCACTGGTTATAGGTGCAATTACACTTCGATATTTTCAGCCAGAGAACGAATAATTCAAGCAGGTAAGACCATGTTTGTAGTCCTTGTACACCATGTTGCATTTTGTGTTTTTTGGTGCTTGCATCATTTAGTGTTTATAATCTGAACTACTTTGGATCATTAGCTGGTTTTCAAAGTGCATGTAGCTTCACATTTCTCAAGTTATGTTGATTTCCGGAGGGCAAGTGCCTTTGTATTTTTTAAGTTAAATGTTTGCCCCTGGTAACTTGAATTCATGGATCCTCCACTGCACACAAATCATACACGAATGCCAGTACGAATTAAATGAAATGCAGGGACTTACGCTAGCTCGTTGTACAGGCTCACTTCAGCTCTGCTTGCGCTTGGGATGTTCCATGTACAAGTCCATGTTACCACTTGCTTGGATGTGCAGGCCTTGTGCTCCTTGCATCCCCCTCTGCATTTTTGACACGGCGAATGGCTGATCAAATAAGAGGAATCGACCTTGCTGTTGTACCGGAGGACAGATACTTACAAGGTTATACGGGTGTGCAGGATGTGTACCAGATCCCGTAGCGCCGTCATGCTTCGCTAAAAAATGGATTTGCTTGTTTTAGATGATATCTCCAGAAGAAATAAGAGTTAAAGTCAGAGTTGGATAGGCGTGTAAGCTAAGAGAGCAGTGAAAGGATATCCAAACATCGTCGGAACAGTGCACAAGGGAGTGATGTGTGGATACCTAGTTCGGGCTAGCGTTTGGGCATGCTCGCCTAGCTAGAGTGCGGGTCACTTCAGAGCCGTTGAGGGTGATGCGCTGGCGTTGGCTGGCCGCGCACGGATGCAGATCTTGAGTGGCAGCGGAGCGCTACGATGCGGTGGACGAGACCGTTGGTGAAGCCCCAGCGGCCTCGGGGGGCGGAGGCGCGACGATGTGCTCGGTGAAGTAGCCCCGGTGAGCTGGGAGACGGCGTCCGTGAAGCGCACCTGATGCGGTGGAAATCGGTGTCTGTGAGGCACGTCGGTTGCGGCGACCCGGTGCGATGGACGAGGGCGTAGATGAGGTAGCTCCGGTGCGGTGGTGAAGCGCGACCGTTGTCTTCGTCGTCGTCGTCCGGCACAGAGGTGGGGAAAGAGACGAGACGAGGGGCGATTCGAACTTTGCTTGGGTTGGTGGCGAATTAGGGATTTGAGAAATCTGGGCGCGGAAGGGGACAGTGGAGAAGGGAGATTTTGCAGGGCCGGAATTGGGGCCGCTAGATATTTCAATCCGAAACGTGGAAGCGCGAACTTATTTTGTCATCGTCCTTTTTTTGGGGGGGAGGGGGAGGGAGGGAGGGGGTGGGTGGCTGGGTGCTAAGCATCCGTCCGACACGCGCGACCACCATGACACGACCCTGGTCTGCCTGGTGCGCCTACATTTGAGAATGCAAACGAATCTTCTTTCATTTGCAAACGAATCTGTATGTATTACCATGCCCGTGTTTCCTTGCAATAATTAGTCATTCGAAACGAGATACTATAAATTAATTAATGAGGAGTTATTTGAAAAAAAAATCAAAACGGTATCCATGCTAACATGGCTTAGAGTGTGTGTCACATAATTAGTTATTTGAATTAGAGTGTGTGTCACATAGCGATCTCCAATTCTAACGTGGATTTCGCATTTCACTGTATCCATGCTACTTTTTTAATACAAATTCATATGTATATGATGAACACCATGGTAGTGAGAAAACTTTTGGATGGATTCAAACATATGACCTACAAAATAGCACAACAAATCGAGTCAATGTCAACTTTTCGATACCTAGTGTGGCACGAATTTGAAATAATTACCCATATGCATGGTCCTCAGTTCAAATCTTACAATGTACACCGAATTGAAACATCGATATTAAGTCTCGTACTATCTACATTCAAATGTTGTTTTTAGCCCCCCCTGCACACACGTTACATACTTTCTGTATCGGTCAATCTTCCTCTCCTAACCACCTTAGGAAGCTATCGGTTTCCAACACACATCCATTCTTTATCTCCATGTTTCGATCTCTAACTCTCTCAACTACACAACCCCCTTTTTCCAATCTGTTATGAAATGTATTTACCTCACACACCCGCCATTGCACCCCATGCCGAGCTCTCTCTCTCCCTCTCCCTCTCACCCTCTCGCGCTAAATACATGCATTGCCTATCTAGCCCCCCAACCTCTCATGCGCATGCACGCACATTGTCTATCTAGGTCACTCCCTCGAGACTGTCTCACTCTTTCTTCCGCACGGCGGCCACACTCGCTCAATCTCTTTCTCTTTATCTGAGTCTCATTTAACCTCGTTTTCTTTCACACACAAATGATATATCTCCCTGTTCGAGCCTCGATCGACACACTCTATACTCTCTCACACAGATTGTCTATCTAGGTTGGTCCCCACTCTTTCGACCTCATGGCGGGCCACACTCGCTCTCTCTCTCTCTCTCTCCCTCTCTCTCCCTCTCTCTCTCGTTGTATGTCTCGATTGGCCTCGCTCTTTCTCGGACAAAAACGATATATCACCATGTTTGAGCCCAATTTGACTTATTCACATTGTATACTCTCTCACACACATTGTCTATCTAGGTCACTCTCTCCAACCCGTCTCACTCTTTCGATCGCACGATGACCCTATGTGATCGATTGACCTTGCTTCCTCCCACACACAAAATATATGTACACATCTGTGACTGGATCTCTGTCAAGCTCTATCTTACAGCCCTCACCCTTGCCAAAAGCTCAATCGGACAATATCTCTCCAGAGCATATATATTTGTTTAATGAATGTCGGACCACACTCACTTTGTCTCTCTATCTATATGTCTATCGATTGACCTCGCTTTCTCATGCCGTATCTTCCACACATTGAAGCTACCTCTCCATCCCTCGCAAAGCCGGAGCTATTTACATTGCGAGGGGCACTCCAACCTTGGATTAATTTGTGTAGGCATTTATTCCAGTCGGTTTAGATTATATTTTCGTAGCATTCGGCCCAAAGCTACTCGAAACACCGTTGCAACCCCCGCAACTCCCCTAGTTGATTTCCCTCTGGCTCGGTCATCGCTCTGATACGTCTCCTTCGTATCTACTTTTCCAAACACTTTTGCCCTTGTTTTGGACTCTAACTTGCATGATTTGAATGGAACTAACCCAGACTAACGCTGTTTTCAGTAGAATTGCCATGGTGTTATTTATGTGCAGAAACAAAAGTTCTCGGAATGACCTGAAACTCCACGGAGCTTATTTTTCGAAAATATTAAAAATACTGGTGAAAGAATCAAGGTCAGGGGGCCCACACCCTTGCCATGAGGGTGGGGGGTGCGCCTGCCCCCCTAGGCGTGCCCCCTGCCTCGTGGGCCCCCTAGAGCTCCACCGACCTCAACTCCAACTCCATATATTTGTGTTCGGGGAGAAAAAAATCGAAAAGAAGGATTCATCGCGTTTTACGATACGGAGCCGCCGCCAAGCCCTAAACTCTCTCGGGAGGGCTGATCTGGAGTCCGTTCGGGGCTTCGGAGAGGGGAATCCGTCACCGTCGTCATCATCAACCATCCTCCATCACCAATTTCATGATGCTCACCGCCGTGCGTGAGTAATTCCATCGTAGGCTTGTTGGACGGTGATGGGTTGGATGACATTTATCATGTAATCGAGTTAGTTTTGTTAGGGTTTGATCCCTAGTATCCACTATGTTTTGAGATTGATGTTGCTATGACTTTGCTATGCTTAATGCTTGTCACTAGGGCCCGAGTGCCATGATTTCAGATCTGAACCTATTATGTTTTCATGAATATATGTGAGTTCTTGATCCTATCTTGCAAGTCTATAGTCACCTACTATGTGTTATGATCCGGCAACCCCGAAGTGACAATAATCGGGACCACTCCCAGTGATGACCGTAGTTTGAGGAGTTCATGTATTCACTATGTGTTAATGCTTTGGTCCGGTACTCTATTAAAAGGAGGCCTTAATATCCCTTAGTTTCCGCTAGGACCCCGCTGCCACGGGAGGGTAGGACAAAAGATGTCATGCAAGTTCTTTTCCATAAGCACATATGACTATATTCGGAATACATGCCTACATTACATTGATGAATTGGAGCTAGTTCTGTGTCACCCTATGCTATGACTGTTACATGATGAACCGCATCCGGCATAATTCTCCATCACCGATCCAATGCCTACGAGCTTTTCACATATTGTTCTCCGCTTATTTACTTTTCCGTTGCTACTGTTACAATCACTACAAAACCCAAAAATATTACTTTTGCTACCGTTACTTCCATATTACTTTGCTACTAAACACTTTGCTGCAGATATTAAGTTATCCAGGTGTGGTTGAATTGACAACTCAACTGCTAATACTTGAGAATATTCTTTGGCTCCCCTTGTGTCGAATCAATAAATTTGGGTTGAATACTCTACCCTCGAAAACTGTTGCGATCCCCTATACTTGTGGGTTATCAAGACTATTTTCTGGCGCCGTTGCCGGGGAGCATAGCTCTATTCTTTGAGTCACTTGGGATTTATATCTGCTGGTCACTATGAGGAACTTGAAAGACGAGAAAACAAAAATTTATCCCTCAACTACGAGGGGAGGTAAGGAACTGCCATCTAGCTCTGCACTTGATTCACCTTCTTTTTTGAGTAAGCTTGCGACACCTAAACCTGCTTCTGCTATTCATTTTGATATGTCGCATGTTGTTGACGATGCCACTTCTGCTATGCATGATACTTATGATGAAACTACTTCTATGCTTAATACTACTGTGCCACTTGGTGAATTTCTTGATGAACAACTTGCTAGGGCTAGAGAGAATGAAATTATTGAAACTGATAATATTGATGAAAGTGATGATGAAGGCTCTCCCAATAAATATGAATTGCTTGTTGTGCCTGAGGGCTATGTTATGGATGAAGAAACTAAAAGAGACTTTCTTGCTTGCAATGATAGAAGTGATCTTAAGAAATTATTAGCTAAGCTTAAACAAAAAACTCTGAATGCTAGATTGAAATATGATCCTGCTTATGCTACTTCACCTATCTTTGTTACTGATAAGGATTATGAATTCTCTGTTGATCCTGATATAATTACTTTGGTTGAATCTGATCCTTTCTATGGCTATGAATCTGAAACTGTTGTTGCACATCTTACTAAATTAAATGATATAGCCACCCTGTTCACTAATGATGAGAGAACTCGCTACTTCTATATCCTTAAAATATTTCCGTTCTCATTAAAGGGTGATGCTAAGATATGGTTTAATTCTCTTGATCCTGGTTGTGTGCGTAGTCCCCAGGATATGATTTATTACTTCTCTGCTAAATATTTCCCTGCCCATAAGAAACAAGCAGCCTTAAGGGATATATATAATTTTGTGCAAATTGAAGAAGAGAGTCTCCCACAAGCTTGGGGGAGGCTTCTCCAATTACTTACTGCTTGATATCTTTTATAATGGACTAACCGATGCTTCCAGAGATTACCTGGATAGTTGTGCTGGTTCTGTTTTCAGGGAAAGAACACCGGATGAAGCTGAAATTCTATTGAATAATATGCTGACAAATGAAAATAATTGGACACTTCCTGAGCCTATTCCTGAGCCAACTCCGAAGAAAAGGGGTGTTCTATTTCTCAGTCCTGAAGATATGCAAGAGGCAAAGAAATCTATGAAAGAAAAAGGTATTAAAGCTGAAGATGTTAAGAATTTACCTCCTATTGAAGAAATACATGGTCTTAATTTACCGCCTGTTGAAGAAATATATGGTCTTAATCCATCACCTATTGAAGAAACTCATGGTCTTGATAACCCGACACAGGTAGTAAAGGTAAATTCTCTCTATAGATATGATAAAGGTGATATCCCTCGTTATAAGTCTGCTAGCCAATGCTTAGATGAGTTTGAAACACAATTCCGATGTGCTTGAACACTTGAGTGATTATATGTCTAGAGTTAAAGGTGAACTTAAACTCATTAGTAAACATGCTTCTATGGTTACCACTCAAGTAGAACAAGTACTTAAGGCTCAGAATGATTTGCTCAATGAATTGAATAGTAAGAATAAAGACTATGCTGTTAGAGTGGCTACTAGAACTGGTAAAATGACTCAAGAACCTTTGTATCCTGAAGGCCATCCTAAGAGAATTGAGCAGGACTCTCAGAGAAATAATATTGATGCACCTAGTCCTTCTAAAAAGAAGAAAAAGAAAAATGATAGGACTTTGCATGATCCTAGTGAACTTGTTGTTGACACACTTGAGAATCCAAACGATATTTCTATTTCTGATGCTGAAACACAATCTGGTAATGAACATGAAACTAGTGATAATGTTAATGATGATGTTTATGTTGATGCTCAACCTAGCAATGACAATGATGTAGAAAGTGAACCTGCTATTGATCTTGATAACCCACAATCAAAGAATCAACGTTATGATAAAAGAGACTTTGTTGCTAGGAAACACGGTAAAGAAAGGGAACCATGGGTTCAGAAACCCATGCCTTTTCCTCCCAAACCATCCAAGAAAAAGGATAATGAGGATTTTGAGCGCCTTGCTAAAATGATTAGACCTATCTTCTTGCGTATGCGATTAACTGATATGCTCAAAATGAATCCTTATGCTAAATATATGAAAGAAATTGTCACTAATAAAAGAAAGATACCGGAAGCTGAAATTTCCACCATGCTTGCTAATTATACTTTTAAGGGTGGAATACCTAAGAAACTAGGAGATCCAGGAGTACCAACTATACCATGCTCCATTAAAAGAAACTATGTTAGAACTGATTTATGTGATCTTGGAGCCGGTGTTAGTGTTATGCCTCTTTATTTATATCGTAGACTTGATTTGAATAAGTTGACACCTACTGAAATATCCTTGCAAATGGCTGATAAATCAACTGCTATACCCGTCAGTATTTGTGAGGATGTGTCTGTTGTAGTTGCAAACGTTACTATTTTAACGGACTTTGTTATTCTTGATATTCCCGAGGACGATAGTATGTCTATTATTCATGGAAGACCTTTTTTCAATACTGCAGGGGCTGTTATTGATTGCAACAAAGGAAATATCACTTTTCATGTTAATGGCAATGAGCATACGGTACATTTTCCGAGGAAACAACCTCAAGTCCACAGTATCAATTCTATTGGAAAAATTACATCAATTATTTTTGGAGGTTTTGAATTTCCTCTTCCTACTGTCAAGAAGAAATATGATATTCTTATTGTTGGGGATGTGCATAACCCCGTTGAGGTAACATAGTGTTATTCGAAATTTCTCCGGTTTCATGCAATTCGGAATGAGTTTGTTAACAAGACCTGATCAACCTTGTTAGTGGATTCCTTTTGATGAGCATGAGATGGATGAAGTTAGAAAGCACAACCTTCTGTACCCTTCTTTTACTTCTATTATTTAGTTGAAATAAAGTAAAAATAGTATTTTTCTGTCTGTTTTCTGATTTATCCGTGCAATATAAAAATACCTCGAAAATAAAAGTTCTCCAAATGCCCCGAAATTGAAATATGATTTTTTCTGGAATATTTGAGAATATCTGGCACTGAGAACACAACAGGGGGAGCAAGCACCTGGCCATGAGGGTCCAGGGCGCGGCCCTCTGCCTCGTGGGCCCACGGTGGCCCCCCTCCACTTATTCGTGCACCCACACACTTCTTCCTCCCAAAAAAAAATCACCATCCAGTTCAAGCACGAGTTCTAGCTCATTTTGCTGTGATTTTCGATCTCCTTGCTCAAAGCACCTCTCACAAAACTGCTTTGGGGGATTGTTCCTGTTGAGGAACATAGTAATTTCAAAAAACTTCCTACGCACACGCAAGATCATGGTGATGCATAGCAACGAGAGGGGAGAGTGTGTCCACGTACCCTCGTAGACCGAAAGCGGAAGCGTTAGCACAACGCGGTTGATGTAGTCGTACGTCTTCACGATCCGACAGATCAAGTACCGAACGCACGACACCTCCGAGTTCAGCACATGTTCAGCCCGATGACGTCCCTTGAACTCTGATCCAGCCGAGTGTTGAGGGACAGTTTCGTCAGCACGACGGCGTGGTGACGCTGATGATGTTCTGCCGATGCAGGGCTTCGCCTAAGCACCGCTACGATATTATCGAGGTGGACTATGGTGGAGGGGGGCACCGCACACGGCTAAAAGATCAATGATCAATTGTTGTGTCTTTGGGGTGCCCCTGCCCCCGTATATAAAGGAGCAAGGGGGGGAGAGGCGGCCGGCCAGGAGAGGGGCGCGCGAGGAGGAGTCCTACTCCCACCGGGAGTAGGACTCCCTCCCTTCCTTGTTGGATTAGGAGAAGGGGGGAAGGAGGAGGAGGAGAAGAAGGAAAGGGGGCGCCGCCCCCTCCTTGTCCAATTCGGACTAGAGGGGGAGGGGGCGCGCGGCCTGCCCTGGCCGCCCCTCCTCTTCTCCACTAAGGCCCATGTAGGCCCATTAAACCCCCCCCGGGGGGGGGGTTCCGGTAACCCCCGGTACTCCGGTATATATCCGATAACCCCCGGAACCATTCCGGTGTCCGAATATAGTCGTCCAATATATCAATCTTCATGTCTCGACCATTTCGAGACTCCTCGTCATGTCCGTGATCACATCCGGGACTCCAAACTACCTTCGGTACATCAAAACATATAAACTCATAATATAACTGTCATCAAAACTTTAAGCGTGCAGACCCTATGGGTTCGAGAACTATGTAGACATGACCGAGACAGGTCTCCGGTCAATAACCAATAGCGGAACCTGGATGCTCATATTGGCTCCCACATATTCTACGAAGATCTTTATCGGTCAAACCGCATAACAACATACGTTGTTCCCTTTGTCATCGGTATGTTACTTGCCCGAGATTCGATCGTCGGTATCTCAATACCTAGTTCAATCTCGTTACCGGCAAGTCTCTTTACTCGTTCTGTAATACATCATCCCGCAACTAACTCAGTAGTTGCAATGCTTGCAAGGCTTAAGTGATGTGATTACCGAGTGGGCCCAGAGATACCTCTCCGACAATCGGAGTGACAAATCCTAATCTCGAAATACGCCAACCCAACAAGTACCTTCGGAGACACCTGTAGAGCACCTTTATAATCACCCAGTTACGTTGTGACGTTTGGTAGCACACAAAGTGTTCCTCCGGTAAACGGGAGTTGCATAATCTCATAGTCATAGGAACATGTATAAGTCATGAAGAAAGCAATAACAACATACTAAACGATCGAGTGCTAAGGTAACGGAATGGGTCAAGTCAATCACATCATTCTCCTAATGATGTGATCCCGATAATCAAATGACAACTCATGTCAATGGCTAGGAAACATAACCATCTTTGATCAACGAGCTAGTCAAGTAGAGGCATACTAGTGACACTCTGTTTGTCTATATATTCACACAAGTATTATGTTTCCGGTTAATACAATTCTAGCATGAATAGTAAACATTTATCATGATATAAGGAAATAAATAATAACTTTATTATTGCCTCTAGGGCATATTTCCTTCAGTCTCCCACTTGCACTAGAGTCAATAATCTAGATTACACAGTAATGATTCTAACACCCATGGAGCCTTGGTGCTGATCATGTTTTGCTCGTGGAAGAGGCTTAGTCAACGGGTCTGCAACATTCAGATCCATATGTATCTTGCAAATTTCTATGTCTCCCACCTGGACTAGATCCCGGATGGAATTGAAGCGTCTCTTGATGTGCTTGGTTCTCTTGTGAAATCTGGATTCCTTCGCCAAGGCAATTGCACCAGTATTTTCACAAAAGATTTTCATTGGACCTGATGCACTAGGTATGACACCTAGATCGGATATGAACTCCTTCATCCAGACTCCTTCATTTGCTGCTTCCGAAGCAGCTATGTACTCCGCTTCACACGTAGATCCCGCCACGACGCTTTGTTTAGAATTGCACCAACTGACAGCTCCACCGTTCAATGTAAACACGTATCCGATTTGCGATTTAGAATCGTCCGGATCAGTGTCAAAGCTTGCATGAACGTAACCATTTACGATGAGCTCTTTGTCACCTCCATAAACGAAAAACATATCCTTAGTCCTTTTCAGGTATTTCAGGATTTTCTTGACCGCTGTCCAGTGATCCACTCCTGGATTACTTTGGTACCTCCCTGCTAAACTTATAGTAAGGCACACATCTGGTCTGGTACACAGCATTGCATACATGATAGAGCCTATGGCTGAAGCATAGGGAACATCTTTCATCTTCTCTCTATCTTCTGCAGTGGTCGGGCATTGAGTCTTACTCAACTTCACACCTTGTAACACAAGCAAGAACCCTTTATTTGCTTGATCCATTTTGAACTTCTTCAAAACTTTGTCAAGGTATGTGCTTTGTGAAAGTCCAATTAAGTGTCTTGATCTATCTCTATAGATCTTGATGCCCAATATATAAGCAGCTTCACCGAGGTCCTTCATTGAAAAAATCTTATTCAAGTATCCCTTTATGCTATCCAGAAATTCTATATCATTTCCAATCAGCAATATGTCATCCACATATAATATCAGAAATGATACAGAGCTCCCACTCACTTTCTTGAAAATACAAGCTTCTCCAAAAGTCTGTATAAAACCGAATGCTTTGATCACACTATCAAAACGTTTATTCCAACTCCAAGAGGCCTTGCACCAGTCCATAAATGGATCGCTGGAGCTTGCACACTTTGTTAGCTCCCTTTGGATCGACAAAACCTTCCGGTTGCATCATATACAACTCTTCTTCTAGAAATCCATTCAGGAATGCAGTTTTGACATCCATTTGCCAAATTTCATAATCATAAAATGCGGCAATTGCTAACATGATTCGGACAGACTTAAGCATCGCTACAGGTGAGAAGGTCTCATCGTAGTCAATCCCTTGAACTTGTCGAAAACCTTTTGCAACAAGTCGAGCTTTATAGACAGTAACATTACCGTCAGCGTCAGTCTTCTTCTTGAAGATCCATTTATTCTCAATGGCTTGCCGATCATCGGGCAAGTCAACCAAAGTCCACACTTTGTTCTCATACATGGATCCCATCTCAGATTTCATGGCTTCAAGCCATTTTGCGGAATCTGGGCTCACCATCGCTTCTTCATAGTTCGTAAGTTCGCCATGGTCTAGTAACATAACTTCCAGAACAGGATTACCGTACCACTCTGGTGCGGATCTTACTCTGGTTGACCTACGAGGTTCAGTAACGACTTGATCTAAAGCTTCATGATCATCATCATTAACTTCCTCACTAATTGGTGTAGGTATCACAGGAACCGGTTTCTGTGATGAACTACTTTCCAATAAGGGAGCAGATACAGTTACCTTATCAAGTTCTACTTTCCTCCCACTCACTTCTTTCGAGAGAAACTCCTTCTCTAGAAAGATTCCAAATTTAGCAACAAAAGTCATGCCTTCGGATCTGTGATAGAAGGTGTACCCAACAGTCTCTTTTGGGTATCCTATGAAGACACATTTTTTCAATTTGGGTTCGAGCTTATCAGGTTGAAGCTTTTTCACATAAGCATCGCAGCCCCAAACTTTAAGAAACGACAACTTTGGTTTCTTGCCAAACCATAGTTCATAAGGCGTCGTCTCAACGGATTTCGATGGTGTCCTATTTAACGTGAATGCAGCCGTCTCTAAAGCAAAACCCCAAAACGATAGCGGTAAATCAGTAAGAGACATCATAGATCGCACCATATCTAGTAAAGTACAATTACGACATTCGGACACACCATTACACTGTGGTGTTCCGGGTGGCGTGAGTTGCGAAACTATTCCGCATTGTTTCAAATGAAGACCAAACTCGTAACTCAAATATTCTCCTCCACGATCAGATCGTAGAAACTTTATTTTCTTGTTACGATGATTTTCAACTTCACTCTGAAATTCTTTGAACTTTTCAAATGGTTCAGACTTATGTTTCATTAAGTAGATATACCCATATCTGCTTAAATCATCTATGAAGGTGAGAAAATAATGATACCCGCCGCGAGCCTCAACATTCATCGGACCACATACATCTGTATGTATGATTTCCAACAAATCTGTTGCTCGCTCCATAGTTCCGGAGAACGGCGTTTTAGTCATCTTGCCCATGAGGCACGGTTCGCAAGTACCAAGTGATTCATAATCAAGTGGTTCCAAAAGTCCATCAGTATGGAGTTTCTTCATGCGCTTTACACCGATATGACCTAAACGGCAGTGCCACAAATAAGTTGCACTATCATTATCAACTCTGCATCTTTTGACTTCAATATTATGAATATGTGTATCACTACTATCGAGATTCAACAAAAATAGACCACTCTTCAAGGGTGCATGACCATAAAAGATATTACTCATATAAATAGAATAACCATTATTCTCTGATTTAAATGAATAACCGTCTCGCATCAAACAAGATCCAGATATAATGTTCATGCTCAACGCTGGCACCAAATAACAATTATTCAGGTCTAAAACTAATCCCGAAGGTAGATGTAGAGGTAGCGCGCCGACCGCGATCACATCGACTTTGGAACCATTTCCCACGCGCATCGTCACCTTGTCCTTAGCCAATCTTCGCTTAATCCGTAGTCCCTGTTTCGAGTTGCAAAATTTAGCAACAGAACCAGTATCAAATACCCAGGTGCTATTGTGAGCATTAGTAAGGTACACATCAATAACATGTATATCACATATACCTTTGTTCACCTTGCCATCCTTCTTATCCGCCAACTACTTGGGGCAATTCCGCTTCCAGTGACCAGTCTGCTTGCAGTAGAAGCACTCAGTCTCAGGCTTAGGTCCAGACTTGGGTTTCTTCTCTTGAGCAGCAACTTGTTTGCTGTTCTTCTTGAAGTTCCCCTTCTTCTTCCCTTTGCCCTTTTTCTTGAAACTGGTGGTCTTATTGACCATCAACACTTGATGCTCCTTCTTGATTTCTACCTCCGCAGCCTTTAGCATTGCGAAGAGCTCGGGAATCGTCTTATCCATCCCTTGCATGTTATAGTTCATCACAAAGCTCTTGTAGCTTGGTGGCAGTGATTGAAGAATTCTGTCAATGACGCTATGATCTGGAAGATTAACTCCCAGTTGAATCAAGTGATTGTTATACCCAGACATTTTGAGTATATGCTCACTGGCAGAACTATTCTCCTCCATCTTACAGCTGTAGAACTTATTGGAGACTTCATATCTCTCAATCCGGGCATTTGCTTGAAATATTAACTTCAACTCCTGGAACATCTCATATGCTCCATGACGTTCTAAACGTCGTTGAAGTCCCGGTTCTAAGCCGTAAAGCATGGCACACTGAACTATCGAGTAGTCATCAGCTTTGCTCTGCCAGACGTTCATAACATCTGGTGATGCTCCTGCAGCAGGTCTGGTACCCAGCGGTGCTTCCAGGACGTAATTATTATGTGCAGCAATGAGGATAATCCCCAAGTTACGGACCTAGTCCGTGTAATGGCTACCATCATCTTTCAACTTTGCTTTCTCAAGGAACGCATTAAAATTCAACGGAACAACAGCATGGGCCATCTATCTACAATCAACATAGACAAGCAAAATACTATCAGGTACTAAGTTCATGATAAATTTTAGTTCAATTAATCATATTACTTAAGAACTCTCACTTAGGTAGACATCCCTCCAATCCTGTAAGTGATCACGTGATCCAAATCAACTAAACCATGTCCGATCATCACGTGAGATGGAGTAGTTTCAATGGTGAACATCACTATGTTGATCATATCTACTATATGATTCACGCTCGACCTTTCGGTCTCCGTATTCCGAGGCCATATCTGTTATATGCTAGGCTCGTCAAGTTTAACCTGAGTATTCCGCGTGTGCAACTGTTTTGCACCCGTTGTATTTGAACGTAGAGCCTATCACACCCAATCATCACGTGGTGTCTCAGCACGAAGAACTTTCGCAACGGTGCATACTCAGGGAGAACACTTATACTTTGATAATTTAGTGAGAGATCATCTTATAATGCTACCGTCAATCAAAGCAAGATAAGATGCATAAAAGATAAACATCACATGCAATCAATATAAGTGATATGATATTGCCATCATCATCTTGTGCTTGTGATCTCCATCTCCGAAGCACCGTCATGATCACCGTCGTCACCGGCGCGACACCTTGATCTTCATCGTAGTATCATTGTCGTCTCGCCAATCTTATGCTTCTACGACTATCGCTACCGCTTAGTGATAAAGTAAAGCATTACAGGGCGATTGCATTGCATACAATAAAGCAACAACCATATGGCTCCTGCCAGTTGCCGATAACTCGGTTACAAAACATGATCATCTCATACAATAAAATTTAGCATCATGCCTTGACCATATCACATGACAACATGCCCTGCAAAAAGAAGTTAGACGTCCTCTACTTTGTTGTTGCAAAATTTTACGTGGCTGCTACGAGCTGAGCAAGAACCATTCTTACCTACGCATCAAAACCACAACGATAGTTTGTCAAGTTGGTGCTTTTTTAACCTTCGCAAGGACCGGACGTAGCCACACTCAGTTCAACTAAAGTTGGAGAAACTGACACCCGCCAACCACCTGTGTGCAAAGCACGTCGGTAGAACCAGTCTCGCGTAAGCGTACGTGTAATGTCGGTCCGGGCCGCTTCATCCAACAATACCGCCGAACCATAGTATGACATGCTAGTAAGCAGTATGACTTATATCGCCCACAACTCACTTGTGTTCTACTCGTGCATATGACATCTACGCATAAAACCAGGCTCGGATGCCACTATTGGGGAACGTAGTAATTTCAAAAAAATTCCTACGCACACGCAAGATCATGGTGATGCATAGCAACGAGAGGGGAGAGTGTGTCCACGTACCCTCGTAGACCGAAAGAGGAAGCGTTAGCACGACGCGGTTGATGTAGTCGTACGTCTTCACGATCCGACCGATCAAGTATCGAACGCACGACACCTCCGAGTTCAACACACGTTCAGCCCGATGACGTCCCTCGAACTCCGATCCAGCCGAGTGTTGAGGGAGAGTTTCGTCAGCACGACGGCGTGGTGACGATGATGATGTTCTACCGACGCTGGGCTTCGCCTAAGCACCGCTACGATATTATCGAGGTGGACTATGGTGGAGGGGGGCACCGCACACGGCTAAAAGATCAATGATTAATTGTTGTGTCTTTGGGGTGCCCCCTGCCCCCGTATATAAAGGAGCAAGGGGGGGAGAGGCGGCCGGCCAGGAGAGGGGCGCGCCAGGAGGAGTCCTACTCCCACCGGGAGTTGGACTCCCTCCCTTCCTTGTTGGATTAGGAGAAGGGGGAAGGAGGAGGAGGAGGAGAAGGAAAGGGGGGCGCCGCCCCCGCTCCTTGTCCAATTCGGACTAGAGGGGGAGGGGGCGCGCGGCCTGCCCTGGCCGCCCCTCCTCTTCTCCACTAAGGCCCATGTAGGCCCATTAAACCCCCCCCCCCCGGCGGGGGGGGGGGGGGGGTTCTGGTAACCCCCGGTACTCCGGTATATATCCGGTAACCCCCGGAACCATTCCGGTGTCCGAATATAGTCGTCCAATATATCAATCTTCATGTCTCGACCATTTCGAGACTCCTCGTCATGTCCGTGATCACATCCGGGACTCCGAACTACCTTCGATACATCAAAACATATAAACTCATAATATAACTGTCATCGAAACTTTAAGCGTGCGGACCCTACGGGTTCGAGAACTATGTAGACATGACCGAGACACATCTCCGGTCAATAACCAATAGCGGAACCTGGATGCTCATATTGGCTCCCACATAACAACATACGTTGTTCCCTTTGTCATCGGTATGTTACTTGCCCGAGATTCGATCGTCGGTATCTCAATACCTAGTTCAATCTCGTTACCGGCAAGTCTCTTTACTCGTTCTATAATACATCATCCCGCAACTAACTCATTAGTTACAATGCTTGCAAGGCTTAAGTGATGTGCATTACCGAGTGGGCCCAGAGATACCTCTCCGACAATCGGAGTGACAAATCCTAATCTCGAAATACGCCAACCCAACAAGTACCTTCGGAGACACCTGTAGAGCACCTTTATAATCACCCAATTACGTTGTGACGTTTGGTAGCACACAAAGTGTTCCTCCGGTAAACGGGAGTTGCATAATCTCATAGTCATAGGAACATGTATAAGTCATGAAGAAAGCAATAGCAACATACTAAACGATCGTGTGCTAAGCTAACGGAATGGGTCAATTCAATCACATCATTCTCCTAATGATGTGATCTCGTTAATCAAATGACAACTCATGTCAATGGCTAGGAAACATAACCATCTTTGATCTACGAGGTAGTCAAGTAGAGGCATACTAGTGACACTCTGTTTGTCTATATATTCACACAAGTATTATGTTTCCGGTTAATACAATTCTAGCATGAATAATAAACATTTATCATGATATAAGGAAATAAACAATAACTTTATTATTGCCTCTAGGGCATATTTCCTTCAGTTCCTTGGTATGTGACTCCTCCATTGGTCCAATTAGTTTTTTGTTCTAGTGCTTTATTCATTGCAAATTTGTGCTGCCTAGGTGACCATGTTCTTGAGCTTGCATGTAAAATTTATATGGTTCCAAGTAGTTCTAATGCATGATATAGGCTCTAGGCACTTGTAGGAGTAGTTGCTATCAATTTTGTTGAGTTTGGTTTACTTTTATTTGAAGTTACTAAAAAAATTCAGAATTTTTCAGAAAATAATAAAGAGATTTTTGAGGGGCTCATCGAGCCGAAGCTCGAGGGAAAAGCAAAGTGAAGAAGAAGAGAGGCCAAAATATAATCTACCTCGCACCGCGGAGGTTCGGCCGTGTGAATGGCCTTCCGATGATTTCTTGAGAGGAGCCGGGATTTATGATGATTTTTATGAATTGGCTGAGAATGCAGGCCTCGCCGACTTCCTCCGCGACCAACGCGAACAGTATCTCTTACTCACCAATACTTTTGTGCAAAACTTCTACTATTATCCTAAGGAATCACCTCCTTCAGTAGAGTTTCATTTATATGATGTGGTTAAGAAGATGTCACTATATGAATTTTGCAGGGTTTGCAAAATACCTTTCGAGGGTAGCTTAGAGGAACCACATCGTAAAGATGTGGACAGGTTTATTGACACTATTACTGTAGTGGAAACTAGGAAGGTTTCCGATGCAAGAATCACTAGCATACATTTTCCTGTTTTATGCTACTTTGCAATATTTGCTAGTCGTTGCTTAATTGGTCGCGGAAACTATGGAAACCTTAGTGTTCCTGATATTATTATTTTGTTCCATGGTTTATTCCGTGACGACTCTGTTAGTATGGGCGGTATTATTGCCAAACGGTTAAGTCTGAACTGTACAAAGGGCCCCATCTTTGGAGGTGTTTATGCTTCACGCCTTGCTGCATACTATAACATACCTATTAGGCACTATGAAAAAGAAGAAAAATTGTTGCCTACTGTTTATTTAGATTATAAGAGTATGGTAGCGCATGATTTTATTGTAAAGAATAGGGAAAGGGAGCTTAAATACAAATTGTTCTTTGATAAACATCATCCTGAGACTATTACCTTGCCTGCTCCTTCCTTGTTTGATTTATCTGCAGGCCAGTATCTCGTTCCGCTGGCGGCCATTCACGCCTACTGGAACCCTACATCAGCCACAGAGCCAGAGTCGGAACCACAATTTGATCCTCCATGACAGTCTAATTACCAGTGGGATCCGGAGATGATTGCCAACCAGTGGCAATCAGAGTCTTCTTGATCTCAGTACGACCCCAACTACAACTTTGGATATCCGCCAGGCCATCCGTGGCAATATACCAACTTAGGCCAAAAGCCTAAGCTTGGGGAGTACGTATTTCTCACCGACATTACTTCTATGTCCACACACTCATTGCTAGATGTCGGTGCTCATACTCTTTCACTGTAATTTCCATGCTAGTTTATTTTCTTTTTATGCTTTCTTCTTGTGTGTTTGAAAAATCTTAAGAAAACCAAAAAAAAATAGTTGTAGCTTTAAGCTAGTTTACTTTCTTGCTGTAGTAGTAATAATTAAAAAGAAAACCCCAAAAGATTTCCCGTTCTTCTTTTGCTTGTTGGGAGTTTTCCCGTTTAAATAGTTTTATTTCTTTTCTTTTCTTTGGGGGTCGATAGGAGAAGACCATGATTAAATTGTTGAAGTGGCTCTTATATGCATTATTGTTGATTTAACCAAGAGCCCATATTGCCTTGTCTTCTCCTGTTTATTGAATGCTCGCAGATTCCAGCTTAGTCCAATGCACGTGCACTATTATTATTATTCACATCATTCGGTTGTGCAAGTGAAAGGCAATTATGACGATGTATGATGGACTGATTGAGATGAGAGAAGCTGGTATGAACTCGACCTCTCTTGTTTTTGTAAATATGATTAGTTCATCATTCCTGATTCAGCCTATTATGAATAAACATGTTTGCAATGACAATTAGAGATTATAGTTGCTTATGCCATGCTTAATTAGCTAGGAGTTTATAATGGTTTACCTTGCGTGCCAACATGCTATTAAAATGGTTGTGATGTGGTATAGTAGGGTGGTATCCTCCTTTGAATGATTCAAGTGACTTGACTTGGCACATGTTCACACATGTAGTTGAAACAAATCAACATAGCCTTCACGATATTTATGTTCATGGTGGATTATATCCTACTCATGCTTGCACTCAATGTTCATTAATTTTAATGCATGTTCATGACTGTTGTCGCTCTCTAGTTGGTCGCTTCCCAGTATTTTGCTTGCCTTCACTTGTACTAAGTGGGAATACTGCTTGTGCACCCAATTCCTTAAACCCCAAAGTTATGCCATATGAGTCCACTATACCTTCCTATATGCGGTACCTACCTGCCGTTCCAAGTAAATTTGTATGTGCCAAACTCTAAACCTTCAAATGAAATTCCGTTTTGTATGCTCGAATAGCTCATGTATCAACTAGGGCTGTCCGTATCTTCCATGTTAGGCGGGTTATTCTCAAGAGGAGTGGACTCCGCTCCTCACTCACGAGAAAATGGCTGGTCACCGGGATGCCCAGTCCCATGCTTTATGCAAATCAAATCAAAATAATTGCAAACAAAACTCCCCCGAGACGGTTGTTAGTTGGAGGAACTCGTTGTTTCGAGCAAGCCATGGATTGATGTTTGTTGGTGGAGGGGGAGTATAAACTTTACCATTCCGTTTGGGAACCGCCTATAATGTGTGTAGCATGGAAGATATCGCCATCTCTTAGTTGTTATGTTGACAATGAAAGTATGCCGCTCAAAATATTATTTATCTCTACTTTAAAATCGAGCTCTGGCACCTCTACAAATCCCTGCTTCCCTCTGTGAAGGGCCTATCTATTTACTTTTATGTTGAGTCATCATGTAGCGACCAAACCTCAAACAGTCTGTGCTGCTGTGCACCAGTGTCATCCCTGAATCAGTAATGCTGACACGCACAGTACAAATGGAGGATTTATAACAGAGTAGCAATCACACACTTATTACAATGAATATCTCAAAAGAGAATAAGTATGATAAATATGGCTTAAGGCCATCTAAAAACGATAACAGCGGAAGGCTTCGAAGATAAGTGAGTCCATCAACTCCAACGGCATCACTGAGTATAAGACCACGACCTAAGGCACCTTACTCATCGTCTGAAAAGTCTGCAACATGAAACGTTGCAGCCCGAAAACGGGTCAGCACATGGAATATGCTGGCAATATAACACATAGAGAATAATGAACATAATAATGCTATGCTACATGCATATATGGCTGGTGGAAAGCTCTATGGTTACAGTTTTGCGAAAAGCCAATTTTTCCCTACTGCAAAGGAATAAGTTATGTTTAACTATCTTGGTGGTTGTTAAACATTGAGAAGGTACCTCCAACTCAATCCCAATTAAGTGTCATCATTAACCCAACAAAATTAATTAAAGTAACATGGTGATGAGATTCACATGATAATCCAGGTACTAGATACTCAGGTTGTCCATAACCGGGGACACGGCTAACCATGATTAGTTTGTACACTCTGCAGAGGTTTGCGCACTTTTCCCCACAAGACTCGATCGCCTCCGCTTGATTCTCGCACTGCATGATGTTTGAGAAACGGATGACCGAGACACAGTCTTTCAGAAGCGTTAACTCTCTACTTCGGGTAGACCGTACCACCTACATCTGCTAGTCTACCTCTTCAAGAGCTCACACAACTTAATAAACTATGCTAGAGCCCATAATAGCTTGTGGCTGCACACGAAAGTTTCTAGCATGAAAAATCTCATGATCCCTTTTAGCCTGGGTGGCGGTCCATAGGATGATCACACGGGTTCCCCGGGATATCCAAAAAAACAGGCAGCACTGGGTTCCCCAGGTGCCTTAATCCACCCAGATGTGAGTTTTAGTTGCCACCTTAAGTAAAACATTATTAACAATCTCACATCTGTCATGAATATCTCTCAAACCCAATCCATGTCTACGAGCATAGCATGGCAATATAAGCAACGTAGAAGTAACTCCCAAGGGTTTGATAAATCAAACAGGTAATAGGTACTACCTCAACTACTTCCCGATACCCACAATTTAATTAGATCCTAACCATGCAATGTTTGAGGATTGATCTAATGCAATAAAAACTAGGTATGGAAAAGTATGATCAAAGTGTTACTTGCCTTGCTGATGATCCGCGAAACCTAGAGATTCGAAGTAACAAGCGGCGCACTCCGGGTACTCTATCGCAAACAAACAAGCAAACAATAAGTACTCATCTAATGCACAGGTAAAACTCGAATAAAAGATACAACCAGAAAGTTCAACTTAAGAACTCCGGTTTGCAAAAAGAATCAAATCGAATGAAGCAACGAAAGTCAAACGGCGAAAGAAACAAGCTTCGTTTACTAATCTGGATCTAGGTCAAATTTTACAGTAGCAAAAACTTGTTTCAATAGGTTAAACGGAAAGAGAATTTCGAGACGAAACTCTAGGCGCTTGAATCGCCTGATTCCGATAAACGAGCGAAAAGTTAAACGAAAACGAAGATTCGATCAGGAATCGGGATCTGGAAAATCACGGAAAAATCTGACAAAAAAGAAAACTGACGAACGATTAAACGAACGAACGTTCGTTAACAGCGAAAATCCGACGAACACGTTCGTTAAAACGAACGGGTCGGTGAACGTTCACTAAATAAGAAAACCGAAAAAAAAATAAACCGATCTGGGGTTTAGAAAAAAACGAACGGTTTTTTTAGAAAACCGGCAAACGGCAGCGGCTCGGTACCTCTTCGGGACGGGCTCCGGCGGGGTCGGCGAGGCTCCGGCGGGGCTCGGCCGGGCCGTTGGGCGGCGAGGGGCGGCGTCGGCGGCGGCGCACGGCGAGCGGGGCGGCGGGCTCGGGCGGCGGCGCTGCGGCTCCGGCGGGGTCGGCTTGGGGCGGGGACGGGGTGGGGGGGGCGGCTTATAAGAGAGGGGGGGCTGGTGGCGTGGGGGAGGGGGCAAGGCGGCGGCGGTCGTGCTCCAGGCGGACTCGGGCGCGGCGGCGGCTGCGTGCGCGCGAGGGAGACGAGGGAGGTGGGCCGGCCGGCTCGGCTGGGCCTCGGCCCGGTCGGGCGTGGGTTTTTTTAAATATTCCGCCGAATCTAAATAAATCGCAGAAAAATAAATAAAAATCCAAAAATGATAAAACAAATTTTCCCCGTCTAATAAAATTAATTAGAACAAGGTGAACATTGTTTTTGACCCAAAAATGCAGTTTTGAAAACGTGCAATTTTTTTAATGCAAGTAAAATTGCAAATAAAATCCAATATATGATTTTAATATTTTTCCTCCAATATTTCAATTGTTTTGGAGAAGTCCTATTTTCTCCTCTCATTTATTTTAATGTGAAATATTTTTCCGGAGAGAAAATAATTAAAACGAAAATCCTCGTTTTATTATTTGATGAAAATCAAATATGAAAAATCGGGAAAATCCCCAACTCTCTCCGAGGGTCCTTGAGTTGCTTAGGATTTATCGAGGATTTGCCAAAATGCAATAAAATATGCTATGCAATGATGATCTAATGTATAACATTCCGAATTGAAAATTTGGGATGTTACAAACCTACCCCCCTTAAGATGAATCTCGCCCTCGAGATTCGGGTTGGCTAGAAAATAGGTGAGAGTGGTCCTTCCGTAGATCTTCCTCTTGCTCCCAGGTGGCTTCATCTTCCGTATGGTGACTCCACTGGACTTTGCAAAACTTGATAACCTTACTGCGGGTAACTCGGCTGGCATATTCAAGAATCTTTATGGGTTTCTCCTCATAGGTCAAATCACTTTCCAGCTGAATCGCTTCCAGTGGCACTGTATCTCTCAGTGGTATCTAAGCCATCTCTGCGTGGCACTTCTTCAACTGGGAAACGTGAAATACATCATGAACTCCTGACAATCCTTCAGGCAATTCCAGCTTGTAGGCAACTTCTCCCATACGTTCCAAAACTTTGTGTGGTCCAATAAAACGGGGCGCTAGCTTTCCCTTAACTCCAAAGCGCTTTACTCCTCGAAGTGGCGATACTCGCAAATAAACTCTGTCTCCGACTTCGTGAACTGTCTCCTTACGTTTGAATCCGCATAACTCTTCTGCCTGGACTGGGCTACCTTGAGCCTATCGCGAATCAACCTCACTTTCAGTTCAGACTCCTTAATCAAATCTGGTCCAAACAACTGACGGTCTCCAACTTTGTCCCATAACAACGGTGTTCTACACCTCCTTCCGTACAAAGCTTCGAAAGGGGCCATCTTCAAACTGGTTTGATAACTGTTGTTGTAAGAAAACTCTGCATATGGCAAATTGTCGTCCCAACTAGATCCATAATCTAGTGCACAAGGTCTCAACATGTCCTCCAAAATCTGATTGACTCTCTCGGTGTGTCCATCTGTCTGTGGGTGAAAGGCTGTACTAAATTCTAGCCTGGTTCCCAATGTTTCATGTAACTGCTTCCAAAACTTTGAGGTAAACTGGGTTCCTCTGTCTGATACAATGGTCCTCGGAACTCCATGCAAACATACGATCCTGGTCATGTATATCTTTGCCAACTTAGCACTGGTGTAAGTGGTCTTCACTGGAATGAAATGGGCTACTTTCGTCAAAAGGTCGACTACAACCCATATTGAGTCATAGCCTGAACGAGTCCTGGGCAATCTCGTGATAAAATCCATGCCTATTTTATCCCACTTCCATTCGGGTATTGGCAATGGTTGTAGCAATCCTGCTGGCTTCTGATGTTCTGCCTTCACTCTCTGACATACATCACAAACTGCTACATACTCCGCAATGTCCTTCTTCATTCCAGTCCACCAGAAAGTATCCTTCAAATCCAAATACATCTTGGTATTTCCTGGGTGAATCGAATACGGTGAATCATGGGCCTCTTGCAAAATCAACTTCCTGATCTCCGGATCATTGGGCATGTAAACGCGGTCCTCAAACCATAAGGTATCGTGCTCATCCTCACGAAATCCCTTGGCTTTTCCTTTGCTCATCTTTTCCTTTATCTCATCAATATCCTTGTCTATCTTCTGAGCTTCTCTGATCTTTTCCATCAAGGTAGACTGAATCTCCAATGTCGCTAAATAGCCTCTTGGGACTATCTCCAAACATAGCTCGCGAAGGTCCTCGGCTAACTCCTGAGGTAACTCTCCTGTCATGAGGGTGTTGACATGGCTCTTGCGGCTCAACGCATCTGCTACTACGTTAGCCTTCCCTGGGTGATAAT
Organism: Aegilops tauschii subsp. strangulata; assembly: GCF_002575655.3. Taxonomy (NCBI): domain Eukaryota; kingdom Viridiplantae; phylum Streptophyta; class Magnoliopsida; order Poales; family Poaceae; genus Aegilops; species Aegilops tauschii. The sequence goes on along the minus strand of NC_053039.3, from coordinate 117,948,365 downwards.
GCAATCTCATATCATAGTCCTTAATAAGCTCCAACCATCTCCTCTGTCTGAGATTTAACTCCTTCTGCGTGAAAATGTACTTCAAACTCTTGTGATCCGTGTACACCTCACAATGGTTTCCGATGAGAAAATGTCTCCATGTCTTCAACGCATGCACTACGGCTGCTAATTCCAAATCATGCGTGGCATAATTATTCTCATGGGGTTTAAGTTGTCGCGAAGCATATGACACAACTCTTCCTTCCTGCATAAGCACTGGTCCAAGTCCTCGACGAGAAGCGTTGCAATAAACTTCATAATCCTTGCGTTGATCTGGCAGAATCAACACTGGTGATGTAACCAATCGTTTCTTCAATTCTTGGAAACTAGCTTCACATTCCTCAGTCCAATTGAACTTGGTGTCCTTCTTTAATAGCTCAGTCATGGGTTTTGCAATCTTTGAGAAATTCTCAATAAACCTCCGGTAGTATCCTGCAAGTCCAAGGAAACTCCGGATCTCTCCAACTGACGTGGGTGATTCCCAATTTGTCACCGTGTCAACTTTGGCGGGGTCTACTGCTATTCCCTCTCCAGATATAACATGTCCGAGGAATCCAACTTCCTTTAGCCAAAATTCACATTTGCTGAACTTGGCGTATAACTGATGTTCTCTGAGCTTCTCAAGTACCAAACGCAAATGCTCCTTATGCTCTTCTTCATTCTTGGAAAAGACTAAAATATCGTCTATGAACACCACGACGAACTTATCCAAAAACTCCATAAACACTTTGTTCATCAGGTTCATGAAATAGGCAGGTGCGTTAGTCAGACCAAATGACATAACGGTATACTCATATAGCCCGTATCTGGTGGTAAAGGCCGTCTTAGGTATATCCTGCTCTCGAATCTTTAACTGATGGTATCCTGATCGTAGATCGATCTTGGAAAATACTTTAGCTCCTTGTAAGCGGTCAAACAAATCATTGATCATCGGCAGTGGGTACTTGTTTTTGATGGTCAGGTAATCAACAACCATCCTCAACGATCCATCTTTCTTCTCCACTAGAAGTAGTGGTGATCCCCAAGGTGACGAACTTGGGCGAATATAGCCTTTATCCAATAACTCCTTAATCTGCTTCTTAATTTCCTCCAAATCTTTTGCGGGCATCCTGTACAGTCTCTTAGATATTGGCCCTGTGCCTGGCAAAAGTTCAATCAAGAACTCAATGTCTCTATCTGGTGGCATGCCTGGCAACTCTTCTAGAAATACATCCGGGTAATCCTTCACCACTGGTACCTCCTCCTGTACAACTCCTGATAAGGAATTCACTTGAGTCCTCTTTGCACATGCCGGGATACATACTTGATCCTTCTTCCTTCCGGGGTGGTAAGCATAATCGACTTACTGGCACAATCAATGTTCCCTCCATACTTTGATAACCAATCCATGCCTAATATCACATCCAATCCTTGTGATTCCAATATTATTAGGTCTGAGGGAAACAGGTAGTTACCAATCCTTAACGGTAACCGTTCACACCATAAACTAGCCATATACTCTGCTCCTGGCGAGGTTACTAACATGGGTGACCTAAGGGCTTGGGTTGGCAGTTTATACTTATCCACAAATCCCCTTGATATGTATGAATGCGATGCGCCAGTATCAAAAAGAACGAGTGCAGTAAATGACTTAACCATAAACTTACCTATTACTGCATCAGGCTGTGCTTCAACCTCTTCCACGCTCACGTGGTTCACATGTCCTTTATTGAAAGGGTTCGGCTTCTTCCCAGAGCTTCCATTGCCATTTCCATTCTGGGCTTCAGGACAATCATTTGCATAGTGTCCAGTCTTCTGGCACTTGAAACAATTTATGTGGCTTAGATCCCTCTTGGCTGGGGTAGATGGGTTGGTGCGGTTCTGTCCGTTGCTTCCTCCATTCCCATTACCATTCTTGGAGCCATTATGGTTGTGCGAACTACTTCCTCCATGGGTATGTTGAACCTGCCTTCTTGGTTTCGGGGCAAAACGTGGCTTCTGCTGAGCTCCAAAATTGTACTTCCCTTGTCCATACTTCCTCTTACGGTTTAATCTGCCGTTGCTTCCCTTCAATCATGAGTGCTCTATCTACCAACTCCTGGTACTTGTTGAAGGTTGCTACCATTAGCTGCATGCTCAGCTCATCATTCAGTCCTTCCAAAAACTTCTCCTGCTTGGCTGCATCTGTAGCAACGTCATCTGGTGCATAACGTGCTAACTTACTGAAATCCTCCACATACTGGCCTACGGTGCGTCCTCCTTGGCGTAGGTTGCGAAACTCACGCTTCTTCATAGCCATAGCTCCTGCTGAAACATGAGCTGTACGGAAAGCTTGCTGAAACTGGTCCCATGTGACAGTGTCAATAGGGTGTGTGGCTGTGTAATTCTCCCACCATGATGCTGCGGGTCCATCAAGCTGATGTGCGGCAAAACGCACTCTTTCCGCATATGTGCATCATGCAGTGGCCAACTCCCTTCCAACTTTGCGGAGCCAATCATCTGCAACAATCGGCTCGGTGCTCCTGGAAAACACCGGCGGATTTAGCCTCAAGAAACGGGATAAGTGATCAACAGGTGGAGGTGGTGGGTTGTTGTTGTTGTTGTTGCCTTGGTTCTGTACCAACACTTGCATCGGGGCATTCTGTTGCTGAATCAACTGAGTGATCTCTGGTGGGAAAACAAATCCGGTGTCGCGTCTCGGAGGCATCTGATGGGTTAGAAAAGATGAGAGTTAAGAATAGAATGAGGTCTAGAGAGGAAACACTACCCATATGCTCATGAGACAAATACAATCAATATCACTCAATCAATTCAAACAAGGCATACAATCGATCTAACTAGCGTTACAAAGTGCTTGAACTATACTATATAAATGGGGGGAAACTACTACTGATATGGTGGTCTACTAGAAATTCTGATCAGTTGAAGACTCCATGATGTCTGCTCCAGCTTCATCAACAAAGTCATCTTCACTGGGGTCCGAGTCGGTGTCGTCGATGATGATGTAGTTATCCGGGCAAGCGCATTCGTCATCTTCTGCTTTTGACACTGGATTTCCCATGAATACTCCAATCTTCTTCTCCAGGTCGTCATTCTTCCCTACTAGTGCGATGATTTCCTCCAGATAATCCTCGCGTGTAGCCTTGAGTTCTTCCTCCAGCTCCTTGATCTTCGTCAATGCCTTCTTCAGCTCTATCTTGTCTGAGCACATCTGGTTATCCTGGCGACGAATGTGTTGGTTTTGCTCCTGGATGAAAGCTGCAATTGATCCATCCTTCTTGGTGCTGATCATCTCCCATTGCTCGTCTCGGCGTCCACAAATCTGATAAATAGTATCCTTAAGCTCCCTGTGGTAGACTTCTCCAATGCGTCCCATAGCGACGTGGGCTGCCATGCTCTTCCCTAAACTCCAGGTTGGTGCTTCAAAAGCCAATCTTATAGGTTCAGTAACTGGCGCAAACGTCCTTCCTGGAACTTGAACTTGAATCTTCCAGCTCTCCTCTTCAGGTAATGTGGCATTGTAGGTTCCGGTGATGCTTGGTATTCCTATGTTCAAGTACTTTGTAACTTCCTTCAAGTGACGTCCAAAAGGCGTATCTTCATCTGGTTGCATTAACTTGCTCCTTGCATCCGCCATTCCTAAAAGAGTAGAAAGTGGAGAGGGGTCAGAAATGAGAAGAGAGAAGTGTTCTAGGGTTTAAGCTTAGTGGTCGTGTCCTACAGTCAGCGTGTGCTCTGATACCACCTTTGTAGCGCCAAGACCTCAAACAGTTTGTGCTGCTGTGCACCAGTGTCATCCCTGGATCAGTAATGCTGACACGCACAGTACAAATGTAGGATTTATAACAGAGTAGCAATCACACACTTATTACAATGAATATATCAAAAGAGAATAAGTATGATAAATATGGCTTAAGGCCATCTAAAAACGATAACAGCGGAAGGCTTCGAAGATAAGTGAGTCCATCAACTCCAACGGCATCACTGAGTATAAGACCACGACCTAAGGCACCTTACTCATCGTCTGAAAAGTCTGCAACATGAAACGTTGCAGCCCGAAAACGGGTCAGCACATGGAATATGCTGGCAATATAACACATAGAGAATAATGAACATAATAATGCTATACTACATGCATATATGGCTGGTGGAAAGCTCTATGGTTACAGTTTTGCGAAAAGCCAATTTTTCCCTACTGCAAAGGAATAAGTTATGTTTAACTATCTTGGTGGTTGTTAAACATTGAGAAGGTACCTCCAACTCAATCCCAATTAAGTGTCATCATTAACCCAACAAAATTAATTAAAGTAACATGGTGATGAGATTCACATGATAATCCAGGTACTAGATACTCAGGTTGTCCATAACCGGGGACACGGCTAACCATGATTAGTTTGTACACTCTGCAGAGGTTTGCGCACTTTTCCCCACAAGACTCGATCGCCTCCGCTTGATTCTCGCACTGCATGATGTTTGAGAAACGGATGACCGAGACACAGTCTTTCAGAAGCGTTAACTCTCTACTCCGGGTAGACCGTACCACCTACATCCTCTACATCTGCTAGTCTACCTCTTCAAGAGCTCACACAACTTAATCAACTATGCTAGAGCCCATAATAGCTTGTGGTTGCACACGGAAGTTTCTAGCATGAAAAATCTCATGATCCCTTTTAGCCTGGGTGGCGGTCCATAGGATGATCACACGGGTTCCCCGGGATATCCAAAAAAACAGGCAGCACTGTGTTCCCCAGGTGACTCAATCCACCCAGATGTGAGTTTTAGTTGCCACCTTAAGTAAACCATTATTAACAATCTCACATCTGTCATGAATATCTCTCAAACCCAATCCACGTCTACGAGCATAGCATGGCAATATAAGCAACGTAGAAGTAACTCCCAAGGGTTTGATAAATAAAACAGGTAATAGGTACTACCTCAACTACTTCCCGATACCCACAATTTAATGAGATCCTAACCATGCAATGTTTGAGGATTGATCTAATGCAATAAAAACTAGGTATGGAAATGTATGATCAAAGTGTTACTTGCCTTGTTGATGATCCGCGAAACCTAGAGATTCGAAGTAACAAGCGGCGCACTCCAGTTCTCTATCACAAACAAACAAGCAAACAATAAGTACTCATCTAATGCACAGGTAAAACTCGAATAAAAGATACAACCAGAAAGTTCAACTTAAGAACTCAGGTTTGCAAAAAGAATCAAATCGAACGAAGCAACGAAAGTCAAACGGCGAAAGAAACAAGCTTCGTTTACTAATCTGGATCTAGGTCAAATTTTACAGTAGCAAAAGCCTGTTTGAGTGGGTTAAAAGGAAAGAGAATTTCGAGACGAAACTCTAGGCGCTTGAATCGCCTGATTCCGATAAACGAGCGAAAAGTTAAACGAAAACGAAGATCCGATCAGGAATCGGGATCTGGAAAATCGTGGAAAAATCTGACAAAAAAGAAAACTGACGAACGATTAAACGAACGAACGTTCATTAACAGCGAAAATCCGACGAAAACGTTCGTTAAAACGAACGGGTCGGTGAACGTTCACTAAATAATAAAACCGAAAAAAATAAACCGATCTAGGGTTTAGAAAAAAAAACGAACGGTTTTTTTAGAAAACCGGCAAACGGCGGCGGCTCGGTACCTCGTCGGGACGGGCTCCGGCGGGGTCGGCGAGACTCCGGCGGGGCTCGGCGAGGGCGGCTTGGGGCGGTGGGGCTCGGGCGGGGAGCTGGGCGGCGAGGGACGGCGTCGGCGGCGGCGCACGGCGAGTGGGGCGGCGGGCTCGGGCGGCGGCGCTGCGGCTCTGGCGGGGTCGGCTTGGGGCGGGGACGGGGTGAAGGGGGGGCGGCGGCGGCTTATAAGAGAGGGGGGCTGGTGGCGTGGGGGAGGGGGCAAGGCGGCGGCGACCGTGCTCCAGGCGGACTCGGGCGCGGCGGCGGCTGCGTGCGCGCGAGGGAGACGAGGGAGGTGGGCCGGCCGGCTCGGCTGGGCCTCGGACCGGTCGGGCGCGGGGTTTTTTTTTAAATATTCCGCCGAATCTAAAAAAATCGCAAAAAAGTAAATAAAAATCCAAAAATGATAAAACAAAATTTCCCCGTCTAATAAAATTAATTAGAACAAGGTGAACATTGTTTTTGACCCAAAAATGCAGTTTTGAAAACGTGCAATTTTTTTAATGCAAGTAAAATTGCAAATAAAATCCGAATAAAATCCAATATATGATTTTAATATTTTTCCTCCAATATTTCAATTGTTTTGGAGAAGTCATATTTTCTCCTCTCATTTATTTTAATGTGAAATATTTTTCCGGAGAGAAAATAATTAAAACCAAAATCCTCATTTTATTATTTGATGAAAATCAAATATGAAAAATCGGGAGAATCCCCAACTCTCTCCGAGGGTCCTTGAGTTGCTTAGGATTTATCGAGGATTTGCCAAAATGCAATAAAATATGCTATGCAATGATGATCTAATGTATAACATTCCAAATTGAAAATTTGGGATGTTACACATCACCCTCTTATTAAAAAGCACCAGCTGGAGAGCACCGCTGTCATTTGCATCCATTACTATTAATTTATATTGGGTATGACTGGTTCTCTTTTACCATGAATTACAATGTTTAGTCAGTCCTTGAGCTTTAAAGGTGCTATGCATTTATGTTTTGCGGTCTCAAAAAGGGCTAGAGAGATACCATCTTGTTATATCATATCATGATTGTTTTGAGAAAGGGTTGTCATCCGAGATTTATTATTATTGCTCGCTAGTTGATTATGCCATTGATATGAGTAAACATGAGACCTAAGTGTTATTGTGAATATGGTTAGTTATAATCTTTGCTGAAAACTTGAATGCTGGCTTTACATATTTACAACAACAAGAGCAAACAGAGTTTGTAAAAGTTTTTCTTTATCACTTTCAGTTTGTCAACTTAATTGCTTGAGGACAAGCAAAGGTTTAAGCTTGGGGGAGTTGATACATCTCCGTCGTATCTACTTTTCCAAACACTTTTGCCCTTGTTTTGGACTCTAACTTGCATGATTTGAATGGAACTAACCCGGACTGACGCTGTTTTCAGCAGAATTGCCATGGTGTTATTTATGTGCAGAAACAAAAGTTCTCGAAATGACCTGAAACTCGACGGAGCTTATTTTTGGAAAATATTAAAAATACTGGCGACAGAATCAAGGTCAAGGGGCCCACACCCTTACCACGAGGGTGGGGGGCGTGCCTACCCCCCTTGGGCGCGCCCCTGCCTCGTGGGCCCCCTGGAGCTCCACCGACCTCAACTCCAACTCCATATATTTGTGTTCGGGGAGAAAAAAATCAAAAAGAAGGATTCATCACGTTTTACGATACGGAGCCGCCGCCAAGCCCTAAACTCTCTCGGGAGGGCTGATCCGGAGTCCGTTCGGGGCTCCGGAGAGGGGAATCCGTCACCGTCGTCATCATCAACCATCCTCCATCACCAATTTCATGATGCTCACCGCCGTGCGTGAGTAATTCCATCGTAGGCTTGCTGGACGGTGATGGGTTGGATGAGATTTATCATGTAATCGAGTTAGTTTTGTTAGGGTTTGATCCCTAGTATCCACTATGTTCTGAGATTGATGTTGCTATGACTTTGCTATGCTTAATGCTTGTCACTAGGGCCCGAGTGCCATGATTTCAGATCTGAACCTATTATGTTTTCATGAATATATGTGAGTTCTTGATCCTATCTTGCAAGTCTATAGTCACCTACTATGTGTTATGATCCGGCAACCCCGAAGTGACAATAATCGGGACCACTCCCGGTGATGACCGTAGTTTGAGGAGTTCATGTATTCACTATGTGTTAATGCTTTGGTCCGGTACTCTATTAAAAGGAGGCGTTAATATCCCTTAGTTTCCGCTAGGACCCCGCTGCCACGGGAGGGTAGGATAAAAGATGTCATGCAAGTTCTTTTCCATAAGCATGTATGACTATATTCGGAATACATGCCTACATTACATTGATGAATTGGAGCTAGTTCTGTGTCACCCTATGTTATGACTGTTACATGATGAACCGCATCCGGCATAATTCTCCATCACCGATCCAATGCCTACGAGCTTTTCACATATTGTTCTCCGCTTATTTACTTTTCCGTTGCTACTGTTACAATCACTACAAAACCCAAAAATATTACTTTTGCTACCGTTACCGTTACTTCCATATTACTTTGCTACTAAACACTTTGCTGCAGATATTAAGTTATCTAGGTGTGGTTGAATTGACAACTCAACTGCTAATACTTGAGAATATTCTTTGGCTCCCCTTGTGTCGAATCAATAAATTTGGGTTGAATACTCTACCCTCGAAAAATGTTGCGATCCCCTATACTTGTGGGTTATCACGCTCTCTCGCACGTCCTTTCTCGCCTTCAACGTCACACCATGGTATTATTGCAAAAAACTCTGTTGTTCTCTTTAACTATTATAAAAAAGCTACAAAACTACACACTGATAGTCCACTTGGAATGGAACAAATTTCGACCCACAAATTAAAGTGCTACAAACTACACACCGAGGGGCCCACATGTCATGAAACAAATTTGGACCCATATACAAATTAAAAAATAAAGGACGAGGATCGAACATGCGACCAGGGCCTTCAAGCCGCACGTCAATAGGCAACATACGTAGAACATCAATGTTTGTTGTACCTCCCTTTGTTCACATAATGTTTTATATTACCACAGCCTATTGAATTGATAACATGTAATATTATTTTTAGTACTATTCGCCTTCACTTACTGGTGGGTTCCATGTGTGCTCTTTCTCTCTCCTCCCCTTCTGCGTTTAGACGCACGGGCAAACACGAAGAACTCGCGGCCGATGTTGCCGTTGACCATATCTGGACGCGTTTACAAGTTACGGCACCAGTTTCACGTGCTAGCAGCACTAGTCAGTGTGTACGTGCAATGCACGTTAATTTGGAAGTATATTAAGTGCATGCGAATATTAAGTAGGATATTATTTGCGTGTTATTATGTGATTAGCACTATTTTTGGCATGAAATTAACTGCACGCTAAACGTGTTGAGCGCTCTACATTGAAGCAGTCTAGGTTGTTGGATGACAAGGAATACATGTGGCTTGATGACGTTTTATATTTAATTTGATACGGCTCTAGCAGAACATTCAATGGATCAAACCATAGATTTCGTTCAGTCTGACTCCGACTTTAAATTATACGATGATCGATCTAAAATAAACGGAAATGATAAACGTTCGGATTTTAAGCATGGCAATCCGAAAGTTTTTCATGGCAAATTTAGATTACGCGACAGCGGCGGGGGCGTCTTGTGGTGGGAAGCGGCTCCTCTGCCGTGCTCTATGTGTCGTCGGGCCACTGACCGACGGTGATGGCGGTGCCTTGCGCCGTTGTTGGCGTACTCCTGGACGTTGGCCTAGCTTCAAGGAAGTCCAAAATGTTCTGGACTTCGGAGCGAGTCAAATGGCGGGAGGAGGCGACTGGCGTTGGTGCAAGGAAGCGGTCGACGGCGGCCATCCATGCCGCTGAGGGGGGCACTGGCACCCGCGCGGGGACATGCACTGTCAATGGCGTGGCGGAGACATTCGTGTGCACGGGCACCGGCATGGGCGCGCACGTCAGTGCACGCGTAGGCGCATGCGCTGGCAGGTACACGGGCACCGGCATGGGCGTGCGCGTCAGTGCACGCGCAGGCGCATGCGCTGGCAGGTGCACGGGCGCGTGAAAGTCGGCGGGGACCTCGTGGAACCCCGTGGCATCAAGCTCGGCGACAATGGGCGGCTCCCAGCCCATCAATGCCACGGGGATGGGCGCTGGCATAGTTGGGGCGACGGGAGCCGGAACGGGAGCGGGGACAGGCGCGGCGTCTTCCCGTAAGGCCAGTTCAAGCTCGTCCCAAAGCGCCTTATGTTCTTGAGACTCCGGCTAGGTGTCTTCCTCAGGAAACTGGAAGACTAAGGGCAGACCATCGTGATGCGGCATGGCGTACGTTTAGGTCAGGCTGGATGGAGGTAGACGATAGGAGAATCGGAGAGGAAGAGAGAAGATTGTAGCAATACCGGGTAGTGCGGGGTTGATTTTAAATTGCGGCGCCTGCGACATTAAAAGTGGGAGCAGTTGGGACGAAGGTGGGCGGCGGAGCCTGGTCAAAGGGCTCGCCTCCCGGTGAGCCTGCACAAAGGTTTGCTCGCACGCCTCCCTGTCAGTCCCGTCGATTCACACGCTTGCTCGGACGGCACCTGCCGATGAGAAGCGGGACTCGTGGCGGCACGTAAATGCCCACGGTTTCAATAGTGAAAGCGTTCGCCTTAACATGGCAGGTCTTTGTTCCAAAATACCTTGGCTCTTCATTTGTGCAACTTGTCATAAGCATCTTGTCTCAAATTGAAGAAAAACATTACGAAGTAATATTTGTGCCATATCACGTGACCATGCTCAGTTTCAAGAATTTATGGTCACTTTTGGATTTTCTGAAATTTAAGATCCAGGATTCGAAACAATATCATAACCTGCATCATGCAATAAATTTTCAAGCCATACATATGTCTTGTTGTATTTCTTAAGAAAGGATTTGGTCAAACATTTAGCTTAGTTAGACTTCAGACAAGTTATATATGCAGAGCAAAAGGATAATCCCTCCGTACCAGTGCATTGCCTGATATATTAACTCAAGTACTAGGCACGAACAAATGGGCTCAATTCTGTGCTCATCCTGGTGTAGTAGTAGTAGTACTAGGCAATGCAGTTGACGGGTGACCTTGGCGAGCGGCGACCGAGGGAATTGAACCGTGCTCGGCACGGTAGGTAACGTTATCTAGTTACTAAAGCATCCCTCCGTTGTTCATCGGTAGTCATTATGGACCGGGGACATGAGGGGAATTTCCTAGGGCTGGAATTCTGGCCGCCAGATATTTCAACTCGAAACACGGAGGCTCGACTGGTTGGGGTTGCCTAATGTGCGTACCACGCACGCCACCAGAAGGACACGAGCCCGGTTTTTTTATTTTTTATTTTTTAGGATCAACACGAGCCAAGGTCTGGCTGGTACGCCGTTGGGTCCTACCATTCGAGAATACGAAAGGAACCTTTTAAATTGCCGAACGAATCTATGTGTATTACAATGCCTGTATTTTCCTTGCAAATACTAATCTCAACATGGTAATTGATTTATGACGAGTTGTTGAATTAGAGTGAGTTTGTGATATAGTGATCTCAACGTGGATTTCACATTTCATGGTATCCCTGGTAAGTTTTTCAATGCAAATTCAAATTTAAAAGATGAACAATATGGAGGTGAGAAAACTTTGTAAGTATCAAGCATATGACCACACACACACACACACACACACGAACACAACAACAATCCAATAAGTATAGTGCATCTATTTTTCCAAACCATGCATGTATGACACGAATTCAAAAATACTCCTTCTGTTCCTAAATATTAGTATTTTAGAGATTTCAACAAGCGACTACATATGGAGCAAAATGAGTGAACCTACACTCTAAAATATGTCTATATACATCCGTATGTGCCAGTCCACTTGAAATCTCTAAAAAGAGTAATATTTAGGAACGAAGGGAGTAAAATGTAAGACATGCATGGTCCTCAATTCAATATTTAAAATGAACATGAAACTGAAACATGAATATTAAGTCTAGTACTACAATACATGCAAATGTTGTGTTTAATTAGGCAGAGCTATGATTGTCGGGGGTCACCCCCTCGACCTTAGATAAAATTGTGAAGCTCTTTTTAGGGTTGTTTAGATTATATTTGTCCCCACCCTCCCAACCACCGATTGGTTGTGCACCCCCACCCCTCCTCCCCGGGAGAATATCATGTGCCCCCATACATTAGATGCTATATGCCGATACGAGTTGCTTGGAGCTTGTAGATCTGAGATATAGCAGCTCACATGATGTCTTAATATTTTTACAGGAAACCTTGATGAGTTTGAGAATTGCACACAATTTGTACAAAAACTACTCAGATGCCCTTGGATCCCATATCCAACGACCTCGAAGCTCGTATCACCGTAGCATCTAAGATGAAGGAGGACATCATATTCTCCTGTATGTAAGAATATCATGTGCTACCACACCTTAGATGCTTTGGTGATACAAGCTCTTCGGAGCCGTTGGATTTGTGATCCAACACCTCCTCGGTGGTTCGAATGTTTTTTTTGCAAAAAAGCCCCCAAAGAGTTCGGCCACTTCTTACAAGCACAAAGACTGCTCAGATGCCATTGGATCTCAGATCAAACAACCTCGAAGCTCGTATCACCGTAGCATCCAAGCTGCGAGAGCACCTTATGTTTTCTCGCACGGGAGAATATGAGGTGCTCCCGCACCGTAGATTCTATGGTGATACGAGTTCACGGAGATCTAACGGCCCACAGTAGGAGGTTTGAATGTTTTTGCAATATACGGCTGAGAGAGTTTGGGAATTGCGCAGAAAGTACAAGTACTACGCATGTGCCATCTGATCACTAATCATACGACCTAGATGCTCATATCACCGTAGCGGGTAATTAAGCTACGGGGAGCACCTAATATGAGCAACAGGGTGCCGTTGAATCCAAGATGCAGCGGCACACACGAGGCCTGAATGTTTTATTTGCAAAAAAAACTTTGGAGAGTTTGGAAATTGCGCATAATTACAAAGGCTACTCCCAAGCCATTGGATCTCACTTCCAACGGTGTAAAAACTCGTATCACCATAGCATCTAAGCTGCGGGGTGGATGTGATATTCTATGCCGCTGTCATTTTTGTTCGTAAACTTGCAAAATACGTGTAACTTGTGTCGTTACTTGTCTAACCGCGCAAAGTGTTTGTTCAAAAAAACCATCCTACACTGAAATATCGGAACAACACACGGGGGTCCCACTTGTCATTAATCAAATTTGGACCTAAAACTAACAAATCTAAAAGACGAGATTCGAACTGGCAACCTGGACTACAAAGCGTAAGTCGATAGCCTGAAACAACAACGGTTGTTGGCTTTGTCCCATAACTTGATTTTATACAGTATTACATTGAGTAGAGTAGAGGGAGTGCCTCGTCAACACATGCATGACCATTGACTCACTTACTGGTGGGTCCCAGGTCTGCGATCTCTCTTCTCTCCATCGTCTAACCTTTGCACGGGCACACACGAAGAGCGGCGCTAGCTTGCCGTGGTGTTATTACAACTAAAAAAAAGCTTGGAAAATAGAAGAATCGCCTAGAACAAGAGACGTTGTGGCTGGTCGAGACGGAGCTAACCACACCTATCCTCCGTGCCATGTTAGCATGATGAAGCTGTGTGGCTAGTGGGGTGTTTTCGACCGACTGGCTGGGTCCCGAGGTCGAACCATAGGTACTACGTCTGATACAATAAATTTTTACACACACATTTTTCCTCTGTGCCGAGACATGGCACACCCTACCGCGTGGTTTTGGGGTCCTCCCGGGTGGTGCACGCATATATTCTTCCTGACTTGGGACGCCCTACCGCGCGTTTTCACCGAAGCAAGTAAATGAGTCGTCAAATCACGAAAGACCACTTTTCCCGCCGAGTACATCAGTGAAGCACGGTGGCTAGCAAGTTGGGCTAGTTCGACCGATTAGCTAGGCCGCCGCCACATTTGTTTTTTCACCCCTTTTTTATCTACTTGTCGACAAGTAAATTTAAATATCCACCGCGGCGTTGCTCTAGTGTTTGAGTGCGGCAGGATTTTTAATTTTTTGATTGACACGACCAGGTGCGGCAGGATTTTTATTTTTTTGATTGACGGGAGCAGGCGCGGCAGCAATTAATCACGATGACTCCGCCTGTAAAACCCACTGCTCCCTGATGTGAGAAGTCGTCAACTGGTGTTTTACCATGGTGAAAACCAAAAGATTCCCCGCTCCTTGGCTGGCTCCCTCCGCCTTCCCGTAGATTGCATTGCCTTTCAGCCATTTCGCCCCCTGCATCACCAACGTTGTGCGCCTCGAGAAGCAGAGGGACTTCGGTGGTGTTTAGGCGCCCTCTACATGGGCATGTCCATGTCTCGGCGCAACATGACCGTTGGATCAAACTCAGACGATGCAGATCAGTCACTGTAGCACAAAGCGTGTGGGTGTGTTTGGTTGCATTCTCATCTCAATATAGTTGTTTCCTCTTCGTGTATTTGTGTTAACCTACTAGTGTGGACTCATGCACCCTTCATGCACTCTGCCAAACACCCAAAAGTGGGTCGAGAAGGGAACTTTTGCTCCCATCCCGTGCACCCTTCATACACCCTGCCTAACACTATTTGTGCTTCATATGGTTCATGTTTCATGGAGTACTGTAGCACCGTACTCTCCGTGCGTTGTAGACCTAGTTCTGTTAACATTGATCTCACCATTCATTCTCGACCGGACAGTCGAGAAAGCGGTACTATGTTACTACATTATTGTTCATATAGTTGACATGTGCACAACATCATTTGTTGTCATCATATCTTACTACACTAGCAACAAGATAATGTAGTACTGACGTATGAACCACTACACATGCCTAGTAGTAGGAGCACTGTGTATGTTCAAGTGGCTGCCGTGTTTCGCACTCCTCTGTCATAAGAGTGGAAACGCTTGCTGTAATCATTTTTTTCTTCAGAAAAACAGTGGACACGCTCTACCATGCGGATCCTCGTCCAGCCATGCACTAAATTACTCACTTTCGCCGACGTGTGGGACAACCAGCATCGGGGTCCACCAGCCATGCACTAAATTACTCCGTAGTAGTGTGACGGTAGACTACCCCGATCGAAGCGCCGCAGTAATGCCCAATGAGCCGTCAAATCACAAAACCCCCTCCTTTCCAGCAGTAAGTTGGACGGACGAAGCAACCATCATTTCACTCTTCTCTCTCAGCTTCCTCTCTACCCAACTCGCTTCTCCCTCATCTTGTTCCTCACTTCTTCAAGAAACCCCGAACCTGCTTCTGCCATTGTTCTTCTCTCCCAAAGAAGGAAAGGTGAGCACATCAATGGTGTTGATTCTGGCCAAGGCCCGGTCTTGCAACCCCGAGACTGATCCTATAACCCCCTCTCTTTTCTTCTTTTGGGTTTGTGATTATGGTTTCTTTTCTTTTATTTCTATTTGACAGTTTCTTGATGGACGCTGGAGCACCGGCCGAAGTGATGTCTATGGCTCTGGCCAAAACCGTTGAGGCTCATGGTATGAAGAAGCGCAAGCACCCCGCCGAGACTACCGCAGACAAGCTCAAATCCATCGCCCTGTCCAAGCCCCCCTCTCCGGGATCCCTCATTAAGCAAGTCCAGGTAATATCTCTTCTTGACGATCTTTTTCTCGATCTTGATCGTGTTTTTTCATCTAACATGCAGTACTAGTACTAGTAGTACAACTTTCTGGGTGATCTTGCATGTGATTTTTGTGTGCCAAATGACGGCTCTAAATTCCTCTTTTGACCAAAACATGCGAGACGTTGACACTAATTTCTTATAGATTACTTTCAACTACTCCCTCTGTCCCAAATTTCTTGTCTTAGATTTGTCTAGATACGGATGTATCTAATACTAAAATGTGACTTGATACATCCGTATCTAGACAAATCTAAGACAAGAATTTTGGGACGGAGGGAGTACTTTATGAACATCAATGCTACCTTTGAAGAGGGTATATTTGCCTCAGTAACTTGTGTTATGGATATTGCAAGTAATCCCTCTGCTCTCATGCCTTTGAAGACATGTTCTAGTGTCTTTGTTCACTCATTTCTGTGCGTATATGTAGTCATATATGGAGTATAATATCGAAAATCATCTTATATTTCTGAACGGAGGTAGTAATAAAGTATGGTTTCTATTTGAATTAGAACCAGGTCCGCGGTGGAGATGAAGTTCTCAAAGTCATGCCGTGTGAACTGGAAGACCTGAGGATGAGTTCTACTACTAAACTATCCAGCTGTTGTGTCCTTGTCGCCACATGTCCTGAACTAGTGTTTTCCTATAGCATTGTTGTCAGGCGTGTTCTCGAGGCTGCACTTGACCACAACAATTTCCTGGTTGTGCCTTCGATTACGAAGGGTGTGGTTCTTGTAAAGCTTCCCAACAAATCTGATGCGACCTGTCTTCATGATCATGTTTATGAGTGGAAAGACCACTATGTTAGGTTCTCCAAGGTTGACGAGATGGTGATGGTGCATGTAGACATCTCTCATGAAGTCCATGGCCTAGTCAGTTATGCGGGGTTCATCCTGCAGGTCGGTGGCAAGAAATAGTCTGCAGAGTTTAATTAGTGCAACTTTGCTTGTCTGTAGTAAGTACTATTGTTCAGTACTTGATTTGTGTTTGTGAACCCTGTATTGTTTATTAGTACTGCCGCTTTTGGTGTGTGGTCAGTCCTGAGAACGGTCTATGTTAATGTCTGTCCACTCAATTCAGTCTGTATATTTCGAAGTATCCAGATCATCTTTTTTGTGAGGACGCTTTATCGATTATGGTTACACTCCAATATCTGTATGCATTGCAGGGTTTATCGCACCCACCAGGATTTCCAGTCCCATGGATGTTCGGTCCATACGATTTGTCATGACCTTTGGACTACCCTGCTTGTGGGAGTAGGCGGGGCCCCTGCATGCCACCCGTACTTGGACGATCAATCTTCTGTTTAGTACTTCAACATAGTGATTTCCTAGTAAGGATTCACTCGTGTCACATCAAGTAAATCTTATTGATTTACTGTCTAAATCTTATTGATTTAATGTCATGTTTTCTTTCTTTTCCCGCAATTTTACGATGCAGGTTTTGCCATGTGACATTCATCACAGAATAAACTGTTTGGTTTGCTCTACGATGGCTATTTTTGCAGGTTTCACTTCTTATGTCGTGTCAGTAACGAAGGCACTGTCCATCACTTATATTACTGGGAAAAATTGGATCAGTCTGTTGTCTGAGTACAAGCTGAATCCCTATGCTGAACTGTAGTTTGGTTTAACAAAAATGCCACAATTAGTCCTTCTCGCGTTTAAAAGAAATGAAGAAAAAAACTGGATCACGGTCACGAAGCCTAGTCAAGTTAGAAAGCTGATCATAGCAGACCAGACACGATCGCTGCTGTCTCGCACATCGGTACCACCTTCAGCAACGGATCGAGCACCGGCAGTTGCTCTAGCACTGATAGCGACAACAGCTCAGTCTGATCCAGCTAAGGATTGGGCACCGACCGCGTCAGCGGATCAGGCTGATCTACCGGAGGATCGGGCATCGACACCGGCACCTGCTCCGACACCGGCACCAGCTCTACAAGGAGCACCATCTCCGGCAGCAGCAGCGGCTTCGGCACCTACACCAACACTTGCACTTGCATCTGCTCCGGCCCGTGCAGCGACAACCGAAAGTGCAGTTGCACTGGCAACAGACTTGGCTACAGTTCGCACGTCATATACCAAAGTCCTTACAAAAACCGACATGTCCACCTTCTTGGTAAGCATTGGCCGCCCAAGTGTTTCGTTCTTTTTTCTTTCCATGTTGTTTCGCATGATTCACTGTGTTGATCTAACTGTTTGGGTATGTCTTCTTGTTTGCAAACAGAGAATTCCTAGAGCAACGAGGGAGTCGTTCAACAATCCGGGCGACAGCAGCCAAGTTTCTCTTACCATGCGCAACCTTGGTGTGAATGAACCTGCTCAATATACCGTAAGTACAAAGGATGGTCACATGATGATTGATGCTAAAGGATGGTCAAGGTTCAAATCTAAATCATATCTTGCGGTAGGGGATGGTCTCAAAATCGAACTTTCTCAGCAAGGAGAGCTGGTCCAAATCAACTTTGAAATTCTTCAGTAGCAGCACGCAACTACCGAACTGATCTATCCTACATGAGATTTTGATGTAATAATCTGGCATGGTGAAACAAGTGTCCTGTGTGTATAAGTAATACGACAGTATTATTTATCACATGGTATATCGTTGATAGAATTGCAACTCTCATTGCTGGTTAGGAACTGTCGTCCGATTTCATTCCAACAGCTGTCGTGCTTTATTCAATTTTGTGTATTCGCCTTGCGACAGCATCTAAAACCAGCGCCGTACCAATCGCTTGCAATATGAAGAGCGCTGAGGTAGAACACATGGGCCCCCAAACATGCAGGGTGGGCCTGCGGCCTAAAGTCCAGAACCGTGAGCCTGTCTGAGTATTATATTCTCAGCAGAACCCCCATAATGCCCGTGCGTTGCACGTAACATCAAGATGCATTTGTATGAGTATTTTATCTTGTGAGAGAAAAGGATGAACGAGGGAAGGCCTTATTTGCAAATGTGGAGAGGTGTGTGGGTACCTTTTTGCAAAATTGCCATAGTTTCCTTCCTATCCGTCAGATATAAATCGGACGGCCTATATTGCAGTATGGCAGGCACACCATCATCACCAACTCGTCTATACTGTGTTAAAAACAACTCTGTTTTTTATAATTATATATGTTATGTATATTCCCCTTGATTTTTTCTTATGTATAAAGTTGTGATATAAAAGATTTGTATATTTCTTTACAGAGGGAGTATCTCTCTGTCAAAAATATATTTTTGTGTAACTAGTTACTCCTGTCTTTCTACTTCCTTTCGCTGATATGTGGGGCATCCGGCAACGGGGTCCACGTGCCATATGCACAAATTAGAGTGCACAACTGATACGTCTCCAACGTATCTATATTTTTTATTGTTCCATGCTATTATATTATCTGTTTTGGATGTTTATGGGCTTTATTAAACACTTTTATATTATTTTTGGGACTAACCTATTAACCCAGAGCCCAGTGCCAGTTTCTGTTTTTTCCCTTGTTTCAGTGTTTCGCAGAAAAGGAATATCAAACGGAGTCCAAACAGAATGAAACCTTCAGAAAAGTTATTTTTGGAAAGAAAGCAATATGGGAGACTTGGAGTGCACGTCAGGGGATCAACAAGGAGGGCACGAGGCAGGGGGCGCGCCCACCCCCCTGGGTGCGCCCTCCACCCTTGTGGGCCCCTCGTGGCTCCCCTTACCGACTTCTTTTGCATATATATTCCCATATACCCTAAAACTTTTGGGGAACATAATAGATCGGGAGTTCCGCCGCTGCAAGACTCTGTAGCCACCAAAAACCAACCGGGATCCTGTTCCGGCACCCTGCCGGAGGGGGGATCCCTCACCGGTGGCCATCTTCATCATCCCGGCGCTCTCCATGACGAGGAGGGAGTAGTTCACCCTCGGGGCTGAGGGTATGTACCAGTAGCTATGTGTTTGATCTCTCTCTCTCTCTCATGTTCTTGAGGTGATATGATCTTGATGTATTGCGAGCTTTGCTATTATAGTTGGATCTTATGATGTTTCTCCCCGTCTACTCTCTTGTAATGGATTGAGTTTTCCCTTTGAAGTTATCTTATCAGATTGAGTCTTTAAGGATTTGAGAACACTTGATGTATGTCTTGCGTGGGATACCCGTGGTGACAATGGGGTATTCTATTGATTCACTTGATGTATGTTTTGGTGATCAACTTGCGGGTTCCGCCCATGAACCTATGCATAGGGGTTGGCACACGTTTTCGTCTTGACTCTCCGGTAGAAACTTTGGGGCGCTCTTTGAAGTTCTTTGTGTTGGTTTGAATAGATGAATCTGAGATTGTGTGATGCATATCGTATAATCATGCCCACGGATACTTGAGGTTACATTCGAGTATCTAGGTGACATTAGGGTTTTGGTTGATTTGTGTCTTAAGGTGTTATTCTAGTACGAACCCTATGATAGATCAAACGGAAAGAATAGCTTCATGTTATTTTACTACAGACTCTTGAATAGATCGATCTGAAAAGATAACTTTGAGGTGGTTTCGTACCCTACCATAATCTCTTCGTTTGTTCTCCACTATTAGTGACTTTGGAGTGACTCTTTGTTGCATGTTGAGGGATAGTTATATGATCCAATTATGTTATTATTGTTGAGAGAACTTGCACTAGTGAAAGTATGAACCCTAGGGCTTGTTTCCTAGCATTGCAATATCGTCTGTGCTCACTTTTATCATTAGTTACCTTGTTGTTTTTATATTTTCAGATTACAAAAACCTATATCTACCATCCATATTGCACTTGTATCACCATCTCTTCGCCGAACTAGTGCACCTATACAATTTACCATTGTATTGGGTGTGTTGGGGACACAAGAGACTCCTTGTTATTTGGTTGCAGGGTTGTTTGAGAGAGGCCATCTTCATCCTACGCCTCCCACAGATTGATAAACCTTAGGTCATCCACTTGAGGGAAATTTGCTACTGTCCTACAAACCTCTGCACTTGGAGGCCCAACAACGTCTACAAGAAGAAGGTTGTGTAGTAGACATCAAGCTCTTTTCTGGCGCCGTTACCGGGGAGGCTAGGTAAGTGACACTCACACCCCGTCAACTAAGCTCTTTTCTGGCGCCGTTGCCGGCGAGGTGAGTGCTTGAAGGTATATCTTTAGATCTTGCAATCAAATCTTTTTGTTTCTTGTTTTATCACTTGTTTAGTTTATAAAAGAAAACTACAAAAAAAATGGAATTGAGGGTGCCTCATATGCTTCATCTTTTTAGTATCTTTCGTGAAAATGATGGAAAGGAAAATTGTGCTCAAGTGCTAGAAGAAGAATGCATTAGAATGTTTGGCACTAAATCTTTGTATGATGAGCATGATTGCAATGTTGTTAGTATGAATTATTTGAATACCCATGATACTAATGATATGCAAAGCCACAAGCTTGGGGATGCTATGTTTGATGAAGATGATATGTTTAGTCGCCCAAGTTTTGATGAGCAAATTTATTATGATGAAAGCATGCCTCCTATTTATGATGATTATTGTGATGACATGTATTCTATAAAGAATAAAGATAACGATGAAACTTGTCATCATGATTTTAATTTTCAATTGGATTATGCCTCACATGATAATTATTTTGTTGAGTTTGCTCCCACTATTATTCATGAGAAGAAATTTGCTTATGTGGAGAGTAATAAAAATTCTATGCTTGTAGATCATGAAAAGAATGCTTTATTTGATAGTTATATTGTTGAATTCATTCATGATGCTACTAAAAATTATTATGAGGGAGGAGTATATGCTTGTAGGAATTGTAATAATATCAAGTTTCCTCTCTATGTGCTTAAAGTTTTAAAGTTATGCTTGTTTTGCCTTCCTATACTAGTTGATTATTGTTCCCATAAGTTGTTTGCTCACAAAATCCCTATGCATAGGAAGTTGGTTAGACTTAAATGTGCTAGTCATATTCTTCATGATGCTCTCTTTATGTTTCAATTCTTATCTTTTATGCGAGCATCATTGAAATCACCATGTCTAGCTAGGGGCGTTAAACGTTAGCGCTTGTTGGGAGGCAACCCAATTTTATTTTAGTCTTTTGCTTTTTGGTTATGTTTAGGAATAAATAAATTGCCTAGCCTCTGGTTATATGTGGTTTTATGTTTTAATTAGTGTTTGTGCCAAGTAAGACCTATAGGATCTTCTTGGATGATAGTTATTTGATCTTGCTGAAAATTCCAGAAACTTTCTGTTCATGAAAACAATTTTTTAAAATAACCAGAACGTGATAAAATACTGATTCCAATTGAAGCAGATCAATAATAAAATTATCTAGGTCTTCCTATTTTGGTAGAATTTTTTGAGGTCCAGAAGTTTGCGTTAGTTACAGATTACTGCAGACTGTTCTGTTTTTGACAGATTCTGTTTTCCGTGTGTTGTTTGCTTATTTTGATGAATCTATGGCTAGTAAAAGATTTTATAAACCATAGAGAATTTTGAATACAGTAGATTTAACACCAATACAAATAAAGAATTAGTTCATTATAGTACCTTTAAGTGGTGTTTTCTTTTCTTTCGCTAACGGAGCTTACGAGTTTTCTGTTGAGTTTTGTGTTGTGAAGTTTTCAAGTTTTGGGTAAAGATTCGATGGACTATGGAATAAGGAGTGGCAAGAGCCTAAGCTTGGGGATGCCCAAGGCACCCCAAGGTAATATTCAAGGACAACCAAGATCCTAAGCTTGGGGATGCCCCGGATGGCATCCCCTCTTTCGTCTTCATTCATCGGTAACTTTACTTGGAGCTATATTTTTATTCACCACATGATATGTGTTTTGCTTGGAGCGTCATTTTATTTTCTTTAGGTTTGCTTGCTGTTTGAATAAAATATCAAGATCTGAAATTCTTAAATGTTAGAGAGTCTTCACATAGTTGTATAATTATTCGACTACTCATTGATCTTCACTTATATCTTTCGGAGTAGTTTGTCATTTGCTCTAGTGCTTCACTTATATCCTTTTAGAGCACGGCGGTGGTTTTATTTTGAAGAAATAGATGAACTCTCATGCTTAACTTATATTATTTTGAGAGTCTTTAGAATAGCATGGTAGTTTGCTTTGGTTATGAAACTAGTCCTAATATGATGGGCATCCAAGATGGGTATACTAAAAACTTTCATATAAGTGCATTGAATACTAAGAGAAGTTTGATACTTGATGATTGTTTTGAGATATGGAGATAGTGATATTAAAGTTGTGCTAGTTGAGTAGTTATGAATTTGAGAAATACTTGTGTTGAAGTTTGCAAGTCCCGTAGCATGCACGTATGGTAAACGTTGTGTAACAAATTTGAAACATGAGGTGTTATTTGATTGTCTTCCTTATGAGTGGCGGCCGGCGACGAGCGATGGTCTTTTCCTACCAATCTATCCCCCTAGGAGCATGCGCGTAATGCTTGGTTTTTGATGACTTGTAGATTTTTGCAACAAGTATGTGAGTTCTTTATGACTAATGTTGAGTCCATGGATTATACGCACTCTCACCCTTCCATCATTGCTAGCCTCCTCGGTACCGTGCATTGCCCTTTCTCACCTTGAGAGTTGGTGCAAACTTCGCTGGTGCATCCAAATCCCGTGATATGATACGCTCTATCACACATAAACCTCCTTATATCTTCCTCAAAACAGCCACCATACCTACCTATTATGGCATTCCCATAGCCTTCCGAGATATATTGCCATGCAACTTTCCACCGTTCCGTTTATTATGACACACTTCATCATTGTCATATTGCCTTGCATGATCATGTAGTTGACATCGTATTTGTGGCAAAGCCACCATGCATAATTATCATACATGTCACTCTTGATTCATTGCCCATCCCGGTACACCGCCGGAGGCATTCATATAGAGTCATATCTTGTTCTAGTATCGAGTTGTAATCATTGAGTTGTAAATAAATAGAAGTGTGATGATTATCATTAATAGAGCATTGTCCCAAAAAAAGAGAAAGGCCAAATAAAAAAAAGGGAAGGCCCAAAAAAGAGAAAAAATAGAAAATAAAAAGGGGCATTGCTACTATCCTTTTTCCACACTTGTGCTTCAAAGTAGCACCATGATCTTTATGATAGAGAGTCTCTTGTTTTGTCACCTTCATATACTAGTGGGAATTTTTCATTATAGAACTTGGCTTGTATATTCCAACAATGGGCCTCCTCAAGTGCCCTAGGTCTTCGTGAGCAAGCAAGTTGGATGCACACCCACTTAGTTTCTTTTGTTGAGCTTTCATACATTTATAGCTCTAGTGCATCCGTTGCATGGCAATCCCTACTCCTTGCATTGACATCAATTGATGGGCATCTCCCTAGCCCATTGATTAGCCGCGTCGATGTGAGACTTTCTCCTTTTTGTCTTCTCCACATAACCCCCTCATTATATTCTATTCCACCCATAGTGCTATATCCATAGCTCACGCTCATGTATTGCGTGAAAGTTGAATAAAAGTTTGAGATTACTAAAGTATGAAACAATTGCTTGGCTTGTCATCGGGGTCTGCATGATGAGAGCATTCTTGTCTGACGAAAATGGAGCATGAGCAAACTATATGATTTTGTAGGGATGAACTTTCTTTGGCCATGTTATTTTGAGAAGACATGAGTGCTTAGTTAGTATGCTTGAAGTATTATTATTTTTATGTCAATATTAAACTTTTGTCTTGAATCTTATGGATCTGAATATTCTTGCCACAATAAATAGAATTACATGGATAAATATGTTAGGTAGCATTCCACATCAAAAAAATCTGTTTTTATCATTTACCTACTCGAGGGCGAGCAGGAATTAAGCTTGGGGATGCTTGATACGTCTCCAACATATCTATAATTTTTGATTGTTCCATCCTATTATATTATCTGTTTTGGATGTCTATGGGCTTTATTAAACACCTTTATATTATTTTCGGGACTAACCTATTAACCCAGAGCCCAATGCCAGTTTCTGTTTTTCCCTTGTTTCAGTGTTTCACAGAAAAGGAATACCAAATGGAGTCCAAACGGAATGAAACCTTCGGAAAAGTTAGTTTTGGAAAGAAAGCAATACGGGAGACTTGGAGTGCACGTCAGGGGATCAACGAGGAGGGCACGAGGCAGGGGGGCGTGCCCACCCCCTGGGCGCGCCCTCCACCCTCGTGGGCCCTCGTGGCTCCCCTTACCGACTTCTTTCGCATATATATTCCCATGTACCCTAAAACCTTCGGGGAACAGAATAGGTCGGGAGTTCCGCCGCCCAAAGCCTCTGTAGCCACCAAAAACCAATCGGGACCCTGTTCCGGCACCCTGCCAGAGGGGGGATCCCTCACCGGTGGCCATCTTCATCATCCCGGCACTCTCCATGACGAGGAGGGAGTAGTTCACCCTCGGGGCTGAGGGTATGTACCAGTAGCTATGTGTTTGATCTCTCTCTCTCGTGTTCTTGAGGTGATACGATCTTGATGTATTGCGAGCTTTGCTATTATAGTTGGATCTTATGATGTTTCTCCCCCTCTACTCTCTTGTAATGGATTGAGTTTTCCCTTTGAAGTTATCTTATCGGATTGAGTCTTTAAGGATTTGACAACACTTGATGTATGTCTTGCGTGGGATACCCGTGGTGACAATGGGGTATTCTATTGATTCACTTGATGTATGTTTTGGTGATCAACTTGCGGGTTCCGCCCATGAACCTATGCATAGGGGTTGGCACACGTTTTCGTCTTGACTCTCCGGTAGAAACTTTGGGGCACTCTTTGAAGTACTTTGTGTTAGTTTGAATAGATGAATCTGAGATTGTGTGGTGCATATCGTATAATCGTGCCCACAGATACTTGAGGTGACATTGGAGTATCTAGGTGACATTAGGGTTTTGGTTGACTTGTGTCTTAAGGTGTTATTCTAGTACGAACTCTATGATAGATCGAACGGAAAGAATAGCTTCATGTTATTTTACTACGGACTCTTGAATAGATCGATCCGAAAGGATAACTTTGCGGTGGTTTCGTACCCTACCATAATCTCTTTGTTTGTTCTCCGCTATTAGTGACTTTGGAGTGACTCTTTGTTGCATGTTGAGGGATAGTTATATGATCCAATTATGTTATTATTGTTGAGAGAACTTGCACTAGTGAAAGTATGAACCCTAGGCCTTGTTTCCTAGCATTGCAATATCGTTTGTGCTCACTTTTATCATTAGTTACCTTGCTGTTTTTATATTTTCAGATTACAAAAACCTATATCTACCATCCATATTGCACTTGTATCACCATCTCTTCGCCGAACTAGTGCACCTATACAATTTACCATTGTATTGGGTGTGTTGGGGACACAAGAGACTCTTTGTTATTTGGTTGCAGGGTTGTTTGAGAGAGACCATCTTCATCCTACGCCTCCCACGGATTGATAAACCTTAGGTCATCCACTTGAGGGAAATTTGCTACTGTCCTACAAACCTCTGCACTTGGAGGCCCAACAACGTCTACAAGAAGAAGGTTGTGTAGTAGACATCAACAACTGCACGGTAGACACACCCCGGTCGTAGCGCCGCAGTAATGCCCAATGAGCCGTCAAATCACAAACCCCCCCTTTCCAGCTTTAGCAGTAAGCTGGACGGACGAAGCAGCAATATTTCACTGGGCCTGAATCCCCTTCTCCCTCGTCTGCTTGTTCAGAGAAAACCCCCTCTCGGCGATTGCATAGGGTTTTCTCATGGAGAACCAGGTACGAATTCTTCATCCATCCCCAATAAATCGAAGTCCCTTGGTCGCGGGTAATCCTAGGATGGCAGCCGCCGCCGTTGATGCATTTTTCTTCCTACTGAATCTAGTGTGTTTCATTTGCAGTGCCCAAAGTGCAAGGACCCTACAGGTTTCTGCACCCTCGGCGAGACGCCACACTTGTTCCTTCTCATCCTAACACAGGATTTTAAAACGCGCACAGTATGTTCCTAGAATCCTCTTTTCTATCCGGGAGGGTGGGGTTTTTTTGAACATGTTGTCGACTAATTTGGAAATTTGGATTGCTATATTTGGATAAAAGGTACTACCAGTACGATGGTCAACACTGACGTGAAGGAGGAAGTTATTTCTAGATTTGGATAGGGAATACATTGTGTTCTCATATTATTTTTCCTGCAGTGCATTATTTGCTCTGCCAGAACACATGTACTCAAGATGCTCGGGCTTGCCATAACTGAATACACCAGTTTAATGGTCATAGTGAAGACAAGCCATGGATATAAGTTCCAAGTTGGGTTCATGAACCAAGAGGATCGCTGCTTTTTTATGGCCGAACTTGGATAAACTTTCTCAAGTGTTACGGACTGAAAGTTGGCGCACGAATGTTGATGGAAATAGCAGAACCTGGTCTCATCTTCACTGCGATCTTCCACCCCGACGTCGTTCCAATTGTTCATCCATGTTAGTTTTGTATCTGGTTCTTGCTTGTTGCCTTGATTACTTCTTAATCCACCTATTCTGTCTAACTAATCACAATTTAAGTTTAGAAGTAGCAACGAATCTCTCACGAAGATGCTACTTCTAACTAATATTTTCTTATAATTGGTGGCACGTGTAGGTTTTTTCAGAGTTAAGTAGGCTGCTCGTTTGTTATTCTGTAACAACTCGGCTGTTACTGATGGCACTGAAGTTGACTGGGACGACATCCACAAGTTCCTACACTTATTGATCATCTTGAGGTCCTTGTGGGGCGTTTCAATGGTGGAAGGCCACGTGGGATATGTGTGCCACTGCTGCACTCGTTGAATAGGTCCAACTGTGTCGAGAAACTTGTGGTACGAGCTGTTTTATGTTATATATGTTGTTCATAAACTATTACTTATACACAGTTTTACAGATGTGATCTTCTTGAAATAGAAACTGCCCAGTTCTATTGTTCCTATACAGATGCCTGACCATGGTCGGGTCACACTTGCGCTTGGTCACAACATGATGTTTATGTCGACCTACTCCATTCCCCTTGGAGGTGAAAAGATACTTATTCATGGGTGGTCTCAAATAATGAAGGCCCGTCCATCTTGGAGAATAGGACAGAAGATTATGTTCCTGCTTTTCCATGGCTCTAAAGCGAATATCCTGTTTATTGACGACATTGCGAGATGAAGCCGCTTTCAGAAGGTTGTGGATGCGCGGGGTGGCGCCTGGGTTTTGTCCTGGGGCTTGGCGGCCTCACCCTTGGTTAACTGTAGGCAAAGTAGCACTGTTCGAGGCGTGCTTTGTACGGTTGAACCTGTATAAGTACTCATACTGCTTTTAGCTATGGTTGTTAAGTGCCCCTGCCGGTTTCAGTTAAGGTTGTTAAGTACTCCTGCTGCTTTTACAGTCTATCGTGTTTCTTCAGTCCTGTCTTCCTCCAGCCGCCAAAACCAAACCAGCGCTGGTGGGGCCGCCTGCTTCCGCCTCCCACGGCTGGCTGCGCCTCAGCGCACACATCGCCGCCCCACCGTCTCCTAAATCGTTAACGCCGACGTCCGAGGCCTCGCCGTCGTCCTTCGCGCGCTTTGGTGCGCTCGCCGCGGCGCAGCCCTCTCGCGTTGTCAACATGGTCAACAAACAACAGGAATCGACAGAAGTACGTGGAGAGGATGACAGTACAGGCCCACCATGTCAGCGTATGGAAAAATAAAATGCTTCCTCCTAGTGTTTTCCTGACATCTGGGACCCATGACATTGTGAGCGTATATAGTCAATAGACAAGAGAACAACACAAGATCGTCTGACACCTGGGACGTTGCTGCTCGAGTAGTATTTTTTTGTTATTGTTGAGACGGAGCAGGGTTTGAACTGGGTTGTGGCCCGCCTAGCCCAGGCTTATATTTTATGTTTACCATGTGACCAGCCCAGCTATTTTTTCTTTGTGAAAATGAGCCCAGTTTATTTTTTCTGAAGAATACCCAATCCAGGCCTATTTATTGTTCGACGCCCTGATGGGCTGCAACTCTTTCAAGACGCCTGCAAATCTTGAAAGTAATATGAAATGGGTTGTAAATATAAAAACAGATGACAAATTGGCAATTACTTTATAATTTCTGAATTTTTCACATTTTCAGATTCCTATTTCACTGGGCATTAACCTAATTTAAATATATCTTCAAAGTACTTTAAATCTGGCTCGACATTTTGGTATTAAAAATAGTTTGGAACCCACAGAAATATGCGAAATTGGCCCTGGCCAACCAAAAAAAATGGACTGCAATAAATTGCATAAGAAGTCGCAATGAGCTATATATAAATTATTAAAAAAAGAGGGAATGGTCTGACTTATGGGCCTATTAAGTTTACGCGTATGCAAGATTTTTTAGTTATTATATATGTCAACAAACAATTCTAGTAGACGTAACCGTTGGATGTCAATCCAACGGTCGTCGTGTTTCTTCAATATCTGATCTTCTTGCTCCAGCCGCCAAATCCAGCGCCGGTGGTACCGCCTGCTCCCGCCTCCCGTGCAGGCCTCACCGCCCCTACTACTCCCACCGCTGGCCAGGGCATCCCTCTACTCGCCCACACCCCCTGTTATTCTGCGGCGAGGCAGCCTCACACCGCAGCCGAACCAGTGAACCCTCGTACTCCTCTCCGCGTGGGCATCCACTGCCGCGTCTTCCCCGACTCCGCGTCGTCCCCTTCCTAGGCCTCGCCGTCGTCCACCGCCCTGGTGCTCTCGGCGCGGCGTGGTCAACATGGTCAAGGAACGACTTCCATCGGAAGAGTACTGTCGTGGAGAGGCTGACAGCTGGGTCCACGGCAGCCGCAAGGAAGTGCCTCCTTATTACGCGGAAAATAATTATTCCTCCACCTGACAGCAGGGACCCACCGGACGGGCCACCGTATTTGGCGGAAAAAAATTCCACCCTGACTGCTGGGACCCACCGTACGGGCCACCGTATTTCGCGAAAAAACGTTCCCCCCGCTGTCAGCTCGTACCCACCGGAAGTGCCTCCTTATTATGCACAAAAAAAGAATACTCCCCCTGCTAGTTGGGACCCACCTTGGTGGGAGGCTGACTTGTGGGCCTACTAATTTGACAGGGACGGAGTGCTTTGTCAACTTAGTCAATATGAACGATTCTAGCTCCAGTGACTGTACGATGTCTATCCAACGGCCGTAGTGCTTCTTCAACCTCTGGTCTTCTTGCTCCAGCCGCCCAAAGCAGCGTCGGTCGGGCCGCATTCTCCTACCTCCCGTGGCCGGTTGTGGTGCCGCGGAGGCCTCACTGCCCCTACTACTCCCACCGCTGGGTAGGCCATCCCTCTACTCACCCACACCCCCTGTTATTCTGCGGCGACGGCAGCCTCACACCGCAGCCGAACCAGTAAACCCTCGTACTCCTCTCCGCGTGGGCATCCACTACTGCATCTTCCCTGACTCCGTGACGTCCCCTTCCTAGGCCTCGCCGTCGTCCACCGCCTTGGTGCTCTCGGCGCGGCGTGGTCAACGACCGACTTCCATCGGAAGAGTATTGTACGTGGAGAGGCTGACAGCTGGGTCCACGGCAGCCACAAGGAAGTGCCTCCTTATTACGCGGAAAATAATTATTCCTGCACCTGACAGCGGGGACCCACCGGACGAGCCACCGTATTTCGCAAAAAAAAACATTTCCTCCCTGACTGCTGGGACCTACTAGCTACATCTTCGCACGCAAGGAAGTGCGTCCGGGCAACAAAAAAATGATTCACCCCCCTGACTGCTGGGACCCACCAGCTACATGTTCGCATGCAAGGAAGTGCCTGACAGTCGATACCCACCTGGTCGAAGCGTACGTAGCATTGTCATTCTGGTCGCGAACGTGTACGTACATACTGGTCGATGTAGAGGCGCGCACGTGTCATAGTAGAGGCGCACACGTTTCATGTACACGTATGTACAGCGGCCAGGGTGCGAGAAAGTAAATACGGCCACGTACGTACATACGGGCGCGGTCTTGAATGCCTACTCACGCGTATGTACGGCCAGGGCTCGTGTACATGGCTGGGTCGCAACGGAGAAACTGCATCATCGTCGTGTTCATGGGGTGGCAACGGAATGCGACGTGTTCATCGGGAGGCAACGGAACGCGTGGGAGCCAACCGGCTTGGACGGAACAGCCGATGGAAACGAGGCCTGGCATACCGCAGAACGGAGGAAACGACATTGTGTTCGACCGGCCACGTTCGAAATGGGATCCTGTTCATCGGGAGGGGTCTGGCGTACCGTAAAACGAAGGAAACGGACCTCCTACGGTCGAAACGGGGGTCCTGTTGATCGGGAGGGGTGTGGCGTACCGCAAAACAGAGGAAACAAACTTGTGTTGGAGCGCTACGGTCGAAACAGGGGTCCTGTTGATCGGGAGGGGTGTGGCGTACCGCAAAACGGGACTCCACGGGATACTGTTCATCTCCACCGTCGACCCCTCCAGCCTCCACGGGCTACTGTTCATCCACCATCGACCTCCTCCAGCCTCCACCTGCGACAGTTCATCCACGGGCTCCTGTTCATCCAGCCTCCACCGCGTGCTACTCCACCGGCTACTGTTCAACCAGCCCTCTCCACGGGCTCTTGTTCAACCACCCCTCCACGGGCTACTGTTCATCCAACCCTCCACCTTCTACTGTTCATCCAGCCCTGCACGGGGTGGTCCTGTTCATCCAGCCCTCCACGGGGTCCTATTCATCCAGCTCCAACCGGCTCGATCGATCGGGGTCCTGTTCATCCAGAGGCAACACCACGGGGTCCTGTTCATCCACCCCCACCGGGAACTGTTCATCCAAACCCCCCCAGCAACGCTCACTGTTCATCCAGAGGCAGCATCGATCGGCTTCAGTTAGCAGCAGTAGCGAAGGAATCGCTCGATCGGGTTCAGTTAACAGCCATCGATCGATCGCTCGGGTTCAGTAACGCGTAGCCTGCAGTGCAATCACTCGGGTTCAGTTAGAGCCCAACACCTCGCTCGGGTTCAGTTAGAGCCCAACGCCTCGCACCCACGCGCGTGCGTGTACGAGAGAAATACGCATTGCTCGGCCCCGACCACCCACCGTAACCGGGAACACCCCGATATTTTCCTCGCCCTCGCTTCTACCATGGTTTTGCCCGTCATGGACGGCCCAAAGAATGTCATGCAGCTGCGTCTCCGGCCTACCCAGGATGAAAAGCCCATTTTCTGTCATGATTTTTTGTCATAGAAGTAGGACCCCACCACATCTATGATGATACCGGGTTTTGTCACAATTATCATCATAGAAGTGTCATAAGGATGACAGAATTTTTTTTCGTTCGGCCCAAAATGTCACGGATGTGTCTTTTTTTGTAGTGAAATGTCCAGACGAACCCTGAATAATTCCAACATTTTTTTGACGACACACATATAGTTGCATGTTCACTCCAGATAAATGGTCTAGCAATTCAAACACCATCCATTACCGCTGTGACCCCATTATGTAATTCAAATCAAGATGAAAAATCAAGTAGATCGCACACAATTTATTATCAGCAACCATGTGAGATGCAGCACAAAATATCCTGGAGCACCGTCGGTGTATAGTATGCCTATGGCTTACGCTAGAAGGTGCGTCGGCTACAGTCCACAGCCCGCGTCTCAAGCACACTAGCTCACTCCCCAAATATCATTTCACTGTTCAATCATCACCGGTGAAAGATGGGGACGTGGACTGGCGTCGTGAGGGCAACTTCGGCGGCCCACTCCGGCGAGAGCGCGCCGCAGCCGCCAGGCGCGTGCTAACAAGCTTCGTGAGGGCGACCGCAATCTGCGTCCGGGAGGCCAAGGCAACCCAAACGGCTGATGTTGCTTCCCAGGTCGCGGCAGTAGCATCTGCCTTGGCGATATCAACTGGTGAGAGCGGCACAACAGCTGTCCGTTCCGCAGCGGCGGCCTTAGCCCTGATGGAGGCCGTCCACCACCATGTCGAGGCCGTCCATGCCCAGCTCATGGAGCTCACCGCACAAATCGAAGGAAGTTCTCCAACAACGGTCGGCAACCCACGGTCGAAGAGGTGGCAATCGCCGAGAGAGTTCAAGTAGCCATCCGTTCCCACGCGGCATACCTCGCGATGACGGAGCCCGCCAAAGCCCAGATCGTGTCCGCCCACGCCCAGCTCATGGCGGCCTATTCCAAAGATATGGTGAACGCGGATGGCGAGATGCTTGCCGGGTATGGTGCGATGGATGCCATGGAGCCCCTTCCCCAGGAGACCGTCGGGCGCGAGCTGGACATGGAGGCGGCGGCGGAGATCGACGAGCACCGGCCATAGTATTACTCTTTGTTTTGTTTAATTATAAGAGCATCGGCCTTTAATTTGTTAGAGTAATGTTTAGGTCAGCTAGCTCTATTTAATTGCTGAACTTGCTCGATTAAGAAGTGTGGGTGTGCTGTAGTCTCCTTTGTGTACCCAAATTATGCAATGACGTGGATGACCACTGTAACCATGGAAATTCGAACCAAAACTTTTGACGTTCAAACTCATCACACACGGGTTAAGCTATCTGAATCGTTTGTGATGTCCACATATCGTACAAAGTTCTGAATAAGGGACCATGTCCGATGAGCCTTTGCGCGCCAGTTTTTTGGCTGAAGCGATTCCAAATTTTCGGCTTCCGCGGAAATATCTACCTCCCCGACCCCTCCCCCTTACCAAAAGCCACATTTCCCCCTCTTTCCGCCTTCCTTTCCAAGTTGAAACCTTCACTCCTTGCTTGCAGCACCGCCTCCTCATCGGCGACCCTCCTTCACGCTGCTCGGCCTCGTCTATCCAGGCAGGTAATCCACACCCGACCCCCATCCTCCTCCCCCTTCCACATCCCACATGCCCCGACCGCCGGCCCAAGCGCGACACCTTCCACCCAAATCACCGACCCCTCCACCAAATAAGCGCCGGCCTAAGCCATGGTGCACGTAGTATAGCCAGGATCTCAAGGAGCATTTGGCAGCGGAGAAGAAAATCACGGCCGCACACACGGATGAGGTCGCGATGGCTGCCATTCGTGCCGACCCCCAGATCTCGGAGGAGCACCTCGCCGTCGAGGCCACCGCTGACGCCTCGCGCGCCAATGCCACAACGCGGTTGGCTGCTTTAAACGACAGTTCGTGGCGTTTTCTTGAGGCCATTGTTTGCTAGCTACTGCCTTTCCTTAACAAATTCTAGTGAATTGTGCTATCTAGTTTTACCATGCAATCTTCTGCTATAGTGTATATGTTCTATATGTCGTGCAATGTGATGTTCAGTTAACTGCTTGGTTCAATTCTGCAAAATGTGATGTTCAATTCTTCAGGGTGCAATATTTCCAAGTTGTTAAGCATGCTTGGTTTGGTTAACTTTCTGATCTTCTATTACGAGTATGTTATATTGTGCACTGTGGTGCTCAGTTAACGTTTGGTTCATTTGTTGTGGTGTTTAGTTAACTGCTTGGTTCAATTCTGCAATGCGATGTTCAATTGTTGTGGATGAATTCTGTCATCGTATACCATGTGAGAAATTAATCGAATTTGGTTGTACTAAATACATGAGAAACAAATACAATTGCTATATTTCCAAGTTGTTAAGCATGCTTGGTTTGGTTAATTGTCTGATCTTCTATTAGGAGTATGTTATATTGTGCAATGTGGTGCTTAGTTAATGTTTGGTTCATTTGTTGTGGTGTTTAGCTAACTGCTTGGTTCAATTCTACACTGCGATGTCCAATTATCGTGGGTAGAATTTTGTATCGTTGTGCATGTGAGGAATAAATTGAATTTGGCTGCACTTAATACATGAGAAACATATACAAGTGCTATATTTCCTAGTTCTTAATCATGCTTGGTTTGGATAAATGGGTTTTCCATGTGGCTTGAATTAATCTGATGAATCTGCAATGTGCTTATTTTTCATCAACATATTTTACTGATAGCATGCGAACCCTTACTTAACCTGATGACTAACTACCTTATATGTGTTGCAGGGAAACAAAGGGAAGCACTGAGGTTTAAAATCGAGGTTAGCACGTGCATGGTCTGTTGTCTAATAGCACATTATTGTGCAATTGCAGGAACAATTGCGTTAGGCCACCTTGCGCAAACGTTTACCACATGAAAACTGTGTGTGATGGACAACCTTTGCCACACAGTTTCTTCCACGGACCGTGTGTGATATATTCAATAACGCAAGCGATTTAATGGGAAAAATTGTGTGTGATGTACCTGTGAACGGAAACGTTTTCCTTCGAGCGACTGTGTGGGATGTACATATGAACGGAAACGTTTAGGGGGAACTGACTGTGTGGGGTGTACTTGCGACCGCAAACAATTTTGCCGTATAATTATATTTTTTAGCTCTACGGTACGTATTTCCGTATTTGAGCGCTCACCGGTCGCACAGGACCTCATTTTGCCGAACGTGTGTGCCAGGAGGGCATATCCCTGACGGATTCTGGGTCGTGTGGGAAGGACCCCCCTATCGCCCACACTCACTTGGCGACGGTTCCAGATGCCGTCGCGGAAAGGGGTTTTAAACCGTTTGTTTAGGAGCTCGCTATACTAGTGAACACTTGTACCTTGAAATTTAGTGAGAGGTCATCTTATAATGCTACCGTCGAACTAAGAAAAATAAGATGCATAAAGGATAAACATCACATGCAATCAATATAAGTGATATGATATGGCCATCATCATCTGCATATGCTAGGCTCGTCAACTTTAACCCGAGTATTCTGCGTGTGCAAAACTGGCTTGCACCCGTTGTATGTGAACGTAGAGCTTATCACACCCGATCATCACGTGGTGTCTCGGCACGACGAACTGTAGCAATGGTGCATACTCAGGGAGAACACTTATACCATGAAATCTAGTGAGAGATCATCTTATAATGCTACCGCCGAACTAAGCAAAATAAGATGCATAAAGGATAAACATCACATGCAATCAATATAAGTGATATGATATGGCCATCATCATCTTGTGCCTTTGATCTCCATCTCCAAAGCACCGTCATGATCACCATCGTCACAGGCGCGACACCTTGATCTCCATCGTAGCATCGTTGTCGTCTCGCCAACTATTGCTTCTACGACTATCGCTACCACTTAGTGATAAAGTAAACAATTACATGGCGATTGCATTTCATACAATAAAGCAACAACCATATGGCTCCTGCCAGTTGCCGATAATTCCGTTACAAAACATGATCATCTCATACAATAAAATTTAGCATCATGTCTTGACCACATCACATCACAACATGCCCTGCAAAAACAAGTTAGACGTCCTCTACTTTGTTGTTGCATGTTTTACGTGGCTGCTACGGGCTGAGCAAGAACCGTTCTTACGTATGCATCAAAACCACAACGATTTTTCGTCAAGTATGTGATGTTTTAACCTTCAACAAGGACCGAGCGTAGCCACACTCGATTCAACTAAAGTTGGAGAAACTCACACCTGCCAGCCACCTGTGTGCGAAGCACGTCGGTAGAACCAGTCTCGCGTAAGCATACGCGTAATTTCCGTCCGGGCCGCTTCATCCAACAATACCACCGAATCAAAGTATGACATGCTGGTAAGCAGTATGACTATTATCGCCCACAACTCACTTGTGTTCTACTCGTGCATATAATATCTACGCATAGACCTGGCTCGGATGCCACTGTTGGGGAACGTAGTAATTTCAAAAAAATTCCTATGCACACGCAAGATCATGGTGATGCATAGCAACGAGAGGGGAGGGTGTTGTCCATGTACCCTCGTAGACCGAAAGCGGAAGCATTATGACAATGCGGTTGATGTAGTCGTACGTCTTCACGATCCGACCGATCCTAGTACCGAAAGTACGGCACCTCCGCGATCTGCACACGTTCAGCTCGGTGACGTCCCACGAACTCTTGATCTAGCTGAGTGTCGAGGGAGAGCTTCGTCAGCACGACAGCGTGATGACGGTGATGATGAAGCTACCGGCGCAGGGCTTCACCTAAGCACTGCAACGATATGACCGAGGTGGATTATGGTGAAGTAGGGCACCGCACACGGCTAAGAGATCAATGATCAACTTGTGTGTCTATGGGGTGCCCCCTCCCTCGTATATAAAGGAGTGGAGGAGGGGGGAGGGCCGTCCCTCTATGGCGCGCCCTGGAGGAGTCCTACTCCCGCCGGGAGTAGGATTCCCCCTTCCCTAGTTGGACTAGAAGAGAAGGAAGGGGGAGAGAGGGAGGAAGGAAAGGGGGGCGCCGCCCCCCTTCCTAGTCCAATTCGGACCAGAGGGGAAGGGGGCACGCGGCTTGCCCTGGCTGCCCCTCTCTCTCTCCACTAAGGCCCATTAGGGCCCATATACTCCCCGGGGGTTCCGGTAACCCCCCGGTACTCCGGTATATGTCCGAACTCACTCGGAACCATTCCGATGTCCAAACATAGGCTTCCAATATATTGATCTTTATGTCTCGACCATTTCGAGACTCCTCGTCATGCCCATGATCACATCCGGGACTCCGAACAATCTTCGGTTCATCAAAACACATAAACTCATAATACCGATCGTCACCGAACGTTAAGCGTGCGGA
Organism: Aegilops tauschii subsp. strangulata; assembly: GCF_002575655.3. NCBI lineage: Eukaryota > Viridiplantae > Streptophyta > Magnoliopsida > Poales > Poaceae > Aegilops > Aegilops tauschii. The sequence continues at coordinate 117,911,475 of NC_053039.3, read as the reverse complement.
CCCTATGGGTTCGAGAACTATGTAGACATGACCGAGACACGTCTCCGGTCAATAACCAATAGCGGAACCTGGATGTTCATATTGGCTCCCACATATTCTACGAATATCTTTATTGGTCAAACCGCATAACGATATACGTTGTTCCCTTTGTCATCGGTATGTTACTTGCCCGAGATTCGATCATCGGTATCTCAATACCTAGTTCAATCTCGTTACTAGCAAGTCTCTTTACTCATTACGTAATGCATCATCCCGCAACTAACTCATTAGTCACATTGCTTGCAAGGCTTTATAGTGATGTGCATTGCCGAGAGGGCCCAGAGATACCTCTCCGACAATCGGAGTGACAAATCCTAATCTCGATCTATGCCAACTCAACAATTACCATCGGAGTCACCTGTAGAGCACCTTTATAACACACAGTTACGTGCATGGTCCATAGTCTAATAGCACATTATTGTGCAATTGCAGGAACCATTCTAATATTTAGGTTTTTAACAATTTGGTCTTGCACATGTAGGTCCTGCTGTGAGAGGTTTTGACCCACTGTTTGACCCTTTTTGCATATGGGGAAATGAGTTGTCCATGAATATCAGTCAAGTCAAGAAACTCAGAAAGATTATTAGGATAAAGAAATTAGCGACAAAAAACAACAAGATCTTTGTCTGCACAATGAAGAAGACATCAATTCACTACATGATGGTACTAACTATTATACATTGCCTTTTTTATTCCTTTGCCCAATTTCCAATATAGAGAAGATATTTATGCGCATCCTTGTTTTCAGGCCTTTCCAAAGCAGTTCACTGATGATTACCTCTCAAACCACCTATATGGTCAGGAGGCGAGGAAGTTATTCATACAACACCCACGGTTCAATATTGAAGTGTTCTTGAAGAGGACGAAGGTTGGACGGTCAATCATCCACACGCACAGGCCTAAAGTTACGAAGACCTTCAACATCAATGAAGGCTCGATATTCGCCTTCTGCTTCAGCAGTTTTCCAGATGAGATACATTTGTCGATGTACCGTCTATGATGCTAATTTCGAAAGGTTATAGATGTTGCATGTGAAACTTGGTCCTGGAGTAGTTGTGTAATGGGTTAGCTGAGTGCTGAAGCTATATGATATTGTACTAATTGGATAATTAGCCTGCTTAATATGAAAATGGGGTAGCTGAGTACTCTGATGTATTTCAATTATAAAAATGAAATATATTGTGTGCTTAATATGAAATGTCAATTAGGTTAATAAATGGATTATGAATAATCGGATAATTAGCCTGCTAATGGCGAATTAGCCTGCTAATTAGGTTTTCCTATTGCAAACGGTTGTTGAGAAAACACCGTGGGCGATGACCTCAGGCAACGCACACAGTTTCTAGGAATAAACCGTGTTGGATCAAGGAACAATCACACACAACTTCCTCTTAAAAACTATTTGCATTAGGCCACCTTGCGCAAACGTTTACCACATAAAAGCTGTGTGTGATGGACAACCTTTGCCACACAGTTTCTTCTACAGTCCGTGTGTGATACATTCAATAACGCAAACGATTTAACTGGAAACTTATGTGTGATGTACGTGTGAACGGAAACGTTTTCCTTGGAGCAACTGTGTGGGATGTACATACGAATGGAAACGTTTAGCGGGGACTGACTGTGTGGGATGTACTTGCGTCCGGAAATAATTTCGCCGTATAATTATATTTTTTAACTCTACTGTACGTATTTCTGTATTTGAGCGCTCGCCGGTCGCACACGACCTCATTTGCCGAGCATGTGTGCGAGGAGGGCATTGATACGTCTCCAACGTATCTATAATTTTTGATTGCTCCATGCTATTATATATTCTGTTTTGGATGTTTAATGGGCTTATTTATACACTTTTATATTATTTTTGGGACTAACCTATTAACCAAAGGCCCAGTGCAAATTGCTGGTTTTTTTTTGCCTATTTCAGTGTTTCGCAGAAAAGAAATATCAAACGGAGCCCAAACGGAATGAAACCTTCGGGAGCATGATTTTTGGAACAAACGTGATCCAGAGGGGAGTGGACGTCAAGCAATCAACAAGGAGGCCACGAGGCAGGGGCGCGCCTACCCCCCTAGGCACGCCCTCCACCCTCGTGGGCCCCTCGTGGCTCCACCGACCTACTTCTTCCTCCTATATACCTACGTACCCCGAAACCATCGGGGAGCACCACGAAAACATAATTCCACCGCCGCAACCTTCTGTACCCGTGAGATCCCATCTTGGGGCCTTTTCCGGCGCTCTGTCGGAGGGGGCATCGATCATGGAGGGCTTCTACATCAATACCATAGCCTCTTCGATGATGTGTGAGTAGTTTACCACAGACCTTCAGGTCCGTAGTTATTAGCTAGATGGCTTCTTGTCTCTCTTTGGATCTCAATACAAAGTTCTCCTCGATCTTCTTGGAGATCTATTTGATGTAACTCTTTTTGCGGTGTGTTTGTCGATATCCGATGAATTGTGGGTTTATGATCAAGATTATCTATGAAAAATATTTGAATCTTCTCTGAATTCTTTTATGTATGATTGGTTATCTTTGCAAGTCTCTTCAAATTATCAATTTGGTTTGGCCTACTAGATTGATCTTTCTGGCAATGGGAGAAGTGCTTAGCTTTGGGTTCAATCTTGCGGTGCTCGATCCCAGTGACAGTAGGGGAAACGACACGTATTGTATTGTTGCCATCGAGGATAAAAAGATGGGGTTTATATCATATTGCATGAGTTTATCCCTCTACATCATGTCATCTTACCTAATGCATTACTCTGTTCTTATGGACTTAATACGCTAGATGCATGCTGGATAGCGGTCGATGTGTGGAGTAATAGTAGTAGATGCAGGCAGGAGTCGGTCTACTTGTCGCGGACGTGATGCCTATATACATGATCATGCCTAGATATTCTCATAACTATGCTCAATTCTATCAATTGCTCGACAGTAATTTGTTCACCCACCGTAATACTTATGCTATCTTGAGAGAAGCCACTAGTGAAACCTATGGCCCCCTGGTCTATTTTCCATCATATTAATCTTCCGTAAACTAGCTATTTCTTTCACTGTTTGTTTTGCAATCTTTACTTGTAATCTTTATCATAAAAATACCAAAAATATTATCTTATCATCTCTATCAGATCTCACTTTTGCAAGTGGCCGTGAAGGGATTGACAACCCCTTTATCGCGTTGGTTGCAAGGTTCTTATTTGCTTGTGTAGGTACGAGGGACTTGCGTCTGGCCTCCTACTGGATTGATACCTTGGTTCTCAAAAACTAAGGGAAATACTTATGATACTTTGCTGCATCACCCTTTCCTCTTCAAGGGAAAACCAACACAGTGCTCAAGAGGTAGCAAGAAGGATTTCTGGCGCCGTTGCCGGGGAGGTTTGCACCAAGTCAAGTCAAGATATGATTTCCCGACAACGGGCCATTTCTGGCACCGTTTCCGGGTAGTCCACGCACAAGTCAAGACATACCAAGTACCCATCACAAACTCTTATCCCTCGCCTTACATTATTTGCCATTTGCCTCTCGTTTTCCTCTCCCCCAATTCACCCTTGCCGTTTTATTCGCCCCTCTTCCGTTCGTCTTTTTCGTTTGCTTGTGTTGCGATGTGCCTTCTATGTGCATGCATCTTCGCTTGCTAAAAATCTACCGTTATGGATCCTCATCCACTTGCTAATCTCTTTAAGAGATCCAATTATGATGAACCTATTGCTAGTGAGTTGAGTGCACTAGATTATCTTTATGAGGTTTTGCTTGAAATTCGTGAATCTGAAAATTGTGATGAAGTACTTTATGAAGCAATTCACGATAGATCTTTGAATAAAAAGCATGATTGCAATGATTTTATTATAAATTCTATTGATGTAAATTGTGCTAATAATATGCAAAACCCTAAGCTTGGGGATGCTAGTTTTGCTATGTCCTCTACTTGTTGCAATGATCATGATTGGGGTGATTCTTCTTATTATCTTGAAAATTTATTTAAGCCCCATGATGAATATGAGATTGATAATAATGTTTGCAATAATATTGAAAGTGGGTTTGTAAGAGTGTCAACTTTAGATCCCACATATTTGGAGAATGTTCAGTCTTATGTAGTTTTTGATAAAAGTGGGTTTGGAGAGGTCATGACTTTAGTTAATGTTAATCCCACTATTTTGGAAGAGTGTCAACTTTGCATACATGTGGATCATGTTAAGAATATGTTTTGTGATAGCTATATTGTTGAATTTTCTTGTGATCCTACATGTAATTATTATGAGAGAGGAAAATATGGTTGTAGAAATTGTCATGTTACTAAATTACCTCTCGTTATGTTGAGATTGCTATTGTTTCTTTCCACTTCCTTGCATATGCTAGTTTTTGCTTGCCTTGATAATTTGTTTGCCTATAAAATTCCTATGCATAGGAAGTATGTTAGACTTAGATGTGTTTTTCACGTGCTATATGATGCTCTCCTTGTGCTTCAATTCTTGTCTTCGTGTGAGCATCATTGAAATCTCAATGCCTAGCTAGGGGCGTTAAACGATAGCGCTTGTTGGGAGGCAACCCAATTTTATTTTTGTTTCTTGCTTTTTGTTTCTGTTTAGGAATAAATAATCCACCTAGCTTCTGGTTATATCTGTTTTTGTGTTTTATTTAGTGTTTGTGCCAAGTAGAACCTTTGGGAAGACTTGGGTGAAGTCTTTTTGATCTTGCTGTAAAAAATAGAAACTTTAGCGCTCACAAGATTAGCTACAAATTTTTACTGGAGAGTGCTATTTAGTTGATTCTTTTTGCAGATGATTATTAGATAAATTCCTCACGTCCGGAAGTTTATTTTAGAATTTTTTGAGTTCCAGAAGTTTGCGTTAGTTACAGATTACTACAGACTGTTCTGTTTTTGACAGATTCTGTTTTTCGTGTGTTGTTTGGTTATTTTGATGAATCTATGGCTAGTAATGGAGTTTATGAACCATAAAAAAGTTGTAATACAGTAGTTTTAACACCAATATAAATAAATAATGAGTTCATTACAGTACCTTAAAGTGGTGTTTTGTTTTCTTTCGCTAACGGAGCTCACGAGATTTTCTGTTAAGTTTTGTGTTGTGAAGTTTTCAAGTTTTGGGTAAAGATTTGATGGATTATGGAACAAGGAGTGGCAAGAGCCTAAGCTTGGGGATGCCCAAGGCACCTCAAGGTAAAATCTAAGGACAACCCAAAAATCCTAAGCTTGGGGATGCCCCGGAAGGCATCCCCTCTTTTGTCTTCGTCCATCGGTAACTATACTTGGAGCTATATTTTTATTCACCACATGATATGTGTTTTGGTTGGAGCGTCATGTATGATTTGAGTCTTTGGTTTTTAGTTCACCACAATCATCCTTGCTGTACACACCTTTTGAGATAGACACACATTATTCGGAATTTATTGGAATACTCTATGTGCTTCACTTATATCTTTTGAGCTAAACAATTTTGTTCTAGCGCTTCACTTATATCTTTTAGAGCACGGTGGTGGTTATATTTTATAGAAATTATTGATCTCTCATACTTCACTTATATTATTTTGAGAGTCCTTTAGAACAGCATGGTAATTTGCTTTGGTTATAAAATTAGTCCTAATATGATAGGCATCCAAGATAAAAACTTCTAAGTGCATTGAATACTAAGAGAAGTTTGATACTTGATAGTTGTTTTGAGATATAAAGGTGGTAATATTAAAGTTGTGCTAGTTGAGTAGTTGTGAATTTGAGAAATACTTGTGTTGAAGTTTGCAAGTCCCGTAGCATGCACGTATGGTAAACGTTGTGTGACAAATTTGAAACATGCGGTGTTCTTTGATTGTCATCCTTATGAGTGGCGGTCGGGGACGAGCGATGGTATTTTCCTACCAATCTATCCCCCTAGGAGCATGCGCGTAGTGCTTGCTTTTTGATGACTTGTAGATTTTTGCAATAAGTATGTGAGTTCTTTATGACTAATGTTGAGTCCATGGATTATACTCACTCTCAACCTTCCATCATTGCTAGCCTCTTCGGTACCGTGCATTGCCCTTTCTCACCTTGAGAGTTGGTGCAAACTTCGCCGGTGCATCCAAACCCCGTGATACGATACGCTCTATCACACATAAACCTCCTTATATCTTCCTCAAAACAGCCACCATACCTACCTATTATGGCATTTCCATAGCCATTCCGAGATATATTGCCATGCAACTTTCCACTGTTGCGTTTATTATGACACGCGTCATCATTGTCATATTGCCTTGCATGATCATGTAGTTGACATCGTATTTGTGGCAAAGCCACCATGCATATTATTTCATACATGTCACTCTTGATTCATTGCCCTTCCCGGTACACCGCCGGAGGCATTCATGTAGAGTCATATTTTGTTCTAAGTATCAAGTTGTAATCATTAAATTGTAAATAAATAGAAGTGTGATGATCAACATTAATAGAGCATTGTCCCAAATAAAAAAAGAGAAAGGCCAAATAAAAAAAAGAAAGGCCCAAAAAATATATATATAAAGGGACAATGCTACTATCCTTTTTCCACACTTGTGCTTCAAAGTAGCACCATGATCTTTATGATAGAGAGTCTCTTGTTTTGTCACTTTCATATACTAGTGGGAATCTTTCATTATAGAACATGGCTTGTATATTCCAACGATGGGCTTCCTCAAATGCCCTTGGTCTTCGTGAGCAAGCAAGTTGGATGTACACCCACTTATTTTCTTTTGTTGAGCTTTCATACATTTATAGCTCTAGTGCATCCATTGCATGGCAATCCCTACTCCTTGCATTGACATCAATTGATGGGCATCTCCCTAGCCTGTTGATTAGCCGCGTCAATGTGAGACTTTCTCCTTTTTTGTCTTCTCCACACAACCCCCATCATCATATTCTATTCCACCCATAGTGCTATATACATGGCTCACGCTCATGTATTGCGTGAAAGTTGAAAAAGTTTGAGATTACTAAAGTATGAAACAATTGCTTGGCTTGTCATCGGGGTTGTGCAAGATAAGAGCATCTTGTGTGACGAAAATGAAGCATGACCAAACTATTTGATTTTGTAGGGATGAGTTTTCTTTGGCTATGTTATTTTGAGAATACATTATTGCTTTGTTAGTATGCTTGAAGTATTATTATTTTTATGTCAATATTAAACTTATATCTTGAATCTTTCGGATCTGAACATTCATGCCACAATAAAGAGAAATACATTGAAGAATATGCTAAGTAGCATTCCACATCAAAAATTCTATTTTTATCATTTACCTACTCGAGGACGAGCAGGAATTAAGCTTGGGGATGCTTGATACGTCTCCAACGTATCTATAATTTTTTATTGCTCCATGCTATTATATATTCTTTTTTGGATGTTTAATGGGCTTATCTATACACTTTTATATTATTTTTGGGACTAATCTATTAACCCAAGGCCCAGTGTAAATTGCTGTTTTTTTGCCTATTTCAGTGTTTCGCAGAAAAGGAATATCAAACGGAGTCCAAACGGAATGAAACCTTCGGGAGCGTGATTTTTGGAACAAACGTGATCCAGAGGACTTGGAGTGGACGTCAAGCAATCAACGAGGAGGCCACGAGGCAGGGGGCACGCCTACCCCCTGGGCGTGCCCTCCACCCTCGTGGGCCCCTCGTGGCTCCACCGACCTACTTCTTCCTCCTATATATACCTACGTACCCTGAAACCATCGTGGAGCACCACGAAAACCTAATTCCACCGCCGCAACCTTCTGTACCCGTGAGATCCCATCTTGGGGCCTTTTCCGGCGCTCTGCCGGAAGGGGCATCGATCACGGAGGGCTTCTACATCAACACCATAGCCTCTCCGATGATGTGTGAGTAGTTTACCACAGACCTTCGCGTCCATAGTTATTAGCTAGATGGCTTCTTCTCTCTCTTTGGATCTCAATACAAAGTTCTCCTCGATCTTCTTGGAGATCTATTTGATGTAACTCTTTTTGCGGTGTGTTTGTCGAGATCTGATCAATTGTGGGTTTATGATCAAGATTATCTATGAACAATATTTGAATCTTCTCTAAATTCTTTTATGTATGATTGGTTATCTTTGCAAGTCTCTTCGAATTATCAATTTGGTTTGGCCTACTCGATTGATCTTTCTTGCAATGGGAGAAGTGCTTAGCTTTGGGTTCAATCATGCGGTGCTCGATCCCAGTGACAGTAGGGGAAAAGACACGTATTGTATTGTGGCCATCGAGGATAAAAAGATGGGGTTTATATCATATTGCATGAGTTTATCCCTCTACATCATGTCATCTTACCTAATGCGTTACTTTGTTCTTATGAACTTAATACTCTAGATGCATGCTGGATAGCGGTCGATGTGTGGAGTAATAGTAGTAGATGCAGGCAGGAGTCGGTCTACTTGTCGTGGAAGTGATGCCTATATACATGATCATGCCTAGATATTCTCATAACTATGCTCAATTCTATCAATTGCTCGACAGTAATTTGTTCACCCACCGTAATACTTATGCTATCTTGAGAGAAGCCACTAGTGAAACCTATGGCCCCCGGGTCTATTTTCCATCATATTAATCTTCCGTCAACTAGCTATTTCTTTCACCGTTTGTTTTGCAATCTTTACTTTTAATATTTATCATAAAAATACCAAAAATATTATGTTATCATCTCTATCAGATCTCATTCTCGTAAGTGACCGTGAAGGGATTGACAACCCCTTTATCGCGTTGGTTGTGAGGTTCTTATTTGTTTGTGTAGGTGCGGGGGACTCGAGCATGGTCTCCTACTGGATTGATACCTTGGTTTTAAAAAACTGAGGGAAATACTTATGCTACTTTACTGCATCACCCTTTCCTCTTCAAGGGAAAACCAATGCAGTGCTCAAGAGGTAGCAGGCATATCCCCGACGGTTTCTGGGTCGTGTGGGAAGGACCCCACTATCGCCCACACTCACTTGGCGACGGTTCCAAAGGCCGTCGCGGAAAGGGGTTAAAAACTTTTTGTTTACGAGCTCGCTGTACTAGTGTGTAGCAACGGTGCATACTCAAGGAGAACACTTACACCTTGAAATTTAGTGAGAGATCATCTTATAATGCTACCGCCGTACTAAGCAAAATAAGATGCATAAAGGATAAACATCACATGCAATCAATATAAGTGATATGATGTGGCCATCATCATCTTGTGCCTTTGATCTCCATATCCAAAGCACCGTCAAGATCACCATCATCACCAGCTTGACACCTTGATCTCCATCGAAGCATCGTTGTCGTCTCGCCAACTACTGCTTCTACGACTATCGCTACCGCTTAGTGATAAAGTAAAGCAATTACATGGCGATTGCATTTCATACAATAAAGCGACAACCATATGGCTCCTGCCAGTTGCCGATAACTGTGTTACAAAACATGATCATCTCATACAACAATTTATATAATCACGTCTTGACTATATCACATCACAACATGCCCTGCAAAAACAAGTTAGACGTCCTCTACTTTGTTGTTGCAAGTTTTACGTGGCTGCTACGGGCTTAGCAAGAACCGTTCTTACCTACGCATCAAAACCACAAAGATTTTTCGTCAAGTTTGCTGTTTTAACCTTCAACAAGGACCGGGCGTAGTCACACTCGATTCAACTAAAGTTGGAGAAACAGACACCCACTAGCCACCTGTGTGCGAAGCACGGCGGTAAAACAAATCTCATGAACGCGGTCATGTAATGTCGGTCTGGGCCGCTTCATCCAACAATACCGCGGAATCAAAGAATGACATGCTGGTAAGCAGTATGACTATTATCGCCCACAACTGTTTGTGTTCTACTCGTGCATATAACATCTATGCATGGACCTGGCTCGAATGCCACTGTTGGGGAACGCAGTATTTCAAAAAAAAATCCTACGATCACGCAAGATCTATCTAGGAGATGCATAGCAATGAGCGGGGAGAGTGTGTCCACGTACCCTCGTAGACCGGAAGCTGAAGCGTTAAGTAACGCGGTTGATGTAGTCGAACGTCTTCGCGATCCAACCGATCAAGTACGGAACGCACGACACATCCGTGATCTGCACACATTCAGCTCGGTGACGTTCCTCGAACTTTTAGATCCAGCTGAGGTCGAGGGAGAGTTTCGTCAGCACGATGGCGTGTTGACGGTGATGATGAAGTTACCGACGCAAGCCGTTTTCTTTTTGGTACTTTGTGCCATCATGAAACTTTGTAGAGAGCTTGGTTTGTTTGGAACCATCCTCTCTTTTGTGAGTTTGATATCTTTTATTTAGTGTGTATCAATGAATATCTCATTCCTTGATGTATCTGTTATGGATATCCTCCAAGTGATGATTTATTCATTTGGTATCTTTTCTTCACCTGGCATTTCTTTATCAATTGGCATCGGTTCTTTAAAGTCTTGAGCATGCATATTAACTCCATGTAGTTTCTTTGGCATGCTTTCTTTCTTTGACCCAATATATAGGGGAAACGCCACCAAGTATCGAATTGGATGAGATGTGCATGAAATTCATTTTCATATCTATATGCACATATTTATGTGGAGTTTTTCATATGTATTGTTGGTTTGCTAACTCTTTGGTCCCAATGAGTTTGGGTACCATTTTGTTTGTGGTGTTGCTCTAGGAACAACTAGAGATGCATTGGATGCTCGAATCATTCAAAAGGAAGGTGGTGTCACCATGTGCTTATTGGAGTCAAACTAGGACGCTCAATGAACTACTATCATTTACATTCAATTGGTATTTACTACATCCTTCCAATGCTATCTCGGCAACAAGTATCTACTCATGCATACATTTCCTTCATACAACCTTGTGTAGGTTCCATCATGGCATAAATTTCTTGATTAGTTCTTGTGTTACTTGTTTCCTTTCTCAAAGCATCTCAATGATGATCTCATGTTGCTAGTTGTGATGTCTTTGATGGGTGTGTGGTAGGAATTCATTTATATACTATAAGACCATATCTAGCCATGTGCTATGCTTCCTAGCAAATATCATATTGGTATATGTATGACTTCCTCTTGGATATCTTGTTCCTTCGTGTTGTAACTATTTTGGGTGTACATCCTTCTTTGTAAATATATATATCTTCATGATCTCGTCTACATAGAACCTTATACACTTGAGAGAAATTACATCTCTAGATGATATCCTTTCTTTCACGTCCACCTTGTCTTTCTTGTTATTTCTTTGGTGGCTCTGTGAAATCTTTTACCTTGAGTGCGTGTCTTATCTCGTTGCATCTTGATGCACTCTTGTCTGGTGAAGATTATTTTCCTCATGCTTATCTCTACGAGGCTTTTGCCATCTTAATTGGTATCCCTCGTCTTGATGAGGCTTTCATCTTCTATCTTCACCATGGGTGGTCGCAAGCTTTGTTGCTAATTATCTTTTAGCGAGCTTGTGAACCCATTTGGTAGTTGGGTGTGTGTGGGGAGGACATGTCATGCACCGTGTACCTCATTTATCCAAGACTATGTTGATGCTTATGCTCATCCTTACATTAGTCTTCTCAAGTGCATTGCCTTGACTCACACACATCATTTTGGTTGAGCCCATTCTTAAGTTGCCTCTTTTACTTGTTGCTCAACCATGTGTTTGTTCCATGTACTAGGCTTTGTTTCCTATATGCTCACTTGCACTTGTTGTAAGTTTCTATTGATTTTGGGGGAGCTATGATCCTATTTTGTGCACTTTGTATCCAAATACAAATATTCTTATGTGTGCACAAATCATGGGGAGCTTCTCTAGTTTCTTTAGAACACTCCTTTGCTCATATCATAATATCCTTTATTCATGTGGCTCGTAGGATCTTTGGTCTAGTTGGTTCAATTGATATCCTTTGATTGCTTGCTTCAATTGGTATCTTTTGATGCTTGATTGCTTCTGTCTCTCTTTGTTATGTCCTTGTGGCATATCATTCTTTAGCAATCTTTGTGCCTCAATATAGTTTGTGTTCCTCCAAGTATTTACCTTTGGATATGTGTATGGCATTCCACTATCTTGTTGAGAAATACACAATTTATGGAGGAACACTTTTTATATTGGCCTTCTAAGCTTTTCGCCCATTTTGGCAATCGATGCCAATGGGGGAGAAGTTTCAGAGAGTTTTGTGGAGAAGGTTTTCAGAGTCTTCTCCTTGCTTTGGTTTTGTTCCTAAGCATTTCAATCTCATTCTCCTGCATCATTGGTTGTTGCATTGCATGGTGATGCATAATTCCTTATATAAACTCTCTTGAAAGTGATTGTCATCAATTACCAAAATGGGGGAAATTGAAAGGACATGCGGTGCCCCCATGTGTTGTTTTGGTAATTAATGACATTCTCTATGGACTAATGGTTGCATTGAGTTATATTTGAAGGATTTGTCCGTAGGAATTTCTTGAAGTACATGTGTTGGTTTCAAGGAGTTTATGAGTTGACCAAGGTGGTATTAAGGAATTATCCAAAGATTGGTCATAGAGTTGGAAAGAGTCAAGGTTGATCAAGACTAAGTACAGGAGAGTGATTCAAGTTGATCATCACACAAAGCCTAGAAGATACACCGAGTGGGATCAAGTGATCTCATGGTATGGTAAGCATTGTCCATTGTGCTTTGTGTACTAACCCATGGTCTATGTGAGAGTTCTATGTGGGGTTAGGTACGTGTTCATGGGCTTGCGTCAAGAGGAAGATATCACTCAACCAATGGAGAGGATGACATCAAGTGGTGATCGTCATCAAGAATTCTGTGCGCAAGTTCAAGTGGAGCATCACGAAGAGATCAAGTGCTTGATGCTTGCCGTCCATTGTGGTGTCAATGGACTTGTGAAGATGTGCCGAAGAGTGGCTCACCCATAGTGGAGTATGGGGGAGCAATCATCTAGTCTTCATCGACCCAACGCAATCAAGAAAGGTGGTCCAACTTGAGGGAGTCAAGATCGTCATCATCTAGTTCAAGGGGACTTCATGCAAGGCAAAGTGCCCTTGATAGGTTTATATTTTACTGGACCGGGTTATAGGATCGATAGTCGTACTATCAAGGGGGGCTCTGAAGTGAGTAGCGTGATTGTATCGTTTGTCGAGAGCTCAAACCATTGCATCCTTGCATCATATTTCTTGATTCTTATTTGTATTTTATTTCGAGGTTTTAGAGCTTGTGGTTATCTTCGTGACAAGCTCTAGTACATCGAAAACGGATTTCATATGCTTCTTCTATCATGTTTTCGGTGTTTGAGGTTTTATCGGTCTTTTTTGAGGAAGGGTTCTCACCATTTTCTCTTGGGCCTTTTCTAATTTCCTTCTTATTGTTAGTTCTATCAAGATTGTGTTATCCCTTGTCGCTAGCTTTCCAACAAACTTGGTTTCGTTGAATTCCGAGTCCGTTTGCAGAAATTGTGGCAGTTTTGGTGTTCTGAAAAGGCTGCAGCGGTACTACCGCGGACAAGAGCGGATGTAATTTTTTACTACCGCTCCAGAGCAGTACTACCGAGGCTACTACAGCGGTAGTACCGCTCCGAACCAAAAACTCGTCACAAGTCCAGCGGTGGTAGGCACGGATATATTTTTTTAGTACCGCTCGCAAGCAGTAGTACCGCTACCCTTTGAGGTAGTACCGCTACCCCTTGCGGTAGTACCGTGAGGTCGAGTGGTAGTACCGCTCTGTGCGGGCTGTGAGCATAACGATTGGATTTTTCCCCACCTATAAAAGGGGTTCTTCTTCCCCAATGAACCTTATCCTTTGAGCTCGTGTTCGTCCCCCATTGTTGACCTTCTTCGAGCTTGCTATCTCTCAATTCCTCCATGGATTCTTGCTAGTTTTGGGGGGGAAAGAGAGAGGAGGTCTAGATCCTCATTTCCACCAATCACTTTCTCCTCTATATGAGGGGAACCTCTTGGATCTAGATCTTGGAGTTCTTGGTGTTCTCCTTCTTGTTCTTCCTCTCATTTTCCTCCCTAGCATTAGTTGCTTTGGCGGGATTTGGGAGAGAAGGACTTGGGCACTCCGTGTGCCCTTGCCATTGCATTTGGTGCATCGGTTTGAGTTCTCCAAGGTGATACGTGGAAGTTACAAGTTGAGAAGCTTATTACTCTTGGGTGCTTGGTACCCTTGAGCTTGTTCCTCTTGGGTGCTTGGGCGCCCTAGATGGTTTGTGGTGTTCGGAGCTCAATCATTGTGGTGTAAAGCTCCGGGAGCGTCGGGGTCTCCAATTAGGTTGTGGAGATCGCCCCAAGCAATTTGACGGGTACCGGTGACCGCCCCAAGGGTTGCCAAAGTGTACGGGTCGGTGACCGCCCCCAAGGGTTGCCATTTCTACGGGTTCGGTGACTGCCCTCAAGGGTCCCTTAGTGGAATCACGGCATCTTGCATTGTGCGAGGGCGTGAGGACATTACGGTGGCCCTAGTGTCTTCTTGGGGAGCATTGTGCCTCCACACCGCTCCAAATGGAGATTAGCATCCGCAAGGGTGTGAACTTCGGATACATCGTCGTCTCCGCGTGCCTCGGTTATCTCTTACCCGAGCTCTTTACTTATGCACTTTACTTTGTGATAGCCATATTGTTTCTTGTCATATATCTTGCTATCACCTAGTAGTTTATCTTGCTTAGCATAAGTTGTTGGTGCACATAGGTGAGCCTAGTTGTTGTAGGTTTAGTGCTTGACAAATTAACCACTAGGTTTATTCCGCATTTGTTCAAGCCTAAACCGTAATTATTTTAAAGTGCCTATTCACCCCCCTCTAGGCGACATCCACGATCTTTCAATTGGTATCAGAGCCTCGTCTCTCTTTGTTAGGCTTAACCGCCTAGAGAGTAAAGATGTCGACTAGGGGATTAGGATTCTCTGACACTCTTAGTTTCGATGGCACAAATTTTGATGTTTGGGTAATTCACATGCTTAATCTCTTTAGGGTCATGGACCCAAGTTTAGAGCGAATTGTAGATATGGGTTTTTCTCCTCCAAAGGATCCCCAAAGATTATCTTTAGAGGATGAGAAAAATTCTTATCTCGATGTTCAAGATTCTAATGTGCTTTTCGATGCTTTGAGCAATGTAGTTATATTTCAACTCATGCCGTTCCGGGATGCTCATGAGTTGTGGACAAAGCTTCAAGATAAATATGGTGTGTCCAAGATTTGTGGGGATGATTGTTCTCCCTCCACCTCCGGCCGTGTTGCCTTCTCAACTTCTTCTACTTCACCTACATGTGGATTGGAGTAAATTGCACAAAACCACCACTTTGAAGGTTAGGTTTGCAGAAAACACTACGATACATTTTTTTGCAGAAAACACCGTGTCTACTGTAATCTTTTTGCAAATAACACTGATCGGCAGATTTGACTCAATTGAGGGTGTTTATGATAGATGGGGGTCGCTAGTCAGGCTGACGTGGCACAGCTTAACATTTTACATGTAACGGTGACAATTGGTGTGAGAGCCTGTAGGGTCCACCTGTCATTGAAAGAAAAGAAAAAAAATCCAGTTTGTCTT
Source organism: Aegilops tauschii subsp. strangulata (assembly GCF_002575655.3). Classification (NCBI taxonomy): domain Eukaryota; kingdom Viridiplantae; phylum Streptophyta; class Magnoliopsida; order Poales; family Poaceae; genus Aegilops; species Aegilops tauschii. The sequence continues at coordinate 117,895,969 of NC_053039.3, read as the reverse complement.
ATCACTGTGCCGCCCCAAATCTCAAATCTCAGTTCACCAGCCCGTCGTCGTCCGTCCCGCCGCTGGCCGAGGCAAAGTCTGCCGTCGCCAGCGCTATTCCCAGGTGTACGCTGAGGTCATTGCCCGTCCTGACCCCGGCCATGGCTGGGGCTGCCATTGCCCGTCCCGACCGCGGCGTGGCAGGGGCTGCGGGCTGCCTCGCCCGTCTCGACCCCGACCAAGGCGGAGGCCGCCATCGCCGTTGCCGCACTGAAGGGGGAGTAGAGGACGCCGCCCGTCTCGTCCCCGACCGAGGGGCGGCCTTCCGCCACGCGCCGAGGACGCCGTCGCCATTGTCGCACCGAGGGGGAAGCAAAAACGTCGCCCGTCCCGGTCCTGGTCGAGGGGCTTCCTTCCGCCACGCGCCGAATACACCGTGCGCAGTCGAGGAGAACTCCATCGCCGGGGTCGCCAACCTCATCCAGGTGCCGCCGGTGCTCGCGGCCATCGCTCGCGGTGGAGGAGGACGAATCCGAGGTGCAGAGGGAGCGGCGGCTCGATTCTTGCTGGATCTGGGCGAGGGCTGGTTAATGGCGGTGAAATTCTCGAGCTCAGGGCCATGGCGATGGGCGGCGGCGGCGCTCCGCATGCTGCTCTGCTGGTTCGGGGGAGATAAGAGAGACAAAATTGGGATGAAACACTGACAAGTGGGCCCCATGTTCAGCAAAACGGTTCAATGTAACGGTGTTAGAAATTAGTGCCAAATCAGCCTGCTGGCGGGCCCCATCTGTCATAAACATGCTCAGCCGAGGCAAATCCGCCGATCAGTGTTATTTGCAAAAAGATTACGGTAGACACGGTGTTTTCTGCAAAAAATGTATCGTAGTGTTTTTTGCAAACCTAACCTTCAAAGTGGTGGTTTTGTGCAATTTACTCTATGGATTGCCACAAGGTAATGCTATGGTGAGTAGTGTTGGTCATTGCAATGATGATAGTGTGCTTGTTCTTGGTGATCCTTCATCATTATCTTATTGCAATGGTCTTTCTTTGGACTTTAACACTTCGAGCACCTTACATGTTTCGCATGGTTGTGTTGATAGCCCTTGCATATCATGTAGAAATTTCTTGCTCAAATATCATGATGATATGCTTGCAACTATGTCTTGTTGCCATGATAAAAATGTATCTATTCCCTCGAGTTGTTGTGCTAACAATGTAGAGGAAACTCAACACTCCATGAAACAAGATGTGGTCTTAAATGGTGCTTCAAGGGATCCTACATCATCATCTATTGCTTTATGCCTTATGGCTAAGGCTTCAAAGGTATCTCCTACTTTGAAACCCAATATGTCTCTTGATGATGATGTTAATGCTAATGATGATGAGGATAATTATCAAGAGAATGATAATGTTGCCTCCTTAAAAATTAAGGGGGAAACAATTTTCAAAGCTCTCCATAAAAATAAAATTGCTCGTTCCAACTTCATGGAAATCATGTGCATTGCCATTGAGAGCAAGAAATATATTGAGGAGTTGGAATCTCATCTCGAGGAGCATGAGGTCACCATTGAAAAAATGGAAGGTCATGAGCGTGACTACGCTAATGAGATTGTGGACCTCTCTCAAGCTCTTGAACTTGAACAAACCACCAAGGAATCTCTTGAGGAGACTTTTGCTCTAGAATTATCTAGAGTGAAGGAATATCATGATAGAGCTCTTGAGGTGGCCAATGATTTTGAAAATAAAAATGAGAAGCTTGAAGTTCCGCATGCTAAACTTCTTGAGGACTTTGGGCACCTCAAAAATGGCGCAAGGGTCATTAAGAGTGAGCTCATCAAACTCACCGAGTCTCATGCACAACTTAAAGCTTCATATTCAAAAGAGCTTGCCAAGATGCCTTCTCCTCTTGCTATTATTGATGATGCTTGTGCTACTAACTTTATTACTTGTGAAGCATCCATTTTGAAGGAGAATGTTGAGCTTCGGGCTCTATCTAGCAATTATGGGAAATTGGAAGAAAGCCATGAAAAGCTCTCAAGCTCTCATGATGATATTCTAGTATCCCATAATGTGCTAAAGATAGCTCATGAGGCCATGATTGCTAAGGTAACATCTAGTGAGCCTCATGTGGATACTAGCACTACTTTTACTCAAAATGCTATATTGACTCGTGCTAGTCCTCATGATTCATCCATGCATAACATTGGTACATCTTGTGATGAATTGCTTTCCTTGCCTTGTTGCTCTAACGATGAAGCTTATACTTCCTCTAGTGCTTGTGTTGAGACTAACCATGTAGAGGAAATCAAAGAGCTCAAGGCCCAAGTCACTTCTTTGAAGAAAGACTTGGAGAAGTGTCATGAAGGGAAATTCACACTCAACAATATCTTGAGTGTGCAAAAATCCCACAATGACAAAAGTGGAATTGGATTCAACTCCAACAAGAAGAAGAAGTCCAAGGTGAACAAAAAGAAGGGCCAATAACAAGTTAAGAATTCGGCCAAGATTGTTGCTTCAAGTGCAAAGTAGAAGGGCATCACGTTAGATCTTGCCCATTGAAGAAGAAGCCCATTAGTGACAAGCAACAAGGGAAGCGGCCACAAGTTCATTCTCATGCTCAACCTCAAGTTGAAGAAAGGCCTCTTCTCAAGAAAACTCAAGCTTATGCTTCTCAAGTTGAGAAATCAAGTGAGAAGAAAGTGAAGAGTAGACGTTGCTACCTATGTCGCGAGAAAGGTCACCTCGCCTCTTCATGCACTAGTGGTAACTTATCCAACCCAATTATTATTGACGATATCTATTCTCTTGGGAAGGATAATGTTGGCAATGTGTTTGCCAAAGTTGTTGGTACTTAAAGTGGTGTCAAGAAAAGAACCATTTGGGTAGCCAAGCCTATTGCGACTAACCTCTTAGGACCCAACTTGGTTGGGGACCAACTAGCTCAAACTTGATCAATAGGTTTTGTTGGAGGGCATTGGAGACTTGGCTACATTATGAAGAATTAAGGGGACTTCATCATTCTTATTGTCTCAAGCCAAGTCAATTGGGTTATCAAGTTTCTATACTATATCCAATGTGCCTCCTTCTGGTAACTTGTACTTAAATAGTTTACATTGAAAGTTACTTGCCCCCTTGCATGTTTTGGTTTTGTTCCTTGCATGTGTTTGTATATGATGTGTCTCCAAATTGCTTATGTGTATGTTGGTTTGCACATCATGTACTTGTGTGTCGTTCGTTGAGCCTTTGTGCATCTTGGTTGTATCTTAGTTGGCTCTTGTGAGAGATTAATGGAATACCCCATTATGGGGGAGTGAGGTGCTTTGTGCACTTCGCAATCCTATAAAGGTGGGTACATGGGGAATACCACTTAGTGTTGATATTACAAGATTATCTAGTCGCTATGTGGTATGTCTTCTCATGAGAAATTCAAATTCTAAATAGTCCATTAATTATCTCTTGTTGAATCTTTTTAATTGCCTCTTGTTTATCTTTAATTGGTATCACATTATGGGGGAGTAATGTGCTATGTGCATATTACAAGCCTAGAAAATGTGTACATTTGAGATATTTTTACCTAGAATTGATATTGTAAATTATCTTGTTCCTAGGTGGCATGTTAGATCTACAAGTTGCAATTTACTTGTGTTTGGTGTGAACATGGTGTTGAATATCCTTGCTATCTACCAACGGGAATTATTTCCAAATACTTCTTGTCTTTTGACAATTGGTACTCACTTATGTGTGGTAGAAATTATTGATCATATTTACATTGGCCTTTGCTTTTATTTGCCTTATCTCTTGCCAAGGAATGTATCAACTCCCTTTGTCTTCCATACCACTTGTGGATCTTGTTAATTTCTTGATCTTGTTTAGTTTTTTGTAGATAGAGTGAAAGTGGTGATCCCACCTTGTGCATTTTGTATTCAAATGCAAATTCTCTATAATGCACTAGTCTTGGGGAGCTATCCTATTTTCTATAAAACACTCATCTTGTGATCCTTATAAAGTGTGTGTTGGTGGTAGGCAAGCCGTTTTCTTTTTGGTACTTTGTGCCATCATGAAACTTTGTAGAGAGCTTGGTTTGTTTGGAACCATCCTCTCTTTTGTGAGTTTGATATCTTTTATTTAGTGTGTATCAATGAATATCTCATTCCTCGATGTATCTATTATGGATATCCTCCAAGTGATGATTTATTCATTTGGTATCTTTTCTTCACCTGGCATTTCTTTATCAATTGGCATCGGTTCTTGAAAGTCTTGAGCATGCATATTAACTCTATGTAGTTTCTTTGGCATGCTTTCTTTCTTTGACCCAATATACAGGGGAAACCCCACCAAGTATCGAATTGGATGAGATGTGCATGAAATTCATTTTCATATCTATATGCACATATTTATGTGGAGTTTGTCATATGTATTGTTGGTTTGCTAACTCTTTGGTTCCAATGAGTTTGGGTACCATTTTGTTTGTGGTGTTGCTCTAGGAACAACTAGAGATGCATTGGATGCTCGACTCATTCAAAAGGAAGGTGGTGTCACCATGTGCTTATTGGAGTCAAGCTAGGACGCTCAATGAACTACTATCATTTACATTCAATTGGTATCTACTACATCCTTCCAATGCTATCTCGATAACAAGTATCTACTCATGCATACATTTCCTTCATACAACCTTGTGTAGGTTCCATCAAGGCATAAATTTCTTGATTAATTCTTGTGTTACTTGTTTCCTTTCTCAAAGCATCTCAATGATGATCTCATGTTGCTAGTTGTGATGTCTTTGATGGGTGTGTGGTAGGAATTCATTTATATACTATAAGACCATATCTAGCCATGTGCTATGCTTCCTAGCAAATATCATATTGGTATATGTATGACTTCCTCTTGGATATCTTGTTCCTTCGTGTTGTAACTATTTTGGGTGTACATCCTTCTTTGTAAATATATATATCTTCATGATCTCGTCTACATAGAACCTTATACACTTGAGAGAAATTACATCTCTAGATGATATCCTTTCTTTCACGTCCACCTTGTCTTTCTTGTTATTTCTTTGGTGGCTCCGTGAAATCTTTTACCTTGAGTGCGTGTCTTATCTCGTTGCATCTTGATGCACTCTTGTCTGGTGAAGATTATTTTCCTCATGCTTATCTCTACGAGGCTTTTGCCATCTTAATTGGTATCCCTCGTCTTGATGAGGCTTTCATCTTCTATCTTCACCATGGGTGGTCGCAAGCTTTGTTGCTAATTCTCTTTTTAGCGAGCTTGTGAACCCATTTGGTAGTTGGGTGTGTGTGGGGAGGACATGTCATGCACCGTGTACCTCATTTATCCAAGACTATGTTGATGCTTATGCTCATCCTTACATTAGTCTTCTCAAGTGCATTGCCTTGACTCACACACATCATTTTGGTTGAGCTCATTCTTAAGTTGCCTCTTTTACTTGTTGCTCAACCATGTGTTTGTTCCATGTACTAGGCTTTGTTTCCTATATGCTCACTTGCACTTGTTGTAAGTTTCTATTGATTTTGGGGGAGCTATGATCCTATTTTGTGCACTTTGTATCCAAATACAAATATTCTTATGTGTGCACAAATCATGGGGAGCTTCTCTAGTTTCTTTAGAACACTCCTTTGCTCATATCATAATATCCTTTATTCATGTGGCTCGTAGGATCTTTGGTCTAGTTGGTTCAATTGATATCCTTTGATTGCTTGCTTCAATTGGTATCTTTTGATTGCTTGATTGCTTCTGTCTCTCTTTGTTATGTCCTTGTGGCATATCATTCTTTAGCAATCTTTGTGCCTCAATATAGTTTGTGTTCCTCCAAGTATTTACCTTTGGATATGTGTATGGCATTCCACTATCTTGTTAAGAAATACACAATTTATGGAGGAACACTTTTTATATTGGCCTTCTAAGCTTTTCGCCCATTTTGGCAATCGATGCCAATGGGGGAGAAGTTTCAGAGAGTTTTGTGGAGAAGGTTTTCAGAGTCTTCTCCTTGCTTTGGTTTTGTTCCTAAGCATTTCAATCTCATTCTCCTGCATCATTGGTTGTTGCATTGCATGGTGATGCATAATTCCTTATATAAACTCTCTTGAAAGTGATTGTCATCAATTACCAAAATGGGGGAGATTGAAAGGACATGCGGTGCCCCCATGTGTGGTTTTGGTAATTCATGACATTCTCTATGGACTAATGGTTGCATTGAGTTATATTTGAAGGATTTGTCCGTAGGAATTTCTTGAAGTACATGTGTTGGTTTCAAGGAGTTTATGAGTTGACCAAGGTGGTATTAAGGAATTATCCAAAGATTGGTCATAGAGTTGGAAAGAGTCAAGGTTGATCAAGACTAAGTACAGAGAGTGATTCAAGTTGATCATCACACAAAGCCTAGAAGATACACCGAGTGGGATCAAGTGATCTCATGGTATGGTAAGCATGTCCATTGTGCTTTGTGTACTAACCCATGGTCTATGTGAGAGTTCTATGTGGGGTTAGGTACGTGTTCATGGGCTTGCGTCAAGAGGAAGATATCACTCAACCAATGGAGAGGATGACATCAAGTGGTGATCGTCATCAAGAATTCCGTGCGCAAGTTCAAGTGGAGCATCACGAAGAGATCAAGTGCTTGATGCTTGCCGTCTATTGTGGTGTCAATGTACTTGTAAAGATGTGCCGAAGAGTGGCTCACCCATAGTGAAGTATGGGGGAGCAATCATCTAGTCTTCATCGACCCAACGCAATCAAGAAAGGTGGTCCAACTTGAGGGAGTCAAGATCATCATTATCTAGCTCAAGGGGACTTCATGCAAGGCAAAGTTTTGCCCTTGATAGGTTTATATTTTACCGGTCTCATGGTGATAGTTTGGAGACCGGGTTATAGGATCGATAGCCGTACTATCAAGGGGGGCTCGCAAGTGAGTAGCGTGATCGTATCGTTTGTCGAGAGCTCAAACCATTGCATCCTTGCATCATCTTTCTTGATTCTTATTTGTATTTTATTTTGAGGTTTTAGAGCTTGTCGTTATCTTCGTGACAAGCTCTAGTACATAGAAAACGGATTTCATATGCTTCTTCTATCGCGTTTTCGGTGTTGGAGGTTTTACCGGTCTTTTTCGAGGAAGGGTTCTCACCATTTCTCTTGGGCCTTTTCTAATTTCCTTCTTATTGTTAGTTCTATCAAGATTGTGTTAGCCCTTGTCGCTAGCTTTCCAACAAACTTGGTTTCGTTGAATTCCGAGTCCGTTTGCAGAAGTTGTGGCAGTTTTGGTGTTCTAAAAAGGCTGCAGCGGTACTACCGCGGACAGGAGCGGAAGTAATTTTTTACTACCGCTCCAGAGCGGTACTGCCGCGGCTACTACAGTGGTAGTACCGCTCCAGACCAAAAACTCGTCACAAGTCCAGCGGTGGTAGGCACGGATGTACTTTTTTAGTACCGCTCGCAAGCAGTAGTACCGCTACCCCTTGCGGTAGTACCATGAAGTCGAGCGGTAGTACCGCTCTGTGCGGGCTGTGAGCATAACGGTTGGATTTTTCCCCACCTATAAAAGGGGGTCTTCTTCCCCAATGAACCTTCACTACAAAAAAAATACACTTCCGTGATGATACGTGTTTGTCACAGTAGGTCACGTTTTCTGTCATGCATGTACATCCATGACAAATTTATGACAGAATCAAGATAGTCATACGTGTGCTGTCATAGAAGTGTTCCATGACATTACCAAAATTATAATCACGGAAGTGTCCACTTCCATGACGATAAATCGCGCGTCACAGAAGTGCTTTCGTCAAGGGTGACCGACACGTGGCATCCACCGTAACGGAACACCGTTAAGCTATCGGGTCCGGTTTTGGATCCGATAACCCGTTAACAGCCCTGACCAATGGGGATTTTCCACGTGTAAAATTCTGATTGGCTGACGGAAACACGTGTCAGCTTTGCGTTGGCACAAGTGTCACTCATCCAATGGGCGAGATGCGCCTATGATATGCTGACGCGTGAACCGGCCCAAAAGTGGCCCATAAAGTTTAAATGGGCTGGCCCAACTAAAGGCCCACAAGATTCTGCGGTCCATAATGGGCCAGCCCAGCAAAAGGCCCACGAGATTTTGCGTATCATAATGGGCCGGCCCAGCTAAAAGCCAACGAGATTTTGCGGGCCATAATGGGCCGGCCTAGCTAAAGGCCCGCGAGATTTTGCGGGCCATAATGGGCCGGCCCAGCTAAAGGCCCGCGAGATTTTGCGGACCATAATGGGCCAGCCCAGCTGTAGGCCCACAAGATTTTGAGGACCCTAGTAGGCCGGCCCATTAACTGGCTGCCACATTTCGGGCCTAATAATGGCCCATATGAGATCCGGCCCGTTAAAAGCCTACCACGTTCTGGGCCAAATTACGGCCCAGATCAGGTTCGGCCCTTTAAGAGGCTTTGGGCTAAATTATGGCCCATATCAGATTTGGCCCGTCAACTGGACGCTATGCTTTTGGGCCCACTTGCTAAAGGCCCATTTAGTAATTTGGCCTGATATTAGTTTCGGCCTGTTAAGGGCCCGTTTAACATTTCGGCCCTATATTAATTTTGGCCTGTTAAAAGCCTGTCATATAGTTGGGCCTAACTACGACCCGGTTTGCATCCGGCCTGCTCGCAGCCGATAATCTGATTGGGCCAAACAAGGACCGAGACAATTTTGGCCTGTTATAAGCCCATGATTTGATTGGCACATTCATGGGTCGGGGTCTATTTCGGCCTGCTGCAGGCCCGTGAGCTATTCGTCCCGTTTCAGGCCCAATCTACTTTTCAGCCTCCTAAAGGCCCATTGAGTTTTCTTGGGAAAATAGGGCGGGCGGTTTACTCGGCCTATTAAAGGCCCGAATCTACTAGTGGGCCAATTTACATTTAGGCCTGTTAACGGACCAAGGTGACGGGGCCCATGATGCGGATCATACATGGTGATTTGCATGACGGCCGTTTGGCCGGTTTACTACGAACACAGGATATATATACAGTAAAATAACTGCAGCATCGTGAATAAGAAAAAAAACCTAGACTATACAATAAAGAAATTACAGCATATTACATCCATTGGGCATCAAAGTTCGCCACTATGATAATAAAGCACAAGCAGACAGCAGATTACATACACTGGGCATCAAAGATCGCCACCAGTGCAACTAAACACGCCGACAAAATAATATACAAAACCGACAACACTCCAATAGAGTTCAAGAAAGGTTAGCCCTGCTCGGGAGCTACAGCGCAAGCAGCTGAGCAAGCTGGTGAGACTGCACTTGTTTGACACTTATATCGTCCTCACTCTGAAAGATAAACAAGCAGACAGATGACAGGTTTTGCACATATAAGTATCAGTGCTGACAATTCATCACATTTCTTACTGACGAATAAAGTGACACAGTTTAAAATAGGATTAACACAATATGGTATTGTTCAGGTCAAGACATGGCAGGAAATGACATTGTGAAGGAGTTGGCAGCTTCATGACACCACTGGATTACAGATCAAGAACTCATAAGTATCAATGGTTAGTGTGCTGTCAATTTATCCCATTTCAGATTGGCACAATAAGATCACTTGCTCTGTATAGTTTAATTATCATGGTATGAAGAAGGAACTTGGTTGTACAACTGAAAACTTAAATTGAGAAGGACAAACTTTTGTTTATGAACTGGAGTACATAATAAAATTTAAACATGCAATTTGATGCAAACACCAAAAATAAACAGCTGTTGCAGTCATGCCTAACCAAATATACACAACAAAGTTTGAAGGCTTGAGAAGGACAAACTTACATTATTGGTGAAGGCAGGCTCTATAAAGCCCTTGTCCATGCTGATGGGGGGGGGGTAATTCAAGAAGTTTACCACAGAATCTTCTTCATAAGCATTGCCTTTATTCTACATTTTGTTAAGAGTAAATATAGATGTGACAATATAAGAAAAAATGGAGAATATTTAAGATACGATGAAGAGTGATGCTACATAACCAAGTAGCTATAAATGTATGTACAGCGATACAGGCAAAAGGTACAGCCAAGAGCAATGCAGAGCTAAACTTCTTCAGTACCATCGGTGTTATCCAACCTTATGGTAAGAGTAAATGTAGATCTTATGTGTAGAAAATGAAGGGCAAAGGAAAATAAGCTGCAGAGTGATGGTACATGAACAACTACCTGTCAATATAAGTACACTGATAAAGGACAGCAGGTACTTACAAGAACAATGCAGAGCTAAAAAATTTCATTGGCATTGGATATATTCTACACTAATGTAACCATTCATATAGATTAGATAATTTGGAGCGAACAATTGATAAGCAAGCTATCATGCATACTGCTGTCACATAATGAACCAGGTATGTATGCAAGTACAGTGATACAGGACAACAGGTACTAACAAGAGCAAAGCAGCAGGCAGCATATTTGCGATATCCTGTCGTTCTTTTCAAACCGGAATTCTTTTTCGAGCAGATTTGCTACAAAAAAGATCCGTAAGGCACATGCGGAAAAGTAGAAGTTCAAATTGTCATGCGATATCATAGACAGTACCTCATCCTCGGAACGAGACCAGTGCATAACAAGGTTTTTCCATTCAATGTCTTCTAAATTTAGCATAGGAGACTTCACCAGAAATTCGTTTATAGACTTGCCATCAAAGTGTGATTTTCCTTAGGTAACACCAATACTGCTGCAATGCTTCCTTGAAAAGCGCAAGCAAGCTTTGCTCGTCATGACTATCCAGATTGACCCTCGCCTACTTACAACAATGTAATGTAAATCATTGATGTGTTCAATCAACAGAAAACAGGAAAATAATCACCATGAATAATAGCACTTACACGTAAGTGGGACAGGAAGATGTGAAAATGGTGTTTGTCTTCACTATAATCTTCCCATGACGGGAATATATGCACGTAGTCCCTAACAACATTGAAAGCATTGTCTTCTAAACTGGGAATAACTGGAATGGGGTTCCAATCTGCAGGAATTGGCCGTCTCTGCAGTTGGGATAGGTTTTCGGCCGGTGGACTTGCTGTACTTTTTGCTGGAGTGGGATTTTTCTGTGGTACGGCTGGTGCTATGGCAACTGAAATCGGCATACCTTTTGCTGGAGTGCAGGTCCTGTGTGGTGCGACTAGTGGTGTGGCCAGTGAAGTATGGGTACAGTCTGCTGGAGTCGGTCCTACGTTTTGTGTCACTGGTTGTACAGCCAATATAAGTGGGATGTTGTCTGATTTCTCCGGCACAACCACCTTTTCCAAGGACTTTGCTGGTGCTCCTTCTGGTTCGGCAATCACCCTCTTCCTTTTTGATGTCTGATGCACAAGAACAACATTTGAGTGGAAAAACATGGTATGATGACAGAGCGCACGTTTACCGTGCCAACTCAATTCAAATCTCGTTTGTATTCTATTTTTTCGGGGGGGGGGTGTCCATTTTCGATTGGGATAAAATTCTATATACATCATTTTTTTTATATACTTTCAAAAGCACAACAAAGAACTCTGCTCCTTTATATGTATAATATGATTTACAAATACAATGATCTCAAAATCATAAGGTTGAATTCAAAAAATTAAACCAAATTATGTTCTACTAAAATGTATGGATCAGTAATATCTACATATTAAATAACATAGATGCGCGTGAATTCATATGAGTATGCATGTTTGATAGATCAATTTTGGTTCGAGTATGGATTACATGTATCATCATCTCGAATTCAAATATTTGAATCCCTTTTATGTTCACTCCTTTCATGCCCATCTCTCTCGCATGCATGCTCCTTCATGTAGCTATCACTCTCTTTTCTCTAGCTCACCCGCACGCTCACTTCATGTTTCTCCTATCCTCACAAACATGGTCTCTCGACGTCTCCCTTGAGAAGTGTCACACTCTCCCTATCATTATACATTACACGGTTTTCATTATCTCTCACGTCTCTACCGTTCTCTCGTATCACTAGGTACCTAAGCTTTCTTTTTCACCGCCACACACACAGTCTCCACTCGTCTTTCACCTTGTCTTTCTCTCTATGGGATTCTCTGACACACCCTATATGTCTCTAGATATGAATCATACCACTAAAATTACTCTCTCTCTCTCTCCCTCTCTCTCTCCTGTAGACACAACATTTGTTGCGGTCTACTTTTTGTCTCCATCCCAGACTGACATTATTCATTTGTTTACCGATCAGACAAACTCCCCCCTCTCTCTCTCTCACAAACACACACAACTCCTGCTTCCACTCCCCTTCCCGACTACCGTCTCTCTCTCACACACAAAACTCTCACTTTCGCACCCCCGTCTCGTATTTATCTCACAAACATTTATCGACTAGCCTCTAGATAGGTTTATACACCCGCACACTCGTGCTTCCACTATCGCATACATGTCTCTCTCCCGCTCCTTGTATCTATGTAGATTTTTCTTCCCTTCTTGAGACACGCCCTCTCGATCGTGCACACACACACTATCGCCTCATTTTAAGTTGATACCTCTCGCACACACACTCTTTGTGTCTTTGTCACACATGCACTCCGTCCTCCTCCTCTCTCCCTCTCTCTCTCACACACATGGGCTTTTTGCAACAACTAGCAAGATGCCCATGCGTTGCACGGAACATGAAGATGCATTTGTATGAGTAGTTTATCTTGTGGGAGAAAAGGATGAACAAGGGAAGGCCTTATTTGAAAGTGTGGAGAGGGGTGTGGGTATCTTTTTGCAAAATTGCCATAGTTTCCTTCCTATTCGTCAGATATAGATCGGACGGCCTATATTGCAGGATGGCAGGCACACGATCATCACCGACTATGCTTTTTATAAGAGTAGGGATAAAAACATAGTTGGTGATGATGGTGGGCCTGCCATCCTGCAATATAGGTCGTCCGATTTATATCTGACGGATAGGAATGAAACTATGGCAATTTACCCGCACTCCTCTCCACATTTGCAGATAAGGCCTTCCCTCGTTCATCCTTTTCTCCCACAAGATCTTGATGTTCCGTGCAACACACAGGCATCTTGCTAGTAAGAGTAGAAATTAGACATATACCACTTCTCGAATCTTGAAACCAACAACATTCCTCCCTTATCTCATCAAAACCACCAAAGGAATATATTTTGAGTGAAACATAACATTTTTTTAGTGATATACGTATTTCAAAACTAGACTTTTTTTCTATCAAATCGGTGAATATGTATTAATCTACTCTGATCGTGTGGCAACGCATTGGCACATTGCTAGTAGTTATTATAATTTTTTGGACACCAGACAAACGGTGGAGTACATATACGAAGAGAAGAGGCGCACGCACGCAGTCGATCTCTCGCTGTCTCGCACACATGAGTGTTATGTAAAGGCAACGTTAACAAATAAACCCTAAAACCCTAGGTGCATGATTTGATCCATAGGAGTTGATGGTCGGGACCACAGGTGAACAACTTGGAGGCGCCACTGGCTCATTTCATTCCTCTATCTCACCCTTTTAGCTGTATACCCTATCTTGTATCCAGTAGTAAGTCTACTCTTCTTACCCCCACTCCTCTACCTTTTGTCCTGCAGAGTAGACACCTCCAGCTGTTCAAGAACTGCTACAGGAGTTTGATGCTTTGTTCCGGGTGGCTCGCCAGTTGCCACAGATCGAGTAGCCATGTTTAAAATATCATTTTTTAGCAGGGTTAAGAGTTCCAATTTTCAATGGCGCGTTATAAGTACTAAGTAGTTTTTAGAAATTGGTATGGAGTGAAAATGAATTCATAGTACTACGTACCTCCTTGGCGTATGGTTGTATGGGTTTATGTTGCGAGATGTTGAACCTGGTAGTTCTAGGGCAAATACCATGTTTAGATTTAGATGTTGGTTTTCAGTAATGAAAATCGGAAGGGGGAAACCCTTCTTTGATTAAAAAACTATTACCCCCGTTCTGGTTTACTAGTCCCCATCGTTTTTTGGGTCAAAGTTTGTCCACGAATTTTACTTGTAAAATGTGAATGGAAAACGAGATTTTGTTATACGCAAACAAAAAGGGACTGGAGGGAGTGATTGCTCTGACACGGATGCGACCTCTCATAGCACAGGCATTGAACCGGCGCGCCGGCCAAGAGGGCCCCACTTGCTGCAGGCCTGGCTGAACATGCCTCCTCGCCGCATGCAACCGGCTTCAGACTGCCCCGCCTGCCTTCATTGAATCCGCACGTGTGCCGGCAACACGTCCTTCCGCAAGCCGGCCGGCATTTTAGAACACAAAAAGTGACCAAAATATAATTAATTACGCATGGTCTTGACTTGTTGTGCTCGCACTGGTAGCAGGAACTAGAGGTTTTTCTTTATTCATAACTCTCCTCATATTTTTTTGGCTTTGAAGTGAATCATGGTTGTGGACATTATGTATGAATGTGGAGATATCTGTGAACATGAGTTTGATGTGGAAGTTGAACTTGGAATGTCGGGCTTGCGCGTGAACTATACCATGTCCAATGCTTCGTCTGTTATTGTTTGGAAAGTAATTGATGTTATTACATGACCCAAAAAAAATATTTTGTGCCACATCAGTAGATGCACGGACATCACAATAGGCACTAACTAGATAAACATTTGAACCTAGCTACTATGAAGGAAATTTTGTATTGACAACAGTTTTAGATAGCAGGAGACGCCTAGCCTGCTCTGCCTCTGCTAGCTTATTTCTGGCTTCTTCCATCTCTTCTTTGGCATGGGTGAAGAGAGCATCTGATTGCTCTTTTCGCTTCTTCAGGAACTCAGCTACATTCTCAAGGGCTGCTGCACGCTTTCTTTCAGCCTTTACTAGAGCCACGAGGACACGGACAGCTGACGACTCCACCTGGCTTGTGTGTAATCCAGCATCATCTGGGAATTTGCACCTTGTGTCTAATCCAGCATCATTAGGGAACTGGCACCTTGTGTATAATCCAGCCTCATTCTGGAAACATGATCTCGAGGTTGACCATACTTCCCTCCTCGCAGGAACTGCATCCTGACATGAAGTTACTTCTTTTTTAGATAATTACTCAGAGCAACCCAAATCCATTTAGTAGAAGCCAGACAAACAAAACTGGGAGAAGTGAATTCAAAAGGAAAAAAATATAAAAACAGACTACAAGGTGAGAACACCCACTTCCTACATCAAGCTAAAAACGAAAGCATTAGGACGATTAAGACTTATGACACATCGAAGAACACGAGGCTTAAGAGAAACAGAAAGTACAACATATACACATCGAATAACACGAGGCTAAACGAAAGTAATTGAAAGGGTGTTACTTACCAAAGCTCGTTTTACAGGTTCGGTGCAGCTCCTCTTTAACTTGCCACGCTCCTTGAAGATGTCCCCAATATCCCGTGTTTGGTCTTCATTGCTCCTCTTCATGTTCGCACTCGTGGTTTTAAAATCTCAACATGGCAAGAAAAATATACTACTAGTAATACTCGCGCATCTTGTGGGCAACATTAAAGCACTCGTCTGCCATGTTAGAGCATCACCAACAGAATCGCAACACGCAGCGCTTTAAAAAAGCGTTTACAGTGCTGAGATCGAGAAGTGGACATAGAGAGTAGAGGATAGTTCTCAGCATAGATAGATAAAAAATAGATTATTCAACTACTCCTCGTCGTCCGACTCCTCCTTGGTGATGTCCTCCTCCAACGTCTGACTGTAGGCGTGAAGATACCGATCGTCGTCGGATTCCCAGGGCGACGCTGCTCCTAGCCTCATGTTCAATTGAGCATCCGCTTTTCGCCTACGCTTGTCCTCGCGATAGGCGGTTCGCTCCGCCCTCCTATTATCCCTCTCCGCCCTCCTTTGCTCGTAGAACTCGCGCTCGTTAATGATGTCCTGCAGGAAGCATTGGCACCACAGCGCCATGGCTTCCTCGTCCATCTCGGCGATGCCGAGACGGTGCTCCTGCCTCCGGTTGTCGCGACGATCCTCGTCGGAGATAAGCCGCGGCAGAGGCACGAGCTCCTGTGCCCGCTCCCGCGTCGGCACGTTGGGTAAGTTCAATGTTCTATGAGGCCACCGGAGGCGCCACGCTGCCGCATCGTATGCGCGGGCGGCCTCATTGGCGGTGTCGAAATTGTCAAGGCCGAGGCGCATCCCGCAGAACCGGATCTCGGCGAAGAAGCCGCCGGAGGGGCGCGCGCGGACGCCGCGGTATCCCCAAGTTTCCCGGCGATGCGGCGGCATGGTGGTGCAGCGGCGACGAGGCGAGAAAGAGCGGGAAGAGAGAGGTGGCGAGGCACATAGCAGGGAGAGAGTGGTGGCAAGGCACAGAGCGGTGGGAGGGCGTTGGATTTTATAAAGCGCGCCGGACGCCGCGCGCAAAAACTAGCGCACGCCCGGCCGCTTTTTTCCCCGCGCGCGCAATCCTTTCCCGACGGCTCTGCTATCTCTACTCTCTTCTCTACTATTATATTTATTTTATATTTAATATTTATCTCTACTTCTCTACTCTCTATTTTTTTCTCTACTCTTATAAAAACAGAGTTGGTGATGATGGTGTTCCTGCCATCCTGCAATATAGGCCATCCGATTTATATCCGACGGATAGGAAGGAAACTGTGGCAATTTTGCAAAAAGATACCCACACCCCTCTCCGCATTTGCAAATAAGGCATTCCCTCATTCATCCTTTTCTCCCACAAGATAAACTACTCATACAAATGCATCTTGATGCGTGCAAAGCATGGGCATCTTGCTAGTTTTAAAAAACTATCCATCATTTGCCACACTACTGGTTGCAGATGAAATACCTACCCAAGCACAGTGTGATACAGGAGCGACGCACAATTACAAGCTGATATTCTGTTGGACAATGGAGGCTATAACCAATTACTTTTACGGGAACAATAGCACCCAGGAAATTTGAAGGGTAGGTATGAACAAAATTGGAACTGCACATGTACTGATAAGTGATTCAATACACACATTACCAATCGAGGAGGAGAACGATGGTCGCGGTGGCCTCTGTGAGTCATGGTCGGCAACGGGAGTCAGTTCATTGTCCACGACGGTGGTGCTTCTGCGCTTGGCGTCAGCTTCCGGGAAGCAGATCCGAGACCGTGGAAGACGGTGCCAGGGAAGAGGCTCCGTGTACGACGACGACGGTGGACCGGCTCCAGTGCGGCATACGAGGTCGTCGATGAGGCAGATGCGCTGCGGTGGATGAGTGCACCGATGTAGAAGGGGAGGAGCACAAAGGCTGCGGTGCCGTGGAGAAGTCTATTTTGCGGTGGGGATAGAAAATGGGGAGTACTCAGGTGTACTACTCTGGGTGCCGGGGTGGGGTTGGCTGGGTAGGGTGAACCTGAAGTTACGAAAACAGCCCCTACCAACCGTCATCCGTAGGCCTGTTCCGAAGGCTGTGATGGTAACTTCCCACTGCTCGAATCAGGGTCGCGGGAGATTTTCCCGCCGACCTCAAAATTTTGTGACACTGAACTCCCCGTGTGGCGTGTTGGGTGATTCGGCTAAGCAACTAGCGAGTAGTACTAGCAAACTCTGCATATTAGGTTTGACCGAAGTCAAACTTCCTAAAGTTTGATCAAGTTTATAGAAAAATATAAACATTTACGATAACAGATATGTATGATGTGAAAGTACATTCAATAATGAATCTAATGGTATTTATTTGTTATTGTATATGTTAATATTTTTTGTTATAAACTTTCTGAGAGTTTACAAAACTTGACTTTGACCAATGCTAATACGCAGACTTAAATAAAAACAGAGGGTGTACACATTTGTTTTCTTAGTATGTAGTGAATTAATCATTTGTTGAAATTGTGAAATAAATATATTAGGCTACTGACTTCGAATGTAATCTTCTATACAGTTCAATAGTTACAATCATTGTCGAATTCCAAGATGTATACGAGGTCTATAGTACTTCAGAACATGCTCAAACTCTCATAATCCCAGTCAAATGACAATCAAAATGCATTTCATAATTATTACTTTGTAGGATGCAACATAACCAACAATAACTCTACATCAGCCATTATAAAAGCAACATTTTGAACATATCCCAATGTGTGAATGAAACATGCAGAGAGAGCTTGCGAAGATGGAGCAGATAGGGCGGGAAAGATTGTATGTATGTGGACGAGAGAGTAGGAGACAAACCTAACGAAACAGAGAGAGGAAGATAGAGAGAGAAAGAGAGAGGAAGAAGTTAGGTCTGTGAGAAAGATGGAGACATGTAATATACGTGAGATGCGTGTGCATCCGGATTCTGTACACGTGGAAGGAGAAGAGACAACAGGTTTGATGAGAGAGCTGGAAAAACATGGACGAGAGGGGAAGGATCTCATGGGTTGAGGGATTGATAAATTTGTGCGGGGGAGAGAGGGATTGGTAATTTTGTGTGAGAGAGAGAGGGTGGGGGAGGAGTCAGTCATCCCTCGTCACATCATCCTGCTTCCAAATGGCCCCGCATTCTCTAGCGCCGTGTGGTCGCCGTCTTCGATCTCCTCGATGCCCTCTTTGAAGATTGAGGTGTTGTGCATGCTGGGGTGCAGAGAAGCACAAGCGAGAGTGGTCGCCATATAACCTTGGATGGGGATGAATTGTGTGCTCGGGGGAGGGGGTGTGTGTGTGCTGTGTGTTGTCTGTGTGTGTGTGTGTGTGTGTGTGTCAGATATTGAGAGAAAACAAACCTAAGGAGAGAAATGTGTGTGTATGTGACGGAAAGCTACTTGCTAAACAGGGTATTCATGAAGAGATTGTGCGTGCGAGATAGAGAGCGATCTGCGGGCCTTGAGGTGGGCAGGGGCCGGGTGAGGGTGTCAAAATGTGCGCGTTGATGCATGTGTTACATGCAATCGTGCGAGGGACGGATGAATCAAGAGAGATGGTTGTTGTGTTACGGATGCTCCTCTCTCTCTCTCTCTCACACACACACACAAGTAAAATAGAAGACCGTTCTCTCATGTATACACAACGTATCGGCATCTGTCTATGTCTCACTCATGCATGATCATTTGCACATTCACACCTCTCTATGTCTCTATCACACGCACACCGTCTCCACATTGCCCTTCCGCCACAACACACATATGGACACATACACACGTTCTCTCTCAGTCACACACACTTTGGACACCAAACTTTGGCAAAAGTTGGCAAAAAATTGTCTCTATGACAAGTGGGCCATAGGGGCAATAAAGTGTGGCAAGCCAAAGTGTGGCAAAAACCAAACACATGCCAACTAAACTGTGGCTGCCAAATTTTGGCTTGGCAAACGGTGGCTGGGAACCAAACAACCCCAAAATCAGTATTAAAAAAACTAGGGTGCACCTATAAGGTCCAAATCCAAATAAACACGAACTGGAGCTAAATTCAAATATATGGAAATATTGTAGCGTCAAGAACTTTTCCCGGAAAAAAAGTTGAGTAATATTCGGGGATTGTTTTCACACACACAAAAAGGTTCGGTGGATGTCCTTCGAGCGCGACACGGTGATGCACCGTTCGATCGACCGCGCGGCCGCGGTTCACGCGCTTGCACATGATTCTGTATCGTGGTTGTGGTAACTAATAAAAGCGCTACCTAAGTCTAATGTTTACGTGTACTAGTATGGTTTTCTTTTAAGTTTGACCAACCCTATATAAAACTAAACTAAGCTCCCATACGCGCACTCATCAATATGCCGCCGCCGTTGCGCATGCCGGCGCCCGCCTGCTCCGGCCAACAATTTCTCGCCCATCACCGCTGTGTTGCCGCCAAGCCGAAGGCTCGCCCGCTCATGTCGTCTGCAGTCCCTCCTTGCAATGCCGCCGCGCTGCCAAGCACGCGAGCAGCTGGTGGAGCCGCGTCTATGCACGCGGCGTACGAAGAGGAGGACGAGCGCATGCTCCAGCACGCCGGCGAGGAGGAACTAGCGTGTCATTGTCGTCTCCGCCCGCGCAGAGGAGGCGTGCATGGTGGATGTCGCGGCGGAAGCCGGTCGCGCACGCGTCGAGCCCACAAACCGGATGCGGACGCGGAATCTACCTTCGAGACCTTGAATGCCACGTGGATCCTGCAATCTGAAGGAGCAATTTGGGCCAGTCGACTCTTGTGAGCCGTTTGATGCAACATGGATGGCTAGAAGGGCTTCTTCAACCTCCGAAATAGATGCACGGTTCATATTCTCAGCCCGCCACACGCCTAACCGCCTGCCGCCGCTGCCGCGCCCTCCCCTGAACCGCCTACCACCGCCATGCTCCCCCCACCCCCGCCATCCGTTTAACCCCGGGCACGATCCGTTTTTTTCGGCGAACTGCATTCCACACCCAACACTCATAAGATAGATCATGGGCACCCTGTCGTCTTCTTCGTTCACTCCGTCGAACTTCTTTCACAAATCGACTGACCCAAATTATACTACTAGTACAAACGTACTAACTACAGTAGGAACACGAAGATACGAGCAGTAGTACCAACTGCAAGAAGAACAGTAGTAAGACATAGTACTAGTACTACTGTACATACTAAAGAGTTCAAATAACAAGAAAGAACATAAACATAGTTCTGCTGGGGCCTCAACACAACACACCCTTGAAAATAAGCTAAGCAACTAGTCCGCTTGACACTGCAGTAGAACCAGCATGAGCAACGACACTGCCACCTACTCGGAGTCCGAGTCCACGTCCTCGACTTCGTCCTCATCCCTCTTCCTCTTCCTCTTCGCCGACGCTTCTTTGCTTGAACCGGACACTGGGCTCTGCTTCTTCATCCAACCCTTGTAGATATTTAAACAAAGGTAGGCATCCATTGCTGCGTAGAGGATGTAGTCTTCATCTAATGTCTTCGACTCCCATGCATGTTGAAACTCGTGGTGAGGTTTCTTCAGTTTAGCATACGAACGATCAATCATGGCTGCTGCCAGGGTCAGCATTGAAGGCTGAGAGGAGGACACCAGCCCTTCCTTCTGGAGGTCGAAGGGGTCGCCTACAACGAGGCCTATCCGACCCAGGATTTCCTTGTCATTCCTAAGGTCTACAGTAACGAATTTGAATCGGCCACCCTTGAGGAACTTCTTAAATTCCTCGCACTCAACGTCGGCATGGCATATGTGGTAGACCAAGCATAAGTCATGCACGCAAACCTGGATCACGGCGGGCTTCTTCTTCTCTGCCTCCTTTAGTTTCTTCTCGCTTCCCAGGACTGTGGGGTACTCAACATCTAGCCCAGCGACCCACTCATCATTTGAGTTTTCGAACATGCGTTTGAAGCGAGCAAGACATTCTTTCACCGTTGCGGAAGAACGGGTGTAGATGACGTCGAACTCATCGCCGGTGATGGTTCTAACGTTGTACTCACAGCCGATCATGGAGATTTGGGAGTAGGGTTAGGATTAGTGGAACTGCCGTAATGTGAAAGGACGGGACGACTGGGAGCGAATTGTTGTAAGGTACAGTACTAGTAGAAGACGGGGACGAGTAGGGTGTGCGAACGGCGTGGGGTTGCTTGCTTGCCCGGTGGATAAACGGCTGCAAGCCCCCAAAGAGTTCTCGAGAACTATGCGGGACCCACTAGATGTCATGTCTACTAGACCCATATCGTAGGCCTGACGGTATAGCTTCTGCCAGTTCGCACGCCATGCCGGCGCGTGGGTAACTTCACTTAATTCCGTCAACCGTCGCACCTCCCACGACCTTCGCCTCCCTCGCGCGGTCGCGCCCTTTGAGACTTCGACCGGCTATAAATGAGCAATTTTTTTGCCTACTCCGCATGCATGATACTCCCGCTGGTCCTTTTTACTTCCGTCAACCGTTTGCAAAGTGTTTGACCAAATTTATACTAAAAATATCAATATCTACAATATCGTTTCTTGTTTTGTGACATATCAACCAATAAGAGATGTGGGTCGTGCATGCTTTCAATGACTTGAGACTGCCAAACATGACATGAAGTGGTTAGTTCATTGCATGCAATGCTATTAATTAGCAAAAAGACATTAAGTTTTCTTGTTTTCCTCTCCACCTTGGTCGCGGTGCACAACGTAAGATGACTTACACACCTAGACGGAGGGAGTAACCCAAATAAGCACCTCTTGGGTGGGTTAGATTTTTTTTGGGTTAGTTGAGTTCAAACTAACCCAAACTAACTCCAACACATGATCCAAACAGGGCCAAGGTTAGCTATTAGAGTACTACTACCTCCCTTCTAGTTTAAAGGGCTCGATTCAAAAATTTCACCTACTCTTAGCAAGATAGAGGCGGTGGAATAGTTTTTGTAGTTCTTCAAAAAAATGTGTTTACCAATGCATGCATGAACACTAGTTACTCTAACCCCCCTCTCTTCTTTAATTCTTTGCCACATCAGCATGTTTGCTATTCCCGTGTGCATGATACCAGCTAAGATACCACCATTATGGCCAGCCTTAATCATCACATGCAATAATTTAGTGCACCTTGAAATATGAACATGTGTGGGGCGTGTATGTTTTTAATGACTTGAGATTATACCTAGCCCGGCATGCAAGATGAGACTTATTATGCACCGTTCCCCATACCTGCAGGAAGCCCGTTCGTCTCCAAATCTTTTCCTATCCATGTGTGGATACAATATGCCTGCCAGACTCTCCTTCTCCCTCTGGTGGTCCCACCACTCCACCCCGTGTGGAAAAAATCTGCATGCATGACTCTCCTCCCCCCGTGCTCGTCCAATCCGTTGTGACCAGCAATATTTCCACCCCTTCCCTCCCCCGTAATTTACTCCAACAAATATGCCCACGTAGCTGTTACTTAACTACAGGTGCATTGGGTCACTGACATATGGGCCCAACAGGGGTCTGGCCCACATGTCAGTGATGCAACTGGATCTGCAGTTAAGTCAGTGCAGCTCAGTCCATATCTTACCTAGGTGTGCCATTGCTCGCTATAAATACTGCGCCTCCCATGACATCGCTATCTCCTCCCCCCCACGTTCACGTTCATCGCTATCTCCTCCCCCTCCCTCTCATGTCGACCACCATGGCATCGCCCCTCCCAAGCCCTAGGCGCCCCTCGCTGCACCGCGGGGACGGTCACGCATCGTCGTTCCGTTCCTCGCCGCCACTAGTCGAGGAGGACGCGTCGGCGTTCTGCTCCTCGCCGCGACGCGTCGAGGTGGACGCGTCGCCATTCCGTTCCTCACCGCCACTAGTCGAGAAGGACGCTTCGGTGTTCCGCTCCTCGCCATGACGCGACGCATCGCTGTTCCATTCCTTGCCGCCACTAGTCGAGGAGGACGCATCGGTGTTCCACTCCTCGCCGCGACGCATCGAGGTGGACGCGTCGGCGTTCCCAATCTCGCCAGCACGCGCGTCGGAGGACGCGTCGGCTCCCCGCTATGAGGAGAATGCCACGCCGCCCACCGAGTCCCCCAGCCTTGAGGAGCTTTGGAAAGAAATGGATGTTGCCTTGTGGGAGGCTTTGCCTCCAGTAGAGCGCGCCAAAATAGAGGCGGAGAAGAAGGCCGAGGAAGAGAAGCGCACCGCAGAACAAGCTGCCTGGGAGGCCTATGTCGCGTCCGAGAGAGTCAGGAAATTGGCTCTTTGGCAGAAGGCTCGTGCGAGGGCCATGAGGGTGGCGGAGGACGCCCGTGCCGACGCCCTGAGTGCAGTCGGGCCCAAGCGCCTCATCTACGCTTGGCGGTACGTGGACCGGGTGCACGCTTCCAGCGAGGAGGAGTACCTGTTGGCGTCGGATCACCACACCGGTGAGATCACGTTCGCCCACCGGCAAGCCGCCAATCAGGACCTCACGAGTTGCGAGGCTGAGGAAGAGGCGTTGTGTCGGCGCGCTGGGAAACGGCCGCGCACCAGGGCACTCGTGGCGCGCCGCAAGCGCTCCTGCGAGCGCCATGGCTTTTAGGAGGAGTATAATTTTTGTTTCGTAAGGCGATCTCATTAGTTTTGGGACGCAAATGGTAAATCCCGAACGTTCAGGAATTATTAGCGTCCTTAATTAAGTATGTAAAAGGGAAAGTTTGGAAACCTTGTGTATTCGTACGCATTTTGCAAGTACGTGCATATAGCACAAACTTTACTATATACTATCGCACTACACGTCTCTCTCTATATATGCTTGCAGACTGTGCTACTCCCTCCGTCCAGGTCAATAAGTCATCTTTGGTTGTGCACCGTGACCAAGAAGGAGGGAAGACTTATACACCTAGACGGAGGGAGTACTACTATTACTTATGTACGTGCAAATGCACGTTTTAACATTACGATGCAGTTTTTGTAAAAGTAGAAAAACAGCACTAGTCAAGCTTGTGAAACGATTCAATGCAAAACAAATGCAAAAATGCTCGTTTGATTGTTTACTTTTAGCTTCCTTCTCTGTGGTTATTTCTCTGTCGTACTTTGTACGGAGTATCTCACTGGTCGGAAAGGCATGCAAATTCCCAAACCGCTTCCTACACTCTGTATCGAATTTTTTGCCTAACAAGTTGTGCCGTGCAATTGGAATTCCAACTTGAGTACTACTATTAGTAGGAGTACCAGGGGCCAGTTCTTTTAGGCTTCTAGATTAGTAATCCCATAACTACTACCTCTGTCCTGGTTTATTGGTCCCCATTGTAATCCGTGTCAAATTTTGATCATAAATTTAACTAATGAAATGTTAGTGCATGTCACATGCACTAACATTTTATCAGTTAAATCTTTGGTCAAAATTTAGCACAAATTACAATGGTGAGGAATAAACCAGGACGGAGGTACTACTAGTAGTAGTTTAGAAGCCCAAATAAATGAGTGAGGCGCCTTAATGTTACTCTCCACCGTGACTAGTCTTATGGGAAAAGCTGGGGAAGCCGCCAAAAGAACTGGCCCTATGTAGCGACCCGACCTCAAACGGTCAAGTCTCTGTGCTTCAGTGTCATCCCTGGACCGGTAATGCTGACACACACAGTACTCAAAGGATTTATAACAGAGTAGCAATCACACACTTATTACATCGAATGTCTCAAAAGAGAACTTATTACAATAAATATGGCTTAAGGCCATCTAATACGATAACAACAAAAGGCTTGGAAGATAAAGTGAGTCCATCAACTCGAACGACATAGCTGAGCTGCACGGCAACGACCTAACGAACCTTACTCCTCGTCTGAAAAGTCTGCAACATGATACGTTGCAGCCCGAAAACGGGTCAGCACATGGAATATGCTGGCAATATAACACAGTAGAGCAAGAACAGAATAATGCTATCACTACATGCATATTTGGCTGGTGGAAAGCTCTATGGTTATAGTTTTGCGGAAAGCCAAAATTTTCCTACAACAAAGGAATAGATTTTATTTAACTATCATGGTAGTTGAAACATCATTGAGAAGGTTCCTCCAACTCAATCCCAATTAAAAGTAATTATCAACCCAACAATATTAATTTAGAGTGATGAGATACATATGATAATCCAAGTACTAGATACTCAAGACTGTCCATAACCGGGGACACGGCTAACCATGATTAGATTGTACACTCTGCAGAGGTTTGCGCACTTTTCCCCACAAGACTCGATCTCCTCCGTTGGATTTTCTCGCACTACAGGGTGTTTGAGAAACGGATGACCGAGACACAGTCTTTCAGAAACATTAACTCTTTACTCCGAGCAGACCATACCAACCTACATCCCTGTACCTGCTGATCCACCTCTTCAAGAGCTCATGCAACTTACTCAACTATGCTAGAGCCCATAATAGCTTGTGGTTGCACACGGAAGTTTCTAGCATGAAATATCTCAGTTCCCTTTGAGCCTGGGTGGCGGACCTTAGGACTATCACACGGGTACTCCGGGATATCCTAGGACAACACTGGATTCTCCAGGTGCCCGACAAGCAATCCACCCAGATGTGTATTAAAGTTGCCACCTTAAGTTGAACCATTAATTAACAATCTCACATCTGTCATGGATTCACTCACCCAAACCACGTCTACGAGCATAGCATAGCAATATAAGCAATACGTAGAAGTAACTCCCAAGGGTTTGATAATAACAGGGCAATAGGTTCTACCTCATCAACTACTTCCCAATCCACATGTTAATCACATCCTAATCATGCAATGTTTGAGGATTGGAGCTAATGCATAAAAACTGGGTATGAAAAGAGTATGATCAATGTGTTACTTGCCTTGCTGATGATCCGCAAAACCTAGAGACTCGTAGTAGCACGCTTCGCACTCCTGGTGTTCTATCGCAAACAAACAATAGCATACATAAGCAATCAAGCAAAGAAACACGGGTAAATCTCAAATAAGAAGATCTAACCAGAAAGTTCAACTTAAGAACTCCGGTTTGCAAAAAGTATCAAATCAAACGAAGCAACGAAACTCAAACTGTGAAAGAAACAAGATCCGTTTACTAATCTGAACTAAAGTCAAATTTTACAGTACCAAAATCTTGTTCAAGTTGATTAAATAGAAAGAGGGTTTCAAGACGAAGATCTAGGCGCTTGAATCGCCCGATTCCGATAAACGAGTGAAAAGATAAACTAAAACGAAAATCGGATCAGAAATCGCGATCGAAAATAATCGCGGAAAATCCGAGAAAAAGAAAACTGACGAACAGGCTAACGAACGAACGTTCGCTGACTGCGGCTAACGAGTGAACACCGTTCGTTAAAACGAACGTACGGACGAACGTCCGCTAACTAAACTAAACTGGAAAAAAACCGATCTATTCTAAAAAAATGAAAACTAGTGTTTTCTAAAAAAATGGATCGGTTTAAAAATAAAACCAAACGACGGCGGCGGCGGCGTATACCTCCGGCGAGGCGGGGCGGCTCCGGCGGGGTCCGGCTGCGGCGGCGGGTGGTGCGCGACGGCAGGCGGCGGCGACGGCAAACGGCGACGGCTGGCGGCGCTACGCGACGGCGGCTGCAAGCGGCGGGGGCGGCGGCTTCGGCAGGCGGTCGGGTGGTGGTGGTGGGGGTCGAGGGCGGCGTATATAAGGAGGGGCGGCTGGCTTGGGGAGGGGGCAAGGCGGCGCGGGGACAGAGTCCCGGTCGGACTCGGTGGCGGCGGTCGCGGTCTCCTCGAGGGAGACGGCGGCGCGGGGCGGTTGGGCCGGCCTGGCTCGGTTGGGCTTCGGCCCAGCCGGGCGCTGAAGATTTTTTTTAATAATTTTGCCGAAACTTAAATAAATCCTAGAAAATAAAATAAAAATCTAAAAATGCCAAAACAAATTTTCATCGTCTAAATAAAATATTTAGAACGAGATGAACATTTTCTTGGCCCTAAAATGCAACTTTGAAAAACGTGCAATTTTTCTAATTCAAATAAAATAGCAATAAACTCCGAATAAAATCCAATATTTGATTTTAATATTTTCCTCCAATATTTCAATTATTTTGGAGAAGTCATATTATCTCCTCTCATATATTTTAATATGAAATATTTTCGAAGAGAAAAATAATTAAAATCAATAACCCTCGTTTCAATATTTGATAAAACTCAAATATGAAAACAGGGAAATCCCCAACTCTCTCCGAGGGTCCTTGAGTTGCTTAGGATTTCGAGGATCGCGAAACGAAATGCAATAAAATATGATATGCAGGAATGATCTATGTATAACATTCCAAATTAGAAATTTGGGATGTTACACCCTAGGAGTAGTAGCTAGGGATACTAGGAGTAGTAGCTAGGGATCGAGTGTGCGAGATGAACCGGAGAAAGTAAATGCAGAGAGTGAAATGCAAAAAAGACGGAGGGATGTGATGGTTGCTTGTCCGTTTATTTTACCAGGTCACTTACTACTGGGAGTGGTTGCGTTTTGTGATATGACGGCTTTACTGCCGCGCCACGAGCGGGGTGAGACTCCCGTGCAGCGCCGCCCTCTACACTAGTACTACTACATCGGCCGTGGTTTATCCCCCATTGAATTTGACTGAAGATTTAACTGACAAAATGTTAGTGCATGTCAACAAAAACAATATCGTTGGATTCGTATTTGAACATAGTTTTCAATGATACTCCTATAATTTTACGTGACATGCATCATCATTTATCGTACTATATATAATGTTAGTTCAATTTTTGGTCGTACTAATCCATAGTAAGGTGCCCATGCGTTGAACGGAAGAGTGAAATGCATTGATCGGGGATTTGTTTATTTTGACAAAGGATATGGGGGTCATCTCATGTGTAACGGGTATCGATAGGTTTGTTCGGATATTATTTCATCTCTAGAGCTCACAAACATCCGGGTGAAATAGATAAAAAAAAGTATCTTTTGCAAACAAAAGCATTCAACTGTTCAACCTGCATACACAACTTGTGAAGAAATAACTCTTATTATGCTTTGCAGGAAATGGTTCATCATAAGTCTTTCACCAGTACTGTAGTAAAAATTCATACATGGAAGATTCTAGACTAAACCATAAATGGATACACTTTTATTCATGCCCGATACTCCAATAGAGCAAGATCATGCATGGAAGTCTCCACATGCTTAGACAGTGGATTACATTGAGCGAAGACTAATGATCAACATTTAACTTAGTAACGCAGATGTCTAGGTGAACCTCCTTGGAGTCCCCATGCACATTGATGGGGGTCAAATAATACCATGCGTCTTCCATGTCCACATCGGCGGGAAGGTCCCAGCTCGGCAGAGTCCAAGTCAGCTTGACGTAGCCAGTGTCGCCGCCCACTTACCTCCGAGGGGTAGTAATAGTGAGCACGCACCCATACATCGGCCTCGTGTCAGTGTCAGCGTCAGCGGCGTCGCCCCTGAAGCACACTATAGAGATGTGGCGGCGGCCTGCGCGGGCCTCGCCGGTGGCCACGATCAAGAGGAAGACGCTGCCGTCCTCCTCCGAGACTAGCAGGCGGCGCTGATCCTCCAGCGACTCCGGCACGGTGAACGGGTAGCACGTCTTGTACTTGGTGTTCTTCGCCAAGGGCCAGTAGTGATCGCCGCACGCCTGCGTCAGGTGATGCACGATGTCCGCCGGCGAGCCCCAAAACGGCACCGGGCACTCATAGCAGTAGACGAAGGGCTCCTTGGAGGCATCGACCAGGCCGTCCATGAAACGAGAGTGGCTGTAGGGGACGTTCCGCCAGTTGAATATATGAGCAAGTAACTACGAGATTTACTACAAAATAAATCATGACGGCTATAACAGAGATTAAACTAATCATGCGGACTAGCATAGTAGATGAACAGATCGAATCTAGGACACAGACTAGAAACATGAATTCTACCACGATTTCGAACAGGAAGGACAGAAACACATACGGTGCAACGGGAGCAGCACCATTGGCGTTGAGGTTGTCGCACATGTCGTTGAGGAAGAGGTTGCCGAGGTCGGGGAAGAAGTCGTCGTTGGTGAAGTCGTCGCTGCTAGCAGTCGCGAGAGTGCGCTCCCCAAATTTCAACAGCGCCCGCCGAATGGAGCGCAGGAGGGAGTGGCTGTAGGGGACGTTGCGGCCACCGAATGGAGCGCAGGAGTAGCCCACAAAGCAGTAGATGGTGCTCCTCCCTAGTCTCTATTCTTATCTCTATCTCTACTACTCTTCTTTGTTTTTTTATAATATACTAGTGGTAGTTGTCAAATCGAATAGTACTGCGCCGCCCACTGCACGCCCGGCTGAACACGCCTCCTCGCCTCCATCAAACCCCTCCGTTAAACCCGCATGCAAACCGAGAAACCTACTCCAGCCCGCGGGGGGAAATTTGTCGGTTGCCCTTGGAAAATAATAGAGTCACATCCAATCCATTTGAGTTAATTGCGTGTATGATTCTCCCTCTATAAAAAGTCAATTGCATCCTTAATCTTGTATTCTAAGTACTCAGTGGGTTCCTCTGTCAGTACAGTGTACATGACTTGCAGGCTGCCTACAGATTCGTACAAAAAGTTAAAAAGAAACAAATCCATGACTTGCAGGATTGGAGTTAGCACCGATGGCAGTTCGTAGTCGTTCCACGCTCGGGCATTGAAGTTTGTAACTATTTTAGATTAGAACATACTACTCCTCAGGTGCTAGTAGTAGAGCAGAGTCCTACTCCACTACTCCTACTCTACTTAAGCAAGTTAGGGCATAGTAGCAGGTACTGTAGGGAGTACCAGTACTGTGATCACTCAAGCAAGTTGTCTGACTTCGATATGACCCTACGCTGCCGGTATGTGTATCGTAAGTCAAGTGGCGTGCTGTAGTCATCATCACTTGTCCACTTCCCGCAGCACATATTCGCTTCTCCATCTTTGTCCGCTCTTCCATCCCCCTCATCCAATCTTCCATCCCCGCTAAGGCGCCTCCCCCCCCCTCGTCCGAAACCCAAGCACCAACAATGGCAGAACCGAGCAGCGTCCGCCAAAAGAGTGGCTGGAATTCGCTCCCCACAGAGGTAATCAAGCTCATTGTTTCGTGTGTGGACAATCACGGTACCATGCCGCTCGCCGCATGCTTGTCGGGGCTGTACCGTTTCCTCAAAGCCCTCAGGCCGGAGCTTTTTAAGCCAGCTCCTTGCTTGCTGATGCCACCTGATCTTCAGAAACGGCGTGTCACGTAGCATAACGATCGTAGGGTGGCGAGCATCAACCCCCTTGACTGCGATCCGATCCCCGTCACCCTCAACTACATTAACGGTATGTACTGGGTCGGCATGAACACGTCTTGGATGGTACTCGTCGACGGTCGCGGCAGCTGGATGCTCGTGGAGGTCTACACCCGGCGATTGATCCCCCTTCCTTCGATTAACACTGCACTGCTTTGGCACCGCGGCCCAGAATACTCGGAATCTTACAGTAGCCAACATGATACCAAGTTTATTTTCTCAAGGTTGTAATCTGCCAAGTGCCCACAAGATCTGCGAATTATAAAGACTTCAGGCTAATTGCGTTCTTCAACCGCGGTCTCGCCTATCTGACAGGTCATTGCGGTAAGTGGATAAATCTGCACGTCCGTCGTAGGATCATACATCCTCCATGGTTCTCTGATGCCATTGAACACAAGGGCTTCATTTACGCTGTCGACTCCTTCTATGGCTGGATGTATTGCTGGCCTACTCCAGTCATCGCTACAAACGGCTGTTACAGCAGTATGTTACTTTCCTATGATATCATGATGGCTTGCTTATATTACTGTCAACATTTACTAAAAAAATATTCATGCTCATAACATGTTGTTCTTTAGATTGACTACATCAAGAGCCCTTTTTTATTTGACTCCAACTTTTTTTAGGGTTATATAACTCCAACTTGATATGATGTTGTAGGCCGCCTGGTGTCCCTACCCTTCCTAATCCCAGAACCTTTCAAAGAAAAGCGGCATGGCAGTTGCAGGTGGTTCCTGGCTCGATCAGACGACGGTGAACGATTGATGATCGTTCGCACATACCGGACGTGTTGTTTCGCGGAATACAATCACAGTCACTGCAAGGTCTTTGAGCAGGATCCCAGCTTCTTTGGGCCTTCAGGAATTTTTGACTGGAGGTTGGTAAGTAGCCTTGGTACACGCTCTCTGTTTGTCGAACTGAATTATCCGATTAACCAGGAGATAACCGACAGCAAGGATCCTGATGGCAGCGCGGTTTCGTTCATCAGGCAAAACTATGTGTACACAGCGTACCATGCGTCTCTGCATGCACCATACCCTGATATCTGCCGCCACGCTCTGCAGCCCAAAGTAGGAGAGAGGGTCGCAAGTATCAGACTTCGACCTGCTGGCTGGAGTTTCCCCCGTCAGGCACCCATCTGGTTCAAGCCGTCAGCCAATCTCCACAGCTTAATAAATAGTAACGTCTAACTGAGCCAGTTAGTTAGATGCGTACACTTGGTGTAGTAGGATATTTATTTAGTTTGATGCATACACTTGTTCTTTTTTGGTAGCCCTTTTGTAATGATGGCTGATGTTTGGTTTGGAAGAGAGAGCTGCGTCTTCACTCATCTGGCCTGCTTACTGCTTTTGTTGCACCCCCAGTCCTGGTTGTTGCTGCTGCTGTTTTCAATGTACAATCAGTAGTATATTTCGTCTGTTGGTTGAATAAATGTGTTGTTAGAATGACAAACACAATGTTTTGGAAGTCGTTGCACGGTGCGATCCTGTAGTGCCCCGTACCGTACGTAGCGCATACTATTTTTCGTACGGAACACATTTTCCACTTGTTGATAACATGTAGCCCACTGATGAACGCCCAATAGAGAAGCCCATAATTAACTGGAAGGGAGGCTCTCACATGTATCCGGCCCAGGTACATGCTCATGGTCCCCTAAACATAAATAAGTAAATAAATAAATAAAGCTAAATGCTCATGCACCAGTTCTTTAAATTAAAGATTTAACAGGAGGATATTATTTCCTATGGTAGTGTCGTTACATTTAGTCGATATTATTCTTCGGCAAAGATAGCGACCAGTCTTCTTTCTCCCAGCATTTTCTTCCTGCAACCAGCGGACCCATGCAATTCATAGTCAACGTCGTAAATAGATCCGGTCCATTTTTATTTTTCAATAAGAATGTCCAACCCAGCCCAGCACATTGGCGACAACACTTTATCCTCTGCCTTGGTGCGCTCGACGTGGCGCCGCCATCCGGCCCTGTCAAAATAGTTTTTTTTGAAACGGTCCCTGTCAACATAGTGAATCAGGAGAGGACTGTAGTTGTGAGTATGATAATACGGACCCACCAGGTCCACTCCCGAACACAAGCAAGCGCCTCTTTTACTACTCAGATGAACCCCTCGTTTTTTACTCTAATCCACCTTGCTGATATCTGGGACCCACATCATTTTCAACGTATAGTCAATTAACGACAGAATTTGCACAACTTTTTTTAGTAGTAATTCAGAGGAGCAGGCTATAAACTGGGTTGTGCGGTCTCTGTGGCTCGTCTAACAACATGACCAGCCCAGCAGTTTTTTCTTTGGGAAAATTGGTAGCCCAGTATTTCTTTTTGAAGAATACCCAAGCTAGGCCTATTTGTTTTCTCCGACTTACTGGGCTGCAAAAGGGGTTGAAAATTCCAAAAAAATTATAGCAAATGGGATATTAGTTTCTTTTTCTGTTTTTGTTCTTCACTGATATCTTATACGTATTTCATTGGATTTAACATGACATAGTACTAATTTATTTTTAAATTTGTTTTAGTATGGCTACTAATTTTTGGATTAAGAATATTTTGTTCCCCAGCAAAAATTTACGAATTTTCAAAATTTCCCACATATTTAGTTAATTTTTTTAACCCTGGTACTGACCAGAAAATGGGCAGCAATTCTAAAAATGGAAAACGGACTACAATAAATTCCATATGAATTATAAAATGAGTAAAAATTATAAAAATAATAGCAAATGGGCTGTACACGCCACAGATTTCGAGGCTGACTTGTTTACCCAAGGCTTTGTGAGTCAACACACGATTCTAGCAGCAGTTGACTGTTGGATGTCCATCCAACGGCCGACGTGCTTCTTCAATCTCTGATCTTCCTGCTCCAGCCGCCTAAACTAGCGCCGGCGGGACTGCCTGCTCCCTCCTCTTGTGGCCCCTTGTGATGCCGCGCAAGCTTCGTCGGCCCACCCTACTCCCTCCGCTGGGATGGCCGCACGCAATCAACTGCCTCCTTATTACGCGAAAAAAAGATTCCTCCCACTAACATCTGGGGCGCACCGGTTGGGAGGCTGACCTGTGGGCCTACTAAGTTGACGCGTACGCAGGGCTTGTCAACTTAGTCAACAAATGATTCTAGCAGCAGTAACCGTTGGATTTGAATCGAACGGTCCTGCTGCTTCTTCAATCGCTGCTCTTCTTGCACCAGCCGCCCAAACCAGCGCCGGTGAGACCGCCTGCTCCTGCCTCCAGTGGCCGGTTGTGCTGCCGTTGATGCCTCCCCGCCCCCTACTACTCCCACCGCTAGCCAGGCCCTGCGGCGACGGCAGCCTCACACCGTAGCCGAACCAGTGAACCCTCGTACTCCTCTCCGCGTGGGCATCCACTGCCGCGTCTTCCCCGGCTCCGCGTCGTCCCCTTCCTAGGCCTCACCGTCGTCCACCGCCTTGGTGCTCTCGGCGCGGCGTGGTCAATGTGGTCAACGACCGACTTCCATCGGAAGAGTACTGTACGTGGAGAGGCTGACAGCTGGGTCCACGGCCACAACTGGGTCCACGGCCACAACCCAGTTTTTTTGTGATTTGCCAAGTAAGTCAATTTGCCAGGCCTGTTGGGCTGCAAATCTTTCAAGATGAGGAGAGCTTCATTCGGCTGGCCGAGAAAATGGCCTATCAGTAATGAGAAATGGGTTGTACATTTTTAAAACACATCAAAACGGCAATTAGTTTCAATTTCTTTTTTTTCATTTCGAGATTTTAAATTGCATTGATTTTTATGAGTGGACAGTTTGTTGGATTTTATATTGATATATATTTATTTTTAAAATCAGTTTGAACGTGACTCGAAATTTCGGGATTAAAAAGAGTTCGGACCGCACCGAAATATGCAAAATTTCATATAATTTTTTAACCGTGGCCACAATATGGGTTGTAATGCTAACAAAAAGAATATGGGCTCCAAAAAAACCTTAAGAATTAGCAAATGGGCTGTAAATTATTAGAAATAATGGCAGATGAGTTGTATGCTATTTTCCACAGATTTGAGGCTTTCCTAAAAAAAGGTTGACGCACAAGCAGTGACTGTTGGATGTCCATCCAACGGTTGTCGTGCTTCTTCAATCTCCGCTCTTCCTGGTCCAGCCGCTCAAACAAGCGCCGGCGGGACTGCCTGCTCCCTCCTCCCCGCGACCGGCTGTGCTACCGCGCAGGCCTCATCGCCCCATCGTACTCCCATCGCTGGCCTAGCCATCCCTCTACTCACCCACACCTACTGTTATTCTCCGGCGACGGTAGACGAACCAGTAAAGCCTCGTACAGTCGTACTCCCTCCGCGTGGGAAACAACTGCCGAGTCTTCCCTGGCTCCGTGTCGTTCCCTTCCTAGGCCTCGCCGTCGTCCACCGCCCTGGTGCTCTCAGCGCGGCCTGGTCAACGTGGTCAACGGCCGACATGCATCTGAAGTGGACTGTGCGTGGAGAGGCTGACAGCTGGGTCCACGGCCGCACGCAAGGAAATGCCTCCTTATTACGCGCAAAATAATGATTCCTCCACCTGACATCAGGGACCCACCGAAAGGGCCTCTGTATTTTGTGAAAAAAAACGTTACCGCCGCTGACAGCTCGGACCCACCAGCTATATCTTCGCATTCAAGGAAGTGCCTCTTTATTACGCACAGAAAAATGAATACCCCCCTGCTAGCTGGGACCCAGTATAGTTGGAGGTTGACTTGTGGGCCTACTAAGTTGACGGGGACAGAGGGCTTTGTCAACTTAGTCAATATGCACGATTCTAGCTCCATTGACCGTACGATGTCCATCCAACGGCCGTAGTGCTTCTTCAACCTCTGGTCTTCTTGCTCCAGCCGCACAAACTAGCGTCGGTCGTGCCTCGTGCTCCTGCCTCCCATGGCCGGCTGCGATGCGGCGGAGGCCTCACCGCCCCCTACTACTCCCACCGCTGGCCAGGCCATCCCTCTACTCACCCACACCCCCTGTTACTTTGCGGCGACTGCAGCCTCACACCGCAGCCGAACCAATGAACCCTCGTACTCTCCGCGTGGGCATCCACTGCCGTGTCTTCCCTGGCTCCGCGTCGTCCCCTTCCTAGGCCTCGCCGTCGTCCACCGCCCTGGTGCTCTCGGCGCGGTGTGGTCAACGTGGTCAAGGAACGGCTTCCATCGGACGTGGACTGTACGTGGAGAGGCTGACAGCTGGGTCCACGGCCGCAGCAAGGAAGTGCCTCCTTATTACGCGCAAAATAATTATTCCTCCACCTGACAGCGGGGACCCACCGGACGGGCCACCGTATTTCGTGAAAAAAAACGTTTCCCCCTGACTGCTGGGACCCACCAGCTACATCTTCGCACGCAAGGAAGTGCTTGACAGTCGGGACCCACCTGGTCGAAGCGTACGTTGAAGGAAATATGCCCTAGAGGCAATAATAAAGTATTATATATTTCCTTATATCATGATAAATGTTTATTATTCATGCTAGAATTGTATTAACCGGAAACATAATACATGTGTGAATACATAGACAAACAGAGTGTCACTAGTATGCCTCTACTTGACTAGCTCGTTAATCAAAGATGGTTATGTTTCCTAGCCATAGACATAAGTTGTCATTTGATTAAAGAGATCACCTCATTAGGAGAATGACGTGATTGACTTGACCCATTCCGTTAGCTTAGCACTCGATCGTTTAGTATGTTGCTATTGCTTTCTTCATGACTTATACATGTTCCTATGACTATGAGATTATGCAACTCCCGTTTACCGGAGGAACACTTTGTGTGCTACCAAACGTCACAACGTAAATGGGTGATTATAAAGGTGCTCTACAGGTGTCTCCAAAGGTACTTGTTGGGTTGGCGTATTTCGAGATTAGGATTTGTCACTCCGATTGTCGGAGAGGTATCTCTGGGCCCACTCGGTAATGCACATCACTATAAGCCTTGCAAGCATTGTGACTAATGAGTTAGTTGCGGGATGATGTGTTACGAAACGAGTAAAGAGACTTTCCGGTAATGAGATTGAACTAGGTATCGAGATACCGACGATCGAATCTCGGGCAAGTAACATACCGGTGACAAAGGGAACAACGTATGTTGTTATGCGGTCTGACCGATAAAGATCTTCGTAGAATATGTGGGAGCCAATATGGGCATCCAGGTCCCGCTATTGGTTATTGACCGGAGACGTGTCTCGGTCAAGTCTACATAGTTCTCGAACCCGTAGGGTCCGCACGCTTAACGTTACGATGACAGTTTTATTATGAGTTTATGTATGTTGATGTACCGAAGGAGTTCGGAGTCCCGGATGAGATCGGGACATGACGAGGTGTCTCGAAATGGTCGAGACGTAAAAAACGATATATTGGACGACAATATTCGGACTTCGGAAAGGTTCCGAGTGATTCGGGTATTTTTCGGAGTACCGGAGAGTTACGGGAATTCGTATTGGGCCTTAATGGGCCATACGGGAAAGGAGAGAAAGGCCTCAAAAGGTGGCCGCACCCCTCCCCATGGTCTGGTCCGAATTGGACTAGGGAAGGGGGGCGCACCCTTCCTTCTTTCTCCTTCCCCCTTCCCTTCTCCTACTCCCACAAGGAAAGGAGGAGTCCTACTCCCGGTGGGAGTAGGACTCCCCCTTATGGCGCGCCTCTCCCCTTGGCCGGCTGCCTCCCCCTTGCTCCTTTATATACGGGGGCAAGGGGGCACCCCAGAGACACAACAATTGATCCTTGAGATCTCTTAGCCGTGTGCGGTGTCCCCTCCACCATATTACACCTCGATAATACCGTTGCGGAGCTTAGGCGAAGCCCTGCGTCGGTGGAACATCATCATCATCACCACGCCATCGTGCTGACGAAACTCTCCCTCAACACTTGGCTGGATCGGAGTTCGAGGGATGTCATCGAGCTGAACGTGTGTAGAACTCGGAGGTACCGTACGTTCGGTACTTGATCGGTCGGATCGTGAAGACGTACGACTACATCAACCGCATTGTGATAACGCTTCCGCTGTCGGTCTACGAGGGTACGTGGACAACACTCTCCCCTCTCGTTGCTATGCATCACCATGATCTTGCGTGTGCGTAGGAATTTTTTTGAAATTACTACGTTCCCCAACAGTGGCATCCGAGCCTGGTTTTATGCGTTGATGCTATGCACGAGTAGAACACAAGTGAGTTGTGGGCGATATAAGTCATACTGCTTACCAGCATGTCATACTTTGGTTCAGCGGTATTGTGAGATGAAGCGGCCCGGACCGACATTACGCGTACGCTTACGCGAGACTGGTTTCACCGTTGCGAGCACTCGCTGCTTAAAGGTGACCGGCGGGTGTCCGTCTCTCTCACTTTAGTTGAACCGAGTGTGGCTATGCCCGGTCCATGCGAAGGTTAAAACAGCACCAACTTGACAAACTATCGTTGTGGTTTTGATGCGTAGGTAAGAACGATTCTTGCTAAGCCCGTAGCAGCCACGTAAAACTTGCAACAACAAAGTAGAGGACATCTAACTTGTTTTTGCCGGGCATGTTGTGATGTGATATGGTCAAGACATGATGTGATATAATTTGTTGTATGAGATGATCATGTTTTGTAACCGAGTTATCGGCAACTGGCAGGAGCCATATGGTTGTCGCTTTATTGTATGAGATGCTATCACCATGTAATAGTTTTACTTTATCACTAAGCGGTAGCGATAGTCGTAAAAGCAATTATTTGGCGAGACGACAACGATACTACGATGGAGATCAAGGTGTCGCGCCGGTGACGATGGTGATCATGACGGTGCTTCGGAGATGGAGATCACGAGCATGGTGCTTCGGAGATGGAGATCACAAGCACAAGATGATGATGGCCATATCATATCACTTATATTGATTGCATGTGATGTTAATCCTTTATGCATCTTATCTTGCTTTGATTGACGGTAGCATTATAAGATGATCCTTCACTAAATTATCAAAGTATAAGTGTTCTCCCTGAGTATGCACCGTTGCGAAAGTTCTTCGTGCTGAGACACCACGTGATGATCGGGTGTGATAGGCTCTACGTTCAAATACAACGGGTGCAAAACAGTTGCACACGCGGAATACTCAGGTTAAACTTGACAAGCCTAGCATATAACAGATATGGCCTCGGAACACGGAGACCGAAAGGTCGAGCGTGAATCATATAGTAGATATGATCAACATAGTGATGTTCACCGTTGAAACTACTCCATCTCACGTGATGATCGGACATGGTTTAGTTGATATGGATCACGTGATCACTTAGAGGATTAGAGGGATGTCTATCTAAGTGGGAGTTCTTAAGTAATATGATTAATTGAACTTAAATTTATCATGAACTTAGTCCTGATAGTATTTTGCAAATTATGTTGTAGATCACTAGCTCGCGTTGTTGCTTCCCTGTGTTTATTTTTGATATGTTCCTAGAGGAAAATTATGTTGAAAGATGTTAGTAGCAAAGATGCGGATTGGATCCGTGATCTGAGGATTATCCTCATTGCTGCACAGAAAAATTATGTCCTTGATGCACCGCTAGGTAACAGACCAATTGCAGGAGCAGATGCAGACGTTATGAACGTTTGGCTAGCTCAATATGATGACTACTTGATAGTTTAGTGCACCATGCTTAACGGCTTAGAATCGGGACTTCAAAGACGTTTTTAACGTCATGGACCATATGAGATGTTCCAGGAGTTGAAGTTAATATTTCAAGCAAATACCCGAGTTGAGAGATATGAAGTCTCCAACAAGTTCTATAGCTAAAAGATGGAGGAGAATCGCTCAACTAGTGAGCATGTGCCCAGATTGTCTGGGTACTACAATCGCTTGAATCAAGTGGGAGTTAATCTTCCAGATAAAATAGTGATTGACAGAATTCTCTAGTCACCATCACCAAAGTTAGTAGAACTTCGTGATGAACTATAGTATGCAAGGGATGACGAAAGTAATTCCCGAGCTCTTTGTGATGCCGAAATCGACGAAGGTAGAAATCAAGAAAAACAGCAAGTGTTGATGGTTAACGAGACCACTAGTTTCAAGAAAAGGGCAAAGTAAAGAAGGGGAACTTCAAAAGAATGGCAAGCAAGTTGCTACTCAAGTGAAGAAGCCCAAATCTAGTCCTAAGCCTGAGACTAAGTGCTTCTACTGCAAAAGGACTGGTCACTGGAAGCGGAACTACCCCAAGTATTTGGTGGATAAGAAGGATGGCAAAGTAAACAAAGGTATATTTGATATACAGATTATTGATGTATACTTACTAGTGTTTATAGCAACCCCTCAGTATTTGACACTGGTTCAGTTGCTAAAGAGTAGTAACTCGAAAACGGGAGTTGCGGAATAATCAGAGACTAGTAAAAGGCGAGGTGACGATGTGTGTTGGAAGTAGTTCCAAGATTGATATGATCATCATCGCACACTCCCTGTACTTTCGGGATTAGTGTTGAAACTAAATAAGTGTTATTTGGTGTTTGCGTTGAGCATGAATATGATTTGATCATGTTTATTGCAATACGGTTATTCATTTAAATTAGAGAACAATTGTTGTTCTGTTTACATGAATAAAACCTTCTATGGTCATACACACCAACGAAAATGGTTTGTTGGATCTCGATCGTAGTGATACACATATTCATAATATTGAAGCCAAAAGATGCAAAGTTAATAATGATAGTGCAACTTATTTGTGGCACTGCCGTTTAGGTCATATTGGTGTAAAGCGCATGAAGAAACTCCATACTGATGGGATTTTGGAATCACTTGATTATGAATCACTTGATGCTTGCGAACCGTGCCTCATGGGCAAGATGACTAAAACGCCGTTCTCCGGAACTATGGAGAGAGCAACAGATTTGTTGGAAATCATACATACAGATGTATGTGGTCCGATGAATATTGAGGCTCGTAGCAGGTATCATTATTTTCTGACCTTCACAGATGATTTGAGCAGATATGGGTATATCTACTTAATGAAACAAGAGTCTGAAACATTTGAAAAGTTCATATAATTTCAGAGTGAAGCAGAAAATCATCGTAACAAGAAAATAAAGTTTCTACGATCTGATCGTGGAGAAGAGTATTTAAGTTACGAGTTTGGCCTTCAATTAAAACAATGTGGAATAGTTTCACAAATTCATGCCACCTGGAACACCACAGCATAATGGTGTGTCCGAACGTCATAACCATACTTTATTGGATATAGTGCAATCTATGATGTCTCTTACCAATTTACCACTAATCGTTTTGGGGGTTATGCATTAGAGACAGCTGCATTCACGTTAAATAGGGCACCATCAAAATCCGTTGAGACGACGCCTTATGAACTGTGGTTTGGCAAGAAACCAAAGTTGTCGTTTCTTAAAATTTTGGGGTTGCGATGCTTATGTGAAAAAGTTTCATCCTAATAAGCTCAAACCCAAATCGGAGAAATGTGTCTTCATAGGATACCCAAAGGAGACAGTTGGGTACACCTTCTATCACAGATCCGAAGGCAAGACATTCGTTGCTAAGTATGGATCCTTTCTAGAGAAGGAGTTTCTCTCGAAAGATGTGAGTGGGAGGAAAGTAAAACTTGATGAGGTAACTGTACCTGCTCCCTTATTGGATCACAGAAATCTGTTCCTGTGACTTCTACACCAATCAGTGAGGAAGTTAATGATGATGATCATATAACTTCAGATCAAGTTACTACCAAACCTCGTAGGTAAACCAGAGTAAGATCCGCACCAGAGTGGTACGGTAATCCTGTTCTGGAGGTTATGTTACTAGACCATGACAAACCTACGAACTATGAAGAAGCGATGGTGAGCCCAGATTCCGCAAAATGGCTTGAGGCCATGAAATCTGAGATGAGATCCATGTATGAAGAACAAAGTATGGACTTTGATTGACTTGCCCAATGATCGGCGAGCCATTGAGATTAAATGGATCTTCAAGAGGAAGACGGATGCTGATAGTAGTGTCACTATCTACAAAGCTAGAATTGTTGCAAAAAGGTTTTCGACAAGTTCAAGATGTTGACTACGATGAGAGTTTCTCACTCGTATCTATGCTTAACTCTGTCTGAATCATGTTAGTAATTGCCGCATTTTATGAAATCTCGCAAATGGATAAACAAAACTACATTCCTTAATGGATTTATTAAAGAAGAGTTGTATATGATGCAACCAGAAGGTTTTGTCAATCCTAAAGGTGATAACAAAATATGCAAGCTCCAGCGATCCATCTATGGACTGGTGCAAGCATCTCGGAGTTGGAATATACACTTTGATAAGTTGATCAAAGGATATAGTGTTATACAGACTTGCGGTGAAGTCTGTATTTACAAGAAAGTGAGTGGGAGCACTACAGCATTTCTGATAGGTATATGTGAATGACATATTGTTAATCAGAAATAATGTAGAATTATTCTGCAAAGCATAAAGGAGTGTTTGAAAGGAGTTTTTCAAAGATAGACCTCGGTGAAGCTGCTTACATATTGAGCATCAAGATCTATAGAGATAGATCAAAGACGCTTGATAAATTTTTTCAATGAGTACATACCTTAACAAGATTTTGAAGTAGTTCAAAATGGAACAGTCAAAGAAAGAGTTCTTGCCTGTGTTACAAGGTGTGAAATTGAGTAAAGACTCAAAGCCCGACCACGGCAAAAAGATAGAAAGAGAATGAAAGTCATTCCCTATGCCTTGGCCATAGGTTCTATAAAGTATGCCATGCTGTGTACCAGATCTATTGTATACCCTACACTGATTTTGGCAAGGGAGTACAATAGTGATCTAGGAGTAAATCACTAGACAGCGGTCAAAATTATCCTTAGTGGAATAAGGATATGTTTCTCGATTATGGAAGTGACAAAAGGTTCGTCGTAAAAGGTTACGTCAATACATGTTTTTGACACTAATCTAGATGACTCTAAGTCTCGGTCTAGATACATATTGAAAGTGGGAGCAATTAGCTAGAGTAGCTCCGTGCAGAGCATTGTAGACATAGAAATTTGCAAAATACTTACGGATCTGAATGTGAAAGACCCGTTGACTAAAATTATCTCACAAGCAAAACATGATCACACCTTAGTACTCTTTGGGTGTTAATCACATAGCTATGTGAACTAGATTATTGACTCTAGTAAACCCTTTGAGTGTTGATCACATAGAGATGTGAACTATGGGTGTTAATCACATGGTGATGTGAATTATTGATGTTAAATCACATGGCGATGTGAACTAGATTATTGACTCTAGTGCAAGTGGGAGACTGAAGGAAATATGCCCTAGAGGCAATAATAAAGTATTATATATTTCCTTATATCATGATAAATGTTTATTATTCATGCTAGAATTGTATTAACCGGAAACATAATACATGTGTGAATACATAGACAAACAGAGTGTCACTAGTATGCCTCTACTTGACTAGCTCGTTAATCAAAGATGGTTATGTTTCCTAGCCATAGACATAAGTTGTCATTTGATTAACGAGATCACCTCATTAGGAGAATGACGTGATTGACTTGACCCATTCCGTTAGCTTAGCACTCGATCGTTTAGTATGTTGCTATTGCTTTCTTCATGACTTATACATGTTCCTATGACTATGAGATTATGCAACTCCCATTTACCGGAGGAACACTTTGTGTGCTACCAAACGTCACAACGTAAATGGGTGATTATAAAGGTGCTCTACAGGTGTCTCCAAAGGTACTTGTTGGGTTGGCGTATTTCGAGATTAGGATTTGTCACTCCGATTGTCGGAGAGGTATCTCTGGGCCCACTCGGTAATGCACATCACTATAAGCCTTGCAAGCATTGTGACTAATGAGTTAGTTGCGGGATGATGTGTTATGAAACGAGTTAAGAGACTTGCCGGTAACGAGATTGAACTAGGTATCGAGATACCGACGATCGAATCTCGGGCAAGTAACATACCGGTGACAAAGGGAACAACGTATGTTGTTATGCGGTCTGACCGATAAAGATCTTCGTAGAATACGTGGGAGCCAATATGGGCATCCAGGTCCCGCTATTGGTTATTGACCGGAGACGTGTCTCGGTCATGTCTACATAGTTCTCGAACCCGTAGGGTCCGCACGCTTAACGTTACGATGACAGTTTTATTATGAGTTTATGTATGTTGATGTACCGAAGGAGTTCGGAGTCTCGGATGAGATCGGGGACATGACGAGGAGTCTCGAAATGGTCGAGACGTAAAAATCGATATATTGGACGACTATATTCGGACTTCGGAAAGGTTCCGAGTGATTCGGGTATTTTTCGGAGTACCGGAGAGTTACGGGAATTCGTATTGGGCCTTAATGGGCCATACGGGAAAGGAGAGAAAGGCCTCAAAAGGTGGCCGCACCCCTCCCCATTGTCTGGTCCGAATTGGACTAGGGAAGGGGGGCGCACCCTTCCTTCTTTCTCCTTCCCCCTTCCCTTCTCCTACTCCCACAAGGAAAGGAGGAGTCCTACTCCCGGTGGGAGTAGGACTCCCCCTCATGGCGCGCCTCTCCCCTTG
This sequence comes from Aegilops tauschii subsp. strangulata, assembly GCF_002575655.3. Taxonomy (NCBI): domain Eukaryota; kingdom Viridiplantae; phylum Streptophyta; class Magnoliopsida; order Poales; family Poaceae; genus Aegilops; species Aegilops tauschii. The sequence goes on along the minus strand of NC_053039.3, from coordinate 117,851,916 downwards.
GCCGGCTGCCTCCCCCTTGCTCCTTTATATAGGGGGCAAGGGGGCACCCCAGAGACACAACAATTGATCCTTGAGATCTCTTAGCCGTGTGCGGTGCCCCCCTCCACCATATTACACCTCGATAATACCGTTTGCGGAGCTTAGGCGAAGCCCTGCGTCGGTGGAACATCATCATCGTCACCACGCCATGCTGACGAAACTCTCCCTCAACACTCGGCTGGATCGGAGTTCGAGGGATGTCATCGAGCTGAACGTGTGTAGAACTCGGAGGTGCCGTACGTTCGGTACTTGATCGGTCGGATCGTGAAGACGTACGACTACATCAACCGCGTTGTGATAACGCTTCCGCTGTCGGTCTACGAGGGTACGTGGACAACACTCTCCCCTCTCGTTGCTATGCATCACCATGATCTTGCGTGTGCGTAGGAATTTTTTTGAAATTACTACGTTCCCCAACATACGTAGCGTTGTCATTCTGGTCGCGAACGTGTACGTACATATTGGTCGATGTAGAGGCATGCACGTAGCATGTACACGTACGTACAGCGGCAAGTGTGGAAGAAAGGAAATACGGCCACGTACGTACATACGGGTAGGGTCTCGAATGCCTACTCGCGCATACGTACGGCCACGGCTCGTGTACATGGCTGGGTCGGAATGGAGAAACTGCGTCGTCGTGTTCATGGGGAGCTAACCGGCTGGGTCAGAACGGAATGTGTCGTCGTGTTCATCGGGAGGGCTTGGACGGAACAGCCGATGGAAACGAGGCCTGGCGTACCGCAGAACGGAGGAAACGGCCTTGTGTTCGACCGGCCATGTTCGAAACGGGATCCTGTTCATTGGGAGGGGTCTGGCGTACTGCAAAATGGAGGAAACGGACCTCCTACGGTCGAAACGGGAGTCATGTTGATCGGGAGGGGTGTGGCGTATCGCAAAACGGAGGAAACGGACTTGTGTTGGAGCGCTACGGTCGAAACGGGGGTCTTGTTCATCGGGAGGGGTGTGGCGTACCGCAAAACGGGACTCCACAGGCTACTGTTAATCTCCACCGTCGACCCCCTCCAGCCTCCACGGGCTACTGTTCATCCACCGTCGACCTCCTCCAGCCTCCACCTGCGACTGTTCATCCACGGGCTCCTGTTCATCCAGCCTCCACCGCGCGCTACTCCCCCGGCTACTGCTCAACCAGCCCTCTCCACGGGCTCCTGTTCAACCACCCCTCCACTGGCTACTGTTCATCCAGCCCTCCACCGTATACTGTTCATCCTTCCCTCCACGGGGTCCTGTTCATCCAGCCCCAACCGGCTCGATCGATCGGGGTCCTGTTCATCCAGAGGCAACACCACGGGGTCCTGTTTATCCACCCCCACCGGGAACTGTTCATCCAAACCCCCCAGCAACGCTCACTGTTCATCCAGAGGCAGCATTGATCGGCTTCAGTTAGCAGCAGTAGCGAAGGAATCACTCGATCGGGTTCACTTAACAGCCATCGATCGATCGCTCGGGTTCAGTAACACGTAGCCTGCTGTGCAATCGCTCGGGTTCAGTTAGAGCCCAACGCCTCGCTCGGGTTCAGTTAGAGCCCAACTCCTCGCACCCACGCGCGTGCGTGTACGAGAGAAACGCGCATCGCTCGGCCCCGACCACCCACCGTAACCGGGAACACCCCGATATTTTCCTCGCCCTCGCTTCTACCACGTTTTTTCCGTCATGGACGGCCCAAAGAATGTCATGTAGTTGCGTCTCCGGCCCGCCCAGGACGAAAAGCCCATTTTCTGTCATGATTTTTTGTCATAGAAGTAGGACCCCACCACATCTATGATGATACCGGGTTTTGTCACAATTATCGTCATAGAAATGTCATAAGTATGACAGAATTTTTTTTCGTTCGGCCCAAAATGTCACGGATGTATCTTTTTTTGTAGTGCTTATCCTTTGAGCTCGTGTTCTTCCCCCATTGTTGACCTTCTTCGAGCTTGCTATCTCTCAATCCCTCCATGGATTCTTGCTAGTTTTGGGGGGAAAAGAGAGAGGAGATCTAGATCCACATTTCCACCAATCACTTTATCCTCTATGTGAGGGGAACCTCTTGGATCTAGATCTTGGAGTTCTTGGTGTTCTTCTTGTTGTTCCTCTCATTTTCCTCCCTAGCATTAGTTGCTTTGGTGGGATTTGGGAGAGAAGGACTTGGGCACTCCGTGTGCCCTTGCCATTGCATTTGGTGCATCGGTTTGAGTTCTCCACGGTGATACGTGGAAGTTACAAGTTGAGAAGCTTATTACTCTTGGGTGCTTGGTACCCTTGAGCTTGTTCCTCTTGGGTGCTTGGGCGCCCTAGACGGTTGGTGGTGTTCGGAGCTCAATCATTGTGGTGTAAAGCTCCAGGAGCGTCGGGGTCTCCAATTAGGTTGTGGAGATCGCCCCGAGCAATTTGACGGGTACCGGTGACCGCCCCCAAGGGTTGCCAAAGTGTACGGGTTCAGTGACCGCCCCCAAGGGTTGCCATTTGTACGGGTTCGGTGACCGCCCTCAAGGGTCCCTTAGTGGAATCACGGTATCTTGCATTGTGCGAGGGCGTGAGGAGATTATGGTGGCCCTAGTGGCTTCTTGGGGAGCATTGTGCCTCCACACCGCTCCAAACGGAGATTAGCATCCACAAGGGTGTGAACTTCGGGATACTTCATCGTCTGCGCGTGCCTCGGTCATCTCTTACCCGAGCTCTTTACTTATGCACTTTACTTTGTGATAGCCATATTGTTTCTTGTCATATATCTTGCTATCACCTAGTAGTTTATCTTGCTTAGCATAAGTTGTTGGTGCACATAGGTGAGCCTAGTTGTTGTAGGTTTTGTGCTTGACAAATTAACCACTAGGTTTATTCCGCATTTGTTCAAGCCTAAACCGTAATTATTTTAAAGCGCCTATTCACCCCCTCCCCTCTAGGCAACATCCATGATCTTTCAACAATCTCATGGTCTAAGGAAACAATACTTAACATTAGAAAAGCTCTAGCAAAACGAACTAAACGATCTTGTGCTATGCTTAGGATTGGGTCTTGTCCATCACATCATTCTCCTAATGATGTGATTCCGTTATCAACGACATCCAATGTCCATGGTCAGGAAACCATGACCATCTATTGATCAACGAGCTAGTCAACTAGAGGCTTACTAGGGACATATTACGATCTATGTATTCACACATGTATTACGGTTTCCGGTTAATACAATTATAGCATGGACAATAGACAATTATCATGAATAAGGAAATATAATAATAACCAATTTATTATTGCCTCTAGGGCATATTTCCAACAGCGTGCTAGTATTGTGGGCATTTGAAACAGCTAATCGATTGATGGCCAAGTGGCGCGCGAATCACTGAGCAAGAGTAAGTTGTTTTATGTGTTGATCATTTGGCCATATATGCAACTTGTTGGCCGGATATACTCTATGTGTTGATCATTTGGTCGGATGCAACTTGTTGGCCGAATATGCTCTATGTGTTGGTCATTTTACCGTATATGCAGCTTGTTGACAATGTTTTTGTTTATAGCCTTCTCAGGTGTGCAACTTGTTTTTTGAAGGTGGAGAAGAGGAACCTTGTCCTCGTGCATTGTTGTTTGAAGTTGAGTGGGCAGGCATCGGCACCAAGGAGTAAGCGGATGATCCAACAGACCCAACAAAAGAGCCGACCAAGAAGATTAGGAAAGGGGCCTGAGGAATTAAGAGGGAGTAGGAGAAGGAGAAGCAAGAAGGGGCGGCGACCAAGATTACAGAGAGGTTCGTGGATAACTTGACGAAGAAGGAAGAGATATGTGTTAAGCACTCGAACGCCAAGGAGGAAAAGAGACATAGAGGTTTGACATGTTGATGGTGGCGTCCAAGAAGAAGCTCAAACTCGAAGATAAGAAGATCATGCTCGAAGAGAAGAATTGAGATCGCGACCGCCTCAAAGGATTCGAAGATGTTGATCTAGGAGATGGAGGATTTGGATGACGATGCAAGGATGATCGTGCAAGTCGTCCGCCTTTAGGATGTTGAAGCGCTTGAAGGAGCAGCTGAAAATGGCGGAGATGTTGGGGAACGTAGCATTTCAAAAAATTTGCCTACGATCACGCAAGATCTATCTAGGAGAAGCATAGCAAAGAGCGGGGAGAGTGTGTCTACGTACCCTCGTAGACCGAAAGCAGAAGCGTTTAGTAACGCGGTTGATGTAGTCGAACGTCTTCGCGATCCAACCGATCCAAGTACCGAACGCACGGCACCTCCGCGATCTACACACGTTCAGCTCGGTGACGTCCCTCGAACTCTTGATCCAGTTGAGGCCGAGGGAGAGTTTCGTCAGCAGGACGGCGTGGTGACGGTGATGATGAAGTTACCGGCGCAGGGCTTCGCCTAAGCACTACGACGATATGACCGAGGTGTTGAACGGTGGAGGGGGGCACCGCAAACGCCTAAGAAGTTGTCTGTTGTGCTGTTGGGGTGCCCCCTGGCCACGTATATAAAGGAGGGGAGGGAAGAGGTGGCCGGCCCAAGGGGGGTGCGCCAGGTGTGGGGAATCCTACTAGGACTCCCCAGTCCAAGTTGGATTCCCCTCCTCTTTCCTATTCCTAGTAGGAGAAGGAGGGAAGGAGGAAGAGGGGAGAAGGAAGGAGGGGGGCGCCGCCCCCTCCTAGTCTAATTCGGACCAGCCCATGGGGGGTGCGCGGCCACCCCTTGAGGCCCTTCTCTCCTTTCCCGTATTGCCCATTAAGGCCCACTACTTCCCCTGGCGAATTCCATAACTCTCCGGTACTCCGAAAAATATCCGAATCACTCGGAACCTTTCCGATGTCCGAATATAGCCATCCAATATATCAATCTTTACCTCTCGACCATTTCGAGACTCCTCGTCATGTCCGTGATCTCATCCGGGACTCCGAACTATCTTCGGTCATCAAATCACATAACTCATAATACAAATCATCATCGAACGTTAAGCATGCGGACCCTACGGGTTCGACAACTATGTAGACATGACCGAGACACATCTCCGGTCAATAACCAATAACGGAACCTGGATGCTCATATTGGCTCCTACATATTCTACGAAGAACTTTATCGGTCAAACTGCATAACAACATACGTTGTTCCCTTTGTCATCAGTATGTGCTACCTCTTGAGCACTGCGTTGGTTTTCCCTTGAAGAGGAAAGGGTGATGCAGTAAAGTAGCGTAAGTATTTCCCTCAGTTTTTGATAACTAAGGTATCAATCCAGTAGGAGACCACGCTCGAGTCCCACGCACCTACACAAACAAATAAGAACCTCGCAACCAACGCGATAAAGGGGTTGTCAATCCCTTCACGGTCACTTACGAGAGTGAGATCTGATAGAGATGATAAGATAATATTTTTGGTATTTTTATGATAAAGAGTAAAAGTAAAGATTGCAAGGTAAATGGTAATAGAAATAGCTTGTTGACGGGAGATTAATATGATGGAAAATAGACCCGGGGGCCATAGGTTTCACTGGTGGCTTCTCTCAAGATAGCATAAGTATTACGGTGGGTGAAAAAATTACTGTCGAGCAATTGATAGAATTGAGCATAGTTATGAGAATATCTAGGTATGATCATGTATATAGGCATCACGTCCGTGACAAGTAGACCGACTCCTGTCTGCATCTACTACTATTACTCCACACATCGACCGCTATCCAGCATGCATCTAGAGTATTAAGTTCATAAGAACGGAGTAACGCTTTAAGCAAGATGGCATGATGTAGAGGGATAAACTCATGCAATATGATATAAACCCCGTCTTTTTATCCTCGATGGCAACAATACAATACGTGTCGTTTCCCCTGCTGTCACTGGGATCGAGCACTGCAAGATTGAACCCAAAGCTAAGCACTTCTCCCATTGCAAGAAAGATCAATCTAGTAGGCCAAACCAAGTTGATAATTCAAAGAGACTTGCAAAGATAACCAATCATACATAAAAGAATTCAGAGGAGATTCAAATATTGTTCATAGATAATCTTGATCATAAACCCACAATTCATCGGATCTCGACAAACACACCGCAAAAGAAGAGTTACATCAAATAGATCTCAAAGAGAATCGAGGAGAACTTTGTATTACGCGCATGCTCCTAGGGGGATAGATTGGTAAGAAAAGACCATCGCTCATCCCCGACCACCACTCATAAGGAAGACAAACAATAAATAAATCATGCTCCGACTTCATCACATAACGGTTCACCATACGTGCATGCTACGGGAATCACAAACTTTAACACAAGAATTTCTCAAATTCATAACCACTCAACGAGCATGACTCTAATATCACCATCTTCATATCTCAAAACAATTATCAAGCATCAAACTTCTCTTAGTATTCAACGCACTTATAAGAAAGTTTTTACTAATCTTGGATGCGTATCATATTAGGACTAATTTCACAATTAAAGCAAATTACCATGCTGTTTTGTAGGAATCTCAAAATAATATAAGTGAAGCATGAGAGAACAATAGTTTCTATAAAACAAACCACCGCCGTGCTCTAAAAGATATGAGTGAAGCACTAGAGCAAAAACTATATAGCTCAAAAGATATAAGTGAAGCACATAGAGTATTCTAATAAATTCCGAATCATGTGTGTCTCTCTCAAAAGTGTATTCAGCGAGGATGATTATGGTAAACTAAAAGCAAAGACTCAAATCATACAAGACGCTCCAAGCAAAACACATATCATGTGGTGAATAAAAATATAGCTCCAAGTAAAGTTATCGATGGACGAAGACGAAATAGGGGATGCCTTCTGGGGCATCCCCAAGCTTTGGCTTTTTGGTGTACTTGGATTTACCTTGGGGTGCCTTGGGCATCCCCATGTTTAGGCTCTTGCCACTCCTTGTTCCATAATCCATCAAATCTTCACCCAAAACTTGAAAACTTCACAACACAGAACTTAACAGAAAATCTCGTGAGCTCCGTTAGCGAAATAAAACAAAATACCACTTGAAAGTATTGTATTGAACTCATTATCTATTTATATTGGTGTTAAACCCACTGTATTCCAACTTCTCTATGGTTTATAAACTATTTTACTAGCCATAGATTCATCAAAATAAGCAAACAACACACGAAAAACAGAATCTGTCAAAAACAGAACAGTCTGTAGTAATCAGATTTGTTCGTGAACTTCTGGAACTCCAAAAATCCTAAAAACTAGGACAACCTGGAAAATTTGTGTACTAATCTACTGCAAAAAGAATCGGTAATATATCATGCTCTGGTGATTTTAAACAATTGTTTTCGTGAGCAGGAAGTTTCTGACTTTTTCAGCAAGATCAAATAACTATTATCCAAGAAGATCCTATAGGTTTCACTTGGCACAAACACTAATTAAAACACAAAAACAAATCTAACCAGAGGCTAGATCAAATATTTATTCCTAACCAGGATCAAAAAGCAAAAAACTAAAATAAAATTGGGTTGCCTCCCAACAAGCGCTATCGTTTAACGCCCCCAGCTAGGCGTAAAAACAAGGATAGATCTAGGTATTGCCATCTTTCGTAGGCAATTCTTCAATAAAACACCTATAACCTTTAGGAATTGCTTTCCTCTTATTAATGATCAAACTCTTAGGCAAGAAATCAAGAAATTCATTTGTGGCAAACAGTTCCTTAATGATAGCAAAAAGGTTGGGATGAACACTTATTGATTGAGATCCGCAGTTTCCTTACTAGAAGATTCACCCTTATTTTTAGGAACATACATAAGCTTGGCAATTTTGGTAGGAGGATTTGGAGTATTTTTTACGGAAGAAAAAGCGGTCCCCAAGTTGGTAATGATACCCTCAAGCTTATCGATTCTAGTGGAATCCTTATCTATTATTTCATTAACTATGGGTTCCTTTTCTTTAAAAAAATTCAAAGTGACTCCTACCTTAGATCCATATTGGGTAATTTGGTTGTGGATCTTTTTATCCAAATTCTCAATCAAATCTACGGTAGCAACTTTATTTTCAATAATTTCAAGTCTTTGCATCACATGCTCCAAAGTTAACATAGTTCCATCAACCAAAAGAGGTGGAGAACCAAACAAATCTGTCATAGCATCGTAAGAATCAAAAGTATGGCTACCCAAGAAATTCCCTCCAGTAATGGTATCAAGAATGTATCTATTCCAAGGCGTGACGCCTACATAAAAGTTGCGAAGAAGAACGGAAGTAGATTGCTTTCTAGCAGATTTATTTTGAGCGTTGCAAATTCTATACCAAGCATCTTTTAAATTTTCTCCCTCCCTTTGTTTAAAATTGATAACTTCATTCTCGGGAGACAAAGGAGTAGATAAAGGACTAGCCATGGCGGCACACGGGACACGAAAGGCAAGCGAAAAAGAGGCGAATGGAAAAGAGGGCGAATAAAACGGCAAGGGTGAAGTGGGAGAGAGGAAAACGAGAGGCAAGTGGCAAATAATGTAATGCGAGGGATAAGAGTTTGTGATGGGTACTTGGTATGTCTTGACTTGTGCGTAGACTCCCCGGCAACGGCGCCAGAAATCCTTCTTGCTACCTCTTGAGCACTGCATTGGTTTTCCCTTGAAGAGGAAAGGGTGATGCAGTAAAGTAGCATAAGTATTTCCCTCAGTTTTTTAAAACCAAGGTATCAATCCAGTAGGAGACCATGCTCGAGTCCCATGCACCTACACAAACAAATAAGAACCTCGCAACCAACGCGATAAAGGGGTTGTCAATCCCTTCACGGTCACTTACGAGAATGAGATCTGATAGAGATGATAAGATAATATTTTTGGTATTTTTATGATAAAGAGTAAAAGTAAATAGTACAAGGTAAACGGTAATAGAAATAGCTTGTTAACGGGAGATTAATATGATGGAAAATAGACCCGGGGCCATAGGTTTCACTAGTGGCTTCTCTCAAGATAGCATAAGTATTACGGTGGGTGAACAAATTACTGTCGAGCAATTGATAGAATTGAGCATAGTTATGAGAATATCTAGGTATGATCATGTATATATGCATCACGTCTGTGACAAGTAGACCGACTCCTGCCTGCATCTACTACTATTACTCCACACATCGACCGCTATCCAGCATGCATCTAGAGTATTAAGTTCATAAGAACGGAGTAACGCTTTAAGCAAGATGACATGATGTAGAGGGATAAACTCATGCAATATGATATAAACCCCATCTTTTTATCCTCGATGGCAACAATACAATACGTGTCGTTTCCCCTGCTGTCACTGGGATCGAGCACCACAAGATTGAACCCAAAGCTAAGCACTTCTCCAATTGCAAGAAAGATCAATCTAGTAGGCCAAACCAAGTTGATAATTCAAAGAGACTTGCAAAGATAACCAATCATACATAAAAGAATTCAGAGGAGATTCAAATATTGTTCATAGATAATCTTGATCATAAACCCACAATTCATCGGATCTCGACAAACACACCGCAAAAGAAGAGTTACATCAAATAGATCTCCAAGAGAATCGAGGAGAACTTTGTATTGAGATCCAAAGAGAGAGAAGAAGCCATCTAGCTAATAACTATGGACCCGAAGGTCTGAGGTAAACTACTCACACATCATCGCAGAGGCTATGGTGTTGATGTAGAAGCCCTCTATGATCGATGCCCCCTCCGGCGGAGCGCCGGAAAAGGCCCCAAGATGGGATCTCACAGGTACAGAAGGTTGCGGCGGTGGAAATAGGGTTTTGGCTCCGTCTCTGATGTTTCCAGGGTATATGAGTATATATAGGCGAAGGAGGTCGGTCAGGAGAGCTACGAGGGGCCCACGAGGGTGGAGGGCGCCCCCCCTACCTCGTGGCTTCCTCGTTCATTTCTTAACGTCCACTCCAAGTCCTCTGGATCACGTTTGTTCCGAAAATCACGTTCGCGAAGGTTTCATTCTGTTTGGACTCCGTTTGATATTCCTTTCCTTCGAAACACTAAAATAGGCAAAAAAAACAGCAATTTGGGCTGGGCCTCCGGTTAATAGGTTAGTCCCAAAAATAATATAAAAGTGTATAATAAAGCCCATTAAACATCCAAAACAGAATATATAATAGCATGGAACAATCAAAAATTATAGATACGTTGGAGACGTATCAAGCATCCCCAAGCTTAATTCCTGCTCGTCCTCGAGTAGGTAAATCATAAAAACAGAATTTTTGATGTGGAATGCTACTTAACATAATATTCAATGTAATTCTCTTATTTGTGGTATGAATATTCAGATCCTAAAGATTCAAGATAAAAGTTTTATATTGACATAAAAGTAATAATACTTCAAGCATACTAATAAAGCAATCATGTCTTCTCAAAATAAGATGGCCAAAGAAAGTTATCCCTACAAAATCATATAGTCTGGATATGCTCTATCTTCACCACACAAAATATTTAAATCATGCACAACCCCGATGACAAGCCAAGCAATTGTTTCACACTTTTGGTGTTCTCAAACTTTTCAATCTTCACGCAATACATGAGCGTGAGCCATGGATATAGCACTATAGGTGGAATAGAATGGTGGTTGTGGAGAAGACAAAAAGGAGAAGATAGTCTCACATCAACTAGTCGTATCAACGGGCTATGGAGATGCCCATTAATAGATATCAATGTGAGTGAGTAGGGATTGCCATGCAACGGATGCACTAGAGCTATAAGTGTATGAAAGCTCAATAATGGAAACTAAGTGGGTGTGCATCCAACTTGCTTGCTCACGAAGACCTAGGGCAATTTGAGGAAGCCCATCATTGGAATATACAAGCCAAGTTCTATAATGAAAAATTCCCACTAGTATATGAAAGTGACGAAACAAGAGACTCTCTATCATAAAGATCATGGTGCTACTTTGAAGCACAAGTGTGGAAAAAGGATAGTAGCATTGTCCCTTCTCTCTTTTCTCTCATTTTTTTGGTTGGGCCTCTTCTCTCTTTTTTATGGCCTCTTTTTTTAGTCCGGAGTCTCATCCCGACTTGTGGGGGAATCATAGTCTCCATCATCCTTTCCTCACTTGGGACAATGCTCTAATAATGATGATCATCACACTTTTATTTACTTATAACTCAAGTATTACAACTCAATACTTAGAACAAAATATGACTCTATATGAATGCCTCCAGAGGTGTACCGGGATATGCAATGAATCAAGAGTGACATGTATGAAGATAACGAACGGTGGCTTTGCCACAAATACGATGTCAACTACATGATCATGCAAAGCAATATGACAATGATGGAGCGTGTCATAGTAAACGGAACGGTGGTAGGTTGCATGGCAATATATCTCGGAATGGCTATGGAAATGCCATGATAGGTAGGTATGGTGCCTGTTTTGAGGAAGGTATATGGTGGGTGTATGATACCGGCAAAAAGTGTGCGGTAGTAGAGAGGCTGGCAATGGTGGAAGGATAATAGTGCATATAATCCATGGACTCAACATTAGTCATAAAGAACACATATACTTGTTGCAAAAATCTATTAGTTATCAAAACAAAGTATTACGCGCATGCTCCTAGGGGGATGGATTGGTAAGAAAAGACCATCGCTCATCCCCGACCGCCACTCATAAGGAAGACAATCAATAAATAAATCATGCTCCGACTTCATCACATAACGGTTCACCATACGTGCATGCTACGGGAATCACAAACTTTAACACAAGAATTTCTCAAATTCATAACCACTCAACGAGCATGACTCTAATATCACCATCTTCATATCTCAAAACAATTATCAAGCATCAAACTTCTCTTAGTATTCAACGCACTTATAAGAAAGTTTTTACAAATCTTGGATGCGTATCATATTAGGACTAATTTCACAATTAAAGCAAATTACCATGCTGTTTTGTAGGAATCTCAAAATAATATAAGTGAAGCATGAGAGAACAATAGTTTCTATAAAACAAACCACCGCCGTGCTCTAAAAGATATGAGTGAAGCACTAGAGCAAAAACTATATAGCTCAAAAGATATAAGTGAAGCACATAGAGTATTCTAATAAATTCCGAATCATGTGTGTCTCTCTCAAAAGTGTATTCAGCGAGGATGATTATGGTAAACTAAAAGCAAAGACTCAAATCATACAAGAGGAAAGGGTGATGCAGTAAAGTAGCATAAGTATTTCCCTCAGTTTTTTAAAACCAAGGTATCAATCCAGTAGGAGACCATGCTCGAGTCCCATGCACCTACACAAACAAATAAGAACCTCGCAACCAACGCGATAAAGGGGTTGTCAATCCCTTCACGGTCACTTACGAGAATGAGATCTGATAGAGATGATAAGATAATATTTTTGGTATTTTTATGATAAAGAGTAAAAGTAAATATTACAAGGCAAACGGTAATAGAAATAGCTTGTTAACGGGAGATTAATATGATGGAAAATAGACCCGGGGCCATAGGTTTCACTAGTGGCTTCTCTCAAGATAGCATAAGTATTACGGTGGGTGAACAAATTACTGTCGAGCAATTGATAGAATTGAGCATAGTTATGAGAATATCTAGGTATGATCATGTATATATGCATCACGTCTGTGACAAGTAGACCGACTCCTGCCTGCATCTACTACTATTACTCCACACATCGACCGCTATCCAGCATGCATCTAGAGTATTAAGTTCATAAGAACGGAGTAACGCTTTAAGCAAGATGACATGATGTAGAGGGATAAACTCATGCAATATGATATAAACCCCATCTTTTTATCCTCGATGGCAACAATACAATACGTGTCGTTTCCCCTGCTGTCACTAGGATCGAGCACCACAAGATTGAACCCAAAGCTAAGCACTTCTCCAATTGCAAGAAAGATCAATCTAGTAGGCCAAACCAAACTGACAATTCGAAGAGACTTGCAAAGATAACCAATCATACATAAAAGAATTCAGAGGAGATTCAAATATTGTTCATAGATAATTTTGATCATAAACCCACAATTCATCGGATCTCGACAAACACACCACAAAAGAAGAGTTACATCAAATAGATCTCCAAGAGAATTGAGGAGAACTTTGTATTGAGATCCAAAGAGAGAGAAGAAGCCATCTAGCTAATAACTATGGACCCGAAGGTCTGAGGTAAACTACTCACACATCATCGCAGAGGCTATGGTGTTGATGTAGAAGCCCTCCGTGACCGATGCCCCCTCCGGCGGAGCGCCGGAAAAGGCCCCAAGATGGGATCTCATGGGTACAGAAGGTTGCGGCAGTGGAAATAGGGTTTTGGCTCCGTCTCTGATGTTTCCAGGGTATATGAGTATATATAGGCGAAAGGAGGTCGATCAGGAGAGCTACGAGGGGCCCACGAGGGTGGAGGGCGCGCCCAGGGGGTAGGCGCGCCCCCCTGCCTCGTGGCTTCCTCGTTCGTTTCTTGATGTCCACTCCAAGTCCTCTAGATCACGTTTGTTCCGAAAATCATGTTCGCGAAGGTTTCATTTTGTTTGGACTCCGTTTGATATTCCTTTCCTTCGAAACACTGAAATAGGCAAAAAACAACAATTTGGGCTGGGCCTCCGGTTAATAGGTTAGTCCCGAAAATAATATAAAAGTGTATAATAAAGCCCATTAAACATCCAAAACAGAATATATAATAGCATGCAACAATCAAAAATTATAGATACGTTGGAGACGTATCAGCATGTTACTTGCCCGAGATTTGATCGTCGGTATCATCATACCTAGTTCAATCTCGTTACCGGCAAGTCTCTTTACTCGTTCCATAATGCATCATCCCGCAACTAACTAATTGGTCACATTGCTTGCAAGGCTCATAATGATGTGCATTACCGAGAGGGCCCAGAGATACCTCTCCGATACACGGAGTGACAAATCCTAATCTCGATCTATGACAACCCAACAAACACCTTTGGAGACACCTGTAGAGCATCTTTATAATCACCCAGTTACGTTGTGACGTTTGATAGCACACAAGTTGTTCCTCCGGTATTCGGGAGTTGCATAATCTCATAGTCAGAGGAACAGGTATAAGTCATGAAGAAAGCAATAGCAATAAAACTAAACGATCATTATGCCAAGCTAACGGATGGGTCTTGTCCATCACATCATTCTCTAATGATGTGATCATGTTCATCAAATGACAACACATGTCTATGGTCAGGAAACATAACCATCTTTGACAAACAGTCTAGTCAAGTAGAGGAATACTAGGGACACTCTTTTTTTGTCTATGTATTCACACATGTACTAAGTTTCCGGTTAATACAATTCTAGCATGAATAATAAAAAATTATCATGATATAAGAAAATAAATAATAACTTTATTATTGCCTCTAGGGCATATTTCCTTCAGTCTCCCACTTGCACTAGAGTCAATAATCTAGTTCACATTGCCATGTGATTTAACACCAATAGTTCACATCGTCATGTGATTTAACACTCTATAGTTCATATCGCCATGTGACCAATACCCATAGGGTTTACGAGAGTCAATAATCTAGTTCACATCGCCATGTGATTAACACCCAAAGAGTACTAAGGTGTGATCATGTTTTGCTTGTGAGAGAAGTTTAGTCAACGGGTCTGCCACATTCAGATCCGTATGTATTTTGCAAATTTCTATGTTTACAATGCTCTGCACGGAGCTACTCTAGCTAAATGCTCCCACTTTCAATATGTATCCAGATTGAGACTCAGAGTCATCCAGATCGGTGTCAAAGCTTGCATCGACGTAACTCTTTACGACGAACTCTTTATCACCTCCATAACCGAGAAATATTTCCTTAGTCCTCTAAGGATAATTTTTGACCAATGTCCAGTGATGTACTCCTAGATCACTATTGTACTCCCTTGCCAAACTTAGGGTAGGGAATACAATAGGTCTGGTACATAGCATGGCATACTTTGTAGAACCTATGGCTGTGGCATAGGGAATGACTTTCATTCTCTCTCTATCTTGTGCCGTGGTCGGGCTTTGAGTCTTACTCAACTTCACACCTTGCAACACAGGCAAGAACTCCTTCTTTGACTGTTCCATTCTGAACTACTTCAAAAACTTGTCAAGGTATGTACTCATTGAAAAAACTTATCAAGCGTCTTGATCTATCTCTATAGATCTTGATGCTCAATATGTAAGTAGCTTCACCGAGGTCTTTCTTTGAAAAACTCCTTTCAAACACTCCTTTATGCTTTCCAGAAAAATTCTACATCATTTTCGATCAACAATATGTCATACACATATACTTATCAGAAAAGCTGTAGCGCTCCCACTCACTTTCTTGTAAATACAGGCTTCACCGCAAGTCTGTACAAAACTATATGCTTTGATCAACTCATCAAAGCGTATATTCCAACTCCGAGATGCTTGCACCAGTCCATAGATGGATCGCTGGAGCTTGCACATTTTGTTAGCACCTTTAGGATTGACAAAACCTTTTTGGTTGCATCATATACAACTCTTCTTTAAGAAATCCATTAAGGAATGTAGTTTTGACATCCATTTGCCAGATTTCATAAAATGTGGCAATTGCTAACATGATTCGAACAGACTTAAGCATCGCTACGAGTGAGAAAATCTCATCGTAGTCAACACCTTGAACTTGTCAAAAACCTTTTTTAACAAGTCTAGCTTTGTAGATAGTAACACTACTATCAGCGTCCGTCTTCCTCTTGAAGATCCATTTATTTTCTATTGCTTGCCGATCATCGGGCAAGTCAACAAAAGTCCATACTTTGTTCTCATACATGGATCCCATCTCAGATTTCATGGCCTCAAGCCATTTTGCGGAATCTGGGCTCATCATCGCTTCCTCATAGTTCGTAGGTTTGTCATGGTCTAGTAACATGATTTCCAAAACAGGATTACCGTACCACTTTGGTGCAGAATGTATTCTGGTTGACCTACGAGGTTCGGTAGTGACTTGATCTGAAGTTTCATGATCATCATCATTAACTTCCGCACTAATCGGTGTAGGCATCACTGGAACTGATTTATGTGATGAACTACTTTCCAATTCGGGAAAAGGTACAATTACCTTATCAAGTTCTACTTTCCTCCCACTCACTTCTTTCGAGAGAAACTCCTTCTCTAGAAAGGATCCATTCTTAGCAACGAATATCTTGCCTTCGGATCTGTGATAGAAGGTGTACCCAACAGTTACTTTTGGGTATCCTATGAAGACGAACTTCTACGATTTGGGTTTGAGCTTATCAGGATGGAACTTTTTCACATAAGCATCGCAACCCCAAACTTTAAGAAACGACAGCTTAGGTTTCTTGCTAAACCATAGTTCATACAGTGTCGTCTCAACGGATTTAGATGTTGCCCTTTTTAACGTGAATGCAGCTGTCTCTAATGCATAACCCCAAAAGGATAGTGGTAAATCGGAAAGAGACATCATAGATCGCACCATATCTAATAAAGTATGGTTATGACGTTCGGACACACCATTACGCTGTGGTGTTCCAGGTGGCGTGAGTTGCGAAACTATTCCACATTGTTTCAAATGAAGACCAAACTCGTAACTCAAATATTCGTCTCCGCGATCAGATCGTAGAAACTTTTTTTTGTTACAATGATTTTCCACTTCACTCTGAAATTCTTTGAACTTTTCAAATGTTTCAGACTTATGTTTCGTCAAGTAGATAAATCATCTGTGAAGGTCAGAAAATAACGATACCCGCTGCGAGCCTCAACACTCATCGGACCGCATACATCAGTATGTATTATTTCCAATAAGTCAGTGGTTTGCTCCATTGTTTTGGAGAATGGAGTCTTAGTCATCATGCCCATGAGGCATGGTTCGCAAGTATCAAGTGATTCCAAAAGCCCATCAGCATGGAGTTTCTTCATGCGCTTTACACCAATATGACCTAACAGTGCCACAAATAAGTTGCACTATCATTATTAACTTTGAATCTTTTGGCTTCAATATTATGAATATGTGTATCACTACGGCCGAGATTCAATAAACCATTTATATTGAGTGTATGACCATAGAAGGTTTTATTCATTTAAATAGAACAACAATTATTCTTTGACTTAAATGAATAATCGTATTGCAATAAACATGATCCAATCATATTCATGCTCAACGCAAATACCAAATAACATTTATTTTAGGTTCAACACTAATCCCGAAGGTAAAATGAGTGTGCGATGGTGATCTTATCAACCTTGGAATCACTTCCAACACACATCATCACCTCGCCCTTAACTAGTCTCTGTTTATTTTGCAACTCTTGTTTCGAGTTACTACTCTTAGCAACTGAACCACTATCAAATACCGAGGGGTTGCTATAAACACTAGTAAAGTACACATCAATAACATGTATATCAAATATACCTTTGTTCACTTTGCCATCCTTCTTATCCGCCAAGTATCTAGGGCAATTCCACTTCCAGGACCATTTCCTTTGCAGTAGAAGCACTCAGTTTCAGGCTTGGGTCTAACTTTGGGCTTCTTCACGGGGATGACAACTTGTTTGTCATTCTTCTTGAAGTTCCCTTTCTATCCCTTTGCCCTTATCTTGAAACTAGTGGTCTTGTTAACCATCAACACTTGATGCTTTTCTTGATTTCTACCTTCGCCGATTTTAGCATCGCGAAGAGCTTGGGAATTGTTTTCATTATCCCTTTCATATTATAGTTCATCATGAAGTTCTAGTAACTTGGTGATAGTGACTAGAGAACTTTGTCAATTACTATCTTATCTGGAAGATTAACTACCACTTGATTCAAGTAATTGTAGTACCCAGACAATCTGAGCACATGCTCACTGGTTGAGCTATTCTCCTCCATCTTGTAGGCAAAGTACTGTCAGAGGTCTCATACCTCTTGACACGGGCATGAGTACGAAATACCGCTTTCAACTCTTGGAACATCTTATATGCTCTGTGGCGTTCAAAACATTTTTGAAGTCCCGGTACTAAGCCATAAAACATGGTGCACTAAACTATCAAGTAGTCATCATACCGAGCTTGCCAAAACGTTCATAACGTCTGCATCTGCTCCTGCAAAGTTCTGTCACGTAGCGGTGCATCAAGGACATAATTTTTCTGTGCAGCAATGAGGAAAATCCTCAGATCACGGACCAAGTCCGCATCATTGCTACTATCATCTTTCAACTTATATTTCTCTAGGAACATATAAAAATAAACAGGGAGCTACATCGCGAGCTATTGATCTACAACATAGTTATGCAAATACTATCAGGACTAAGTTCATGATAAATTAAAGTTAAATTTAATCATATTACTTAAGAACTCACACTTAGATAGACATCCCTCTAGTCATCTAAATGATCACGTGATCCATATCAACTAAACCATGTCCGATCATCACGTGAGACGGAGTAGTTTTCAATGGTGAACATCACTATGTTGATCATATCTACTATATGATTCACGTTCGATCTTTCGATCTCAGTGTTCCGAGGCCATATCTGCATATGCTAGGCTCGTCAAGTTTAACCCGAGTATTCTGCGTGTGCAAAACTGGCTTGTACCCGTTGCATGTGAACGTAGAGCTTATCACACCCGATCATCACGTGGTGTCTCAGCACGAAGAACTGTCGCAACGGTGCATACTCAGGGAGAACACTTATACCTTGAAATTTTAGTGAGAGATCATCTTATAATGCTACCGCCATACTAAGCAAAATAAGATGCATAAAAGATAAACATCACATGCAATCAAAATAAGTGATATGATATGGCCATCATCATCTTGTGCCTTTGATCTCCATCTCCAAAGCACCATCATGATCACCATCGTCACCGGCTTGACACCTTGATCTCCATCGAAGCATCGTTGTCGTCTCGCCAACTATTGCTTCTACGACTATCGCTACCGCTTAGAGATAAAGTAAAGCAATTACATGGCAATTGCATTTCATACAATAAAGCGACAACCATATGGCTCCTGCCAGTTGCCGATAACTGTTACAAAACATGATCATCTCATACAAAAAATTATATATCATCACGTCTTGACCATATCACATCACAACAAGCCCTGCAAAAACAAGTTAGACGTCCCCTACTTTGTTGTTGCAAGTTTTACGTGGCTGCTACGGGCTGAGCAAGAACCGTTCTTACCTACGCATCAAAACCACAACGAATTTTCGTCAAGTGTGCTATTTTAACCTTCAACAAGGACCGGGCGTAGTCACACTCTATTCAACTAAAGTAGGAGAAACCGACACCCGCCAGCCACCTGTGTGCAAAGCACATCGGTAGAACCAGTCTCGCGTAATGTCGGTCCGGGCCGCTTCATCCAACAATACCGCCGAATCAAAGTATGACATGCTGGTAAGCAGTATGACTATTATCGCCCACAACTCTTTGTGTTCTACTCATGCATATAACATCTACGCATAGACCTGGCTCGGATGCCACTGTTGGGGACCGTAGTATTTCAAAACAATTGCCTACGATCACGCAAGATCTATCTAGGAGAAGCATAGCAACGAGCGGGGAGAGTGTGTCTACGTACCCTCATAGACCGAAAGCGGAAGTGATTAGTAACGCGGTTGATGTAGTCGAACGTCTTCGCGATCCAACCGATCCAAGTACAGAACGCGCGGCACCTCCGCGATCTGCACACGTTCAGCTCGGTGACATCCGTGAACTCTTGATCCAGTTGAGGCCGAGGGAGAGTTTCGTCAGAACGACGGCGTGGTGACGGTGATGATGAAGTTACCGGCGCAGGGCTTCGCCTAAGCACTACGACGATATGACCGAGGTGTTGAACTGTGGAGGGGGCACCGCACACGGCTAAGAGATTGTCTGTTGTGCTGTTGGGGTGCCCCCCTGGCCACGTATATAAAGGAGGGGAGGGAAGAGGTGGCCGGCCCAAGGGGGGCGCCAGGTGTGGGGAATCCTACTAGGACTCCCCAGTCCAAGTAGGATTCCCCTCCTCTTTCCTATTCCTAGTAGGAGAAGGAGGGAAGGAGGAAGAGGGGAGAAGGAAGGAGGGGGTGCCCCCCTCCTAGTCCAATTTGGACCAGCCCATGGGGGGGGGCACGCGGCCACCCCTTGAGGCCCTTCTCTCCTTTCCCGTATGGCCCATTAAGGCCCACTACTTCCCCCGGCGAATTCCCGTAACTCTCGGGTACTCCGAAAAATACCCGAATCACTTGGAACCTTTCCGATGTCCAAATATAGCCTTTCAATATATCAATCTTTACCTCTCGACCATTTCGAGACTCCTCGTCATGTCCGTGATCTCATCCGGGACTCCGAACTATCTTCGGTCATCAAATCACATAACTCATAATACAAATCATCATCGAACGTTAAGCGTGCGGACCCTACGGGTTCAAGAACTACGTGACATGACCGAGACACATCTCCGGTCAATAACCAATAGCGGAATATGGATGCTCATATTGGCTCCTACATATTCTATAAAGATCTTTATCGGTCAAACCGCATAGCAACATACGTTGTTCCCTTTGTCATCGGTATGTTACTTGCCCGAGATTTGATCGTGGTATCATCATACCTAGTTCAATCTCGTTACCGGCAAGTCTCTTTACTCGTTCCGTAATGCATCATTCCGCAACTAACTCATTAGTCACATTGCTTGCAAGGCTCATAATGATGTGCATTATCGAGAGGGCCCAGAGATACCTCTCCGATACACGGAGTGACAAATCCTAATCTCGATCTATGCCAACCCAACAAACATCTTTGGAGACACCTGTAGAGCATCTTTATAATCACCGGCTACGTTGTGACGTTTGATAGCACACAAGGTGTTCCTCCGGTATTCGGGAGTTGCATAATCTCATAGTCAGAGGAACATGTATAAGTCATGAAGAAAGCAATAGCAATAAAACTAAACGATCATTATGCCATGCTAACGGATGGGTCTTGTCCATCACATCATTCTCTAATGATGTGATCCTGTTCATCAAATGACAACACATGTCTATGGTCAGAAAACATAACCATCTTTGACAAACAGGCTAGTCAAGTAGAGGCATACTAGGGACACTCTGTTTTTGTCTATGTATTCACACATGTACTAAGTTTCCGGTTAATACAATTCTAGCATGAATAATAAACATTTATCATGATATAAGGAAATAAATAATAACTTTATTATTGCCTCTAGGGTATATTTCCTTCAGGAGAAGGAGGCTGCCAAGAAGGAAGCAAATGGTGAGGAGTAACCGGCGACAGAGTGAGCGCATAGGCTCGGATAGCTGGTCCGCCGGGAAAAAAATCCATTTTTTAGACAGACTGTAGGACTGAGATACTTTTGTGATTGATCATGTAAAACCTACAAAGATCGTCCTCTTTTTGTTTGTAATCGGTCACTATGTATTTGAATTTCAAATTTTTCGAATTACAAGCATTTAGGGGATGCAATTGGACGGCAAACTCCTGTATTCTTGTTCGTGGACTAGTCCGGCCCATGGACTAATGTCGTGCCCGATTTAAGTGTCGGTGTTTCCAGCATCACATGGCTGTGGCAACTACCTCAACCCAAAGAAAGAAAGAAAAAGAATCCAGCAACTTTATTTTAGTTAGCAGCCCACGTTTTGTCAACTACATTGGTCCAATTCGGTTATCTTTGCACGTACCCAATGAAGCTCGTGGGAGGTCTGTTGACTTGGGATGGCTTGTCAAAACCAAAGGATGCATGCACATGGTCACTTTGAGGTTCACCATCACAATCAAAATACCACTGGCAGCAAAAGCCAAAAAGGCAAGCTAGACTGAAATTTCAAGATCACCGGCGCTGCATCCATGAGAGAAAAACAGTTGGTAGGCGCAGATTTATCATCTCTGTGATAACGAGGTGCATGTCTCCGGACGGATTTTGATTGGATTCTCCGTGATTTTTAACATTCACGCACAGGACACAGGTTTATCCCAAAGGATGCACCGCCTGGAAAACGTAGCTCCGTACGTAGGACGGTGGGTCCGAAGTAACAGTCTGCATGGAACACTTTTTTTTATGGAACAAAATTTTGGTTTTTGAGAAATCCTGCATGGAACATAAATATATTTTTTGAGACAAGCATGGAAAATTTTGTTTTTGAGATCAACATAAATGAATGTAGATTTCGCAAAAAAGAAAACATAAATGGATGTAGAACGGGAGCGTGCCCTCGAAAGGAAAAAAAGGACACGAGCAGTCCGTATATGTGTTTCCAGCTCGCTTCGTATAGTTGGGCCGACTCCTCGCAGAAAGATATTGGGCTGACAAGCTGAAGATTCAGCTTTCACGCAGATGCGGCCCACTTACCGTTTGGTGCGGTTCCGCGGTTCCCGGCGCCTTTGGAACGCAGCAGAGCACCCTTGTTTAGTACCACCTCGCCCAGCGACAGCGATTTCTACCGGTTTATAAGCCTCAGCGTTGCAACCTCACTGTCCCTTCGTGGACATCCAATAAAATTGGAATGATACAGAGAAGATTAGCATGACCCATGCGCAAGGAAGACACGCACAAATCGAGAAATGGTTCAAATTTTTTCGAGATTTTGCGCGCTGGTCCCTGTCGTCTCGCACATCAGCCCCGGGATTTTCTCGTGTATGCTTTCCGAACTCGTTTCTCTTACAAATGGGTCCTTCCGCTAGTGCCTTTCCTCCCAGCTAAGCCCTTGCTTGCCCTTGAGGACGGTGCTCTGCTTTTGTGCTTGCACATTTTACAGTTACGTCCTCGTCTATCTTTTTTCATTCGACATATGCCCAGGTTTACCTCAACGTTCCTATGCTTGTGCTCCAAAGAAGAAAAAAACGTTCCTATGCTTGCTCCCTGTTGTTTTTTTTTTTTGCACATGGATATTATTATTGCTTTTTACTACTATTTATACAAATATTTATTTTTATGACGGCATGGAATATAATCTATATTTCGTTCTTGTGGTATTTTCACAAATTATACAATGCGTAAATACGTAGCTTATTTTATGTGGATAAAAGTAATTACCTTTCTTACATCCATTATGTCCACCTTTTTTGTTCACAATCTATATAATTTGCCAATGTCCACCTTTTTTTTTTGTTCATGATCTATAATTTGTCTATTCATGTATATCGATGTCAAGAAAAACGTCGGTGCATTAGGCAAATGTTTATTTTTCTAATCAAAAACATTATTTTTCATAGCTCCAAAAACTCTAAAAATAAGTGTGCATATACATTTAGATGTGTAGTATGTACGCTTACAAATTTTCATCAATGTACATTTTCATATCTGGTGTCTGCAAAAGAGACAAATACGTGGATTAAAATGGGCCAACATTTTGTTGTTTTGGGCCAGGATTTTGTCCTTCTGTGTAGCATACAATTCTTCTAGTTTAATGAAATTTTATTCCCTAAAAGATGAAGTTCTATAGCCTTTATGACATTTTTTAAACATCTACATGTAGACGTAGATTTTTTTTGAAATTTTAAATAGCATTTATGATATTTTTAAAGACCAGATTCACTGGCGTCCAATAGCCAAAAAACTCACTCATATAGACTCGTACATTCCTACCCTTATGCTGTGTTGAAATGGTCCTTTTGCATACAGGCAATCAACTTGTTCTTTTCCTCCTCTAACTTTCAAGACCTAGCCGGCGGCGGCTCATCTTCCTCTACTTCCTAGCGAGGGGCTTCTCCCTTCGTTCGTCGCTTAGATGATGGGATCGGGAGGGGACTCCACGACTTTGGTCTGGCGGTCTTAGGGTTAGAAATAAATTAAGGTCTTTCTCCTATCAATGGTGGCGAGACGATGATGTCCTTGTCGATATGGAATAAGGTCTCCCCGCCTCGTCCTCATTTCAGTGGCGCTTCTTCATATCATCAGGAGGCATGTGGAGGACCGTGTGTGTCCCCAGATCTGGTTCTTTGAGTCTGGCTTTTCCTTCTGCTGGTCTATTTTGGTGGCGTTATCCTGCGTAGCTGACAACATGGTTGTACGTTGTGGTTCTTCGACTTCAATCCTGACCGACGAAGGTTGACTAACCTCAGTATAGTTGGGGAGCGTGTGAGATTAGTATACCTCGACTCCGTATGGCCGCATCTGAAGGTGTTCTGCATGCCCTCATCAGCGTTTTCCTCTCCATGGAGACGATTTTCTATGCAGATCATAGTCACTAGCTTCTTATGATCTACATCGATTATTTCCCAACCGCTGCTACTAAAAGCTGTCATGGGTTTCAACAACTTTACTCCGCTCAGACGGAGGCCCAAATGCGGCAACGAGCTTTGCTCATGTCATGTCGCCAATGGATGCATGAGGAAGAAGACTATGGCACCCCCAAAATTTTGGACGTGTCTTTTATTTTTTGTAAGAGTGTTTTTGTAAGGGTATTCGCTACTTAATATATGATATTTGGCCTTTTCACAAATAAGAAAGAGAGAAATGATCATTTCGCATGATAGCTAGGCATAACTTTTCTTCTTCACCCATAAATCAGAAATCCGGGTGTCCTCTCAGCGATTTGGACAAAGTAGAAGACATATACACCCACCTTAAAGTTTATATTTATCTGCAGTTGTGGTTTATAAGCGATCTTGTTCTCTTAAGTATTTCTCTTACCTAGAGTATATCTATTGTTGTCTGGTTATCTCAGGTCTGTTTTGTAAGAGGGCTTTCTTACTACCTTGTATCGTTTAGCCATGTATATTCTTCGTGCTTTATTTATAAAGCAGGACTAGACCTTGTTTCATGCGTAGAGTATACCGATAGTCCTATTAATGTTTGAGTCGATGGTGATGATCCGTCTGTTAACTCGCCTCCCCGGTAGAAGATAGGTTCCCGTGCTAGTGAGCTATCTCTTCGTGATCAACAAATTTGTTTCGTTAGAGGCATAATTTTTGTTGTGTGTATGGAAAATATGCCAAATGATAACTGCTGTCTCACTATTCGTTGTTATTAATTTCTAACTGAAGGTCGGTTCTGTGCCTCGCAGAAAAAAGTCAGTATAGTCAGTTGGAACTTGATACGTATGTTAACCTGGAGACCGAGCTTCAGCTAGTATATGCAGGGTTTTTTTTTTTTTTTGAAACCTGGACTGTAGAACAATCGTTCTACAGTTAATTTTATATATCAATGAAGAAAACATATATTAGTACATCATAGTAGTCTAGGTAGTCCTAACCAATACCAGCTCTCGGAATCATAAAGATAAAATTACAGATAGTATATGCAGGTATTGTTTCCAACATTCACAACTTCATCCTCGCTCACAGCCCACGTTTTGTCAACTTCATCGTTGGTCCAACTCGATCACCCTTCCAAGAATCGAATAAAATCACACAAGGTCGGCTGGCTGCCTGTCAAAATCATCGGTGCATGCACCTGCACTTGGAGGAACCCTCGCCATCACAATCAAAATACCGCAGGCCGGACCCAACGTACACCAGCTGGAACCAAATTCCCGGGGCCATGGGGCCACCCTCTAGAGCCAGAATGCTCCCAACACAGTGATCCTTTCTCTCAAGTTAAACCTAACCCAACCTAGCTTAAACGTGGCCAGAAAGGCTAGACATTGCGCAACTGAAAGAAACCAGAGCACTTCGACGACACTGCCAAAGTGGCCACTGGATGTTTATTCAAGCACGTTTATGATGCTGCTTTTGTTAGACAAGCCATGACCCACATGGCTTTCTTGGCATCCTTTAATTACCTAGCCCACTTCTTAATTGAGCCCTTTTTCTAGGAGAAGAATTAGTCATGTCTTTTGAGCAGAGCATTTTTTTAATTTTTGATCGATTAGGTTATCGCATTATGCCGCCCGGTAGTTAAGCATAGATAAATTTCCATTGATAGCTAGTTTCCTTGGAGACATCCAAAACGAACTAGTAGTTTGTTGATCTTGCACAAAACGAGCCAGTACCGAATGCAGATTTTCCGCAACTAGCCAGTGGTGATCAGTGTTCTAAGAGCAACTCTAGCAGATCCCGCAAAAAAATTTGCGGGGCGCGGCAAATCTTCTCCCCCAATCTCTATCTTCACGGGCTGGGAGTCCGACCCGAGCTCAACCCCCATCCGGCGTGAGATTTGGCGGGAGGAACATTTCCGCGCCCCCTTTCCCGCTCCCCGCACCCTCCGCCACCATTGCCCCCCTCCGAAAGCTCTGGCTGCTCCTCCCCGGCCGTCCCTCGCCGCCATGGACGACCCCATGCTGTCCACCGTCACCGTCGAGGTCGCGCACGCCCCTTCCCCTCGGGCGATCTCGTCGCCGGCCATGTAGGCCCCGCCGGCGTCGCCCAAGCACACGCCACGCCTGCCCGCAAGCGGCAGGGCAACGTGCTTGTGCAGGGCGGGAATCCGGCTGCCCCCGCCGCGATGGCCCGCGCTCCGGGCGCCAATGCCGCTGTGCGATCCCGGCCGGCGGCGGAGAAGGCCGGCAAGGCCGCGGGCACAAAGCGGAGGAAGGTTCCGACTTCAAGGAACAAATCTTCTTCAACCTCTCACTCCATCCCCCGGCAAGGAGGTGCTTCGGCGATGTCGTTCAACGGTGCCGCTCCCCCCGCGAGCGAGGTGTTCGACGAAATGGCCGGAAGGTATATCTCTTCGGACTTTGGTGATTCTCTTTCATTTTCGCCATTGTTTTTCGATAGCTCGTGACTTGTTCTCGTTCGATATAGCGGTGGTTCGAACAATGCAACAACCGAGTTCGTGAACTTGTTGGACACGAACGCGGTTGACATTGATCAAGCCCCTTTCGAACCTTTCGACTACAATGAAACGGAGGGCGGCGTGGACGATCATGGTTGTGCGGACGACTTGGCGGAGATCGAAGCGGAAGCGTTTGAGAATTCACAAGCAAAAGCTGGGAAAAGCCAAAGATCGAAGAACTACACCATCTTGAAAGATCAAGCTTTGATCAAAGCATGAAGTGCGGTGTCTCTTGATGCATGCCGAAAAGAACAAGATCATGTCAATGAACCGCAATGACATGGACGATGTCACCAAAACATGGCATGATATGGCAAGGAGAGAGATCTTGAAGAGGAGAATGGTCGCCTCGGCCGGTCCGCCTGCCAGTTCCGGTGATGTTTTCTCTGCTCCATACGGTGGCAATGTGGATGATTTCGGTGCGGGAGTTGGAACAAGCGACGGAGGTGGCTACGGTGGCGCCGATGAACTTCAAGATGGACTCCATGGCGCCGAGTGAAGATCGACCCCCAAGATGATGCCGGACATGGGCGCATATGCATGCCCTCTTTTGCGTAATGAACTTCGCTTTTATTCGCGCGCAAACTGTTTATGTCATTTGAATTTGAACTTGTTTGTGAAACCCTATGACAAATTTCAGATTTGCAGTTCTTCTGTTTGCGGGTCGTTGCGCTGTTACCCGAGCAAAACCCGCATAGTCGACCCGTAAAAAAGCATATTCCGCGAATATACTTTTTTACGGGTCCGTTTGGGGGGTCTGCATCTGTGCTAGCCCTCGCCGGCCCGCAAAAGCGGTTTTGCGCGACCTGCAAACGCATTTTACTGGCCGGCGTTTTGCGGGGTCTGCTAGAGTTGCTCTAACAAGCGTTAGAAAGGCGAGGTGGGGGAATTAGGCGAGCTGCTTTCCGAAAGATAACATTAGTTTGGTTTCATGGAGATTGTGGTCACTGTTCTAAGTTCTAACATGTTGTCATCTGGCCTTGTTTTTAGGGTTGTATTGTATCTAATGTGGTGATCAGAAGAATGCCGTGTGGGAATAGTGTAGAAAGCAGTTTGTGGAGGGCAGAAAGAGAGGAGAAAACAGGTTGCTTAGCAAAGCTCCTTTTTAGCATCACGCAAAGAGGGCCACAAATGCCTTTACTTTCGAGTGATGGACGCACCATAGGATCTGAATTAAGTCAAAAGAAGCTACTTAATTACCAGAGGAGAGGTGTGGCACGCTCTCAACTCCGATTGCACGGAAGTTTCCAGCTCCACTTGTATATGCCGCCTTGACAGCTCTGATTGCGGACGGTCAAGGGCAGCGGGTGGCGGCGGCGGATGCACCCGATCTAGGTCGTTCAAACGGGCAGCCATCCAGGTTGTTGTTGTTGGGAATCGTAGCATAATTTAAAATTTTTCTACGCTCACCAAGATGCATCTATGGAGTCTACTAGCAACGAGGGAAAAGGAGTGCATCTACATACCCTTGTAGATCGCGAGCGGAAGCGTTCCAATGAACATGGATGACGGAGTCGTACTCGCCGTGATCCAACTCACCGATGACCGAGTGCCGAACGGACGGCACCTCCGCGTTCAACACACGTACGGTGCAGCGACGTCTCCTCCTTGATCCAGCAAGGGGGAAGGAGAGGTTGATGGAGATCCAGCAGCACGACGGCGTGGTGGTGGATGTAGCGGGTCTCCGGCAGGGCTTCGCCAAGCTTCTGCGAGAGAGAGAGAGGTGTTGCAGGGGAGGAGGGAGGCGCCCAAGGCTGTAGGTTGCTGCCCTCCCTCCCCCTTTATATAGGCCCCCTTGGGAGGGGGGGCCGGCCAAAACCCATCTAGGGTTGGGGGGCGGCGGCCAAGGGGTGGAAAGGGGTTGCCTTGCCCCCCAAGGCAAGGGGGAAGCCCCCACCCCCACCCTAGGGTTCCCAACCCTAGGCGCATGGGGGGAGGCCCATGGGGGGGCGCCCAGCCCACTAGGGGCTGGTTCCCTTCCACTTTCAGCCCATGGGGCCCTCCGGGATAGGTGGCCCCACCTGGTGGACCCCCGGGACCCTTCCGGTGGTCCCGGTACAATACCGGTAAGCCCCGAAACTTTCTCGGTGGCCGAAACTTGACTTCCTATATATAATTCTTCACCTCCGGACCATTCCGGAACCTCTCGTGACGTCCGGGATCTCATCCGGGACTCCGAACAACTTTCGGGTTTCCGCATACATATATCTCTAGAACCCTAGCGTCACTGAACCTTAAGTGTGTAAACCCTACGGGTTCGGGAGACATGCAGACATGACCGAGACGCCTCTCCGGTCAATAACCAACAGCGGGATCTGGATACCCATGTTGGCTCCCACATGTTCCATGATGATCTCATCGGATGAACCACGGTGTCGAGGATTCAATCAATCCCGTATGTAATTCCCTTTGTCAAACGGTATGTTACTTGCCCGAGATTCGATCGTCGGTATCCCAATACCTTGTTCAATCTCATTACCGGCAAGTCTCTTTACTCGTACCGCAATGCATGATCCCGTGACTAACGCCTTAGTCACATTGAGCTCATTATGATGATGCATTACCGAGTGGGCCCAGAGATACCTCTCCGTCACACGGAGTGACAAATCCCAGTCTCGATCCGTGCCAACCCAACAGACACTTTCGGAGATACCCTTAGTGCACCTTTATAGTCACCCAGTTACGTTGTGACGTTTGGCACACCCAAAGCACTCCTACGGTATCCGGGAGTTGCACGATCTCATGGTCTAAGGAAAAGATACTTGACATTGGAAAAGCTCTAGCAAACGAAACTACACGATCTTTTATGCTATGCTTAGGATTGGGTCTTGTCCATCACATCATTCTCCTAATGATGTGATCCCGTTATCAACGACATCCAATGTCCATGGTCAGGAAACCGTAACCATCTATTGATCAACGAGCTAGTCAACTAGAGGCTTACTAGGGACATGGTGTTGTCTATGTATCCACACATGTATCTGAGTTTCCTATCAATACAATTCTAGCATGGATAATAAACGATTATCATGAATAAGGAAATATAATAATAACCAATTTATTATTGCCTCTAGGGCATATTTCCAACAGTTGTACCGGCTGC
Source organism: Aegilops tauschii subsp. strangulata (assembly GCF_002575655.3). Classification (NCBI taxonomy): domain Eukaryota; kingdom Viridiplantae; phylum Streptophyta; class Magnoliopsida; order Poales; family Poaceae; genus Aegilops; species Aegilops tauschii. Next base: position 117,822,215 of record NC_053039.3, on the reverse strand, counting down.
ATCTCAACATCCGACGTCAGTTTGCGGCTTCCTGGGCTAGTCCCGCAGCACGAGGAAGCCGGGGTCTCCGGCCCCGAGTGTGGCGGTGGTGGCCTCCTCCTTCGCCGGAGGTGGTCGGCTGGCTGGTTGTGCGCGGCGGCGACCCTCGGCAAGCGGTGGCGGGCGCTGGGCTCTCGGCGGCGCTCCGGCGTGTGCAGGAGGCGGTGGTCCCTGTGCGCGGTCGGCGGCTCCGTCTCTGACCCGGACGGCGCGGGGGATGGCGGCGGCCCGGCGTGGCCGGCGATCTGGATGCGGTGGTGCCGGCGGCTCGCTGATCTGCAGGTGCTCCAGGGTTCTGCCTGGTGGTGCTGGTGGTGACGGCGGCCCGTGCACGAGAGTTGGATCCCTTCGAACTGGTCTGGGTGAAAACTTGCCTTCGGCATCTGCTAAGGCCGGCGGTGGCGGCGCTATCTGCGTCGTTCCCTTCTTGAAGGCATCGCCGTGGAGAAGTTCAAGGCCACTCTCTGCTACCTCCGGGGGAAACCCTAGATCGGATGATCGGATGACGGCGGCGCTCTGGTGTCGTTCCTCCCTTGGGGGCGTCATTCTTGGAGGTACACACGTGATCGAGGACCAGAGGACGGATTCTTTGGTGGAGCGGTGATTCATCCTACACACTGATGGCGACGGATCTTGACGGCGTGGTGCAGTGCAGATTCGGAGTTCGCTGTGGGAGGATGGACTCGCGTAGGAGGATGACGCTGTCGGGCGTCGTGGTGGCGGCGATGGTAGAGAGACCTGGCACGGTACATGCAACAGTACAACTCTGAAGATGGATTGGTGGCAGGTGGCTGCGGCGGCCTCATACCCGGCAGGCGTCCTGGTTGAGGAGTGCGCCGGACTGGTAGGTGCCCCACCGGCAGGCGTCCTGGTTGGGACCTCATGTCTTAGATGTTTAGGTTTGGCTACGATGTCTGTTTGGTATTAGGCCCAGACTATCTGCGCCCCTTCATTAATTGGATTGGTGTAGCGACAGATGTTGCTTAGACGGTGGCTTTAGTCTTGCTGTTGTATGGCTTTGTAAGGTCTTGTGAGAATAATTAATAAAGTGACCGTATGCATCCCCAGATGCAGAGGCCGGGGGTCATCCTCCTTTTCTTAAAAAAAATCAACTTATTAACTGGATTTCCCTCTTTTGTTAATTAACTAATTTCTGTACACTATGTGTCTGTATGTGGGGCATGGGCCGATTCATGCATGCATGCAGAAATTGGTGGAGTGCTAGGATTAGGAAGAAGAAAGCTCACATACTGTGGTACCTGAAGAGCTACTTGCAGTGCTCCTAGTGGCAATGAGAGGAAATTAGTTGGACGAGCTGGTAGAGCAATTTCAGAGGGAAAGTAAACAATAACCAACTGGTGCAGTTTTAGTCTTGAGAATTGGTGGTCAATTGGGACACTCATGCTAATGTGTAATCCTTTGTTGCTTTACCTTTTATTTTTCTCCGGGCATTTTCTCTGCTTGGTCTTATCTTTTTCTAACGCCAAACTGTTTTGGGTTGACTGATGTAGCCACCGCTTAGACCACGCGAAACTAATAGTAACAAAGGAGGACAAGAGGGATAATGGATCGAATTTTATCAAATCAATCCTTATCCACGATATTGTTTAAGTATGACAAATTAAAGGTTTCAAAAATATGTAATTTCACCAAGTTCATGCCAACAGTTAATTAATGAAACTCAAATATGTTGAAAAATAAATGATGTAAGCGAAGTTTTTTTTTCCTCTTTAATGTAAGCGAAGTTTTTGTTGAAGATGGTGAAACATGTGCCATGTATAAGTATAACAACTTTGTATATACATAGGCCCCTTTCGTCGTATGAGGCGTAGTGAAATACTTCACTATTATTTTCTGCTTGTCGATTGCCCCCCTATGAATGTTATGTTGAAGATGGTGAAACATGTGTCGTGTACTTAACAACTTGTCAGAACAAGGGTGTAATTTACTCATTTTTATACTTTATATACTCCCTCCGTTCCTAAATATAAGTCTTTCTAAAGATTCGTACAAATGACTACATACGGAGCAAAATGAGCGAATCTATACTCTAAAATATGTCTACATACATTCGTATGTTGTAGTCCATTTGAAATGTCTAAAAAGACTTATATTTAGGAACAGAGGGAGTATAATAGATGCATGGTGAGATACTTCCTCGGTTCTTTTCTGCTTGTTGATTGAGACGCACGCTTGACGCATTCACATGGTTTGCAATACATACTAATTTTGACGATTAATTACCAGTTCAATTTAATAAGAACTTGGAGCTAAATTTGATGGTAAATCTACTCTCTCGCCATTTTTATACGGCAAACCTAAATATTCATACATAAGGCGACGAGGGTCAAATTAATGTCGACTACACCTATATGTCTTTTTCATTCTTTTCCTTTGCAAACGATTCATAATGCGGTAAAAATACTCAATAACCTTTGTAGTGGGTTCCTAGTCTCAGTATCACATGCTCTCGTAGTTGGATCACAATGGGCGTGAGCCAATGTACATTTTACCTGATTAAAATTGCACAATCATGCTGCAAGATGTACACCGCCAGAAAGTAACCCATTTTGCAAAAATGCGCCACTCGTCTGTGCGCCAATCGATTTAGGCAGACCACGAGGAGGCACACACTTTTCCAGACAGGTACAGAAAAACTAACGTTATTTGCGGAATATACCTGAGAACCTCGCAGCATTTTTCTATGACAGGAACATGTGGCCGCGCATGCATCTGCATTGGTGGACGCCCACCGACCGAGCTTGTAAGTTTATTATTATGCACATACAACAAAACTTACAAAAGATTGTATTCCATTAGGGAGAATGCCATGAAAAATAATGCAGTTTTGGTTCTTATACAAGAGCCAGAGACACGCGTCCGGCGTTTATCCAGGTACCGGGAAAGTACCCTATGAATATATGAAACGCCAATCCTTTTGACAAAAAAGATTTGCATCATAATATTGGTTTGTAGGAATCAGCCATCATGTGAACAAATGACAAAATGCTAACTAATTGCCACCTACTCCCTCCGTTCCGAAATAGATGACTCAATTTTGTATAAAGTTAATACAAAGTTGACGAAATAGATGACTCAATTTTGTATAAAGTTAATACAAAGTTGAGTCATCTATTTTGGAACAGAGGGAGTATATCTCAGGAATGATAACATCCGCCAAGAAAATATCAAACATCTAATACACATAATTAATTTGGATATGGGCTATTCACTAGTACTCACTATTTGCCAAGCTCGGAAGTAATAGTACTCCCACCATTTTTTTTACTCCGCATATTAGTTTTGTCTTAAGTCAAACTTTGTCAAAGTTTGACCAATTTTAATTAAGAAATACCAACATCTATACAATATCAAATACATATAATAGTAAAGTAAATTTCATGATGAATCTAACGATGTTGATTTGATTTTTTAAATGTTGATATACTTCTCTATGAACTTGGTCAGACTTCAAAAGGTGACTTAAGACATTACACAGGGTAAAAATAAATAGAGGAAGTACTTTTTATCTCATAAGATAATATTTCTGTGAGAATATTATCAAAAAATAAATACTGCGGGGAACCAGCACCACACATAATTCTTTTAATAAGTGATGTGTACAAAGTAGAAAAAAAATATGTTTTGTTCCATAGCCAATCATGCAGGGGGCACATTCAACAGTGGTGGAACCCACAATGTTAGGCCCAAACATGCAAGGCCCTGTATCCTACATGATAATTGAGGTGGCCACGTTTGTCTTGTTTTCCCCGTCTCTTTTTTTCTCTAGAGGAAAAATCAATAAAAGAAACAAATCCAGCTCACATACTATCTAGGGTCTAGCATAGTGTGGACTCACTCTAGCCTCATCATACGGCTTTCCAAATCGCCATGACTTAGGGGAAGAGATTTTAGCATAGTTTTTTTTTTTCGTTTTTAGCTCACATGAAACCACTAGCAAAATATTTGGGATGGAGTGACTGTGATGTTTCTGTTTTTCTTATATGGGTTTTGTTCCGAATTTCTTCTACGTTGGTTGTAGAAGGATTAGTATATTAGTGCTATGGGCCAAACAAGTCAATTAGAAAGATCACCTAAACGTTCATACATGATAACAAACACAATAGTTATTATTTATTTATACATCCAATCTTTTGATGTGACAATTTTTGTTGCTGAAAATTAGTTCGTCCCATCTGCCTTAATCGGTGCTAAGTACCTTAATACGCATGACCATATATCTTCCGCCAAGTGGACGGTGCAACCACATCCTGCACCTCATCTCAATCCTCAACCATCAATTTCATTCTACAAAATCAATGATTTTTTTGTTGGCTGAATGCGTTTTACAAGTTTGAACTCTTCAATTTGAAAAGGAAGTACTTTAGACCCTATTTGTTTTCAGGGACTTATTGGTTTAGGGACTTAAAAAAGTCCCTATAAGTCCCATCTAAACCAACAGGAGGGACTTATAGGGACTTAAAGTGGTGATTTGGGACTTATCAAAAAAGACTCCCAGGAGGAACTTATAGGGACTTTTCCATCGATTCCCCCTGCCCCGCACCTAACCTTATCGCTTCCCCGCTTCGCTCCTTCCCCGCATCCCCGCTCTGCTCCAGTCGCCGCCGCCGCCGGCAGTACCCTGAACCGCCGCCGCCATGGCCGACGATGAGGAGGACCGGATCCCCTTCTTCTCTCAGTTCCACGCGCATCATCAGGCATCCCAGGGCTCATCCGCCGGGATCAATCTCGGGAGGGGAATGGGAGTCTTGGATCTCAACCACAACGTCGACGACTTCCCGGAGTTGGGCTCGTACCAGCAGCTCCTCTTCGACCAGTCCGCCGGCCATGATCTTCCTCCTACTGGACCTGGTCGTGGGAGGCCCGTGTCTCACGGCTTGAACAAGTGTTTTATCAACTTATAAGTCCCTATAAACAAACAGGCAGGGACTCGGGACTTATAAGTCGATGTAAACAAACAGGTAGGGACTTATGACTTATAAGTTGGGACTTAAAAAAGTCCTATGACTTATTAAACAAATAGGGCCTTAGTACCCGGAAGATACATTGAATGTACATATACTTGCTACTAATAACTGCCCTAATGATATGGTACAGAAATATCATCGTCAACAATGTATTACCTGCTGGGGTAGAACATAAAACAATGCACTACTCACTTGTCTTGATGTACTATTTATTTTTTATCTCCATACGTCTCAATCTTTTGCATGTCGACATGTCCTCTTTTTGCCACTTATATTTGGAAAAAATATATCCTGTGATGTTTTTATTGCGATGATTAGTTTCACAATGATGCCGTGCATGTATGAGACGATCTTTTCTGAAATTTAGCAAAAATCTGGTTTTATATCCAGAGAAAGTTGGGCTTGAAAATTGGTGGGTTTGAATGTTGGGAGAGATAGGGTTCATGGTTTTTGTTTTTGTTTTTGTTTTTCTTGTCTAGAATATTTGGGAAGGCACGAGTGTGATGTTTCTGTTTTTCTTATATGGGTTTTGTTCCGAATTTCTTCTATGTTGGTTGTAGAAGGATTAGTGTATTAGTGCTATGGGCCAACAAGTCAATTAGAAAGATCACCTAAACGTTCATAATAACAAACATAATAGTTATTATTTATTTATACATAACCTTTTGATGTGACTTTTTTTGCTGCTGAAAGTTAGTTCGTCCCTTCTGCCATAATCAGTGCCAAATACCTTAATACACATGGCCGTGTGCCTTCCTTGCGCCAAATGGACGGTGCAAGCACATCCAGCCTCTCATGATCTCGTCTCAAGTCTCAACCATCGATTGTATGTGTCGCCTAAATGTGTTTCACAAGTTGGAACTCTTCAATTTGAATAGGGAGTACTTTAGTACCTGGAAGATGCATTGAATCCACAGGATACATGCTAGAACTGCTCCAATGATATGGTCCAAAAATATCATCGTCAACAATGTACTACACGCTGGGTTAATTAGGGTATAAAACTTGCACTGCACACTTGTCTTGATGTACTGCGTTTATTTTACTCAGTGTGTCTTCATCTTTTGCATGTCGACATACACGTCGTCTCTTTGCCACTTACATTTGGAAGCAAATATATCATGCGAGTTTTCTTATTGCGACGGTCATATTCGTATGATGTGGTTTCTTCTCTGAAATACGTCAAAAAAATAGCTTTTGAAAATATCCAGAAAAAATATAAAGTGTTTCGAAATAAAAAAACAGGGAGAAAAATTGGGGGTTTTGAATGTTGGGAGGAACTGGGTTCATGGGCCCCAGGCACGTTCATGCGAGAGGTAACTTAGCATGAAAGAGAAAATAGAAATATCAAATCAAGTACAAGGAAAATGGCCTTTTGTGACTTGGGTTAGTTGGTTGGTTCTGATTTGCACTTTTGGGAAAAGCGCAAGATTCCCCGCAGGGGCATTCTCGGAAGAAGCAGAGAAGCTCACGAGCGCAAGTGGTCCGGGTAAAATCAAGTGAATAATAAAAGCGATCTGATGTTCACCCCAAGGATTAATTATTGGAATTGGCCGGTGGTCCATGCCCGCATGAAATTATTTTCTTGATATAAAGATAGAACAATTCCTTGCAAAGGCCAGATTTGATTTTACTCAATTTAGCCCTGGATTGAGTGGTAGGAGAAAGAGATAAATAATACAAGTCTCCACTTCATCACGAGAACAAGATCAGTGTGTCTAGTTCTCTAGTCGAACAATGATTTTAGATTTCGCCGAAAGCAGAGAATGATATATATTTGTTTTTTGCATGTAGAATACACATAAGTTCTCTTTCAAACTCGAGCACGCCAGAGTGCGGTAACCTTTTATCAAACGAGATGCAATGTTATAGCCCAAAAACCAAACACTTCGCCCCAACCACCAAAACCTTACAAATGCAAATAAGCGCATTAGGTTCTCGACACCTTTGGTTCTATAATGAACAGCTCATAGTTGAAGCGAGGTATGCATGTATTAGACCTAGAGAAAAATGTCTTCATTGTAAAATAAATAAACACAATTTTCATCGAAAACAGGAAAGTTAAAAATTCTAATGCAAGCTACATGTTGAAGCATTATACAACACCGTGGCCCATCAAACAAGCACGTCACGCTCGCCACCAACACCCCGGAGACGCAAGAGCTGTTGGAATATTAGGTAAGTTCATGATTAATTTCAGTAAATAATTCATGACTAAAAGAGATACTAGCATGCAATAATCTAGCAAACTAGAAGAACAGCAAGACATGCATAACAGCAGCAAACACGTAACAATAGCTGTAGAAACAGACATGAACAGAGGATGTTGGACGTACTGATCGTTAGCTATTATGGGTGCGACAGTGTTGATGACGATGTTGGCGACGATCTGCTGCTGACGGCGATGAATACGACGATGAGTAGCACCGCCCGACTTGGACGGAAGACGACCCGTGATGACGAATTTGAGCACTCGCGCACAGCGCTTCCCAAAAACCTAATTCGTCCTCTCCCGGTGCAGGATCGCAAAGACGAACGGTTCCGGAGACCTGCTCTCCCACGCGCCGATGCACGCCGGCGTTTGGGATGGAGTAGACTACGATGGCGGCGCAAGTTGTGAGATGAGGCAAAACCCTAGGTGTTTTTCGGTGTGTCTCAGGCCGCAGCCGGTAGCTGTATATATATTAGGACCAGAGGCGGTATTGTGTCGCGACCACAATCCCAAACCGACTCGGTTTCTAATTCGTATACCGGACAAGAAATCAAAAACTTGTCTGCCAAGACATAAAAATAAAACGGCAAAAGGAAGCTGCGCTCCTGCAAGGAGACAGACCGGATTTTGGCGGACCATTCACGCGCATGTCGCATGTACGCGCCGCCTCGCCTCGCCACGGCCCGGCCCGGCCCGGCCCGGCCAGGCGAGCCGAGCGAGCGCGAGCGTGTGGTTTTCCCTTTCTCTTCTCACACACCACTTAGAGTGGTGGAGAGAACCCACTATATAAAGAGGTCCAACTCTTCTTCAACTTCCAAGGTGGGACTAAACTTAGCACCACCTCTTGCCATTTTACACATGGGCTTTGAGATTTCAGAAATTGCTATGGGCCTAGCCCATTAATTCTAACAATCCCCCACCAGATCTCAAATACCCATTTAGAGATTTGCCTTCTCTCATCACTTGTTTAATATACCAGTGTTTCAGCAGAGACTGTTAAGTTGAATTTCTGCCTAGAACTTTAAGCTACATCCATTCACAACTTGACAATGGACTATGCCTTGAATTGCTAGTTTTGTGTGAACAGGTTTCACTCAAAGTCTTAACCAGTACCTGACCGCCAGTAGGCTACCCCGCGGTTTGGAGCTTATACGTCATACTCCCTGGTCTCTTCGTGAGCTTACTAGAGATCACCCAAATCTCATAGACTGCGACGTTTACAGTCAGAACTCATATAGGTGTGTTCTTTCAAGACTGCTCTGTAGGACAGCATCTTTGCTAATTATAGCCAATAGAATCACATTAAGGCATGTTGCCAACCTGCCTTACAGATCTGAGCCTTACAGCTCTGAGAGTTTTGCATCTTCACTTGGAGACGATCATAAGTTATTACTCTCCTCAGTTAACCAATAGCTTGTTCTTCCCAGATCCTAATTCACGGGATCTCCGATCACAAAGGTTGGGTTACTACTATGGTGTAACATCTATGGGTCTCATACCCATCTCCCTCGATGCAATATCTATCACATTTCGTGATAGTCCCTTTGTAAAGGGATCTGCCAGGTTTTTGTCTGTTTGTATATACGTAACAGTTATTACTCCGGAGTTTCTCAACTTCCTGACAGACTTCAAACGTCTTTTCACGTGTCTTGATGACTTTGCATTATCTTTAGAATTGTTCACTTTAGCGATAACCGTTTGGTTATCACAATTCATAAGAATAGCCGGTACAGGTTTTTCAACAACCGGCAAGTCCATCAAGAGCTCACGCAGCCATTCTGCCTCAACAGTAGCTGTGTCCAAAGCAGTTAATTCTGCTTCCATAGTTGACCTCGTCAATATGGTTTGCTTGCATGACCTCCATGACACTGCGCCACCACCATGAGTAAATACATACCCACTTGTTGCGTAAAGTACATCAACATCAGAGATCCAATTTGAATCACTATATCCTTCTAGCACAGCAGGATGCCCTGAATAAGTAATTCCGTAACTCATAGTACCTCTCAGATAGCGCAAGACCCTTTCTAGTGCATGCCAATGATCATCACCCGGGTTGGACATGAACCTACTCAGTTTGCTCACAGCAAAAGAGATATCTGGTCTTGTAGCGCTAGCTAAGTACATGAGTGAACCGACAATTTGAGAGTATCTTAATTGATCTCTCGTTTCTTTCTTGTTCTTTCTGAGTGTCACGCTGGGATCATAAGGTGTTGGAGAAGGCTTGCTATCCATAAAACCGAATCGGTTCAAGACCTTCTCAACATAGTGAGATTGCGTTAATGTAATCCCACTCTCATCCTTAATAAGTTTGATGTTTAGAATTACATCGGCTTCTCCCGGATCTTTCATGTCAAAACTTTTTGATAGAAAAGACTTGACCTCATTAATTGCATTAATGTTTGTACCAAAGATCAGTATGTCGTCCACATACAAACATAATATGACACTATTGCCCCCACCATGGCGATAGTAAACACACCTATCAGCCTCGTTAATGAAAAATCCTGCAGAAGTCAGAGTTCTTTCAAACTTCTCATGCCATTGCTTAGGTGCCTGTTTCAGACCATACAAAGATTTTAACAACTTGCACACCTTTCTCTCTTCACCCTTTACCACAAATCCGTCAGGCTGATCCATATAGATCTCCTCTTCCAACTCTCCATTGAGAAAAGCTGTCTTTACATCCATTTGATGAATGATAAGACCATAAGAGGCAGCCAAGGAAAGTAACACTCGAATGGTGGTCATTCTAGCAACGGGTGAATAGGTGTCAAAGTAATCTTCGCCTTCTTTCTGAGTGTAGCCCTTGGCCACTAGCCGCGCCTTGTACTTATCAATAGTACCATCAGGCTTTAGCTTCTTTTTGAACACCCACTTACAGCCCACAGGTTTACAACCATATGGTCTATCAGTTAGTTCCCAAGTTCCATTAGAAAGAATTGAGTCCATCTCATTATGAACAGCTTCTTTCCAATCATCTACATCCGGAGATGCATATGCTTCTGCAATCGTCTTGGGTGTGTCGTCCACAAGGTATACAATGAAATCATCACCAAAGGATTTTGCAATCCTTTGTCTCTTGTTCCTTCTAGGAACTTCATTGTTATCCTTCTCAAGGACTTCCTCATGTGATTGTTCGAAATATTCATCAGTTGTACTAGATTCAGGAATTATCTCAGAAGAAAATCTAGCAATGCTATGCATATCTTTCATAGGAAATATGTTCTCAAAAAATGTTGCATCACGAGATTCCATTATAGTATCAACATGCATATCAGGTACTTCAGATTTTACCACTAAAAACCTATAAGCAATGCTCCGTTGAGCATACCCTAGAAAGACACAATCCACTGTCTTTGGTCCAAGTTTGCGTTTCTTAGGAATAGGAATATTGACCTTTGCCAAACATCCCCAAGTGCGCAAATAAGAAAGTGATGGTTTTCTCCCAACCCACTCCTCATAAGGGGTTTTCTCTTTATTATTGTTGGGAACTCTATTCAGGACATGACATGAAGTCAATAGAGCCTCCCCCCACCATGCCTTAGATAAACCAGCAGTGTCTAACATGGCATTCACCAAGTCAGTCAATGTGCGGTTTTTCCTCTCGGCCACTCCATTTGATTGAGGTGAATAGGGAGGCGTCCTCTCATGAATAATACCATGTTCCTCACAAAATTCATCAAAAACTTTTGGAAAATACTCTCCACCACGATCGGACCTAAGACGCTTGATCTTTCTCTCTAGTTGATTTTCAACTTCAGCTTTATAGATTTTAAAGTAGTCTAATGCTTCATCTTTAGTTTGCAACAAATAAACATAGCAAAATCTAGTCGCATCATCAATCAAAGTCATGAAATATCTCTTTCCACCTTTTGTCAACACACCATTCATCTCACAAAGATCAGAATGTATGAGTTCTAGAGGTGCCAAGTTTCTCTCCTCGGCAGCCTTATGAGGCTTTCGAGGTTGCTTAGATTGCACACAACTATGGCACTTAGAACCTTTGGCAACTGTGAAGTTCGGAATTAAACTCATGCTGGATAGCCGAGACATTAAACCAAAATTAATATGACATAAACGAGAGTGCCAAATACTTGCATCACCATTAACATTAGCACAAATTTGGTTTATTGACTTATTGCAAAAATCTGAAAGAGAAAAGCGGAACAAGCCTCCGCACTCATAGCCTTTTCCTATAAATTGTCCAAATCTTGACACGATTACTTTATTGGACTCTAAAACTACCTTAAATCCATCTCGACATAGAAGGGAGCCGCTAACTAGATTCTTGTTCATAGTAGGGACATGCTGCACATTCCTTAGTTGCACGATCTTTCCCGAAGTAAACTTCAGATCCACCGTGCCAATGCCACGAACAGAAGCATGTGACCCATTCCCCATTAGGACGGAAGAATCCCTTGCGACCTGATAAGAAGTAAACAAGGAGATGTCAGCACACACATGAACGTTAGCACCCGAATCAATCCACCACGAAGATGATTGAAATACTAAAAGCACAATAGGTAAATTACCATACCCATCAGTATTGCTAGCGGTCACCATGTTGACAGTCTTGGAGCTTGTTTTCCCTCTGCGGTCTGCACGTTCAGGGCATTCCTTGGAAAAGTGTCCAGGCTTCCCACAGGCGTAGCACTCTAGCTCAGCCTTGTTGAACTTCTTCTTCTTGAAGGTAGTAGTCTTGGTAGGCTTGTTGAAAACAGGTTTGTTCTTCCCTTTGTTCTTGTTCTGTGGGTACCTCTGCACCATGTTAGCAGTAGGCTGAACCTCACCTCCTTTTTCAGTGGTATCTTTAGCCCGAGCTTCTTCTTCAACATCAAGAGATGCAATCAGATTTTCAACTGATATCTCCTGTCTCTTATGCTTCAGAGTTGTGGCGAAATTCCTCCATGAAGGAGGCAACTTTGCAATCATGCACCCAGCCACAAATTTGTCGGGTAGAACACATTTAAGGAGTTCAAGTTCCTTCACAATGCACTGTATCTCATGAGCTTGTTCAACCACAGAACGGTTATTCACCATCTTGTAGTCATGAAAACTCTCCATGATGTACAGTTCACTGCCTGCATCTGTTGCACCGAATTTTGTATTCAGTGCATCCCACAGAATTTTTCCGTCGTTTATGTGCATGTACACATCACACAGACGGTCAGCAAGAACACTCAGAATGCATCCCACAAACATAGTATTGGCTTCCTGGAATTTTCTCCGATCTTCGTCGGTCATTCCCTCTGGAGCACCAACACTAGCGTGGAAAACTTTCAGAGCAGTAAGCCAGAGCGTGGTCTTCACCTGCCACCTCTTAAAGTGCACACCGGTAAACTTATCCGGCCTCAGTGCATCAGCGAATCCAGCCATAGTTAACTCAGGAAATTGCCTATAATTAGGTTTTTGGATTGTTGGAATATTAGGCAAGTTCATGATTAATTCCAGTAAATAATTCATGACTAGAAGAGATACTAGCATGCAATAATCTAGCAAACTAGAAGAACAGCAAGACATGCATAACAGCAGCAAACACGTAACAATAGCTGTAGAAACAGACATGAACAGAGGATGTTGGACGTACTGATCGTTAGCTATTATGGGTGCGACAGTGTTGATGACGATGTTGGCGACGATCTGCTGCTGACGGCGATGAATACGACGATGAGTAGCACCGCCCGACTTGGACGGAAGACGACCCGTGATGACGAATTTGAGCACTCGCGCACAGCGCTTCCCAAAAACCTAATTCGTCCTCTCCCGATGCAGGATCGCAAAGACGAACGGTTCCGGAGACCTGCTCTCCCACGCGCCGATGCACGCCGGCGTTTGGGATGGAGTAGACTACGATGGCGGCGCAAGTTGTGAGATGAGGCAAAACCCTAGGTGTTTTTCGGTGTGTCTCAGGCCGCAGCCGGTAGCTGTATATATATTAGGACCAGAGGCGGTATTGTGTCGCGACCACAATCCCAAACCGACTCGGTTTCTAATTCGTATACTTACCGGACAAGAAATCAAAAACTTGTCTGCCAAGACATAAAAATAAAACGGCAAAAGGAAGCTGCGCTCCTGCAAGGAGACAGACCGGATTTCGGCGGACCATTCACGCGCATGTACGCGCCGCCTCGCCACGGCCCGGCCCGGCTCGGCCAGGCGAGGCGAGGCGAGCGAGCGCGCGCGTGTGGTTTTCCCTTTCTCTTCTCACACACCACTTAGAGTGGTGGAGAGAACCCACTATATAAAGAGGTCCAACTCTTCTTCAACTTCCAAGGTAGGACTAAACTTAGCACCACCTCTTGCCATTTTACACATGGGCTTTGAGATTTCAGAAATTGCTATGGGCCTAGCCCATTAATTCTAACAAGAGCCATATCATCACGCACCCGATACATATAGCACGCCACCCGTTGCGGGCTTAGCATTTATTTTTTAAGGTGTGGACTTAGCATTTTAGGGAAAACAAAAACGGAAAATATGAATGGTTGGGGAGGGGATGACTATACTTTCTTCAATCTTAGCCATGGAAAAAAACTTCAATGATTTATTCAACCTCCCCCCCTCCCTCCCCAGAACTACACATAGCCCCGCCATTGATGTACACAACGGTTTAAAAATATATATGTCTATTTTCCACCGGAAAAAAGACAAGTCCAAAATTCTAGCGCAAACCATCTATTGAACCATGATACAATACCGTGATCCGTCTCCACTCCATGATATTTCTGTTTCTGGATGTAAAACTCGTAAAATCTCTCTCAAAGTCGAGCGTGTCCAAATATCTAAATGTGTCAGCCTTGTGAACAAGATACAACGTCACACCGCAGAAATTCAACTCAGCTCCCGGAAGCATGTGCTCCCCGGGCCCAAAAATAATTATTGAAATGTCAAAAAAATCAAGACAAAATTTTTATGTGTTCTTAGTCACATCCAAATGCTATCTACAAATTTTGAGGCAAAAAGGTTAAGCATTTTGGCATGTGCAAAGAAAAATTGAACACCAAATATTACCCCCATATGTCACCCAAAAATTGTTTTTTTCACCGACGAAACACTGCTGCTCCGTTTCCCATGAAAATTGTCAAGCATGCTTGTGACATTAACACGAACATCCACAAAAAAATCATAATTTTCTAAAATTATTTACTATTTTTTCGCGTTACTGTTCACCCGGGAGCATGTGCTCCCGAGAGCCAAAACGCCCCTCCCCATTATATTCCTAAAACCAAACACGGCATGTCAGCCACCAACCCTTAAAATGCCAATAAGCACATCAGATTCTTGACACATTTGATTCTGTAATGGAAACTTATAGTTTGAGCAAGGTATGCATGTGTTAGACCCCGAGATAAACCAATGTATTACAACATCCTCATTGTAAAATAAATACACACATTTTTCGGCAAAAGCACGAAAAAACCAAATTCTAATGCAAGCCACCTATCAAAGCAACCGCCGCCGATGAAGAGTAGCGTAGATCGGAAGGATCCAACCTGAAACACATGAACATAGACAAACTACGACCAGATCCGAGCAAATCCACCAAGGACATATCTGCCGGAGACACATCTCCACACGCCCACCGATGATACTAGACACACCATCGGGACAGGGGCTAGGCAGGGAGAACCTTATTCCATCTCTAGGGAGCCACCGCCGTCTCGTCTTCCTGGGCAGGACACAAACCCTAACAAAACGCAAAGGAACAACTGAAAACAGAGCCCTCCCGCCGACAAGTTGGGGAAACAACTTCTGGAAGAGAAAATCTCATCTTATAGTTGGAGCATGGCATCTAGCTGTTAGACCTATACACATTCTAACTTATAAGGACCCTAGCCAACTTGCCACCAGGAGGTTCCCCAGATTTGGTCCGCTTCTGGCCATTGGATCATCATCGTTTTGGTCAACTGCTTCCTCTCCTCCGTTCGATATTCACCTTGTGGTTAATCTGGTTTTCACCTCACATTTGTTTTTCTATGACTGGTGGGCTCGTTCCCAACGTGGATTGGCTGGGTGGGACATCAGGCAGGTGCAAGAGGGTTTCACCAATCCACTCCTCCCACCGCACGCACTCGCACACAAGACGTGCGTGATCGGCGCTATACAAACCCCAATCCACATCCGCTGCACCCCCTCTTACCCCAATCACTCACCAACACAACCGCGACGACCCTCCCTCCTTCTCCATCGCCCCCCCTCGTCATCATGGATGAACACCTCCGATCGCTTGGGACCTATGGGAGCAACTGGGTCCGGGCGGGAGGAGAAGGCCATGGAGGTTGTGACACGTGCGGGAGGTGGAGTGACGGATGCGGGCGAAGTCGATGGTTAGGGGAGGCTCGCCAAATGGAAGAGCTGGAGCAAGGAACTCGAGGTGGTGCAGGTTTGCCTCTACATCCAATCCCCCCTCTCTCACTCAACCTAGGCTACAGGGGACTACGAGGAGTGGAAAGGAGAGGTCGTGCACACGTCAAAGCAGCAGCAACAAGAAGCTGGTGGTGGTTTAGGTTTGCATGTACCTTGTTTAAACCTTAAAGCTAGCCAACTTGGCCTCACATAGCCGGTGATGTGGTCCACGCTGACGAAGAGGGAGACATAGAAGAGGGCGTTCGTGTGGTTTCTTCTCCTGTTGATTTTCCCTCTTACCTGATCTGATTTTGTGGTGAAAATAGTGGTGGATTTTCTCTGTTGGTTGGTCCAATTTGGGGTTGATTTATGGCCTCGATTCCATCCTTTTCTGGTTCCTTTTCGACTATCTATCCATGTTGCTATGGTTGCAAGAAAGGGAACCCAATATAGGTTGCTGCAAATCATTCCAAAGTTTCCTGGAAAGACCATAGATTTCGGCAAAAGCACCAAAAAAACCAAATTCTAATGCAAGCCCCGTATCAAAGCATTATACAACATGCAAACCCCGTATCAAAGCATTATACAACACCGGGCCCATCAAACAAACACGCCGCCCTAGCCACCAACACCTCATAAACGCCAAGAGCCATCTCATCACACATGGCACGCCTTCCGTTGTGGGCTTCATTTTTGGGAAACTTCTTGAAGAGAAAATCTCATCTTATAGTTAGAGCGTGGCATCTAGCTGTTAGACCTATACACATTAATGTATATGTCAGTGGCGATGCTAGCCGAGAATGGTAGGTGCAAAACAGAAAATGTGAATCGTTGGGAAGGGAGGGGATGACTATGCTTTCTTCAATCTTAATTAGTGCTAGAAAAAAATCAATGATTTTTCCAATCCCACCCCCAGACATGTATAGCCCTGTCATTAATATACACAAATGTTTTACTTAAAAAACATATACTTCAATTTTCTGCTGAAAAAAGGCAAGTCCAAAATTCTAGCACAAACCGTATGTGGAATCATGATACAATACCGTCATCCGTCTTCACTCAATAAATATTTTTTGCTTCTAAATGTAAAACACATAAGATCTCTTTCAAAGTCGGGAGCATCCAAATATCTAAAGTGTGACAATCTTGTGAAACAAGATACAATGTCATATGCCTAAAACCAAACACGTCACGTCATCCATCAACTTTAAGATGCCAACAAACACATCATGTTCTCGAAACCTTGATTTTGTAATGGACGGCTTATAGTTAAAGGCGTAGTACATACGTATTAGACTAGGACAAAAGCCAGTGCATATAAAGTGTATTTCACTAAAAAGTAAAATCAAACACGTCACGCCAGCCATCAACCTTAAAATGCCAACAAGCACATCAGGTTCTCGAAACCCTGACTTTGTAATGAACGGCTTATAGTTGAAGGCGTAGTACCTACGTATTAGACTAGGACAAAAACCAGTGTATATAAAGTGTATTTCACTAAAAAGTAAAATCAAACACGTCACGCCAGCCATCAACCTTAAAATGCCAACAAGCACATTAGGTTCTCGAAACCCTGACTTTGTAATGAACGGCTTATAGTTGAAGGCATAGTACCTATGTATTAGATTAGGACAAAAGCCAGTGTATATAAAGTGTATTTCACTAAAAAGTAAAATCAAACATGTCACACCAGCCATCAACCTTAAAATGCCAACAAACACATCAGGTTCTCGAAACCCTAACTTTGTAATGAACGGCTTATAGTTGAAGGCGTAGTACCTACGTATTAGACTAGGACAAAAGCCAGTGTATATAAAGTATATTTCACTAAAAAGTAAAATCAAACATGTCACGCCAGCCATCAACCTTAAAATGCCAACAAGCACATCATGTTCTCGAAACCCTGACTTTGTAATAAACGGCTTATAGTTGAAGGCGTAGTACCTACGTATTAGACTAGGACAAAAGCCAGTGTATTTTATTAAAAAGTAAAATCAAACACGTCACGCCAGCCATCAGCCTTAAAATGCCAACAAGCACATCAGCTTCTCGAAACCTTGATTTTGTAATGGACGGCTTATAGTTGAAGGCGTAGTACCTACCTATTAGTCTAGGACAAAAGCCAGTATGTATAAAGTGTATTTCACTAAAAAGTAAAATCAAACACGTCACGTCAGCCATCAACCTTAAATATGCAAACAAGTACATCAGATTCTCGAACCTCAATTTTGTAATGGACGGCCTATAGTTAAAGGCGTAGCATCTATATGTTAGACCCGGACAAAAGCCCGTGCATATAAAGTGTTTTTCACTAAAATTAAATACACATTTTTTTCATCAAAATTAAGATAAATCCAAAATTACAATGCGAACCATCTGTCAAAACACGATACAACACCATGACCCCTCAAACAAACACGGCACGGCAACCACCAACACCCGGAAACAAACACCAAGCGCACACCATCGGCACCGGTGGCACGCCACCAGCTGTGAGCTTAGCATTTGGGG
This sequence comes from Aegilops tauschii subsp. strangulata, assembly GCF_002575655.3. Taxonomy (NCBI): domain Eukaryota; kingdom Viridiplantae; phylum Streptophyta; class Magnoliopsida; order Poales; family Poaceae; genus Aegilops; species Aegilops tauschii. Next base: position 117,804,116 of record NC_053039.3, on the reverse strand, counting down.
GAAAAGCAACTCCAGAAAAATCCCATCTGGAGAGGGCCACGGAGAGCCACCCAGCAGCACCGGACCAGCAAAGATTCCTCCACCTTTCTACCCTCTCCGTCCATCTAGAATGCACATACGCCGTCGCCGTGGCCTGGCAAAATTACGGAAACACCCTCGCATGGAATTACCAGAACGCCCTCGCGTGTGAAGTTACAGGAGTGCCCTTCCCCGGCCAATAAATAACCCCTCCGCCCTGACCTGATCCCCTCCCCCTTCCTCCTCCTCTTCCTCCTCCGATTGGGTGGCTGCCATTGCTCTCCACATCAACCAAGCTCGAGCTCCCATTTCATCACCACTCTGCTAGCCCGAGTCTCCTTCTTGACCCCCCCCCCCCCCCCCCCCCCCTTGGTTTCAAGTCTCGCAGTCCTCGTCCCAGTCTCTTTCTCCTTCCAAGAAGAATTTCTTTGGGTTGAGGGAGCTGCTGTTCTTGCTAGGCTAGGCTAGATCAGCGGGAGAGGCTGGGTCGTTGTTCCGCTTGAAATCTCTGGGTTTTGTTGCGCTGGAGGTTCTTGCTGGCCATGGTTTGTCCAGGCATGCTGAGGCGCAATCTCTGAGCTTTATGAAGATCGCCACTCACCTGCGCCGGTGCTGCTTCCTCCAGTCCTTCTCCGTCGTCTTCCTCTACTACTTTTATGTGATCTCATAATTGGCCCTCTCAAATCCGCCGTCGCTAGCAGTAAACTATTTCCTCCTTCTTCTTCTTCTTCTTGTTTCCTTTTCCTGCGTCAACAAGTGATAAATAAGAACCGTAGCAGCAGCAGCAGCAGTAGCCAGGTAGTAGTGATTCCGGTGCAAAGATGTCGTCGTCGTCGCTGTCGCCGGGAGGTGGGAGGCTGTCGGGCTCGGACGGCGACTCGGGGGCGACGTTCTCGGCCGGGGACAACCGGCGGGAGAAGAGGCGGCTGTCGAACCGGGAGTCGGCGCGGCGGTCGCGGCTGCGGAAGCAGCAGCACCTGGACGAGCTGGTGCAGGAGGTGGCGCGGCTCAAGGCCGAGAACGCGCGCGTGCTGGCGCGCGCCAACGACATCACCGGGCAGTTCGTGCGCGTGGACCAGGAGAACACCGTGCTCCGGGCGCGCGCCGCCGAGCTCGGCGACCGGCTGCGCTCCGTCAACCAGGTGCTCCGCGTCGTCGAGGAGTTCAGCGGCGTCGCCATGGACATCCAGGAGGAGTGCCCGCCCGACGACCCCCTGCTCCGGCCGTGGCAGATCCCGTACCCTGCCACCGCCATGCCCATCGCCGCCACCGCCACGCACATGCTCCAGTACTGATCGATCCGGTGATGATTGGGTCAATAATTGAGGATCCCCTGTAGGAGCGGAGCTGAGCTGTGGCTGGCAAGAGGAAGAAGATCTACCCTACTTGGCTGCTGCCTTGAGGATTATTACCAAGGCGTAGTTTGCTGCTATATGTTGTGTTTATTATTATGTTTCAGTAAGTGTCCGCCGTCGTCGTCCTCGTCCTCCATGTCCTATGTAATGTAACAGTAATAAGGGTTATGTATGGTTGTGTTCTATGTATCGTGAATTTGTGATAATTCTGTTCAATGTTATTACCATGTCATGTTATTATGTTTGGTTCCAGTGTTCAGTGTAAATTCTGCTGTGTTCCAAGTATTAATTCAAGTGTTTGATCAGATTTTACGATAGTCACCGGATGTTGGTTTCTTGTTGAATTGAATGAAGAACAATTTGGCCAGTTTTGCAGATTCACATGGTTTTTTGAGCCCACACCAAGTCGTATAAATCTGTGGGCTCCTATCAAATCACAAATAAGGTGGAAGGCATCGAATCACCTTGAGTGCAGAGAAACATCAAGTGCTCAAAAGCAGAGAAAGATCTTCAGCTTCAAGGTTCCTCCTGGATTCTATCCGACAGCTCTCTGTTCTATGTTGTTTATTTTCTTGCATCTATTCCAACCTTTGCAGAGGCAAAAGCAAGGTGACAAGAATCAAATGGTACCACTAGATCACAACCCATGTCACAACCATCAAGATATGTGTTCCAACAGGGAAGAAACAGAATATACATCAGCACCTTTGATCAGTAATCACGCAATAATGGTTAATGACGGTAGTGTAAGCAAGCAGAACAAGATCCGTCATCAGAAAACTAAACTCATGACCGCATACGAAAACGACGGTGAAAGGCAAGGGAAAACCTTAAAAACTTATCTTGACCGAACCAAATGACATCACCAGATAGAAGAACACCAGTTATAAGTCATAATGATGGTGCTTGTTCCATTCATGATAATATCAAACACAAGGAGTAGCTTGTTAGGCATCCCACCATTGCATTAAGCCAAAAGGGTGAGCTCACTTCCAAAAGGATGACAGTGAAACCTAAATCATATTCATGTCAGAGGGAAGCCTTCCAAACCCTGAATTTGTTTGCAACACATATGAGACAAGACATATTTGATAGGACAAAAAGCAAATTCAAAATGATTCGATGTTCTCAAATGGTGGTGTGCTTATTTTCATGACAATCTCCACAGCAATCACTCTGTCATGCTCTCCAGAGAGTTTCAGAAATTACTGGCAAAACCAAAATGACAAAAGACTTCGAGATGTAGAACTTCTGGTTCAGCACTTCAGAACTACTCCTCGACAACGACGCTGATCTGCCCCTTCTCGAGCATGTCATAGAAGGATCGGGTCTTCCTCTGCTCGTTCCAGTGATGCATCTTCCACATACCACCAGCAACCAGCCCAAGGGTGAGTCCAATGAAGATCTCCTTCACCACGCTCGGCCCCTTGAGGGTCGCATGTGCAACTCTGCCGCCTGCCATCTGCTAGCTGTTGGGCTCAAGATGCCAAAATGCCTGCAGAAGATGAGAAGATTCTGTGAGCTGATTTCGTGGGAACATGGTGACAGCATATCTTCACCAAGGCAGCAGCAAGATACTTTAAACAAATGCAGGCATGTGCAAACAACATAAAACAATCAGGACATGATATATGGTATTTCACGCATCCAAAGGTCGCTTGGGTTAATTGCACAAAAACAAGTCAGTGCAAATTTTCAAGACGTAACCAAGCTGAAACTGGAAGAACTAGAATATGAATCAAGAACTTCAAGATTTTGAGTTGTAAAATTAGTTGACCAAGCTATGTTAAACCAGCATGATTCACAAACAATAGAGTATGAAAAAGAGGCTCTGATTCATCAACTGCTCAGCAAAACCTCTTTCGTGAACAATAGTAGTTACAAAAAGAGTCAACTCCCTGCATTTGGATCCTAGTATCATACTATTCCACCGCCCAAGTTTTTAAAAAGGTATTTTAAGATGGAGCAGGGAAAAAATGTGACACAATAAATGGTTCCATCCTCAGCATCAATCATTGCTTCTTTCAAGAACAAAAAATGTATGCAGTGTACCCTTCACCTAACCTGCCACTCATGCACAGAGGACACAACCGTCGTAGTCAATAAAGCATAAATGAGGCAAAGCAATTAGTTGGGAGGAACTTCCTTATCACCCATCATCAGATTAACCATAAATTATCAACATCCTAGCAAATGCAACAATCACCACTCAAATTATGCATTGTTTCATACAAAGCACTCGGCCAAAAGAAGATGGACAATGACATTTGGCTTGTAGAAGGCAGCATCATAATTGCCACAACAAGTCATTTTCTTCAACACAATGCATATTTAAGAAGTTACAGACAAACTACAAGATAAGTCAAGACCAGGTTCACTCAAATTCAAGAAATCACTAAGAAAAATAAAAAATCCTTTCCATCAAAGAAAATATCCACAGAAAGTATACTTGATGAGATCTATAATAAGTTTGCACTTGGGGTGACTTACTTTTAACATAAGCATCTTCATCAATAAAAGAACTTTTCTGCTTTGGGATACTGAAAGGACATGAATCTAGCTAACATATACTCCCTCCGTCCGAAAAAACTTGTCCCAACCGTGTTCCTCAAATGGATGAATCTAGCACTAACTATATGCTAGATACATCCATTTGAGGGACAAGCTTTTCCGGACGGAGGGAGTACTATTGAATATAAGCCAAACCAAGTAATCAACATAGATGAGCTCTACCAACACAGCAATATGGTTGTGCTGATACGTTCATACTTCATAAAGGAACTAATACCACAACACCAGCTGGAACCCCACTCGCATAGACTAATGGCACTTTATAGAGCGCCATATCAGCAGGTTATTCACAATACTGATACCTCACAAACCTATAATGTTACCGCGGATAGCACAACAGTTGCACATATAAAAACATATGCAGATAGAGTTATGCTGACATGAAATGAGAGGACAATGTACAATTGTAATGTGCTAAGTGCAGCAGAGAGAAATTATTAGTGCTCTAAGAATATGAATTAACTAGAATAATAATAAAAGCACAGTCCTGCAACACCACTCATTCATGTGCACGGCAAAGTCGAGAACTACACAAGTCGCAATACCATCATGAACAGGATGCAGGTTGCTGAGCAAAAAGATAACAAAGTTCAATAATGATATGGGATGTTAGAAGCTATGACAGTGCAATAGAAGGCAACCCTAATTTCATATGTGAAACCGATGATGACACACTAGTGAACACATAATGTGCTAGTAAGGGATTACACTGATCCAAACCATCCAGAGGCAGCGGTGATGGTGCCACGGCAAAGTATACTTCCTAATTACCAGATATATCATCTGATACATATTCACATCTTATTGCAGCAAACGATGTTTCTTTCTTAGCCACCATTTCCCAATCCAAATCGCATGGCCCTCAAATCAAAACTGAATATGAGCTAGTCAGGGATAGCACTGAGCCAAACGATCCACAGGCAGCAGCGATGGTACCACGCCAAAAGATACCTCCTAGTTCCCACATATACCATCTGATACATCATATTCACATCTCATTGGAGCGAGCGATGTTTCTTTTTTAGCCACCATTTCCCAATCCAAATCGCATAGCCCTCAAAAGCACTAGCCTATGAACACAAATATCGCCAAAAAATCGCACCGGATGGGGGCATCGCACGCCGTGGGTTACGAACATGACGCCGTATTCACACACACAAAAAAAACTACCCCCTCGCAAATCACACGCATCCTGCTCCCCTAAATCATCGCCTAACATCCCAAATTTCTAGTCCTCCGGTCGATGCAAACAACTACCCTAGCGAAATGGATCATTCAGGCACCGAGCGACCAGATCTGGAACGGTTCCTAACAATTTAGAGGGGGGAAACCTAGGATCCGATCCGCGAGAAGGCCATAAAGGAACCGAGCCGTGCGTCAGAACACGGAAACCCGAGGGATCGATTGAATGGAGCAGGTTCGAGCGGTGTGGGAAGAGGGGTCTGACCTTGCCGCCGCCGGAGGAGAAGGAGAGAAACGCCTGCGCCGCCGGGAGAGAGAGACCCACTCTTCGATTTGTTACGGGGGACGGCGTTTTTGCGGAAACGCCCATTTAAGGGCTGAGATTCGCGGACGGGCCCGGTCCACACGGGTGGTCTGAGGCTCTGAGCGAGTGGGCGGGTGGAGGGCCCATCGGCATGCCCACCTATGTTAGAGATGTTAAACCTTTGTGGTCATCCAAAGGGCATTTGGTCTAGTGGTATGATTCTCGCTTAGGGTGCGAGAGGTCCCGAGTTCAATTCTCGGAATGCCCCCAATTGTTTTTATTTTTTTAGCTTCTTTGACATCGTGGCAAATTTCTTGCACAAATTTCCTTCACATGTGCAACAATAAATTTGTTTGTGTGCCTTTTGTTTCTTGCTTCCAAAATACAAACGCCAACTCACTAAGGTTTATATAAAAATGAAAACTCGCCAGGAAAAATAAAACTATCTTTGTCTGCTGTCTTCTCTATATGTATGTATGTGTAATATATCTACTTAGAAATCATCTGGTAACATCACTGGCTCAGTACATCTCAACGGTGTAGTAAAACAAACTGGTGCAGTACACGATAATCTTTTACCCACAGAGCTATGTGTAACTATCTTGTAACTCGCTTATTGGACCAACGAACAAATTTGCATCGTCAGGACTGGCCGTCCTCTCTTATTCTGAAGGTGCATGAATGAATGCGGCTGCGAAAATAGGGAGCTCTGACGCCACCCCAGTGTCCTCAAAATCAAGCGCTCCCGCGGACAGCTTTGTAGCACTCCAGGCTGCAGAGGGGGAGCTTCAGCTTCGAGTCCCTGTACCGGTACGCGTTCGTGCAAGACGGTCCGGCGCACTTCTCACGCGGCGGAGGGTAGCTGGGTGATGAAGGCAAAGTGAGACGATGTTATCTGAGGCGCACATTTGTTGCTGATGATTTCTCAAATGCGGGGAGGGATGGGAGGATTGGTTACCTGCAGGGTTTGGAGTTGAAGATACTGGGGAGGCCTACTTCTTCAGGGAACGTGACCACCGTGCCTGTGGGCCCCATGACCCACCGGATGGAGCTCCTGGCGAGTTCTTGCGCTCTGGCTGCCTTCTCCTGAGTAAAAAGGAATGATTCTGTCAGAAGGTAATGGTAGTAGAAACGCGAGTGTCATGGGCATGGTCAAATGATGCAATGGACCTTCTCCTCTCGCTCCTTCTGCTTCCTCTCTTCTTTCTTCTTCTCGGTGTCCAGGCCCAGTATTTTCCTTATAGCTTCCGCCTGCAGTTAACACTTTTGAGAACTCCTAGGAACTGAACCTATTCCAGGAAGTTTAAAAGAGAGTAAGCAAATGTTTCTCCAACCTCGCTTTCTTTAGTGGCTTTCTCCACTTGCATCTTGCGGCGCTGAGCAGCCTCAGCCTTCTTCGCGAGCATCTCAGCATCAGAGAGCTTTTCCTTCTTGCCTGGAGCCACAGAAAAATGTTTCAAATTAAATCAGCGCAAGACTTCAGTCAAGTTACAATAGGCAACAAGGTAGTATGTACTTCTTGACGAAGCTGCTGGTAAACCATCGGGGAACTCAATGGTACTGTTGCTGTTCCCATCCATCCATGATTGAAGGGCTCGGCGACGCGTTGTGAGAGGTTCACTCTTAACACTGGCAGACAATTCAGTGACTGCTTTCTGCTTCTTGTTTTCAGCTTCAAGCTCATTATCAGAGGCCAGCTCCTCTTCTGCATTATCCTCATCAGCATCAGTAGAATCTCTTGACCTTTTCTTGCCATCTCTATTTGATTGGGGTGTAACAAAATCATTATCAACCTCATAAACTGTGCTCCTGCTCCGGTCTTTCTTCAAGGCATTCTTCTTAGGGTTACTCCCTCCTTTGTTTTTAGGTTCACGAATATGATTTTCAGGAGTACTTAAACCATATTCCTCATCTAATTCACTGTCCATGTTGGATTTCTTAGCAATCCTTCTACTCTTCCGGACAGGATCCGAAGACGCTTCTCTCTGAACTTTGGCAGGTTGTTCCGGAGTCAAGGTATCTTCAATTTTCCTCAGCTTTCTTGTTTTCTTGTCTTGAGAAGAGGGCAACCTATTTGAATCTTTGGCACCTTCAGTCTGAAAGTAATTCATCGTTTTAATTGGGTATCAATTATGGATAGCAATTTGAAGCAAATAAAGGGACAGGACGTGCGGTGAACCAACATAACATCATGACTTGCAAAATACTCCCTTCTTTTTTATCTACTCTGCATATTAGATTTGTCTCAAGTCAAATTTTGTAAAATTTGACTAAGTTTATACAAAAATTTATTAACATCCACAGTGCCAAATAAGTACCATTAGAATCATCATTGCATATATTTTCACATCTTATATATTACCTCCGACTCAAATTACTTGTCTTAGATTTGTCTAGATACGGATGTATCTAACACTAAAACTTGTCTAGATACATCCGTATCTAGACAAATGGATGTATCTAGACAAATCTAAGACAAGTAATTTGGGACAGAGGGAGTATTTGTTATTGTGAAAGTTTATACGGAGTATTATTTTCTATAAACTTGGTCAAACTTTATAAAGTTTGACTTAGGTCAAAGCTAATATGCAGAGTAAATAAAATGGAGGGAGTATAATCAGAACAGGTATAGTGCCAAGATTATGAGATAAAAGAAATATCTCGATAGAAACTGCATGCGTATGTCCTAATAACACCAACCAGTTTTCCTTGCAGAACTTGAATTTAGCAAGCTAGCAAATTTTCTTCTGTTCAGTCAAAATGACACTACGAAACAAAAGATATGATCACTTGGTGTTTACCTGATTACCATGCTTTTGCCGGTGCGATGAATCTCCAGGCCGTGTAGGCTTTGCAGCTGAAGACCTGGAATCTGGTATGGCAGGGTTTGGTTTTGCCGGTATGGTCCGACTGATTCCACCAATTTTGAGCTTCACTTTCCTTGGTTTCTGCGTGGTTGACAAATCATCATTCCCTGCTGACACATGTATCCCATGATTGCTTTCACCCTTTCTTGAGTTACTTCCTGATGCCTCAGAATGCAACTGGTGGCTCCCCTTGCTCTTATGTGAGTTTTTCAAGTTGGGAGGGGACAGAACACCCTCCGTGATACGCTTGGAGGCACGGTCCAGGGAAGGTCCATTCAGATAAAACTCTCGACGTCGGAGTCCTCCGTCAGAGGCAACATTGTCATCTGAGGGCCTCTTTGAATTACTCCTAGATGACATAGATGACTACTTCACAGCAGGATTGCTCTCTGGCCTGGGTCTCCTCGTTGTGCTGGTCCAGCGGATCTTCTAACCAAATAAGACAACACACATAAACAAAAGGCATGTCTTTAACTGGAAATGTTGAGTGTAAGTCAAAAATGTTGGGGAAAATATATTTGCATGATGCATCTTATGACTACAGAATGTGAAGCTGGCACCACCACAATGCTGCAAGCTAAAAAATAATGGTACTTATAGGAAAGGTTATTAATTTACAAGAATAATAACAGTACACATATGGTTTTTAATACTACGTTTAATGGCTCGTCACCTTTCTTTTTGACTAAAAGCTCTAGGGGAGGCCCCACAGTAAGAGTTCACAACAACTATCCAAAGCATAGCAAAACTTATGTAGATAAGATTCAGGTTAGAGAGCAAACCCAAACCTTGAATGGCGCCTTAGCTATTCTTAAGTAGGATTTCCAGGATGTAAGGTTAGGGACAACAATGTCAGAGATCTTTGCATTTCTTGGCTACCAAACGTTCCAAGCAGCGATGATGAACACCTCCATGAAGTGTGGCGTTTGGAAATGAGAATGGCCAAGGTGAAAGGACCACTCCAAGAGTTGGGCCAGCCAATGTTAATAGCTACTGTTATGCGTACGCAACTTAAATAAATCTTTACACGACATGGAACACGGTTAGAAATTTATTACCATCACCTATCTTTAAACTAGAGTTTATTTCTATTAGAAAAATTACGGTAACATCAAGTTGTGTCAGCAACAGGTAGTTAGCCCTAATGGATAGGTATCAGGTAACTGAACTAACACAACTGCAATGCAGAACATAACAATAGCTGGTGGTAAAACTGAGATACACAACAAGTCAGCAACAATGTTAAAAGGACATGTAAGAACATGTCGCTAAACTTAGTTAGAGTTGGAGACTTGGAGTAGAATAAATCCTATGCTCTCCCTGCTCATGTTCTCCTCCCTCAACCTCAAGGATGAAGACGAGTCTCACGAATAAGTGGTCATAGTCTCAATTTAAAAAATTATGATATTTGTACTGCATGGTGCAAATTACTTGAATCAAAGTCAAACAGACAAATATATTATTGCACACAAATCAATCACCAGTAATTCAATTCATGAACAACCGAGCAAAAAATGAATCCCAAAGTTGATCGTCCTTGAATTCCTAGCAAGCAACTTGTTTAGACACTTTTATTTAATTTTATTCGCAAACAGGCAAAAAAGTGAAACCGCAAAGTTGATCATCCTGGACAACCTAGAAATATTATTAGCCGGCGAGAATTCCTAAAGATCAGGACCAACAACTTGTTTAGATTTTAGACACTCTTAATTTTGTAATAAGGTCATTTCTAAATACTTCCTCTGCAAAGCAGCATAACAATTGTTTTTTAGCTACTTTACAATTGTAACATATCTTCTTCACAAATGCAACAATTAACTTTTTTAGCTACTCTACAATTGTAACATATCTTCTTCACAATTGCAACAATAATGTAATACTCCCTCCGTTCCAAAATATAGTGCGTCCTCGGTTCCCGTGCTTCAACTTTAACCATAAATTTAACCAACGAGTCCGACTGCGGCGGGAGCAAAAATTAGACCAGTGAGTTCGTATTCAAAAGAAGTTTTCAATTATATAATTTTTGCTCCCGCCACAGCCAGTCTTGTTGGTTAAATTTATGGTCAAAGTTGAACCTCGGGAAGCATGGGCGCACTATATTTTGGGACAGAGGGAGTATAAAGTTCAGTCAGCATCAGGTGGTTAGCTACAATAACCTTATGGATAGGTATCAGGTAGTTTTGTACTGATTAACACAACTGAATTATGGGTAAAAATTACGGTGCTAAAGGACAATAGGAATGGTTGGCGAGTTAACTGCAGTGCGGAACATAAAACTATATTACTTGAATCAAAGTCAAACAGAAAAACTATATTACTGCACACAAATCAATCGCCAGTAATTCAATTCGTGAACAACCTAGCAAAGAACGAAACCCCAAAGTTAATGGTCCTTTGAATTCGTAGCAAAAAACTTGTTTAGACACTTAAAATTCTATTCGTGAACAACCTAGCAGAAAATGAAACCCCAAAGATGATCATCCTCGGACAACCTAGAAATATTATTACCCGACGAGAATTCCTGATGATCAGGACCAGCAGCCTGTTTATACACTCTTAATTTTGTAATAAGGTCGTTTCTAAATACTTCCTCCGCCAAAGCAGCATAAGCACCTAGATTTGTTGGTAAATTATACATTCGCCCTAGCCCCTTGAAACGCAAGAAACAAGGTGTATGTAGCGACAACTACCAAAACCTTCCGCGGGTAGGGGAGCAGATGATGAATAACGAGACGGGAGGGGAGGAGAGGGCTTGGCAGGAAGAGAAAGTCGGATGAGACCTTACTCACTTTGGGAGCGACCAGACGGCTGGCGGGAGATCCGAGGACTGAGAGGTCGGCGTCGCGGGATGGGAATTCGGAGCCGGGAGGGGGGCCGGGCGCAACGGCCTGGCCGCTGGGCGCCGGCGACTTGGCGAGTGGGCAGGGAGGGGGAGGGGAGCTCGCCCTGGAATTCCGCTCGCCCTGCTCGTCGATTTGGGGGAGACGAGAAAGACGAAGTTCCACGGGTTCAACCGCTAGCGGCAGGGGCAGGGGCAAGGGCAGGGCCCGTTTGGAGCTTCGTAAACTTCTCCACCCGCAAGATTTTATCTGTCCCGAGAAAAAGAAACCATTGTAAACATTTACTCGCTCTATCTTAAAATAAATGTCTCAAACTTAGTACAATTTTGTATTAAAATTAATACAAAGTTGAGACACTTATTTTGAAACAGAGAGAGTATTATATTTCCTGTTTGGATAGGGAGTTACATGAAGGTAACACGGACCTGAAAATAATACTCTCTCCAATCCATATTATTTGTCTCTCAAATGAGTGTATTTTGGAAATGAGTGTATTTGTACCAAAAGCAAAATATGCTTAAAAACAGGTCCGACTCATAGAAAAAAATCAAGCTGCTTTAGGTAGCTAGCTTTGCACGCGCGCGTGTGTCCTCCCGGTAAATCAATTTGCTGCTCTAAAATCAACATACTTCAGTGATAAAATGTACCAAAAAGTTTACAAAAAGTATTTCACTCTTGGGAGGGGGGGGGGGGGACGTCATGACCCCCTTTGGCCTCCAAGAGGCTCCGCCAGTGGTATCTAGGACTAAAATATGTCTAGATACATCCATTTGAGCGACAAGTAATATGGATTGAGGGAGTAATGAATTAGAAGAAGAGTGACGCTAGAAAGACAAGCTTTATTCACACACAACTGAATGGAATTTCACACAAGCGTCTTATGGGAGCAAAATTGGATTCGAGATCTGCGGCATGACCTGAACTTTGACATCATAAGGAATTTTCTTTGGGTCTGGAAGACAAATATTCAGCTAAGAGACGATGTGATGGATCCCATCACCTGGAATTTCAGAACACCTAGAAGCTACTCCACAAGCTCAACCTATAGTTTGCACTTCCAAGGCAGGACTCTCTGCACCTTCAAGTCCTCATTTTTGACGTCTTGGGCGCCGGCTAGCTGCAAGTTTTTCGTATGGCTCCTTCACCTGAACCACATATAGTGTGTTGATCACCTGCAAATAAGAGGCTGGCCAATGAGTATTTCTGTTAGCTTTGCATGCATGAGTCCAAGTCATTAACACACCTGTTCTGGTCATGTCTTGTTGCCAAGGCTGTTTGGTTCCATGCCTCACGTTGCCAGGGTTATCAGTCCCTAAACCCTGTCTTTTGAGTACAATTTGCCTAGGCAGTTGATCTATGGCAGAATATTGTGAAGACTGATACGTCTATTTTGCATCATGTTTTCCCTATTGTTATTTATATTTTTTTGGTCATTATTCCACTTTATGATGCAATTCTATGCCTTTTCTCACTTAATTTGAAGATTTACATGGAGAGGGAGATTACTGGCAACTGGAATTCTGGACCTAAAAGAGCTACAACAAAGATACCTATTCTACAAAGCTCCAAATGACTTGAAACTTCACAAAGATTTTTCATTAGATATGTAAAATATACTGGAGCAAAGAAATACCAAAGGGGGGCCACCAGTTGCCCACAAGGCATCATGGCGCGGCCACCCCCTGGGCGTGCCCTGATGCCTTGTGGGGCCCACAGCTGGCCTTCGGTGCCCATCTTCTGCCATATGAAGGGTTTTGACCTAGAAAAAATAAGAGAAGCCTTTCGGGACGAAGCACCGCCGTCTCGAGGTGGAACCTGGGCATGAGCACTTTGCTCTCCGGCGGAGCGATTCCACCGGGGACACTTCCCTCTGGGAGGGGGAAATCGAAGTCATCGACATCACCAACGATCCTCTCATTGTAGGAGGACTAATCTTCATCAACATCTTCACATCACCATCTCATCTCAAACCCTAGTTCATCTCTTGTATTCAATCTTTGTCCCAAAACCTCAGATTGGTACCTGTGGGTTGCTAGTAGTGTGGATTACATCTTGTAGTTGATGCTAGTTGGTTTATTTGGTGGAATATTAAATGTTCAGATCCTCAAGCATATTCAATGCCCCTTTGATCTTGAACATGAATATGATTTATGAGTAGTTACTTTCGTTCTTGAGGACATGAGATAAGTCTTATTATAAGTAATCATGTGATGTTGGTATTCATTTGATATTTTGATGATATGTATATGTTGTTGCTTTATTTAGTGGTGTCATGTGAATATCGACTACATGACACTTCACCATTCTTGGGCCTAAGGGAAGGCACTGTGGAGTAATAAGTAGAAGATGGGTTGCTAGAGTGAGAGAAGCTTAAACCCTAGTTCATGCGTTATTCCGTAAGGGGCTGATTTGGATCCATATGTTTCATGCTATGCTTAGATTTATCTTAATTCTTCTTCCATAGTTGCGGATGCTTGCGAGAGGGGGTAATCATAAGTGGGTTGCTTGTTCAAGTAAGAACAACACCCAAGCACCGGTCCACCCACATATCAAGTTATCAAAGTAGCGAGCGTGAATCAACTAAACATGATGAACGTGACTAGATGACAATCCCCAAGTGTCCTCTGATGCGTCTCGAACGTAGCTATAATTTTTTATTGTTCCATGCTATTATAGTATCAATCTTGAATGTTTTATACGCAATTATATATCATTTTTGGGGACTAACCTATTAACCCGGTGCCAAGTGTCAGTTGCTATTTTTTTCTTGTTTTTGGTTTCCAGGAAATCAATACCAAACGAAGTCCAAATGCTACGAAACTTTTTACATTTTTTTCTGGACAAGAGAGACCCTGGAAGCTTCGGGAGGAGACCATAAGGCAAATGAGGAGACGACAAGGCAACAGGGTGCGCCCAGGGGGGTAGGCACGCCCTGATGCCTTGTGGACCCCTCGTGGCTCCGTCTGGCCTAATTCCACCTCTATAAATTCTCTAAAATCGGGAAACCAATAGAGAGCCATCCAAAATATTTTTTCCGCCGCAAGTTTTTGTTTTTTTGTGATCCCATCTGGAGGCCTTTTTCTGTACTCTGCCGGAGGGGGAATCGATCACGGAGGGCTTCTACATCAACCTTGCTGCCCTTTGGATGATGCGTGAGTAGTTCACCACAGACCTACGGGTCCATAGCTAGTAGATAGATGGCTTCTTCTCTCTCATTGATCTTCAATACAATGTTCTCCTTGATGTTCTTGGAGTTCTATTTGATGTAATCTTCTTTTGCGATGTGTTTGTTGGGATCCGATGAATTGTGGGTTTATGATCAGATTATTCATGAATATTAATTGAGTCTTCTCTGAATTCTTTTATGCATGATTATTATAGCTTTGTATTTCTCTCTGATCTATCCATTTGGGTTGGCCAACTAGATTGATTTATCTTGCAATGGGAGAGGTGCTTTGTAATGGGTTCAATCTTGCGGTGCTCTATATCCCAGTGACAGAGTAGGGGACAAGACACGTATTTGTATTGTTGCCATTAAGGGGAAAACGACGGGGTTTATTCATATTGGTTGGATTTTCTTTGTCTACATCATGTCATCTTGCTTAAGGCGTTACTCTGTTTTTATTAACTTAATACTCTAGATGCATGCTGGATAGTGGTCGATGGGTGGAGTAATAGTACTAGATGCAGGCAGGAGTTGGTCTACTTGTCTCAGACGTGATGCCTATATACATGATCATTGCCTTGAATATCATCATAACTATGCGCTTTTCTATCAATAGCCCAACAGTAATTTGTCTACCCACCGTATGCTTTTTGTTCGAGAGAGAAGCCTCCAGTGAAAACTATGGTCCCCGGGTCTACTTTTATCATATATAAAATTCAAAAATACCTTGCTACTCCCTCCGTCCGGAAATACTTTTCCTCGAAATGGTTGTATCTAGACTTATTTTAGTTATAGATAATCCATTTTATCCATTTCTAGGACAAGTATTTTTGGACGGAGGAGTACAATTTTATTACCGTTATTTTTTTATCTATATATCACTACGAGATTTGATCCTTGCAAATAACCACCGAGGGGATTGACAACTCCCTTGATCGCATCGGGTGCAAGTATTTGCTTCTTTGTGTGTGTAGATGCTGTTAACGAAGTTTCGCGTGGTTCTCCTACTGGATTGATAACCTTGGTTCTTAACTAAGGGAAACACTTATCTCTTGTACCGCATTATCCTCTCCTCTTTGAGGAAATCCCAACGCAGCTCACAATACTTAATCTTCGAGGGATATTTAATCTTGCTTCTAAAATAAATGGAGTCCAATTTTGGAGGGATATTTAATCTTGATTCTAAAATAAATGGCAAAGTGGTGTCACAAAATAGGAAATTTGATACTTTGGAACAAAAATTCGATGCTCTTTGTGTTTTGAAAGAAATAAAAACTCTTAGCACTAAGCTTGATCATTCAGTTCATATCATTGATAATGGAAAAGAGGTGAAATAGATATTGCTAGGTTTTCTAAAACTAAGGATGACAATACTTGAAACTATGCATTACGCCTAGCTAGGGGCGTAAAACAATACTCCCTCTATTCCAAAATATAGTGCGTCATCGATTTCCGTGCCTCAACTTTGACCATAAATTTAACCAACGAGACCGCTGCGGCGGGAGCAAAAGTTATACCAATGAATTCGTATACAAAAGAAATTTTCAATTATATAATTTTGCTCCCGCCGCAGTCGGTCTCGGTGGTTAAATTTATGGTCAAAGTTGAATCTCGGGAAGTGCGGGCGCACTATATTTTGGAACAGAGGGAGTAGCACTTGTTGGGAGGCAACTCGGTAGTTATATTTATTTCCCCTTTTTCTTTTAAGTTTTTGAGTGTGCACACAATTATGCTACTGTTATGGTTGTGTTTTTGTGTTTAAATTAGTGTTTGTGCCAAGTAAAGCCTCTGGGATGATTTGGTTGATAGTTGATTTGATTTTGTGAGAAAAAAACTTTTGCGCTCGGTAACATAATTTTTTATATTCACTGGAACGTGATAAAATTCTGAGTTTTTTTACACATGATTGATATACATATTTCCCATGTTATCCTAATTTCTCAGATTTTTTGGAGTTACAGAAGTATTGCGTTTGTCCAGATCATTACAGACTATTCTGTTTTTGACAGATTCTGTTTTTGTTCCATTGTTTGCTTGTTTTAATGAATCTATGGATTGTATCGGGGGTATAAGTCATGGTGAAGTTAGAATATAGTAGGTGTTATGCAATAATAAATATGAATGGGTTTACAATAGTACCTAAAGTTTATGATTGGCTTGTTATACTAACGTATCTCATGAGTTTTCTGTTGAGTTTTGTGTGCTGAAGTTTTCAAGTTTTAAGTGAGATCGCGATGGATGAAGGAATAAGGAGTGGAAAGATCCTAAGCTTGGGGATGCCCAAGGCACCCCAGGGTGATATTCAAGGAGACCCAAGCGTCTAAGCTTGAGTTTTGTGTGCTGAAGTTTTCAAGTTTTAAGTGAGATCGTGATGGATGAAGGAATAAGGAGTGGAAAGATCCTAAGCTTGGGGATGCCCAAGGCACCCCAAGGTGATATCCAAGGAGACCCAAGCGTCTAAGCTTGGGGATGCCCCGGAAGGCATCCCCTCTTTCGTCTACCAACCATCGGTAAATTACTTAGAGCTATATTTTTTATTCATCACATGATATGAGTTTTACTTGGAGCATCATGTATTATAGTGGTATTTCCTTTGTTTTCTTTTTAGTTTGCCACAATCATCTTTGCTGCACAAACTTTTTGAGAGGGAGGCGCATTTATTTGTGATTTGTTAGAATACTCTTTGTGGTTCACGTATATCTTTTGAGCTAGGCAGTTGCTCTAGTGCTTCACTTATATCTTTTAGAGCACGACGGTGGTTATATTTTAAAGAAATAGTTGCACTCTCATGCTTCACTTATATCATTTTGAGGGTTTGGTAATAGTAATGGCAATATGCACGAGTTATGAAATTGGTCCTAATAAGATAGGTATTCAAGAGGGATATAATAAAAACTTTCATTTAGATCACTGAATATGGTAAGTTCGATTCCTTGCAATAATTTTGAGATATAGAGATGGTAATATGTGGGAGGTACTAGTGAATGATTGTGGTTTAGTAAGAATATTGGTGTTAAGGTTTGTGATTCCCGAAGCATACATGTATAGTCTCTGTAAGTGCATCTAGTGCCACCCCTAGTTGGTTTTGGAGTATTGACGACAAACTTGGTTGAGGGACTAATGTGTTTGTGAGAATTGCAGGATAACACAGGTAGTAGTCCCTCATTGATTCAGTTTTCCTACCAGAGATGAGCCCTAAAAATGTGTGAAGACATTGAAGACAATGGTGGTCTGTGAAGATATTCACAACGAAGATTATGACTTGAGAAGACATTCACGTGAAGACTATAGAGTGTGAAGACATAGTTGTTTCGTAGTTTCCTTTTCTTCTTTGTTGAGTCATAGGAACCACCGCACTGTTAAGTGGGGTCCAAGTGAACAAAGTCAGAGTGACTGAAGTGATGCTCAACCAAATCCTATGTTTTCGAGCGAAGACAATGAGAGCAAATCTTATCCAGAGCTGGATGAGTCAGCTTTACTTGTAGCCCAAGTCAAGCTGCTGCGTGTGTTTGAAATCTGACCATTGGACACGTGTCAGTTCCTTAGTGACCCAGGGTCATTTCAGACAAATCAGGTCAGGGTTGCCTCCTGACTATAAATAGCCCACCCCTACACCATAAATTGGTGGCTGCTCAGAGTTAGTGCACGGCTTTTGTCGTTTGAGAGCAACCCACCTCCGAAGCATTTGAGAGAGAGATCCTTGCGAGGACAAAGCCCAAAACACCCAGAGCCAAAGAGTTTTAGGCATCACTGAAGCCTTTCTGTCCGCGTGATCTGAAGACTTGTTACACTTGAGGACTGTGAATCCTCCAGCTGGTTAGGCGTCGCGTTCTGAGCATCCAAGAGTCATTGTGGATTGCCGGTGAATGAAGTCTGTGAAGGTTTGGAAGTCTACCTTGAAGACTTACCAGAGTGATTGGGCGAGGACTAAGTGTCCTTAGCTCAAGGGGAATAAGGTGAAGACGCGGTCTTCTGAGTTGAATCTCAGCCTCCCTAACCAGGCATACAGTTGTCACAGCAACTGGAACTGGTCCAACAAATCCCTGTCCTCACCAAGCAACTGGTTCTATCTCTTACCTCTCTTTACTTATAGTTTGTCTTCGTGAAGTCATTGCCTGCTTGCCTGATCTGATTGACTTCACTGTGTGACGACTATTGTTGTTTGGCTTCATACTTTCTTCCATCCTGATCCATACTACCTAGCTGCTAATAGTCTTCGTGCTTTCACTTCATTGCTTACTTGACTATGGCTTGTCTAGTGTAGTCTACCTTCCACTGATTATCAATAGGTTCATTTCTATTGTTTGTCTTCAAAGCCCCCGTGTTTTGAAGACTTTCATAAAAATCACCTATTCACCCCCCTCTAGTCGATAACTAGCACTTTCAGTCTCCCGTTATGCTAAGAAGTTGGAGCACGATTTATTATTGAGTGTCTTCCTTTGCGTGAAGGTCGGGGGCGCGCGATGGTTAACCCCTACCAACCTTCCCCCCTAGGGGCATGCGTAGTAGTACTTTACTTCGAGGGCTAATAGACTTTCACAATAAGTATGTGAGGTCTTTATGACTAATGTGAGTCCATGGATTATACACACTCTCACCTTTCCGCAATTTTCTAGCCTCTTCGGTACCGTGCATTGCCCTTTCTCACCTCAAGAGTTGGTTCAAACTTCGCTGGTTCATCCGAACCCCGTGATATGATACGCTCTATCACACATAAGCCTCCTTATATCTTCCTCAAAACAGCGACCATACCTTCCTATTATGGCATTTCCATAGCCATTCCGAGATATATTGCCATGCAACTTCCACCGTTCTTTTTTTATGACAAACATCATCATTGTCATATTGCTTTGCATGATCATGTAGCTGACATAGTATTTGTGGCTTAGCCACCGTTCATCATTTTTTATACATGTTACGCTAGATCTTTGCACATCCTCATACACCGCCAAAGGCATTCATATAGAGTCATATTTTGTTCTAGTATCGAGTTGTAATTTGTAGTTGTAAGTAAATAGAAGTGTGATGATCATCATTATTCATTATTAGAGCATTGTCCCAGTGAGTAAATAAATAAATAAAAAGAGACCAAAAAGAGCCCATAAAAAGGCCAAAAGGAGCCCACCAAAAAGAAATGAGAGAAAAAAGAGAGAAGGGGCAATGTTACTATGTTTTTCCACACTTGTGCTTCAAAGTAGCACCATGTTTTTAATATAGAGAGTCTCCTATGTAGTCACTTTCATATACTAGTGGGAATTTTTCATTACAGAACTTGGCTTGTGTATTCCGATGATGGGCTTCCTCAAGTGCCCGAGGTCTTCTAGAGCAAGCAAGTTGGATGCACACCCACTTAGTTTTCAGTTTGAGCTTTCATACACTTATAGCTCTTAGTGCATCTCTTGCATGGCAATCCCTACTCCTTGCATTGACATCAATTGATGGGCATCTCCATAGCACGTTGATTAGCCGCGTCGATCTGAGACTTTCTTCCTTTTCTTTTGTCATATACATATTAATCTCTACCACTGCATTCTATTTCACCCATGGTGCTATATCCATGGCTTGCGCTCATGTATTGCACGGGGACCGAAAAAGCTAAAGCGCGCTAAAAAGTATGAACCAATTGCTTGGCTAACACCGAGGTAGTGCATGATTTATATTTTGTGTTAAGAAGGTGGAGCATGACAAGGCTATATGATTTTGTAGGGGTAGCGTTCTTTAGCATTTTTATTTTGAAAGACATGATTGCCTGTTAGTATGCCTAAGTATTGATGTCTTTATGTCAAATTATATACTATTGCTTTGAATCATTCGAATCTTAATATTCATACTTAAAAGAAATATTACATGATAGACATGTTAGGTAGCATTCCACATCAAAAATTCTGTTTTTTATCATTTACCTACTCGAGGACGACCAGAAATTAAGCTTGGGGATGCTTGATACGTCTCCAACGTATCTACAATTTTTATTGTTCCATGCTATTACAATATCAATCTTGGATATTTTATATGAAATTATATCATTTTTTGGGACTAACCTATTAACCCAGTGCCGAGTGCCAGTAGCTGTTTTTTGCCTGTTTTCCGAAGTCCAAACACTACAAAACTTTTTGACAATTTTTTCTAGACAAGAGAGATCCTAGAAGCATCGGGAGGAGACCAGAAGGCAAACAAGGAGACGACAAGGCAATAGGGCGCGCCCTGATGCCTTGTGGGCCCTTGTGGCTCCGTCTAACCTAATTCCACCTCTATAAATTCTCTAAAATCAGGAAACCAACAGAGAGCCACCCAAAATACTTTTTCCGCCGCCGCAAGTTTCTGTTCTTCCGTGATCCCGTCTGGAGGCCTTTTTCGGTACTCTGCCGAAGGGGAATCGATCATGGAGGGCTTCTACATCAACCTTGCTGCCCTTCCGATGATGCGTGAGTAGTTCACCACAGACCTACGGGTCCATAGCTAGTAGCTAGATGGATTCTTCTCTCTCTTTGATTTCAATACAATGTTCACAGTGGGACAATGAGAACAACAAGAAGAAGAAGAGCAAGGAATATGATTCTAATGACAACAAGAAGAAGAAATCCTCAAAGTCTTCTTCCAAGTCTTCATCATACAAGAAGAGTTCATCTGGCAAGGCTCGTGCTTTTGTTGGCAAGGAGATGGATTCAGAGGAGGAGTCTACTTCTGAGGAGGCAGAGGTGGAGTCTGAGGAGGAGTCCGACTCTGGCGTTGCAAGTATGGCTCTAGTTACAGCCTACGTTGCCAAGTCCATCTTCAACACTGAAGACAATGGCTCCGTCACCAACGCTGATGCTAATGACAAGGACGACTCTGCTCCCACCTACTGCTTCATGGCACGCGGTGCCAAGGTAAACTCACGCGATGTCTACTTTCAAACATCAAGTGAAGATGACTCTGATTGTGAATCCAAACCTAGCTACAAAACACTTGCTAAAATTGCAACTGAACAACGGAAAGCTATGGAACATATTCAAAAATTGCTAGACAAAAGTGATGACCTGTTGGACGCGGAAATGACCCGATCTCAGTCCTTAATTGAAGACATAAAAAATCTTCATGTTAAGTACGAGGAACTTGAAAGTCGTCATGAAACGCTCTCAACAACTCATGAAAAGCTTTCCTACGATTATCTTAAAAGGAAGCAAGAACTTGAGAAATTGAGAGCGGCTCATGAAGATCTTCAAAAAGAGAATGGGTCACTTCCCGCTCAACAGATCAGTCCCGCTCAGGAAGGATTTGAACCACCATGTCTAAAATGCCTTGAGCGTGATAACGCTACCTCTGTTGCTGAACGTTCTACTGCTGCTACTATTGCAATATCTTCAACTGCTGATGTGGTAACTAACCCCTTTGCTGAGGATACAACTACTATTGCTTATGAGAATGCCAGGTTGAAGACATTGCTTGAGACAGGAATGTACAAAAGTCTCAAAGGGCATCAAACACTATGCGATGTCCTCAAAAAGCAGATTCTGAACCGAAACCCTAGGAAAGAGGGTGTTGGGTTCGAGAGGAAAATGAATGTTGATGGTTCTTACTGGAAGCCTGAGCAGTACCCCAAAACCACATGAGTTGCTGCAAAGGGACCTTCAGTGGATCCATCCACCTTATCTGGCTTCACTTGTGCTAAACCGATTATCATTGATGAATCCTTTGATGCAAACTATAAACTGTTTAAGAATCAGAATGGTGAAGTGTTTGCCAGGTATATTGGTACTAACTACAGGAATGGACCACCTTTGAAGAGGATCTGGGTGCCCAAGAGTTGTCTTGAGAATCTTCAGGTGAATGTCATCATGACACCACCAGGGAAGAAGACAAACCCCATACCAAAGGCTTCATATGGTTCAAAGGCTTCATACAGACAGAGGACTCACCAGAGTCACCCTAACGCCAATGTTTTGTAGGGAAATCATACTCAGACTTGTGAATATGAGCGTGTTTCTTCAAACCGCTATGTTCATAAGACCAAGAACTATTCTGCTTATTCTTAGTATTATTCACCTCCTCCAAGGCTATTTGCTAGGGCTCCCAAGCCGAAGTTCTCAGATGCTGCACTTAGACTCATTGCTTCGAAGCCACCCCTGAAAATGTGGGTGGTTAAGAAAACTTAACTCTCTTTTGCAGGGAAAGGTCTCCAGCCGGAAATCAAAGGCGTCTGATGCTATTGCTGGGGACCTAAAACATCTTGTGGGGCGCAAGATAAAATGCCCAAATGGTCTTACTATGTATTTTGTTCCTGGTTTCCTTGACAGTCATCCTATCTACCCTAACCAGGATCTGAACTTTCATAATCCACTCATTCGTCAAATGTTTATGCTTCACAATACCCTTGGTGTAGCCTATCCCCCTAACTGCACCGTAGGGTATGACACCAAAGGCTTTAGAATGGATTATGGACAGTGGATGCACTAATCACATGACTGGTGATCGAAGTCTTCTCATGGACTCAACCTTACGTCCATCTGACAAGAGTCACATCACATTTGCTGACACTGGTAAAAGCAAGGTATTGGGTCTAGGTAGAGTTGCAATCTCAAAGGATCAGCACATGGATAAAGTGATGCTTGTTGAATCCCTTGGTTTCAACTTAATGTCTGTCTCAATGCTTTGTGATTTGAACATGATTGTGATATTTGGAAAATATCGTTGCCTTGTTCTAATGGAATCTGACAAGTCTCTAGTCTTTGAAGGGTATCGGAAAGATGATCTGTATAAGGTAGATTTCTCAGTAGGACAACAGTTGGTCTTATGTCTTCTAGCAAAAGCTTCAGAGTGCTAGCTCTGGCATCGGAGGCTAGGGCATGCTGGCATGAGGAACTTGTACACACTCGCAAAGAAGAAACATGTCGTAGGCATCAAGGGCGTCAAGTTCAAGAAGGATCATCTGTGTGGTGCCTACGAAGCTAGAAAGATGACAAGGGCCAAGCATCCCTCGAAGACAATCATGACGACATCTCAACCCTTCGAGCTGCTTCACATGGACTTATTTGGCCCTACTCACTACTCTACTCTTACTACCACTGCTTGCCTCTATGGCTTCGTCATTGTTGATGATTATTCAAGATACACATGGATGCATATGATCCTTTACAAGAATGAAGTGCAGGATGTCTTCAGACGTTTCACCAATCGTGCCACGACGAACTATGGCATCAAGATCAAGCACATCAGAAGTGACAACGGCACAGAGTTCAAGAACACCGGCCTCGACACTTATCTTGATACATTGGGCATCGCTCATGAGTTCTCAGCTCCATACACACCTTAGTAGAATGGTATCGTGGAGCGCAAGAACAGAACACTCATTGAGATGGCTCGGACGATGCTTGATGAGTACAAGACTCCAAGGAAGTTCTGGCCTGAAGCCATTGATACTGCATGCCATGTCATCAACCGTGTTTATCTTCACAAGCTTCTAAAGAAGACATCCTATGAGCTCCTAACTGGTAAGAAGTGCTACCTCTTGAGCATGCGTTGGTTTTCCCTTGAAGAGGAAAGGGTGATGCAGCAAAGTAGCGTAAGTATTTCCCTCAGTTTTTGAGAACCAAGGTATCAATCCAGTAGGAGGCCACACGCAAGTCCCTCGTACCTACACAAATAAATAAGAACCTAGCAACCAACGCGATAAAGGGGTTGTCAATATCTTCACAGCCACTTGCAAAAGTGAGATCTGATAGAGATGATAAGATAATATTTTTGGTATTTTTATGATAAAGATTAAAAGTAAAGATTGCAAAATAAACGGTGCTAGAAATAGCTAGTTGAGGGAAGATTAATATGATGGAAAATAGACCCGGGGGCCATAGGTTTCACTAGTGGCTTCTCTCAAGATAGCATAAGTATTACGGTGGGTGAACAAATTACTGTCGAGCAATTGATAGAAAAGTGCATAATTATGAGAATATCTAGGCATGATCATGTATATAGGCATCACGTCCGTGACAAGTAGACCGACTCCTGCCTGCATCTACTACTATTGCTCCACACATCGACCGCTATCCAGCATGCATCTAGAGTATTAAGTTCATAAGAACGGAGTAACGCATTAGGTAAGATGACATGATGTAGAGGGATAAACTCAAGAAATATGATATAAACCCCATCTTTTTATCCTCGATGGCAACAATACAATACGTGTCGTTTCCCTTTCTGTCACTGGGATCGAGCAACGCAAGATTGAACCCAAAGCTAAGCACTTCTCCCATTGCAAGAAAGATCAATATAGTAGGCCAAACCAAACTGATAATTCGAAGAGACTTGCAAAGATAACCAATCATACATAAAAGAATTCAGAGAAGATTCAAATATTGTTCATACATAATCTTGATCATAAACCCACAATTCATCGGATCTCGACAAACACACCGCAAAAAAGAGTTACATCGAATAGATCTCCAAGAAGATCGAGGAGAACTTTGTATTGAGTTCCAAAGAGAGAGAAGAAGCCATCTAGCTAATAACTATGGACCCGAAGGTCTGTGGTAAACTACTCACACATCAACGGAGAGGCTATGGTGTTGATGTAGAAGCCCTGCGTGATCGATTCCCCCTTCGGCGGAGCACCGGAAAAGGCCCCAAGATGGGATCTCACGGGTACTGAAGGTTGCGGCGGTGGAAATAGGGTTTCGTGGTGCTCCTCGATGGTTTCAGGGTACGTAGGTATATATAGGAGGAAGAAGTAGGTCGGTGGAGCCACGAGGGGCCCACGAGGGTGGAGGGCGCACCCAGGGGGGTAGGCGCGCCCCCTGCCTCGTGGCCTCCTCGTTCGTTTCTTGACGTCCACTCCAAGTCCTCTGGATCACGTTTGTTCCAAAAATCACGCTCCCGAAGGTTTCATTCCGTTTGGACTCCGTTTGATATTCCTTTTCTGCGAAACACTGAAATAGGCAGAAGACAGCAATTTGCACTGGGCCTTGGGTTAATAGGTTAGTCCCAAAAATAATATAAAAGTGTATAATAAAGCCCATTAAACATCCAAAACAGAATATATAATAGCATGGAGCAATAAAAAATTATAGATACGTTGGAGACGTATCAAGCATCCCCAAGCTTAATTCCTGCTCGTCCTCGAGTAGGTAAATGATAAAAACAGAATTTTTGATGTGGAATGCTACTTATTCTTCAATGTAATTTTCTTTGTTGTGGCATGAATGTTCAGATCCGAAAGATTCAAGATAAAAGTTTAATATTGACATAAAAATAATAATACTTGAAGCATACTAACTAAGCAATTATGTCTTCTCAAAATAACATGGCCAAAGAAAGTTCATCCCTACCAAATCATATAGTTTGGTCATGCTCCATTTTCGTCACACAAGATGCTCTCATCTTGCACAACCCCGATGACAAGCCAAGCAATTGTTTCATACTTTAGTAATCTCAAACTTTTTTCAACTTTCACGCAATACATGAGCGTGAGCCATGGATATAGCACTATGGGTGGAATAGAATATAATGATGGGGGTTGTGTGGAGAAGACAAAAAGGGAGAAAGTCTCACATTGACGCGGCTAATCAACGGGCTAGGGAGATGCCCATCAATTGATGTCAATGCAAGGAGTAGGGATTGCCATGCAACGGATGCACCAGAGCTATAAATGTATGAAAGCTCAACAAAATAAACTAAGTGGGTGTGCATCCAACTTGCTTGCTCACGAAGACCTAGGGCATTTGAGGAAGCCCATTGTTGGAATATACAAGCCAAGTTCTATAATGAAAAATTCCCACTAGTATATGGAAGTGACAAAACAAGAGACTCTCTATCATAAAGATCATGGTGCTACTTTGAAGCACAAATGTGGAAAAAGGACAGTAGCATTGCCCCTTTTTATTTCTCTTTTTTTGGGCCTTTTCTTTTTTTTGGCCTTTCTCTTTTTTTGGGACAATGCTCTATTAATGATGATCATCACACTTGTATTCATTTACAACTCAATGATTACAACTCGATACTTAGAACAAAATATGTCTCTATATGAATGCCTCCGGCGGTATACCAAGATGAGCAACGAATCAAGAGTGACATGTATGAAATAATATGCATGGTGGCTTTGCCACAAATACGATGTCAACTACATGATCATGCAAGGCAAAATGACAATGATGAAGCGTGTCATAAAAAATGGAACGGTGGAAAGTTGCATGGCAATATATCTCGGAATGGCTATGGAAATGCCATAATAGGTAGGTATGGTGGCTGTTTTGAGGAAGATATAAGGAGGTTTATGTGTGATAGAGCGTATCTTATCACGGGGTTTGGATGCACCGGCGAAGTTTGCACCAACTCTCAAGGTGAGAAAGGGCAATGCACGGTACCGAAGAGGCTAGCAATGATGGAAGGTTGTGAGTGCGTATAATCCATGGACTCAACATTAATCATAAAGAACTCACATACTTATTGCAAAAATCTACAAGTCATCAAAAACCAAGCACTACGCGCATGCTCCTAGGGGGATAGATTGGTAGGAAAAGATCATCGCCCGTCCCCGACCGCCACTCATAAGGATGACAATCTAAGAACACCTCATGTTTCAAATTTGTTACACAATGTTTACCACACGTGCATGCTACGGGACTTGCAAACTTCAACACAAGTATTTCTCAAATTCACAACTACTCAACTAGCACAACTTTAATATCACTATCTCCATATCTCAAAACAATCATCAAGTATCAAACTTCTCCTAGTATTCAATGCACTTATATGGAAGTTTTTATTATATCCATCTTGGATGCCTATCATATTAGGACTAATTTTATAACCAAAGCAAATTACCATGATGTTCCAAAGGACTCTCAAAATAATATAAGTGAAGCATGAGAGATCAATAATTTCTATAAAATAAACCACCGCCGTGCTCTAAAAGTTATAAGTGAAGCACTAGAGAAAAATTGTTTAGCTCAAAAGATATAAGTGAAGCTCATAGAGTATTCTAATAAATTCCGAATAATGTGTGTCCCTCTCAAAAGGTGTGTACAGCAAGGATGATTGTGGTGAACTAAAAAGCAAAGAATCAAATCATACAAGACGCTCCAAGCAAAACACATATCATGTGGTGAATAAAAATATAGCTCCAAGTAAAGTTACCGATGGATGATGACAAAAGAGGGGATGCCTTGCGGGGCATACTCAAGCTTAGGCTTTTTGGTTGTCCTTGGATTTTACCTTGGGGTGCCTTGGGAATCCCCAAGCTTAGGCTCTTGCCACTCCTTGTTCCATAATCCATCAAATCTTTACCCAAAACTTGAAAACTTCACAACACAAAACTTAACAGGAAATCTCGTGAGCTCCGTTAGCGAAAGAAAACAAAACACCACTTTAAGGTACTGTAATGAAGTCATTCTTTATTTATATTGGTGTTAAACCTACTGTATTACAAATTTTCTATGGTTCGTAACCTCCGATACTAGCCATAGATTCATTAAAATAAGCAAACAACACACGAAAAACAGA
Organism: Aegilops tauschii subsp. strangulata; assembly: GCF_002575655.3. Lineage (NCBI taxonomy): Eukaryota > Viridiplantae > Streptophyta > Magnoliopsida > Poales > Poaceae > Aegilops > Aegilops tauschii. The sequence continues at coordinate 117,776,340 of NC_053039.3, read as the reverse complement.
ATCTGTCAAAAACAGAACAATCTGTAGTAATCTGTATCAAACGCATACTTCTGGAACTCCAAAAATTCTAAAATAAATTTCTGGACGTGAGGAATTTATCTATTAATCATCTTCAAAAATAATCAACAAAATAGCACTCTCCAGTAAAAAGTTGTAGCTAATCGCGTGAGCGCTAAAGTTCCTGTTTTTTACAGCAAGATCAAAAAGACTTCACCCAAGTCTTCCCAAAGCTTCTACTTGGCACAAACACTAATTAAAACATAAAACCATATCTAAATAGAAGCTAGATGGATTATTTATTACTAAACAGAACCAAAAATCAAGAAACTAAAATAAAATTGGGTTGCCTCCCAACAAGCGCTATCGTTTAACGCCCCTAGCTAGGCATAAAGGCAAGGATAGATCTAGGTATTGCCATCTTTGGTGTGCAATCCATAAGTGGCTCTCATAATAGATTCATAAGGTAATTTAATTTTCTTTCTAGGAAAGTGTTCCACGCCTTTCCTTAACCGAAATTGGAATCTGATATTCCCTTCTTTCATATCAATAATTGCACCAATCGTTCTAAGGAAAGGTCTACCAAGAATAATAGGACATGAAGGATTGCAATCTATATCAAGGACAACAAAATCTACGGGCACATAATTCCTATTTGCAACAATAAGGAAATCATTAATTCTTCCCATAGGTTTCTTAATGGTGGAATTCGCAAGGTGCAAGTTTAAAGAACAATAATCAAATTCATGGAAACCTAACATATCACACAAAGTTTTTGGAATCGTGGAAACACTAGCACCCAAATCACACAAAGCATAGCATTCATGATCTTTAATTTTAATTTTAATAGTAGGTTCCCACTCATCATAAAGTTTTCTAGGGATAGAAACTTCCAATTCAATCTTTTCTTCATAAGATTGCATTAAAGCATCAACGATATGTTTAGTAAAAGCCTTATTTTGACTATAAGCATGCGGAGAATTTAGCACGGATTGCAACAAGGATATACAATCTATTAAAGAACAATTATCATAATTAAATTCCTTGAAATCCAAAATAGTGGGTTCATTGCTATGTAAAGTTTTGACCTCTTCAATCCCACTTTTACCAATTTTTGCATCAAGATCTAAAAACTCCGAATCATTGGGACGCCTTTTAATTAAAGTTGACTCATCTCCAGTCCCATCATTATCAAGATTCATATTGCAAAACAAAGATTTAATAGGAGACACATCAATCACTTTTAGATCTTCATCCTTTTTATCATGAAAACTAGAAGAACACGCTTTTATAAAGCAATCTTTCTTAGCACGCATCCTAGCGGTTCTTTCTTTGCACTCATTGTTGGTGTCAAAACCGGCGGATCTTGGGTAGGGGGTTCCGAACTGTGCGTCTAAGGCGGATGGTAACAGGAGGCGGGGGACACAATGTTTACCCAGGTTCGGGCCCTCTCGATGGAGGTAATACCCTACTTCCTGCTTGATTGATCTTGATGATATGAGTATTACAAGAGTTGATCTACCACGAGATCATAGAGGCTAAACCCTAGAAGCTAGCCTATGATTATGATTGTTGGTGTCCTACGGACTAAACCCTCCGGTTTATATAGACATCGGAGGGGGCTAGGGTTACACAGATTCGGTTACAAGGGAGGAGATCTACATATCCGAATTGCCAAGCTTGCCTTCCACGCAAAGGAGAGTCCCATCTGGACTCGGGACGAAGTCTTCAATCTTGTATCTTCATAGTCCAACAGTCCGGCCAAAGTATATAGTCCGGTAGTCTGAGGACCCCCTAATCCAGGACTCCCTCAGTAGCCCCTGAACCAGGCTTCAATGACGATGAGTCCGGCGCACAGATCGTCTTCGGCATTGCAAGGCGGGTTCCTCCTCCGAATACTCCATAGAAGATTTTGAACACAAGGATCGTGTCCGGCTCTGCAAAACAAATTCCACATACCACCATAGAGAGTATAATATTTCCATAAATCTAATCTGCTGACAACGTGACATCACGCCGTGGTCCGGTCATTATTCGAACCGTTTTTCTCAACCAGCTACTGCACATATTGCGAGGCGGTTTTCATGGCACGTCTTGTCGAAGCAGAGATCGTGTCCCCTTATTACGGGATTCTCATCAATACGGGTGTGGGTAACCCAACCGCGCCATTAATCATGGCGCTTGGGGAATAAGCGAGTTTACTAGGCAGGTGAGGAGGCGCACAGTTTCCTCCGCCCTTATAAAGGGACAAGGACTCCTCCTTTTCACCCACGCCTTCTTCTTCCCTGCACGCATCCTAGCGGTTCTTTCTTTGCGTTGATTAAAGTTTCCTCTATATGCGTTGTTACCAAAATTGTTCCTACCAACAAAATTCACATCCATAGGTTCATTATTATTCTCAATCAAAGTAGACAAAGGCATATCATTGGGATCAGAAGAAACACTCTTATTAGCAAACAATTTCATAAGTTCATCCATCTTTCCACTCAAAACATTAATCTCTTCAATTGCATGTACCTTTTTACAAGTAGATCTTTCAGTGTGCCATTGAGAATAATTAACCATAATATTATCTAGGAGTTTAGTAGCTTATCCTAAAGTGATTTCCATAAAAGTGCCTCCCGCGGCCGAATCTAAAAGATTTCTAGAAGAAATATTCAATCCGGCATAATTTTTTTGTATAATCATCCATAAGTTCAAACCATGTGTAGGGAAATTACGTATCATTAATTTCATTCTCTCCCAAGCTTGTGAAACATGTTCATGATCAAGTTGCTTAAATTTCATAATATCGTTTCTAAGAGAGATGATCTTAGCGGGAGGAAAATACTTAGAGATAAAAGCATCTTTGCACTTATTCCAAGAATCAATACTAACTTTAGGCAAAGACGAAAACCAAGTTTTAGCACGATCTCTAAGCGAAAAAGGAAATAGCTTCAATTTAACAATATCATTGTCCACATCTTTCTTCTTTTGCATATCACACAAATCAACAAAGCTATTTAGATGGGTAGCGGCATCTTCACTAGGAAGGGAGGTGAATTGATCTTTCATGACAAGATTCAACAAAGCAGCATTAATTTCAAAAGATTCAGCATCGGTAAGAGGAGCAATCGGAGTTCTAAGAAAATCATTGTTGTTGGTATTGGCAAAGTCACACAATTTAGTATTATCTTGAGCCATCGTGACAAACAAGCAATCCAACACACAAGCAAACAAGAAGCAAGCGAAAAAGAGGCGAACAGAAAGAGGGGGCGAATAAAATGACAAAGGTGAAGTGGGGGAGAGCAAAACGAGAGGCAAATGGCAAATAATGTAATGCGAGGGATGATACGTCTCCGTCGTATCTACTTTTCCAAACACTTTTGCCCATGTTTTGGACTCTAACTTGCATGATTTGAATGGAACTAACCCGGACTGACGCTGTTTTCAGCAGAATTGCCATGGTGTTATCTTTGTGCAAAACAAAAGTTCTCGGAATGACCTGAAACTTCACGGAGATTATTTTTGTAAATAATAAAAAATACTGGCGAAAGAATCAAGGCCAGGGGGCCCACACCCTGTCCACGAGGGTAGGAGGCGCGCCTGCCCCCTGGGCGCGCCCCCTGCCTCGTGGGCCCCCTGGTGCTCCACCGACCTCAACTCCAACTCTATATATTCACGCTCAGGGAGAAAAAAATCAGAGAGAAGGATTCATCACGTTTTACGATACGGAGCCGCCGCCAAGCCCTAATCTCTCTCGGGAGGGCTGATCTGGAGTCCGTTCAGGGCTCCGGAGAGGGGAATCCGTCGCCATCGTCATCATCAACCATCCTCCATCACCAATTTCATGATGCTCACCGCCGTGCGTGAGTAATTCCATTGTAGGCTTGCTGGACGGTGATGGGTTGGATGAGATTTATCATGTAATCGAGTTAGTTTTGTTAGGGTTTGATCCCTAGTATCCACTATGTTCTGAGATTGATGTTGCTATGACTTTGCTATGCTTAATGCTTGTCACCAGGGCCCGAGTGCCATGATTTCAGATCTGAACCTATTATGTTTTCATGAATATATGTGAGTTCTTGATCCTATCTTGCAAGTCTATAGTCACCTACTATGTGTTATGATCCGGCAACCCCGAAGTGACAATAATCACGACCACTCCCGGTGATGACCATAGTTTGAGGAGTTCATGTATTCACTATGTGTTAATGCTTTGGTCCGGTACTCTATTAAAAGGAGGCCTTAATATCCCTTAATTTCCAATAGGACCCCGCTGCCACGGGAGGGTAGGACAAAATATGTCATGCAAGTTCTTTTCCATAAGCACGTACTATATTCGGAATACAAGCCTACATTACATTGATTAATTGGAGCTAGTTCTGTGTCACCCTATGTTATGCTGTTACATGATGAACCGCATCCGGCATAATTCTCCATTACCGATCCAATGCCTACGAGCTTTTCACATATTGTTCTTCGCTTATTTACTTTTCCGTTGCTACTGTTACAATCACTACAAAACCCAAAAATATTACTTTCGCTACCATTACCGTTACTATCATACTACTTTGCTACTAAACACTTTGCTGCAGATACTAAGTTATCCAGGTGTGGTTGAATTGACATCTCAACTTCTAATACTTGAGAATATCCTTTGGCTCCCCTTGTGTCGAATCAATAAATTTGGGTTGAATACTCTACCCTCAAAAACTGTTGCAATCCCCTATACTTGTGGGTTATCAAGACTATTTTCTGGCACCGTTGCCGGGGAGCATAGCTCTATTCTTTGAGTCACTTGGGATTTATATCTGCTGGTCACTATGAAGAACTTGAAAGACGAGAAAACTAAAATTTATCCCTCAACTACGAGGGGAGGTAAGGAACTGCCATCTAGCTCTGCACTTGATTCACCTTCTGTTTTGAGTAAGCTTGCGACACCTAAACCTGCTTCTGCTATTAATTCAGATATGTCACATGTTATTGATGATGCCACTTCTGCTATGCATGATACTTATGATGAGACTACTTCTATGCTTGATACTACTATGCCACTTGGTGAATTTCTTGATGAACAACTTGCTAGGGCTAGAGAGAATGAAATTATTGAAACTGATAATATTGATGAAAGTGATGATGAAGATTCTCCCCCTAGATATGAATTGCCTGTTGTGCCTGAGGGTTATGTTATGGATGAAGAAACTGCTAGAGACTTTCTTGCTTGCAATGATAGAAGTGATCTTAAGAAATTATTAGTTAAGCTTAAAGAAAAAACTCTGAATGCTAGAATGAAATATGATCCTGCTTATGCTACTTCACCTATCTTTGTTACTGATAAGGATTATGATTTCTCTGTTGATCCTGAGATAATTACTTTGGTTGAATCTGATCCTTTTTATGGCTATGAATCTGAAACTGTTGTGGCACATCTTACTACATTAAATGATATAGCCACCCTGTTCACTAATGATGAGAAAACTCGCTACTATTATATCCTTAAATTATTTCCGTTCTCATTAAAGGGTGATGCTAAGATATGGTTTAATTCTCTTGATCTTGGTTGTGTGCGTAGTCCCCAGGATATGATTTATTACTTCTCTGCTAAATATTTCCCTGCTCATAAGAAACAAGCTGCCTTAAGGGAAATATATAATTTTGTGCAAATTGAAGAAGAGAGTTCCCACAAGCTTGGGGGAGGCTTCTCCAATTACTTAATGCTTTGCCTGATCACCCTCTCAAGAAAAATGAAATACTTGATATCTTTTATAATGGACTAATCGATGCTTCCAGAGACCACTTGGATAGTTGTGCTGGTTGTGTTTTCAGGGAAAGAACTGTTGATCAAGATGAAATTCTATTGAATAATATGTTGACTAATGAAAACAATTGGACACTTCCTGAACCAACTCCTAAGCCAACTCCAAAGAAAAGGGGTATTCTATTTCTCAGTCCTGAAGATATGCAAGAGGCAAACAAATCTATGAAGGAAAAAGGTATTAAAGCTGAAGATGTTAAGAATTTACCTCCTGTTGAAGAAATACATGGTCTTAATTTACCGCCTGCTGAAGAAACACATGGTCTTGATAACCCGACACAGGTAGTAAAGGTAAATTCTCTTTATAGATATGATAAAGCTGAAATCCCTCCTACTAAGTTTGCTAGACAATGTTTGGATGAGTTTGATAACTTTATGGTTAAGCAAGAAAACTTCAATGCTTATTTTGGTAGAGAATTAAAATGCAATGGTTATATGATTGAACACTTGAGTGATTATATGTCTAGAGTTAAAGGTGAACTTAAACTCATTAGTAAACATGCTTCTATGGTCACCACTCAAGTAGAACAAGTGGCTCAAAATGATTTGCTGAATGAATGGAATAGTAAGAATAATGACTTTGCTGTTAGAGTTGCAACTAGAGGACGTAAAGTGACCCAGGAACCTTTGTATCCTGAGGGCCACCCTAAGAGAATTGAGCAGGATTCTCAAAGAAATAATGTTGATACACCTAGTCCTTCTAAAAGGAAGAAAAAGAAAAATGATAGGACTTTGCATGCTTCTAGTAAACCTATTGTTGCCACACCTGAGAATCCCAATGATATTTCTATTTCTGATGCTGAAACACAATCTGGAAATGAACATGAACCTAGTGATAATGTTAATGATGGTGTTCATGTTGATGCTCAACCTAGTAATAACAATGATGTAGAAATTGAACCTGCTGTTGATCTTGATAACCCACAATCAAAGAATCAACGTTATGATAAGAGAGACTTTGTTGCTAGGAAGCACGGTAAAGAAAGAGAACCATGGGTTCAGAAACCCATGCCTTTTCCTCCTAAACCATCCAAGAAAAAGGATGATGAGGATTTTGAGCGCTTTGCTGAAATGATTAGACCTATCATCTTGCGTATACGTTTGACTGATATGCTCAAAATGAATCCTTATGCTAAGTATATGAAAGATATTGTTACAAATAAAAGAAAGATACCGGAAGCTGAAATTTCCACCATGCTTGCTAATTATACTTTTAAGGGTGGAATACCAAAGAAACTTGGAGATCCAGGAGTACCAACTATACCATGCTCCATTAAAAGAAACTATGTTAGAACTGCTTTGTGTGATCTTGGAGCCGGTGTTAGTGTTATGCCTCTCTCTTTATATCGTAGACTTGATTTGAATAAGTTGACACCTACTAAAATATCTTTGCAAATGGCTGATAAATCAACTGCTATACCTGTCGGTATTTGTGAGGATGTGCCTGTTGTGGTTGCAAATGTTACTATTTTAACGGACTTTGTTATTCTTGATATTCCCGAGGACGATAGTATGTCTATTATTCTTGGAAGACCCTTTTTGAATACTGCAGGGGATGTTATTGATTGCAACAAAGGCAATGTCACTTTTCATGTTAATGGTAATGAGCATACGGTACACTTTTCGAGGAAACAACCGCAAGTCCACAATATCAATTCTATTGAAAAAATTCCATCGATTACTATTGGAGGTTTTGAATTTCCTCTTCCTACTGTCAAAAAGGCCTATGATATTCTTATTGTTGGGGATGTGCATATCCCCGTCGAGGTAACATAGTGTTATTCGAAATTTCTCCGGTTCCATGTTATTCGGAATGAGTTTGTTAACAAGACTTGATAAACCTTGTTAGTGGATTCCTTTTGATGAGCATGAGATGGATGAAGTTAGAAAGCACAACCTTCTGTACCCTCCTTTAACTTTCTGTTATTTAGATTAAATAAAGCAAAATAGTATTTTCTGTCTGTTTTCTGATTTATCCGTGCAATAAAAAATACCCCAAAAATAAAAGTTCTCCAAATGCCCCGAAAATGAATATGATTTTTTGTCGAATATTTAAGAATTATTGGCACTGAGAACACACCAGAGGGGGTAACCACCTGGCCACGAGGGTGCAGGGCGCGCCCACCCCCTGGGCGCACCCCCCTGCCTCGTGGGCCCATGGTGGCTCCCCTCCACTTATTCCAGCCACCACACACTCCTTCTTCCTCCCAAAAAAATAACCAACCAGATCAAGCACGATTTCTTGCTCATTTTGCTGCCATTTTCGATCTCCCTGCTCAAAGCTCCACTCACAAAACTGCTTTGGGGGATTGTTCTTCGGTATGTGACTCCTCCAATGGTCCAATTAGTTTTTGTTCTAGTGCTTTATTCATTGCAAATTTTTGCTGCTTAGGTGACCCTGATCTTGAGCTTGCATGTCAAATTTATATGGTCCCAATTAGTTCTAATGCATGATATAGTCTCTAGGCACTTGTGGGAGTAGTTGCTATCAATTTTGTTGAGTTTGGTTCACTTTTATTTGAAGTTACTAAAAATTTCAGAAAATGATGAAGAGATTTTTGAGGGGTTCTTCAAGCCGAAGCTCGAAGGATAAGCAAAGTGAAGAAGAAGAGAGGCCCAAATATAATCTCCCTCGCACCGCGGAAGTTCGGCCGTGTGAATGGCCTTGTGATGATTTCTTGAGAGCAGCCGGGATTTATGATGGTTTTTATGAGTTGGCTGATAATGCAGGCCTCACCGACTTCCTCCGCGACCAACGTGAACAATACCTCTTACTCACTAATATCTTTGTGCAAAATTTTCATTTCCATGCTAGGAGGTCACCACCTTCGGTGGATTTTTGTTTATATGATGAGTATAAGGAGATGCCCCTCTCTGAATTTTGTCAAGTTTGCAAATTGCCCTTTTTGGGTAGCATAGAGGAACCACGCCGTGACGATGTGAAGGGGTTTATCGATACAATTGCTGTAGGGGAAACTAGAAAGGTTTCCGATGCATGAATCACTAGCATACATTTTCTTGTTTTACGCTACTTCACAATATTTGCTAGTAGATGCTTAATTGGTCGCGGAAACTATGGCAACCTTAGTGCCCCTGATATTGTTCTTTTTGTGCCATGCCTTGTTTCGTGATGATACATTTAGCATGGGCGCTATTGTTGCAAAGCGGTTAAATGTTAACCGTACTAAGGGCCCCATCTTGGGAGGCATCTTCGCCTCGCGCCTCACTGCGTACTTTAACATACCTATTAGGCATTATGAGAAAGAAGAAAAATTGTTGCCTACTGTTTTTCTAGACTACAAGAGTATGGTTGCACATGATTTCATTGTTAAGAACAAGAAAAAGGAGCTTAAATATAGACTGTTATTTGATAAAAATCACCCTGAGATTATTACTTTGCCTGCTCCTTCCTTGTTTGATTTCTCTGCATGCAAGTACCTTGTTCCGCTGGAGGCCATTCACGCCTACCGGAAACCCACCTCAGCTACAAAGCCAGATCCGGAACCACAATTTGTTCCTCCACGCTAGTCTGTTTACCAGTGGGATCCGGAGGAGGTGGCCAGCCAGTGGCAACCTGAGGCTTCATCTCAGTACGACCCCAGTTACAACTTTGGATATCCGCCAGGCCAACCGTGGCAATAGACCAACTTAGGCCGAAAGCCTAAGCTTGGGGGAGTACGTATTTCTCATCGACATTACATTCATGTTCACACACTCATTGCTAGTTGTCGGTGCTCATACTATTTCATTGTATCATCCATGCTAGTTTATTTTCCTTTTTTATGCTTTCTTCTCGTGTGTTTGAAAAACCTTAAGAAAAACCAAAAAAATTAGTTGTAGCTTTTAGCTAGTTTACTTTCTTGCTTGTAGTAGTAATTAAAAGAAAACCCAAAAATATTTCTCGTTCTTCTTTTGCTTGTTGGGAGCTTTCCCGTGTAAATAGTTTTATTTCTTTTCTTTTCTTTGGGGGTCGATAGGAGAAGACCATAATGAAAATGTTGAAGTGGCTCTTATATGCATTATTGTTGATTTAACCAAGAGCCCATATTACCTTGTCTTCTCCTATTTATTGAATGCTCGCAGATTCCAGCTTAGTCCAATGCACGTGCACTATTATTATTATACACACTGTTCGGCCGTGCAAGTGAAAGGCAATAATGACGATATATGATGGACTGATTGAGATGAGAGAAGCTGGTATGAACTCGACCTCTCTTGTTTTTGTAAATATGATTAGTTCATTGTTCCTGATTCATCCTATTATGAATGAACATGTTTGCAATGACAATTAGAGATTATAGTTGCTTATGCCATGCTTAATTAGCTATGAGTTTATAATGGTATTTTGCGTGCCAACATGCTATTAAAATGATTGTGATGTGGTATAGTAGGGTGGTATCCTCCTTTGAATGATTCAAGTGACTTGACTTGGCACATGTTCACGCATGTAGTTGAAACAAATCAACATAGCCTTCACGATATTTATGTTCATGGTGGATTATATCCTACTCATGCTTGCACTCAATGTTTATTAATTTTAATGCAAGTTTATGACTGTTGTCGCTCTCTAGTTGGTCGCTTCCCAGTCTTTTTCTAGCCTTCACTTGTACTAAGCGGGAATACTGCTTGTGCATCCAATCCCTTAAACCCCAAAGTAATTCCATATGAGTCCACCATACCTTCCTATATGCGGTATCTACCTGCCGTTCCAAGTAAATTTGTATGTGCCAAACTCCAAACCTTCAAATGAAATTCTGTTTTGTATGCTCGAATAGCTCATGTATGAACTAGGGCTGTCTGTATCTTCCATGCTAGGCGGGTTATTCTCAAGAGGAGTGGATTCCACTCCTCACTCACGAGAAAATGCTGGTCACCGGGATGCCCAGTCCCATGCTTTATGCAAATCAAATCAAAATAATTGCAAACAAAACTCCCCCGGGACTCTTGTTAGTTGGAGGCACTCATTGTTTCGAGCAAGCCATGGATTGATGCTTGTTGGTGGACGGGGAGTATAAACTTTACCATTCTGTTTGGGAACCGCCTATAATGTGTGTACCATGGAAGATATCGCCATCTCTCGGTTGTTATGTTGACAATGAAAGTATATCACTCAAAATATTATTTATCTCTATTTCAAAAATCGAGCCCTGACACCCCTACAAATCCCTGCTTCCCTCTGCGAAGGGCCTATCTATTTACTTTTATGTTGAGTCATCACCCTCTTATTAAAAAGCACCAGCTGGAGAGCACCGCTGTCATTTGCATCCATTACTATTAATTTATATTGGGTATGACTATGACTGGATCTCTTTTACCATGAATTACAATGTCTAGTCAGTCCTTAATCTTTAAAGGTGCTCTGCATTTATGTTTTGCGGTCTCGGAAAGGGCTAGCGAGATACCATCTTGTTATATCATATCATGATTGTTTTGAGAAAGTGTTGTCATCCGAGATTTATTATTATTGCTCGCTAGTTGATTATGCCATTGACATGAGTAAACATGAGACCTAAGTGTTATTGTGAATATGGTTAGTCATAATCTTTGCTAAAACTTGAATGCTGGCTTTACATATTTACAACAACAAGAGCAAACAGAGTTTGTAAAAGTTTTTCTTTATCACTTTCAGTTTGTCAACTGAATTGCTTGATGACAAGCAAAGGTTTAAGCTTGGGGGAGGTTATACGTCTCCGTCGTATCTACTTTCCCAAACACTTTTGCCCTTGTTTTGGACTCTAACTTGCATGATTTGAATGTAACTAACCCGGACTGACGCTGTTTTCAGCAGAATGCCATGGTGTTATCTTTGTGCAGAAACAAAAGTTCTCGGAATGACCTGAAACTTCACGGAGATTATTTTTGGAAATAATAAAAAATACTAGCGAAAGAATCAAGGCCAGGGGGCCCACACCCTGCCCACGAGGGTAGGAGGCGCGCCTGCCCCCTACCTCGTGGGCCCCCTGGTGCTCCACCGACCTCAACTCCAACTCTATATATTCACGCTCGGGGAGAAAAAAATCAGAGAGAAGGATTCATCATGTTTTATGATATGGAGCCACCGCCAAGCCCTAATCTCTCTCGGGAGGGCTGATCTGGAGTCCGTTCGGGGCTCCGGAGAGGGGAATCCGTCGCCATCGTCATCATCAACCATCCTCCATCACCAATTTCATGATGCTCACCGCCGTGCGTGAGTAATTCCATCGTAGGCTTGTTGGACGGTGATGGGTTGGATGAGATTTATCATGTAATCGAGTTAGTTTTGTTAGGGTTTGATCCCTAGTATCCACTATGTTCTGAGATTGATGTTGCTATGACTTTGCTATGCTTAATGCTTGTCACTAGGGCCCGAGTGCCATGATTTCAGATCTGAACCTATTATGTTTTCATGAATATATGTGAGTTCTTGATCCTATCTTGCAAGTCTATAGTCACCTACTATGTGTTATGATCCGGCAACCCCGAAGTGACAATAATCACGACCACTCCCGATGATGACCATAGTTTGAGGAGTTCATGTATTCACTATGTGTTAATGCTTTGGTCTGGTACTCTATTAAAAGGAGGCCTTAATATCCCTTAGTTTCCAATAGGACCCCGCTGCCACAGGAGGGTAGGACAAAAGATGTCATGCAAGTTCTTTTCCATAAGCACGTATGACTATATTCGGAATACAAGCCTACATTACATTGCTGAATTGGAGCTAGTTCTATGTCACCCTATGTTATGACTGTTACATGATGAACCGCATCAGGCATAATTCTCCATCACCGATCCAATGCCTACAAGCTTTTCACATATTGTTCTTCGCTTATTTACTTTTCCGTTGCTACTGTTACAATCACTACAAAACCCAAAAATATTACTTTTGCTACCGTTACCGTTACTATCATACTACTTTGCTACTAAACACTTTGCTGCAGATACTAAGTTATCCAGGTGTGGTTGAATTGACAACTCAACTGCTAATACTTGAGAATATTCTCTGGCTCCCCTTGTGTCGAATCAATAAATTTGGGTTGAATACTCTACCCTCGAAAACTATTGCGATCCCCTATACTTGTGGGTTATCAAGGGATAAGAGTTTGTGATGGGTACTTGGTATGTCTTGACTTGTGTGTAGACTCCCCTGCAAGGGCGCCAGAAATCCTTCTTGCTACCTCTTGAGCATGCGTTGGTTTTCCCTTGAAGAGGAAAGGGTGATGCAGCAAAGTAGCATAAGTATTTCCCTCAGTTTTTGAGAACCAAGGTATCAATCCAGTAGGAGGCCACACGCAAGTCCCTCGTACCTACACAAACAAATAAGAACCATGCAACCAACGCGATAAAGGGGTTGTCAATCCCTTCACGGCCACTTGCAAAAGTGAGATCTGATAGAGATGATAAGATAATATTTTTGGTATTTTTATGATAAAGATTAAAAGTAAAGATTGCAAAATTAATGGTGCCGGAAATAGCTAGTTGACGGAAGATTAATATGATGGAAAATAGACCCCGGGGGGGGGATAGGTTTCACTAGTGGCTTCTCTCAAGATAGCATAAGTATTACTGTGGGTGAACAAATTACCGTCGAGCAATTGATAGAAAAGTGCATAATTATGAGAATATCTAGGCATGATCATGTATATAGGCATCACGTCCGTGACAAGTAGATCGACTCCTGCCTGCATCTACTACTATTGCTCCACACATCGACCGCTATCCAGCATGCATCTAGAGTATTAAGTTCATAAGAACAGAGTAACGCATTAGGTAAGATGACATGATGTAGAGGGATAAACTCAAGCAATATGATATAAACCCCATCTTTTTATCCTCGATGGCAACAATACAATACGTGTCGTTTCCCTTTCTGTCACTGGGATCGAGCAACGCAAGATTGAACCCAAAGCTAAGCACTTCTCCCATTGCAAGAAAGATCAATCTAGTAGGCCAAACCAAACTGATAATTCGAAGAGACTTGCAAAGATAACCAATCATACATAAAAGAATTCAGAGAAGATTCAAATATTGTTCATAGATAATCTTGATCATAAACCCACAATTCATCGGATCCCGACAAACACACCGCAAAAAAGTGTTACATCAAATAGATCTCCAAGAAGATCGAGGAGAACTTTGTATTGAGATCCAAAGAGAGAGAAGAAGCCATCTAGCTAATAACTATGGACCCGAAGGTCTGTGGTGAACTACTCACACATCATCGGAGAGGCTATGGTGTTGATGTAGAAGCCTTCCGTGATCGATTCCCCCTTCGGCGGAGCGCCGGAAAAGGCCCGAAGATGGGATCTCACGGGTACAGAAGGTTGCGGCGGTGGAAATAGCGTTTCGTGGTGCTCCTCGATGGTTTCGGGGTATGTAGGTATATATAGGAGGAAGAAGTAGGTCGGTGGAGCCACGAGGGGCCCACGAGGGTGGAGGGCGCGCCCATGGGGGTAGGCGCGCCCCCCTGCCTCATGGCCTCCTCGTTCGTTTCTTGACGTCCACTCCAAGTCCTCTGGATCACGTTTGTTCCAAAAATCACGCTCCCGAAGGTTTCATTCCATTTGGACTCCGTTTGATATTCCTTTTCTACGAAACACTGAAATAGGCAAAAAAACAGCAATTTGCACTGGTCCTTGGGTTAATAGGTTAGTCCCAAAAATAATATAAAAGTGTATAATAAAGCCCACTAAACATCCAAAACAGAATATATAATAGCATGGAGCAATCAAAAATTATAGATACGTTGGAGACGTATCAAGAAGCCAAATGGCAGTTACTTCAGAGTATTTGGTGCTAGGTGCTGGATCAAGGATCCACATCACACTTCAAAATTTGCACCGAAAGCACATGAAGGTTTTATGCTTGGTTACGGAAAGGATTCGCACTCCTACAGAGTCTTCAACCTCTTTCACTATAAAGTGGTTGAAAATGTGGATGTGCAGTTCGATGAAACTAATGGCTTGCAAAGAGAGCACCTGCCACATGTGCTAGATGAAGTCCCTCCTAGTGAATCAATAAGCTTATGGGTACTGGAGAAATCATACCTTCGGAGGCACAGGCTGAAGAGGAACTTATCATTTCTGCGCCTAATCAACCTGAAGACACTGCTCAGCCTGAAGCCAATGCCGAAGAAGAATACAATGGTCAGCAAGGACAAAAATCTTCGTCCAGTTCATCCTCGTGTTGCAAATGAAGTACAGATTGAGAAGATAATCGATAGCATCAATGCACCTGGTCCACTCACTCGTTCAAGAGCAACACAGCTAGCAAATTTCTGTGGGCACTTTGCATTTGTCTCTATATTTGAACCCAAGAAAGTTGCTGAAGCCTTCATGGAACCTGAATGGATTCAAGCTATGCAAGAAGAGCTTCAACAGTTCGAGCTGAACAATGTGTGGGAATTAGTCGAGCGTCCTGACCCTCGCAAGCACAACATCATAGGCACAAAATGGATCTATCGCAACAAACAAGATGAGCATGGTCAAGTAGTCAGAAACAAGGCTCGTCTCGCTGCTCAAGTATACACTCAAGTTGAAGGGATTGACTTCGATGAAACATTTGCTCCGGTGGCTAGGCTTGAAGCCATTCGCATACTGCTAGCCTATGCCAACCATCACAACATCCTTCTATATCAAATGGATGTGAAGAGTGCCTTTCTCAATGGCAAGTTGAAGAAGAAGTGTATGTTGCACAACCACCTGGCTTTGAAGATCCAAAACATCCTGATATGGTATACAAGCTCAACAAGGCATTGTATGGCCTCAAACAAGCCCCTCGTGCTTGGTATGACACACTCAAAGACTTCCTGAAGAGCAAAGGCTTCAAACCTGGCTCCTTGGATCCCACTCTCTTCACGAAGACATACGATGGTGAACTGTTTGTGTGCCAGATCTATGTGGATGACATTATCTTCGGCTGCACTGACAAAAGATACAGTGATGAGTTTGGGCACATGATGCAAGAGCAATATCAGATGTCCATGATGGGTGAGCTGAAGTTCTTCCTTGGTCTTCAAATCCATCAGCAGAGCAACGACATCTTCATATCCCAAGAGAAATACCTCAAGGATTGTGTGAAGAAGTTTGGAATGCAAGACTGCAAATGTTACACAACGCCAATGCCAACCAAAAGTCATCTGGGCCCCAACGACAATGGTAAAGAGTTCGATCAAAAGGTATACCGCTCCATGATTGGTTCTTTACTCTATTTATGTGCATCTAGGCCAGATATCATGCTTAGTGTTTGCATGTGTGCCCGATTCCAAGCGGCACCAAAGGAATCACATCACTTAGCTGTGAAGCGAATTCTTCGATATTTGGCTTACACCCCAACACTAGGATTATGGTATCCAAAGGGCTCGGAGTTTGATCTAGTTGGATTCTCAGATGCTGATTATGCTGGTGACAAGGTTGATCGCAAGTCCACATCCGGCACATGTCATTTTCTTGGACGATCTCTTGTCTGTTGGTCTTCAAAGAAGCAGAACTGTGTGTCTCTCTCCACTGCTGAATTTGAATACATTGCTGCTGGATCTTGCTGCGCTCAGCTTCTATGGATGAAGCAAACTCTCAAGGACTATGGCATCCATCTGAAGCAAGTGCCACTCTACTGCGACAATGAAAGCACCATCAAGATTGCCAACAACCCAGTTCAGCACTCGAAGACAAAGCACATTCAGACCCGTCATCACTTTCTCAGAGATCGTGTCATGAAGGAAGATATTGATATCATTCACGTCAACACTGAAGAGCAATTGGCAGATAACTTCACAAAGCCCTTGGATGAGAAAAGGTTTTGCAAGTTGCGGTGTGAGCTAAATATCTTAGAATCCTCGAATGTCCTGTGACTGGACACACATCCTAACGCTTATGCATGTTGATGACTTAGATGTGCAACACACGAAATAAAGTATATCTTCAATCAATGAAGACATACACTCTAAGTGTGAATACATTAACGCGGAATTCGACTTCGGAGCGCCACGATAATTGTGCACCGTTTCTGGGTCTAATACTTCCTATACGGTGGGTAACACCACCACCAAATTCTTTTGAAGTGTTTCATCTGGCATTACTATTGCATAATCTTTGTTTTGGTTTGTCTTCAACATTGATTTATCTTCGTGTTTATCTTCACAATGTTGATTTGGTCTTATACTGATATATATCGTATTTGCGTTCTATCCTCTACAACATTCATTTATAGCTATGTCTTCATGTTTGAATCTTTTGATCTAAGTGAATGTGATCGGACCCTAACCCCCCCCTCTACGCTTCCACCTCAGATTCTATCTATCCAAATCATATGCATTCTATTGAAACTGTCGATTGTCTTCTCTAAGTCCTTATCAGCAGAAGACATAGTGACAAAAATTGAATCTGTTTTAATGCTATATCCTTATTGACTGAAACCCGGAGAAGCCGAAACGACCACCCGACAATCCAGGCGAGCGTGGGAACATGGAACAACTTTCAATGTGTTGCATGCATGCCACATGTCCTTCTGATGTGAACCGCCATGGGCACCTACGTAATTACGCGGTGCTGTCCCTTTCCTTATAAATATACAACTCACTGCGGTCACAATCTCTTCTCCCAC
Organism: Aegilops tauschii subsp. strangulata; assembly: GCF_002575655.3. NCBI lineage: Eukaryota > Viridiplantae > Streptophyta > Magnoliopsida > Poales > Poaceae > Aegilops > Aegilops tauschii. Next base: position 117,758,966 of record NC_053039.3, on the reverse strand, counting down.
CTCGCCACCTCGCACAAACCCTAGCGCCTCCGCTAGCTCGCGTCGACGCCGGAGACGAAGCGCTTAGCTGCCGCGACTTCTCCGACGCCGTCCTCACGCCGGCCGTGGACCTCGTCCTCTCCGCCGCCGCCGTAGGTGTCTTCCGCCGCCAAGTTAGGGCGCGAGAGATTGAACTGCTCGGCCTCCCTCTTTGCCTCGTCTAGCAGTTCGTCAAGGGTAATTAAAACTTACTTTTTACCGCCTTTTTGATCCGTCAGATCCATCCACTTCAATTGAAAGTGGTTTCTAAACTTCCAAATCTGGATCTATCTTGTTCTGCATCTCATATCATGCCAAGAATATTCACTTATGCTTCACGACTAGTTAGATTCCTCACTTGTACTTATTCATGGATTCGTACAAATCTGGAACCAACTCTCTGCAAATAAGTGAATGTCTTTGCACTATGAGGTCAATGTCTTCAAACTGATTTATCTTCGAAATCTTCTGAGAATGCATATGACCTATTCCCCTTCCTTCGCACCTCTAATGTTGTCATAGGTACATGTCCGTGGGAGAATCCCTTGGTTCTCATAGTCTGCATTCATTTGCAGAGTTCTTACAGCGACACATCAACTCTCCTGAAGCCAGTTCCTGTCTGACCAGCAGACGGAAGCCATTCACAGTCTTGAAGCCTTTCGGCTTGAATATACTGGCCAGTGAGAAATCAGCTAGAAAGGGCGGCAGGCAGCGCCGTGGGGATACAACCAAGGACTTGCCACCAGATCTCTTTGAAATGTACAAGACTGATCCTGAAGAGAATTACAATCAGAGCAAGACTCGAATCCAATGGATTCGAAGATATTGGGCAGAAAAATGGTTCCAATACAAATTTGTGACTGCTGAATATGCTTAAAAGAATGCCATCAAGCGACCATGGGGAGACATTCTCTACAAAAATCTTCAGCCCAAGTCCAAGTCCGAAGCCATTGCTCAAGGCTTCTATCCTTGCATGGTCCGAGGACCACAACCAAAGAATGCCGACCCATCATCACTGTTATGGTGTCGCGACGACAATCTTTTCAAGCGCAACTACCAGTTTGCCAAAGATTCTGCTGTGAAGAACAAGAAAGTATTTGGACTCGACTTCAACCCTGGTCCATCTGCTCCAAGGTCTGATGGCACCCGTGATGCCAATCCAAACGTCGTCGGCCCCTTCTATAACCTCGAAGGCCTCATCACTCACATAGCAGTACAGGGGGCCGCGGTGGAGCAGTCAGCTGATGACGCAGATTCTGATGAAGCGCCAGCTCCACCTAAGCCGCAGAAGCAGAAGAAATCAAAGGCTTCAAAGCCCTCTGCCACACCAAAAGCTTCACGTGCGAAGTCATTGGCAAATGCACCTCCTGAACTCAGTGTGCAATCTGAAGATCTTTCTCATGTCTCCAAGAAGACGGAGAAGCCCAAGAAGAAGAAGCCCATAAAGATTTCTGGGCATGAACTGACTCCAGCTGTCGTTCTGTGGAATGAAAATGAAGCCATTGATCTGTCAAGCGACAAAGATCTTGGTGATGATGCCCTTGAGCTACTAATCAAGAGCAAGCAAGAGGCGGAGATCTTCAATGATCTGCCCCTCTTTGATGTGGATATTCTAAACAACTTCATCGATTAGTGGTTTGACAACCCGAGCCTCAGCATTGATGATCTCCAGCTGCGAGTTGACATCAGCGTCACCTTCCATGGAGCCATTGCTAATGAGCTGGCTCTGGCTCGGAAGATCGTCGAGCTGAAGAACAAAATTGATTATGAAAAGGCTCAATTCAAGAAGAACATGGCCAAGCTCAGCGTGGCTGATGTTCAAAGCTTCAAGCAGATGCTGCATGACCTCAAGGAAGAGTTTCACAAGAAACTTGAAGAAGCAAAAGGTTCAAGAGAGCGGATGAAATACTTAGCAGAGAAATGTGTTCAAGCACACAATGAGGCAGAAAAGCGCAAGGCTCTTGGGCGTCCAGGCATCGATCCCAAGATGGCTTCCAAACTGAAGAAGAAGCCTGCTGTGGCCCAAGCTGAAGCATCAACGCAAGAAGCACCTCACATTGTCTTCCCTGCCAGCATGACAGGCTCGAAGCCTAAGGTCCCCACAACAGCTTCAGAACTCAAGAAGACTAGGGCAGCTGAAGCCGAAGCCAAAAAGTGCAAGCGCAAGAATGTTTCTGATGATGCTCCATCAAAGAAGAAACTGAAAAAGGCTTCAAAGAAAGAGCGTGCTGCGGCCTCTGAACCTCTTGTTGTCGAGCCCATTTCTGTTGCTCGTCCTACCTCCACCAACCAAGAGCGTCAACTTGTGATCCACGAGCCTGCTTTCACATAGGCTCCTGAAAATGAAGAAGTACCAGCTGTTGACCCCATCACAGCTGAAGACATTGGTTGTGAAGACAATGTTGAAGATGATGAAGTCCTTCGTCAAATCGAGCACCAACCGGTATCATCGTCTATTCTTACAAACAGCGAACTCATCAGCATTGGTCGTCCTTTGACACCAATTGCTCAGGATGATTCATGGGCTGATCGCCCCCAGCAAGACACCCCCATTGATGATGATACACCCATAACTCCACCACCTCAAGCCACCACTCCGGCACTTGATGACGACAATTACATGGTGCAGACCACTCCGTCACCACAGGCATCGCCCGCATTGCGCAGGCTTCACAAAGGCCCTAGGCCACAGGTCACCATGTCGAGCATTCCAGAAGGAGAAGTGCAACAAAGCTCAGTAGCACGCCAAGCGTCCCCTTAAGCCACTCCAACTGCGAATGTCTCTGAGTCTGAAGCAAAATCTGCTGAAGACATTCCGGCTGCATTAGCCGATGACAATCAAGAACCAAGACAAGAAGAATGAAGAGTTGCCACACCCCCTATTACTCAAGAAGTTGTTCTCGAGGAGAACATGTCTATGCCCGACCCTTCTGCTACTGAAATGGAGGTTGAAAACATTGAGGCGGCCACAAACAACACTGCTGAAGCCAATGACGTTGTCATGGCTGAAGACAATGTGGTGCCTGAAGCTAATGTTGCGCCCGAACCTAGTGTGCATCCTGAAGCCACAGTCAATGCCGAAGCTACTGTTCCAGCCCCAAGGCCTCACACAATTGAACAGGTATATAATCATGGTGAACTTGTCACATTTCGGTGGCCCATTATGGTGCCTCCCACTGCTCCTGGACCTCAATATGACTATCATGTGGAGCAGAGGCCACAAGTTCAGAAGCCAAAGCCCAGGCTACCAAGGCTTCCAGGTACTGCTACTTCACCAGGATCCTTCAGTGTCAACAGGTTCAGAGCCCACAACACCTTCTTCGATAGCGCCAAGAATCCCTACTCAAAGCCAAAGATCTCATCTGATCGCTTCTGGAGCTATCAGCAGCGCAGCTATTATTCATGTGTCTTATACAATCAAGAGCGAATCTTTCCTCACATGCCCCTGGATTGTGAAGCCATTGCTGGTCTGTCCTGCCTGGAAGAAGCTTTGGACTGTTTCAGAGAAGTTGGTCTTCTTCCATTCATCACGGACAAAGAGCAATGGAATGAAGAGCTCCTGCTGCAATTCTATGCCACACTTCACATTCGTGGCTACAACAGGGATCCGAAGACATGGGTCCTTGAGTGGATGTCAGGCGATGTGCACCATGAAGCCAAAGCTCAAGACATTATTGAGCTTACTTCCCTGTCCACTCCAGGTGAACTCTATGAGCCTGGTTGTCAGCTACACCAAAATGAACTGCAGAGTATCTTCCAGCGGCCTGAACAAAATATGAGTCAGATGCTCATCATGATGAAGCCATTGCCTCAAGATGCTGATTATCCCAAGGAATTCTTCGTCAAGGACCTTGAGTACCTGCCCCGCACAATCTATCATATTCTGAGGTGTACTCTTTGGCCCATCAAGGGATACTCAGATGAAGCCAAACTTGAAGGAGCCATGAAGACTTTGGTGTTCTATATTCTCAATGGCATCAGATTCAATTCCCAGGATTTCTTCATCAGACAGCTTGCTACATCTAGAATTGATCTGTTTGGCTTGAAGTTCTATGCTCCATGGGTGATGCGCTTAATCAAGCTTCACTCTTCTGTCGACTATCAGCCTTCAGCACGCAACCACCTTATCTTTTTACCTGAAGTCGATATGTCTGTCGAAGCCATCTACCCTGAGCCTGCCAAGGAGCCACTTTATCTTCATAATGTTGATCGCCAAAGCTTCACGCAACCAATTGAGGGAGTTCTTGCTGCAACTCGGATCTATCCTCTGGCTGGGAATATCCGTGCACCTCATTGTGCTAACACGGAAGCCACTGAAAGCACCATTGCTCAAAGGCCTCGGAAGCGATCTCGTGTACTCAATGACCGAGAGCTTCTTGTGGCCTTACATCAGAAACAGGATAGACACCATGACTAGCTAAAGCATCAGATGCATAGCCTCTTGGTGGACATTAATCGCATTCGCAATCTTGGCACCAAGAACACATTCGTAGCGCATGAAGCATGTCGGCGTTCTTGGAAGAGTCTTACATTGCTATCCTCTGAAGACGATCTTCGCGAAGATGGCTTCACAGAGCGCTTCAAATTTGATTCTACGCATCCCTAGAATGCCGTTTTGCGTTAGACTCCTTCCATAGAAGACTCCGAGTATTCATCTTCGACTGCAACTGTTGTTGCGAGAGTCGTCGATGAAGAAGACGATGCCACTTCACCAACCATGACTCTGCCGCGTCTCGACACTGCACCAGGCCCCTCTGCACCACCGAACCCCAACGTCGACCCTGCACCTTCATCTACTCCTGATGGGAACGAGTAGATGCTCTATGTCTTCAAACCTTTTTGGTCCTTACTGACAAAAGGGGGAGAAGCATATGAGTTGATAGTCTTCAAGCGGGTCCATATGGGTGGTTGCTATATTTTGCCAAGTGGTTACAACTCTCGTTTTTGATACATTTGGTTCTTTAGGTTGTAACACTTAAACTTGATGGTCGTGTGCTACTTTGTTTGCTACTCTGTGATGCGATGATAAATTCCGCATGAAGTCATTCCGCAGACGTCCATTTTTCATTATGCATGTCATTATCTTTCTTATATCCTTATATGCATGATGAACTATCTTCATAAGTTGAAGAGGATCTCCACAAGTAAAACCTGCCATGTGCATTTGCATTCAAGAGCAAACTACTTATATGCACATCTTCAGGGGAGCCTTTTGCTACTTATGAAGACAATGCCTTAAATCCTTAAAATTTCACATACTTTTATCCCCATTGAAAACTTCAACCAGTTTGTCATCAATCACCAAAAAAGGGGAGATTGTAAGTGCATCTAGTGCCACCCCTAGTTGGTTTTGGAGTATTGACGACAAACTTGGTTGAGGGACTAATGTGTTTGTGAGAATTGCAGGATAACACAGGTAGTAGTCCCTCATTGATTCGGTTTTCCTACCAGAGATGACCCCTAAATATGTGTGAAGACAATGAAGACAATGGTGGTCTGTGAAGATATTCACAACGAAGATTATGAGTTGAGAAGACATTCACGTGAAGACTATGGAGTGCGAAGACATAGTTGTTTTGTAGTTTCCTTTTCTTCTTTGTTGAGTCATAGGAACCACCACACTATTAAGTGGGGTCCAAGTGAACAAAGTCAGAGTGACTGAAGTGATGCTCAATCAAATCCTATGTTTTCGAGCAAAGACAATGAGAGCAAATCTTATCCAGAGCTGGATGGGTCAGCTTTACTTGTAGCCCAAGTCAAGCTGCCGCGTGTGTTTGAAATCTGACCGTTGGACACGTGTCAGTTCCTTAGTGACCCAGGGTCATTTCGGACAAATCAGGTCAGGATTGCCTCCTGGCTATAAATAGCCCACCCCCTACACCATAAATTGGTGGCTGCTCAGAGTTAGTGCACGGCTTTTGTCATTTGAGAGCAACCCACCTCCGAAGCATTTGAGAGAGAGATCCTTGCGAGGACAAAGCCCAAAACACCCAGAGCCAAAGAGTTTTAGGCATCACTGAAGCCTTTCTGTCCGCGTGATCTGAAGACTTGTTACACTTGAGGACTGTGAATCCTCCAGCTGGTTAGGCGTCGCGTTCTGAGCATCCAAGAGTCATTGTGGATTGCCGGTGAATGAAGTCTGTGAAGGTTTGGAAGTCTACCTTGAAGACTTACCAGAGTGATTGGGCGAGGACTAAGTGTCCTTAGCTCAAGGGGAATAAGGTGAAGACGCGGTCTTCTGAGTTGAATCTCAGCCTCCCTAACTAGGCATACAGTTGTCACAGCAACTGGAACTGGTCCAACAAATCCCTGTCCTCACCAAGCAACTGGTTCTATCTCTTACCTCTCTTTACTTATAGTTTGTCTTCGTGAAGTCATTGCCTGCTTGCCTGATCTGATTGACTTCACTGTGTGACGACTATTGTTGTTTGGCTTCATACTACCTTCCATCCCGATCCATACTACCTAGCTGCTAATAGTCTTCGTGCTTTCACTTCATTGCTTACTTGACTATGGCTTGTCTAGTGTAGTCTACCTTCCGCTGCATATCAATAGGTTCATTTCTATTGTTTGTCTTCAAAGCCCCCGTGTTTTGAAGACTTCCATAAAAATCGCCTATTCACCCCCTCTAGTCGATAACTAGCACTTTTCAGTCTCCCGTTATGCTAAGAAGTTGGAGCATGATTTATTATTGAGTGTCTTCCTTTGCGTGAAGGTCGGGGGCGCGCGATGGTTAACTCCTACCAACCTTCCCCCCTAGGGGCATGCGTAGTAGTACTTTACTTCGAGGGCTAATAGACTTTCGCAATAAGTATGTGAGGTCTTTATGACTAATGTGAGTCCATGGATGATACGCACTCTCACCTTTCCGCAATTTTCTAGCCTCTTCGGACCGTGCATTGCCCTTTCTCACCTCAAGAGTTGGTGCAAACTTCGCCGGTGCATACGAACCCCGTGATATGATATGCTCTATCACACATAAGCCTCCTTATATCTTCCTCAAAACAGCCACCATACCTTCCTATTATGGCATTTCCATAGCCATTCCGAGATATATTGCCATGCAACTTCCACCGTTCTGTTTATTATGAAAAACATCATCATTGTCATATTGCTTTGCATGATCATGTAGCTGACACAGTATCTGTGGCTTAGCCACCTTTCATCATTTCTATACATGTTACGCTAGATCTTTGCACATCCTGATACACCGCCAAGGCATTCATATAGAGTCATATTTTGTTCTAGTATCGAGTTGTAATTTGCAGTTGTAAGTAAATAAAAGTGTGATGATCATCATTATTCATTATTAGAGCATTGTCCCAGCGAGTAAATAAATAAATGAAAGATACCAAAAAGAGCCCATAAAAAGGGCAAAAGGAGCCCACCAAAAAGAAATGAGAGAAAAATAGAGAAGGGGCAATGTTACTATGTTTTTCCACACTTGTGCTTCAAAGTAGCACCATGTTTTTAATATAGAGAGTCTCCTATGCAGTCACTTTCATATACTAGTGGGAATTTTTTATTATAGAACTTGGCTTGTATATTCCGATGATGGGCTTCCTCAAGTGCCCGAGGTCTTCTAGAGCAAGCAAGTTGGATGCACACCCACTTAGTTTTCAGTTTGAGCTTTCATACACTTATAGCTCTTAGTGCATCTGTTGCATGGCAATCCCTACTCCTTGCATTGACATCAATTGATGGGCATCTCCATAACACGTTGATTAGCTGCGTCGATCTGAGACTTCCTTCCTTTTCTTTTGTCTTATACATATTATTATCTACCACTGCATTCTATTTCACCCATGGTGCTATATCCATGGCTTGCGCTCATGTATTGCACGGGGACCGAAAAAGCTAAAGCACGCTAAAAAGTATGAACCAATTGCTTGGCTAACACCGAGGTAGTGCATGATTTATATTTTGTGTTGAGAAAGTGGAGCATGACAAGGCTATATGATTTTGTAGGGATAGCGTTGTTTAGCATTTTTATTTTGAAAGACATGATTGTCTGTTAGTATGCCTAAGTATTGATGTCTTTATGTCAAATTATATACTATTGCTTTGAATCATTCGAATCTTAATATTCATACTTAAAAGAAATATTACATGATAGACATGTTAGGTAGCATTCCACATCAAAAATTCTGTTTTTTATCATTTACCTACTCGAGGATGAGCAGGAATTAAGCTTGGGGATGCTTGATACGTCTCCAACGTATCTACAATTTTTATTGTTCCATGCTATTACAATATCAAACTTGGATATTTTATATGCAATTATATCTTTTTTGGGACTATCCTATTAACCCAGTGCCAAGTGCCAGTAGTTTTTTTGCCTGTTTTCCGAAGTCCAAACGCTACAAAACTTTTTGACAATTTTTTCTGGACAAGAGAGATCCTAGAAGCATCGGGAGGAGACCAGAAGGCAAACGAGGAGACGACAAGGCAATAGGGCGCGTGCTGATGCCTTGTGGGCCCTTGTGGCTCCGTCTAACCTAATTCCACCTCTATAAATTCTCTAAAATCAGGAAACCAACAGAGAGCCACCCAAAATACTTTTTCCACCGCCGCAAGTTTCTGTTCTTTTGTGATCCCATCTAGAGGCCTTTTCCGGTACTCTGCCGAAGGGGAATCGATCACAGAGGGCTTCTACATCAACCTTGCTGCCCTTTCGATGATGCGTGAGTAGTTCACCACAGACCTACGGGTCCATAGCTAGTAGCTAGATGGATGCTTCTCTCTCTTTGATCTTCAATACAATGTTCACAGTGGGACAATGAGAACAACAAGAAGAAGAAGAGCAAGGAATATGATTCTGATGAAAAGAAGAAGAAGAAATCCTCAAAGTTTTCTTCAGGTGAATGTCATCATGACACCACCAGGGAAGAAGACAAACCCCAGACCGAAGGCTTCATATGGTCCAAAGGCTTCATACAGACAGAGGACTCACCAGAGTCACCCTAACGCCAATGTTTGCAGGGAAATCATACTCAGACTTGTGAATATGAGCGTGTTTCTTCAAACAGCTATGTTCATAAGACCAAGAACTATTCTGCTTATTCTTATGAGCATTATTCACCTCCTGCAAGGCTATTTGCTAGGGCTCCCAAGCCGAAGTTCTCAGATGCTGCACTTAGGCTCATTGCTTCGAAGCCACCCCTGAAAATGTGGGTGGTTAAGAAAACTTAACTCTCTTTTGCAGGGAAAGGTCTCCAGCCGGAAATCAAAGGCGTCTGATGCTATTGTTGGGGACCTAAAACATCTTGTGGGGCGCTAGATAAAATGCCCAAATGGTCTTACTATGTATTTTGTTCCTGGTTTCCTTGACAGTCATCCTATCTACCCTAACCAGGATCTGAACTTTCATAATCCACTCGTTCGTCAAATGTTTATGCTTCACAATACCCTTGGTGAAGCCTATCCCCCTAACTGCACTGTAGGGTATGACACCAAAGGCTTCAGAATGGAATATGGACAGTGCATGCACTAATCACATGACTGGTGATTGAAGTCTTCTCATGGACTCAACCTTACGTCCATCTGACAAGAGTCACATCACATTTGCTGACACTGGTAAAAGCAAGGTGTTGGGTCTAGGTAGAGTTGCAATCTCAAAGGATCAGCACATGGATAAAGTGATGCTTGTTGAATCCCTTGGTTTCAACTTAATGTCTGTCTCAATGCTTTGTGATTTGAACATTATTGTGATATTTGGAAAATATCGTTGCCTTGTTCTAATGGAATCTGACAAGTCTATAGTCTTTGAAGGGTATCGGAAAGATGATCTGTATATGGTAGATTTCTCAGCAGGACCACAGTTGGTCATATGTCTTCTAGCAAAAGCTTCAGAGTGCTGGCTCTGGCATCGGAGGCTAGGGCATGCTGGCATGAGGAACTTGTACACACTCGCAAAGAAGAAACATGTCGTAGGCATCGAGGGCGTCAAGTTCAAGAAGGATCATCTGTGTGGTGCCTGCGAAGCTGGAAAGATGACAAGGGCCAAGCATCCCTCGAAGACAATCATGACGACATCTCAACCCTTCGAGCTGCTTCACATGGACTTATTTGGCCCTACTCACTACTCTACTCTTACTACCACTGCTTGCCTCTATGGCTTCGTCATTGTTGATGATTATTCAAGATACACATGGGTGCATATGATCCTTTACAAGAATGAAGTGCAGGATGTCTTCAGACGTTTCACCAATCGTGCCATGACGAACTATGGCATCAAGATCACGCACATCAGAAGTGACAACGGCACAGAGTTCAAGAACACCGGCCTCGACACTTATCTTGATACATTGGGCATCGCTCATGAGTTCTCAGCTCCATACACACCTTAGTAGAATGGTATCGTGGAGCGCAAGAACAGAACACTCATTGAGATGGCTCGGACGATGCTTGACGAGTACAAGACTCCAAGGAAGTTCTGGCCTGAAGCCATTGATACTGCATGCCATGTCATCAACCGTGTTCATCTTCACAAGCTTCTAAAGAAGACATCCTATGAGATCCTAACTGGTAAGAAGTGCTACCTCTTGAGCATGCGTTGGTTTTCCCTTGAAGAGGAAAGGGTGATGCAACAAAGTAGCATAAGTATTTCCCTCAGTTTTTGAGAACCAAGGTATCAATCCAGTAGGAGGCCACACGCAAGTCCCTCGTACCTACACAAACAAATAAGAACCTTGCAACCAACACGATAAAGGGGTTGTCAATCCCTTCACGGCCACTTGCAAAAGTGAGATCTGATAGAGATGATAAGATAATATTTTTGGTATTTTTATGATAAAGATTAAAAGTAAATATTGCAAAATAAACGGTGCCGGAAATAGCTAGTTGTGGGAAGATTAATATGATGGAAAATAGACCCCGGGGCCATAGGTTTCACTAGTGGCTTCTCTCAAGATAGCATAAGTATTACGGTGCATAACTATGAGAATATCTAGGCATGATCATGTATATAGGCATCACGTCCGTGACAAGTAGACTGACTCCTGCCTGCATCTACTACTATTGCTCCACACATCGACCGCTATCCAGCATGCATCTAGAGTATTAAGTTCATAAGAACAAAGTAACGCATTAGGTAAGATGACATGATGTAGAGGGATAAACTCAAGCAATATGATATAAACCCCATCTTTTTATCCTCGATGGCAACAATACAATACGTGTCGTTTCCCTTTCTGTCACTGGGATCGAGCAACGCAAGATTGAACCCAAAGCTAGGCACTTCTCCCATTGCAAGAAAGATCAATCTAGTCGGCCAAACCAAACTCATAATTCGAAGAGACTTGCAAAGATAACCAATCATACATAAAAGAATTCAGAGAAGATTCAAATATTGTTCATAGATAATCTTGATCATAAACCCACAATCCATCGGATCTCGACAAACACACCGCAAAAAAGAGTTACATCGAATAGATCTCCAAGAAGATCGAGGAGAACTTTGTATTGAGATCCAAAGAGAGAGAAGAAGCCATCTAGATAATAACTATGGACCCGAAGGTCTGTGGTAAACTACTCACACATCATCGGAGAGGCTATGGTGTTGATGTAGAAGCCCTGCGTGATCGATTCCCTTTTCGGCGGAGCGCCGGAAAAGGCCCCAAGATTGGATCTCACGGGTACAGAAGGTTGCGGCGGTGGAAATAGGGTTTCGTGGTGCTCCTCGATGGTTTCAGGGTACGTAGGTATATATAGGAGGAAGAAGTAGGTCGGTGGAGCCACGAGGGGCCCACGAGGGTGGAGGGTGCACCCAGGGGGGTAGCTGCGCCCCTGCCTCGTGGCCTCCTCGTTCGTTTCTTGACGTCCACTCCAAGTCCTCTGGATCACGTTTGTTCCAAAAATCATGCTCCCGAAGGTTTCATTCCGTTTGGACTCCGTTTGATATTCCTTTTCTGCGAAACACTGAAATAGGCAAAAAGGCAGCAATTTGCACTGGGCCTTGGGTTAATAGGTTAGTCCCAAAAATAATATAAAAGTGTATAATAAAGCCCATTAAACATCCAAAACAGAATATATAATAGCATGGAGCAATAAAAAATTATAGATACGTTGGAGACGTATCAAGCATCCCCAAGCTTAATTCCTGCTCGTCCTCGAGTAGGTAAATGATAAAAACAGAATTTTTGATGTGGAATGCTACTTATTCTTCAAAGTAATTTTCTTTGTTGTGGCATGAATGTTCAGATCTGAAAGATTCAAGATAAAAGTATAATATTGACATAAAAATAATAATACTTGAAGCATACTAACTAAGCAATTATGTCTTCTCAAAATAACATGGCCAAAGAAAGTTCATCCCTACAAAATCATATAGTTTGGTCATGCTCCATTTTCGTCACACAAGATGCTCTCATCTTGCACAACCCCGATGACAAGCCAAGCAATTGTTTCATACTTTAGTAATCTCAAACTTTTTTCAACTTTCACGCAATACATGAGCGTGAGCCATGGATATAGCACTATGGGTGGAATAGAATATAATGATGGGGGTTGTGTGGAGAAGACAAAAAGGGAGAAAGTCTCACATTGACGCGGCTAATCAACGGGCTAGGGAGATGCCCATCAATTGATGTCAATGCAAGGAGTAGGGATTGCCATGCAACGGATGCACTAGAGCTATAAATGTATGAAAGCTCAACAAAATAAACTAAGTGGGTGTTCATCCAACTTGCTTGCTCACGAAGACCTAGGGCATTTGAGGAAGCCCATTGTTGGAATATACAAGCCAAGTTCTATAATGAAAAATTCCCACTAGTATATGGAAGTGACAAAACAAGAGACTCTCTATCATAAAGATCATGGTGCTACTTTGAAGCACAAATGTGGAAAAAGGACAGTAGCATTGCCCCTTTTTATTTCTCTTTTTTGGGCCTTTTCTTTTTTTTGGCCTTTCTCTTTTTTTGGGACAATGCTCTATTAATGATGATCATCACACTTGTATTCATTTACAACTCAATGATTACAACTCGATACTTAGAACAAAATATGTCTCTATATGAATGCCTCCGGCGGTATACCAAGATGAGCAACGAATCAAGAGTGACATGTATGAAATAATATGCATGGTGGCTTTGCCACAAATACGATGTCAACTACATGATCATGCAAGGCAAAATGACAATGATGAAGCGTGTCATAAAAAATGGAACGGTGGAAAGTTGCATGGCAATATATCTCGGAATGGCTATGGAAATGCCATAATAGGTAGGTATGGTGGCTGTTTTGAGGAAGATATAAGGAGGTTTATGTGTGATAGAGCGTATCTTATCACGGGGTTTGGATGCACCGGCGAAGTTTGCACCAACTCTCAAGGTGAGAAAGGGCAATGCACGGTACCGAAGAGGCTAGCAATGATGGAAGGTTGTGAGTGCGTATAATCCATGGACTCAACATTAATCATAAAGAACTCACATACTTATTGCAAAAATCTACAAGTCATCAAAAACCAAGCACTACGCGCATGCTCCTAGGGGGATAGATTGGTAGGAAAAGATCATCGCCCGTCCCCGACCGCCACTCATAAGGATGACAATCTAAGAACACCTCATGTTTCAAATTTGTTACACAATGTTTACCACACGTGCATGCTACGGGACTTGCAAACTTCAACACAAGTATTTCTCAAATTCACAACTACTCAACTAGCACAACTTTAATATCACTATCTCCATATCTCAAAACAATCATCAAGTATCAAACTTCTCCTAGTATTCAATGCACTTATATGGAAGTTTTTATTATATCCATCTTGGATGCCTATCATATTAGGACTAATTTTATAACCAAAGCAAATTACCATGATGTTCCAAAGGACTCTCAAAATAATATAAGTGAAGCATGAGAGATCAATAATTTCTATAAAATAAACCACTGCCGTGCTCTAAAAGTTATAAGTGAAGCACTAGAGTAAAATTGTTTAGCTCAAAAGATATAATTGAAGCACATAGAGTATTCTAATAAATTCCGAATAATGTGTGTCCCTCTCAAAAGGTGTGTACAACAAGGATGATTGTGGTGAACTAAAAAGCAAAGAATCAAATCATACAAGACGCTCCAAGCAAAACACATATCATGTGATGAATAAAAATATAGCTCCAAGTAAAGTTACCGATGGATGAAGACAAAAGAGGGGATGCCTTGCGGGGCATACTCAAGCTTATGCTTTTTGGTTGTCCTTGGATTTTAACTTGGGGTGCCTTGGGAATCCCCAAGCTTAGGCTCTTGCCACTCCTTGTTCCATAATCCATCAAATCTTTACCCAAAACTTGAAAACTTCACAACACAAAACTTAACAGGAAATCTCGTGAGCTCCGTTAGCGAAAGAAAACAAAACACCACTTTAAGGTACTGTAATGAACTCATTCTTTATTTATATTGGTGTTAAACCTACTGTATTACAAATTTTCTATGGTTCGTAACCTCCGATACTAGCCATAGATTCATCAAAATAAGCAAACAACACACGAAAAACAGAATCTGTCAAAAACAGAACAATCTGTAGTAATCTGTATCAAACGCATACTTCTGGAACTCCAAAAATTCTAAAATAAATTTCTGGACGTGAGGAATTTATCTATTAATCATCTTCAAAAATAATCAACAAAATAGCACTCTCCAGTAAAAAGTTGTAGCTAATCGCGTGAGCGCTAAAGTTCCTGTTTTTTACAGCAAGATCAAAAAGACTTCACCCAAGTCTTCCCAAAGCTTCTACTTGGCACAAACACTAATTAAAACATAAAACCATATCTAAATAGAAGCTAGATGGATTATTTATTACTAAACAGAACCAAAAATCAAGAAACTAAAATAAAATTGGGTTGCCTCCCAACAAGCGCTATCGTTTAACGCCCCTAGCTAGGCATAAAGGCAAGGATAGATCTAGGTATTGCCATCTTTGGTGTGCAATCCATAAGTGGCTCTCATAATAGATTCATAAGGTAATTTAATTTTCTTTCTAGGAAAGTGTTCCACGCCTTTCCTTAACCGAAATTGGAATCTGATATTCCCTTCTTTCATATCAATAATTGCACCAATCGTTCTAAGGAAAGGTCTACCAAGAATAATAGGACATGAAGGATTGCAATCTATATCAAGGACAACGAAATCTACGGGCACATAATTCCTATTTGCAACAATAAGGAAATCATTAATTCTTCCCATAGGTTTCTTAATGGTGGAATTCGCAAGGTGCAAGTTTAAAGAACAATAATCAAATTCATGGAAACCTAACATATCACACAAAGTTTTTGGAATCGTGGAAACACTAGCACCCAAATCACACAAAGCATAGCATTCATGATCTTTAATTTTAATTTTAATAGTAGGTTCCCACTCATCATAAAGTTTTCTAGGGATAGAAACTTCCAATTCAATCTTTTCTTCATAAGATTGCATTAAAGCATCAACGATATGTTTAGTAAAAGCCTTATTTTGACTATAAGCATGCGGAGAATTTAGCACGGATTGCAACAAGGATATACAATCTATTAAAGAACAATTATCATAATTAAATTCCTTGAAATCCAAAATAGTGGGTTCATTGCTATGTAAAGTTTTGACCTCTTCAATCCCACTTTTACCAATTTTTGCATCAAGATCTAAAAACTCCGAATCATTGGGACGCCTTTTAATTAAAGTTGACTCATCTCCAGTCCCATCATTATCAAGATTCATATTGCAAAACAAAGATTTAATAGGAGACACATCAATCACTTTTAGATCTTCATCCTTTTTATCATGAAAACTAGAAGAACACGCTTTTATAAAGCAATCTTTCTTAGCACGCATCCTAGCGGTTCTTTCTTTGCACTCATTGTTGGTGTCAAAACCGGCGGATCTTGGGTAGGGGGTTCCGAACTGTGCGTCTAAGGCGGATGGTAACAGGAGGCGGGGGACACAATGTTTACCCAGGTTCGGGCCCTCTCGATGGAGGTAATACCCTACTTCCTGCTTGATTGATCTTGATGATATGAGTATTACAAGAGTTGATCTACCACGAGATCATAGAGGCTAAACCCTAGAAGCTAGCCTATGATTATGATTGTTGGTGTCCTACGGACTAAACCCTCCGGTTTATATAGACATCGGAGGGGGCTAGGGTTACACAGATTCGGTTACAAGGGAGGAGATCTACATATCCGAATTGCCAAGCTTGCCTTCCACGCAAAGGAGAGTCCCATCTGGACTCGGGACGAAGTCTTCAATCTTGTATCTTCATAGTCCAACAGTCCGGCCAAAGTATATAGTCCGGTAGTCTGAGGACCCCCTAATCCAGGACTCCCTCAGTAGCCCCTGAACCAGGCTTCAATGACGATGAGTCCGGCGCACAGATCGTCTTCGGCATTGCAAGGCGGGTTCCTCCTCCGAATACTCCATAGAAGATTTTGAACACAAGGATCGTGTCCGGCTCTGCAAAACAAATTCCACATACCACCATAGAGAGTATAATATTTCCATAAATCTAATCTGCTGACAACGTGACATCACGCCGTGGTCCGGTCATTATTCGAACCGTTTTTCTCAACCAGCTACTGCACATATTGCGAGGTGGTTTTCATGGCACGTCTTGTCGAAGCAGAGATCGTGTCCCCTTATTACGGGATTCTCATCAATACGGGTGTGGGTAACCCAACCGCGCCATTAATCATGGCGCTTGGGGAATAAGCGAGTTTACTAGGCAGGTGAGGAGGCGCACAGTTTCCTCCGCCCTTATAAAGGGACAAGGACTCCTCCTTTTTACCCACGCCTTCTTCTTCCCTGCACGCATCCTAGCGGTTCTTTCTTTGCGTTGATTAAAGTTTCCTCTATATGCGTTGTTACCAAAATTGTTCCTACCAACAAAATTCACATCCATAGGTTCATTATTATTCTCAATCAAAGTAGACAAAGGCATATCATTGGGATCAGAAGAAACACTCTTATTAGCAAACAATTTCATAAGTTCATCCATCTTTCCACTCAAAACATTAATCTCTTCAATTGCATGCACCTTTTTACTAGTAGATCTTTCAGTGTGCCATTGAGAATAATTAACCATAATATTATCTAGGAGTTTAGTAGCTTATCCTAAAGTGATTTCCATAAAAGTGCCTCCCGCGGCCGAATCTAAAAGATTTCTAGAAGAAATATTCAATCCGGCATAAATTTTTTGTATAATCATCCATAAGTTCAAACCATGTGTAGGGAAATTACGTATCATTAATTTCATTCTCTCCCAAGCTTGTGCAACATGTTCATGATCAAGTTGCTTAAATTTCATAATATCGTTTCTAAGAGAGATGATCTTAGCGGGAGGAAAATACTTAGAGATAAAAGCATCTTTGCACTTATTCCAAGAATCAATACTAACTTTAGGCAAAGACGAAAACCAAGTTTTAGCACGATCTCTAAGCGAAAAAGGAAATAGCTTCAATTTAACAATATCATTGTCCACATCTTTCTTCTTTTGCATATCACACAAATCAACAAAGCTATTTAGATGGGTAGCGGCATCTTCACTAGGAAGGGAGGTGAATTGATCTTTCATGACGAAGCTCCGGGAAGCCGGATACCTGGCCGCAGATATCGCGCACTGGCTCCCAGATGCGGGGCAGATCGTCCCCGCCCCCGAGCCTCATGAAAGGGTCGTGTTCCTTACCCATTTCGTCCGCGGACTGGGGTTTCCCCTCCACCCATTTGTCCGCGGTCTCATGTTCTACTACGGGCTGGACTTCCATGATCTGGCCCCCAATTTCATCCCCAACATCTCGGCATTTATCGTCATGTGCGAGGCCTTCCTCCGCATCAAGCCCCACTTCGGCCTGTGGCTGAAGACCTTCAACGTTAAACCGAAGGTGGTGGTCGGTCAGCAAGCGGAGTGCGGAGGCGCCATGGTGGGCAAAATGCCCAACGTCACCTGGCTTGAAGGCTCCTATGTGGAGGCCGTAAAGGGGTGGCAATCGGGGTGGTTCTACATCACCGAGCCGCGCCACACCAACTGGGTGGCGGCCCCCGAATTTCGATCCGGAATCCCCATGCGGCTCACCTCCTGGAAAGAGAAGGGCCTATCCTGGGGTTCATCGGTGGAGCTGACCGGACTCCAGACCTGCGTCAAAAACATGATAAGCAAGAAAATCAAGCTTGTCAACGTGGTCCAAGTCATGCTCTTCCACCGGATACTCCCGTGTCAAAGACGGGCATTCAATTTGTGGGAGTTCGACCCGGCTAAGCACCAGACGCTGCGAGAGCTCTTCGACACGACGCACAAGGACGTCTGGAAGGTGCTGTTCAAGGGCGCCGAGGTACCTCCTCCCCTTACCAAGGACCGCGGACTCAGCGCAAAGTGCCCTGCCAATCCGGTAAGTCTTTTATATCTCATAAGATGTTATTTTCCCTAGTATAACCATGCGTGGGATCTAAGCCTCCACACCATTAATAGGACTGGGTAGCGACAGCGGAGCAGATCGATTGTCCAGCCCCCCTGCCCGAAGATCCAGCAGATGCTCTCCTAATGGAGATGCTGGTTCCAGCGCCTTATGAGGCGCCGGAGAAGAAGGCCAAAAAGAAGGCCACGGGGACCAGGAAAGGTCTCCGATGCAAGGTTATATCGGACTCATTGTCCGAAAACATCGAGGCGCACTCCTCCCATGAAGATGAGGAGGAAGGTAAAAGTTCTCCCCCCCAGCTGGGGGGGACAGGAAAAGGAAGGCCGCCCCATCCGGGGAGGCCGAAGGGTCCAAGAAGGGAAGGACCCTCCTTCCGGACAGCTCCACGACGGCCGCTTTCAGCGACGAGGAGTGGTTACCCAGGAACAAGCCCCTGGCGAAGTCGTGATTATTCAGATACCATAATAGTTCTTGGTATGTTTTATTTTATTGCTTCTTATCACGCCGAACATGATTATGCAGTCCATCCCGAGCCCATATCGACGTATCCTCTTCGGATGATTCTTTGGGCCCGTCGGATATGAACAGCGATTCACTCCTGACCGCCTCCTCCCCCCGCCCTACGGACGACGCCGAGGTGTTGTCTCAAACGACACTGAACCAAGGGGAGACAGTTCCGGAGGCGCCCCAAGGCGACATTCCAGGTGCTGGGCGCACGAGGGGCAAGACTCCCCTGGGCCCTAACGCCGGGGGCAGCAAGTCTAGCCCCTAGCTGAGTACTGCGCCAGAACCTCCAGTGGTTCCGGATTCTGTTAGGCAACCCCTCTCTAAGGGGGCAAGTCGTCTGTGCCGATGGCCTCTGTCCATCCAGAGGCATCGGACAACTTGCTGGAAGCCCTTCGCGGCGCTTCCATTGACGAAGAGCATCGCACTGTTATGAGTGCGGTGGTCAAGAAGGTTCAGTCCGCCAAGAGCGGACTGACTGACGCCCGTGCCAGCCTCCTAACAGGCTTTGAGGTAAGTAATCAAATTATAAGAAAATGTTACAGCATAGACAGTAGCCCTTGATGCTCTGTTTGGCGTTCACGAAGAAAGGCCGAATAGAGGATCAAATAATAATCGCAGGAGTCTAATCAGAATGTGTCTATGTGAATAAGCAGGCTTCACTGCTGGCCGCTGCCGCTCGTACTGCGGAGGTCTCCGCACTGAAGCGGGACCTTGAGTGGTCCAAGGAAGAGCTCGGCCTTACCAAGAGGCAGCTCGAAGAGAACAAAGGTAAGTGACACCCCGTCTGTATATTGATAAAGAAAAATGTGGTTTTGGAATAATAGGATCGTCATGAATTTTGCTAGGGGCCACGACCGAAGTGGTGGCCCTGAAGAAGGCGCTGTCCGAGGCCGAAGACAAAGCGGCCAAGGAGCGCATCGAGCGAGAGAAGCAAGAGGCCCGAGTAGGCGAGGTGCAGCAAGAGCTCCAGGACTTTGTTGAGAAGTACAAGTCCTTGGAGCATGACTCTAGGACGCAAGAGTCCGAGCTTGCAAAGGCCCTCGAGAACGCACAAAACGCCAAGGCCGAAGCCCAAAATGCCCTCTAGGAAATTGAGGCGGTTAAGAAGATAGCAGCGGGTAAGGCATTCATTATGCAAAGCAAGCATGTGAAGGAAACTTTCCTTTTACTTACCCGAATTCGGAGCTCTCCAGGAGCGTTCGCAGATTTGCCCCGCAGCGTATTGGATGCCGCAGAGTTCTACCGGGCCGAGGAAGGGAGCTCGACGGAGAAGTTGTTCTGGTCTCAGTATACTGGGACCGAACATCCGATGCCCCTGAGCGACCAGTTGAAGCAACTGTTCGAGCTGCACAAAGCGGCCGAACTGGCCATGAGGGGTCTCATAGTCCGGATGTGGCCTGGCGAGCCCCTGCCTGGCAGCTACTTCGGCCTGGTGAGGTGGCTTGTGAATGCCTGCCCCCGGTTTGAAGTCATAAAGTGGTCCGTCTGCATTGAGGGTGCGCGCAGGGCCTTTGCACGAGCGAAAGTGCACTGGGCGAAGTTGGACGCCGAAAAGCTGGTGAAGGAAGGGCCGCCGGAGGGCAAGGAGCATCGCCACCCCGAAAAGTATTATGACAGTGTCCTGAAGGGTGCTCGCCTTGTGGCGGAGGAATGTGCTAAGGATGTAATATTTGAATGAATGTACTCATGTGATCCTGTAATATGAAACGAGTTCATCTGCGCTATGCAACGCTTGTTAATTTAAAATATGTAGCGACCCGACCCGAATGGATCAAGTCTTTGTGCTTAAGTGTCATCCCTGGATCGGTATGCTGACACACACAGTACTCGAGGATTTATAACAGAGGTAAATCACATGTATAAGGTAACGTAAATACTATTACCTCAATCCAAATAGCGGAAGAAACAAGGTTGTGGATTCCCATCAACACCAACGGCAAAGTTGAGTATAGAAATCGTAACCCTAACGTATCACTTACTCGTCGTAAGATATCCTGCAACATGAAAGGTTGCAGCCCGAAAACGGGTCAGCACATGGAATATGCTGGCAAATTCACACCATAGAGAAATGATGAACAAAGGCTATCACTACATGCATATATGGCTGGTGGAAAAGCTCTATGGTTATAATGTTTTTGCGAAAAGCCAATTTTTCCCTACTGCAAAGGAATAAATTTTATTTGACTATCATGGTGGTTGTTAAACATTGAGATGGTTGACAGCATCTCAATCCCAATTAAGTATCATTATTAACCCAACAGGATTAATTAAAGGAACATGATGAGATTCACATGATAATCCAAGTACTAGATACTCAAGTTGTCCATAACCGGGGACACGGCTAATCATGATTAGTTTGTACACTCTGCAGAGGTTTGTGCACTTTTCCCCACAAGACTCGATCTCCTCCGTTGGATTTCTCGCACTACTTGGTGTTTGAGAAACGGATGATCGAGACACAGTCTTTCAGAAGCATTTACTCTCTACTCCGGGCAGACCGTTACACCTACAATCCCCCTACATCTGCTAGTCCACCTCTTCAAGAGCTCACACAACATACTCAACTATGCCAGAGCCCATAATGGCTTGTGGCTGCACACGGAAGTTTCTAGCCTGAATAATCTTATGATCCCTTTGAGTCTGGGTGACGGTCCATAGGATGATCACACGGGTACTCCGGGATATCCAAAAATACAGGCAACACTGGGTTCTCCAGGTGCCTCAATCCACCCAGTTGTTTATTTAAGTAGCCACCTTAAGTTGAACCATTAATTTACAATCTCACATCCGTCATGGAAAATTCACTCAAACCCAATCCACGTCTACGAGCATAGCATAGCAATATAAGCAAACGTAGAAGTAACTCCCAAGGGTTTGATAGTAAACAGGACAATAGGTACTACCTCATCTACTTCCAAAAACCCACATATTAATTAGATCCTAATCATGCATTTGTTTGAGGATTGATCTAATGCAATAAAACTGGGTAATGAAAAGTATGATCAAAGTGTGAACTTGCCTGCAATATTGATGAAGATGATTCACACTCAATACTCTGGATAGATCTACTCGTCAGACTCCGGTCAATCTATCGTAAGCAAGCAATGGTAACCACACATAAGCAATCACTCAAAAGATCAGAAAGAACGAGGAAAACAATTCGGAAAACTTCAAAACCAAGCAAATAACTCTTGCAATGTAAAACAATTTCTACCAGTACCAAAATTAGATGGATTTGGCCTTATCAGAAAGTTTAGGTCAAGAGCTTCGCTTTGCAAAAAGAATCAACTCAAACGGAGCTACGAAACTCAAGTTACGATCAGACGAAGTTTGAATATAAATTTGAACAAATTTCGAAATTTGAAAATTTCAAAAAGTTGATGTGACAGGTTCACTAGATAGGTGAAAACAAAATAAAACTATAGGCGCTGGTTTCATCTAATTTGGATGAACGAGTAAAAAGTTATGGCTATTTGAAAAATCAGGGCCAAGCTGTTTTGCAGAAAAAAAATAGCTACGGCTAAAAAAAAAAAGGTCTAACGTATAAATACAGAGAACGAATAAATATACCTAAAAGACGACTTCGGAGTGAGGAGACAACTTCCAAAAGTCCCGCCAGAGAGGAGAAATATATTTTCTTTAAGGAATCTAGTCAAACCAAAATTTTGATTTAACACGAATCAGATGATTTTTAGAGGCTCTATGGGTCTATATTTATTGGTGGAAAAAAGGCTTAAAGGTCAAAGGCTAGGCAATGTAGGACTAAACGTAGACGAAAAACAAAAAGAGAGAAGAGAAAAGCGCATGGGCCTAAAGCTTCGGCCGGCCGCGCGCATGCGTGCGGCATTTTTTTTGCAAACACTAAAAGAAGGAAAAAATTTAAGAAAAGGAAAAATGTTTTTTTCTGCAAACATAACAAAAAAAAAACAACATGGGCCGGCATGGGTGCACTGTGCACGTAGGCGACGGATAAAATTTGGCGGCACGTATAGTTTTTTATATATTAGAAACAGAAAGGAAAACTGTATAACGAAAACAAAAATAAAATTGTACATAGGCATATTATATGTCAAAATTTTCCGAAAAAGATTTCCTACAGCATGGGCATTTTTCTAGCATTAAATAAAATCCACAAAAATTCAAATAAATCAAAGAGTGCTACTGCTCTACTAAAATCCAATAAAAATCATTTTCAAAATACCAAAATTAATTTAAATTTATTTCTCTCCAATTTTCTGTTGTAGGGAATCATGTTACCCTATTTTCCACATATTTTTATTTTGGAGAAAAATAATTTGAATAAAACCCAAATACTCCAAATTGAAAATAATTTCCAAAAGGACTTTAAATTAGATCCTTTTAAACTTCCAACTCATATTTCATATGTTTTGAAGAAGTCATTTTATCTTCTCTCATGAAAATCATTGAGTTGCTTGAAGTTTCTGAATTGAAAATATTTTCAAATGATATTCAAATATTTTCAACACCCATTTTCATTTAAATAAATGGAAGAAGTCATGTCATCTTCTCTCGAGGGTTTTGTGATGAAAAGAATTTGAATTCATGGAGATCATAAAAGCAAAATGAAAGTTTGGGAAAGTCCTTTTATTCCCTCTCATTTAACTTTCAAAAGATTTCGAATTCACTCACTTTCAGTCAATCAATCACACAACAATCCAACAAACAATCAAATCTATCTATTTATTATAACATTCCAAAATTTAGAATTTTGGGATGTTACAAACCTACCACCCTTAAAATGAATCTCGTCCTCGAGATTCGGAGAGGCTAGAAAGAAATAAGTTAGGTTTGGGGTCTTCTCAAAATCCATCGATCATCTCAGGGGTCTGGGGTGCTACCACCCTTAAAAACATTGTTACGGTTCCACCAAAACTCGTATACTCCATCCTTATTGTTGACAGTGTCGGTCTTCTCAGATCGTAAGGATAATGGGCTCTTCCGGTAGTGGCATAACCTTTTTCCTCAATTCTTCTGTATCCTTTCATCTTGGTATGGTTCTTCCATGACTGGGTCTTCTTAGCTGACGGGTCTGGCGCCAAAACTAAACAACTATCGATATCTCATGGTGGTCAACGATTTATGGTTTCTCCTGCAGGAAATGGGTCTGGTTGATCCTCACCGTATAACCTACGATTGGCAACAACTGCCGTGTACAAGGGAAACATTCTTATACCATTCTAAGGTTCAAGCAAGGTTAATACCGTCATCTCTCTACTATAGGCAGGTCACTCAGATTTACCATCCCATATAGCAAAGCGAACAATAAGGGTAAGTCGGTATGGTGATCAATCCATCCCGCACCCAAATCATTACCTTGTATATGGTTTAGCGAATCTCGCATTCTAACACTCGGTCATCCTCGCAAGCATTGCAGAATTTGTCTTGTCGACGAACCAAGTTCGGATAAATCCATGGATTCTGCAAGCCAAACAAACATCTATCGTTCCTTCCCAACCCTCAGGTTTTGCGTAACTCCTATAAGATCGTTTGTCGATAAAATCGTAACTTCTTCCAGGGTTTTTCCTTCAGCAAGAATGTGCTTGCTTCTTGGCAGGTCCTGGGGCCTGTGGGTTATGGCCCATCTCATCACTTGTAAACCTTGAACTCATCATCGGGCAACTGATCCTTAATCCAACATCCAACTTCCTGGTATTCTTAAATCCATCCAATTGTACTGTCTTCCTTCCTTCTATTGGCACCAAACTAGGACATGATTACTCAGACTCATCATGGAATTTCCATTGATACATATTTCCAACATCATACCTCCTTTATATCCAATAGTACTTCATCTCTTCATCCTCGGGGAATATCCCACATACCGAGAAAAAAAACTTATACTTATGAAGTCCATAATCCACTTCGTGGAACATCATTATCCTTTCCAGGGTCAAGCGTCCTTACAGGGGAATATTGGCCATCTCTGCATGGCACTTCTTCAACTGGGAAACGTGAAACACATCATGAGCTCCTGACAGTCCTTCGGGTGACTCCAGCTTGTTGGCCACTTCTCCCATACGCTCCAAAACTCGGTATGTCCTACAAATCTCGGGGCTAACTTTCCCTTAACTCCAAATAGTTTAACTCCTCGCAGAGGGGACACACGAAGACATGCTCTGTCTCCAATTTCATAGACTACCTCCTTTACATCCAATAATACTCCATACCCTCATATTCTTGGGGTATCCAACATATCGAGATAAAACTCATACTTATTTTGTTCGAAATCCACTTCGTGGAATATCATTACCTTTTTCCAAGGGTCAAGTTTCCTCACAGGGTACTACCACCTTTAAAATGCACAATCTTCCATAGACCATATTTCTCATATCCTCGAAAATGGTCAAAATCTTTCGTCATAGAGTAACAACTCATAGAATCCAAATCAATACCAATGATGCTAACTTTATTGATTCTCAAATTATTACAATCTCCTGCATTCCATTACATGCCTCACCCGACACCTCACAAATAAAAGAAATGTCCACACTACTACTACTATTTTTCTCGTTGCACTCAACTATTTATCACAAGTCTCCGTCTCCTTGGGGCATTCTCTGGCAAAGTGCCCTGCTTCATCACAACGGAAACATATTACTTCTGACATATCTCGAGGTTTCCTTGTGATTATATAGCCTCCTGGGGTCCTCATCTTCCCTTTTGGGCAATCATTGAAGTAGTGTCCTGAATTTTTGCACCTGAAACATGTGATATGACTCATGTCTTTCTTTGTAGAAATTGGGTTGTTCCTGGGATCCAATCTACTTCTCTTCCTGGACTTTTCCGTTCCAATTAGGGCTTCTATTTCCTGTGGGTCATACTCTACTTCCTCTGTCGGGAATTCTACTAAATCCCCATTCAGACAATTTTGGGAGATGTGTCCTTCTTCTCCACATGAATAGCATGACTTGGTGCAGGGTTTAATTGGTTCTTCTTTGGGTGTGTCCTCCACCTCTTCCTTCATCACAGATTCCTCTAAAATTTCCATGAGGGCTCTTTTCATTGCTTCTTTCTTCTGCTGGATGGTCCTTTGTACCATGGGGTAGATGTGACACTGAGAAGGGTAGTGGGTAGTCCCTTCACACAAGAAACAAGTGATCTGCCTAGTTGGGCATTCTTCAACTGGGTGACTTCCTTCACAATTTGGGCATTCATCCTTGTGTTCCTTATGGTTGTGTCCTATTTCTCCACAAGGCTTGTATGCACAAGGTTTCTTCATATCCTTTCCATAAGGCTTCAATTTCTGGGACACAAGACGAGATCTTTGTAGAGTCCACTTAAATTCTTTCCAAGTGGTTACTCCTTGCCATCCATTGATGGTTTGGTACATCCTCCACCAAGTAGCAGCACCTCTTTCAAAACATTGAAGAGCATGCCGGGTCATATCCTTTCCGACTATAGGGTTATTCTTCATGTGATCCTCCATGTTCTGAATCCATCGGTCTGTCTCCAATTGACTCATCGGTCCAGAAAATACAAGCTCATCTCCATTCATCCTCTATTGGGTCCATGGGTTTGGAGTGAGATAAGAGAGGTCGAGAGGGATGCACACAATACAAACAAAATTTTGAAAAGACAGATTTTTATCGTGGCTGTCGGAAAAACATCAAACAAATGACAGCTCACAAACGTCGCATCTAACGTAGGCATATAACAGGGGTTGGGTCTTC
The DNA here is from genome assembly GCF_002575655.3 of Aegilops tauschii subsp. strangulata. NCBI lineage: Eukaryota > Viridiplantae > Streptophyta > Magnoliopsida > Poales > Poaceae > Aegilops > Aegilops tauschii. The sequence goes on along the minus strand of NC_053039.3, from coordinate 117,732,370 downwards.
TAGAGGTCAAAAATCTTCAAAGTCGCCAAACTCTTGAAGTCTTGTTCATGTCTCCGATGGCTTCTTCCGATCATGCTTGTCTTTCTGAAGTTCTTTTGCCAGATCATCTCTGTTGATGCGAAGTCTCTCGTGACGTCCTTTATATTTCTGGAGTTGCGTTCCAAACTTCTGGGTTTCAACATCCTTGACATGAACCATGATCCTACTGTCCTTCAGTTCCTGACGAATCTTTGATGTCTCAAGGTTTTGCTCCTCTAGCTTGGCTACTTTCAGCTTCTGCGTCCTGAGTTCTTCACGAAACGCTTCCTTATCAAATACTATTTCCTGCAGGTCCATCTTAACTTCTTGATGTAATACTCCAGATCCTGGTGATACACCGGTCTAAAGTTAAAACTTCATCTTGCTGATAGGTGCTCCATCAGCCTTCTACCATTCAATCCTTCCATGCATCTGCATGCTTAACTCCGCACGGTGACAATAGCATAGACGGGTAATAACACCATGGTCAGCCGTGTCTATGCCCATGTTACTGCCATGAGCTTTCATTCCATAACTGATATCTCTTGTCTTTGGGTTTTCTTAACAAAAACTTTGAGTTTTAATGCTCCATGTTCCGGTCTTTCTCCGGTACACCTTGGTCTCGGGTATTGACGGCTTCCATAGTCTGCCAAGTTCCATAAGGGTAGCCTTCGTATACCAATCTGGAAATTCTTCAGAGCCTTCAAATTCTCCTAATCTTCAGAGTCTTTAACCGTTGTAGTTCCAATTATAACAATGCTCGATAAAATACTCTTCATTCCGAAGTGGTCTTGGTTGTCCGATATTTTGTCCTTCTTGGAGTGGTCTCATTAGTCGAATCTTCGTGTGGTCAAAAGGGGAAAGGGGTATGGTCTCACTAAAAGGGCATATTTGAATAAGACTCAGAAAAGGAGAGAGGTAAAAGATCTTTTCGAAAAGGAAAGTTTTAGGGAAAATCCTTCCTATGGGCTTGCCAGTTTCTAGGGTCACGTCCTACAGTCAGCATGTGCTCTGATACCATCTTGTAGCGACCTGACCCGAATGGATCAAGTCTCTGTGCTTAAGTGTCATCCCTGGATCGGTATGCTGACACACACAGTACTCGAGGATTTATAACAGAGGTAAATCACATGTATAAAGTAACGTAAATACTATTACCTCAATCCAAATAGCGGAAGTAACAAGGTTGTGGATTCCCATCAACACCAACGGCAAAGTTGAGTGTAGAAATCGTAACCCTAACGTATCACTTACTCGTCGTAAGATATCCTGCAACATGAAACGTTGCAGCCCGAAAACGGGTCAGCACATGGAATATGCTGGCAAATTCACACCATAGAGAAATGATGAACAAAGGCTATCACTACATGCATATATGGCTGGTGGAAAAGCTCTATGGTTATAATGTTTTTGCGAAAAGCCAATTTTTCCCTACTGCAAAGGAATAAATTTTATTTGACTATCATGGTGGTTGTTAAACATTGAGATGGTTGACAGCATCTCAATCCCAATTAAGTATCATTATTAACCCAACAGGATTAATTAAAGGAACATGATGAGATTCACATGATAATCCAAGTACTAGATACTCAAGTTGTCCATAACCGGGGACACGGCTAATCATGATTAGTTTGTACACTCTGCAGAGGTTTGTGCACTTTTCCCCACAAGACTCGATCTCCTCCGTTGGATTTCTCGCACTACTTGGTGTTTGAGAAACGGATGATCGAGACACAGTCTTTCAGAAGCATTTACTCTCTACTCCGGGCAGACCGTTACACCTACAATCTCCCTACATCTGCTAGTCCACCTCTTCAAGAGCTCATACAACATACTCAACTATGCCAGAGCCCATAATGGCTTGTGGCTGCACACGGAAGTTTCTAGCCTGAATAATCTTATGATCCCTTTGAGTCTGGGTGGCGGTCCATAGGATGATCACACGGGTACTCCGGGATATCCAAAAATACAGGCAACACTGGGTTCTGTATCATCTGCACTGGCATCGTCGGCACCTGCAACTGTTTTGGTAGAATCTGTGAGTCACGAGGACTGAGCAATCTCACACCCGCGAGATCAAGACTATTTAAGCTTATAGGAAAGGAAGGTGTAATGAGGTGGAGCTGCAGCAGGCAATAAGCATATATGGTGGCTAACATACGCAACTGAGAGCGAGAAGAGAAGCAACGGAGCGGTCGTCATCTAGCAATGACCAGGAAGTGATCCTGAACTCCTACTTACGTCATGCATAACTCAAACCGTGTTCACTTCCCGGACTCCGCCGAGAAGAGACCATCACGGCTACACACACAGTTGATGCATTTTAATTGGGTCAAGTGACATGTTCTCTACAACCAGACATTAACAAATTCCCATCTACCTCATAACCGCGGGCACGGCTTTCGAAAGATAATACCCTGCAGGGGTGTCCCAACTTAGCCCATCATAAGCTCTCACGGTCAACGAAGGATAAACCTTCTCCCGGAAAGACCCGATCAGTCTCGGAATCCCGGTTTACAAGACATTTCGACAATGGTAAAACAAGACCAGCAAAGCCGCCCGAATGTGCCGACAAATCCCGATAGGAGCTGCACATATATCGTTCTCAGGGCACACCGGATAAGTCAAGCTACGAGTAAAACCAGACCTCGAGTTTCCCCGAGGTGGCCCCACAGGCTGCTCGGTTTGGACCAACACTCGAAGGAGCACTGGCCCGGGGGGGGGGGGGTAAAATAAAGATGACCCTCGGGCTCGCGAAAACCCGGGGGAAAGGCTTAGGTGGCAAATGGTAAAACCAAAGTTGGGCCTTGCTGGAGGAGTTTTATTCAAGGCGAACTGTCAAGGGGGTCCCATAAATCACCCAACCGCGTAAGGAACGCAAACTCAAGGAACATAATACCGGTATGACAGAAACTAGGGCGGCAAGAGTGGAACAAAACACCAGGCATAAGGCCGAGCCTTCCACCCTTTACCCAATATATATAGATGCATTAATTAAATAAGAGATATTGTGATATCCCAACATATCCATGTTCCAACATGGAACCAACTCCAACTTCACCTGCAACTAGCAACGCTATAAGAAGGGCTGAGCAAAAGCGGTAACTTAGCCAAACAACGGTTTCCTAGGAAAGGATGGTTAGAGGATAACATGGCAAAATGGGAGACATGATATAGCAAGTGATAGGTAGCGCAGCATGGCAATAGAGCGAACAACTAGCAAAGCAAAGATAGAAGTGATTTCGAGGGGTGGTCATCTTGCCTGCAAGGTTCTCAGAGTTGTCGAAAGCTTGATCCTCGTAAGCGTACTCAACAGGTTCCTCGTTCACGAACTCATCTCCCGGCTCTACCCAAGACAAGAACACAAGCAACGGAACCACAATAAATCACGAGAAATGCACAAGCAACATGATGCAAAACATGTATGATATGCAAGATATGATATGCGATTCATATGCGTGCTCCGGAAGGAAAATGATGAACAAGGCAGTAACTTGGCAAACCAAGCATTCCACTAGAAATATGAGATGATTTCGGTCGAAATCGATATAAAGATCACCAGAAACGGATGCACGGTTTGCAAATGGCAAGCAAAACAAGAATGACACGAATCTGCGATTAACAGCATGATATCACTTAAGATGCAACAAGTAACAAAGCTACAGCACTCCAACATAGCAACAAAGCATATGACAGTAATCTACAGGAGATGCTTGACAAAATATGAACACTGAGCTACGGCTAGATCACAAGATATCAAGCTCAAACAAGCATGGCAAAAGTGCAAAAGATAACAGGTTCACAGACTTAGTGAAATTACTGGACATGGCAGAAACAGCATCAGGTAGCAATGTTCAGAGCACGAAATGAACATCCTACAGGAACTTAACATGGCAAAACAAGGCATGGCAGTATTCTACTAAATGCATATGACAAACGTCCCTTACTGACCATAAGCCAAAAAGGACTAGAAGATATGATGGCAAGCATGTAAACATAGCAAGTTTCGTTATCAGGTTTCAGACTTAGCAGAAAACAGAGCATGGCAGAAATAATAATATGAAGGCATCTTGGTGAGCTTGATGCACTCACCACAAAGCAATGCATAACAAAAAAAGCATTCCTACAGCAAGATGGCATATTTATGAAGCTATCCATGGCAAGAACAAGAGAATAGCATGTATGGATCAACTACAACAAGCTTGGCAAAACTGAATATCATGTAAAGAATCTGCCAGAAATATTTTATAGCAAAAGTAGAGCAAGATTGAGTCATGCGATGGCACTCCATAATTGCAAAAATGGCAGGAATGGATCAATTACAACTATATCTACCAAACATCCTTACTGAACATCTTCAAAATATGCATGGATCTCTCTGTAGCATCAAGTTTACATGGCAACAAAATAACAGCAGACAAAGACTTAGAGAAATCACTGTCCCTGAAATCAGAAACATTATGGAGCTTAGTTTGCATGCTTGTGCTAGTCACCACAGAGATCACAAAAATATATGGCATACACCCTTGGAAAGATGGCATGGCATACAACAAAACACATGTAGAGCTCATGCCCATAAGATGCACAGATTAAATGATACAAAAATGACAAATCTCCAAGTTCTGATAAGAACCAGCAGATAACAGCAACTAGCCCTCTTGCAACAGAGATTTGAGCATCAAGATGGCCTCTAATGAACATGGTGCAATTGAACAAAATGTAGAGCATCACGAGACGAACAATTTGACATATTACACGCGCGAAACGGAGCTATATGCAGAGAGTTATACAGTAATGAACCGGGGTACTTATTGCAAAAAAATCACAGACTAAGGAATTTTCGAGGGGGGGGGGGTTTGGGGTCAACCTCGTTGACTCAGATCGGATCGGGGCCGGGCCGAGCTTCGACGGGGCGGTGGCCGGAGATGGGGCCGGCGACGGAGGAAGGAGAGGAGGCGGCGGGGCGCGACGAGGAGGAAGGGGACGGCGGCGGCGGCGGAGGAGCGTGGCGCCGGCCGGCTGTGGCGCGGAGCAGGGCGGAGGTGGGGCCGGCGATGGCCGGCGGCGGCGGACACCGGCGAGGTGCGGCGGGGCACCGGCGCGGCGGCGGCGGCGGAGCACCGCGGGGCGCGGACGGAGACGGGCGGGCCGCGCGGGCTCGACTCGGGCCCCGCGGGCCGGCGGCTGCGGAGGACAGGTGTCGCCGCCGGATTCGTCAGTCGGCGAGGGCGGACGTGTCCGGTGCGGGCGGATTTTGTCCGGCGGCGTGAGGTGGAAGACGCTAGGGTTGGACTGTGAATGTAATTTCGGGAGAGAAGCATATAAATAGGTAGATGGAGCTAGGAGAGTCCAAATGAGGTGCGGTTTTTGCCCACACGATCGTGATCGAACGACCTACAGCATGGAAGAGAGTTTGGTGGGTTTTGGGCTGTTTAGAGAGGGTTTTTTGCTGGAACACACAGAAGGCATCTGCGGTTACCCGGTTAACCGTTGGAGTTCCAAACGACCTCCAAATGGAACGAAACTTGACCGGTGGTCTACCGGTGGTATACCAAGGCCACTTGACAAGCCTCGGTCCATTCCGAGAATGTTTGACACCCGCTCACGAAAGAAAACAAGAGGGGTGCGCCGGAGGAGATGGGAGCGCCGGATTGCAAAACGGACAACGGGGAAAATGCTCGGATGCATGAGACGAACACGTATGCAAATGCAATGCACATGATGACATGATATGAAATGCATGACATGAACAAAATGCAAAACGAAAGACAAAACCCGAACACGGAGGGAATATCATAACGCATAGCCGAAAATGGCAAGAGTTGGAGTTACAAATAAGGCAAGTTACATGCGGGGTGTTACAACACTCCACCACTACGAGAGGATCTCGTCCCGAGATCTAGGACTGAAAGAACTCCGGATATTCGGAACGGAGATGGTCCTCGCGTTCCCAGGTGGCTTCCCGGTCGGAATGGTGCGACCACTTCACTTTCAGGAATTTGATTGTCTTGTTGCGAGTCTTGCGCTCAGTTTCTTCAAGAGTAGCAACGGGGTGCTCATGATAAGACAAATCTTCTTGGAGGTCAATCTCTTCGAAGTTGATAGTGCGCTCAGGCGTCTTGAAGCACTTGTGAAGCTGTGACACGTGGAACACGTTGTGCACGTTCGCGAAGTTGGAAGGAAGCTCAAGTTGATAGGCGAGGTCGCCTCTTTTGCCAATGATCTTGAAAGGACCCACGTATCTAGGGGCAAGCTTCCCTTTGATACCGAAGCGACGAGTGCCTTTCATTGGAGAGACGCAGAGGTAGACATGGTCTCTGATCTCGAAAGCCACATCACGGTGCTTACTATCATAGTAACTCTTCTGGCGCGATTGCGCGGCTTTGAGATTATCACGGATGACTTTACACATTTCTTCAGCTTCAGTGATTAAGTCATTGCCAAGAAGTTGGGGTTCACCAGTCTCTGACCAATTAAGAGGAGTACGGCACTTTCTTCCATAGAGAATCTCGAATGGGGCCTTGCCCGAACTTGCTTGGAAGCTGTTGTTGTAGGAGAATTCAGCATATGGAAGACAATCTTCCCATTTCATGCCAAAGGAAATGACACAAGCCCTCAGCATATCTTCAAGAATTTGATTGACTCGCTCGACTTGGCCACTAGTTTGAGGATGGAAAGCCGTGCTGAAGCGAATATTTGTGCCCATGGCCTTCTGGAAGGAGTCCCAGAACTTAGAGGTGAAGATGTTTCCACGATCAGAAGAAATCAATTGTGGAATGCCGTGCAAAGAGACAATTCTGGAGGTGTATAGCTCTGCCAACTGAGCTGCTATGATGGATTCTTTGATTGGAAGGAAATGAGCCACTTTAGAAAGCTTGTCGATGACAACGAAGATAGCATCATTTCCACGCTTGGACTTTGGAAAACCAGTCACGAAGTCCATTTCGATATGATCAAACTTCCATTCTGGGATAGCAAGAGGTTGGAGGAGACCAGCTGGTCGTTGGTGTTCTGCTTTCACTCTTCGACAGACATCACATTCATTCACGAATTGAGCGATTTCTCGCTTCATTCGAGTCCACCAATACGACTGCTTGAGGTCATGATACATCTTCGTACTTCCAGGATGAATGGACAGAAGAGAAATGTGCGCTTCGTTCATAATGACTTTCCTTAGATCACCTTTAGGAACCACAATCCGGTCCTCGAAGAATAAAGTGTCTCTGTCATCAATGCGATAGCACTTGTATTTGGAAAGACCCTTGTCGATACCATGTTTCACCTTCTTCACCATGGCATCAAGGAGTTGTGCCTCACGAATTTGATCTTCCAAAGTAGGAGAGACTATGAGGTTGGCAAGAAAGCCTTGAGGAACAACTTGGAGATTCAGCTTGCGGAAAGCTTCACAAAGATCCGGTTGGAATGGCTTGAGGATTAAGCTGTTGCAATAAGCCTTCCTGCTCAAAGCATCTGCGATGACATTGGCCTTGCCTGGAGTATATTCAATACTCAGATTGTACTCTTGAATCATTTGGACCCATCGAGTCTGCCTGAGGTTGAGGTTGGGCTGAGTGAAGATGTACTTGAGACTCTTGTGATCGGTGAAAATGTCCACTTGTCTTCCCAACAAGAGATGTCTCCACGTTATTAATGCATGGACAATTGCCGCCAACTCAAGATCGTGAGTGGGGTAATTCTTCTCGTTGGGCTTCAACTGACGAGAGGTATAGGCCACAACTTTCTTCTCTTGCATTAACACAGCACCGAGACCTTGGAGAGAAGCATCATAGAACACTTCAAATGGCTTGGATTCATCAGGAGGAGTCAAGACAGGAGCTGTCACGAGTTTCTCTTTGAGAGTGTTGAAAGCAACGTCACACTCAGGAGACCAGACATACTTCACATGCTTCTGGAGGAGGTTGGAAAGAGGCTTTGCAATCTTGGAGAAATTCTCAACGAATCTTCGGCAATAACTTGCAAGACCAAGAAAACTACGGAGCTGCTTGACATTCTGAGGAGGTTCCCAATTCACAATTGCGGACACCTTCTCGGGGTTAACAGCGATGCCCTTGGCAGAGATGATGTGACCAAGGAAAAGAACTTCATCAAGCCAAAACTCACATTTGGAGAACTTCGCATAGAATTGATACTCTCTGAGCTTGTCGAGCACCAATCGCAAATGTTTGGCATTGTCCTTCTTATTCTTGGAGAAGACCAAGATATCATCGAGATACACCAGGACGAATTCATTGGTATAGGGGTTGAAGATGAAATTCATCATCCGAGAGAATACTGGAGGAGCATTGACAAGGCCGAAAGACACGACAGTATATTCATAAGAACCAAAGCTTGTTCTGAATGCTGTCTTGGGAATATCTTCTTCACGAATGCGAATCTGATGATAACCCATACGAAGGTCAAGCTTGGAGAATACTTTAGCACCTTTGAGTTGCTCGAATAGCTCATTGATGTTGGGAAGTGGATACTTGTTCTTGATTGTCTTCTTGTTCAATGGACGGTAGTCGACACAAAGTCGGTCCGTGCCATCCTTCTTCTTGACAAAAAGAACACCACAACCCCATGGAGAAGAACTCGGTCTGATCAAACCCAGACGTTCTTGTTTATCGAGCTGTTTCTTCAATTCCTTCAGCTCGTTGGGTCCAAGCTTGTATGGACGCTTGCAAACGGGTTCAGTACCAGGCTCTAGTTCGATAATGAACTCAACTGGCCGATGAGGAGGCATACCCGGAAGCTCTTCTGGAAAGACATCTTGGTACTCACAAACGACTGGAATTTGAGAGATGACATTCAATTCACCCTTCTCATTGAGAGAAAAAAGCTGAATGGTTTCATCACGAGCGGCAAAAATAATCACATCCTCAGAAGAGTGTGTCAATTGAATTTCCCTGGCAGCACAATCAAGTTGAGCTTTGTGCTTAGAAAGCCAGTCCATCCCGAGAATTAGATCAATATCCGAGTCACCAAGAACAATTGGAGAAGACTGAAATTTATAGTCGCCCATCTTGATGGAAACATCCGGAACCATCATACTAGAACTCAAACGTTTACCCGGAGAAACGACATCCATGGGTTTACCCAGATGAGAACAAGTGAATTCATGCTTGGCAAAAAATGTTCTTGACATGAAACAAAGCGATGCACCAGTATCAAATAAGACTTTTGTAGGAATATCATTAACAGGAAGATTACCCATTATCACATCAGTAGATTCCTCTGCTTGAGCTGCATTCATCATGTTCACCTTTGCAGACTTTGGATTATGCTTGACCACTGCATTGCTGGAAGATCTGACAGGAGGAGGAGGAGGAAGGCGCCTTTGGTTGAAGCATTTGTTAGCATAGTGACCTTTCTGCTGACACTTGTTGCAAGTCACCTCTGAGAGTGGACGGTGATAAGGAGCATTGGACTTAGGAGCTTGATTCTGAGACTTGTTCTGATAGCCAGAGTTGGAAGAGTTGGAAGAACCATGGCCACCTTTGTTCTTCTGCTGGTAAGGCTGACGAAACGGAGGAGGAGGAGGCAACCAGAACTTCTATTGCTTAGCAGTCACAAGTGAGGAAGAAGAAGAATGAACTGCATCCATGACTCTCTTCTTAGAAGCCTCACACTTGAGCTGAGCAGCCTCTTGCTTTAGTGCCATGTTATAGAATTGATCAAACTGAGTAGGCTCAACAAGAACGAGAGCTAACTGCAGATCCTCTCTAAGGCCACCTCTGAAGTGATAGATCATGCTCTTTTCATCAGGAACGTCTTGTTTAGCGAAGCGAGCAAGTTTCTGAAACTGGATGTTGAATTGATACACAGACATGTTGCCTTGCTTGAGATTGCGGAACTCCTCACGCTTGCTCTCAACAACACTTTGTGGAATGTGGTGCGCTTTGAAGTCCCGACAGAAGTCAGTCCAAGTGATCACACGACCTCCTCTAGAATCTTTGTATTGCTGAAACCAATCAGCAGCTTGGTCCTTGAGCTGGAAAGAAGCAAACTTGACATAGTCCTCAGGCCTGACATTGCTACATTCAAAATGCTTGTTGATGTCCACGAGCCAATCATCGGCATCCGTGGCCTCGGCACAGTAGCTGAAAGACTTGGGCTGATTTGCGAGAAACTGGTTGAGTGTAGCGAAGTGAGGCTGATTGTTGCCTTGACCTTGATTTCCTTGATTGCCTTGCCCTTGGGTGCGTTCTTGCAAGAGTTGCAGAATCATCTGAGCATTGGCGTTGGTGGCTGCCATGATAGCTTGCCATGCCTCCGGAGGCGGAGGTGGTGGCGGAGGGTTCGCTTGACTCCCTTCATTGCGATTCGGATTCTGACGCGTTGGCGGAGCCATCCTGAAGAGGGTGACATCCGTTAGCATCTTGATAGACAAATAGATAAGTAGAACCAACGGATAGAAATTGCAACATATAGTCTTCACAATAAACATTCGAACGAGGATGAACGAATGAATTCCATAGTAAATCATCACACTTCCATAAGTTGAGAAGCCACTTGAAAAAGATATGGAATCAACATATGATTTCAAAGCAATTCGAATACCACAATACAAAACAAAACAAAGTATTGGCTTGCGGAATAAGCCGGAACAAACATATGATGGAGATTTCGTCCGAAGTTTTCGTGGTGGGGCCCACACGGGCTCGATCGTACAAGACCATCATGTACAAGGCTGTGCACATGACATACGAAGCGTCCCCGAGTCGGCATAGCCAAGGACTCTTTAAGACACTACGAGACCACTGTAAAACCAACCGTGTACAGGCGGACCACTAGACGTCGAACCCCAATCTCATATCATGCGTCTGTCGGAAAGATATCCTAAGGCTACTTGAATTCCCACTTATAAACTCCCGAAACTTTCTGGTTATGCAATCCATCCAGTTGTTTATTTAAGTAGCCACCTTAAGTTGAACCATTAATTAACAATCTCACATCTGTCATGGAAAATTCACTCAAACCCAATCCACGTCTACGAGCATAGCATAGCAATATAAGCAAACGTAGAAGTAACTCCCAAGGGTTTGATAGTAAACAAGACAATAGGTACTACCTCATCTACTTCCCAAAAACCCACATATTAATCAAATCCTAATCACGCAGTTGTTTGAGGATTGATCTATTGCAATAAAACTGGGTAATGAAAAGTATGATCAAAGTGTGAACTTGCCTGCAATGTTGATGAAGATGGTTCGCACTCAATACTCTGGATAGATCTACTCGTCACACTCTGGTCAATCTATCGTAAGCAAGCAATGGTAACCACACATAAGCAATCACTCAAAAGATCAGAAAGAACGAGGAAAACAATTCGGAAAACTTCAAAACCAAGCAAATAACTCTTGCAACATAAAACAATTTCTACCAGTACCAAAATTAGATGGATTTGGCCTTATCAGAAAGTTTAGGTCAAGAGCTTCGCTTTGCAAAAAGAATCAACTCAAACGGAGCTACGAAACTCAAGTTACGATCAGACGAAGTTTGAATATAAATTTGAACAAATTTCGAAATTTGGAAATTTCAAAAAGTTGGGCTGCGCCCCCCTCTCCTAGTCCAACTAGGACTCCTCCTGGGAGGGGGCGCGCCACCTCCTGGCTGCTGCCCTCTCTCTCCCCTCAAGGCCCACTAAGGCCCAATACTTCCCCGGGGGGTTCCGGTAACCCTCCGGTACTCCGGTTTAATCCGAAACTTCTCCGAACACTTCCGGTGTCCGAATATAGTCGTCCAATATATCAATCTTTATGTCTCGACCATTTCGAGACTCCTCGTCATGTCCGCGATCACATCCGGGACTTCGAACAACCTTCCGTACATCAAAACATATAAACTCATAATATAACTGTCATCGTAACTTTAAGCGTGCGGACCCTTCGGGTTCGAGAACTATGTAGACATGATCGAGACACCTCTCCGGTCAATAACAAATAGCGGGACCTGGATGCCCATATTGGCTCCCACATATTCTACGAAGATCTTTATCGGTCAGACCGCATAACAACATACGTTGTTCCCTTTGTCATCGGTATGTTACTTGCCCGAGATTCGATCGTCGGTATCTCGATACCTAGTTCAATCTCGTTACCGGCAAGTCTCTTTACTCGTTCCGTAGTACATCATCCCGCAACTAACTCATTAGTCACAATGCTTGCAAGGCTTATAGTGATGTGCATTACCGAGTGGGCCCAGAGATACCTCTCCGACAATCGGAGTGACAAATCCTAATCTCGAAATACGCCAACCCAACAAGTACCTTTGGAGACACCTGTAGAGCACCTTTATAATCACCCATTTACGTTGTGACGTTTGGTAGCACACAAAGTGTTCCTCAGGTAAATGGGAGTTGCATAATCTCATAGTCATAGGAACATGTATAAGTCATGAAGAAAGCAATAGCAACATACTAAACGATCGGGTGCTAAGCTAACGTAATGGGTCATGTCAATCACGTCATTCTCCTAATGAGGTGATCCCATTAATTAAATGACAACTCATGTCTATGGCTAGGAAACATAACCATCTTTGATTAACGAGCTAGTCTGGTAGAGGCATACTAGTGACACTCTGTTTGTCTATGTATTCACACATGTATTATGTTTCCGGTTAATACAATTCTAGCATGAATAATAAACATTTATCATGATATAAGGAAATATATAATACTTTATTATTGCCTCTAGGGCATATTTCCTTCAGTCTCCCACTTGCACTAGAGTCAATAATCTAGATTACATAGTAATGATTCTCACACCCATGGAGTCTTGGTGCTGATCATGTTTTGCTCGTGGAAGAGGCTTAGTCAACGGGTCTGCAACATTCAGATCCGTATGTATCTTGCAAACTTCTATGTCTCCCACCTGGACTAAATCCCGGATGGAATTGAAGCGTCTTCTGATGTGCTTGGTTCTCTTGTGAAATCTGGATTCCTTTGCTAAGGCAATTGCACCAGTATTGTCACAAAAGATTTTCATTGGTCCCGATGTACTAGGTATGAAACCTAGATCGGATATGAACTCCTTCATCCAGACTCCTTCATTTGCTGCTTCCGAAGCAGCTATGTATTCCGCTTCACACGTAGATCCCGCCACGACACTTTGCTTAGAACTGCACCAACTGACAGCTCCACCGTTCAATGTAAATACGTATCCGGTTTGCGATTTTGAATCGTCCGGATCAGTGTCAAAGCTTGCATCAACGTAACCTCTTACGATGAGCTCTTTTTCACCTCCATAAACGAGAAACATATCCTTAGTCCTTTTCAGGTATTTCAGGATGTTCTTGACCGCTGTCCAGTGATCCACTCCTGGATTACTTTGGTACCTTCCTGCTAAACTTATAGCAAGGGACACATCAGGTCTGGTACACAGCATTGCATACATGATAGAGCCTATGGCTGAAGCATAGGGAACATCTTTCATATTCTCTCTATCTTCTGCAGTGGTCGGGCATTGAGTCTTACTCAATCTCACACCTTGTAGTACAGGCAAGAACCCTTTCTTTGCTTGATCCATTTTGAACTTCTTCAAAACTTTGTCAAGGTATGTGCTTTGTGAAAGTCCAATTAAGCGTCTTGATCTATCTCTATAGATCTTAATGCCTAATATATATGCAGCTTCACCGAGGTCTTTCATTGAAAAACTCTTATTCAAGTATCCCTTTATGCTATCCAGAAATTCTATATCATTTCCAATCAGTAATATGTCATCCACATATAATATCAGAAATGCTATCGAGCTCCCACTCACTTTCTTGTAAATACAGGCTTCTCCAAAAGTCTATATAAAACCAAATGCTTTGATCACACTATCAAAGCGTTTATTCCAACTCCGAGAGGCTTGCACCAGTCCATAAATGGATCGCTGGAGCTTGCACACTTTGTTAGCTCCCTTTGGATCGACAAAACCTTCCGGTTGCATCATATACAACTCTTCTTCCAGAAATCCATTCAGGAATGCAGTTTTGACATCCATTTGCCAAATTTCATAATCATAAAATGCGGCAATTGCTAACATGATTCGGACAGACTTAAGCATCGCTACGGGCGAGAAGGTCTCATCGTAGTCAATCCCTTGAACTTGTCGAAAACCTTTCGCAACAAGTCGAGCTTTATAGACAGTAACATTACCATCAGCGTCAGTCTTCTTCTTGAAGATCCATTTATTTTCAATGGCTTGCCGACCATCGGGCAAGTCAACCAAAGTCCATACTTTGTTCTCATACATGGATCCCATCCCGGATTTCATGGCTTCAAGCCATTTTGCGGAATCTGGGCTCACCATCGCTTCTTCATAGTTCGTAGGTTCGTCATGGTCTAGTAACATGACCTCCAGAACAGGATTACCATACCACTCTGGTGCGGATCTTGATCTAGTTGACCTACGAGGTTCAGTAATACTTGATCTGAAGTTTCATGATCATTATCATTAACTTCCTCACTACTTGGTGTAGGTGTCGCAGAAACTGATTTCTGCGATGATCTACTTTCCAATAAGGGAGCAGGTACAATTACCTCATCAAGTTCTACTTTCCTCCCACTCACATCTTTCGAGAAAAACTCCTTCTCTAGAAAGGATCCATTCCTAGCAACGAATATCTTGCCTTCGGATCTGTGATAGAAGGTATACCCAGCAGTCTCTTCTGGGTATCCTATGAAGACACATTTCTCCGATTTAGGTTCGAGCTTATCAGGTTGAAGTTTCTTCACATAAGCATCGAAACCCCAAACTTTAAGATACGACAACTTTGGTTTCTTGCCAAACCATAGTTCATAAGGTGTCGTCTCAACGGATTTCGATGGTGTCCTATTTAGAGTGAATGCAGCCGTCTCTAAAGCATAACCCCAAAACGATAGCGGTAAATCAGTAAGAGACATCATAGATCGCACCATATCTAATAAAGTACGATTACGACGTTCGGACACACCATTACGCTGTGGTGTTCCGGGTGGCGTGAGTTGTGAAACTATTCCGCATTGTTTCAAATGTAGACCAAACTCGTAACTCAAATATTCTCCTCCACGATCAGATCGTAGGAATTTTATTTTCTTATTACGATGATTTTCAACTTCACTCTGAAATTCTTTGAACTTTTCAAATTTCAGACTTATGTTTCATTAAGTAGATATACCCATATCTGCTCAAATCATCTGTGAAGGTGAGAAAATAACGATATCCGCCACGAGCCTCAATATTCATCGGACCACATACATCTGTATGTATGATTTCCAACAAATCTGTTGCTCTCTCCATAGTTCCGGAGAACGGTGTTTTGGTCATCTTGCCCATGAGGCACGGTTCACAAGTACCAAGTGATTCAAAATCAAGTGATTCCAAAATTCCATCAGTATGGAGTTTCTTGCTAAACAAAACAAAACTATAGGCGCTGGTTTCATCTAATTTGGATGAACGAGTAAAAAGTTATGGCTATTTGAAAAATCGGGGCCAAGCTGTTTTGCAGAAGAAAAATAGCTACGGCTAAAAAAAAATAGGTCTAACGTATAAATACAGAGAACGAATAAATATACCTAAAAGACGACTACGGAGTGAGGAGACAACTTCCAAAAGTCCCGCCGGAGAGGAGAAATATATTTTTCTTTAAGGAATCTAGTCAAACCAAAATTTTGATTTAACCCGAATCGGATGATTTTTGGAGGCTCTATGGGTCTATATTTATTGGTGGAAAAAAGGCTTAAAGGTCAAAGGCTAGGCAATGTGGGACTAAACGTAGACGAAAAACAAAAAGAGAGAAGAGTAAAGCGCATGGGCCTAAAGCTTCGGCCGGCCGCGCGCATGCATGCGGCATTTTTTTTTCAAACACTAAAAGAAGGAAAAAAAATTAAGAAAAGGAAAAATAATTTTTTTTCTGCAAACATAACCAAAAAAAACAACATGGGCCGGCATGGGTGCACTGTGCACGTAGGCGACGGATAAAATTTGGGCGGCACGTACAGTTTTTTATATATTAGAAACAGAAAGGAAAACTGTATAACGAAAACAAAAATAAAATTGTACATAGGCTTATTATATATCAAAATTTTCATAAAAAAAATTCCTACAGCATGGTCATTTTTCTAGCATTAAATAAAATCCAAAAAAAATCAAATAAATCATAGAGTGCTACTGCTCTACTAAAATCCAATAAAAATCATTTTCAAAATACCAAAATTAATTCAAATTTATTTCTCTCCAATTTTCTGTCGTAGGGAATCATGTTACCCTATTTTCCATATATTTTTATTTTGGAGAAAATAATTTGAATAAAACCCAAATACTCCAAATTGAAAATAATTTCCAAAAGGACTTTAAATTAGATCCTTTTAAACTTCCAACTCATATTTCATATGTTTTGAAGAAGTCATTTTATCTTCTCTCATGAAAATCATTGAGTTGCTTGAAGTTTCTGAATTGGAAATATTTTCAAATGATATTCAAATATTTTCAACACCCCTTTTCATTTAAATAAATGGAAGAAGTCATGTCATCTTCTCTCGAGGGTTTTGTGATGAAAAGAATTTGAATTCATGGAGATCATAAAAGCAAAATGAAAGTTTGGGAAAGTCCTTTTATTCCCTCTCATTTAACTTTCAAAAGATTTCGAATTCACTCACTTTCAGTCAATCAATCACACAACAATCCAACAAACAATCAAATCTATCTATTTATTATAACATTCCAAAATTTAGAATTTTGGGATGTTACAAAATATTACCTTCTGTGCGGCCGTTTATAAAATCTGAGAGTTGGCCAATCGTCGGCTTCTGCCCCCATGGAACTAGTACTGAGGTGTTTGGGATAAACCTGAGCACTCTTTATCCCAATTTTGGGTCCTTCGAAGGAAGTGTCCAGCACAACGAATGAGGCAATCAGACTATAAAGCTTTATCACTCTCACTTAGCCATAGAAGTCTACAATTTTAAATTTTGGCGAAGCCCCTAGTATTCGGAAGGCCGAATTTGGGCCGCTATATACGCCTAAGTCGGACAAGGCCGACTCCTCGCCCGAAGCGGAAGAAGTCTTTAAGGACTTGAGACCTCTCGAACAGCGACCAGCTCTCGCCTCATCATGACAGTCAGTTTTCGGCTTTCTCTACTAAGGTGCTCGTCCGGAAGAACTGGGACACAATCGCAGTAGTTCTCCCAGCGCTACCTTAGCCGATATAGCGGAACGTAAGGTACCAAAACATGGGAGCCGGGCAAACCCAACTATTGACCCAAGACATGGTTCGGAGCTGATGCATATAATGCTATAAGTTCGGGGTGCCGCACTGTCGAAAGTGTTCGGACTTTTCACGCCGTGTTATGGGGTACACTGAAGCCCCTGGCGCACTGGTCGTACCAGAATGTACGGGTGCAATTTGTCGTAAATAAGCAGACAAGGAAAAAGGGAAATGCAATAATAGGCTAACGCTATGCATTTTTATTTAAATAATACGTCAAAGCGTATGGATACAAGTAGTGCAATAAGCAAAAAATAGGACTATTTGACATGTCCTATCCAAGGGCAAGCTGCGTATGGGTATGTAAAAACAGGTATATCGATCGTTATCACAGACAACCTGGAGATTCCCTTGTACGTTCGAGCGTCTTGCTTCCTTGGTATTTCCTTCCCGTAATGGGTCCCATGATCAGGCTGTCGAAAAGAGCTTCCAGAGAGTAGGGTCCTGAAAGAGAGAAAATGATAAAGATGTATGGGCCCTGAGGCAGTTGAGCCGCATTGTGGGCCTTGCCGCCGCCCGTGCCCATGGTATCTTGGGTGCGTAATTATGTACGCGCGGAAAAAATTTCGCCGCTTGACTGGGACTAGGACGGAGGCCGAATTGCTAGGCAAGCTCTAAACGTGCCCGGCGATCCTGTTGCAGGGTACTCCGGATTCTCTTGAAGGTTTCTGGTGGCTTCTTCGCCGAATTGGCAGTTGTCCTCAGAAGGCTGCTTTGTACTTCCGCTGCGAGGGCCGCAGTGTGCTCCTCTGTGCGGAGCGAGCGTTCTGTATTTCCATTAACTGTTATAACCCCACGAGGTCCAGACATTTTGAGCTTGAGGTACGCATAATGCGGTATCGCATTGAATCTAGCAAATGCAGTTCATCCGAGTAGTGCGTGATAGCCACTACGGAAGGGGACGATATCGAAGATTAATTCCTCGCTTCGGAAGTTGTCCAGAGATCCGAAGACCACTTCTAGTGTGATTGAGTCCATGCAACAGGCCTCTACACCTGGTATGACACCTTTAAAGGTGGTTTTTGTGGGTTTGATCCTTGAGGGATCTATACCCATTTTGCGCACTGTATCCTGATAGAGCAGGTTCAAGCTGCTGCCACCGTCCATAAGGACTCGAGTGAGGTGAAATCCGTCAATGATGGGATCAAGGACCAATGCGGCAGAACCGCCATGACGGATACTAGTGGGATGGTCCCTGCGATCGAAAGTGATCGGACAAGAGGACCATGGGTTGAACTTTGGGGCGGCTGGCTCCATCGCATAGACGTCCCTTAGTGTACGCTTCTGTTCTCGCTTGGGAATATGGGTTGCATATATCATGTTCACCGTTTTCACTTGTGGAGGAAACTTCTTCTGTCCTCCTGTGTTCGACGGCCGGGGCTCCTCCTCATCCTCGCTGTGCAGCCCCTTTTCCTTGTTTTCGGCATTCACCTTGCCGGCCTGCTTGAACACCCAGCATTCTCTGTTGGTGTGATTGGCTGGCTTATCGGGGGTGCCGTGAATTTGACATGAGCGATCGAGTATGCGGTCCAAATTGGACGGGCCCAGATTGCTTCTTTTGAACGGCTTTTTCCGCTGACCGGATTTAGAGCCACTGAATCCGGCATTGACTGTCGTGTCTGCGGCGTTGTCGCCGTTGTTGCGGCGCTTGTGTCTGTTGCGACGCGGTCTGCCGTTGCTATCTTTAGCGTCTGAATCGCCAGGATTTCTTGACGTGTTGTTGCTGCAAGCCAGCCAGCTGTCCTCGCCCATGAAAAAGATGTTGTTGCTTTTTCTTCAGGCTATTTGCTGTGGCTATAAGCCGGCGCTTGAAGCGTTCCTGCTCGACGGGTTCCTCAGGCACGATAAATTCTTCGTCGCCGAGGCTCACCTCGTCTTCGGAGAGAGGCATGTAATTGTCATCCTCTGATTCTCCGTCTGCTGTCTGTTCCTGAGGGCTAGCTTGTCCATCCTCCCGCTCGAGGCCTGGCTGGAGGGGATTGTCTTCGTCTTCGGCACTATCCGGAGCGTTATTGTCTCTTGTGCCGGTATCACTGCTTTTTCTATGGTGGGACTTAGAGCGGCGCCGCTGACGCCGGTGCTTAGATTGCTTCTTGGAGGGATTATCCTCCGTTGCCTTATCGCCATCGCCTTCTTTGGGGGTGTCCACCATGTATATATCATATGATGAGGTGGCAGTCCAGCGCCCTGTGGGTGGTGGTTCCTGTTCATCTCCTGCATCGTCGTCCATACCGTCGATGTCTTCGGAGCCGAAATTGAGCATGTCGGTTAAATCGTCGACAGTGGCTACTAAGTGGGTGGTGGGTGGGGAGCGAATTTCTTCGTCGTCCGCATCCCACTCCAGCCGGACATAGTTCGGCCAAGGGTCTCCTGACAAGGAGAGAGACCTTAATGAGTTTAGCATGTCGCCCAGTGATGAGTGCTGAAAGATATCCGCGGAGGAAAACTCCATGATCGGTGCCCAATCAGATTCGATAGGCATGGATGCAAGCGGTTCGGAGCCCGTGACCGGGGACGAATCCAAGTAACCGGCAACACGGGTCTCATAGGAGGTGAAGTCAGTATTCGGCTCTATCGCCGCTGCGTGCATGGCCTCCGTGGCGGGGTCTATCCACCCGTCCTCGGACGGCACGATCTGTTCCGGATTGAGGGCCGGAGTAGCTGCAGGTGTGATCTCCCGAACACTGTCCGACGGCAGAGCTAAGTCATGCTCGTCGTGACTGTGCGGCACGCCTGACATGGGCTCGAATCCGTCAAAGATCAAGTCTCCGCGGATGTCGGCCGTATAGTTCAAGTTTCCAAACCTGACCTGATGGCCAGGGGCGTAGCTCTTGATCTGCTCCAGATGGCCAAGCGAGTTGGCCCGCAGTACGAAGCCGCCGAATACGAAGATCTGTCCGGGGAGGAAAGCCTCGCCCTGGATCACATCGTTGTTGATGATCGAAGGAGCCATCAAGCCTTTATCGCGATGGCACAGTGGAACTCTCAATGAAAGCACCAATGTCGGTGTCAAAACCGGCGGATCTCGGGTAGGGGGTTCCGAACTGTGCGTCTAAGGCGGATGGTAACAGGAGGCGGGGGACACAATGTTTACCCAGGTTCAGGCCCTCTCGATGGAGGTAATACCCTACTTCCTGCTTGATTGATCTTGATGATATGAGTATTACAAGAGTTGATCTACCACGAGATCGTAGAGTCTAAACCCTAGAAGCTAGCCTATGATTATGATTGTTGTTGTCCTACGGACTAAACCCTCCGGTTTATATAGACACCGAGGGGGCTAGGGTTACACAGAGTCGGTTACAAGGGAGGAGATCTACATATCCAAATTGCCAAGCTTGCCTTCCACGCAAAGGAGAGTCCCATCCGGACACGGGACGAAGTCTTCAATCTTGTATCTTCATAGTCCAACAGTCCGGCCAAAGTATATAGTCCGGCAGTCCGAGGACCCCCTAATCCAGGACTCCCTCACTCAACAATGGAAATTCTCATAGCTTTGAGAGACTCATTGATATCATGCTTAGGTGGAATAGATCTAAGTTCCAAAGAATCAACATCAAGAGAAATTCTATCCACGTTCCTAGCCAATTCATCAATCTTAGGCAATTTTTCTTCAAGCAAAGCATTGAAATTCTTTTGAGAAATCATAAATTCTTTAACACTAGTCTCAAAATCAGAGGGCATCTTATTAAAATTTCCATAAGAGTTGCTGTAGGAATTATCATAATTATTAGAGGAACTACTAGGGTACGGCGTAGGATTAAAGTTTCCTCTATAAGCGTTGTTACCAAAATTGTTCCTACCAACAAAATTCACATCCATAGATTCATTATTATTCTCAATCAAAGCAGACAAAGGCATATCATTGGGATCAGAAGAAACACTCTTATTAGCAAAAAAATTCATAAGTTCATCCATCTTTCCACTCAAAACATTAATCTCTTCAATTGCATGCACCTTTTTACTAGTAGATCTTTCAGTGTGCCATTGAGAATAATTAACCATAATATTATCTAGGAGTTTAGTAGCTTCTCCTAAAGTGATTTCCATAAAAGTGTCTCCCGCGGCCGAATCTAAAAGATTTCTAGAAGCAAAATTCAATCCGGCATAATTTTTTTGTATAATCATCCATAAGTTCAAACCATGTGTAGGGAAATTACGTATCATTAATTTCATTCTCTCCCAAGCTTGTGCAACATGTTCATGATCAAGTTGCTTAAATTTCATAATATCATTTCTAAGAGAGATGATCTTAGTGGGAGGAAAATACTTAGAGATAAAAGCATCTTTGCGCTTATTCCAAGAATCAATACTATTTTTAGGCAAAGACGAAAACCAAGTTTTAGCACGATCTCTAAGCGAAAAAGGAAATAGCTTCAATTTAACAATATTATTGTCCACATCTTTCTTCTTTTGCATATCACACAAAACAACAAAGCTATTTAGATGGGTAGCGGCATCTTCACTAGGAAGGCCTGCGAATTGATCTTTCATGACAAGATTCAGCAAATCAGCATTAATTTCACAAGATTCAGCATCGGTAAGAGGAGCAATCGGAGTTCTAAGAAAATTATTGTCGTTGGTATTGGCAAAGTCACACAATTAGTATTATCTTGAGCCATCGTGACAAACAAGTAATCCAACACACAAGCAAACAAGAAGCAAGCGAAAAAGAGAAGAATAGAAAGAGGGGGCGAATAAAACAGCAAAGGTGAAGTGGGGAAGAGGAAAACGAGAGGCAAATGGCAAATAATGTAATGCGAGGGATAAGAGTTTGTAATGGGTACTTGGTATGTCTTGACTTGTGTGTAGACTCCCCGGCTATGGCGCCAGAAATCCTTCTTGCTACCTCTTGAGCATGCGTTGGTTTTCCCTTGAAGAGGAAAGGGTGATGCAGCAAAGTAGCGTAAGTATTTCCCTCAGTTTTTGAGAACCAAGGTATCAATCCAGTAGGAGGCCACACGCAAGTCCCTCGTACCTACACAAACAAATAAGAACCTTGCAACCAACGCGATAAAGGGGTTGTCAATCCCTTCATGGCCACTAGCAAAAGTGAGATCTGATAGAGATGATAAGATAATATTTTTGGTATTTTTATGATAAAGATTAAAAGTAAAGATTGCAAAATAAACGGTGCCGGAAATATCTAGTTGACAGAAGATTAATATGATGGAAAATAGACCCGGGGGCCATAGGTTTCACTAGTGGCTTCTCTCAAGATAGCATAAGTATTACGGTGGGTGAACACATTACTGTCGAGCAATTGATAGAAAAGTGCATAATTATGAGAATATCTAGGCATGATCATGTATATAGGCATCACGTCCTTGACAAGTAGACCGACTCCTGCCCTACATCTACTACTATTGCTCCACACATCGACCGCTATCCAGCATGCATCTAGAGTATTAAGTTCATAAGAACAGAGTAACGCATTAGGTAAGATGACATGATGTAGAGGGATAAACTCAAGCAATATGATATAAACCCCATCTTTTTATCGTCGATGGCAACAATACAATACGTGTCGTTTCCCTTTCTGTCACTGGGATCGAGCAACGCAAGATTGAACCCAAAGCTAAGCACTTCTCCCATTGCAAGAAAGATCAATCTAGTAGGCCAAACCAAACTGATAATTCGAAGAGACTTGCAAAGATAACCAATCATACATAAAAGAATTCAGAGAAGATTCAAATAATGTTCATAGATAATCTTGATCTTAAACCCACAATTCATCGGATCCCGACAAACACACTGCAAAAAAGAGTTACATCGAATAGATCTGCAAGAAGATCGAGGAGAACTTTGTATTGAGATCCAAAGAGAGAGAACAAGCCATCTAGCTAATAACTATGGACCCGAAGGTCTGTGGTAAACTACTCACACATCATCGGAGAGGCTATGGTGTTGATGTAGAAGCCCTCTGTGACCGATTCCCCCTCCGGCGGAGCGCCGGAAAAGGCCCCAAGATGGGATCTCACGGGTACAGAAGGTTGCGGCGATGGAAATAGGGTTTCGTGGTGCTCCTCGATGGTTTCAGGGTACGTAGGTATATATAGGAGGAAGAAGTAGGTCGGTGGAGCCATGAGGGGCCCACGAGGGTGGAGGGCGTGCCCCGGGGGGTAGGTGCGCCCCCTGCCTCGTGGCCTCCTTGTTCGTTTCTTGATGTCCACTCCAAGTCCTCTGGATCCCGTTTGTTCCAAAAATCACGCTCCCGAAGGTTTCATTCCGTTTGGACTCCGTTTGATATTCCTTTTCTGCGAAACACTGAAATAGGCAAAAAAACAGCAATTTGCACTGGGCCTTGGGTTAATAGGTTAGTCCCAAAAATAATATAAAAGTGTATAATAAAGCCCATTAAACATCCAAAACAGAATATATAATAGCATGGAGCAATCAAAAATTATAGATACGTTGGAGACGTATCAAGAAGCCAAATGTCAGTTACTTCAGAGTATTTGGTGCTGGATCAAGGATCCACATCACACTTCAAAATTTGCACCGAAAGCACATGAAGGTTTTATGCTTGGTTACGGAAAGGATTCACACTCCTACAGAGTCTTCAACCTCTTTCACTATAAAGTGGTTGAAACTGTGGATGTGCAGTTCGATGAAACTAATGGCTTGCAAAGAGAGCACCTGCCAAATGTGCTAGATGAAGTCCCTCCTAGTGAATCAATAAGCTTATGGGTACTGGAGAAATCATACCTTCGGAGGCACAGGCTGAAGAGGAACTTATCATTTCTACGCCTAATCAACCTAAAGACACTGCTCAGCCTGAAGCCAATGCCGAAGAAGAATACAATGGTCAGCAAGGACAAAAATCTTCGTCCAGTTCATCCTCGTGTTGCAAATGAAGTACAGATTGAGAAGATAATCGATAGCATCAATGCACCTGGTCCACTCACTCGTTCAAGAGCAACACAACTAGCAAATTTCTGTGGGCACTTTGCATTTGTCTCTATATTTGAACCCAAGAAAGTTGCTGAAGCCTTCATGGAACCTGAATGGATTCAAGCTATGCAAGAAGAGCTTCAACAGTTCGAGCTGAACAATGTGTGGGAATTAGTCAAGCGTCCTGACCCTCGCAAGCACAACATCATAGGCACAAAATGGATCTATCGCAACAAACAAGATGAGCATGGTCAAGTAGTCAGAAACAAGGCTCGTCTCGCTGCTCAAGGATACACTCAAGTTGAAGGGATTGACTTCGATGAAACATTTGCTCTGGTGGCTAGGCTTGAAGCCATTCGCATACTGCTAGCCTATGCCAACCATGACAACATCCTTCTATATCAAATGGATGTGAAGAGTGCCTTTCTCAATGGCAAGGTTGAAGAAGAAGTGTATGTTGCACAACCACCTGGCTTTGAAGATCCAAAACATCCTGATATGGTATACAAGCTCAACAAGGCACTGTATGGCCTCAAACAAGCCCCTCGTGCTTGGTATGACACACTCAAAGACTTCCTGAAGAGCAAAGGCTTCAAACCTGGCTCCTTGGATCCCACTCTCTTCATGAAGACATACGATGGTGAACTGTTTGTGTGCTAGATCTATGTGGATGACATTATCTTCGGCTGCACTGAAAAAAGATACAGTGATGAGTTTGGGCACATGATGCAAGAGCAATATCAGATGTCCATGATGGGTGAGCTGAAGTTCTTACTTGGTCTTCAAATCCGTCAGCAGAGCAACGACATCTTCATATCTCAAGAGAAATACCTCAAGGATTGTCTGAAGAAGTTTGGAATGCAAGACTGCAAAGGTTACACAACGCCAATGCCAACCAAAAGTCATCTGGGCCCCGACGACAATGGTAAAGAGTTCGATCAAAAGGTATACCGCTCCATGATTGGTTCTTTACTCTATTTATGTGCATCTAGGCCAGGTATCATGCTTAGCGTTTGCATGTGTGCCCGATTCCAAGTGGCACCAAAGGAATCGCATCACTTAGCTGTGAAGCGAATTCTTCGATATTTGGCTTACACCCCAACACTAGGATTGTGGTATCCAAAGGGCTCAGAGTTTGATCTAGTTGGATTCTCAGATCCTGATTCTGCTGGTGACAACGTTGATCGCAAGTCCACATCTGGCACATGTCATTTTCTTGGACGATCTCTTGTCTGTTGGTCTTCAAAGAAGCAGAACTGTGTGTCTCTTTCCACTGCTGAATTTGAATACATTGCTGCTGGATCTTGCTGCGCTCAGCTTCTATGGATGAAGCAAACTCTCAAGGACTATGGCATCCATCTGAAGCAAGTGCCACTCTACTGCGACAATGAAAGCGCCATCAAGATTGCCAACAACCCAGTTCAGCACTCGAAGACAAATCACATTCAGACCCGTCATCACTTTCTCAGAGATCATGTCATGAAGGAAGATATTGATATCATTCACGTCAACACTGAAGAGCAATTGGCAGATATCTTCACAAAGCCCTTGGATGAGAAAAGGTTTTGCAAGTTGCGGTGTGAGCTAAATATCTTAGAATCCTCGAATGTCCTGTGATTAGACACACATCCTAACGCTTATGCATGTTGATGAATTAGATGTGCAACACACGAAGTAAAGTATATCTTCAATCAATGAAGACATACACTCTAAGTGTGAATACATTAACGCGGAATTCGACTTCGGAGCGCCACGATAATTGTGCGCCGTGTCTGGGTCTAATACTTCCTATACGGTGGGTAACGCCACCACCAAATTCTTTTGAAGTGTTTCATCTGGCGTTACTATTGCATAATCTTTGTTTTGGTTTGTCTTCAACATTGATTTATCTTCGTGTTTATCTTCACAATGTTGATTTGGTCTTATACTGATATATACACGTATTTGCGTTCTATCCTCTACAACATTCACTTATATCTATGTCTTCATGTTTGAATCTTTTGATCTAAGTGAATGTGATCGGACCCTAACCCCCCCTCTATGCTTCCACCTCAGATTCTATCTATCCAAATCATATGCATTCTATTGAAACTGTCGATTGTCTTCTCTGAGTCCTTGTCAGCAGAAGACACAGTGACAAAAATTGAATCTGTTTTAATGCTATATCCTTATTACCTGAAACCCGGAGAAGCCGGAACGACCACCAGACAATCCAGGCGAGCGTGGGAACATGGAACAACTTTCAATGTGTTGCATGCGTGCCATGTGTCCTTCTGATGTGAACCGCCAGGGGCACCTGCGCAATTATGCGGTGCTATCCCTTTCCTTATAAATATACAACTCACCGCGGTCACAATCTCTTCTCCCACCTCGCCACCTCACACAAACCCTAGCGCCTCCACTAGCTCGCGTCGACGCCAGAGACAAAGCGCTTAGCTGCCGCGACTTCTCCGATGCCGTCCTCACGCCGGCCGCGGACCTTGTCCTCTCCGCCGCCGCCATAGGTGTCTTCCGCCGCCAAGTTAGGGCGCGGGAGATTGAACTGCTCGGCCTCCCTCTTCGCCTCGTCTAGCAGTTTGTCAAGGGTAATTAAAACTTACTTTTTACTGCCTTTTTGATCCGTCAGATCCATCCACTTCAATTGAAAGTGGTTTCTAAAGTTCCAAATCTGGATCTGTCTTGTTCTGCATCTCATATCATGCCAAGAATATTCACTTATGCTTCACGACTAGTTAGATTCCTCAGTTGTACTTATTCATGGATTCGTACAAATCTGGAACCAACTCTCTCCAAATAAGTGAATGTCTTTGCACTATGAGGTCAATGTCTTCAAACTAATTTATCTTCGAAATCTTCTGAGAATGCATATGACCTCTTCCCCTTCCCTCGCACCTCTAATGCTGTCACAGGTACATGTCCGTGGGAGAATCCCTTGGTTCTCATTGTCTGCATTCATTAGTTCTTACAGCGACACATCAACTCTCCTGAAGCCAGTTCCTGTCTGACCAGCAGACGAAAGCCATTCACAGTCTTGAAGCCTTTCGGCTTGAATATAATGGCCACTGAGAAATCAGCTAGAAAGGGCGGCAGGCAGCGCCATGGGGATACAGCCAAGGAATTGCCACCAGATCTCTTTGAAATGTACAAGACTGATCCTGAAGAGAATTACAATCAGCGCAAGACTCGAATCCAATGGATTCAAAGATATTGGGCAGAAAAATGGTTCCAATACAGATTTGTGACTGCTGAATATGCTTAAAAGAATGCCATCAAGCGACCATGGGGAGATATTCTCTACAAAAATCTTCAGCCCAAGTCCAAGTTCGAAGCCATTGCTCAAGGCTTCTATCCTTGCATGGCCTGAGGACCACAGCCAGAGAATGCCGACCCATCATCACTGTTATGGTGTGGCGACGACAATCTTTTCAAGTGCAACTACCAGTTTGCCAAAGATTCTGCTGTGAAGAACAAGAAAGCATTTGGACTCGGCTTCAACCCTGGTCCATCTGCTCCAAGGTCTGATGGCACCCGTGATGCCAATCCAAACGTCATCGGCGCCTTCTATAACCTCGAAGGCCTCATCACTCACATAGCAGTACAGGGGGCCGCCGTGGAGCACTCAGCTGATGATGCAGATTCTGATGAAGCGCCAACTCCACCTAAGCCGCAGAAGCAGAAGAAATCAAAGGCTTCAAAGCCCTCTGCCACACCAAAAGCTTTGCGTGCAAAGCCATTGGCAACTGCACCTCCTGAACTCAGTGTGCAATCTGAAGATCTTTCTCATGTCTCCAAGAAGACGAAGAAGCCCAAGAAGAAGAAGCCCATAAAGATTTCTAGGCATGAACTGACTCCAGCTGTTGTTCTGTGGAACGAAAATGAAGCCATTGATCTGTCAAGCGACGAAGATCTTGGTGATGATGCCCTTGAGCTACTAATCAAGAGCAAGCAAGAGGCGGAGATCTTAAACGATCTGCCCCTCTTTGATGTGGATATTCTAAACAACTTCATCGATGAGTGGTTTGACAACCCGAGCCTCAGCATTGATGATCTCCAGCTGCCAGTTGACATCAGCGTCACCTTCCATGGAGCCATTGCTAATGAGCTGGCTCTGGCTCAGAAGATCGTCGAGCTGAAGAAGAAAATTGATTATGAAAAGGCTCAATTCAAGAAGAACATGGCCAAGCTCAGCGTGGCTGATGTTCAAAGCTTCAAGCAGATGCTGCATGACCTCAAGGAAGAGTTTCAGAAGAAACATGAAGAAGCAAAAGGTTCAAGAGAGAGGATGAAATACTTTGCAGAGAAATGTGTTCAAGCACACAATGAGGCAGAAAAGCACAAGGCTCTTGGGCGTCTAGGCATCGACCCCAAGATGGCTGCCAAACTGAAGAAGAAGCCTGCTGTGGCCCAAACTGAAGCATCAACGCAAGAAGCACCTTGCATTGTCTTCTTTGCCAGCATGACAGGCTCGAAGCCTAAGGTCCCCACAGTAGCTTCAGAACTCAAGAAGACTAGAGCAGCTGAAGCCGAAGCCAAAAAGCGCAAGCGCAAGAATGTTTTTGATGATGCTCCATCAAAGAAGAAACTGAAAAAAGGCTTCAAAGAAAGAGCGTGTTGTGGCCTCTGAACCTCTTGTTGTCGAGCCCATTTCTGTTGCTCGTCCTACCTCCACCAACCAAGAGCGTCAACTTGTGATCCACGAGCCTGCTTTCACAGAGGCTCCTGAAAATGAAGAAGTACCAGCTGTTGACCCCATCACAGCTGAAGACATTGGTCGTGAAGACAATGTTGAAGCTGATGAAGTCCTTCCTCAAATCGAGCACCAACCGGTATCACCGCCTGTTCTTACGAACATCGAACTCATCAGCATTGGTCGTCCTTTGACGCCAATTGCTCAGGATGATTCGTGGGCTGATCGCCCCCAGCAAGACACCCCCATTGATGATGAGACACCCATAACTCCACCACCTCAAGCCACCACTCTGGCGATTGATGACGACAATTACATGGTGTAGACCACTCCATCACCACAGGCGTCGCCCGCATTTCGCACGCTTCGCAAAGGCCCTAGGCCACAGGTCACCATATTGAGCATTCTAGAAGGAGAAGTGCAACAAAGCTCAGTAGCACGCCAAGTGTTCCCTGAAGCCACTCCAACTGCGAATGTCCCTGAGTCTAAAGCAAAAGCTGCTGAAGACATTCCGTCTGCATTAGCCGATGACAATCAAGAACCAAGACAAGAAGAAGCAAGAGTTGCCACACCCCCTGTTACCCAAGAAGTTGTTCTCGAGGAGAACATGTCTATGCCCGACCCTTCTGCTACTGAAACGGAGGTTGAAAACATTGAGGCGGCCACAAACAACACTGCTGAAGCCAATGACGATGTCATGGCTAAAGACAATGTGGCGCCTGATGCTAATGTTGCGCCTGAACCTAGTGTGCATCTGAAGCCACAGTCAATGCCGAAGCTACTGTTCCAGCCCCAAGGCCTCACACAATTGAACATGCCTATAATCGTGGTGAACTTGTCACAGTTTGGTGGCCCATTATGGTGCGTGCCACTGCTCCTGGACCTTAATATGACTATCATGTGGAGCAGAGGCCACAAGTTCAGAAGCCAAAGCCCAGGCTACCAAGGCTTCCAGGTACTGCTACTTCACCAGGATCCTTCAGTGTCAACAGCTTCAGAGCCCACAACACCTTCTTCGATAGTGCCAAGAATCCCTACTCGAAGCCAAAGATCTCATCTAATCGCTTCTGGAGCTATCAGCAGCGCAACTATTATTCATGTGTCTTATACAATCAAGAGCGAATCTTTCTTCACATGCGCCTGGATTGTGAAGCCATTGCTGGTCTGCCCTGTCTGGAACAAGCTTTGGACTATTTCAGAGAAGTTGGTCTTCTGCCATTCGTCACGGACAAAGAGCACTGGAATGAAGAGCTCCTGCTGCAATTCTACGCCACACTTCACATTCGTGGCTACAACAGGGATCCGAAGACATGGGTCCTTGAGTGGATGTCAAGCGATGTGCACCATGAAGCCAAAGGTCAAGACATTATTGAGCTTACTTCCGTGCCCACTCCAGGTGAACTCTATGAGCCTGGTTGTTAGCTACACCAAAATGAACTGCAGACTATCTTCCAGCGGCCTGAACCAAATATGAGTCAGATGCTCAGCCTGGTGAAGCCATTGCCTCAAGATGCCGATTATCCCAAGGAATTCTTCGTCAAGGACCTTGAGTACCTGCCCCGCACAATCTATCATATTCTGAGTTTTACTCTTTGGCCCATCAAGGGATACTCAGATGAAGCCAAACTTGAAGGAGCCATGAAGACGTTGGTGTTCTATATTCTCAATGGCATCAGATTCAATTCCCAGGATTTCTTCATCAGACAGCTTGCTGCATCTGGAATTGATCGTTTTGGCTTGAAGTTCTATGCTCCATGGGTGATGCACTTAATCAAGCTTCACTCTTCTGTCGACTATCAGCCTTCAGCGCGTAACCACTACCCTGAGCCTGCCAAGGAGCCACTTTACCTTCATAATATTGATCGCCAAAGCTTCACGCAACCAATTGAGGGAGTTCTTGCTGCAACTCGGATCTATACTCTGGCTGGGAATATGCGTGCACCTCATCATGCTAACACTGAAGCCACTGAAAGCACCATTGCTCAAAGGCCTCAGAAGCGATCTCGTGTACTCAATGACCGAGAGCTTCTTGTGGCCTTACATTAGAAACAGGATAGACACCATGACTGGCTAAAGCATCAGATGCAGAGCCTCTTGGTGGACATTAATCGCATTTGCAATCTTGCCACCAAGAAGGCATTCGTAGCGCATGAAGCATGTCAGCATTCTTGGAAGAGTCTTACATTGCTATCCTCTGAAGACGATCTTCACGAAGATGGCTTCACAGAGCGCTTCAAATTTGATTCCACGCCTCCGCAGAATGCTGTTTTGCGTCGGACTCCTTCCATAGAAGACTCTGAGTATTCATCTTTGACTGCAACTGTTGTTGCGAGAGTCATCGATGAAGAAGACGATTCCACTTCACCAACCATGACTTCGCCACGTCTCGACACTGCACCAGGCCCCTCTGCACCACCGAACTCCAACGTCGACCCTGCACCTTCATCTACTCCTGATGGGAACGAGTAGATGCTCTATGTCTTCAAACCTTTTTGGTCCTTGCTGACAAAAGGGGGAGAAGCATACGAGTTGATAGTCTTCAAGCGGGTCCATATGGGTGGTTGCTATATTTTGCCAAGTGGTTACACTCTCGTTTTTGATACATTTGGTTCTTTAGGTTGTAACACTTAAACTTGATGGTCGTCTGCTACTTTGTCTGCTACTCTGTGATGCGATGATAAATTCCGCATGAAGTCATTCCGCAGACGTCCATTTTTCATTATGCATGTCATTATCTTCGTTATATCCTTATATGCATGATGAATGTCTTCATAAGTTGAAGAGGATCTCCATAAGTAAAACCTGCCATGTGCATTTGCATTCAAGAGCAAACTACTTATATGCACATCTTCAGGGGAGCCTTTTGCTACTTATGAAGACAATGCCTTAAATCCTTAAACTTTCACATACTTTTATCCCCATTGAAAACTTCAACCAGTTTGTCATCAATCACCAAAAAGGGGGAGATTGTAAGTGCATCTAGTGCCACCCCTAGTTGGTTTTGGAGTATTGACGACAAACTTGGTTGAGGGACTAATGTGTTTGTGAGAATTGCAGGATAACATAGGTAGTAGTCCCTCATTGAGTCGGTTTTCCTACCAGAGATGGCCCCTAAATATGTGTGAAGACATTGAAGACAATGGTGGTCTGTGAAGATATTCACAACGAAGATTATGAGTTGAGAAGACATTCACGGAAGACTATGGAGTGCGAAGACATAGTTGTTTCGTAGTTTCCTTTTCTTCTTTGTTGAGTCATAGGAACCACTGCACTATTAAGTGGGGTCCAAGTGAACAAAGTCAGAGTGACTGAAGTGATGCTCAACCAAATCCTATGTTTTCGAGCGAAGAGAATGAGAGCAAATCTTATCCAGAGCTGGATGAGTCAGCTTTACTTGTAGCCCAAGTCAAGCTGCCGCGTGTGTTTGAAATATGACCGTTGGACACGTGTCAGTTCCTTAGTGACCCAGGGTCATTTCGGACAAATTAGGTCAGGGTTGCCTCCTGGCTATAAATAGCCCTCCCCCTACACCATAAATTGGTGGCTGCTCAGAGTTAGTGCACGGCTTTTGTCGTTTGAAAGCAACCGACTGAAGGAAATATGCCCTAGAGGCAATAATAAAGTTATTATTTATTTCCTTATATCATGATAAATGTTTTTTATTCATGCTATAATTGTATTAACCGGAAACATGATACATGTGTGAATACATAGACAAACAGAGTGTCACTAGTATGCCTCTACTTGACTAGCTCGTTGATCAAAGATGGTTATGTTTCCTAGCCATAGACATGAGTTGTCATTTGATTAACGAGATCATATCATTAGGATAATGATGTGATTGACTTGACCCATTCCGTTAGCTTAGCACTCGATCGTTTAGTATGTTGCTATTGCTTTCTTCATGACTTATACATGTTCCTATGACTATGAGATTATGCAACTCCCGTTTACCGGAGGAACACTTTGTGTGCTACCAAACGTCACAACGTAACTGGGTGATTATAAAGGTGCTCTACAGGTGTCTCCAAAGGTACTTGTTGGGTTGGCGTATTTCGAGATTAGGATTTGTCACTCCGATTGTCGGAGAGGTATCTCTGGGCCCACTCAGTAATACACATCACTATAAGCCTTGCAAGCATTGTGACTAATGAGTTA
This sequence comes from Aegilops tauschii subsp. strangulata, assembly GCF_002575655.3. Classification (NCBI taxonomy): domain Eukaryota; kingdom Viridiplantae; phylum Streptophyta; class Magnoliopsida; order Poales; family Poaceae; genus Aegilops; species Aegilops tauschii. Next base: position 117,699,384 of record NC_053039.3, on the reverse strand, counting down.
GTTGCGGGATGATGTATTACGGAACGAGTAAAGAGACTTGCCGGTAACGAGATTGAACTAGGTATCGAGATACCGACGATCGAATCTCGGGCAAGTAACATACCGATGACAAAGGGAACGACGTATGTTGTTATGCGGTCTGACCGATAAAGATCTTCGTAGAATATGTGGGAACCAATATGAGCATCCAGGTTCCGCTATTGGTTATTGACCGGAGAGGTGTCTCGGTCATGTCTACATAGTTCTCGAACCCGTAGGGTCCGCACGCTTAACGTTACGATGACAGTTATATTATGAGTTTATATGTTTTAATGTACCGAAGGTTGTTCGGAGTCCCGGATGTGATCACGGACATGACGAGGAGTCTCGAAATGGCCGAGACATAAAGATTGATATATTGGAAGCCTATGTTTGGACATCGGAAGTGTTCCGGGTGAAATCGGGATTTTTCCGGAGTACCGGGAGGTTACGGGAACCCCCCGGTAACTTAATGGGCCTTAGTGGGCCTAGGTGGAAGAGAGGAGAGGAGGCCAGGGCAGGGCCGCGCCCCCCTTCCCCCCCAGTCCGAATAGGACAAGGAGAGGGGGGCGGCGCCCCCCTTCCTTCCTCCCCTCCACCTCTTCCCCCTTCCACTCCTAGTCTAACATGGAAAGGGGGGAGTCCTACTCCCGGTAGGAGTAGGACTCGTCCTGGCACGCCTCTACCTCCTAGGCCGGCGGCCTCCCCCTTGCACCTTTATATACGGGGGCAGGGGGGCACCCCTCGACACACAATTGATCAACGATCTTTTAGCCGTGTGCGGTGCCCCCCTCCACCATATTACACCTCGATAATATCGTAGCGGAGCTTAGGCGAAGCCCTGCGTCGGTAGAACATCATCATCGTCACCACGCCATCGTGCTGACGAAACTCTCCCTCAACACTCGGCTAGATCGGAGTTCGAGGGACGTCATCGAGCTGAACGTGTGCTGAACTCGGAGGTGCCGTGCGTTCGGTACTTGATCGGTCGGATCGTGAAGACGTACGACTACATCAACCGCGTTGTGTTAACGCTTCCGCTTTTGGTCTACGAGGGTACGTGGACAACACTCTCCCCTCTCGTTGCTATGCATCACCATGGTCTTGCGTGTGCGTAGAATTTTTTTGAAATTACTACGTTCCCCAATAATGGCATCCGAGCCTGGTTTTATGCGTTGATGTTATGGACGAGTAGAACACAAGTGAGTTGTGGGCGATATAAGTCATACTGCTTACCAGCATGTCATACTTTGGTTCAGCGGTATTGTGAGATGAAGCGGCCCAGACCGACATTACGCGTACGCTTACGCGAGACTGGTTTCACCGTTGCAAGCACTCGTTGCTTAAAGGTGACTGGCAGGTGTCTGTCTCTCTCACTTTAGTTGAATCGAGTGTGGCTACGCCCGGTCCTTGCGAAGGTTAAAACAACACCAACTTGACAAACTATCGTTGTGGTTTTGATGCGTAGGTAAGAACGGTTCTTGCTAAGCCCGTAGCAGCCACGTAAAACTTGCAACAACAAAGTAGAGGACGTCTAACTTGTTTTTGCAGGGCATGTTGTGATGTGATATGGTCAAGACAGGATGCTATATTTTATTGTATGAGATGATCATGTTTTGTAACCGAGTTATCGGCAACTGGCAGGAGCCATATGGTTGTCGCTTTATTGTATGAAATGCAATCGCCATGTAATTGTTTTACTTTATCACTAAGCGGTACCGATAGTCGTAAAAGCAATAGTTGGCGAGACGACAACGATGCTACGATGGAGATCAAGGTGTCGCGCCGGTGACGATGGTGATCATGACGGTGCTTCGGAGATGGAGATCACAAGCACAAGATGATGATGGCCATATCATATCACTTATATTGATTGCATGTGATGTTTATCTTTTATGCATCTTATCTTGCTTTGATTGACGGTAGCATTATAAGATGATCTCTCACTAAAATTTCAAGATAAAAGTGTTCTCCCTGAGTATGCACCGTTGCGAAAGTTCTTCGTGCTGAGACACCATGTGATGATCGGGTGGGATAGGCTCTACGTTCAAATACAACGGGTGCAAAACAGTTGCACACGCGGAATACTCAGGTTAAACTTGACGAGCCTAGCATATGCAGATATGGCCTCGGAACACTGAGACCGAAAGGTCGAGCGTGAATCATATAGTAGATATGATCAACATAGTGATGTTCACCGTTGAAACTACTCCATCTCACGTGATGATCGGACATGGTTTAGTTGATATGGATCACGTGATCACTTAGAGGATTAGAGGGATGTCTATCTAAGTGGGAGTTCTTCAGTAATATGATTAATTGAACTTGAATTTATCATGAACTTAGTCCTGATAGTATTTTGCATATTATGTTGTAGATCAATAGCTCGCGTTGTTGCTTCCCTGTGTTTATTTTTGATATGTTCCTAGAGAAAAATTATGTTGAAAGATGTTAGTAGCAAAGATGCGGATTGGATCCGTGATCTGAGGATTATCCTCATTGCTGCACAGAAGAATTATGTCCTTGATGCACCGCTAGGTGACAGACCTATTGCAGGAGCAGATGCACACGTTATGAACGTTTGGCTAGCTCAATATGATGACTACTTGACAGTTTAGTGCACCATGCTTAACGGCTTAGAATCGGGACTTCAAAGACGTTTTGAACGTCATGGACCATATGAGATGTTCCAGGAGTTGAAGTTAATATTTCAAGCAAATACCCGATTTGAGAGATATGAAGTCTCCAACAAGTTCTAGAGCTAAAAGATGGAGGAGAATAGCTCAAGCAGTGAGCATGTGCTCAGATTGTCTGGGTACTACAATCGCTTGAATCAAGTGGGAGTTAATCTTCCAGATAAAATAGTGATTGACAGAATTCTCTAGTCACCATCACCAAGTTAGTAGAACTTCGTGATGAACTATAGTATGTAAGGGATGACGAAAGTAATTCCTGAGCTCTTCGTGATGCTGAAATCGACGAAGGTAGAAATCAAGAAAAACATCAAGTGTTGATGGTTGACGAGACCACTAGTTTCAAGAAAAGGGCAAACGGAAGAAGGGGAACTTCAAGAAGAACAGCAAGCAAGTTGCTACTCAAGTGAAGAAGCCCAAGTCTGTACCTAAGCCTGAGACTAAGTGCTTCTACTGCAAAGGGACTAGTCACTGGAAGCGGAACTGCCCCAAGTATTTGGCGGATAAGAAGGATGGCAAAAGTGAACAAAAGTATATTTGATATACAAATTATGGATGTGTATTTTACTAGTGTTCATAGCAACCCCTCGGCATTTGATGCTGGTTCAGTTGCTAAGAGTAGTAACTCGAAACGGGAGTTGCAGAATGAACAGAAACTAGTTAAGGGTAAAGTGACGATGTGTGTTGGAAGTGGTTCCAAGATTGATATGATCATCATCGCACGCTCCCTACACTTTCGGGATTAGTGTTGAACCTAAATAAGTGTTATTTGGTGTTTGCGTTGAGCATGAATATGATTTGATCATGTTTGTTGCAATACGGTTATTCATTTAAATTAGAGAATAATTGTTGTTCTGTTTACATGAATAAAACATTCTATGGTCATACACCCAATAAAATGGTTTGTTGGATCTCGATCGTAGTGATACACATATTCATAATAATGAAGCCAAAAGATGCAAAGTTAATAATGATAGTGCAACTTATTTGTGGCACTGCCGTTTAGGTCATATTGGTGTAAAGCGCATGAAGAAACTCCATACTGATGGGATTTTGGAATCACTTGATTATGAATCACTTGATGCTTGCGAACCGTGCCTCATGGGCAAGATGACTAAAACGCCGTTCTCTGGAACTATGAAGAGAGCAACAGAGTTGTTGGAAATCATACATACAGATGTATGTGGTCCGATGAATATTGAGGCTCGTAGCAGGTATCATTATTTTCCTACCTTCACAGATGATTTGAGCAGATATGGGTATATCTGCTTAATGAAACAGAAGTCTGAAACATTTGAAAAGTTCATATAATTTCAGAGTGAAGTGGAAAATCATCGTAACAAGAAAATAAAGTTTCTATGATCTGATCGTGGAGAAGAGTATTTGAGTTACGAGTTTGGCCTTCAGTTAAAACAATGTGAAATAGTTTCACTACTCACGCCACCTGGAACACCACAATGTAATGGTGTGTCCGAACATCGTAACCGTACTTTATTAGATATGGTGCGATATATGATGTATCTTACCGATCTACCACTATCGTTTTGGGGTTATGCATTAGAGACAGCTGCATTCACGTTAAATAGGGTGCCATCTAAATCCGTTGAGACGACATCTTATGAACTGTGGTTTGGCAAGAAAGCAAAGTTGTCGTTTCTTAAAGTTTGGGGTTGCAATGCTTATGTGAAAAAGATTCATCCTGATAAGCTCAAACCCAAATCGGAGAAATGTGTCTTCATAGGATACCCAAAGGAGACAGTTGGGTACACCTTCTATCACAGATCCGAAGGCAAGGCATTCGTTGCTAAGAATGGATCCTTTCTAGAGAAGGAGTTTCTCTCGAAAGAAGTGAGTGGGAGGAAAGTAGAACTTGATGAGGTAATTGTACCTGCTCCCTTATTGGAAAGTAGTTCATCACAGAAAACGGTTCCTGTGACGACTATACCAATGAGTGAGGAAGTTAATGATGATGATCATGAAATTTCAGATCAAGTTGTTACTAAACCTCGTAGGTCAACCAGAGTAAGATCCGCACCAGAGTGGTACGGTAATCCTGTTCTGGAGGTTATGTTACTAGACCATGACGAACCTACAAACTATGAAGAAGTGATGGTGAGCCCAGATTCCGCAAAATGGCTTGAGGCCATGAAATCTGAGATGAGATCCATGTATGAGAACAAAGTATGGACTTTGATTGACTTGCCCAATGATCGGCGAGCCATTGAGATTAAATGGATCTTCAAGAGGAAGATGGACGCTGATAGTAGTGTTACTATCTACAAAGCTAGAAGTGTCACAAAAAGGTTTTCGACAAGTTTAAGGTGTTGACTACGATGAGAGTTTCTCACTCGTATCTATGCTTAAGTCTGTCCGAATCATGTTAGCAATTACCGCATTTTATGAAATCTGGCAAATGGATAAACAAAACTGCATTCTTTAATGGATTTATTAAAGAAGAGTTGTATATGATGCAACCAGAAGGTTTTGTCAATCCTAAAGGTGCTAACAAAATATGCAAGCTCTAGCGATCCATCTATGGACTGGTGCAAGCATCTTGGAGTTGGAATATACGCTTTGATAAGTTGATCAAAGGATATAGTTTTATACAGACTTGCGGTGAAGCCTGTATTTACAAGAAAGTGAGTGGGAGCACTACAGCATTTCTGATAAGTATATGTGAATGACATATTGTTGATCAGAAATAATGTAGAATTAATCTGCAAAGCATAAAGGAGTGTTTGAAAGGAGTTTTTCAAAGAAAGACCTCGGTGAAGCTGCTTACATATTGAGCATCAAGATCTATAGAGATAGATCAAGACGCTTGATAAGTTTTTTCAATGAGTACATACCTTAACAAGATTTTGAAGTAGTTCAAAATAGAACAGTCAAAGAAAGAGTTCTTGCCTGTGTTACAAGGTGTGAAATTGAGTAAGACTCAAAGCCCGACCACGGCAGAAGATAGAAAGAGAATGAAAGTCATTCCCTATGCCTTGGCCATAGGTTCTATAAAGTATGCCATGCTGTGTACCAGATCTATTGTATACCCTACACTGATTTTGGCAAGGGAGTACAATAGTGATCTAGGAGTAAATCACTGGACAGCGGTCAAAATTATCCTTACTGGAATAAGGATATGTTTCTCGATTATGGAAGTGACAAATGGTTCGTTGTAAAGGGTTACGTCGATGCAAGTTTTGACACTAATCTAGATGACTCTAAGTCTCGGTCTAGATACATATTGAAAGTGGGAGCAATTAGCTAGAGTAGCTCCGTGCAGAGCATTGTAGACATAGAAATTTGCAAAATACTTACGGATCTGAATGTGACAGACCCGTTGACTAAAATTATCTCACAAGCAAACCATAATCACACCTTAGTACTCTTTGGGTGTTAATCACATAGCGATGTGAACTAGATTATTGACTCTAGTAAACCCTTTGGGTGTTGGTCACATGACGATGTGAACTATGGGTGTTAATCACATGGTGATGTGAACTATTGATGTTAAATCACATGGCGATGTGAACTAGATTATTGACTCTAGTGCAAGTGTGAGACTGAAGGAAATATGCCCTAGAGGCAATAGTAAAGTTATTATTTATTTCCTTATATCATGATAAATGTTTATTATTCATGCTAGAATTGTATTAACCGGAAACATGATACATGTGTGAATACATAGACAAACAGAGTGTCACTAGTATGCCTCTACTTGACTAGCTCGTTGATCAAAGATGGTTATGTTTCCTAGCCATAGACATGAGTTGTCATTTGATTAACGGGATCATATCATTAGGAGAATGATGTGATTGACTTGACCCATTCCGTTAGCTTAGCACTCGATCGTTTAGTATGTTGCTATTGCTTTCTTCATGACTTATACATGTTCCTATGACTATGAGATTATGCAACTCCCGTTTACCGGAGGAACACTTTGTGTGCTACCAAACGTCACAACGTAACTGGGTGATTATAAAGGTGCTCTACAGGTGTCTCCAAAGGTACTTGTCAGAGTAAATGGCCACGGGTAGCCTAACTGACTGCCCCTGGTTCTTCTAAAAAATTATCAGGCCTTTGGGCCTTCAAGCACTCCAAGCATTGGACCACCTCCCCTGGCCGGCTACCTCCGAAGCCGACTCACGGAAGGCGGCCCAGCCTCAGCAACCTCCCCCCCGGGATGACCGCGGGGTGGCCGACTCCAGGAAGCCGGCCTCGAGGAAGCGCCGACTCCTAGAAGCCGGCCCAGACCGCAACCACCAAAGCAACGCCACATAACGGTGACAAGACGGGTGTGGCCACAGTGCGGCCCACTACCCCCGAAGCCCGAGGCAGACATGGCCACAGGAGGCCGTACGGGACGGCCATCTCCCGTCCGGCTCGGCACTGTAGCCATGCTAGTCTCAACATCATCCACGACAGACGGCCATACGGCCCACGGGCGGCGGGTCCCTTCAGCCAGAGAGAGGCGCGGAGGCGGCCCGGCCTCCCCCAGTCGGCCAAGGGCGTAGCCGGCCCCCCAGAAGCCGGCTACCCCCTCCCACGAAGCATGCGCCACATTAAGGAGACAAGACGAGGTAAGGCTACAGTGAGAGCCCTCGAGGCGGCCCACTGTAGCCACGCTTACCTCAACGAAGCCCTCGTCATCAGGGGCGAGGCTACAGTAAGCAGCCGCCGACAAGATCCTAGGCGGTGGGGCCGGCCTGTCGACCAAGAGGCCGGCAGCCTGCGGGACCCACTAGTCGGCGGGCCCCAACAGCCGGCGGAGAATCCGGCGAGCGTAGACACTGACGGCTGGGACCAGTGCCCAGCCGAATTACAATTGTACCCCCGGGGGGTAGGCCTATATAAACCCCCCGGGGCACCCATGCAAAGGGTTGGCTTCTGAGCATAGCACACACACCATAGAGAGAGAGAAGTGAGAGCTAGCCTTGTTCTTCTTCTCCCTTGAACCCAACAGCTCTAGGAGCGATTGTAGCTACTTTTCCTGATCTAGTGATCATGCGGAGACCCCGCAGAGCAGGACTAGGGGTGTTATCTCCTCGGAGAGCCCCGAACCTGGGTAAGATCCGCCGGCGTGCATGTCTTCGCCTCATCCCGTTTCCAGGCACCGGCGACGTCTTATTGGCACCCACAATGATAAGCCACCCGTTGGCATATGTCGCACCTACCACCCGACATTTGGCGCCCACCGTGGGGCCAGGTGTACCGTCGTCCGGAGACCTGTTCTGGACGGGAACCCTCTTCCTCCCCCGTGAGCGCAGCCAGCCTACTGCGCCCGATGGCGTTTGCCTCGACGCGCTGCAAGGCATCGACGACGCCTGCGCAGCGAGCTGCCTTGCCGATCTGCTCGGCGAGACTCGCATCTCCGACGAGCCTGCGTCCGACGCAGGCATGGACTACCCCGAGAGCCGCCTCGTCAGCCTCCTCGACCAGCTTCACGTCTCCAGCGAGCCTGCTGCAGATATGGAGTCGGTCGGCTCCACCGACCCGATGCTCGTCGACTCCGACATGACATCGCTCGACGCCTACCCCTCCGACGTGGTGGTCTTCGACGATCCTCTCCCTTGAGCTGACAGCGGCAGCAGCGCCGTCACCGAAGTGTTGGTCATCAGCCACGTCGCCAACTCGAGCGATAATGCCCACGACGCCCTGCAAGCGGCGATGCACGACCTCTCCGTCCCCATCCCGGCCGATGCCGACGCCGAGACCCTGGAGGCACGCCGCCTCGCCCTCATCGCGGAAGGCCAGAAGATAGCCTCCATGAGACGCCTCACCGAGGCCCACCAGCGCGAAGTCGACCGCGCCGCCTTCGGCACGCCACCGCCTAGCGGCCCGAGCCGAGCCGGCTTCGTCTAGAAGCGCGGCGCAGCCGTCGCCAGCATGCTGGGGGCAGATCGCCCCGTCTACGCCACCCCGCTCGAGAATTTGCGAGCCGCTCAGGCGGCCGCAGAAGGGCTCAATGGGCTGGGAGGCGATGAGCTCCCCTACATGACAAGACGGATCCAGCAGCTGATCGACGCGGCTGCAGAACGGCACGAAGCCGGCGCCCGCGCTGATAGTCATCCCCCACGCCGGGAGCACGCCGCGACGTCCCGCTCGCCGACTGCGAGCGGCGCCCGCCAGAAGAAAGACAAGGAGCCGGCTGCTAGCCGCAGCCGGACTCGCATCACCATCGAGCGCGACGCGGAAGGCCGCCCACGGGCAGAGGAGCACTAAGGAAATCTGCCTCCTCCCCCGCCTCGAAGAGAGCGACGTCTCACCCCGCCGCCTATCACGCACCCGACTCTTGGCGACCGACTCGGCCGCCGAGAAGGAGTCGGCGAGAACGACGCCCGCCACCGGATCGACCGCCTTGCTCGATCCTTGGCGTTAGAAGAAGAAGACGATGTCGGCCCGCCATGTTTTGGCCCCCGCATCCGCGACGAGCCCTTCCCCAAAGGGTTCTCGCTCCCCAGAGACACGCCCAAGTACAACGGCTCAGTGAAGCCGGAAGATTGGCTCATCGACTACTCCACGGCCGTCAGCATAGCCAACGGCAATCGGCGCGTCGCCGTGAAGTACGTCCCCTCATGCTGCAAGGCACGGTGCGCACATGGCTCAACAGCCTCAAGCCCTACAGCATCAACAGTTGGCTGGACTTCACGGAAGTCTTCGTCCGCAACTTCACCAGCACCTACAAGCGGCCTCCCAAGCCTCGCCAGCTCTCCCTCTGCATCCAAGGGCCCAACGAGTCGACCCGCGACTACCTCACAGGTGGGCCGAGCTCCGCAACTCCTGCGAGGGGGTGCACGAGGTTCAGGCCATCGAGTATTTCACCGCCGGGTGCCGAGAGGGCACCCTCCTCAAGCACCGACTCCTCTGCGACGAGCCAGCTACCCTCGACGAGTTGCTGGTCATCGCGGACAAGTATGCCACGGCCGACTCCTCGATGAAGACCGAGCTTCGAGTAGACGCCTCGGGGAAGGTGATTGCTCCGGCTCCCAAGACGTCGGCTGGCGACCCTAATCGGCGCCCCTACCAGAACGATCACAAGCGCAAGGCCCCCATGCCGACTTCTGCCAGTCGGCAGGTGGCCGCCGTTGAAGATGAGCAGCCCGAAGAACGGCCCGCTCCCAAGAAGAAGGGCGGCAGGCCGGCTTGGCAGCCGGCTTTCTCTTACGAGCAGGCTCTTGACGCCCCCTGCAAGTTCCACAGCGGCGCGAAGCCGTCTAACCACACGACCCGAAAATGCCACTGGCTCACGCGAATCACGAAGGGCGAGGGGATGTTGCCGCCTCCGCCTCCCGGCCCGCCGCCTCCAGCCCCCCAGCAGCCGGCGGCTCGGCCGGCAGTCGGCGCCATCCAAGATGAATTCCCCGAAGAGCACGCCGCCTACGTCGTCTTCACCAGTCAAGCCGACGACAAGCGCAGTCGGCGCCGACAGCATCAAGAAGTTAATGCAGTCGCCTCTAGCGCTCCCGAGTTCATGCACTGGTCAGAGAAGCCAATCAGCTGGAGCCAGGCCGACCACCCAGAGGTGATGCCCTCTCCTGGCTCCTATGCGATGGTCTTGGATGTCACCCTCACGATGGAGAGGCGAGCTGCCTGATTCTCCCGCGTCCTGATAGATGGCGGAAGCAGTATCAACATACTGTACCGCGATACCATGGAGAAGCTGAACATCAAAGCAAAGCAGCTTATGCCGAGCCGCAGCATCTTCCATGGTATCGTCCCCGGCTTGTCTTGCTCCCCAATCGGCAAGATTAAAATGGATGTTCTCTTCGGAGACAAAGATCATTTTCGCCGAGAAGCAATCTGGTTCGAGGTAGTAGACTTGGAGAGCCCCTATGATGCTCTGCTTGGCCGACCTGCTCTGGCCAAGTTCATGGCTGTGCCCCACTACGCATACCTGAAGATGAAGATGCCGAGCTCGAAGGGGATCATCACGGTAGCCGGCGACTACAAGAAGTCCATCGAGTGTGCCATGGCCAGCAGCCGGCTGGCCGAGTCCCTCGTGGTGGCCGAGGAGAAGAAGATGCTGGAGCGGGTTGTGGCCATGGCCGGCAAGCAGCCGGCCCTGTCCCCCAACCCCAAAGATTGTGATGCGCAGGGCTCCTTCCAGCCTGCCAAAGAGACGAAGAAGATACCTCTGGACCCGGAGAACCCAGAGAGGTTCGCTGTCATTGGGGCGAACTTGGACAGTAAATAGGAAGGCGAGCTTGTTGACTTCCTCCGTGAGAATCGAGACATTTTTGCATGGTCCCCAAAGGACATGCCGGGTGTCCCGAAGGATTTCGCCGAGCACAAATTACATGTCCGCGCCAACGCGAAGCCGGTCAAGCAACCCCTCCGCCGACTGTCAGAAGAGAAGCGAAGAATCGTGGGAGAAGAGATAGCCCGGCTCCTTGCCGCTGGCTTTATCATGGAAGTGTTCTTTCCAGAATGGCTTGCCAACCCAGTTCTGGTTCTGAAGAAGAATAACAAGTGGCGTATGTGTATAGACTACACCAGCCTGAACAAGGCCTGCCCAAAGGATCCGTTTGCTCTGCCGCGGATTGACCAAGTGATAGACTCCACAGCCGGATGCGAGCTGTTGAGTTTTTTGGATGCCTACTCAGGGTACCATTAGATCAAGTTGGACCCAACTGACCGCCTGAAGACTGCCTTCATCACACCCTTTGGAGCTTTCTGCTACCTGACTATGACATTCGGCTTGAGGAATGCCGGTGCCACTTTTCAGCGTTGCATGCAGAAATGCCTCTTGAAACAACTCGGCAGAAATGCCCACATCTATGTAGACGACATTGTGGTGAAGACAGAGAAGCGCGGCACCTTGCTGGAAGACCTGAAAGAAACATTCGCCAACTTGCGCCGATTCCAAATCAAGCTCAACCCCGAGAAGTGCGTGTTCGGAGTGCCAGCCGGCCAGCTGCTAGGCTTCTTGGTCTCCGAACGCGGCATCGAATGCAACCCCGTCAAGATCAAGTCCATCGAGAGGATGGAGATTCCCACCAAACTGCGAGATGTGCAGAAGTTCACCGGCTGCTTGGCCTCCCTGAATCGTTTTATCAGCCGACTAGGAGAGAAGGCTCTCCCCCTGTACCGACTCATGAAGAAGTCCACTCACTTCGAGTGGAATGACCAAGCCGACCAAGCCTTCCATGAGTTGAAGAAAATGCTGACCACTCCGCCTGTCCTGGCAGCGCCGACTGAAAAGGAGCCCATGCTCCTCTACATCGCCGCGACTAGCCGAATCGTCAGTACTGTTGTTGTGGTCCAGCGCCCGGAAGAAGGCCGAGCCCAGCTAGTCCAGAGGCCGGTGTACTACCTAAGCGAAGTGCTATCCAGCTCAAAGCAGAACTACCCGCACTACCAGAAGATGTGCTATGGGGTATACTTCGCCGCCAAGAAACTGAAGCCCTACTTCCAAGAGCACCCCATCACGGTCGTGTGCACCGCCCCGCTCGCCGAGATCATAGGCAGCCGGGATGCATCCGGCCGGGTGGCTAAATGGGCCATTGCACTGGCGCCCTACACGATCTTCTACCAACCCCGCACCACCATCAAGTCCCAAGCGTTGGCCGACTTCCTCGTCGACTGGGCCAAGACCCAGTACTTACCGCCGGCTCCCGACTCCACCCATTGGCGGATGCACTTTGACGGGTCCAAGATGCGGACCGGCTTGGGAGCCGGCATCGTCCTCACCTCTCCCAAAGGCGACAAGCTCAAGTACACACTGCAGATCCACTTCGCCGCCTCCAACAACGTGGCCGAGTACGAGGCGCTCGTACATGGGCTCCGGCTAGCCAAAGAGCTCGGCATACGCCGGATCCTGTGTTACGGCGACTCAGACTTGGTGGTCCAGCAGTCGTCTGGCGACTGGGACGCCAAGGACGCGAACATGGCGAGCTACCGATTCCTCGTCCAGCAGATCAGTGGATACTTCGAAGGGTGCGAGTTCCTTCACGTGCCAAGGGCCGACAACGACCAAGCAGATGCCCTAGCACGAATCGGCTCCACCCGACAAGCCATACCGACTGGCGTCTCCCTCCAGCGCCTCCTCAAGCCGTCCATCAAGCCGTCTCCAGAGTCGGACTCTATCTTCATACCGCCTGCGCCAGATGCAGCCGGATACGACTGGAGAAACCCCGCAGGCGGCACGGGGACTTCAGAACCCGGCCCGGGGACTGCAGCAGTCAGCCCGGGGACTGCAGCGACACAAGAAGCGGTGGCCGACTCCAATTCCACGCCACCCAACCCACCCACCCGAGTCATGGTGGCTACACTAACAGAAGAAGAAGTCACAGCTCCATCATGGGCCCAGCCCATCCTCAAGTTCCTAGTCAGCAGAGAGTTGCCGGCTAATGAGATCTCAGCAAGACTAGTGCAACGACGAGCCGCAGCATATGCAATAATCAACAGAGAGCTTGTGAAGCGCAGCGTCACTGGAGTCTTCCAGCGTTGTGTCGAGCCAGAAAAAGGAGTGGCAATCCTCAAGGATATCCACCAAGGTGAATGCGGCCACCACGCAGCCTCAAGATCACTTGTGGCCAAGGCTTTCCGCCATGGTTTCTTCTGGCCGACTGCCTTGGAGGATGCTAAAGAAATAGTCAAGAGCTGCAGAGGATGCCAAGTTTTTAGTTCCAAGCAACACCTGCCGGCTTCTGCACTCAAGACCATTCCCCTCACCTGGCCTTTTGCCGTCTGGGGACTGCACATGGTGGGCCCTTTCAAGACAGCCCGCGGCGGCTTAACGCATCTACTTGTCGCTGTGGACAAGTTCACAAAGTGGATCGAAGCAAAGCCGATTAAGAAGCTGAACGGGCTGACTGCCGTGACATTCATCACTGACATCACTAGTCGGTACGGCGTGCCGCACAGCATCATCACCGATAACGGCACGAACTTCGCCAAAGGAGCACTGGCACGTTTTTGCGCGACGCAGGGCATCCGACTGGACTTAGCGTCCGTTGCCCACCCACAGTCAAACGGCCAGGTCGAGCGAGCAAATGGACTCATCCTCTCCGGCATCAAGCCCCGACTGGTTGTACCACTGGAGCGATCGGCTGGCTGCTGGCTCGATGAGCTGCCGGCTGTCCTCTGGAGTCTGCGCACTACACCCAACAAGTCAACCGGCTTTACTCCATTTTTCCTCGTGTACGGTGCCGAGGCTGTCATCCCAACAGACATCGAGTTCGACTCGCCTCGGATCACCATGTACACGGAGGAGGAGGCCAAGGAAGCAAGAGAAGACGGCGTCGACCTACTGGAAGAAGGCCGGCTGTTAGCACTCGGCTGGTCCGCCATCTACCAGCAAGGGCTGCGCCGCTACCACAACCGCAAGGTCAAGCCAAGATCCTTCCAAGAGGGCGACCTTGTGCTCCGGCTGATCCAGCGAACAGCCGGCCAGCACAAGCTCTCAGCCCCTTGGGAAGGCCCCTTCGTCATCAGCAAGGCACTCGGCAATGACTCCTACTACTTGATCGACGCACAAAAACCAAGAGCACGCAAGAGAGATGACTCCGGCAAGGAGTCGGAGCGACCATGGAACGCGAACCTCCTGAGAAGATTTTACAGTTGAAAGCAGTATGTATCATGCTACCCTTTTGTATTAAGTACAAACCAACAGGCCCCCCCGAACAGTACTCGGGGACTGCCTTCGTTTATCTATGAATGACAAGTGTCATATCCATGAATGTATTATTACATTTGATTTCTTGTCCGGCACCGGGTTCGACTAGTCGGCCCGGGGACTGGCCGCCTTGAGCTATATTAAATGTTCTACCTGAAGTCAGACAAGTAGTGTGCCGGCTCCGGAGTCCTCTCTTGTTGAAAGTCGCAGCTCGAAGAACCGACTGTCCGACTAGCAAGAGGCAAGGCAGAAAGGATGCCCACGCGAAAAACGGCTAAGGAACAACGAACGTATATAGCAAAAAGACGGCCTCCAAACACGCTTGCCGGCTGTCAGAACGGCCGGCTGGCCGGCTCCCTAAACACTTAGCTTTAGTCCAGCAAAGCTAGAGTACTCCCCCCTCAAATTGGCCAAGCACTCCTCCAGCTATAGATTGCAGAGCAACTGTTTGACTGGGGAGGCGGCAACCAAGGGAGGGCGGCAAAGGAAACAGCAGAAGGATAAAAAGCAAAGTACGAGGAAAAGCCAAATGCATGCATAAGTCATATATACATATAAAGCCCCCAACAGGCCGGCAATCAACATGGTTCGAATACACCCCCAGTGGGTGGAATTGTGCAGACTTAACAGAGCATTGTTCCAAAAGTAACAGGACAGGAAAACAAAAGACGGCAGACTAGACTAGGGCGCGGTGCGGGAGCCGAGCTGGTCGGTGAAGACGGCCTCGCCGGCTGAAGGAGTGGCCGCCTAGCGGGTCTCGGCTTGGTCACCACCAGTGGCAGGCGACGCACTCGCACGCGACGTGGTGCCGGAGGCGCGGTCAGGCTGAGGCTGGTCGGCTGCTCCACCAGCCTCACCCTCCTCCTCCTCCTCTTCACCCTCGTCGCTGGAGTCGATCTCCTCTGCCGAGTCTTCACCGTCTGCCGGGTTCAGCCCGAACCACTCCTCCGGCTGGGCGACACCGTGTCATCTACCTCGGGGGCGAAGACGCTTGTGTCGGTGTAGTCGGTGATCGCCGAAGCACGCCGGATGATAGCCGGCCGCGCTGGCTCCAGCTCCGTGTCGGCTTGGTGCCGCCAGGTAGCCAGCTGATCCAGGCTCAGGCCGGGATACCAGGCCTTGACGAACTCCAGCGCCCGCCTGGCGCCGGACCGAGCCGCCGAGGCCTTCCAGGCTTTGAACTGGCCGACTGCCACCTCCAGCCAGTCGGCGGTCTGACTGGGGGTGCGAGGAACCACTTGGCCGGGCCAGAGGGCGGCCAGCACTTGCGCCCCGGCACGCTGAAGCCGGCGGAGCAGTCGGTGAGCCGGCTGGATGCGGGCCTGGATCGCCAAGAGCTGCTCCTCCAGCGAACGGCCGGCGGTTGGCGAAATCTCGAAGCCAGCCTGCCTCCGCGCCTGGCGGCGGGCCTCGATGACCTGGTTGGCGGCGGTAGAATAGCCAGGGAAATACTTTGTGCAAGAAAGAAGAAGAAAAGTAGAAAAGAACACCAAGTCAGAAAACGAGCCAAAAGCGGCAGACGGCAAGAAAGGGCGAAGAAGTAGGCGGCTTACCGTCAACCACATCTTCGATCTGACCATAGCCAGAGATCAGAGTTTGCCTGGCTTCAGCCCAGCCAGCCGCCTCCGTCTCGTACTCGGCCTGGAGGGCAGCTTCGCGGTCCTGCACCGCCTTCAGAGCCGCCTTGTGGCCTTCCTCCTAGTCGGCCAACTTCTTGGCCAGGCGGTCGCGTTCCTGCACCAAGGCGGCGAGCTCGGCATCCTTGGCACGAAGGGCAGTCTGAGACTCTCCCAGCTGTGCCCTCAGACCGGCGTTGGCCGCTGCAGAGACGGCAGAAAAAGAAAGAACAGTAAGAGGAAGTCGTCAAGGAAGATCCGACCCGACTGCTCAGCAGTCGGCCCGAATCTTGGGGACTACACCCAGTGGGTGCGCTGACGCGCCCCCACATGAGATAAAGAACAAAGCACGTACCTCGGCTCTCAGTTAGGTCGGCGGTCTTCTGGGTCAGCTTCCGAGCCTGGGAGTTGAAGGCGGCCGCACAAAGATTGTGGTAGTCCTGCAAGATAGACAGAAGATCGAAGTAAGAACAAGAATAGCAAAGCCAAATCCACTAAGAAGTTCCAAGCCGCCTGCTCAGCAGCCGACTCGGAACTCGGGGACTACACCCAGTGGGTGCGCTGACGCGCCCCCACGGAAGAAATCAAGATCAAGAAGAAGCAAGATGGGAAGACTAACCCGGATGGCCGCCCGCGTCGCAAGGAACTCGTCGGTGAACTGCCTCAGCGCCGTAGCCTGGGCCTGGAGCCGGGTCCGGACGTCCTGCGCGGCCACGTTCATCACGGCCGTCCCCCCACCTGGCGTCCACCCCGAGGTAGCGCTGGCCACCTCCACATCCTGGGCCGACGAGCTGGAGCCCACGGCCGGCTGCGGCTCCGACGCGGCCTTCTGTGGCTCTGACACAGCCTTCCCCGCGCGCCGGCTCGGCGGCATCCGGACCGCCATCTCAGTCCTCGCGGCCGGCTCGCCCCCCGCCGACTGCGCAGGCGGCAGATCAGGCCGGCCGCCTTGAGCCGCCCAGTTGGCGGGGTCGGCACCGGTGCCCTCTCCAGGACGATGACGTCGTCGTCCCTCCCCAGCTCTGGCTGGTCGCCGCCGGCTCCTTTTGGCGAGGGCTCCATGGCCCCAGGCGCTGCGACGCGCAGCGGGGTGACCATCAAGGCCTCCTCCTCCGCCGCCGCAGCTGCAGCCTCCGCTTGGGCTTTGGCTGCGGCGTCGGCGAGCGCCTTTGCCGCCTCCTCCTCCTGCGCCGCCTGGGCGGCGGCCGCCTGGGCGGCGGCCGCCTTCCGTGCCTCCGCCTCTCGCGCCTCCCGCGCGTTCTGTTCTATCGCTTCCTGAAGGTCGGCACGGGGGTCCACGCCGAGTGGTGCTCCCGGACCCCCTCGGCGACTCGACGACGGAGGCGGCAGCCGCCCGCTCAAGCGACAACGGAGCTCTGGTTGTTTGGAGAAAAAGACAAGGGTTCAGGAACCACCAGAGAAAAGAAAGAAAAAAGAGTATACAAAAGAATTCGAACTTACGCCGACACGGTCTGTGGTTGCTTCACCGTCTTGCGGAAGCGAGCCACCTTCGCGGCCGCCTCCTCCCGCCTGGTCGCTGCCGCCCCGCCCCTGGGTTTCTTCGTCCGACTGCCGAACAAACCCTGGGCGGCGCGACGCTTTTGCCCTCCGCCCCGAGCAGGCGGTGCAGCGAAGGAACCCGCGCCACGTCCAGACGCCGGCCGGCGGCGCGGGACGACTTCGTCCTCATCGTCGTCCGGCCAGTCGTCAAAGGTGACTCCATGCCCGGAGCCGCCTGCTTCACCGCCGGCTTGGCCACCACCCGGCTCGATGTTGTCGTCCATAGCGGCCGCCCCCAAGTTGGGGTCCTCCAGATCGTGCTCCGTCCAGTCGGGGACGAATCGACGCTCCGCGTCTGACCCGCCGGCAGGCCGAAGAAGAGGGCTCTATCGAAAACAAGCCGACTAAGTTAGAGTTGGCCAAGAGGAACTCGGCAACAAAGTTAAGAGAAAAAGAAGAGACATGGAGAGCATACCGTGGGCGGTGGATTGGCTCGGCTGTATGGCTCCTTGCCGAACTGCCACTCTTCGGAGAGTTTGCAGTTCGTGAGGTAGTTCACCATATAGGCGACCTCCTCGTGCGGCATGTCCTTGGTGCACATCCGGCTCGGATCGAGCTGGCCGCTCATCTGACAGATCAGATGAGGACGGCTCTGGAGCGGAAGTACCCGGCGCGTGACGAAGGCGGCCAGCAGGTCGGGCCCCGTCAAGCCCTCCGACTGGGTCATCGCTCGCACTCGGGCGACGGCTGCGGACCCAGCCGGCGTCAGAGTCACGGCCCGAAAGGACCACTGGGGCCGCCTGCCCGCCGGTGGGCCGGCTACGTAAGCCGGCAGGTTGATGTAGTCGCCCCGTGGGGCGATGTTCCGCACGTAGAAATACGACTTTTGCCACTTCTTCACCGACTGGATCAGCGTGATGACGGGGAAGGGGTTCTCGGCGACCGCCCTCCGCGCCGCGATGAAGGCGCCAGTCTGAGTCGGCACGCCCTGCATGCGCGTGCCCAGCTTGGACTGGAAGAACTCCCCCCAGAGCTCGAAGGTAGGGAGGACGCCGAGGTAGCCTTCGCACAGGGTGACGAAGGCAGACAGCAGCACCACCGCGTTTGGGGTGAGGTGGTGTGGCTGGAGCTGGTAGAAATCGAGCCAGGAGCGGAAGAAGGCGCTCACGGGCAGGCCGATGCTGCGCAAGAAATGCGAGCGGAAGACCACCCGCTCGCCCTCCCGCGGCTCCGACGTAATTTCCTTCGCCGGCGCGAGACGGACCTCCACCTTGTCCGCGCCGGGCAGCCGCCGCGTCTTGCGGAGGAACTCGACGTGATCCTCGTGGATGTTGGAGCCGTCCCAATCCCCGCCATACTGCTCCGTGGCGGGAGGCATGGCGAAAACGAGCGCGGCGGCGGAGGAACGTGTGGTGGAAGAGCGCGGCGGCAAGGCGCTGTCGCAAGAAACGGCAAGAGAAAGGAGATGGTGGAAGGAGGAGGAGCGTGCGAGAGCCTGCCGCTCTCCCTCTCCCCCTACTTATAGCCTCGCGAGGTGAGGCCGGGGAGGCCGGACGTGGGGGGAGACGTGGGATTAACTGCACCCACTCCCCCCACGCCTCGCGATTAATACGCCCTAAAGGCGTGCCGAAACTGCTGCAAGGAGACGTGCGGGCGGTTTCGGGCTGCAGAGAATCCGCGCCTGGGCCCAGGCGTGGACGTGGCGGGCCCCCGCCCTGCGGCGACATCCCGTCGCGCGCGTGGGCTGGCAGGCTTTCTGGCCGAGAGAGGCCACGTGGTTCGCAGACGGCAAGTGCCCGGCCCGCGGCCCGGTGCACGCACTGGCGACCTCCCGCCCTCCGACTCCGGAGTTTTCGACCAAGGCGGCGCACCTAACCAAAGCCGGCTCCCAGCTGCCGACTTGTCAAGATAGGAAGCTGATCGAGCTTCTCAACTCCTACCCAACCTCGAAGCCCAATCAGCTTCGGGGACTACTGTCGGAGTAAATGGCCACGGGTAGCCTAATCGACTGCCCCTGGTTCTTCTAAAAAATTATCAGGCCTTTGGGCCTTCAAGCACTCCAAGCATTGGACCACCTCCCCTGGCCGGTTACCTCCGAAGCCGACTCACGGAAGGCGGCCCAGCCTCAGCAACCCCCCCCCCCCCCCCCCCGGGATGACCACGGGGTGGCCGACTCCAGGAAGCCGGCCTCGAGGAAGCGCCGACTCCTAGAAGCCGGCCCAGACCGCAACCACCAAAGCAACGCCACATAACGGTGACAAGACGGGTGTGGCCACAGTGCGGCCCACTACCCCCGAAGCCCGAGGCAGGCATGGCCACAGGAGGCCGTACGGGACGGCCATCTCCCGTCCGGCTCGGCACTGTAGCCATGCTAGTCTCAACATCATCCACGACAGACGCCCATACGGCCCACGGGCGGCGGGTCCCTTCAGCCAGAGAGAGGCGCGGAGGCGGCCCGGCCTCCCCCAGTCGGCCAAGGGCGTAGCCGGCCCCCCAGAAGCCGGCTACCCCCTCCCACGAAGCATGCGCCACATTAAGGAGACAAGACGAGGTAAGGCTACAGTGAGAGCCCTCGAGGCGGCCCACTGTAGCCACGCTTACCTCAACGAAGCCCTCGTCATCAGGGGCGAGGCTACAGTAAGCAGCCGCCGACAAGATCCTAGGCGGTGGGGCCGGCCTGTCGACCAAGAGGCCGGCAGCCGGCGGGACCCACTAGTCGGCGGGCCCCAACAGCCGGCGAAGAAGCCGGCGAGCGTAGACACTGACGGCTGGGACCAGTGCCCAGCCGGATTACAATTGTACCCCCGGGGTAGGCCTATATAAACCCCCCGGGGCACCCATGCAAAGGGTTGGCTTCTGAGCATAGCACACACACCATAGAGAGAGAGAAGTGAGAGCTAGCCTTGTTCTTCTTCTCCCTTGAACCCAACAGCTCTAGGAGCGATTGTAGCTACTTTTCCTAATCTAGTGATCATGCGGAGACCCCGCAGAGCAGGACTAGGGGTGTTATCTCCTCGGAGAGCCCCGAACCTGGGTAAGATCCGCCGGCGTGCATGTCTTCGCCTCATCCCCTTTCCAGGCACCGGCGACATCTTATTGGCACCCACAGTGATAAGCCACCCGTTGGCATATGTCGCACCTACCACCCGACAGTACTTGTTGGGTTGGCGTATTTCGAGATTAGGATTTGTCACTCCGATTGTCGGAGAGGTATCTCTGGGCCCACTCAGTAATACACATCACTATAAGCCTTGCAAGCATTGTGACTAATGAGTTAGTTGCGGGATGATGTATTACGGAACGAGTAAAGAGACTTTCCGGTAACGAGATTGAACTAGGTATCGAGATACCGACAATCGAATCTCGGGCAAGTAACATACCGATGACAAAGGGAACAACGTATGTTGTTATGCGGTCTGACCGATAAAGATCTTCGTAGAATATGTGGGAACCAATATGAGCATCCAGGTCCCGCTATTGGTTATTGACCGGAGAGGTGTCTCGGTCATGTCTACATAGTTCTCGAACCCGTAGGGTCCGCACGCTTAACGTTACGATGACAGTTATATTATGAGTTTATATGTTTTGATGTACCGAAGGTTGTTCGGAGTCCCGGATGTGATCACGGACATGACGAGGAGTCTCGAAATGGTCGAGACATAAAGATTGATATATTGGAAGCCTATGTTTGGACATCGGAAGTGTTCCGGGTGAAATCGGGATTTTTCCGGAGTACCGGGAGGTTACTGGAACCCCCCGGTAACTTAATGGGCCTTAATGGGCCTAGGTGGAAGAGAGGAGAGGAGGCCAGGGCAGGGCCGCGCCCCCCTTCCCCCCAGTCCGAATAGGACAAGGAGAGGGGGCGGTGCCCCCCCTTCCTTCCTCCCCTCCACCTCTTCCCCCTTCCACTCCTAGTCCAACATGGAAAGGGGGGAGTCCTACTCCCGGTAGGAGTAGGACTCCTCCTGGCGCGCCTCTACCTCCTAGGCCGGCGGCCTCCCCCTTGCACCTTTATATACGGGGGCAGGGGGGCACCTCTCGACACACAATTGATCAACGATCTTTTAGCCGTGTGCGGTGCCCCCCTCCACCATATTACACCTCGATAATATCATAGCGGAGCTTAGGCGAAGCCCTGCATCGGTAGAGCATCATCATCGTCACCACGCCATCGTGCTGACGAAACTCTCCCTCAGCACTCGGCTGGATCGGAGTTCGAGGGACGTCATCGAGCTGAACGTGTGCTGAACTCGGAGGTGCCGTGCGTTCGGTACTTGATCGGTCGGATCGTGAAGACGTACGACTACATCAACCGCGTTGTGTTAACGCTTCTGCTTTTGGTCTACGAGGGTACGTGGACAACACTCTCCCCTCTAGTTGCTATGCATCACCATGGTCTTGCGTGTGCGTAGAATTCTTTTGAAATTACAACGTTCCCCAACACCGACCTCTGAAGCATTTGAGAGAGAGATCCTTGTGAGGACAAAGCCAAAAACACCCAGAGCCAAAGAGTGTTAGGCATCACTGAAGTCTTTCTGTCCGCGTGATCTGAAGACTTATTACACTTGAGGACTGTGAATCCTCCAACCGGTTAGGCGTCGCGTTCTGAGCATCCAAGAGTCATTGTGGATTGCCGGTGAACGAAGTTTGTGAAGGTTTGGAAGTCTACCTTGAAGACTTACCAGAGTGATTGGGCGAGGACTAAGTGTCCTTAGCTCAAGGGGAATAAGGTGAAGACGCGGTCTTCTGAGTTAAATCTCAGCCTCCCTAACCAGACATACAGTTTTCACAGCAACTAGAACTGGTCCAACAAATCCTTGTCCTCACCAAGCAACTGGTTCTATCTCCTACCTCTCTTTACTTATAGTCTGTCTTCGTGAAGTCATTGCCTGCTTGCCTGGTCTGATTGACTTCACTGTGTGACGACTATTGTTGTTTGGCTTCATACTATCTTCCATCCTGATCCATACTACCTAGCTGCTAATAGTCTTCGTGCTTTCACTTCATTGCTTACTTGACTATGGCTTGTCTAGTGTAGTCTAACTTCCGCTGCATATCAATAGGTTCATTTCTATTGTTTGTCTTCAAAGCCCCCGTGTTTTGAAGACTTTCATAAAAATCGCCTATTCACCCCTTCTAGTCGATAACTAGCACTTTCAGTCTCCCGTTATGCTAAGAAGTTGGAGCACGATTTATTATTGAGTGTCTTCCTTTGCGTGAAGGTTGGGGGCGCGCGATGGTTAACTCCTACCAACCTCCCCCCTAGGGGCATGTGTAGTAGTACTTTACTTCGAGGCTAATCGACTTTCGCAATATGTATGTGAGGTCTTTATGACTAAAGTGAGTCCATGGATTATACGCACTCTCACCTTACCGCAATTTTCTAGCCTCTTCGGTACCGTGCATTGCCCTTTCTCACCTCAAGAGTTGGTGCAAACTTCGCCAGTGCATCCGAACCCCGTGATATGATACACTCTATCACACATAAGCCTCCTTATATCTTCCTCAAAACAGCCACCATACCTTCCTATTATGGCATTTCCATAGCCATTCCGAGATATATTGCCATGCAACTTCCACCGTTCTGTTTATTATGACAAACATCATCATTGTCATATTGCTTTGCATGATCATGTAGCTGACATAGTATCTGTGGCTTAGCCACCGTTCATCATTTTTTATACATGTTACGCTAGATCTTTGCACATCCTGATACACCGCCAAAGGGATTCATATAGAGTCATATTTTGTTCTAGTATCAAGTTGTAATTTGCAGTTGTAAGTTAATAGAAGTGTGATGATCATCATTATTCATTATTAGAGCATTGTCCCAGTGAGTAAATAAATAAAAAAAGACCAAAAAGAGCCCATAAAAAGGCCAAAAGGAGCCCACCAAAAAGAAATGAGAGAAAAATGAGAGAAGGGGCAATGTTACTATGTTTTTCCACACTTGTGCTTCAAATTAGCACCATGTTTTGAATATAGAGAGTCTCCTATGCAGTCACTTTCATATACTAGTGGGAATTTTTCATTATAGAACTTGGCTTGTATATTCCGATGATGGGCTTCCTCAAATGCCCGAGGTGTTCTAGAGCAAGCAAGTTGGATGCACACCCACTTAGTTTTCAGTTTGAGCTTTCATACACTTATAGCTCTTAGTGCATATGTTGCATGGCAATCCCTACTCCTTGCATTGACATCAATTGATGGGCATCTCCATAGCACGTTGATTAGCCGCGTCGATCTGAGACTTTATTCCTTTTCTTTTGTCTTATACATATTAATCTCTACCACTGCATTCTATTTCACCCGTGGTGCTATATCCATGGCTTGCGCTCATGTATTGCACGGGGAAGGAAAAAGCTAAAGCGCGCTAAAAAGTATGAACCAATTGCTTGGCTAACACCGAGGTAGTGCATGATTTATATTTTGTGTTAAGAAGGTGGAGCATGACAAGGCTATATGATTTTGTAGGGATAGCGTTCTTTAGCATATTTATTTTGAAAGACATGATTGTTTGTTCGTATGCCTGAGTATTGATGTCTTTATGTCAAATTATATACTATTGCTTTGAATCATTTGAATCTTAATATTCACACTAAAAAGAAATATTACATGATAGACATGTTAGGTAGCATTCCACATAAAAAATTCTGTTTTTTATCATTTACCTACTCGAGGACGAGCAGGAATTAAGCTTGGGGATGCTTGATACGTCTCCAACGTATCTACAATTTTTATTGTTCGATGCTATTACAATATCAATCTTGGATATTTTATATGCAATTATATATTTTTGTGGGACTAACCTATTAACCCAGTGCCAAGTGCCAGTAGCTATTTTTTTGCCTGTTTTCCGAAGTCCAAACGCTACAAAACTTTTTGACAATTTTTCTGGACAAGAGAGATCCTAGAAGCATCAGGAGGAGACCAGAAGGCAAACGAGGAAACGACAAGGCAATAGGGCGCGCCCTGATGCCTTGTGGGCCCTTGTGGCTCCGTCTAACCTAATTCCAACTCTATAAATTCTCTAAAATCAGGAAACCAACAGAGAGCCACCCAAAATAATTTTTCCGCCGCCGCAAGTTTCTGTTCTTCCGTGATCCCATTTGGAGGCCTTTTCCGGTACTCTGCCGAAGGGGAATCGATCATGGAGGGCCTCTACATCAACCTTGCTACCCTTCCGATGATGCGTGAGTAGTTCACCACAGACCTATGGGTCCATAGCTAGTAGCTGGATGGATTCTTCTCGCTCTATGATCTTCAATACAATGTTCTCCTCGATGTTTTTGAAGTTCTATTCGATGTAATCTTCTTTTGCGGTGTGTTTTTTGGGATCCAATGAATTGTGGGTTCATGATCATATTATTCATGAATATTAATTCAATATTCTCTGAATTATTTTATGCATGATTATTATAGCTTTGTATTTCTCTCCGATCTATCCGTTCTGTTTGGCCAACTAGATTGATTTATCTTGCAATGGGAGAGGTGCTTTGTAATGCGTTCAATCTTGTGGTGCCCTATATCCCAGTGATAAAGTAGGGGACAAGACACGTATTTGTATTGTTGCCATTATGGGGAGAACGACGGGGTTTATTCATATTGGTTGGATTTACTTTGTCTACATCATGTCATCTTGCTTAAGGTGTTAATCCATTTTTATTAACTTAACACTCTAGATGCGTGCTGGATAGCGGTCCATGGGTGGAGTAATAGTAGTAGATGCAGGCAAGAGTCCGTCTACTTGTCTCAGACGTGATGCCTATATACACGATCGTTGCCTTGAATATCGTCATAACTATGCGCTTTTCTATCAATTTCCCAACAGCAATTTGTTTACATAAGAGAACTTTCACAACACGGTTGATGTAGTCGAACTTCTTCGCGCTTCAACCGATCAAGTACCGAACGCAGGGCACCTCCGTGTTCTGCACATGTTCAGCTCGGTGACGTCCCCCGCCTTCTTGATCCAGCAAGACGTCGAGGTAGTATATGAGTTCCGTCAGCACAATGGCATGGCGACGATGATGGTGAAGTGATCTCCGCAGGGCTTCGCCAAAGCACTACGAAAATATGACTGGGGTGTAAACGGTGGAGGGGGGCGCCGCACATGGCTAGGCAGTTGTCTGGTGTGTGCTAAGCGCCCCCCTCCTCTTATATATAGGTGGGAGGGAGAGGGGAGAGTCCAAGGGGCACCCCAAGTAGGTCCGAATCCTACTTGGGTTCCTGCCCTTGGCTGCGCCCCCCTGCCATGTTTGTCGGAGGGGGAAGGAAAGAGCGGGGGGGGGGGGGGGGGGGGAGGGGGAGAGGGAAGGAAGGGGGATCCTATTCCACTCATTCCTTTCCCTTCCCCTCTTTCCTTCTCTTCCTAGGCTGGCCCATATGGGGGGCACACAAGCCCCTTGTGGCTGGTACGTTTCCCCTCTTGGCGCATAAGGCCCATATCTTTTGCCGGGGGTGCCCGGAACCCCTTCCGGTGACCCGATAAGTACCCGGTACCCTCCGAAACACTTCCGGTGTCCGAATACCCTCGTCCTATATATCAATCTTTACCTCTCGACCATTTCGAGACTCCTCGTCATGTCCGTGATCTCATCTGGGACTCCGAACAACATTCATTCACCAAATCACATAACTCATATAATACTATATCGTCATCGAATGTTAAGCATGCGGACCCTACGGGTTCGAGAACTATGTAGACATGACTGAGACACCTCTCCGGTCAATAACCAATAGCGGAACCTGGATGCCCATATTGGCTCCTACATATTCTACGAAGATCTTTATTGGTCGAACCGTTATGGCAACATACGTAATTCCCTTTGTCCATCGGTATGTTACTTGCCTGAGATTCGATCGTCGGTATCTTCATACCTAGTTCAATCTCATTACCGGCAAGTCTCTTTACTCGTTCTATAATACATCACCTTTTGACTAACTCCTTAGTCGTTTGCTTGCAAGCTTATGATGTGTATTACCGAGAGGGCCCAGAGATACCTCTCCGATACTCGGAGTGACAAACCCTAATCTCGATCTATGCCAACTCAACAAACACCTTCGAAGATACCTGTAGAGCATCTTTATAATCACCCAGTTATGTTTTGACGTTTGATAGCACACAAGGCATTCCTCTGGCATCCGGGAGTTGCATAATCTCATAGTCGAAGGAATATGTATTTGACATGAAGAAAGCAATAGTAATAAAACTGAACGATCATTATGCTAAGCTAACGGATGGGTCTTGTCCATCACATCATTCTCCTAATGATGTGATCCCGTTATCAAATGACAACTCATGTCCATGGTTAGGAAACCTTAACCATCTTTGATCAACGAGCTAGTCTAGTAGAGGCTCACTAGGGACACGTTGTTTGTTGGAACAATTGCATTTTTACCCCTAGTTGGTTCCTACCCACGGGTTTTGCCCTTACTTTTCGAGCTTGCTCAGTTTTGCCCTTACTTTTTCCGTCGAGGTCCCTTCAATGCCCTTTGACCGTTTGACCAAAACTTTGAAAATTCATAACTAATTCATATGAACTCGGAAAAATGCTAATAAGATATCAAAATGTGTAGATAAACATTACCTTTATGTGCATATCATTTGCATTCAGGACAAAAGCACGCTTTAAACTACCTGAGGTAATTAATATTATTAACATTATTAAAAATAAAAAGGTATAAACAATATTTTTTCATGAATAAAAATTACATGCAAATGTAGGTGATGTTTTCTGAACATCCTAATATCTTATTTGCATTTTTCTGAGTTCATATCAACTTGTTATGAAGTTTCCAAATAATGGTCAAAGTCATTAGAACATTCTTAACAAGATGATACGAACTCAGAAAAATGCAAATAAGATATCTGGATGTTCAGAAAACATCACCTACATTTGCGTGTATTTTTTATTCATGAAAAAATATATTATTTATACCTTTTTATTTTTCATAATGTTAATAACATTAATTACCTCAGGTAGTTTAAAGGGTGCTTTTGTCCTGAATGCAAATAATATGCACATAAAGGTAATATTTATCTGGACATTTTGATATCTTATTTGCATTTTTCCGAGTTCATATGAATTAGTTATGAATTTTCAAAGTTCCAGTCAAACGGTCAAAGGGCATTCGAGGGACCTCGACCGAAAAAGTAAGGGCAAAACTAAGCAAGCTCGAAAAGTAAGGGCAAAACCCGTGGGTAGGAACCAACTAGGGGTAAAAAATGCAATTGTCCCTTGTTTGTTTATGTATTCACACATGTATTAAGGTTTCTGATCAATAGAATTCTAGCAAATAAACCTTTATCATGGATAAGGAAATATAAAATAACAACTTTATTATTGCCTCTAGGGCATATTTCCTTCAGTCTCCCACTTGCACTAGAGTCAATAATCTAGATTACATTGTAATGAATCTAACACCCATGGAGTCTTGGTGCTGATCATGTTTTGCTCGCGGAAGAGGATTAGTCAACAGGTCTGCCATATTTAGATCCGTATGTATCTTGCAATTTCTATGTCTCCATCCTTGACTTGTTCACGAATGGAGTTGAAGCGTCTCTTGATGTGTTTGGTTCTCTTGTGAAACCTGGATTCCTTCGCCAAGGCAATTGCTCCAGTGTTGTCACAAAAGATTTTCATTGGACCCGATGCACTAGGTATTACACCTAGATCGGATATGAACTCCTTCATCCAGACTCCTTCATTTGCTGCTTCTGAAGCAGCTATGTACTCCGCTTCACACATAGATCCTGCCACGACGCTCTACTTGGAACTGCACCAACTGATAAGTCCACCATTCAATATACATATGTATCCGGTTTGTGACTTAGAGTCATCCGGATCAGTGTCAAAGCTTCCATCAATGTAACCATTTATGACGAGCTCTTTGTCACCTACATAAACGAGAAACATATCCTTGGTCCTTTTCAAGTACTTCAGGATGTTCTTGACCGCTGTCCAGTGATCCACTCCTGGATTACTTTGGTACCTCCCTGCCAGACTTATAGCAAGGCACACATCAGGTCTGGTACACAATATAGCATACATGATAGATCCTATGGCTAAGGCATAGGGAATGACTTTCAGTTTCTCTCTATCTTCTGCAGTGGTCGGGCTTTGACTCTGAATCAACTTCACACCTTGTAACACATGCAAGAACCATTTCTTTGACTGATCCATTTTGAACTTCTTCAAAACTTTGTCAAGGTATGTGCTTTGTGAAAGTCCTTTTAAGCGTCTTGATCTATCTCTATAGATCTTGATGCCCAATGTATAAGCAGCTGATGTCGCTTGAAACTACGTCGTTATTTCCCCAAAGAGGAACGGATGATGCAGCACAGCGGCAGTAGGTATTTCCCTCATATATGAAACCAAGGTTATCGAACCAGTAGGAGAACCAAGCAACACAACGTAAACAGCCCATGCACACAGATAACAAATCCTCGCAACCCGACGTGATAAAGGGGTTGTCAATCCCTTCCGGGGTACGGCGCCTCAAGATAGGCAAACGGACGTGAGGTAAATTGCAGTAGATTGATAGATCTAACGCTAAATAAAATAAATAGAGATAAAACGCAGCAAGGTATTTTTTGTATTTTTGGTTTAATAGATCTAAAAATAAAAGCAAGAGAAAAGTAGACCTCAAAGGGAAATATATGAGGAAGAAGACTCGGGGGCCGTAGATTTCACAAGTGGATTCTCTCGAAAAAAATAGCAAACAGTGGGTAAACAAATTAACGTTGGGCAATTGATAGAACTTCAAATAATCATGACGATATCCAGGCAATGATCATTATATAGGCATCACGTCCAAGATTAGTAGACCGACTCCTGCCTGTATCTACTACTATTACTCCACACATCGACCGCTATCCAGAATGCATCTACTGTATTAAGTTCATGGAAAAACGGGGTAATGCAATAAGAACGATGACATGATGTAGACAAGATCTATCTATGTAGAGATAGATCCCATCATTTTATCCTTAGTAGCAACGATACATACGTGTCGTTTCCCTTTCTGTCACAGGGATCAAGCACCGTAAGATCAAACCCACTACAAAGCACCTCTTCCCATTCCAAGATAAA
Source organism: Aegilops tauschii subsp. strangulata (assembly GCF_002575655.3). Classification (NCBI taxonomy): domain Eukaryota; kingdom Viridiplantae; phylum Streptophyta; class Magnoliopsida; order Poales; family Poaceae; genus Aegilops; species Aegilops tauschii. The sequence continues at coordinate 117,669,851 of NC_053039.3, read as the reverse complement.
TAGATCAAGTTGGCGAAATAAAACCCAAATATCAGAGAAGAAATACGAGGCTATAAGAGGTCATGCATAAAAGAGATCAAAGAAACTCAAATACTTTTATGGATATAAAAAGATAGATATGATCATAAACTCAAAGTTCATCGATCCCAACAAACACACCGCAAAAGAGTTACATCATATGGATCTCCAAGAGAGCATAGTACTGAGAATTCAGCGAGAGAGAGGAAGTCATCTAGCTACTAACTACAGACCCGAAGGTGTACAAAGAACTACTCACGCATCATCAGAGAGGCACCCATGGAGGTGGTGAACCCCATCCGAGATGGTGTCTAGATTGGATCTGGTGGTTCTGGACTCTGCGGCGGCTGTATGAATATTTCGTCAACTCCCCTAGGGTTTCTGGAATATTGGGGTATTTATATCAAAAATTATAGATACGATGGAGACCTATCAGCATCCCCAAGCTTAACTCCTACTCGTCCTCGAGTAGAAAAGTGATAAAAACAGAATTTTTGATGTGGAATGCTGCCTAACATGTCATATGATATTCTTTTCTTTATAGCATGGACAATTGGACTTTTATGTGATTCAAAGCAATAGTCTAGTTTTGACGTAATAATTTAGATACTCAAGCATATCAACAAGCAACCATGTCTTTCAAAATATCAACGCTAAAATAAGTTATCCCTAGCCCATCATGCTCAATCATTGATCCATTCATGAAACACACTCGAATAGTAGCTACACCCAATACTTAAGTACGATCATATTGCCTAGTTGGTGCTTTTATAAGAGAAGATGGAGCCTCAAATTCAAAATAAAAATTGCATAAAGTAAAAGAAAGGCCCTTCACAGAGGGAAGTAGGGATTTGTAGAGGTGCCAGAGCTCAAAGTGAAAAATTTAGAGATAAAACATTTTGGGAGGTGTATCCATCCCACCAACGAAAACGACTTAGAGTTCCAAACATTTTCCATGCTAGATATATCATAGGCGGTTCCCAAACAGAAAATAAAGTTTATTCCTTTTTCCACCATATTTTCACTTTCCATGGCTAGCCATATCCACGGTTGCCCTCCATACCAACACTTTCCAAGGAATTTATTATTTCACAACATAAAGTAAATTTATTTTTGCATTTCGGGACTGGGCATCCCTAAAACCTTTGCCTTACTCTTGTGCAATGACAAGTGAATAAACACTCATTGTGAGAATAACACATCCAACATGGAAAATATTAGCCACCCCTCACCGCTCCGCGAGCGAAACAAACACACAAAAGAGAAGTTTATTTTGAAAATTAGAGATGGCACATGCAAATTTGCTTAGAACGGCAAAACAATACCGCATATAGGTAGATATAGTGGATCATGTGGCAAAACTGGTTTGAAGGATTTTGGATGCACAAGTAGAGATCATAATTGGTGCAAAATGAAGGCTGTCAAAAGATTGAGAAGCGACCAACCAAGAAACGAATAATCTCATAAGCAAGCATTAAGCATAATTAACACCGAATAATGCACCATAAGTAGGATATAATTTCATTGCATGACTATTGACTTTCGTACTTGCATAGGGAATCACAAACCTTAACAACAATATTATTACTAAAGCATAATTACTCATCAACATAACTCACATATCACATCATCATATCTCAAAACTATTACTAAAAATCAAGTTTATTCTGTCCAATGATCTTCATGAAAGTTTTTATTATGTCCTTCTTGGATATCTATCACTTTGGAACTAATTTTCATGTGTTGCTTTTCATAAGCTCAAACAAATATAAGTGAAGATCATGAGCATAATTTTTCTTCCTTTCTCTCAAAATAATTTAAGTGAAGGAAGAGAGAATTTCTTGAAATTTTTACTAACTCTCAAATAAATCTAAGTGAAGCAAGAGAGCATTTCTTCAAAATACTAAGCACACCGTGCTAAAAAAGATATAAGTGAAGTCCTAGAGCAAGTCCATAGCTCATAAAAAATTTAAGTGAAGCATATAGAGCAATTTTAACAAGTCATGACATAATTTCGGCTCTCTCAAAGAGGTGTGTCCAGCAAGGGATCCAGACTTAAAACACAAAGTAAAACAAGCAAAGACTCATATCATACAAGACGCTCCAAGGAAAACACATATTATGTGACGAATAAAAATATAGCTTCGAGTAAAATACCGATGGTCATTAGAAGAAAGAGGGGATGCCACTCGGGGGCATCCCCAAGCTTAGTTGGTTGCTCATTTTTTGGATAATTTCTTGGGATGCCAGGGCATCCCCAAGCTTAGGCTCTTCTATCCTTTATTCCTTCATCCATCGTAAGATAACCCAAAACTTGAAAACTTCAATCACGCAAAACTCAACAAAACCTTCGTGAGGTCCGTTAGTAAAAGAAAGCAAATCACTACTATAAGTACTATACCAAACCAATTCATATTTTGTTTTTGCATTATATCTACTGCATTCCAACTTTTCTATGGCAAAAACTCATCAAAGAAAACCATAGAGCCATCAAAATAAGCACACAACGCAAAGAAAACAGAATCTGTCAAAACAGAACAGTCTGTAGCAATCTGACTATTTCAAAAACTTCTGGAACTCCAAAAATTCTGAAAAACTAGGACGACCTGGGTATTTGTATATTAATCTTCTGCAAAAAGAATCAGGGCAAATCCTCTTTCTGATAGAAAATGAGAACTATTTTCGTGAGCGCAAAGTTCCTGTCTTTTTCAGCAAGATCAAACAACTATCACCCAAGAAGATCCTATCGGTTCTAATTGGGACAAACACTAATTAAAACAAAAAAACACAATCATAACAGTAGAATAATTGTGTAAACACTCCAGAACATAAAGCAAAAAGCAAAAATAAATTTTATTCATTGGGTTGCCTCCCAACAAGCGCTATAGTTTTACGCCCTTAGCTAGGTATAAAGCAAGGATTTAAGTTTTGTCATCTTTGGTTCGAGATCCATAAGTTGCCCTCATGATTGATTCGTAAGGTGGCCTAATTTTTGTTCTAGGAAAGTGTTCCATACCCTTCCTCAAAGGAAATTGGAACTTAATATTGCCTTCTTTCATATCAATCACGGCACCGATAGTGCGTAAAAACGGTCTACCAAGAATAATTGGACAAGACGGATTGCAATCAATATAAAGAACAATAAAATCTATGGGCACGTAATTCCTATTTGCAAGAAGAAGAACATCATTAATTCTTCCCATAGGCTTTTTAATAGTATAATCCGCCAAGTGCAAATTCAAAGAAGATTCTTCTAGATTAGTAAGACCAAGCACATCACATAAAGATTTCGGAATTGTAGAAACACTAGCACCCAAGTCACACAAAGCAAAACAGTCATAATTTTTAATCTTGACTTTGATAGTAGGTTCCCATTCATCATGCAATTTTCTAGGAATTGAAACCTCCAATTCCAATTTTTCTTCAAAAGCTTTCATCATAGCATCAACAATATGTTTAGTAAAAGCTTTATTTTGTTCATAAGCATGGGGTGAATTTATCATGGATTGCAACAAAGAAATACAATCAATCAAAGAGAAACTATCATAATTAAAGTCTTTGTAATCCAAAAGAGTGGGCACATCACTAGTTAAAGTTTTGACCTCTTCAAACCCACTTTTATCAATTTTTTCAACAAGATTTTCACCCTCCGAAATATTGGGACCCCTTCTACCTAAAGTTGACTCTTTTCCAGTCCCCTTTTCATCAATCTTAACTTTATTAAACAAGGAATCAATAGAAGAAACACCGATCATTTTAAGATCTTCATCACTTTTACGAAAGAAATCACTAGAAAATGCTTTTTCTAAAAATTCTCTTTTAGCTCTAAGCATAGCGGTTCTTTTCTTACTTTCATCCATAGAAACATAAAGAGCTTTAATTGATTCATCCACTTTAGGCACAAAGATTTTTACCTTGAGATTTTCCACATCATGAGCAATTCTATCACACTTCTAGACAAATCATCAATCTTATTCAACTTCTATGGAAGTGTTGAAAACTTTTTGTGTATTGATAAATTATTTAATATTATTCTCAAGATCAGAGGTGTTCCTATTATTATTATAAGATTGATTTCCATAGGAATTACCATAATTATTAGAGGAATTACTAGGAAAAGGCCTAGGATTAAAATTACCTCTATAAGCATTGTTGTTGAAATAATTTCGAGAAATAAAATTCACATTTATGGCATCACTATTTTGCTCAATCAACGTAGACAAAGGCATATCATTAAAATCAATAGGAGCACGTTTACTAGCAACCAATTTCATAAGAGCATCAACTTTTTCACTCAAAGAAGAAATTTCTTCAACAGAATTAACTTTTTTACTAGTAGGAGCTCTTTCGGTATGCCATTGTGAATAATTTGCCATGACATTATCAAGCAATTTGGTGGCTTCACCCAAAGTAATTTCCATAAAAGTTCCACCCGCGGCGGAATCCAAAAGATTACGAGAAACAAAATTCAAACCCGCATAAATATTTTGTATGATCATCCAAAGATTTAACCCATGAGTTGGGCAATTCCTTAGCATCATTTTCATCCTTTCCCAAGATTGTGCAACATGCTCATGTTCAAGTTGCTTGAAATTCATGATCTGGGTTCTAAGGGAAATAATTTTTGTGGGAGGAAAATACTTAGTGATAAAAGCATCTTTGCACTTATTCTAAGAATCGATACTATTGCGAGGCAAAGAAGAGAACCAAATTTTTGCAGAATCACGCAAAGAAAACGGAAATAATTTCATCTTCACCACATCATTGTCCATATCTTTTTCTTTTGCATATCGCATAATTCCACGAAGGTATTAAGATGGGACATGACACCCTCATTAGGAGTACCGGAAAATTGATCTTTCATAGCAAGATTCAGCAAAGCAGTATTAATATCGCAAGACTCCGCACTAGGGGTGGGAGGAGCAATCAGAGTGCCCATAAAATCATTGTTGTTGGTATTTGAGAAATCACATAACTTGGTGTTCTCTTGAGTCATGATGACCACACAACATGATTGCACTCAAAAACAGATCCGACAAGAAAACGGCAAATGATAAAGAGAGGCGAATAAAACGGCAAATTTTTGTGAAGTGGGGGAGAGGAAAACGAGAGGCAAATGGCAAATAATGTAAATTGCGAGGAGATGGAATTTGTGATTAGGAACCTGGTATATGTTGAAGATCCTCCCCAGCAACGGCACCGGAAAATTCCTTTTGATGTCGCTTGAAACTACGTCAGTATTTCCCCAAAGAGGAAGGGATGATGCAGCACAGCGGCGGTAGGTATTTCCCTAAATATGAAACCAAGGTTATCGAACCAGTAGGAGAACCAAGCAACACAAAGTAAACAACCCCTGCACACAGATAACAAATCCTCGCAACTCGACATGTTAAAGGGGTTGTCAATCCCTTCCGGGGTACGGCGCCTCAAGATAGGCAAACGGACGTGAGGTAAATTGTAGTAGATTGATAGATCGAACGCCAAATAAAACAAATAGAGATAAAACGCAGCAAGGTAATTTTTTGTATTTTTGGTTTAATAGATCTGAAAATAAAAGCAAGAGAAAAGTAGATCGCAAAGGCAAATATATGAGGAAGAAGACCCGGGGGCCGTAGATTTCACTAGTGGCTTCTCTCGAGAAAAATAGCAAACGTTGGGTAAACAAATTACTGTTGGGCAATTGATAGAACTTCAAATAATCATGACGATATCCAGGCAATGATCATTATATAGGCATCACGTCCAAGATTAGTAGACCGACTCCTGCCTGCATCTACTACTATTACTCCACACATCGACCGCTATCCAGCATGCATCTAGTGTATTAAGTTCATGTAAAAACGGAGTAATGCAATAAGAACGAGGACATGATGTAGACAAGATCTATCTATGTAGAGATAGACCCCATCGTTTTATCCTTAGTAGAAACGATACATACATGTCGTTTCCCTTTCTATCACTGGGATCAAGCATCATAAGGTCGAACCCACTACAAAGCACTGAGGGAGTCCTGGACTAAGGGGTCCTCGGGCGTCCGGCCTGTTATCCATGGGCCAGACTGATGGGCTGTGAAGATACGAAGGCCGAAGATTGTCCGGATTGGACTCTACTTGGCGTGGAAGGCAAGCTAGGCGACCTATTATGAAGATTTCCTCCTATGTAACCGACCTCACGTAACCCTAGATCTCTCCGGTGTCGATATAAACCGGAGAGCATAGTCCGGATAGGACAGATTCATTACCATATACTCATAGGCTAGACTTCTAGGGTTTAGCCATTACGATCTCGTGGTAGATCAACTCTTGTAACACTCATATTCATCAACATCAATCAAGCAGGAAGTAGGGTAGTACCTCCATAGAGAGGGCCCGAACCTGGGTAAACATTGTGTCCCCCGTCTCCTGTTACCATCGATCCTAGACGCACAGTTCGGGACCCCCTACCCGACATCCGCCTGTTTTGACACCAACATTGGTGCTTTCATTGAGAGTTCCACTGTGCCATCGGCAAAGGACTCGATGGCCCCTTCGATAGTCAGTAATGACGTGGTCTAGGGAGAAACCTTCCTCCCCGGACAGATCTTCGTATTCGGCGGCTTCGTACTGCGGGCCAACTCGCTTGGCCATCTGGAGCAGGTCGATAGTCACGCCCTGGCCATCAAGTCAGATCAGGAAGCTTGAACTGCGCCACGGATACCCGTGGAGACTTGATCTTCGATGGGTTCGAGACTGCGGCAGTCGCTCTCCCTCTCTCCGATGAACATGACTTAAATCTGTCATCGGATCACACCCAGGAGATGGATCATGTTGCTGCAATGGCCTCAGAACCGAAGCAGATCGCGCCCTCCGAGGCCGCAAAGTCCACGGCATTGGAGCTGCACACGGACTCGACATCCTACAATATTTGTGCCAACGGAACTCCGGACTCATTTTTGGCTACACGTTCCAGATCAGACGCGCCCGCGGACACCGAGCTGGATCGGTTGTCGATTTTCGAATTCGGCGCCGCAGACTTCTTCTAGCACTCACCTTTTGGCGACATACTAAATTCTTTAAAGAACTTATCCTTGGAGGAGGACTCACAACCGAACTATGTTCGGTTCGAGCTAGAGACGGATGACGAGGAATTTTGCTTCCCACCCGCCACCCACTTCATAGCCACTGTCGACGACTTAACCGACGTGCTTGACTATGGCTCCGAAGACATCGACGGTATGGACGACGATGCCGATACGGAGCAAGGCGAAGACCCGCCATTCACCGGACGTTGGACAGCCACCTCCTCGTACGACGTGTACATGGTTGATACACCCAAAGGATCTGGCGACGACAAAGAAGAGCCGGATAAGAACAAACCCTCTGAGACGCAGTCCAAGCGTCGGCGCCCCAAACGCTGTTCTAAGCCTCGTCGCTCAAAGGATGGCAACACTGGTACCGGAGAAAATAGCACTCCGGGGGACGCCGAAAACAATGAAGACCCCGTCGGTGCGGCATCCGAACAGGAGGAACATGACAACAGGAAAGACAACCCTGATGAACAGGCCACAAAAGATAACTCGGAAGACGATAGTTACCATCCACCCTCCGAGGAAGAGACAAGCCTCGGCAATGAAGACTTCATCGTGCCAGAGGACCCTGTGGAGCAGGAGTGCTTTAAGCTTCAGCTCATAGCCACTGCAAGGAGCTGGAAAAAGAAACAGCAGCAGCTTCAAGCCGAACAAGATCTGCTCGTAGACAGATGGACTGATGTCCTGACTGCCGAAAAATACGGCCTCAAGCGCCCAGCTAAGAGCTACCTGAAACACAGACTGCTACCTCAATTCAACGAGGAAGCACCAGAGCACACATCTCCCTCGTGTAATGCGGAACGACCACCGTGTGGTCGAGACAGGGCGGCTGACTGGCCACCCCGCGGCCGGGACAAAGCGGCAACTCAGGCCAAACAGCAGCCTGCCCCACCACCCAGAAAAAATAAAGACGAAAGAGTCCGGGGTCACATATACGACCTTCAGCAGACCTCGGACAATAAAGCAGGACATACAAGATCGATCTACGGATCGCGCGGACGTGCCTCAAGGCACGACGGTGGCTACCTATTCGGACGTGACAAACCTAACCACGCCCGGGCCGAATGCCGCAGACGGACTCCATCAGAGCTACGCCGCGATGCGGCCCGATACAGAGGTGCCGCACACCCTCTCCGCTTCACGGACGAGCTACTGGATCACGAATTCCCCGAGGGATTCAAGCCCGTCAATATCAAATCATACGACGGCACAACCGATCCCGCAGTGTGGATCGAGGATTTCATCCTCCACATCCACATGGATCGAGGAGATGACCTCCACGCCATTAAATACCTCCCACTCAAGCTCAAAGGGCCAGCTCTGCACTGGCTTAACAGCCTGCCTGAAAATTCCATCGACAGCTAGGAGGACTTGGAAGAAGCTTTCCTAGACAACTTCCAAGGAACATATGTCCGGCCACCAGACACCGATGATCTAAGCCACATAGTTCAACAACCTGGAGAATCAGCCAGAAAATTCTGGACTAGGTTCCTACCCAAAAAGAACCAGATCGTTGACTGTCCGGATGCCGAGGCCTTGGCAGCCTTCAAACACAGCATTCGCGATGAATGGCTAGCACGCCACCTCGGCCAAGAAAAGCCGAAGTCCATGGCAGCCCTCACGGCACTCATGACCCGCTTTTGCGTGGGAGAGGACAGTTGGCTGGCCGGTAGTAACAACACAGCCAGCGAGACAGGCCCCTCGGAGGCCAAGAATAACACTGGCAAGCTCCGGCGCAACAGACACAAACGCCGAAGCAACGACAACAACACCGATGACGCCACAGTCAACGCCGGATTCACTGGCTCCAAGTCCGGCCAGCAGAAGAAGCCCTATAAAAGAAACAATGAAGGACCTTCCAGCCTGGACCGCATACTCGACCGTCCGTGCCAGATACACGGCACCCCCGACAAGCAAGCCAATCATACCAACAGGGATTGTTGGGTTTTTAAGCAGGCTGGCAAGTTAAATGCCGAAAACAAATAAAAGGTATCACAAAGTGAGGACGAGGACAAAGAGCCCCGGCAGCCGAACACTAGGGGGCAGAAGAAATTTCCCCCTCAAGTCAAAACGGTGAACATGATATACGGTACACACATCCCCAAAAGGGAGCGTAAGCGTGCACTCAGGGACGTCTACGCGGTAGAGCCAGTCGCCCCCAAATTCAATCCATGGTCGTCATTTCCGATCACCTTTGATCGTCGAGACCACCCAACCAGTATCCGTCATGGCAGTTCGGCCGCAAGAGGAAAAAGGGTGATGCAGCAAAGTAGAGATAAGTATTTCACTCAGTTAGAGAACCAAGGTATCAAACCAGTAGGAGACAACACACAAATCACCAATACCTGCACAAACAATCAAACACTTGCACCCAACGCGATAAAGGGCTTGTCAATCCCTTCATGGTCACTTGCAAAAAGTGAGATTTGAAAGAGATAGATAACACTAAACAAAAGATAAAGTAAACATTTTTGGGGTTTTTTGGTTTATAGATCGGAAAGTAAAAGATTGCAAAATAGTAGATCGGAAACTAATATGATGGAAAATAGACCCGGGGGCCAAAGATTTCACTAGAGGCTTCTGTAAAGATAGCAAATAATATGGTGGGTGAACAAATTACTGTCGAGTGACACGTCTCCATCGTATCTATAATTTTTGATTGTTTCATGCCAATATTATTCAACTTTTACATACTTTTAGCAACTTTTTATATGATTTATTTGGACTAACTTACTTATCCAGTGCCCAGTGCCAGTTCCTGTTTGTTGCATGTTTTTGTATTGCAGAAAATCCATATCAAACGAAGTCCAAATGCAATAAAATTTCACGGAGAATTATTTTGTAATATATGTGATTTTTGGGAGTTGGAATCACCGCAAACGGAGGCCCACACAGCCCACAAGATACCAGGGTGCGCCAGAGGCCCCTGGCGTGTGGTGGTGGGTTGTGCCCTCCTAGAACGTCGGTTGGAGCTCTACTTAGGGTGCAAGGAAGCTTATATCTAGAAAAAAATCGTGTTAAAATCTTAGCGCAATCAGAGTTACGGATCTCCGGGAATATAAGAAATGTTTTTTGGCCAGATCAGGGGAGCGCAAAACAGAAGAGAACAGAGAGGGAGATCCAACCTCAGAGGGGTTCCCACCCCTCTGCCGCCATGGAGGCCATGGACCAGAGGGGGGAACCCTCCTCCCATCTAGGGGGAGGCCAAGGAAGAAGAAGAAGGAGGAGGGGGCCTCTCTCCCCCTCGCTTCCGGTGGCGCCGGAGTGCCGCCGGGGCAACGATTGTGACGGCGATCTACATCAACAATCTTGCTACCGTCAACACCAACTCTCTCCCCCTCTATGTAGTGGTGTAACACCTCTTCCCCCCGCTGTATTCTCTACTTAAACATGGTGCTCAACTCCATATATTGTTTCCCAATTATCTATGGTTATCCTATGATGTTTGAGTAGATCCGTTTTGTCCTGTGGGTTAATTGTGATCTTGGTTGGTATGATTGTATATTTTCTTTATGGTGCTGTCCTATGGTGCCCTCCATTCTCACGCAAACATGAGGGGCCCCCGCTATAGGGTGTTGCAATATGTTCATGGTTCGCTTATGGTGGGTTGCGAGAGTGACAAAAGCTTAAACCCGAGTAGGTGGGCTATGGCGTATGGGAGTAAAGAGGACTTGATACTTAATGCTATGGTTGGGTTTCACGACCTTAATGATCTTTCGTAGTTGCGGATGCTTGATAGGGGTCCAATCATAAGTGCATATGATCCAAGTAGAGAAAGTATGTTAGCTCATGCCTCTCCCTCATATAAAATTGCAAGAATGATTACTGGTACTTGTTATCGATTGCCTAGGGACAAATGACTTTCTTGTTGAAAAAAGCTATCCACTTTTATTATCTTGCAATTCATTTGTAGTTTTATTCTCGCAAAGTACTCATAGTTTTTATCCTTGCAAAATTGTTTCATACTTGTTTCCGGTAAAGCAAACGTCAAGTGTGCGTAGAGTTGTATCGGTGGTCGATAGAACTTGAGGGAATATTTGTTCTACCTTTAGCTCCTCGTTGGGTTCGACACTCTTATTTATCTAAAAATGCTACAAATGATCCCCTATACTTTGTGGGTTATCAAGACCTTTTTCTGGCGCCGTTGCCGGGGAGCAATAGCGTGGGGTGATTATTCTCGTGTGTGCTTGTTTGCTTTATCACTAAGTAGTTTTATTTCCTGTTCTAAGTTGCTCTCTATCTTTAGTTATGGATATGGAACACGAAACACCAAAAAAATTAGTTGTACTTGCTACTCATGGAGATGGGGAACCTCCTAAAACCCTTGATGCTCATTATGTGAAAAATATTATGCACTACTTTGATAATCCTGAGAAAACCCCTTTCAACTTGATAATGGGAGTAACGTTGGATCAACGTGAATACTTTAGGGATTATCGCTTGACACAAGAAGGGAAACTTTGATGGGATCAAATTTATATTTTGCATTGGTATGCTCGGGATTTATGCTTGAGATATGATTTTACTTGTTGCTCTAGGATGAATGCTCCACATCTTCCCTTTTCATGCAAATTTAATGATAATGAAACTTTGGCTTCGTATGCTAATGGTACATATGATTATTATGATGTGGAACGAATAGAAGAATTTGTTGCTTTTAAGGGTGCTTATGAAATTGAATCTTTGTTTGAAAAGTATGAAACTTTTGATGATGATGTTTATAGACCTGAAAATTTTGCCATCCTTAAATATTTCTATGATAATTATAAATACAATTCCAATATTTATGAATTTATTGAGAAAATCTCCGCTGTCCAAGAAGAGAATAATATTTTGCAGGAGTCTATGGAAGAAGGAATCGATGAAACTATGAGCTCATTGGATGAAAAAGATGATAAGGAGAGCGAAGAACAAAAGGAGGAAGAGCGGATTAGCTACCCGTGCCCACCTTCTAATGAGAGTAACTCTTCAACTCATACATTATTTAATTTCCCTTCGTTCTAACCGAAGGATGAATGCTATGATAATTGCTATGATCCTGTTGATTCACTTGAAATATCCCTTTTTGATGAACTTGATGCTTGGCTATGCCAATATGAATTATGCTTATGGAGATGAACTTGCTATAGTTCCATATGTTAAGAATCAAAATGTTGCTATTGCACCCACACATGATAGTCCTATTATCTTTTTGAATTCTCCAAACTACACTATATCGGAGAAGTTTGCTCTTATTAAGGATTATGTTGATGGGTTTCATTTTGCTCCTACACATGATGATTTTGATGAATATAATATGCATGTGCTTGCTGCTCCTACTTGCAATTATTATGAGAGAGGAACTACATCTCCACCTCTTTATGTTTCCAACACGAAAGAATTGCAAGAAACTTCTTATACTATGTATTGGCCTTTACTTGATGTGCATGAATGATACGTCTCCAACATATCTATAATTTTTGATTGTTCCATGCTGTTTTATTATCAATCTTGGATGTTTTATAATCATTTTATAGTCATTTTATATCATTTTTTGGTACTAACCTATTGACATAGTGCCAAGTGCCAGTAGCTGTTTTTTCCATGTTTTTTACATCACAGGAAATCAATATCAGACGGAGTCCAAATGCCACGAAACTCCATGATGATTTTTTATGGGCCATAAGGAACACAACGGGCCCTGGTTGCACCTGGGGGGAGTCCCGAGGAGGGGACAACCCACCAGGGCGTGCCAGGAGGCCCAGGCGCGCCCTGGTGGGTTGTGCCCACCTCAGGTGCCCCCTGGACCGCCTCTTTGCTATATAAATACCCCAAAAATACCAGAACCCTAGAAGCGTCGACGAAAAATTCATCCAGCCGCCGCAGAGTCCAGAACCACCAGATCCAATCTAGACACCATCACGGAGGGGTTCGCCACTTCCATTGGTGCCTCTGCGATGATGCGTGAGTAGTTCTTTGAAGACCTTCAGGTCCGTAGTTAGTAGCTAGATGGCTTTCTCTCTCTCTCGCTGAATTCTCAATGCAATGGTCTCTTGGAGATCCATACGATGTAACTCTTTTGCGGTGTGTTTGTTGGGATCTGATGAACTTCGAGTTTATGATCAGTTATATCTTTTTATATCAATGAAAGTAATTTAGTTTCTTTGATCTCTGATATGCATGATCTCTTATAGCCTTGTATTTCTTCTCCGATATTTGGCTTTTGTTTGGCCAACTTGATCTATTTATCTTGCAATGGGAAGAGGTGCCTGGTAGTGGGTTCGATCTTACGGTGCTTGATCCCAGTGACAGAAAGGGAACCGACACGTATGTATCGTTGCTACTAAGGATAAAAAGATGGGATCTATATCTACCGCCATAGATAAACGGATCTTGTCTACATCATGTCATCGTTCTTATTGCATTACTCCATTTTTCCATGAACTTAATACACTAGATGCATGTTGGATAGCGGTCGATGTGTGGAGTAATAGTAGTAGATGCAGGCATGAGTCGGTCTACTAATCTTGGACGTGATGCCTATGTAATGATCATTGCTTGGATATCGTCATAATTATTTCAAGTTCTATCAATTTCCCAACAGTAATTTGTTTACCCACCGTTTGCTATCTTTCTCGAGAGAAGCCACTAGTGAAATCTACGGCCCCCGGGTCTTCTTTCTCATATATTTGCTTTCTGATCTATTTTATTTGCACTTTTTATTCAGATCTATTAAACCAAAAATACAAAAATACTTTGCTGCACTTTATTTTATTTGCGATCTATTTGGTCAATCTATTACAACTTCCTCCCATCAACACGCAATTTCTGGCGCCGTTACCCGAAAGGGATTGACAACCCCTTTAACACGTCGGGTTGCGAGGTGTTGTTATTTGTGTGCAGGGGCTGTTTACGTTGTGTTGCTTGGTTCTCCTACTGGTTCGATAACCTTGGTTTCATATCTGAGGGAAATACCTACCACCGCTGTGCTGCATCATCCCTTCCTCTTTGGGGAAATACCGACGTAGCTTCAAACGACATCAAAAGGAATTTATGGCGCCTTTGCCGGGGAGGATCTTCAACATAACCATGTTCCTAATCACAAATCTTGTCTCCTCGCAATTTACATCATTTCCATTTGCCTCTCATTTTCCTCTCCCCCACTTCACAAAAAATTGCCGTTTTATTCGCCTCTCTTTCTCCGTTCGCCATTTTCTCGTCAGATCTATTCTTTGCTTGCAATCATGAGTGATTTCGGTATGGCATCAACATATGATGGCCTGAATCCTAAGATTGGACGTACAGGCAATCTGGATGCTAAATTTTTTATCTTGGGGCAAGGGAACGTTATGGGAAAAGAACGTATCCAAGAATTTTTCAATTGTGTTGGAAATCTAAGTCTTGATGATGCTGCTATACTTAAAACTACTAGATCTTATGCGGATGCTATTTCAGCACTAGTTCTGAAACTTGAAAGCAATTTATCCGCACTCATCCTACTTTGCAAAGATTGTTTTGAGCTTCCCAAAATAAAGAATCCTAGAGCCAAAAGGTTGGCCACTCTCGTTCTTATGCACGAGTTTGACTACATAATTCGTGAAGCTAGGGAAATCTTTGACTTTTATGGTATGAATCGTGAAAAACCCGTGGTAGATGAAATTCTTTACAATAGTGACTATGCACTAAGCCATTTGCTTGGGGATAATAAGATCTTTGATGAGAATCTTAAAAAGGAGGTCCCCGTTCTAGAAATAATCCAACAAGGTTTTAATAATGTTAATCAACACTATTCTTGGATTGTTGCGGGAAATCAAAGGGGTTATGATGAAAACCAACTAAGGAATGCTAAAGTTTATATGGATAATATGTTTTATGTTGTGTTTACAATACCTCTTGATAAAAATACCCCCAAGAAAATTAAGAAGAAGGATGACAAAACTTAGATCCTTGCTTTATGCCTAGCTAAGGGCGTAAAACTATAGCGCTTGTTGGGAGGCAACCCAATGAATAAAATTTATTTTTGCTTTTTTGATTTCTGTTTTTGTGTGTTTGCACAATTATGCTACTGGTATGATTGTGTTCTTTGTGTTTTAATTAGTGTTTGTGCCAAGTAAATCCTTTAGGATCTTCTTGGGTGATAGTTGTTCGATCTTGCTGAAAAAGACAGAAACTTTGTGGTCACCAAAATAATTTTCATAAATCGCAGAAAATATTTTTTGCCCTGATTCTTTTTGCAGAATATTAATATAAAAATTACCCTGGTCGTCCTAATTTGGTAGAATTTTTGGAGTTCCAGAAGCATTCACGAAAGTCAGATTGCTACAGACTGTTATGTGCTTATTTTGATGACTCTATGGTTTTCTTTGATGAGTTTTTGCCATAGAAAAGTTGGGATACAGTAGATATAATACAAAAACAAAATATGAATTGGTTTGATACAACACTTATAGTAGTGGTTTGCTTTCTTATACTAATGGATCTCACAAAGGTTTTGTTGAGTTTTGTGTGATTGAAGTTTTCAAGTTTTGGGTTATCTTACGATGGATGAAGGAAGGATGTAAGTGCCTAAGATTGGGGATGCCCCAGCATCCCATGCTATTATCCAAGAATGAGCAACCAACTAAGCTTGGGGATGTCCCCGAGTGGCATCCCCGCTTTCTTCCAACAACTATCGGTATTTTACTTGAGGCTATATTTTTATTCATCACATCATATGTGTTTTGCTTGGAGCGTCTTGTATGATACGAGTCTTTGCTTGTTTTATTTTGTGTTATAAGTCATCAATCCTTGCTGGACACACCTATTTGAGAGAGCCAAAATTATATCATGACTTGTTAGAATTGCTCTCCGTGCTTCACTTAAATCTTTTTATGAGCTAGGAGTTGCTCTAGTGCTTCACTTATATCTTTTTTGAGCATGGTGTGCTTTGTTATTTTTGAAGAAATCCTCTTTTGCTTCACTTAGATTTATTTGAGAGTTAGTAAAATTTTGAAGAAATTCTCTCTTGCTTCACTTAGATTATTTTGAGAGAAAGAAAATTTGCTATGCTCATGATCTTCACTTATATTTGTTTGAGCTTATGAAAAGCAACACATGAAAATTAGTCCCAAAGTGATAGATGTCCAAGAAGGATAAAGTAAAAAATTGTCATGAAGATCATTGGACAAAATAAACTTGATTCTTAGTAATAGTTTTGAGATATGATGATGGGATATGTGAGTTATGTTGATGAGTAATTGTGCTCTAGTAAGAATATTGGTGTTAAGGTTTGTGATTCCCTATGCATGCACGAAAGTCAATAATCATGCAATGAAAATTATATCCTACTTGTGGTGCATTATTCGGTGTTAATTATGCTTAATGCTTTCTTATGAGATTATTCGTTTCTTGGTTGGTCGCTTCTCAATCTTTTTGCTAGCCTTCATTTTGCACTAAGTATGACCTCTACTTGTGCATCCAAAATCCTTTAAACCAGTTTTGCCAGATGAGTCCACTATATCTACCTATATGCGGTATTCTTTTGCCGTTCTAAGCAAATTTGCATGTGTCATCTCTAATTTTCAAAATAAACTTCTCTTTTGTTTGTTTGTTTCGCTCGCGGAACGGTAACGGGTGGCTAATATTTTCCATGATGGATGTGTTATTCTCACGATGAGTGTTTATTCACTTGTCATTGCACGAGAGTAAGGCCAAGGTTTTAGGGATGCCCAGTCCCGAATTGAAAAAATGAATTTACTTTATGTTGTCAAATAATAAATTCCTTGGAAAGTGTTGGTATGGAGGGCACCCGTGGATATGGTTAGCCATGGAAAGTGAAAGAATGGTGGAAAAAGGAATAAACTTTATTTTCTGTTTGGGAACCGCCTATGGCATATCTAGCATGGAAAGTGTTCATAACTCTGAGTTGTTTTCGTTGGTGGGATGGATACACCTCCCAAAATGTTTTCATCTCTAATTTTTTTTGCTTTGAGCTCTGGCACCTCTACAAATCCCTACTTCCCTCTGCGAAGGGCCTTTCCTTTACTTTATGCAATTTTTATTTTGAATTTGAGTCTCCATCTTCTCTTATAAAAAGCACCAACTAGGAGACAATATGATCGTACTTAAGTATTGGGTGTAGCTAATATTCGAGTGTGTTTCATGAATGGATCAATGTCTGAGCATGATGGGCTAGGGATAACTTATTTTGGCATTGGTATTTTGAAAGACATGGTTGCTTGTTGATATGCTTGAGTATCTAAATTATTATGTCAACACTAGACTATTGCTTTGAATCACGTAAAAGTCCAAATGTCCATGCTATAAACAAAATAATATAATATGACTTGATAGACATCACTCCACATAAAAAATTCTATTTTTATCACTTACCTACTCGAGGACGAGCAGGAGTTAAGCTTGGGGATGCTCATACGTCTCCAACGTATCTATAATTTTTTATTGTTCCATGCTATTTTATTATCAATCTTGGATGTTTTATAATCATTTTTTGGTACTAACCTATTGACATAGTGCCAAGTGCCAGTTGCTGTTTTCCCCATGTTTTTACATCGCAGGAAATCAATATCAGACGGAGTCCAAATGCTACGAAACTCCACGATGATTTTTTATGGGCCAGAAGGAACACAACGGGCCCTGGTTGCACCTGGGGGGAGTCCCGAGGAGGGGAGAACCCACGAGGGCGCGCCAGGAGGCCCAGGCGCGCCCTGGTGGGTTGTGCCCACCTCGGGTGCCCCCCGGACCGCCTCTTTGCTCTATAAATACCCCAAAAATACCAGAACCCTAGAAGCATCAATATAAAATTCATCCAGCCGTTGCAGAGTCCAGAACCACCAGATCCAATCTAGACACCATCACGGAGGTGTTCACCACTTCCATTGGTGCCTCTCCGATGATGCGTGAGTAGTTATTTGTAGACCTTCGGGTCCGTAGTTAGTAGCTAGATGGATTTCTCTCTCTCGCTGAATTCTCAATACTATGGTCTCTTGGAGATCCATATGATGTAACTCTTTTGCGGTGTGTTTGTTGGGATCTGATGAACTTCGAGTTTATGATCAGTTATATCTTTTTATATCCATGAAAGTTATTTGAGTTTCTTTGATCTCTTATATGCATGATCTCTTATAGCCTCGTATTTCTTCTCTGATATTTGGGTTTTGTTTGACCAACTTGATATATTTATCTTGCAATGGGAAGAGGTGCCCGGTAGTGGGTTCGATCTTATGGTGCTTGATCCCATTGACAGAAAGGGAACCGACACATATGTATCGTTGCTACTAAGGATAAAAAGATGGGATCTATATCTACCGCCATAGATAAACGGATCTTGTCTACATCATGTCATCATTCTTATTGCATTACTCTGTTTTCCGATGAACTTAATACACTATGCATGCTGGATAGTGGTCGATGTGTGGAGTAATAATAGTAGATGCAGGCAGGAGTCGATCTACTAATCTTGGACGTGATGCCTATGCATTGCCTGGATATCGTCATAATTATTTGAAGTTCTATCAATTTCCCAATAGTAATTTGTTTACCCACCATTTGCTATCTTTCTCGAGAGAAGCCACTAGTGACATCTACGGCCCCCGGGTCTTCTTTCTCATATATTTGCTTTGCGATCTATTTTATTGGCACTTTTTATTCAGATCTATTAAACCAAAAATACAAAAATACTTTGCTGCACTTTATTTTATTTGCGATCTATTTATTCAATCTATTACAACTTTCTCCCGTCAACACACATTTTCTGGCGCCGTTACCCGAAAGGGATTGACAACCCCTTTAACATGTCGAGTTGCGAGGTGTTGTTATTTGTGTGCAGGGGCTGTTTACGTTGTGTTGCTTGGTTCTCCTACTGGTTCGATAACCTTGGTTTTATATCTGAGGGAAATACCTATCGTCGCTGTGCTGCATCATCCCTTCCTCTTTGGGGAAATACCGACATAGGTTCAAGCGACATCAATGAATTGTTCTTGTATGACATGCCGATGCATAGGAAGAGAGTTAGACTTCATCATTGCATGATATATGTTTCTTTGTGCTCATTACTAAATGTCTGATCATTGTTAATTAAAATTGGCTTTGACATACCTTGGGATCCGGGTGGATTAGTTACTTGAGCACTTTATGCCTAGTTTAATGGCTTTAAAGAAAGCGCTGCCAGGGAGACAACCCGGAAGTTTTAGAGAGTCATTTATTTTTGTTGAGTGCTTTTATATAGTTTAAAAACAAAAAAACAAAGGGGGGAAGCTTAAAACTACACAAAAAGAAAAGCGAAAGTGAGAGAGACGAGCATTGTGAAAAGTGGGGGACGTCCTTGAACTTTGTTCATGCTCATGGAAACTTTGTGAATCTTAATTGCAGAAACTTTTCAACAAAAATAATTATCCCCTTGTACAATTCCATGTCAAGATTTGCCTTTAGGATGTTTAAATTGCTTGTTGGTTTGTGCGGTGCAAAACAAAAACTTTGGCTGTAGTGCTTGATTTTACATTTTTAACTGGAACGTCAAACAGTTCTGAAACCTTTTGCAATGTCATGCTATACAAAATTTTTATTTTTCCTAAATTTTTCAGAATATTTTGAGTTACAGCGGTATGGTGGATGTTCGAATCTTTACAGACTGTCATGTTTTCACAGATTGCTGTTATAGCTTCATTATTTGCATATGTTTGAATTCTTGTTGAAGCCTCCTTGACTTGGGGCCATAGAATTGTGATAGCATACAGTGGGTAATGTTTGTTTGTAATTATACAATAATGTTACAGCAGTACATGATGGTATTTCATTGGCATATTCACTAACCCCGCCACTAAAAGTTCGATTAAGTTTTGTGTGGATGAAGTGTTCGAAGATCGGGGAGGTGTCGATGTGAGGATAATGAGGAGAGGCAAGAGCTCAAGCTTAGGGATGCCCAAGGCACCCCAATTAAATATTCAAGGAGACTCAAGCGTCTAAGCTTGGGGATGCCCCAGAAGACATCCCATCTTTCTTCAATAAGTATCGGTATGTTTTCGGTTTCATTTCGTTCATGTGATATGTGCAAATCTTGGAGTTTCTTTTGCATTTAGTTTTCCCCTTTTTCTTTTGTGCACCATGCTGGTACGAGATAGTACATGGTTGATTTATAGAATGCCCATTGCACTTCACTTATATTTTTTGAGTGTGGCTTTATAGAATGCTTCATGTGCTTCACTTATATCTTTTGAAGTTTGGATTGCCTGTTTCTCTTCACATAGAAAACCGTTTTTTGTAGAATGCTCTTTGCTTCACTTATATTTGTTAGAGCATGATATTTTGTAGAAATAATTAAACTCTCTTGCTTCACTTATATCTATTTAGAGAGTCAATAGGAATTGGTCATTTGCATGGTTAGTCATAAAATCCTACATAAAACTTATGGATCACTGTATATGATATGTTTGATTCCTTGCAATAGTTTTGCGATATAGAGATGATAATATGTAGGAGGTACTAGTAAATGGTTGTGTTTAGTAGGAATATTGGTGTTAAGGTTTGTGATTCCCGAAGCACGCACGTATAGTCTTTCGTTATGCTATGAAGTTGGAGCATGATTTATTATTGATTGTCTTCCTTATGAGTGGCGGTCGGGGATGAGCGATGGTCTTTTCCTACCAATCTATCCCCCTAGGGGCATGCGTAGTAGTACTTTGCTTCGAGGGCTAATAAACTTTTGCAATAAGTATATGAGTTCTTTATGACTAATGTGAGTCCATGGATTATACACACTCTTACCTTTTCGCAATTTGCTAGCCTCTATGGTACTGTGCATTGCCCTTTCTCATCTCGAGAGTCGGTGCAAACTTCGCCGGTGCATCCAAACCCCGTGATATGATACGCTCTATCACACATAAGCCTTATTATATCTTCCTTAAAACATCCACCATACCTACCTATTAGGGCTTTTCCATGTCCATTCCGAGATATATTGCCATGCAACTTCCACCGCTTCTGTTTGATGACTTGAGCATTCATTGTCATATTGCTTTGCATGATCATATAGCTGACATAGTAGTTGTGGCTCAGCCATTGTTCAGCATTTTTTATACGTGTTATGCTAGATCATTGCACATCCTATTACATTGCCAGAGGCATTCATATAGAGTCATACTTTGTCATAGGTATCGAGTTGTAATTTTTATTTCTTTTGAGTTATAAGTAAATAGAAGTGTGATGATCATCATTATTCATTTTTAGAGCAGTGCCCTAGTGAGGAAAGTATGATGGAGACTACGATTCCCCCACAAGTCGGGATGAGACTCCGGACAATGAAAGAAAAATAAAAAAATAAAAAGTAAATAAATAAATAAAGAAAGAGAGAAGGGGCATTGTTAGTATCCTTTACCACACTTGTGCTTCAAAGTAGCACCATGTTTTTCATATTGAGAGTCTCCTATGTTGTCACTTTCATATACTAGTGGGAATTTTTCATTATAGGATTAGATGCACACCCACTTAGTTTTCATATTAAACTTTCATACACTTAGAGCTCTTAGTGCATTCATTGCATGGCAATCCCTACTCCTCACGTTGATATCAATTGATGGGCATCTCCTGGTTAGCCGCGTCAATGTGAGACTTTCTTACCTTTTGTCTTCTTTATATTTACGCCTATCATCATACTCTATTCCACCCGTAGTGCTATATCCATGGCTCGCGCTCATGTATTGCGTGAGAGTTGAAAAAGCTGAAGCGCGTTAAAAAGTATGAACCAATTGCTCGGCTTGTCATCGGGGTTGTGCATGATAAATACTTTGTGTTAAGAAGATAGAGCATGACAAGACTATATGATTTTGTAGGGATAGCTTTCTTTAGCGTTGATATTCTGAAAGACATGATTGTTTGTTGGGATGCCCGAGTATTGATGTATTTATGTAAAATTATATACTATTGCTTTGAATCACTTATGTCTTAATATTCATGCCATGATTAGATATATGATCAAGTTTATGTTATGTAGCATTCCACATAAAAAATTATCTTTTTATCATTTACCTACTCGAGGACGAGCAGGAATTAAGCTTGGGGATGCTGATACGTCTCCATCATATCTATAATTTTTGATTGTTTCATGCCAATATTATTCAACTTTTACATACTTTTGGAAACTTCTTATATGATTTATTTGGACTAACTTACTTATCCAGTGCCCAGTGTGATGTCTACTACACAACCTTCTTCTTGTAGACGTTGTTGGGCCTCTAAGTGCAGAGATTTGTAGGACAGTAGCAAATTTCCCTCAAGTGGATGACGTAAGGTTTATCAATCCATGGGAGGTGTAGGATGAAGATGGTCTCTCTCAAGCAACACTACAACCAAATAACAAAGAGTCTCTTGTGTCCCCAACACACCCAATACAATGGTAAATTGTATAGGTGCACTAGTTCGGCGAAGAGATGGTGATACAAGTGCAATATGGATGGTAGATATACGTTTTTGTAATCTGAAATAATAAAAACAGCAAGGTAACTAATGATAAAAGTGAGCGTAAACGGTATTGCAATGCTAGGAAACAAGGCCTAGGGTTCATACTTTCACTAGTGCAAGTTCTCTCAACCATAATAACATAATTAGATCATATAACTATCCCTCTACATGCAACAAAGAGTCACTCCAAAGTCACTAATAGCGGAGAACAAACAAAGAGATTATGGTAGGGTACGAAACCACCTCAAAGTTATTCTTTCTGATCGATCTATTCAAGAGTCCGTAGTAAAATAACATGAAGCTATTCTTTCGGATCGATCTATCATAGAGTTCGTACTAGAATAACACCTTAAGACACAAATCAACCAAAACCCTAATGTCACCTAGATACTCCAATGTCACCTCAAGTATCCCCGGGTATGATTATACGATATGCATCACACAATCTCAGATTCATCTATTCAACCAACACAAAGTACTTCAAAGAGTGCCCCAAAGTTTCTACCGGAGAGTCAAGACGAAAACGTGTGCCAACCCCTATGCATAGGTTCATGGGCGGAACCCGCAAGTTGATCACCAAAACATACATCAAGTGGATCAGGTGATATCCCATTGTCACCACAGTTAAGCACGGCAAGACATACATCAAGTGTTCTCAAATCCTTAAAGACTCAATCCGATAAGATAACTTCAAAGGGAAAACTCAATCCATTACAAGAGAGTAGAGGGGGAGAAACATCATAAGATCCAACTATAATAGCAAAGCTCGCGATACATCAAGATCGTATCACCTCAAGAACACGAGAGAGAGAGAGAGAGATCAAACACATAGCTACTGGTACATACCCTCAGCCCCGAGGGTGAACTACTCCCTCCTCGTCATGGAGAGCACCGGGATGATGAAGATGGCCACCGGTGAGGGATCCCCCCTCCGGCAGGGTGCCGGAACAGGGTCCCAATTGGTTTTTGGTGGCTACAGAGGCTTGCGGCGGCGGAACTCCCGCTCTCTTCTGTTCCCCGAAGTTTTTAGGGTATATGGATATATATAGGCGATAGAAGTCGGCCAGGGGAGCCACGAGGGGCCCACAAGGGTGGAGGGCGCACCCAGGGGGGTGGGCGCGCCCCCTGCCTCGTGCCTTCCTCGTTGCTTCCCTTAAGTACACTCCAAGTCTTCTGGATTGCTTCCGTTCCAAAAATAACTCTCCCGAAGGTTTCATTCCGTTTGGACTCCGTTTGATATTCCTTCTCTTCGATACACTGAAACAAGGGAAAAAACAGGAACTGGCACTGGGATATGGGTTAATAGGTTAGTCCCAAAAATAATATATAAGTGTAAAATAAAGCCCATTAAACATCCAAGATGGATAATATAATAGCATGAATACTTCATAAATTATAGATACGTTGGAGACGTATCACAGTGCCAGTTCCTGTTTGTTGCATGTTTTTGTATCGCAGAAAATCCATATCAAATGAAGTCCAAATGCAATAAAATTTCACGAAGAATTATTTTGGAATATATGTGATTTTTGGGAGTTGGAATCACCGCAAACGGAGGCCCACACAGCCTACAAGACACCAGGGCGCGCCAGAGGCCCCTGGTGCATGGTGGTGGGTTGTGCCCTCCTCGAACGTCGGTTGGAGCTCTACTTCGGGTGCAGGGAAGCTTATATCCAGAAAAATATCGTGTTAAAATATTAGCGCAATTGGCGTTACGGATCTCCTGGAATATAAGAAACGGTTTTCGGCCAGATGAGGGGAGCACGGAACAGAAGAGAACAGAGAGGGAGATCCAATCTTGGAGGGGCTCCTGCCCCTCCGCCGCCATGGAGGTCATGGACCATAGGGGGAACTCTCCTCCCATTTATGGGGGAGGCCAAGGAAGAAGAAGAAGGAGGGGGGCACTCTCCCCCTCGCTTCCGGTGGCGCCGGAGTGCCGCCGGGGCAACGATCGTGACGGCGATCTACATCAACAATCTTGCTACCGTTAACACCAACTCTCTCCACCTCTATGCAGCAGTGTAACACCTCGTCCCCCCGCTGTAATCTCTACTTAAACATGGTGCTCAACTCCATATATTGTTTCCCAATGATCTATGGTTATCCTATGAGGTTTGAGTAGATCCGTTTTGTCCTGTGGGTTAATCGTGATCTTGGTTAGTATGATTGTATATTTTATTTATGGGGCTGTCCTATGGTGCCCTCCATTCTCGCGCAAACATGAGGGCCCCCCGTTGTACGGTGTTGCAATATGTTCATGGTTCGCTTATGGTGGGTTGCGAGAGTGATAGAAGCTTAAACCCGAGTAGGTGGGCTATGGCGTATGGGAGTAAAGAGGACTTGATACTTAATGCTATGGTTGGGTTTCACGACCTTAATGATCGTTAGTAGTTGTGGATGCTTGCTAGGGGTCCAATCATAAGTGCATATGATCCAAGTAGAGAAAGTATGTTAGCTCATGCCTCTCCCTCATATAAAATTGCAAGAATGATTACCGGTACTTGTTATCGATTGCCTAGGGACAAATGACTTTCTTGTTGACAAAAGCTATCCACTTTTATTATCTTGCAATTCATTCATAGTTTTATTCTCTCAAAGTACTCGTAGTTTTTATCCTTGCAAAATAGTTTCATACTTGTTTCCGGTAAAGAAAACGTCAAGTGTGCGTAGAGTTGTATCGGTGGTCGATAGAACTTGAGGGAATATTTGTTCTACCTTTAGCTCCTCGTTGGGTTCGACACTCTTATTTATCAAAAAAGGCTACAAACGATCCCCTATACTTGTGGGTTATCATCGAGCAACTGATAGAAAAGCGCAAAGTTATGATGATATCTATGGCAATGATTATGAAATATAGGCATCACGTCCGTGTCAAGTAGACCTACTCCTGCCTGCATCTACTACTATTACTCCACACATCGACCGACTCCTGCCTGCATCTAGAGTATTAAGTTCATGAAGAACAGAGTAACACATTAAGTAAGATGACATGATGTAGAGGAATAAACTCAAGCAATATGATGTAAAGCCCATCTATTTATCCTCGATGGCAACAATACAATATGTGCCTTGTTGCCCCTACTGTCACTGGGAAAGGACACCGCAAGATTGAACCCAAAGCTAAGCACTTCTCCCATTGCAAGAAAACCAATCTAGTTGGCCAAGCTAAACCGATAGTTCGAAGAGAATTACAAAGATATCAAATCATGCATAAAAGAATTCAGAGAAGATTCAAATAATATTCATAGGTAAGCTGATCATAAATCCACAATTCATCGGATCTCGACAAACACACCGCAAAAGAAGATTACATCGAATAGATCTCCAAGAACAACGAGGAGAACATGGTATTGAGAATCAAAGAGAGAGAAGAATCCACCTAGCTATTAGCTATGGACTTGTAGGTCTATGGTAAACTACTCACGCTTCATCAAAAGGGCAATAGAGTTGATGTAGAAGCCCTCCGTGATCGAATCCCCATCCGGCAGGATGCCGGAAAAGGACCCAAGATGGGATATCACGAGAACAGAAGGTTGCGGTGGTGGGAAAGTGTTTTCGTGGTTGCTTCTGGAGGTTTGGGAATATGTGTGAATATATAGGGCCAAGGGTTAGGTCAGAGGAGTCCCAAGGAGGTGGCAAGGCAGGGGGTGCACCCTACCCCCTGGGCGCGCCCTCTAAGGGAGTCCTGGACTAAGGGGTCCCCGGGCATCCGGCCTATTGGACTTGGGCCGGACTGATAGACTGTGAAGATACAAGACCGAAGACTCTCACCCGTGTCCGGATAGGACTCTCCTTGGCGTGGAAGGCAAGGTGGGCATCCAAATATGAAGATTCCTTTCTCTGTAACTGACTTTGTACAACCCTAGTTCCCTCCGGTGTCTATATAAACCGGAGGGGTTCGTCTGTCGAGACAATCATAGTCATAATCATACAGGCTAGACTTCTAGGGTTTAGCCATTATGATCTTGTGGTAGATCAACTCTTGTAATACTCATATTCATCAAGATCAATCAAGCAGGAAGTAGGGTATTACCTCCATAGAGAGGGCCCGAACCTGGGTAAACATCGTGTCCCCTGTCTCCTGTTACCATCAACCTTAGACGCACAGTTCGAGACCCCCTACCTGAGATCCGCCGGTTTCTACACCGACACCCTCCCCCCTTGCCGCCTCCTCGCGACTCTTCTGACTTCATCTTCAAGTCTCCCATGTGTCTTCTGGTCCAAGAAAAATCATCGCGAAGGTTTTATTCCATTTGGACTCCATTTGGTATTCCTTTCCCGCGAAGCTCAAAAGCAAGGAAAAAACAGAAATCGGCATTGGGCTCTAGGTTAATAGGTTAGTCCCAAAAATAATATAAAATAACATATTAATGCATATAAAACATCCAAAACAGATAATATAAGAGCATGGAACAATAAAAAATTATAGATACGTTTGTCGGGGGAAATAGCACCTACGGGATCACGTAGAATCCCTTTTGCTATGGTTGGCGGGCGCAGGGCTGTGGAAAGAGCGGGATTAGAAGATCAATGCAGGGGGATTATCCAGGTTCAGGCCGCAAGTGATGCGTAATACCCTACTCCTGCTGGTTTCTGTTTATCTGGTGTTCTTGGACTAGCTACAAAGTGTGCAGGGTCCAAAAAGTCTGAATCCTCTCCCAGTACGCCGCGGGCCTCCTTTTATAGATAAAGGGGCTGCCACAGTGGCACACAGGAGGTGGAAAGTTTGTACAGTAGTTGAGTCTATCTCCTGGCACCGTAGGACAAACACATTTAATGTGCTACCGACGTGCCCTTCTTGCTTTATCGGGGATGGCAAGGAAGCTCGTCCCAGCTGTCGCCACCTCGCCTAGCTTCGACGCGCATCCGAGTTGACAAGGCGTGTAGTGCCACGCTGGCTGGCTGGCTGCTGAGTTGGTGCGGTGGCAGAATCTTCACGAAGATCTGCACGCCACCACGCTGGTGCTTGCTGAGTTGGCCTGGAGGCTGCACGTCGCCACGTAGGTGCTCGCCTAGTTGGTGGGCTGGCAGCTGTGTGGGAACGGCGGTGGAGTCTTGGCGGGTGGGGGCCTGGCTGTGGCCTCGCGGATGTCTTCGGCAAGAGTCTTGCTGGGGGCCCGGCAAGGGTCTTGCCGTGGCGTCGTGGGCATCCCCGGCAAGGGTCTTGCCGTGGGGTCTCGTGGGTATCCTCGGCAAGGATCTTGCCGAGGATCTTTGTCTTATGATTCTCATCTAGTCCTGTATGTTCTTGGTCTTCACAAAGATCTGCATGCCACCATGGAGGTGCCTCCCGAGCCTTGGTTCCAATGTGGGTGATGGCGTCGGAACTCTTAGGCTCAAGGGTGGCGGCTCTGCCGGTGTTGGGCAGGTTGCCTCGGCAAGGCTCTTGCCAAGGCTGTGGAGGCCGCTCCGGCAAGGGCCTTGCCGTGGGAGTTCACCTCGCCCTTCTGCTCTTTGTGTCTCTGGCTTGGCATTGCTCTGGTTGTCTTGCGTCTTTGCTTCCTTCCTCTGCCCCCCTAAGTTTGGCCGCAGGCGTGGCTCCAACTGCCCATGCACAGGTAAAGGGGTATAAAATAGGACCTGTTGGGGATATAACTACTGGAGTCACCCGCCCAGGAGGGGCCGGGTATGTCATGACGATCATCACCTGAAGCCCAATATCAAGCTTGAGGATGGCGGTTCAGTAATGGGCCTAAGGCCTAGAGGCGGCTTAAGGCCTGTAGTGATAAATCGCCGTTAAGGCATGACTTGTAGTGTAAGGCAAGAATAGTTAAGAGTCCGAGCCGGACACTGTTTATAAGCCGGCCGGGACTCTGAGAGCCGCTGGGCGTTAACCTCTCTATATAAAGGGACGACCCAGCGGTGGTTCAGGAGAAGAAAGATCCAATCGGTAGCCAGGCATAGCGGATTCGCTCCCTGGTCATCGAAACCCTAATAATTCCACCTCAACTGGAGTAGGCTTTTACCTTCACCGTAAGGGGCCGAACCAGTATAACCCTCGTGTCCTTCGTCCCGCTTTAACCCCTTTAAGGTTTCTAGTTGCGATGGCTCCATGACTAAGTGCTTTCACAAGGGCATCTGCCATGACTATTCCACGACAGTTGGCGCCCACCGTGGGGCCAGCACACGGTGGATTTGAGTTCTTGAAGGGCAGCTTCGAAGGACTCAAGGGATACGCTGTGGGTCGAATGACCAAGAGTCGTCGCGGCAAGCTCTACATCAACGACGCAGGCTGGGGCCCCGACGCCGGCTCAATCGAGTACGGGTACCGGGTCCCCTTCGGCGGAATCCACGTTTTCATTGGCAAGATCGGCGAGCCGGGTCCTGAGCCGGACATCGGCACCGACCTCATCGAGACGGCTCAGCGAGCGAGACCCGCCCGGACTCTGCCCGCCTTGAAACGTGCTTTCGTGGGATGCATCCACGGAGGACTCTCTGAAGGATCTAGATCTAGCGACAAGACGGCCATCTGCTCTGATGATGAATCATCCACAGGTGAGACGGACTCGTTGTATCAACTTCAAGACGGCAGGCTCGGGGGTTGTTCCGATGGCAACAGTATTCCGGACCCTTTTGGGCCGCCAAGCCGGGTTGGAATCTTCATGGCCGGCACGCAACCTGTTCAAAACTCCGCCACTGGGGCAGGAGGCCCTGCGCACTCACCGGCTCAGGTGCTGATGGAACTCACGGATAAGATGACTGCCCTGCTAACCGCCACGGTCGTCCCAGCGGATCAAGCTCAACATGATGCGGAGGTGGCACAGTTAAAGCTGGATATAGCATGAGCCAAGGAAGATCTAGCAGCGGAAGGAATCAGGATGGCTGCAGAACGGGCGGCTCTGGACGCCCAGACTCAACTGATTCAGGCGCAGTCTTTCCGGCTGACGATGGATCAGAACGCATCCAACGAGATCATGAGAAGGAGGCATCAGAAGGCTCAATCTCGGCTCCCTCCGGTTTATGATCCTCGAAACCTCTTCAACACGCCCGGTGTAGGGCCCAGTAACCCGCCAGAAATCACAGCACCCGGGGCTGGAACGCCGGTTCAGCCCCAAGTGATGAGGCCTCCCCGTGTGAATACTGCCCTACCTCAATACGTGCCAATACCACCGGGTCATTATTCTAATCCGTTGGAAAACATGATCGCTGCAGCGGCACGACTGGCGGCTCTCCCAGTCGAGGGTGACTCCCCAACGGCGGTCGAAACCCGTAGGGTCAGAGAACTTCTTCAGACGGCTCTGGCACAACAGGAGGCATATTCATATAGCCGGGACAAGATTCATTCAACTCCTCGTCCAAACCGGAGCCCAAGTTATAGCAGACACATGGTTTCAGCGACCGGCTCAAGTAACGTCCGGCGCCGTGACTTGCCAGCTGGCCATGACCCGGCGCATAATGGAGCCTTTAACGTGGTAGACCAAGACAGAGCATGTCAAGAGGCGGAATAGGCGGCTCAGCTGACAGCTTACCAACCCCTACCGGTTTATCCGACGGCGTCTATCGAGGCGGGCATAGCTACGAGGACCGGAGGTGTCCCTTGTCTGGTGCCGGCTCTCCGTAACGAATGTCTGCCCAAGGATTTCAAAGGACCTAGGAAGGTACCTAATTACACGGCTGATTTACAGCCCGGAGCGTGGATTGAGAGCTACGAGATGACTATGGAGTTGCTGGAGGTCAGCGAAGCGGCAATGGCCAAATACTTCACCATGATGTTGGATGGGACTGCCCGCACTTGGTTGAAGGGACTGCCACCCAATTCCATCGGGTCATGGGCAGAGCTAAAAGCCCGGTTCATCCAAAACTTAATAGATACATGTAGGCAATCTATGTCAATTGTGGATTTGACTAACTGCAAGCAGCAAGAAGGCGAGTCTACAACCCATTGGGTACGCCGGGTCAAAGAGATAATACATTCGTCTGATAAGATGGATGCCGGCTCTGCGGTCTTGATGTTGGAGCAAAATTGTCGTTTTGCGCCCCTGAAGATGAAGCTTGGGCGGCTCAAGCGCGATTGCAACGATATGGGTACGCTGATGGCGGCTCTAGTCAAGTATGCCGACTCTGATAGTACCAAGGATCTCGCGTCTGATGAGGAAAAGGCAGGGAAGGGAAAGAAGAATGGCAACGGCAAAGGCCCTCAGCATAACCTGGCGAGTCAGGGAGGTAATAAGCGTAAGGCCGATGATGGTATGGAGTTTGTGGCCAACACCAACACGTAGGGTAACAATCAC
Source organism: Aegilops tauschii subsp. strangulata (assembly GCF_002575655.3). Taxonomy (NCBI): domain Eukaryota; kingdom Viridiplantae; phylum Streptophyta; class Magnoliopsida; order Poales; family Poaceae; genus Aegilops; species Aegilops tauschii. The sequence goes on along the minus strand of NC_053039.3, from coordinate 117,639,104 downwards.
CAACGTAAGGGGAGACAGCCTCCCCGGTCTGGCGGGTCAGGCCCGACGCTTGAGCAATTGTTAAATGAGCCCTGCCCAAGGCATGGCTCTAGGGAGAAGCCAGCCACTCATCTATGGAAAGACTGCGTGATCATGAAAGCTTTCAAGAATTCCAACATGTTCAACGGTAACAATGGGCAGGGCGGCGGCTCAGGTGGCGGCGGCTTTCATGGCCCGGGCGGCGGTTCAAATTCCAATTTTCAGAATTCTCAAGGTAATCAAGGTGGTTTTAACCAGCAATCTGGCCAGGGTAATCAACAGCAGCAGCAGGGGGGTTACCAGACCCATCCAAAGCAGCTCAACAGTGGACAATATCATGTATTTACTACCAGTTTGTGCAAGCGAGACCAGAAGCTTCATAAGAGGGTTGTGAACGCTGTTGAGCCGGCAGTTCCACGTTACTTGCGATGGTCTGAGCAGCCGATTGTATGGAGTAGGGAAGATCACCCTCCCCGGGTTGATAATCCAGGTCACCTGGCCTTGGTGAGTGCTACCAGGTAAGCCGGTTTTCTTGTAGTGATTACTAAGCCGGTATTAAGTCTACAACATATTTTATCATAAGTAATAGACTTGGGGGCTGGCATGGTAAGTATAACTATGGAATAAGAAAGAGAGTTATACCTCAGATTTTTGCTGTATTTGTTTCACCATGTTAATCTCCAGATCCCGGCTGTTGTGCACTTGATTCACATAGCCAGAGACAATATCTTCAATGCTCAGATGAGCATAATCAGTGATGTCCAGCTTGGCCCGACGGCGCTCAAGAAGTTCTTCCTTGGCAGAGCACTTGGCCAGCACGGTAGGTCGTCCCGGTTCGACAAACTCAGTCCGGGTGATCTCAACGTCCGGATCATCTGGATGAGCCGGGCTGGGGATCTCCGGGTTCTCAGAACCTTCCATAGCTTGTTCAACAGTTGGAGCAGTGGTGGCATCAGGAGATGGTACAGCCAGCGGCTCATCAGCAGAGGCATCAGGAGCAGCCGTTCTGAGTTCCGGCTCAGCCAGGACCGGCTCTTCGGCCGGCTTATTTTTCTTTGCCCTCTTGCTGGGTTTCACTTGTACACTACAAGTCAACGGGTTAGTGCAAAAACATGAGTAAGATAAGCACAAAATAAACTGATCATCATTACCCGGGAGCGGTTTTGAAAGCCGGCAAGCTGGACTGCATTGAGTCGCCGGAGGAAGGCGAAGTTCCCTGGTAGTTTGAGTCAGAAGAATTGAGTGGTTGACGAGTGACGCCCACCAAAGGATACAAAGAATATAAGTCGGAGATAACCTCAGTCCGACGCTTCCTTGATGCTTCGGGTAAGCCGGAGGAGAGGTCTACATCTTTGCTGGTCCGGGGCTGCCTCCGACTCTCATAAATCTGTCGCTTCAAAAGAAATTGAGGATCTTGATAAGCTAAAGGATGTGAAAATATTACTTTCCGGGTTACTCTTCGGACTTTCTGTCTCGGCAAAGGCTCGGAGTCGGAGGAAATTATAGTTACCTCTTCATTCACTTCATGACTCGCTCCGGTGTCCTCCTGCTGATAATCCGTGTCAGTAAGATGGTTAAAAAAGGAGCTAAAGAGTCAAGAGCTACCTCTGACTCGGAGGTGTCTTCCAGATGAAGCAGGTCCGAGGTGCTAGGTTTATTCCCCTTCTTACGGGAGCGGCTTTCCTCGCGGCTTTCTTAACTTTTCTGGCTTTCTTGGAAGCTTCGTGGTCATACTTGACCTTCCAGAATTTATCATTAGCCTGTAAAATACAACAAAGGTTAGTGAGTTAAGACAAAATCGTTAAAATGGAAGGTGAAGTATTCAGGTCAATGGTTTACCGCTGGAGCCAGGTTAGCCTTGCAGAAAGGGCTTAAGCCCACTCTCCCGCAGTCTGCCAGGCTCTCGTTCAGAAGAGACTTGGTTGTATCATCAATGACTTCCTCAGGTAAGTCATCTGGACTGTGCCAAAGAGGATCATCCTTCTGGCCCGTGTAATCACACATCAAGCCGAGGCGGCGGCTTAAAGGAATCACCCGCCAGGCAATCCAGACCCGGACCAGATCAATGCCATTTAGGCCGTTCCCTAGAAGAGCTTTGATTTTGTTGATGGTGGGAGTAAGTGGTTGACATTCAGCTTGAGATAATTTGTCTGGCAAGGGGTGATTTGACTCCAGACGCACGGCGCAAAAGCCGGGCATAGGGTTCTCATCAGCCGGAGAAGTGTCTTGGCAGTAGAACCATGTCTGGTTCCAATCTTTCGGGTGGCTTGGCGGCTCAGCATAAGGGAAGAGACAATCTCTCCGTCGTTGGATTGAGATTCCACCGAGCTCCAAGCTGGGCCCGTTGGCACATTCATTCTGGCGGTTCAAATAAAATAACTCCCTAAAGAGTAGCAAGCTAGGTTCTTCTCCGAGGTACACCTCACAGAATACTTGGAAGTTGCAGATGTTTGACACGGAATTGGGTCCGATGTCTTGAGGTCGCAGATAAAAAAAGTGCAGGATATCTCTGAAAAAGTTGGAGCCGGGTGGAGCAAAGCCCCGTTTCAGGTGATCAGTGAAAATGACAACTCCCCCCTCTTTGGGATGAGGTTTCTCTTCTGACGGGTCAGGAGCACGATAAGACATGATCTCTTTCCTTGGCAGATAATCCGTCTTTACAAAATCAGCTAAGATGCTGTCAGTGACGTTGGATCTAACCCAGTTGCATGTGACGGGTGCTTTGGGAGCCTTAGGCGGCATTGTGAAAGATGGAAGCCTATGACAAAATAAAATTTCCGGTTCAAATTTAAGCCAGAGGAAGATTTCAGTTCAGTATTCAAGATGGCGGCTTATGAAGGGGCCTAATGATATATGGCTAATTGTGTTAGGTTATTTAAGCCGCCGTGGACATCATGAGCAATTAAGTTATTTAACTCTATTATGAATGATCCGGAAATTTCACAAAGCATGGCCTCTTTTAAGCCGGCGATATGAGCCGCCATGGCTAACAGATGCAGTTTTCTGCCTAAGTGTTGCACAAACAAGTTTCACAGATTGCAGGGATTATTTTGGATCAAACGATCGTCCAGAAAAGAAAAATTTCTAGACCTAAAAACTAATACAGAGAAGTTCATAAGCTCTAAATGAGGTATTTTTGCAAGCAAAAGGGATCTGCTAGTATTGAAAATGGGTGTGAAACGACTACCGCCGAAGTTATGCACTACTCTTGGATCAAAGGAGGCCATTGTGGAAGAACCGCGAAGGAATCGCGAGGAACCACGAAGAACACAGAAGAACTCGCGAACCCTAATGCGGATCTAATATACGGGACGGCGAGGACTTACTGGTGCTGATGAGCAGCGGAGGTGCGCCGCGGTTCTCTGGTCAAGACAGGTCGATGCATCGGCCTTGGTTGGTGCAGACGGGATGCGCGGCGGCGGCGGTGGAGCTCGGGCTCTGAGGCGTCGAGAGGAGGAAGACGATGGAAAGGGAAGAATGACGAAGACCTAAGGGCCGGGCCTACTTATAAGGGACGGCTGATGAATGGGCGCGAGAAACGAGGAGGCTGAAGACATGATTATCCAGCTGCAGAGACGCCTCGATTTTCTGGATAGTTATTAAGACAAGGATCCGTTGAGATACGTTGGGCAGAACGTGCGTTAATGGCGGATGACGTCACGGCGGGTTACAAAGAATCCAGAAGATGACGTCATGGCGGGTTATAGCCTTTGCGCAGACAGAAGCCAGAATATTTTTTATTAAGGTATTGAAGATTGACATGAACCGGTTCAAATCAATCTGGGGCCTAATGTTGGGGATATAACTACTGGAGTCACCCGCCCAGGAGGGGCCGGGTTATGTCATGACGATCATCACCTGAAGCCCAATATCAAGCTTGAGGATGGCGGTTCAGTAATGGGCCTAAGGCCTAGAGGCGGCTTAAGGCCCGTAGTGATAAACCGCCGTTAAGGCATGCCTTGTAGTGTAAGGCAAGAATAGTTAAGAGTCCGAGCCGGACACTGTTTATAAGCCGGCTAGGACTCTGAGAGCCGCTGGGCGTTAACCTCTCTATATAAAGGGACGACCCAACGACGGTTCAGGAGAAGAAAGATCCAATCGGTAGCCTGGCATAGCGGATTCGCTCCCTGGTCATCGAAACCCTAATAATTCCACCTCAACTGGAGTAGGCTTTTACCTTCACCGTAAGGGGCCGAACCAGTATAACCCTCGTGTCCTTCGTCCTGCTTTAACCCCTTTAAGTTTTCTAGTTGCGATGGCTCCACGACCAAGTCCTTTCACAAGGGCATCTGCCGTGACTATTCCACGACAGGACCCCTACTTTTGTACACCGACAGGAGCCCGCGGGCCTGGGCCACACATAAGCGCGACGCGTTGTTGGGCTAGGCCCAAAACGGTGCGCGGGCATGCGGGGCCGAGTTTTACTGCAGTAACTCCCTCGCCAGTTGCGCTTCCCCACGATCCGTGTTGGATGCGTGACATGGGGGTCGTGTGTGGAATGACCGTTGCATGCTTGCATCATCCCGTGGTGAATAGTAAAGATGCGGCTTGCGTGTCCCTTTAAAACCGCAGGGCCGCTGCCCATTTACTCTCTCTGCCTTGGAACCGTCATTCCATGTTTCCCACTATGTCTGTCCCTCACGCCATGTACGCCGCATGCACAGCGTGGGGTAGGTGACAAACACATGGAATATGGGAAGGCGCGCGGGGGTCGATACTCACATGCCTTTGATTGGGCGGGGAGGGCGGTCGATGGCCTTGCTCGTTGCCACTTAATGAGCCGGACCTAAGCGAGCTCTTTAGAGGCGTAGAGATAGTCTTTTGCCTTCCCCGCTCAGCTATAAAAAGGGAACTCAAGGGTAGGAGGAAGAGCATCTCCCTGAGCCTCCCCTCCGTCTCCATTCTTCATCCACTGTCATGGCGAGAGGGCATGGTCGTGGCCGTTCTTCTGCGGAGGCGACCAGGTCCTCCTCCCGCCAGAGAGCTGCGGCGGTCAAGGAAGAGCCGAATGCCCAAGGTGAAGCCCATGCTCAAGGCGGGGGCGCCGGACGGGGCCGCGGTCGGCTAGGCGGCCGAGGCGGAGGCGGCCGAGGCAGAGGTGGGCGCGAAACGGGGACGCCTGCGTCATCTCCATCTCCGTCGCCATCTCCTCCACCATCTCCTCCTGCTTCGTCGAGTGGTCACGTTGGAGACTGATAACCCACAAGTATAGGGGATCAATTGTAGCCTCTTTCGATAAGTAAGAGTGTCGAACCCAACGAGGAGCTAAATGTAGGACAAATATTCCCTCAAGTTCTATCGACCACCGATACAACTCTACGCACGCTTGACGTTCGCTTTACCTAGAACAAGTATGAAACTAGGAGTACTTTGTAGGTGTTTTTGGATAGGTTTGCAAGAAAGTAAAGAGCACGTAAATAAAAAGTAGGGGCTGCTTAGATGAAGACACAACTAAATTAGTTTTAGTAGAGAGCTTTTTGTTACGAGAAAGTTATTTGTCCCTAGGCAATCGATAACTAGACCGGTAATCATTATTGCAATTTTATTTGAGGGAGAGGCATAAACTAACATACTTTCTCTACTTGAATCATATGCACTTATGATTGGAACTCTAGCAAGCATCTGCAACTACTAAAGATCATTAAGGTAAAACCCAACCATAGCATTAAAGCATCAACTCCTCTTTATCCCATACGCAAACAACCTACTTACTCGGGTCTATGCTTCTGTCACTCACGCCACCCACCATAAGCAAATCATGAACATATTGCAAACCCTACAGCGGGGATCCCTCACGCTTGCGCGACACGGAGAGCACCATAGGACAGCACCAATAATAAAATGCAACTCAAACCAATCACAATCATCAAATAACCCATAGGACAAAACGGATCTACTCAAACATCATAGGATAGCCATACATCATTAGGAAATAATATATAGCGTTGAGCACCATGTTTAACTAGAGATTACAGCGGGTAAGAGAGAGGTTACACCGCTCCATAGAGGGGGGAAGAGTTGGTGATGATGGCGGTGAAGTTGTTGGTGACGATTGCGGTGATGATGATGGCCACGGCGGCGTTCCGGCGCCACCGGAAGAGAAGGGGAGAGGGGGCCCCTTCGTCTTCTTCTTCCTTGACCTCCTCCCTAGATGGGAGAAGGGTTTCCCCTCTGGTCCTTGGCCTCCATGGCGTGGGAGGGGCGAGAGCCCCTCCGAGATTGGATTTGTTTCTCTGTTTCTCTCTGTTTCTGCGTTCCGGGATTCTGCCCTGGCACCGTTTCTTTTATATCTGGAGATCCGTAACTCCGATTGGATTGAAACCTTTGCCCAGATCTTTTTCCCAAAAATTAGCTTTCTTGCAGCCAAAGTAGAGCATCAACTGCCTTACGAGGGGCCCACGAGGGTGGGGGGCGCACCTGCCTGGAGTGGGCGTGGGCCCCACCCTCGTGGCCACCTCGGGCACCGTCTCGCGTTGATTTTACTTCCCAAAAATCACAAATATTCCAAAATAATTCTCCGTCCGTTTTTATCCCGTTTGGATTCCGTTTGATATGGGGTTTCTGCGAAACATAAAACATGCAACAGACATGAACTGGCACTAGGGACTGGATCAATATGTTAGTCCCAAAAATAATATAAAAAGTTGCCAAAAAGTATATGAAAGTTCTAGAATATTGGCATGGAACAATAAAAAATTATAGATACGACGGAGACGTATCAGCATCCCCAAGCTTAATTCCTGCTCGTCCTCGAGTAGGTAAATGATAAAAAGATAATTTTTGATGTGGAATGCTACCTAGCATAATCTTGATCATGTAATCTAATCATGGCATGAATATTAAGACACAAGTGATTCAAGGCAATAGTCTATCATTTGACATAAAGACAATAATACTTCAAGCCTATTAATAAAGCAATCGTGTCTTTTCAAAATAACATGGCAAAGAAAGTTATCCCTACAAAATCATATAGTCTGGCTATGCTCCATCTTCACCACACAAAATATTCACATCATGCACAACCCCGATGACAAGCTGAGCAATTGGTTCATACTTTTTAACGCGCTTCAGCTTTTTCAACCCTCACGCAATACATGAGCGCAAGCCATGGAGATAGAACTATAGGTGGAATAGCATAATATGATGGGGGTTATGTGGAGAAGACAAAAAAGGAGAAAGTCTCACATCGACGCGGCTAATCAACGGGCTATGGAGATGCCCATCGATTGATGTCAATGCAAGGAGTAGGGATTGCCATGCAACGGATGCACTAGAGCTATAAGTATATGAAAGCTCAAACTGAAAACTAAGTGGGTGTGCATCCAACTCGCTTGCTCATGAAGACCTAGGGCATTTGAGGAGGCCCATCGTTGGAATATACAAGCCAAGTTCTATAATGAAAATTCCCACTAGTATATGAAAGTGATAACGCAAGAGACTCTCTATATGAAGAACATGGTGCTACTTTGAAGCACAAGTGTGGTAAAAGGATAGTAACATTGCCCCCTTTTTTTCTTTTTTTTGTGGGCTTCTTTGGCCCCTTTTTTATTTAGGCTTCTTTGGCCTCTCTTTTTTTGAATGGGGCAATGCTCTAATAATGATGATCATCACACTTTTATTTACTTACAACTCAATATTACAACTCGATATTAGAACAAAGATATGACTCTATATGAATGCCTCGGGCGGTGTACCGGGATGTGCAATGATCTAGCGTAGCAATGACATCAAAAAACGGACAAGCCATGAAAACATCATGCTAGCTATCTTACGATCATGCAAAGCAATATGACAATAAATGCTCAAGTCATGTATATGATGATGATGGAAGTTGCATGGCAATATATCTCGGAATGGCTATGGAAGTGCCATGATAGGTAGGTATGGTGGCTGTTTTGAGGAAGATATAATGAGGCTTATGTGTGATAGAGCGTATCATATCACGGGGTTTGGATGCACCGGCGAAGTTTGCACCAACCCTCGAGGTGAGAAAGGGCAATGCACGGTACCGAAGAGGCTAGCAATAATGTAAGGGTGAGAGTGCGTATAATCCATGGACTCAACATTAGTCATAAGAAACTCACATACTTATTGCAAAAATCTATTAGTCATCGAAACAAAGTACTACGCGCATGCTCCTAGGGGGATAGATTGGTAGGAAAAGACCATCGCTCGTCCCCGACCACCACTCATAAGGAAGACAATCAATAAATAAATCATGCTCCGACTTCATCACATAACGGTTCACCATACGTGCATGCTACGGGAATCACAAACCTCAACACAAGTATTTCTACTAATCCACAACTACCCACTAGCATGACTCTAATATCACCATCTTTATATCGCAAAACTATTGCAAGGAATCAAACATATCATATTCAGTGATTTACAAGTTTTATGTAGGATTTTATGACTAACCATGTGAATGACTAGTTCCTGTCATCTCTCTAAATAGATATAAGTGAAACAAGAGAGTTTAATTCTTTATACAAAAGATATGCCCATGCTCTAACAAATATAAGTGAAGCAAAAGAGCATTCTACAAATGGCGGTTGTCTAAGTGAAGAGAAACATGCAATCCAAACTTCAAATGATATAAGTGAAGCACATGAAGTATTCTATAAAGCCATACTCAAAAGATATAAGTGAAGTGCAAAGAGCATTCTATAAATCAACCAAGGACCATCTCATACCAGCATGGTGCACAAAATAAAAGTGAAAACTAAATGCAAAAGACGCTCCAAGATTTGCACATATCGCATGAACAAAACGAATCCAAAAACATACCGATACTTGTTGAAGAAAGAGGGGATGCCTTCTGGGGCATCCCCAAGCTTAGACACTTGAGTCTCCTTGAATTACTTGGGGTGCCTCGGTCATCCCCAAGCTTGAGATATTGCCTCTCTTCCTTCTTCTCACATCGAGATCTTCTCGATCATCGAACACTTCATCCACACAAAACTTCAACAGAAAACTCGGTAAGATCTGTTAGTATAATAAAGCTAATCACTACTCTAAGTACTGTTCCAAACCAATTAATATTTTGTTTTTGCATTGTGTCTACTGTAATATAAATTTTTCATGGCTTAATCCACTGATATAAATTGATAGTTCCATCAAAACAAGCAAACTATGCATCAAAACAGAATCTGTCTAAAACAGAACAGTCTGTAATAATCTGAACATTCTACATACTTCTGACACTTGAAAAATTCTGCCAAAATTAGGAAAAATAAAAAATTTGTATAGAAAAACAGTGCAAAAAGAATCAGAACCATTGGAGGTTCCAGTAAAAAATTAAATATCGTGCACTACAGCCAAAGTTTCTGTCCTGCACCGTACAAACCAACAAGCATTGTAAACATCCTAAAGGCCAACCTTGGCACATTATTTTTATAGTACAATGGAATTGTACAAGGGGATAATTATTTTTATTGAAAAGTTTCTGTAATCAAGATTCACAAAGTTTCCGTGAGCATGAACAAAGTTCAAGGCTAGCTCCCACTTCAACAATGCTTGTCTCTCTCACTTTCACTTTCCTTTTTGAAAAAGTTTTGGGTTCCCCTCTTTATTTTTTTTGTTTTTAAACTATATGAAAGCACTCAACAGAAATAAATGACTCTCTAAAACTTCTGGGTTGTCTCCCTGGCAGCGCTTTCTTTAAAGCCATTAAGCTAGGCATATAGTGCTCAAGTAATGAATCCACCCGGATCCCAAGGTATATCAAAGCCAATTTTAATTAGCAATGATTTGTAATTTAGTAGTGAGCACAAAGCAACATATATCATGTAATGACGAAGTCTAACTCTCTTCCTATGCATCGGCATGTCATAAAAGAACAATTCATGCACACATGGTAACAGCCAATGCATAGTATAAGCAGTTTCTTGCAATTTTATCATATTGGAAACATAGAGAGGTGGAGATATAGTTCCTCTCTCATAATAATTGCAAGTAGGAGCAGCAAGCACATGCATATTATATTCATCAAAATCATCATGTGCAACGATATAAGGCAACCCATCAATATAATCCTTAATAAGGGTAAACTTCTCCGATATAGTGTAGTTGGGAGAATTCAAAAAGATAATAGGACTATCATGCGTGGGTGCAATAGCATCAATTTCATGGTTGACATAAGGAACTATAGCAAGTTCATCTCCATAAGCACAAATCATATTGGCATCTTGGCCACAAGCATAGCAGGCATCATCAAAAAGGGATATTTCAAGAGAATCAACGGGATCATAGCAGTCATCATAGCAATCATCCTTCGGTAAGCACGAAGGGAAATTAAACAATGTATGAGTTGAAGAGTTACTCTCATTAGAAGGTGGGCACGGGTAGCTAATCTGCTCTTCCTCCTTTTGTTCTTCACTCTCCTCATCATCTTTTTCATCCAATGAGCTCATAGTTTCAGTAATTTCTTCTTCCATAGACTCCTGCAAAATATTAGTCTCTTCTTGGACAGCGGAGACTTTCTTAATAAGTGCATTAATATCATAATTGTTTTCATAATTCTCAAAACAATATTTAAGGATAGCTAAATTTTCAGGTCTATAAACCGAATCATCAAAATCTTCAAACTCTTTAAACATAGATTCAATTTCATAAGCACCCATAAAAGCAACAAATTCTTCTATTTGTTCCACATCATAGTAATCATAGATACCATTAGCATAAGAAGCTAAGGTTTTATTATCATTAAATTTGCATGAAAAGGGAAGGTGTGGAGCCTTCATCCTAGAGCAACAATTATATCATATCTCAAGCATAGTTGCCTAGCATACCACTTCAACATATAAATTTGATCCCATAATAGTTTCCCTTTTTGTGTCAAGCGATAATCCCTAAAGTATTCACGTTGATCCAACATTACTCCCATTACATAATTGAATGGGTTTTCTCAGGATTATCAAAGTAGTACATAATATCTATCACATAATGAGCATCGAGAGTTTTAGGAGGTTCCCCATCTCCATGAGCAGCAAGTACACCTAATTTTTTTGGTATTTCGTGTTCCATATCCATAACTAAAGATAGATAACAACTAAGAACAACAAATAAAAATTACTTAGTGATAAAGCAAACAAGCACACACGAGAATATTCACCCCACGCTATTGCTCCCCGGCAACGGCGCCAGAAAAAGGTCTTGATAACCCACAAGTATAGGGGATCAATTGTAGCCTCTTTTGATAAGTAAGAGTGTCGAACCCAACGAGGAGCTAAATGTAGAACAAATATTCCCTCAAGTTCTATCGACCACCGATACAACTCTCCGCACGCTTGACGTTCGCTTTACCTAGAACAAGTATGAAACTAGAAGTACTTTGTAGGTGTTTTTGGATAGGTTTGCAAGAAAGTAAAGAGCACGTAAATAAAAAGTAGGGGCTGCTTAGATGAAGACACAACTAAATTAGTTTTAGTAGAGAGCTTTTTGTTACGAGAAAGTTATTTGTCCCTAGGCAATCGATAACTAGACCGGTAATCATTATTGCAATTTTATTTGAGGGAGAGGCATAATCTAACATACTTTCACTACTTGGATCATATGCACTTATGATTGGAACTCTAGCAAGCATCCGCAACTACTAAAGATCATTAAGGTAAAACCCAACCATAGCATTAAAGCATCAAGTCCTCTTTATCCCATACGCAAACAACCTACTTACTCGGGTCTGTGCTTCTGTCACTCACGCCACCCACCATAAGCAAATCATGAACATATTGCAAACCCTATAGCGGGGATCCCTCATGCTTGCGCAAGACGGAGAGCACCATAGGACAGCAACAATAATAAAACATGCAACTCACACCAATCACAATCATCAAATAATCGATAAGACAAAATGGATCTACTCAAACATGATAGGATAGCCATACATCATTGGGAAATAATATATAGCGTTGAGCACCATGTTTATGTAGAGATTACAGCGGGTAAGAGAGAGGTTACACCGCTGCATAGAGGGGGGAAGAGTTGTTGATGATGGTGGTGAAGTTGTTGGTGACTATTGCGGTGATGATGATGGCCACGGCGGCGTTCCGGCGCCACCGGAAGAGAAGGGGAGAGGGGGCCCCTTCGTCTTCTTCTTCCTTGACCTCATCCCTAGATGGGAGAAGGGTTTCCTCTCTGGTCCTTGGCCTCCATGGCGTGGGAGGGGCGAGAGCCCCTCCGAGATTGGATCTGTTTCTCTGTTTCTCTCTGTTTCTGCGTTCCGGGATTCTGCCCTGGCACTGTTTCTTTTATATCTGGAGATCCGTAACTCCGATTGGACTGAAACCTTCGCCCAGATCTTTTTCCAAAAATTAGCTTTCTTGCGGCCAAAGTAGAGCATCAATCGCCTTATGAGGGGCCCATGAGGGTGGGGGCGCGCCTGCTCTGAGTGGGCGTGGGCCCCACCCTCGTGGCCACCCCGGGCACCGTCTCGCGTTGATTTTACTTCCCAAAAATCACAAATATTCCAAAATAATTCTCCGTCCGTTTTTATCCCGTTTGGATTCCGTTTGATATGGGGTTTCTGCGAAACATAAAACATGCAACAGACAAGAACTAGCACTGGGCACTGGATCAATATGTTAGTCCCAAAAATAATATAAAAAGTTGCCAAAAAGTATATGAAAGTTGTAGAATATTGGCATGGAACAATAAAAAATTATAGATACGACGGAGACGTATCAGGGACACGGCGCTCGAGTTTATTCTGCAGCTGCATGGGCCGCCGCACAGCCGCCTTCGCCTTCCCGGGGCGTTCGCGAGGGTGCTGGAGATCGACCGGCCACCACAGCTGAGGCTTCATATGAAGGGGTGTTGCCATGGGGACATGTGGGTGAACACAAGGTTTCCCGCCCCTCATGTGATGCTCCTTCGTCGGGGCTGGAAAACCTTCACACGTGCCCATTGCTTGATGGATGGGCACGTCCTCTGCTTCAAGCTAGCGGAGAGTGACCTGCTCTCCATCAAGGTCTTCGGGCGCTCGAGACACAGGCTAGGATGCTGTGCGGAGAGCTCGACCGACGACGAAAGCTTCTCTCGGGCGACAGCGACGAGGAGGAGAGCGACAGCGATGACGAGGGTAGCGGGCGAGAGGATGACGGGTCCGACTAGGTGTCGGACACACCGTCCCTGGGCGACGCCGGCAACACCACCATTTGCATCGCCAGCTCCTTGAACTTCTCAGGGCCGCTGCTTCTGGTGGCTGACGCTAGAGGGCCGGAGAAGGCAAAGAAGGCGGGTGGCAGGCCGTCAACTTGGAGTACGATGGCACCGACGCCTTCGTCGCATATTGCCGGCCCGCTGCCTCATCTTTCGGCCCCTTCCCCGGCACCGTCATCACCTGCCTTCTCTTGGTGTCTTCTGCTGCTCGTACCTCGCCTAGGCGCCCCTTTTGCCCTTCCTCTTATCCTAATCCGTTTCCTAAGGAGAGGGACAAGAAAGGGATTACGGGCATCTTATCCTTTTTTAGTTTTTAAGCCCGCGGGCATTTGTCATATTTAAGCCTTGTAATCCCCTTGCTCATGTTTACGTTCCGTACGAACTGTACTTGTTTGGAACATATTAATGAAAAAGGGTGCTTGCCGGGTTCTTTGTGCGTGAGCGAGGCCCATGCCAAGGAATGAATCCTTGTTATTCCTGAGATAAACATTGTCGCCCGGCAACAGGCCTCGCCGTCCCCTTACTTCATAGCACGACCGTACTCACGCTCTCGGCGAAGGCAGGGGCGAAGTAGGATTAGGCCCTTCGTTTGCTTCCTTGTCACCGCAAGTACAACCAAGTTCCGGCCCAAAGAATGGTTCTTGGGCACAGGAAAGGGGGGGCACGGTGGCCCAGGAATAAACGAGGCTTCATACGTCCCAGTTCCATACGGAAATGCATAACAGGGGATAAAAAAACTTATCTGAATCTGCAGCCCCCGGCAACCTTGGCTTGCCATGGTTGGATACTTGAATCTGCAGCCCCCGGCAATGGCTTGCCGGGGTCGAGGATGTCGATCCGTTTCCCTGCCCTTAAATGGCTTGGCAGAAACACCTGTGCAGCCTGCGAACCAAAGAAAGGACTGGAAAGGACGGAAAGACACACACCCGACCTCTATGCTAGGGATTAGTGGCTGCTGAGCACTATCGACCCTACCAAAGAGAGACTTAACCTCGTATGCATGCTAAAACTTAGGGCGCTAGCGCTTCATTTATTTATGCTCAGGGTCTTCGCCTGGCTCTGTACAAAGGGTTACATGCCTTGTCGGCAAGGCTTGTACAAAAGGTGGTTTGCCGGGAGGCGGTAACCGCGCCTCATGGGTAAAACTTACGAAGATGTTCGATGTTCCAGGAGTTGCTCACTGGGATACCATCTTCGGTCTCCTGGTGGACTGCGCCAGGCCTGGTGACTCGTATTACCCGATAAGGGCTTTCCCACTTCGGCGTCAACTTGTTGGAATTCTTGGCCGATTGAACACGCCGAAGAACAAGGTCGCCATCCTCAAGACTTCGGGCATGAACCTTGCGGCTATGGTAGCGGCGCAAGGCTTCTTGGTAGCATGCAGCTCGCACAGCCGCCCGAAGACGATCTTCCTCAAGGAGCGTCGCGTCATCTTGCCGCACTGCTCTTGCTCAAGCTCGTCATAAGCGACCACTCGGTGAAACCTATGTGAGTTCCGTGGGGAGAACTGCTTCTGCCCCGTATACCAGGGCAAAGGGTGTCTGGCCAGTGGCTCGATTTGGTGTCGTCCTGATTGACCAAAGAACCATTGGCAACTAATCAATCCAGCGCCTTCCGCATTTGTGCAGCTTGTCAAAAGTTCTGGTCTCGAGGCCCCGCAACAGTTCCGCATTCATCCTCTCAGCTTGGCCGTTACTTCTGGGATGGGAAACAGTGATATGTCTCAAACGTATCTAAAATATACGAAGTATTCATGCTATTATATTATCCATCTTAGATGTTTTATATGCTATTTTATATGATTTTTGGGACTAACCTATTAACCTAGAGCCCAGTGCCAGTTTGTGTTTTTCCTTGTTTTTGAGTATCGCAGAAAAGGAATACCAAACGGAGTCCAATTGACGTGCCAATTTTTGATAATTTTTGATGGACCAAAAGAAGCCCCCGGAGTAAAAGAGTTGGGCCAGAAGAGTCCTGGGCTGTCCATGAGCGTGGGGGGCGCGCCCACCCCCTGGGCGTGGGCCCCTATCTCGTGGACGGCTCGGAGACCCCCCTGACGTGAGACCTACGCCAAAAATTCCTATAAATAAAAAAACCGCCAGAAAATAACCTAGATCAGAAGTTCCACCGCCGCAAGCCTCTGTAGCCATAGAAATCAATCTAGGCCCTCTCTGGCACCCTGCCGGAGGGGGCCATCATCACCGGAGGCCATGGAGGAGGATCCCGGAGGGGCCATCATCGCCATGAAGGCCAAGGACCAGAGGGAGAACCTCTCCCCATCCAGGGGGAGACCATGGAGGAGGAAGCACAAGGGGGAGAACCTCTCCTCCTCTCTCTCGATGGCACCGGAGTGCCATCGGGAGGGGAATCATCGCCGCGGTGATCGTCTTCATCAACATCACCATCATCATCACCATCCTCATCTATTTTACGCGGTCCACTCTCCCGCACCCCGCTGTAATCCCTACTTGAACATGGTGCTTTATGCCACATATTATGATCCAATGATGTGTTGCCATCCTATGATGTTTTGAGTAGATATCCTTTGTCTTTGGGTTGATTGATGATATAGATTGGTATGAGTTGTATGTTTTATTTTGGTGATGTCCTATTGTGCCCTCCGTGTCGCGCAAACATGAGGGATTCCCGCTGTAGGGTGTTGCAATACGTTTATGATTCGCTTATAGTGGGTTGCTTGAGTGACAGAAGCATAAACCCGAGTAAGGGGGTTGTTGCGTATGGGATAAAGGGGACTTGATGCTTTAATGCTATGGTTGGGTTTTACCTTAATGATCTTTAGTAGTTGCGGATGCTTGCTAGAGTTCCAATCATAAGTGCATATGATCCAAGAAGAGAAAGTATGTTAGCTTATGCCTCTCCCTCATATGAAATTGCAATGACGACTACCGGTCTTGTTAACAATTTCCTAGGATAATTCCGCACACCGACCCATCATTATTCCACACTCGCTATTTATAATATTTAGTAATATATTCTAACTTTATGATAACAGCAACTACTTTTATGCTTTAGCTCTCCGATATCATGCAAAGTTATCCTCTTCATACCCACAACGTAGTTTTATTTCTCGTTTCTAGTTGGAAGCAAACGTTCGATGTACGTAGAGTCGTATCAGTGGCAGATAGGACTTGAGAGAATATTGATCTTACCTTTAGCTCCTTGTGGGTTCGACACTCCATACTTATCACTTCCACCTTTGGGAATTGCTCCGATGATTCCCTGCACTTGGGGACTATCAAACAGAAGCGAAACAGACCTTGCTGCCGAGGTCTTGAATGTACTGCATGAAGGCGCGGCTCGTGAACTGCGTGCTGTTGTCGGTGATGACTCTGTTCGGCACACCAAAACGGCAAACTAGCCCCTTGAAGAACTTGACGGCTGACTGTGCTGTCACCTTCCTCACTACTTCCACTTTGGGCCACTTTGTGAACTTGTCGATTGCGAGGTACAAGTACTCAAAGCCCCCGACAGCACGGGGGAAGGGGCCCAGTATGTCGAGCCCCTAGACCGAGAATGGCCAGGAGAGAGCGATTGTTTGAAGGGCTTGAGCTGGTTGATGAAGCTTCTTCGAATGGAACTGACAGGCTTCACACTTGGTTACTAGCGCAGCTGCATCCTGGAGGGCTGTGGGCCAGAACAAACCTTGCCGGAATGCCTTGCCGGCAAGGGCTCTTGACCCTATGTGGGAGCCACATATACCTCCATGTATCTCTGCCAACAGCTCCAATCCGTCCACTCGAGGAATGCACTTCAGCCTGACACCATTTGGTCTCCTCCTGTACAGGGTATCATCCACAAACTAGTACATGTTGGACCGATGGGCTACTCTTTCTGCTTCTTCCTGCTCCTCAGGGAGTTCCCCTGTTTGGAGGAAACGGACGGTGTGCTGTGCCCATGCCGGGGCCTGGGCTCGATGGCGAGGACTAAAGGCCCATCTTCGGCCGTAGGGGCGGCCGCCTCTATGGTCAGGGCTTGGGGCCCTGCCGGAGGTGGTTGCCCCTTGGCAAGCTTGGGGTACCCGGCAACCTCCTTGCCGGCGGCTCCCGAGAGCTCGGCGGGAAGGTACTTGTCGGGGCTTGTCTTCCTTCGCTTGTTCTGCCCTGCTGATGGCTCTACAGATGGCTTAGTTAACTGAAGTACAAAGGTACCTGGTTCCACAGGCAACTTGAGGGCAGCGCGTTTTGATAGGTCGTCGGCAATGCTGTTCTCCGCTCGGGGAACATGTTCTGCCTGTAGACCGTCAAAAGGTTCTTCCAACTTCCTCACTTCATTCATGCAGGCCTCCATCAACGGGCTCTGGTAATCTTTGTTAACTTGCTTGACGACGAGCTGCGAATCACCTCTGATGATGAGCTTCTTGATTTCGAGGTCTGCCGCGATCCTGAGACCCCTCGTACTCCGCCGTATTGTTCGTTGATTTTTCCCGGGGAAAGTGCATCGGCATTACGTACTTGAGGTGCTCTCCAGTGGGTGCGACGAGTAGTACGCCGGCACCAGCACCTTGGAGTGAGAAAGCTCCGTCAAAGTACATAATCCAGTCACTGCTCGTCTCCTTACTGGGAAGGGTGGTCTCTTGAATCTCCTCGTTGGGCGTTGCGGTCCATTCTGCTATGAACTCTGCCAGGGCTCGGCTCTTGATTGTTGAAGTACTTTCAAACTTGAGGCCAAAGCTCGACAGCTCCAACGCCCACTCCACAATCCTCCCAGTTGCATCTGGGTTGTGCAAGATTCGTTGCAACGGGAGGCGAGTGACGACGGTGATCTCATGTGCTTGGAAATAGTAGCGCAGCTTTCTCGAGGCCATGAGGAGGCCCAAAAGTAGCTTTTGCATACCAGAATATCTTGACCTAGCCCCCTGCAAGAGGGAACTGATAGAATATACTGGGTGCTGTACCATCTTCTTCTTCTGTCCCACTTTGCTCATCTGCTAAGACTCCGCCTTGCCGGGGGTTCCGTCTTTTCGGGGTCAGACTCTATCAGGGAGGACCCCGACTCGGCATCCGATGGCTCCGCTGCTACCCTTGCTTCTTCCCCAAGTTCCCTCTGCGCCACCAACGCAGCACTGACCACTTGATTCGTTGCTGCCAAGTATAGCAGCAACGACTCTTGTGGTTTGGGCGCGACTAGTATTGGCGTGGAGGAGAGGTACCTCTTCAAATCTTGCAGTGCAGCCTCTGCCTCCGGAGTCCACTTTACTGGACCCGCCTTTTTCAAAACTTTGAAAAAGGGGAGGGCGCGCTTAGTAGATTTGGAGATGAACCTACTCAGGGCGGCAACGCAGCTGGCGAGCCTACGGACGTCTTTGACCCACTTCGGTGCTTTAATGTGCTTGATCGCCTTGATCTTGTCGGGATTTGCCTCGATTCCGCGCTGAGACACAAATAACCCAAGAAGTTTGCCGGACGGGACACCGAACACACACTTATCTGGGTCGAGCTTGAGGTTGATCTTGCGCAGGTTTGCTAATGTTTCCTTTAGATCTTGCACGAGCATGGCCCTATCCTTGGTTTTGACCACTATATCATCCATATAGGCTTCCATATTTCTATGCAGCTGGGGCTCAAAACCCATTTGGACCGCTCGGGAAAACGTTGAACCAGCGCTCTTCAACCCAAAAGGCATCCGTACAAAACAATACGTACCACATGGGGTGATGAACGCGGTCTTCTCTTCGTCTTCCTTCATCATGAAGATCTGGTGGTATCCTGAATAGGCGTCAAGGAATGACAGCAGGTCACACCTGGCAGTGGCATCTACAATCTGGTCGATGCGTGGCAGGGGGAAAGGATCCTTTGGACAAGCTTTATTGATATCTGTGTAGTCAATACACAGTCTCCACTTCCCATTTTCCTTATGTACCACCACCGGATTGGCCAACCACGTGGGGTGGAGTACTCCTCTAACCAGGCCTGCTGCCACCAACTTCCTGATCTCTTCTATGATGAACTCTTGTCGCTCTAAATCTTGCTTCCTGACCTTCTGCTTGACGGGCCGCGCATGAGGACAGACAACAAGATGGTGCTCAATCACCTCCCTGGGAACGCCGGGGATGTCGGATGCTTGCCATGCAAACACATCGACATTCGCCCGCAGGAAGGCGACGAGCGTGCTTTCCTATTTGCCGTCGAGGGTGGAGCTTATGGTGAAAGCCCCGCCCGTGCCGTCCTCCTTGACGGACACCTTCTTGGTTTCTGGTGGTGCAGCCTTGGACTTCTTGCTCTTGCCGGTGCTTTCCTATTTGCTGTCGAGGGTGGAGCTCTCTGGCACGTCCTCAACGGGAGCACATCACTCCGAAGAGGCACGCTTGCCGGAGTGGGTGCAAGAGGTCTCGCCAGAAGAGGTCTTGCCGGAAGGAGCCCTGCCGACCTTCTTCCTCCCTGGAGCTTCAGCGGCAGGAGCAAGTGCCTTTGCGGCAGTTGCTGCAACTGCCTCTCGGTAGAGTTGATCGGCGCAGATGAGTGCATCTTTCTTGTCGGAGGGGACGGTGATGATGGTCAGTGGCCCCGGCATCTTCAATGTATTGTAGGCGTAGTGGGATGCCGCCATGAACTTGGCTAGCGCTGGGCGGCGAACGATCCCATTGTATGGCAAGGGGATCTCGGCGACACCAAAGACGATCTTCTCCGTCCTATAGTTCAGCTCGCCCCCAAATGTAACGGGCAGTGTGATTTTACCTTTAGGCTGGCTCATTCCCGGGTTGACCCCTTGAAACGTGCCCGTCTCTTCGAGGTCTCCATCAGGAATCTGCAGCTTCTTGATCACAGCGGGCGAGATCAAATTCAAACCGGCCCCACCGTCAACCAGCACTTTTGTCACTTTGAGGTTGTGTATTGTTGGCGAGACCAACAACGGCAAACACCCAACTGCAATTGTGCGGTCAGGGTGGTCCTCGGTGTTAAAAATAATGGGCGTGCGGGACCACTTCAGCGGCTTTTGGGCATCGAATGACGGCTCTGCCGCAGTGACCTCACGCGCCCACTACTTCAGTTGGTGGTGAGAGGTGTGCAGCGAGGCGCCACCGTCGACGCACATGGCCTCTGTAGCTTTCTGAAATTCGTGCTCGCCGGAGTCGTCGTCCTTGTCATGATCATCGTCTTCCTCCTTCTTGTCGTTGCCCCGAGCGGGCCTTTCTTGTTGATTATCCTTGCAGCGGCGACCTCCTTGGCCGCCACGCTTCTTGCCGGACCCCCAGCACCATCCTGACCCTTCTCCTTGTCCCGCCTCTCATATTCAGCTTTTTGCTTCTCCACAAGCAGTTCAACCTGTCGGTAGTTCTGGAGGTCATGGCCCTTGGTGCGGTGGATCTTGCAGTACTGCTTGTCGGAGCTTTCTGGCTTGTCGGCGGCCGCCAAGGCCCGGCAGGCGGCGCACCCGGCAATCTCCTTGCTGGGGTCGTGAGCCTTGGCCTTCTTGGCGGCGCCGGGGTTGCCGGATCCCTCAACGGCAAGTACAGTCTTGCCCTTATGCTTCCTGTTGCGGTTACGACCCTTCTTCATCGCGGCGGCGGTGTCTTCGTCCATGGAATCGGTTTCCACGCCGGCGTCCTCGCCGGGGTACTTCCTTCCTTCCTCAGCCCGAGCACACCTATCAGCCAGAACATAAAGTTTGGCCACATCCTTGACCTTGTTCATCGCCAACTCTTCACACATCTTGCGGTTGCGTATGTTCTGGTGGAATGCACTGATGACAGCGGCGGGATGAACATCTGGGATGGTGTACTGCACACTAATGAATCTCTGTATGTATTTACGCAGGGACTCACCATGCCTCTGGGGATGACATGCAAGTCACTTGCCTGGCCAGGAGCTTGGTGGCCTCCGGTGAAGGCGCCAAAAAACTCGTGGCACAGGTCCGACCAGGAGGAGATGGAATCTATCGGCAGGTGCATCAACCATTACATGACGTTGGGCTTAAGTGCCAGCGGAAAGTAGTTGGCGAGTACCTTATCGTCGCGAGCCCCGGCGGCTTGAATCACGATGGTGTAGATGCTGAGGAACTCCGACGGGTGAGTCTTGCCATTGTACTTTTCCCCAACATCAGGCTTGAACGTGCGGTGGGAGGGCCACTGGAACTGCTGCAACTCTTGGGTAAAGGCCGAACAGCCTACCTCGTAAGGCAGGCCACCAGGGGCCCCCGGTGCTGGGTGGTCCATAGCAGGCCCAACACGCCAATCTGACTGGTGGCGCGCCTCCCGCCGTTGCTCGATGGTAGTTCGAGCTTCTTCCTGAGCTCACTCTCGAAGAACTCGACGTTGATCGTAGTGGGTTCGCGGGTCGGATGACGCCGTGGAAACGTTGTCACAGGCATCGGCCCAATGGGCCGGTGGCTGCTGTCGCGGCCGTGGGGGAGGGGAGTGCACCGTAGTTGCAATGTCTCTGGTCCCCCCACCGCCGACATGCACCGGCTCGATAGAACGCCGGTGTGAGGTTCCCGTTGGGAGCGGCTCGTCTTTGTTGGCAAAACTGACAAGGCTTCGAATGGTGGCCCTCCACTCGTCAAGCTTCTCCACAGCAGGGGGGAAGTCGAGGAGAAGTTGCACGCGTGCCAGCACTTCTGCGGGCATGGGCGGTGGCAAGAGCTGCGTAGACCTTGACGCGCTCCGGCTTCTAACCAAGTTAGAAGGGGCTCTGTCACGGTCTCGCGGTCGCACGCCGCTTCCTCCGGCGTCTGAGCGCGCTCGCCGACCTGGTGCGTCCTGCGAGTGGCGCACAGGGCTCTTTCCGTGGCGGTACCCAGGGGCTCCGACATCGCGGTATTGCTCATCGTGCGTGGCCTGGGAAGGCCGGGACGCGGGTGCCAGCTGGGGCGCCGTAGAGGTTGTTGCGCCGCCCGTGGGTAGCACGGCCCCACCCCCAGACCCAGCGGTGTGTGGCCCGTAGTCTTGGGCCCGTACGAGGTCGCTCGCCCGGCTCCGGGTGCCAGAGTGTCGTGGATGCTCACGGGCGGCGCCTCCGGCGCCGTCTATGGGCACCCCATCGCCCGCTCGCGCTGGTGCGGACGGGCATGCTCCAGGCGATCCAGTCGCTGTCATCCCCTTCTTCTTGGGGGCCATCGCGATGATGAAGTCGAGGCGTCGGCTTCAAAACCGGATTCTCACAGCTTGCGCCCCCTACCTGGCGCGCCAAAGATGTCGGGGGAAACGACACCTACGGGATCACGTAGAATCCCTTTTGCTACGGTTGGCGGGCACGGGGGTGTGGAAAGAGCGGGATTAGAAGATCAACGCAAGGGGATTATCCAGGTTTGGGCCGCAAGTGATGCGTAATACCCTACTCCTACTGGTTTCTGTTTATCTGGTGTTCTTGGACTAGCTACAAAGCGTGCAGGGTCCAAAAAGTCCGAATCCTCTCCCAGTATGCCGCGGGCCTCCTTTTATAGATAAAGGGGCTGCCACAGTGGCACACAGGAGGTGGAAAGTTTGTATAGTAGTCGAGTCTATCTCCTGGCACCGTAGGACAAACACATTTAATGCGCTACTGATGTGCCCTTCTTGCTTTATCGGGGATGGCAAGGAAGCTCGTCCCAGCTGTCGCCACCTCGCCTGGCTTCGACGCGCGTCCGAGTTGACGAGGTGTGTAGTGCCATGCTGGCTGACTGGCTACTGAGTTGGTGCGGTGGTAGAATCTTCACGAAGATCTGCACGCCACCACGCAGGTGCTTGCTGAGTTGGCCTGGAGGCCGCACGACGCCACGCAGGTGCTCGCCTAGTTGGTGGGCTGGCAGCTGTGTGGGAACGGCGGTGGAGTCTCGGCAGGTGGGGCCTGGCTGTGGCCTCGCGGATGTCTTCGGCAAGAGTCTTGTCGGGGCCCCGGCAAGGGTCTTGCCGCGGCGTCGTGGGCGTCCCCGACAAGGGTCTTGTCGGGGGGTCACGTGGGTATCCTCGGCAAGGATCTTGCCGAGGATATTCGTCTTCTGATTCTCATCTAGTCCTGTATGTTCTTGGTCTTCACAAAGATCTGCATGCCACCATGGAGGCGCCTCCCGAGCCTTGGTTCCAATGTGGGTGATGGCGTCGGAACTCTTAGGCTCAAGGGTGGCGGCTCTGCTGGTGTTGGGCAGGTTTCCCTTGGAAGGCTCTTGCCGGGGCTATGGAGGCCGCCCCGGCAAGGGCCTTGCCGGGGGAGTTCACCTCGCCCTTCTGCTCTTCGTGTCTCTGGCTTGGCGTTGCTCTGGTTGCCTTGCGTCTTTGCTTCCTTCCTCTGCCCCGCTAAGTGTGGCCGCAGGCGCGGCTCCAACTGCCCGTGCACAGGTAAAGGGGTATAAAATAGGACCCCTACTTTTGTACACCGACAACGTTGGAGACGTATCAAGCATCCCGAAGCTTAATTCCTGCTCGTCCTCGAGTAGGTAAATGATAAAAACAGAATTCTTGATTTGGAATGCTACCTAACATATTTATCCATGTAATTTTTCTTTATTGTGGCATGAATGTTCAGATCCATAAGATTCAAAACAAAAGTTTAATATTGACATAAAAACAATAATTCTTCAAGCATACTAACAAGGCAATTATGTCTTCTCAAAATAACATGGCCAAAGAAAGCTTATCCCTACAAAATCATATAGTCTGGCTATGCTCCATATTCATCAGACAAAATATTCAAATCGTGCACAACCCCGATGACAAGCCAAACAATTGTTTCATACTTTTGGTGTTCTCAAACCTTTTCAACTTTCACGCAATACATGAGCGTGAGCCATGGACATAGAACTATAGGTGGAATAGAATATGGTGGTTGTGGATAAGACAAAAAAGAGGGAGATAGTCTCACATCAACTAGGCGTATTAATTGGCTACGGAGATACCTATCAATAGATATCAATGTGAGTGACTAGGGATTGCCATGCAACGGATGCACTAGAGCTATAATGTAACATCCCAAAATTCTAAATTTTGGAATGTTATATTAAATAAATAGTTTTGATTGATTGTATGATTGTGATGTGTGAAATTGAGTGAAATTTGAAACTTTTTGAAAGTTAAATGAGAGGGAATAAAAAGACTTTCCCAAACTTTCATTTCGGCATTTATAATTTCCCTGAATTCAAATTCATTTCATCACAAAACCCTCGAGCGAAGATGACATGACTTCTTCTATTTAAAAATAAAAAAAGGGTTTTTGAAAAGATTTGAATTTCATTTGAAAATATTTCAAATTCAGAAACTTTATGCAACTCAATGATTTTGATGAGAGAAGATAAAATGACTTCTTCAAAACATATGAAATATGAGTTGGGAGTTTAAAAGAACCAAAATGAAAGTCCTTTTGAAAACTATTTTCAATTTGGAGTTATTTGGTTTCATTCAAATTATTTTTCTCCAAAAATAAAGTATATTGAAAATAGGGTAAAATGATTCCCTACAGTAGAAAATTGGAGAGAAATAAATTTGAAATTATTTTGGGTATTTTAAAATATTTTATTTGGGTTTTAAATAAAAGAGTAACACTCTTTCCTTTATTTAAATTTTTGTGGAATTTGGTTGATGCTAAAAAAATGTTCATATTGTAGTCAATCTTTTTCTGAAAATTTTGATATATTATATGCCTATAAATAATTTTATAATTTTGCTATTTTATTTTATTTTTATTGTGTGTAAAAAGTTATTAAAAAAACTTCCTCCCGCCGGCTGGGCCGGCCCAGCTCCGGGCCAGGCCGCAGCCCAGCGCCCCCCACGCCGCCTTCGCCTCCGTCCCCGAGCGGGATTCCGCTCGAAGTCCGCCGCCGTTAGCGCCTCGGACACTGCCGCCCCCTCCTCCAAGCCACGCCGCCAGCTCCTCCCGCATATAAAAGGGGAACCCCCCGGTCCCCTCTCGTCTCCTCCTCGCGTCTCGCCGCCGCACCGCTACCGCATCTTGCCGCCAGCGCTGTCGCCGCCGCTGCCCCGCGCCGCAGCCGCAACCTCCGCCATGCGCCGATGCTGTCGCCCCGCAAGCCGCCGCCGTCCGCCTCGCCGCCGCCGCCGGTAGCCCCCGTCCCCTCTCGACCGTCGGATCTCGATCCAACGGTTTAGATCGCGATCTGTTTTTTTCCTGAACCGTTATTTATTTAGCGAACAGTTCATCCGTTAGCCTAGGCAGCGAACGATTCCGTTCGTTAGTCTCCCGAAGCGAACGTTCGTTCGGTAGCATTTTTTTCTTTTAATTTTATGCCAGGGACCCGTTTGTGAATATTTTATTCGCAGATTAGCCCCTGAACTTCAAACCTTCGCTACTTTTCGCTCGTTTATCCAAATCCAACGAAACCAATGCCCACTTCTTCGTTATGATCCCCTCATCCAGATAACCAACTTGAAAATGTTTTTGCAAGTTTAAAATTTGGTTTCAAACAGTTTTGAATTTGAATTTTTTTGTTCATAACTCGAGTTTTATGACTCCGATTTAATTGATTCTTTTTGCTAATTGAAGCTCTTGACCTAAACTTTCTGATAAGGCCAAATTCACTCAATTTAGGTACTATTAGAAAATGTTTTTTGTTGCAAGATTTAATTGCTTGTTTTCAAAGTTTTCTGAGATTTTTTCTTCGATTCTTTTGCATGATTGCTTATGTGTGGTTACTATTGCTAGCTTACGATAGATTGAACGGAGTGTGACGAGTAGAACTATCAGGAGTTATGAGCGTGAATCATCTTCATAAACAGTACAAGCCAAGTTCACACTTTGATCATATCCCTTTATTACCCAGTTTTTATGCATTAATTTCAATCCTCAAACATTGCATGGTTAGGATTTGATAACATGTGGTTATTGGGAAGTAGCTGATGAGGTAGAACCTATTGTCTTATATTCAAACCTTGGGAGTTACTACGTTATGCTTATACTGCTATGATATGCTCGTACATGGTTTGGTTTGAGAGAATCCATGAAAGATGTGAGAGTTGTTGTTAACTAAGGTTTAACTTAAGGTGGCAACATTAGCACACATCTGGGTGGAATGGTTGGGGCACCCTGGAGCACCCAGTGGTTTGCCCGGGCACCTGGACAACCCAGTGCTTGCCCAAGGGGATCCCGGAGTACCCGTGTGATCATCCTATGGAATTCCACCCAGGCTCAAAGGGATCATAAGATTATTTATGCTAGAAACTTCCGTGTGCAACCACAAGCCATTATGGGCTCTAGCATAGTTGAGTATGTTGTGTGACCTCTTTCAGTGGTAGTTCTTGCTACCTCTTGAGCTTGCGTTGGTTTTTCCCTTGCAGAGGAAAGGGTGATGCAGCAAAGTAGCATAAGTATTTCCCTCAGGTTTTGAGAACCATGGTATCAATCCAGTAGGAGGTTACACACTAGTCACCTTATATGTGCACAAACAAATAAGAACCTTGCAACCAACGCGATAAAGGGGTTGCCAATCCCTTCACGGCCACTTGCAAAAGTGAGATCTGATAGAGATAATAAGATAAATATTTTTGGTATTTTTATGATATAGATTGAAAGTAAATATTGCAAACTAAAAATAGATTAGAAACTTATATGATGTAAAATAGACCCGGGGGCCATAGGTTCGACTAGTGGCTTCTCTCAAGATAGCATAAGTATTATGGTGGGTGACCAAATTACTGTCGAGCAATTGATAGAAAAGTGCATAGTTATGAGAATATCTAGGCATGATCATGTATATAGGCATCATGTCCGCGAGAAGTAGACCGAAACGATTCTGCATCTACTACTATTACTCCACACATCGACAGCTATCCAGCGTGCATCTAGAGTATTAAGTACATAAGAACGGAGTAACGCATTAGGCAAGATGACATGATGTAGAGGGATAAACTCAAGCAATATGATATAAACCCCATCTTTTTATCCTCGATGGCATTACAATACGTGTCATTTCCCTTACTGTCACTGGGATCGAGCAACGCAAGATTCAACCCAAAGCTAAGCACTTCTCCCATTGCAAGAAAGATCAATCTAGTAGGCCAAACCAAACTCATAATTCGAGGAGACTTGCAAAGATAACAAATCATACATAAAAGAATTCAGAGGAGATTCAAATATTGTTCATAGATAATCTTGATCATAAACCCACAATTCATCGGATCTCGACAAACACACCGCAAAAAGAATTACATCGAATAGATCTCCAAGAAGATCGAGGAGAACTTTGTATTGAGATCCAAAGAGAGAGAAGAAGCCATCTAGCTAATAACTATGGACCCGAAGGTCATTGGTAAACTACTCACACATCATCGGAGAGGCTATGGTGTTGATGTACAAGCCCTCCGTAATCGATTCCCCCTCCGGCGGAGCGCCGGAAAAGGCCCCAAGATGGGATCTCATGGGTACATAAGGTTGCGGCGGTGGAAATAGGGTTTCGTGGTGCTCCTAGATGTTTTCAGGGTATATGGGTATATATAGGAGGAAGAAGTAGGTCGGTGGAGCTGTGAGGGGCCCACGAGGGTGGGGGCGCGCCGAGGGGGGGCTGGCGCGCCTCCCTGCCTCGTGGCCTCCTCGCTTCTTTCTTGACGCCCACTCCAAGTCTCCTGGATCACGTTTGCTCCAAAAATAACTCTCCCGAAGGTTTCATTCCGTTTGGACTCCGTTTGATATTCCTTTTCTACGAAACATTGAAATAGGCGAAAAACAGCAATTTGCCCTGGGCCTTCGGTTAATAGGTTAGTCCCAAAAATAATATAAAAGTGCTTAGAACAATCAAAAATTATAGATACATTAAACATCCAAAACAGATAATATAATAGCATGGAACAATCAAAAATTATAGATACGTTGGAGATGTGGTAGGCTAGCAGATGTAGGGGATGTAGGTGGTATTGTCTACCCAGAGTAAAGAGTTAATGCTTCTGAAAGACTGTGTCTTGGTCATCCATTTCGAATATCATGTAGTGCGAGAAATCCAATGGAGGAGATCGAGTCTTGTGGGGAAAAGTGCGCAAACCTCTGCAGAGTGTACAAACTAATCATGGTTAGCCGTGTCCCCGGTTATGGACGTCTTGAGTCTCTGGTACTTGGATTATCATGTTGATCTCAACACTTTACTTAATTAATTTTTTGGGTTATTAATTTTAATTTGGGATTGAGTTGGAGGAACCTTCTCAATGTTTTCAACCAATTTTGTAGTTAAATAAAGTATATTCCTTTGTTGTAGGGAAAAACTAGCTTTATGCAAATGATAACCCTATAGCCTCCACAAGCCAAATATGCATGTAGTGATAGCCATTATTCAGCATTGTTCTACAGTGTGAATTTGCTAGTACATTCAATGTACTGACCTATATGGCTGCAACATCTCATGTTGCAGGAATCTTACGACGAGTAAGTGATACGTTAGGGTTACGATTTCTACACTCAACTTTGCCGTTGGTGTTGATGGGAATCCACAACCTTGTTACTTCCGCTATTTGGATTGAGGTAATAGTATTTACGTTACTTTATACATGTGATTTACCTCTGTTATAAATCATCGAGTACTGTGTGTGTCAGCATACCGATCCAGGGATGACACTTAAGCACAGAGACTTGACCGTCTGAGGTCGGGTCGCCACAAGATGGTATTTGAAAGCGCTAGTTATCGACTAGAGGGGGGTGAATAGGTGATTTTTATGAAAGTCTTCAAAACACGGGTTTGAAGACAAACAGTAGATATGAGCCTATTGATATGTAGCGGAAGGTAGACTACACTAGACAAGCCATAGTCAAGTAAGCAATGAAGTGAAAGCACGAAGACTATTAGCAGCTAGGTAGTATGGATCAGGATGGAAGATAGTATGAAGTAAAACAACAATAGTCGTCACACAGTGAAGTCAATCAGATCAAGCAAGCAGACAACAAATTCACGAAGACAAACTGTAAGTCAAGAGAGGTAAGAGATAGAACAAGTTGCTTGGTGAGGACAGGGATTTGTTGGACCAGTTCCAGTTGCTGTGACAACTGTACGTCTGGTTAGGGAGGCTGAGATTCAACTCAGAAGACCACGTCTTCACCTTATTCCCCTTGAACTAAGGACACTTAGTCCTTGCCCAATCACTCTGGTAAGTCTTCAAGTTAGACTTCCAAACCTTCACAGACTTCATTCACCGGCAATCCACAATGACTCTTGGATGCTCAAAACGTGACGCCTAACCGGCTGGAGGATTCACAGTCCTCAAGTGTAACAAGTCTTCAGATCACGCGGACAGAAAGCCTTTAGTGATGCCTAACACTCTTTGGCTCTGGGTGTTTTGGGCTTTGTCCTTGCAAGGATCTCACTCTCAAATGCTTTGGAGGTGGGTTGCTCTCAAACGACAAAAGCCGTGCACTAACTCTGAGGAGCCACCAATTTATGGTGTAGGGGGTGGGCTATTTATAGCCAGGAGGCAACCCGACCTGAATTGTCCGAAATGACCCTGGGTCACTAAGGAACTGACACGTGTCCAACGGTCAGATTTCAAACACATGCGGCAGCTTGACTTGGGCTACAAGTAAAGCTGACTCATCCAGCTCTGGATAAGATTTGCTCTCATTGTCTTCGCTCGAAGACATAGGATTTGGTTGAGCATCACTTTAGTCACTCTGAATTTGTTCACTTGGACCCCACTTAACAGTGCGGTGGTTCCTATGACTCAACCAAGAAGAAAAGGAAACTACGAAACAACTATGTCTTCGCACTCCATAGTCTTCATGTGAATGTCTTCTCAAGTCATAATCTTCGTTGTGAATATCTCCACAAACCACCATTGTCTTCAATGTCTTCACACATTTTTAGGGGTCATCTGTGGTAGGTAAACCGAATCAACGTGGGACTACTACCTGTGTTATCCTGCAATTCTCACAAACACATTAGTCCCTCAAGCAAGTTTGTCGTCAATACTCCAAAACCAACTAGGGGTGGCACTAGATGCACTTACAATTTCCCCCTTTTTGGTGATTGATGACAAACTGGTTGAAGTTTTCAACGGGGATAAAAGTATGTGAAAGTGTAAGGATTGAGGCATTGTCTTCATAAGTAGCAAAAGGCTCCCCCTGAAGATGTGCATATAAGTAGTTTGCTTTTGAATGCAAATGCACATGGCAGGTTTGACATTGTGGAGATCCTCTTCAACTTATGAAGACAGTTCATCATGCATATAAAGATATAACAAAGATAATGACATGCATAATGAAAAATGGACGTCTGCGGAATGACTTCATGCGGAATTTATCATCGCATCACAGAATAGCAGAAACATAGCAGACGACCATCAAGTTTAAGTGTTACAACTCAAAGAACCAAATGTACCAAAAGACGAGAGTTGTAAACACTTGGAAAAATATAGTGCAACCACCCATAATGACCCGCTTGAAGACTATCAACTCATATGCTTCTCCCCCTTTTGTCAGTAATGACCAAAAAGGTTTGAAGACATAGAGCATCTACTCGTTCCCAGAAGGAGCAGGTGATGGTGCAGGGTCGACGTTGGAGTTTAGTGGTGCAGAAGGGCCTGACGCAGTGTCGAGATGCAGTGCAGCCATGGTTGGAGAAGTGGCGTCGTCTTCTTCATCAACGACTTTCGCAACAACAGTTGTAGCCGAAGATGAATGCTCAGAATCTTCAATTGAGGGAGTGCGGTGCCAACTTGCATTGCGTGGAGGTCTTGAGTCAAATTTGAAGCCTTCTGTGAAGCCATCTTCACGAAGATCTTCTTCAGGGCATAGCAATGTGAGACTCTTCCAAGACCGCCGACAGGCTTCATGGCCTACAAATGAGTTCTTGGTGGCCAAGTTTCTGAGGTGATTGACGTCCACCAAGATACTCTGCATCTGATGCTTTAGCCAGTCATGATGCTTATCATGTTTCTGATGTAAGGCGACAAGAAGCTCTCGGTCATTGAGTACACGAGAACGCTTCCGAGGCCTTTGAGCAATTGTACTGTCAGTGGCTTCGGTGTTTGCACGATGAGGCACATGAATATTTCTAGCCAGAGGATAAGATGGAGTTGCAGCATTGGGGACATGAATTCCGTCTATTGGTTGCGTGAAGCTTTGATGATCAACATTATGAAGATATAGTGGCTCCTTTGCAGGCTCGGGGTAGATGGCTTCAATAGATAGATCAACCTCAGGCAGAAAGACAATGTGATTGAGCGCCGAGGGCTGATAATCAACAGATGAATGAAGTTTGATCAGGCACATCAACCATGGAGCATAAACTTCATGCTAAACAGATCAATCCCAGATGCAGCAAGTTGTCTGATGAAGAAATCCTGGGTGTTGAATCTGATGCCATTTACAATATAGAATACCAATGTCTTCATGGTTCCTTCGAGTTTGGCTTCAGAAGAATATCCCTTGATTGGCCATAGAGTCCGCCTCAGAATATGATAAATTGTGCGGGGCAGGTACTCAAGGTCCTTGACGAATAATTCTTTGGGGTATTCAGCATCTTGGGGTAGTGGCTTCATCATGCTGAGCATCTGACTCATATTGGGTTCAGGTTTCTGAAAAATACTCTGTAGTTCATTGCTGTGAAGCTGACAACCAGGCTCATACAGTTCACCTGGAGTGGGCAGGGAGGTAAGCTCGATGATGTCTTGAGCTTTGGCTTCATGGTGCACATCTCCTGTCATCCACTCAAGGATCCAAGTCTTCGGATCCCTGTTGTAGCCACGAATGTGAAGTGTGGCATAGAACTGCAGCAGTAGCTCTTCATTCCAATGCTCCTTGTCAGTGACAAACTGTAAAAGACCAACCTCCCTGAAGAAATCAAGAGCTTCTTCCAGACAGGGCAGCCCAGCAATAGCTTCACAATCAAGGCGCATGTGTGGAAAGATTCGCCCTTGATTGTATAGAATACAAGAGTAGTAACTGCGCTGCTGATAGCTCCAGAAGCGATCAGAAGAGATCTTTGGCTTCGAGTATGGATTCTTGGCGCTATCGAAGAAGGTGTTGTGGGCTCTGAAGCTGTTGACGCTGAAAGATCCTGGCGATGTAGCAGCACCTGGAAGCCTTGGCAGCCTTGGTTTCGGCTTCTGAACTTGTGGTCTCTGCTCCACATGGTAATCATACTGAGGTCCGGGAGCAGTGGGAGGCACCATGATGGGCCACCGAACTGTGACTAGTTCACCACGATTGTAGGTCTGTTCGATGGTGTGGGGCCTTGGGACTAGTACAGTGGCATCAACATCCACATTGGTTTCGGGTTGTTCATGAGCTTCAGGCACCACATTAGCTTTAGGCGCCACATTGTCTTCAGCCATGACAGTGTCATTGGCTTCAACATTATTGTTTGTGGCAGCCTGAGTAGTTTCAACCTCCATTTGTACAGTGACAGGAGGGTCGGGCACAGTCACATTCTCCTCGAGAATGACTTCTTTAGTGACAGGGGGTGTGGCAACTCTTGCTTCTTGTTCTCTTGTTTCTTGATTTTCTTCGGCTGATGTAGCCGGAATGTCTTCGGCAGCTTTTGCTTCAGACTCAGAGACATTTGCAGTAGGGGTGGCTTCAGGAAACACTTGACGTGCTACTGAGCTTTGTTGCGCTTCCCCTTCTGGAATGCTCAACATGGTGACCTGCGGCCTAGGGCTTTTGCGAAGCCTGCGGAATGAGGGCGACGCCTGTGGTGATGGAGTGGTCTGCACCATGTAATTGTCGTCGTCAAGCACCGGAGTGGTGACTTGAGGTGGTGGAGTTCTGGGTGTCTCATCATGAATGGGGGTGTCTTGTTGAGGGCGATCGGCCCACGAATCATCCTGAGCAATTGGCGTCAAAGGACGACCAATGCTGATGAGTTCGATGTTCGTAAGAACAGGCGATGATACCAGTTGGTGCTCGAGTTGAGGAAGGACTTCATCATCTTCAACATTGTCTTCACGACCAATGTCTTAAGCTGTGATGGGGTCAACAGCTGGAACTTCTTCATCTACAGGAGCCTCTGTGAAAGCAGGCTCGTGGATCACAAGGCGACGTTCTTGGTTGGTGGAGGCTGGACGGGCAACAGAAATGGGCTCAATAACAAAGGGATCAGAGGCCACAACATGCTCTTTCTTCGAAGACTTCTTCAATTTCTTCTTTGATGGAGCATCATCAGAACCATTCTTGTGCTTGCGTTTCTTGGCTTGGGCTTCAGCTGCCCTTGTCTTCTTTAGTTCTGAAGCTGCTGAGGGGACCTTAGGCTTCAAGCCAGTCATGCTGGCAGGGAAGACAATGCGAGGGGCTTCCTGCCTTGATGCTTCAGCTTGGGCCACAGCAGGCTTCTTCTTTTGTTTGGCAGCCATCTTGGGGCAGATGCCAGGACGCTCGAGAGCCTTGCGCTTCTCAGCCTCATTGTGTGCTTGAACACATTTTTGCGTGAAGTACTTCATGCGCTCTCTTGAACCTTTTGCTTCTTCACGCTTCTTGTGAAACTCTTCCTTGAGGTCATGCAGCATCTTCTTGAAGATCTGAACATCTGCCACGCTAAGCTTGGCCATGTTCTTCTTGAAGTAAGCCTTCTCATAATCAATTTTGTTCTTCAGCTCAACAATCTTCTGAGCCAAGGCCAACTCATTAGCAATGGCTCCGTGGAATGTGACACTGATGTCCACAGGAAGCTGAAGATCATCAATACTGATAGTCTGGTCATCAAACCACTCGTCGATGAAGTTGTTCAGAATGTCCACATCAAAGAGGGGCAGATCGTTGAAGATCTCCGCCTCTTGATTTCTCTTGATCAGTTGTTCAAGGGCACCATCACCAAGATCTTCATCCCTGGACAGATCAATGGTTTCATCTTCTGTCGGTGTACAAAAAGAGGGGTGCGTTTTTGTACCCCTATACCTGTGCACGGGCAGTCGGAGCTGCGCCTACGGTCACGCTAAGCAGAACAGGGGAGGTGAGCCAAGGTAAGACCGAAGCCCAAGATGATCAGAGCAACGCCAAGACCAAGGCCACAAAGAGCAGAGGGACGAAGAAGGTTCCCCCGGCAAGACCCTTGCCGGGGGCAGCCTCAGCAGCCCCGGCAAGACCCTTGCCGGGGCAGCTCGCCCCACACCAACAGAGCGAGCCACCCTTGAGCCCACGGTCCCCAACGCCATCATCCACGTGGGGCCAGGGCTAGGGAAGGCACCTCTGTGGTGGCATGCAGATCTTTGTGAAGACATATTCAAGATCAGTTGAGGATTAGAAGACGACGATCCTCGGCAAGATCCTTGCCGAGGAAGGCCACCAGACCCCCGGCAAGGCCCTTGCCGGGGACGATAGTGCGCCATGGCAAGACCCTTGCCGAGCCACCCGGCAAGGCCCTCACCAAGAACGCCAGCAGGGCCACCACCAAGCCCACATCAACCAAGCTTCCACTGTCGTTCACATGCAGCTGCCAGCCCAACCAGCTGGGCGGGCACCTGCGTGGCAACATGCGGCTCCCAGGCCAACTCATCAAGCGCCTGCGTGGCGGCATGCAGATCTTCGTGAAGGCTCCACCACCGCGCCAACCCAGCTGCCTGCCTGCCTACATGGCACCGCACGCATCACTGGCCGAGGCGCGTGTCGAAGCGAGGAGGAGCGGCGACGGACGAGACGGCCTCACCCCCGTCCCCGTTAAAGCAAGAGGACACCTAAGCTATGCATTAAATGCGTCTTGTCCTGTAATACGAGCGATAAGCTCAGGGCACTGTACGCCTTTCCACCTCCTGTGTGCCATTGTGGCAGCCCCTTCCGACTATAAAAGGAGGCCCATGGCATACTGGGGAGGGATTCGGCTCTTTCGAACCACGCACTGACCACAGCTAGTTCGAGAGCTCAAAAACTCTCCGAAATACACCCACCAAAGCAGGACTAGGGTTTTACGCATCCTCGCGGCCCGAACCTGGGTAAACGATCCTTGTGTTGTCTACTAATCCTGCTCTTCTTGCAACCCTACGCCCCGGCACCGTAGTAGGGATTCTTGTGATCCCATAGGTGTCATTCCACACAGACATCTTTGGCGCGCCAGGTAGGGGGCAATTGTGAGAATCTGGTCTAGTAGTTAGCTTAGCAGTTCTTCGTCACCATGGCTCCTAAGAAGAAGATGGCCACGGCGATCGGCTCATTGGGAGCCGAACGGCCCGTGCCGATGCGGACGAGCAGTGGACCAGTCGCGGATAAGACCCGGGCCACGGTCCGCCAGCACCAGCATTGCCCAGGCAGTCAGCGCCTGGCGAGCAACGTCGTTCGCGCGCCAGACGACCGGCCGCGCGTCGCCAGATCCAAAGACGGAGCCCCCCCGGAGGCGGCGTGGGGTCCTCCAGAGGTGTCGTTGTGCCACCGCCGGGCGGCGCGGCAACCTCCAAGACGCACACACTGGCGACCACCGCGCGCTCTTCCCATGGTGTGCGCGCCGAACAGCGTCACCACGTTGGTGACCCTGGGCACCACCGTGGGAAGAGCCATGTGCGTCGTCTGCAAGATGAAGGGGTTCAGCACGCTCGCCGAAGCGCTGGCGAGAATGGCATGCAGCCGTTGGGTCGTGACGGAGCTCCTTCTAATGTAGTTAGAAGTCGAAGCGCGCCGCGATCCACGCAGCTGGCGCCACTGCCCACGCCAGCGGAAGCTTTGGCGCGCGCGCAGCTGCTCCTCGACTTCCCTCCTGCTGCGGAGAAGCTCGACGAGTGGAGGGCCACCATCCGGAGCCTCGTCGCCGTCGCAAACAAAGACGATCCGCGAGCGGCGGGGCCCTCGGGCCGGCACTCCACCGAGCCACCACATGCTGGCACTGGGAGGACCGGGGGAGCTGCGGCCATGGTGCACTCTCCTCCACCTCGCCAGCCGCCGCGGGCGTCGGCCCGTCGCGACGACGCTTGTGATAACATCTCTATAGCATCGTCCGACCCGCGGACCCTCCGCGACCAGCGCCAGGTCCTCCGGGAGCGAGCTCACGAAGACGCTCGAACCACCATCGAGCGCCGGCGCGAAACGCGCCTCCAGTCGGACAAGCGGGCGGGACCCGCTATGGACCACCCGACACCGGGGGGCTCCGGCGGCCTACCATATGAGGTGGGCTGCCCGGCCTTTACCCGTGAGCTGCGGCAGTTTCAGTGGCCGTCCCACCGCACGTTCAAGCCCGACGTCGGCGAGAAGTACACTGGCAAGACCCATCCGTCCGAGTTCCTCAGCATCTACACCATCGCGATACAAGGTGCTCGCCAACTATTTCCCGCTGGCGCTCAAGCCCAATGTGATGTCTTGGTTGATGCACTTTCCGGTGGATTCCATTTCTTCTTTGTCGGATCTGTGCCATGAGTTCGTTGGCGCCTTCACAGGGGGGCCACCAAGCTCATGGCCAGGCCAGTGATCTGCATATCATACCCCAGAAGGAAGGGGAGACCCTGCGCAAGTACATCGAAAGATTCAGCCGGGTGCAATACAACATCCCTGACGTCCATCCCGCCGCTGTGACTAGCATGTTCCACCAGAACGTGCGCAATCGCAAGATGCGCGAGGAGCTGGCGATGACCAAGGTTAAGGATGTGGCCGAGCTCTACATTTTGGCCGATAGGTGCGCCCGGGCTGAAGAGGGAAGGAAGTACCCCGGCGAAGTCGCCGGCGCGGAAACCGACTCTACCGATGAAGACGCCGCCACCCCGACGAAGAAGGGCCGGCGTCGCAACAGGAAACGCAAAGGCAAGGCCGTGCTTGCCGTTGAGGGATCTGACGATACCGGTGCCAGCAAGAAGGTCAGGGCAGACGCCTCCGACAAGGAGATTGCCGGGTGCGCCGCCTGCCGGGCCTTGGCGGCTACCGACAAGCCAGGAAGCTCCCGCAAGCAATACTGCAAGATCCACCGCACCAAGGGCCACGACCTCCAGAACTACCGACAAGTCGAGCTGCTTGCTGAGAAGCAAAAGGCTGAGTACGAGAGGCGGGACAAGGAGAAGGACCAGGATGGTGCTGAGGGATCCGGCAAGAAGCGTGGCGGCCAAGGAGGCCGCCCCGGCAAGGACAACCAGCAGGAGAGGCCTGCCGGGGCCGCGACAAGAAACAAGAAGATGATGATCACGACGAGGACGGCGAGTCTGGTGAGCAAGGGTTCCAGAAGGCTACGGAGGCCATGTGCGTCGATGGCGGCACCTCACTGCATACCCCTCACTGCCAGCTCAAGCAGTGGGCGCATGAGATTATAGCAGCAGAGCCGTCATTCGACACTCAGAAGCCGCCGAAGTGGTCCAGCACGCCCCTCATCTTTGACATCGAGGACCACCCTGACCGCACTACCTCGGTCGAGTGTTTGCCATTGTTGGTCTCACCAACGATACGCAACCTCAGGGTGAACAAGATGTTGGTTGACGGCGAGGCCGGCCTGAACCTGATCTCGCCTGTCGTGATCAAAAGGTTGCAAATCCCAGATGGAGACCTTGAGGAAACGGGCACGTTTCAAGGGGTCAATCCAGGGAGGAGCCAGCCAAAGGGAAAGGTCACACTACCCGTGACATTTGGAGGAGAGTTGAACTACAGGACGAAGAGGATCGTCTTCGACGTGGCCGAGATGCCCTTGCCCTACAACGGGATCCTCGGCCGCCCGGCACTAGCCAAGTTCATGGCGGCGTCACACTACGCCTACAACATGCTAAAGATGCCCGGGCCGTTGACCATCATCTCCGTCCCCTCCGACAAGAAGGACGTGCTGATCTGCGCCGACCAACTCTACGAGGAAGCAGTTGCAGCAGCTGCCGTCAAGGCACCTGCTCCTGCCGCTGAAGGCCCGGGAAGGAAGAAGGAGCCCGGCAAGACCTCTCGCACCCACTCCGGCAAGCGCACCTCCTCAGAGTGTTGTGCTACTGTTGAGGACGTGCCAGAGAGCTCTACCGACAAGAGCAAGAGATCCAGAGCCAAGCCACCGCAGACCAAGAAGGTGCCCGTCGGGGAGGATGGCACAGGAGGGGCCTTCACCATAGGCTCCACCCTCGACAGCAAATTGGAAGGCGCGCTCGTCACCTTCTTGTGGGCAAATGTCGACGTGTTTGCATGGAAAGCGTCCGACATCCCCGGTGTTCCCAGGGAGGTGATTGAGCACCACCTAGCTGTCTGCCCCCACGCATGGCCCGTCAAGCAGAAGGTCAGAAAGCAGGCTCTGGAAAGGCAGGAGTTCATCACAGAGGATATCAGCAAATTGGAAGCGGCAGGTTTGGTGAGAGGAGTGCTCCACCCGACGTGGTTGGCCAATCCAGTAGTCGTGCGCAAGGCGAATGGGAAGTGGAGGCTGTGTATTGATTACATAGATATTAATAAGGCTTGTCCTAAGGACCCCTTCCCATTGTCGCGCATCGACCAGATTGTTGACTCCATAGCCGGGTGTGATCTTTTATCATTCCTCGACGCCTACTCAGGATACCACCAGATCTTCATGAAAAAGAGAGGATGAAGAGAAGAGAACATTCATCACCCCATGTGGTACGTATTGCTTTTTACGGATGCCTTTCAGGTTGAAGAGTGCCGGCTCAACGTTCGCAAGAGCAGTCCAAATTGGTTTTGAACCCCAGCTCCATAGAAATATGGAGGCATACATGGATGACATAGTGGTCAAAACCAAGGACGGGCCAACTCTTGTGCAAGATCTGGAAGAGACATTTGCCAACCTGCGCAAGATCAACCTCAAGCTGAACCGTGAGAAGTGTGTCTTCGGTGTTCCATCCGGCAAGCTTCTCGGGTTCTTTGTGTGACAGCGCGGGATCGAGGCAAACCCAGACAAGATCAAGGCTATCGAGCAGATTGAGGCGCCCAAGCGGATCAAGGATGTGCGTCGGCTCACCGGCTGCGTTGCCGCCATGAACCGATTCATCTCCAAGTCCGCCGAGCGCGCCCTTCCCTTCTTCAAGATCTTGAAAAAGGCAGGCCCAATGGAGTGGACCCCAGAAGCCGAGGCAGCATTGCAGGATCTGAAGAAATACCTTTCCTCCACGCCAATACTGGTTGCGCCTAAACCACAAGAGCCGTTGCTGCTATATCTGGCGGCGACGAATCAAGTGGTCAGCGTCACACTGGTGGCACAGAGGGAGGTCGACGAGGAGGCAGTGGCGGCGGCAGAACCAGTGGATGGCAAGCCAAAGATTCCCCCGGCAGAGTCTGATGCCACCAAGGCAGTGCCCGCGCAGTCAAGTGAGGTGGTGCAGAAGAAGAAGATGATGCAGCGCCCGGTTTACTTTGTCAGCTCCCTCTTGCAGGGGCTAGGTCGAGGTATTCCGGTGTGCAGAAATTGCTCTTCGGCCTCCTTATGGCCTTGAGGAAGCTGCGTCATTACTTCCAAGCCCACGAGATCACTGTCGTCACCCGCCTCCCGTTGCAATGGATACTGCATAACCCAGATGCAACCAGAAGGATTGTGGAATGGGCCTTGGAGTTGTCAAGCTTTGGTTTAAGGTTTGAAAGTACCTCGACAATTCAGAGCAGAGTCTTGGAGGAGTTCATTGCAGAATGGACCTCGACGCCTGACGAAGAAATCCAGGAGACCACTCTCCCCGGCAAGGAAGCAGACCGCGACTGGATCATGTACTTTGATGGGGCTTTATCGCTGCAAGGCACCGGCGCCGGTGTGCTGCTCGTCGCACCCACCGGAGAGCACCTCAAGTACATGATCCAGATGCACTTCCCCAGGGAGATGTCCACCAACAACACTGCTGAGTACGAGGGATTGCTTGCCGGTCTCAGGAACGCAGTAGACCTCGGGGTTAAGAAGCTCATCGTCAGGGGTGACTCGCAGCTCGTTGTCAGGCAGGTCAACAAGGATTATCAGAGACCATTGATGGAAGCTTACGTAGACCTCGGGGTTAAGAAGCTCATCGTCAGGGGTGACTCGCAGCTCGTTGTCAGGCAGGTCAACAAGGATTATCAGAGACCATTGATGGAAGCTTACGTAGATGAGGTGAGGAAGCTGGAGGAACGCTTTGACGGTATCCAAGCGGAGCACATCCCCCGAGTGGAGAACGACATCGCCGATTACCTGTCAAAGCGTGCTGCATTCAAGCTACCTGTGGAACCAGGTACCTTTTTGCTCCGGTTAACTCAACCATCCGTCAAGCCATCGACAGGGTAGAACAAGCGGAGGAAGTCAAGTCCCGGCAAGTACTTTCCTACCGAGCCCCCCGGGGCCACCGGCAAGGGTGCTGCCGTGGACGCTGAGCCTGCCCAAGAGCAACTGGCTCCGGCAGGGCGTCAAGCCCTGGCCGTAGAGACAGCCGCTCCCATGGCGGAAGAAATGCCTTTGGTCCTTGCCGTCGAGCCCCAGGCTCCGGCATGGGCGCAGCATACCGTCCATTTCCTCCAAACAGGGGAGCTTCCTGAGGAGCAGGAAGAAGCAGAAAAAGTAGCCCGTCGGTCCGCCCTGTACCAGTTCGTCGATGGCGTCCTGTACAGGAGAAGGCCAAACGGTGTGAAATTGAAGTGCATCCCCCGGGAGGAAGGACTGGAGCTGTTGGCAGAGATACATGGAGGCATATGTGGCTCCCACATAGGGTCGAGGGGCCTTGCCGGGAAGGCGTTCCGGCAAGGTTTCTTCTGGCCCACCGCCCTCCAGGATGCGACGACACTAGTAACCAAGTGTGAAGCGTGTCAGTTCCATTCAAAGAAGCTTCATCAACCAGCTCAAGCCCTTCAGACAACCCCTCTCTCCTGGCCATTCTCGGTCTCGGGGCTCGATATACTGGGCTGTCACATCGCTAGCCTTGCTATGCACCAGATCAAATCAACTAGGTTCAAATAAAAATATTTTCAATGAACCCAAAATGCCTTCACAAAATGTTCATCATCTTTGGATTGGTCTCGAACCTCTGCCAAAAATATTGCACATTTTTCTAGGTCAATTGGGGGTCATTGAATTAAATCATATAGTATTTGCAATTGGGCATTTAAATCCTATAAAATATATTAAATGCCCAAATAATCACAAACTGAAATGTTTACTGTTGGAAATATTCCAAACAGTGGCCACAGTCAGTTGCATGATTTTTGGAAATGCTCTGGCATTTTTAATAAAGCCAAAACAATTACAGAAAATAGAAAACAAGAAATGGAAGAGAGAGAGATATATATATATATAGGCCGCAGGCAACTTACCTGGACTGGGCCGGCCCACCTGGCCCATGCCAGTCACCACCTACCTTTGCCAGTAGGCAGAGGAGGGGGACAGCGCACCGCCGCCGAGCACGCGCCCGCGCCACCTCCTGCTTCCCGCCGCTTCC
Source organism: Aegilops tauschii subsp. strangulata (assembly GCF_002575655.3). Lineage (NCBI taxonomy): Eukaryota > Viridiplantae > Streptophyta > Magnoliopsida > Poales > Poaceae > Aegilops > Aegilops tauschii. The sequence goes on along the minus strand of NC_053039.3, from coordinate 117,597,805 downwards.
CCGACGCGGCTGTGAACGCCACGCACCTCCCCTCGACCCCCTCGCTCCTCTCCCTCACTCTCTGCTCTCTCCCTCGCCCTCTGCTCCCTCTCCCGAGCACACCCGAGCGGAGCTCGTCGTCGCCGAAGCAAATTACCGCGGCCATTGTCCATCCCGTGCCTCCCCGATGGGTCCAGAGGAACCGCCATCGCCATCTGCGTCGTCTACACCAACCCATTCGACCGCGGGAGCCCTGTAGCGTTTTCCCCCAAGCTCATCCCCAACCTTCGGCCGCCGGCAACCTCACCGGCGATTCGCCGCCGTCTCCGATTCCCCGAGCATGCTGGCCATCTCTACGGCACCGCTGTGAGCCCCCGAGCGTTTTCCCCCTCTCCCCGCAGTCAATCCCCTCGTCTAGCCAGTCTAGCCACCCGAGCCGAGAGCTCCGTGTCGCCGGCCATGGCGCCGCCGTGGCCAGGGCACCCAAAGCTTGCGTCCGAGCACATGGTTGTGCTCCTACTGGTCCGTAGCTGCCGCCCCGCTGCTTAACTTGCTCCGCCACATGCTCTAGCCGCAACTGCCGCACACACCAAACTCTGGCGGCCGCCCAAATGCTCGCCGTCGGCGAACCAGGCCACCCCGCGACCTTCTGACACCTCCCCTGGATGCGGAAGAGCGTGGGCTACCTCCTGGTGGTTTCCGCGCGTCCAACCGCCGTCTGTAGCTCAAGTCCGGCGAGTTGCCGCCGCAGTTTTGGTTGTCGCCGGCGAAACTCCGGCGAGGGCCGACGTGGCCTCGTCATTAGCACTAACCCCGCCAGCTGGACCACCAGTAGACGCTGACAGCGGGCCCCGCAGCGGGTCAAAGCCGGAGTCAACGCGGGATTAGTGTCTGTCTCACTGACCAGTGGACCCCACTGGTCAGGTTTGACCCGGACCAGCCCCTGTTGACCTGCTAACGTCACAGTGACTCCAGGAAATTACTGGAATTATTTTTATACAGGAAATTCCAGAAAATGCCCTAAACTTCTAAAATTCATAGAAATTCAACCATAACTCCAAATGAAACAAATTATATATGAAAAATGATCAGAAAAATCCAATCTATCCATCTGTACTATTTTCATGCATGTTAGAACACCTTATGGCTGCTGTTTAGGCCAAATCATATAAATGGCATTTAAACCCTCACATATGGAGTTTGAATTTGAACCTAAGGTTCAAACCAACTCCATTTAATATGTTGCTAGTTGCATTAGCTCAAAACACATTCATATTGCCATGTCATAGCATGCATCATATTGTGCATTGCATTGATCGTGTTTCTTCTCTGTTTGCCGGTATTGTCCCCTCTCAGTAGACGTTGCTTCGACGATGCGATCGATGACACCGATGAAGAGCTATACTATCTTCGGAAGTGTCAGGCAAGCGAAACCCCCTTGTTCATTCCGATACAATCCCACTCTCTCGCTCCTGCTCTCTTTTACTGCATTAGGACAACAGCGTTCCAACTGTTACATGCTGCGGTAGTTGAACCCCTTTCCTCTGCATGACCTGTCATTGCCACAGTAAATAGATGAAACCCACTAGCATGAGTAGGAGTTGTCTGAGCCCTGATGTGCCTACTCATTCATGCTTGTTTGTCATGCCTGCTATTGCTTAGAGTTGTGTCAGGTCTGATTCATCGGGGATGAATTGAAAGTGGTGAACATGTCCTACTGTGTGAGAGCTAAGTGTGTGAACACGATTTGGTAAAGGTAGCGGTGAGAGGCCATGTAGGAGTACATGGTGGGTTGTCTCATTGAAACCGTCCTCAGGAACTGAGTTCTGTGTTTGTGATCCATGAACAGTTACTACCACACATTGGGCTCCGGTAACTCGACCCCTCTCGACTTATTAATCAACTTGATCTCTGTCCAGGAGTTGCAACTAGTTTCTGGTGTTTGTAGGTAGTGTTAGTAGTCTACCAAGTGGCACCCGGTACAGGTGGGCTTGGGACAGACTAGGCACACGTGGCCTGGTGTACCGAGTGGCACCCGGATGGTGGGCTCGGGAACCCTGCACACATCGTTTGGGGCCGTGAGCGACACCCCGGCCGGATCTCCTTGCGGATGGAACCCGAATAGGCGATAAACCTGGACTAGAGACTTGTGTGGTTAGTCAGGTCGTGGCCGACTCCCTCGCCAGGCTTCCGCTTGAAGGTTACCGAGGTACACGACGTGTACATGGTGGTAAGTGGCGAGAGCGTGTGTGAAGAAGTACACCCCTACAGGGTTAACATCATCTATTCGAATAGCCGTGTCCGTGGTAAAGGACTTCTGGGTTGCCTATAACAGTTCATAGACAAGTGAAAGTGGATACTCTAAAATACGCAAGATAAGCGTGAGTGCTATGGATGGCGTCCTCGTAGGGAGACGGGAGCGAATCCATAGTGGTGTATTGATATGGTGAATATGTGGACTCGTGTGCGCCACCTCAAAAGAGTTACTTGCAGTCGTAGTTCAGGATAGCCACCGAGTCAAAGCTGGCTTGCTGCAGTTAAACTCCACTACCCCCTTTGTTGATACCGATGCATATGTAGCTAGTTCTGATGTAAGTCTTGCTGGGTACATTTGTACTCATGTTTGCCTATTTTATGTTTTGCAGAGAGACGTCAGTCTCGCTAGTAGTTCCGTGTGGACTTCGACGTTTAGCTTGATACCTCAGCTACGATCTTGTGCCCTCGGCAGGATCTGGTAGATAGTCAGGCTTCTCAGCCTTTTTCATTTGTAGATGTCTGTACTCAGACATGTTAAGCTTCCGCATGTGCTTGTTGCTTGTATGCTCTGAATGTTGGGTCATGAGACCCATGTTTGTAATATCTGGCTCTTCGGAGCCTAATGAATAAATACTCTGAGTCGTAGAGTCTTGTTGTGATGCCATGTTGTATTTGCACATATCGAGCATATTGTGTGTATGATTGAAATGCTTGGTATGTGTGGGATCCGACAACCTAGTTGTTTATCCTTGGTAGCCTCTCTTATGGGGAAATGTAGTCTTGTGCTTCCATGAGCCATAGTAGTCCGCTACAGCCCGGTTCACCGGAGTCCTGCTAGCCCAGCACTACTGCTCCGGAACACTTGACTAGCCGGCATGTGATTCACTTCGTTCCTGTGTCTGTCCCTTCGGGGAAATGTCACGCGGTGACATCCGGAGTCCTGCCTAGCCTGCTACAGCCCGGTTCACCGGAGTCCTGTTAGCCCAGTGCTACAGCCCGGATTCGCACGCTGCTGACCGACATGCTCGATGTTGATTCATGTATGCCTGTCCTCGTAAGTTGGTGCCACTTGGGTTCATGACTAGTCATGTCGGCCCGGGTTCTCTGTCATATGGATGCTAGCGACACTATCATATACGTGAGCCAAAAGACGCAAACGGTCCCAGGCCCTGGTAAGGCGACACCCATGGGAATACCGTGCGTGAGGCCGCAAAGTGATATGAGGTGTTACCGGCTAGATCGATGTGACTTGGAATCGGGGTCCTGACAGCTTTGGTATCAGAGCCTGACTGCATGTAGGATTACCAAGCCAAACTGGTCGAAGTTGAGTCTAGAAATTCTTTAGTTATGTAAGGGGATTGATTGTGGAAGGGAACGTAAGGCTCTTTTTACTCCTTTACCTTATGCCCTTCTGATCTGAGTCAACCTCTTCTCTTCTACGGGGATTAAGAACTAGGCCTTCTCATCTATCTATCAGGATCACGTGTTACTAATCCATAGACTTATAGAATTGATAGTTTCAAGCCCCAGTTCAGTTTCTAATACCTCTGTGTGTTCATAGTTGGTCTCGGAACCTTGTTATTGTGCTTCTGAGTGGTTATGCCACCATTTTTGCAGGATGTCTTAAATCTTTTTGAGCATTTACAGTCGTTATGTTGTCCGAGTCACCCCAAGTTTCTAAATAGTCTGATGCATTTGCAAATCCTTTCCGTCCGTTCTCGATGTTCCTTTGGGCCAGATTAACCACACTAATCGGTCTGTTGAGGTACTCCATTGCCTCGACATATATGTTGGAGCTATTATTATGACCCTAGGTGTCCTAGAGAACCACCTAATAGTTTAGCCATGTTTTGTGTTCCCAGTGTGATGATTCTGGCCATTATTCTCGAAAGCATCCCGTATGATGCTATTTAGTTGTAGGTATTCTACTCCTGGGTTCTTGACCCGAGATTCACTCTACTTACCTCGTGTTGATAGTGTTGCTCGTACCCCTAGGATATTAGTAACCTTTGCGATAGTCCTCGAGGTTCGTGGTTTATCATTCTTCCAATACCATGAACCATTATGGCAGAAGTTCTTTCAACCAAAAGATCACAACCAGGGCGCTCTTGAGGAGTACTCCATTCATATTGTGACTCTACCAGTTCTACCTTTCTGCATGGGTTATCCGGAAGAAATATGTTGAACTCGTTTGACATACTAAATCTATGCATCCGCAACTTAGAAAATTATATGTTCCTTTGGATTGTCCCTCTTTAGTTGTATTCCGACCCCCGTCTATCAATTGATAGTCAGGAGTAATTGTGCATTTGTGTTATCGATGCCTATTATTCTTGTGGTCTGTCAAGCCATTCTAATCCGGAATGACTAGGAGAAACAAACTCCAGTACCTCATCCATTTCTTGGACGGGTCAAAGTAGTTGTATTCCACAGATCAAAATGCCAATCCAATTTTTGTTCTGTTCTACCTTGGAGTGTTACCATCTTTATGTCAAGAGTGTCACGAGAATTGCACCACCTCTTATGAATTCTTGATGCAGTGATACTCCTCGCCATCATCACTCATTTCTTGGTCTCGTGTTGTTGCAACCGGAATGCCGACAAGTGAACTATGATGTGTGAAATCAATACTCCTAGCAACTCCGTTGCTTGGTAGTTAAAGGACAATAATTTCATCCTTAGCATGTTGGTTACTGAATCACATCCTAAGGTTGATCGTGCTACCTAGTCCTTATTTCGGGTGCACTTTTCGATCAATGAGTTAGGATAGTGTCAGTCCTTGCTTATTCGGTCATATCGTCTTGCCCTGAAAAGCAAGATTGTTCTCGAGTTTAGAGACATATCGGTGGTTCGTGATTTTCCAGATATCTTCTCGGAAGTATCACCAGGTCGTCACCTGACCGCTATGTTGAGTTCGTGATCATGTTGGTATTCTTGTAAACCACCCTTTCTCCAAGAATCTGTGTTGGATACCCCTGAGCTAGTTGGTTAAGACAAACAACAACTTGGAGAGTTGGAAGATAAAATATTGCCTGGCTTAGTTCATCTTAAGGGATATCTTGTATGTGTGTTGAAGAAAGATGTTATGTTCATTGATTGATCCTCGTGATCAGTTATTGGACCTATTGTCGTATCAAGACTTTGATTTGAGTATGGGCTATCATCAAATCAAATTAGAACCAACGATGTTCATAATGTTGTCTTACTCGTGGTTGATCCTCGAGCATACACCATTATATCTTTTGGGTCTGACCAATGCTATCACTTGTTCACATAATTATGGAAGTCCATCTCCATTGGAATTTTGATAAATTGTTGCTGAGCCCATCGGCAACATTCTTATCTTCTCCATGACTCGTGTTGAACATTAAGTTAGTGTTGGAAACTTGTGCTAGCATTTTCTTTGTGCTATCATGAAGGATATGTTTGGATGAAAGAAGTGACTTCCTCTGATTCACGTGCATTTGGTGCAAGTTGCCACCGTGAGTCCGAGAAAGCTTGTTTTGTTTTCTCTGGAACCATCCCAAGTCAGTCATGCACGTGCGAAGTATGCTATGGTTTGATAGGCTCGCTACCTCCATTCTATATGTGTTCCTAGCACACCAAGCCACTGACTGATTTGTTCAAGGAGAAGAAGTTCCTTCCTAAGAGCATGCCTTATGTGAGGACTTCGATATCCTCGATGATGGTTCCCAATCAGAACCCGGTAGTGTTTTGTTGTAAGACTACTACGTGGTCATGCTTGTCTTGGACAACGTGTTCTCATGTATGTAGCAGAACCAGCTCATGTTTTAGAGCTTGCTACCGTAGCTCATTTCCCGAGAATCTCGCAACGTCATCTCATCGGTTTGTGTTGCAAAATTTCTTTTTCCAGACATGATGTCTGAATTGTTCCGTTACCAACCAGATCTGAATCTCAGGCAGATATGATGGTTGGAGCTATTCCAAGATCTATGATGTAGGTCCCGACAAGGTTGATGTTCTAGCCGACACACCTAGCCGGAAGATCTATCATTGTAGTATCTTGATTGAGCTATTTGACCATCTTCTCCATGAGGATTTCGTGTGACTTATTCTAGAAGTTGTTCCTTATGGATCCTTTGTGCTCCCGAAGTCAGACCTTTACTTGATGGCCATGTTGATGCTTTTAAGCATGATCGTGGTACCTAGAACGTCAAGGAGAACATTAGAAGCGGAGTGCTAAATGTCTCTCGGTCGATCATCTAGATCTCGTTTCCTTGGCCTCGCTAAGGTGAAATCTGAGAAAGCGTTGTCTTTCTTTGCATCTGCATTATCCATCACTAATTATCATGGTAGTAAGGTATGTTGCCAGGATCCTCGGCACGGATGTTGGTAAGACCTTGGTGAATATGGAAATGCTCAAGTTCTTGAAAGCACGCTTAGTCACTAGGTTATATCCTTGGTATCAACTGGAATGTGCCTTCCATTTGCCGAGTTGTTCTATAACCATAGTTTCCTTTCCAAATTGAGTGTGCCATTCTTTTGAATTCTTTCAAACGATCATTTGTAAATTGCCTTAGGCTGGTATGAAGAGTTTCAATGATCTCTGAATCAAAGTAATTCTTTTTGCCACTTAAGGGAATATTTCTACGAGCCACCTTCCCTAAGGTGCCCCGTTATGGAATCGTGGCAATTACCTCCTCGCTACTTTGAAACCATGCACCATCCTACCCAAGCGTGGAGTTGTTGCCTACCAACTTGAACCTTCGTCATCTACTTTTCCATCACCCCTGATGTGTGTTATGTGTCTTAGCTCAAGAGATGTTATTATGTCTCATTCCATGAATTGATCGTGAGTTGCTCGATCTTCGAGAAGGTCAAATCCTGTAGAGTTTATTTCTGTCGTCGTGTTGGATGAAGATCTCGAAAGCAAAGATGTCAAGATCAAGATGATGATCGAATCAACGTTTTCGAGAGGGGCAAACGGATCATGAAGATTGTGATAGTTTTGTGACCCCCTTTCCTCTTACCTCACGTCTTGAATCTCGGGACGAGATTCCTGTTTAGTGGGGGTGAGTTGTCACATCCCTAGCCTTGCTATGCACCTGGTCTAGCTTGGTTGTTGCATCATGTCTAAATTTACTTGAAAGTTGAAATGGGGCTTGCTCAACCCCTAGCACCGGATCAAATCAACTAGGTTCAAATAAAATATTTTCAATGAACCCAAAATGCCTTCACAAAATGTTCATCATCTTTGGATTGGTCTCGAACCTCTGCCAAAAATATTGCACATTTTTCTAGGTCAATTGGGGGTCATTGAATTAAATCATATAGTATTTGCAATTGGGTATTTAAATCCTATAAAATATATTAAATGCCCAAATAATCACAAACTGAAATGTTTACTGTTGGAAATATTCCAAACAGTGGCCACAGTCAGTTGCATGATTTTTGGAAATGCTCTGGCATTTTTAATAAAGCCAAAACAATTACAGAAAATAGAAAACAGGAAATGGAAGAGAGAGAGAGATATATATAGGCCTCAGGCCACTTACCTGGACTGGGCCGGCCCACCTGGCCCATGCCAGTCACCACCTACCTTTGCCAGTAGGCAGAGGAGGGGGACATCGCACCGCCGAGCACGCGCCCGCGCCATCTCCTGCTTCCCGCCGCTTCCCCAACGCGGCTGTGAACGCCACGCACCTCCCCTCGACCCCCTCGCTCCTCTCCCTCACTGTCTGCTCTCTCCCTCGCCCTCTGCTCCCTCTCCCAAGCACACCCGAGCGGAGCTCATCGTCGCCGAAGCAAATTACCGCGGCCATTGTCCATCCCGTGCCTCCCCGATGGGTCCAGAGGAACCGCCATCGCCTTCTGCGTCGTCTACACCAACCCATTCGACCGCGGGAGCCCTGTAGCGTTTTCCCCTGAGCTCATCCCCAACCTTCGGCCGCCGGCAACCTCACCGGCGATTCGCTGCCATCTCCGCTTCCCCGAGCACGCTGGCCATCTCTACGGCACCGATGTGAGCCCCCGAGCGTTTTCCCCCTCTCCCCGCAGTCAATCCCCTCCTCTAGCCAGTCTAGCGACCTGAGCCGAGAGCTCCGTGTCGCCGGCCATGGCGCCGCCGTGGCCAGGGCACCCAAAGCTTGCGTCCGAGCACATGGTTGTGCTCCTACTGGTCCGTAGCTGCCGCCCCGCTGCTTAACTTGCTCCGCCACATGCTCTAGCCGCAGCTGCCGCACACACCAAAATCTGGCGGCCGCCCAAGTGCTCGCCGTCGGCGAACCAGGCCACCCCGCGACCTTCTGACACCTCCCCTGGATGCGGAAGAGCGTGGGCTACCTCCTGGTGGTTTCCGCGCGTCCAACCGCCGTCTGTAGCTCCAGTCCGGCGAGTTGCCGCCGCAGTTTTGGTTGTCGCCGGCGAAACTCCGGCGAGGGCCGACGTGGCCTCGTCATTAGCACTAACCCCGCCAGCTGGACTACCAGTAGACGCTGACAGCGGGCCCCGCAGCGGGTCAAAGCCGGAGTCAACGCGAGATTAGTGTCTGTCTCACTGACCAGTGGACCCCACTGGTCAGGTTTGACCCGGACCAGCCCCTGTTGACCTGCTGACGTCACAGTGACGCAATGCTGACGCATTAATTTAATTACTGGAATTATTTTTATATAGGAAATTCCAGAAAATGCCCTAAACTTCTAAAATTCATAGAAATTCAACCATAACTCCAAATGAAACAAATTATATATGAAAAATGATCAGAAAAATCCAATCTATCCATCTGTACTATTTTCATGCATGTTAGAACAACTTATGGCTGCTGTTTAGGCCAAATCATATAAATGGCATTTAAACCCTCACATATGGAGTTTGAATTTGAACCTAAGGTTCAAACCAACTCCATTTAATATGTTGCTAGTTGCATTAGCTCAAAACACATTCATATTGCCATGTCATAGCATGCATCATATTGTGCATTGCATTGATCATGTTTCTTCTCTGTTTGCCGGTATTGTCCCCTCTCAGTAGACGTTGCTTCGACGATGCGATCGATGACACCGATGAAGAGCTATACTATCTTCGGAAGTGTCAGGCAAGCGAAACCCCCTTGTTCATTCCGATACAATCCCACTCTCTCGCTCCTGCTCTCTTTTACTGCATTAGGACAACAGCGTTCCAACTGTTACATGCTGCGGTAGTTGAACCCCTTTCCTCTGCATGACCTGTCATTGCCACAGTAAATAGATGAAACCCACTAGCATGAGTAGGAGTTGTCTGAGCCCTGATGTGCCTACTCATTCATGCTTGTTTGTCATGCCTGCTATTGCTTAGAGTTGTGTCAGGTCTGATTCATCGGGGATGAATTGAAAGTGGTGAACATGTCCTACTGTGTGAGAGCTAAGTGTGTGAACACGATTTGGTAAAGGTAGCGGTGAGAGGCCATGTAGGAGTACATGGTGGGTTGTCTCATTGAAACCGTCCTCAGGAACTGAGTTCTGTGTTTGTGATCCATGAACAGTTACTACCACACATTGGGTTCCGGTAACTCGACCCCTCTCGACTTATTAATCAACTTGATCTCTGTCCAGGAGTTGCAACTAGTTTCTGGTGTTTGTAGGTAGTGTTAGTAGTCTACCAAGTGGCACCCGGTACAGGTGGGCTTGGGACAGACTAGGCACACGTGGCCTGGTGTACCGAGTGGCACCCGGATGGTGGGCTCGGGAACCCTGCACACATCGTTTGGGGCCGTGAGCGACACCCCGGCCGGATCTCCTTGCGGATGGAACCCGAATAGGCGATAAACCTGGACTAGAGACTTGTGTGGTTAGTCAGGTCGTGGCCGACTCCCTCGCCAGGCTTCCGCTTGAAGGTTGCCGAGGTACACGACGTGTACATGGTGGTAAGTGGCGAGAGCGTGTGTGAAGAAGTACACCGCTGCAGGGTTAACATCATCTATTCGAATAGCCGTGTCCGCGGTAAAGGACTTCTGGGTTGCCTATAACAGTTCATAGACAAGTGAAAGTGGATACTCTAAAATACGCAAGATAAGCGTGAGTGCTATGGATGGCGTCCTCGTAGGGAGACGGGAGCGAATCCATAGTGGTGTATTGATATGGTGAATATGTGGAATCGTGTGCGCCACCTCAAAAGAGTTACTTGCAGTCGTAGTTCAGTATAGCCACCGAGTCAAAGCTGGCTTGCTGCAGTTAAACTCCACTACCCCCTTTGTTGATACCGATGCATATGTAGCTAGTTCTGATGTAAGTCTTGCTGGGTACATTTGTACTCATGTTTGCCTATTTTATGTTTTGCAGAGAGACGTCAGTCTCGCTAGTAGTTCCGTGTGGACTTCGACGTTTAGCTTGATACCTCAGCTACGATCTTGTGCCCTCGGCAGGATCTGGTAGATAGTCAGGCTTCTCAGCCTTTTTCATTTGTAGATGTCTGTACTCAGACATGTTAAGCTTCCGCATGTGCTTGTTGCTTGTATGCTCTGAATGTTGGGTCATGAGACCCATGTTTGTAATATCTGGCTCTTCGGAGCCTAATGAATAAATACTCTGAGTCGTAGAGTCTTGTTGTGATGCCATGTTGTATTTGCACATATCGAGCATATTGTGTGTATGATTGAAATGCTTGGTATGTGTGGGATCCGACAACCTAGTTGTTTATCCTTGGTAGCCTCTCTTATGGGGAAATGTAGTCTTGTGCTTCCATGAGCCATAGTAGTCCGCTACAGCCCGGTTCACCGGAGTCCTGCTAGCCCAGCACTACTGCTCCGGAACACTTGACTGGCCGGCATGTGATTCACTTCGTTCCTGTGTCTGTCCCTTCGGGGAAATGTCACGCGGTGACATCCGGAGTCCTGCCTAGCCTGCTACAGCCCGGTTCACCGGAGTCCTGTTAGCCCAGTGCTACAGCCCGGATTCGCACGCTGCTGACCGACATGCTCGATGTTGATTCATGTATGCCTGTCCCCGTAAGTTGGTGCCACTTTGGGTTCACGACTAGTCATGTCGGCCCGGGTTCTCTGTCATATGGATGCTAGCGACACTATCATATACGTGAGCCAAAAGACGCAAACAGTCCCGGGCCATGGTAAGGCGAAACCCGTGGGAATACCGTGCGTGAGGCCGCAAAGTGATATGAGGTGTTACCGGCTAGATCGATGTGACTTGGAATCGGGGTCCTGACATGGGCCCTTTCCTCCACGCTGTCGGGGGCTTTGAGTACTTGTACGTTGCGATCGACAAGTTCACAAAGTGGCCTGAGGTGGAAGCAGTGAGAAAGGTGACTGCTCAGTCAGCTGTCAAGTTTTTCAAGGGACTGATCTGCCGTTTTGGTGTGCCAAACAGAGTCATCACCGACAACGGCACACAGTTCACGAGCCACACCTTCATGCAATACCTTCAAGACCTCGGCAGCAAGGTCTGTTTTGCTTCCGTGGCACACCCACGGAGCAACGGCCAAGCGGAGAGGGCAAATGCTGAAGTGTTGCGAGGCCTAAGGACAAAGACTTTTGACAAGCTGCGCAAGAGCGGAAGGCGCTGGATTGATGAATTGCCAGCGGTTCTATGGTCGATCAGGACGACGCCAAATCGAGCCACCAGCCAGACACCTTTTGCCCTGGTCTACGGGGCAGAAGCAGTTCTCCCTACAGAACTCATATATGGGTCACCTCGAGTGCTCGCTTATGATGAGCTTGAGCAAGAGCAGTTGCGCCAAGATGATGCGACGCTCCTTGAGGAAGATCGTCTTCGGGCGGCTGTGAGAGCAGCGTGCTACCAGCAAGCCTTGCGCCGCTACCATAGCCGCAAGGTTCATGCCCGAAGCTTTGAGGAAGGCGACCTTGTTCTTCGGCATGTTCAGTCGGCCAAGAATACCAACAAGTTGATGCCGAAGTGGGAAGGCCCTTATCGGTAATACAAGTCACCAGGCCCGGCGCAGTCCGCCTGGAGACCGAAGATGCCGTCCCAGTGAGCAACTCCTGGAACATCAAGCATCTTCGCAAGTTTTACCCATAAGGCGCAGCTTGCCGGGCCTCCCGGCAAGCCACCTTTTGTACAAGCTTTGCCGGCAAGGCATGTGACCCTTCGTACAAAGCCTGGCGCAGACCCTGAGCATAAATAAATGAAGCGCTGGCGCCCTAAGTTATAGCATGCATGCTAGGTCGACTCTCTTCCTTGGTTAGAGTTGATAGTGCTCAGCAGCGACTAACCCCTAGCTTAGAGGTCGAGTGCGGATCTATCTGTTTCTCTTCTGTCCTCTTTTGGTTCGCAGGGCACATAAACACTTCTGCTGAGCTACTCGGAAAGAAGGAAACGGACCGGCGCCCCGACCTCGACAAACCAGAGTTGCCGGGGGCTGCAAGCACAAGGATCCAACCGCGGCAAGATGAGATTGCCGAGGGCTGCAGATCCAGATAAGTCTTTTATCCTCTGTCATGCATTTCGGAACCGGACTGGGGTATGTGAAACCTCGTTTTTATCTCTAGGCTGCCGTGCTCCCCTTTTTCCTATACCTAAGGATTATTTCCTGGGTTCGGATTTGGTTGTAGCCGCGGTGGCAAGGAGGTAGAACGAGGAGCCTAAAGCCCACCTCATCCATGCCTCCGCCAAGAGCGTGAGAATGGTCGAGTGGAGTGGGGGGACGGCAAGGCATGTTGCCGGACGAAAAACATTTATCCTAAACAATAACAAGGATTCGCTCCTTGTCGCGGGGTTTCCCCGTGAATGAAAAACCCGGCAAGCATCCCTTTTTATTAAAAACATCCCATACAGGTACAGTTCATGCGAGATGAAAAACATGAGCAAGGGGATTACACGTTTTAAATTTAACAAAGGCCCGCAGGCTTACAAACTAAAAAAGAGATAAGATGCCCGTAATCCCTTTCTTGTCCCTCTCCTCAGGAGGCAGGTCAAGGAGGCAAGAGGGCAAAAGGGGCGCCTAGGCGAGCTACGAGCAGCAGAGAGCACAAAGAGAACTCCTCGGTGGCCGCCCATGGGTGGGCCGGTGATGACGGTGCCGGGAAAGGAGCTGGAAGACGAGGCAGCAGGACCGGCAATACGCGATGAAGGCGTCGGTGCCCGCGTACATCGAGTTGACGGCCTTTCCGCCCGCCCTCTTCCTCTTCCGCAGCCTCCCGACGCCAACCCCCGAAGGAGACGGCCCCAAGAAGTTCAAGGAGCTGGCCCCGCCCCCGGCAAACCTCTGCCGGAGGAGCGGCCAGGTGCAGATGCTGCTGCTGCCGCACCCGCACAGGCGCGGGGCGTCCAACGCCTAGTCGGACGCGTCCCCGTCATCTGCCCCGCTGTCCTCCTCATCACTCTTGCTCGAGGAAGAGCTTCCATCGTCGGAATCTTCATCAGAGGAGCTCTCCACGCAACACTTAAGGCGAGTTCCGAACTCTCCAAAGACCTTGACGGAGAGCAGGCCGTCCTCCATTAATTTGAAGTAGAGGACGAGCCCCGCCGTCAGGCTGTGGATGCGCGCGAACGTCTTCCACCCACGGCGGAGGTACATGACCCGAGGAGCCGGGAAGTCGACGTCGACCCGCGTGCCCCCATTCCCACAACCCTTCATGTGCAATATGAGGGATTGGGTCCGGTCACGCTCCATCTCCCGAGCGAACGGGGCAGGAAGACGGAGACGACGACGCGGAGGCCGGCGCAGCCTGATGAAGAACTCGCGAGGCTGGTCTCCGACATGGCCTTCGATCGGGAAAGGCACCATTGGCGGGGGCGAAACCGGTGCGCCACCCCGTCCTCCTCTTCCCCGAGCACTGCGACCTCTGCCCCGGCCTTGCCCACGTCCTCGCCCCTCCCCTTCCCCTCGCGGCCGGTTCCACCACCACGGGCTTAGGGGGAGGAGGGACGCGTTGTCGAGCGGCGACCCTCGCCGCCACTGTCGAGGAACCGTGATTCCCCTTCTCCATGACGAGTGAGAGGAAGAAGCAGAAGCAGGAGGAGATAGAAGATAGAAGAATGCGGGATGCCATCCCCCCTTCCCTCTCTTTATAAAGGAGCAGGGTCGGGGCTCGGCCGCCCCGCTCGACCAATCCAGCCACCGGAGGCGGAGGGAATCAGAACCGACCCGCCGTCCCAACCAGCGATTGCCCGGTTTCCCGCCTCCACCGCTTGCCACCCCAGACGCATGAAGGACGCGTGGCGAACATGCAGAACCGAGGGGACGGGTGAAGTGACCTCTCCTCACCCCGTGATCAGGGGGTGTGGACGCCTTGAAGACCGCGGCCCGGCCCCATTCAGTAAACGAGCCGCGCCTCCATGCCTCCCTCTTTTTACGGGGAAGGCGCGAGCCGCCTCTTTACTGCGATGTGACGCATGCGTGTGGAAACCGCCCCATGCATGCCGCCCACGTCACGCACACCCCCCCACGCTGCGCCGCGCGCGCGGGTCCTGGGAAGCGCAGCGCACGAAAAGTCTTATCGCGGTAAAAACCGCCCCGCCTGCCCGCGCACCATTTTGGGCCTGACCCAACAACGTATCGCGCTTATGTGTGGCCCAGGCCCCGGGGCTCCTGTCCGTGTACAAAAAGAAGGGTGCGTTTTTGTACCCCTATACCTGTGCACGGGCAGTCGGAGCCGCGCCTACGGTCATGCTAAGCAGAACGGGGGAGGTGAGCCAAGGTAAGACCGAAGCCCAAGATGATCAGAGCAACGCCAAGACCAAGGCCACAAAGAGCAGAGGGACGAAGCAGGTTCCCCGGCAAGACCCTTGCCGGGGGCAGCCTCAGCAGCCCCGGCAAGACCCTTGCCGGGGCAGCTCGTCCCACACCAACAGAGCGAGCCACCCTTGAGCCCATGGTCCCCAACGCCATCATCCACGTGGGGACAGGGCTCGGGAAGGCACCTTTATGGTGGCATGCAGATCTTTGTGAAGACATATTCAAGATCAGATGAGGATTAGAAGACGATGATCCTCGGCAAGATCCTTGCCGAGGAAGGCCACCAGACCCCCGGCAAGGCCCTTGCCGGGGACGACAGTGCGCCATGGCAAGACCCTTGCCGGGCCCCACGGCAAGACCCTTGCCGGGCCACCCGGCAAAGCCCTCGCCAAGAACGCCAGCAGGGCCACCGCCAAGCCCACCTCAACCAAGCTTCCACCATCATTCACATGCAGCTGCCAGCCCAACCAGCTGGGCAGGCACCTGCGTGGGAACATGCGGCTCCCAGGCCAACTCATCAAGCGCCTGCGTGGCGGCATGCAGATCTTCGTGAAGGCTCCACCGCCGCGCCAACCCAGCTGCCTGCCTGCCTACATGGCACCGCACGCATCACTGGCCGAGGCGCATGTTGAAGCAAGGAGGAGCGGCGACGGACGGGACGGGCCTCGCCCCCGTCCCTGATAAAGCAAGAGGACACCTAAGCTACGTATTAAATGCGTCTTGTCCTATAATACGAGCGATAAGCTCAGGGCACTGTACGCCTTTCCACCTCCTGTGTGCCACTGTGGCAGCCCCTTCCGACTATAAAAGGAGGCCCATGGCATACTGGAGAGGGATTCGGCTCTTTCGAACCATGCACTGACCACAGCTAGTTCGAGAGCTGAAGAACTCTCCGAAATACACCTACCAAAGTAGGACTAGGGTTTTACGCATCCTCGCGGCCCGAACCTGGGTAAACGATCCTTGTGCTGTCTACTGATCCTCCTCTTCTTGCAACCCTGCACCCCGGCAACCGTTGTAGGGATTCTTGTCCCATAGGTGTCGTTCCACACCGACATCTTCATTCCTCGGAACGACAGCTGGAGTAAGTTCATGCCCAGAAATCTTCATGGGCTTCTTCTTGGGCTTGTCCGTCTTCTTGGAGACACAAGAAAGATCTTCAGATTGCATACTGGATGCAGGAGGTGCAGTGGCCAATGGATTCACCACAGAAGCTCTTGGTGCGGCAGAGGGCTTTGAAGCATTTGTTTCTTCTTCTTCTGCGGCTTAGGTGGAGCTGGCGCATCTTCAGAATCTGCATCATCACCTGATTGCTCCACTGTGGCCCTCTGAGCAGTTATATGAGAGAGAAGGCCATTGAAATTGTTAAAGGAGCCGATGACATTGGGATTGGCATCGCGTGTGCCATCAGCCTTTGGAGCAGACGGACCAGGCTTGAAGTTGAGGCCCAGATCCTTTTTGTTCTTCACGGCAGAATCTTTTGCAAATTGATAGTTGCGCTTGAAAAGATTGTCTTCACGACACCTTAAGATAGATGATGGGTCGGCATTCTCTGGCTTCGGTCCACGGACCATGCATGGGTAGAAGCCTTGAGCAATGGCTTCAGACTTGGACTTGGGCTGAAGATTTCTATATAGAATATCTTCCCATGGGCGCTTGATTGCGTTCTTCTCTGCATATTCAGGGGTCACAAATCTGTATTTGAACCACTCTTCTGCCTAATATCTTCGAATCCATTGGATTCGAGTCTTGCGCTGGCCATAGCTCTCTTCAGGGTCTGTCTTGTACATTTCAAATAGATTTGGAGGCAGATCCTTAGCTGTATCTCCACGGCGCTGCATGCCGCCCTTCCTTGTAGATTTGTCAGTTGCCATAATAGTCAGACTGAATGGCTTCAATACAGTGAATGGCTTCCTTTTGCTGGTCAGACAGGAACTGGCTTTTGGTGAGTGAATGTGACGTTGTATGAACTCTGCAAATGAATGCAGACTATGAAAACCAAGGGATTCTCCCACGGACATGTACCTGTGACCGCATTAGAGGTGCGAGGGAAGGGGAGGAGGTCATATGCATTCTCAGAAGATTTTGAAGATAAATCGGTTTGAAGACATTGACCTCATAGCGCGAAGACATTCACTTATTTGATGAGAGTTGGTTCCAGATTTGTACGAATCCATGAATAAGTACAAGTGAGGAATCTAACTAGTTGTGAAGCATAAGTGAATATACTTGGCAAGATATGAGATGTATAAGAAGACAGATCCAGATTTGGAAGTTAAGAAACCACTTTTGGTTGAAGTGGATGGATCTGACGGATCCAAAAGGCAGTAAAAAGTAAGTTTTAATTACCGCTTGACGAACTGCTAGACGAGGCGAAGAGAGAGGCCGAGAAGTTCAATCTCCCGTGCCCTAACTCGGCGACGGAAGACACCTACGGCGGCGGCGGAGAGGACGAGGTCCGCGGCCGGCGTGAGGACATCGTCGAAGAAGTCGCGGCAGCTAAGCGCTTCGTCTCCGGCGTCGACGCGAGCTAGCGGAGGCGCTAGGGTTTGTGCGAGGTGGCGAGGTGGAAGAAGAGATAATGACCGCGGTGAGTTGTGTATTTATAAGGAAAGGGACAGCACAGCGTAATTACGTAGGTGCCCCTGGCGGTTCACATCTGAAGGACACGTGGCATGCATGCAACTTATTGGAAGTTGTTCCATGTTCCCATGCATGCCTGGATTGTCGGGTGGTCGTTCTGGCTTCTCCGGTATTCAGGCAATCAGGATATGGCATTAAAAACAGATTTAAACTTTTGTCCCTTTGTCTTCTGCTGACAAGGATTCAGAGAAGACAATCGACAGGTTTCAATAGAATGCATATGATTTGGATAGATAGAATTTGAGGTAGAAGCACAGAAGGGTTAGGGTCCGATCACATTCACTTAGATCAAGCAAATGCAAACATGATGACATAGCTATAAGTGAATGCTGTAGAGGACAGAACACGAATATATGTATACATCAGCATAAGACCAAATCAACATTGTGAATATAAACATGAAGTCAAAACTATGTTGAAGACAAACCAAATGAGAAGACTTTGCAGTTATGACGCCAATTGAAACACATCAAACAAGAATTTGGTGGTGGCATTACCCACCGTATAGGAAGTATTAGACCCAGACACGGCGCACAATTATCGTGGCGCTCCGAAGTCAAATTCCGCGTTAATGTATTCACACTTAGAGTGTATGTCTTCATTGATTGAAGATATACGTTACTTCGTGTGTTGCACATCTAAGTCATCAACATGCAGAAGCGTTAGGATGTGTGTCCAATCACAGGACATTTGAGGATTCTAAGATAATTAGCTCACACCGCAACTTGCAAAACCTTTTCTCATCCAAGGGCTTTGTGAAGATATCTGCCAATTGCTCTTCAGTGTTGACGTGAATGATATCAATATCTTCCTTCATGACATGATCTCTGAGAAAGTGATGGCGGATCTGAATGTGCTTTGTCTTCGAGTGCTGAACTAGGTTGTTGGCAATCTTGATGGCGCTTTCATTGTCGCAGTAAAGTGGCACTTGCTTCAGATGGATGCCATAGTCCTTCAGAGTTTTCTTCATCCATAGAAGTTGATCACAACAAGATCCAGCAGCAATGTATTCAGATTCAGCAGTGGAGAGAGACACACAGTTCTGCTTCTTTGAAGACCAACAGACAAGAGATCGTCCAAGAAAGTGACATGTGCCTGATGTGGACTTGCAATCAACCTTGTCACCAGCATAATCAGCATCTGAGAATCCAACTAGATCAAACTCTCTGCCCTTTGGATACCATAATCCTAGTGTGGGGTGTAAGCCAAATATCGAAGAATTCGCTTCACAGCTAAGTGATGCGATTCCTTTGGTGCCGCTTGGAATCGGGCACACATGCAAACGCTAAGCATTATATCTGGCCTAAATGCACATAAATAGAGTAAAGAACCAATCATGGAGTGCTATACCTTTTGATTGAACTCTTTACCATTGTCGTCGGGACCCAATTGACCTTTGGTTGGCATTGGCGTCGTGTACCCTTTGCAGTCTTGCATTCCAAACTTCTTTAGGCAATCTTTGAGGTATTTCTCTTGAGATATGAAGATGCCATTGCTCTGCTGACGGATTTGAAGACCAAGGAAGAACTTCAGCTCACCCATCATGGACATCTGATATTGCTCTTGCATCATGTGCCCAAAGTCATCACTGTATGTCAGTGCAGCCGAAGATAATGTCATCCACATAGATCTAGCATACAAACGGTTCACCATCGTATGTCTTCGTGAAGAGAGTGGGATCCAGGGAACCAGGTTTGAAGCCTTTGCTCTTCAGGAAGTCTTTGAGTGTCTCATACCAAGCACGAGGGGCTTGTTTGAGGCCATACAGTGCCTTATTGAGATTGTATACCATATCTGGATGTTTTGGATCTTCAAAGCCAGGTGGTTGTGCAACGTACACTTCTTCTTCAGTCTTGCCATTGAGAAAAGCACTCTTCACATCCATTTGGTACAGGAGGATGTTGTGATGGTTGGCATATGCTACCTCTAGAGCATGCGTTGGTTTTTACCTTGAACTGGAAAGGGTGATGCAGCAAAGTAGCGTAAGTATTTCCCTCAGTTTTTGAGAACCAAGGTATCAATCCAGTAGGAGACTACACGCGAAGCCCTAATACCTGCACAAACAAATAAGAACCTTGCAACCAACGCGATAAAGGGGTTGTCAATCCCTTCAAGGCCACTTGCAAAAGTGAGATCTGATAGAGATAATAAGATAAATATTTTTGGTATTTTTGTTGTATAGATTTAAAATTAAAGATTGCAAAAAAAAAATAGATCGAAAACTTATATGATGAAAGGTAGACCCAGGGGCCATAGGTTTCTCTAGTGGCTTCTCTCAAGTTAGCAAATTCTACGGTGGGTGATCAAATTACTGTCGAGCAATTGATAGAAAAGCGCATAGTTATCAGAATATCTAGGCATGATCATGCATATAGGCATCACGTCCGTGACAAGTAGACCGAAACGATTCTGCATCTACTACTATTACTCCACACATCGACCGCCATCCAGCATGCATCTAGAGTATTAAGTTCATAAGAACAGAGTAACGCATTAAGCAAGATGACATGATGTAGAGGGATAAACTCTAGAAATATGATATAAACCCCATCTTTTTATCCTTGATGGCAACAATACAATACGTGCCTTGCTGCCCCTGTTGTCACTGGGAAAGGACACCGCAAGATTGAACCCAAAGCTAAGCACTTCTCCCATTGCAAGACAGATCAATCTAGTAGGCCAAACCAAACTGATAATTCGAAGAGACTTGCAAAGATAACAAATCATACATATAAGAATTTAGAGAAGAATCAAATATTGTTCATAGATAATCTTGATCATAAACCCACAATTCATCGGATCTTGACAAACACACTGCAAAAAGTATTACATCGAATAGATCTCCAAGAGAATCGAGGAGAACTTTGTATTGAGATCCAAACAGAGAGAAGAAGCCATCTAGCTAATAACTATGGACCCGAAGGTCTGTGGTAAACTACTCACACATCATCGGAGAGGCTATGGTGTTGATGTAGAAGCCCTCCGTGATTGATTCCCCCTCCGGCGGAGCGTCGGAAAAGGCCCCAAGATGGGATCTCATGGGTACAAAAGGTTGCGGCGGTGGAAATAGGGTTACGTGGTGCTCTCGGATGTTTTCAGGGTATATGAGTATATATAGGCGAAAGAAGTATGTCGGTGGAGCCACGTGGGGCCCACGAGGGTGGGGGCGCGCCTCCCTATCTCGTGGCCGCCTCGTTGCTTCCTTGATGTCCACTCCAAGTCTCCTGGATTGTGTTTGTTCCAAAAACGATCCTCGCGAATGTTTCATTCCGTTTCGACTCCGTTTGATATTCCTGTTCTGCGAAACACTGAAATAGGCAAAAAACAACAATTTGCACTGAGCCTCCGGTTAGTAGGTTAGTCCCAAAAATAATATAAAAGTGCATAATAAAGCCCATTAAGTATCCAAAACAGATAATATAATAGCATGGAACAATAAAAAATTATAGATACGTTGGAGACGTATCAAGCATCCCCAAGCTTAATTCATGCTCGTCCTCGAGTAGGTAAATGATAAAAACAGAATTTTTGATGTGGAATGCTACCTAGCATAATTCTCAATGTAATTTTCATTATTGTGGCATGAATTTTCAGATCCGAAAGATTCAAGACAAAATTTTAATATTAACATAAAAATAATAATACTTCAAGCATACTAACAAAGCAATTATGTCTTCTCAAAATAACATAGCCAAAGAAAGTTGTCCCTACAAAATCATATAGTCTGGCTATGCTCTATCTTCATCACACAAAATATTTAAATCATGCACAACCCCGATGACAAGCCAAGCAATTGTTTCATACTTTTGATGTTCTCAAACTTTTTCAATCTTCACGCAATACATGAGCGTGAGCCATGGACATAGCACTATATGTGGAATAGAATGGTGGTTGTGGAGAAGACAAAAAAGGAGAAGATAGTCTCACATCAACTAGGCGTATCAACGGGCTA
This sequence comes from Aegilops tauschii subsp. strangulata, assembly GCF_002575655.3. Classification (NCBI taxonomy): domain Eukaryota; kingdom Viridiplantae; phylum Streptophyta; class Magnoliopsida; order Poales; family Poaceae; genus Aegilops; species Aegilops tauschii. The sequence goes on along the minus strand of NC_053039.3, from coordinate 117,576,330 downwards.
TGGAGATGCCCATCAATAGATATCAATGTCAGTGAGTAGGGATTGCCATGCAATGGATGCACTAGAGCTATAAGTGTATGAAAGCTCAACAAAAGAAAGTAAGTGGGTGTGCATCCAACTCGCTTGCTCAAGAAGACCTAGGGCATTTCGAGGAAGCCCATCATTGGAATATACAAGCCAAGTTCTATAATGTAAAATTCCCACTAGTATATGAAAGTGACAACATAGGAAACACTCAATCATGAAGATCATGGTGCTACTTTGAAGCACAAGTGTGGTAAAAGGATAGTAACATTGTCCCTTCTCTCTTTTTCTCTCATTTTTTTGTTTGGGCCTTTTTCTTCTTTTTTATGGCCTCTTTTTTCTCTCTTTTTTCGTCCGGAGTCTCATCCCGGCTTGTGGGGGGATCATAGTCTCCATCATCCTTTCCTCACTTGGGACAATGCTCTAATAATGATGATCATCACACTTTTTATTTACTTACAACTCAATACTTAGAACAAAATATGACTCTATGTGAATGCCTTCGGCGGTGTACCGGGATATGCAATGAATCAAGAGTGACATGTATGAAAGAATTATAAAGGTCGCCTTGCCACAAATACAATGTCAACTACATGATCATGCAAAGCAATATGACAATGATGGAGCGTGTCATAATAAACGGAACGGTGGAAAGTTCGATGGCAATATATCTCGGAATGGCTATGGAAATGGCATAATAGGTAGGTATGGTGGCTGTTTTGAGGAAGGTATATGGTGGGTGTATGATACCGGCGAAAGGCGCGCGGTATTAGAGAGGCTAGCAATGGTGGAAGGATGAGAGTGCGTATAATCCATGGACTCAACATTAGTCGTAAAGAACTCACATACTTATTGCAAAAATCTATTAGTTATCGAAACGAAGTACTATGCGCATGCTCCTAGGGGGATAGATTGGTAGGAAAAGACCATCGCTCGTCCCCGACCGCCACTCATAAGGAAGACAATCAATAAATAAATCGTGCTCCGACTTCATCACATAACGGTTAATCATACGTGCATGCTATGGGAATCACAAACTTTAACACAAGTATTTCTCAAATTCACAACTACTCAACTAGCATGACTCTAATATCACCATCTTCATATCTCAAAACAATCATAAAGAATCAAACTTCTCATAGTATTCAATGCACTTTATATGATAGTTTTTATTATACCTATCTTGGATGCTCATCACTTTAGGACTAAGATTTTAACCAAAGCAAATTACCATGCTGTTCTAAAAGACTCTAAAAATAATATAAGTGAAGCATGAAAGACCAATAATTTCTATAAAATAAAACCACCACCATGCTCTAAAAGATATAAGCGAAGCACTAGAGCAAAATTATCTAGCTCAAAAGATATAAGTGAAGCACATAGAATATTCTAATAAATTCCGATTCTTGTGTGTCTCTCCAAAAGGTGTGTACATCAAGGATTATTATGATAAACTAAAAATTAAAGACTCAAATCATACAATACGCTCCAAGCAGAACACATATCATGTGGTGAATAAAAATATAGCCTCAAGTAAAGTTACCGATAGACGAAGACGAAAGAGGGGATGCCTTCCGGGGCATCCCCAAGCTTAGGCTTTTGGTTGTACTTGAATTTTACCTTGGGGTACCTTGGGCATCCCCAAGCTTAGGCTCTTGCCACTCCTTATTCCATAATCCATCAAATCTTTACCCAAAACAAGAAAACTTCACAACACAAAACTCAACAGACAATCTCATGAGCTCCGTTAGCTAAATAAAACAAACTACCACTTTAAGGTACTGTAATGAACTCATTATTTATTTATATTGGTGTTAAACCTACTGTATTCCAACTTCTATATGGTTCATACCCCCCGATACCAGCCATAGATTCATCAAAATAAGCAAACAACACACGAAAAACAGAATCTGTCAAAAAACAGAACGGTCTGTAGTAATCTGTATCAAACGCAAACTTTATGTAACTCAAAAATTCTGCCAACATAGGTCGACCTATATAATTTTATTATTGATCTACTGCAATTGGAATCAGTATTTTATCACTTTCTGGTGATTTTTAACAATTGTTTTCGTGAGCAGAAAGTTTCTGTCTTTTTCAGCAAGATCAAATAATTATCACCCAAGAAGATCCTATAGGTTTTACTTGGCACAAACACTAATTAAAACATAAAACCACATCTAACCAGAGGCTAGATTAAATATTTATTAGTAAACAGGAACAAAAAGCAAGGAACAAAAAATAAAATTGGGTTGCCTCCCAACAAGCGCTATCGTTTAACGTCCCTAGCTAGGCATAAAAACAAGAATAGATCTAGGTATTGCCATCTTTGGTGTTGGGAAAGAAAAGAGAAAATTTATTATCTATAGCATTTATCTTTCTATTTTGAAATAGCACGGGGCCATTAATGGTGGAAGAAAGATTAAGCACGCTACGGAAATTTGAATCTAATCTAGCCTTCATCTCTTTGATAATTTCATTTTGGTAAAAGCACAAAAGAGAGGTGGATTCAATCTTCTCACTCATGGGGTGCCCAAATATAGTTTTCATCTTTTCATAGGTATCTATGGGATCTCCCTCAAGAAAACCTTCTTCAAAAATAGAATCTAGAACTTGCTTGAACGAAGAGGGCAAGCCAACATAAAAGCTTTTTAGGTATATCTCAATTTGATATTGGGGTACATAGCTAGCTCGGATCCTTAATAGCCTATCCCAAGCATCCTTCAAAGACTCATCAAGTAAATAACGAAAAATTCCAGGATCATCTCATCGAAATTACTCAAACCCTCCTTAATAACCCCGGTAGGTATTTCCATAGCATCATTATTTATGAGCTTAGAGAGGACAGAGGGGCTATCGAAAGTATTAAAACCCGGGAGAGAACCGTTAGCCCTTTTTGATTCGGCCATGGCGCAAGAAAAACAAACAGGAAAGAGGCGAATAAAACGGCAAAGGTGAAGTGCGGGAGAGGAAAATGAGAGGCAAATGGCAAATAATGTAATGCGAGGGATAAGAGTTTGTGATGGGTACTTGGTATGTCTTGACTTATGCGTAGATCTCCCCGGCAACGACGCCAGAAATTGGCTAGTTGACGGGAGATCAACTCTTGTCTTGACTTGGTGTAAGCCTCCGTGGCAACGGCGCCAGAAACCCTTCTTGCTACCTCTTGAGCATGTGTTGGTTTTTCCCTCGAAGAGGAAAGGGTGATGCAGCAAAGTAGCATAAGTATTTCCTTCAGGAGAACCAAGGTATCAATCCAGTAGGAGACTACACGCGAATCCCTAGTACGTGCACAAACAAATAAGAACCTTGCAACCAACGCGATAAAGGGGTTGTCAATCCCTTGACGGCCACTTGCAAAAGTGAGATCTGATAGAGATAATAAGATAAATATTTTTGGTATTTTTGTTGTATAGATTAAAAAGTAAAGATTGCAAAATAAAATAGATCAGAAACTTATATGATGAAAGGTAGACCCCGGGGCCATAGGTTTCACTAGTGGCTTCTCTCAAGATAGCAAATTCTACAGTGGGTGATCAAATTACTGTCGAGCAATTGATAGAAAAGCGTATAGTTATGAGAATATCTAGGCATGATCATGTATATAGGCATCACGTCCGTGACAAGTTGACCGAAACGATTCTGCATCTACTACTATTACTCCACACATAGGCCGCTATCCAGCATGCATCTAGAGTATTAAGTTCATAAGAACAGAGTAACACATTAAGCAAGATGACATGATGTAGAGGGATAAACTCAAGCAATATGATATAAACCCCATCTTTTTATCCTCGATGGCAACAATACAATATGTGCCTTGCTGCCCCTGCTGTCACTGGGAAAGGACACCACAAGATTGAACCCAAAGCTAAGCACTTCTCGCATTGCAAGAAAGATAAATCTAGTAGGCCAAACCAAACTGATAATTCGAAGAGACTTGCAAAGATAAAAAATCATACATATAAGAATTCAGAGAACAATCAAATATTGTTCATAGATAATCTTGATCATAAACCCAGAATTCATTGGATCTCGACAAACACACCGCAAAAAGTATTACATCGAATAGATCTCCAAGAGAATCGAGGAGAACTTTGTATTGAGATCCAAAGAGAGTGAATAAGTCATCTAGCTAATAACTATGGACCCGAAGGTCTGTGGTAAACTACTCACACATCATCGGAGAGGCTATGGTGTTGATGTAGAAGCCCTCCATGATCGATTCCCCCTCCGGCGGAGCGCCGGAAAAGGCCCCAAGATGGGATCTCATCGGTACAGAAGGTTGCGGCAGTGGAAAAAGGGTTTCGTGGTGCTCTCGGATGTTTTCAGGGTATATGAGTATATATAGGCGAAAGAAGTAGGTTGGTGGAGCCACGAGGGGCCCACGAGGGTGGGGGCGCGCCTCCCTATCTCGTGGCCTCCTCGTTGCTTCCTTGACGTCCACTCCAAGTCTCTTGGATTGCGTTTGTTCCAAAAACGATCCTCGCGAAGGTTTCATTCCATTTGGACTCCGTTTGATATTCCTTTTCTGCGAAACACTGAAAATAGGCAAAAAATAACAATTTGCACTGGGCCTCCGGTTAGTAGGTTAGTCCCAAAAATAATATAAAAGTGGATAATAAAGCCCATTAAACATCCAAAATAGATAATATAATAGCATGGAACAATAAAAAATTATAGATATGTTGGAGACGTATTAGCATAGGCTAGGAGTATGCGAATGGCTTCAAGCCTAGCCACGGGAGCGAATGTTTCATCGAAGTCAATCCCTTCAACTTGAGTGTATCCTTGAGCAACGAGATGAGCCTTGTTTCTGACAACTTGACCATGCTCATCTTGTTTGTTGCGATAGATCCATTTGGTGCCTATGATATTGTGCTTGCGAGGATCAGGACGCTTAACCAATTCCCACACATTGTTTAGCTCAGACTGTTGAAGCTCTTCTTGCATAGCTTGAATCCATTCAGGTTCCATGAAGGCTTCAGCAACTTTCTTGGGTTCAGATATAGAGACAAATGCAAAGTGCCCATAGAAATTTGCTAGCTGTGTTTCTCTTGAACGAGTGAGTGGACCAGATGCATTGATGCTATCAATTATCTTCTCAATATGTACTTCATTTGCAACACGAGAATGAACTGGACGAAGATTTTGCCCTTGCTGACCATTGTCTTCTTCATCAGCATTAGCTTCAGGCTGAGCAGTATCTTCAGGTTGACTTGGTGCAAAAATGATAAGTTCCTCTTCAGCCTATTCCTTTGAAGGTATGATTTCTCCAGTACCCATAAGCTTGATCGATTCACTAGGTGGGACTTCATCTAGCACATTTGCCAGGTGTTCTCTTTGCGAGCCGTTAGTCTCATCGAACCGCACATCCATAGTTTCAACCACTTTATAGTGAAAGAGGTTGAAGACTCTGTAGGAGTGCGAGTCCTTTCCGTATCCAAGCATAAAACCTTCATGTGCTTTCGGTGCAAATTTTGAAGTGTGATGTGGATCCTTGATCTAGCACCTAGCACCAAATACTCTGAAGTAACTGACGTTTGCCTTCTTACCAGTTAGAAGCTCATAGGATGTTTTCTTTAGAAGCTTGTGAAGATAAACACGGTTGATGACGTGGCATGCAGTATCAATGGCTTCAGGCCAGAACTTCCTTGGAGTCTTGTACTCATCAAGCATCATCCAAGACATTTCAATGAGGGTTCTGTTCTTGCACTCCACGATGCCATTCTGCTGAGGTGTGTATGGAGCTGACAACTCATGAGTGATGCCCAATGTATCAAGATAAGTGTCGAGGCCGGTGTTCTTGAATTATGTGCCGTTGTCACTTTTGATGTGCTTGATCTTGATGCTATAGTTCATCATGGCACGATTGGCAAATCATCTGAAGACATCCTGCACTTCATTCTTGTAGAGGATTATATGCACCCATGTATATCTTGAGTAATCATCAACAATGACGAAGCCATAGAGGCAAGCAGTGGTAGTAAGGGTAGAGTAGTGAGTAGGGCCAAATAAGTCCATGTGAAGCAGCTCAAAGGGATGAGATATCGTCATGATTGTCTTCGAGGGATGCTTGGCCCTTTTCATATTTCCAGCTTCGCAGGCGCCACGCAGATGATCCTTCTTGAACTTGACGCCCTCGATGCCTACCACGTGTTTCTTCTTTCGCGAGTGTGTACAAGTTCCTCATGCCAGCATGCCCTAGCCTCCGATGCTAGAGCCAGCACTCTGAAGCTTTTGCTAGAAGACATACGACCAACTGTGGTCCTGATGAGAAATCTACCATATACATATCATCTTTCTGATACCCTTCAAAGACTAGAGACTTGTCAGATTCCATAAGGACAATGCAACGATATTTTCCAAATATCACAATCATGTTCAAGTCACAAAGCATTGAGATAGACATTAGTTGAAACCAAGGGATTCAACAAGCATCACTTTATCCATGTGCTGATCCTTTGAGATTGCAACTCTACCTAGACCCAATACCTTGCTTTTCCAGTGTCAGCAAATGTGATGTGACTTTTGTCAGATGGACGTAAGGTTGAGTCCATGAGAAGACTTCGATCACCAGTCATGTGGTTAGTGCATCCACTATTCATAATCCACTCAGAAGCCTTTGGTATCTTACCCTACAGTGCAGTTAGGGGGATAGGCTTCACCAAGGGAAATGTGAAGCATAAACATTTGACGAACAAGCATATTATCAAAGTTCAGATCTTGGTTGGGGCAGATAGGATGACTGTCAAGGAATCCAGGAACAAAATACATAGTAAGACCATTTGGGAATTTATCTTGCGCCCCACAAGATGTTTTAGGTCCCCAGCATACGCATTAGACGCCTTTGATTTCAGGCTGGAGACCTTTCCCTGCAAAAGAGAGTAAATTTTTCTTAACCACCCACATCTTTAGGGGTGGCTTAGAAGCAATGAGTCTAAGTGCAGCATATGAGAACTTCGGCTTTGGAGCCCTAGCAAATAGCCTTGCAAGAGGTGAATAATACTCATAAGAATAAGCAGAATAGTCCTTGGTCTTATGAACATAGCGGTTTGAAGAAACATGCTCATATTCACAAGTTTGAGTATGGTTTCCCTGCAAAACATTGGCGTTAGGGTGACTATGGTGAGTCCTCTATCTGTATGAAGCCTTTGGACCATATGAAGCCTTTGGTCTGGGGTTTGTCTTCTTCCCAGGTGGTGTCATGATGACATTCACTGGAAGATTCTCAAGACAACTTTTGGGCACCCAGATCTTCTTGATAGGTGGCCCATTCCTGCAATTAGTACCAATATACCTGGCAAACACTTCACCATTCTGATTCTTAAATAGTTTATAGTTTGCATCAAAGGATTCATCAATGATAATCGGGTTAGCACAAGTGAAGCCAGATAAGCTAGACGGATCCACTGAAGGTTCCTTTGCAGCAACCCATGTGGTTTTGGGGTACTGCTCAGGCTTCCAGTAAGTACCATCAACATTCATTTTCCTCTCGAAGCCAACACCCTCTTTCCTAGGGTTTCGGTTCAGAATCTACTTTTTGAGGACATCACATAGTGTTTGATGCCCTTTGAGACTTTTGTACATTCCTGTCTCAAGCAATGTCTTCAACCTGGCATTCTCATCAGCAATAGTAGTGGCATCCTCAGTAGAGGGGTTAGTTACCACATCAGCAGTTGAAGATATTGCAACAGTGGCAGCAGTAGAACATTCAGCAATAGAGACAGTGTTATCACGCTCAAGTCATTTTAGACATGGTGGTTCAATCCCTTCCTGAGCGGGACTGATCTGTTGAGCGCGAAGTGACTCGTTCTCTTTTTGAAGATCTTCATGAGCCGCTCTCAATTTCTCAAGTTCTTGCTTCCTTTGAAGATAATCGTAGGAAAGCTTTTCATGAGTTGTTGAGAGCGTTTCATGACGACTTTAGAGTTCCTCGTAATTAACATGAAGATTTTTGATGTCTTCAATTAAGGACTGAGATCGGGTCATTTCCACGTCCAACAGCTCATCGATTTTGTCTAGCAATTTTTGAATATGTTCCATAGCTTTCTGTTGTTCAGTTGCAATTTTAGCAAGTGTTTTGTAGCTAGGTTTAGATTCACATTCAGAGTCATCTTCACTTGATGTTTGAAAGTAAGCATTGCGTGAGTTTACCTTGGCACCGCGTGCCATGAAGCAGTAGGTGGGAGCAGAGTCGTCCTCATCATTAGCATCAGCGATGGTGACGGGGCCATTGTCTTCAGTGTTGAAGATGGACTTGGTTACATAGGCTGAAGCTAGAGCCAGGCTTGCCACGCCTGAATCGGACTCCTCCTCAGACTCCACCTCGGCCTCCTCAGAAGCAGACTCTTCCTTTGAATCCATCTCCTTGCCAACAAATGCACGAGCCTTGCTTGATGAGCTCTTCTTGTGTGATGAAGACTTCAACAAAGACTTGGAAGAAGACTTTGAGGATTTCTTCTTCTTGTCATCAGAATCATATTCCTTGCTCTTCTTCTTCTTCTTCTTCTTCTTCTTCTTGTTCTCATTGTCCCACTGCGGACACTCAGAGATGTAGTGACCAGGTTTCTTGCACTTGTGGCATGTTCTCTTCTTGTGGTCATGAGTAGAAGCTTCATCATTTCTTGAGCTGGATCTTGAAGACTTTCTGAAGCATTTCTTCTTAGTGAATTTCTGGAACTTCTTCACAAGCGTAGCAAGCTCCTTTCCAATGTCTTCAGGATCCCTAGAACTGCAGTCAGATTCTTCTTCAGATGAGGAAACAACCTTCGCCTTCAAAGCGCGAGTTCGGCCATAGTTGGGATCATAGATATCTCTTTTATCAGATAACTAGAACTCATGTGTGTTGAGCCTCTCAAGTATGTTAGACGGATCGAGAGTCTTGAAGTCAGGACATTCTTGAATCATCAGGGCCAGGGTATCAAATGAGCTGTCAAGCGATCTCAAGAGTGTCTTGACGATTTCATGCTTGGTGATCTCAGTGGCGCCGAGTTCATGAAGCTCATTTGTGATATCAGTGAGGCGGTCAAATGTGAGCTGGACATTCTCATTGTGCTTTCTCTTGAAGCGGTTGAAGTGGTTGTGAAGAACACTGATCCTTGAGTCTCTCTGGGTTGAGACGCCTTCGTTGACCTTGGAGAGCCAGTCCCAGACTAGCTTCGCAGTTTCCAGAGCACTCACACGACCATACTGTCCTTTTGTCAGATGACCACATATGATGTTCTTGGCAATCGAGTCCAGTGGAATGAACCTCTTGACATCAGCAGGAGCGACACCTTCACTGGCCTTGGGAACGCCGTTCTTGACGACATACCAGAGGTCCACATCAATGGCTTCAAGATGCATACGCATCTTATTCTTCCAGTAGGGGTAATTAGTGCCATCGAAGACAGGGCACGCAACGGAGACTTTGATTATCCCTGCAGTCGACATAGCTAAAACTCCAGGTGGTTAAACCGAATCACACAGAACAAGGGAGCACCTTGCTCTGATACCAATTGAAAGTGCTAGTTATCGACTGAGGGGCGGTGAATAGGCGATTTTTATGAAAGTCTTCAAAACACGGGGGCTTTGAAGACAAACAGTAGATATGAGCCTATTGATATGCAGCGGAAGGTAGACTACACTAGACAAGCCATAGTCAAGTAAGCAATGAAGTGAAAGCACAAAGACTATTAGCAGCTAGGTAGTATGGATCAGGATGGAAGATAGTATGAAGCCAAACAACAATAGTCGTCACACACTGAAGTCAATCAGATCAAGCAAGCAGACAACAACTTCACGAAGACAAACTATAAGTAAAGAGAGGTAAGAGATAGAACCAGTTGCTTGGTGAGGACAGAGATTTGTTGGACCAGTTCCAGTTGCTGTGACAACTGTATGCCTGGTTAGGGAGGCTGAGATTCAACTCAGAAGACCGCGTCTTCACCTTATTCCCCTTGAGCTAAGGACACTTAGTCCTCGCCCAATCACTCTGGTAAGTCTTCAAGGTAGACTTCCAAACCTTCACAGACTTCATTCACCGGCAATCCACAATGACTCTTGGATGCTCAGAACGCGACGCCTAACCAGCTGGAGGATTCACAGTCCTCAAGTGTAACAAGTCTTCAGATCACGCGGATAGAAAGGCTTCAGTGATGCCTAAAACTCTTTGGCTCTGGGTGTTTTGGGCTTTGTCCTCGCAAGGATCTCTCTCTCAAATGCTTCGGAGGTGGGTTGCTCTCAAACGACAAAAGTCGTGCACTAACTCTGAGCAGCCACCAATTTATGGTGTAGGGGGTGGGCTATTTATAGCCAGGAGGCAACCCGACCTGATTTGTCCGAAATGACCCTGGGTCACTAAGGAACTGACACGTGTCCAACGGTCAGATTCCAAACACACGCGGCAGCTTGACTTGGGCTACAAGTAAAGCTGACTCATCCAGCTCTGGATAAGATTTTCTCTCATTGTCTTTGCTCGAAGACATAGGATTTGGTTGAGCATCACTTTAGTCACTCTGACTTTGTTCACTTGGACCCCACTTAACATTGCGGTGGTTCCTATGACTCAACAAAGAAGAAAAGGAAACTACGAAACAACTATGCCTTCGCACTCCATAGTCTTCATGTGAATGTCTTCTCAAGTCATAATCTTCGTTATGAATATCTTCACAAACCACCATTGTCTTCAATGTCTTCACACATTTTTAGGGGTCATCTTTGGTAGGTAAACCGAATCAACGTGGGACTACTACCTGTGTTATCCTGCAATTCTCACAAACACATTAGTCCCTCAGCCAAGTTTGTCGTCAATACTCCAAAACCAACTAGGGGTGGCACTAGATGCACTTACAGTATCAGAGCACATGTTGACTGTAGGACGTGAACCTTAGAAACTGGCAAGCCCATAGGAAAGATTTTCTCTAAAACTTCATTTTCAAAAAGATCTCTTACCTCTCCTCTTTTCTGAGCTTTATCAAATATTCCCTTTTAGATAGACTATACACCCCTTTTCCCTTTTGACCTCACGAAGAATTTGACTGATGAGGCCACTCCAAAAAGTACAAGATATCGGACAACTAAGACCATGTCAGAATGAAGAGGATTTTACCGTGCATCTGAATAATGGAAACTACAACGGTTGAAGACTCCGAAGACTAGGAGAATTGGAGGCTATGAAGAATTTCCAGATTGGTATGACCTAGGAAAACTACCCTTATGGAATTTGTCAAACTATTGAAGCTGTCAATACCCAAGATCAAGGTGTGTCGGAGAATAACCGGAACATGAAGCGTAAAAACTCAAAGTTTTGTCAAGAAAACCCTAAGGCAGGAGATATCAACTACGGAATGATAGCTCATGGAAATGACAAGGGCAGAAACACAGCTATCCATGATGTTATCGCCCGCTTATGCTATTGTCACCATGCTGAGTTAAGCATGCATTTCTTTGGAAGGATTGGATGACAAAAGGGCTAATGGAGCACCTATCAGCAAAAGATGTAGTTTTAACCTTAGCTGGTGTATCACCAGGATCTGGAGTATTACATCAAGAATTTTAAGATGGATATTCAGGAAGCCGTATTTGACAAGGAAGTATTTCATGAAGAACTCAGGACCCAGAAGCTGAAAGTAGCCAAGCTAGAGGAGCAAAACCTCGAGATACCGGAGATTCGTCAGGAACTGAAGGACAGTAGGACCATGGTTCATGCCAAGGATGTTGAAACCCAGAAGTTTGGAACACAACTCCAAAATATTAAAGGATGCCACGAGAGACCTCGCGTCAACAGAGATGATCTGGCAAAAGAACTTGAGAAGGTTAAGCACGATCGGAAGAAGCCCATCGGAGACATGAACAAGACTTGAAGAGTTTGATGACTTTGAAGATTTATTGACCTTTAGAAGACCAAATCCCTGTTACATACCTACGTTAGATGCGACGATTGTGAGCTGTCATTTGTTTGATGTTTTTCCGACAGCCACAAAGTAAAATCTGTCTTTTCAAAAACTATTGTTTGTAGTGTGTGTATCCCTCTCTATCTCTCTTACCTCACCCCAAAACCCTTGGAACCAATAGAGGATGAATGGAGATGAACTTATATTTTCTGGACCGATGACTCAATTGGAGACAGACCGATGGATTCAGAACATGGAAGATCATATGGAGAAATAACCCTATGGCCAGAAAGGATATGACCCAGCATGCTCTTCAGCGCTTTGAAAGAGGTGCTGCTACTTGTGGAGGATGTACCAAACCATCAATGGATGGCAAGGAGTAACCACTTGGAAAGAATTTAAGTTGACACTGCAAAGGTCTGGTCTTGTGTCCCAGAAATTGAAGCCTTATGGAAATTATATGAAGAAACCTTGTGCATGCAAGCTCTGTGGAGAAATAGGACACAACCCTAAAGAACACAAGGATGAATCCCCTCATTGTGAAGAAAGTCACCCAGCTGAAGAATGCCCCACTAGGTAGATTACTTGTTTCTTGTGTGAAGGGACTACCCACTACCCTGCTCAGTGTCACATTTACCCCATGGTACAAAGAACCATCCAGCAAAAGAAAGAAGAAATGAAAGGGGCCCTCGTGGAAATTTTAGAAGAACCTGTGATGGAGGAAGAGGTGGAGGACACACCCGAAGAAGACCCAATTAAACCCTGCACCAAGTCATGCTATTCATGTGGAGAAGAAGGACACATCTCCTAGAATTATCTGAAGGGTGATCTAGTAGAATTCCAAATAGAGGAAATAGAGTATGACCCACAGGAAATAGAAGCCCTGATTGGCATGGAAAAGTCAAGGAAGAGAAATAGATTGCATTCCAGGAAGGACCTGAGGCATATCACTTATTTCAGGTGCAAGGAGTCAGGGCACTACTTCAGCAGTTGCCCAAAAAGGAAGCCGAGGACCCAAGGAGGCTATATAATCACAAGGAAACCTCGAGATTTGTCAGAAGTAATATGTTTCTGCTGTAATGAAGCAGGGCACTTTGCCAGAGATTGTCCCAATGAGAAGGAGACTTGTGCTAAATAGTTGAGTCAAAAAAGAAATATAGTAGTAGTAGTAGTGGGAACAATTCTTTTATATTGAGGTATTGAGTTGAGGCATGTAATGAAAATGCAGGAGATTGTATTAATTGGAGAATCAATAAAGTTAGGATCGTTGGTACTGATTTGGATTTTATGAGTAGTTACTCTATGAAGAAAGATTTTGACCATTTTCGAGGATATGAGAAATATGGTCCATAGAAGAATTTCTGCATTTTAAGGGTGATAGTACCCTGTGAGGACACTGGACCCTTGGAAAAGATAATGATATTACACGGAGTGGACTTCGAACAAAAATGATTTTTAACTCGATACGTGGGATACCCCAAGAGTATGAAGGGATGAAGTACTATTGGATATAAAGGAGGTGTAATGCTGGTAATATGGAGCAATTGTAACTCCATGATGAGTCTGAGTAATCATGACTTAGTTTGGTACAAATAGAAGGAAGGGAGACAGTACAATTGGATGGATTTAAGAATGCTGGGAAGCTGGATGTTGGAATAATGATCAGTTGCCCCGATGTTGAGTTCAAGGTTTACAAGTGATGAGATGGGCCCTAACCCACAGGCCCTAGGACCTACCAAGAAGCAAGCACACTCTTGATGAAGGAAAAACCCAGAATAAGTTACGATTTTATCGACAGACGATCTTATAGGAGTAACGTAAAACCTGAGAGTTGTGAAGAAATGATAGATGTTTGTTTGACTTGCAGAATAATTGGATTTATTCAAACTTGGTTCGTCGACAAGAGAAATTCTGCAATGCTTGTGAGGATGACCGAGTGTTAGAAAGCTAGATTCGCTAAACCATATACAAGGAAATGATTTGGTTGCGGGATGGATTGATCACCATACCGACTTACTCTTATTTTCGCTTTGCTATATGGGATGGTAAATCTGAGTGACTTACCCATAGTAGAGCGACGATGATCAAAACCTTGTTTAAACCTTAGAATGATATGACAATTTTTCCCCTTGTACAAGGCAGCTGTTGCCAATCGTAGGTCATCCGGTGAGAATGAAGCCCAGACCCATTTCCTGCAGGGGAAACCATAAATTGATGACAACCATGAGATATCGATAGTTGTTTAGCATTGGCGCCAGACCTGTCAGCTAAGAAGACCTAGTCACAGGGGTACCCTACCAAGATGAAAGGACACAAGAATCAAGGAAAGTTATGCCACTGCCGGAAGAGCCCAGAGAAGGAATTATCCTGAAGATCTAAGAAGACCGACACCATCAAGAATAAGGATGTACGACCTGAATTTTTATGGAACCGTAACCATGCTTCTAAGGGTGGTAGCACCCCAGAACCCCTGTGACGATCGATGGATTTTGAGGAGACCCTCGACCCTAACCTATTTCTTGCTAGCCTCTCCGAATCTCGGGGGCGAGATTCATTTTAAATAAATAGTTTTGATTGATTGTATGATTGTGATGTGTCAAATTGAGTGAAATTTGAAACTTTTTGAAAGTTAAATGAGTGGGAATAAAAGGACTTTCCCAAACTTCCATTTTGGCATTTATAATTTCCCTGAATTCAAATTCGTTTCATCACAAAACCCTCGAGAGAAGATGACATGACTTCTTCTATTTAAAAATAAAAAAGTGTTTTTGAGAAGATTTAAATTTCATTAGAAAATATTTCAAATTCAGAAACTTTATGCAACTCAATGATTTTCATTAGAGAAGATAAAATGACTTCCTCAAAACATATGAAATATGAGTTGGGAGTTTAAAAGAACCAAACTGAAAGTCCTTTTGAAAATTATTTCAATTTGGAGTTATTTGGTTTTATTCAAATTATTTTTCTCCAAAAATAAAATATTTTGAAAATAGGGTAAAATGATTCCCTACAATAGAAAATTGGAGAGAAATAAATTTGAAATTATTTCGGTATTTTAAAATATTTTATTTGGTTTTTAAATAAAACAGTAACACTCTTTCCTTTATTTAAATTTTTGTGGAATTTGGTTGACGCTAAAAAAATGTTCATATTGTAGATAATCTTTTTCTAAAAACTTTGATATATTATATGCCTATAAATAATTTTATTATTTTTCTATTTTATTTTATTTTTGTTGTTTGTAAAAAGTTATTTAAAAAAAACTTCCTCCCGCCGACTGGGCCGGCCCAGCTCCAGGCCAGGCCGCAGCCCCGCGCGCGCTGCCTTCGCCTCCGTCCCCGAGCGGGATTCCGCTCGGAGTCCGCCGCCGTGAGCGCCTTGGACACCGCCGCCGCCTATGCCGCCCCCTCCTCCATGCCTCGTCGCCACCTCCTCCCGCATATAAAAGGGGAACCCCCCCGGTCCCCTCTCCTCTCCTCCTCGCGTCTCGCCGCTGCACCCCTGCCGCATCTCGCCGCCAGCGCCGTCGCCGCTGCCCCGCGCCGCAGCCGCAGCCTCAGCCACTCGCCGACGCCGACACCGCCGCCGTACGCCTTGCCGCCGTCGAAGTCCGCCGCCGCCGGTAGCCCCCGTCCCCTCTCGACCGTCGGATCTCGATCCGACGGGTTAGATCGCGATCGTTTTTTTGCCTGAACCATTTTTTTATTTAGCGAACGGTTCATCCGTTATCCCAGGCAGCGAACGATTCCGTTTTTTAGTCTCCTGTAGCGAACGTTCGTTCGGTAGAATTTTTCTTTTTATTTTAAGTTTATGCAAGGGACCCGTTTGTGAATATTTATTTGCAGATTAGCCCCTAAACTTCAAACCTTCGCTACTTTTCGCTCATTTATCCAAATCCAGCGAAACCAATACCCACTTCTTCGTTATGATCCCCTCATCCACATAACCAACTTGAACATGTTTTTGCAAGTTTAAAATTTGGTTTCAAACAGTTTTGAATTTGAATTTTTTTGTTCATAACTCGAGTTTTATGACTCTGATTTAATTGATTCTTTTTGCTAACTGAAGCTCTTGACTTAAACTTTATGATAATGCCAAATTCACTCAATTTTGGTACTGTTAGAAATTGTTTTCTGTTGCAAGAGTTAATTGCTTGTTTCTGAAGTTTTTCAAGATTTTTTCTTCGATTCTTTTGCATGATTGCTTATGTGTGGTTACTATTGCTTGCTTACGATAGATTGAACGGAGTGTGACGAGTAGAACTATCAGGAGTCATGAGTGCGAATCATCTTCATCAATAGTACAAGGCAAGTTCACACTTTGATCATATCCCTTTATTACCCTGTTTTCATGCATTAGTTTCAATCCTCAAACATTGCATGGTTAGGATTTGAAGACATGTGGGTATTGGGAAGTAGATGATGAGGTAGAACCTATTGCCTTATATTCAAACCTTGGGAGTTACTACGTTATGCTTATAATGCTATGCTATGCTCGTAGACATGGTTTGGTTTGAGAGAATCCATGAAAGATGTGAGAGTTATTGTTAACTAAGGTTTAACTTAAGGTGGCAACACTAACACACATCTGGGTGGAATGGTAGGGGCACCCTGGAGCACCCAGTGGTTTGCCCGGGCACCTGGAGAACCTAGTGCTTGCCCAAGGGGATCCCGGAGTACTCGTGTGATCATCCTATGGAATGCCACCTAGGCTCAAAGGGATCATAAGATTATTCATGCTAGAAACTTCCGTGTGCAGCCACAAGCCATTATGGGCTCTGGCATAGTTGAGTATGTTGTGTGACCTCTTTCAGTGGTAGGCTAGCAAATGTAGGGGATGTAGGTGGTACTATCTACCCAGAGTAAAGAGTTAATGCTTCTGAAAGACTGTGTCTTGATCATCCATTTCTCAAACATCATGTAGTGCAAGAAATCCAACGGAGGAGATCGAGTCTTGTGGGGAAAAGTGTGCAAACCTCTGCAGAGTGTACAAACTAATCATGGTTAGCCGTGTCCCCGGTAATTTTCGTCTTGAGTCTCTGGTACTTGGATTATCATGTTGATCTCAACACTTTACTTAATTAATTTGTTGGGTTATTGATTTTAATTTGGGATTGAGTTGGAGGAACCTTCTCAATGTTTTCAACCAATTTTGTAGTTAAATAAAGTATATTCCTTTGTTGTAGGGAAAAACTAGCTTTATGCAAATGATAACCCTATAGCCTCCACCAGCCAAATATGCATGTAGTGATAGCCATTATTCAGCATTGCTCTACAGTGTGAATTTGCCAGTACATTCAATGTACTAACCTATATGGCTGCAACGTCTCATGTTGCAGGAATCTTATGACGAGTAAGTGATACGTTAGGGTTACGATTTCTACACTCAACTTTGCCATTGGTGTTAATGGGAATCCACAACCTTGTTACTTCCGCTGTTTGGAGTTAGGTAATAGTATTTACGTTACTATAGACATGTGATTTACCTCTGTTATTGTCGGTGTACAAACATAGGGGCACGCTTTTGTACCCCTTTACCTGTGCACGGGAAGTCGAAGCCGCGCCCACGACCACACATAGTAGAACAGGGGAGTTGAGCCAAGGTAAGACCGAAGCCCAAGACAATCAAAGCAACGCCAAGGCCAAGACAACAAAGAGCAGAGGGACGAAGTAGGTTCCCCCGGCAAGACCCTTGCCGGGCGGCCTCAGCGGCCCCGGCAAGACCCTTGCCGGGACAGCTCGCCCCACACCAACAGAGCGAGCCGCCCTTGAGCCCACGGCCCCTAGCGCCATCATCAACATGGGGCCAGGGCTCGGGAAGGCACCTCTGTGGTGGCATGCAAATCTTTGTGAAGACATATTCAAGATCAGATGAGGATTAGAAGATGACGATTCTCGACAAGATCCCTGCCGAGGAAGGCCACCAGACCCCCGGCAAGGTCCTTGCCGGGGACGACAGCACGCCACGGCAAGACCCTTGCGGGGCCACCCGGCAAGGCCCTCGCCAAGGACGCCAGCGGGGCCACTGCCAAACCCGCGCCGGACAAACTTCCACCACCGTTCACATGCAGCTGCCAGCCCAACCAGCTGGGCGGCACCTGCGTGGCAACATGCAGCTCCCAGGCCAACTCATCGAGCGCCTGCATGGCGGCATGCAGATCTTCGTGAAAGCTCCGCCACCGCGCCATCTCAGCTGCCTGACTGCCTACATGGCACCACGCACCTCACTGGCCAGGGCGCGTGTCAAGGCGAGGAGGAGCGGCGACGGACGGGACGGGCCTCGCCCCCGTCCCCAATAAAGCAAGGGGACACCTAAGCTACGCATTAAATGCGTCTTGTCCTGTAATACAAGCGATAAGCTCAGAGCACTGTACGCCTTTCCACCTCATGTGTTTCATTGCGGCAGCACCTTTCAACTACAAAAGGAGGCCCATGGCATACTGGAGAAGGATTCGGCTCTTTCGAACCACGCACTGACCACAGCTAGTTTGAGAGCTCAAGAACTCTCAGAAATACACCCACCAAAGCAGGACTAGGGTTTTACGCATCCTCGCGGCCCGAACCTGGGTAAACGATCCTTGTGCTGTCTACTAGCCTTGCTCTCCTCGCAACCCTGCGCCCCGGCAACCGTAGTAGGGATTCTTCTGATCCCATAGGTGTCGTTCCACACCAACATCTTTGGCGCGCCAGGTAGGGGGCGCAATTGTGAGAATTTGGTCTGGTAGTTAGCCTAGCAGTTCTTCGTCGCCATGGCCCCTAAGAAGAAGACGGCCACGGCGGTCGGCTCGTTGTGAGCCGAACGGCCCGTGCCGGTGCGGACGGGCAGCGGACCGGTCGCAGACAGGACCTGGGCTGCGGCCCGCGAGCACCAGCATCACCCAGGCAGCGGACCGGTCGCAGACAGGACCTGGGCCACGGCCCGCGAGCACCAGCATCGCCCAGGCAGTTGGAGCCTGGCGAGCGGCATCGTTCGCGCGCCAGACGACTGGCTACACGTCGCTGGATCCAAAGACGGAGCTGGGCCCCCCACAGGCGGCGCGGGGCCCTCCAGGGGCGTCGTTGTGCCGACTCTGGGTGGCACGGCAACCTCCAGGACACTACACCGGTGACCACCGCGCGTTCTTCCCATGGTGTGCGCGCCGAGCAGCGTCACCACGTTGGTGACCCTGTGAACCGCAGTGGGAAGAGCCCTGTGCGTCATCGGCAAGATGAAGGGGTTCAGCACGCTCGCCGAAGCGCTGGTGAAAATGGCACGCAGCCGCTGGTTCGTGACGGAGCTCCTTCTAACATAGTTAGAAGTCGAAGCGCGCCGTGATCCACGCAGCTGTCGCCGCCGCCCACACCAGCGGAAGCATTGGCGCGCGCACATCTGCTCCTCGATTTCCCTCCTGCTGCTGAGAAGCTCGACGAGTGGAGGGCCACCATCCGGAGCCTCGTCGCCGTCGCCAACAAAGACGATCCGCGACCAGCGGGGCCCTCGGGTCGGCGCCCCACCGAGCCACCACATGCTGGCGCTAGGAGGACCGAGGAAGCTGCGGCCACGGTGCACTCTCCTCCTCCTCGCCAGCCGCCGCGGGCGTCGGCCCGTCGTGACGACGCTTGTGATAACATCTCCATAGCGTCGTCCGACTCGCGGACCCTCTGCGACCAGCGCCAGGTCCTTCGGGAACGAGCTCACGAAGACACTCGAACCACCGTCGAGCGTCGGCGCGAAAATGCGCCGCCAGTCGGACAAGCGCGCAGGACCCGCTATGGACCACCCGGCACCGGGGGGCTCCGGCGGCCTACCTTACGAGGTGGGCTTCCCGGCCTTTACCCGTGAGCTGCGGCAGTTCCAGTGGCCGTCCCACCGCACGTTCAAGCCCGACGTCGGTGAGAAGTACACTGGCAAAACCCATCCGTCCGAGTTCCTCGGCATCTACACCATCACGATGCAGGCTGCTGGGGCTCGCGACGACAAGGTGCTTGCCAACTATTTGCCGCTAGCACTCAAGCCCAATGTGATGTCTTGGTTGATGCACTTGCCAGTGGATTCCATTTCTTCTTGGTCGGGTCTGTGCCATGAGTTCGTTGGCGCCTTCACAGGAGGCCACCAAGCTCATGGCCAGGCCAGTGATCTGCAATTCATTCCCCAGAAGGAAGGGTAGACCCTGCGCAAGTACATCCAGAGATTCAGCCGGGTGCAATACAACATCCCTGACGTTCATCCCGCCGCTGTGATTAGCGCGTTCCACCAGAACATGCGCAATCGCAAGATGCGCGAAGAGCTGGCGATGACCAAAGTTAAGGACGTGGCCGAGCTCTACGTCCTGGCTGATAGGTGCGCCTGGGCTGAAGAGGGGAGGAAGTACCCCGGCGAATACGCCGGCGCGGAAACCGACTCTATCGATGAAGACACCGCCACCCCGATGAGGAAGGGTCGGCGTCGCAACAGGAAACGCAAAGGCAAGACTGTGCTTGTTGTTGAGGGATCTGACGACACTGGTGCCGGCAAGAAGGTCAAAGCAGACGCCCTCGACAAGGAGATTGCCGGGTGCGCCGCCTGCCAAGCCTTGGCGGCTACCGACAAGCCAGGAAGCTCCGGCAAGCAATACTGCAAGATCCACCGCACCAAGGGCCATGACCTCCAAAACTGCCGGCAAGTCGAGCTGCTTGCTGAGAAGCAAAAGGCTGAGTATGAGAGGCGGGACAAGGAGAAGGACCAGGACGGTGCGGAGGGGTCCAGCAAGAAGCGTGGCGGCCAAGGAGGCCGCCCCAGCAAGGACAACCAGCAAGAGAGGCGACAAGAAACAAGAAGACGATGATCATGACAAGGACGACGAGTCTGGTGAGCAAGGGTTCCAGAAGGCTACGGAGGCCATGTGCGTCGATGGCGGCGCCTCGCTGCATACCTCTCATCGCCAGCTCAAGCAGTGGGCGCGTGAGATTACAGCAGCAGAGCCGTCGTTCGACGCTCAGAAGCCGCTGAAGTGGTCCAGCACGCCCCTCATCTTTGACGCCGAGGACCACCCTAACCGCACTACCGCGGTCGGGTGTTTTCCATTGTTGGTCTCACCTACGATACGCAACCTCAGAGTGAACAAGATGTTGGTTGACGGCGGGGCCGACCTGAACCTGATCTCGCCTATCGTGATCAAAAAGTTGCGAATCCCTGATGGAGACCTCGAGGAAACGGGCACGTTTCAAGGGGTCAATCCGGGGAGGAGCTAGCCGAAGGGAAAGGTCACACTGCTCGTGACGTTTGGAGGAGAGTTGAACTACAGGACGGAGAGGATCGTCTTCGACGTAGCCGAGATCCCCTTGCCCTACAACGGGATCCTCGGCCGCCCAGCACTAGCCAAGTTCATGGCGGCGTCACACTACGCCTACAACATGCTAAAGATGCCTGGGCCGTTGACCATCATCTCCGTCCCCTCCGACAAGAAGGACGCGCTGATTTGCGCCGACCAGCTCTATGGGGAAGCAGTTGCAGCGATTGCCGCCAAGGCACCTGCTCCTGCCGCTGAAGCCCCGGAGGGAAGAAGAAGCCCGGCAAGACCTCTCACACTCACTCCGGCAAGCGCACCTCCTTGGAGTGTTGTGCTACCGTCGAGGACGTGCCAGAGAGCTCTACCGACAAGAGCAAGAGACCCACGGCTGAGCCGCCGCAGACCAAGAAGGTGCCCGTCAGGGAGGATGGCACGGGAGGGCCCTTCACCATAGGCTCCACCCTCGACAGCAAATAGGAAGGCGCGCTCGTCACCTTCCTACGGGCGGATGTCGACGTGTTTGCATGGCAAGCATCTGACATCCCCAGTGTTCCCAGGGAGGTGATTGAGCACCACCTAGCTGTCTGCCCCCACGCGTGGGCCGTCAAGCAGAAGGTCAGAAAGCAGGCTCTGGAGAGGCAGGAGTTCATCACAGAGGAGATCAGGAAGTTGGAAGCGGCAAGTTTGGTGAGAGGAGTGCTCCACCCGACGTGGTTGGCCAATCCGGCAGTGGTGCGCAAGGCGAATGGGAAGTGGAGACTATGTATTGATTACACATACATCAATAAGGCTTGCCCTAAGGACCCCTTCTCATTGCCGCGCATCGACCAGATTGTTGACTCCATGGCCGGGTGCGATCTGCTATCATTCCTCGATGCCTACTTAGGCTACCACCAGATCTTCATGACGAAAGAAGATGAAGAGAAGACAGCATTCATCACCCCATGTGGTACGTATTGCTTTTTACGGATGCCTTTCGGGTTGAAGAGTGCTGGCTCAACGTTCGCAAGAGTAGTCCAAATTGGTTTTGAACCTCAGCTCCATAGAAATATGGAGGCCTACATGGATGACATAGTGGTCAAAACCAAGGACGGGCCAACTCTTGTGCAAGATCTGGAACAGACATTTGCTAACCTGCGCAAGATCAACCTCAAGCTGAACCCTGAGAAGTGTGTCTTCGGCGTTCCGTCCGGCAAGCTTCTCGAGTTCTTTGTGTCACAGCGTGGGATCGAGCCAAACCCAGACAAGATCAAGGATATTGAGCAGATCGAGGTGCCCAAGCGGATCAAGGATGTGCGTCGGCTCACCGGCTGCGTTGCCGCCATGAGCCGATTCATCTCCAAGTCTGCCGAGCGCGCCCTTCCCTTCTTCAAAATCTTGAAGAAGGCAGGCCCAATAGAGTGGACCCCAGAAGCCAAGGCAGCACTGCAGGATTTGAAGAAATACCTTTCCTCCACGCCAATACTGGTTGCGCCTAAACCACAAGAGCCGTTGCTGCTGTATCTGTCGGCGACGAATCAAGTGGTCAGCGCCGCACTGGTGGCACGGAGGGAGGTCGACGAGGAGGCAGCAATGGCGGTAGAACCAGCGGATGGCAAACCAAAGATTCCCCCGGCAGGGCCTGGCGCCGACAAGGCGCGGCCCCTGGCAGAGTCTGGTGCCACCAAGGCAGTGCCTGCACAATCGAGTGAGGTGGTGCCGAAGAAGAAGATGATGCAGCACCCGGTTTACTTCATCAGCTCCCTCTTGCAGGGGGCTAGGTCGAGGTATTCCGGCGTGCAAAAATTGCTCTTCGGCCTCCTTATGGCCTCGAGGAAGCTGCGTCACTACTTCCAAGCCCACGAGATCACTGTCGTCACCCGCCTCCTGTTGCAACGGATACTGCATAACCCAGACGCAACTGGAAGGATTGTGGAATGGGCCTTGGAGCTATCAAGTTTCGGTTTGAAGTTTGAAAGTACCTCGAAAATTCAGAGCAGAGTCTTGGCGGAGTTCATCGTAGAATGGACCTCGACGCCCGACGAAGAAATCTAGGAGACCACTCTCCCCGGCAAGGAAGCAGACCGCGACTGGATCATGTACTTTGATGGGGCTTTCTCGCTGCAAGGCGCCGGTGCCGGTGTGCTGCTCGTCGCACCCACCGGAGAACACCTCAAGTACGTGATCCAGATGCACTTCCCCAGGGAGATGTCCACCAACAACACTGCTGAGTACGAGGGATTGCTTGCCGGTCTCAGGATCGCGGCAGACCTCGGGGTTAAGAAGCTCATCGTCAGGGGTGACTCGCAGCTTGTTGTCAGGCAGGTCAACAAGGATTATCAGAGCCCATTGATGGAAGCCTACGTAGATGAGGTGAGGAAGCTGGAGGAACGCTTTGACGGTATCCAGGCGGAGCACGTCCCCCGAGCGGAGAACGACATCGCCGATTACCTGTCAAAGCGTGCCGCATTCAAGCTACCTGTGGAACCAGGTACCTTTTTGCTCCGGTTAACTCAACCATCCGTCGAACCATCAGCGGGGCAGAACAAGCGGAGGAAATCAGGTCCCGGCAAGTACTTTTCTACCGAGCCCCCTGGGACTGCCGGCAAGGGTGCTGCCGCGGACGCTGAGCCTGGCCAAGAGCAACTGGCTCCGGCAGGGCGTCAAGCCCTGGCCGTAGAGACAGCCGCTCCCATGGCGGAAGAGATGCCTTTGGTCCTTGCCGTCGAGCCCCAGGCTCCGGCATGGGCGCAGCATACCATCCAATTCCTCCAAACAGGGGAGCTTCCCGAGGAGCAGGAAGAAGCGGAGAAAGTAGCCCGTCGGTCCGCCCTGTACCAGTTCGTCGATGACGTCCTATACCGGAGAAGGCCGAACGGTGTGAAACTCAAGTGCATCCCCCGGGAGGAAGGACTGGAGCTGTTGGCGGAGATACATGGAGGCATATGTGGCTCCCACATAGGGTCGAGGGCCCTTGCTGGGAAGGCGTTCCGGCAAGGTTTCTTCTGGCCCACCGCCCTCCAGGATGCGACGGCACTAGTAACCAAGTGTGAAGCATGCCAGTTCCATTCAAAGAAGCTTCATCAACCAGCTCAAGCCCTTCAAACAATCCCTCTATCCTGGGGACACCTAAGCTAAGCATTAAATGCGTCTTGTCCTGTAATACGAGCGATAAGCTCAGAGCACTGGACGCCTTTCCACCTCCTGTGTGTCACTGTGGCAGACCCTTTCAACTATAAAAGGAGGCCCATGGCATACTGGAGAAGGATTCGGCTCTTTCGAACCACGCACTGACCACAGCTAGTTCGAGAGCTCAAGAACTCTCAGAAATACACCCACCAAAGCAGGACTAGGGTTTTACGCATCCTCGCGGCCCGAACCTGGGTAAACGATCCTTGTGCTGTCTACTAGCCCTGCTCTCCTCGCAACCCTGCGCCCCGGCAACCGTAGTAGGGATTCTTGTGATCCCATAGGTGTCGTTCCACACCGACAGTTATAAATCCTCGAGTACTGTGTGTGTCAGCATACCGATCCAGGGATGACACTTAAGCACAGAGACTTGACCATCTAAGGTCGGGTCGCTACTTATAAGTTAATGAAAGCTCAAAAGAAAACTAAGTGGGTGTGCATCCAACTTGCTTGCTCATGAAGACCTAGGGCAATTTGAGGAAGCCCATCATTGGAATATACAAGCCAAGTTCTATAATGAAAAATTCCCACTAGCATATGAAAGTGACAACATAGGAGACTCACTATCATGAATATCATGGTGCTACTTTGAAGCACAAGTGTGGAAAAAAGGATAGTAACATTGCCCTTGCTCTCTTTTTCTCTCATTTTTTGTTTGGCTTCTTTGGCCTCCCTTTTAATTTTTTCCTCACATGGGACAATGCTCTAATAATAATGATCATCACACTTTTATTTACTTACAACTCGATACTTAGAACAAAATATGACTCTATATGAATGCCTCTGGCGGTGTACCGGGATGTGCAATGACTCAAGAGTGACATGTATGAATGAATTATGAAAGGTGGCTTTGCCACAAATACGATGTCAACAACATGATCATGCAAAGCAATATGACAATGATGGAACGTGTCATAATAAAATGGAACGGTGGAAAGTTGCATGGCAATATATCTCGGAATGGCTATGGATATGCCATAATAGGTAGGTATGGTGGTTGTTTTGAGGAAGCTATATGGTGGGTGTATGGTACTGGCGAAAGTTCCATGGCACTAGAGAGTTTAGCAATGGTGGAAGGGTGAGAGTGCGTATAATCCATAGACTCAACATTAGTCATAAATAACTCACATACTTATTCCAAAAATCTATTAGTCATCGAGACAAAGTACTACGCGCATGCTCCTAGGGGGATAGATTGGTAGGAAAAGACCATCGCTCATCCCCGACCGCCACTCATAAGGAAGACAATCAAAAAATATCTCATGCTCCAACTTCGTTACATAACGGTTCACCATACTTGCATGCTACGGGAATCACAAACCTTAACACAAGTATTTCTCCAATTCACAATTACTCACTAGCATGACTCTAATATCACCATCTTTATATCTCAAAACAATCATAAGGAATCAAACTTCTCATAGTATTCAATGCGCTTTATATGAAAGTTTTTATTATATCCCTCTTGGATGCCTATCATATTAGGACTAAATTCATAACCAAAACAAATTACCATGCTGTTTAAAAGACTCTCAAAATAATATAAGTGAAGCGTGAGAGTTCAACAATTTCTATAAAATAAAACCACCGCCGTGCTCTAAGAAGGTATAAGTGAAGCACTAGACAAAATTGCCTAACTCAAAAGATACAAGTGAAGCACATAGAGTGTTCTAATCAATCACGATTCATGCGTGTCCCTCTCAAAAGGTGTGTACAACAAGGATGCTTGTGGCAAACTAAAAAGTAAAAAACGCATATCATAAAAGACGCTCCAAGCAAAACACATATCATGTGGTGAATAAAAAATATAGCCTCAAGTAAAGTTACCGATAAACGAAGACGAAAGAGGGGATGCCTTCCGGGGCATCCCCAAGCTTAGGCTCTTTGTTGTCCTTAAATATTACCTTGGGGTGCCTTGGGCATCCCCAATCTTAGTATCTTGCCACTCCTTATTCCATAGTCCATCAAATCCTTACCCAAAACTTTAAAACTGCACAACACAATACTCAACAGAAAATCTCATAAGCTCCATTAGTATAAGAAAATAAATCACCACTTTTGGTATTGTTGTGAACTCATTCTTTATTTATATTGGTGTAATATCTACTGTATTCCAACTTTTCCATGGTTCATACCCCTCGATACTACCCATAGATTCATCAAAATAAGCAAACGACACATAGAAAACAGAGTGTGTCAAAAACAGAACAATCTGTAGAATTTAAAGAACTTCGAATACTTATGTAGCTCTTAAAATTCTGAAAAATTAGGACAACCTGTGCAATTTGTGTACCAATCCTGTGAAAAAAGAATCAGATCAAAAGCACGCTTCTGTAAAAAAAGGTAAATTATTTTCCTGGGTGCAAAAGTTTCTATTTTTTAGCAAGATCAAAACAACTATCACCGTAAGCCATCCCAAAGGTCTTACTTGGCACAAACACTAATTAAAACACAAAAACACATCTAACCAGAGGCTAGATGAATTATTTATTGAAAAACGGAACCAAAAAGTAGAGAACAAAAATAAAATTGGGTTGCCTCCCAACAAGCGCTATTGTTTAACGCCATGAGCTAGGCATAAAAACACATAAATAGATCTAGGTATTTTCATCTTTGGTATGCAATCCATAAGTAGCTCTCATAATATATTCATAAGGCAATTCAATTTCTTTCTAGGAAAGGGTTCCATGCCCTTTGTTAATGGAAATTGAAATCTAATGTTTCCTTCTTTCATATCAATAATTGCACCAATCGTTCTAAGGAAAGGCCTACCAAGAATAATAGGACATGTAGGATTGCAATCTATATAAAGAACAATGAAATCTACGAGCACATAATTCCTATTTGCAACAATAAGAACATCATTAATCCTTCCCATAGGTTTCTTAAAAGTGGAATCCGCAAGATGCAAATTTAAAGAACAATCATCAAATTCACGGAAACCGAGCACATCACATAAAGTTTTTGGAATAATGGAAACACTAGCACCCAAATCACACAAAGCATGGCACTCATAATCTTTAATCTTAATCTTAATAGTAGGTTCCCACTCATCATAAAGTTTTCTAGGGATAGAAACTTCCAATTCAAGCTTTTCTTTAAAAGATTGCATCATAGCATCAACAATATGTTTAGTAAAAGCTTTATTTTGATTATAAGCATGAGGAGAATTCAACATGGATTGCAACAAGGAAATATAATCTATTAAAGAACAATTATCATAGTTAAAGTCCTTGAAATCCAAAAGAGTGGGTATCGGTGTCAAAACCGGCGGATCTCGAGTAGGAGGTCCCGAACTGTGCGTCTAGGATCAATGGTAACAGGAGACGGGGGACACGATGTTTACCCAGGTTCGGGCCCTCTCTATGGAGGTAATACCCTACTTCATGCTTGATTGATCTTGATGAATATGAGTGTTACAAGAGTTGATCTACCACGAGATCGTAATGGCTAAACCCTAGAAGTCTAGCCTGTATGACTATGGTAATGAGTCTCTCTCTATCCGGACTACGCTCTCCGGTTTATATAGACACCGGAGAGATCTAGGGTTACATGGGGTCCGTTACATAAGAAGGAATCTTCATAGTTGGTCACCTAGCTTGCCTTCCACTCCAAGGAGTGTCCAGTCTGGACGCGGGTATAGTCTTCGGCCTTCACACCTTCACAGCCCATCAGTCCGGCCCAATGAATAATAGGTCGGACGCCCGAGGACCCCTTAGTCAAGGACTCCCTCAGTAGCCCCTGAACCTGGCTTCAACAACGAGGAGTCCGGCGCGCAGATTGTCTCCGGCATTGCAAAGCGGGTTCCCCCTTTTTCCAAACTCCATGATAGTCTTCGAACGCGATGATTATATCCAGACCTGTAACGTATTCCACACACAACCGCAGAGAGAATATAATATTTGCACGAATCTAATCTGTTGACAGCCTTTTGACAACACGAGATCACGTCTGTCCGGTCGTAATTTCGAACCGTTTTCATCTGCCATCCCACGTTTCGAGACGTGGTTGTAATTGGCACGTGCCGTCGAAGCAGAGATCGTGTCCCCTTATTGCGGGATTCCCATCAATGCGGGCATGGGTAACCCAACTGTGCCATTTATACAGCCCTTGGGAATAGGTGAATCTTAAGGCAAGCGAGGAGGCGTTTAATATTTTCTGCCTTTATAAGGGGATAAGGATTCCCTCTTCCTCTTCTCACGCTCTCTCTCTGTCTCCGCCTTTCCAATCTCGAGCTCCAGCGCCCAAGTTCTCATCTCCTTTCCACTCAAGCAACCATGTCCGGATCCGGTGGTCAGGGCAAGTGGATGGTCTCCTCCGTCAAGGAGGAGGACATTACTGAGCTTCGGGCGGCCGGATACTTGGCGAAGGAAATCACCCACCGTCTGCCAGTCGAGGGACAAGTCGTCCCCGCGCCGAAGCCCACCGAGAGGGTAGTATTCATCCCCCATTTCTTCCGCGGGCTAGGGTTTCCACTCCACCCTTTCGTTCGCGGGCTGATGTATTATTAAGGGATAGATTTCCATGATCTGTCCCCGAATTCCTTCCTCAATATCTCGGCGTTTATCGTCGTGTGTGAGGCCTTCCTCCGCATCCAACCCCACTTCGGGCTGTGGCTCAAAGTCTTCAACGTGAAGCCGAAGGTGGTGGATGGCCAGCACGCGGAGTGTGGGGGAGCCATGGTGAGCAAGCTATCCAACGTCTCCTGGCCCAAGGTGTAACGCCCCGGATGTGACTTTCCATATTTGTAACTCCAACTCTTGCCATTTTCGGCTATGTGTTATGATATTCCCTTCGTGGTCGGGTTTTGTCTTTCGTTTTGCATTTTGTTCATGTCATGCATTGCATATCATGTCATCATGTGCATCTCATTTGCATACGTGTTCGTCTCATGCATCCGAGCATTTTTCCCGTTGTCCGTTTTGCAATCCGACAGTCCCACATGCACCGGCGCACCCCTTTTGTCTCTTCTCGTGAGCGGGTGTTAAACATTCTCGGAATGGACCGAAGTTTGCCAAGTGGCCTTGGTACACCACCGGTAGACCACCTGTCAAGTTTCGTTCCAATTGGAGGCCGTTTGATACTCCAACGGTTAACCGGGTAACCGCCAAGGCCTTTTGAGTGTTGCAGCCAACACCCTCCAAAACAACCCAATAACCCATCTAAGTCACTTCCATGCTCTCCTTCGTTGGATCACGATCGCGTGGGCGAAAACCGCACCTCATTTGGAGTCTCCTAGCTCCCTCTACCTATAAATATGTGATCCCCTCCGAATTTTTTGCGCAGTCCAACCCTAACCCCTTCCCCTCTCCGCCGCCGGACACGTCCGGCCCGAGCCGGACGAAATCCCGCCGCCGTCCGCAGCCAATCGGGAGCCGCCACCTGTCGCCGCCGCGTCCCACCACCGCGCGGCCCGCGGGGCCCAAATCCGGCCCGCGTAAGCCCGCACCCCGCCGACGCCGAAGCCCGCGCGCCGCCGCCCGGGTTCCCGCCAACGCCTCCGTCCCGCGCCGGTCGGCGACTTCGTCGCCCGCTCGCCGGCCTCCCGCGCCGCCGGACTCCCTCGACCGCCGCCCGAGCTCACCTCGGCCGCCGCCGCCCGTCCGCGCCCCGCGACCTCCGCCCGCGCCTCGCCGCCAGTGCCCGAAGCCGCCGTTCGCCGGAGCCACGCCTTCGCCGGAGCGCCGCCTCCCATCGCCTCTCCGCCGCCGCCGGGCTTCACCCGACCTCCCCTGCCGCGGCCGGCCTCCTCCTCGCCGGGGACGTCGCGCCCGCGTCGCCGGCTTCCGGATCCGCACCGCCCGGAGCTCGCCGGAGCCCCCCCGCCGCTCGCCGGAGTCCGCTCCGGCCAGATCCGCCGCGGGTGGACGAGATCCACCCGTTCGCCGAACCAAACGCCGTCCCGGATCCCCTCGTCCACTTTTCCATCGAGGTCCAAATTTTTCACAAGTCCTTAGATCTGCTACATTCTGGTGCATAATTCATCATGCCATATCTCCATGTATGTAGCTCCGTTTTGTGAGTGTAATATATCAAAATGTTGATCACGAGATGCTCCTCATTTTGTTCAATTGTGCCATGCTCGTTTGAGTTAATCTTGATGCCCAAATCTCTGATGCAAGAGTGCTATATGATGTTTACTGCTGTTACTTATCATAACTTGATATTTTGTCATTTTTTCTGCATTTGATGTGTGCATCTTTTGGGCATGAGCTCTACATGTGTTTTGCTCTATGACATGCCATTTTTACAGGGGTATATGTCATGTATTTCTGTGATCTATGTGGTGACTAGGACAAGCATGCAAACTAGGCTTCGTGATGTTTCTGTTTTCAGGGACTTAGAATTTTGCTGTCTTTTCCTGCTGTTATTTTGACGTCATGTATCCATGTGGCTACAGTGAGATCCATGCTTCTTTTGAGTATTTTCAGTAAGGATGTTTTGGACATATAGTTTTGCTCTATCCATCCATGCCCCTGTTGGCAATTATGGAGTGCCCTAGCAAGTCTCAATCTTGCTCTACTTTTCCTATAAAATGTTCCTGACAGAATGTTAACATGATATTCAATTTTACCAAGGTTGTTGTAGTTGATCCGTACATTCTATGAACTTGCTCCTGCCATGGTTAGCTTCATGAACATGCCATCTTGCTGTAGGTATGCTTGTTTTGTCATGCATTGCTTTGTGATGAGTGAATCGAGCTCACAAAGATGCCTTCATAATTCTGTTAATGACATGCTCTGTTTTCTGCCAAGTCTGAAACCTGTTAACAAAACTTGCTATGTTTACATAGGTGCCATCATATCTTCTGTGCCTTTTTGGCTCATTATCAGTAAGGTACTTTTGTTCTATGCATTTATTATATTCATTCCATGCCTTTTTTTGCTATGATAAGTTCCTGTAGCATGTGTTTGGCTTTCTCTGAACATTGCTACCTGATGCTGTTTCAGCCATGTCCAGTATTTTCACCAAGTCTGTGAAGCTGATATCTTTTGCACTTTTGCCATGCTTGTTTGAACCTGTTATTGTGTGATCTAGCCATAGCTTAGTGTTCATCTTTTGTCAAGCATCTCTTGTAGATCACTGCCATATGCTTTGTTGCTATGTTGGGGTGCTGTAGCATAGTTACTTGGTGTATTCTAAGTGCTATCATGCTGTTAATCGTAGAATTGTGTCATTCTTGTTTTGCTTGCCATTTGCAAACCGTGCATCCGTTTCCGGTGATCTTTATATCGATTTCGACCGAAATAGCCTCATCTTTTGAGCGGCATACTTGGTTTGCCAAGTTGATGCCTTGTTCATCTTTTCCCTTCCGGAGCATGCATATGCATTGCATATCACATCTCGCATATCATGCCATGTATTGCATCATGTTGCTTGTGCATTTCCCTTGATTGATTGTTGGTTCTTTTGCTTGTGTTCTTGCTGTGGGTAGAGCCGGGAGACGAGTACGCTTACGAGGAACCTGTTGAGACCGCTTACGAGGATCAAGCTTTCGACAACTCTGAGAACCTTGCAGGCAAGATGACCATACCCTCGAAATCACTTCTATCTTTGCTTTGCTAGTTGTTCGCTCTATTGCTATGCTGCGCTACCTACCACTTGCTATATCATGACTCCCATATTGCCATGTCAAGCCTCTAACCATCCTTTCCTAGCAAACCGTTGTTTGACTAAGTTACCGCTTTTGCTCAGCCCTTCTTATAGCGTTGCTAGTTGCAGGTGAAGTTGAAGTTGGTTCCATGTTGAAACATGGTTATTTTGGGATATCACAATATCTCTTATTTATTTAATGCATCTATATATTTGGTAACGGGTGGAAGGCTCGGCCTTATGCCTGGTGTTTTGTTCCACTCTTGCCGCCCTAGTTTCCGTCATACCGGTGTTATGTTCCTTGATTTGGCGTTCCTTACGCGATTGGGTGATTTATGGGACCCCCTTGACAGTTCGCCTTGAATAAAACTCCTCCAGCAAGGCCCAACCTTGGTTTTACAGTTGCCTACCTAAGCCTTTTTCCATTGGGTTTTCGCGAGCCCGAGGGTCATCTTTATTTTAACCCCCCGGGGCAGTGCCCCTCTGAGCGCTGGTCCAAACTAGAGCCCTTTGCAGCGCCACCTCGGGGAAACATGAGGCCTGGTTTTAGTTGTACGGACTGCTCATCCGGTGTGCCCTGAGAACGAGATATGTGCAGCTCCTATCGGGATTTGTCGGCACATTCGGGCGGCTTTGCTGGTCTTGTTTTACCATTGTCGAAATGTCTTGTAAATCGGGATTCCGAGACTGATCGGGTCTTCCCGGGAGAAGGAATATCCTTCATTGACTGTGAGAGCTTATAATGGGCTAAGTTGGGACACCCCTGCAGGGTATTATCTTTCGAAAGCTGTGCCCGCGGTTATGTGGCAGATGGGAATTTGTTAATGTCCGGTTGTTGAGAACTTGTCACTTGACTAAATTAAAATACATCCATCGTGTGTGTAGCCGTGATGGTCTCTTTTCGGTGGAGTCCGGGAAGTGAACACGGTTCGGGTTATGTATGAACGCAAGTAGTTTCAGGATCACTTCTTGATCATTTCTAGTTTCGCGACCGTTGCGTTGCTCCTCTTCTCGCTCTTTTTTGCGCATGTTAGCCACCATATGTGCTTAGTGCTTGCTGCAGCTCCACCTCATTACCCCATCCTTTCCTATAAGTTTAAATAGTCTTGATCTCACGGGTGTGAGATTGCTGAGTCCTCGTGACTCACAGATTCTACCAAAACAGTTGCAGGTGCTGACGATACCAGTGCAGGCGACGCAACCGAGCTCAAGTGGGAGTTCGACGAGGAACGTGGTCGTTACTATGTTTCATTTCCTGATGATCAGTAGTGGAGCCCAGTTGGGATGATCGGGGATCTAGCATTTGGGGTTATCTTCTTTTCATTTGGATTTGACCGTAGTCGGTCTATGTGTGGATTTTGGATGATGTATGAATTAATTTATGTATTGGGTGAACTGGCGATTGTAAGCCAACTCTCTTTATCCCATTCTTGTTTATTACATGGGATTGTGTGAAGATGACCCTTCTTGCGACAATACCTACAATGCGGTTATGGCTCTAAGTCGTGCCTCGACATGTGGGAGATATAGCCGCATCGTGGGTGTTACAAGTTGGTAATCAGAGCCATCCCCGACTTAGGAGCCCCCTGCTTGATCGAATCGCTGGCGTTGTTGAGTCTAGAACAAAAATGTTTTGAGTCTTAGGATTATATATATCGGAGAGTAGGATTCTTTTTACTCCTCAGTCCCTTTGTCGCTCTGGTGAGGTCTCCTGACGTAGAAGTTTTGACTCTTCTCTCCTCAAATTTCACTAAAAAAAATTTAGGATCACGCGGGTATCTTGGAATCGTTCCGATGGTTTTGTGACGAGAACATTGTTCTTGGTGCCTCCTGACATTTAGGGGTTGTGGCAGTGTCCCGGGGAGTTGAGCTCCGAGGTGTTGTCGTCACAATTTTATCGTTGCAGTTCTGGAATACCTGAGTTTCGCCGACATCGAAAATCTCTTTTATGCAGTTGTTGGTGAGATCACCTCGACGCCACCCATTACTGGGGCGGGAGTTCGGGAGTATTGCCATAACTCGTATAACGGATGCTTTTCGAAGGTTGAGGTACACGATTTCCGAAGGTTTCTTGGTTATGTGTTGACGGATGGATACAGCTGGATCTAGGGATTGCTAGTTTGGGTGATATATTTTGTGTCCCCTGTATCCCCAACACCAGATTGCATAACCAGAAAGTTTCGGGAGTTTATAGGTGGGATTCAAGTAGCTCTTAGCATTTCTTCCCGCAGATATTTGGTTTGTGATTGGGTAATCCTTACCACTTATTTGTTCCAGTTGCACCTTGTTATTTCATTCATCAATTTCTTATCAAGTGGCTTCTCACCTTATGGAAGTGTGATGATTTACTATGGACTTCATTCGTTCATCCTCGTTCGAATGTTTATTGTGAAGACTATATGTTGCAATTCCTATCCGTTGATTCAACTTGCCTATCTGTCTATCAAGATGCTAACGGATGTCACCTTCTTCAGGATGGCTCCGCCAACGCGTCAGAATCCGGAACGCAATGATGGGAGTCAGGCGAACCCTCCACCACCACCTCCGCCTCCGGAGGCATGGCAAGCTATCATGGCAGCCACCAACGCCAATGCTCAGATGATTTTGCAACTCTTGCAAGAGCGCACCCAAGGGCAAGGCAACCAAGGAAATCAAGGCCAAGGCAACAATCAGCCTCACTTCGCTACCCTCAACCAGTTCCTCGCAAATCAGCCAAAGTCTTTCAGCTACTATGCTGAGGCCACAGACGCCGATGATTGGCTCGTGGACATCAACAAGCATTTTGAATGTAGCAATGCCAGGCCTGAGGACTTTGTCAAGTTCGCTTCTTTTCAACTCAAGGATCAAGCTGCCGAGTGGTATCAACAATACAAAGATTCCAGAGGAGGTCATGTGATTACCTGGGATGATTTCCCGCCGAGACTTCAAAGGTCACCACATTCCACAAAGTGTTGTTGAGAGCAAGCGTGAGGAGTTCCGCAATCTCAAGCAAGGCAGCATGTCCGTGTATCAATAGAATACCCAGTTTTAGAAACTCGCTCGCTTCGCTAAGCAAGACGTTCCTGATGAAAAGAGTATGATCTATCAATTCAGAGGTGGCCTTAGAGAAGATCTGCAATTACCTCTCGTGCTTTTCGAGACGACCAAGTATGATGATTTATACAACATGGCACTGAAGCAAGAGGCTGCTCAGCTCAAGTGTGAGGCTTCTAAGAAGAGAGTCAGGGACGCAGTTCAGTCTTCTTCTTCCTCACTAGTGGCTGCTAAGCAACAGAAGTTCTGGTTGCCTCCTCCTCCTCCGTTTCGTCAGCCTTTCCAGCAAAAGAACAAAGGTGGCCATGGATCTTCCCACCCACCCAACCCTGGCTATCAGAACAAGTCTCAGAATCAAGCTCCAAAGTCGAATGCTCCTTATCATCGTCCGCTCTCAGAGGTGACTTGCAACAAATGTCAGCAGAAAGGTCACTATGCTAACAAGTGCTTCAACCAAAGGCGCCTTCCGCCTCCTCCTCCTGTGAGATCTTCCAGCAATGCAGTGGTCAAGCATAATCCCAAGTCTGCAGAGGTGAACATGATGAATGCAGCTCAATCAGAGGAATCTACTGATGTGATAATGGGTAATCTCTCAGTTAATGATATTCCTGCAAAAGTCTTATTTGATACTGGTGCATCGCATTCTTTCATTTCAAGACCGTTTGTGGCTATGCTTGATTTGGTTACTCAAGTATTGTCGAGTCCATTGTCTATTGTTTCCCCGGCTCGGCAATTGACTTCTCGAGTATTCGTTCGGGATTCCGTTATCAAGATGGGCGACTATAAATTTCTGTCTTCTCCAATTGTCCTTGGTGACTCGGATATTGATCTAATTCTCGGGATGGACTGGCTTTCTAAGCACAAGACTCAACTTGATTGTGCTGCCAGGGAAATTCAATTGACACACTCCTCTGAGGATGTGATCATCTATGCCGCTCATGACGAGACCATTCGGTTATTCTCTCTCAATGAGAAGGGCGAGCTAGACGCAATCTCTCAGATTCCAGTCGTTTGTGAGTACCAAGATGTCTTTCCAGAAGAGCTTCCGGGTATGCCTCCTCACCGGCCAGTCGAATTCGTTATCGATCTTGAGCCTGGTATCGAACCCGTTTGCAAGCGTCCTTACAAGCTTGGACCCAAGGAGCTGAAAGAATTGAAGAAACAGCTCGATGAACAAGAGCGTCTGGGTCTGATCAGACCGAGTTCATCTCCATGGGGTTGTGGTGTTCTTTTTGTCCAGAAGAAGGATGGCACGGACCGACTTTGTGTCGACTAGCGTCCATTGAACAAGAAGACAATTAAGAACAAGTATCCACTTCCCAACATCAATGAGCTAT
This sequence comes from Aegilops tauschii subsp. strangulata, assembly GCF_002575655.3. NCBI lineage: Eukaryota > Viridiplantae > Streptophyta > Magnoliopsida > Poales > Poaceae > Aegilops > Aegilops tauschii. The sequence continues at coordinate 117,540,052 of NC_053039.3, read as the reverse complement.
TCGAGCAACTTAAAGGTGCTAAAGTCTTCTCCAAGCTTGACCTCCGGATGGGTTATCATCAGATTCGCATTCGTGAAGAAGATATTCCCAAGACAACATTCAGAACAAGCTTTGGTTCTTATGAATATACTGTCATGTCTTTCGGCCTTGTCAATGCTCCTCCAACATTCTCTCGAATGATGAACTTCATCTTCAACCCCTATACCAATTAATTCGTGTTGGTGTATCTCGATGATATCTTGGTCTTCTCCAAGAATAAGAAGGATCATGCCAAACATTTGCGATTGGTGCTTGACAAGCTCAGAGAGTATTAATTCTATGCGAAGTTTTCCAAATGTGAGTTTTGGCTTGATGAAGTTCTTTACCTTGGTCATATCATCTCTGCCAAGGGCATCACTGTTAATCCCGAGAAGGTGTCTGCAATTATGAATTGGAACTTCCTCAGAATGTCAAGCAGCTCCGCAGTTTCCTTGGTCTTGCAAGCTATTGCCGAAGATTCGTTGAGAATTTCTCTAAGATTGCAAAGCCTCTTTCCAACCTCCTCCAGAAGCATGTGAAGCATGTCTGGAATCCTGAGTGTGACGTTGCTTTCAACACTCTCAAAGAGAAACTCGTCACAGCTCCTGTCTTAACTCCTCCTGACGAATCCAAGCCATTCGAAGTTTTCTGTGATGCTTCTCTTCAAGGTCTCGGTGCTGTGTTAATGCAAGAGAAGAAAGTTGTGGCCTATACCTCTCGTCAGTTGAAGCCCAACGAAAAGAACTACGCCACTCACGATCTTGAGTTGGCAGCAGTTGTTCATGCATTAATAACATGGAGACATCTCTTGTTGGGAAGGAAAGTGGACATATTCACCGATCACAAGAGTCTCAAGTACATCTTCACTCAGCCCAACCTCATCCTCAGGCAAACTCGATGGGTCGAGATGATTCAAGAGTACAATCCGAGTATTGAATATACTCCAGGCAAGGCCAACGTCATTGCAGATGCTTTGAGCAGGAAGGCTTACTGCAACAGCTTAATTCTCAAGCCCTTCCAACCGGACCTTTGCGAAGCTTTCCGCAAACTGAATCTCCAAGTTGTTCCTCAAGGCTTTCTTGCCAACCTCCTAGTCTTTCCTACTTTGGAAGATCAAATTCGTGAGGCACAACTCCTGGATACCATGGTGAAGAAGGTGAAATGTGGTATTGACAAGGGTCTTTCCAAATACAAGTGCTATCGCATTGATGACAGAGACACTTTATTCTTCGAGGACCGGATTGTGGTTCCTAAAGGTGATCTAAGGAAAGTCATAATTAACGAGGCGCACAATTCTCTTCTTTCCATTCATCCTGGAAGTACGAAGATGTACCATGACCTCAAGCAGTCGTATTGGTGGACTCGAATGAAGCGAGAAATCGCTCAATTCGTGAACGAATGTGATGTCTGTCGAAGGGTGAAAGCAGAACACCAACGACCAGCTGGTCTCCTCCAACCTCTTGCTATTCCAGAATGGAAGTTTGATCATATCGAAATGGACTTCGTGACTGGATTTCCTAAGTCCAAGCGCGGAAATGATGCTATCTTCGTTCTCATCAACAAGCTTACAAAAGTGGCTCATTTCCTTCCAATCAAAGAATCTATCACAGCAGCTCAGTTGGCAGAGCTATACACCTCCAGGATTGTCTCCTTGCACGGCATTCCACAATTGATATCTTCAGATCGTGGAAGCATCTTCACTTCTAAGTTCTGGGACTCCTTTCAGAAGGCCATGGGCGCCAACATTCACTTCGGCACAGCTTTGCATCCTCAAACTAGTGGCCAAGTCGAGCGAGTCAATCAAATCCTTGAAGATATGCTCAGGGCTTGTGTCATTTCCTTTGGCATGAAGTGGGAAGATTGTCTTCCATATGCCGAGTTCTCCTACAACAACAGCTTCCAAGCGAGTTCGGGCAAGGCCCCATTTGAGATTCTATATGGCAGAAAGTGCTGTACTCCTCTCAATTGGTCAGAGACTGGTGAATGCCAACTTCTTGGCAATGACTTAATCACAGAGGCTGAAGAAATGTGTAAAGTCATCCGTGAAAATCTCAAAGCCGCGCAATCGCGCCAGAAGAGTTACCATGATAGCAAGCACCGTGACTTGGCTTTCGAGATCGGAGACCATGTCTACCTCCGCGTCTCTCCAATGAAAGGCACTCGTCGCTTCGGTATCAAAGGGAAGCTTGCCCCTAGATACGTGGGTCCTTTCAAGATCATTGGCAAAAGAGGCGACCTTGCCTATCAACTTGAGCTTCCCTCCAACTTCGCGAACGTGCATGATGTGTTCCACGTGTCACAGCTTCGCAAGTGCTTCAAGACTCCTGAGCGCACCATCAACTTCGAAGAGATTGACCTCCAAGAAGATCTGTCTTATCATGAGTACCCCGTTGCTATTCTTGAAGAAACTGAGCGCAAGACTCGCAACAAGTCTATCAAATTCCTAAAAGTGAAGTGGTCACACCATTCCAACCGGGAAGCCACCTGGGAGCGCGAGGACCACCTCCGTTATGAATATCCGGAGTTCTTTCAGTCCTAGATCTCGGGACGAGATCCTCTTGTAGTGGTGGAGTGTTGTAACGCCCCGGATGTGACTTTCCATATTTGTAACTCCAACTCTTGCCATTTTCGGCTATGTGTTATAATATTCTCTTCGTGGTCGGGTTTTGTCTTTCGTTTTGCATTTTGTTCATGTCATGCATTGCATATCATGTCATCATGTACATCTCATTTGCATACGTGTTCATCTCATGCATCCGAGCATTTTCCCCGTTGTCCGTTTTGCAATCCGACACTCCCAGATGCACCGGCGCACCCCTTTTGTCTCTTCTCGTGAGCGGGTGTTAAACATTCTCGGAATGGACCGAGGTTTGCCATGTGGCCTTGGTACACCACCGGTAGACCACCTGTCAAGTTTCGTTCCATTTGGAGGCCATTTGATACTCCAACGGTTAACCGGGTAACCGCCAAGGCCTTTTGAGTGTTGCAGCCCAACACCCTCCAAAACAACCCAATAACCCATCTAAGTCACTTCCATGCTCTCTGTCGTTGGATCACGATCGAGTGGGCAAAAACCGCACCTCATTTGGAGTCTCCTAGCTCCCTCTACCTATAAATATGTGATCCCCTCTGAATTTTTCGCGCAGTCCAACCCTAACCCCTTCCCCTCTCCGCCGCCGGACACATCCGGCCCGAGCCGGATGAAATCCCGCCGTCGTCCGCAGCCAATCGGGAGCCGCCACCTGTCGCCGCCGCCTCCCACCACCGCGCGGCCCGCGGGGCCCAGATCCGGCCCGAGTGAGCCCGCGCCCCGCCGCTGCCGAAGCCCGCGCGCCGCCGCCCGGGTTCCCGCCGACGCCTCCGTCCCGCGCCGGCCGGCGACTTCGTCGCCCGCTCGCCGGCCTCCCGCGCCGCCGGACTCCCTCCACCGCCGCCCGAGCTCACCTCGCCCGCCGCCGCCCGTCCGCGCCCCGTGACCTCCGCCCGCGCCTCGCCGCCAGTGCCCGAAGCCGCCGTTCGCCGGAGCGCCGCCTCTCGTCGCCTCTCCGCCTCCGCCAGGCTTCGCCTCCCGTCGCCTCTCCGCCTCCGCCGGGCTTCGCCCGACCTCCCCTGCCGCGGCCGGCCTCCTCCTCGCCAAGGACGTCGCTCCCGCGTCGCCGGCTTCCAGATCCGCGCCGCCCGGAGCTTGCCGGAGCCGCCCCACCGCTCGCCGGAGTCCGCTCCGGCCAGGTCCGCCGCGGGTAGACGAGATCCACCCGTTCGCCGAACCAAACGCCGTCCCGGATCCCCTCGTCCACTTTTCCATCGAGGTCCAAATTTTTCACTGTCCTCAGATCTGCTACATTCTGGTGCATTATTCATCATGCCATATTTCCATGTATGTAGCTCCGTCTTGTGCGTGTAATATATGAAAATGTTCATCACGAGATGCTCTTCATTTTGTTCAATTGTGCCATGCTCGTTTGAGTTAATCTTAATGCCCAAATCTCTGATGCAAGAGTGCTATATGATGTTTACTGCTGTTACTTATCAGAACTTGATGTTTTGTCATTTTTGCTGCATTTGATGTGTGAATCTTTTGGGCATGAGCTCTACATGTGTTTTGCTCTATGACATGCCATTTTTACAGGAGTATATGCCATGTATTTTTGTGATCTATGTGGTGACTAGGACAAGCATGCAAACTACGCTTCGTGATGTTTCTGTTTTCAGGGACTTAGAATTTTGCCAAGTCTTTTCCTGCTGTTATTTCGATGTCATGTATCCATGTGGCTAAAGTGAGATCCATGCTTATTTTGAGTATGTTCCGTAAGGATGTTTTGGACATATAGTTTTGCTCTATCCAGTCATGCGCCTGTTGGAAATTATGGAGTGCCCTAGCATGTCTCAATCTTGCTCTACTTTTGCTATAAAATGTTCCGCGCAGAATGTTAACATGATATTCAATTTTGCCAAGGTTGTTGTAGTTGATCCATACATGATATGAAATTTCTCTTGCCATGGTTAGCTTCATGAACATGCGATCTTGCTGTAGGTATGCTTGTTTTGTCATGCATTGCTTTGTGATGAGTGAATCGAGCTCACAAATATGCCTTCATAATTCTGTTAATGCCATGCTCTGTTTTCTGCCAAGTCTGAAACCTGTTAACGAAACTTGCTATGTTTACATGGGTGCCATCATATCTTCTGTGCCTTTTTGGCTCATGATCAGTAAGGCACTTTTGTTCTATGCATTTAGTAGCATGATAATTCCTGTAGCATGTGTTGGGCTTGCTCTGAACATTGCTACCTGATGCTGTTTCAGCCATGTCCAGTATTTTCACCAAGTCTGTGAAGCTGATATCTTTTGCACTTTTGCCATGCTTGTTTCAACCTGTTATTGTGTGATCTAGCCATAGCTCAGTGTTCATCTTTTGTCAAGCATATCTTGTAGATCACTGCCATATGCTTTGTTGCTATGTTGGGGTGCTGTAGCATAGTTACTTGATGTATTCTAAGTGCTATCATGCTCTTAATCGCAGAATTGTGTCATTCTTGTTTTGCTTGCCATTTGCAAACCGTGCATCCGTTTCCGGTGATCTTTATATCGATTTCGACCGAAATCATCTCATCTTTCGAGCGGCATACTTGGTTTGCCAAGTTGATGCCTTGTTCATCTTTTCCCTTCCGGAGCACGCATATGCATTGCATATCACATCTCGCATATCATGCCATGTATTGCATCATGTTGCTTGTGCATTTCCCGTGATTGATTGTTGGTTCTTTTGCTTGTGTTCTTGCTGTGGGTAGAGCCGGGAGACGAGTACGCTTACGAGGAACCTGTTGAGACCGCTTACGAGGATCAAGCTTTCGACAACTCTGAGAACCTTGCAGGCAAGATGACCATACCCTCGAAATCACTTCTATCTTTGCTTTGCTCGTTGGTCGCTCTATTGCTATGGTGCGCTACCTACCACTTGCTATATCATGACTCCCATATTGCCATGTCAAGCCTCTAACCATCCTTTCCTAGCAAACCGTTGTTTGGCTAAGTTACCGCTTTTGCTCAGCCCTTCTTATAGCGTTGCTAGTTGCAGGTGAAGTTGAAGTTGGTTCCATGTTGAAACATGGATATTTTGGGATATCACAATATCTCTTATTTATTTAATGCATCTATATATTTGGTAACGGGTGGAAGGCTCGGCCTTGTGCCTGGTGTTTTGTTCCACTCTTGCTGCCCTAGTTTCCGTCATACCGGTGTTATGTTCCTTGATTTGGCGTTCCTTACGCGGTTGGGTGATTTATGGGACCCCCTTGACAGTTCGCCTTGAATAAAACACCTCCAGCAAGGCCCAACCTTGGTTTTACAGTTGCCTACCTAAGCCTTTTTCCCTTGGGTTTTCGCGAGCCCGAGGGTCATCTTTATTTTAACCCCCTGGGCCAGGGCCCCTCTGAGCACTGGTCCAAACTAGAGCCCTTTGCAGCGCCACCTCGGGGAAACTTGAGGCCTGGTTTTAGTTGTACGGACTGCTCATCCGGTGTGCCCTGAGAACGAGATATGTGCAGCTCCTATCGGGATTTGTCGGCACATTCGGGCGGCTTTGCTGGTCTTGTTTTACCATTGTCGAAATGTCTTGTAAATCGGGATTCCGAGACTGATCGGGTCTTCCCGGGAGAAGGAATATCCTTCGTTGACCGTGACAGCTTATAATGGGCTAAGTTGGGACACCCCTGCAGGGTATTATCTTTCGAAAGCCGTGCCCGCGGTTATGTGGCAGATGGGAATTTGTTAATGTCCGGTTGTTGAGAACTTGTCACTTGACTAAATTAAAATACATCCACCGTGTGTGTAGCCGTGATGGTCTCTTTTTGGCAGAGTTCGGGAAGTGAACATGGTTCGGGTTATGTATGAACGTAAGTAGTTTCAGGATCACTTCTTGATCATTTCTAGTTTCGCGACCGTTGCGTTGCTCCTCTTCTCGCTCTTTTTTGCGCATGTTAGCCACCATATGTGCTTAGTACTTGCTGCAGCTCCATCTCATTACCCCATCCTTTCCTATAAGTTTAAATAGTCTTGATCTCGCGGGTGTGAGATTGCTAAGTCCTCGTGACTCACAGATTCTATCAAAACAGTTGCAGGTGCTGACGATACCAGTGCAGGCGACGCAACCGAGCTCAAGTGGGAGTTCGACGAGGAACGTGGTCGTTACTATGTTTCATTTCCTGATGATCAGTAGTGGAGCCCAGTTGGGACGATCGGGGATCTAGCATTTGGGGTTATCTTCTTTTCATTTGGATTTGACCGTAGTCGGTCTATGTGTGGATTTTGGATGATGTACGAATTACTTTATGTATTGTGTGAAGTGGCGATTGTAAGCCAACTCTCTTTATCCCATTCTTGTTCATTACATGGGATTGTGTGAAGATGACCCTTCTTGCGACTATACCTACAATGCAGTTATGCCTCTAAGTCGTGCCTCGACACGTGGGAGATATAGCCGCATCGTGGGTGTTACACAAGGGCACTTTTGTGGAGACAGTAAAGGAGTGGCAGAAGCAGTGGTTCTACATCACACAACCTTGCGGCACCACCTGGGCCGCAACCGCCGAATTCTGCTCCGGTGCTCCTATGCAACTCACCTCCTGGGTGGAGAAGAGTCCGGACTAGTGTTCACCTGACGAGTTGATAGCGCTGCAGACGCGTGTTCAGAGCATGGTGACCAAGAATGTCAAGCTTGTTGACGTGATCCAGGTGATGCTGGTTCGCCAGGTTCTTCCGTGCCAGCGCTGAAGCCGCCCTTTGTGGGAATTCAATTCGAAGAAGCACCAGACCTTGATAAGGCTCTTCGAGACTACTCACAAAGGCGCCTGGAAGTTGCTCTTTAAGGGCAACGAGAAGCCACCGGCCACGAACTCAGACCGTGGTCACGATTGTAAACACCCCGTCAGCGAGGTATGTTATTTCTGACGTATCCCCAACTTAATTGTTTCGAGGATGATGTCTGAGCTTTTATTATTGCTCTTTTCAGGACTGGACGGAGAGGGCGAAGCGGATCCAGTGTCCGGCTCCGCTGCCTGAAGAACCAGTCATCCCGCGTCTAGCGAAGATGTTGGTGCCGGCGCCATATAAGGCGCCGGAGAAGAAGGCCACGAAGAAGGCAAAGGGGGCCAAGAGTGGCCCCCGTCGCAAGGGCACTTCGGACACGACGTCCGAAGACGACAAAGCTCATTCCTCTGTCCCTGAGGACAATGACGAGGAAGAGGAGGAGGAGGAAGAAGAAAAAACCCTCCCCTGAGGAGAGGAAGAAGAAGAGGGCGGCTTCGGCGCATCTGGAGGCGGAAACACCCAAGAAGGGGAAGGGCGTCCCAGCGGTCAACACCGCGTGGGACGTTGACAGCAGTCCGGAACGACGCCCCCGCACTAAGCCCAAGGCCGCAGCGTAAGTGACATGGCCCGCTCGTGCACACATCCGGCCCTTTCTCTCCATTATCTTGACATAGTTAAATGTACTATTGCAGTCCGTCCCACGACCTAATCCAACGATCCTCGTCTGGAGGTTCGTTAGCTCCATCAGAGATGGCGAGCATGTCGCCACCGCCTGCTTACTCCCCCGGAGCCAGGGACGACACCGAAGTGTTGTCCGGGAGAACCGCTCCAAAGGGAGGGGCCCAGGACGCTGTCCGGGAGGCACCACAAGGCGAGACCTCCACTGCCGGACACATGGGGGAGCCGATCCCCATGGAAACTGGCGAAGAGGGCAGCATCCAATTTGGCCCTCAGCCGAATATGATTCCGGAGACCCATATGGCTCCGGAGTCGGGCGAGCAGCCCCCTTTGAAGGAGGGGGTGTGCCGCTTCCGCCGGTGGTCCCTGTCCATCCAGGGACGCCGGATAACCTGATGGAGGCGCTACGAGGCGCCTCCGTTATGGAAGAGCACCGTGTCCTTATGGGCGCGGTGATCGAGAAGCTTCAGTCCGCCAAGAGTGGACTAAACGAAGCCTGCAGCAACTTGTTGACAGGTTTTGAGGTAAGTGACATAGAAAGAGAAAAACCCCATGTAGTCAGTAGCCCCTAAGACACTGTCCGGTGCTCGGCGAGAAGAACCGGACAGAGGATCAATCTTTTATTGTAGGAGACTAACGTGATAGGTATGCATAAGCAGGCGTCGCTGTTGGCCGCGACCTCGCATGCTGCCGAAGTCACTGAACTGAGGCAGAGGCTAGGGCGGACCGAGAGCGAGCTCGGCAAGGTTAAGGTTCAGCTCCAGGAGCAGCAAGGTGAGTAACGACTTGCTGTGTATTCGGAATGCATAGGCGTTGTGTATTGAATGTAGTGTCGTAATATGTGCAGGAGCCGCGACCGAGGTCGAGGCCCTGAGGAAGACCCTGGGCGAGGCCGAGGAGAAGGCTGTCCAGCAGCAAGCCGCCCGTAAGAAGATCGAGGCCCGGGTCAAAGAAATCCACAAGAGCTCCAAGATGCGGTGAAAAAATGTGAGACCTTGGAGCATGATGCGTCGGCTCGAGGGGCCGAACTCACTGAGGCTCGTCAGAGCGCGGAGACCGCACGGAATGAGGCCTAGGCCGCTCTCTAGGAGATCCAGGAGGCCCAGAAGATCACGGCGGGTAAGGCTTTTAAGATGCAAAGCAAGTATGCGGAGAAGCAGTACCTTTTACTAACCCGGGTTCAGAGTTCCCCAGGGGCTTTTGCGGATCTACCACGCAGCATATCAGACGCTGCGGAGTTCTACCGAGCCGAAGGAGGGGGTTCTAAGGAGAAGCTATTCTGGTCGCAGTATGCGACGCCAAAGCATCCCGTGTCCTTCACCAATCAGCTGAAGCAGCTGGTGGAGCTGCACAGGGTGGCCGAACTAGCCATGAAGGATTTGATGATCCGGCTGTGGCCAGCCGAAGCTATGCCCGGCAGCTACTTCGGACTCGTGAGGCGGCTGGTGGAAGCCTGTCCGCGGTTGGACGTCGTCAAGCGCTCTGCCTGTATTGAAGGTGCACGTATGGCCTTCGCTCATTGCAAGATGTGGTGGGCGAAGAAGAACGCCGTTGAAGTTGCCAGCGGGCCGCCGGAGGGCAAGGAGCACCGCACACCCGAGAGATATTTTGCGGATGTCATAGAAGGGTCTCGACTTGTGGGAGCTCAATGTTCGCAGGACATTGTATTTGAATAAATGTATTCATGTTACCCTTGCCTTGTATTATGGAAACAAAGCCTGTAATGTAATTTTGTTATGCTTTAATTATTTCCTCCTGTGCGGCCGTGTTGTTTGTAATCTGAGGGTTGGCCAGTCGTCAGCTTCTTCCCTCGCGTAGGTAGTACGGAGGTGTTCGGGATGGAATCTAAACAATCTTGATCCAATTATATGGTCCTTTGAAGGAGTTGTTTAGCGCAACGAACAAGGCAATCAGACTATACGGCTTAAACGCCCTCACTTAGCCATAGGAGTTTCATAATAAAGCAAGTGTGCAGCCCTTGGTCCAAGCCAGGGTGCTGTCAGCATCTGATCGGGAAGTGTCGATCCTTCGCGTAACGCGGAAAAAATCTCCAACGATTTTGTAACCCTCGAACAGCTGACCGGCTCTCGCCGTATCATGGCAGGCAGTTTTCGGCTTTCTCTACTGAGGTGCTCATCCGGTCAAGGCCAGGGCACAATCGCAGTAGTTCTCCCTTTACTACCCTAGCCGATAGAGCGGAACGTAGGGTAGCAAGCATAGGAGCCGGGCAACCCAACTATTGACCAAAGACATGATTCGGAGCCAATGCATATAATGCTAAATTCGGGGTGCCGCACTTATATGTAAGAAGTGTTCGGACTTTGCTGTCGTATTGTGGGGCGATAAGTAGCCCCTTGGGAATATGAAACGTACAAAAGGGTACCGATGCAACTGATAAGCAGATCGAAATAAAATGAAGTAAGAAGCGAAAACCACAGAAACTGGGCCGCAAACCATTTTCATTATAACTGGATGGATACGTCAAGGCGTATCTTGTACAAAATAGTGCGATAAGCATCCGGGCTATTTAACATGCCGGGATCAAGAGGGCGCAGCGTGCGGGTCCTGAGAAATAAGTGGAGATACCGTCAAGAAGAACGTATAGAGGTTACCCTATGAACCTATGCTGCTTGCCTCCTTTGTATGCCGATCCTTCGAAGGGACTGGTGATCAGGCCCGTGAGAAAAGGAACCTGAAATAAAAAGAAAAAGGTGAAAGTATGTGTGTCCTGGATCGGTCTAGCCGGACTATAGATCCCGGGTTAGCTTGTGCCTCCGTCGATGTCCATGGGATTTTGAGTGCGTAATTATGTACGCGTGGTGCGAATGCCACTACTTCATCGGGACTGGGACGGAGGCCGAATTGCTAATTAAGCTCTTGACAAGCCGCGCTGTCCTGCTACAGTCTAGCCCAGAACCTCTTGATGGTGTCCAGTGGCTCGATAGCCGTACCATGGTGCTGCTTGAGAAGGCCGCTCTGTACCTCTGCTGCTAGGGCGGCGGTGTGCTCCTCTGTTCGGAGGGAGCGTTCCGTATTGCCATTGACTGTTATGACGCCGCGTGGACCGGCCATCTTGAGCTTGAGATAAGCATAGTGTGGCACTACGGTGAATCTAGCAAACGTGATTCGTCCGAGCAGTGCATGGTAGCCGCTGCGGAAGGGGACGATATCGAAGATTAACTCTTCGCTTTGGAAGTTATCCAGAGAACCGAAGACCACCTCCAGCGTGATTGAGCCCGTACAGCGGACCTATACACCTAGTATGACTCCTTTAAAGGTATTCTTTGTTGGTTTAATTCGTGAGGGGTTAATGCCCATCTTCCGCACTCTGTCCTGATAAAGCAGGTTGAGGCTGCTACCACCGTCCATCAGGACTCGTGTTAGGTGAAACCCATCAATAATTGGGTCGAGGACTAGTGCGGCTGAACCGCCATGGCGGATAGTAGTTGGGTGATCTCGATGATCAAAAGTGATCGGGAATGATGACCACAGATTGAATTTGGGGGCGACTGGCTCTACCGCGTAGACGTCCCTAAGTGCTCGCTTGCGCTCCTTTTTGGGGATGTGTGTAGCGTATATCATGTCCACCGTTTTAACTTGAGGGGGAAATTTCTTCTGTCCCCCAGTGTTCGGCTGCCGGGGCTCTTCGTCCTCGTCCTCACTTTGTGATCCCTTTTCTTTGTTTCAGCGTTTAACTTGCCAGCCTGTTTGAAAACCCAACAGTCCCTGTTGGTGTGATTGGCTTGTTTGTCTGGGGTGCCATGTATCTGGCACGGACGGTCAAGTATGCGGTCGAGGCTGGAAGGTCCTTCATTGTTTCTTTTGTAGGGCTTCTTCCGTTGGGGGGACTTGGAGCCACTGAATCCGGCGTTAACTGTGGTGTCATCGGTGTTGTCGCCATTGCTTCGGCGTTTGTGTCTATTGCGCCAGAGCTTGCTGGTGCTATTCTTGGCCTCGGAGGGGCCTGCCTCGCTTGCTGTGTTCTTGCTATGAGCCAGCCATCTGTCGTCACCTGCGCAAAAGCGGGTCATGAGTGCCGTAAGGGCTGCCATAGGCTTCGGCTTTTCTTGGCCGAGGTGGCGTGCTAGCCATTCGTCACGGATGCTGTGTTTGAAGGCTGCTAGGGCCTCAGCATCTGGACAGTCAACGATCTGGTTCTTTTTGGTTAGGAACCTAGTCCAGAATTTTCTGGCTGATTCTCCAGGTTGTTGAACTATGTGGCTTAAGTCGTCGGCGTCTGGTGGCTGGACATAGGTTCCTTGGAAGTTGTCCAGGAAGGCTTCTTCCAAGTCCTCCCAGCTGCCGATAGAATTTTCAGGCAGGCTGTTAATCCAGTGCCGTGCTGGCCCTTTGAGCTTTAGTGGGAGGTATTTAATGGCGTGGAGGTCATCTCCTCGAGCCATATGGATATGGAGAATAAAATCCTCGATCCATACTGTAGGATCGGTTGTGCCGTCATATGATTCGATATTGACGGGCTTGAACCCCTCGGGGAATTCATGATCCAGTACTTCATCTGTGAAGCAGAGAGGGTGTGCGGCGCCTCTATATCGGGCCGCATCGTGGCGTAGCTCTGATGGAGTCCGTCTGCGGCATTCGGCCCAGGCGTGGTTAGGTTTGTCACGTCCGAATAGGTAGCCGTCGTCGTGCCTCGAGGCACATCCTCACGATCCGTAGATCGATCTTGTGTGTCCTGCTCTACTGTCCAGGGTCTGCCGGAGGTCGTACGTATGACCCCGAACTCTTCCGTCCCTATTTTTTCGGGGCGGTGGGGCGGGCTGCTGTTCGGCCTGAGTTTCCGCTTTATCCCGACCGCGGGGTGGCCGGTCAGCCGCCCTGTCTCGACCACCTGGTGGTCCTTCCGCATTACGCGAGGGAGATATGTGCTCCGGCGCCTCCTCATCGAATTGAGGTAGCAGTCTGTGTTTCGGGTAGCTCTTGGCTGGGCGCTTGAGGTCGTATTCCTCGGCTGTCAGGACATCAGTCCATCTGTCGACGAGCAGATCTTGTTCAGCTTGAAGCTGCTGTTGTTTCTTTTTCAGGCTCCTTGCAGTGGCAATGAGCTGAAGCTTAAAGCGCTCCTGCTCCAGAGGATCCTCAGGCACGATGAAGTCTTTGTTGCCAAGGCTTGTCTCCTCCTCAGAGGGTGGATGGTAACTATCGTCCTGCGAGTCATCTTCTATGGCGTGTTGGTCAAGGTTGTCTTGCCTGTTGTCATGTTCCTCCTGTTCGGATGTAGCCCCGACAGGGTCTTCATTGTTTTCAGCGTCGCCCGGAGTACTATTTTCCCCGGTGCCAGTGTTACCATCCTTTGAGCGACGGGGCTTAGAGCGACGTTTGGGCCGCCGGCGCTTGGACTGCGTCTCAGAGGTTTTATTCGCATCTGGCTCTTCTTTGTTGTCGCCAGATCCTTTAGGTGTATCAACCATGTACAGGTCGTATGAAGAGGTGGCCGTCCAACGTCCAGTAAATGGCGGGTCTGGGCCTTGCTCCTTGTCGGCATCGTCGTCCATGCCGTCGATGTCTTCAGAGCCACAGTAATGCACGTCGGTTAAGTCATCGACAGTGGCTATGAAGTGGGTGGCGGGTGGGAAGCAAAATTCCTCGTCGTCCGCCTCTAGCTCGAACCGAACATAGTTCGGCTGTGAGTCCTCCTCCAAGGACAAATTCTTTAAAGAGTTTAGCACGTCACCCAAAGGTGAATGCTGGAAGATGTCTGTGGCGCTAAATTCGAAAATCGATAACCGATCCAGCTCGGTGTCCGCAGGCGTACCTGGTCCGGAACATATAGCCGGAGACGAGTCCGGAGTTAAATTGACGCAAACATTGCAGGATGTCGAGTCCGTGTGTGGCTCCAACACCGCAGACTTTGTGGCCTCGGAGGGCATGATCTGCTTCGGTTCTGAGGCTGTTGTAGCAACAGGATCCACCTCCTGGATGTAATCCGATAACAGATATAAGTCATGTTCATCGGGACGAGGGGGAGCGATCGTTGCGGTTTCAAACCCATTGAAGATCAAGTCTCCACGGGTATCCGCGACGTAGTTCAAGCTTCCAAATCTGACCTTGTGGCCAGGGGCATTGCTATCGATCTGCTCAAGATGGCCAAGCGAGTTGGCCCACAGTACGAAGCCGCCGAACACAAAAATCTGTCCGAGGAGGAAGGTTCCTCCTTGGACAGCGTCATTATCAATGATTGAAGGGGCCATCGAGCCTCTTGTCGACGGCACAGTGGAACTCTCAATGAAAGCACCAATGTCGGTGTCAAAACCGACGGATCTCGGGTAGGGGGTCCCAAACTGTGCGTCTAGGATCGATGGTAACAGGAGACGGGGGACACGATGTTTACCCAGGTTCGAGCCCTCTCTATGGAGGTAATACCCTACTTCCTGCTTGATTGATCTTGATGAATATGAGTGTTAGAAGAGTTGATCTACCACGAGATCGTAATGGCTAAACCCTAGAAGTCTAGCCTGTATGACTATGGTAATGAGTCTCTCTCTATCCGGACTACGCTCTCCGGTTTATATAGACACCAGAGAGATCTAGGGTTACATGGGGTCGGTTACATAAGAAGGAATCTTCATAGTTGGTCACCTATCTTGCCTTCGACGCCAAGGAGAGTCCAGTCCGGACACGGGTATAGTCTTCAGCGTTCACACCTTCACAGCCCATCAGTCCGGCCCAATGAATAACAGGCCGGACGCCCGAGGACCCCATAGTCCAGGACTCCCTTAGTGGGTTCATTGCTACTTAAAGTATTGACCTCTCCAATCCCACTTTTATCAATTTTTGCATCTAGATCTATTAACTCCGAATCATTTGGATGCCTTTTAACTAAAGTTGACTCATCTCTAGTCCCATATTTATCAAGATTTATATTAGAAAACAAAGATTCAATACAAGTCACATCAATCACTTTAAGATCTTCATCATTATTAAAGGACTCCGGTTTAGCGGCCATTGAGGGAGTCATGGACTAAGGGCCTGCTATTCATTGGGCCGGACTGATGGGCTGCGAAGATATGAAGGCCGAAGACTATACCCGTGTCCGGATTGGACTCTCCTTGGCGTGGAAGGCAAGCTAGGCGACCAACTATGAAGATTCCTTCTTATGTAACCGACCCCATGTAACCCTAGATCTCTCTGGTGTCTATATAAACCGGAGAGCGTAGTCCGGATAGGCAGATACTCATTACCATAACCATACAGGCTAGACTTCTAGGGTTTAGCCATTACGATCTCGTGGTAGATCAACTCTTGTAACACTCATATTCATCAAGATCAATCAAGCAGGAAGTAGGGTATTACCTCCATAGAGAGGACCCGAACCTGGGTAAACATTGTGTCCCCCGTCTCCTGTTACCATCGATCCTAGACGCACAGTTCGGGACCCCCTACCCGAGATCCGCCGGTTTTGACACTGACATTGGTGCTTTCATTGAGAGTTCCACTGTGCCGTCGGCAAAGGGCTCGATGGCCCCTTCGATCGTCAGTAATGACGTTGTCCAGGGAGAAACCTTCCTTCCCGGACAGATCTTCGTATTCGGCGGCTTCATACTGCGGGCCAACTCGCTCGGCCACCTGGAGCAGATTGATAGCTACGCCCCTAGCCATCAGGTCAGATTCGGAAGCTTGAACTACGTCGCGGACATCCGTGGAGACTTGATCTTCGATGGATTCGAGACCGCGGCCACCGCTCCCCTTTGCCCCGATGAGCATAGCCTAAACCTGTCTTCGGGCCCCATCCAGGAGATAGCTCCTGCAACAACTCCGGCCTTAGATCTGAAGCAGATCGAGTCATCCGAAGATGGGAAACTCAACCCCGTCATGGAGGCTGCTGATCCCGCGGTGTTGGAGCCGCACACGGATTTTACTTCACATCATATCTGCATCAACGGAACCCCGGACTCATCTCCAGCAACAAGTTTCGAACCCTGCGAGTCCGCGGATGCTGAAATCAATTGGTTATCGATCTTCAAATTTAGCGCCACAAACGTCTTCCAACACTCGCCCATGGCCGACATACTGAATTCACTAAAAAACCTATCCCTGACAGGAAACTCGCCGCCGAACTATGTTCGGTTCGAACTTGCGGCGGATGATGGAGAATTTTGCTTCCCACCCGCCACCCACTTCATAGCCACTGTCGAAGACCCAACCAACATGCTTGGCCCCGGCTCCGAAGACATCGACGGTATAGACGACGATGAGGGGAAGGCCAGAACTCACTACCCGCTAGACGCGGCATGGCCACTTCATGGTACGATGTGTGTATGGTAGACACACCCAATGACGCTCTCGACGATGACAAGGAGGACCCAGTCAAGGATAAACATCCTGGTACACAGTCCGAACATCGGCGTGCCCGGCACCGCTCTAAGTCACGTCGCTCAAGAGAAAACAATACTAGCACCGGAGAAGATAACACTCCGGACAATGAAGACCCTGTCGAGGTAGGATCCGAACAGGAGGAACAGGAAGGAGGGCAAGACAGCCCTGATGAACAGGCCACATATGGCGACTTGGAGGATAACAATTATCTCCCACTCTCTGAGGAATAAGAGACCCTCAGCAACGAGGATTTTATCGTGCCTAAGGAACCTCTCGATCAGGAGCACTTTAAACGCCGGCTCATAGCTACTGCAAGGAGCCTAAGGAAGAAGCAGCTCCAACTTCAAGCGAGCCAAGATTTGCCCAATGATAGATGGACTGAAGTCTTGGCCGCCGAAGAATACGGCCTTAGCGGCCCAGACATAAGCCACCCCAAGAGTAGGTGGCTCCCCCAATATGATGGCAGGGCGTTGGAGCCCACACCACCATCGAATAATGCGGTAGGCCGACCACAGTTCAGTCCGGATAAAGCAGCAGCCCAAGCAGAGCACCATACCAACCCATCCGGTCGTAAAAACAAGAACAAAACAGCTCAGGGGAATACTCGCGACATCCAGCAAGACCTGGAGGGTAGAACAGGACACACAAAATCAGTATACAGATCGCGGGGCCATGCCCCGACCGGTGATGATTGTTACCTATTCGGACACAATAGAGCCGACCACGCCTAGTCCGAACACCGTAAACGAAGTCCGTCGGAGGTGCTTCATAGTGTGGCCCGACATAGAGGAGCCGCACACCCTCTCTGCTTCACTGACGAGGTAATGGAGCATGAATTTCCAGACGGGTTTAAACCCATTAACATCGAATCATACGATGGAACAAAAGATCCCGCGGTATGGATTGAGGATTACCTCCTCCATATTCACATGGCTCGTGGAGACGACCTTCATGCCATTAAATACCTACCTCTCAAGCTTAAAGGGCCAGCTCGGTACTGGCTAAACAGTTTGCCAGAAAATTCTATTGGCAACTAGGAAGATTTGGAAGACGCCTTTTGAGACAACTTCCAAGGAACATATGTCCGGCCACTAGATGCCGATGACTTAAGTCATATTGTCCAGGAGCCCGGCGAGTCAGCCAGGGAGCTTTGGACTAGGTTCTTAGTCAAAAAGAACCAAATTGTCGACTGTCCGGACGCAGAAGCCCTCGCGGCCTTCAAACATAGCGTTCGGGATGAATGGCTAGCGCGTCACCTCGGCCAGGAAGGACCCAAATCCATGACAGCCCTTACCGCTCTAATGACTCGCTTTTGTGCGGGAGAAGACAACTGGCTCGCTCGTAAAAGCAACAACGCCAGCGACCCGGGCACTTCCAAAATCCGAGACGGCGACGGTAAGCCACGATGAACTGAACACAACAGTCGCAATAATACTGAAAGATTACGCGACACAGCGGTCAATGTCGGATTTCACAATCCGAAACCTGGTCAACGAAAGAAGCCACTAAAGTCAAACCAGGATGGACCATCCACCCTTGACAGGATATCGGACCGACCTTGTCAGATTCACGGTCACCCTGATACGCCAGCTAATCATACCAACAGAAACTGCTGGGTCCTCAAGCAGGCAGGCAAGCTTAACACCGATCATGAGGGGAGGAGGCCACCAGGCGATAAAGACGACAGAGCGGCTCGCCAGCCGAACACCAGGGGCCAGAAACAGTTTCCCTCTGAAGTTCGACCACTCCCAGTACAGAAATAGAAGTTCGGCTTCCGCCACCCACCAACTATACTGGCGGGATTTACACCACGCGTACATCACTACGCACTCAAGATACCATGGGCATCGGCGGAAGCACAATACGGACAACCCTGCGAGCATTCCCGTAACGTTTTTTATCTGTTTTCCTTATTTTTCTGTATCATCTCTTAAGAACAGGTGACCAACAGGACAACATCTATAACTGACTCTATCGGAGTTCGGATCCATACACTCACCTAAGGGGCTACTTCCGTTAAGGATTCCCCTCCCCGAGGACGGGCGGCACAGACGTGCGACAGGAGGTCCAAAATAACTTTTTGTAGACCGCACTCTTTATTCCGAGCCTGTACTATGCCCTTTTTCCTCTGATCCCGACCCCGAGCATGTCAAATAGCCGGGTTTGTGGTTTCCTTATATATATATATACACACACACACACACACACATACACATAAATTTATCATTGTCATATTGCTCCGCTCCCAGTAAACCTCATCCGAACTAATCTTTCATACTCTTTCAACAATGAGTACGGCCTCAACGGCTGCTTTACAGATGCACCTCGGCATACCCTGCCAGGGGCTCGGTATGGGAACGAATGAGTTGCCAGTAAAAGTCCGAACAGCTCTATAGCGTACTTCGGCGTCGCAAGTTTGGCCTTATATGCATCAGCTCTGAATCATTGTCTTGGGTCAATAGTTGGGTTGCCCGGCTCCTGTGCTTGCTACCCTACGTTCCGCTCTATCGGGTAGGGTAGTAAAGGGAGAACTACTGCGATTGTGCCCTAGTCTAAACCGGATGAGCACCTCAGTAGAGAAAGCCGAAAACTGACTGTCATGATGCGGCGAGAGCTGGTCAACCACTTGACGACTTCTTCGAATCTTTAGTGATTCTCCGTGTCATACGAGGGATCTTTTTCAGATCAACATATGTAAGGCACCATATTATAATGTGCCGCATACATACCAGGGGCTATGTCGTAGCCCCACCATAAAACTCCTATGGCTAAGTGAAAGTGTTAACGCCCTATAGTCCGATTGCCTGGTTCGCCGCATTATCACCTCCTTCACGGACCAAGACGTTGGATAAAGAGTGATTAAATGCTTTTCCGAACACCCCCGTACTTCCCACGAGGGGGTTGAAGCTGACGACTAGAAAACTTTCAGTTTACATTAAAGCGGCCGCACAGGAGGAACACAAGCTCTCGAGCAAAACATAAAAATAGATTAACTATAAAGTTGTCTGTTACAACCATTATACACATCACTCAAACATTATGTCTTTCGAGCATTGACCCTCTATCAAGCGGGCGGCCTCTAGGACGTCTTCAAAATAGTGCTCCGGCTCATAACGGTCCTTGCCCTTGGGTGGACTCCTCGCCGCAACATTGATGGCCTTCATCTTTCCCCAGAATGTTTTGACTCGGGCAAAGGCCATCCGTGCACCCTCAATGCACGCCGACCGCTTCACAGCGTCGATATGTGGCACCGCGTCAACAAGCCGCCGCACCAGGCCAAAATAACTACTCGGGATAGGCTCACTTGGCCACAACCGGATTATGACGTTTTTCATGGCATCGCCGGATATCCTATGAAGCTCGGACCATTGGGACATCTGTTCATTCAGCAACAGAGTATGCTTTGATGTGCCAAATTGTGACCAGAAAAGCTTCTCCGTTGCATACCCCTCTTGCGCTTGGTAAAATTGTGCCGCATCGGAAGAACTCTTCGGCAAGTCCAAAAATTCAGCCGGAGAACTCCAGACCTGGTTCAGCTGGGCATAGTCCAGATCGCCAAACTTAGTCTGAAGCAAAAAGGGCTTACCGGCCGCTATCTCCTTAGCCTGCCGAATCTCTTCATGAGCCGCCCTGGATTCAGACCGAGCTTCACTCGCCTCTCGTACGGCCTTATCAAGTTCAGCCATTTTGGCTTTATTTTCCTTCTCAAGGTATTCACAGCAGCTGGCAGTATTCTTCAATTCAAGCGCCAGTGCAGATATTTTCTCCTCATTTTGGCGCCGAGCTGCCTGATCGACTCTTAGATCAGCCGAAGCCTCCTTAGCAGCTGCATCACTACACCGGGCCTGCTCCCTGGCCCGGGCTAGCTCCGCCCAAAGAGCTTCAACGGCGGCAGCACCATCTGCACTCATGCACATTCGTATAAAACTCTTTTCGGCGTCAGGCCTAAATTACAAGCACATTGGTGTAAGGAATGCTCGAAATATATACCTTGCGAGTTGTCAAGACGCCTGTTGATCAATGCAATGTCATCTTCCGCTATATCCAGCTTTCGCTGCAGTTCGGCCACTTCCGTATTTCGGGTAGCCGCAGGAGGGGAGGCAGCCTGTATTCCAAGTTAAATCAAGGTTAGTACCTGAGCATATCTTTTTGATCCTCCGACCGCTTCCTTCGGAAAGCAATCCGAGTCTCAAGGGCTACTGCATATATAAGAGGTGCATTCTATCAATATTATTTCAATTGGCAAAACTACATAAGAAACCTCAAAACCTCTTAGAAGGCTCGAGAAGGCCTCGTTCAATCCGCTCTTCATGGATAGAACCTTTTCGACCACCATAACCATCAAGACACGGTGCTCCTCTGAAATGGACACTTGTCTCAGCATGTCTGTCAGCATTTCCGGCGCTCCGGGGTCTTCAGAAACCGCCGCCGGAGTACGACATTCCTTTGAAGGAATCCGCTTACTCGCCTCCAGAATCGTCTCTGGCTGTAGGCCGGACAGTTCGGGGCCGTCATTCTTGATTCCCGAACCCTGAGTGACAGAGGCACCACCTTCGGGTAACGCCTTCTTCGTTTCCTGCACTACTTGACGATCGGGAGGAGCCCTTCGGGACAATACCTCGGTATCATCCCCCCTGTTGGGCGAGGAGGCTGGAGAAGGCGTGTCACTCTCCATCATCTCTGGAAGAAGGTCTCCCGAGGAGGAGGATGATTGAGATACACCAGGCGTTAACCTATGTGGATGTACATATGTCGGATGATTACTTCACTAATAGGAAAAGAATGAGGTACGTTTAAAGTGCCCCAGCTTCACTTACGGTTTGCCCAGAGGTTCATCCTCGTCATGAAGCCCTACGGCAGCATCGCTCGCCCGGCCCAAGCCGCCCGACGATGGCATTTTTCCTCTCTTGGAAGACTTCCCCTCTTGATCTTCGGAAGCGGCCCTCTTCTTGCCATGGAAGGCTCCCTCTGCACCTTTGCCCTTGGGCAAAAGGGTTTCGGTTTCCCCGAACGCAGCGTCTAATTCATCCTCAGGACGGGCATCACCTCTGGGCTCCCCGCTCTCGCCCCCCTCTGCAGACACCTGGTACAGTGTCGGAATCAGCATTCTCATCAGCAGGGCGGTCGCACAGTGATACGTCTCCAATGTATCTATAATTTTTGATTGCTCCATGCTATATTATATTCTGTTTTGGACATTATTGGGCTTTATTATTCACTTTTATATTATTTTTGGGACTAACCTATTAACTGGAGGCCCAACCCAGAATTGCTGTTTTTTGCCTATTTCAAAGTTTCGCAGAAAAAGAATATCAAACGGAGTCCAAACGGAATGAAACCTTCGGGAACGTGATTTTCAGAACGAACATGATCCAGGAGACTTGGACCCTACGTCAAGACATCAACCAGGAGGGCACGAGGTAGGGGGGCACGCCTACCCCCGCCAGGCACGCCCTCCACCCTCGTGGGCCCCCTGTTGCTCCACCGACGTACTCCTTCCTCCTATATATACCTACGTACCCCCAAACGATCGGATACGGAGCCAAAAACCTAATTCCACCGCCGCAACCTTCTGTACCCACGAGATCCCATCTTGGGGCCTATTCCGGAGCTCCGTCGGAGGGGGCATCGATCACGGAGGACTTCTAAATCAACACCATAGCCCCTCCGATGATATGTGAGTAGTTTACCTCAGACCTTCGGGTCCATATTTATTAGCTAGATGACTTCTTCTCTCTTTTTGGATCTCAATACAATGTTCTCCCCCTCTCTTATGGAGATCTATTCGATGTAATCTTCTTTTGCGGTGTGTTTGTTGAGACCGATGAATTGTGGGTTTATGATCAAGTTTATCTATGAACAATATTTGAATCTTCTGAATTCTTTTATGTATGATTGGTTATCTTTGCAAGTCTCTTCGAATTATCAGTTTGGTTTGGCCTACTAGATTGATCTTTCTTGCAATGGGAGAAGTGCTTAGCTTTGGGTTCAATCTTGCGGTGTCCTTTCCCAGTGACAGTAGGGGCAGCAAGGCACGTATTGTATTGTTGCCATCGAGGATAACAAGATGGGGTTTTTATCATATTGCATGAATTTATCCCTCTACATCATGTCATCTTTCTTAAGGCGTTACTCTGTTCTTATGAACTTAATACTCTAGATGCATGCTGGATAGCGGTCTACTTGTCTCGGACGTGATGCTTATATACATGATCATACCTAGATATTCTCATAACTATGCTCAATTCTGTCAATTGCTCAACAGTAATTTGTTCACCCACCGTAAAATAGTTATGCTCTTGAGAGAAGCCACTAGTGAAACCTATGGCCCCCGGGTCTATCTTCATCATATTAATCTTCCAACACTTAGTTATTTCCGTTGCTTTTTACTTTGCTTTTATTTTACTTTGCATCTTTATCATAAAAATACCAAAAATATTATCATATCATATCTCACTCTCGTAAGTGACCGTGTATGGATTGACAACCCCTTATCGCGTTGGTTGCGAGGATTTATTTGTTTTGTGTAGGTGCGAGGGACTCGCGCGTAGCCTCCTACTGGATTGATACCTTGGTTCTCAAAAACTGAGGGAAATACTTACGCTACTTTGCTGCATCACCCTTTCCTCTTCAAGGGAAAACCAACGCAGTGCTCAAGAGGTAGCAAGAAGGATTTCTGGCGCCGTTGCCGGGGAGGTCTACGCAAAAGTCAACATACCAAGTACCCATCACAAACCCTTATCTCCCGCATTACATTATTTGCCATTTGCCTCTCGTTTTCCTCTCCCCCACTTCACCCTTGCCATTTTATTCGCCCTCTCTTTTCTGTTCGCCTCTTTTTCGCTTGCTTCTTGTTTGCTCGTGTGTTGGACTGCTTGTTTGTCACGATGGCTCTACCTAGATTAGGTGATCTTCACCTTAAAAGGTTAGAAGAGATCGAAAGAAACGTCAGGAGTTTTATGGTTTTGCAATTTGAGCATAATAATTTCTTCAGAAACGAGCTTAAGGAACAAAAAAGTTTTATGAGTTATATGAATAAAGAGCTCGATGATATGTCTAAAGAATTTGATGGTTTAAGATCCCAAATTTCTCGTCTTGAGAAGTTGACAGCTGAAATATCGGATAAGCAGGCTACCTTAGTTAATAAGATGGCCGCTAAACCGGAGAACTTTGAAAATAAAGATGAAGATCTAAAAGTTATTGATGTGTCCCCTATTAAATCTTTGTTTTGCAATATGAATCTTGATAATGATGGGACTGAATATGATCCACCTTTACCTAGAAGGCGTTCCAAAAATTCGGAGTTTTTAGATCTTGATGCTAAAATTGATAAAAGTGGGATTGAGGAAATCAAAACGGTAGATGTTAATAAACCCACTATTTTGGATTTAAGGGAATTTAATTATGATAATTGATCTTTGATAGATTGTATTTCCTTGTTGCAATCCGTGCTAAATTCTCCTCATGCTTATAGTCAAAATAAAGCTTTTACCAAACATATCGTTGATGCTTTGATGCAATCTCATGAAGAAAAACTGGAGTTGGAAGTTTCTATCCCTAGAAAACTTTATGATGAGTGGGAACCTACTATTAAAATTAAAATTAAAGATCATGAATGCTATTCTTTGTGTGATTTGGGTGCTAGTGTTTCCACGATTCCAAAGACTTTATGTGATTTGCTAGGTTTCCGTGATTTTGATGATTGCTCTCTAAACTTGCACCTCGCAGATTCCACTATTAAGAAACCTATGGGAAGAATTAATGATGTTCTTATTGTTGCAAATAGGAACTATGTGCCCGTAGATTTTATCGTTCTTGATATAGATTGCAATCCTTCATGTCCTATTATTATTGGTAGACCTTTCCTTAGAACGATTGGTGCAATTATTGATATGAAGGAAGGGAATATTAGATTCCAATTTCCATTAAATAAAGGCATGGAACACTTCCCTAGGAAGAAAATAAAATTACCATATGAATCTATTATGAGAGCCACTTATGGATTGCCTACCAAAGTTGGCAATACCTAGATCTGTCCTTGCTTTTATGCCTAGCTAGGGGCGTTAAACGATAGCGCTTGTTGGGAGGCAACCCAATTTTATTTTTAGTTTTTTTGCTTTTTGCTTCTGTTTAGGAATAAATAGTTGATCTAGCCTCTGGTTAGATGTGTTTTTTATGTTTTAACTAGTGTTTGTGCCAAGTTAAACCTATAGGATCTTCTTGGCTGATAGTTATTTGATCTTGCAGAAATTTCCAAAAACTTTCTGTTCACGAAAATAATTGTTACAAAATCACCAGAACATGATAAAATATTGATTCCAATTTCTGCTGATCAATAACAAATTGTCTAGGTCGTCCTATTTTTGCTGATTTTTTGGAGTTCCAGAAGTTTCCGTTAGTTACAGATTACTACAGACTGTTCTGTTTTTGACAAATTCTGTTTTTCGTGTGTTGTTTGCTTATTTTGATGAATCAATGGCTAGTAAAATAGCTTATAAACCATAGAGAAGTTGTGATACAGTAGGTTTAACACCAATATAAATAAAGAATGAGTTCATTACAGTACCTTGAAGTGGTCTTTTGTTTTCTTTCGCTAACGGAGCTCACGAGATTTTCTGTTAAGTTTTGTGTTGTGAAGTTTTCAAGTTTTGGGTGAAAGATGTGATGGATTATGGAACAAGGAGTGGCAAGAGCCTAATCTTGGGGATGCCCATGGCACCCCCAAGATAATCTAAGGACACCTAAAAGCCAAAGCTTGGGGATGCCCCGAAAGGCATCCCCTCTTTTGTCTACTTCCATCGGTAACTTTACTTGGAGCTATATTTTTATTCACCAGATGATATGTGTTTTGCTTGGAGCGTGTTGTATGATTTGAGTATGTGCTTTTTAGTTTACCACAATCATCTTTGTTGTACACACCTTTTGAGAGACACACACATGATTCGGAAATTATTAGAATACTCTATGTGCTTCACTTATATCTTTTAGAGCACGGTGGTGGATTTGTTTTATAGAAACTATTGATCTCTCATGCTTCACTTAGATTATTTTGAGAGTCTTAAATAGCATGGTAATTTTCTTAAATAATCCTAATATGCTAGGTATTCAAGATTAGTAAAAACTTTCTTATGAGTGTGTTGAATACTAAGAAAAGTTTGATGCTTGATATTTGTTTTGAGATATAAAGATGGTGATATTAGAGTCATGCTAGTTGAGTAGTTGTGAATTTGAGAGATACTTGTGTTAAAGTTTGTGATTCCCGTAGCATGCACGTATGGTGAACCGTTATGTGATGCAGTCGGAGCATAATTTATTTATTGATTGTCTTCCTTATGAGTGGCGGTCGGGGACGAGCGATGGTCTTTTCCTACCAATCTATCCCCCTAGGAGCATGCGCGTAATACTTTGCTTTGATAACTTGTAGATTTTTGCAATAAGTATATGAGTTCTTTATGACTAATGTTGAGTCCATGGATCATACGCACTTTCTTCCTTCCACCATTGCTAGCCTCTCTAATACCGCGCACTTTTCGCCGGTATCATACACCCACCATAAACCTTCCTCAAAACAGCCACCATACCTACCTATCATGGTATTTCCATAGCCATTCCGAGATATATTGCCATGCAACTTACCACCATTCCGATTATTATGACACGCTCCATCATTGTCATATTGCTTTGCATGATCATGTAGTTGACATCGTATTTGTGGCAAAGCCACCGTTTATAATTCTTTCATACATGTCACTCTTGATTCATTGCATATCCCGGTACACCGCCGGAGGCATTCACATAGAGTCATATTTTGTTCTAAGTATTGAGTTGTAAGTAAATAAAAGTGTGGTGGTCATCACTTTCAGAGCATTGCCCCAAGTGAGGAAAGGATGATGGAGACTATGATTCCCCCACAAGTCGGGATGAGACTCCGGACGAAAAAAAGAGGCCATAAAAAGAGAAAAGGCCCAAATAAAAAAATGAGAGAAAAAGAGAGAAGGGAAAATGTTACTATCCTTTTACCACACTTGTGCTTCAAAGTAGCACCACGATCTTCATGATAGAGAGTCTCTCTTTTTATCACTTTCATATACTAGTGGGAATTTTTCATTATAGAACTTTGCAGAGTCTGCACTTCATTGACGGATCCCCAGTCCAATCCCTTATTGATCCATGAAGCAAGCTGAATTGGAGGGCCGGGTCGGAACGCAGGCGTAGCCGCCCACTTGGAGCCCCGCGGCTCGGTGATATAAAACCACCCCTGCTGCCATAGGTCGGAAGACTTGGCGAAAGATCCTTCAAACCAAAATGCGCTGGCAAGCTTGCCTATTATGACGCTGCCACACTCTGCCTGCTCCTCCTCTGTCACCTGCGGCCTCCCGTCAAAGGTCTTGAGCCACAAACCAAAGTGTGGAGGAGTCCGGAGGAAGGCCTCACACGTGACGATAAATGTCGAGATGAGGAGAATAGAGTCCGGGGCCAGATCGTGAAAATCTAGCCCATAGTAGAACATGAGCCCCCGGACGAAGGGGTTAAGCGCGAACCCTAACCCATGGAGGAAGTGGGATACAAATACTACCCTCTCACCGGATTTGGGGGTAGGAATAACTTGCCCCTTTGCAGGAAGCCGACGAAGGATTTCTGGGGTCAGATACCTCACCGCGCGGAGCTCTGCAATATCCTCCTCCGTGACAGAAGAAGCCACCCACCGGCCTGGACGGCTAGATCCGTACATGATTGGGGCTGGTGGAGATTGGAACCGGAGGGTTAGAACTCGAGGTGGCTGGGGATGAGGAAGAAGCAAGTGCAAAGGAAAAAGACGAGATTGGGTCCCTATATAAAGACCCGAAATACTGAGCGTCTCCACCGGGGTCTCGGAACTTACCTATCCCCAAGGAGTTGTACCCAGGGGACGGTTGGGTTGCCCATGCCTGCATTATTGAAAATCCCATGAATAAGGGGACACGATCTCTGCCTTGACAAGATGTGCCAGTAAAACCGCGTCCCGAGACATGGGGCGACGTGCTAGCCAACGACTGGAAATAGTAACCGGGCAGGCGTGATATGATGTCATAAACAGTTATCAGCAAATTGGACTCATGGAATATTATATTTTCTGCAATTATATGCACAGGTCCGGATATACTTACTACAACTATTCTGGAGTTCGGAAGGAGGGAACCCGCCTTGCAATGCTGAAAACAAATCTGCGCGCCAGACTCCTCGTCATTGAAGCCAGGTTCAGGGGCTACTAAGGGAGTCCTGGACTAAGGGGTCCTCGGGCGTCCGGCCTATTATTCATTGGGCCAGACTGATGGGCTGCGAAGATATGAAGGCCGAAGACTATACCTGTGTCCAGATTGGACTCTCCTTGGGGTGGAAGGCAAGCTAAGTGACCAACTATGAAGATTCCTTCTTATGTAACCGACCCCATGTAACCCTAGATCTCTCCGGTGTCTATATAAACCGGAGAGCGTAGTCCGGATAGGCAGATACTCATTACCATAACCATACAGGCTAGACTTCTAGGGTTTAGCCATTACGATGTCGTGGTAGATCAACTCTTGTAACACTCATATTCATCAAGATCAATCAAGCAGGAAGTAGGGTATTACCTCCATAGAGAGGGCCCGAACCTGGGTAAACATCGTGTCCCCCATCTCCTGTTACCATCGATCCTAGATGCACAGTTCGGGACCCCCTACCCGAGATCCACCGGTTTTGACATCGACAGCCATCTTATTTACTAAGGTAGCTTGTTTATCAGAAATTTGGCCTACTAAATCTTCGAGATGAGAAAATTTAGATTTCAAACAATAAAATTCTTTAGGCAAATCATCAAGCTCTTTATTCATGTACTCCATAAAACTTTTCTGCTCTTTAAGCTCGTTTCTAAAGAAACTATTATGCTCAAATTGTAAGGACATGAAGCTCCGAACATTATTTTCAATTTCTTCCAACCTCCTAAAGTAAGGATCAACTTTCTTCGGTTGAGCCATAAAGGCAAGCAAGGGATTGAGCAAACAAAAGGCAAACGAAAAGACAAATGGAAGAAGGGCGAAGAAAAGGGCAAATCTTTTCGAAAATCGTTTTAGAAGTGGGGGAGAGGAAAACGAGAGGCAAATGGCGAATAATGTAATGCAAGAGATGAGAGTTTTATGATGGGTACTTGGTATGTCTTGATTTGGTGTAGACCTCCCCGGCAACGGCGCCAGAAATTCTTCCTGCTACTTCTTGAGCTTCCGTTGGTTTTTCCCTTGAAGAGGAAAGGGTGATGCAACAAAGTAGAGATAAGTATTTCCCTCAGTTAGAGAACCAAGGTATCAATCCAATAGGAGACAACACACAAATCACCAATACATGCACAAACAATCAAACACTTGCACCCAACGTGATAAAGGGGTTGTTAATCCCTTCACGGTCACTTGCAAGAAGTGAGATCTGATAGAGATAGATAAAACTAAACAAAAGATAAAGTAAATATTTTTTTGGTTTTTTTGGTTTATAGATCGGAAAGTAAAAGATTGCAAAATAGTAGATCAGAAACTAATATGATGGAAAATAGACCCGGGGTCCATAGGTTTCACTAGAGGCTTCTCTCAAGATAGCAAATAATACGGTGGGTGAACAAATTATTGTCGAGCAATTGATAGAAAAGCGCAAAGTTATGACGATATCTAAGGCAATGATTATGAAATGTAGGCATCACGTCCGTGTCAAGTAGACCAACTCCTGCCTGCATCTACTACTATTACTCCACACATCGACCGACTCCTGCCCGCATCTATAGTATTAAGTTCATGAAGAACAGAGTAACGCATTAAGTAAGATGACATAATGTAGAGCAATAAACTCAAGCAATACGATGTAAACCCCATCTTTTTATCCTCGATGGCAACAATACAATACGTGCCTTGCTGCCCCTACTGTCACTGGGAAAGGACACCGCAAGATTGAACCCAAAGCTAAGCACTTCTCCCATTGCAAGAAAAACCAATCTAGTTGGCCAAACTAAACCGATAGTTCAAAGAGAATTACAAAGATATCAAATCATGCATAAAAGAATTCAGAGAAGATTCAAATAATATTCATAGATAAGCTGATCATAAATCCACAATTCATCGGATCTCGACCAACACACCGCAAAAGAAGATTACATCGGATAGATCTCCAAGAACATCGAGGAGAACATGGTATTGAGAATCAAAGAGAGAGAAGAAGCCATCTAGCTACTAGCTATGGACCCGTAGGTCTGTGGTAAACTACTCACGCTTCATCGGAAGGGCAATAGAGTTGATGTAGAACCCCTCCGTGATCGATTCCCCCTCCGGCAGGATGCCAGAAAAGGCCCCAAGATGGGATCTCACGGGAACAGAAGATTGCGGCGGTGGAAAAGTGTTTTCGTGGATGCTTCTGGAGGTTTGGGAATATATGTGATTATATAGGGCCAAGGGTTAGGTCAGAGGAGTCCCGAGGAGGTGGCAAGGTAGGGGGCGCGCCCTCCCCCCTTGTCGCCGCCTCGCGGCTCTTCTGACTCTATCTCCAAGTCTCCGGGTGTCTTGTGGTTTAACAAAAATCATCGCGAAGGTTTTATTCCGTTTGGACTCCGTTTGGTATTCCTTTCCTGCGAAGCTCAAAAAACAAGGAAAAAACAGAAACTGGCACTCGACTCAAGATTAATAAGTTAGTCCAAAAAATAATATAAAATAGCATATTAATGCATATAAAACATCCAAAACAGATAATATAATAGCATGGAACAATAAAAAATTCTCCGTGAATAGGTACTTTTAGAGTTGGAACTAGGGTCGGAGGCGGTCCAGGGGAGCCACAAGCCTGGGAGGCGTGCCAAGGGAGGTAGGCGCGCCCCCAGGGCTTGTGGCTGATACGTCTCCAACTTATCTATAAATTTTGATTGTTTCATGCTATTATATTATTTATTTTGGATGTTTTATATGCATTAATATGTTATTTTATACTATTTTTGGGACTAACCTATTAACCTAGAGCCTAGTGCCAGTTCCCGTTTTTCCCTGTTTTTGAGTTTCGCAGAAAAGGAATACCAAACGGAAAAACCTTCCCAATGATTTTTCTTGGACCAGAAGACAACCAGGAGACTTGGAGATGAAGTCGGAGGAGCCACGAGGCGGCCACAAGGACGGAGGGCGCACCCCCACCCTTGTGGGCCCCTCGTGCACCTCCTGACCTAATTCTTTCGCCTATATAGTCCCATATATCCCCAAACCACCAGAGGCATCCACGAAAATACTTATCCACAGCCGCAACCTTCTATACCCGTGAGATCCCATCTAGGGACCTTTTCCGGCACCCTGTCGGAGGGGGATTCGAGCACGGAGGGCTTCTACATCAACTCTATTGTCCTTCCGATGAAGCGTGAGTAGTTTACCACAGACCTACAGGTCCATAGCTAGTGGCTAGATGGCTTCTTCTCTCTCTTTGATTCTCAATACCATGTTCTCCTCGATGTTCTTGGAGATCTATTCGATGTAATACTTTTTTGCGGTGTGTTTGCCGAGATCCAATGAATTGTGGATTTACGATCAGCTTATCTATGAATATTATTTGAATCTTCTCTGAATTCTTTTATACATAATTTGATATCTTTGTAATTCTCTTCGAACTATCGGTTTGGTTTGGCCAACTAGATTGGTTTTTCTTGCAATGGGAGTAGTGCTTAGCCTTGGGTTCAATCTTGCGGTGTCCTTTACCAGCGACAGTAGGGGCAGCAAGGCACACATTGTATTGTAGCCATTGAGGATAAAAAGATGGGTTTTCATCATATTGCTTGAGTTAATTCCTCTAGATCATGTCATCTTGCTTAATGCGTTACTCCGTTCTTTATGAACTTAATACTCTAGATGCATGCTAGATAGCGGTCGATGTGTGGAGTAATAGTAGTACATGCAGAATCGCTTCGGTCTACTTGACACAGACGTCATGCCTATATTCATGATCATTGCCTTAGATATCATCATAACTTTGCGCTTTCCTATCAATTGCTCAGCAGTAATTTGTTCACCCACCGTATTATTTGCTATCTTGAGAGAAGCCTCTAGTGAAACCTATGGCCCTCGGGTCAATTTTCCATCATATAAGTTTCCGATCTACTATTTTGCAATATTTTACTTTCCGATCTATAAACCAAAACTACCAAAAAATATTTACTTTATTGTTTATCTATCTCTATCAGATCTCACTTTTGCAAGTAACCGTGAAGGGATTGACAACCCCTTTATCGCGCTGGGTGCAAGTTTGTTTGATTGTTTGTGCAGGTATTCGGTGATTTGTGCATTGTCTCCTACTGAATTGATACCTTGGTACTGAAACTGAGGAAAATACTTATCTCTACTTTGCTGCATCACCCTTTCCTCTTCAAGGGAAAAACCAACGCAAGCTCAAGAAGTAGCAGGAAAAATTTCTGGCGCCGTTGCCGGGGAGATCTACACCAAGTCAAGACATACCCAGTAACCATCATAAACTCTCATCTCTTGCATTACATTATTGGCCATTCGCCTCTCGTTTTCCTCTCCCCCACTTCTAAAACGATTTTCGAAAAGATTTGCCATTTCTTTGCCCCTCTTCCGTTTGTCTTCTTCGTTTTCTTTTTTGTGTGCTCATGTGTTGGATTGCTTGCTTTGTCATGATGGCTCAAGAGAATACCAAATAGTGTGATTTTTTCAACACCAGTAATAATGATTTTATCAGTACTCCGATTGCTCCCGCTACTAATGTGGAATCGTGTGAAATTAATGTCGCTTTGCTGAATCTTGTTGTGAAAGATCAATTTTCTTGCCTTCCTAGTGAAGATGCCGCTTCCCATCTAAACAATTTCGTTGATTTGTGTGATATGCAAAAAAAAGATGTGGATAATGATATTGTTAAATTGAAGCTATTTCCGTTCTCACTTCGAGATAGTGCTAAAACTTGGTTTTCATCTTTGCCTAAAAATAGTATTGATTCATGGAATAAGTGTAAAGATGCTTTTATTTCCAAGTATTTTCCTCCCGCTAAGATCATATCCCTTAGGAACAATATTATGAATTTTAAGCAACTTGATCATGAACATGTTGCACAATCTTGGGAGATGATGAAATTGATGATACGAAACTGCCCTAATCATGGTTTGAATTTGTGGATGATTATACAAAATTCTTATGCCGAATTGAATTTTGCTTCTAGAAATCTTTTAGATTCGGCCGCGGCAGGCACTTTTATGGAAATTACTTTAGGAGAAGTTACTAAACTCCTAGATAATATTATGGTTAATTATTCCCAATGGCATACCAAAAGATCTTCCACTAATAAAAAAGTGCATGCAATTGAAGAGATTAATGTTTTGAGTGGAAAGATGGATGAACTTATGAAATAATTTGCTAGCAAGGGTGCTTCTATTGATCCTAATGATATGCCTTTGTCTACTTTGATTGAGAATATAATGAATCTATGGATGTGAATTTTGTTGGTAGGAACAATTTCGGTAATAACACATATAGAGGTAATTTTAATCCTAGGCCGTTTCCTAGTAATGCCTCTAATAATTATGATAATTCCTACAACACTTCTTATGAAAAATTTAATAAGATGCCCTCTGATTTTTAGATTAGTATTAAAGAATTTATGAGTTCGCAAAAGAATTTCAATGCTTTGATTGAAGAAAAATTTCTCAAGATTGATGATTTGGCTAGGAATGTGGATAGAATTTCTCTTGATGTTGATTCTTTGAAACTTAGATCTATTCCACCCAAGCATGATATTAATGAGTCTCTCAATTCCATGAGAATTTCCATTGATGATTGCAAAGAAAGAACCGCTAAGATGCGTGCTAAACGAGATTGGTTTGTAAAAAACATGTTCTTCTAGTTTCCGTGAAAATAATGATGAAGATCTTAAAGTGATTGACGTGACTCCTATTGAATCTTTGTTTTCAAATATAAATCTTGATAAAGATGGGACTGGAGATGAGTCAACTTTAGTTAAAAGGTGTCCCAATGATTCAGAGTTTTTAGATCTTGATGCAAAGGTTGATAAAAGTGGGATTGGAGAGGTCAAGACTTTAAGTAGCAATGAACCCACTCTTTTGGATTTCAAGGATTTTAATTATGATAATTTTTCTTTGATATATTGTATTTCCTATTTGCAATCCATGTTGAATTCACCTCATGCTTATAATCAAAACAAAGCTTTTACTAAACATATCATTGATGTTATGATGCAATCTTTTAAAGAAAAGCTTGAATTGGAAGTTTCTATCCCTAGAAAACTTTATGATGAGTGGGAACCTACTATTAAGAATAAGATTAAATATTATGAGTGCCATTCTTTGTGTGATTTGGGTGCTAGCGTTTCCACGATTCCAAAAACTTTATGTGATGTGTTAGGTTTTCTTGAATTTGGTGATTCTTCTTTAAATTTGCATCTTGTGGATTCTACTATTAAGAAACCTATGGGAAGGATTAATGATGTTCTTATTCTTGCAAATAGGAATTATGTGCCCTTAGATTTCATTGTTCTTGATATAGATTGCAATCCTACATGTCCTATTATTTTTGGTAGACCTTTCCTTAGAACGATTGGTGCAATTATTGATATGAAAGAAGGAAACATTAGATTTCAATTTCCGTAAGGAAGGGCATGGAACACTTTCCAAGAAAAAAAATTAAATTGCCATATGAATCTATTATGAGAGCCACTTATGGATTGCATACCAAAGATGACAATACCTAGATCAATTCGTGTTTTATGCCTAGCTAAGGGCATTAAACAATAGCGCTTGTTGGGAGGTAACCCAATTTTATTTTTGTTCCTTGTTTTTTGTTCTTGTTTTGCCTTGAATAATTCGTCTAGCCTCTGTTAAAATGTGGTTTTGTGTTTTAATTAGTGTTTGTGCCAAGTAAGACCTTTGGGATAGCTTACGGTGATAGTTGTTTCGATCTTACTGAGAAACAGAAACTTTTGCGCCCACGAAAATAATTTTCATAATTCATAGAAGCATGCTTTTGATCTGATTCTTTTTGAAATTTATTGGTACACAAATTTCCCAGGTTGTCCTAATTTGTCAGAATTTTTGGAGTTACAGAAGTATTCGAGAGTTACAGATTGCTACAGACTGTTCTGTTTTTGACAGATTCTGTTTTCTTTGTGTTGTTCGCTTATTTTGATGAATCTATGGGTAGTATCGGGGGTATGAACCATGGAAAAGTTGGAATACAGTAGATATTACACCAATATAAATAAAGAATGAGTTTACAACAGTACCAAAAGTGGTGATTTATTTTCTTATACTAACGGAGCTTATGAGATTTTCTGTTGAGTTTTGTGTTGTGAAGTTTTCAAGTTTTGGGTAAGGATTTGATGGACTATGGAATAAGGAGTGGCAACAGCCTAAGCTTGGGGATGCCAAAGGCACCCCAAGGTAATATTCAAGGACAACCAAGAGCCTAAGGTTGGGGGTGCCCCAGAAGGCATCCCCTCTTTCGACTTCGTCTATCGGTAACTTTACTTGAGGCTATATTTTTATTCACCACATGATATGTGTTTTGCTTGGAGCGTCTTGTATGATTTGAGTCTTTGATTTTTAGTTTTCCACAATCATCCTTGCTGTACACACCTTCTCAGAGGGACACACATGAATCGTGATTTATTAGAATACTATATGTGCTTCACTTATATCTTTTGAGCTAGGCAATATTGCTCTAGTGCTTCACTTATATCTTTTTAGAGCACGACGGTGGTTTTATTTTATAGAAATTGATGAACTCTCTTGCTTCACTTATATTATTTTGAGAGTCTTTAAAAAGCATGGTAATTTTCTTTGGTTATAAATTTAGTCCTAATATGATTAAAACTTTCATACAAAGTGCATTGAATAATATGAGAAGTTTGATTCCTTATGATTGTTTTGAGATATAAAGATGGTGATATTAGAGTCATGCTAGTGAGTAATTGTGAATTGGATAAATACTTGTGTTAAGGTTTGTGATTCCCGTAGCATGCACATATGGTGAACCATTATGTAACGAAGTTGGAGCATGAGATATTTTTTGATTGTCTTCCTTATGAGTGGCGGTCGGGGACGAGCGATGATCTTTTCCTACCAATCTATCCCCCTAGGAGCATGCGCGTAGTACTTTGTTTCAATGACTAATAGATTTTTGCAATAAGTATGTGAGTTCTTTATGACTAATGTTGAGTCCATGGATTATACACACTCTCACCCTTCTACCATTGCTAGACTCTCTAGTGCCGTGCAACTTTCGCCGGTACCATACACCCACCATATACCTTCCTCAAAATAGCCACCATACCTTCCTATTATGGCATTTCCATAGCCATTCCGAGATATATTTCCATGAATCTTTCCACCGTTTCGTTTATTATGACACGCATCATCATTGTCATATTGCTTTGCATGATCTTGTAGCTGACATCGTATTTGTGGCAAAGCCACCATTCATAATTCTTTCGTACATGTCACTCTTGATTCATTGCACATCCAGGTACACCATCGGAGGCATTCATATAGAGTCATATTTTGTTCTAGCATCGAGTTGTATCTTTTGAGTTGTAAGTAAATAAAAGTGTGATGATCTTCATTATTAGAGCATTGTCCCATGGAGGAAATAAAAAAAAGGGAGAGAAAGGCCAAAAAAAGAAGGCCCAAAAAAAGAAAGAAAAAAATGAGAGAAAAGAGAGAAGGGGCAATGTTACTATCCTTTTTCCACACTTGTGCTTCAAAGTAGCACCATGATCTTCATGATAGAGAGTCTCCTATGTTGTCACTTTCATATACTAGTGCGAATTTTTCAGTATAGAACTTGGCTTGTATATTCCAACGATGGGCTTCCTCAAATTTCCCTAGGTCTTCCTGAGCAAGCAAGTTGGATGCACACCCACTTAGTTTTATTTTTGAGCTTTCATAAACTTATAGCTCTAGTGCATCCGTTGCATGGCAATCCCTACTCACTCACATTGATATCTATTGATGGGCATCTCCATAGCCCGTTGATACGCCTAGTTGATGTGAGACTATCTCCCTCTTTTTATCTTCTCCACAACCACCATTCTATTCCACCTATAGTTCTATGTCCATGGCTCACTCTCATGTATTGCATGAAAGTTGAAAAGGTTTGAGAATACTAAAGTATGAAATAATTGCTTGCTAAAACCGGGGTTGTGCATGATTTGAATGTTTTGCGTGATGAAGATGGAGCATAGACAGACTATATGATTTTTAGGGATAAGCTTTCTTTGGCCATGTTATTTTGAGAAGACATAATTGCCTTATTAGTATGCTTGAAATATTATTGTTTTTATGTCAATATTAAACTTTTGTTTTGAATCTTACGGGTCTGAACATTCATGCCACAATAAAGAAGATTACATGGATAAATATGTTAGGTAGCATTCCACATCAAAGATTCTGTTTCTATCATTTACCTACTCGAGGACGAGTAGGAATTAAGCTTGGGGATGCATGATACGTCTCCAACGTATCTATAATTTTTGCTTGTTTCATGCTATTATATTATATGTTTTGAATGTTTTATATGCATTAATATGCTATTTTATATTATTTTTGGGACTAACCTATTAACCTAGAGCCCAGTGCCAGTTCCTGTTTTTTTCCCTGTTTTCGAGTTTCGTAGAAAAGGAATACCAAATGGAGTCCAAATGGAATAAAACCTTCGCGATGATTTTTCTTGGACCAGAAGACAACCAGGAGACTTGCTGCTGAAGTCGGAGGAGCCACGAGACGGCCACAAGGACGGAGGGCGTGCCCTCCACCCTTGTGGGCCCCTCGAGCACCTCCTGACCTAATTCTTTCACCTATATATTCCCATATATCCCCAAACCACCAAAGGCATCCACGAAAACACTTTTCCACCACCGCAACCTTCTATACCCGTGAGATCCCATCTAGGGACATTTTACGGCACCCTGTCGGAGGGGGATTCGATCACGGAGGGCTTCTACATCAACTCTATTACCCTTCCGATGAAGCGTGAGTAGTTTACAACAGACATATGGGTCCATAGCTAGTAGCTAGATGGCTTCTTCTCTCTCTTTGATTCTCAATACCATGCTTTCCTCGATGTTCTTGGAGATATATTTGATGTAATACTTTTTGCGGTGTGTTTGCCGAGATCCGATGAATTGTGGATTTATGATCAGCTCATCTATGAATATTATTTGAATCTTCTCTGAATTCTTTTGTGCATGATTTGATATCTTTGTAATTCTCTTCGAACTATCGGTTTGGTTTGGCCAACTAGATTGGTTTTTCTTGCAATGGGAGAAGTGCTTAGCTTTGGGTTCAATCTTCCGGTGTCCTTTCCCAGTGACAGTAGGGGCAGCAAGGCACGTATTGTATTGTTGCTATCGAGGATAAAAATATGGGGTTTTCATCATATTGCTTGAGTTAATTCCTCTACATCATGTCATCTTCCTTAATGTGTTACTCCGTTCTTTATGAACTTAATACTCTAGATGCATGCTGGATAGCGGTCGTTGTGTGGAGTAATAGTAGTAGATGCAGAATCATTTCGGTCTACTTGACACAGACGTGATGCCTATATTCATGATCATTGCCTTAGATATCGTCATAACTTTGTGCTTCTCTATCAATTGCTCAGCAGTAATTTGTTCACCCACCGTATTATTTGCTATCTTGAGAGAAGCCTCTAGTAAAACCTATGGCCCCCGGGTCTATTTTCCATCATATAAGTTTCCGATCTACTATTTTGCAATCTTTTACTTTCCGATCTATAAACCAAAAATACCAAAAATATTTACTTTATCGTTTATCTATCTGTATTAGATCTCTGTTTTGCAAGTAACCGTGAAGGGATAGACAACCCCTTTATCGCGTTGGGTGCAAGTTTGTTTGATTGTTTGTGTAGGTATTCGGTGATTTGTGCGTTGTCTCCTACTGGATTGATACCTTGGTTCTCAAACTAAGGGAAATACTTATCTCTACCTTGCTACATCACCCTTTCCTCTTCAAGGGAAAAACCAACGCAAGCTCAAGAAGTAGCAGTGGCCTCTGGGTGGCCCTCCTCTGGTAACTTCTTGTGCCAACATTTTCTATATATTCCACAAAAATTCTCCGTAAATTTTCAGGTCAATCCGAGAACTTTGATTTCTGCACAAAAATAACACCATGGCAATTCCGCTAAAAAAGTGTCAGTCTGGGTTAGTTCCATTAAAATCATGCAAATTAGAGTCCAGAACAAGGGCAAAAGAGTTTGGAAAAGTAGATACGATGGAGACGTATCAACCCCCCCAAGCTTAAGCCATTGCTTTTCCTCATCCAATTCAGTTGACAAACTGAATAGTGACAGCGAATAACTTTTACAAACTCTGTTTGATCTTGTTGTTGCAAATATGTCTAGCCAATATTCAGGTTTTCAGCAAAGATTATGAACTAACCATATTCACAATAACATTTAGGTCTCACATTTACTCATATCAATAGCATAATCAACTAGCGAGCAATAATAATAAATCTCGGATGACAACACTTTTTTCAAAATAATCATGATATAATATGACAAAATGGTGTCTCGCTAGCCCTTTCTGAGACTACAAAACATAAATGCAGAGCACCCCTAAAGATCAAGGACTTACTAGACATTATAATTCATGGCAAAAGAGATCCAGTCACACTCATACTCAACATCAATTAAAAACAAATCATACAAATGACAGTGGTACTCTCTAGCTGATGCTTTGAATAAGAAGATGATGACTCAACAATAAAAGTAAATAGATAGGCCCTTCATAGAGGGAAGCAGGGATTTGCAGAGGTGCCAGAACTCGAAGCTTTTAAAACGGAGATGAATATAATTTTGAGCGGTATGCTTTCATTGTCAACATAACAACCAAGAGATCTCACTATCTTTGATGCTAGACACATTATAGGCGGTTCCCAAATAGAATGGTAAAGTTTTTACTCCCCTTACACCAATAATCACACTCCACGGCTAGCCGAATCCACGGGCACCGTTGATGCGGCTTGAACTACGTCGGTATTTCCCCAAAGAGGAAGGGATGATGCAGCACAACTACGGTAGGTATTTCCCTCAGTGATGAGACCAATGTTATCGAACCAGTAGGAGAACCAAGCAACACTATGTAAACGGTACCTGCACACAAATAACAAATACTTGCAACCCGACGTGTTAAAGGGGTTGTCAATCCCTTTCAGGTAACGGTGCCGGAAATTGGCGAGTGGATGGGAGAAAGTTGTAATAGATTGATAGATGCAAATAAAACTCAGTGAGGATTTTTTTTAAATATAGATCAAAAAATAAAAGTGGAAAATAAATAAACAAGGCAAATAGCAATATAGATCTGAAAATATATGATGAGAAAATAGACCCGGGGGCCATAGATTTCACTAGTGGCTTCTCTCGAGAAAAATAGCATACGGTGGGTAAACAAATTACTGTTGGGAAATTGATAGAACTTCAAATAATTATGACAATATCCAGGCAATGATCATTATATAGGCATCACGCCCAAGATTAGTAGACCGACTCCTGCCTGCATCTACTACTATTACTCCACACATCGACCGCTATCCAGCATGCATTTAGTGTATTAAGTTCATGGAAGAACAGAATAATGCAATAAGAATGATGACATGATGTAGACAAAATCTATTCATGTAGGAATAGACCCCATCTTGTTATCCTTAATAGCAACGATACATACGTGTCATGTCCCCTTCTATCACTGGGTTTGAGCACCGTAAGATCGAACCCATCACAAAGCACCTCTTCCCATGGCAAGAAAAATCAATCTAGTTGGCCTAACTAAACCAAAGATTTGAAGAAGAAATGCGAGGCTATAAGTAATCATGCATATAAGAGATGAAAGAAACTCAAATAACATGGATATAAAATAGATCTGATCATAAACTCAAAGTTCATCGGATCCCAACAAACACACCACAAAAAGAGTTACATCCAATAGATCTCCAAGAGACCATTGTATGAGAATCGAAAGAGGGAGACGAAGCCATCTAGCTACTGACTACGGACTCATAGGTCTACAATGAACTACTCACGCATCATTGGAGAGGCACCAATGAGGATGATGAACCCCTCCGTGATGGTGTCTAGATTGGATCTATGGTTTCTGGAACTTGCGGCGGTTGGAATTGTGCTTCGTCGACTCCCCTAGGGTTTTTGGATTATCGGGGTATTTATAGAGCAAAGAGGCGGTGCGGGAGGTGGCCGAGGTGGGCACAACCCACCAGGGTGCGCCCGGGTGGGTTATGCTCCCCTCGGATCCCCCCTCTGGTACTTCCTCGGCCCATTGTGTGTCTTCTGGTCCAGAAAAATTCTCCAAAAAGTTTCGTTGCGTTTGGACTCTGTCTAGTATTGATTTTCTGTGAAGTAAAAAACAAGCAAAAAAAGCAACTGGTACTGGGCACTATGTCAATAGGTTAGTCCCGAAAATTGATATAAAGTTGCTATAAAATGATACTATAACAGCATGGAACAATAAAAAATTATAGATACGTTGGAGACGTATCAACCATCTATACCAACAACAGTCCTGGGGGAGTTTTGTTTTATTATTATATTTTGATTTGATTTCAAGCATGGAACTGGGCATCTCGATTACCAGCCTCTTTCTCATGAATTGCAAGTGAATAAACACTCATCGTGAGAATAACCCACCTAGCATGGAAGATACTGACAACCCCCAGTCACTACATGAGCGATTCGGGCATACAAAACGGATTATTATTTGAAGATTTAGAGTTTGGCACATGCAAACTTACTTGGAATGGCAGGTAAATACCGCATATAGGTAGGTATGGTGGACTCATATGGAACAACTTTGGGTTTAAGGAAGTGGATGCACAAGCAGTATTCCAGCTTAGTACACGTGAAGGCTAGCAAAAGATTGAGGATCGACCAACTAGAGAGCAACAACGGTCATAAACATGCATTGAGATTAATCAACATTGAATGCAAGCATGAGTAGGATATAAATCACCATGAACACAAATATCGTGGAGGCTATGTTGTTTTTTTGATTCAACTACATGTGTGAACATGTGCCAAGTCAAGCCACTTGAATCATTCAAAAGAGGATACCATCCTATCATACTACATCACAACCACTTTAAATGCATGTTGGCACACAAGACAAACCATTATCAACTCCTAGCTAATTAAGCATGGCATGAGTAACTATAATCTCTAATTATCATTGCAAACATGTCTCATTCATAATAGGCTGAATCAAGAGCGATGAGCTAATCATATTTAGAAAAACAAAATAGGTCGAGTTCATACCAGCTTTTCCTCATCTCAATCATTTCGTCATGTATCGTCATTATTGCCTTTCACTCGCACGACCGAACGATGTGAATAATAATAAGAGTGCACGTGCATCGGACTAAGCTGGAATCTGCAAACATTTATTCAAAGGAGAAGACAAGGTAATATGGGCTCTTGTTAGATCAACAATAATGCATATGAGAGCCACTCATCATTTTCATCGTGATCTTCTCCTTACGAACCAAAGAAGAAGAAAAGAATTTCAAAGAAACACACTGAAATATTTTTGGAGTTTTTGTTTTTCTTAAGAAAGTAAAAACGGAAACAAGAAAAACTATTTACACAGGAAAGCTCCCAACAAGCAAAAGAACGAGAAATATTTTGGGTTTTTCTTTTAATACTACAACTAATTAAACTAGAAAGAAAAACTAAAAAGAAGCGAGAAATATTTTTGTATTTTATCAAAGTTTTTCAAACACATAAGAAGAAAGCAAGAATCATGGATTATACTATGAAAAAGGCTAAACACCGACAACTGGAATGAATGTGTGAACATGAATGTAATGTCGGTGAGAAATATGTACTCCCCCAGTTGGTCTAGGGCCACGGCTGGCCCGGATAGTATCCAGAGTTGTAGTTGGGGTTGTACTCGATTGCAGCTGCCATCGCCTGGCGAGCTGCCTCATGGAGGCGAGCTGTCTCCCTCGGTCTCTTATACTCGTTTGCCTCCTCCCTAAGTATAAAATATCTCCATTTTGTTAGAAAGTTAAAGAAGGTAGGAGCAGGAAGGGTAACATAGATGACCTCGCGTCTGTCAAAAATTAGTCTGTACTGGAGAGGCAACTCGCTCCTCTCAAGAAACTGGTAACGTTCCATAGCATCATAATCAACAAAAGCAGGTGGCTATTGAGCATCATTTTCTCTTATGGGAACAACAAGATATGAAGCTAAACGAGTGGCATAAATTCCACCAAAGAAATCTCCATCTTTAGCATTATTATGTAATATATGTGCAATGATAGCCCCCAAATTAAATTGTTTATCATTCATTACCGCGCTCTTGAGGACACTCAAATCAGAGGCGCAAAGGTGGCTATGGTCATGTTTACCATTAATGCATCTACCTATAAAGAGAGCAAAATAATGTAATTCAGGAAAGTGATGCTCCCTATAGTAGCTTGTGTTATGGTCTTGGTTTCACCCATACTAATGCTAGCAAGGAACCCAACGCAATCAGCTTTACGAGGCTCAGTAAATGTACCCATTGCGGAATTTTAAATGCATCATTAAATTCTCCAAGGTCCATGCTAAATGATTTATCATAAAGATCAAATAAAACATAGTGTGTATTGCGATGGGCCGAATACTCAAATCTCCGCACAAAGGAATCAGTAAGGTTGTAGTACTATAAACACTTATCTGACACGAAGTCCGTCAGGTCGGTGTTGCCCACGTACATATCGAATTCTTCCTTGCAACCTGCACGAGTTATGAAGTGATCCAACGGCCATTCGCAAGGTTACACTTGAGCCTCCCGCGGTGGTTCAAGGTCCGTCTCACGTATCGGGAGCCTTGGGACTTTCTTCTTTGAGGAACCACCTTGGTACATTCTCCTAAACATTTTTCTCCCTCTGAAAAATTTCTGAAATTTTTAGTGACTCAAAATAAAAGTGAACTAAACTCAACAAAAATTGATAGCAACTACTCCTACAAGTGTCTAGAGGCTATATCATACAACAAAACCACTTTGGGCCATATAAATTTGACATACAAGCTCAAGAACATGGTCACCACAACAGCAAAATTTTGCAATATATAAAGCACTATAGCAAAAACTAATGGGACCAACGGAGGAGTTACATACTGATGAACAATCCCCCAAAACAGTTTCGGAAACGGAGTTCCGAGAAAGGAGATCGAAAATGGCAGCAAAATGAGCAATAACACGGGTTTGAGCAATGGTGTGATTTTTCTGGAGGAAGACGAAGTGGATGAGTGGCTAGAATAAGTGAGGGGACCCACATGGGACCCACAAGCCCTCTAGGCACAATCTGGGGGGGTGGGCACGCCCTGTGGGCTGGCCCACTGGTGCACCCCCCCTGAGGTGTGTTTAGTGCCAAAAATTCTTAAATATTATAGAAAAAATCATACTAAACTTTCAGGGCATTTGGAGAACTTTTATTTTTGGTCATTTTTTTATAGCACGGATAATTCAGAAAACAAAAAAAATAGTATTTTTACTTTATTAATTCTAAATAATAGAGAGTAAAAAGTGGGTACAGAAAGTTGTGTTTACTAAATTCATCCATCTCATGCCCATCGAGAGGAATCCATTAACAAGGTTGATCAAGTCTTATTAACAAACTTCTTCCGAATGACATGAAACCGGAGAATCTTCATACAACACTAGGTTACCTCAATGGGGATATG
Source organism: Aegilops tauschii subsp. strangulata (assembly GCF_002575655.3). Taxonomy (NCBI): domain Eukaryota; kingdom Viridiplantae; phylum Streptophyta; class Magnoliopsida; order Poales; family Poaceae; genus Aegilops; species Aegilops tauschii. Next base: position 117,495,970 of record NC_053039.3, on the reverse strand, counting down.
CATGTCCCCAACAATAAGAATATCATATTTCTTTTTGACAGTAGGAATAGGGAATTCAAAACCTTCGATAGTAATCATTGAAAACTTTCCAATAGAATTGATACTATTCACTTGAGGTTATTTCTTTGGAAAGTGTACCGTATGTTCATTACCATTAACATGAAAAGTGGCATTGCCTTTGTTGCAATCAATAACAGCCCCTAGAGTATTCAAAAAGGGTCCACCAAGGATGATCGACATACTGTCGTTCTCGGGTATATCAAGAATAACAAAGTCCGTTAAAATAGTAACATTTGCAACTACGACAGGTACATCCTCACAAATACCGATGGGTATAGCAGTTGATTTATCAGCCATTTGCAAAGAGACTCAGTTGGTGTCAACTTATTCAAATCAAGTCTACGATATAAAGAGAGAGCCATAACACTAACACCGGCTCCTAGATCTCTTAAAGCAGTTTTAACATAGTTTCTTTTAATGGAGCATTGTATAGTTGGTATTCGTGGATCTACTAGTTTCTTTGGTATTCCACCTTTAAATATATAATTAGCAAGCATGGTGGAAATTTTAGCTTCTGGTATCTTTCTCTTATTTGTAACAATATCTTCCATATACTTAGCATAAGGAGACATTTTCAGAATATCAGTCAAACGCATACGCAAAAAGACAGGTCTAAGAATGTCAACAAAGTGCTCAAAGTCTTCATCATCCTTTTGCTTGGATGGTTTAGGGGGAAAGGGCATGGGTTTCTGAACCCATGGCTCTCTTTCTTTACCATGTTTCCTAGCAATGAAGTGTCTTTTATCATATCTTTTATTTTTAGGTTGTGGGTTATCAACATCGACAGCAGGTTCTATCTCCACATCATTATCATTACTAGGTTAAGCATCAACATGAACATCATCATTAACATTATCACTAGGCTCATGTTCATCACCAGATTGTGTTTAAGCATCAGAAATAGAAATATCATTTGGATTTTCAGGTGTCTCTATAACAGGTGCACTAGAAGCATGCAAAGTCCTATCATCGTTCTTTTTTCTTTTTATTATTAGAAGGACTAGGTGCATCCGAATTAATTCTCTGATAGGCTTGCTCGACTCACTTAGGATGGCCCTCAGGATACAAAGGTTCCTGAGTCATTTTGCCACCTCTAGTCATAAATCTTACAACATGATCATTCATCTTATTATTCATTTCATTAAGCAAATCATTATGTGCCTTAAGAACTTGTTCTACTTGAGTTTTTACCATGGAAGCATGTTTACTAACAAACTTGAGATCATTAACAGTTCTACACATGTAGTCACTCAAGTGTTCAAGCATATCAGCATTTCTTTTCAATTGTCTACTAACATATGCATTGAAGTTTTGTTGTTTAACAGTAAAGTTATCAAATTCATCCAAGCATTGACTAGCAGACTTGTTATGAGGAATATCACCTTCATCAAATCTATAGAGAGAATTTACCTCTACTACCTGTGTCGGGGTATTAAGACCATGTATTTCCTTAATAGGTGGTAAATTCTTAACATCTTCAACTTTAATACATTTTTCTTTCATAGATTTCTTTGCCTCTTGCATATCTTCAGGACTGAGAAATAGAATACCTCTCTTCTTTGGAGTTGGCTTAGGAGGTGGTTCGGGAAGAGTCCAATCATTATCATTACTCAATATATTATTCAATAGTACTTCAGCTTGTTCAACAGTTCGTTCCCTGGAAACACAACCAGCACAACTATTTAGGTGGTCCCTAGAAGCATCGGTTAGTCCATTATAAATGATATCAAGTATTTCATTTTTCTTGATAGGATGATTAGGCAAAGCATTAAGTAATTGGAGAAGCCTCCCCCAAGCTTGTGGGAGACTCTCTTCTTCAATTTGCACGAAGTTAAATATTTCCTTTAAGGCAGCTTGTTTCTTATGAGCAGGAAAATATTTTTCAAAGAAGTAATAAATCATATCCTGGGGACTACGCACACAACCAAGAGCAAGAGAATTAAACCATATCTTAGCATCACCATTTAACGAGAAAGGAAACAACTTAAGAATATAGTAATAGCAATTTTTTTATCATGAGCAAATAGGGTGGCTATATCATTCAATTTAGTAAGATGTGCCACAACAGTTTCAGATTCATAACCATAGAAAGGATCAGATTCAACCAAAGTAATTAACTCAGGATCGACAGTGAATTCATAATCCTTATCAGTAACAAAGATAGGTGAAGTAGCAAACTTAGGATCATATTGCATTCTAGCATTCAAAGTTTTTTCTTTCAACTTGACTAGTAGTTTCTTAAGATCCTCTCTATCCTTACAAGCAAGAAAGTCCCTAGCTACCTCTCCATCCATACATAACCTTCAGGTATAATGGGCAATTCATATCAACGAGTGCTAGGTCTAATAGGTGTTTCAAAGTTTCCAGTTTCAATAATTTCATCGGTTTCAGCATTCTCAATATCTTTAGCTCTAGCAAGTTGTTCATCAAGAAATTCACCCAGTGGCACAATCTTATCGAGCAAAGTACTAGTATCATCATAAGCATCATGCATAGCAGAAGTAGCATCATCAATAACTTGCGACATATCAGAATTAATAGCAGGTGTAGGTGTCGCAAGCTTACTCAAAACAGAAGGTGAATCAAGTGTAGAGCTAGATGGCAGTTCCTTACCTCCCCTCGTAGTAGAGGAAAAATCTTGGTTTTGTTATCTTTCAGATTCCTCATAGTGATCACCAAATATAAATCCCAAGTGACTCAGCAAATATAGCTATGCTCCCCGGCAACGGTGCCAGAAAAAGGTCTTGATAACCCACAAGTACAGGGGATCACAACAGTTTTCGAGGGTAGAGTATTCAACCAAATTTATTGATTTGACACAAGGGGAGCCAAGGAAATTCACAAGTATTAGCAGTTGAGTTCTCAATTCAACCACACCTGAAAGACTTAATATCTGCAGGAAAGTATTTAGTAGCAAAGTAGTATGGAAGTAACGGTAACGGTATCAAAAGTAACAATAGCAGTTTGTAGTGATTGTAACAGCAGTGGCAACGAGAGTAACTTAGCAAAGATCAATATGTGAAAAGCTCATAGGCATTGGATCGACAATGATAATTGTGTTGGATAATATTCATCATGTAGCAGTTATAACCTAGGGTGACACAGAACTAGCTCCAATTCATCAATATAATGTAGGCATGTATTCCATATATAGTCATACGTGCTTATGGAAAAGAACTTGCATGCCATCTTTTGTCCTACACTCCCGTGGCAGCGGGGTCCTAATGGAAACTAAGGGATATTAATGCCACCTTTTCATAGAGAATCGGACCAAAGCATTAGCACTTAGTGAATACATGAACTCCTCAAACTACGGTAATCACCGGAAAGAATCCCAATTATTGTCACCTTGGGGTATGCGGATCATAACTCATAATAGGTGTCTACAACTTGCAATATACGATCAAGAACACAAATATATTCATGAAAACATAATAGGTTCATATCTGAAATCATGGCACTCGGGCCCTAGTGACAAGCATTAAGCATAACAAAGTCATAGTAACATCAATCTCGGAACATAGTGGATACTAGGGATCAAACCCTAACAAAACTAACTCGAGTACATGATAAATATCATCCAACCCATCACGGTCTAGCAAGCCTATGATGGAATTACTCACTCCCAGCAGTGAGCATCATGAAATTGACGATGGAGGAAGGTTGGTGATGATGATGGCGACGGATTCCCCTCTCTGGAGCCCCGAACGGACTCAAGATCAGCCCTCCTGATGAAGAACAGGAGGCGGCGACGGCTCCGTATTGTAAAATGTGATGAATCCTTCTCTCTGATTTTTCCCCCGTGAATAGGTACTTATAGAGTTGGAATTAGGGTCGGAGGCAGTCTAGGGGGCCCACAAGCCTGGGAGGCGCGCCCTGGGGGGTATGCGTGACCCCAGGGCTTGTGGCCTCTGGGCGGCCCCCCTTTGGTAACTTCTTGTGGCAGTATTTTTTATATATTCCACAAAAGTTCTCCGTAAATTTTCAGGTCAGTCCGAGAACTTTGATTTCTGCCAAAAAATAACACCATGGCAATTCTGCTGTAAACAGCGTTAGTCCGGGTTAGTTCCATTCAAATCATGCAAATTAGAGTCCAAAACAAGGACAAAAGAGTTTGGAAATGTATATACGATGGAGACGTATCAGGTATTCCTTTTATCTTTGGAGGGAAAGGTGATACGTCTCCAACATATCTATAATTTTTTATTATTCCATGCTATTACATTATCAATCTTGGATGTTTTATATACACTTACAAGCAATTATATATCATTTTTGGAACTAACCTATTAACTTAGTGCCGAGTTCCAGTTGCTGTTATTTCCTGTTTTTGGTTTTTCGGAATATTAGTACAAAACGAACTCAAAATGCCACGAAACTTTTTGGAGATTTTTTCTAGACATAAGAGACCCTGGAAGCTTCGAGTGGGGACGAGCAGATGGAGCAGTGGCCCACGAGGCACCAGGGCGCGCCCTGGTGGCTTGTGGGGCCCACGCATCTCCGTTTGACCTAACTCCACCTCTATAAATTCTCTAAAATCGGAAAAACCAACAGAGGAGTCCATGAAATACTTTTTCTGTTGCCGCAAGTTCCTGTTCTCGAGAGATCCCATCTGGAGGACTTTTCGGGCACTCTGTAGAAGGGGGATTCGATCACGGAGGGGCTCTATATCATCCTTGCTACCCTTTCGATGGTTCATGAGTAGTTTACCACAGACGTATGGGTCCATAGTTAGTATCTAGATGGCTCTGTTTGATCTTCAATAGAACATTCTCCTCGATGTTCTTGGAGTTCTATCTAATGTAATGACCTTTTGCGATGTGTTTGTTGGGATCCGATGAATTGTGAGTTTATGATCAGATCTATCCATGAATATTATTTGAGTTTTCTCCGAACTCTTTTATGCATGATTGTTATAGCATCGTATTTCTCTTCAATCTATTGATTTGTTATGGCCAACTGGATTGATTTATCTTGCAATGGGAGAGGTGCTTTATAATGGGTTCGATCTTGCGGTGCTCAGTCCCAGTTACAGAAGGGGACATGCCACACATTGTATCGTTGCTATTAAGGGTAAAAAGATGGGTTTTATTCATGCCTGAGTTTACTTTGTCTAATCATGTCATCTTGCTTAAGGCCTTACTCCATTCTTTATGAACTTAATACTCTAGATGCATGCTGGATAGTGGTCGATGTATGGAGTAATAGTAGTAGATGCAAAATCGTTTCGGTCTACTTGTCTCGGACGTGATGTCTATATACATGATCATTGCCTTGGATATCATCATAACTATTTGCTTATCTATTCATTTCCCAATAGTAATTTGTCTACCCAACGTATGCTATTTTCAAGAGAGAAGCCGCTAGTGAAAACTATGGCCCCCGGGTCTATCTTTATCATCTATTAAAAACCTAGAAATACCTTGCTGCACTTTTACTTTATTTATTTTATTTTGTATGTTTGTTCGATCTATCTATCTATCACCATACAATTTAATATTGCAAATAACTGCCAAGGGATTAACAACCCCTTGTTCACGTTGGGTGCGAGGATTTGTTATTTTGTGTGCTGGTGCTGCTAATGAGTTGTTGCGTGATTCTTCTACTGGATTGATAACCTTGGTTTCATAACTAAGGGAAATACTTATCTCTACTTTACTACATCATCCCCTCCTCTTTGGGGAAATCCCAACGCAGCTCACATGTAGCAAAAGGCATTGACATGGTATATTATATTGGGTGATATTGGAACATGGGATTGGAACCGATTGAAATTAGATTTTCATCGGAAGTTTTATCCTATGCATTTGCTTCATCGTGATTGGAATTATATATTTATATATTTGGCCTCATCAAGGAGAAAGTATCACTCAAGCTTTGGGGAGGCTTAAATACATGATGCATACATGCCCCAATCATGAGCTCTCAAGAGAAATTAATAATTATACAAAACTTTTATGCTCGGCTTTCTCATAATGATCAATCCATGCTCGATGCTTCTTCTACTGGTTCCTTTATGAAGAAAACTATTGAACTCAAATGGGGTCTTCTGGAAAGAATTAAATGCAACTCCAAAGATTGGGAATTCGAGAAATGTAAAGAGTCACGTATAAAACTTGAGTTTGATTGTGTTAAATCTTTTATGGAAACATATGCTTTTCATAAGTTTAGTACTAAATATAGACTTGACTCTGAGATAGTAGCTACCTTTTGTGAATCATTTGCTGCTCATGTTGATATCCCTATGGAGAAGTGGTTTAAATTTCATCCACCTATTGAAGAAATGTTAGAGGAACCTGTTATAGCTAAAGATGAAACAATCATTTATAATGTTGATCCAATTGTGCCTACTGCTTACATTGAGAAACCACCTTTTCCTGATAGGATTAAGGAACATGCTAAAGCTTCAACTATGGTTAATAAGAGTAATATTAAAATAGCTAGCCCCTCTGAACAAATAAGTGTGGAACCTAATATTACAATGGTTAAAGATATTTTGGTTGATAATATTGATGGACATATCATATATTTCTGTGACGAAGCAACTAGGATTGCTAAACCCGATCCTAGGATAAAAACAAACTTGTTATTGGCATGCCTGTTGTTTCTCTAAAAATAGGAGATCATTGTTATCATGGTTTATGTGATATGGTGCTAGTGTGAGTGCTATTCCTTTTACTTTATATCAAGAAGTTATGAATGATATTGCACCTGTTGAGATAGATGACATTGATGTTACTGTTATGCTTGCAAACGGAGTTACTATTTCACTGTTTGGCTTCACTACCATAGTGTTCATCTTATACATATGAATTTGCATTAAAAACGTAGCGTGGATACCGTGAAATGCGAAATCCACGTTAGAATTGAGGATCGTTATGTTACAAACACACTCTAATTCAAAGAACTCCTCATTAATTAATTTGTAGTATCTCGTTTTAAATGACTAATTATTTGCAAGGAAAACACGGGCATGGTAATACATATAGATTCGTTTACCAATGAAAAAAGTTTTGTTTGCATTCTCAAATGTAGGCGCACCAGGCAGACCAGGGTCGTGCCGTGGTGGTTGCTTGTGTTGTGCAGATGCTAGTAGCCACCCTCCCCCCACCCAAAAAAAAGAATGGAGACAAAAAAAATTCGTTCTTCCACGGTTCGGATTGAAATATCTGGCGGCCCCAATTCCAGCCCTGCAAATCTCCCTTCTCCCCCATCCCCTTCCGTGCCCAGAGTGCTCAAATCCCTAATTCGCCGCCACCCAAGCAAAATTTGAATCGCCCCTCGTCTCATCTCTTTCCCCACCTCTGTACCGGACGATGACAACAGAGACGACGGTCACTTTTCACCACCACACCGGAGCTACCTCATCTACGCCCTCGTCCATCACACTGGGTTGTCCACCAACAACATCGGCCGCCGCAATTGACGTGCCTCACAGACACCGACTTCCACTGCATCAGGTGTGCTTCACCGACGCTGTCTCCCACCTCATCGGGGCTACTTCACCGAGGACATTGTTGCACCTCCACCCCCCGAGGCCGTTGGTACATCCACCGCATCATAGTGCTCCGCTGCCGCTCAAGATCTACATCTGTAGGCGGCCAGCCAACGCCAGCGCATTGATGGTTGCTAGAACTACGTCGGTATTTCCCCAAAGAGGAATGGATGATGCAGCACAACAACGGTAGGTATTTTCCTCAGTGATGAAACCAAGGTTATCGAACCAGTAGGAGAACCAAGCAACACAACGTAAACAACACCTGCACACAAATAACAAATACTCACAACCCGACGTAAGAGAGGGGTTGTCAATCCCTCACGGGTAAAAGGATAGATAATTTTGTAGTAGTTTGGATAAATAGATCCCGCGGAAACGCGAGATAAAATAAATAACAAAAAATTGCAGCAAGGTATTTTTGGGTTTTTGGAAATATAGATTTGAAAATAAAAGCAAGGAAAAATAGATCGCAAAGGCATATATGTTGAGAAGAGACCCCGGGGCTGTAGGTTTCACTAGTGGCTTCTCTCGAGAAAAATAGCAAACGGTGGGTGAACAAATTGCTGTTGGGAAATTGTTAGAACTTCAAATAATCATGGTGATATCTAGGCAATGATCATTATAGGCATCACATCCAAGATTAGTAGACCGACTCCTGCCTACATCTACTACTATTACTCCACACATCGACCGCTATCCAGCATGCATCTAGTGTATTAAGTTCATGGAGAAACGGAATAATGCAATAAGAATGATGACATGATGTAGACAAGATCTATCTATGTAGAGATAGACCCCATCATTTTATACTTAGTAGCAACGATACATACGTGTCGGTTCCCTTTCTGTCACTGGGATCAAGCACCGTAAGATCGAACCCACTACAAAGCACCTCTTCCCATTGCAAGACAAACAGATCAAGGTGGCCAAGCAAAACCCAAATATCAGAGAAGAAATACGAGGCTATAAGCAATCATGCATATAAGAGATCAAATAAACTCAAATAACTTTCATGGATATAAAAAGGTTAACTTATCATAAACTCAAAGCTCGTCAGATCACAACAAACACACCGCAAAAAGAGTTGAATCATATGGATCTCCAAGAGACCATTGTATTGAGAATCAAGTGACAGAGAGGAAGCCATCTAGCTATTAACTAAGAACCCGTAGGTCTACAAAGAACTACTCACGCATCATCGGAGAGGCACCAATGGAAGTGGTGGACCGCTCCGTGATGGTGTCTAGATTGGACTGGTGGTTCTGGACTCTGCGGCGGCTGGATCAAAATTTCGTCGACTCCCCTAGGGTTTCTGGAATATTGGGGTATTTATAGAGCAAAGAGGCAGTCCGGGGGGCACCCGAGGTGGGCACTACCCACCAGGGCGCGCCTGGGCCTCCTGGCGCGCCCTGGTGGGTTGTGCTCTCCTCGGAGCACCTCCCAGGCGCAGCCTTTGCCCATTAGGTGTCTTCTGGTCCATAAAAAATCTCCGTGAAGTTTCGTTGTATTTGGACTCCGTTTGATATTGATTTCCTGTGATGTAAAAAACATGCAGAAAACAGCAACTGGCACTTGGCACTATGTTAATAGGTTAGTACCAAAAAAATGATATAAAATGACTATAAAATGATTATAAAACATCCAAGATTGATAATATAACAGCATGGAACAATCAAAAAATATAGATACGTTGGAGACGTATCAGCATCCCCAAGCTTAACTCCTGCTCGTCTCGAGTAGGTAAGTGATAAAAACAGAACTTTTGATGTGGAATGTTGCCTAACATGCCATATCATATTCTTTTCTTTATAGCATGGACATTTGGACTTTTATATGGTTCAAAGCAATAGTCTAGTTTTGACATGATGACTTAAATACTCAAGCACATCAACAAGCAACCATGTCTTTCAAAATATCAACGCTAAAATAAGTTATCCCTAGCCCATCATGCTCAATTATTGATCCATTCATGAAACACATTCGCATATTAGCTACACACAATACTCAAGTACGATCATATTGCCTCCTAGTTGGTGCTTTTATAATAGAAGATGGAGACTCAAATTCAAAAATAAAAATTGCATAAAGTAAAAGAAGGGCCCTTCGCAGAGGGAAGTAGGGATTTGTAGAGGTGCCAGAGCTCAAAGCGAAAAACTTAGAGATAAAAACATTTTGGGAGGTATACTTTTCCCACCAACGAAAATGACTTCCATGCTTAGATATGTCATAGGCGGTTCCCAAACAGAAAATTACGTTTATTCCTTTTTCACCATACTTTCACTTTCCATGGCTAGCCGAATCCATGGTTGCCTTCCATACCAACACTTTCCAAGGAATTTATTATTTGACAACATAAAGTAAATTTTTTTCATTTCGGGACTGGGCATCCCTAATACCTTTGCCTTACTCTCGTGCAATGACAAGTGAATAAACACTCATCGTGAGAATAACACATCTTAGCATGGAAAATATAGGCCACCCCTCACCGCCTCGCGAGCGGTACAAGCACCCAAAAGGGAAATTTATTTTGAAAATTAGAGATGGCACATACAAATTTGCTTAGAACGGCACTGAAATACCACATATAGGTAGGTATAGTGGACTCATGTGGCAAAAACTGGATTAAAGGATTTGGATGCACAAGGAGAGCTCATACTTAGTGCAAAATGAAGGCTAGCAAAAGACTGGGAAGCGACCAACCAAGAAACAGATAATCTCATAAGCGAGCATTAAGCATAATTAACACTGAATAATGCACCACAAGTAGGATATAATTTCATTGCACAATTATTGACTTTCGTGCTTGCATCACAAACCTTAACACCAATATTCTTACTAAAGCATAATTACTCATCAACATGACTCACATATCACATCATCATATCTCAAAACTATTACAAGGAATCAAGTTTATTTTGTCCAATGATCTTCATGAAAGTTTTTATTATATCCTTCTCGGATATCTATCACTTTGGAACTAATTTTTATATGTTGCTTTTGATAAGCTCAAACAAATATAAGTGAATATCACGAGCATAATATTTCTTTCTCTCAAAATAATTTAAGTGAAGCAAGAGATAATTTCTTGAAAATTTACTAACTCTCAAATAAATCTAAGTGAAGCAAGAGAGCATTTCTTCAAAAATACTAAAGCACACCGTGCTCAAAATATATAAGTGAAGCAGTAGAGCAAGTCTATAGCTCATAAAAAATTTAAGTGAAGCATAGAGAGCAATTCTAACAAGTCATGACATAATTTTGGCTCTCTCAAATAGGTGTGTCCAGCAAGGATTGAAGACTTAAAACACACAAAAAACAAGCAAAGACTCATATCATACAAGTCGCTCCAAGCAAAACACATAGTATGTGACGAATGAAAATATAGCTTCGAGTAAAATACCGATGGTCGTTAGAAGAAAGAGGGGATGCCACTCGGGGCATCCCCAAGCTTAGTTGCTTGCTCTCTTTTGGATAATAGCTTGGGATGCCAGGGCATCCCCAAGCTTAGGATCTTCTTACTCCTTATTCCTTCATCCATCGTAAGATAACCCAAAACTTGAAAACTTCAGTCACACAAAACTCAACAAAACCTTCGTGAGATCCGTTAGTATAAGAAAGCAAATCACTACTATAAGTACTGTATCAAACCATTTCATATTTTATTATTGCATTATATCTACTGTATTGCAACTTTTCTATGGCAAAAACTCATCAAAGAAAACCATAGAGCCATCAAAACAAGCACACAACGCAAAGAAAACAGAATCTGTCAAAGCAGAACAGTTTATAGCAATTTGAGTATTTCGAATACTTCTAAAACTCCAAAAATTCTAAAAAATTAGGATGACCTGAGAAATTTGTGTATTAACCTTCTGCAAAAAGAATCAGGGCAAAAGCACGTTTCTGTGATTTACAAAAATTATTTTTGTGAGTGCATAAGTTTTTGTTTTTTTCTGCAAGATCAAACAACTATTACCCAAGAAGATCCTACCGGCTTTGCTTGGCACAAACACTAATTAAAACATAAAAAACACAATCATAACAGTAGCATAATTGTGCAAACACTCAAGAACAGAAAGAAAAAAGCAAAAATAAAATTTATTCATTGGGTTGCCTCCCAACAAGCGCTATTGTTTCACGCCCTTAGCTAGGCATAAGGCAAGGATCTAAGTTTTGTCATCTTTGTTTTTAATTACCTTAGAAGTATCCTTGTCATGGGGTTTTGTAAAGACAACATAGAACATGTTATCCATAGGAACCTTAGCATTCCTGAGCTGACTTTCATCATAACCCCTTTGATTTCCCGCAACAATCCAAGAGTGATGTTGATTAACATTATTGAAAACTTGCTGGATTATATCTAAACCAGGGACTTCCTTTTTAAGATTCTCATCAAAGATCTTATTGTCCCCAACCAAATGCCTTATTCACTATTGTAAAGAATTTCATCTATCACAGGTTTTTGCACGATTCATACCATAAAAATCTAAGAATCCTCTAGCTTCCCGTATTATGTAATCAAATTCATTCATAAGGACAAGGGTGGCAAACTTTTTAGCCCTAGTATTCTTTATAACAGGAAGCTCAGAAAACAGTCTTTGCAAAGTAGGGTGAGTACGGATAAATCTACTTTCAAGTTTCAGAACTAGTGCTGAGATAGCATCCGCATAAGATCTAGTAGTTTTAAGTATAGGAGTATCAAGACTTAGATTCCCAATGCAATTGAAAAATTATTGGATACGTTCTTTTCCCATAACATTCCCTTGCCCCAAAATAAAAGTTTTAGCATCCAGATTGCCCGTACGTCCAATCTTATAAGTTAGGCCATCATCTGTTGGTGCCATACCAAAATCACTCATGATTGCAAGCAATGGATAGATCTGATGGAAAAACGGAGAACGAAAAAGAGGGCGAATAAAACGGCAAATTTTTGTGAAGTGGGGGAGAGGAAAACGAGAGGCAAATGGCAAATAATGTGGTTGCAAGGAGATGAGATTTGTGATTGGGAATCTGGTACGTGTTGAAGATCCTCCCCAGCAACGGCGCCCGAAATTCCTTTTGATGGTTGCTAGAACTACGTCGGTATTTCCCCAAAGAGGAAGGGATGATGCAGCACAACAGCGGTAGGTATTTCCCTCAGTGATGAAACCAAGGTTATCGAACCAGTAGGAGAACCAAGCAACACAACATAAACAACACCTGCACACAAATAACAAATACTCACAACCCAACATAAGAGAGGGGTTGTCAATCCCTCACGGGTAAAAGGATAGATAATTTTGTAATAGTTTGGATAAATAGATCTCGCGGGAATGCAAGATAAAACAAAAAACAAAAAATTGCAGCAAGGTATTTTTGGGTTTTTGGAAACATAGATCTGAAAATAAAAGCAAGGAAAAATAGATCGCAAAGGCAAATATGTTGAGAAGAGACCCGGGGGCCGTAGGTTTCACTAGTGGCTTCTCTCGATAAAAATAGCAAACGATGGGTGAACAAATTACTGTTGGGCAATTGATAGAACTTCAAATAATAATGACAATATCAAGGCAATTATAATTATATAGGCATCACGTCCAAGATTAGTAGACTGACTCCTGCCTGCATCTACTACTATTACTCCACACATCGACCGCTATCCAGCATGCATCTAGTGTATTAAGTTCATGGAGAAATAGAATAATGCAATAAGAACGATGACATGATGTAGACAAGATCTATCTATGTAGAGATAGACCCCATTGTTTTATCCTTAGTAGCAACAATACATACGTGTCGGTTCCCTTTCTGTCATTGGGATCAAGCACCGTAAGATCGAACCCACTACAAAGCACCTCTTCCCATTGCAAGAGAAATAGATGAAGTTGGCCAAACAAAACCCAAATATCGGAGAAGAAATACGAGGCTATAAGCAATCATGCATATAAGAGATCAAAGAAACGCAAATAACTTTCATGGATATAAAAAGGTATAACTGATCATAATTCAAAGTTTATCAGATCCCAACAAACACACCGCAAAAAGAGTTACATCATATGGATCTCCAAGAGTCCATTGTTTTGAGAATCAAACAAGAGAGAGGAAGCCATCTAGCTACTAACTACGGACCTGTAGGTCTACAAAGAACTACTCACGCATCATCGGAGAGGCACCAATGGAAGTGGTGAACCCCTCTGTGATGGTGTCTAGATTGGATCTGGTGGTTCTGGACTCTGTGGCGGCTGGATCAAAATTTTGTTGACCCCCTAGGGTTTCTGGAATATTGGGGTATTTATAGAGCAAAGAGGCGGTCCGGGGGGCACCCGAGGTGGGCACAACCCACCAGGGCGCGCCTGGGCCTCCTAGCGTGCCCTGGTGGGTTGTGCTCTCCTCGGAGCACCCCCCCCCCCCCCAGGCGCAACCTTGGCCCATTAGGTGTCTTCTGGTCCATACAAAATCCCCGTGATGTTTCGCTGCATTTGGACTCTGTTTGATATTGATTTCCTGCGATGTAAAAAACATGAAGAAAACAGCAACTGGCACTTGGCACTATGTGAAGGAAATATGCCCTAGAGGCAATAATAAAGTATTATATATTTCCTTATATCATGATAAATGTTTATTATTCATGCTAGAATTGTATTAACCGGAAACATAATACATGTGTGAATACATAGACAAACAGAGTGTCACTAGTATGCCTCTACTTGACTAGCTCGTTAATCAAAGATGGTTATGTTTCCTAGCCATAGACATGGGTTGTCATTTGATTAACGGGATCACCTCATTAGGAGAATGACGTGATTGACATGACCCATTACGTTAGCTTAGCACCCGATCGTTTAGTATGTTGCTATTGCTTTCTTCATGACTTATACATGTTCCTATGACTATGAGATTATGCAACTCCCGTTTACCGGAGGAACACTTTGTGTGCTACCAAACATCACAACGTAACTGGGTGATTATAAAGGTGCTCTACATGTGTCTCCAAAGGTACTTGTTGGGTTGGCGTATTTCGAGATTAGGATTTGTCACTCCGATTGTCGGAGAGGTATCTCTGGGCCCACTCGGTAATGCACATCACTATAAGGCTTGCAAGCATTGTGACTAATGAGTTAGTTACAGGATGATGTATTACGGAACGAGTAAAGAGACTTGCCGGTAATGAGATTGAACTAGGTATCGAGATACCGACGATCGAATCTCGGGCAAGTAACATACCGATGACAAAGGGAACAACGTATGTTGTTATGCGGTCTGACCGATAAAGATCTTCGTAGAATATGTGGGAGCCAATATGGGCATCCAGGTCCCGCTATTGGTTATTGACCGGAGAGGTGTCTCGGTCATGTCTACATAGTTCTCGAACCCGAAGGGTCCGCACGCTTAACGTTACGATGACAGTTTTATTGAGTTTTGATGTACCGAAGGAGTTCGGAGTCCCGGATGAGATCGGGGACATGACGAGGAGTCTCGAAATGGCCGAGACGTAAAGATCGATATATTGGACGACTATATTCGGACTTCGGAAAGGTTCCGAGTGATTCGGGTATTTTTCGGAGTACCGGAGAGTTACGGGAATTCGTATTGGGCCTTAATGGGCCATACGGGAAAGGAGAGAAAGACCCCAAAGGGTGGCCGCACCCCTCCCCATGGGCTAGTCCGAATTGGACTAGGGAGGGGGGGCGCCCCCTTCCTTCTTTCTCCTTCCCCCTTCCCTTCTCCTACTCCCACAAGGAAAGGAGGAGTCCTACTCCCGGTGGGAGTAGGACTCCCCCCTTTGGCGCGCCTCTTCCCTTGGCTGGCTGCCTCCTCCTTGCTCCTTTATATACGGGGGCAGGGGGGCACCCCATAGACACAACAATTGATCCTTGAGATCTCTTAGCCGTGTGCGGTGCCCCCCTCCACCAAATTACACCTCGATAATACCGTTGCGGAGCTTAGGCGAAGCCCTGCGTCGGTGGAACATCATCATCGTCACCACGCCGTCGTGCTGACGAAACTCTCCCTCAACACTCGGCTGGATCGGAGTTCGAGGGACGTCATCGAGCTGAACGTGTGTAGAACTCAGAGGTGCCGTACGTTCGGTACTTGATCGGTCGGATCGTGAAGACGTACGACTACATCAACCGCGTTGTGATAACGCTTCCGCTGTCGGTCTACGAGGGTACGTGGACAACACTCTCCCCTCTCGTTGTTATGCATCACCATGATCTTGCGTGTGCGTAGGAAATTTTTGAAATTACTACGTTCCCCATCACTATGTCAATAGGTTAGTACCAAAAATGATATAAAATAATTATAAAACATCCAAGATTGATTATATAACAACCTGGAACAATCAAAAATTATAGATACGTTGGAGACGTATCACGCATCACCCTCGACGGCTCTGAAGTGACTCGCACTCTAGGTGAGCATGCCCAAACGCCAGCCCAAATTAGGTATCCACATATCACTCCCATGTGCACTGTTCCGACGATGTTTGGATATCCTTTTACAGCTCTCTTAGCTTACACGCCTATGCAACTCTGACTTTAGCTCTTATTTCTTCTGGAGATATCATCTGAAACAAGCAAAACCATTTTTTAGTGAAGCATGACAGCGCTAAGGGATCTGGTACACATCCTGCACGCCGATATAACCTTGTAAGTACCTGTCCTCTGGTACAACAGCAAGATCGATTCCTCTCATTTGATCAACCATTCGCCCTGCCAAAGATGCAGAGGGGGATGGAAAGAGCATAGGGCCTGCACATCCAAGCAAGTGGTAACATGGACTTGTACATGGGACATCCCAAGCGCAAGTAGAGCTACAGTGAGCCAATACAACAAGCTAGCATAGTCTACACTATAGAAAAAGACACATCCGTGACATTTTGGGCCAAATGATTTTTTTGTCATGCTTATGACACTTCTATGACGATAATTGTGACACAACCACATATCATCATAGATGTGGTGGGCTCCTAGTTCAATGACAAAAAATCATGACAGAAAATGGGCTTTTCATCCTGGGCGGGCCGGGGACGAACCTTCATGACATTGTTTGGGCCGTCCATGACAGAAAAAATCGTTTTAGAAGCGAGGGCGAGGAAATATCGGGGAGTTCCCGGTTATGGTGCATGGTCGGGGCCGAGCAATGCACGGAGGTTTGCATATTTCTCTCGTACACGTACGCGCGTGTGTGCGAGGCATTGGGGTCTAACTGAACCCGAGTGAGGCGTTCACTTACTGAACCCGAGCGATTGCACTAGCTACGTTACTGAACCCGAGCGATTGATCCCTTACCTATTAACTGAACCCGAACGTTTCCTTCGCTACTGCTGCTAACTGAAGCTGATCGAACCTGCCTCTTGATGAATAGTGACCGTTGTTGGGGGTTGGATGAATAGTTCCTGGTGGGGGTTGGATGAACAGGACCCCGTGGTAGTAGACGCCGTTGCCGCTGGATGAAGAGGATCCCGATCGAGGAGTCCGCCAAGTCGGTTGGGGGTGGATGAACAGGACCCCGTGGAGGGCTGGTTGAACAGTAGCCGGTGGAGGCTGGATGAACAGTAGCTGGTGGAGGCTGGAGGAAGACGCGGTGGATGAACAGTAGCAGGTGGAGGTTGGAGGAAGTCGACGGTGGATGAACAGTAGCCCGTGGAGTCCCGTTTTGCGGTACGCGTGTGACGCTCGGATAATTAGGCTACAGTAACCCCACGTTAACAATGCCATGTCACCTCAGATTACTATTGATAATCTCGCGTTAGTTCGAAACGATTCATATTCAAAATTTGAATTTAAGTTAAATAATTAAAGTTTTCAAAAGTCAAAACTAAATTGTTCCTAATGTGTCAAATAATCCTTAGTAAATGTTGGTGGATAAATTATCGTTTAATAAAATATTTAAATGCACTAAAGTAATAGAAATGACCGCAAAAACAAATAATTAGACGCCTTTTATAAAGTTATAATAATAAAACTAAATTAGTAGTGTGCCAAAATAATTGTGGCAGTGGACTGATTAGCAATACTAATTTAGGCGTTGGCTGGGTATTTTATAAAACTAAAATAAAAGAAACTTTAAATGAAAACAGTAAAGGAAATAAGTAAAAGAAATAAAAGACAACCCCCCCCCCCCGACTGGGCCTTGGACCAGTTGGCCGAAGGAGCCAGTCGGCCCAGCCGACCCACTCCCGCACCACCCTGGCCTACTAGGCCTCCTCCCCTCCCCGTAACCCACCGACACCCCACTCCTCCCCCCTCAAAATATCTTCCCCCCTCTCTCCCGATTGGATTGGGATCGAGAGGAGGAGGCTGCCGACGCCGCCCGGTACCGCCTCGCCGCGACGCCGCATCGCCTCGCCCTCGTCCATAGCCGCCCGGACTCCCTCACCGACCTGCTTCATCTCCGTCGCGACGTCCCCGTCCCCCCACCACGAGCCCCGCTGCCCAGTCCCCTACTTCCCCTCGTGAGCCCCCCTCTCCTCGTCTCTCGCTCGTCCCTGCATCGTCGCGCCCCACCCCGCCCGGCGTGCCCCCGCGCGCGCACGCCCGAACCTCGCCTCGCTCTGCCGCTTCACTCGCCGCGGCCTCGTCCCACGCAGGCGCGCGCCAGCGCCCGCCGCGGCCACCACTCCGGCCGCTCGTTGCGCTCACCGCGGCCCTGCCGCGCCCGCGCCTCCCTCGCCCTGCTCCGCTTTGCCGCCCGCTTCCCCTGCTCCTCCCCGGTCACCGCCCGTCGCCACCGCCCCTGGCTTCTGCTGCTGTGCGCCCCCACTCGCCCCCCCCTTGCAGCCCCGCTGCTCCGGCCGCGACCACAGTCGTCGTGCGCCCACGCCCGAGCGCCCTTGGGCATGCGCCGATCGGGCAGCGCCCGTTGCCCATTCGCCCGTGCCCGTTTGGCCCTATGGGCCACTGCCCAGTGGGGCCCCCCCGCCCCACGCCCCTCTGTTAAAAAAAGAGAAGAATAAAAAATAATTAATTAATTAATTAAGTAATTAATTAACTTAATTAGATCTGTTAAATTAACCTGATTAACTCTGATTAGATAACCTAATAATTACTTAACTAATTAATTATGTTTAGTTAAACTGTGACTATGACAAACGGGACCGACACGTCAGTTGACCAGTCAACGCCTCTGTTGACTGCTGACATCATGTTGACGTCAGCGTGCACTGTTCTAGATAATGTTGGATTAAAATAATTAAATAAATGCTAAAAAGTGATTTAAATCTTTTAAAATCAATATAAAATCAACCGTAGCTCGGATAGAAAAACCTTGTACATGAAAGTTGCTCAGAACGACGAGACGAATCCGGATACACAGCCCGTTCGTCCGCCACGCGTCCCTAGCATAGCAAACCTGCAACCTTCCCCCTCCGGTTCATCTGTCCGAAAACGCGAAACACCAGGGATACTTTCCCGGATGTTTCCCCCTTTCGCCGGTATCACCTACTACCGCATTAGGGCACATCTAGCACTGCGTTTGTCATGTTATGCTTTGTGATGCTTTGATTGCTCTGTTATTTATTGTGTTCCCCCTCCGTTACTTCTTTCCGGTAGACCCCGAGACCGCTGCCGGTACCCCTGTGATCGACTACATCGACGACGAACCCTTCTCTTGCCAGATGAACCAGGCAAGCCCCCCTTGATCACCAGATATCGCCTATTCTTCTCTATACTGCTTGCATTAGAGTAGTGTAGCATGTTACTGCTTTCGGTTAATCCTATTCTACTGCATAGCCTGTCATTGTTGCTACAGTTGTTACCCTTACCTGCTATCCTACTGCTTAGAATAGGATGCTAGTTTTTCCATCAGTGGCCCTACATTCTTGTCCGTCTGCCATGCTATACTATCAGGCCGTGATCACTAGGGAGGTGATCACGGGTATATACTATATACTTTATATACATGACACATGTGGTGACTAAAGTCGGGTCAGCTCGTTGAGTACCCGCAAGTGATTCTGATGAGGGGGCTGAAAGGACAGGTGGCTCCATCCCGGTAGAGGTGGACCTGGGTTCCTGACGGCCCCCGACTGTTACTTTGTGGCGGAGCGACAGGGCAGGTTGAGACCACCTAGGAGAGAGGTGGGCCTGGCCCTGGTCGGCGTTCGCGGATACTTAACACGCTTAACGAGATCTTGGTATTTGATCTGAGTCTGGCCAATTGGCCTATACGCACTAACCAACTACGCGGTAACAGTTATGGGCACTCAACGTCGTGGTATCAGCCGAAGCCTTCGTGACGTCAGCGACGGAGCGGCGCGCGCCGGATTGGACTGGAACGCCTGCTAGGCTAGGTCTGCTTCCGGCCGCCCTCGCAACGTGCAGGTGTGCAATGGGCGATGGGCCCAGACCCCTGCGCCATAGGATTTAGACTGGCGTGCTGACCTCTCTGTTGTGCCTAGGTGGGGCTGTGACGTGTTGATCTTTCGAGGCCGGGCATGACCCAGGAAAGTGTGTCCGGCCAAATTGGATCAAGTGTGTTGGGTTATGTGGTGCACCCCTGCAGGGAAGTTTATCTATTCGAATAGCCGTGTCCCTCGGTAAAAGGACGACTCGGAGTTGTACCTTGACCTTATGACAACTAGAACTGGATACTTAATAAAACACACCCGTCCAAGTGCCAGATATAACCCGGTGATCGCTCTCTAACAGGGCGACGAGGAGGGGATCGCCGGGTAGGATTATGCTATGCGATGCTACTTGGTGAACTTACCATCTACTCTCTTCTACATGCTGCAAGATGGAGGTGGCCAGAAGCGTAGCCTTCGACAGGATTAGCTATCCCCCTCTTATTCTGGCATTCTGCAGTTCAGTCCACCAATATGGCCCTTTACACATATACCCATGCATATGTAGTGTAGCTCCTTGCTTGCGAGTACTTTGGATGAATACTCACGGTTGCTTTTCTCCCTCTTTTCCCCCTTTCCTTTCTACCTGGTTATCGCAACCAGATGCTGGAGCCCAGGAGCCAGACGCCACCGCCGCCGACGACTCCTACTACACCGGAGGTGCCTACTACTACGTGCAGCCCGCTGACGACGACCAGGAGTAGTTTAGGAGGATCCCATGCAGAAGGCATGTGCCTCTTTCGATCTGTATCCCAGTTTGTGCTAGCCTTCTTAAGGCAAACTTCTTTAACTTATGTCTATACTCAGATATTGTTGCTTCCGTTGACTCTTCTATGATCGAGCAATTGTATTCGAGCTCTCGAGGCCCCTGGCTTGTATTATGATGCTTGTATGACTTATTTTATTTTTAGAGTTGTGTTGTGATATCTTCCCGTGAGTCCCTGATCTTGATCGTACACGGTTGCGTGTATGATTAGTGTACGGTTGAATCGGGGGCGTCACAAGTTGGTATCAGAGCCGACTGCCTGTAGGAATCCCCCTTTCCAACTCCCTGGCCGAAGTCGAGTCTAGTCATTGAAAAACTTTTACTAACATGGCTGTGTGGCTTACGGGCCCACGTCGCCATTGGGAGGTACTAGGATCTTTTACTCCTCGACCTTTACTCTGGGACTCTGAACTCTTTCCTATTCGGGTTAAATGAATTTTGCTAAATCTAACATTAGGATCTCGTTATCACTTTTACCCGGAGAGCCCCTTATTACTGATGATCGTCTGCTGCACGTGAAGACCCTGAAGACACTCTCTGCTGTTAACCCGAGAACTTGTGTTCATCGCTTTTGCAATTCCCTTCCATCGATAAACTCCTATGGATAACCACGTATACTCGACATTCATACAATGTTTCCCAGTTGATCTTGTTATTACAAGATACCCCAAAATTCTCTCTGTTGTTACGAGAATCCTTTGAGCTTACTGCCTTGCTGTTCTTTGTCACCTGAATACCCCTACGGATAATTCTCGCACTTACCGAGTATCCGCTCATCCCCAGTTGATTCAAGTATTTCACAAAAGTGTTCAAAATACCATTCAATCTTCCGAAAATCCTCAGGGGCCTTTTTGCGCTTGAAATTCTTGCTTACTTGCATTATGATTAATCTTAAGTCTCATAATCTTATTGGCATCTCTTGTCATTATCATTTTGAGTCCGTTGATTCAATTTGTTGCGAATGCTCGCAATCCTCAATCAGATCCTAGAATTCATCCTTCCGGCTCAGACGTCATTTGAAACGTGAGCTGGTTCTCGCCAATCAAATTGTCGTCGATTGTGCCCCTAAGTCTATTGAACTTATCCATCCTTGATCAGAGCGTCTGCTTCTGATCCTTCACTTTGTAAATCATAATTCCTTTGCAATTGAGCTCTAAGTTACTCAGTTGTTTCTATAATCCCATGTCTTTGCATTGATTCTTCCTCTGGTTGTGAGCCGATACTCACATCAGATCCTTTATGGACCATCAGAACCTTGTTGGATTTTATCCGACAACGTCCTTCATATTCAATCACTTTGGAAGTTCTTTTCCTGATACATAATGCCTTTGGTAAATCCTATTCCTTGATT
Source organism: Aegilops tauschii subsp. strangulata (assembly GCF_002575655.3). Lineage (NCBI taxonomy): Eukaryota > Viridiplantae > Streptophyta > Magnoliopsida > Poales > Poaceae > Aegilops > Aegilops tauschii. The sequence goes on along the minus strand of NC_053039.3, from coordinate 117,473,970 downwards.
TGGCCAACCATGCTCTGCTTTCGAGCTGGTGATATTTACTATTGAAGCTTGTGGTATATGTTACCACGATGCCCCGATGGGTTGAACCTATGCCTCCATAATATGTGTGAACTCGAAAGTTTTCATGAGTCGTACTCTTTTGGTATTTTGCCAGATAAAATTTCAACACTACAACTTTTTCGAAAGTGAGAAGTGAATGAAAGGTTATGCATTGGAGAAGTGGGAGTCGACCTTGAACTTTATGTTCATGCCCATGGACACGATGTAGCTCTTATCATTAAAGCTTCTCTTAAATTAATTATTCCTTTGGTATAAGTTCATATTATATCTGGGATCTGGACTTTTGCAATCATGGTTCCGACCATGTTCTCCTTTACATACCATTTCTCGTACAAGTTTAAGCACTTGTCTTCTGTAGAGCAATACCCCAGTCCAACCTCTACTTTGGTTTGTCGTCGAGTATTACCCCCCTGGTATCTCGAGATTATCACGGAACTGCATAACTTCTTATGAGTTCTCCATCAAGTATTACATTCTCATTGATTCCAGTTTTTCACGGGCTCCGAGTTATTAAACACTCAAGGACATCAATAACTGAATCGAGTCCGCATCACGATTAAACAACTCTTAGTAATCTCCTTTGCTTACAAGTTCATACTCGATCACGTCATCCCTAGCCTGCTCGGCTATGTCATTATCGTGCCGATTTTACTGTGCTACCTGGTCCTTCCCAGCGCACAAATTTTGACAGTGAGCTAATCTTGCGTCGATCTTCCTCGTCATATCACTTCTCCTTGAACAGCAAACTTGGTTTCGAGTTTGTGTCCTACCCGTGGTTCCAATAACCTTTCGCTTTCATCATTCCTTTGACTTGATGTCATCGTCGATCAATTACATCTTCTTGAAAACCTCTCGACAAATTTGTCGTGATCATTGTCAACAGTTTGACTTCTTCCTAGTTGTGTGTCGAAATTCAGGATGAGAAATACCATCCTTGCCCCTCGATGAATTGTGTTATCATCGACAACATTCTTGCCTTCCCCCAACACAAGCTTGTTCATATTTTGTGTTGTATCTTGAATTCCTTGCTATCTAGCTTATGATATGTTCTACCTTGGAGTATTACCATCTTTTATGTCAAGAATGTCGTGAGGATTACTCCACCTCTTAAGAATTCTTGGTACAGTGATACTTCTCGCCATCCCCATTCTTTCTTAGTCCCCGTGTTGTTTCTAACCGAAATACCGACAAATGGTCTGTGATGTGTAAATTCTAAACTCCTAGCAACCCTATTGCTTTGAAATTATTGGTCTATAGTTTCATTCTACGTCTATGGCTTATTGAATCATCATTCGACCATTGATCGTGCTACCTAGCCCATATTTCGGGTGCACATTTCAACCAATGTTTAACTGTGTATGTTTTCCTCGAGCATACATCATTAAGTCATTCGATCTAGCTAATGTTATCTCCTTGTTCACATAGTTGTGCAAATCCATCTTTTGGAAATCTCAATGGATTGTCGCTGAGTCAATCAGTCACCTCCTCACCTCTCCTTGATTTAATGACGAACCCTTGTCTCAGAACTTGCTTCCATAGTTCGTTTCCCGATAATCTTACAATGTCATCTCGTCAATTGGTGTTGCACCTTTTTCTTCTTAGGCATTCCGAGTCTGAAGTATCTAGACCCCAATCAGATCTGAATCTCGTTCAGATATGATGGTTGAAACCTAATTCCAAGAGTTATAACATTGGTCTCTATATGACCCGGTAAGGTGATGTCATGCCCAGCACATCTGGCCGGAGGACCTACGGTTATAGTTTCCTTATTAGCAAGGTTATCTTTTCTTCCATGAGGAAATTGTAAGACTTATTCTACAAGCGGTTCCTGATGGATCCTTTGTGTTTCCAAAGTCCGATCTTTACCCAATGACCATGTCAATGCTATCTCGAAGCATGTCTGTGGTACTCCGATTTTCAACAAAAACATTTGAAGCCCAATGCTAAATGTTTCTTGCTCAGTTATCCAAACACCGTTGTATGGGTAATGTCATGAAATTTCTCTCCCCTTACCTAAAGGGTTTTCTACATTATATCTTGTCAACAGATATCATGCCTTGCTTGTCCTTGGGAAGGACATACCCCTGAAATATGTGTTTAAACACATTTTTCCTTTCCATTGTTCTGTTTAATCTGATAATCATTTTCCTTTCCATTGTTTTGTTTAACCTTTCTTGTAATCTGATTTAACTGAGCAGTGATAATTCCCTGCTTAGGTAAGCACCTTGTTGTACCACGTGGTCAGTAAGACCCTGTTACTATTGTTGATGACATTCCGGTAGCCGCCGATGGACGAGAACTTTGCCTATTGGCCCGCCTCGTTCAACGAGCAGGAAAATGGTTCTCTTCGTCCCTTGCCCTTGGTACCGACGTTGTTGCCGACATAATCGACAGGCTATCCTCTGAGAAGCCTTGCTATCATGACCATGCAAGATATCACCGCTCCTCCTACTTTTAACCCACATGGTGGGACCATAACACACAGTTCCACAGGATCGAAACCTGACTCTCCTATACACCCCCTGTTTCCAAAAGTTATTCCTCATGCTTGGCTTCGTATGTAATTCACGAGCCACCTTCCGAGAGATCATCAATTCTGGTATCAGACAGAATACTTATTCCCATTGCTTTGAACCCCTTTTATGCTCTGTTTCAGGCATCGAACGATTGCCTGCCCGCTCGAAACTTTCCATAATACCTCCTCGCTTTGCTCTCGATAATGTCTTAAGTTTCAATTCGAGAGTTACCTTCCGCCACCTTCCCTGATGTTATCTACTAGATAAGCAAACATTGTAGCGGTCCGTTCTTCCGTAATACCCCCTTATCCTTTTGTAAGTACGATGGAGATCCCAAAGAAAAGATGACGACTGGATCATGGTGACTTGAAACAGAGAAATGAAGACATCAACGAAAGGGATCAACCTCTTCGAAAGGGCAGCCAAGACCGAGAAGACTCGTTAGGTTTTTCGCTACCAACACCTTCCCCCCTTACTCCACCGCTTAAATCTCGGGACGAGATTTCTTGTAGTGGAGGAGAATTGTGACGCCCGGATAATTAGGCTACAGTAACCCCACGTTAACGATGCCACGTCACCTCAGATTACTGTTGATAATCTCGCGTTAGTTCGAAATAATTCATATTCAAAATTTGAATTTAAGTTAAACAATTAAAGTTTTCAAAAGTCAAAACTAAATTGTTCCTAATGTGTCAAATAATCCTTAGTAAATGTTGGTGGATAAATTATCTTTTAATAAAATATTTAAATGCACTAAAGTAATAGAAATGACCGCAAAAACAAATAATTAGACGCATTTCATAAAGTTATAATAATAAAACTAAATTAGTAGTGTGCCAAAATAATTGTGACAGTGGACTGATTAGCAATACTAATTTAGGTGTTGACCGGGTATTTTATAAAACTAAAAGAAAAGAAACTTTAAAGTAAATAAGTAAAAGAAATAAAAGACAACCCCCCCCCCCGACTGGGCCTTGGCCCAGTTGGCCGAAGGAGCCAGTCGGCCTAGCCGACCCACTCCCGCACCCCCTGGCCTACTAGGCCTCCTCCCCTCCCCGTAACCCACCGACACCCCACTCCTCCCCCCTCGAAATATCTTCCCCCCTCTCTCCCGATTGGATCGGGATCTCGAGGAGGAGGCCGCCGACGCCGCCCGGTACTGCCTCGCCGCGATGCCGCATCGCCTCGCCCTCGTCCATCGCCGCCCGGACTCCCTCGCCGGCCTGCTTCATCTCCGTCGCGACGTCCCCGTCCCCCCACCACGAGCCCCGCTGCCAGTCCCCTACTTCCCCTCGTGAGCCCCCCCCTCCTCATCTCTCGCTCGTCCCTGCATCGTCGCGCCCCGCCCCGCCCTGCGTGCCCCTGCGCGCGCACGCCCGAACCTCGCCTCGCTCTGCCGCTTCACTCGCCGCGGCCTCGTCCCGCGCAGGCGCGCGCCAACGCCCGCCGCGGCCACCACTCCGGCCGCTCGTTGCGCTCAACGCGGCCCTGTCGCGCCCGCGCCTCCCTCGCCCTGCTCCGCCTTGCCGCCCGCGGCCCCTGCTCCTCCCCGGTCACCGCCCGTCGCCGCCGCCCCTGGCTTCTGCTGTTGTGCGCCCCCGCTCGCCCCCCCCTTGCAGCCCCGCTGCTCCGGCCGCGACCACAGTCGCCGTGCGCCCACGCCCGAGCGCCCTTGGGCGTGCGCCGATCGGGCAGCACCCGTTGCCCGTTCGCCCGTGCCCGTTTGGCCCTATGGGCCACTGCCCAGTGGGGCCCCCTGCCCCACGCCCCTCTATTAAAAAAAAGAGAAGAATAAAATAATAATTAATTAACTTAATTAACTTAATTAGATCTATTAAATTAACCTGATTAACTCTGATTAGATAACCTAATAATTAATTAACTAATTAATTATGTTTAGTTAAACTGTGACTATGACAAACGGGACCCACACGTTAGTTGACCAGTCAACGCCTCTGTTGACTGCTGACGTCATGCTGACGTCAGCGTGCACTGTTCTGGATAATGTTATATTAAAATAATTAAATAAATGCTAAAAAGTGATTTAAATCTTTTAAAATCAATATAAAATCAACCGTAGCTCGGATGGAAAAACCTTGTACATGAAAGTTGCTCAGAACGACGAGACGAATCCGGATACGCAGCCCGTTCGTCCGCCACGCGTCCCTAGCATAGCAAACCTGAAACCTTCCCCCTCCGGTTCATCTGTCCGAAAACGCAAAACATCGGGGATACTTTCCCGGATGTTTCCCCCTTTCGCCGGTATCACCTACTACCGCGTTAGGGCACATCTAGCACTGCATTTGTCATGTTATGCTTTGTGATGCTTTGATTGCTCTGTTATTTATTGTGTTCCCCCTCCGTTACTTCTTTCCGGTAGACCCCGAGACTGTTGCCGGTACCCCTGTGATCGACTACATCGACGACGAACCCTTCTCTTGCCAGATGAACCAGGCAAGCCCCCCCCCCTTGATCACCAGATATCGCCTATTCTTCTCTATACTGCTTGCATTAGAGTAGTGTAGCATGTTACTGCTTTCGGTTAATCCTATTCTACTGCATAGCCTGTCATTGTTGCTACAGTTGTTACCCTTACCTGCTATCCTACTGCTTAGAATAGGATGCTAGTTTTTCCATCAGTGGCCCTACATTCTTGTCCGTCTGCCATGCTATACTATCGGGCCGTGATCACTAGGGAGGTGATCACGGGTATATACTATATACTTTATATACAGGACACATGTGGTGACTAAAGTCGGGTCAGCTCATTGAGTACCCGCAAGTGATTCTGATGAGGGGGCTGAAAGGACAGGTGGCTCCATCCCGGTAGAGGTGGGCCTGGGTTCCTGACGGCCCCTGACTGTTACTTTGTGGCGGAGCGACAGGGTAGGTTGAGACCATCTAGGAGAGAGGTGGGCCTGGCCCTGGTCGGCGTTCACGGATACTTAACACGCTTAACGAGATCTTGGTATTTGATCTGAGTTTGGCCATTTGGCCTATACGCACTAACCAACTACGCGGGAACAGTTATGGGCACTCGACGTCGTGGTATCAGCCGAAGCCTTCGTGACGTCAGGGACGGAGCGGCGCGCACCGGATTGGACTGGAACGCCTGCTAGGCTAGGTCTGCTTCCGGCCGCCCTCGCAACGTGCAGGTGGGCAATGGGCGATGGGCCCAGACCCCTGCGCCATAGGATTTAGACCGGCGTGCTGACCTCTCTGTTGTGCCTGGGTGGGGCTGCGACGTGTTGATCTTCCGAGGCCGGGCATTTCCCAGGAAAGTGTGTCCGGCCAAATTGGATCAAGCATGTTGGGTTATGTGGTGCACCCCTGCAGGGAAGTTTATCTATTCGAATAGTCGTGTCCCTCGGTAAAAGGACGACCCAGAGTTGTACCTTGACCTTATGACAACTAGAACTGGATACTTAATAAAACACACCCTTCCAAGTGCCAGATATAACCCGGTGATCGCTCTCTAACAGGGCGACGAGGAGGGGATCGCCGGGTAGGATTATGCTATGCGATGCTACTTGGTGAACTTACCATCTACTCTCTTCTACATGCTGCAAGATGGAGGTGGCTAGAAGCGTAGCCTTCGACAGGATTAGCTATCCCCCTCTTATTCTGGCATTCTGCAGTTCAGTCCACCGATATGGCCCTTTACACATATACCCATGCATATGTAGTGTAGCTCCTTGCTGGCGAGTACTTTGGATGAGTACTCACGGTTGCTTTTCTCCCTCTTTTCCCCCTTTCCTTTCTACCTGGTTGTCGCAACCAGATGCTGGAGCCCAGGAGCCAGACGCCACCGCCGCCGACGACTCCTACTACACCGGAGGTGCCTACTACTACGTGCAGCCCGCTGACGACGACCAGGAGTAGTTTAGGAGGACCCCAGGCAGAAGGCTTGCGCCTCTTTCGATCTGTATCCCAGTTTTTGCTAGCCTTCTTAAGGAAAACTTGTTTAACTTATGTTTGTACTCAGATATTGTTGCTTTCGTTAACTCGTCTATGATCGAGCAATTGTATTCGAGCCCTCGAGGCCCCTGGCTTGTATTATGATGCTTGTATGACTTATTTTATTTTTAGAGTTGTGTTGTGATATCTTCCCGTGAGTCCCTGATCTTGATCGTACATGTTTGCGTGTATGATTAGTGTATGATTGAATCGGGGGCATCACAATGCCACACCCCTCCCGATGAATAGGACCCTGTTTCGACTGTAGGTGCTCCAACACAAGTCCATTTCCTCCGTTTTGTGGTACGCCATACCCTTCCCGATGAACAGTACCCCGTTTCGAACGTAGGCGATCGAACAGAAGGCTGTTTCCTCTGTTCTGCGGCATGCCAGACCTCGTTTCGGCTGTTCCGTCCAAGCTGGTTGGCTCCCGATGAACAGGACGTAAGTTGGTTGCCTCCCGATGAACATGACCTTGTTTCCTCCGTTTCGACCCATCTGGTTGGCTACCGATGAACAGGATGTCGTCGCTACCGTCCGTATGCGCGAGTACGTGTTCGAGACCCCGGCCGTATGACGTATGTACATACGTGGCTGTATTTTTTGCCATGTGGTTGTACGTACGTGTACACGATTTAGACGGGACTACCTGAACTGTTACGTCGGGGGCTCAACTACGACACGTGCCGCTACTTACTCGGCCACGGTTCATTGTTATAGAGAGACGGATCGACCAGCATGTACGTACACGTTTGCAACCAGAAAGATAACCGTACGGACGCTGCGACCTGGTAGGTCCCAACTGTCAGGTGGATAAGGACGCACATCCTTGCATGCGAAGATATAGTTGGTGGGTCCCATCTGTCATGGGGAGGAATCATATTTTTTGCGTAATAAGGAGGCACTTCCTTGCATCCGAAGATGTAGCTGGTGGGTCCAGCTGTCAGGGGGAGGAAACATTTTTTCCGCTTAATAAGGAGGGACTTTCCTTCCGTGTGACTCATTGACGTGCGACCATGACCTCGTGGGTCCCAAATATCAGCCTCTCCACGTACAGTCCTCTTCCGATGACTCTCGTTTGTTGACAACGGAGCGCCGAGCGTAGCAAGGCGGTGGACGACGGCGAGGCCCCGGACGGGAACGACTCGGAGATGGGGAAGATGCGGCAGTGGAGTAGCAGCCTGAGAGGAGTACGACGTATGAGTGTTGACTGGTTCAGTGCGGCCTGGGATTGCAGTTGGTGGAGAATAGCAGGAGGGGTGGAGGGGTGGAGGGATGGCCTGGCCGGTGGTGGAGTAGCGCTTCGCAGCGAGGCGTGCGAAGCAGCACCACGGGCCACCGGAGGCGGGAGCAGAAGGTCCCGCCGACGCTAGAGGAAGAAGACGAGAGATTGAAGATGCATGCCGGCGGCCGTTGGATGTACATCCAACGACTACAGATGTCAGAATCATTTTGTTGACTAATTTGACAATGCCTTTTGTAGGCGATCTAATGGCCCACATGTCAGACTCCTTGCGTGCGAAGATCTAGTTGGTGGGTCCTAGCTGTCAGGGGGAGGAATATATTTTTTGCCCCTAATAAGGAGACACTTCCTTGCGTGCGAAGATTTAGCTGCTAGGTCCCAGCTATCCAGGAGAGAAAACATTTTTTCCGTGTAATAAGGATGCACTTCCTTGCGTGTGAAGATGTAGCTGGTGGGTCCAAGATGTCAAGGGGAGGAATAATACTTTTCCGGCCTAATAAAGAGCCAGTTGCATGCGTCCGTCCATGAACATGTGCATCCCCACCGCCAGCCTCTCCACGTACTTTCCTCCTCTGAATACTCTCGTTTGTTGACCACATTGACTATGCAGTGCCAAGCGTGCCAAGGCAGTGGACGACGGCGAGGCCCAGACGGGAACGAGCCGGAGATGGGAAGACGATGCAGTGGAGTCGTAGATGGAGAGGAGTACAAGGGTTAACTGACTCTGGTGTGGCGTGGGGCTGCTGTCGGTGGAGAATAACATGAGGTGTGCAGGGCTGGAGGGATAGCCTGGCCAGTGTTGGGGTAGCGCTTCGCAGCGATGCGTGCTAAGCAGAGCCGCTAGCTGTCAGGACCCCGATCCTAAGTCACACCGATCTAGCATGTAAAACATCATATCACTTTGCGGCCTCACACACAATATTCCCATGGATGCCACCTTACCTGGGCCGGACCGTTTGCGCCTTTTGGCTCACGTATATGATAGTGTCGCTAGCATCCATATGACAGAGAACCCGGGCCGACATGACTAGTCGTAAACCCAGGGTGGCACAAACTTATAGGGACAGGCATACATGACCCAGTAATGCATGTGTCGGTCAGCAACGAGTGTAACCGGGCTGTAGCAAGCTATCAGGACTCTGGTAAACACCGTGTGACATCTCTCGGAAGGGACAGACACAGGAGCAAAGAAGGACACATGCCGGTCAATCCATGTGTTCCGGAAGGAAGTACTAGGAGGCATTTCCCCATAAGAGAGGCTACCAAGAATAAACAACTAGGTGTCAGATCCCACACATACCAAGCATTTCAATAACATACACACAATATGCTCGATATGTGCAAATACAACATGGCATCACAACAAAACTCTACGACTCGAGGTATTTATTTAGAAGGCTTCGAACAGCCATACATAATATAACATTACAAACATGGGTCACATGACCCAACATACAGAGCATACAAGCAACGGAAGCATAACATGTCTGAGTACCGACAACTACAAATGAAAAAGACTAGGAAGCCTGACTTTCTACAAGACCCTCCCAAGGGTACAAGATCGTAGCTGAGGTAACAAACTACTCGTCGAAGTCCATGCGGTACTACTAGTGAGACCGAAGTCTCCTCCGCAAAACATAAATTAAGCAAACGTGAGTACAAATGTACCCAGCAAGACTTACATCAGAACTAGCTACATATGCATCAGTATCAACAAGTGGGTTGTGGGATTTAGTTGTAGCAAGCTAGCTTTGACTGTGGCTATCCTGAACTACGACTGCAAGTAATTCCCTTGAGGTGGCGCACACGAGTCCACATATTCACCATACAAATACGCCACTATGGATCCGCTCCTGTCTCCCTACGAGAAGGCCATCCATAGCACTCACACTTATCTTGCGCAATTTAGAGTATCCACTTCAAGTTATCTATGAACCATATAAGCGTTCCAAGTAGTCCATATCAGCGGACGCAGCTATTCGAATAGATCATATTACCCTGCAGGGGTGTACTTCTTCACACACGCTCTCACCACTTATCGCCGTTCACATGACATGTACTCAGCAACCTTCAAGCGGAAGCCCAGTGAGGGTGTCGGCCACGACCTGACTAACCACATGAGACTCTAGTCCAGGTTTATCGCCTATTCGAGTTCCATCCGCAAGGAAGTCTCGCCGAGGTTTCCACTACGGCCCCAAACGATGTGAGCAGGGTTCCCAAGCCCACCATCTGTGTGCCATTTGGTACACCGTGCCACTGTGCCTAGTCTATCCCAAACTCACCTGGTCGGGTTCCACTTGGTAGACTACTAACACAACCTAAAACACCAGAAACTAGTTGCAACTCCTGGACAGAGATCAAGGTGATTAATAAGTCGAGAGAGCTTGGAGTGCCCGGAGCCCAATGTGTGATAGTAACTGTCTTGGATCACAAACACATAACTCAGTTCCTGAGAACGGTTTCAATGAGACAACCCACCATGTACTCCTACATGGGCTCTCATCACTACCTTTACCAAATCGTGTTCACATACTTAGCTCTCAACATCTCAACAGTAGGACATGTTCATCACCATCCCAATCCATCCCAGATGGATCATACCTGACACAACTCTAAGCATAGCAGGCATAACAAGCAAGCATGAATGAGTAGGCACATCATGGCTCAAACAACTCCTACTCATGCTAGTGGGTTTAATTATTTATTGCGGCAAAGACAGGTCATGCAAAGGAATGGGGTTCAACTACCACAACATGTAACAGTTGAATCGTTGTTGTCCTAATGTAGTAAAAGAGTGCAGGATCGAGAGAGTGGGATTGTATCAGAATGTTCAAAGGGGGTTTTCTTGCCTAAAAGATCAATACGGTAGCACTGCTCCGCAGATAGGTACTCTGGAACACTCTCCGGAGCAGGACCTATCGAGAAGGACGGTGCCGACAATCAATACACAGACAAATGCAACAATATGATGCATGGTCATGGCATGTAGATATGATGTGGTTCGTGCTAATGCCTCTAGTATTCAATTTGGATAAAGTCCATTTGATCCAAGGGTTCAAATGCAACTCCAAATTAAGCCTCTTAAAATGCCTTTAATGTGTTTCCACTTATACAGCAGGTATAATTTAGTTTGTCATGCCTGAAAATGGTACATATGGATAGATTGAATTTTTCTGATAATTTTTCATATATAAATTATTTCAATCTGAGCTACGGTTGATTTTCTATGATTTCTTGAAGTTTTGCTAATTTTCTGGAATTTCCTGAATTAATAAAAACGCCAGAAAAGCATTATTGCGTCAGCATGACAATACCATGACGTCATCGGGTCAACTGTGCCTGACCAGGGTCAAACTTGACCAGTGGGGCCCATTGGTCAGGGACCCATTGGTTAAATCCGGTCAAATCCAGCGCTGACTGGGTTTGACCCTGCGGTGGGGCCCACTGTCAGTTGCAGTGAGGTGGCTAATGAGGGGGGGAGTTAGTCCTAATGAACATGCCACGTCGGGTGCCGCCAGAGTTCGGCCGGCGGCGACCAAAACCGCGGCGGGAACTCACCGGACCTGCGCTACAGGCGGCGGTTAGGCGCACGGAGACCACCTGGAGGTAGCCTGCGCATGTGCGGATCCAGGGGGCAGGCGGTTGGGAGAGAAGTGCCCGGAGCTCGCCAGAACTGAGCTCGCGGCGATTGCCGGAGTTCATATGCGGTCGGGTTTGGCGTTACGCGGCACGACGAGATCAGTTGAGGGGCTCTACGGGTTCCTGGGGTCACCAGGAGCACGCCGATGCAACGAACGCAAGTGAAGGAGCTCGGGAGCGCGGAGCTCACTGGCAATTGTGGCGGCCGGAGCTCGGAGCTCTCAAGGATGCTGCTAGGATACGCGGGAGACGGCTAGAGCAAGGGGGAAACGAGTAAGTGCTCACCACGGATCCTATGGTGTCGACGGCTGTCGGCGTTACGGGAACGGGGGTACCCAAACTTGACTGCCTGCGGCCCACGGCGTGGCTTCATTGATGGCCTGGTACGGCCCACCTTCAGCATCAAACAACTCAAGACCCTCGCGAGGCGGACGACACCAAGACCTCTAGAAGGAGCGGCCTCCGCAGGCTGGCTCCTGAGGAGCGGAGATTTCTATGCAAGCCTCACCTCGCGAGGTTCGGATGACGTGAGCCATGACAACCAAGGCCAGGCGGACGCCAGCGGGCGCTGGACTGTAGTTTCCTCTTTGGTGCTAAGCAGGCAAGTGCAGGCGCGGAGTCCCGAGGAATCAGCCAAAGGTTTCCATTCCCATGAAACAAGACCAAGACCGCTAGGACGGCAGGACGGAGGTCATCGCCGAGCCCACCACGGCATCTCGACCAGAGGCATTGCAGGCAAAGACTACTTTTGTCAGGATATGATGTACTAGTTGTCTTCCTTCAAATTTGGCCATTGTGGGATCCCTTCCCGCCTCCATTTTGGGGGAAGAGGACCAAGGCCACTATAAATAGGACCTAGCCACCACCGTTGAAGGGGACGGATCATTTAGATCATCCTCTCCCCCCTAGCTCAAGAACACGCCTCCTGAGGTCGTTCTTCCACTGTACTAGTTCATCCTCAGCCCACCTCGAGGCCAATCCACCACAAAGCAGGAGTATGGTTTTACACCGCAAGGTGGCCCGAACCTGGGTAAACTGCCGTGTCCTCTTTCCTTTTAGTTTGTCGAGCTAGGCCATGAGATTGACGAGTAGGCAGACTGGGGAGGTTGAGTTCTTCGCACGCACCCCAGAGTTTGAATCTATCTAGGGTTTGCAGAGCCCGAAATCGGACATTTGACGCGCCAGGTAGGGGTGCGTTGGAACCTCTCTTCCGCCAGTCGATTCGCCACCGCTCCGCCGCTCCCATGGCTGACGCTCATCGAGCTCGTGCTAAGCGCCGGGCCGCCCTCGCCGCCCGCGTCACTCAGACAGCGTCGGTGAGCAACGGCTGCCCTCGCCGTCCCCCGTCGCCACTAGCGAACGCCGCCATCGGCCCCCCTGGGCATGAGCAGCAGGCTTCGTTGCTGCATCCTTCTATGCGGTGATACGTCCCCAACGTATCTATAATTTTTGACTGTTCCATGCTATTATATTATCTCATTTGGATGTTTAATGGGCTTTATTATGCACTTTTATATTATTTTTGAGACTAACCTATTAACCGAAGGCCCAGTGCAAATTGCTGTTTTTTTGCCTATTTTAGTGTTTCGCAGAAAAGGAATATCAAACGGAATCCGAACGGAATGAAACTTTCGCGAGGATCATTTTTGGAACAAACGCAATTAGGAGACTTGGAGTGACGCCAAGGAAGCAATGAGGCGGCCACGAGGCAGGGAGGCGCGCCCCCCACCCTCGTGGGCCCCTCGTAACTCCACTGACCTACTTCTTTCACCTATATATACTCTTATACCCTGAAAACATCCAGGGGAGCCACGAAACCTTATTTCCACCGTGGCAACCTTCTGTACCCGTGAGATCCCATCTTGGGGCCTTTTCTAGCGCTCCGCCGGAGGGGGAATCGATCATGGAGGGCTTCTACATCAACACCATGGCCTCTCCGATGATGTGTGAGTAGTTTACCACAGACCTTCGGGTCCATAGTTATTAGTTAGATGGCTTCTTCTCTCTCTTTTGATCTCAATACAAAGTTCTCCTCGATTCTTTTGGAGATCTATTCGATGTAATACTTTTTGCGGTGTGTTTGTCAAGATTCGATGAATTGTGGGTTTATGATCTAGATTATCTATGAACAATATTTGATTCTTCTCTGAATTCTTATATGCATGATTTGATATCTTTGCAAGTCTCTTCGAATTATCAGTTTGGTTTGGCCTACTAGATTGATCTTTCTTGCAATGGGAGAAGTTCTTAGCTTTGGGTTCAATCTCGCGGTGTCCTTTCCCAGTGACAGCAGGGGCAACAAGGCACGTGTTGTATTGTTGCCATCGAGGATAAAAAGATGGGGTTTATATCATATTGCTTGCGTTTATCCCTCTACATCATGTCATCTTGCCTAATACGTTACTCTGTTCTTATGAACTTAATACTCTAGATGCATGCTGGATAGCGGTCGATGTGTAGAGTAATAGTAGTAGATGCAGAATCGTTTCGGTCTACTTGTCACGGACGTGATGTCTATATACATGATCATGCCTAGATATTCACATAAATATGCGCTTTTCTATCAATTGCTCGACAGTAATTTGTTCACCCACCGTAGAATTTGCTATCTTGAGAGAAGCCACTAGTGAAACCTATGGCCCCCGGGTCTATATTCCATCATATTAATCTCCCGCCAACGTGTTATTTCTGCTCGCCGTTTATTTTGCAATCTTTACTTTTCAATCTATACAACAAAAAATACCAAAAATATTTATCTTATTATCTTTATCAGATCTCACTTTTGCAAGTGGTCGTGAAGGGATTGACAACCTCTTTATCACGTTGGTTGCAAGGTTCCTGATTGTTTGTGCGGGTACTAGGGATTTGCGTGTAGTCTCCTACTGGATTGATACCTTGGTTCTCAACAACTGAGGGAAATACTTACGCTACTTTGCTGCATCACCCTTTCCTCTTCAAGGGAAAACCAACGCATGCTCAAGAGGCAGCATGCGGCAAGACAGGCACACCACCACCCCGTCGCTGACTCGGGCTGCTTCGTCTTCCCATGCTCATCATGGTCCCACGAACGCGCAGGCTGCGCTGCTCATGGAACGCGAGCTTCATCACTACCACCCGGTCGATGACCTCTACGAGGACTGGCTGGACCGCATCGCCGAGCTCGTCAGCACCGCCGGAGAGTCTCGTGCACCATCTCGCTCGCTGCCTCACTCGCCGCCTGCCGCGGGTGACGTAGCTCACAGAGCACCTCCTCCACCTCCCAGGCAGGACGACATCATCGAGCCAAGGCGGGAGGCCCCTTGGCGCGACCCGCAGCGTAGGGCACCCGTGTGCGACGAGGAAAGCTGTCAGGTGGTGCAGCGGCCGCAAGAAGATGCGCGTGCACTCCCAGCACTGCCACGTCAAGACCGCGTGCCGCTCGCGGTGGTGGCGGCGAGCGCCAAGACCAGGCTCCACCTCTATGGCGGGCTCCCGTGACCACAGCAGGATGCCGCGCGTTCACTCTAGAGCTGCGCAGCCTCGTCTGGCCAGGGAAGTTCAAGCCCGACCCGCCTCCACGCTACGACGGCACCCCCGACCCTGCTGAGTTGCTGCAGCTCTATGAGCTGACCATCAAGGCGGGCAACGGCGACGAGAAGGTTATGGCGAACTGGTTTCCCATGGCCCTCAAAGACGGCGCGTGCTTGTGGCTCCTGAACCTCCCTGTGGGATCGATCTCCTCCTGGGACGAGATGCGAGAGCGTTTCGTCGCCAACTTCCAGGGAACTTGCGACCGCCCACTGATACGTCTCCAACGTATCTATAATTTTTTATTGTTCCATGCTATTATATTATCTGTTTTGGATGTTTAATGGGCTTTAATATGCTCTTTTATATTATTTTGGGACTAACCTATTAACCGGAGGCCCAGTGCCAGTTTCTGTTTTTTTTGCCTATTTTAGAGTTTTGTAGAAAAGGAATACCAAACGGAGTCCAAACGGAATGAAACCTTCGCGATGATCTTTCTTGGACCGAAAGCAATCCAGAAGACTTGGAGTCAAACTCTGGAACTCCACGAGGAAGCCACGAGGCAGGAGGGCGCGCCCAGGGGGGTAGGTGCGCCCCCACCCTCGTGGGCCCCTCGTAGCTCCACCGACGTACTTCTTTCGCTTATATATACTCTTATACCCTAGAAACACCAGGGAGAGCCACGAAACAACTTCTCCACCGCCGCAACCTTCTGTAGCGGTGAGATCCCATCTTGGGGCCTTTTCCGGCGATCTGCCAGAGGGGGAATCGATCATGGAGGGCTTCTACATCAACACCATTTCCTCTCCAATGAAGCATGAGTAGTTTACCACAGACCTTCGGGTCCATAGTTATTAGCTACATGGCTTCTTCTCTCTCTTTGATTCTCAATACAAAGTTCTCCTCGATGTTCTTGGAGATCTATTCGATGTAATGCTCTTTTGCGGTGTGTTTGCCGAGATCAGATGAATTGTGGATTTATGAACAAGATTATCTATGAATATTATTTGGTTCTTCTCTGAATTCTTATATGCATGATTTTATATCTTTGCAAGTCTCTTCGAATTATCGGTTTAGTTTGGCCTACTAGATTGATCTTTCTTGCAATGGGAGAAGTGCTTAGCTTTGGGCTCAATCTTGCGGTGTCCTTTCCCAGTGACAGTAGGGGCAGCAAGGCACGTATTGTAGTGTTGCCATCGAGGATAAAAAGATGGGGTTTATATCATATTGCTTGAGTTTATCCCTCTACATCATGTCATCTTGCTTAATGCGTTACTCCGTTCTTATGAACTTAATACTCTAGATGGATGCTGGATAGCGGTCGATGTGTGGAGTAATAGTAGTAGATGCAGAATCGTTTCGGTCTACTTGACACGGACGTGATGCCTATATTCATGATCATTGCCTTAGATATCTTCATAACTATGCGGCTTTCTATCAATTGCTCGGTAGTAATTTGTTCACCCACCGTAATACATGCTATCTTGAGAGAAGCCACTAGTGAAACCTATGGCCCCCGGGTCTCTTTCCTATTATATTGCATCTCTTTTATTTACATCGCATCTCTTTTACTATTTTGCAATCTTTATTTTCCAATCTATACAACAAAAATACCAAAAATATTTACTTTACTATCTCTATTAGATATCACTTTTGCGAGTGACCGTGAAGGGATTGACAACCCCTTTATCGCGTTGGTTGCATGGTTCTTGATTGTTTGTGCAGGTACTAGGTGACTTGTGCGTTGTCTCCTACTGGATTGATACCTTGGTTCTCAAAACTGAGGGAAATACTTACGCTACTTTGTTGCATCACCCTTTCCTCTTCAAGGGAAAACCAACGTATGCTCAAGAGGTAGCAAGAAAGATTTCTGGCGCCGTTGCCGGGGAGATCTACGCCAAGTCAAGACATACCAAGTACCCATCATAAACTCTTCTCCCTCACATTACATTATTTGCCATTTGCCTCTCGTTTTCCTCTCCCCCACTTCTAAAACAATTTTTTGAAAACCTTTGCCTTTTCTTTGCCTTCTTCCCGTATGTATCTTTGTTTGTGTTTCCATGTGCCTTCTATTTGCTTGCATCTTTGCTTGCTAAAAATCTATTGATATGGATCCACTTAAAGTTTTCTACTTGGATCATCTTCGATCCTTATGCGCTCGTGCTAAAACCCCAACTAGCCTAGTTGATGGGAAATCTTTAGATGAGCATGCTCATTTTGTGCGTCACCGTTTGTCTGAAAAAGGGCGACTCTTATGGGAGCAAATAAACAAATTGCTGTGTTATGCTTGGAATCTTTGTGAAATTTATGATTTTACTTGTTGCTCTAAGAACCCTAAAAAACACCTCCCCTACCAATGTGAGTTTAATGATAATGAAATCTTATCTTCTTATGCAAAGGGTGTTTATAGTTACTACGATATCGAACAAATTGAAGAATTTGTTGCTTTTAAGGGTGCTTATGAAGTTGCTTCTTTGATTGAAAAGTATGATATTACTCTCTACGAATCTGAACATTTTGACATACTTAAATATTGCTATGAAAACTATGCTCATAATGTCTATGTCAAAGAATTTATTGAAAGAATGACCGTTGCTTTGGAAGAAAATAATGATATGCATGAATCTATAGATAATTATGATTCCGATGATTTGATTGAAATATCCCTTGATGAACATGATGCTTACTATTCTTGTGGCCATGATGCCAATATTTATGAAGATGAATTTGCTATAGTTCCTTACGTTAAACATGAGATCGTTGCTATTGCACCCATACTTGATAGTTCCTTTGATGAAAAGCATGATTGCAATGATGTTATTATAAATTCTCTTAATGTCAATTGTGTTAATGATATGCAAAACCTCAAGCTTGGGGATGCTAGTTTTGCTATGACTACTATTTGTTGCAATGATCATGATTGGGGTGATTCTTCTTATGATCTTGAAATTTTATTTAAGCCCCATGATGAATATGAGATTGATAATAATGTTTGCAATAATATTGAAAGTGGGTTTGGAAGAGTGTCAAATTTAGATCCCACATATTTGGAGAATGTTCAATCTTATGAAGTTTTTGATAAAAGTGGGTTTGGAGAGGTCATGACTTTAGTTAATGTTAATCCCACTATTTTGGAAGAGTGTCAACTTTGCATACATGTGGATCGTGTTAAGAATATGTTTTGTGATAGCTATATTGTTGAATTTGCTTATGATCCTGCATGTAATTATTATTAGAGAGGAAAATATGGTTGTAGAAATTTCCATGTTACTAAATTACCTCTCGTCATGTTGAGATTGCTATTGTTTCTTTCCGCTTCCTTGCATATGCTAGTTTTTGCTAGCCTTGATAATTTGTTTGCCTATAAGATGGCTATGCATAGGAAGTATGTTAGACTTAGATGTGTTTTTCACGTGTTTTATGATGCTCTCTTTGTGCTTCAATTCTTGTCTTTCATGTGAGCATCATTGAAATCTCTTCGCCTAGCTAGGGGCGTTAAACGATAGCGCTTGTTGGGAGGCAACCCAATTTTATTTTTCTTCTTTGATTTTTTTCTCCTGTTTAGTAATAAATAATTCATCTAGATTCTGTTTAGATGTGGATTTATGTTTTACTTAGTGTTTGTGCCAAGTAGAACCTTTGGGAAGACTTGGGTGAAGTCTTTGCGATCTTGCTGTAAAAAATAGAAACTTTTGCACTCATGAGATTAGCTGTCATTTTTTACTGCAGAGTGCTTTTAGGTTGATTCTTTTTGCAGATGATTAATAGATAAATTCCTCACGTCCCACAATTTATTTAAAAAAATTGGAGTTACAGAAGTATTCGAAAGTTACAGATTGCTAAATACTGTTCTATTTTTGACAGATTCTGTTTTTCGTGTGTTGTTTGCTTATTTTGGTGATTCTATGAGTAGTATCGGGGGGTATGAACCATAGATAAGTTGCAATACAGTAGGTTTAACACCAGTATAAATAAATAATGAGTTCATTGCATTACCTTAAAGTGGTGGTTTATTTTCTTATACTAACGGGGCTCATGAGATTTTCTGTTGAAGTTTTGTGTTGTGAAGTTTTCAAGTTTTTGGGTAAATATTTGATGGATTTTGGAATAAGGAGTGGCAAGATACTAATATTGGGGATGCCCAAGGCACCCCAAGGTAAAATTCATGGATAACCAAAAGCCTAAGCTTGGGGATGCCCCGGAAGGCATCCCCTTTTTCGTCTTCGTCTATCAGTAACTTTACTTGAGGCTATATTTTTATTCACCACATGATATGTGTTTTGCTTGGAGCGTCTTGTATGATTTGAGTCTTTGCTTTTTAGTTTACCACAATCATCCTTGCTGTACACACCTTTTGGGAGAGACACGCATGAATCAGAATTTGTTAGAATACTGTATGTGCTTCACTTATATCTTTTGAGCTAGATAATTTTGCTCTAGTGCTTCACTTATATCCTTTTAGAGCACGGTGGTGGTTCTATTTTATAGAAATTATTGATCTCTCATGCTTCACTTATATTATTTTGAGAGTCTTTTAGAACAGCATGGTAATTTTCTTTGGTTATAAAATTAGTCCTAATATGATGGGCATCCAAGATGGGTATAATAAAAACTTACGTATAAAGTGCGTTGAATACTATGAGAAGTTTGATTCTTTATGATTGTTTTGAGATATGAAGATGGTGATATTAGAGTCATGCTAGTAGAGCAGTTGTGAATTTGAGAGATACTTGTGTTAAAGTTTGTGATTCCCGTAGCATGCACGTATGGCGAACCGTTATGTGATGAAGTTGGAGCATGATTTATTTATTGATTGTCTTCCTTATGAGTGGCGGTCGGGGACGAGCGATGGTCTTTTCCTACCAATCTATCCCCCTAGGAGCATGCACGTAGTACTTTGTTTCGATAACTAATAGATTTTTGCAATAAGTATGTGAGTTCTTTATGACTAATGTTGAGTCCATGGATTATACGCACTCTCACCCTTCCACCATTGCTAGCCTCTCTAGTACCTCGCAACTTTCGCCGGTACCATACACCCACCATATACCTTCCTCAAAACAGCCACCATACCTACCTATTATGGCATTTCCATAGCCATTCTGAGATATATTGCCATGCAACTTTCCACCGTTCCGTTTATTATGACACGCTCCATCATTGTCATATTGCTTTGCATGATCATGTAGTTGACATCGTATTTGTGGCAAAGCCATCGTTCATAATTTTTCATACATGTCACTCTTGAATCATTGCACATCTCGGTACACCGCCAGAGGCATTCACATAGAGTCATATTTTGTTCTAAGTATTGAGTTGTAATTCTTGAGTTGTAAGTAAATAAAAGTGTGATGGTCTTCATTATTAGAGCGTTGTCCCAGTGAGGAAAGGATGATGGAGACTATGATTCCCCCACAAGTCGGGATGAGGCTCCGGACGAAAAAAAAGAGGCCATAAAAGAAGAGAGAAAGGCCCAAATAAAAAAAAGAGATAAAAAGAGAGAAGGGGCAATGCTACTATCCTTTTTCCACACTTGTGCTTCAAAGTAGCACCATGATCTTCATGATAGAGAGTCTCCTATGTTGTCACTTTCATATACTAGTGGGAATTTTTCATTATAGAACTTGGCTTGTATATTCCAATGATGGGCTTCCTCAAAATGCCCTAGGTCTTCGTGAGCAAGCAAGTTGTGCACACCCACTTAGTTTATTTTGTTGAGCTTTCATACATTTATAGCTCTAGTGCATCCATTGCATGGCAATCCCTACTCACTCACATTGGTATCTATTGATGGGCATCTCCATAGCCCATTAATACACCTAGTTGATGTGAGACCATCTTCCTCCTTTTTGTCTTCTCCACAACCACCACTCTATTCCACCTATAGTGCTATGTCCATGGCTCACACTCATGTATTTCGTGAAAGTTGAAAAAGTTTGAGAATACTAAAGTATGAAACAATTGCTTGGCTTGTCATCGGGGTTGTGCATGATTAAATACTTTGTGTGATGAAGATAGAGCATAACCAGACCATATATGATTTTGTAGGGATAGCTTTCTTTGGCCATGTTATTTTGAGAAGACATGATTACTTTGTTAGTATGCTTGAAGTATTATTGTTTTTATGTCAGTATTAAACTTTTGTCTTGAATCGTTCGGATCTGAACATTCATGCCACAATAAATAAAATTACGTTGATAATTATGTTAGGTAGCATTCCACGTCAAAAATTCTGTTTTTATCATTTACCTACTCGAGGACGAGCAGGAATTAAGCTTGGGGATGCTTGATACGTCTCCAACGTATCTATAATTTTTTATTGTTCCATGCTATTATTATCTGTTTTGGATGTTTAATGGGCTTTAATATGCTCTTTTATATTATTTTTGGGACTAACCTATTAACTGGAAGCCCAGTGCCAATTTCTGTTTTTTTTGCCTATTTTAGAGTTTTGCAGAAAAGGAATACCAAACGGAGTCCAAACGGAATGAAACCTTCGCGATGATCTTTCTTGGACCGAAAGCAATCCAGAAGACTTGGAGTCTAAGTCTGGAACTCCAGAGGAATCCACGAGGCAAGAGGGCGCGCCCAAGGGGGTAGGCGCGACCCCACCCTCGTGGGCCCCTCGTAGCTCCACCGACGTACTTCTTTCGCCTATATATACTCTTATACCCTAGAAACACCAGGGAGATCCACGAAACAACTTTTCCATCGCCGCAACCTTCTGTACCCGTGAGATCCCATCTTGGGGCCTTTTCCGGCGATCTGCCGGAGGGGGAATCGAGCACGGAGGGCTTCTACATCAACACCATTGCCTCTCCAATGAAGCGTGAGTAGTTTACCACAGTCCTTCGGGTCCATAGTTATTAGCTAGATGGCATCTTCTCTCTCTTTGATTCTCAATACAAATTTCTCCTCGATGTTCTTGGAGATCTATTCGATGTAATACTCTTTTGCGGTGTGTTTGACAGAGATCCGATGAATTGTGGATTTATGAACAAGATTATCTATGAATATTATTTGGTTCTTATCTTAATTCTTATATGCATGATTTGATATCTTTGCAAGTCTCTTCGAATTATCGGTTTAGTTTGGCCTACTAGATTGATCTTTCTTGCAATGGGAGAAGTGCTTAGCTTTGGGTTCAATCTTGCGGTGTCCTTTCCCAGTGACAGTAGGGGCAGCAAGGCACGTATTGTATTGTAGCCATCGAGGATAAAAAGATGGGGTTTATATCATATTGCTTGAGTTTATCCCTCTACATCATGTCATCTTGCTTAATGCGTTATTCCGTTCTTATGAACTTAATACTCTAGATGCATGCTGGATAGCAGTCGATGTGTGGAGTAATAGTAGTAGATGCAAAATCGTTTCGGTCTACTTGACACAGACATGATGCCTATATTCATGATCATTGCCTTAGATATCTTCATAACTATGCGCTTTTCTATCAATTGCTCGACAGTAATTTGTTCACCCACCGTAATACATGCTATCTTGAGAGAAGCTACTAGTGAAACCTATGGCCCCCGGGTCTCTTTCCTATTATATTGCATCTCTTTTATTTACATTGCATCTCGTTTACTATTTTGCAATCTTTACTTTCCAATCTATACAACAAAAATACCAAAAATAGTTACTTTACTATCTCTATTAGATCTCACTTTTGCGAGTGACCGTGAAGGGATTGACAACCCCTTTATCACGTTGGTTGCAAGGTTCTTGATTGTTTGTGCGGGTACTAGGTGACTTGTGTGTTGTCTCCTACTGGATTGATACCTTGGTTCTCAAAACTGAGGGAAATACTTATGCTACTTTGCTGCATCACCCTTTCCTCTTCAAGGGAAAACCAACGCATGCGCAAGAGGTAGCACCCACCAGCTGCGGGTGACCTGTGGCGCATCAAGCAGCAGCCAGGATTGACCTTGCAGAAGTACTTCCAGCGCTTCAACAGTGTTCGCCTCAAGATCCCCAAGGTTTCGGATGAGGCCATCATCTCGGCGTTCACAGATGGCGCCCGTGAAGTCAAGATGAGGGAGGAGCTCGCCATACACGAGGACCTGTGCATGGCTCTAGAGATGTTCAACATGGCAACCAAGTGTGCGAGGGCTAAGGAAGGCCTCCTCTCCCTTCTGGAGCTTCCGGAGGCTAACCCAGAAGACAAGAAGGCCAAGGACAAGGATGTGAAGCGCAAGGGACCGGCCGTGCTTGTGGCCGAACCAGAGACGAAGCGCGGCTGCGATCACCCAGAGTCATCCAAGGGAGCTGCCCGTTCTGTGTCTTCCACAACGTGCACAACCACAACACCAATGACTGCCAGGAGCTCAGGGCCATCCACGACGGGCGTCTCGGTCGTCGCCCCGAGCGCAATGATTGAGGCTACGACCGTGGAGGAGGCCGAGGCGGAGGACGCTGGGACGGCCATGACCCACGCCAGGAACGGTGCGATCAGCCTCGTGAGGAACACTGGCAGGGCCAACCTCGCGAAGGTCCCTGGAGGGACCAGCCTCGCGAGGGTCCCTGGAGGGACCAGCCTCGCGAGGACCGCCCTCAGGGCAACGTTGGCCTTCCTCCGTTGCCGCCACCGCCAAGAAGGAATGATGACCACCACCAGGATGAGGGGCTGGGGGCTTCCAAGAGCCTCGTGCCATCGCTTGCATCCTAGGCGGCACTGAGGCCCCTGCCTCCCATCACATCTTCAAGAAGTTTGCCCGCGAGGTGAACACGGCCCTTCCCAGGCTCGAGGCAATGCGTTCGCTCAGGTAGTCCAAGTACGCCATCACCTTCGACTCTTCAGACCAGCTCAAGTGTGCGGCCACTGCTGGCGCCCTCCCGATGCTCTGCTCGCCCATCGTCAGCAACGTCCTCGTCACCAAGACACTCATCGATGGCAGCGCTGGGCTCAATGTTCTCTCTGTTGAGATGTTCGACAAGCTCCAGGTGCCATACAACCAGCTTAAGCCTACCAAGCCCTTCTCAAAAGTGACCGATGGCTCCACCACCCCGATAGGGCAGATCCGCCTCCCTATTACCTTCGGCAAGCGCGACAACTACCGCACTGAGCTCATCGACTTCGACGTCACCCACATTCGCCTCCCATACAACGCCATCCTTGGGTATCTGGCTCCGGCCAAGTTCATGGCTGTGACACATCATGGCTACAACGCCCTCAAGATGCCGGGGAGCTACGGCATCATCACGGTCGCCTGCAAGGAGAAGGACGTGGTGTGCTCTCTCAAGCGCGCCTACCAGGCTGCGGCGGTCGAGAACCCAGATGATGAGGGCGTTGTCTATCCTCCTGAGGCCGTCCCCAAGAAGAAGAAGCAGCTGCTCCGCCAAGGATCTCAGGAGGGTGGGGTGTCCGGCGGCGCTGCCTCAAGCCCTGCGCCCACTACGGGGCGCCTTCCCCTCTCGCATAGGAAGGCGCGCCCGGGCGCCCCTCTTAGGCTGGGCTCGGGGGCTCTCCTCTGGAGGGCCTCTGACCTGGCCAACGTCACGAGGGAGGCGCTCGGGCACCATGTGGAGGCATGCTTTAATGCGCGCTTCCGCCAGGAGGGCACAAGGCGCGAGGCGCCAGGTGCTCAGCAGTACATCATCAAGGCGACCAAGGAGCTGCATGAGGCGCAAGCTATGTGTGGTGAGTGTCGTCGCCCACCTCCCAGCGCAGCTGATGCCCCTGACGAGGGCAGCGAGCTGCGCGTCTACGTCAACATTCTAGGGCGCAACAGAGCCGCGTCTCAGGAGCTCTTCGGGCCGTCCCACGTCAGCCGGTGCGAGGGTCCCCCTCACAGCTATGTTCGCATGCCTTTTGGCTTGTCGAACGTGGCTGCCATGTTCCAGCGCCACATGCGGGGCGTCTTGGCGGCTCACGAGGCCAGGCGCTAGGCGATCCTATCGGAGGTGGCGACGGATCCTCGCGAGCCCCTCGAGCCTCCACAGCCTCGTGAGGTTCAGGACCTGGGCGACTCGTGAGGAGCGACTTCAGCGGCACGCGTCTTCGGCTACCTCAACACTTCTTCAGCAACGATGACAGGTGATACGTTTTGGTTTGTTCAGTTGGGGGCACCCCTCGGGCTGCATCATCCCCAAGCCGCGTGGGTCTGTCCCTGCGGCTTGTATCGTTCTTTGCATCTATCAGAACTGGCTCTACCCTTAGATCATGAGTTGCTTTATGATTATCACATGTCTGTCCGGTGCTTCGACGCCACGTCGTGCGCCCTTGCAAACCCACCCTCGGCCGCTTCATGATTAAGGACTGGCACGACGTCTATGCTCGGGTCTGTCCCTGCAGTGCCGCTAAACCCAAGTGGCCGAGCTCTGGCTCGCGGGCCAGCTCCTGTGCACGTCACCTCCCATGGTTCTTGGTGCCTTGTTCTCGCATGAGCTAATCGGCGGCGGATAAGTTAGGGCGCGCGACCCGGTGCCTTTCCACCACGAGAGCCGTGCGCTGGTTGTCTTTCTTCAGGACTTTCGCATGAGAAGACTGGGCACGGCGTCTGTGCTCGGGTCCGTCCCTGCAGCGTCGACAAACCCAATGGGTGAGCTCTGTCTTGCGGGCCGGCCCCATTCACATCACCTCCTGGGGTCGTTGGTGTTTGGCCTTATCATGCGATAACCTCAGGAGATTCACTCGGCGCACATTGCCTAACTATCTCGCAGGACTATCACAAGTGTTCAGAATCAAATTCAGGCGCAACCCGCCTTGAGGTAGGGCCTCGTGAGTCCCGCGCTGGCTCACAAGTGCCCATACACACCTCCTCTAGCCCTGTCGTGCAAGCCACATGTCAGGGCGGGGCTGTACGTGCCCCGGGGTCTCCCCTCAGAGGGAGCTCCCACCCACGTACCAGTGGAAGCACCATGCTCCGCGCTGGCAGTCGAGACGGTCGAGAGTGGCTATGCCCGTGCAAGAGCGGAAGCGCCATGCTCCGCGCTGGTGATAAACAATTAAGGGTAGCATCACTGCTGCAATAACCTCAGGCGAGCCACCAGGCTTGGTGTTCAGCCTCACCGCGCCGCTGTGCCCCCGGGAGAGTCGCGCGAGGGGGATGGGCACGGGTGCTATGCTCAGGTCATGCCTGGCGTACGCCACCTCACCAGGTCCCTTGGACCTGGTCTTCATGCGCCAAGAAAGGTATGGAGGTTTGTTCGTACGTCAAGGGGGACCCCTGGGCATCGCGACCCAGGGGCCTAACTGGTCACGTAGCCCCCACCCCTTGGTCTCGTCCTGGTGATCTGGACGCCCCAACGGCGGCTGAGGTTTGCGCGCGGCCGGGCCCTGCCGACGTAGAACGCTAAAACCACACTCATGTCTCCTTCCCGAGGACTATTCGTACGTCAAGGGGGACTCATGAGCATCGCGACTCAGGAGCCTAATTGGTCACGTAGCCCCTCACCCCTTGGTCTCTTCCTGGTGATCCAGACGACTCAATGGCGGCTGAGGTATGCGCGGGGCCAGGCCCTCCCGACGCAGAGCACTAAAGCAAACGGAAAGGAAATCTCAAAACCCTAGCATACACGGCGCTCTTTGATTTTCACGGTAGGGGAAGATATTTTGTTCTTGAGATCGAGGCCCGAGCTCATAACACGGCGGTTGTAGCCGCACAGCAGGCTGAGGCATCCGCACCGAGAGCCTCCGTGAGCTATCACTCCGACCATTTTGTAGGTGATTACTGATTACCAAGTTAGGCCACAAGCCTAAGCTTGGGGGAGTATGTATTTCCACCGACATTTCATTCATGTTCACACATTTCATTCCAGTTGCCGTTGTCCACACTCTTTCATTATATTATCCAAGCTAAATTTATTTTTTTGCTTTCTTCTTGTGTGTTTGAAAAACTTTGAGAAAATATAAAAATATTTCCTGCTTCTTTTTGATTTTTCTTCCTAGTTTAAATTTCTGTAGCACTAAAAATAAAACCCAAAAAGATTTCCTTGTTCTTCTTTTACTTGTTGGGAGCTTTACCGTGTAAATAGTTTTTCTCGTTTTTGCTTTTCCCTTTTTATTTGCTTGTTCAAGAAAACCAAAACTCCAAAAATATTTCAGGTTGTTTCTCTGAATTTCTTTTCTATTTATTGAGTCGTACCGAGGAGAAGACCACGATGAAAATGTTGAGTGGCTCTCATATGCATTATTGTTGATCTAACAAAGAGCCCAGTTTACCTTCTCTTCTCATGTTGACTAAAATGTTTGCAGATTCCAGCTTAGTCCACGACACTCTTGCACTATTATTATTTTCATATCATTCGGACATGCAAGTGAAAGTCAACAATGGCGATACTCGATGAACTGGCCATGGCAGAGAGAAACGGGTATGAACTCGAGTTGTTCTGTTTTTGTAAATATGTTTAACCTAGTATCCATAATTCAGCCTATTATGATCAAACATGTTTGCAATGACAATTAGAGATTATAGTTTCCCATGCCATGCATAAGTATCTAGGAGTGGATAATGATTTATCTTGGATGTCAACATTGCATTAAAATGATTATGATGTAGTATGGTGATATGGTATCTTCCTCTGAATGTTCGAGTGGCTTGACTTGGCACGTGTGCATGCATGTCGTTGAATCAAAACCAACATAGCCTCTATGATATTTATGTTCATGGTGTTCATATCCTACTCGTGCTAGTGTCCAATGTTACTCATGCAAAATGCATGTTCATGACCGTTGTTGCTCTCTAGCTGGCCGCTTCTCAACCTATTTGCTAGTCTTCGCCTGTACTAAGTGGGAATTCTGCTTGTACATCCAAAACCTGAAACCCAAGTAATTCCAGAAGAATCCACCATACCTACCCATATGCGGTATTACCCTGCCGTCCTAAGTAAATTTGCATGTGCCATCTCTAAAAAAAACTTCAAATAAATATCCTTTTCGTGTGCCTGGATTGTTCATAGAACGACAGGAGGTAGTCAGTATCTTCCATGCTAAGTGGGTTATTCTCAGGTTGAGTGTTTATTCACCCGCCATTGCACGAGAAAAGGGCGGTAATAGAGATGCCCAGTCCCAAACTACAAAAAGAACTGAGCTTACAAATAATCGAATAAAAACTCCTACGGAGTCATAACCTTTACTTTATCGCTTGGGAACCACCACTAGCGTGTTTAGCATGGAAGATATAGATAACTGATGGTTGCGAAGTAAACAAGAAGGGTGCACCTCTCAAAATTTCAATTACCTCTGTTTTAAAAACTTGAGCTCTGGCACCTCTGCAAATCACTGCTTCCCTCTGCGAAGGGACTATCAATTTACTTTTATGTTGTGTCATCACCTTCTAAAATAAGCGCCAGAACCTGAGAGCACTGCTGTCATGCTGATGTATTGTGTGTAGCTAATGTTGGGTGCATCATGACTGGATCTTTTCTACCATGAATTACAATGTTTAGTCGCTGCTTAAACTTTGGAGGTGCTCTGCATTTATGTTTTGCGGTCTCAGAAAGGGCTAGCGAGATACCACTATTGTCATATTATATCATGGTTGTTTTGATAACGTGTTGCTATTTGAGATATCTTATTATTGCTCGCTAGCTGATTATGTCATCGATATGAGTTAATATAATTTTTAAGAGTTATTGTCGGCATGGTTAGTAATAATATTGGATGAAACCTTGGGTGCTGTTTAAGCTTATTTATGCAAACAAGAGCAAAAGAGTTCGTAAAAGTTTTTCTTTTTCACTTTCAGTTTATCAACTGAATTGCTTGAGGACAAGCAAAGGTTTAAGCTTGGGGGAGTTGATACGTCTCCGTCGTATCTACTTTTCCTAATGCTTTTCCTCTTGTTTTGGACTCTAATTTGCATGATTTGAATGAAACTAACCCGGACTGACGCTGTTTTCTGCAGAACTACCATGGTCTTGTTTTTTGTGCAGAAATAAAAGTTCTCGGAATGGAATGAAACTTTGCGAGGATTTTTTATACAACAAAAGAGAATTTCTGGAGCCAAGAACCACCGGAGGGGGCCACCTGGGTGGGCACAACCCACCAGGGCACGCCCCTCTCAATGTGCGCCCAGGTGGGTTGTCCCCACCTGGTGGCCCCGCAGACCCTGAAACCGACACTATAAAATCACATATTTCTAGAAAAAAATCAGAGAGGAAGAATTAACGCGTTCCACGAGATGGAGCCGCCGCCGTCTCCTGTTCTTCATCGGGAGGCCAGATCTGGAGTCCGTTTGGGGCTCCAGAGAGGCGGATCTTCGATCTTTGTCATCACCCAACTCTTCTCCATCGCTAATTCCATGATGCTCCCCACCGGGAGTGAGTAATTCCTTCATAGGCTCGCTGGTCGGTGAGGAGTTGGATGAGATTCATCATGTAATCTAGTTATTTTTGTTAGGGCTTGATCCCTAGTATCCACTATGTTTTGAGATTGATGTTGCTATGAGTTTTGCCATGCTTAATTCTTGTCACTTTGGGCCCGGGTGCCATGATTTCGGATCTGAACTGTTTATGTTATCACCATTATATCTATGTTCTAGATCCGATCTTGCAAGTTATAGTCACCTACTACGTGTTATGATCCGGCAACCCCGGAGTGACAATAGTCGGGACCACTCCCGGTGATGACCGTAGTTTGAGGAGTTCATGTATTCACCGTGTGTTATTGCTTTGTTCCGGTTCTCTATTAAAAGGAGGCCTTAATATCCCTTACTTTCCAGTAGGACCCCGCTGCCATGGGAGGGTAGGACAAAAGATGTCATGCAAGTTCTTTCCATAAGCACGTATGAGTATTTAATACATGCCTACATTATATTTATGAACTGGAGCTAGTGCCGTATCGCCCTAGGTTATGAATGTCACATAATGAATATCATCCAACAAATCATTGATCCAATGCCTACAAATTTCTCTTATATTGTTCTTGCTAAGTTACTACTGCTATCGTTACTATTATCACTGCTACAAAACTATTGCTATCGCTGTTACTGTTATTATTGTTGCTGCTATTACCAAAACTATCATACTACTTTGCTACAGATAATTAATCTCCAGGTGTGGTTGAATTGACAACTCAGCTGCTAATACTTACAAATATTCTTTGGCTCCTCTTGTGTCGAATCTACAAATTTGGGTTGAATACTGTACCCTCGAAAACTGTTGCGATCCCCTATACTTGTGGGTTATCAATGCCATACGCGGACTTGGTTTTGCACCTTCATACTACTATGAGCAGATTCAAAGAAGAGTGTATTGATGGTTGCTTCTTCCGAGCAACTTACAGTGGGAAAGGTGGGGCTTATGATTTGATTGCTCATTACTCACTATTAGTGCGACACAACAACCGGGCTGAGTCTCCCATGCGGTTGTGCACTCTAATTAGGTGCATGGCACATGGAGACGGATGCTGAATGGATTCTGGCAGTGCTATCAAGCTTCCAGCATTTGTTTACATAATTGACGTATACAAATAATTTTCCAGCGACTTGAAATTGTACAATGCTCTGAAGCTTTCAGCTTTTGTTTCGTGTGTCTTGCCAGCTGAAGGTTGTCTCGTTACAACATCAATCAAATACTAGAAAGGAAACTAACATCCATGCTCTTTCAGAAGAAAAAAACTAACTTCCTTGCTAATGCATCTCAATGATTAGCAGATCAGAGCTAATACTTACATCACAACTGAAGACAAAGTTGTGAGAAGATGTTAAATTAAAATTGATCCATGCTTTCATTGGCAACAACTTCCCCCCAACTCTGTCTAAATCAACAAGGCACGTTGGGAAAAAGGTAGCTGTCAGGAGCATGCAACATTTCAATCATTTTGTGTAGTTCCACTAAAATAGAGTTGAGCATCCCTGTTCCAAAGATATTGAGTATGTGTGATTACAATAATAGAGGACTGTTGATGAAACAATAAACACACAAATAGAAGCCGGTCACATTTGCAATCTCTCTTAAGACTAACTAGTTGGAGAAGATTAAACAAATAGTTGGAGAAGATTAGGCTCAGAGTTGGATGAGGAGGATAGAGCAAATCCAATCTCCCTTTGTGCAGTCGCACTGACATGTAGAGACGTTGCCCGTGTGACATTTTAGTACAACTACACAAAACACTCTTAAGAAAAAAGTGATTTGTGCAGTTCACCAAAAGTTCGCAATAGCAACGAGGTGAAATGGATAGCCCTGTTTGCAAAAAAGAGGTAGAAAGGAAACAATTACTGGCCAATAACAGTTGATGACACATACAACGACAAAAAAGAAGCATATTACTTGTCCTAAGGGAAGATAACAGCATGGTTGTTTACCTAAAACGGTGTGAGGACGAGATTGCAATATGGAAAGTACGCCGGACGAGCTATGTTTTGGGCAAAGAACTAGGGAAGATCCACATGCAAGATTTTCCACATGCAGCGACGTGGGAAGATGGGCACTGGAGCAAGGCCGGAGGGGAGGAAGTTGTACCTGTGGGTCGTCAGGATGTAACTAGGAGGGCGGCAGCGGGCGGGATCTGCCCATACTGCGGCAGTGAGCAAGTGGCGAAGGCCCTACCGCGCCGGAGCTTGGTCAGAGAGAATGGCGAGAACCGCAGATCGGGACGTGCTGCCTCGACACCGTCGAACGGAGAAATGATGCACA